>NW_027526233.1:43961472-46480209 GCF_048455015.1 Haemaphysalis longicornis
AATACATCCTGGTAGTAATATTTACATAGTCACGGTGAATCATGCAATGAATGAAAATTCATTGGGATGTCGACTTGCTAGTGTGTCACCCCGCGCCGAATTTAAGATCTTGGTGCGGGGATTTGCGTACGACAAAAAAATGCTTCCTGGTTATAATCGTGGCCCAGTCACAGTCAGTCATAGATATGGCTGTCATTCAAAGTGATGTGCGCTAGGTCGTGTTGGGTGTCAAAATGAAGGTCTCAAAGAGGGAAATCACGTGAGAGAAATAAATACTCCTCCTGATCATAATCATGACATACTCATGGTGACTCATCGATTGGGTTAAAAATCAAGGTGATGCCACCGCGAGGTACGGGGTATCAAACTGAAAGTCTTGATTAGGAGAATCACCTGGGACAAATAAGAGAAGCTTCTTGTTATCCTCATTCGGTAGTCATGGTATGTCATAAATTAGGTTAAATATAAAAAAACCGGCAGAGTGTGTGGGGTATCAAATAAAAGTTTCAATGAATAAAATCATGTGGCGCAGATAAAAAGGGCATTCCGCTGATCAGTGCTAATTAGGAGTAAACTCCGCAAATTAATCGCACATATATGAACGGTAGTGCAAAAGAAATTGTGGTGTCAAAGTCAAGGGTTTCAAGGAGAAAATTTTAACGATAAATGACCGCATCGTAAGATGATTATATGCACTCACTACATAAGTAAAGATTGGGAGTGTTTATCGGGGCTGTACAATTATTGGTTTCTCTAAAAACGGACACATTCTACTTAGCAATGACAACTTCAGTTTTCAATATTGCCACCGTGAAGCTCCAAAGCGGAAAAATTTGTTTATTTCACTTCAACATTCTCCCTATCATCAAACACTTCGATAAGCACTTCGGCTTCTTTTGGACTGACCATCATCATCGTTTTTTCCCAGACCGGTGTTCGGAGACGGCTGTGTCGTATATAAACGTCCTACTTCACCAAGTACTAAGACCCTTACAATTCACAAACCTTCATCTGGTGCTTCAGGCGGATCAATTGGGGTTGCGGTATTTGACCAGGCCATCCTTAAAATGTGGCTTGGTCGACACCCTGCGACACGCAATGTCTAGAAAAAAGCCCGCGTAGCCACCAAAACAATGCTGGTGAACAGCCGCTGGTGAAAGATGGAAATTAAAGTCGTGAAACTTTTTCGATGTCTGGATCAATCAACATCCGCAACCAACCATGTCTCACTGTACCCCCCTTCTATAACTTGTATACACTTGAATTTTACCGGGTCAGCCATTTTTTAGCGTTCGAGGCACCACCTGGCGGGCATTTTTTGGGTACTGCGGGGCGAGGAGACGACGTAGCAGCCCGACGCTGTTGCTGCGTGCCGCGCGTGGATATCAGGCATACAGGTTTCATCGAAAATCGGCAGGTATTGTTTATTCGGTACGTCAGCAGCGCCTAGTTCAACAGGGCTTTAAAGAGAACGTTGAAAGCGTCCGAGAACTGCCACATTTGCCCATAAACTCAGTCCCTAACGCGCTAAGGCGGTAGGCCAACCCACAAGAGCTTTGTCCTTTTGGGGGTTGCCTGGGAGGCTACGCTTCACCATTAAAGGAGGACGCCCGACTTTTCATCCCCAATTGATGTTTATTTACTTAATTGGGGGCAGGTTGCCGTATTCCATTACCTTGGCAATGTGCAGGAGCTAATCGTCCGGTTGTGATGACGCCATTGTTGGCTGCACCAACAATCAGAGTTACGGCAAACGGATCTTGCAACAAACGTGTGAAGGGCACCACGACAAAAGTAGTTTCTGCCTGTATGGTATCTATTCACTGCACAAATTTCCTGCGGCCATTGAGAGCCGCCGGAAATTGGTCGCCGTGCTGAATCGGAAAGACATCGTACCAAGCAAATTTGCCCCAATACGTACGGTCGTACGCTGCTTACGGAAGCACTGTTTATTCACCCTTGTGTTCAATCCCTCTCGCACGTTTTTGTTCTTTGGAGGTATGTTCTGTTCATCTCATCGATGGAAATCCGGCAAAAACGTTATGCAAAACCGTTGAGCCGAAAGTGAAATTAAAGCGTCATCGTTTCGGAGAACGCCCGGTCGTGTCAGAAAATAGCTGTTCGCGGTTCCCACCCGCCGCTTTAACACTAAAGTTCTCCTAAGCAAGCCAACGGAAGTGAAATCTTGGAGTATCAAATGAGCTTCCGCTCTTTGGGAGCAGGAAAGAGTGTTATGAGGTGGCAAATATTTTGCTTTTATGATCACGTAGGTCTATGACCTGCACAGTTAAAAGAGTGTTTCACGGCCTTGTTTAACAGCCAACTCAATATGAGGTATCGGAGCGCGTTATAAATGTCAACAGGTTCGCGCACTGACCGCAGCAAGCCATGCTTGGAAATGTGCACTATCGCACGCCCAATCGATGACATTAACAGATTACGCTAACCCACTTACTTAGCGTATACGTATGAGGCATATCAGCCCAATAGTTCCTAAGCTGTTTCATGGAAACCTAGGCTTGTTGACGGATGTTGAGTGCTAAATTGTGCCGAACCAACCACGCTTTCAATATGGTGTGCCCAGAATTAACGAGTACAAATAAATCTCTCCGGCACAGAATAACACTTTTTTACTTAACTGTTCATTATTCAGTGCCATGATTTCTGATGGTTGCATCCGATCCACCTTCCTTAACCAAAACAATATTTTGATACTTTGCATGCCCTATCTGAATGACGTTAAATTTTCACCCAAATATTGACTAGCCATGACTATACTATGATGAAGGAGGACGCATTTCTGTACATATTCCACGCGATTCCCCTAATTGAAACCTTGAATTTGATGCCCCATTTGTTTTTCCAGCCTCACCTTGAATTTTAACCCATCTATGACTCACCATGACTATCTCATGATTAGAACCACGAAGCCTTTTTTATTGAGCCACGTGATTCCCCTCATCAAGATAGCAAATTTGATAACCTACATGCCCGAGTGGGGTCACTTCGTATTTTAACCCAATTTAAGACTCGCCATGACTATCTCATGACTATAACCAGGACGCGTTATTGTATTTGTCCTACGTGATTCCCATCATTGATACCATAAATTTGATTCCCAACACATCCTAGTGGCATCAATTTGAATGTTAACACAAACAGTGACTAACCACGACTCTCATGATATATCTTTACCTCATTTTTGTCCCATGTGATTTCCGTCATTGCAACGTTCAATTTGATGCCCCGCACACCATAGTGGCATCATTTTGAATTTTAACCCAGTTTATGACCTGTTATGACAATGTGAGATGATAATAATCAGGAAGCCTTTCTCCGTTAATCCGATGTAGTTCCCTTCATCTAGACCTTTATTTCATTCGCCACACGCCCTATAGCTATGAATTCGTATTTTAACCCAATCTATTGCTAACCATTACTAGGTTATAATATAACCATAACGTTTTTTTGTCCCACGTGATTCTCCTCATCTAGACGTTGAATATGATTCCCCACATGCCCTCGTTGGATCAGTTTGAATTTTAACACAATCTCCGACTTCATATGACTGTCTGATGACTATACACAGGAAGCATTTTATTTAATTTATCTCGCGTGATTCTGTTACACGGGGCATTTAACTTATTACGTTACACGCCTTACAAAATATGTTTGAATTTTTGCACAATGTATCTCATATAGCTGTCAATATTTCATATAAACGTGCGTCGCCCAGTCAGTTAAGTTGACAACTCATGTGAAACAGCGGAGGGGACAGCCGCCGCCCCTTCTGCCCGGTGCTCACCTCTTCTTTTTTGACCCTAGAAAATGAAACCGTTAGCAGAAGCAGGCAACAACCAGCAAGAAAGCGCCGCGGTTGTTTCCCACCACCCTCTACCAACTCCTTAGAGGATCCATCAAGAGGAAAAGGTGCGATAACCCTTTTTTATTACCTCACCAGTCGAATAATACTCACACGCCTAGCCACTGAATTAGACACTCCTCTATCTCCCCACCAACCGATCATGCGCATCGCTAATGCTGCCGCACCCGCTGCTCACCTGAATTGTGAGCCCAAAGCGGCACATGAAACTGAACCACCAACCATATCTGCGTCCTAGGCTACTCATACGTACTCAGAACTCAAAATGTACTCAGAACTCAAAATATACTCAAACTCAAAAATAACTCAAAACTGAAAATGTACTCAAACTCAGAATGTACTCAGTATTCAAAATGTACCCAAACTGAAAATGTACTCAAAAACTAAAATATACTGAAACTCAAAATGTACTCCGTACTCAAAATGTACTCAAACTGAAAAGGTACTTAAACTCAAAATGTACTGAAACTCAAAGTGTACTCACTACTCAAAATGTTCACAAACTCAAAATGTACTCAACCACTAAATGTACTCAAAAGTCAAAATGACTCAGAGCTCACTCGCTCTCAGGCGTACTCAGACTCAGTCGGGCTCAAACTCACTTAAGCTCAAACTCACCACGCTATGCTCGCCTCGCGCTTCCGCAAACTAAAACTCACGTGTGACTTTGAGTCCAAATGAGACTGAGTGAGTGGACTCATGAGTGAGTCCGCCAACCTCTGGCAGCGGTGCTGCTGCGTGTGTTCTTTCTCCCCTTTTGTCCTTTGTTTAGCGCTGTATTTCTCTTTCAGCATTATAAATTAAGCATTGACGAAGCGGAACCCTTTTAATGAAGGCGACAAGAAAATATTTTGAGAGGTATACCTTAACGATTTTTTCCTCGGCATATGTATTTATTATCGCTCTATATCTACCGCTATTTTCGGTATTCCTAGCCTCGAGCGAGACCATATCAGGTGGACTTTCATACAATTCGTACAGGAAGAAGAGCAACGGGAACAGCACTGTTGAATGACACTAAAGATGAAGCTATGCACTTGAAAGGAATCAGCCATTTGCATTTCGCTTTGAATTTCCTTGAAATTCTCCGTACACAAAACAATGTTTCTGCGCTGTACGGCTGCAACAAATATATGCAGCGCCTGTCAACAAATTGTAAGCAGTGGCATATATACCTTGTCTCGATCAATGAATATATGTGAAAGCATGAGAACATAAAATTGGACGCCTGGGATACAATAGCGATTCAGCATTAGACCTCATAATACACTGCCAAAAAGAAACGAAAAGAAAACAAATGTCGTTCAAAAAGAACGTCTATTGCCTTGAATAGAGTCAGGCATAATTTATACAACGATACAGATGAGATCTAAACGTGCCCAATTGAGGGACGTTAAATCAGTTTCATCGTCAAAAGCTACAAGAACTTCTTTGTAATGTCCAGAAGCCATGCGGCTACGTTTGAGGGAAAATTCAGGTATGAGAGGTCTTGTATTAGCTCGTGTTGCTCTTTTTACTGCCTCCTGCAATGCTTCTGTGCTCAGAATATTTGCTGTCTTTCCTGCCATAATTGTTTATTTTGCTGAATTGCCCTCTTTTGACAGAAAATAGAATAAATGAATAGTTCTGTTTTTGCGTCTTCCTGAACTTTTAGGCCCGAAGTAAAAATAAAGTTGTTTGTGCGCACGGTATAACTAAGTTTGCACAGCTTTCTGCTATCAATCTCTCAATGTGCTCCGCTAATATGCAGTAAAATGCAGCCCCTTTCAGTGATTGTTACGCCCATATCTTTGCTTACGCTTCGCCAATTCTGGGGTACCTGCTTAACAGCCATCTAAATAACGAAATGCCGAAGCATAATCAAAGCGGCTCAGCGTGCGATGAGTAAGTGCGCCATTTATTAACGCAAATAACACGGCCGCCTGTTACTCTTGTCAGATTGATATCATAATGCGGATGGAAGGCCGGGGGACGCGCACGAGATGCTTGCCTATATTGAGAAACAGGGGGGGGGGGGCTTGTGTGCCGTAACCTGTTCCTCATCCCGTTAGTGTGGCAGCTGCTTAAACCTGGGGTCAGATGACAGTACCTCGAGTGCATCGTGTAAACAAAGAAACGATACCACGAAATCTCATGAAGTTTACAGTTTAAATTGATCGCCTCGCATGCAAGGAATCCGCAGTTAGACTGCGCCATTCAATACTACCGCCAAGACCAACCGTTTATTTATATACGGGACGTAGGTGGGCCACCGCCGCGGAATGCAGCGTTGCACGTTCGAGTGCTTCTAATTTCTACTGATTGATGTTTCTCAGCCCTCCTTCATAGCGATATTTTGCGAACACGATGAATGCACGGGGCGTCTTAACTATGTTCCCCAGATCCTGCGTAATACATGAAATAATTCTCAAATGTGCTATCCCACATCCCTTGGTGTACCACTTTTGAGCAAGTATGTGCATACTACTTAATACCATGCGCATTGCGTTTATTCGAACTAAACAAAATTTGGCTCGCCGGATCGGTCAGAACACCCTATCTTCACACAACTACCCCACAATATAAATAAACCGTATATATTGCCAACAAACTGAAAATATTGTAATTGACTTAGATGCAGTTGAAGAGGCAGTCGCACGATATCGGAGGCAGACTCTAAGCTGCCCCTACCATGCAGTGATACTGGTTAGCGCTGAACTTTGTTTCTTCCACTCGAGCCTCAACTCTTTCCATCCTCTACTTATTCACAAGGCAACAGAATATCGAGCTTGCAGTGTAGTCATCGTGGTTCCCCGTGGCATAGACGGAAGCAATGAAAAATCTGTCACGACGCTACAAAATATTGAAAACTGAATAACAATGACATTACGATTGATGCAATCGAGTACTGGTCAGAACTATCAACACCAATTTTATGGCCATTCCCTTATGTGAAGTACTTTCAGATAAACTGGCAGCAGTCAACAAAGTTTACTGAACAAAACACGTTTGTTTTAAATTTGCGATTGGACGTATTTTGTACTAATTTCTGAACAACACTTATAGGAACTAAATTTTTAGTGCAACAGAAAATTACAAATCTGCGCATTTGGCTCTTGCATATAAATTATTTTTGCAAACAAAATTCTTTTGTATTCACAGAGTAACTGCGAAAGAAATATTGCAAGAATACAACGCTTGAGAGCCTAATATTTTTGTTGTGACCAAAACTTCTTCACATAATTTCTTAAACAGATTATGAAAGGAACAGTAATTAACCCCATGTTTTTTTAAAAACACTATGTTATGCGTATAATATAAAGTAAATAATGGTTTCGTAGCGGCTTTAGCTTATCTGTGCGAAGTATTGAAAGGCTTTTATTTGGCGTCTTTAAGAAGTAAAAGGTGCGTGCTTTGCACTCAGGGCCACATAGAATACACCACGTAGTTGGCATTGCCGTAAAACCAAAAGTCATTTGTGGACCCCACAATGTTTATGGATGTAATACAGAAGTTCTGAGACCTAACCACTTCGACGTAAAATGAAACATAAGCTAAATGGCGCGGAACAAAAGCAGCATATATGCACTACAACAGCAACGTAGGACGATAAGAATTAGTCTCGACCGTTGCGAAACACACCCTAACCAAAACATTAACCTCGCAGCCTGTTCCAACATGCCGATTAGAGTCAACTGGGACCGGTGGAATACAACGATGAAGCCGTCGTATTAAAGGACGCTCCTTAGTAGCTATCTGCGAGAAATTCTTACCAGCGTTTCTTTGTGCACCCTGCTCTATATATGTCCCTCTGACGCGGCTGTTGACGGCACTTTCTGTGCTTATTTGGCCAACCCCACAACTACCCCTCGTTATTTTATGCTGGTTGTAATTCCAGATATTTTATTTTACCCAGTAACTTTTGTGCAAACTTTGTTCGGGCGAACTTTTGAGTATATCAGAAAAGAAGGAAAGTGGAAGACTCAAGACGTGATGGGTGCCACTGTGATTTATAAGCGTCTTGAAAAGTTCTGGATTCAGAAATACAGTTCTATATATAGGAACCAGGTGATAGAAGTGTGTGTCACCCCTCTCATGATTCCAGGAGAATTGTCACTACTCCTCTGCGTGCTTAAACGTACTGGCTAAGGCAGGATCGCCTTGCTCGCCCGTACGCTTTGCTTCATGCGTCGGTCGGATTTGCTCCCTAGAACAACTTGGGGCCTACAAAAAATATCCTCACAACAGCAACCACAGGATAATTTTGACAAAATCACCGCATGTGCTAGCGGTAGTCGCCACGGATTACCCAGGCAGCACAGGATTGTTCGGCCTAAAACAGGCCGGTGTACTTTGGCCGGTGATTTTCTGCCCGGCCGTTTTCCGGCAGCCATGTTCGGCCCATGTCCAAATGTGGGCCTTTTGGCCGTATACGGCCGTACTCCCATGGCTGTCCAACGGCCAGTGTCCGTCGGCCAGTCGACCGGCTTACGGTCATACGGCCAGATTCCAGCCGTAGGGCTCCGGCCATTCCAAAGCCACCCCTGTACGGTCGAAGTACGGCAGCCGGAGGACAGCCGAGATGCGGTCGTCGGACTCTAGCCGGACTACAGCTACCGGAAATACGGCCGTGCTACGGGCATTGGAGTTCAGCCACAGTACGTTAACTGTACTGAGGCCGGTCACTGAATGTCGCGCAAGCAGATGCGCGGATGCATGCAGATGCGCGCAAGCAGATGTGCAAGCACATTCGCGCAGTGCAGAAGCAGCACAAACCCAGCATTTTGGGTCCAATGCAGCCACATAAAAGTGAGCTCGCGCGCAACCACCAGCCGTCAAGCTTTCAGCGCAGCCTTGCTTAATTACCAGCCTCAGTTGACAGCAAAATTCATTTATTAAACAGTGCTCACAAATTGTCGTTCCTTTAATTGCTGTCCCTCTTTTACTGCCGAACACATAAAATATTGTTCTTTGTCGAGCTTGAATAGATGTATTGTCCAGGTCCTGATATCCTCTGTGGGGCGGCTTACCTGTAATAAACGGGAAAAGAGGAGGGGAGGTGGGGGCGGCGGAGGGCGCATACTTTAGTGGGTTGAATTTCAGAGAGATAAATAGCGCCGCTTTTAGCCAATTTCTCTTAGGGCAATATTCCGGAACACTTTGGGGCTATGACTACATAAACTATTTTTATAACAGTTGCTTGACCAATTTTGCTGTATATAAAATCGGCGTGAATGCCTTTACGAAGCGTTTTGGTTCTCAACAAAACACTCAGGAGCATTTAATATAAGTCCTCCCCCCCAAAAAAAATTAAAGCCGTTCCACTCAACGTGAAAGCTGTCGTAAATGCAGAGCAGTGATTGGGCATAACTGCCTGTGGCACCGTCATCCGCTTACTGCTACTACCCATCACGCTCTTCGCCTCCCTGTCTCACTTCTCTCTTGATGAATTGAACGGAGTTTTGTCCAAAGCAGTTCAAATTTGCCGCCTTCGCAGTGCTCACGCGCCCCCTGCCTGGAACGAACAGCGCGAGCGTTTCTCGCACGTGCCGGCACCTTACTGCGCAGTCCACAACGCGTTGTTTTTGGCGGTCCCATCTCCCCGCGAGGGTGACTCGAGTAAATGCCTCGCATAGGGGGTGGGTGTATTGCGTTAACGTTTAGTGTTTGGGGAGTTGGTGGTAGTGAATGCGTTGTATCAGCATCTTCTTGGCGTAGTTTGAATGAGTCAAGGATATAAGGCGCGTTCGTAGCCTCCCATTCTGTGTCGGCATTGTGGCGCAGTGGGTAGAGCACCATGTACATTGCGTTCCGGCCGCAGGGTCGTGGGATCGAAACCAGGCGCCGGATAGTATTTTTTTTACATAGTGTAGGGAGGGGTGCGGACAACGACGGTGCGCACTACGACGGACGTCAACGCGGGTGACATCGTGAGTTACTGAAATGCTCTGCATTTAAAAAGTATGACATTTTCTACTCGATCAACTTTTCTGATGATCTTGCACAGGGCTGATCCTAAGAAGGAGCGAACAGGTACTTTCTTTTTCAATCTATTTTAATGTTGTTTTCATGAGTATACCTCCACACAACTTAATAATCCAAAAGAACTTAATTTTCTTCTAATGTCATACTACGTTCAAAAAATTCTAGACGCGTTGCGAATGACGCCCTGCTTCAGGTGGCTGCAGTTGTACCCCTGTGTGTTCACGCAAAGAAAGGCGTAAAATTACGAGTTACATAATTTGTTTCAAACCAATAACATAGCAATGGTAGCATGCATACAGGAAACCTTGCATACTGCAACGAATAGGGCAATAAATATTTTATTGGTCAAGGTTGAATGCGTAGGGTTCTCAATCCGTCGGAGGCAAACTTGTGCCTCTTGAAGTTTATTTATTTATTTCAAGAGGACTGTGATTTGGGCGAGTTGGTGAATGTTCATGATTGACAATCCAGCGCGCGAAAACACGGCACAAAAAGAACGCTGCAGCGCTGTCCTGTCTAACTCTCGTTCTATTTGTGCCGTGTTTTCGCGCGCTGGAATATTTATTTATTTATTTATTTATTTTTATTCATTTATTTTTATTCATGTATTTATTCATTGCTTTATTAATTAATAAATTTATTTATTTATTTGATGCCTGCTTGCCTTTTCATGCATTACAGAAGGGAGATACATAACACTAAGCAATAAATATGAGACAAAATAACAAAATATTTCTACAAGGCACGCTGAAATTCGTCAATATAAATAGTTAACGCAATCATACGTGGAAGATAACTACACTGCAGTATAGATGTAAAATAAAATGAATCGCTCAAGGCGTCACCCTTAAAGAAAAGTTAATAATTTGCTTTAAGCTAGCGGTCCCACTTTGCGATATGTAGAATGGCGCTTGGACATACTTCTATCCTTCTACTCCAGTTTTCATATGATAGATATTACGAAAAAAGTTCAACCTGTGGTTTCGTCTGTGATCTTTCACGTCCTGCCATTTCAGTTTACTTTTACTTTCTCTCATGCTAAGTTGAGCGTGCCAATTACCTAATACAAATCGCACTGACATATTCTGTATGTTTTCGAGCCTATCAACCAGTTCTTTGGTGTAGGGATCCACGAAAACACATGCGTACTCCAAGATTGAGCGCACATGATTGAAATGCGGTTGTTCTTTTCAGTTAGATGGAGGTTCACTGAAATTTCGTCTCAGAAAGCCAAAAACATATGCAGCCGAAACTTTTATGGTGTGAACCTGCCTATTTAACCTCTAACCACTCCCTAAATAAACTCCTAGGTATTTATATTCCTCGGCCGTTGTCACAGCAGCATAATTTACGGTATACGTATTCAATTGGAATGAAGGGTTTCTTGTAAAGGTGCCGTTAACACACTGTTTATTATCCAAAAACTTTTCTGAATCAGCACACCAGGATGTTATTAAATTAGAATAAAGCTGCAGGTATACGGAATCACGTTCATTCGCTATAGTCCGGTACACTACATAGTACTTTCGAACAAAGCTATAGGGCCAATAGTAATAACAATGCAAAAACCGATTCATTCAGTTCATAGGATGAAATGTACTACGCAGAAGGTGATATGGAACACCATCATTTGCTTTTTTGCAGTCCAAGAATATACAGTCAGCCACTCTAAGCTTATCTATTGCAAGAGCCAAATCGTGCGTGAACTCAACAATCTGCGTTGTGCAACAAAATCCTGACAAAATCCGTGTTTGCTAGGATGCTAGCGATTATGTTTAACCAAATGAGTCATATCCCAAGAGTAGCTAAGCTCACCTTGAAACATCGAAACTAAATTAACAGCTAGGCTTCGTCAGTGACAAGGCTCTGTTGTGATCGCAAATTTAAAGTAATTTTTTTTCTAAATAGGCAGTCGTAAAATCCCATCAAGTAACATAGTGCAGGGCATGAAGTTGATCCTACCAATGCACGAGCGAGTCTATTCTACGTTTATCACCAACAACATAGTGCAACATTGCTTGTCGCAGTTTAATTGTAAGCAGAATAACTTGCGCTTTCGCTCGCACTTGCCTTTCTTTGGTGGGGAGTCCTTGACATGGTGGCGGTTTAGCTCCTGCGTGGTGGCCGCTTGCTCGACGCCCTTGAAGGCCAGTTATTTTGGTGAACCATCTCCACCTCGGATCGGACATCGCTGCCGGGTCGATGTCTCCAATGCTCTCAATTTCTTGAGGGGGCGAATAGCCTCGAGCTGATGCGTCGGCCAAGCCGGCGGCAGAGGCGTGGTAGCGGCGATGACTGGCGAGGCTTAGCTCACCCGTCGGTATGGCACAGTCTTCTTGTGGCAATAAATGACATTTCGATGGCCTGAAAGGTTCCCTGCTAATGTCCAGTGAGTCGTTGCACCTTGCCCGTTCACCGATAACACTCATTACTGTTTGACAAACGATGTTCGTTCATTTAAAACGTAGAAACACGGAGCGGATGAAAAACGCGTCCCCGTCGTTCGGCTCCCTAACGGCTTTTTCTCCCCCCAGGAAAAAACCGGTCGGTCTCCTTCCAAACACGTCTGTGCATGAATTCTCGGCGCCCAGGCGCGTGCCGTTGTTCGGCTGTATGCCGTTTACCGAAAAAATGACGTATAACCAGATACCTTACGTGGCCGGTCTCCTCTTGAACACCGGTTGCCAAATATTCTGTGGCCATTCGCTTGCCGTAATTCGGCCGAGGACAGCTAACCGAATGAAAAACGTATATTCTGGGGCCGTACGTCGGCCGGTATCCTTCAAGACACTGGTTGCCTGAAGAAAACGAATATTCTACCGCCGGACGCGCGGTTCACCGTTGAAACAACGAATGCACGGCAGCCGCGCTCCGGTCGGTCTCCTTTCGAACACCAACTGCCGCAAGAATACGCATATTCTGTGGCCGGTCGCTTGCCGTGCTTCGGTCGATTACCGTTTCCCGAAAAAAAAACGGATGCCCTAAGGCCGTACTTCGGCCGTTCTCTTTCTCAACATCGGCAGCCGTAAGAGAACTCCATATCTGGCAGCCGGTTAGCTGCCGTTGTGCGTCCGGACAAGGGCGGACGGAAAAATGCCGAAGCGCTGGTTGCCGAATGTTGGCCATTCAACGCATGATCAGTGGCTGAGAGAACGTGCATGCTGGCCGGACATGCCAGAAAGCGGCCATAGACGGGCCGGTCTTGGGGCACACTTTCTGTGCCGCCTGGGTAGGACGGCCTTATTTCATGACAAACGTGACCGGCTAGCATTTTATTTATTTATAGTGCCCATAAAAAACCGTACAATTTTGCTTGGGTGCTGGGCTTTGATAATAAAAAGTAAATCAAAACCAACCCTATACGTAGTGTCGCATAACTCAAGGTGTAAATTGTTGGTCTTGCCACTTCCTTTGGTCCCATCATCCCTCGAATGGTAACTTCCTAGGAAATGTTTTTGCCATTCCCATTTTGCCTAATGTGGTTGGTGAAAAGAAGTAGGACGACTTCTTACAAATAATATTGGGCAAAATGTGTTCTCTCTCACCACATCGTATGTGCAAGCCTCCCATGTTCACGGTAAAAGGCCCGACCATTAAAATGTAGGCCTATAATGCTGTGCTGATGTTAAAACACTTTCCTGCTTTCTTTCTTCACAGTCTGAAGAAGGTAGGAAGGTTACCCTGGGCCACCTTTGTCTGACGATCGGCTAACCTCAGACGCTGAGTATCGTCCTCTTCCGTTGCATATCCCTTTCCAGTACAGCAGTTCAGAGGGGGCATTTGTTTCTGTAGCGTAAGCTACACTTGCTGTGGGTAAGCAGTTTCGCGTGGACCCGGAATGGCCTTGCTGCACAAGGGCGAGGAGCATTGGATTGGATTGGACTTGGATTTGAATTTGAGTTGAATTTGGATTGAATTTAATTAAATTGGATTTTATTAGATTTGTTTGGAAATCCAATCCAATTGGAGTATGGTTGTGCAGAAAATTGGGTGTGCAGATTCTCTGGTCTGTACATTCCAGAGGAGTGACGTCTTAGCCGCGGGAGACGAACTGGCACCGGCGCGTGCCGAGCTGTGCACCTCTTTCGCTCAATAGTCAAGCCTGACGCTGCGCCGAAGCCGCTTGATAACCGTTTTGCGTGGCTGCTGGAAAGCCGTGCTGCGCATGCGTGAGGAGCAGTGACTCGATTCGGCTAGACCACTGATGATGGTTTAGGGTTTTAGGGTGCAAGGCCTGGACTGTACAGGACTAGATTGAATTGGATTGGATTAGACTGGACTGGACTAGATTGGATTGTATTAGCTTGCATTGGATTACTGAACCTTAGCTCACACTGTGTATATCCTGGCATAGCGGAGCTAAGGCACGGCTAATATTTCGCGCTGCAGTGGGCCGTTTAACCCATTGTTTATGAGGGTAAATTAGGCCGCTCAACCTAGCACTTGAATGGCCATTGCCATCTTAAATGGTTTCACGTTTGGGGGAGATGTGGATGCAATATTTAAAAAAAAGTTCCTATTATTCCACAGCACTCTTTTTTCAGAGACTGGGCTGTTTTTCTTTGTTTGGCAGACGACGGATGCCGTAAGAGAAGGCTTTCTCTAGGCTGGGATGGCGTTATCTAAAGAAAGTGCTCGAGCGTATTTTACTTGCACTTGAGTGTGTTTCTGTTTAACCATATTAATCGAAAAGGGTCTTCCCACCCGGGGATTGTAAGCAACGGGGAAGCTGGCTGGCGGATAATGGCACCTGGGAGTAGGGACACTCATAAAAGCTCACTAAATTGTTTGTAAGAGCACGCGATACAAAAAAGGACTGTTTTCTTCTTTTTAGAAACATTATTGTGACTCTGGCAGCCTCTGAAACATCTGCAGAAAAGCAGCACCTATTACTTAATAATTGCAGATGAGGTGGGTATACGCGGTCTATTTTGTCTAGCACTTGAAAAAACGGCGCTTGTATAGGCCCTCAAAACAAACGCTCTCCAGAAACTTCGTCGATTTGAAGCGACTTCGCCCAATGAGAGAATGTGGCAAAGCCCATAAATAGAAGCGAATGAAGGTTCTACAAGTTAACGATATTATTACGCAGACAGCAGCGACTCGAGGATGTGATTTTGAAAAGTATAAAAGAAGACCCGTGATGAAAATGAGGGGACGTATCGCACATAGAGTAAAGAACCTGTTTTGAGCAAAGTTCTATGCCTTTTCATTCACTATTTTACGGCGCCCCTGATATCTGGAGGAAGGAGATGGCGGTTGATGACGCCTCCCGTCGAATAAAAGCGGGCAGGCATGGCTACGTCCGTCAATTCTCCGACGCCGACACAAGAAAAAAAAGCTAACACAATCTGCAGGCCCGTTCCAGCAGCTGTCAATCTTCCTCTCCAAGCCGAACTCCTGATATGTAGCTTCGCCTCTTCTCTACCTTGCGTCCAAGGTTTTGATCATTCAGGTGCCTTGTCGACGCACTGTCACTGTCATAACATCAGATATATGTGGAAAGTGTTTAATGTTCAACATCAGCATCAAGGTGAGCACAAAGTCTTCAAAAGTGGGCATTTTTAAGACCGAGTACACTTTTTCTAATACAAAGCCAGCGCCCGGCTCATCGTTTTATTCTAGGAGAAATGAACGGGTTACAGATGCGGCTGGTATCTAATGACAACGAATAAAGCCGTACCTCTGCCCTTATTACCCCCTTGGACACCGTGTATTGTAGAAGCTTACTTTTTACGGGGGACAAATGAAGCAGAAGGTAGCATCGTCCGCGTTTGTCGAGTCTGAAAAGATGTAAACGAGTGAACTCTGTACTGTATATAAAAGCCTCCCTTTGCCGTGGTTCAATTCCATAGCATTACCTGAACAGTGTATACTTGGGCCTAAAATGTATATCTGAATGATTTCACAGGATAAATGATCACATATTGAATGGTTTTGTTATGACTTATAGAATAACGGAGTGAAACACTTGTCAGAGCATTTGGAAAAAGCACCAAAATATTTGTCGAATAATCTATCGAAACACGTATTGCTATTGTGATTTATGTGAAATATTTAACAATATATCAAATACAGAGATTTATGCACAATAGTCACATTCGTTCGCTATGGTTCGCTTAAAATGCCAACAATATCTTAAACCTTGGCATGGGAATTCACATCCGTCGTACCAAGGTAGCGGGGCGTAAGAGAGTGGAAACCATGCAATCATTTCTCAAATAAAGTCGATTTTGAACGCTTCATGTTTTTTAAGGGATAAAAGGGCGCATTGAATAAGCAGATGTTCGAGAAACTCGCAGAAGTTTTATAAATCGAACATTCCGGCGAAGTTAAAAAAGTACATAAAATATGCTCATACTCAGGCGACTAAGGCTATTTTTCTAAAAACCACATTTTTCTAAATATGTTTTTAGAAACCTGTGAGGGTCAAAGTCACTCACTCTTTAAACAATACATATTCCTAAAAGAACGCATGTTTCAATGCACCTCTTTTCGGAGATACGGAATGTTTGGTCCAAAGTGACACACAAGAAATCACTGACCAATAAGTAATATAGATGTGGCAGAGAACTGAATCTCATTCAGGCAAGCCGGCTCGTGAACAGAAATAGAAGTAACACTAATCAGGGAGAAGTATACGGCTGACGAGAAGCGAGCGAGCAGCAGCAAGGATGCAAACGCCTGCTTCGATTTCCATTTTATTTTCAACAATAGGGATGGGTGTCCTTCAGACGATAAGCGGTTAGCAGCGGCATTGACGAGTAAAAAGTGACATCTTAGTTGCCTTGTCATTTTCTTTCGTACGTGACCTCTAAAGAATCACAGCTAAGGACAGAAAGCCTTGGACTCTTGGAATGTTGAAAGGACTAGCTTTATTTTGATGACACATCTCAGTTACAGCCTGTGGGTGTCGTCCCAAAGCTACGGCACGAGTGGGTGACTGGCACGACTGCCTCACAGTGAACAGACGCCGCAGGCGTAAGGTAGAACCCTAAAAGAGGTGGTGTCCGAGCCATGTTGTGTGTCGCCGACAAGACTTCGTGCGGCGGAGACAGAGCGATGGGAAATACCGTTGCATAATGAGGTTTGTTCTTCTCTTGCGTTCTACCCACCAGCTCCCAGGGCTAAGAACGATTCAAATCGCAGTCAACGAGACGGCCCTGCAAAGGTAAATATAACTGGTAGCGAAGCTTCCATAGAAGCCCATACGTTCAGAAAATGGCGGCTCTTTAGCTGATCATGGGGCTTAGCGTCATCTGTGTGAAGAGGGCACACTTCCGGCGGAACAAAAAATAAACAGGATGTGACGCAAGCAGCGATGGCGTAGGGATGCAGCGATGGCGTAGAGGTAGAACACCCGCCTCGCGTGCAGAAGGACCGTGGTTCGAATCCCGGTTCCGGACAATTCCCACCGGATTAAAAAAAATCCGCGTATTGATGGAATTGCACGAAGGGGCTTGGGGTGCGGCCTGAACCCGGCGACCATTGCCAACAATGCACTCGCTCACCAGAGCAGGATTGGCCACCCTGGTGTAGTAACGACCACAACCTCCCATGAATACGCCAATTAACCCTCGGCCCTCAGTCCCCAGCGGCTGCGAAGCAACTGACCACGGTGGCGGTCAGACCTGTGACGCAGCAGAGGGTGCTAAGAATCCTTGGATCCGGACAGGCCGCCAATGGAATCTGAACCTGGCAACGTTTAACGCGCGAACATTATCTAGCGAAGTAATTCTCCAGGTGTTCAAGAAACTAGAGGGCATTAAATGGGATGTAATAGGGCTTAGCGAGGCTAGGAGGGCAGGCGAAGCCTTTACGGTGCTGAAAAATGGACACGTCTTAAGTTACCGTGGTCTAGATGACAGACGAGAACTGGGAGTGGAACTTCTAGTGAATAAAAGCATAGCTGGCAACATAGACGAATACTATAGCAATAACGAAGGGCAGCAGGTCTTGCAATTAGGCTCAATAAGAGGTAAAAGCTCAAGGTAGTGCAGGGCTACGCGCCCACATCCAGCCACGACGACCAAGTAGTGGAGCGTTTCTATGAAGATGTGGAATCGGCAATGGCTAAAGTAAAAACACAGTATACCGTAGTTATGGGGGACCTCATTGCTAAACTAGGCAAGAATCAGGCTGGAGACAAGGCAGTTGGGAACTATGGTCGGGGCTGTAGAAATAGCAGGGGGGACCTACTAGTTGAGTTTGCAGAACGGAATAACCTACGCATAATGAATACCTTCTTCTGCAAATGGGAGAGTCGGAAGCGGACCTGGAGGAGCCCAAATGGGGAGCACAAAATTGAAATAGACTTCATATTATGCGATAACCCTGGCGTCGTGCAGGATGTGGAAGTGCTCGGACGGGTAAGGTGTAGTGACCACCGTATGGTAAGATCTCGAATTAGGCTTGATTTGAGGAGGGACCGCAACAAGCTAGTACGAAAGAAGCCGATAAATGAGCTAACAGTAAGACGTAAAGTAGAAGAATTCAGGATCACGCTGCAGAACCGATATTCCGCCCTTAACCAGGAAGCCGAGCCTACGACACAGGAAGCCAGCGACAACCTTACACGCGTTATCACGGAGTGCGCAGTAGAAGTCGGGGGCACTATGGCTAGACAGGATACTGGTAAACTTCCACAGGAGACGAAAGATCTAATCAGGAAACGGCAAACCATGAGAATCTCTACCGCAGCTGACAGAATAGAACTAGCGGAGCTCTCGAAGTTAATCAATAAGCGTAAGACAGCTGACATACGGAAGTATAATATGGAGAGGATCGAATACGCCGTAAAGAAAGGAGGTAGCCTGAAAGCAGTGAAGAGACGTCTTAGCGTGGGGAAAAATCAGATGTATGCACTTAAGGATAAGCAAGGCAATGTCATCACAAATAGGGGTAAAATAGTCACAGTGGCCGAGGAGTTCTATAGGGATCTGTACAGTAGCCGGGACATACAGGATAATTCCGAACGAGACAGTAGTTCAGAGGAGATAGACATCCCACCAGTAACGACCGAAGAAGTAAGGAAGGCTTTGAAAGAAATGAAAGGGGGCAAAGCACCTGGTGAGGATCAGATAACAGCAGGCCTCTTGAAGGATGGTGGAGAAATTGTACTTGAAAAACTGGTAAACCTGTATACGCAATGCCTAATGACCGCAATGTTACCGGAATCTTGGAAGAACGCGAACATCATCCTAATCCATAAGAAAGGCGACATGAAGGACTTGAAAAATTACAGGCCGATCAGCTTACTGTGAGTCGTCTACAAGGTATTTACCAAGGTAATCGCTAACCGAATCTTTGCAACCTTAGATTTCAGTCAACCTAAAGAACAAGCAGGGTTCCGTAAAGGTTATTCAACAATGGACCATATTCACATGATCAATCAGGTGATAGAGAAGTGCGCTGAGTATACTGACCCCTATATATAGCCTTAATAGATTATGAGAAAGCTTTTGACTCGGTCGAAACCCTAGCTGTCATTCAGGCATTACGAAACCAGGGGGTAGATGGGCATTATGTAAGAATACTAGAGGATATCTACAATGGGTCTACAGCTGCCATCATTCTCCATCGGGAGAGCAGTAAAATACCTATAAGGAAGGGTGACAGACAAGGAGACACAATCTCTCCAATGTTATTCACAGCATGCTTACAAGAAGTATTCAGAACGTTGGATTGGGAACAGGTGGGAGTAAGGGTTAATGGAGAATACCTCAGTAACCTCAGATTTGCTGATGACGTTGCCTTGCTAAGTAACTCGGGGGACGAATTGCAAAGCATGCTTTCCGCACTAGGCGAAGAGAGTAGAACCGGGGGCCTGAAAATTAATATGCTGAAAACTAAAGAATGATCAATAACCTCGGGACAGCACAGCAGTTTGAGATAGGTGGCGAGGCAGTGGAAGTGGTTATCGAATATATCTGCTTAGGCCAAGTTGTGACCCCAGATCCCAATCATGAGGCAGAGATAATTATAAGGATCAGAATGGGGTGGGGTGCATAAGGCAGACATTCTCAGATAATGAATAGCAGCCTACCATTGTCGCTGAAGAAGAAAGTTTATGACAGCTGTCTCTTACCGGTACTCACCTACGGGGCAGAAACTTGGAGGCTCACTAAGAGGGTACAACTTAAATTGAGAACGACAGAGCGGGCAATGGAGCGGAAAATGAGAGGTGTAACATTACGAGACAAGAAGAGAGCGGAGTGGGTCAGGGAGGAAGCTGGTGTTAAAGACATCATAGTAGAAATTAAGAAGAAGAAATGGACGTGGGTAGGGCATGTAATGCGAAGGCAAGATAACCGCTGGTCATTAAGGGTAACAGAGTGGATCCCTAGAGAAGGCAAGCGTTGCAGGGGGTGGCAGAAAGTTAGATGAGCAGATGAGATCAAGAAGCTTGCTGGGATAAATTGGTCACAGTTGACCCAGGACCGAGATAAGTGGAGAATAATGGGAGAGGCCTTTGCCCTGCAGTGGGCCTAGATAGGCTGGTGGTGATAATGATGATGATGATGATGACGCAAGATCCGGTCAGAAAGTGACGTCATTTTGGGGGCATTAGCGGTAAACGTTGACTTCAAAATAGCCTTAGCAGGCCTCTGATTGCTGAGGGGTCATATCATTGCCATCTGACGCAAGTTGGCCAGTCCTTGGCGTGTGTGCTTCAAGTCAACGGCCGCTTATACACGTGACTAGAGAAACGTACTTTAGCATACTGTCGTATGATTCGCCGCGCTGTTTATAAAAACATCTTGCATCTTCTCTGAACCTTTTTTCTGTATTCATGCCTTCCACTGCTGTATAAAAGCAATCAGTTGCTTATTTTGGTTGCAGTATGTGGCAAACGTCCCCCCCCCTTCCCCCGACCGGAATTTTTTTTCGGCCTTGGGATACAGAGCACAAAATGAAACTTGACCACTCTCCCTGGCACCGCTTTCATATAAAAAACGTGCCCTCTCCTTACCCAGATACCAATTTCTACCAACGCCACTGCTGGGTTTAATTGCGCCGCACATACGCAGGTTGCGGGCGTGCCTTATGTATAGATCAAGGTTATATAATGCTCGCTCAGTTTGTGTACTTATGTTCTAAGAGAAGAAATAACACATAGTCATGCTATAATCAAGACATTTGAATTTTATTACAGGATAAACATAAACAATTTTATCACACTGCAGAAGAACGGAAAGTTGGGCTAGGTGGTATGTGTTCATTTTGGTGGAATACAGAAGCGCTAAAAAAAACAAGGACGAAGGAAGAAGTAGACAGCACGGCGCTTACTCGCAACTACTCGTTTATTGAAAAACATACAAATATATACCATCCAGAGTACACGTGGTCGGATTCCCTCCCCCATTATACACACCACAACAAGACTTAACAGCGGTCGAGGCACATGCAGCAGAAAAAAAATATAAGATGCAACACACGCCAAACCTATATTACGCAAATCCTGAAAACAGCGGCACAACCTAACATAGACCAAAGCATTAGTTCCGCAACGCGTTACACAGATAGGAGTATTCTTTGTCGGTCAAATTGAGGGAGGGGGCGCTGACACAGCGTTTCCCACACCTTTTAATGTGGAATGATTCTATAACTTCTCTCGTGGTTTTGTCCCGAAATTTTGATAAAACTGAAGCCTCGCAAAAAATCGGTGTACATCCACACGCAGAACAGTGTTTCGCCAAGTTAGAGCCATCCTTCGACTTTACAGAACTTCGATGCTCTTGCAGGCGTATATTAAAGCATCGCCCAGTCTGGCCCACGTAGATATGGCCACAATTCAACGGTAAGCAATAAATAACACACGTTGCACAACGAACAAAGGGGGGGTTGTGCTCTACTCCGCAATTTCGTTTTCTTGGGCATTTTTTACTAATTGATAATAACATATCTACTTTGCTACGCACGCCGTTCAGTTTATTCGGAGCCGAGAAAATCACTCTAACATCAAACCTATTGGCAACATTCTTTAACCCATGCGCCAACTTATGCACGTAGAGAATGACTGCCTGTTTTGTGGGCTGTTTTTCGCTGTCCTTTTCCTTGGCCGCCCAATTAGACTTCACACACTTTAATAACTTCAGAGCAACCTTCCGCACGACCGATTCTTGAAAACGAGCCTTGTTTAGTCTATCTAATTGATTATGAAAACTTGTGGACACTCTATCAGAACAAGATTTTGTAATGGCTAAACGCAGACAAGAAGCAGCAATTCCCATCTTTACCACCTTTGAGTGCCCAGAGTTGACGTTTAATATTGCCGCGAACCATGCATCAGGTTTGTTTATTTGTGTTTTGCTTTTACCGCCCGGCTGCGCCGGTCTGTGTTATCTCCGTGCCAAGGGAAGCGCGTGTTCCATTCTTTCTTTCTGTGCCGCATGTGTTATCTGTTCTGATAGGGAGACAATTCCGATGTAACGTAAACATCCCGGAATAATCTTCTTGCATCTACAATGTTCTCGATGCGAATCGACAGTTCGAGAACCACGCGCGCCGAAAGATAAAAAGCCTGCAAAGCAGACGCCGGGGCATTCGATTCTGCGACGCTCGCTGACGCAAGTCACTTTGTTGACCGCTGCTTCGCCGCCTCTGTATCCTTTTGAGTTGTTAGGGGAGCACAAGTTCGCTCCAATAAACTCGTTTCTCCTGCAAGACAACTGCGTCGTCCTTGGCTTCGTGACATCTGGTGGAGGTTCGGGGTACGCACCCTTCATGCCCACTACAACCTCGGGAAGCCGCCAAGCCAGTCCAACAAGAGTCAGCCTCCGCCTGCAAGATTTACCACCCGAGTTCGGTTTGATGCCAGAAGGGCCCAAGAGAAGGAACGCTGCAACCAACACCATGGTACAAGAAACAGCGTCGCCAATCATGCTGCAGCAGCCCCGGGAACCGCCATCGTTCTGGGGAGCCCCGTTGAAGACCCCGAGGAATGGTTGGAGAAGCTGGAGCGCGTGCGGATCTTTAACAGGTGGGACGATGACGAAACCTTCCGGCATGTTTTCTTTTACTTCGAGGATGCAGCCCGAACTTGGTTTGAAAACCAAGAGAGCGCCTTGACCGACTGGACGCAATTCAAAAGCGAGTTCCTTAAGACGTTCACGACCGTGGTGAGAAAAGAACGAGCTGCGATTTTACTGGAAACTGTGGCCACAGCTGCCTGCACCTCTTGCTCCACAGGAGCCACGCCCACTGTACACCACATGTTGTGGGACTGTCCCGGCCTTCAAACGCTCCGTTTACAGTATCTTCCGCCCGGCGTCCAGCGGCTTGTAGAATGGACAACCCCGCTGCAACCCGCCACTGCAAGGCAGACGCTGCTTTCTCTGTGGGATTTCGCGCGCTCTTCAGGCGTCGACCGCAGAATGTAACATTTAAACTCTCCCACCCCCCCACCTTCCTTTCTTCCCCATGCTGACCGACGCGTCCACCTTCTGAAATAAAGTTTTGTTTTGTTATGTTACTGGAAACTCGAACGCAACACCCGAACGAAGGAGTCGTAAACTTCGTCGAGGAAATGAAGCGACTTTTCCGCCGTGCGGACCCAGGAATGACGGAGGAAAAGAAACTACGGTTTCTGATTCGAGGTGTGAAGCAAGAGCTCTTCGCATGCCTTGTTCGCAACCCCCCAAGACCGTGTCCGAATTCGCGTATGAGGCCGCCACGAAGGAGAAGAGGCTCGAAATCCGAACGAGGCAGTACGACCGCCCAATCAATGCGCTGGTTTCGGAGACGCTTGGTGCCAGCGCTATCAACTCCGACTCACTATGCGACACTATCCGCGCCGTAGTAAGGGAGGAGCTGCGGAAACTTTTCCCGATGACGACACCACAACCTCAAGTCACTTCACTGACCGACGTGATCCGGGAAGAAGTACAGCAGGCTTTAGGACATTCTGTGCCGTCCGAAGTACCCCGCGAGCCCGAGGCTACGACCTACTCTGCGGCTGTTCGTCGACCCCGCCCTGCTCCAACACGCTGTCAAGAGGCCCCGCCGTACCGCCGCCCACTGTCACCCGCCCGACCCCCGGTAGCAACAAACCAGACGCCGAGGAAGACGGACGTATGGCGAACTCCCGATAACCGTCCTCTGTGCTACCACTGCGGAGAGGCCGACCACATCTACCGTCGCTGCCCATACAAGAGACTCGGACTGCGTAACGGTTTCTCCGTCGACGCACCTCACCCTCTCCCTGGCCAACGACCACATCAGATCGACGAGTATCTATCTGAAACCAGCCATGGCCCATCCCGTTTAAACCGCTCGCCATCGCCCTACCCGTACCAATCGCCGAACCACCGTAGCAATGCTGACTTCGCCCGTGGAAGGTCCCCCAGCCCACGTGGAAAAAACTAAAAGCAGCAACTTCTGGAGGTAAAGTTGCACGATCGCGGAAAAATGAAAACCCTCCAACGACGCAACGACTCGCGGAAGACGGTGACTCACAACATGCCCTCATCCCGACGACCCGACCCAGACCTGACGAGACTCCCGTACACGACGACAGCTATACGCCACGACGCGTACCCGACCGGACCGAGACGTCCGCTGAGAAGACGATGACAACGACGACGCACAGTGCCAGACCGTCAACACGCACAAGCCGAGATGCGACGCCCCGACGCACCCGCAACTCGAGGAAGGCCGCATCCGACGTCAAGGTGTCCATCGACGGCTTTGATGTAGTCGCACTCGTAGACACGGGAGCCGACTACTCCGTAATGAGAGGACCATTTGCGGCTAAGCTGAAGAAGGTTATGACCAGATGGGACGGTCCGCACATACGCACAGCAGGAGGCCACCTCGTGACGCCAAGTGGAACGTGCACATCGCGCGTCACCATAAACGGCACGACGTACCCTGCGGTGTTCGTCGTTTTGCCCAACTGCTCCCGCGACGTAATTCTCGGAACAGACTTTTTGACGGACAACGGCGCAATAATCGATCTGCAGACGATGTCGATAACTTTTTCCTCCGACCACTCCATGACGCCGGAATCGAACCCCGAACACCGTGCAGCTGTAAGGATCGCCGATGATCACGTTACCCTGCAATCCCGCGCAAGCTTGATGATCACCATCTACTGTGAAGGTGCTGCTCCCGACGTCGACGCTATCGTGGAGAGTGACCAAAGGTTGCTTCTTGACCGCGGTGTGTCTGTCGCAAGAGGCATTGCGCGGTTTAAGCAGCGCAAATCCCACGTTTCGGTCACCAATTTCGTTCGTCGAAGAAACGCAAAGAGCAAGTGACGTGATAGCAGTCGCCGACTGTGAACGCGCACCCGACGATACCCTCAAGCTTCCGCCCCCCTTCGACGTGAATACGGCGCTATCGCAAGAAGAAAGAAACAAGTTATTGGCTTTGCTGCGTCGCTACAGCGAGTGTTTTTCGTCGAACTCAAAGTTACGTCAAACACCTCTGGCGAAGCACCAGATAATAACCGAGGATGGAGCCCGATCTACTCGACAGTCACCGTACCGCGTCTCTTCCCACGAGCGCGAAGCCCTCCGGACTCAAGTCGACGACATGCTCAACGACGACATTATACAGCCATCGAAAAGTCAGTGGGCTGCGCCGGTCGTACTCGTGAAGAAAAAAGACGGCACACTTAGGTTCTGCATTGACTACCGGCGATTGAACAAGATCACCAAAAACGACGTGTACCCCCTGCCACGAATCGACGACGCCCTCGACCACCTCTGCCATGCGAAGTACTTCTCGTCGATGGACCTGAAGACCGGCTACTGGCAAATTGAAGTGGACGAGAGAGATCGAGAGAAGACTGCATTCATAACCCCGGACGGCCTATACGAGTTCAAGGTAATGCCGTTTGGGCTATGCACGGCACCAGCAACGTTCCAAAGAGTCATGGACACTATGCTAGCTGGCCTGAAGTGGCACACCTGCCTCGTATACCTCGACGACGTTGTGGTATTCTCCCGGACTTTCGACGAACACCTCGCAAGGTTGCAGTCTGTACTCGAGGCCATCCGTACGTCGGGGTTAACGCTGAAGCCTGAAAAGTGCCGCTTTGCGTACGAGGAACTGAAGTTTTTGGGCCATGTCGTCAACGCCGCGGGAGTCCTGCCTGACCCGGCGAAAACTTCAGCCATAGCGCACTTCCCAAGGCCGAAAGATAAGAAGGGGGTGCGCAGATTTCTTGGACTGTGCGCATACTACTGGCGCTTCGTCGCAAACTTCGCACGCATTGCAGAGCCGCTCATGCGCTTGACGAAAGATAGCACCGCTTTCAGCTGGGAGGACGACCAAGAAAAGGGATTCTGCGAGCTTCAAAAACACCTACAAAGCCCGCCCGTGCTCGCTCATTTCGACAAAAACGCCGAAACGGAAATACACACGGACGCCAGTGATATAGGCTTGGGTGTGGTCCTTGTCCAAAAACAAAGCGGGTGCGAAAACGTAATCGCCTATGCTAGCCGTCGTCTGTCAAAGGAGGGGAAAAACTACTCTGCCTCCGAAAAAGAGTGCCTGGCTATTATATGGGCCATTTCAAAATTTCGCCCATACGTGTATGGCAGACTGTTCAAGGTTGTAACAGGCCACCATGCGCTGTGTTGGCTCGCCAGTTTCAAGGACCCCTCTGGCCGTCTTGGGCGGTGGAGTTTGCGCCTGCAATAGTTCGACGTTACAATCGTCTACAAATCCGGCAGGAAACACTCCGACGCCGACTGCCTGTCCCGCGCCCCTGTCGACCCACCACCACAAGACTCCGATGAAGACAGTGCGTTCTTCGGGGTTGTTAGGGAGAGCGACCTAGCCGCCCAGCAGCGTGCCGACCCCGACTTGCGAGTAATGATCGACTACCTCGAAGGACGAAACGTCGCCGTGCCTAGAGCGTTCAAGCGTAACTTACCAGCATTCAGCCTCAAAAACTGCGTCCTCGTGAAGAAGAATTTTAGCCCCGGAACAAGAACGAACTATGTACTTGTCATCCCCGCAGACCTTCGTGACGAAATTTTGGAAGCGTGCCACGACGACCCGTCTTCCGGACATCTCGGCACAGCTCGCACTATTGCAAAAATTAAGGCGAAGTACTTCTGGCCCCGCCTTACATCCGACGTCACCCACTACGTTCAGAGTTGCCGGGAACTGCCAGCGAACAAAAACGCCGCCGACAAGACCCGCCGGACTTCTACAACCGACCACCGTCCTGTCGAGGCCCTTTCAACAGATTGGAATGGACCTCCAAGGCCCGTTCCCGACTTCACGATCGGAGAACAAGTGGATTGTCGTAGCGACAGACTACATGACGCGCTACGCAGAGACCGCCGCTCTTCCGCGGGGGACTGCACACGAAGTCGCCAAGTTCTTTATAAACCAAGTTGTGCTGCGACATGGAGCCCCTGAAGTATTATTCACGGACCGTGGAACGGCCTTTAGCGCGGAGCTGATGCAAGGAATCTTACGCTACAGCAACACGGATCACCGAAGAACGACGGCGTACCACCCCCAAACGAACGGACTAACAGAACGTCTGAACAAGACAATTGCGGATATGCTGTCCATGTACGTCGACGTTGAACATAAGACTTGGGACGAAGTCCTCCCGTTTGTCACGTTTGCGTACAATACAGCGACGCAGGAAACTACGCCGATGACACCGTTCGAGCTTGTCTACGGAAGACGACCGACTACGATGCTCCACGCCATGCTTCCGCATGTAGAAGACGACGACCTCAACGCCGACGTCCACGGATACCTTCAACGTGCGGAGAAGGCCCGCCAGCTCGGTCGAGTTCGTATAAGGGACCAGCAGCTGGTGGATGCCGGCCGCTACAACCTCCGACGCCGATACGCCGAGTACCAACCAGGGGATCGTGTGTGGGCTTGGACTCCCATCCGACGACGCGGACTGAGCGACAAACTTCTGCGACGGTATTTCGGACCCTACCAGATTCTGCGACGTGTTGGCCAACTTACCAACGAAGTGATCCCCGATGGTGACTCCGGCACATCACGACGACGTACGCGTCCCGAAGTCGTCCACGTGGTTCGCTTAAAACCTATCTACGAACGATGACGAACTTTTATTTTCATTTTCGGACTGTCGCTTATGTTAGCATCGGGTCGATGCACTCTTCGAGGGGGGGTAATGCCGCGAACCATGCATCGGGTTTGTTTATTTGTGTTTAGCTTTTACCGCACGGCTGCGCCGGTCTGTGTTTTCTGCGTGCCAATGGAAGCGCGTGTTCTATTCTTTCTTTCTGTGCCGCATGTGTTATCTGTTCTGATAGGGAAATCATTCTGATCTAACGTAAACATCCCGGAATAATATTCTTGCATCTACAATGTTCTCGATGCGAATCGACGGTTCCAGAACCACGTGCGCCGAAAGATAAAAAGCCTGCACAGCAGACGCCGGGGCATTCGATTCTGCGACGCTCGCTGACGCAAGTCACTTTGTTGTCCGTTGCTTCGCCGCCTCTGTATTCTTTTGAGTTGTTAGGGGAGCACAAGTTCGCTCCAATAAACTTTTTTCTCCTGCAAGACAACTGCGTCGTCCTTGGCTTCGTGAGAATATGGGCTTTTTTGAGCGCGGGACGTACGCCCAGCAAACGTGGTTTTCTTCACCAAAAAGCGTTCAGTCTAAGAACTGCAGTTCATTCTCTTTCGGTAGCGCTACTGTAAAGCTCAGTCCACGACCATACTGCTCAAAAAGACTCAGAACATCACTAACCTTGCGGCGAAGGCTATCAGACTTTACAAACACCAGGAAATCATCGACATACCTTACAATTTCCTTACCTTACCTTACAATTGGGCGTACGTCCCGCGCTCAAAAAAGCGCATATTAAACTTCAACTCTGGGCACTCAAAGGTAGTAAAGATGGGAATCTGCTTCTTGTCTGCGTTCAGCCATTACAAAATCTTGTTCTGATAGAATGTCCACAAGTTTTCATAATCAATTAGATAGACTAAACAAGGCTGGTTTTCAAGAGTCGGTCGTGCGGAAGGTTGTTCTGAAGTTAATAAAGTGTGTGAAGTCTAATTGGGCGGTCAAGGAAAAGGACAGCGAAAAACAGACCACAAAACAGGCAGTCATTCCCTACGTGCATAAGTTGGCGCATGGGTTAAAGAATGTTGCCAATAGGTTTGATGCTAGAGTGGTTTTCTCGGCTCTGAATAAACTGAACGGCGAGTGTAGCAAAGTAGATAGGATATTATCAAATAGTAAAAAAATGCCCAAGAAAACGAAATTGCGGAGTAGAGCACAGCCCCCCCTTTGTTCGTTGTGCAGCGTGTGTTGTTTATTGCTTAGCGTTGAATTGTGGCCATATCTACGTGGGCCAGGCTGGGCGATGCTTGAATATACGCATGCAAGAGCATCGAAGTTCTGTAAAGTCGAAGGATGGCTCTAACTTGGCGAAACACTGTTCTGCGTGTGGATGTACACCGATTTTTCTCGAGGCTTCAGTTTTATCAAAATTTCGGGACAAAACCACGAGAGAAGTTATAGAATCATTCCACATTAAAAGGTGTGGGAAACGCTGTGTCAGCGCCCCCTCCCTCAATTTGACTGACAAGGAATACTCCTATCTGTGTCACACGTTGCGGAACTAATGCTTTGGTCTATCTATGGTTGTAGCTCCTTTTTCAGGGTTTGCGTACTATAAGTTTGGCGTGTGTTGCATCTTATATTTTTTTCTGCCGCATGTGCCTCGACCGCTGTTAAGTCTTGTTGTGGTGTGTATAATGGGGGAGGGAATCCGACCACGTGTACTCTGGATGGTATATATTTGTATGTTTTTCAATAAACGAGTAGTTGCGAGTAAGCGCCGTGCTGTCTACTTCTTCCTTCGTCCTTGTTTTTTAAGTGCGAAGGCACTTTATAGCGCACCCTGAATCACTCGTCCGCCGTCCGCGCTCCCCCTCTCCCCTAACAACGGCGCGGAGGAGGAGAGAGAGCGTGCGTAGCAACGGTCTCGGCGTAGCAACGGTCTCCTGCTCGGCGTAGCTGAGGGCGGTGCGCCGCTGCGCCTCTGCGCCGGTTCGCTTCCCGTTCCGTCCGCGTGAGGGCGCTCGTTCGTCGGCTCCGCATTCCGACGCTCGAGGGCGCTCGCGCGACGGCGCGCCGCTAGCGTCCTGTTCCGTAAAGCAGTCGAGTTTCCGTAGCGCTTCGTCGTTCTAGATGGATCCTTTGCGGGCTTCGCAGTCAACTCCTCAAGCAACGGAACCTCAAACAACGAGTGAAATACGATCCGAAGCATGCATTCCACCCATCGTTGGAGGTGTCGTCGCCGCGGAAACGTCGTCGTCTACCGAAGACAAGGCCGCGTCGAGGAGGGCTCGCGACGCCGAACGCAAGCAAGCGAAGCGGGCCGCGAACGCCGAACTCCGAGCTCGAGAAGCGGACGCGAGACGAAAGCGTAGAGCGGACAAAGGTGCGGAAGGTCTCGTCAACGACGCGGCTCGCAAGCGTCAACGCCCTACGTAACGTGCGTAACGTGCGAATGCCAAAGACTTTAACATAGCGCCCCTCCGGATCAAATCGGGTAACTTCGGGTAACTTCGGGCAAACTCTGGCATTCGCACTTTGCCATCTTCCCTCTCACTTGGGAAATGCTTGTCTTTTTGAGCGCTTCTGTATTCCACCAAAATTATCGCACTGCACAAAATCAGCCCGTATACAATAAGTACAAAATGTTCGTGGGCACTACTTGCATTATGATTTTTATTACACTTCGAAAAATTGACTTTAGCCGTAACACATATCATTATGAGCAATAAAAACGTCAACAGCAGAACTACTTCGAAACAAGAAAAAAGAAGTAGGCACTGCATCTTGAGGCAGAATACCGGGCCGCAGGAATGCCGATTCACGAAAGTGCAGCAAGCACACCGCAGCAGCACGGGTGTCTTATCAAGTAGAGATGGGTTTCTACAGAAGTTCACTCAGAATTCACGCCTGCAATTTTCTGGTTGCATTATTAGGGGAATGTCTCAACAGATAGGTAAAAAGAGGAAAAAGGGATCAATTCAAACGAAAGCAACGGCAGTATGTAAAAGCACATAGCAGGAAAGATCTCGCAGCAGCGCAGCACAGAGCAGCACAACACAGTATTGCGATGGAAATAATGCTTGCGCATACAAGTGCGGGAAGCTTACTACAAGCGTTGTAATGCAATAGAGAAGACACTGAGATAGACAAAATAAGCGACTCGTTTAAATTCGAGTGGTACTACGCTGAGAAGTCCTAGACAAATTGACACCACTTGCTCCGAGCCAGCCTGAGGTGAAATCATGAGATACCTGTGACAGAACAAAGCTTTAGACCCATTTTCTTCGAAGCACCACCACGTCTCCGTACACAACCCCCGTGCACGTACTATAGTTTCGCGTTACCTGTGGAAATGAGGGGAAAATGGTGCAGTAAAACGTCAGGCGTAAGGGAGTTGCTGTTGCAACCTTTTGCAGCACATCGTTTCCGTAGGTACCGAGGAAAGTGCTCCGCTCCAACCGTTGGCAGCATCGTCCCGTAGTTCACCGTGCCCGCGGCGCACGGTACTAAACGTGTTCACCGACAATACAACGCACCTCGCAAGTCCACGCACAGCAAAAATTAAGAGCACACCAAATTTACAACAAAGAACGAATGCAAATGCGCACCACCAAAACGCGAGGGGCGTTTCCGAGCAGACGAACTTGAGGAGCGCCTTTCCGAACACTACACGGACTGCATCACAGAGAAATGACAGGTGCCATTCTTCAGAGGGCGCTACAAAAAAAAGTTTTTGTGCATGAACAGCATTTTCACAAATTATTTGCACACTGGGCCTTAATAAATGTGTTTCAGAAATAAATATCGTTCGTAAAATATAAATGTTGTTTTGTTGTAGAACAAAACTCGGTTTTTGTTACTAGTGTTTGTTACCTCCTCACCTAGTCGCGCTTCAATCGCTACTCCCATAAGCCCCCATGCTGATGTTGCTGGCAATAGGTTCTGAACCGTTTTTTGCCCGAAGCTTCGCTACCATTTATATTTACTTTGGCCCTGCTTTCAACAGTGCGCTGGTGCAGTTTCTCTAGGTGCGGTTTAAAATTGACGTATAGCAACTTTATCCGGGTCTTGTCACGTGACCAGGCATTTCATGGGTTAGTGACGAGGCAGCCTCAATTCGAGTCTGCTCCTTAAACGCCCTCCATATTTGCGGAGGTTTTACGTGCCAAATCGCTTATAAAGACAGCCCACCAGCGCAGTTTTTAGAAAACAGAGGTTTTAACCGGCGAAAGCAAAATCCGGTTGTCCAGTGTAGGGGCCTACGTAAAACATTCCCGGTGCAACTCGATCCGCATGCACAAAACAATACGTTGGGAGTAAAGGGATAAAGTGTGGGTCGGGTTATCTTGCTCACAACAGAGTGGCGGTGGGCAAGTAGCTACTGCACGAAGTACACACCACGCAATATCAGCAAACAGGGTAGGCTGCTTGTTTGGCGGGGCAGTGAAAACTTGGGAATGGCAAACACAGGCACACCGTCAGTTCGCAATAAGAAGGCAAAGGGTTACACGTACTTTGCAGTAGCAGCCCACTTATCATCTGCAACGCCCTGAGCAGGAACGGTAACGAAAGAAAATACCACCACCACGCACCGTGCGATGAAAGGGACTTTAAGCAGCCATTTATTTGTTAACGCACGTGTAAACACCATGCGGATATTAAAGCTCTGTTGTATGCTAAACTCTAGCGAGTGCATTGCCGCTTAATTTTTTTTTTTGAGCTACAATGTAAATTGATTGATTGATAGGATTATTGAGAAAAAAGGCAACTCACTCTGGTGCGGAAAAGGTGGAAAAACAAGAATAAAACGCTAGGAAGGGATACTAATATTTGAAAATTCACATTGCTTTTACACTGGACTTCAGTTCATAAAGTCACACTGAACAACCATATAACTATTGTACACTTTCTGCATATTGCCTGAATTAAACTCCAGGATTTTCCCCTGAATATATTCCAAACGCCAGTGAATATATTCCCAGTGCCAGTGAACATCTTCTACATGCCAACCACTATGATCCAGTCACCAACCCATATAATGCAGGACCCTGCAGTGCAGAACACATGACAGCGGTTTGTAATTTAGTTGGCAACCAATACCATTCGGGTGCAGTGTGTTTTCATCCGATTGAGATGAACTATTTTACGTGACCTGTTTAAGCAGACGACCTAAGAAGTGCGCAATGAAACAGTCACGTCACTATCCAGCACTCTTACCCGCTTACTATGCTGAATCCGAGGATGGTGTCATGGGTATGAATTCTAGCATTTAAATTGCTCACTTACTCGAAATTTTAGGGGAAACTCCCAGAATGGCTAACTCTCGAAACCCAATATGGGCCTGAACGTGGGACAGGTGGACAGTCATAAGAAACTCAAACTTTATTGTCAGAAATTAGGTCCGGTTGACAAGCGTTCGGTTCAATTATTTACCTACTATAGGCACCTAATTTATTATTCGTTAGTCATATATTTGGTTAAAAGTCCATTTGATGTCACCAGGTCTTGTGAGAAACCAAATTAAAGGTCTCCATAAGGGAATCACGTGGGAGAAATCAAAAATTGCTTACGGCTCGAAGTCACGCGACAGTCACGTGAGTGATGAGATTGGGTTAAATGTGAAAATAATGGCACTTGGGCTTGAGAGGTATCAAAAAAAGGTCTCGATAAGTGTAAACACGTGGGACAAAAAAAAACCTTCTCGGTTGAAGTCATGAGAGAGTTACGTGAGCCGTAGATTGGGTTAAAAATTGAGGTGATGGCACTAGGGCTTGTGAGGTATCAAAATAAAGGTGTCGAGGAGAGGAATCTCGTGCGACAATGAAAAATTGCTTCGTGGTTATAGTCAAGAGATATTCACGTGATTCACAAATTGGGTTAAAAGTCAATGTGACGCCACTAGGGCTATGAGGTATCAAATTAATGGTCTTCACTAGGGGCATCACGTGGCACAAATTACAAATCGCTTCCTAGTTGTAGTGAGAGACATAGTCACGTGAGTCATAAATTCGGTTAAAACCCAAAATGATGTCACTAGGGCTTGTGAGGTATCAAATTAAAGGGGTTGATGAGGGGAATCATGTAGCACAAATTAAAAACTGCTTCCCCGTTATAGTCATGATATAGTCACGTACTTCACAAATTGCGTTAAAAGTCAATGTGATGGCACTAGGTTTTGTGAGGTACAAATTAAAGCTCTCGATGAGTGGAATCGCGTGGGACAATTTAAAAATCAGTTCCTGGTTATAGTCATGATAACATTCACGTTATTCACAAAATGGGTAAATATAAATGTGACGCCACAAACGCTGGTGGGGAATCAAATAAAAGTCTCGATGAGGGGAATAACGTGGTTCAAATTAAACATTGCTTCCTGGGTATAGTGATGAGATAGTCACGTGAGTCATAGATTACGTTAAAAGTCAATATCATGCATCTAGGGCTTGTGTGGTATCAAAATAAAGGTCTTAATGAGGCGAGTCACGTGGTACAAATGAAAAATTGCGTCCGCGTTATAGTGATGAGATAGTCACATGATTCACAAATTGGGTTAACAGTCAACATGTTGCCGCTGGGGCTTGTGAGGTATCAAATTAAAGGTCTCGGTGAGGGGAATCACGTAATAAAAAAATAGAACTTGCTTTCTAGTTATTGTCATAAGAGAGTCACGTGAGTCATATATTGCGCTAAAAGTCAATTTGATGGCACTAGGGCTCGCATGGTATCAAATTAAAGGACTCGATGAGGGGCATCACGGGGGACAAATTAAAAATTGCTCCCTGGTTATTGCCATGAGACAGTCATGTGAGTCATAGATTGGGTAAAAAGTTAACATGATGCCACTAGGGCTTCTGAGGTATCAAATTAAAGGTCTCGATGATGGGAATTACTTGGAACAAATTAAACATTGCTTCTTTGTTATAGTCAAGACATAGTGGCGTGATTCTCAATTTAGGGTAAAAGTCAAAGTGACGCAAATAGGAGTTGTGAGGTATCAAATGAAGGGTCTTGATGTCGGGAGTCACGGGGGAAGAAATAAATATTGCGTCCTGGTTTATTTCAAGATATATTCGCGTGAGTCAAAGATTGGGTTAAAAGTCCACCAGATGATGCTAGGGATTGTGAGGTATCAAATAAAAGGTCTGGATGAGGGTTATCAGGTTGGACAATTTAAAAATTGCTTTCTGGTTATATGCAGGAGATAGTCACGTGATCCTCAAAATAGGTTTAAAGTCAAAGTAACCCCACTAGGGTTTGTGAGGTATCAAATGTCTGCATGACAGGAGTCACGCGATACAAATTGAAATTGCTTCCTGGTCATAGTGATGAGATGGTCACGTGAGTCATAGATATGGTTAAAAGTTAACATGATGCCACTAGGCCTTGTGAGACATCTCATTAAAGGTCTCAATTGTAGGAATAACGTGGGACAAATAAAAATGGCTTCGCAGTTATAGTCATGAGATGGTCACGTGAGTGATTTGGTTAAAAGTCAAAGTCATGCCACTAGGGCTTGTGGGGTATCAATGGAAGATATCGATGAGGGAAATTACGTGGGACAAATTAAAAATTTCTTCCTGGTTATAGTAATGAGATAGTCACATGAGTCACAAATTTCTTGATGAGGGGAATCACGTAGTAAAAATGAAAAATTTCTTCACAGTTATAGTAATCAAAGTTATTTGAGTGATATATTAAAAGACAATGTATAGCCACTAGGGCTTGTGAGCTACCAAATTAAAGGTCTCGTTGAAGGGAGTCACGTGGGACAAATTAAAAATTGCTTCTGGGTTACAGTCACATGAGTCATAGATTGGGCTAAAAGTCAAAGTGATGCCCTGGAGCTAGTTATCGCCCACCCGACCGTAAAAAGAAAGATACACATGCGAGATAGAGGATGATTATTCAGTCACGTGACTTACCATGACGTTTATTTTTTCACTAGTAAAAGCATCTTAGGTATCAAATGATCGCCATTTTTTTGCTTGTTTCCAGTATGTGCAAAAGAATTTGTCATTGCAAACATTATTCCCTAAAATGTCGCATGAATCCTATGCATAATGAGTTTGTCACGTACTTATTCTGAGGTTTTTTACATGACGAGTACTGGCTTCATTGGTGTCAAAAAAGCGTTAACTTCCTAGTATTCCAGATGTGTACGAGATTTTTGTCATGGTGAATATGATTCCTTATGATGATGCACTACTCCAATGGATCATGAATTAGTAATGTGACTTACTATGAGTGTATTACATCACGGGTATGGACATCATGGGTATCAAATAAACGCTGTTGAATTGCTAGTCTTTGTGATGTGAGGAAAAATGCCTGTTATTGTGAACATGTTACATTAGAACTCGCGTCATACCTATTATTCATGAATTATTTATGCGAGTTATAAGGTTTAATATACAACGTGTTATCACATCATAGGTGTCAGTCAAATGCTGTTTAATTGCTGCTTACGTGAAGGGACATTTTTTTCTTGTTGTGCAGATGATTACGTAAAATATGGCATGACTCATAATAATCATAAATGTGTAATTTGACATACCAAGAGTCTTATGACGTCACGCGTAAAAAAACGATTCAATAGCATTATTTTAGATATATACGGTCACATTATGCATGACTTCATAAGACTCACCGTATGTCACATTACATATTCATGATAATTAAGAGGCATGCAATATCTTACTTATTCATGTGCACAACAAGAAAAAAAAGTTGCCTTCAAGTAAGCAGCAATTCCACAGCATTTGACTCCTACATATGATATGATCACTCGTGGTATAAATAACCTTATTACTCGCATAGGTAATTCATGATCAATAGTTGTGATGCGAGTTCAAAGGTAACATGTTCACAATAACTGGCTTTTTCCGCACATCGGAGAAACAAGCAATTCCACAGCGTTTATTGGACACCCATGATGCCAATAGTCGTCGTATAATAAACCGCATAGTAAGTCATGTGACTAAGTCATAATCAATAGGAGTCATGCGACATCAAAAGTAAACATGTTCACTATGACAAGATGTTTTTGTGCAGCCCGTAAACATGCAATTCAACAGTGTTCTTTTATTACCCATAATGCCAATACAAGGCTGTAATTACCCACCTGAGGCACGTGACTAAATCATGATGCATGGAAATCATGCGACATCCCTGGAAATAATGTTTGCAATGACAAATTCTTTTGCACATACCGCAATCGAGCAAATGAATGGCTATCATTTAATACTTGTGATGCTATTACTCCTCACAAAAAAAAAACATCATGGTAAGTCACGTGACTGATCAATCATTCGTGGAAGTCACGCGACATCATAACAAATCCAATTAACAATTTTTCAACACACCATTCGTCTCTTTCTCGTACGATTAACTTTTTACATTTGTGTGGGCGTTAACGAACTCTAGGGCATCAATTTGACTTTTACCCCAACTTGTGTCTCACGTGACTATCTCATGACTATAACCAGGAAGCGATTTTGAAATTGTCCCACGTGATTCCCCTCATCGAGACCTTTAATTTGATACCTCACAAGCCCTAGTACTGTCACTTTGATATTACCTCATTTGAGAATCACGTGAATATATCTCGACTATAACCCGGAAGTAATTTTTAAACTGTCCCACGTGATTCCCCTCATTGACACCTTTAATTTGATACCTCACAAGCCCTAGCGGCATCAAGTAGATTTTACCCCAATCTATGACTCACGTGACTATCTCATGACTATAACCATGAAGCAATTTTTAATTTGTCCCACGCGGTTCCCCTTATCGAGATCTTTAATTTGATACGACACAAGCCCTAGTGGCAACAGATTGACTTTTAACGTAATGTATGACTCACTTGAGTCTCTTATGACTATAACTATTAAGCAATTTTTTTTGTACTACGTGATTGCCCTCATCGAGACCTTTATTTGATACCTCACAAGACCCAGCAGCAACACGTTGCTTTTAACCCAATTTTTTAATCACGTGATTATCTCATGACTATAACGCGGAAGCAATTTTTCATTTCTCCCACGTGACTCCCATCATTGAGGCCTTTAATTTGATACCACACAAGCCCTAGTGGCACGATATTGGCTTTTAACGTATCTATGACCCACGTGACTAGCTCATCACTATAATCAGGAAGCAATTTTTAATTTCTACTACGTGATTCCCCGCATCGAGGCGTGTAATTTGGTTCCTCAGAAGAAAAAGTGGCGTCACATTGAATTTCAACCCATTTTGTGAATCACGTGACCATTATAACGAGGAAGCAATTTTTAAGTTGCTCCACGTGATTCCCCACATCGAGACCTTTCATTTGGTGCCTCACAAGACCTACTGCCATCACTTTTGACTTTTAACCAATTTGTGAATCACGTGACTTTCTCGTGACTATAACCACAAAGCAATTTTTAATTTGTGCTACGTGATTCCCATCACCGAGCTCTTTGATTTGATACCTCACAAGCCCTAGTAACAGCATTCTGACTTTTAACCGAATCTATGACACACCTCACTATGTTTCTGACTATAACTAGGAAGCGATTTTTAATTTGTCCAACGTGATTCCCCTCGTAGACACCTTTTATCTAATACCGCATAAGCACTAATGCCGTGACATTGACTTTTATTTCAAATTGTGAATCACGTGACTGTCACATGACTATACCCACGAAGCAATTTTAATTTTCTGACGAGATTCCTCTCATCGAGACCTTTATTTTGACATATCACAAGACCTAGTGCCATCAACTTGACGGTTAACCCTATCTATGTCTCAGGTTACTATCTCATGACCTGAACCGGAAGCTATTTTTTACTTGTCCTACGTGATTACACTTATCGAGACCTTCAATTTGATACCTAACATACCCTAGTTGCATTACTTTGACATTTAATCCCATCTCATGACTCATGTGACTGTCGCATGACTTTAGGCAGGAAGCAATTTTAATTTCTGCTACGTGATTCCTCTTATAGAGACCTTAATTTCGTACCTCACAATCCCTGGATGCAGCAATTGGAATTTTACCAAATTAATGACTAGCGAATAAAGAATTAAATACTTATATTAGGCAATTATAAACCTAACGCATTTCGCCCGCAGCTAATTTCTGACAAACAAATGTCAGTTTCGTATGACTAACATCATCACCGTAACGAGCGGTTGCCCCTTTAAACAACACGGAAACACGCGTTCTGCATACCTACACGCCAGGGAATGTCCCGACCATTTTTGCCATTTTTTTCAACTGGTTTGGTTGTTGAACGGCGCCAGCAGCGCCTCCGGTCCCACGTTCAGGCTGATATTGAGTTTCGAGATTTAGGCATTCGGGCAGTTTCCCATAAATTTCGAGTAAGTGAGCAATTTAAATGCTATAATTCATACGCATGACACCATCCTCGAATTCCGTTAGTAAGTAGGCAAGAGTGCTAGAACGTCACTTGACTGTATCATTTCGCAGTTCGTAGGGCGTCTTCTTAAACTGGTCATGTAACAGAGTTAATCTAACTTGGATGAAAATACACTGCGCCCGGATAGTATTGCTTGCCAACTAAATTATAAAGCGCTGGCATGTGTTCTGCACTGCGTGGGTCCTGTATTATATTGGTTGACGCCTGGAATATAATCGTGGTCACCTGGAAGATATTCCCTGGCGCTGGGATTATATTTACTGGCGTTTGGATTATATTGAGCGTGAAATCTTGTAGACTCAGGGCACACTTACAGTTTTCAAGTTCCTGCATTTTCCCCCGGAGTTCTAGATAACAATCTGAAGAACGGGCTGCCATTCACGTAACAAAGAACTTTAGTGAGACCATTCCGTAAACAAAATGCCTAGTTTCTTCGAGTCGCGATGTGTCGCTGTGACTTCTTTATAGGTGTTGTACATTATTCCGGAGGCCGTGGGACGGGAGCAGTTGATATTGACACCATGCAAAGTGAGGGTGTGTCCACAGTAGATAATAAAGGTGAAAGTCGCATTGCGACTTACAAAAAGGACATTTTGGCACAGCGTCGAATGGCAGGCGAGTCCATTCGTTGATGATATCTTTAGTAAAGACGGAGTTGGAGTAGACCTTATTAGCAAATATTTGTCACTGCGTCTTCGTACAATGGGTGAAAGAAATGAATCTTGGTTGTGACACGACGATATTCCGCGTCCTGTCCAGCGTCTTGTACTTCCGCTGTTTCTGGGGCGAAGCAGCAGGGGTGCATCCGTTGAAGCCTAAGGCTGGCATACTTACGTCGACCGTACCGTGATTCAATTGGCCGAGACACCAGACAACGAATCTCCTCTGCAATTTCCTAAACAAAACAAAAAAGACACAGTGCTTCCTAGTTTGCATTTTAAATGCCGGACTCCTCTATAAAGCGTTTGGGCAGCAGTGAGCAACGGTATTTTGTTTGGAGGCTGTTTGCCGTAATGGCGCCCTGCAATTCCGAGCTTACGTTTTCGCGGTAGAACTGAAGAAAACGTTTTTCGGCTGTTCCGCGGGATTAACTGAGTGAGAAAATAGGCGTTTTTTTTATTTGAAATTATATATTTTTAGACTTTTGCACATATTTAGGAAGTTCCAGAAGCAATGCTCCTTTTCATTCATCCAGAGAACGATTGAAAAACAGATGCGACGCTAAAATACCAATGAGATCTTCTTACACACCAAGCATACCAATAAAAAAATCATTGAACTCATTGTGCTTCTTCACCAGCGACTTAGGGTCCATGCGACGAGTAAGTCAAAGAAATGTTTTGTTTTTCTTGACTCTGAGGCGTTCATGGTTCCAAACACCACAACGCAGTTCAATTTACTTAGCACTGAAGATACAACTGCCAGAAACGGTAGTGTATACTCGGACACGTCATTCGATTGTTGATGAGAAACGCAGCCTTTTGGGGTGTTTTTGCGGCTCTGCGTACTTGTCACCAGGAGGCGCAAACAGCAACAAAAGGCAGTGTCATATTCTGTTGTGGCGCCAAGAAGATTGGACTATTGTCCCTGTGGCTGTACAAGAAATATAGTTTCCGAAAACTAGGATCCGAATGTCGTTCGCCACACTGCGATTGAGCTTTGGACAATGCTTCGGATGCTGTGACTGCTGTTTGCGTACTCTCCACTCTTCCACGCCGGTCAAGTCTCTTGTCCCCAGTACTTATTTCGCAAGCTTGAATGAATGCCGGTGTCAGCTCTGCGTCGAGTTTTCCCTTTAAAGTGCATTCTGTTCAGTACGACCTCCGTTCCTCACTGCATATTTCATTTCAAGGCCTATCCAATCCTTCTGTATTTTTTACTCCAGGTACACAGACTCTTGGCAGATTGTTATACTGTAATATAATTATAACGTTTTTTTAAGGGCCGTGACCTTAAAATACCGACTTTGCAAATTATGTCGTCTAATTTCGACGGTTACAATATTAGTGACAAATGTTGTCTCAAAAATTTGGAACAGTCTTTCAAGCCGGCATTAATTGCGGAAGCAATATATCGCTTCTTACTACCGACCTGCGAAACGTTATCCGCACTAACACTGAAAAGCTGCACATTATAAATCTTACATAAAAAACATCTCCAGCTGGGTTTTGTTTGCCGGGCTTATGGACTGATTGAATTCAGCTACGCCTCCGTGCATTTGCAATAGGGGCTACCAGTGCCAATGTCACCAAGCGTTTTTCCCTGCAGGGGGCGTGCAACAAAAACCCATAGATGGTTCGTTCCTTCATTTGCCTTTTTGCCATTGACACTAAGGTGGCGCCGTTTTAGGGCTGTATTGAAATTTGCCCTTGATTCTGGTAAACTTCTCTTCTGAAAACAAACAAATTTTCCTGATATTTATTTTATTGTACAGTAACAAATGATTGGAAAATGTCGTCTTCATTCGTAATTCATACATTGAAGGAATAAAGTGGATTTGCGTTTGTTCTCAGAACACATATTAAGCAATAAGTGCAGAAAGGAATCACGGCATAGGATAAAACCAGCTTTAAAAAATAGAACATTAGCAACTCTCTGTGAATGTTCCGCGCATTAAACTCACGTATGCCACGTGAGAGCGCCTAAATTTTATCCGAAATTTGGACAAAAACGTTTTCACGCTTAGTAGCCTCCTCGGTTCTCGAGCAGTTCATGCCGTAATTTTGAGGTCGCAATCAGATGCATCACTAGCAATGATTCAGCGTTTTACACCGAAGTACTCACAATATTATAATTTAGTTATGCAGATTACAGAATGAAATTATCAAATATCGCGATGAAATTTAACGACCGCCTAATTAGGCTAAGAATTTTTCACGCTGCACTCAATACTGAAAAGCATGTTTATACTCTATAGCGAAAACTAGAGTACTGATGTTTCGTGACACGTTTTTTATGGACAGTAATTTCTAGAAAAGTATTTGAACTTCTGTAAATATTGTTGTAGAAACAGTAAAGAGAAGTAGTGGTCTCCCTAACACTTTGATGTGTTCCTTCATCTTGCGGAAACCTTGAACGCTTGGCAGGATAGCCTATTTTATTCGCTCATTCGCGAAACGCAAAGTACAGTATTTGTCAATGCTTTAGACCATAGCGAAGGTGGATATGCCGCAAAAACAATTAATATAGAAGCTTATCCCTCGGAAAAGAATAAAATCTTTTATATCGTAAAGCTAGAGAAAACACCTTCCTTTCTTACAGTCAAAAATATTGGAATGTCAAGACTACTGTCACAGCAGTTGAACGTTAAGATTATGCTTTGAAATGTTGGCGGCCCAGAAAACTCTGGCGTGGCCTAGAAAGTTTGACTAATGATGTACGTCATATGATACGTTCAGCAAGGCACATGGAACAAAACGCTTGCCGTACACATTTGCTGCATTCTTTCATTCTCTAGACCTACTTCATCATAATATTCACACAGAAAATCATTTTTAAAACAAAATTACGAGGAACACTTTTGGTAACACTTCCACTATGCTGGGTTTGGGAGTTTTCATTATAGAAATCAAACAAATCTCTAGCGCTGTGAACTGAATTAAAATGATAACATGCAGAGAAATACTCTTGCCAGCGGGGAGGCGCAGTAATGTTTTCTAAGTATTGCCTCTTCCTAAGGCTTCCGTGCAGTTGTTCACATGCCTTGGCATCACGTACTGCAGTCGAAGAAAGATGCAGCGGGTCAGTGTAGCGTCGCTTCTACCAGTGTCTGTGGAAAGAATCCCATCTGCAGTTTGCCCTGATCGAGGAGAGGGTGGATCAGGGCAAACGGCATAAGGCGCCCGCGGATCGGTGGGCTCTGCAGCACGCCTCGGGTCGGACTTAAGGGACAGCCCAAAGAGGGTGATTGAGAGGAGTGGGGTAGGTGGGGAATGGAGTCTGAGAATGCACAAGTGGCGAAGAGGAAAATGGCTTACATGGAAGTGAGAGGCAAGGGTTTGCTACACTCGTGGGGATTTTGTTACTGACGCAGAATTGATACAACCACGGCAAAATATTCAGCCAAGTGTAAAGTTTTACTGCAAGCGAAGTGAATCGGCAAAAAGTGTAGAACTGCAGATTTTTTTATAAAAAGTTTCTGTTGCCACGTTAGGGAAACAAGTGCATTGCTGCCGTCACCGATAATGCAACGCGTTACGGTATCCCACGTTCTTTACCCACCGGTTGTGCCTCAGACGTAGCGGTCTTCCTCCTTCATGCCGCAATCTTGCATCACGGGGCTCCTCATCCTCTGCTTACGGATCGTGGGCAGTATTCTTTGTCTGAAGTTAGTGAATACCAACTTGGGTGTTGCTGCACAGAACCCAACCTTACCAACGGATATCCCTAAAGACACATGGACTTACGGAACGCTTTAACAAGACCCTCACGGATAGGCTCGCAATGCGTACGTCCATCGACCACCATGACTGGGAGCTTCCACTCGCCTACGTTGCCTTTGCTTACAATTACCCTCGCCTCGAAAACGCTGGCTACTTTCCTTACTTTCTCCTTTTTTTGCCTCGAACTTCCCTCGTCGCTGGACACCTTGTTGCCTGACTCGGGGACGTTGACAACCGGAAATGCGCCATCATTAACGCATTCAACGTCCCAACTTGTGCACGCATCCCGTCTAAAGTCTTATCATTCACACCACCCAACCTACCTCTAACCAAGCTTCGTGGTTTACACCGGTCCGGTGCTTTCACCGTCAGAGGTTATTTCACGGGCTGTTGCAATATGGTGAAAGTCCTCAATAAGGAGCCAAGATTAGCCTGGGCCCGTTTGCCCGAACGCAATAAGGTTGGGGGTAAGTTCTCAACAACAACTTTAGCGCTGTCTACGTAACAAGTCGTTTGCCCGAAACTGATAAAAACGCTCGATTAAGGTACCGTTTCCATTGGGTTTTCTAGCAACCGGCTTATTTGCCGTGGCCGACTTCGACCTTTTGGCGTCTTATTTGTAAGCGGGAACTTAATTGGGAACTTATGGGCACGGGCAAACAGGCCCTGGTTTTCAGCTAGGGCAACCTCTTCCTCTAGCAATACGGGCCACGGTACTAATTGGAAGCCAAGCTTGTACATAGCCTTGGCAGAGACGACTAAGACCCTCAGAGCTGCGTGGACAAGCACTGGACCCCGGACATTTGAGCTTGCTTAGGTACTCCGCTTGAACAACCCTGTTGATACATTTATTTGCAATAGTTGCGCTGCTGCTACGTCGCTACATTGATTTTTTAAGGACATTTTATATTATATACTGGAAGTTGGAAACACACTCCGCACAATAACAATCCAAGAATGATGTAACCAGACTGCTTTCCGCGTCGTTTGAGCAAAAGCATATGCACAAATATATTTCATTTAAATCTTTGAAAATATTATTGCAACCCATCTATTAGTAATTTTTTTTTGGTGCATTCACTCTTTTTACCTTCTAGATTGCCTTCTTTTACTGTACGCTCGATAAAGAATACGTTTAATTCTAGAAAGGGCATGAACTCAAGATGTGTGCCAAGACGAGTGGCGGCTGTATAAACTCCATTAACTGGAATCTCTTAAGTAGCTGTATACTGGGAAGCTGTATGCAGCTTCGGATTTGGCTTCCTGAGCAAATTTCCGGCGTCCATGTGTATACCGTCGCGCTCACAAAAAAATGGCCGTACCTAGCGCTACTGGTACAAGGCTGCCCAAACAGAAGAACTGCCAGCCCTTCATCGGACTGTTGAATCACAATCATCATCATGGGCCTACTACGTCTAGTGCGGCACGAAGGCCTCCCCGATCGACCTGTAGCCGCTCCTGTACCATGCCTCTCGAGTTCATTTTTTGCCTACAAAATTATTTATCTCTTCCCACCATCGAGTAATTGGCCTTCCTTTTTTTTGTAGACCGGTTCTCTGTGTCCACTCTTTTAGCCTGGTACTCCGCTGATTATCATTTCGACTTACGTTGTTACCTCATATTCATTTCCGAACTTGCGGATGAAAGCTATCCATGACTGCCTTGCCTGGATTGTGTTGTCCGCAAGCTTCGATATCTCTCCCAAAATACCCGCGGCCAAGTTTAAAGCCCGCGCCCGCAGTACGAATCCAAAGGAAATGATGTACACACTGCCTGTGATGATAGCTAAATATAAAAAAAACGCCGGTTTCATAAAACCAGGCACCCAAGGTTCGAATATGTCCATGGGAAGCGTTTTTTAGTGCGCAACCCTTTGGACCCCTTCCGTGGGCTGATGGGACTCGTCGTCACTGTCATCGAGCGAAGTGGAGGAGAGACTGTCGAGAACTTGGGAGGGGAGGGCGGCTTGCCGTGGTGGCACGAGACGCTTCTCCGCAAGTGTGCGGGAGGGAGGGGGCGGTAGGCTGTGCCCGCCCGATACGCCGGACTACGCGACGCTTGGCGGAAACGTGCGTGGAGCGTGCGCGTCAAGATGACGTGCGTTCTAAGACGCAGTTCGCGGTACCTTCGTGAGACGCACTTTGCGCCGCCAATGCAGAGGCTTACATAGCTGCCGTCGAGAGAACCCACGATTGTGTACTGCGAGTTACGCAACCGGTCGTGCGTTTTGTCAGCCGCTGCAGCTAAACAAGCCGCGAGGATGGAGGCTCAGCACCGGTGATGCGAGAAGCCCGGGTGAGGTCTGAGCAATGAGCGAGGCAACCGATGCATGTGCCTCGTCAAACACTGCAAAATCAAGTTTTCTGGAATCATACAAGTATGTCTGTGTGAAATTATTTGCATCAACATACTTTGCAACATTCATAACAGCGAAACAGCTGCGCTCAAATATCGCTTCAGGGAGTATTGTCATCACTAGCCATTTTTTGCTCTTTCATGAGGTGTATCGTTTCAAGGTAGAAGTTTTCTGCGAACACGTGAACGCCGGATGTTCTTTCGCGTAACCACGCAAAGCTTCGCTTAAAGATGCGATATTACACCACGCCGTGATATCACTAATGAACAAATCCTCTTGACGACTAATTCACTCGCGTCGAACTCCTCCGTTCAGAAATCGCATTGTCCGAGCGCAGTAGCCTGACTTCGAAGCCTTCAGCGCAGTCTCCTAGAACGCCCGCTGTTCAGTTACTCTCGCTTCCACGAAATCACTGACAGATTCTCCCGCTGGTCCCCCTGGCCCGGAACAACCCTTGAGAGAGCATCGCTGCAGCGAACGACCGGGTTGCGTTCTCGGCCCGAGGTTTCACCACGGCTTCTGGATCGATCAGAGCGGCCGCACTGTTTGAAGAACGGGCCGATGTGACCTCCCTTGGGTACTGGCGGGACTACAGCCGCCTTCTTCCCGGCGCGATTAGGCATAGCATGGGGATGTAACGCAGACGCCCAATTTTGAAATTTCACCCGCCGGGTTGATTTGTCGCCGCTCTTTCTGCCAAGGGTAGACGGTGCCACCAAGGGAAAAGAAATGTGATTCGTAAGCTTCCTGTGTCGGCCGATTAAGCAACGGAGGCTACTGCCGCAGAAATTGATGACTTCGCCTTGCGTACTAGGCCTGGGACGTTCGACAAAAGAGACTTATGCTGCAGCTCCATTGTTTTGCCGTTTCATGATAGCATCTGCCGACATTTCATTACATCCTTTTAAAGCGAAACTTCACATGGCTGGACGAAATAACAATCAGGCACTCCTGTGTAGGCTGACGGTTGGACCAGTTCAGCCGTCCAGAATTCCCTGGACCGAGTTTGTGGCCGGGAGATTGCCACAGAAAGTAAATCACCGCATTATGTTGCCAATTTGCGCGAGTAGACGCTGATTATAGTTTGTCTCCTAAATATGCAACATCTGAGACGTCTGTGTTGGTAATTTGTGAATTGGTTGGCTTTAGTGAGCTAGCTATAATTACTTCCTCTCTGGTGATTTCGATGCCATAATATTGATTCCGGTATCATTCTCAGTGGCACTGCATGGCCGCGGATGATTAAAAGGGGAACGACAGGATTGGTACACCTCATCAACGCGGGAAATCCACAAATGAGCCCCGTAACTCTCTCGTCTTACCAGTACTCCCAGCAAACCATGTTACGTCGTGCAGATATCCCGGAGACGTCAGCAACCAACATTGCAGATGTCCAGGAGACGTACCGTTGGGGTCGGAGTTACATATATACAACGTTGCTACAATCGCAAAAAACCAATCCAAATCACGCGAAGGATCACGTCCAATAGACGTCTCATGGTACTTTTATAAGCTGTTTACGGGACGTTACCTTAGTGGTACGTCTTATGGATATTGTAGTGGTACGCATGCAAGACGTATATAGATGTCTGTTCTACATTGGTTTTCTGTCTTTGGCACAAGCATTAATTTGTTATATTCATGACTTCTGTACGTTAGCATGATATTGTTGATATGAACCTGTATGCCTGAAATTTACATTCTTTATACATTATTTGGAAGTTTGGCCAGCATCCTTTCCAAGGTTGCCTACGTGTTGTGGGCATTTATACTTCAAATACATGCCTTACTAGCTATTCAGCACTGTTTGCTGTTACTAGATTAATGTGTTTCCACTTTTGAAGTGCTGCATACTGCATGAAGTCTCATATGTGAAGTGCCAAGCTAACCACACACTCTCGCAGAAGCACACGAAGCACAACTCTAAACAAGAAATGTCGCGTCGAAAACAAGAGGCATAGCAAACCAGTCCTGATCAGCACAAGCGCCCTGGACACTAAGGCAACCACAGTAGGGTCATCGAATTGTACCATACAGCACGGCTGTACAGGCCTTCTGCAAATAAATTATCACAGACACAATTCAAAAATTAAACTATTTAAAATCACAGTCCCCCATCCTATCTGTAAGTACCTGCAGCTGGGTAGTAAGAACGCTTTCAAAGTACACATAAAACACAAGAGTTCAGGCAAAACAGTTTATATTGACTTCGAAATTATGTAATATGCTTTCGCAACACAACCACTTTATTTTCATTCTTATCTGCCCTGGCCCACAGGGTACACATTGTACAATTACAAGAATAGTACAAATATTCATGACTATAAATAAGTCACACACAGGAGAACGGTTGACAAAAAATTGGAAGAAAAGCAAACATGTAAACCCAGGGTAAAAGTACAAGATATGCAACTTGAAATATCGCACATAAAAATAATTGGGTGAAAAGCAACGCAAGAAAAGTGTGAAAACAAAGAAATGATTGAATGGTGGTTATAAAACACAGCAAATTTACGAAACTAAATAGTTCACATGTAGCAAAAAGTTTGTGGAACAATAAAATAAAAGCACCTAGGAAACACAGAAGTGGTGTTGAGTGGTAGTGTGAGTGCCATACAAATTTAAGCTACCTTAAACAAACCAACATCTGTGGAAATGGTTATAATCTATAGAAAATCTGTGTATAAAGAAATGACTGTAGGCGGTTACAAGAGCAGTAGAAATTTACGTGATGAAATGATTCGCAATTATTGAAATGGCAGGACAACAAAACAACAAAGAACTTTAGAAACAACTTATTGAATTCTGGTTAGGAAAACAATAAGTTACACTATTTCAATATTTCACACAAAGTGATATGATTTGGGAACAAACGAGAAAACGGGGAACACGAAAATGATTGAATATTAGTTACAAGAAGACAAATTTACATGACTACGTGATTCACACCAAGTGATACGCTCAAAGAACAATAACTCAAAATAAAAACGCACGGAAACACGGAAATGATTCAATGGTGGTTGAATGGTGCATGCCTCCATCATCAGTTATGGTAGGGAATTCTTAAACAGCATGCGTTCTTCGTTGTGGTGCCAGAAACTGCCAAAATAGTTGCAGACCGGATTTTTTGGAAAGTGAGTAATATTTTCATGGTCCAAAGACTGAAAAACATTTAATACCGCTTGTAGCAATAAAAACTAAGAAGCCGAAGGTTGTCGACAAAGCTGATATTTGCGCAGGATGTGACTGACGATAAAAATCTGGGCCCTATACATTGTCTGGTTAAAGAATTTGATGTCTGTAACTACACGAAAATATCTAGTTACACACAATGCAGGATGCCACTCGCAGGTGGAAAAAAGCGTGTTTCCTGTTTCCTAAAGCAGGAGAAGTCCCGCGCCAAGTTGACCGTCAACAGTAGCTTGAGCAGGCGCCTTGTGCAGACTGTTGCAGTAGCACCTCTCTTGCAAGCCAGTTCATCAATCTAGGCATGGGTACAGGAAAACCTGTGTTGTTAATACAGCTTTTTGAGGCTGGTATAATACAGAATGGCCGCCTACCATTGTCCCTGAAAAAGACAGTGTATGACAGCTGCATCCTACCGGTACTCGCCTACGGGGCCGAAACTTCCAGGGTAACTAAAAGGGTCTAACTTAAATTAAGGACAACTTAGCAGACAATAGAACGCTAGAAGATGGGTGTAACAATAAAGGACAGGAAGAGAGTGGAGTGGATATAATTTAGTGTCAGCACTGGCACTACTAAGGCAACCTTAACACTGACTATGACAGCTAATGTGAGGTACCACTATATATAAGAACAATATTTCGTGAATGGGGACTCTGAGGACATTTTAGCACAGCTCCAGGTCCCATCTGAACTTGCAAAATATTTTTCTGTGTCTATCCTAACCGCTTGGTGGATTGAAGTGACAATATATACACGGATAAAGCCATGTCCACAAAATGTGGCAAAAGGAAACATGCACAAACTCGGACAGAGTCACTGCCATGGACGTATACTTCCTGCAGCAGAAAGGCGAGGTGGGCTAGTTGGTATATATGCATAACTAAACCTTCAAAAAGCACATCAGTGAAAAACTGGTCATGTTGTCCTGTTCGCTCGTCCTGCTAGGCCTATATTTTAGTTGAAGTATACGTTGTACAGCAGAAAGCATCAAAGTAGTGCAAGACATTTTTACAGCCCCATGACATTCACACATAGTCTAAGTGGCACCAGTCAGCAGCCTGCAACATGTAAGTTACTACGAAACGGCAGTCCAGAAACCAGAATCATACTCTGCGTTAAGCCTGCGAAATCCCAAATGCTGTGTTACTCTGATCCCGAAGGTGTGTTACACACTAAATTCATTAAGCTGAAAATTCCATAAGTCACAGACATTTAACAGCCATTTATGAATATTTTTACTAGGTTCTGAAAGGTTAATTTACGCTTGCGATGCTGCAGTAAGAGTACGAAGCACAACCAGCGACGTGCGTGTAGTTCTGACGTTACAAATAAATTCGGGTTGCATACACGTTGTTCATTCGAACATTTCACGACCAAACTCAGCGTTCGAAAAGATTGAACACTCAATCGAAACGCGAAAAAAGCATACAGATTGCATTTTAATCTAATGCTGTACTCTCGGAATTCACTCGATTTATTATTTTGTTTTAATGCTACACGCACGGCAATCATTCAATTTATTGGGCACGTTTTTTAACCGAAAAATAATATGACGAAAAAACGGCATCTGCAGAAACGAAACCAAAACCAATATCACGCCAAAAGTACACGGTGTGCGTGTAACGCAAACACGCCTATATTCGCACAGGGACTTATATTCGCACTCTCCAACTTCTCTTATTTCATTTCATATGAAAACATTCGCTTAGCAAAACAGGACAGAACACAAACACTTCACCAAACACAGGGCTAGAAATTGCGGGAGAATTGATTCTGTTTACAAACGCAGCAGCCAGGTACAAAGGTCTACCGACAAATCTCCGCAACGCACAAAGCGAGTCCCTCAAATCGTTAGGGCTAACCGCTTACGCGTACCGAAGTCCGAGAGCAACTCTGCTACGTTAAATACATATGACAAGAAAACAAGGTTCACTAGTACTCACTTACCTCCGCTACTTGGGAGTATTTCTTCGTCCGGTAGATAAATCCATGGTAGTCAAATTACCGAAATAACGAAAGCAACGAAAGTTGAAGGCGTGCACACCCGCGCCGTCACCGGCCTGTAGCACGTGTATCGTACGGAGTGCAGTTAAAAACAGACGATCGGACTCGCCGCGCAGCGACTTCCTGTCTCGTGTTCGTCCGAGGGAAAAACTTGTTCCTGAAAGGCACCCACCTTGATAAAACGCGTTGCGAAATAGATGCCCAAGTTATTGGCAAATACAGATATTAGTTGCCAATTATATACAAGAAAAGCTTGAGCGTGGGTATTTTTTAAAGAAAACAGTAATTGTACCGACAATCTAGATTACGGCATTCAAGACAATTTCATGGTCTGCGGTGGAAATACAGCTGCCGTGGGGTTGTGGGCGCCGTAATTTTACGGTTTGTTCTGATGCCGCAACCACTTGCAGCGTATATTCCGCGCTTTCGCGCGTCGACATCGCCCCGCGTTGACGGCGTCGGTAAAATGCACGGCGACGTGAGCTGACGCGGGAGGAGGAGGAGGAGAAAACTTTCTTGAACAGGTAGATCGAGGTTCGAAGTGGGCGGGTCCTAAGCCCAGGACTCCGTTGGTGCGGTCTACCGTCTTCGCCGTTTCAGCGAGCTAAAGCTGCTTACTTAGGTCCGAGCTGGCAAGTTCACTCTCCCATTGCTCCTATGTAGCTATGCCCGGCTATGCCGATGTCTATGCTGCTCGCCAGATATCAGCGTCGACGCAGCGCCAGGAAGCATCCGAAAGGAGGCGACATTGTCCAGATTCCATGTCCATTTCCTGGTTTGGGGTCATTACGTTCGTAGAAAACAATCATTTTTTAACACGTGCGGTAATTTGGTGCCTTGAGGCAAATAACAAGCTATTTCTGTTCGAAAGTGCGCATTCATCCGTGGCTAGCTTGGCTTTCATCAAGGAGATCGGGGGTTTGGGAGAGCTTTTTGCGAGTCAAATACGGGAGCTCTGGTTACATCGCTTGTAGTGTTAGCATGATGGGCTTGTCTGCAAGTTCGGTGCTTAACGAAAAAGTTTATCAACGCCGGAAATCTAGCGGTGCATTCCATTTCATTCGCGGCTACCGTAGCTTGCATAGGGGGAACGATGAAGCGCGATAGCTTTTCTTGGCTTAAATAAGGAAGCTTTGGTTACATCAATTGCAGTATTGCCTCCAAGATCGGTGCGGTAGAAACAAGCGTTAGCACTGCCGAAATTTGTCAAATACGACAAAACGAATCACCCCCGACAATATTCGCTTGCAGCCTCTGTTAGGTTACCAAATTCTTGGGTCCACGCATTGTTTTCCGGCGTGGTCGAGTGGATTGGAGCTTAGGTGCTGGTGTTGTGTCTTGAAAGTCTATGGTTCCAATCTTGGCAAAACCTCACGGACTTTTTTAGTTTTTTTTTGCAATGAGGGTGTCATCGACTTTTCTTTTCAAGGCAAAAAAAGGCAGAGTACCTTGCCGTTTAACGTAGAAGTGACGTTTGACTGTAACCTCAGTGTCAAGGCAGCCCCGAAATTTGCTTTGCTCACACTTTGAATTCCTGAAGCTGCATTCGGTACGTAACATCAAGGTTAAATCAAGTAGCAAGTAAAATTGTGCGAATTGCGTCTTTGTTCATCATCCTATCTTATTTTGTTCAGATTTGACGGCAATGACCCCCCCCCCTTTCCCCACTAAGAAAACCTTACAAGGCTCGTTGGCAACGTCGCTTGTAAACGAATCCTGCACTAAGTCCTTGCCTCTTCCCGTGAGGTTCGGTATTGGGCTACTGTTTTGAAGGTCAAAAGTTCAAAGCAATAGTGGTGGATTACAATACTTGCACAAAACCCCTCGGTGCAAAACTCTTACAAAAACGTACAAAACCCTTCGGTAACTTCAATATAGTACGCCTGCGGAGAGTTATATACGCCTGCGGAGGAAAATAAAGTATAGCAGATATAGCTAAAATAAATGTAACTGCGCCCCGCACGGGGCACCTTGAGTATTCATGGTGACGGTGTTGGCGACACCGCGGACCCCGAGCCCCCAACATAAACTGTAACCTACCGTGGTGATGTGTTTAAAGGTGAAGGGTAGAAGCCTCAAACGGTGGCCGTCGGAGCCCAGGTCAAGCTCCGGCGGATGGGCTCCCTGTCTGTTTACCAGGCAGGGAGCTCCGGGACCTCTCAGGCTATCAGGGTAAGGTTTGAGAAGAAAGTACCCCCGTCCCCTGCTTTTTTCTATGCTGTATGGAAAATTCAAAACCCCCCTCCAAACGTGATCGGTCCCTGAAAAGGGGCCGCACCGAAGTATCTTTCCCTCCACTTTCAAGTATGAGCTTCCCAAAGCCAGACAAATACTCTCGTTTCCTTGTTGTCGAATCTCTTGATTCAGCTCGCCCTCTTGCTTCACAATCAGTATTTTTAATTACAAAATACCTTGATGGAATAATTGGGAAAACCTACAATGCCAAAAAACAACGCACAGGTGAAGTCCTTGTTGAAGTAAAAAACCAACAGCAGGCAACCACACTTCTTGGTCAGAAGAAAATGGTCGATCTGGACATCAGGGTCACACCCCACCGCAGCCTGAATAGCTCGCAGGGTGTGATCTCTGAGGCAGATCTTCTTAATGAGACAGATGCCGACATTCTTGAAGGTCTAAAGGATCAGGGTGTCACAGCCGTGCGCCGCATCACGATGCGTAGAGATGATAAGGTAATCCCCACGAAACACATTATCCTGACCTTCAACTGCTCCTCACTTCCTGACCATATCAACGCAGGGTTCATCCGATGCTCCATTCGTCCTTACATTCCAAACCCGCGCCGCTGCTTTAAGTGCCAGCGGTTCGGGCACGGAACCAACTCCTGCCGTGGTCGTCTGACCTGCGCAAAGTGCGCTCAGCATGATCATCCTTCCGATAATTGTCCATCGTCAACCCTCACCTGCGCCAACTGCCAGGGACCCCATGCCGCCTACTCTCGAACGTGCGAGAAGTTTAAGCAGGAGAAGACGATCATTAATGTGAAGGTAACTGAGAACATCACCTTCCCAGAGGCGCGAAAGAGGTTCGCCTCTTTCCCCCTGGGGAGGTACGCCGACGCGGCTCGCCGGGGGGCGGAGCGGCGTCTGGTGTCCACAGGGACCCAGTTCAGCGAGTCTGACCTGGTCCCTCCTCCGCCCCCCCCCTGGGGTGCCTCAGGCAGCCCAATCCGTTGCCACGCCGCTTGCTGAGGCAGCAGCGGTTGTGGTGACAACCTCTTCTGTGGGAACTGGTGCGGCTCCCGCCTCTGCCTCCCCGTCCTCCAGTGCGTTGGAGGTTGCCGACCGGATGGACACCGGGGGCCCCGCATCGGCTCCCGCCGCCACCGCCCCTCCCGTGCCACCTCTGGTGCCCCGGACGCCCTCGGCGGTGGCAGCTCAAACAAAGGGCTCCCGAAAGGGGGCCAAGTCCGGGGGGCCTGGTCCGCCGGGCACCCTTCTGGCATCCGACGAGGAGATGGATGTCACGCCGTTCCTGCCTGCTACGCAGCGCAAGGAGCGGCCTCCGATGTCCAAGCAGACAGAAAAGCCTAAAAATCCTAGAATAACAGCCCCGAAAGACGACACATGAACAAACACACACACACACTCCAGTTATTCTTAAACTTAAATAATGGGAACAGAAAACATCATCCAATGGAACTGCAGAGGCCTCCTTAAAAATCTTGACGATGTGTATGAAATTCTGCATGCCAGTCAGCCAAGTGTCATGTGTCTCCGGGAAACCCACCTCAATTCTAAACAAACAAATTTCTTAAATAGATACATGGTTTTCAGAAAGGACAGGGTTGGCTGCACACACTCTTCAGGAGGTGTGGCAATTGTCGCCCGGAAATCCTTAGCCTGCCACCCTGTCACTCTGAACACTGTCCTTGAGGCTGTAGCAATCCGTACGATAATATTTAATAGGTTAATAACGGTATGCTCCATTTACATTCGTCCTGATTTTGCACTTCTTAGCTCTGATTTCGAGGCGCTGGTTGACCAGCTGCCCGAACCATACATACTAACAGGCGACCTTAATGCGCACAACTCTCTTTGGGGCTCCTCCAGAACGGATGCCCGAGGTCGCCTGATAGAGAAGTTTCTTACATCTTCCGGAGCATGCCTTTTCAACAAAAAACAGCCCACATACCATAACTTAGGACACAATACATACTCTCATCTTGACTTGGCTATTGGTTCCGCAGTTCTCTTTCCATGTCTTCAGTGGGGTGTGGGCACGGACCCATATGGTAGTGACCATTTCCCCACTTCATTAACGTATATAGGTATAGGCCCGAGCAGTCCACCTTCCCACAACAGGTTTAATGAATCCAAAGCAAACTGGAGTACATTCACAGAAACATCTAAACTACACCACACAACCATAAAACACCTACACGTGGAGGAAGCCGCCCAACTCGTCACGGCACACATCCTCGACGCCGCCGAAAAGTCCATTCCCCAGGCCTCCAGTGGGTCCCGCAGCCCAAGGAGGCCCTGGTGGAACGAGGACTGCAGGCGGGCGCGAGAGGCCAGAACAAGGCGTGGGGTGTCCTTCGCCGGTACCCCACGTCAGATAACCTCATTTCTTTTAAACGGGCAAAGGCTTTAGGGAAGCGAGTGCGTCGTGAGGCGAAAAGGGAGAGTTGGCGCACCTTCCTCACCTCCATCAACTCATACACTGATACACACATAGTCTGGACACGAATACGCAAGCTGAAAGGACAACAAAAAAACAGCCTGCCCCTGGTTAGCACAACAGGGGACACACTCGAAGACCAGGCCAACACACTTGCACAACACTTCGAACACGTGTCCAGCTCATCACACTACACAAACACTTTCATGAAGCACAAAACGTCTGCGGAAAAGAAGTCCCTGCGTGATAGCAAGAAGTCGCACACTTCTTACAATTCTCCTTTTTCAATTCATGAGCTGAAGGTTGCTCTGAGCACATGTAAGCCTTCAGCTCCAGGTGCAGACAAAATCACATACACCATGATACATCACCTACACCCAAACACTCTTGAAACACTCCTACATCTATACAACAACATATGGCTTTCGGGGCACATTCCTCGCTCTTGGAGGGAGGCCATAGTAGTGGCTTTCCTGAAGGAAGGAAAGGACCCTTCCTCTCCTGCTAGCTATCGGCCCATCGCCCTTACAAGCTGCCTTTGCAAGCTCTTCGAGAAGATGATAAACAGGAGACTTGTGTACTTCCTTGAGTACAACGGTCTTCTCGAGGCCTGCCAGGCAGGCTTCAGGGCGGGGCGATCTACAAATGACCAACTTGTCGCCCTTGAATCATACATAAAGGACGGTTTCATCCACAAACAGTTTTGCACAACGGTATTTTTTGACCTTGAGAAGGCCTATGACACCGCTTGGCGTTACGGGATCCTAAGTGACCTAAAGTCTTTCGGTGTTTCAGGCCATATGCTCAACACCCTTGCTAGGTATTTGTCCGAAAGAACGTTTCGCGTGAGAGTAGGTAGCGCACTCTCAAGAGTTCATGTGCAAGAAAACGGCGTTCCGCAAGGTGGAGTGCTAAGCTGCACTCTGTTCATAGTTAAAATGAACTCCCTTGGGAAGGCATTGCCACCTACGATTTCTTATTCAATGTATGTAGACGACATCCAGCTATCTTTTAAATCATGTAATATGTCCATCTGTGAGCGTCAAGTCCAGCTCGGTGTCAAAAAACTTGCCAGCTGGGCAGACAAGAACGGTTTTAAAGTTAACCCAGAAAAAAGCACCTGTGTTGTCTTTTCCAGGAGGCGTGGGATCCATCTGGACCCAGACATTATCCTTAATGGCGTATCGATTCCTGTGAGGAAGGAACACAAGTTTTTAGGTGTGGTGCTGGATGAAAGGCTTACGTTCATCCCTCACATTAAACAATTGAAACATAAATGTCTAAAGGCTCTCAACATTCTTAAAATCTTGTCCCACCAGTCGTATGGAACGGATAAGCAACTCCTGTTACGTATTTTCACAAGTCTAGTGGGGTCTAGATTGGACTATGGGAGTGTTGTGTATGGGTCAGCCACTAAAAGAGCACTTAAAATGCTCGACCCAGTGCTTCACTTGGGGCTTCGCCTCTCTTGTGGCGCATTCCGTACGAGCCCTGTACAGAGTCTTTACGCAGAGTGTGACAAATGGTGCTTATCACACCAGCGAACCTATGTTGACTTGTTATATGCCTCTAAAATTTCATCAATGGACAACCATCCTTTTAAACCGGTTTTAATGATGCATCCACATCAAAACTCTTTTTAAATCACCCGTCCATTCCTGTTCCCTTCTCGCTCAGAGTAAGGGACGAGGTCACTATTCATGAGGTCTCCTTTGTAGACACATTGAAGTCATCTATCACTGATCTTGTAGCACCATGGCATCTTCGTCCTGTTGCATGTGACTTGTCTTTCTTAAAATACAATAAGAACAGGACACCGAAAAGTGGGATTCTGCAGCATTTCATGTATGTGCAGGATAAATACAAGGCTGCAGAGTTTTTCAGCGATGCATCGAAAACGTTCACTGCAGTGTCTTGTGCGGCGCATGGGCCGAATTTTGAAGCATATAGAACCATGAATGTAAAGACAAGTATTTTTACGGCAGAAGCATATGGCATTTTTCTTGTTGTAAGTCACATAGTTGAACATCATATTCCTAAATCCATCATCTATACAGATTCACTGAGTGTCGTCCGTACATTGTCATCCGGAGAGTCCTCGAAAAACCATGTAGTTAACCTTGTCTTGAAATCAATTGTGCTGGCATATTCTTCAAACCTTGAGGTGACTGTGTGTTGGGTGCCAGGCCACTCTGGCATCGGCGGAAATGAACTGGCGGATGAAATGGCCGCCAATGCTGCACTCCGAAACACAGTAGACATAATAACACTACCTTACACAGACCTCAAGCCACACATAAGACAACACTTGCGCAGAACATGGCAAACACACTGGAATGAACAGACAGACAACAAACTACATGTAATAAAGCCACACTTGGGACGGTACACATCTGACTCGCACAACAGACACACGGAAGTCGCCTTGGGTAGGCTGCGGATAGGGCACACCCATGCAACCCACTCGTATCTGCTGACGGGATCTCCTAGACCCCAGTGCGGCAGGTGCGGAGAGGCCCTATCCGTAGTGCACATACTAATCACATGCAAGGCACTTCACACAACACGACACAAACACTTCAGAGAACTCTACAGACAACATATTCCCCTACATCCATCTTTTTTCCTAGGTGACGATGCCATTGTTTCCGTCAAACGTGTGTTTGAGTATTTGTCAGAAGTCAAGTTTTTAAACCTCATTTCCTATCACGCATCATGAAATCTGGCCCTTTACACCAACCATCCTCACTATCTTTTATTGATTTTACCTTTGTTCTTGCTTATTGATTTCAGTGTCTAAGTTCTCACCTCTCATATTTAACCACTGTTTTGGCGCTCTTTGCCCTAGTTGGCCTTGCGCCATTAACATCCAACCATCATCATTAAATGTAACTGCGATAGACAAGTTCGAAGTAAAAAACGGACATACCAGCTACATCTGAACAACGTCAGCAAAATATGTCTAAATACCGTCCCCAAATGAAGCAGCAGCAACATCGAGAGTACGTCTTTAGCAAAGTTGAAAGAACGTCCGACATTAAGGTACCAGCAACGTTATCTCAACATCCAAAAATTTTCATTAAAATATTGCACGTTCTACGGATGTCTAATAGAGATACTGCTGGGACCTAGACTTTAGGATCTTTTTGGGACGTCGCAGAGATGTTAGTGGTTTGCTGGGCTTCGTTGGCCACCGTTCCAACACGTCACAAGCGCTTTCTGAAATCACATATTCTTTATTTCTCCTCTGCCTAATAGTTGTCCTGAAGCCACGGTGTTAGGAGTGCTTTCCACCGTCCAGTTGTCACTGCTGCAAATTGCAGCTACAGGCAACGCTCACTTCTCTTGCCGCCTTCGTTTCTGGCGATTGTCTGTAATGACGTTCTAAGGGCATGCTTGCCAACCACGGCTTACAGTGCGGAGTAGGAGCGAATGCCACAAAATCGATAAATGAGCCTGTATTTGTAAAGCCCCGATAATAAATTAGCCAACCGTCGGCGTCAAAAACATAAAAACCTGCGGCATTTATGTGCACGTTTCATCGCTTTTCTGAGGAATTCAGGATTGCAAAGCACACTTTATGCCAGTTGTAATTGAATTTACCACACCATTACACACCAATTTCAGAAAATAGTGGTATTGTATACTACAGCCTGCCATTCTAGAGTTAGAGTTAAAGATGCACTGACGTTACTAGACGTCATATAAACATCATTGAATTTCCAAAGTATTTTGCTTCAAGCAGGTAACATTCGGTGTGAAAGAAAATGTCCCCCTATAAGGCAGCCTTCTTTGCGCGGTATTAAAACTTAATTCCGTTAAACCGTGACCATGCTCGGAACTGTAATTTTCACGTGATGTTTCGCGACGACACCTACAAGTTTTGACAGAGGGTGAAAACCGGCTGCGAGAATCGTAGTTGCGTCAAAGTCCACCGTAATATATCGCTTATGCGATCATTACTCTCTATAAACTGCCTTGTGGCCAACATAGGGTTTCTTTGCGCCCTGTGTTATGTTGTTAGAAACAAACAGAAGATTATCAGACGGCCAAGAATAGTTTTGCTTTGCTCATGTCATACACACACTATGGTAGGACAGGCCTTCGGTATTCCAACGCTGTTAGATATAAGTGAGTTTGCTTCGGTAGGGATACTGTTTGCTGGAGGGGACCACTCATCCGGGGAGGTTTTATTTTGATGTAGACGGCTCCGATGTCCCGCAGATGCAAACTAAGAAATGCCACGTCTTCGTGCAATTGGCGCATGCTGCTGCATGTTAGTTTTAAGCCAAGATTGTCCGATTTGTCGGAGGTCAGGTAGTCTATCCGCTATCCAAGCTTACCTCTTGAGGAATAGTGTTCGTCGGCAGCATGTTTGTCGGTTTTCTTTTCCCAGCTTTAGTTAATGCGTGTTTCATATTTTCAGTGTATGCATTACCATTGCGTTGTTTCGCTCGCGACTGAATTTTTAAATGCAGAGCATTTCTTTCACTCACGATGTTATGCGTCCGTAACTCGGCGTCCGCAGCCAGCCAGCACGTGCGCCCTCCCCTGCTCCTCCTCGCTCTCCACAACAGGTGCGGGCGCGCATGCGCGTGCTCCGGCGCTGAAAGAGGCGTTGCAGCAGCAGGTGCTCCCTCCTCTCCCTCTACTGCGCGCGCTACGAATATACTCGTTTCCCGAGCGAAGGATCCGCGGCCCGACGTTGACGTTTGGCCGCGGCTTCTCGTGCATGAAGTTCGGCGTCGGCAGCACGCTTCAGACGCTTGCGTTCGGCGTCGGCAGCGCGCCGTCTCGCCGCCTTGTCTTCTGCCGCCGTCGATGAAGAGGATGGCACGATGTCTTGAACTGGTACTGCAACGCTGACGTTGTCTTGCGTCGCGGTACTGGTTGAAGGTGTTGCTTCCATCGCTTATGAACTTCGACGATGGCGCACTGCCATCCCGAGAGGGATAAAAAGAAATAAAAGAAAAAAAGGAAACAATATAAAATAAAGATCCAACCGATTGCCCCGCAGAGAGGGTGGGGTGAACACGATGGCAATAAATAAAGTCGAGTAAAGTGAAAGAAAGCAGATAGGGGTGTTGCAGTTTGTCCAGAGAAAACATATTGCGATAGGGTGGGCCGTTAATAAATATGTTATCCTTCTTTCTCCCGAAAACTCCCGGCACAATTTTGCGGGACCGTGGCAAATATATGTATAAAAACGTGCAGTCAGACCCACGAAGAAAGCTTATTATCCTTAACTAAAAACGAAGACAAAAGTCTCCAGTAGGTACGTTGTTCTTTGTATTTCTTTATTTACTGCGGAAGCGATTTACATTGTTCGGTTTCCGCGTTTGGACCAAATAGCGCCCAGCAAAAGCTGAACGCAAATTAAAAGGGGCTTTGAATGAGGTCGTTAATAAAAGCTTATTTAAATAATGTTAAACTAATGCGCTTAGGGCCGTGTCCTGCATTCGCTGTCCTTTTGCACTCGTCGGTGTTTTCCAACGGCTGCGCATTCAGGTTATAATACCCATCTTCTGTTCCTTGCTTTTTGTACATTACTGTATCGGGAAAAACATTTTCTTAAGGAAAGACAATATGTTTTGCTTCCTTAGAGCTCGGATTCTTTTATTATTTAGAATTTGATAAAACCCTGCAGTTGTTCCGAAAAGAAGTAAAAAAAATTGCTGAGAAAAAAACGACGGTAGTGCCAAACTTCCGGTCAGAATGTTGATTGATTCTGGGGTTTAACGCGCCGACGCAACGCAGACGATGAGACGCGCCGTAGTGGAGGGCTCCGGATTAATTTTGACCCCCTGGGGATCTTTATCGTGCGCCGAAATCTCGTACACAAGGGCGTTTTTGCTTTTCGCCTCCATCAGAAAAGCGGCCGCCGCGGCCGGGAATCGAACCCGCGACCTCGTGCTCAGCAGCGGAACGTGGTCAGAATGTTAAAAGTGACAGGGACTTCCCGTTACTGAAAAAAATTTCTCTGTTATTGAAACGTCAGATCTCGGATAATATCCCAGATAATACATTATATCCACCCACACCTCTCGTTTTGTACGGCATCGTTTTTGGCCGGGATTGTATCGCTGTGTGCGGCACTTCGTCACTGTCTGACACCCTGTCAACAATAGAAATGTCAGCCCACAGCACTGCTGGTCTTTTTCCTTCGCTTGGAGTGTCCTCTGAGGTATTCCATCGCGTGGAAATTGATCTTCTCGCTCCTTTTCGTACTTACACATCCCGGCAAGTGGGTAATTATACATAATAGTTCACAATTGCGAGTATGATGCCAACCAGCTATGCCACGGAGGTTGCCAACTCTCTCATCATGAATAAAATGCATAACTGCGGTGCTCTTTCAAAACTTCATGAAGACTTAGGGCGCTATTTTTTCGCAGAAACTCTCGACGAGATTCTTCGCTTCTGGTCACACTGAAGTTGTTGATGCCATTTTGGCCATAAAAAAGACGTAGTACAGGTGGAAAAAGTGTGTTGGGAGGCCATTAAACATTTTATCGAGAGTTTGAACAGCGTTCTTTGCAGCTCTACACCATTTTTGAGCGGAATAAAAGGCACTCACCACCTTCAACACCCTTGGTATTGAAATGGTAGGGTATTAAAATGGTGTGGCAAAGGTGTTCATGTCTTTATTGATTGAGGCTGTGCGTGCATGCATATTTGCATTGCGAAGTAGAAGGCATCCTCTAATACCCTCCTTCCCACGTCGTAAGAAATGTTGAATACAAAAAAATTGCTCCTGTGCAATGATCGCTCGTTTCCATATACGCTGCTCCTAAGGCCCCAAGTTTATTTATCACATGTTGTGACGCGTGAATTTGAACTTTTAAAGCTTAAAAGAGCCGCGTATCTTCTCCTTTCGTTGCAAATGCCGACGCAAGACGACAGTCGACTGGCGGCCCTTGCAAGTAAATGCACCCCTTCTCTTTCCCGCTCCCCTCTCGTGTTGTTCATTTCCAGCCTCTTTCCTTCCAAGATAACACCTTAAGGTTTGCTCAAGTCAGTTTAAATTTACCACATTCCACTGATCCCAGTGAGGTGCCTCAATGCCAGCGCAGCCGCTCTGTGGAGACAAGCGTGAATCAAAGCGAAGTGAGCAAGACAACCAACCGGATGCATGGGGAGACCGAGTATAGAATAGTTGCTAGAAATACATCTGCTCTCCTTCAATTTATAGCCAGAAGTGGACATTCCTCTGATACAATCGGTGTGCTTGTAGCAAAATGCAGATATTGTAGAGCTAATTTCAGACTGATAAATTTTAATGTGAGCAGATGCAAGTACCATAAGGATATGCAATGACATTGTAGTGGGGTTGGTGTTAAGTTCGGGCTCCGCATGTAATTAAGGAAAGCCGCCGGTGGCCCATGTATTGGCGTCGCCTCCGCTGGTGGCTACTTTCCCGTGTCCCTTTCATGTAGCCGCACGGACGCCAAGTTCGGAGACGCGGAGAGCGTGTGTTATGCCCGTCCTTTTGTGTGTCAAAGGACGGGGGCGATTAGCCTGCGTCGCGGGTGGCTGGGTCCTCCGCCATAACAGGCTGACGGGAAGCCAGGTTATCGCATCTCTTAGTGTTGAAAGCGCGCGCCGTGTAAGTTTGGAAAATCTTCGACTCCGGCGGCGGGCGCTCTTCGTCGACGGGTCGTTCGCCTCGACGATGGTCGCCTCGGCTGGCAGCGTCTCTCCCCGTGGTCTGTCCAGGTGGGCGGCGGCGCCCCTTCGTCTGGGAGGGAATTAGCAACCCTCATTGCCCGCGCGTCGCGGGACAATGGGGGCGTCGCGGGAGGCGCCGCGCGAGGGCCGCTCCGGGCCCTCGGCTTGGCTGTTGTTTGTGCAGATGCCGCCCGCTTAACGTAATGGATGGTTCACTTAAGGCCCCAGATGTCCTGTATTTTCTGGCCGGGTGTAACAGCGTGCGTAGGAAACGCACTTTGAGTGCATAAGAGAGAGGGTTAGGTCACGTGACCGCAGGTGAGGACATGTGTGTGATTGGCTGGTTACTGTGGCCAATCAATGGTTTGTAATAATTGTTTTGAAAGGTTTTTCTCTCTTTCTTGAACGCCCCCTTTTTGGAGGCGGGGTTTTTGCTATCAAAACCGGAGTGTTGGGTTTTGTCGAGGGTCGGTCGAGAGGGGATCTAGTTCAGGATAGATCTCGGCCGAACAGGCTGCTGCTGTCAGAGTGACAATGTAGCCGTCACTCTGACGTGATGTAAACTTGGAGTCATGTAGATAATGTAAATAAACCTAATATCCAGCAAGGAAGGCAGTCCTCATCCCTCACCCGCTCCAAGCATCGGTCGTCGGTCATCGGAGCGAGTCGAGATCGTCCTCTCGGCTCGCGCATCAAAAGAACATCCCTATTTCGCCTCCATCAGTTCGCCAAGAAGATGGAGAGGCGAAATTTAACTGGCGCAGTCGACAGGATGACCACGACCATGGGCTGGAGCTGGTGGGGCATTGCGGAGAGGCTCCTTCAACGCAAGGTTCGGCTCCGACCAACGACGAGCCAGACTCCAAGCATCGACGGGGCGACACCTCAGCGGGAGGCCTCGTGAGTTCCGGCTCAGTGCGGCAGCAGCCGCGATTCAACGGCAACGGGGCGACACCTCAGCGGGAGGCCTCGGGGGCTTCGGCCCAGGGCGGCGTAAGCCGCGGTTCAACGGGGCGACACCTCAGTGGGAGGCCTCGTGGGCTTCGGCCCAGGGCGGCGTAAGCCGCGGTTCAACGGGGCGACACCTCAGCGGGAGGCCTCGTGGGCTCTGGCCCAGGGCGGCGTAAGCCGCGGTTCAACGGGGCGACACCTCAGCGGGAGGCCTCGGGGGCTTCGGCCCAGGGCGGCGTAAGCCGCGGTTCAACGGGGCGACACCTCAGCGGGAGGCCTCGGGGGCTTCGGCCCAGGGCGGCGTAAGCCGCGGTTCAACGGGGCGACACCTCAGCGGGAGGCCTCGTGGGCTCTGGCCCAGAGCGGCGTAAGCCGCGGTTCAACGAGGCGACACCTCAGCGGGAGGCCTCGGGGGCTTCGGCCCAGGGCGGCGTAAGCCGCGGTTCAACGGGGCGACACCTCAGCGGGAGGCCTCGGGGGCTTCGGCCCAGGGCGGCGTAAGCCGCGGTTCAACGAGGCGACACCTCAGCGGGAGGCCTCGGGGGCTTCGGCCCAGGGCGGCGTAAGCCGCGGTTCAACGGGGCGACACCTCAGCGGGCTCTGGCCCAAGGAGCACGGCCCCATCCCAGCGGCGAGAGCGGCGCATCGGGTCCACTAGCTGCTGCATCAGCGACACTGCGACCCGACCGAACCCGGAGCGAGCACAGGTGGGCCCTGATTTGTTTTCTCCGGGTTCACCATGGCCACTATGCTAACGGGATGTCGCGGCACCGACCGAAAGGTTAGTGCCATTGTGCTCGAGATTGAGGAGTTGAGAGCTGAATTAGCTCTCAAAAATGCCCAGCACGCTTTGGAAAAAGCTAGGCTAGCGGGTAGCCGGGGCGCGGATAGCCCGTCCGTGTGGACGGCTGAGGAGCTCAGTGCTCAACTAGCCCAAGGGAGGGCGGAGATCGCTTACGAGAAAGCGAAGCTCCGCAGGATCGGCGAACTCGAAGAGGACGCCAATCTTTTCACGGTGTTTGTTCCCTCGTGGGCGCTTCGAGCGCCACGGGAGAAGGAGAGTGGAAATGTCGTGGAGGTGGCCGAAGCCACCCCAGTTGTTGGGCAACACGTTGGCGTTCCCACTGTTGCAGATGAGATCTTGGAATCGCGTGAGACAAATGTCTTAGCTGCAGCGATTCTTTCTGTGGCGGCGGGCAATGTTGCCGTGGCCGCGCAGGGAGGTGCGGAGGTAGCACAGCCGTCAGGTGAGGGCAGCGGATCGGCGCGCCTAATTGTGGAGCTTCCGTGCGCGAAGCATGAATGCGCAGGGGGTCCGCGGCGTCTTGAGCGTAGGTCGATTCCGACACGCCCGAGAACGCGGAAGGCGGCGGCAGGTGCGGCGGCGCAGGTGCGACATCGTCGTACGCGCTACCGCCGAGTAGGGTGTTCCTTCTCTCCCGGGAGCACAGGACACCGCGAGCCGAACCAGGGTTCGTGTAGGATCAGCTGGTGGCGCACAACACGGAATCAGCTTCCGTGCGACGGTCGGTGTGTGCCGCCGCGGAAAGGGGCGTTAGCGCTGAATAGTGTGCAGTGCGAGACAGGGACGGTTCAGTGTTGTTTGCTGCACACTTAGTGGTTAGCGTTTTGCTTTTTTTTTCTGCTGTTTTGTTATGTGTAGGGTTCGCTCCGACGAGCGTTATTCTTAGTTGTCCCTGTACTGTAGTTCTCCCCCTTGTTCTTAGTTTTTTTTTGTGCATGTGTTGGTTGTGTTCAGCTGTCGTAAGGCGCGTGATTTACGAGTAGCGCAGCTTCGCGGGTTTAACTGTCTTCTTGAGGACTAGAGCCGCTGTTACAGCACGGTAGGGAGTTTACCTCTGGGTACAATGGCGAGTGCCTTTCTTTACTTGCGCTCGTTGGCATGTGGTCATGGTGGGCCATGGAATGTGCAGGTAGGGCCCACTTGTGGCGCTTGTGTGCGAACTAGAGTTTGAGGTACTGAAAAATGAACTTTCAGTGCATCGAATGTGGACAGCAAGTGAACCGCAACAGGGACGAACAATCTGTGTCGCATCCCGAAAGAACCGGCGTCCGCGAGTGCGTGAAGAAACGCTGAACTTTCTTTAAACGTTTTGTTATTGGTACAGGAGTAGCCTCAATTTGAGCGTTTGGGTTTTGTTCGGGTGTTGTTTTTGTTTTTTTCATTAGAGAGCAAGTATGTTCATACATACGCTGAACGGTTAAGGCTGGATGGTGTCATTCATCCAGTTGTCAAGTTGTAACATTTATACCCTTCGTGGGGTTGGTTGCCTTTAATGGTAGAGGGTGCCACAAGTTTGTTCTCACGGGCCCTGTAGTTGAGTGCCTTCGTTTATTGTTTGATGCTGCGCAAGCCATGGCTAGGCAAAGGCACTGAGTATGCCGTGTTGTATCCGTTTTTGGTGCAGTTGGCCGGCGCGTTGTGCTGTTTGGGTTGGTGTGTAGCGGGTTAATTTTTTTTTTGTTGTACTGTATTGTACCGCGTTGTATTGTATTTGCGTAACGGCTTGAGTGTTTTTTTTTAGTTCTGGCTCTGCAGTAAGACATAACCTGCAGGGGAGTTAATGTTGTACGTACAGCTAGTGTACGGACAACATTCTTAGTGCGGAGGTGTTGAGTTCGGGCTCCGCATGTGGTTAGTGAGGGCCGCCGGTGGCCAATGTATTGGCGTCGCCTCCGCTGGTGGCTACTTTCCCGTGTCCCTTTCATGTAGCCGCACGGACGCCAAGTTCGGAGACGCGGAGAGCGTGTGTTATGCCCGTCCTTTTGTGTGTCAAAGGACGGGGGCGATTAGCCTGCGTCGCGGGTGGCTGGGTCCTCCGGCATAACAGGCTGACGGGAAGCCAGGTTATCGTATCTCTTAGTGTTGAAAGCGCGCGCCGTGTAAGTTTGGAAAATCTTCGACTCCGGCGGCGGGCGCTCTTCGTCGACGGGTCGTTCGCCTCGACGATGGTCGCCTCGGCTGGCAGCGTCTCTCCCCGTGGTCTGTCCAGGTGGGCGGCGGCGCCCCTTCGTCTGGGAGGGAATTAGCAACCCTCATTGCCCGCGCGTCGCGGGACAATGGGGGCGTCGCGGGAGGCGCCGCGCGAGGACCGCTCCGGGCCCTCGGCTTGGCTGTTGTTTGTGCGGATGCCGCCCGCTTAACGTAATGGATGGTTCACTTAAGGCCGCAGATGTCCTGTATTTTCTGGCCGGGTGTAACAGCGTGCGTAGGAAACGCACTTTGAGTGCATAAGAGAGAGTGTTAGGTCACGTGACCGCAGGTGGGGACATGTGTGTGATTGGCTGGTTCCTGTGGCCAATCAATGGTTTCTAGTAATTGTTTGAAAGGTTTTTTCTCTCTTTCTTGTACGCCCCCTTCTTGGAGGCGGGGTTTTTCGTATCAAAACCGGAGTGTTGGGTTTTGTCGAAGGTCGGTCGAGAGGGGATCTAGTTTTAGTATAGATCTCGGCCGAACAGGCTGCTGCTGTCAGAGTGACAATGTAACCGTCACTCTGACCTGATGTAAAGTTGGAGTTTTGTAAATAATGTAAATAAACCTAATATCTAGCAAGGAAGGCAGTCCTCATCCCTCACCCGCTCCAAGCATCGGTCGTCGGTCATCGGAGCGAGTCGAGATCATCCTCTCGGCTCGCGCATCAAAAGAACAACACTATTTCGTCTCCATCAGTTCGCCAAGAAGATGGAGAGGCGAAATTTAACTGGCGCAGTCGACAGGATGACCACGACCATGGGCTGGAGCTGGTGGGGCATTGCGGAGAGGCTCCTTCAACGCAAGGTTCGGCTCCGACCAACGACGAGCCAGACTCCAAGCATCGACGGGGCGACACCTCAGCGGGAGGCCTCGTGAGTTCCGGCTCAGTGCGGCAGCAGCCGCGATTCAACGGCAACGGGGCGACACCTCAGCGGGAGGCCTCGGGGGCTTCGGCCCAGGGCGGCGTAAGCCGCGGTTCAACGGGGCGACACCTCAGTGGGAGGCCTCGTGGGCTTCGGCCCAGGGCGGCGTAAGCCGCGGTTCAACGGGGCGACACCTCAGCGGGAGGCCTCGTGGGCTCTGGCCCAGGGCGGCGTAAGCCGCGGTTCAACGGGGCGACACCTCAGCGGGAGGCCTCGGGGGCTTCGGCCCAGGGCGGCGTAAGCCGCGGTTCAACGGGGCGACACCTCAGCGGGAGGCCTCGGGGGCTTCGGCCCAGGGCGGCGTAAGCCGCGGTTCAACGGGGCGACACCTCAGCGGGAGGCCTCGTGGGCTCTGGCCCAGAGCGGCGTAAGCCGCGGTTCAACGAGGCGACACCTCAGCGGGAGGCCTCGGGGGCTTCGGCCCAGGGCGGCGTAAGCCGCGGTTCAACGGGGCGACACCTCAGCGGGAGGCCTCGGGGGCTTCGGCCCAGGGCGGCGTAAGCCGCGGTTCAACGAGGCGACACCTCAGCGGGAGGCCTCGGGGGCTTCGGCCCAGGGCGGCGTAAGCCGCGGTTCAACGGGGCGACACCTCAGCGGGCTCTGGCCCAAGGAGCACGGCCCCATCCCAGCGGCGAGAGCGGCGCATCGGGTCCACTAGCTGCTGCATCAGCGACACTGCGACCCGACCGAACCCGGAGCGAGCACAGGTGGGCCCTGATTTGTTTTCTCCGGGTTCACCATGGCCACTATGCTAACGGGATGTCGCGGCACCGACCGAAAGGTTAGTGCCATTGTGCTCGAGATTGAGGAGTTGAGAGCGGAGTTAGCTCTCAAAAATGCCCGGCACGCTTTGGAAAAAGCAAGGCTAGCGGGTAGCAGGGGCGCGGGTAGCCCGTCCGTGTGGACGGCTGAGGAGCTTAGCGCTCAATTAGCCCAAGGGAGAGCAGAGATCGCTTACGAAAAAGCGAAGCTCCGCAGGATTGGTAAACTCGAGGGGGATACCAATGTCTTCACAGTTTTTGTTCCCTCGTGGGCGCTTCGAGCGCCACGGGATGAGGAGAGTGGGGATGTAGTGGAGGTGGCCGAAGCCACCCCAGTTGTTGTGCAACACGTTAGCGTCCCCACTGCTACAGATGAGATCATAGAATCTCGCGAGACGGAAGTCTTAGCTGCAGAAAGCATGCTCATCTCTGAGGGGGCGCAGGGGTCATGCAAGGGCAGCGGAACGGCGCGCCTAATCGTTGAGCTTCCGTGCGAAAAGCGGGAATGTGCAGGCGGCCCGCGGCGTCTTGCGCGTAGGTCGATTCCGACGGGCCCGAGAACGTGGGACGCGGTGGCAGGTGTGGCGGCGCAGGTGCGACATCGTCGTACGCGCTACCGCCGAGTAGGGTGTTCCTTTTCTCCCGGGAGCAGAGGACACCGCGAGCCAAACCAGGGTTCGTGTAGAATCAGCTGGTGGCGCACAACACGGAATCAGCTTCCGTGCGACGGTCGGTGTGTGCCGCCGCGGAAAGGGGCATTAGCGCTGAATAGTGTGCAGTGCGAGACAGGGACGGTTCAGTGTTGTTTGCCGCACACTTAGTGGTTAGCGTTTTGCGTTTTTTTTTCTGCTGTTTTTTTTATGTGTATGGTTCGCTCCGACGAGCGTTACTCTTAGTTGTCCCTGTACTGTAGTTCTCCCCCTTGTTGTTAGTTTTCTTTTGAGCATGTGTTGGTTGTGTTCGGCTGTCGTAAGACGTGTGATTTACGAGTAGCGCAGCTTGGCGGGTTTAACAGTCTTCTTGAGGACTATAGCCGCTGTTACAGCACGGTAGGGAGTTTACGTCTGGGTGCAATGGCGAGTGCCTTTCTTTATTTGCGCTCGTTGGCATGTGGTCATGGTGGGCCATGGAATGTGCAGGTAGGGCCCACTTGTGGCGCTTGTGTGCGAACTAGTGTTTGAAGTACTGAAAAATGAACTTTCAGTACATCGAATGTGGACAGCAGGTGAACCGCAACAGGGACGAACAATCTGTGTCGCATCCCGAAAGAACCGGCGTCCGCGAGTGCGTGAAGAGAACTTTCTTTTAACGTTTTGTTATTGGTACAGGAGTAGCCTCGTTTGGTACGTTTGGGTTTGTTCGGGTGGTTTTTTTTCCTTTCCTTAGATTGAAAGAATGTTCCTGCATGCGCTTAACGTCTAAGAATGGATGGTGTCATTCATTCAGTTGTCAAGTTTGAATATGTATACACTTCGTGGGGTTTGTTGCCTTTAATGGTAGAGGGTGCCGCGAGTTTGTTCTAACGGGCCTTGTAGCTGAGCGCTTTCGTTTATTGTTTGATGTTGCGCAAGCCCTGGCTAGGCAAAGGCACTGAGTATGCCGTGTTGTATCCGTTTTTGGTGCAGTTGGCCGGCGCGTTGTGCTGTTTGGGTTGGTGTGTAGCGGGTTAATTTTTTTGTGTTGTACTGTATTGTACCCGCGTTGTATTGTACTTGCGTAACGGCTTGAGTGTGTTTTTTTTAGTTCTGACTCTGCCGTAAGACATAACCTGCAGGAGAGTTAATGTTGTACGTACAGCTAGTGTACGGACAACATTCTTAGTGCGGAGGTGTTAAGTTCGGGCTCCGCATGTAATTAAGGAAAGCCGCCGGTGGCCCATGTATTGGCGTCGCCTCCGCTGGTGGCTACTTTCCCGTGTCCCTTTCATGTAGCCGCACGGACGCCAAGTTCGGAGACGCGGAGAGCGTGTGTTATGCCCGTCCTTTTGTGTGTCAAAGGACGGGGGCGATTAGCCTGCGTCGCGGGTGGCTGGGTCCTCCGCCATAACAGGCTGACGGGAAGCCAGGTTATCGCATCTCTTAGTGTTGAAAGCGCGCGCCGTGTAAGTTTGGAAAATCTTCGACTCCGGCGGCGGGCGCTCTTCGTCGACGGGTCGTTCGCCTCGACGATGGTCGCCTCGGCTGGCAGCGTCTCTCCCCGTGGTCTGTCCAGGTGGGCGGCGGCGCCCCTTCGTCTGGGAGGGAATTAGCAACCCTCATTGCCCGCGCGTCGCGGGACAATGGGGGCGTCGCGGGAGGCGCCGCGCGAGGGCCGCTCCGGGCCCTCGGCTTGGCTGTTGTTTGTGCAGATGCCGCCCGCTTAACGTAATGGATGGTTCACTTAAGGCCCCAGATGTCCTGTATTTTCTGGCCGGGTGTAACAGCGTGCGTAGGAAACGCACTTTGAGTGCATAAGAGAGAGGGTTAGGTCACGTGACCGCAGGTGAGGACATGTGTGTGATTGGCTGGTTACTGTGGCCAATCAATGGTTTGTAATAATTGTTTTGAAAGGTTTTTCTCTCTTTCTTGAACGCCCCCTTTTTGGAGGCGGGGTTTTTGCTATCAAAACCGGAGTGTTGGGTTTTGTCGAGGGTCGGTCGAGAGGGGATCTAGTTCAGGATAGATCTCGGCCGAACAGGCTGCTGCTGTCAGAGTGACAATGTAGCCGTCACTCTGACGTGATGTAAACTTGGAGTCATGTAGATAATGTAAATAAACCTAATATCCAGCAAGGAAGGCAGTCCTCATCCCTCACCCGCTCCAAGCATCGGTCGTCGGTCATCGGAGCGAGTCGAGATCGTCCTCTCGGCTCGCGCATCAAAAGAACATCCCTATTTCGCCTCCATCAGTTCGCCAAGAAGATGGAGAGGCGAAATTTAACTGTTGGGTTGTTATGTTCAATGAGTCACAGAATCTTATCAAATGCCGAGCAACTATTCCACACGTTTTCAACACCCACCAAAAACGTCGTTCATTTTATTAAGCCCTTTTTTCACGCAAGGTTTCAAAGCTACAAATTGGGGTGTTGCAAACTGAAAAAACGGGTGAAAAGAAAATTGGTGCGAGAAGAGACCGCCAAATAAGAATAAAAAGGTTTAAAAGACCTTCAGATTTGGAGGTATTGTATTCCTGTTTACACGGGTGGACTGAATATGTCCTACAAGCGGAGAGATGTTTCCTACCTCACGATGTTTTCTGACTCAATGCCAGCGCTGCCGTACGGCTGAGACGCGCATGCATCGAAGCGCCCTACTAAACACTTATAGAACCACGTTGTCCCACTACACAAGCGTTCCAGGCGGAACACAGACTTATCTAGTAGAACATTTTGTTTCTGTTGCCGTTTTGTGTTGCAGGACTCTGCCAGGTAGCGCGGGCAACCGCAGGCGACCGTTTTCTGCACTTGATATAGCATTTTATTTGCTATAGCAAAAAGCTGGCATCCGTCATTTTTAAATAAAGAAACACTGCAAATATCACTCATTATTGATTTTTGGATTATATTTCCGCAATGTCTTTTTGGTTCAAAAATTTGAGAAGTATGATCAATAACGGCAACGGTATAATGTGTCTCATGACGGCAGCGATGGTAGGAGTCGTAGTTATTTCACTCAATCGGACCATTTAATTCCGCTCACTGACGAGCCATAGTCACTGTTATTTATTGATAGCCACGCTTGCTGTCAGTGAGGTTTGCGGTTTGTCCGGTTGCGTAAAATCAAGACAGACTGATCAGGTACAGTTGCGAAACCAAGCAGCGAGGATTGCTGTAGTGGATGGAAGCGGTCTGCTTTGATTTTTACCCAACCGGCCCGACTGCTTCCACTCACAGACTAGCCAGAGTCCCTGTTAATAATTAACCGTAACTCTGGCGAGTCAGTGAGCGAAGCGGTTTGGCCAGTTGGGTGAATTTAATTATGACTGTTTCTATCGCCGCCATGATTCGACACTAATTGGGCGTTGCTAAACATAAACACCGGACTTGGACGTTTAGATTTGTCTGTAATTATAAAAGACTATTTCGCAGTTAGTGGTTCACCTCGGCCGGCTGGCCTAATCGAGGTACAGAAGGACAGAAAGATATACAGACAGACAGACTAAAATTTTCTGATCAAGAACCTTATGCAACACCTCCGTTTTTAACCGATTGTTTGTATGTGTCCCTCACACTTACAGCAAATTGAACGGGGAACAAGCTAGGGCGATCTTGAGCTCTGCTGTTTCTACAGTTTTGCAACACTAGTGCAAGTGCACCATTTTTATGTGTTTTAGTACTTAAGAAAGAATAGGTAATTTAAAATGGTACACTAATGGGTGCACATACGCAAGTCCCCTTCTGCTCACATCCGAACCGGCTGGAAAGTCGACTTCACTGATATAATATCCTATCTGTAGTAGCTAACTGTTAACAGGCAGAGGAGATGTTTTTCTTGGTACTTATTTGCTGGCTCAAGCTTAAACAGCTCCGCTGGTAAGAAATTATGCCATTTCATAATGTTTAATCCCTACGAGGTACAAAATATCTCTCGGCTTGCAGAAAATGTTGAGCGAACCCGTGTAAACGGCAATATAAAACTTCCAAAGTTGTTTTTTACGTCGCGGTCTTTTCTTACGCCCTTTTTCTTCTCATGCCTTTTCTTCGTTTGCAAAACTTTAATTTGTAACTTTACAACATTAGGAAAAAAAAGGGGTTAAAACATTTTCACTTTTTTTGGTGGGTGTTCAAAACGTGCGAATATTTGTTCAGTATTTGATAACATTCCCTGACCTATTGAAAATATCAACCCATCATGATTACAATGTTATTGCAGATCCGCATGTTACTTGGATCCGCACACATTAAAATTTATCATTCTGAACTTAGCTCTAAAATATCTTCACTTTGCTACAAGCCCACCGACTGTATCGTAGGTCTGTCCATTGCTGGCTATACAAGCAAGAAGAGCAGATGCATTTCTAACTAACTATTCTATTCTCGCTCTCCTCATGAATTTGGTTCGTTTTCTTGCTTCATTCGTAAATGGGCCAAGTGGGAGACCGGGTCGAATGTCGCTGTATATCATGCATCGCGCACCGCTCATTCATACTGTAACGCGTTGACGCGCTGCAAAAACCTTTCTGTTAGGATTTTAAACAATCTTACACCTTGTTAGGGCGTCCGCAAGAACCCCTTTTGCATCATTACATCTTTTATGAACCAAAGCACCTTTCAAATGAGTGCGCCATGTTACAAGACTTTCACCCTCTTTTCGGCCAGAAACGGTGCAAAAATGTTTAGTACGTACTTATAACAAGCTTGCTACCGCATACCGTCCCCTCATAATGCAGTCACAAAGTGACTAAGAGAGCTTTACTAAAATTTCGCGTGCCTATGTTACCTTCGCATCTAGATCATTACCTATGCATGTAACCAGACTTTCCTCTTCTAATATTTTGTACAGAATTGATCCGAACTTCCCCCTGGATAACATGTTGCAATCGCCCAGATCGCCGACCGTATGCGCCGACCGTATCACTTGTGCTGATCATGCAGTTCAGGGTGTCCGCACCCTGCCTCACAGCTTCACAAAGTTCTGCTTTGGCTTCGTGTGCAGTCCCTTACTAAGAGACAAACATTGAAATCAGCGACATAACGACGAGGGACAAACGCACGAGGTCTCGGCAGAATTGAGCCCCGACGCAGAAATAAATACGGCGCAAACATAAAGAGGAAAACAAGAGGGAGACAAGACGACAAGACGGCGAAAGGAGACATGCCCCAATCTTGTCTCCTTCTTGTTCACATCCAATTCTCTAGTGCAGTATTTTTTTTCTTCGTTTGTCATAAACCAACTACGAGCCAAGCAAATCCGTATAATCGTATAATTGCTATTAGTTCTCTGGCAACGGAGCGTCAACATTAAACTCACCAATTGTAAATATAGTGGGTACCGTACGGGGCACGTTGTTACTCCATTACATCAAAACATTGCCGGCAAAAGAGAGCGCGATCGAAGTGTTTAGGTCTGGCTTATATTCCCTTACTTCGACTGTGTTGCCTTTCTTACTCAATTCTCCGGATTGACAATTGTATTTGTTTTTCGGAGAGGACTTGTTTAACGCACAATACATCGACAAAAAAAAAACATTTGGTATGCCGGCAGAAATTCTCCAATATTAGTTTTCTTGCGGAAGGGCGCATTGTTAATGTACAATATCACTGCTTGGATGTCTGTAAACATGGTTGAGAATTCACCAACGTCGCCAAAACTCGATTATGTTTCGGCAACATACGTTGCTATATATTGTTTCAAAACTATTCCACTGAAATGGGTCGGGACATTCTTTTACATTGCGATGCCACTGGTGTTTTTTCTTTTGGTAGAAACAGTGCAAAAATTTCTTTATGGGAATCTACTCTTCTGCCCATATTTTAAAACTGAGAGAAACGTTTTTTTATGCATCAAGTCACTTTCGATTTTTGCAGCGTGAAAAGTAGTAAACCTCTAATGACAACACAGGCCGCTCAAATCGAATAAAACCATTCCTTACACGACTGCTTCATCATAACTGTGGATTTCATGGCGTAAAAGCAGCTTGCTCAAATAACGACCACTTTTATTTTTTTCTTAATAATAATCATGCGGAAGGTGAGTGAAACATTGATCAGTAAATTGTGACCATTTTAGCATATACATGAATTGGTTTCCTGCACCGAGAGCCATAGTGCTACTTCATCCGGTGATGTCACACTTTTAGTAAATTTATAAAAGCAATCGTGTACTGGCACCTTTGCGACCTAAAAATTTTTGTTAAAAATGTAAGTGAGAACCTTGGCTGGAAAATAGCCAAAAACAACAGAAGGCCTAGTTTCCTGAATGTCATTTGTTCCGAACTAAATACCATTTCAGCTGTTAAACCTGATTGTGAAGTAAATATTGCATCATTGATCGGTATAACACATATGTGAAGAAATAACAAATGCAGGAGCACTGACTCTAGCAAAAAATTCAGATATAACTAAACAAGCGTAAAGCCAGCAATTCCAGTATTAATTATGCAATGAAAAATACCCCAACATCTCGTTTATCACTATATACAGCATGATCAAATTCGGAATAGGCCATCCATAAAAGAATTCACAAGTTTCGAATTACTTCAGAATGAATTTAAACACTGCAGACATGTGGGTGACAATTCGTATAATACGGGGCATCAAAATTTCAATAGCTAAGAAATGATCGTGATCAAAAAAAATTTTCGCCTATGAAGAGATGTATCACAACATAACGCGAGAACGGCTGTCCAGCACTAGGAAGCTGGACACAATGGAAGACGATGAGACACACTTTGCTATGGCAATATCACATGATAATAGGATAATCGCATGGCAATATCCTAGGATAACAAGACAATATCAGTTGACTTGAGAAAAGGAAGAAGGCACATGGCCGGTCCACTGACATTAAATGTGCAAACAAGAATGCGCTTCACGACGAGAAGCGTTTACGCAATTATTTGCAAGGTTGTAAGTGAACCTGATGGCAGTTTGCTAGGTTTCCGTGTAGCGCACAAGCGGGAATGCGAAAAACTAGAAAATTGTATTTCTGAATTTCGACGCGCAAATGACGTTTTTTGATGGTACCCAGAGATGTAGGACACACATTAAAATAGGCACGACCAACACGCCAGGCACCCCTTTTGTGCAAACAGCCTCAGGATTAAGTTTGTGGCGGTATTATCATTAGGGAAATTTGCATTTAGTTTGAGGAGATAACCAGGTTCAAAGAAAATACTCATTTATGCATGGACAGCTCGGGGGAGCCTTCGTTCATCTCACAAGCAGCAACTGAGAGCAACATAGAAATGAAACACTAATAAATAAAACACTAATAAAACGGAAGCACCGTGGTTGTCAAGAAACTTCGGAGTTTTGCAGATAATTGAAAATGGGTAGTATTTTCAGCCCTGCCAAGAAGGAACAGTGTAGTCTCATTAAAATGAGACGCGCTACTAGTCCCGGAAGTAAACCAACGAATGGCCAACCATGGCAAACCGAACACCCTCCTAAAAAGCGCATAAAAATACCTGACAAACATTGCAGGAAGATATGGGCAGCGCCTTTTGGAGCTCGATAAGCTAGGGGAAATTACCCTTTGATAAGCAGTGCCATTTATCTGAGGAAGTCATCAGCCAAAAGGTTTAGAGACCTCAACATGTAAAACGTGGCAACTCATCGGTGAAAAACGGCTAGACGAAAAACAATTATTTTGAGAACAGAAAACAGAGAGAGAGATGGTAACCACGTACTATCCGACCGATACGACAACACGAACGAAGGAATGATGCAAAGCTTTGTGCTGGTGTACACAAGAACAATGACACAGATGTCGCCTTAGGAAGTAGGACGAAAACTGTCCGTTCATACTGTTCCGATGTGACTGTGTATATACAAATTTGAATGACACAACGTCCGCATTTCCTACGTCAGACGTAGTAAATGGAAGCACAGAAATGTAACCACAATGCTGTAAAAGTCACTACAAAATAGTGGAATTCTGGCACATAAATAGCTTTGGGAATGTAGCATTGGCGCTTACAACCTGCTGGCAACCAATTGCTATTAGCGTGTCGGTGTAGGAAGCTCAAAAATATCACGGAAGTACACTACACAAACATCGGCTTGAATTGTATAAGGCGAATATAATCACGCCCATACAAAGAAGGAGTCATAAATTATCAATAAAATATTCTGACAGGAATTTCAACCAGAAATTTGGTCGAGTCCCGAGATTTCTGTATTCCTAATAAAATACATTAACTACCAAAGGAAAATTCAACTGTGTTCAGCTATTTAAGGTTCCGTGAGTGTGTCCGTCGAAGCAAAAGCTGGGATAATTTTTGTTGGTGAGAATTCGACACTGGTTAAAAATAACGGTGAAACAACGTGCTAAATTATTTTAATATTCTTTCTCTTCATCTTTGCTTTAGTATAGGGTAAAATTATATTGCTGATAATGTTGCAATAGTACCAGAAGTTATATACAGCAGACTTGCGATAATTATTATTCAGGTAATTCACACTTTTGGTAAACTCAAACTACTTTCAAAACTTTCTTTCGCCCGCCTGGTTTTCAGTGTTCTTTAAAGCCACGTAATGAAATGTTTCGTTTCGTAAATTAGAATAATGCATAATTTTTGCTTGTCCTTGCCAGAAAATATGTGCTGCATTTGAAGCTTCTAAAATTACATTCGCATCCATATATCACTAGCATACAATATTCTAAAGTCCTGATATTGTAAAGGAGGTGTTGCCAATGCCGGGCAGCAGTGACAAAGACGAGCCACAGGCAACACAGCCAACGAGCCACCGCCCATGACAGCCGCACAGGTCTTTCAACACGTTGCTGGGATCTCCAAAGTATGGAAAGCGAAGAAAACGTACGACGTTTATGACGCACGACTTAAAAGTGCCACTTTTCATAGAACATTTTTCAAAAGTGTCTTGTGTTGTTTATCTGCCAGTTTCGTCGGGTCAAGTTTTATGTGATGTATCATAGTCAGGGTTTAAACCTTTTGCGTTTTTGAATTGCGGATAAAAATGGACCTGTTATTACACGGCGATCGATCCATATTTTGTTACTGATGTACTGCGCACGTATGTCAGTACTCCTAATACCCGGCTATATCAAGCGCATTGTAATGTATTTGATATTACACCGAAAAAATTGGTAGTCTTTTAGTTTTATTAAATGACGTGAAGCTTCTTTTGGAGCTCTCCAAAAGCACTGAACGACAAACAACAGGCCTTCTTCGTGTTTTTTTTTCTTTTATCACATACAACTTGCAATTTTTGTTCAGTTTACTTGCTGCGTTACCTCGGCAGTCTCTGACCACTGTTTATTATACTGTAGCAGAGTTATGGCGCTCAATAGTTGTAGGCTATTATTCAAGAGTAGTTTCTAAATCACAAGACTAATGGCAATGCAGGCAACGGCCGGCACACAAACGCGCCTTCTTTTGTTAATCTTTCCCGAGTGAAAACACATCCACATAATTTCACGCTTGCACTGGCGGAATTGATGGCACGGACAGTGTTATCACTGCATAAGCCGGGGTCTTTGAACGTTTGTCAGGTGCCCCTTACTCGATGAGCTTTGCCAATATGTCTACCATGCTCCCATGTTTGCAATCTCAAGATGTTCTACTTTAACCTAACTTTGTGCAACCATTTATATGGCTCCTATAAATATAAGATTGTATCATCATGATCATCATCATCACCAGCATCTACGCCCACTGCAGGACAAAGGCCTCTCGCATTAGTCTCCAATTACCCCGGTTCTGTGCCAACTGTGACCAATTTACCCCTCCAAACTTCTTGATCTCATCCGCCCATCTAAGTTTCTGCTGCCCCCTGCTACGCTTGCCTTCTCTAGGGATCCACTATGTTACCCTTAATGACCAACGGTTACATTCATTTCCCACGTCCATTTCTTCTTAATTTTAACTAGTATGTCCTTAACACGCGTTTGTTTCCTGACCCACTCCGCTATCTACTTGTCCCTTAATGTTACACCTACCATTTTCCGCTCCATTGCCCTCTGAGTCGTTTTCAATTTAAGTTGAACCCTCTTAGTGAGCCTCGAAGTTTCTGCCGCGTAGGTGGGTACCGGTAAGATGCAGCTGTCATACACTTTCTTCTTCAGGGACAATGGTAGGCAGCAATTCATTATCTGAGAATGTCTGCCGTATGCCCTCCACCCCATCCTGATCCCTCTAATTATCTCTGCCTCATGGTTGGGATTCGGGGTCACAACTTTGCCTAAGTACGTATATTCTTTTACCACTTCCACTACCTCGCCCCCTATCCCAAAGTGTTGTGCTGTCCCGATGTTCTTGATAATTAATTTAGTTTTCTGCATATTAATTTTTAGGCCCGCGGATTTACTCCGTACGTCAAGTGCGGAAAGCATGCTTTGCAATTCGTCCCCCGAGTTACTTAGCAAGGCAACGTCATCACCTATTCCCCATTAACCCTTACTCCCACCACTTCGTAATCCAACGTTCTGAATACTTCTTGTAAACATGCTGTGAAAAACATTGGAGAGATTGTGTCTCCTTGTCTGACGCCCTTCCTTATAGGTATTTTACTGCTCTCCTTATGGAGGATATAGCTGTTATTATATAGGCGTTGCTTATGTCGCTATATATATGTAAGGGCACCTAAATAGGGATCGGTATTGATTGCATCAACATCTTGCTGTAGGAAGTGCACTTGTGTATGACAGTGAGCATGTGCTTATGGTGTGCCTACGCTTGTGTGAGGAATTTTTTCCTTCTGAGAACCTTGAATTTATTCCGGGACACACGCCTGGGGCACATGGCAACCACGCTGCTCACACTGCCGCCCGGGAGAGACTTGACACACCTCTAGTGATTTCCAGTGCCCCATTGCAACATCTACCACGAACACACAGCAACTTTACCTGCGGGAATTCAAGGCAGACAGTGGCAATACGCTTTAAGATACGACCCCGGTGGGTGTACTGGGCCCGCTCGAGATGGTCACACACTCGGGGGAGATGGTAGCTAATATTAATTATGCTAACACGGCCCCAACCGTTCATGTAGTGCAGAAATGGACCCACGGAGCCAGCTCGCACCGCCAACCTTGCCCGTATTGTGAAGGGAAGTCCATTCCTATACTGTATCATCTGATATGGCACTTTGCTCACTTCAAGACCGGTTCCGAGCCACCATCGCACCTTCGTTCTCCACCGGCAGATGAAGAAGCGCATTTGCAGCGCTTTCGAGAGGACCCCTCAGTGCCGGAGAAAGTTGATGATTGATTTTGGGGTCGAACGCCCCGACGCAACGCAGGCGCTGAGGCGCGCCGTAGTGGAGGGTGCGGATTCAGTTTCACCACGTGGGGATCTTTAACGTGCGTCGAAATCTCGTGCAGACGGGCGCTTTTGCGTTTCGTTTACATTAAAAAACGCTAGAGAAAGTTCTTAGTTACTCAATCGCCAGTGGTCTCTACAAGGTGGTGTAATAACCTGGACCGACTCGTGTCAAAAACATTGCACCTATCTCTTCACGAAATTTGCGAACCATATGTTCACGGACTTTAAAATGCTATCAACGATTTCAAGTGATTGAACTTTGAACAGTGTTTTTTTTTTCAATTATTTTCTCCCTTCCTTCGTGTCCCTCTCCTTCCCCAACAGGGCATGCATGTCCCTTTTGATTATGAAGGTATTCCAGCTCCTCCCTTATTTTGCTTATTCTAAAAATACATGAAAGTTCGCTAGCCTCGCGTGTTTTTTTTTAATGATTCTCAATTGCCTCTGTTGCTTCGTCGTTAAGAACAAAACATTGCGGGCTTCGCCTGGACACTTTACGGATGAGTCATTGGTTGATTTATGAAGTAACTGTAAAACACCACTAGTTTAAACCCTTTCAGTTTCTATAATGAAGCATTGGACCGGTTCCGACCTACTCAGAGCTTGCACCGTATGATTATGGCCCCTCAAAATTTTCAGGATTTCTTTAACCCGAATATTTAAGCATCTGCCAGGAGGTATCTCGCCTTAATTCCAAACGTACACCTGATAACAAATTTCAATAAATTACTGTTTTGGATAAGTATGGAGCTTGTATTGCTTAAATTTCATGTCGCGTCGCTTCACCATTATCGTATGCCCTTCATTTTGAAAGTTTGCCCGCGGTAAAGACGTGCTTTCAGTGACTTAAAAAACAAAATGTTCCTTTCATTTCATGCCATCAAGTAGGGATGAGATGCTTTGTGTGTAGTGTTCGCGTGTTTAATGACCAAGGTGTATATAAAAAGAGCGTTGTTTGTACTTCGTTTGGGGACTAAAGTCAGTCAACTCGAACGCTTTATTTGTTGACTAATGGCCTTCATGGTATTAGGGAAAATAAAACGGCGTTGTCCCGTGTAATTTCCTGTTCATGACGATGAGTAACGATGCCCTTGCTGTAGAGGACAGTGTAAACACATATCTTTGAGGCAAATTCTATATTGTGGAAGCCCCTCTCATCCTAATGAACGTAAGTGAGGAACAACTTGAACATATTACGCAAAACGTGTGAATGGCACAAATAGAACTGAAGAGTGTGTGGCAGTGTCTCTATATTTATACATTAAGGTTAGTTAGTGAATGCCCTGTTACTTCCAGGCAACCGCGAAAGTGTTAGAACTACTTTTGCACAGAAGCTACCGAAAGCTGCGTACAGCGAAAGTCAGACGGGGCAGAGAAAAGTCTAATATGATATACTTTGAACAAAACCAGTTGTTGTTGCCTTTGTATTTTTGGAATTTCATCTGCAAAGTGTTGACGTAACAAGTGTCGCCAATATTTCTGCTTTTTTCGAATTCGGCAGACACACTGCCGAGTTCACACGGAGACAGTCAAAATACTTTTAAAACGTTAATTAACCTCCCTGACATTTTATTTCCGGCTGGGTACTTGAAGCAGTCATTCGCGATACTGTTTTCGACGAAGTACGCATAAAAATTAGAAGGTGAACATTGCTAAGGCAACCGTGCAAAGAAAACGCTATCATATATTTTTAATGGTCCAAACGTCCTTGCTGATAGCGAGTTTTTGACATTATGCATTCCTTGCGGTGTGCTCCACATTTGCAATGCAAATTTAGGCTCCCACGCGCTTTGCAGTGGGGGTAGCTGCAACACCTTCAAGCCACACCCGGGCCGTTCAGTTGTATAACTAGCATGCATACAAATTTGTAAACTTCTCGACCAATCCCTCCTATGCACGAGACTGCCATTTCCCATCCAACAACTGCGATGAAAGAAATGGGACAGAAAAAGCAACTCCGAAGTTTTATGTGGTTTACTCGATTTCGCAAAGGCTTTGTTATTGTGGGGAGAAATGCCATATCCCTGTAACAACGTATTTTGGCCGTCAAGAGGGGTGTCAAATCGTTGTGATATACATAGGCTGCATTAAATCCTTCCGCGCGGAAGTCGTAAATGCAAATGCGTTCCCATGTGCCACTCTTCTCGTCAGAGACAGGAAATGCCTGTGTGAGCGTCCTGCTATAATTATATTGGTGTGATACGACCCCTGCCACATCGTTGCTTACGCTCATCAACAATTGCGTCACTCTGGATTTCTCGGCGGTTCTACGACGTGAGTGCGGGTCAGCCATTCGATTTGAAGCAGGTATTAGAAAAGCCCTGGAGGCCTCTGTGAGGGAGGAAACTGTCTAGTATGCACCCACTCTGCCTTCATGTTTTTTTTAAAACGTGGGCTCTTTACCATGCCCCCTGTGACTCACGAGCAAAGTGTGCGCCGAGAAAAAGGGGTGCGGCCACCAATTCAGGTGGTGGTGGAAAGGGGTGAGCATCTCAGAGGTCAACTTCCATGCAGCCAAAAAAAAAAACGTCATAGAAATGCCCAACGGCGCCTCCAACCTCGAAAAAAAAACAGTGTTAATCTTCGGCAGAAACCAGCTTCGTGTATATTGAGACTGCGGCAAATGACCTCTTTAATCCCCCTGCAGGCGTGGACTCCTAGCAGTAGAAAACCTTGTCTGCATTTGGTCATTGCCTCATTTTTTCATGTTTAAAATAGTGGCATTTTTAAGATGACAGGCTTGTGACGCAAAAGAAGCCACGTGCGGAAGTCCACGGATAATGAAAGCCTTTCATCGGAAAACGTGCATGACCTCTGTATCTCGGTTACGGCTGTCCGAACTTCAGCAAGCCGTGGGTAACGCGATAGTTAACAGGAGAGAAGTCTCAAGTACCTTGACAGCGCCAATAAACAGAGTGAGACCGCCTCCGACAGGCCCGGAGCCCAACATGGTGTCCCGACCAAAATTTGTATGCACTCTGAAGATGGCCTTCACATTAACGCGATGTTGAATGGGCGTGCTACCGTATGTATTTTTCCGTTTGGGAGTAGTGCGGATGGCAGAAGAACCGTTTAAGAGACGCAGCATGTTCTCAGGAGTCGCAAGGCTTGCTCCAGAGCCCAAAACGAAGCTCAAAATTACGTCACTGTGAGCGTTGTTTTGCGCCTCCCGCTGTACTCCTTAACCGAAAAAGAAATACATTCGCTCACCAATACGGACCAATTTCCAAGTGAAGGCCGTCGGTTCAGGGAATTTGGCCCGAAGACTTCGCACCGGTTCGGAAATAAACACACCTGAAGAAGATGTAGAATTGGAGTTTGAGGACTTCATTGTTGGCTGCAGTGGGCCTAGTCGGAATCAGGCAGTAATGGCAGAGTCTTATACTGGGGACTAGAGAAGACTATGGTGCTCAATAACGGCGTGCTGAAAAATTAACAGGAAATTCGAAGAAGGTATTGCACTCCCGCTTCCTCTAATTAAAACTAGAATTTTACCTGCACATTAGTCGAACAAGACTTGCAATATTAGCATGCCACTTTCCGCTCACGGCTTCGCAAAAGGAAAGTTTCTCAGCTCTGTGCCCCCCTTCTCCTTCCCCCCAGTATAAACCACCTCTTGCTTTCACTAAGCACCTCAGCAATTTCGACCGCACAGCCTTTGCTCGGACGCGTGGCGCCTCATCCTGAAATGAACGCTTAGTGTTACTCATACCCGGGCGCCGACGAGGGTGTTTTGCTGGGACAAATACAACATTCCCACAATACGGTTGGTCCTCCATTCCGTCTTTCAAGCATGCAAGCTTACGGGAGATTTCCTGAGTTACTTCAATGAGTCTGCACTGGCTGAAATTTGCGGTGGCAGAAGACATGATGCGTTGTGTCGAACCCGTGCTTTGGAAGATTGTCAAAAATGGACTGAGGTATGCATTGCAGATCAATTTCTCGAATTCTTGCGACTCACTCGCGAATCGTGGAAGCGCGGTTTGTTGGGGGGTGGCAATCGAGTGCAACCTAGGCACGAAGCAGTGGCACTGGCAGTCAACGATGAAAGCAGCTGTGTGTTTCGAACGAAATTCATCTGGCCCTCCTGTTGTGGAGAGGTTGGCGGGGGGCGTTGAAAAGGCGAAGAATAGGAGACGGTGAAAAGGCAGTGTTGGGTGAGCGGTGGTGCGAGTTCGAGGGCCTCTCTTAAGTACTGGGGACGGGTGGCAGCTCATTTATCATCGTACTTTAGTTGGTTCAGGGCTGTTGTGTTTTGTTGTTCGGCTTAGGCGGGCCCGTACGTCATTAGCGTACAAAGAGGTGGGAATCATAAGCGTGGAAACGCTTTCGGCTTTTTGTCGTTTTTAAGGGAAAGAACGGACGTCTGACACTATACGCGCCTCGGGCGAGATGCGGGGTCTGAGGAAGTGAAGGTAGAGATTGCTGGCCTGGGAAATATATTTACGGTGTCTCCTTTTTCGGAGCTTGAGTGCCACCTTTGTTTTCTAGCAGGGAGTAGAGGCCTATAATTTTGTAGGCGTGCGGTAAGGTTCATGGTAATCAAAGGCCCTCCATAGAGTGATCAAATATTTGGTGCCTTAGGTGAATCAACACTGTTCACCGAGGGTCCGAGAAAGTGACACAACCTAATCATGGCTTCATGTAGTGCACGAAACAGACAGCTAGCTGCTGTTTCTCGCGCTGCAGGCGATCAATGGCAGATGCACAACGAGTGCTTGGTAGTCACACGGACAGCGCACGAGGGGACACAGTGGTGAATCCTCCCCCCTATTTCGAACATAAAGCTTCAGATGCAAACAACTTGAAGCGCATACAATGCAGCGTGTGACTCCATAGTGTCCGCACACTTGCGATTGGTTGGGTTTGGGGGATCATTGAGCGATCAAATGCGGATCAAATATGCACAGGAACTTCTCAATCTTTATTATTACGGTCGCATCTGAGGTTCTGGTGTTGGAAGTTAAAATTTTATTTCAGCTTGAGGGGTAGGGAAAGTGGTCAGCCTCATTCGCAGAGGAGGCCGCAAGCCCGCGCGACTCCCAAAGCTGGTTGCACCAGGACAGGTTGTCGCGCCTGTGGCGCGCTGGTCATACCTGACTCCTACGGCTCAGAGGTGGGGGAGTGAAGGAGTTTGGTTTGCTTGAAAAGGCTCAAATTTGCTTTCGCCTGCATACCGTTGGAGTTTAAAATGCACACGTTGCACAAGTTAATTGTTTGAGGAGCACGACTACGAGTACAAAGCAGAAAAAATGAGCATAAGGACAAGAAAGGCGACGTGTGCAGCACTGACAAGCAGCTGAACATTTCACATCCTGAAAACTCTTTTATACGTTAAAACACTGCAAAGAAAGCACAGAGAGAGAAAAAGAGAAAAAAAGTTCGCGCAGAAGTACCAAACAGACCACATGGGAAATCATAGTAGCAGAGAAGATTGCGAGGTCCTGTAGCGATTTGATTAGGGAGCGGCCTGTCACTCCCCAACAAGGTGATTATATAATAGAACGATGACAATATGGGCGAACAAGGAAAACAGCCCGCGGAAAATTCTTCTATCATTTTATCCTTTCTTTTCTTTTAGACTCCCTGTTCGTTTGATGTAATTTTATTCCCACTGTTTGTCGAAGTGCGGCTTTCGTTATATATAACGTTCAGATGCGTATGTGTTTTTGTTCGCGATCATGCGTGCAATTATCCACGATCTAGTCGTCATCATTGCGAACCTAGCAGGCAGAGCTTGAACGTTAATAAACGTTTGAGCAGAGATCCCTTGAAGCAAGTCAAGCACAATCATCATATGACAAGTGTACATCACGGAAGCATACCGATGCGAACCGCCACTAAAAGACTTGTTATTTAATAAAAGGGAACGACTTAAAGATTGGGGCAATAAATTGCCTGAATTTCCACTTGTAACCCGAACCCCCTTTAAGCGCTTGTTTAGGATTGCGTCGTGTTTGCAGACATGTGACTCCCTGTAATCACGATCACCCTCCCCAGACTACTAGAGAGCTTGGGTATTTCCGCTGATGCCGCCACAACTATTCTTCAGGACTGAAAGATGCTTTGTGCGCTGCTCGGAAGCACATCATATATTTCCGTATCCCGCCGGTGGGAAGCTGTGAATTTTAAATGGAGAAGTAACAATTAAGCGAGTAGCAATGTACGTTTGCGGTGAATGTCCCTTGTGTTTGGCGTTGCGTGCACAGGCATGGCCTTAGGCCGTTGGTTTGTATAGGAGCGATAAAACAAGGGCGAAAGAATAAAAAACACATTAAAGAGCGACCTAAGCTTATAATAAATGAATACGTTCACACGCTGGGTAATAGTGATTTCAAAATGCCTCCATCATAAGGGCTGCGTACGTATTTTTTGTATATTTAGTCATTCTATTGCTTGCATGCTTCTTCCGTCGGAATTGCCATTCGCCTACCTCATTCAAGCCCGCGCAACGTCGTTGGTATTACGACGGATCATTCCTGCAGCCTAATTTGAGCATAACTCCACATTTATTGGTTTATAACTTGCGTTATGAAGTGTTCATACACATTGGACTAATGGGCCGACGCGTGAACGCGACGACTGACGTTATTCGTCACCGTGCGCTTTGAGGTTTAGCGTTGCCTAAATGGTACCTCAACTGGAGGCACAGTAGCTATGAAGTTGCTTGGTCCTCATTATTCCTAACTACGAAGGTTGCACCAACATATTATGATAGGCTCTGTATAACAATTTGCGGTATGGTGTCAGCAACATTCACCTAAGGAAAAAATACCAATTTTACTCATTACGCATTATCGTAAATTTATCTTTAACATTGTAAGAGCTGAAAGCGTAACGTTACTCACGATATCTCGTTCGTTGCACAGGCATCCTGCTCTTAGTGTTGCAAAGTGATGCACACCGACCAATTCGGAAAGATATGCCGTGAATAAATATAACACGCTTTACATGCAGGCATATCTGACGCTGCAGCGCGCTTTGCTCGAGGCTCTCCAACCCTCGCTGAATGGCGGGGAATTCAAGGAGGGGTCAATAATGCATCAGTCAGTATTTACTGGCGCACGGGCCATAGGAGTCTCTACCGTCCCTGAGAAGAAATAATTAAGGGAAATTGAAGTAGATGACCGGACATCAAAATACAAAGATCACAAATGACGTTCATGGAGCCCTACGTTTCCGTTGTTCACACAGAAGCAATCACGAGGACGTCGCCGGTTTATGGTAATTTTTTTTGTTTTCGCATCGATACTTAACCAAGTTAGCAGTTGTGTGGATGATGGGGGAATTATAGTTTCGGCGCGTCGATACATTCCGTACCGTTGTCATTATCGTCCGTTCCGTTCAGTTAGTCTTACGGCAGGTTTTCTCCAGCCGTTGGGCGATTGCGTTTGTCGACAACGTTTCCTTCCGTACGCCATTCTTTTCAAGTCCTTTGCTTTGTCTATGTACGCTGATGAACAGACGGTCGGTGCAGAAGATTTGGTAAACAATGCCCGGAAACGTTTCACGGGAAGCTGGTCGTCCACGCCCGTAAGCCGAGTTTCAATGGTGTCCGTTACGGACGTGCAGAATATCCATGCAGTGTTTGCGGAAAAGGCGCGCAAGCGCGTCGATGATTCCTGTCCAATACGGGACAAGGGCTCGCTTAGTTTGCGTTTTATGGGTATATCCACTTTTCCCTGAAGAAGGCTGCATCGTTTGCGGCACCCTTTTTGGCATATACCGAAAAAAAAAACGAATGATAGCCGTTTCGTTAGCAAGTAAGTTTCGATTCTTTTCATCTAGTCGTTTAGAACACCATTTTCCCGGCATACCTCTCTTGCACGGGAAATTAAGAAGCCACCACAGAATTCTTGTGACTGACTGGAAGCATTAAAGTCGAATCTAGGAATCCTCAAAGGTGCGTAGGTTTCCGGTAGATACAGAAACTAAGGCCAGGCTGAGCGCATGTTACCGTAGTATCAATGAACGGAAATGAGCCGTCGGTTTCTCCATCCAAAGAAAAATAAAATGAAGGTTAAATGGCGTTGAAGTGGTTCACAAAATGACGCGAGAGCTTCCGTGGTATGACGGAAAAACCGTTGTCCATGTCCTTCACGTATATTTTTGGATACTGTAAGAAAGGTGGCCACAGCTTTGCTCTCTGTGGCTTCCATAGCCATGTTTGCCATTGTGACCAATGTGGCTGCCCCCGTCATTGTGCAAACATCTGCTGGTATAAGTTGCCGTTGTGCGTAAAGCACGTGTTGGCAAAACAGGAACGTAAAAGTCCGCAAAAATCCGGGGCGTCGAAAGACGTCCGATCTTGCCATGAGTCATCATCTTCGAGACCTTTCTCGCAGGTCTCAACTGCAAGGATAAAGGGTACGCTCACCGCAAACGCAGCGTCAATATTGCGCATGTCCTAACGAGTAAGATACGTGCTGGGCATAATAGTGTGAAACCCAACCTTCTTTGTAAAAAGTTTTCGGGCGTTTTTTTTCCGAAATGTCCTGCGCCAACAGCGTACATTAGGCAACATAGACGAAACGAAGTACATATAGAGACGCCTGAATGAACAGCAGAAGCACGTTCAAAAGCACGTATCACGTATCAAAAAACACGTATCAAAAAACACAATCACCGAGCACGTCAAGAAAACAGCCGTCCGATTAACTAGACCAAAACGAATGCAACAACAACAAAAAATAATGTATCAACCCGCCGACACTATTAGTCACCCATCATCCAGACAATGTCCAACACGTTTAACAGGGATTTTGTTAAACGTTTTGCATTCTGTCTTTACGAATTAACTTAAAACGCTGCTGAGTGCTACATAAACCGGGGAAGCGCTGCTGGTTGCTCCAGTGTAACGAAGGGAGCCGTAGGGCTACCTAAACATCATTTGTACAATTTGGTCAGTGACCAATAAACTACTTCAAGCGTATTTTCTGACCATACGGCATACCGTCACATCATCGAGTACAATTAGAAGAAATGCTCGAACATTTTTAGAAGGCGATGGCGAAATCCTAGTGGGGCCTTGTACGAATCGACTTTCTGATGAACTTGCGCCTTCCTCCACACCACCACTTCACAAGTTCGCTAGGATTGTGACCCTCCGAATCTAGATCGATTCGCTCGCCATCGCCAAATCCTATCCGCTCGCCCCGTCGGCACCTTGACATCTGAAAGCGACTCGTATTGCGCGTGCTGTGGCCGCCTAGCCTACTCCGGCGCGGCTGCTTGCCTTCCTAGGCGCGCATTCACCCCCCCCCCCCCCCCGGCTCGCTCTATAATTTTCTGAACCTCGGAATTTTCATTCTGTCTCTAGGAGTTCCATAAAACATAGGAAGGTAACCTGTTCGGAGGAAACTTGAAACCGCGGATCTGTTTAGGCCGACACATGTCCGTCCGGCAGACACAAAAAACCCCGATCGTACCTGGTCTCGTACCTCGCGGTGACCGCCCGGCATCGTTCAGGCTTCCGCGTTTGCTTCTGCCTAACAAAGACTTTGAATCGTGAGCCGTGGCCTCCGCGATTTGCTGCCGGCGGCGCCCGTTGCTCCGGCCGTCCCATTCGGCGCGGAAGCAAGGGAAGCGGTGTAATTTTGCTAACTCCGACACACGCCGCGAGGCGGCGCCGTTAGCCTAAGGTTGAAGCGAGGCTCGTCTGGCCGACGCTGCCTGCGCTTTGAGTTGTAAATCAGCATTCGTTGACGCGTCTTCGGGATAGAAAACTTGAATATATGGTCTATGTGTTTTGACTCGATCCTACAAGTACAAAGTTGTTTAACGTACGTTGTTTAACACCCATGATTGCCTTTGCACGCAGCTTTAGTGGTCGTTTGTTTGAAAAGCGAATGCCGAGAAGGGTTCTGTCATCTCGGGCAGAGTGAATGCCAGCGTGCTGAATTCTTTTTTCGCTGTTACATCATTTTCGCGCGATATCGCTGCGCGAATATATGTTTTTTTTTTGCCTTAAGTTGTTTCGAACGCTCTGGGTATCCGTTGTGTGTGTGTGTGTGTGTGTGTGTGTGTGTGTGTGTGTGTGTGTGTGTGTGTGTGTGTGTGTGTGTGTGTGTGTGTGTGTGTGTGTGTGTGTGTGTGTGTGTGTGTGTGTGTGTGTGCGCGTGTGTGTGTGCGCGCGTGCGTGCGTGCGTGCGTGCGCGAAAACAGCGTAATACCGATAAGCTCTCGTGTATTGTTTATAGTCAGGCGCCTACGATAGTCGAATAATCTGTTAGGCTTCCACGGGTACGAATCAATCATATTTTTGCGTTTTATTTAATATGCTTAGGGGTTTCAAGTGCCTGCAATCACGCTACCAAATTATTTGCTGTGAGTGAAAAAGCCATGATATTCCGCGATGCCTTTCATATCGCTATCGACTCTAATATGTATTTTTTCGAAAGACTGTTTCTGAATTTCTAAAGTTGCTAATTTGTTGTCATGACATATTAAGGGCATTATTCTTTTCGGTGAGCAGTTAAGCTGATAACTAATATCTGTATGCACAACATCGGCTGTCAGTAAGTTGATCGGGATACTAGTGAATAAACACATCAAGTGGAGAACTATACCAATCGTAACTCGGGTAAAGATTTTTATTACAATACTTAGACCACGTCCATTTATGGTAGACTGGAAGTCTCTCTGTACGTTTGTATATGCAAGCATGCATGCCAATAAACGGCACCAGCACGTTTACTCTGCCTATTGCGGAAAAAATACCGACAGCCATTTGGACAGTATACTTTTCAGATGCTGAAGTATGCGACGTCTCTGTCAATTGTATCGCGGTAAAAGTTACGCCAAACGTTTCAAGTAGTGTTGCCATGTCATCTACTCTATCTGTGAAAGACCGCATGTTTAAAGGAGAAAAAAGGAAACGACATAGGGGGTATTTTCGTGTTTACTAATGGTTGGATTTCGGTCGGTTGAATTCTCATAATTTGGTTCTTGCTTGGAACGCACGGAATATGCGTTCCGTGCGTTCCAAACAACATGTACGAGATTTTCAGAAATAAAACCGGAAAATGTGTTGTGTTTTGGAACCATGCGTGAATACAAAAAAGAATACTGCTGTGCAATTAATTCACTTATGCATCACCCCGGGCATAGTCTACGTCAAAAATTCAAAGCACCGGTAACTACCCTAATGGCACCAGTAACTACTTCCTTTCACCTGCATTGATGGTGTGCGGTAACTTTTTTATTAAACGTTGCACACAGGCTGCGAAGGCCGAGTTTTCGCCCTCTGCACCCCCCCCGCGCCAGGGAAAACGACCTTAGGCTACGCGCGCCGTGGTGCGGCGGAAACGGCGAAACGGCCTCTTCGGAATTACGCTCTCTCCGGACGATTGGAACAGCCGGAGCAACGGCGCGCCGCCGGTAGCCGATCGCGGAGGCCACGCGTGAGCGCGTGCGTCTCGGTGATCGGCCGCATTCCGCCGGACCAGCTCACACGAAAATGGGGTACATTTGGGGGACATCTGTTGCGAGATCGCCTCCTCGCGAAGTGCACATGCGCTCCCACTACAAGTGGTAAGGACAGACAAACTCACGTACACGGCGCCGATTTTGAGCTCCTGGTTGCAGCTGGTGCTCGCTACACTGCACAACGGGTGTAAAAAAACAAGGCCAATAATTACGCCGCAAAACCACGTGTCACTGGCTACGTCGGGCCCCACGAGGTGCCCTACATGTACGTGCTGGCGCGAGATGAAGCACAGCACACGACATGTTCTGAAATGTGTTTGCTGTTCTCAACTGCATCTCACCGAGCAGCAAATAACTAAATACTGTTCCCTATAATCTACCTATCACCAGACAGAAGAAATAGTTGCACGACTAGATATAGCATTAAAAGCTTCAGAGCCTGAGCACGCGTACAACCGAGTCTTGATTGACAAAGACACCCGCCGTTGTGGCACAGTGGCCAAGCCGTTGTGCTGCTGAGCACGAATCGGCCGGTTTCAATTCCCAGCCAACGTGGCCGCTTTTTCTGATGGGCGCGAAAAGCGAAAACGCCTTGTGTACAACAATTCGGTAGACTTTAAAGATCCCTTGGTGGAGGAGGAATAAACTGTAATTGAAGCCCAATCCAACTCCGTGTGTGGAGGCAGACCAGTGGGGAGTCTCCTTAGTCCAGGAGTCCCTGCCTCTGGCTGGCAGTCCGGGCCCGTCTCACCAGGTTAAGCTGTGAGCCGGGTTCAGAGCTGGACAGCTGCGCCGCCCACTGTGAAGGGGAGGGGTGGGATTAGGATGGAGGTAAGGTGTGTGAGAGCATTCCCACACAATGTGATAAAGTGCACCCCTTTATTGGCAAAACTTCCACTGTGGGGAGTGAGAGCTGGGGAAGATCACATGCCAAAGTGTATTGTGAAGGAAGGTTCGGGTTTGAAGTTGATGAAGAGTGACTTCATCGGCTTTTGTAAGAGACGGGTGAGGTGGAAGGACGGTGCGACGAGAAAGCTTGTAGTTTGTGAGAATATCGTCGTACGTGAGTAGGGGTTGGGCATGCAGGGTGGGAGGAGGGGGGTCGGGGGCAATGGCCCGGTGTACCACTTCTCGGGCCACGTCGTGCGCCGCTTCATTGCCGGCCAAACCACAAAGGCCAGGAGTCTATAGAATGTGACACTCCTCGGGGAGGTAACTGGAGTGTTCGATAATGTGTACGGAAGTGCGAAGAAGTACACTTTTTTGAAGATTTCGGCAAGATTCCTGCGAGTCAGTGATTACTGTCACGTAGTCGCAGCGATTGGAGGTAAGAGACAGGTCAATGGCAATCTTTTCCGCTTCAGTTTGTGTTGAGGCCCACGTGAAAGCAGTGGCGATAATGCGTTTTTGGCTGTCGACAGTGAAGAAGGCATAAGTTGATCGGTTTGGATATAAGGATGAAACCACGTACAGCGTGTCCGGAAGATGCTGATAGTAGGTGCGGATGTAGTTGGTGCGGGCGGTGCGACGACCATCGTGGATGCCTGGGTGCATTCTACGTGGTAGCTGGGCGACTTTATTGCGAGTGCGTAGTAGGGGGGGAAGGCGTGCCAGGCGGTGAGGCTGAGTCAGGGTCGGATAGCCCAGGAGAGCTAGGCTACTACAGCCGGTGGGTGTAAGCTTAAGGCGTTGAAATTGCGAAGTTCGCTGAGCTTCGCACAGCTCTGTCAAAGTATTTTGTATCCCCAAGCGTAAGAACAAGTGAGTAGAGGTGTTAGTGTGGAGGCCGTGTGTAGTTCTGTATGCTTGCCTATAAAATGTCAAATTTCTTGTGCTGTGCTGGTTTGAAGGACAGGTAGGGAGCTCCGTATCTAAGGCGACAGATGAGAAAAGCTTGAACCAGGCGGGCTGTTTTAGCTTCTTTGAGACCAGTACGTTGGTGGGTGATGCGCTTAACTACTTGTGCCAATTGAGTAACAGTGGGTTAAAGTGCCAGGATGGTGTGCGAGCCTGAGCCACTTCGTGGGATTGCATCCGAGTACCCTCAGATGGGTTACTACATGAATGGGGCAAGTCTGTATAGCAAGAGCCGGGTCCGGCATCAGCACCGTATGTCGTCCCCGAGTTCTCTGCTGAAGGGTTAGCAGTGCAGATTTTTACGGACAGCAGGTCAGACCACATTTAGAGAGATATATGGTAGTGATGTCGATGGCTTGTTGAAGAGATTCTTGTTGTTCGCCCATGGAACCTGAGTTGGTCCATATCGTAACATCGCCGGCATATAGGGCATGGTGGAGGGATTGGACTGTGTCCAGCAGCGGAGGCAGATCTGTGAGAGCGATGTTAAATACGAACGAAGAAATGACGGAGCCTTGTGTTGTTCCTCGGGGGAGCGCTGGGAGTGAGGTTGTGCGTAAGTGGGCGATCCCCAGTGTAGCGGTGCGGTTGGTAAGGAAAGCTCTCACATAGTTGTATAGTCGTGTCCAAACATGGAGAATGGCCAGGCTGCGTAGTAAGGCGTCTTGCCAAATGTTATCTAACGCGCTCTTGATGTCTAGAGCGAGGATACAGTGTTTGTGATGCTTCGGAAATGTTAGTGAGAAGGTCTTCCTTGAGCTCCAGGAGGTAGTCTTGGGTAGACAGTTGAGTTCGAAAGCCCTACATCGTCGGGGGAAGAGGTTGTTATCGTCTATGTACGCCGTAAGTCGATTGTAAACCAGGTGTTCAAGCAGTTTCCCGAGGCATGAAGTAAGGGAGATAGGACGCAGGTTGGTATCTCGATTTGTTGGAAAGGTTTAGGGATCAGTGAGGTGTCAACGTGTTTCGAGGCAGGCGGAAGTGTCCCTTGGGTCCAATGATCATTGATAAAATTCTGGAGCTGGTCAAGGCTCGCAGGAGGAAGGTTGCGTATTACACGATTTTGATTTGCGCGTGAGGTTGCGAATCGCTGCCTCGAGTTCTTCGTAGGTAAAAGGCGTGTCCAGCGTTGCGTAAAGGTAACCAGTATAGTGTGCATAAAAAGGTAGAGGAGTCTGTGGGGAAAGTTCGTACTTTTGTCGTAAGGTGTTGAGGAGGCGTTGTTCATCTCCTGGGAAGGCATGCATGAGTCGGCGGATGTTATGTTGATTGGTGATCTTCTCTCAGGTACCCATTAGGGATCGAAGTAGGAGCCAGGTTTTGCGCTTACTAAGCGTTCGTTTCGTACTAGCGTTCCGTACTAAGCGTACTAAGTTCACACTGACTGCCATTAACGCGACCTAACCACCAGCATCGCTTTCACCATGCATAATCACTGATATTCCTCGAAATGAAGTTTATTCTTTCTCTCTTGAGGGAAGAAGAGCGCCAGCGCAAATGTAAGTGTTATTACCAATGTATCTGTTTGCGCCATGGCCAGAGTTGGGTTAAAATGGGGCATACTAAGCATGGTGGTGGGTAGTTTTTGGGGGAGATGCGGGCACAATGCGAATGCGGAGGCACGCCGGGAAGAGACCTGTCGGTTTAGAGTGTTTCCCTGCGAATAAATCACCCGCTAAAGATTTCAGAAACACTATTTATAGATAACATCGTTCAAAAATACTGAAAAGAAATTTTATTTGTCCGCTAAGCCTTTCAGAAACACAATTTATAGTTAACATGGTTCGAAAATCATGAAAAGAAATTTTATTTGTACACATATTCAGTTTATGCAGGGACAAAAAAATGTCAAATGGGTTTCTGCCAGATTAACCCGTACATGAGCAACGGAAGCAATGTTGCGTTAGTTAGGAATACAGTATATTGTTCCTTAATAAAGCAGAAAAAACAACAAATTAAAAATGAGGCAGCTTGTCCGCTTTCCAGTAAGATGGCTCTCGAGCCGTGCAAGAGCGGGAAAACTGAACAGAATTGAGAAATTCAGCAATATATGTATCGTGGAAGCCCCATGAGGGGAGGCGAAAGAGCCAGAACGGTTGTAGGAGGAGAAGAGAGTGTGTGTTAAGGTGCAGGGGTTGCAGATGATTATCGTCTGCCCACAACATTAGCAAAGCAGCAAGCATATAGGCGATGAATTTTTCCTCTCGTCCATATTACTTCTATGTGATATTTTCGCCGTGACCCCACGATGAACCAGCCATCTCATGCCACGGAACGCGCCGTATACGCGGTGCTGCCGCCGGGCTTTCGGTGTCGCTGTCTTTCAACAATGTTCGAGGCCATGTCACTCCATCCCGGACTGTTTTTTTTTCATCTGCTGTCTGGGACTGCACTCCACCCACGACAGCCAAATTTATTCCTCGCTGCACTTGTTCCCGCTTTAACACTTTCAGCCCTGATTTATTTCGCCGTAAGGAATCTGGTCTGATTCTATTATTAATTTCACCCTAGAAGATTAAAAAACAAGAAATTAAGCTTGTATGCAAGAAATTTGCGAGTTGCAAGCATGATATGTAATTATAGCTTCAGTCAATTAAAATTTAAATTTACAACAGAAAGAAAAGTTTGCTTGTTTTCCTAAGTTTTGTAAAGCAGTGAGACCAGAGACAAAACTTAAGCCTGGTAAGTATTTTTAGATTTAGAGCCATGTCACCAAACTGGAATGTCGGTTATTTGGGTCACTCTGACATCAGTTCGGACTTCACTGCAATGCTTTTCTTCAAACGTTCAGCTGTAGCAAAAACGAAGAATGGCGATATTTATAGAAAAAGCATCTTTGAAAAACTATTTCCTAAACAACTGCCTCTTTTGGTGTTCTTCAATAATTGGTAGAAGTCTTTTGGCTAATATAATAAATATAGGACGCCAGGTCCAAAAGGGTTAATGGGGGTCATTTGTCTCTCAGAGGCAGCAGGGAGAGAGCATAAAACTTTATTGATGATCGTGAGTGATATTCTCCCGGTAGAGGGCATTCTGGGATACCCAGGCTGCGGCTTGCAGCCCAGGCCCTCTTTCCCAGGTGTGGTTGGGATCCAATGTCCGAAGTGGCCAGATGAACAATCTACTGCTGATGAGACACTTAGGCTTTTGGGGGTACGTCTGGATTTTTGTTACTTCCCTACCTGTGGTTGAGATGAACGTGCGAGAGTCATCAATGACGACTAATTGGATACTGAGTCAGGTAAAAAAAGCATGGCTCAGAGCGCTGTGCTGATAAGCATTTTTCTGTAATCGTTTTGAACTAACTTTTTTATAAACGGCCCCTCTTCTCCTGAAAAATGTTTGGAAAGCATTGTACCAGCGCCTTTTAATGCAAATTTCTGCTGACCACGAACTGAGGCACTGGGATACGTCCCCGTTCACTCTAACCAGAGCAGCAGGGTTTTACTGCAGCGATGCGGGCGTTCGTAATAATCAGGCAGAGAGCCCCACTGCTCGTACAAATCGTTAAGATTTGCTTCCTGTAATCATGAAGACATTCTATATTTTAAATGCAGTGTTAAGTAACCTTTCATGCCAAATACAATTAAAAATGATGAATTCTTCATGTATTAGCTCTTTTTTACCGCAGCTTTGGGCGACGTGCCACAAAATATTCGTCTTTCGATAGTTAGCATTCTGTGGGTAACAAGCATGCCTTGTATTCCTCTTCATCATTATAATCATCATCGTCATCGCATTCATCTGGCGTAGCAAGCTAGGCTCGGCTGGCATTGCCAGTTTTTAATAAAGATTATTCTCTCTCCCTCTCTCATGCCTGAATATGCAGTTCGACTTGAACTTTGCGTACAGACAGCGCACCTCGCCTATCAGGTGCGCTGTCTCGGTTGCCTTTGGGATAAGGTAGGCTTCCAAGAAATTTCTGTGCTGACCAAAATGCACCCTTATACATATTCTGCGCACAGTGCGCGAGGGTGTCCTCCTCAAAGGCAACTTGAATCAGGTGACTCGGAAACTGCCCATGGGATCGTCTGCGGTTGCGCCGTGAGGCAGTTACAGTGCAGTGAATTGAGTAATATATGCAATCCACGAAGATGCATTTTCATAGCCGCAGAAATACATTTACATCATTACGTACCCACCACACATCTCAGCGAATCTGTGTGCTGTGGGTATCTGTGTATTCCATTTGTGTTGTTGCAGCTGAATTACACTTTGCTCTTGAAGCCCAAAGTTTTGTGTTCTGAAAGCTCGGACTACGACGGGCAATCCTTTAAGGAGCAAAACAGCTTGTCCAGTGGCGTACTCTCATTTCAGCAGTGGCGCTACTGAAATGGGGGTTTACTGAGAGGTCTCCTGTGGTGTTCACGCGGATTTCATTTCTCGGAGTGCCGGGCCGTCCCCATGAAGAAAAGCAGAGAACATAATAAACGTCGAGTGAATAGGGGAATAAACAGTAAAATGAAAATAGAAATCGGTCAACATTTTGTGAAGCAGTGGGCTCGCACCATTAAGATTTTTGTTCCGTATTGCTTTCCTTCAGACGCAGTGAAAAATGACCCATCGTACTGACAGGAACCGACGCCAAAGCTGCCAAAAAGTGGTTCACGGAGTTGGGGCCGAGCGCGGCTTCAAAATATTTGTTTATGGGGGGCGCCGAAGCCGATTCTTTTTCAAGGAAAAAGGTCCCCTGAGACATTCCTGAGGAAACCAGAGGTTCTTTCACTCCATCTCAGCAAATGACGGGGTACTGTATTAAAAAGTTTGCGGGAGAATCACATACTCTGGTAACCACAGACTAAATTGTGGCTGTAGCATTTGCGTGGCTAAAATCAGAAATATTTCTTGGGGAAGAACACTTACATTCTGGTAAAACATGAGCCTAGACAGATGCAAACCTGCTTCCCGAATATTCGTTTGCATTGCAAAGCCACGCTTTGTAACTGTGGGCTACCAAACGACCACCGTGCTTTGAACGAAAAGAAACTTTGCGCGAGAAGAAATCTTCATTCTTGATTGATTTCAGGAATGCACCACCATGTCCCGTCGAATCGTGGACGAGAAGGCCGAGTCCGTATGTAACTATAAGGGGCCTATGTAGAAAATCAATACATACATAGTCACATCTCTATACAACGAATTTCTAGAGACCGCTAAAAATAGTTTGTTATTTAAACTGTCGTTATAGTGAAAAAATAAAACAAATGTGGGGTAAAAAAATCGCGCCAATCCACCCCGTGAATGTGGTTGGAAAGCAAAGCTGTAAATGGCACCGATAACGATTACCCGTGCGACGTGACTTAAATTCACTGACATCGCTCTACAACTACTAAAACATGAGAGAAGGGAAATGCACTTAACCACACCATTTATTACTTCAAAGAGATATTCTTGGTAAGGTTATATCATTGCATGATGCATGAACGCTGTTTGGTTGAGTTGTATTGGTGTAACACAAGAGTGGAAACGTTTTTTATAAAATTAAAGTAGGCTCCAAGTAAGTCCGATCGTTAGACGATCTGGCTTCTTCGTCTCTGCGCCGCGGACGGAGGCGACGAGATTTGCGGCAGAGAAGGAGCTGGAGGACGAAATACTTCTGTTCAGATTTCGGAACGGCCCAGATTGCAGCCCTGGGGACTGATTCCTTCTTCTGCGGGGTCCATATGCAGTCCGCGCGGCCTGTGTTCGGTCCACCCGCTGAAGCTGGGTAGGCAGAGAGGGCCGGGACAGCAGCATCTCCCATCGTCCTTGTTGGGTAGTTGAAGGAAAGAGAGGAGGGTGCTCAGGGCTAAAGTCGCACACCCCGATTACGAAGCGGAGTGTTACTACTTCTGGGCAAACTTTACATTCAGCGTCGTAGCGATTCGGATGCATTAAGTGAAGACGCGTAGGCTGTGGGAAGGAGCCCGGATTGTATGAGCCGTAGGGTAGTTCGTTGTTCTCTGGAAAGGTCAGGGTAAGGCCAAAGTACGGTCTGTCTCAGAAGGCGATAATGCTGGGTTATCTCCCTGAACGTGAGAAGCGGGTGACTGTCCTCGTGAAGCTCCATAACACGGGAGGTAAAAGCACAGGATTATTGGGTGGACGTATTTGTTGCCCTCCATTTAAGCATGAGGGGGTGTCCAGATGAACTGAATTAAACCGTTTGGAGAGTGGTTTTTTTGCACGTGCAGTGCAGGTCAGGACACCCATCCCGACTGGTAATTCCAGTAACATTGTTTGGACTCGGTGACTACCCTCCGAACCCCTAGTTGAGTGAGAGCCAAGGTGATGGCTACCTCTTCTGCTGTCGTCATTTCTTGGGCCCTAAGCGAGGAACACGCAAGGAGGTTTGTTCTCGATATTTGGAGGCGTCTGTGTAGGTAACTGCATCATCCCCACCGAGGGTGGTCATTAGAGCTTGAGCCCGTGCTTTTCGGTGACCCTCGTCATGTGAGGGGTTCATATTTCTAAGCAAAGGGAGCATCTTTAGTTTTAGTCGCCAAGAGTCTGGGAGTACGTTAAGCGGAGTGACATTCTGGGCTGCCCAGCCAATCTGGTGAAGCATGCGGTTACCCACCGCAGTTCTGAGTCGGACCTTCTGGTTAGAAAGATGGCCTTCTATCAACTATTCCACCCTGTTGTGGAGCCCCGTGCTAAGCAGCCTCTGTGTGGACGCACTGATGAGAAGACCAGTGGCCTGCTCGACCGCCTTTCTAATCATTATATAAAGCATCTCTATGTCTTCCTTGTGGAGAAGAAGACAGGGGGTTGACGTAAGTGACTCTCGAGAGGGCAAAATCTTCAATTAATCGAAAGGTACCGGATTCTTTTAGGCCTCGCTTCTTGGTGGCAACTCGCCTGATCATGTGTATGATTTGATTAATGCTGTTTTTGAGGCTCTGCAAGGAGACGTCACTCTCGGTGTTAGCCTCGAGATGTAGGCCCAGGATCTTGATGCTGGGGCTTGGAGTGATGGTGTGGCCATCAAGGAGTATTTGAATGTTTTCCTTGATTTGGAATAAGGGCAGAAGACAAGGAGCTATGATTTTTACGTGAACACTGGAGGCCACAGTCTTTAGCACAATGGCGTACTAGAAATGAGATGCCATGCATTGGTGTGAGCTTCCTTTAATTTTTGTAAGTCTTAGCACATGAGCAAGGTGCGCACAGGGCTGCTAGACGGGCGTGAGGGGTCACGTGACGCATTCACGTGGCATTCAGCGAGAACGCAGGGGGTGAACCCGTAGATGTGCTTGGTGAGTACACCACCTGTCTTCCCCGTGTTCGCGTGGGCTCGTAGCTAAATCGGTAAGACAACGGGCTCTCGCTGTGTTAGTCTATTAGTTCCAGGTTCGATTCCCGGCTGTGCCAGTGATTTCTTTTATTTGTTCGCTGGAGTTTTCTGGTGACACCAACGGTCGCGAAAGAACCCTTGGGGGGTAGAGGTAAAAAGCTTTGCTTTAAAAAAGAGGGGGCGACTCGTAAGCGGGTGACTGAAGCTTCCACGGCGTCTGAACGTGACTGAAGCTTCCACGGCGACCTTTTCTGCGACTTCGTCCCATGCATCGCATTCTTCACTGTTTTCTTGCCGCCACTGGCTCGCATGGCGGCGACCCCCCGAAGCCCATTCGATGGCGATGGAGCTAACACCCGTTTAGTGTGCAGATGATGATAGTTGCCCATGCTCAGCATTATTCGTCGTTTACACCAACGCGAGTAATTTTGTACCCTAGCAATTCGTTATTTTGAAGTGTTGTTATATATGAGAATGGCAAAATTTGATACGTCATTTTGAAATAACCGATGTTCTGAAATTCGTGACAGTGAAATATTTTTTACGTATAAATTATTGGGAATTTGGAAGGTGATTTTAAAAATGTTCGTTATCCTGAAAAAAGTATTAATTTAAGGTTCGCAATATGGGGATTTGACTGTATATGACAAGAAACAAGGACCCGCCGTGAGGCTTACGACATCCGTGCTGGAGCCTAGCCGGTGGGGTACGGGACTCCCTCCCACAACAAAGAGAAACGTGGACAGCAGAAAATCCCGCCCTGCCTCATCGTGCCGAAGACATATACCGTGGGTGAGGTAAAGATAAAAGAGTTGGCTCCAATCCACGCTGTGGAGGTGGTATGGCTTCGAAGCTGTAAACAGCACCCACAACGATTGCACATGCTGCGTCTCTTGAATTTACAGACCAGGCTCTACAAAGGGTGAAGACAAAGACTCTGCCTGGGCGGGATTTGGCGGGGTGGCGTCCCGAACGCAGCAGCGCTTCTGAAAGTAAACAGAGAGGAGCGTCTCTCGAAGAATGCCAAGGAAGGCGGCCCTTGCGGCTATTTCGCCATCTCTCTTACTGCCTCCCCCTCTTTCTTGTTTCATAATTAACAGCCAAAAAGCGCCCCCCCCTCTCCCCAGACGCTGAATACAAACCACTGTCTGGCTCCCAGTCCCCATTTGTGGGCGTAGGTTAGTCGGCAAAATGGCGGGCTCCCGCTCCTGTTCTCTTTGGGCCCAGGCTCAAACCATGGCGGCGCTAGTAGTTTGTGTGGCATAGGTATGGCCACTAAAAGCCTCGGATGTTTCTGTAGGCAGTAATAGCCTGGGGGCTTTCTGCTGACGGGGGCACGAAAACTTCCTTGCCTGGTTAGAATTAATATGCTTCGCAGTAAAACTGACAGCTTATCTTCTCGCCTTCTTGGAAATGTTAAGAAAAAACAACTGTCTTCTGCCGCCCCTTCCACGTAGCTGCCTCTCCTCTCAACCCCTGCTCAGGCCTCTGACGGTCTTCACCTTCAGTATCGGTTCTCCCATTAGGCTTGCTGAAGTAAATTTATCATTCTCTTATTCGCACTGCTGGCGCAATCTATGTACAATATTGAGTGAGAGACTGGACACTCTCAAGGGAGGATGTTTTATACGTGCAACCGGGGATTGGAGAATACCCGGACCGACGTCGATGATGATGACAAGAAGAATAGGTTCAAGCGATGATGATGAATTCTAGAGTGATTGTAGAGATGTGGAAACGTGTCCCTTGGGCATGCACAAGAAATACCATTTTATGCAGGTCGAAGAACAGCCGCACTGGAATGATGCTTGCGCAGCTTGTCTAGGCGAAAACTGGCGATGTTTGTATCTCCGCATACTGCGTGTGCGGATATACAAACTGAGGCACCGAAGCCTAATTTTCCTAATTTACGAGCAAGCCAGGTATGCTTTGATGTCTGTAAACCCTGAGAAAAGCTAATAAAGGAAGCAACACATTTTGAGAGGTATAGTAGGCAGTGAGGATGAAACAGTTTAAAGACAGAATAAAGGTAACTCATTCTGTTCCGAGAAGTGGATGCAATGCTTTTGGTCAGAAAAAAATTAACCAAGTGCTCACCGCCTAATTTGACATTGCTTTTGCGAGAACAAAACAGGTTGTGCCGTAAATGGAACCGCAAAAGTAGAGGAGCTCGTAATAAACTCATTGATAGCATGTAAAAATACAGTTTTGAGGCCTATATTTTACAGCATTATCTTCGAGACACCACTAGTTTTTCTTACCCACAGATCAAAGACACCAAGTTATCAAGACACACATACACCTGAGTGGGTATCTACGCGGTTAATTTAGCCCCTAAATGTTCGTGAAAGTCAAAAAAGAAAACTATCGTGGTACTACAAAATAAAAATATGTATCCACTCCCAGACAGAAAACCCTTCTCGCTCTTCGAACACAAGCTGTTTTAAATAACGGTAAATTGTAGCACCGAAAGAAAAACCACACTAGCAAAAAAAACCTGCTCCGCCATGTGCCGCCGTCTTTTGAAATCGCACAGTTTCCCGCATCGCTGAGCAGCTCGGAACGCGCTACGACAACACTACAGGGTGGCCGTCAGCCCCCATACTTATGGGGAGTTTTGTCTACAGCATGAATAGCGACTCCCATGCTGCGCCGACACACTTCGGTGACAAAGCTGTCTATGAGAGACGCCAAAGCCCAGCCAGGCAGGTGGCTGTGGACAGTGCACAATCGGGCAAAAGGGGGCTTTCGTGAAAGCACTGCTGTGTGTGGAAAAATAACAGCGTGTCTGTGAATTAGGGCAAAACATGCGAGAGGCCTTTTAGTGTCTGGCCGCACCTTCTATAGGATTGGCCACTATGTCCTACATGGCAAAACAAATTGCGGCTGTAAGCTTGTTGCGCAACATTATTTTTGACAGGCTGCTGAATATAAAGAAATGAGTTATGTTACAAGGTCGAACAAATAGAACTAAGGCTCAAGGAGGAAAGTACGTATTTAACTCCTGAATACCCGATACATTATTAGACTATATGCTCTGTACCTCGAATATATTGACGCTTTCGAAGCAAGGTAATATCCTAAGAAATAAGTAGAGCCAAAGTCGCTAACGTACAAATTTTCATTGAAGTTTGGATAAAGTTCCACCAATGGAATGTGCTGTTTGAATTTCTCGCATTACCGGTAAAAATTTGAAACTGCTAAGTACGGTTGAACACTGTATTACGTTTTTAAATGTTAGTCTTGAAGGGCCTGATTTTGAACTTTGCTGGTTGGTACAAAGGCTGTACGAGGCCTATGTCTAATAGCCCTCTGTACAACTACAAAAAATAAAAAAACATTAGCCTATACTTACAAATATTTTCCAGCTTCTCTATACGATCGTGTGTGTATCATTGATCCATATCACGCTTAGGACGTTATCCTGATCATTGCGAGCAGAAGGAAATCTATATTTTGCTTAGTTTACTAAAGTTTTTTTAATTTTATTAAAATATTTCATGTACATGGACGGCGACGTGCAAAGAGAACATTTAAAAGAGCAGTACTACTGCGAAGTTTAGGTTGGCTGTAAACATCTCGTATTTCTGTTTAGCGGACCGTTATGATAACAATATCAAATGACATTATCGTATTGCACGTTTAGGGAAAGTATCCTCACTGTACTCGGGCAGCCCTTCACCCGGGCGCCTCGATAGGGTGGCATCTAAGCACAATTATGCACACCTAAAGAGAACAGCCGACGCGTTGTGTAGGCTAAAGGACGCGGCTAAGGTGACGACCCGGGACATGTGACCGCAAAAGAAACCAAAAACAGCAGCGACGAAGGAATCTCGAGAGGAATTTCGAGTGACATTGCATACAAACTGCCCCCGGAGATGGCCATACTTAAACACGTTTCACAAAACGTGGGGAAGCCCTTCATCCTTGTTTCTCACTTCCAAATTTTTGTATCTGCTGAACGCCCGCCACTAAGTAAACTGAGGCGCGCACCAGACGCAGCCGCAACCTACACACTCTAGGAAAAACGATTGGTTGATACGCGTCCTAACAAGCATATAAGAGCGATATGGGAAAGCGAGGAGAGCTTGGCAAACGAAATTTGTGGCAAAGAAAACCTCGCAACAAGCAAAGCGCTGACAACAAAACGATTCATCGGCAAAAAAGAAGGGTTAATGAAAAAGCAGAAATAGAGTAATGAAAAAGCAGAAATGCATCCCGATGTCAATTGAAGAGTCTCCAACGGTAATCTACACGCTGTCACACAGAGTCCATACACATGCCTACCGAATGACCGGCGCATAAGCAGAGTTGGTGTGGAGAGGTCAAAGAGGCTTTGTCGTCTCGATGTTGTGCGAATGGCGAAGTGCGAGTCGTTTTTGAGCGTTGTCGTTGTGGGATCCGTCGTTGCGGAAGACAACGGTTTTATGGTGCTTCCCAAATACACACGCCCGTCTCCGCTGGAGCCGCCAAGGCGCTGGTTGGCGGACTGTCGCGAGACCGGACCCGATGCGTCGTCGGCCCGCTACCGTCTAGTCTTGTGTGGCGGTGTCGGTACCTCGGGTCGCGTCACCTTCGGCTTGGCTCTTCAGAAACCCGGTGTCTTCCCGCCACACCTGCCTGCATTTCTCTTCTTCGTCTTCCTCCAGCTTGTTCTCTTGAGCGTCATTCCGGGATTGACCTCGACTCATCACAGTGTGGTAGTTTCTCCCTTCAGGGTGAAACAGGAATGTATCATATATTGTTCTCTAAGGGGTAGAAAAAATCTTCCTTCTAAAAGAGAGGAGCGCGTTTTCCCCCTAGAAATGGAGAAAGATTTCTCCCTTTTGTGTGCAAGAGGAGCAGCGTGGTGCTAGCGGAGCGAGGCTTGTTATGCGGAAAACGCCTAGCGAGCTGATCAGTTTTGAGGATCGAGCAAGTACAAATAGTTGGGTAACTATGGTTCTGTGCGCTTAAAATGCGTTAAGCCACCCAAAACATTACCTACCGAGCACAAGAACTGCGGCTAGCATGCCGTGAAAAGTCATGCTATTAGCATGACTTTTTGCATTCGTCCCCCCAAGCACCCCGTCTACTCGTTTAGCGCCAACACGCCGGTATAAACAGATGAGAAGTCATAACGAATGCTGCCTTTATTTACCGAACGCTTGTAATCCCGCCGTTTACCGACCCGCAAGATCACAAGCATCTAATGTTGCCGCTAGAGAACAACTAGTTGTTATTAGTCCGAATACCTTGCCACAACCGATGCTTCAAAAAGCAGATGGTCTGCATTCGTGCTTCTCAACGAAAAGGCGGTGCAGGCGGCACAATAAACGTATCCACCGCATCCGTCCGAGTGCGGAGATGACACTGCTCGCCCTCTAGCGAGCTCGAACTCAAGCAATCGTAAACGTTTAGAAACGACCAATAATAACAAAAAATAGGTTGGGGAGAAGAGATGGGCAGCTACTAAGAATCACTATCAGTGGGCAATTAAATCAAAGCGTTTCCGCTATGGAAAACCAAACGTCTATATGGGCAACAATACAGAGGCCGCAGCCTGGCGGGCACAAATGTGTAAGAAGCCTAGCAGAACACTGCATCATACACTTCAGTGAAGGCATTCTCAAAGCACAATACACGCAATACGCAACAGTACAAGCATAATACACGTATACATACACATTGCACAACATATGGACAACTTTTCACATGTCCGCGTGATGACAAAGCAAAACTAAACCTTAAACGGCTACAAATATTTATAACGCTCATTGCAGAGCATGCAAGTACGAACAATGAGCTTGTTCCTTTTCTCGAACAACTCACAGCAATGCGTGAGCCTCAGCAGCAATTTGTTGTTTTGTCAAATGTAATGCGTGATATTGTAATGTTTTATTAGTTTCAGATTTTGTAAGAATCGGTATAATAGTTTGCACACAAAAAAAATGTGCAAAGAAGCAGAACTGCGCGTATGTTGGAGTAATAACACTCATTGCTTTGCTTTCGTTCGTGAGCAGAAAAAGTCCACAAATGCGAAAGTAGCGATGAACTGGGCGCAGGTATTCGCACCCCGCAAGCACGCAGCGGCTACTACAGAATGGGCGCATAACACCCGGCTTGAGAACCGTACGCCTGCGTGGCGAGCACATGGTGTTAAAAAAACACACTGAGAGGACAAGGAAGCACCACACTACAGGGGCGACTTTGCACAGAGTCACCGTGTGCGCCTGATATGCGAAAGCCACTATGCAAAGGAGAATTGTTCAGTTATCGGCGTCGGCGCAGATGGCAGATCGCAGACGACCGATGAGAATGTATGCTCCCCCTTGTCCCTGTTTCGTAGAGGCCGTGCACAAGGCGCTAGGTGTAATGCGCTAAAGGGAGACACTTGCTGGGCTTGGGGAAAAACCTGGATTTTCTTCTTTCTTCTACCCATTTTTTGTAGACGGCAGAGGTGCAGCGTTGGTTGCCAGATAGAGTAAATGGTAAAAGTCAGCAGATGTCGAACCAACCCCCGAGTTTTGTTCCACACGGGCGTCAGACCCGTGGACTGGGTATGTACAGCTGCGACGACACGAGTGTTTACATCATGTTGTGAAGGTCTAATTCAGTGGTTTCAATTTGGAGTATAATTTATTGATAGCACGTTTTGCGGCACTTCAAGTTTTCTTTAATGCATGCAGAGTGACCAAAAACTCGCAGAAAAGACCAGAACAAATTTATTCCCTATCAAATTTTCTCTAGCAAATATATACTATATTTTGTTTAAAAGCAAAACAATCCTAAATGTAAACCCACAGTGTAATAAAATCCGCTCACTGGCGGCACGGCGAATCATAACCAAAGCACATACCAGGACAAAGTAGAAAGGCGTGCATAGAGCCACTGCGACAGTCAATGCGTGGAAAAAAGAATTCCTTTATTGAGCACACGTTTCAACTCAAGTGTAACCAACCTTACCATGTAAAACCTGAAAAACCCACTTCCTGTTTCCAGAAGTATTAATACACTGTATCACATATCAATTGATTTGAAAACACGTTCGTTATTTCATATTAAAATGTCTGTTGTGAAAGAAAAAGTTTCTGCATGCGTTTAGAGTAATTGGGTAGGAAACCTGCTGTCCAATCTCTGCCTAGGTATGTGCCTGATTTGAAGCTACGAACCAGAACACCTTATCTAACATCCTCCCGCCGGCGAAAAGAGGAGCATTAACTCTAACTCGAAGCTTCCAGGCGTTACAGATGTTGCACTGCACGTAGAATACGAGATCCGCCAACTTCTTGAGAAGACAAAGACGAACTCTGTTGTCAGAGCCCGGAAAAGTTTTTTAGATCACAGCCAAACCCCGTAGCGAACTTGGTGTTTTCTCGTTCACATTGAGGACGACATCGCCAACTTTAGCGCCTCTTGAAGATGCATTACCTACAGTTTGGGGGGATGGCACCTGCTGTATGTATTCTCTACGCCACCTACTCCAAAAGGCATCTAGTCACTCTTTCCATCGTTGCCAGCATCCGCGAAATTCTTCTTCTGATGACTTCTTCTGGATCTCTAAGATTTCACCTTCCGGTACCGACAGCAGTCTTCTGCCGATCAAAAACTGTGCCGGAGTTAAGGGTTCCTCCTCTAGGGATGCTGAAAGGGTAGTCAGTGGCCTTGAGTTTACAATGGCTTCAACTTCTATAAGTAAAGTGTACAGTTCATTATAGCCAAAACAATAAGCTTTTAAAACCTTTCTCAGTAATTCCTTGATCTTTCTTATAAGTCTTTCCCAGAATCCGCCCACCAGGTGGCTCGTTTGGCTATGAATTTTATGTGGTTTTTGTTTTTCCTGAAGTACTTCAATGTTCCCTCATTTCTTATCGTCCTCCAAATAGTTTTCAAATCTTCGTAGCTTTTTTGAAAGTGAGGCTGTTGTCAAATTATACTGTCTTGCGATTGAATGTATCTAAAAAGTCTGGCGTGTTGAGACTTCGCACAAGCTCGAGGTTTACTGCTCGCACGATGGCGCAAGTGAAGATGACAATGTAGCATTCTTGGCTCCGTCGTCTTTTTGATGGTACAATGGTCCAGTAAAGTCAACTCGAATGATACTCAACGGTTCGCATTTGGTGACTGTATCCCTTGGGAGAGGGGCGAATGGCTCGTTCATTGCCTTCGGTGAATGTCTCTTGCATGTACTGCACAGACTGATCACTTTTTTAACCCTATGACGACCTCTGATGATCTAATATTACTCACGTAACTGCACCAACGTATCACGAACGCCAGCGTGATACAAGGGTTTCAATGTGTCAGGAGCGCCGGGACAACTCTGCGCGGGGTCCAACCACCACACACCTGGGGTGCGGGTAATCCTAGCCGGGGTGGCCATAGACTTAACGTACCCACCTAGCGGCTCATGCACAAACTGTGTCAGGGCTGACCTCTACCCCATCCTGGACACCGTTGAGCGATCGGCCTTAGGTCTCCATTCGGGGGAATGTCCCCCTAGACGAGTTGCTCGTCTGATATGACTGAGTTCGCGAGTGGTTTTACTCGGCTCTGAACGCTACGGCAAGGGTGGTTATCCGTATCGCACACTACACCCCCGTGGACGCGTGAGGCTTCCGGATACTACTGCACACGCACTGGGAAGTCTGCTGGAGGCAAGTCCTCAACTGCTAGTCGCCCTTTGCGCAGCCGTACAGAAGCGCGTTCTATCTTGCATGTCCCGAGTAGGCGACGATGGGTAAGCCCTGTCCCCAGGATTCGGCAGGTGGGACTCTGGTGGGCAGTGCCTGCGCTTCGGGCAGCCCCCACCTCCATGATTTTGACCCCCGCACCCCAAACAACCAACAACAATGTTCGCAATGAGGTTTCCACCCATTTTCATTCAGGTTAGCGTATCTTCTTTCCCGAGAGTCTTGTGCTACCGCCTTACTCATCCCAGATGACCGGTACATGACATCTGGTTGGGCAGACCGGTCTCGTGGGTCCTCGTCGATCCGGATTCTTTCTCACCGCCGGTGGTCTCCGCATTACAGCTCGTCGCTGCAAAGCGGCGGGTGCATCAAGGTACTAGCGCAAAAGGGACACGGTCTGTCCAGGAGTCGGCGGGTGTTCGTAGCAAAAGTACCAAAGTGCGTCACGGTCTTTCTCTTACAACCCCAGTTGCAAGAATGCTTTTCTTATGTCGGCTGTTACGGCGACTTTGTACATTCTGAACTTAAGAAGGAAAAGTATCGATGGATTCACGTTCGGACCAGATTGTAACACGTCATTCAGTGACAGTTTTCCAGGTGAAATAAATGACGCGTCAAACACAATTCGAGACTTGGTTGTTTCCTGTCGTTGCGGATGACTGTTCCGTGCGGCACGTAGTAGACCGGACCGGCTGCTTCTTGTGTCGGTGCGGGTCTGGCGAAGTTGTTCTCAACATATTCACGTATCGTCGCATCGTACCGAATGAGATGCTGTTCGATTTTCTCAATACGTCGCGTGAGTTTGGAAATCCGATCTTTCGCTTCCTTTAGATTGAAATCAAGCTCCGGAGCGTTATCCTTCCAGGGAAGACAAACTTCATACTTGTCATCTTTTCTCCTTATTTTTCGTTTGTACCCAGGAACAGGCCGAGCGCATCGTGCACTTGGAGAAAACCATGCCCGCTCCCCATAAAAACGCCAAGGTGACTACTTCTCAGGTCACCCCACCATCCGGCCAGCCTGAGCCCTCATCTAACATGTCTACCAGGTCTCCGGCGTCCCACTCATCTCCCTCCGGACTGACTATTTGGCCGTGGAATTGTCGTACGTATAAAAACAAGCAGCCCTCCCTGACCCATCTAAGTCAACTTCACTGTCCTGATGTGATTGCTTTACAAGAAACGCAAATACCTCACGTATCACTTTGTAATTACATACCATACACACATTCCCATCAGCCTCGCGCCGCCATACTCGTTCAAAAATCACACACTGCACAAGCACACACCCTTCCCATTAATTGGCAATATACCTTCATTGAACTCATCCCTCCTAAGAAAACTCGCACCAGTCTCTTTATTCTTAATATCTACAGTCCCCCGCAGCACTTCCTAGCTTCTATAAATTCTATTCTTCAGAAAGGTAAAGCTACGACGAAACATCACCGCCTAGTCCTTCTCGGCGACTTTAACGCCCCTCATACTGCAAGGGGTTATCGCAAAACAAGTATAAAAGGAGCGCAAATGCACGACGCCGCCCAACAAGCTCACCTCACGCTCTGGAACGACCCCTCATACCCCACCCGCATAGGCAACAGCGTGGCACGAGATTCCACCCCCGACCTAACGTACACTCACAACATACCACGAGCCACTTGGATACGCCTGGACGAAACCTTAGGCAGTGATCATTATATGACTGAATTCACCATCAATCACACCCGCATTCCTCAAAACATTGGCCATGCTAAACTCACAGACTGTAAATCCTTTCATGACTCCCCTCTCCCCACCACAATTGAAGACATTGAAACATGGACCCAGGATATCCTCAAAACTGTCGAAGCCCACACCTGCGCCCTAGCTATAACAGAAGATCACCCTTCGGTAGACATGCATCAGCTGTATCTGTGGGATGCCCGGCGAGGGCTTATCTGCCGCTGGAAAAAACAAAAACACAACAAAAAACTTAAAACACGCGACGCCCACATCACACGACCGGCAGCCCAGTATGCTGGCACCTTACACAAACAAAACTGGACGCGATTTTGCTACCACCTTCAAGGAACTCTCAGCATTAAGTCTACATAGAACATCTTCCGCTCCATGCTGTGTACTAAGCCCAGCAAAGCAGACACCGGCCACACCATCCGTCGCCTGATCCTCAATCACAACCTCAATGAAACGCAGCTCCACGAGCAACTCCTCACACAATACGCAACCACGCAACAAAACCACCGAACATTCAACTTCGCAATTACCAAGGAAAAGAAAATCCCGACCTTGAACGACACTCTCATTGAACTCACCTTCGCCATCAGCACCCTCACTCGCAACACCACACCAGGCAAAGACCGAATACACAACAAACTACTCCGTAACCTGAACCCCGAATGCACAGCCGCACTGCTTGACTATTTTATTCATTGCTGGACAACCAACTGTCTGCCCCCTCAATGAAAGCATGCCGATATCAAGCTTATTGCGAAGCCCGGGAAGCCAGTCACCCTAGAAAATCTTCGTCCCATATCATTAACATCTTGTGTAGGCAAGGTATATGAACACCCAGTTAATAATCGGCTCACAGCGTACCTCGAAGAAACAGCTTACTACCTCATACTTTGTTTGGCTTGCTCGCACACCAATCCTCGCAAGACGCCCTGTTACAGCTAAAACACGAAGTCCTTACACCGCTGAGCTCACAAACCAAATGCGCTATCCTAGCTCTGGACATTAAAGGAGCCTTTGACAATGTATCACATCAGGCTATACTCGAAGGGCTGCAATTAACTAACTGCGGCACACGTACATACAATTACATACAAAATTTTCTTACCGATCGCACAGCTAACCTCCACCTCGGCCCCATCCGATCCGTCTCCTTTCGTGCCCGACCGCGTGGTACACCCAAGGGTTCAGTCATTTCCCCACTCCTCTTTATTCTTGCCCTGCTGCAACTTCTGCCACTTCTACAACAAAGTCCACACATACAACACGCACTTTATGCAGACGATCTGACAATTTGGACCACAGGGGCTTCGATTGGGGAACAGCAAGACGCCCTCAAGAAGCCATTAACACCACCGACACTACCTTACAGCCCGCGGCCTCAATAGTGCACCGGAAAAATCTGCCCTCCTCGTCCTCCAAAAACGCACGCAAGGCCGTAAACGACAACCTCTCCCAGACCCACAAGTAAGCCTACATGGCACTCCCATCCTAGCCCCCCCTACAATTCGTGTTCTGGGACTTACTATCCAATCACACGGCGCTGGCATTTCTACTAGTCATAAATTACAATGAACGCTATTACAAATCACGGACCTCATCAAAAGCATTGCTAATCATCGACAAGGACTGAAAGAAAATGACCTCGTGCACCTAATTCAAGCCCTCCTAATTAGCCGCATCACATACGAAACTCCATATTTGGCTCTCAAAATACCGCAATACAAAAACTTGACATATACATCCGGCAAGCCTATAAATTAGCACTAGGGCTACCGCCGACAACTTCCACTGCTAAATTACTACAGATGGGACTTCTGAACACCTGGGACGAACTTCGAGAGGCCACCCGCCGCGGTGGCTCAGTGGCTAAGGCGTTGCGCTGCTGAGCACGAGGTCGCGGGTTCGATTCCCGGCCGCGGCGGCCGCTTTTCTGATGGAGGCGAAAAGCAAAAACGCCCGTGTGTACGAGATTTCGGCGCACGTTAAAGATCCCCAGGTGGTCAAAATTAATCCGGAGTCCTCCACTACGGCGCGCGTCATCGCCTGCGTTGCGTTGGCGCGTTAAACCCCACCATCAATCAATCAACTTCGAGAGGCCCATCATATCAACCAGATCGAACGGCTTAAGCTCTCACACACTGGCTGTCATCTCCTCCGTCGCCTCGGCTACCAACTACCTGCCACCTACCACCCCCGCCAACGCATTCCTCTGGAACTACGCGATTGCATCTCCGTCGCCCCAAAACCCAAAAATATGCACCCCTTGATAACCTGGGTCACCAACAAGCCCGGATTCGAATGCTTCGCAAGATGCTTCAACTCAAGACAGGAGGCAACAGCTACGTTGACGCCGCCAAATATGCCGATAAAACAGCCTTCGCCATTTCAACAGTAGACCACCGAGGAATTGAATTGACTTCCGCAACAGTAATTGGCAACGACTCCACAACTGCAACGACTCCACAACTCCACAATCGCAATAGCCCTCGCAGCCACTACATCTCAAGACATTATCACCATAGTCACAGATTCGCAAGCTGCCTGTCGCCATTACGCCGCCGGTCACATACCTCCCTTAGCCCTCCGCATCCTACAGTCCATCCCTAACCCTCCTTACCTCTACATTCTCTGGAGCCTGGGACATGAGTCTCTGGGGGGGAATGAGGCGGCTCATGCTTCTGCCCGCGCGCAGGTCTACCGGGCATTCCCCTCCAACACTCTAGCATCACCGTGGGAAGTCCACCATTCTGTACCTCAAAAATTCAAAGACATCCTCGAACATTACCCCCTCGAACGCCGCATCTTTCACCCACCCCACGACAAGTGGACTAAGGAAGAAGCCACTACGTACCGCCGCCTTCAAACCAATACCTACCCGCACGGCACCCTCCTCCACGCCATTCATCCCACCTCCTACTCCGCCACCTGCAAGTATTGTCCCCAACCCTGCACACTCTACCATATGATTTGGGCGTGCTCCCACACACCATCCCTCCCCCCTATTCCCTCCCCCAACCATGAGCAGTGGGAATGCATTGTAGCCAGCCCGGACCCCGGCGATCAGATTCGGCTGGTTGAAAGGGCCCGGCTGGCAGCGACCGCCCAGGGACTTCTGGGCTGAGAAGACCCCCCATTGCCACTATTACAAAAACTAATATAGAAATAAAGTTTATTCCTTTTCCACCTCCTCCTATTCAGTGAGAACTGGATCCACGACAGATTCTTCATCCTTGTGGTTAAGGATACCCATTTTCTCAATCTCCCAAAAGGCTTGCAGCTGTTGAGACAGTTTTGTGTCTTCGCCACTGAAATTCTGGGCGAACACCTTCATGACGCCAGTTGAAAAGCGTCCCTCGGATATTCTCGGTGCTTTTTACCGGGCCCTGTAGCGTCCATCCGAAAGACGTCTCGACAGTAGTTAAGCCATTTTGTAAGCCGCCGAATTTTTCCAGTTATGACTTTCCAGTAATAGTTAGATTTTATGAGTACCTGAATAGTGCCATCTGTTGCGGCCTCAGCATCATCGGCGAGGTGAAGATCCCGAACGTTCTCTCCCATGCAAGAAGTAGGAACCATGAACAGAGTTTCACTGCATATTGTTGGTACCTCGAAGGCTTCGATCAGAATGGCCTCGGTATCGTGACGGCTTGTAATCCACAGTTTCACGAGTCGTAGTGTCTGCTTAGATGGGCCCATTACTCCGAATGTTTGCACATTGAGAGTTCCTTTCCGACGTCCTTGCAGCTAAGGTTCTTGGCGGTGTCTTCCGTGACGAACGTTCGTTGACTACCGCCGTCCAGAAGGCAGCGCACAAATCACAGCTGGGTGAAGCCACGTCCTCACACTTTACCTGTTTGTAAAAGAATGGTATCTTGTGCCTGATTAACAGCACTGGTCACTTGAATTTCTTTCATGACGAACTGCCTCTGAGTGTCGATTGCCGAAGGAGCAGCGTATTTAGAGTCGCAGAGAAACGTGAAGTGTCGGCCTTGGCAGTTCTGACAACGCAGAAATCTCGCGTTCCGACAGTCCTTGGCTCAGTGGCATTTTTTGCATCACTTAAAGCATCGGCAGCTTCGCTTGAGTACGTTCTTCTTTTCCTCAAGGGTTAACGTTGTATCACACGCAGTAAAGGAGTGTTCGTCAGAACTGCAGATATAACACGGTTCTTTGTCCGATTCGGTAGGGGTGGTCAAGGTGGCTGCTAAAGGTGCATAGTGGCATCGCACTTTGTCATGGAGTTATTTCTGGACTGTTGACCCGTCCAATGCGATTTCTATCGCCTCCTTCCTGCTGCGAACTTATTCTTCAAGAAGTCTAGAAGCGCTGAAAATGTGCTATGAGTGTGAGCTTCCTCAGGCTTCTGTTGACAGTACCGAAGTACAAGCTTGTGAGGTAGCCGCTTCTCGATAGCCATCCTGAGCAGAGCACTGTACTGCTCCTGCTTCACCCCTAGTGCTTCAAGACTCCTGACGTTCTTTACCACTTCGTCGTAAAATGTCAGAGTGCTCCAACGTTTTGCACTGAATCAACAGCGTGCAGGTGTAGGAGGCGAGTCATGTGGTCGTTTATCGCAAGGTCCTACGGTCCACAGCGTTCCTGAAGTAGATCTATCACCATTTGGTAGTTGCTTTCAGTCAGGGAAAGTCCACTGATCGTATCTTGCGCCGTACCAACAAGGTAGCCTCCAGGATATTTAAACTTTTCAATGGTAGGCAGATGCGAATTCCGTTGTATGGTTGCCTCATACTGGTCCTTAAAGGAATGCCAGCCTTGAATGGTTCGTCAAATTTGCTCATTTCCATTCTAGGGAGCTTAATGGGGGCGCTTAATTGCACACGAACTGCACTCAATGGCTCGACGTTTTTTATTTGGCCGTTTAGTGCTTGTGGGCGCTGAATATTTTCCATTCTTCGGGAGATCTTGGATGTTGTCACACATACAGAAACATAATACCCTTCCGCAGCTTCCCACACTTGTTTGAAATTCGGCTCATCAACTGTTCTTCAATTTCTTTGTCTATGTCTAGAAGCGATGATTCCTTCACCACAAGAACATTCAAAAGGTCCTGCCGCTCACCGATAGACGCAGTCTGGGAGTCCAACAAAGCGCTGCTGTCAGTAATGGTCTTCGTCACGCCAGGTCGAAGGGTGGCCCACTTGCGCTTGTGCCCATTCATTCTGTGGAGGGCTTTGGCGTGCAATCGACTCCGCGTAATCAGGTACGGCGTAGCACACCACTGCGTTGAGGTGGAGCACGGCGTGAAGCTTGAGGGCACATAGACGCGTCGGGTCGGGAATAAACACAATGTAGAAGCGCCGTTTGTGGCTTCAGTCGCGCAGGCTGCTTCTTCAGTGGTCTTCAGTAGAGGTATTGTCGACTCTGCAGGGGGATTTCTGCACCAAACGCTTGTGAAAAGACCACAGTCCAGAACCCGTCGAGCAGTCCCATCGAACATGAGGTGTTTATTGACACATACCTGCGATCTTCCCAGGGCAATTTACGACCGGTGAAGTTCGAGGAGCGAAGAACCGCCATTTTCCGCCCTAAATGGTGGAAACATGTATTTGAAAATATCTAGCGGTGGGTCTGAGGCGTACATTTCAGTTTTTCCAAGAAGTAAAACTCCCGAGCTTTGACCGTAACAACGGGAAGCAGCATTCTTCTTTCCTGGAGCCCACGTGCAGAATTTATAGACTTACTTAATCTTTGCAGCGTGTTTCATTCGCCAATTTTTGGTAAACTGTGAAAGAAAGTAGTTAAAATCAGATTTTGGGACCCTACCTTTTTAGGCCTAACCAATGTGCGCCTACCAGCCGCCTACCGATTTAGGTGGACCTCCAACGCCACAATCCCACAAGGGCTTTGATTCTAGAGGGGAACGGCGTTTGGACAAGGTTCTGCAGATTTTTCTGAATTGATTTATTGATTGATAGTTGGGTTTAAAGCGTCGACGCAAGGCAGGCAATGAGGCGTGCCGTAGTGGAGAGCTCCGGATTAATTTGGACCACCTGGTGTTCTTTAACCTGCACCGAACTCTCGTACCTAGGGGCATTTTTTATTTTCGCCTCCATAAGAAAAGCGGCCGCTGTGGTCGGTAATCGAACCCGCCACCTCGTGCTCAACCGCGCAATGCCTTCGCCATTGAGCCATGGCTGGTACATTTTTAGGAACACCGGCAAACTTTGGCCAACAAAGGCAATGCAATTACGAATTAACAGTACACAATTGATGTAATTGTATATTTGTCATTACTTTCGGGAAAACTATGAGATGCCCACACGCCGCTCCGATGACTCCATCATACAACGATCTACATTTTCTAGACATAATAGGTTCACAGAACAGTTGAAAAAGTTACAGAATTGAAATCTGCTGCCTGTACATGAGATGCTACGAGAGCTAAATGAACAGCTGCTTATTTGTCTGTGAGACTGGGGCACTAGCCCTTCAAATTTTTATTACGTAAAATCATAGCCACAAAAAAGATGACAACCAAATGGTGAAAAACATTTCTGGTTATTTTCTAACCGTGCGTCGGATTTCCTGCGTATTTTTCCCCCGCGCGTTCTTTTAACAGCGAAGCTGTTAAGCAAATCGTAACTTTTACGTCCGAATATAAAAATAGCAACAAATTCCCGATCGCGCGCACAAGACAACGAATCTCGCGGTGGCGGCCATATGCTGTTACCAAAACCAAAACCCACCGCTTGTGTGTGCGTGCTTCACGAGGATCATTTACATCCCGGTGCACGTTTGTCAAGCCAAGGATACCCAATTATGGATGCTGGCGACGATTTGCCAAAAGAATAAAACACAACCTTCGCCGTAATCGTGGCAACACAAAGTGAAAGACGCTCACACTAATAGCAACAATAAAGAAGTAAATGTCATTGCAGCAGCGAAGAAGCAAGTCGGCCGCAATCGTGGACCTAAACCTTCGTAATCTTCGTGAAGATTGCGTACAGATTCGCTAACGTGATGTCCTACGCTTAAGCACGGGATTTTCAAATTTTTTCACAAAAGTATTGTTGCGTGGCAACAGGGCAAATATAGCACAATCATGGGTTATGGTGAAGCGATGTGGTTATAACATGTCGCTGAAAAAAGCTCCGATGCTTGCAACGCCCCACCCAAAGCCTCTTTGTCCTGTGGCGTTAAGGCCATAGCCTTACGTCCTAGTTGCCCCATCAAGTTGCTCTGATGAAAATAGCATACAAAGCAAATCAGCCGGACTGTTTGATTGATGCTCTTGACCTGTGAAATTTGTTTGGAAAGAATTGCAGCCACTGAAATGAGGCGTCCTCGTCTATCGCGCATAAAATATAGAATATGGTGTTTCCAAACACCTCGATTGCACCACAGCATCCAAAATCAGGGTATGATACACGGAGGAGGGAATGCCTTACGTGTATTCACAATTCTGTGAGAACAGAGGGCGGTGAATCAAAATCGGTGGAGACTAAGCGAGCGATGGAAGGGGTAGATGTTCTATTTCCCAATGCACCGGTAATTAACAGTTTTGAGTGAGAATGATGGTGCGATTGCGAAACTCGTTTTAAGAAGTCCAGCTTTTATTGAAAATCTCCCGTCATGGGCACCGCTCTTTCAGTGTCTTATACTGCGAGAATACATCATGTGTGAACCTGTTGTCGTCCTAAATGCTAGTCGGTCCAATCCGTGGGGTTCACAAAAGTGAATGGCTCTCCCCTTCCCACTATATATACCAGGGCTGAGACATTGACATCAAGAAGCCTTGGGAGGGGGGGTTCTTTGTTTGGCTTCGTTGAGACTGGTTCAGCAAAGGATAACCCATGTTGAAGCTAAAATACAAAATTTTGTGTTGTGTGGACGTAAAATTTATCATCTTGTGGCTGCCGGCGCTTTTTAAGCTGTTTTTCCAAACTCGGGCTCTATTTACTCCTCCCTCCTATGAATGTTAAAATAAAAAAGGAAGGAAGCTCTCACTATTGCGTTAGACTTAAAGGTAGCGAAGCTCTACGCAACCTTCACAACCATCACGACGTTTAAGTCCACTATTGCAGCGCACTTGCTTTTTCTGAGCCACCCAAATGACCTTTACTTTATACTTGTTGCTGCAAGTGTGAGATTCCTTCATTTTCTGGAAGTAATAACGGTCGGACATCACCTTAGAGGGGTGTGCGCTAAGACCTGTCTTCCTCGCTATGGGCATTCGAAATGTTGCAGCGCTTCATTCACATTTTTTGGGGGCGTCTTCAGGCACTTAAACCTTAGATGATGTTCCACCGTCTCGGAACATGACTATGACAGCCAATACGACGACGATGCTTCGTCGCCGTGACCATCCAGCGCCAACCTCCAAAACCACAGACGGAGCACTTCTGCCGGACGGAGGACGGGCTGCCTGCGTCAGTGCCACGCACCCGAAAATAAAAGTTCGCGCTGTTACACTGCCGAAACTCCGGACCTTCTGCTAATGGAGCTCCAGGGCTGTAGATGACGCAGTCAATGCTGCAAGCACACTCCATAACATCACGGACATGCATATATACACAGATTTGCTAAGTGCTGTGAAGCATCTGAAGCAAGTAAAGAACACACCTCTGATCTACCAGCAGGGTCACCGCCTCCACAGAACATCAGAGCTTACGATCCGTGTCTATTGGGTACAGGGGCACAGTCGGAATATAATGAACCAACTAGCCGACCATATTTCCCAATCTCCCCTCCCCCCCCCCCTGAATTTTCCTCTAGCCTCCTTCCGTATGAACCGCGCTCCCGTCTTTTTGGCCAGAAATCTATTCTGCGAAGGCACACACGTGCCCTAATTCCCCCTTTTGTCTGCTCCCTGCAACCTAATCTTTCCCGGGTTGAAGACGTACCTCTCAGGAGGCTTCGGGCTGGGGTGGCTCTCACACCTTCAGTAACTTGGAGATCAGGGCACTCACAAGACGACCCAGGAACTTGCCCAAGTGTTCGTTCCGGCGATTGAAGCTGATGCCAAGCACCTTTTGTGGACGTGCGCAGGAACAACTACAGCTCGAGACGATGTGCTCAGAAAGGTTGGTCTCTGGTGGGATAAACTAGATGACAACTACCACTGGGTGCAGGAAGATAAATACTCCAGGTCCCTAATGGACTTTCTGCACGCCACTGGACTCTATGCATACCTGTAGAGCCGAAAACCTATCAGTTTCGTGACCATCTGTTCTCTTTGCTGCCCCTAACTCCCTACTTTCTTCTCTTTTTCTTGCCTTCCTCTTTTCTTCTCTCATCCTGTCTTTAAACCGACCCTCATATGCCGCGCGGCAGAAACACGAAGTAAAAAAAGTGTTACTGTGATAACGGCGAACCATGGAACTTTTTTAAAGCCAATCTTGGCCAATCTTGCGTGGGCGTAGTTTGCAAACGTGCGCCGATGACACTGACTGGTCGTTGTAAGAAACGACACAGGACTGCTTGGAATTTTGTTGGTTTTATTAACTTATCGGCGGTGTCCGCGAGGCCCGCGCACTCTTGGGGTGAAAGGTTGTAGACACAAAAAATTGCAATTTGCTAAAGAGCTTCGCTCTAAGTATATTTACTCCCAGTGCGGAGGTAGAGATAGATTTTTGTGATAACGATATGAATATTTACCAGAAAAAGCAGCAGAATGGGCATGAAAGGTACGGCTTACCAATTACACGATGCGTGCAACAACGTCGGAGCAACACAAGTGAAAATTATTATGCACGAATATACGTGTAAAATATTGTGAGAAGTCAGTCATTGTGTAATGGTGCAATATGCCTTTTAGATGACTATAACTTTTGATTGGCCGAAGACTTCTGTAATATATATACTAAAGCAACAAAGAAAGTGTGAGGGGTGTTTTTGGTGCTGTAGCATAATTTAGAATTTTATATTAGACCGTGGCAAATGAAAGGCTTTTCAGACACTTTGGGGCACTTTTTAAAATGTCCTCTGCTTGCAGGTTTTGTTACCTTCTGGCAGGACATAGTACCTAATGAAATATTCAAGAGAATATTTCCTGTTCAACGCACTTTTTGCTTGCGGTAACACGGAGGTAATAAATAACCAATTGGAAGAAGCATAAGAAAACTAAAGAAACAAATGGTGAAGAACGGCTTCAGTGGACAGTGAGTTTATTATTGAACCGCGGTTAAACGTTCCTAGAAGGCACGAGCAGAAAATGCGAAAACGGCGCGATTAGCCTACGAGTCATCGGCTCTCAGGGGTAAGAAGGGCGCCTTTAGAGAACGGCGATTGTGATGATTATGCAACACGCCGACTGTGGAAAAGTGGCGGAAAAGGGCCATCGCATAATCGAATTGCGCCATCAATGGCCTCTATGGGGTAACCTACCTGTGCATTGTTTTACTCTCCTTACGCCTCATTTAAAGAAGAGGAACTTTTACCATCAGCCTAAATGCGGCGGCCGGCCAGAAAGAAATGGATAAAACCGTGATAGAAACGAGACTCAGAGGATTAATCGGTGTTTGTGGGACACATTTAGACAAAGGTAGGTGGTGCCGGAAGTCGACCTGAATAGCGCGCCATCAACACCGGCGAGAAAGTCACCCGCGCATCGCAAGAAGGATGGATGATTGACACAGGATATTAATATTTTTAATATCTGCTTTTTCTCTTTTTAGGACAGCTGCTCTAAAATTTTTCATCGCAACAATAATGTTGTGAGGATTGGCCATCATTGTTAGAAAAAGTGGACCACGCGCTGGCCCACGAAGACGTGGAGGAGGAAGAAGAAGGATGGAGGTGGAACGCAGTTCTGCCGGCAGCGGAGACTCGGAGCTGACGAGCGGGCAAGGACCGGGGGCGGACCCGGAGTTCCTGCGATCCCGTTCGAGTAGTTCGAGGCGTGTGAGTCAGGGCCCGCCAACTAATGTGGGACCCGCAGACGACCGGGGCGTGATCGTGCGACTGGCCGAGGCTCGGGATCACGGCCCACGGCGGAACCAGCGCTGCACCCGCCACGTAGGACGTGGTGCATCTACTGCCGTCTCGCTCGGGCAGAGCTGGCGAGAGACGGCTAGCGCTGGACCGCGACCGGGACTGGCGGTGACCCGCCATCGACTTCGCCGAACATCGACCGTCGAGGCGTCTGTGAGAACGTTTTTTCCCCCTCTATTGAACGCTGGTTAGGGGTATCGGACTAGTGTCTTGTTGCTGTTGTGCTTCGCAATTGTACCGCTTTTCCGCTGTCTCATTTTCTGGTGGCGCTGTTAATATACTTTCTTTTCTCTTGCCCTCTCGAGTACCGTTCTTACGCGTCGTACACCCACAAGGCCAAACGAGTTCATCACAATCTGGCGTCCGCGACAGGACTTTTCTCTTAATTCTACCTTAAAGAGCCTCGCTTATTACCGTGTGTGTGACGGACAAAAATGGAGCTCGAGAAGTTGGTGAGCCTAGGGGAGAAATTTGGCCTTTCCGGTACTGAGTTGAAAGAGTTTGTTGACATAGAGCGTGCCAGACTCAGGGAAGAACGCGCAGCGGAACGGGAAGCGAACCGCGAAGTGGCAGCTCGCTTAGAAACGGAGCGGTCGGTCCTTGAACTCCAGTTACAAGTACGACAGCAGCAGCCTAACGCTCGCGCAGAGTCAGGCACGTCTGCAGCTACAAGCATCACCCATGGGTGCGACAGCCCGCACAAGCTGATCCCGACATTCACTCAAGAGTGCGATGAACTTGACGCTTACATCGAGCGTTTCGAACGCGTAGCAACGAGCCAGAATTGGCCGCTGGACAAGTGGGCGTTTTCATTGAACCTGTGCCTCACTGGTGAAGCGTTGAGTGTCATCGGACGCATGGCTGCGATGATGCGCTGAATTATGCTAAGCTGAAGCAGACCCTGCTCCAGCGATTTCGCTACACCGAACAAGGGTACCGCACCAAGTTTCGTGGAGCCAAACCAGAGAACTCTGAGACAGGCCGCCAATTCGCTGGTCGCTTGTTAGGCTATTTCGATAACTGGCAGGAACTGGCTAAGACCACCAGAACCTACGAAGCTCTCCGTCACAAAATATTCTCGGAGCAGTTTTTGAGCAAGTGTCATGATAAGCTGGCCATTTTCTTGAAGGAAAGGGGCTGTCAAACGTTAGACCAGTTAGCCCGAGAATGCTGACAACTACCTCGAGGCCCAAGGTCTTACAAACCTAGGGGAACGCCGAGAGGAGAAAGAGTCTGGCAATCCGCCATTGCCTCGAAGAATGCTTGACCTCCAGGATGTCGAAGGAAAGCCGCACTGCTTCCTTTGTAACAAGCGAGGGCACAAGCCAGCCGACTGTTGGTCGAAGACCAGGGCTTCCACTAGCCAAAAATTCCTTTCCTGTTTTAAGTGCCGCTAGACCGGACACAAAGCGGAAACGTGCCCTAACGTAGACTGAGAACAAAGCGCCATGTTTGCTGAGCCGTCCAACGAAGTGTCGCGATGGTAATGAGGACAAGCTGGCAACCCTTTATGAACAAAAGAAATTTGCCCTCAGCAGCAAAACCTCCCAGGCTTCCAAGGACCGGGTGCCTACCGCTAAAGGTTTGCTGGAAGGAAGGCGAGTAACCATGTTACGCAACTCCGGCTGTAACACTGTAATCGGGAACCGTTCTTTGGTTCCAGATTCCAAGCGCACAGGAGGAATGAGCACTGTGCACCTTCTTTACCGCACTGCTCTGTGCCTACCTGAAGCCGAAGTGTATGTTGACTGCCCATTCTTCACCGGCCACGTAACAGCGACCTGCATGGACAACCCTCTTTACGATGTGATTTTGGGAAATATCGCTGGCGTTTGTGATGCTGCAGCGCCGGACGTCAACTGGAAAGGTCAGCAACGCACTTCTGTCTCTCCTAAAGGACATCCCTCTTACAAGCTGAAGTCGAAGTCCAGCAAAGTCAACGACAGTTCACGTAGGCCAAGCCAATTTGCGCCACCACCATCTATCAAGGAGGATGAGGAATGTGCGAGTGCGGCGAAACGCGTGGACCAGCTACCTGTAGCTTCCATCAGCCCACTCAAAATAAGCCCAATGGAGCGCGCTTCGATGCAGAAAGAAGACCGCACGCTTCAGTCCTGCTTCGACTCGGTTGGGAGGAAAATTACCGTGAAGACAGCAGAAACGGTCTTCGTCCTCGTGCACGGAATTTTTTTCCGCCGATGTCAGCTCCCATCGAAGAAGGAGATGGAACAACTAGTCGTTCCTAGCGGTCTCCGAGACTTCGTTCTAAAAATGGCCCACGAAGGGATTCTCTCCAGCCACCAAGGCATCAAAAGGACAACGGATAGGGTGCTGGAGGAGTTTTCTTGGCCAGGAGTGCGATCCGATACCACGCGCTTTGTAAGATCGTGTGATGTGTGCCAGAGAACCGTATCGAAACATCTAGTGGGGCGCGTACCTCTTTAAAGTATGCCAGTCATCGAGATCCCGTTTCAGCGAGTAGCGATTGATATTATCGGTCCTTTTTCCCCAACCTCCCAGATGGGGAATCGGTACGTCCTGACAATGGTAGACTTTGCAACACGTTATCCAGACGCAGTTGCTCTACCGAGTATTGAGACGGAGAAGGTTGCTGAAGGGTTGATGGAAATGTTTTCCCGCGTTGGTTTTTCACGAGAAATTGTTAGCGACCGAGGAAAGTCATTTACACCGGGCCTGATGAAGAAGCTGAGCAGGCTCCTCTCGTTTGCACAGTTGCCCACGACGCCATATCATCCCATGGCCAACGGGCTTGTCGAGCGGTTCAACGGCACGCTCAATCAAATGGTTCGCCGCATGTGCCAGGAGAGCCCTAAAAACTAGGATAGGTACCTGGCGCCGCTACTATTCGCTTACCGCGAAGTTCCTCAAGCCAGCCTGGGTTTCTCACTCTTTGACTTGATCTATGGCCGCTACGTCAGGGCCCCTATGGCCATCTTGAAGGAGTTATGGACAGGAGAAGGGATCGATCAGGACACGAAGACATCGTATGGTTACGTTGTCGATCTGAGGCGACGCCTGAAAGACACCTGTCGTACTGCCCACGAACAGCTTAGCAAAGCCAAGTTAGTGCAGAAACGCTACTACGACAGAAGGTCGAGAAGGCGTCAACTCAGCCCTGGAGACCAAGTATTGCTCCTTCTCCCGTCCGACACGAACAAGCTCATCCTGACATGGAAGGGGCCCTTCACTGTGCTCGAAAGAAGAAATGATGTCGACTACGTCATCCACCTGGGCACGCGAACCAGCTTGTTCCACATAAACATGTTGAAAAAGTACGAACCCTGAATTCCTGCTGAACAAACACTTCGGCAAGCTTCTATAGCACTCCAAACAGAGGATGTGGGATGGCAACAGCCATATGAACCTTCTTTTCACTGAACGTATGTCATGAACCGGCGAAGCTTTTATCCTTTGAACTGGCCCTTTTACCGCACCGATCGGCAGGGTACTCCTACTGTGGCAGAAAGGAATTGCCCATCTCGTTGCATATGCCAGCGGGCGCCGGTCACCACATGAGACTGTCTGCTCAACGTTGGTTTATATTCTAGTGGCGTCTACTGCCCTTGACTTTGTTTTTCCCCAACACTACCATAGTGCATTTTTTTGCTGTGGTCAGAGTGATGTGTGATTTTTACTTGGAATTTATCTTTGCCTTTGCTTCATCCACGGGTGTGTGTTTTTTTGTACCCGTTACTTTGAACATCGAGCTCGCATGTGTGCCCGCGTTGGGAAAGACATTGAACGCTCCGCATCAAGGCTCACGGACAACCTCCGAACAGCCTGAGCAGGTTGTTTGAGCGCAACAACCTCTTGAAGTGGGGGGTGATTGTGAGGATTGGCCATCATTGTTAGAAAAAGTGGACCACGCGCTGGCCCACGAAGACGTGGAGGAGGAAGAAGAGGGCTGGAGGTGGGACGCGGTTCCAGCGGCAGCGGAGACTCGGAGCTGACGAGCGGGCAAGGACCGGTTGCAGACCCGGAGTTCCTGTGATCCCGTTCGAGTAGTTCGAGGCGTGTGAGTCGGGTCCCGCCAACCCGTGTGGGACCCGCAGACGACCGGGGCGTGATCGTGCGGCTGGCCGAGGCTCCGGATCACGGCCCACTGCACCCGCCACGTAGGACGTGGAGCATCTACTGCCGTCTCGCTCGGGCAGAGCTGGCGAGAGACGGCTCGCGCTTGACCGCGACCGGGACTGGCGGTGACCCGCCATCGACTTCGCCGAACATCGACCGTCGAGGCGTCTGTGAGAACGTTTTTTCCACCTCTATTGAATGCTGGTTAGGGGTATCGGACTAGTGTCTTGTTGCTGTTGTGCTTCGCAATTGTACCGCTTTTCCGCTGTCTCGTTTTCTGGTGGCGCTGTTATTATACTTTCTTTTCTCTTACCCTCTCGAGTACCGTTCTTACGCGTCTTACACCCACAAGGCCAAACGAAACCATCACAAATGTCATCCGTCCTATAGTTCATTCAAAAAGAGTGCCAAACGCAAAATACTGCTTTTCAAATATGAACGCGCAGGACAAAACGGCTAGTGAAGATTGACGCTACCGGGACCGAAACTGAACAAAAGCTGTCCATTACCGGCTGCGGGACGAGACGTAGGTGATTCGATTGAACTGGGCGCGTCAACACAGGCGGGCGCCTACAGCATCCATTAAATGCACGTGGTACCGTTGCGTTTCGCATCGTTATTTACACACCAAATGTTTCTCCAACGTCCAATGTATGCCGGCGCAACTAGATAAAGCAGCCAACCTTTAAATTATTGTAGCAATATTAAAACTGCAAGAGTAGCAATCCTTGTCATACCGAGTAAGAGCGTGCCCTGATTCAAAAGGTATTTCCTCGTATGATATAGCAAAACATCTTTGGTTAGCCAACGCCTGATCTATAGTATCGCTCTTCTTGAGAGGAACACACTGCGCAAGCTCCATTCATCCCAAACAACTGTCACTATGTCATTGAGTGAAAAGAGATTTTTAAACATTGACCCAGAGTATTTTTAGCTGTCTTCACACCCAGATTCGAATTCTAAAATTGGAATAAAACGGCGTGTTCACTTATACAGCCATATGACGGACGGAAACACGATACACGTTATGGACCCACCATGGTCTAGAACTTCCATGAAAGTCATGCAGTTGATAAAACTTCACCTTCATATAAAATAAACCTAATACAATGCAAATTAAATACCTTAATAATGGATCGTAAATAATGTCATTTATCGTTCAGAAAAGAACAGGTTTTGTTAGCTTTCGCACATTCTGAAGACGACGGCGGATCTTTGTGTGGATGTATGTGTTACGTTGAGCAAGCCTGCTTTTGTCGGAAAAATGTTTAAGACCGCGCATAGAAAAAGTCTGGTCAGGTCGTCTTTCTTTGGGTGAGTTCTAAGGGATAGAGTTAGTTTGCCCATCTAAATATGTCACATCTTGGACGCAGAAGTGCAGGTTGTCAAGAATGTATATAAAATCCCATTTATTCTTATTTTTCAGTGGGAAATGATCTAGGATTGATAAATCTACACAAAAATGGGCGATTTGCGGCATCTATGGAAAAAAAGTGTTGGGTTTAAGTGAAAGAAAATCTGCTGCGCTATTCCACAAAGCCCGAGTTCTGCCTACTTAGAGTTTCAAGCTGCTCGACTTCTGAAAGCTGTTATAGTGGAGCATCTGATACACGTCCAGAAAAAACGGCGGTATCACCCGCAGTACGCCTGGCATAGTCAGCGCGCCCCAGTGGGGCCACTTACGTTCCGATTTCGGGCTTGTGCTATGACCCGCATGCACTGCCAGTTGAAATCCAGCTAGAATACTGTACTGTTGCGGAGCAGGGAGAACCCCTATTTACAGTAATAAATGGAGAACACTCTATTTACAGATAATTTGCAAGCCACATTTATGAAGAATGCTAGATCCGTCTGCTCGTTGGTTGATTGGTTGGACCCTTAAATAACGGCGCATAACCACGCTGGGAATCTGCCAAGGATATGTTTTTAAGGATCAGGCTGTCCCCCGGTTTATTACTAAGAAAAAAGAAGAGCGAATTAAGAGAAACATATTGAGAGAAGAAAAAGAAACCTTTGGATATAACATGATTTTGAGGAAAAATAACACGAATGAAGATATAGCTGTCTAGCAGGGCATCTAGCCTGTCGCCGCACTAAAGCAGTAAAAAGGGGTCACAACATCTATGTTGCAAACGCCCAGGAAGTAAGCACCTAAGAAAGAAAAACAGTGGAAGATAATGGGAGATTGGGAGATAATGGGATAAAGGTGCGCTGATCGCATCGATGAAAAAATGCGAAAATTTGAAAGAAAGTGCTGTATAGTTTCGGGGGCTTTGCAAAAATTACATTGAGGAGATGAAGCCTCACTGGATTTCTGTAGGCAAAAATTTAAAGGTGGGATTCTGCGTCAAAATTTTGTGATTACCACCTGGTATTTGCGCAATGCGCAGAATTTTGGCTTCCATAAGAGAGAGAGTTGAATATTCCTGGAGCATCAACGAAGGGCATCCTACATATTAATTTGTAAAACTTCAAGGCACCTGAACTTCGCCACCAACAGAAAAGTGTTGCTTGGGCGATTCACATCAAGAAAAAAACGTTCCTCCGATTTTGCAGCCGCCCCTTTCCAGAGGCGATTTCCTCGCAAGCCGGGTGAAGGTCCCAAATGTTGTAGCCTCACACAAGGGCCGAACGCCAGGCCTGGGAGTTGCTTGTACCTATTTTACCGGTAGTTGCCCGGCGCCACCAAGGCTCACGAATGCACATGGTGCCTTCCACCGTCTCGGTGAACGCTCAACTCGCAACCGCCTGTTGCAGAACATGCCGCCAGACTTTTCACACCCCGCATTGGCGCAACGCGGCATGATGGTTGGGAGCCGCGCCAGATGGACAAGAATAATGGGCCCCTCGCAAGGATAAAGGCAGCGTTCCAGACGTAAAATACCTTTTCAAGGGTCCACACTCGACCAGGGACTCCTGTACCCATTACAAAAACCAGTGGGTTCCGGGCAGTACCAATATATATCCAAATTGGCTAATATATTTATATTTGCTAATTTGTATGCTAGTTCACAAAGATTATCTTTGCGTAACCAGGCACCCAAACTAACCTGATCTGGTAAAGCTGGTAAGGAACGAATAAACTAAATGACCGGAGAAGGAAAGAATGATTATCATTTGTTAAAGGGTGCACAAGGATAGAGTACCCGAAAGTACAGAGGGACAGACAAAATTTTTTATTAGGGAGGGCTCGAGGCCACAGTGTTTAGGAGGGGGTTAATAATGTCTGGCCATGGCTGCCTCACAAACGAAGTGGCACAATGCGGCCAACGTACCTTTGTACCGATCACGTGGCCTGATCCAGTCTTTATAGAACAAAAGCGGGACGATATTTTGTGCGAAGCCGATTCCTTTATTGAGAACTCTCGTCGCCTGTGTAAGGGTACACCGGGCGCAGTATGACCTCTGCACCTAGGGGTAGACCATATGGTGGGGGATCGTAGAATGGTGGTATAGCAGTTGTCAATTCCTTCCTCCTTCAACAACGTCGACGGCGGCACTCCACAGCTGTATCAGTAAGCAACGTATATGGTCTTACAGGCAGCATGAACTGGGAACGGTGTAAAGAAGCCTCGCTCGCAATTTCATGACCCTTCTTCTTTTCTGGGTGACTTTGATGTCCAGGAATTCAGTGTACTATTACCAGTACCCCAGAGTCAGCCCTGAGTTCCTTACATCTCTGCTTGATCGCGTGGGCGGTGCTGTTTTGCCTCGGTGGACCAATGAGGCATTTCAGTGCCTCAGTGCAGTCAGTCAGTATTTCCTCCCGGCCGTAACGCCGTTCTCGGGGACCGATGACAACATGGCGTGCTAGGTGAATACCTTCCTTTCTAGCAAAAAGCCCTAGTTTTGGTATATCGGGGTTGGCATCCATCAAAATTAGTCAATTGCTTTGGTGGCCAGCAGAGTTGGACACAGCGGCCACTGCCGCTATACAGCACTCAGCCCACAAAGACGCGTCCACAGCAATCTCGAGTGTTGTACTGTGCCGAGAAGTAGCACTGGCTACAACCAGTGAGGTCCGCTTCGACGTGTGCCTCTGACGCTGAATTTTGGAGCGTGCAGGTTGTGGCACGGTAACACGCCTGTCCTCACATGGAGAGATATGCTTCTGTATAAGCGGCGTATCAGATATTTGAATGTGGCCATCAGCGGTCTGTAATCGGCGCCCTTGCGGTGTGAGCTCGTAGTGATTGTTGACGCCTCGGGACCTGGCAAGCACCGTTTCTCAGAGACCAGGAAGGCCAGCATGGAGGTGTAGGTCATTGACCTTCGGGTGTCTGGGAAGCCCGGTGATGACACGAAGGGCTTTCCTGTAAACCGCCTCATGCTATTCCGTCACAGGTTTCGTGAGACGGAAGCACAGTGCCGCAAAACAGGCTTTGTTCACCACGATGACTTGAACTAGTCAGCATGCAATGTTTTTGGACGCTCCACGGAATGTATTACATATTCTCCGGAATAAGCTTAGCAGAAGAGTCCATTGCACCTTGAACTGGCAAAGCCATTCTGAAGCGCCCTCGGACTCGTGGACTGGAATGCCCAGCACTCTGATCCACCGTTCTGGGGCCGCTGAAGTGTTTGACCTACCAAGGTGAGAGCAACTATGTCTTGCTCCTCTGGTCTACCTGTAATGATGATAAAGTTGGTACTTGCCATGGAAACCTCTATTCCTGTAGCGGGATGGAGACTGGTGAACGTGTCAAGAGCTCATTGCAGACTAAACACAGCACTTTCTGTCGAGGAATGATTTGCAGCTTCGGTACATATGGGGACACCATCGGATATGCCATGGCGTGGAGGTCGGGGACAGCTACCACACCTCGCACAAACTTAGTCAAGACCATATTGAAAAGAGTGGGAAATTGGGTGGCCTTTTGTGGAACTCCTGAACGGTTGTCAAAGTGTAGAGTGGTCGTGGCGTCAAGAGCGGATTTCAAAAGTGCGGTTGTCCAAGACACTGCAGACAAAACTATTCAATCTGTTTCCTGGGTAGGCGTCCGCAAGTGCCTCAAGAACAGCTATGTGAGTGACTGTCTCATAGGTTTGCGGTGGCCTAAGGCAACCATGGCGTGCCGGCGCTTGTGATTTGCTTTTCGTAGAATACGCAGCGGCAGAAACAGAGAATGATGCGTCCCCATATTCTGCCGGAACCCAGTTTAGCTTCCTCCTCGAAATGATAATTCAGTATTGTCACTGCAATCCATTCTATTATCTTATAAACGTTAGACGGAAATGAGATAGGTCGAATGTTGGCATTATCTGAAGGGTCTTTCCCAAGTTTCAAAATGGGAGGTATTACAGCATGTTTTAGAGCTGGCGACACCAGTCTGCGGATCCAGATTTCGTTTATTTTCTCAAAAAGCCGCTCCCAGAAAATCGCGGGAAGGTTCCGCAGCGTTGTCCATGTGACGCCGCCCTTCCCACGTGCGCTCTAAACATTGATTTTCTCGAAAGCAGCCGTAAGGTCGCCAATCGTGAAACAAGACTCGATAGGCTTTGATTCGTCCACCCTAGAGAGGAGCATATATATAAAGAGGAGTCGGGCTTACTGGTTGCGGAAAAAAGGTAGAAGCCGCTTCATTATCGATGTGCTCGTGATCCATTCTGCTGCACCGTTCCCTGGAGCTTACCGCGTCCACAAAGAGAGCGAAACGTTGACCAAAGCTTTCCTTTTCCAGTATGTCGTGAAAAAGTATGGCAATACTCGTCGCAGCACTGCTGAGCGAGTAGTTTTGCATGGCGGCGGATCTTTGCGGTTTGTGGCGTATTTTCACCAAGTCGTGGAACGTGCGGCCTCCGGTGACGTTCTTCTCCTCAAGCTCATCCCTGTGCTTCCAAACGTTTACCAGGTGACGATCCTGTGGTGGGGAGTCTCCTTCAGTCTTTGAAAAGCTGGCAGCGGTTTCACCAGCCCTCTGAATGCGATATACAAACGGTGGGCAGGGTTTGTATAGTCCGTCGTGTCCAGTCGGCAGGATAAGCATGTCTCTGGAACGCTGCCAGTTCGTTTAGATCACACTTTTCCGGTATGTCGTTTCTATACCGGAGAGCTGGTTCCAGATGGGATAATGATCACTGCTTCACGGTGGCGGCTCACAACACCAGGTGGTCACAGCATTGACTGTTGCCCATGTCAAGTCTGGGACGGTATCACGCTTTGCAGGGTTCTGTCTTCGTCAAGTTGCCTCCCAAAAGGCCGTTTACAAGGTGTACCTCTTCCAGAAGTTGTAATCCTCGACTTCGCGAAATGTGGAGTGCCGCGGCCTTGTACTCGGAATTAATCCCCACCGAACCCCGCGGCATCATGGGGGTAAAACGCGCGAAGGCGCCGCATCCAGGAGAAGTTTACCCTCGTGGAAGCATGTTGGGCACGTCGTGGGCGCAGGTATGTGGACGCAACCGTGAAGTTGTGGCGTCCAACGCGGAGCTGAACCGCCACCGCCTGTGCGTCTGTTCCCAAAGTGGCAGTCTGTATCTGGCAGTGGGCTACTATCTTCACAACGTAAATAATTGTTTGCCATTTCACAACCGTTCTTGATCGGTATGACCGGGATAAATATGTTATACTGGGTGCCGTGTTAGCTCTGCAGCCTTACAAACTGGTACCGGTTTCCTGCGTTTCTTTGAGCTAAATCGCTACTGGTTTTATATCCATGCTTTAGATGCGCTGATTTAGTTCAGGTGCCGCCGCGCAGAGGCCATGATAATTCCATTGCAGTAGCAACAGTTTATCGCTGTTGGACATGGTTGTTCTCACACTTATGTAACATGGAGTATTGCTCTGTTTCAAAGCAGTAACTTGTTTGGGGTTCCGATAGGCCTCCTGCGCTGGAGTTTTGGCGACAGGCAGCGCCCCTAGCGGCCAACGCCTCTGGGTAGTACAAAAGCAGACGACCCTCGCCGCCCTCCATGTGTTTTCAATTACAAGCCCGAGTGAAAGTTGGTTGTGGCGCTTTGTGGCGAGTTTAAATGACTGCATATCGTATGAAATAGCCCTTAAAGTAGTTGAAGAGGCTAAACAAAATAATATCCGCTAAAAGAAGCCGATTTGTCGGCTTTCTTTTAGCGAGCTTTCGCGATGGTCGCGGCGTGGGACAGTATCGCCAGGTCGGGTGGTATTGGGAAGTGCGGGGGCTGACTCCACTGTTGGGAATTTCACCGCTGACTCCACTGTTGCGAACCATGGTAGCGTGGTCGATGTGGGCCGAGGTTGCTGAAGTGCCGGGGCAGTCATGATGGGCAAGTTGACGAAGAAGAAAACTTTATATACAAGTATTTACATCTTGGTATGAGAGCGGGCAGTGCGCTCCTGCGCGCGCGAGATTAAATAGGCACGTTGGGTCCCTTCCCCTTCACCCTTTTTCTCCGGCTGACGTCAGGAGGCACCAATCACGGAGGTCATGGCACTGATAGGAGCGCCACCACGCAAAACACACGCGCACACGCACGAGAGGCCCCTCCTCTCCTGGGCAGGTGAGCGCCAGGTTGCTCCCGCCGTGGCAATCCGCCGTGGTCACAGCCTTCTTTTGTCCTGGCGATGTTGCACCACCACTAAGACGCCTTGCATCCCTCGGTGGTAATACTCTTCTAGTGGCCTATTGAAGACAACACGCCACAAAAGGGCATGACAATGAGGCGCGGCCAGACCGCCGAGGCTTGTTGTGCAGGGCGCCCAGCATTGCTTTTGTTAGCACCGCCGCTGGCCGGTTGGCGCTTTGAGAAGCCACGAGGTCGCTGAAAAGCGCATAGTTCAAGTAGGCGCAAAGTTCGCCACTGTGAATACGCCGGTTCGTGGCAAGTCGATGACGGATGTTCGATGCAGTTTTTCGGTGAATCAGCGTCGCAACAGTGGTTTAACTGTTTCACGAGAGTTACAGCTTTTTCTTCTTGCATGCGGTCGACAAAAAAAAAGTTCACGAGTAGCATAAACAAGGAGCGCTGCTCATCCTATATCCTGAGGTAACTGCAAAAGGTTGCTTCAGCGGGAGCATGCAAGCGAACGCAAGAATTGCGCAGCCGACTCAGCTGGCACTGCTGGCCTGGCACCGCCTCTGAAACGAGTGGGAATTTTGTTTCGTATTTTCGCAAACTAAATGATTCTTGCGTAACGTTTTACGCCGCACGATTTACGAACGGGAGGATACATGTATACTATCTAGCGAGTAGGTGGGGCAATAGCGCCAAATAAACAAATTAAGCGCTATAAAGGACGCAAAACATTCACCAAATCACACGCCCGCTGCCTGCAGAGATGTGCACTTCTATAACACCGCATAACACAGCATAACATAACACAGCCGCATACACGGTGCGGGGCCCCGAATATTTACATACGATCATCACTGACTGTGTTGGTTTTCTAGTGCAGGGGGTCGTCGAATCTGAATGCCGACACGCCAGTTTTGACTTCAAATGGAGTTAGACAGCGAGGCGAGAACAGAGAATTGGCGTCCTCCAGTTGAATTGCACCCCCATCTTCACTTCGCCAGATTATTGTCAAATATTATTAGAAATTCGCTGAATTTTTTCTCTTTGCATTCAAAGCCCCCCTCCTCCCCCCCCCCCCCTTCCAATTTGCCGTCCAGCCCTCCGCCGTGTCGGCTGCATGGAACTCGGCCGTTGCTGACCCTCATTCTAGGCTATTAAGTGCGAACTGGGAATGTATACTGCAAGAGCGTAATTAAGTAAAGCGAGAGCAAACAAGGAAAGCGTTCGCCCGACCACTTTGTTTTACGGCCACTAATTTCGGAATGGCAAAACAGATTTCACGCTTCTGACGGTCGCGGCAATTTGTCACTGAGACACGCAACAAAACGGCAAGCTAACGCTGCACCGTGTATTCGTAACGGCGACGCAAACGAGCACTGTTTAATGAAAGTGCACGCATAGTGTGCAGGTACGCAAAAGAGCGGCGCACCGCAGGAGGCGAGCCTGCGGTCCGCCGGACTCGCTGGCTTTTTAAAGCGCGATCATCACCGATTGCGTCACTCTTCTTGGCTGTTTTTGAGAAGTCTCTGTCACCTAGAGTATTAGTTTAGATTAGAAATTTCACTTAAAATTTCACTTCGTACGACCATCGATCGGTGAACCTGCGAGTAGCAGACGCCGTCACGGTCCCGGCATTTTCGTCGGCGCTGTAAACGTGTTTAGCGCTGCAAAGCTTTTTCCCCTAATGCCAAGTTGATCGCTGAAATAGATCGGACGCGTCGGGGATGAACTGGTGACCAGGTCGCAAAATCATCGGGAGCGTCGAGCTAATTTTGCTTCTGTCAACACGGGATCCTATGGGACCCCCGCAGCTTTGTACTACCCGGAAGTACTGCCCGGAAGCCGCTTGCGCAGCGCCCCCTGGGCAGCGCAGGAGGCCTATACAGATACGTTCCCGTAATATGGATCTCACCAGCGTGGGAAGATCAATGCACGGAAATCCCGAGGCTGTGGCACAGTGTGGCGTCTGTGTTCGAGAGGGTATGCGCTCCAGTAACGACTGACTCGTTGGGTCTCCGATTTCCATCTTCTCGTCAGCAATGGCTAGGTTAAGTTGCTTCTTAAGAGATTTTAGATGGCGTCGCAGGGAGGAGATCTTATGCTGCAGTATTTTGATGCTGTCTGGCAGGTGTGGTTGCCTGAATCGGTGTATTAACCTGCTGGACGGAGAAGCCTGTTTCCTCGAAGCTGTGTTCGACATAGATGCTGCCGACTGCTCAGTCATCTCAGCAGAAGGTTTAATCGTAACCTCAGTCTCACAGACGGGTTGCACTCTTTCGTGCACCAGTGCTGTCGGCTTTATTTTACTATCTAGCGACGGAAAAGCAGTCTGGCTAGCAATTCCGAGTGGTGCCATTTTCTTTGTTGCCTTCGAGTCTGTTTCACGCTTACGCACTTTGTGCTCTATGCGTTCCCGCACTTGCTGTAGCCTTTTAGTCTTTGTGGAGCATACAGGATCACGTGCCGTGTGCCCTTCCGAATGACATAAATTGCAATATGGAATCGCGTTTAGGCAGATCTTGTTTTTATGACCTTTTCCGCCGGTTTCACAGACACCCGCGTTTGGACAGTCTTTCTTGAGGTGCCCATCCTTGTGACACCGGTAACGAACCAACGTTAAGGGCACATACGTTTTCACAGCACTGTTCTATATCCTCTTGCTATGTTATCTCCTGCCATCTTATCCAGATGTGTGACGTATCAACTGACGGTCGCGTCTTTCTCCATCATTTTCTTCTTCCATATCTCTACATTGACTATGCTCAAATACTCTGTTCTCGGACGAATAAACGGTTAAGTCGCCAGCACCTGTCTCGTGTGTCGCCCACGCACATTGTGTGTGCCGACAATGCAACAGTGGCGACGTGCAAGAAAGAAACCCAAGCAGTAAAACAAGAACACGCTGAAAACAACACCCCGGAATGGAAGTTTAGGAACCTGTGGCAATGCAAATGTCAGCCATTGCCCACCAAAAGCTTATGGAGTATGACGGCGAGCGGGACAATTCTAAAGCGTTCGTCATCAAGGCAGAAGCTTATTTCGCGGCTACGGGGGTTACCGTCACAGCGGAAAAAAGTTCGTTCATCGTAGCAGCATTAAACACGAAGACTGTGCAGAACCTTGCTGTGCAGATTCTCGCTCCAAAAAACTCAAAACATTATCCTACGAAGAAGTTGTCGCAACACAGAATGCATATATTTCGACCGAAAATGCAACGAGATAACGTAAAACTTCAGGTTTTTCAGTCACTGTGAGCACGAAGGTGAGCCTTTGCAACATTTTCTTGTCGACATGCGACGCATTGCAGACAACCGCAATTTTAGCAGCATGCTGGAACGAATCCTCCGCGACCATATAGTCATTTGGGTCAGATGAAAGGACTTGCAAAAAGAGCTCTTGGCAAAAGCAAACATGAATTTGGTAGAGGCCGAAGCGATAGCATTATCAGCCGAAACGGCAGAAGATGACGCAAAGAAGATATCGGGCGACACAACTACCGTGCTTAAGGTTGACGCGATGCGCGTGTTGACGAACGAACTCACTCTAAATTGTGACGGTGAGGAAGTACGAAGCATTACAGCTACGCTTGCGGTGGGGACCATAGTTGGTGCTATCGCTGTAGGAGGTGGGGTCATCTTGGGAAAATGTGTTCGAGCGACACTTAGAGGAAACGCGGAACTGCGCAGACGCAAGGCACGCGAGGGCGAGCAGTGGCGGTGGCGGACGACTGTGCGGAGGGAAACGCATACGAAGCTGTGCACCTCTGGACTTTGACATCATCTCGGAAGTGGCAGTTAGAGCCACCAATTTACAGGACATTCACGCTGTGCGTCGTACACATGCCAATGCTTATAGGCACGGGTTCTTGTACTAGACTCATTCTTGTACTAGAATAATCAACATTGGAGTACCACAAGGTTCCATTTTGGGACCCATTTTTTTTCTTGCATACAATAATGACCTTCCAGACCAAATGAAACATTCAAGTAGTATCTTGTACGTTGATGACAGGACAATGTATTCTTCTAACACATGTCTGGATTCGCTATTTTCTCACCACAATGCTGATGCCACTTAAGTCGTTAAATGGTGCAGTGATAATGTGCTAAATAATAATGGCACTAAATCACACTTTGTGATTTTCTTATAACCGCTTAAAACTGTTCCGGGAAAGCCCTTCAAAGCCTTCCAAAGCCTTCCAAGCCTTCCGGGAAAAGCTTGGGCCAAATTTGCTTCATGCTACAGACAATGCCACAGTTCTTGGCGTTGAACTCGACAGACATTTGAAATTCACCAGCCACATATCTTTATAACCCGTAAAACGCCTATGGCCTGAGAATACTAATTAGAGTCCGCGCCTATTTTAATGAACGCCTATTAGTTTCACTTTACTATGCATTCCTTCACAGGCATATCTCATATTGCATCTCTTCTTGGGGCAACACATATCAAACTCACTTGGCACCTTTACAGCACACACATTACCAAGCTTTAATAAGACTCACTTACAGCCATTTTTCATGTGGTGCGTTAACATTACTCCGCAGATTTATTATTTTGTCAATTTCTGATTTAAATAAAGATTTTCTTTGCGTCCTAACTAACAAATTTAGTGAAGGAGACATGCCCATTTTGATGCTTTAACATTACCCCGCAGATTTATTATTTTGTCAATTTGTGATATAATTAAATATTCTCTTTGCGTACTAACTAATAAATTTTGTCAAGGAAACTTACCCATTTCGTTAATAAGTAAAGATCAAAACCCGTATTTTATGGCACTCAATTCTCACACCACAACAATTATCTTTTACCAAAATGTACGACCAGCTACAGCAAACTAACTGCGAACTTTTTGGCGACTTCATTCTGGAAATCAATACCCCCAACCATTAAATCATCTCCTTCAATTCATTCTTTTAAAACGCAGCTTCGCCGCCTCATTTTGTCATACGGATTGTTAATCTCTACTTGTATACGTGGAATGTAGATGAATGTCCCCCTTTAATTACCTTTTTGTATAATAATTCCGATTTCTAGTAACAATATTTATCTTGATTGTGTAATCATGTTCTTCGTGTTTATAGGATTGTTACTGCTGTTAACCGCTTTAGGTGTACTTCTCGTTCGTGCTTGTTGGTAGGAGGTCCCTCCCCAGTCGATGACAATGGGACCTCCTAGATTTATTTATGCGCTGTACCATTTCAACTGAAAGAATAAACTGAAAGTGAAACTGAAACCCGCGTGCGTTGGGCCCAGTAACATTTATGAAAAGAACCTGGAGAGCTGGTCGATATTGCAACATTCAGCTGTCAAGCTTTCCTGTTCTCTTGGCAAACTCCCCGTCCTAGGACAACTGGATATGATGGTAGCCTACATCGCTGTCGTAGTAGACTTCTCCTTGGTAGCATTGAATTGCACTGGACCTAGTCTATGTGGGCGTGACCTAATTTGTTGACTGAGCAACGCAGGATCACCTGTCCTCAAATTGTTCGCGGAAACCAGATCGCCAATAGCTCTGCGGCCGTGGACGACGTCGTGAACGAGTTTCAAGACGCCTTCAGTGCTGAACTCGGCTGCATCAACGGTCCCCATGTGCACCTGCAACTCAAGAAAAGAGCTACACCCAAGTTCTGTAAGGCACGCTCTATTAAGTTCACTTTGCGGGATAAGGTTTCTCAAGGACTTGGCCGACTGAGGTTTCTGTAAGGTTTCTCAAGACTTGGCACTGGGGTGCTATCACCGGTTGCGCATGCGGAATAGGCTACGCCCATTGTGCCCGTCTTAAAGAAAGATGGTACCATTGAGATTTGCGTCGATTTCAAAATTACGTGAAATCCTGTCGGCGAACGGGAGCAGAACCCATTGCCGGTGATTGACGGTAGGTTTCCGTGCCTCCCCGCACAGGGCACCTTGAGCAATCTTGCTGACAGTATTGACATCAACCGTGACGTTGTTTTAAGGTGAAGGGAAGAAACCTCAAACGGTGGCCGTAGGAGCCCACTTGAAGCTCCGGCGGATGGGCCCGCTGACTGTTTACCAGGCAGGAAGCACCGGCCCCTATATGTTATTTTAAAACCCCCCCATTGTGATCGGTCCCTGGAAAGGGGCCGCAAAAAAGTATCCTTTCCTCCTTTGTCGTGTATCTCTATTCCAAATCCCGATAATTTTTCACACTTTTTGGTAATGGAATCTCTGGTTAAATCGACACCCATCACTTCCAAGTCTGTCTATCTCATTTCCGAGTTTCTTGAAATCCTTGCAGGCATATCGTTCAAGGCTAAAAAAAACCTCACAACCAGAGAAGTCGCAATTGTAATCCAAAACAAAGAACAATCCTGTAACGTCTTGAAGGAAACGCGCATGGTTGATGTTGACATCAAGATCATGCCCCATCGCAGCCTCAATAGCTGCCAGGGCGGAATTTGTGATCGCGATCTAACGAATGAGACATAAGCAGATCTGCTCGAAGGGCTCCGAGATCAGGGTGTGAAAGCAGTGACGCAAATCAGCATACGCCGAAATGATGAAGTAATTCCAACCGAGCACATAATGTTGACACTTGACCGCTCAAACATTCCTGACTCGGTCAACGCAGGTTTCTTGAGATGTCCAATTTGACCCTACCTGCCGCACCCACGCCGCTGGTTCAAGTGTCAGCGGATTGGGCACGGTAAAACCTCTTGTCGTGGTAAACTGACGTGCGCAAAATGTGGAGCACACGATCATCTAAATGACAATTATAAATCCGAGCACCTGTGCGAACTGCCAGGGACCACACGCTGCCTATTCTAGGAGCTGTGAAAAGTTCAAGCAGGAAAAACAGATCATTGCCTTGAAAGTCAACGAAAACATCACCTTCCCACAGGCACGAAAATGGTTCGCGTCTTTCCCCCTGGGGAGGTACGCCGACGCAGATCGCCGGGGGGCGGAGTGGGGTCTGGTTTCGGTGGGAACCTAGCACCGAGAGCCGACCAGGTCACGCCACCGACCCCCCTGGGTGGTCTCTTGCAGCCCAACCCGCCTCCGCACGGCTCGCTTAGCCAGCAGTGGCTGTCGTGGCAACTACGTCAGGTGGGGATGCTGCTGTGCCCCCTGTTTCCTCCTCTGCACCTTCCCGAAGCACACGCGAGGGCCCAGAAGAGATGGTGATGGAGGAAACCGCAGCAGTTTCTACATCCGCCGCACCGCCTGTGCCTCCACGGGCCCTCCTGACGTCCTCGGCGGTTGCGGCCATAACGAAGGGAATCGCAAAGGGTGCCAAGTCCGAAGGGGGGGCGGGTCGGGAACGCCGCCTACCCCTTCTAAATTTTATGATGAGATGGATGCGGGATCTTTCCTGTCTCTTTCGCAGCGCACGGAGCTGGTCCCTCCATCTAAACCGCCAGATAAGGTAAAAAACCTCTACCAAGAGTGCAAGCCCTGAAAGACCTTACGTAAATAGTCACACTCCAGTAGCTGTAACGCATCATAATGCGAAGAGAAAATATTGTTTAATTGAATTGGTGAGGCCTTTCTGTATAGTTTTGACGACGTGTGCGAGATTCTGCATGCTAATCAGACAAGTGTAATGTGTGTTCATAAAACACATCTAAATTCCAAACACACAAATTTCGTGAATAGTTACCAGGTATACAGAAAGGACAGGGATGGCTGCACACACTCTTCTGGGGATGTTACCATAATCACCTGGAAATCCTTAGCATACCACCCTGTCACTCTGAACACTATTTTTGTGGCTGTTGCAATTCGAACAATAATATATAATAAGTTGATAATGGTATGCTCCACATACATTCCCCCTGATCTGGCACTTTTGAGCTCGGAATTTGCGGTGCTTGTCGATCAGTTGCTCAAACCAGACATTCTAACAGGCTACCTTAACGCGCACAATTCTCTTTGGCGCTCAGCCAGAACTGATGCCAGAGGTCACCTGATTGGAGGAGGAGGAGAAACAACTTTAGTGAGACCTGCAGATGAGACGCGGCCTAAACGTCGCGTCGGTCTGCCGCATGTCGCCTTCTACCTCTTCATGCTGAACCTCCGAAGGAGGTAGCACTTTCGGGTCGCTGGCGTTCGAGGGCAGCCAACACCTGCTGGACGGCCAGAAATTGGATGTTGTAGTCCTTGCTTCTCGCCGCGTCCATAAATTGCGGCGGGATCACTGTGGCTGCGTTGGCCTTGCTTGGATTCACTTCGCAGTTCCATAGGATATGAGCCGCAGTGGCTCTCTCCTTCTTACACAATACAGAGTTATCACTTACATACACTTCAGGGCACATGTGCTTTGCTAGCACCGGGGTTAATAGCGAGTTCGTTTGTAGCTGTCTAAATGTCGCTGATTCTTCTCTTGTCAATTTTGGGTGAGGTGGCGGGAGAGTCCGGCGATTATTGCGGTACCACTCGAGGATGTCCCCGTATGTGATCAGTGGCTCCGTCTCCACAGGCTGGGTCGACTTAGGGGAGGAGGCTGGACTATCAAGCGCGCCGCGGCAGGTGAGCGCGTGCGCTGCCCGGTCGGCCTCCTCGTTCCTGTTGTCAAGCCCTTCGCGGAGACCCAGGGGGCCCACATGCGCTGGGAACCACCGTAGAGTTATTGGCATCGTCCGGGGGGGTAGGGCACCGCACACCCTCACTGCACCGGGGGACACATGGTTCGTGGCATAGCTCAGTATTGCGGGTCTTGAGTCACTAAGCACTGTAGTGCACTTTGGGTTCGTGATGGCTAGCGCGATGGCTAGCTCTTCTGCGAGGTGGGCGTCTCGGGCTGGGAAACTTCCTGCAGTGTACGTCGCTCCTGACGCGGCTGCTATCACTACCGCGGCGTAGGTATTAGGTCGGTTGGGATACTTCGCGGCGTCAACGTAGTAAGCGCCGGTGTCTGCAGCGTGTGTAGCGGTAAGCGCCTTCGCCCTGGCGAGTCGGCGTTCTTGATTATGCTCCGAGTGCATATGTCGTCGAACCGGAGGCACGTGGAGGCTGCCCAGTAGGCTCTGTGGCAGGGATAACGGGACGTTGTTGTCCTGTGATTCTTGTCGGTGGTAGCCAATGCGCTGCAAGATGTAGTGTCCAGTGCGGGTCTGTGACAGTCTCGTGAACTGTGCTATGCGCTGGGCTTCGGCTATTTCATCCAGGGTGTTATGAACGCCCAGTTCGAGGAGCTTGTCTGTGTTGGTGTGTAGGTAGAGGGTGAGTGCCGCCTTGTATGCCTTGCGGATGATGATGTTGAGCTTTTGGCGCTTGACGGCCTTTCAATTGTGAAAGGCTGCCACATAGGCAATGTGACTGATTGCAAACAATTGTATTAATCTGAGAAGGCTAGCCTCCCTCATGCCTGCATGGCGCGTGGACACCCTCCTTATAAGTCTGGTGGCTGCGGCGACTTTGGTTTCCAACTTGCTGATGGTGAGGCCGTTCTGTCTGAGCGCATCTAGGTGGAGGCCTAGTACACGCAGGGTCTTTACGTGTGGGACCTGATTGAGAAATTTCTTACATCTTCGTAGCAAGCCTCTTTAACAAAATACAGCCTGCATACTATAACTTAGGACACAACACATACTCACATCTTGACTTGCCTATTGGCTCCGCATTTCTCTTTTTATGTCTTGACTGTGGCGTGGGCACGGGCGCATTAGGTAGTGACCACTTCCCCACCTCCCTAACATATATATGTAAAGGCCCATACAGTCCATCTTCCCAAAACCGGCTCAGTGAAGCAAGAGGTAACTGGAATACATTTACAGAGACTTCCAAACTACACCACACCTCCATAGGACCCCTACACGTTGAAGAAGCTGCCAAACTCCTCACGCCGCACATCCTCGATGCCGCCGAAAACTTTATTTCCCACGCCTCTGGTGACCCGCACAATCAGAGGAGGCCGTCGTGGAAAGAGGACTGTAGGCCGGCGCGAGAAGACCAGGCTAACACGCTCGCACAATGCTTCCAACACGTGTACAGCTCCGTACATTACACTTATACGTTCACGCAACACAAAACACCTACGGAGAAAAAGCCCTTACATAAAAAAGACAAATCAAAAACTTCTTAAAACTCTGTACTCACATGCTATGAGTTAGGGGTGCCTTGAGCATGTGCAATCCTTCAGCGCCAGATGCAGAGAAGATTACATATACCATGATACAACGCAGAAAGCCAGACAGACACTCTTGAGACACTCCTACACATATTCAACAAAATATGGCTTTCGGGGCAGCTTCCATAGTCTTGGAGGGAGGCCCTTGTAGTGGCTTTCCTGAAGGAAGGGAAGCACCCTTCCTCTCCCGCTAGCTATCGTGCCATTGCCCTGACCAGCTGCCTGTGCAAGCTTCTCGAGAAGATGATAAACAGGAGACTTATGCACTTCTTAGAGTAAAATAGTCTTCTCGAGAGCTGCCAGGCTGGCTTCAGGGCGGGAGATCCACCAATGGTCAAATGGTTGCGTTTGAATCATATATAGAGGATGCCTTCGTTCACAAACAGTGTTACGGTGTTTTTCGACATAGAGAAGGCCAATGACACCGCATGGCGTTACGGCCTACTTAGGAACGTCAGGTCGTTCAGTGTCTCAGGTTATATGTTAAACATCCTAATTAGTTACTTGCCGGAGAGAAACTTTCGCGTGAGAGTCAGTGGTGCACTCTCAAAGGTTCACGTGCACGAATATGGCGTGCCGAAAGGTGGTGTGTTGAGCAGCACACATTTCATTGTCCAGATGAACTCTCTTGGAAAGGCATTGCCAGCTACAATCTCCTAATCTATGTTTGTAGACGACGTGCAGATATCTTTTAAATTGTGTAACATGTCCATCTACGAACGTCAAGTCTAGCGTGGTGTTAAAAAACTTTCGAGCTGGGCAGACAATAATGGTTTTAAATTGGATCCGGCAAAAAGCTCCTGCATTGTAATCTCCAAGAAGCGCAGGGTCCATCCCGACCCAGACATTACTCTTAATGGCGTGTCGCTTCCTGTGAACAAGGAGCACAAGTTCTTAGGTGTTGTGTTTGACCACAAACTGGCATTCATTCCACACATCAAGGAACTTAACCATAAATGTCTGAAAACAATAAATATCCTTAAGGGTCTCTCCCACCAATTGTTTGGGGCTGACAAAAACTCCTGCTGCGCTTGTATACAGCTTTGGTTGAGTGTCCTTTAGACTATGGCAGTGTGGTGTATGGGTCGGCGACTTAAACAGCGTTGCGAATGCTTGACCCTGTGCTACACTTGGGGCTACGTCTTGCGTAAGGTGCTTCTCGCACTTGTCCATTCGACAGTCTGTATGTCGAATGTAACGAGTGGTATCTTGAGAACCAACGGACGTACATGGACTTTCTTTATGCTTTTAAAATTCCATCGCTGAACAGCCATCTTTAACAATACATCCACATCTGCGCTCTTTGTAAATCCTCCATCCGTGCCTCTTCCCTTTTTGCTTAGAGGGAGAGAGCGAGACCTCGGATCTCAGCGCTTTGTTTTTAGATGTGTACAAGTCATCCTTTTCAAACATTTTACCGCCTTAGCATTTCGCCCTGTGTCGTGTGACCTTTCTTTTATGAAAGTTGACAAAAATCGGGTACGGCGAGCTGCAATAGTGCTGCTCTTTCTGTCTGTGCATTTTAAATACCCACGTGCAGAATTTTGCATTGACGATTATAAAACTCAATATGGTCATCTGCGCAGCTCACGGTCCAAATTTCAATGCAGCCAGAACCACGAGCGTGCATGCAACATTTTTTTCAGCAGAAGCGTATGAAATTTTACTGATTGTACGACACATTCTTGAAAATGAAATTCCTAATTCAGTCATCTATACAGATTCCTTGAGTGTTGTTCGTGGACTATCATTGCATAGGCCCCCCAAAACTGCATAGTTAATCTTGTATTCAACACTATCATGTCCGTGTATGCTCAAAAGCATGAGCTACTTATCTGCTGAGTCCCTGAACACGCTCGGATCGCTGGGAACGAGTTGGCAGACGAGAGGGCCGCTGCTGGGGCACTCATAAACACTGTAGACATAACAACCGTATCATATACAGACCTCAAGCCACACATAAGACACACTTGCGTATCACATAGAAAACACACTGGAGTAAACAGACAGATAAAAAGTTACACTTTATAAAACTACGCTTTGGACCATACACCACTGACGCCCGCCACAGACACATGCAAGTCGCCTTGGCTAGGCTGCGGATAGGGCACACTCATGCACCACACTCGTATCTGCTCGCAGGATCTTTAAGACCCTTGTGCAGCAGATGTGGAGAGGCCCTATCCGTAGTTCACACACTCATTCAAAGCACAGCAATCCACACAACGCGACGCAAACACTTCCCACAACTATACACAATAAACGTCGCACTACACTCAGCGTTTTTCTTGTCAGACAATCCCATGTTTTCTAAAAACTGTTTTTTTTTTAATTTTTAGAAGAAGTTATATTTTTAAACCTCATTTCATATCACGCATGATCTCTCCCTGGCGTTTTAAACCAGCCATGCTCATTGTCATTCTCTGATTTCACTTGTGTTTTTTCGGTCCTAGTGTTTACGGTTTCACGTCTTAAGCAAAACCATTGTATTGGCGCTCTTTGCCCCAGTCGCCCTTGCGCCATTACATCTAATCATAATTATCAACAAAATGAGGTTTCCTGACTTGGGGTTCCGACGAAGGCTACCACAAAACTTGTTCTGCGCCCGCCTATAGTCGTCATCCCACTACGGCCTCCTCTGATTGCGCAGGGCACGACAGGCGTGGGGAATGGACTCTTGCGTGGCGTCGAGGATGAACGCCGTAAGAAGTTGAGCGGCTTTATCTATGTGTAGGTGTCTTATGGTTGTGTATTGTAGTTTGGATGTCTCCTAAATGTGTTTCAGTTACCTCGTGCTTCATTGAACCTGTTTTGGGGAGATGGACTGCGTGGGTCTTCACCTATATCTGTTATGAGGTGGGGAATTGGTCACAACTGTATGGGTCCGTGCCCACACCCCACTCGAGACATAAAAAAAGGATTCTAGAGCGAATAGCCAAGTCTAGATTTCAGTATGTAATGTGTCCTAAGTTATGGCATGATGTAGGCTGTTTCTTAATGCAAAGGCATGCTCCAGAGGATGTAAAAATTTCTCTATCATGCGACCTCGGCCTGCCGTTCGAGAAGAGCCCCAGAAGAAATTGTGCGCAAAAGGTCGCCTGTGAATTTGTACTGTCCGGGAAGCTGGTGAACCAGCTCCTCGAAGTGAAAGATCGAAAGTGACAGATCAGGACGAATGTATATGGAGAATACTGTTATGAACCTATTAAATATTTTTGTGTGAATTGCTACAGCATCGAGGACATTGTTGAAGGTGATAGGGTGGTGTGCCAAGGATTTCCGCGCGATTGTGGCTTCACCGCCCGAACACACATTACACATGGCTGATTAGCATGGAGCATCTGGTATACATCGTTAGGATTTCAAGAAGGCCTCTGTAGTTCCATTGCATTATGTTGTGTCTTCCGATTATGAAGTGTTTGGAGCTACTGGAGTGTGTTTATGTATCGTCTTTCGGGGCTTTAACTCTCGGAGGGGTCTTTTTCGGTCTCAGTCTTTATGTTTGGATGCCGGGACTAGCGCCTTTCGCTGCGAAGGAAACAGGAACGGTCCCACGTCCATCTTCTCCGCAGGTGTCCTAGTGGTGCCCGATGGACGAGGCCCCTTGGAATTGGCTTCATTTGGGCGCAACCTTTATTTTACCCGCTGCTGCCGAAGGTGTCGGGATCAGCACAGGTTGCACGGAGGGTGTGGCATGGGTGGGAGTCGATGCGGCACCCCCGGTGTCCATCGCCGCCGCAGTTTCCAGTGGAAGCAGGGAGGCTGATGAAGCAGGGGCCGTAGGGACATCGGTCCCGATGGTGACTGTTGCCACCACAGGCGCTGCTGGCTCAGCGAGTGCTGTGTTGACCGGTTGGGCTTCCTGAGACCACTCAGGGGGGTAGTGGCGGAGGCGTGACCAAGTCCAACTCTCGGTAGTGGGTCTCCACCGAAACCCGGCGCCTCTCCACCTCCTGCGATCTGCGTCGGCGTACCTCCCCAGGGGGATGAGGCGAACCTCCTTCGCACCTCTCGGAAGGTGATGTTCTCTGTTAATTTTACATTGACTATTTTCTTTTCTCGTCAAAATTTCTCGCATGTGCGGGAATACGCCGCGTGTGGTCCCCCGCAATTAACACAAGTGGATGTGGTTGAGTTGCAATTACCTGTCGGTTGGTCCGGTGCGGCGCATTTGGCACAGGTCGTTTTGCCACGGCAAGAGTTTGAACCGTGCCCGAACCGGTGGCATTTGAAGCAGCGGCGCGGGTTCGGTATGTAAGGTCAGACTGGACATCGTATGAAGCCTGCATTGACCGACTCGGGCAGCGTTGAGCAGTCAAATGTCAAGAATAAATGTTTAGTATAGATTTCGGTGTGATTTTGACGCATGGATATCCTTCGCACTGACGTCAAGCCCTGGTCTCTAAGGCCCTCCAGTGGATCTGTCTGTTTCGTTCATCAGGTCAGGATCGCAGATGACGCCCTGGGAGCTCTTCAGCAGGAGGTGGGGCATAATCGTTACGTCTGTATCTACCATGCGGGGGTTTGTTTGAAGAGGTTGATAGATTGCTGCCTGTTGTAAGTTCTATCAGGATATTCTCTGTTTTGAGTTTTTTGGCTTTGTAGGATTTTCAAACAATGCCCTCAAGGAACATGGAGATTGGAAAAGCCGACTGTGCAGTGATGGGCTTTTACTATCCAGGAGATTCTATTATTAAAATGCGGCCAAACTTGTCAGGTTTTGGTAATGTCAACTAAGGCAAGAGAGGAAAAAGTACTTCGGTGCGGCCCCTTTTCATAACCGATCACAGTTTGCTAAAGGTGCCCCGAGCGGGGTAAATTCAATTACTCTGATCTGTTCTACCAAATCTGTTGTGTTCCATTACTCTGATTCTACCAAAAAAGGACCCATAACGTTGCACATTGTGGGGCAGGCACTTTCCAAATATTCTACGCGGCCTTGTGCTGATCATCTACTAGACGAGTGCTCCGTCACATATGTTACGATGATATCGGAAGAGTAATAAGACTTTTGTGGCAGTGCAAGCCTGCCTGCCAACCTCTGGTTTACTGTGCACGTGAATAAACAAAACAATTATTCCCCCCTTGTTTTTCATCGTGATGGCCAGGAGACGCTTTTGTCTGTATAAATGCTGTTCGGTGATGTTTCACATGAACAGTGCTAACAATGCGATTTGTGGAATGTTTCTTTTCCGCCAGGGACATTATATTCCCCTCTCTTTTGGTATTGTTGAAGTGTATAATTTATGTCTTGTTAAGGTGCATAAATTATGTCTATTTTATATAAGTACCTTGAGTTTTGCTTACTAGACACATCAGTATTTCGTCCTGTGACAGTACAATGGCCTTATCACATATTCAAAGCACGAGTTCAGAACTGAACAAATTGTGCCTATGATTTAAACCCAGCATTGACGTCTAATATTGGTACCACACTGAACAAAAACATTTTGTTTTGGATTTGAGAATACGATTCGCAGAAATGGCGCTTAAAATGCAGAAAAAGAAATGCCATCACCCTGCTGGGATTTCAGCGAAGTACTTTCATTAAGATGGCACCAGGATGAGAGCAGTGCGCTGCAAAATGCTGCGCTTCTTCCAGAACTAACGTGTATATTACACTGAGACCCAGCTTTTGGGTCACATAATGTTTTCTACGCGAGTTTATAGATTCCGGCTGGCAAACTGAAAATTTCTTGAATAGCAGTTTCGCAGTAATGATCCATGAACCCCTACAATATTTGACTTACTGAAACAGCACTGTTTCGGCTGAGACGGTGATTTTCTCTCGCGGGAATATTTCTCGCCATGAATTTGTTTAACGCTTTACACAAAAAACTTTGGTCCGTAGTGATGCTTTATTCCGTAATAAACCTTTGGTAATTCCTCCTCTTAAATGAGCTTGTCTTTTATGCAAGCGTTGCTGGTCGCACACGAAAATGCCGTTGATCTTTCCGAGAAACAGATTGTCACCAAAAAGAACTGCCTAAGCATAGTAAGCCAAAACAAGGATCACAATAGAGCTGAGTGTTCAGTTGTATGTGACTTCATGGACCTTACTACGTTTATTACCCTTTTCGAACCAACACAACCGAGCCGCAAACGTGGTCAGGACTGTCGTCGTGGGTACTGTTTGTTTCTTGATCCATTCCCGACAATCTTTCGGCCGATCAGTATTGTCAGCGTCTTTCGTTAGCGAGCCAGTCACACCTCGGGGTTTTTAGTTCGGCTGGCGCGTTCGTGTCGCCGTCTGCATCATGTGACGAGGCGGCCTGACAACTCGTAGAAATAACACAGAAATAAAACCGAAATTTCTGTGTTATTTCTACGAGCCCCTCATTTCCTATTCTGATTCTCTACATGCATAGCGAGGGCCTCCGTTCTGGCAGTCTTGGTGCCATTGGAAGCTTAAGAGGGTTCAACGCTGGTTGACCACTCTCGACATGTCGTACACACTCGAGTCACGGCACGGGGATTAAAAAAGAAGGTCCCCTTCACCCCGAGAAGTCAGAGTGGCGCTGGCTACCACCCCCAAGCACAGAAAAAAAAAATTACATTGACATAAATACCCCGGAAAGCGGAGAGGAAAATCGCTCCGCCGGTAGCGCAGTGGTTATCGCACCAGACCGGTATTCTGGAGGTCATGCGTTCGGATACCACCTGTCGGTCATTTTTTCTCCGCTTTCTTTCTTTCTTTTATTCCAAAATCTTTATCTGTTTCAATGACCTACCACAACCTCCCCTTTGCTTTCCAAGGTTTTCTTGACTGCCTACCCTTATTTCTCTATATCATCATCACCAGCCTATCTACGCCCACTGCAGGGCAAAGACCTCTCCCATTATTCTCCAATTATCTCGGTCCTGTGCCAACTGTGACCAATTTATCCCCGAAAACTTCTTCATCTCATCTGCCCATCTAACCTTCTGCCGCCCCCTGCAACGCTTGCCTTCTCTAGGAATCCACTCTGTTACCCCTAATGACCAGCGGTTATCTTGCCTTCGCATTACATGCCCTGCCCACGTCCATTTCTTCTTCTTAATTTCTACTAATATGTCTTTAACACCAGTTTGCTCCCTGACCCACTCCACTCTCTTCTTGTCCCTTAATGTTACACCTATCATTTTCCGTTCCATTGCCGGCTGAGTCGTTCTCAGTTTAAGTTGAACCCTCTTAGTGAGCCTCCCAGTTTCTGCCCCGTAGGTGAGTACCGGTAAGATGCAGCTGTCATACACTTTCTTCTTCAGCAACAATGGTAGGCTGCTATTCATTATCATTTCTGTATATATAAATATATATGTATATAAAGATACACACATTTTTTTCTTCACTTTCTTTCTTTCCAAATTTTTATCTGTTTCAATGACCTACCATATCCTCCCCTTTGCTTTCCGAGGTTTTCTTGACTGCCAACCCTTATTTCTGTCTCATTTCAACGAGCCCCTTATTTCCTGTTGTGATTCGCTACATGTATAGCGAGGGTCTCTGTTCTGGCAGCCTAGTGCCAGAGGGAGATTAAGAGGGCTCAACGCTGGTCGACCGCTCTTGACATGTTGTAGACACTCTAGTCACGGCCCGGGGTGTCAAAATAAGGTCCCCTTCACCCCGAGAAGTAGAAGTCACACTGGCTACCACCCGCAAGCACAGGAAAAAAAATTTACATGGACATAAATACCCCAGAAAGTGGAGGGGAAAAATAGCCCCGCTGGTAGCGTAGTGGTTATCGCACCAGACGGGTATTCTGGACTTTGTGGGTTCAGATCCCACCTGGCGGGAATTTGTCCTCCACTTTCGTTCTTTCCAAATTCTTTATGTGTTTCCATGACCTACCGTATCCTCCCCTTTTCTTTCCGAGGTTTTCTTGACGGCCAACAATTATTTGTCTGACTTCAATGACCCCCTCATTTCCTGTTCTGATTCGCTACACACACACACCCCCCCACACACACACACATATATATATATATATATATATATATATATATATATATATATATATATATATATAAATATATCGTATCAGTAAACAGTCACATACACAGCCAAAGCAATAACAAACAAGGTTTACTTACGGAACGGCAACGGGACTTGCCTTCATCACAGTGCAGTTCCATGATTTTGCTGTCACATACATTTGGAACACATTTCTTATATGGCTTTGAAGGAAAATGTGAGAAGGAGCGGAAGATGTTTCGGAAACAAAGATTATGCATGCAGTCGGGTTACGCATATGTTACAACAACAACAAACACAACAAGAACAACAACAAAAAAACGAAAAAAAGGGGGGGGGGGAGAGTGAGAGTGAGAAAGGGGTCGTGTTAACAAAGCAGCGTTCAAGGTTGCACCATGACGCGGCAACGTACGCGGCGTGGGCTGCAAGTTCAGACAATGCGGGAAACTGGACAATCGCGGCTTCAAAAGGAAGGGAAGGGTGTACAGAAAGGTATTATGTGGCTGGGGAGACTGGTTGGAGCAGAAGCGAAGATAGGCGTGTCCCCCGCGGACAGAGAGAGTAGGTACGGGGCACAAAAGAGCATTTCACTGAAGCTAGCAACTGAACAGGAAATAGGTAGAGTCTATAGATCGCAAAGGGATAAAATTCCCCGCATTTCCCCGAGGGGAAGAATGTGAAAGTGCGAATGCCGAAGTTGAATTTGCGCGGTTCGGTAATGTTCGCGAAAGAGAGATCACACACACACACACACACAACTACAAAGAAAGAAAGATGCATTTATTCACAGACACCTATTTCTGTTGTCGTTGTACTTGATTGCTAGAGTTGATCTCAGCTTTGAAATTTCGTGTCAGTACTCCTTTAAGCGGGTGCATTAGCCCTTCTCACGCCCGATTCCTGGCCAATCCGCCACGTGGGTATGTGCCATGTCAGCGGCCAGCAGCGCGCGCCCATCTCCCCCCGTTGCCAAGGAAGACGAGGAGATTCCTGGCCAATCCCCCACGTGGGTATGTGCCATGTCAGCGGCCAGGCAGCGCGCGCCCATCTCCCCCCGTTGCCAAGGAAGACGAGGAGCGCGCGCACCCGCAGCTGTTGCTATGTGGACGGACGGCGGTCACCGGAATTCAGGGTCGCTTATAAAGTGCATTCGCACTTAAAACATTCTTAAGTGGTGGTGCGAAGGAGGCCTCCTTCCCAAGGACAAATGGCATTGTTGAGCCACAATAGGCTCATAAAGCTGCTGTATTTGGAGAGTTTCTGCGAATTCTGATGGGAAACTCAATAGTAGGAAATAAATAACATTTATAAAAATTATGAGGCCACCAATTTTAATCGATTAATCGAGGCCACCAATTTTAATCGAGAAATTAGCACGTTAGTTTTCCGTGACTTTCATTATTCCCAACTGTCGCTGACCCATCTTTATGAATGAGGTAAGATTCCTGAACCTCGCTGTCGTGGAGCGTTTTGAAGGCGGATTCTAAATTCGTTGCTTTAAGCGGTTGAAATGCATGCCCGGGTCTGTTCACATGTCTTGACAGGGGCAAATGAGGGCAGCTTTTTGCATGAGCGCCGTGATTACTTAACCGTATTGGGAAGGGCGTTTCAGTTTGGCCGATGTATTGTTGCCTACAAACAGTGCACTCTAGAAGGTACACGACATTAGCGGAGTCACAGTTAAAGTTAACTTTTATATTTACGTAGTAGTCTGAAGCCATGCTGGTGGCGCGCTGTGTAGTGGTCATGTGTGGACATAATTTAATTTAAATCGGGGTTTATTACCGTGCATGCAGCCAGTAGTTTCCGGTCGATTGATACGAGAGTTCAAAAGAAAGTCGCCTAAATTTTTGTTACGCCGGTAGACAACGCGTGGTGGTTCGGGGATTATGCTTTTTAGGCGGTCACTTTGCCTTAGGATATTGTGATGCTTTTTTAGTGCGGTTGACACTCTTGGAGCTGAGGATGAGTGGGTTAAAACTAAATTATTGGTGGGTTACCGTACGGGGCTTTTTCTTAGAGGTTTTCTTACGGTCTAATTGGTTGGCTCGCACAATAGCGTCGTCGATAACTTTTTCCGGGTATTTTTATTCAGGAGGGTGGTCTTGAGTTCTCGAAGGTTTGAGTCAAAGTCGGCTTGGTTTGAGAAAATTGTCCTAAATCGTTGTGCTTGGCTGTAAGGTATTGCTGTCTTGCAGTGTCTGACATGGCTAATTTGTAAGTGCAAATACAGCCGCGTGTCTCGTTTTCTATACAATTTAGTTTGAAGCCGACCTTGGGAGGTAGTAACGGTGACGTTCAGAAAGTTTATACTGTGTTCGGAATAGGAATGAGCAAGGGAAATACTAAAATGGGCTAGGTTAAATGCCTCAATGAAGGAAAGGAGCTCCGCGTCACCGTGTTGCCAGATCATGAATATGTCATCAATATACCTTTTAGAGTACATTGGCTTTAAATTTTGGTTGTCAAGAAAGTTTGATTCGAGGTGAGCCATAAAGATATTGGCGTAGTTAGGTCCGATTCGTGTTCCCATTGACGTTCCGCTGACGTGCACGTAATGAACTCCGTCGAAATCAAAATTGTTAAGTTCAAGAATAAGCCTAAGGAAGGGTTTGAGAGCAGAAGAATCGATAGGTTTGTCGCACGATGACTGCTCATACTCAAGGGATACAGAGGCGATGCCATTTTTATGGGGGATATTAGTATACAGTGACGCAACATCGAGGGTGACAAGAAGGTAGTTATCAGGAACTTCAATTTTTGAGATATCGGAGAGAAAGTCATTGGTATCCTTAATTAAGGAGGGAAAGCTGTGCGCAATTTTGCAAATGAGATAATCCACATAGCGCGAGTGATTTTTGGTAAGAGTGCCAATGCCAGAAACAATGGGGTGCCCGGGGTTGTTCACCTTGAGAATCTTTGGGAGAAGATAGAATTTACGGGTGCTGGGTTTAAGGGGATCAGGGAACGAGCCATGGTTCCATTTATTGTTGTGTTTTTAACATGCTCAGCAAGTTTATCTTTGACAATTGGCTTATAGTATTGAGCAGGCTCATTGGGTAGTGGTATATTGAACGTCTATACGGATAGTTGCTGATTGGCCTCGTTAACATAGTCGGTTTTGTCAAGGATTAAGATTGAGCCTTCCTAGTTGGCAGGTTTATTAATTATGTCAGGACAGCTTGCGAGTTTCTCTAGGGCTTTCCTTTTTTTGGTAGTCATGTTGTGGTGGAAGGATATTTGTGTTTGGTATGCTTTCCGCACATCGTGTCGGACAGCTTTGATGTACATGTCACGGCAACTATCACGCTGGGTGGGAGGGGTTCATTGTTCGTAGTTAGGTAGGGTTCTGCGGGCTTCTTCCGTCGCGGGGTGATCGTAGAAGTATTCTAGTAGCCTCATCTTTCTTGCGAGATTATCTAAGTCCTTTAAAAGTTGAAATTCATCAAAACCACCAGTAGCGGGGAAAGGTTTAGGCCCTTTGACAAGACGTTCATCTGATCTGGGGAGGGGGTTATACTTGAAAGTTTCATTACATTCCCGGTAAGATTTTTTTGTGACGGCAGACGAGGGAAAATTATTAGTACAGGGGGTTAACTGAACTCGTTGCGTGGCAATATTCGAAGCATTTATTACAGTTGTGGTGACATTAATGGTCGTATTTTCAGAGTGGGGGCAATTACTAGTGGCGGAAGTTGCTAGGATCTTACTCGTGTTCCCAGTGTTACAACTGTTGTCTCGGTTAAATTTTCGGGATTTTGTTCGGGATATAGTGGAGGCCATCTTGGATTCGCAGTAGCTTAAGAGGCTCAACTCTATTTTGCTTAGTTTCTGAGTAAGTAGTTCAGCGTTCTTTCGGGGAGAATGGGCCGTAGTTTTGAAAAGATTGAGAATTTTTTTAGTTAATTGTAAAGATGCTTTAATGAGTACCTGGTTCCACTTATTTATGTTGGGCGGGGAGAGTTTGCTAGTACAACGTTTTATTGTTATTCTAAGACCCCTGGGAGCGACCGCGGCAGTCAAATACTGTGCAAGAGCGAAAACGTGCAATTCGGTTTGTATGCGCTGTTCTGATTTTTCTTAACTTTGAAAATTGTCTTGAAATTGGGAAGGAGGCCGCGCTACCTGCTTTTTTGTTTTGTAGTCAGTTCCTGCTATGCTGATTCATTCGAAGGTTGTAAGGGCATGTGGCACGGAGGCCTAGATTTTGGACCCGGGAAGGTCCGGCGGATGCGGTGGTGTTGGTTTTCGTGGGCTCGGCAGTCGCTGAAGATGCGGAATTCTTGCGTGGCATGCTGTTGGTGAGGCACTGGTCGGGGAGCTTCGTAGTGTCGCCGCGAGCGTTCCCTCGGGGCGTTGTGGCCGCTGCAGGTTTGCCAGTTGGGGGCGGCGCGCAACTGACGCGATGCCCGTCCGTGGACTTCAGGGTTGGGGTACTAGCGTTCGCCCGGGGCGCCGTGGTTGCGGTTGATCTGGGGGGCGGTGGCGGTGGGCTGGTGGCACGACACTGCTCCGGGCTCCTTACACTGGATAGAATTGGAGGTAGTGGTGAAAAATCGCTGCCATTTGGTAAGCTAGCCGGGGCTGCAACTTGGTTGGCGGTGCAAGCGAAGTCGCGCCAGCACAGAGGATTGCAGCGCTGTTGTATAAAGCAGGGTGCACGAATGTGGTCGGCCAGCAAGGCCACACCCTTGAAGCTCGGGTGTAAGCCATCAGCAGCGAGTACTCGGCAGGCTGGAAGGTTCATAAAGCCATGATCGACGAAGCGGAGAAAGCGTGAGGGGCGGCTAAACTCTCGGAGAAGTGAGTTGAAACGGCATTCCGTTTCGTTGCAGCACCGAGCGAAGCGAAAGATGCGGTAGTCGCGGCGGCGGTTAGTGGAGCGGGGAAGAATAAGACTGGCGTATATAGTGGAAATGTTCGGCCTAGATTCAAGAATGAGTTCAGTAAGTAAGCGGTAGTCAGGGAAGCACCTTCAGCGAAAGTAGACCTGAGATTAGTACACAAAAAAAAACTGTAGTGGCCGAGGCAGGGATAAAGTCGATGAGTGAGCGTGCTTCAGCAATGCAGGCGCCAGGCTGAGAAACAAAAGCGGGGGTTCCAGAGCAGAGGGGATCGAAGTGATGATACAAATACTTGGTCTGGGAGTCCTCGATCACAACTGTTGTGGTGTCAGTCTGCGGAAATTTCCAGACGATGCTCTTTGCTGTGTCCTGTCAGCGCTCATGGTAGAAACAAATGTAGAGAAAGATAAAACTCACAAATTGAACAGAATAATATAAGTAATGAGTCGGATACACAGCAAGAACAATAACAAACCAGGTTTACTTACGTAGCGGCAACGGGACTTGCCTTCATCAGACTACAGTTACATGATTTTGCTGTCAGAAACATTTGGAACACATTTCTTATATAGCTTTCAGAAAACTTTGAGAAGGAGCGGAAGATGTTTCGGAAACGGAAAGAATGCATGCAGTCGGGCTACGCCTATGTTACAACAAGAGCAGCAACAACCCAAAAAAAAGAAAGAAAAGGGGGGGCACGCGAGAGAGAAAGGGGTAGTTTTAACAAAGCAGCGTTCAAGAGTGCACCATGACGGGCCAGCAAACGCGGCATGGGCCGCATCTATACCGACGCCTAGCCCACGAAAACCAACAGCAGCGCCTCCGCCATTCCTTCCGGGTTCAAAATCGAGCCCTCCGTGCCACATGCCCTTACAACCTTCAAAAGAATCAACATAGCAGCTACTGACTACAACACAAAAACAAAACAGGTAATGCGGCCTCCTTCCACGTTTCAAGACATTTTAAAGTTAAGAAAAATCACCGAAAGCGCATACGTTCCGAATTGCACGTTTCCGCTCTTGAACAATAGTTGACTGCTCCAGTCACTCCCAGGGGTCTTAGGATCAGAATAAAACCTGCTACTACCGAACTCTCCCCGTCCCACAGGAATAAGTGGAAACAGGTACTCGATAAAACATCTTTAAAATAACTATATAATGCTCAATCACTGCGAAACTACGGCCCATTCTCTCCAAAAGAAAGACGAACTACTTAGTCAGGAACTAAGCGAAAGAGAGTCGATCCTTTGAAGCAACTACGAATCCAAGACGGCCTCCGCCATATCCCGAAAAAAGCCCGAAAATGTAACCGAGATAACATTTGTAACACTGGCAACACGCGTAAGAACCAACAACTTTCGGCAGTAATAAATGGCCCCACTAGGACAATACGACCAATAATGTCACTACGACTGTAATATATTCTTCGACTTCACCAACCCAATGAGTTCAGTTAAACCCCTGTACTAATAATTTTTTCTCGTCTTCCGTCACAAAAGGAACTCTTAACGGGTACGTAATGAACCTTTCAAGTATAACCCTCTCCCCAGCTCAGATGAACGTCTTGTCAAAGGGCCTAAACGTTCTACTTCTACGATCACCCCGCGATGGAAGACGCCCGCCGAACCCTACCTAACTATGAGCAATGAACCCCTCCCACACAGCGTAATAGTTGCCTCGACCATCGCCTCGACATCTACAGTCAGGATCAATTTGAAGGTTATCGCGGGAACACCGACCAAGCAAGACGACAGCGCCGTTCCGTGGCACTTTTTTTTCATTCGCGTATATGAGATTATGCTACCCTCTCTGACTCTTTGGCTGTTCTATACAATTCGCGCACCCCCAGTTTTTTTTTTATTGATTTTTGGATGACGTATCCGCGTTTAGTTCCTCGGCAAATTGATAACTCCAAAGTTACCGCAAAAATGCGGCATTGCGTAAGAAAAATACAAATTTGTTTAGACTACAATGCCCCTGCTTGCCGACGTAGTTTCCCTGAGAACACTGCGTATCAGTTTGAAGTATATCGCTGATGGGAGAAAAGAATAAAGAAAAAAAGAAACGAGCGCGGCCGTTATCGTTTCTGATGGCTGTGCGCGCAGTGCATGGAACAGCCAAGGGAGAAGCAAACATAGCATAATCTCGCCGTCGCTGATGCTAAGAAGTGTCACACAAAGGTGCTATCGTCGCGATCAGTCGGTGCTCCCGCGATAACCTTCACATTGATCCCGACTGTACATCAATGCTGTCCAACACGATGTGCGAAAAGCATACCAAACACAATTTTCTTTCCCCACAACATGACTACCAACGAAAAGAAAGCCCTTGAGGAACTCGCCAACTGCCCTGACATAATTATTAAACCGGCCGACACGGGAGGTGCAATCGTTAGCCTTGACAAAACCGACTATGTTAACAAGGCCAATAAGCAACTATCAGTATCGACGTTCTATAAAGCACTACCCAATGATCCTATTCAAGACTATAAGCAAATTGTCAAAGATAAACTTGCTGGGCTTGTTAAAAAAAAACAATAAATTAAACCACGGCTCGTTCCCTGATCCCCTTAAGCCCAGTAGCCGGTATATTCTATCTTCTGGCAAAGATTCTCCAGGTGAACAATCCAGGGCACCCCATTGTTTCTGGCATTGGCACTGTTACCGAAAACCTATTGCGCTATGTGGATAATCTCAATTGCGAAGTTCCGCCCCGCTTTCCCTCTTTCATTAAGGATACCAATGACTTTCTCTCAGACCTCTCAAAAATTGAAATTCCTCATAACTGCATTCTAGTCGCATTCGATGTTGCCTCACTGTATACTAACATCCCACATAAAGATGGCATCGCCGCTGTATCCCTTGCATATCAGTCGTCATCGTGCGACAAACCTATCGATTCTTCTGCTCTCCAAACCTTCCTTAGGCTTATACTGGAACTTAACAATTTTTAATTCGACTGAGTTCCTTACGTGCAAGTCAGCGGAACGTCAATGGGAACTCGAATCGGACGTAACTACGCCAATATCTTCATGGCTCACCTCGAAACAAAGTTTTTTTGACACTCAAAATTTAAAGCCAATGTACTGTAAGGTATATTGATGACATATTCATGATCTGGCAACCCGGTGACCAGAGCTCCTCACCTTCATTGAGGCATATAACCAAGCCCATTCTAGTATTTGACTTGCTCATTCTTATTCGGAACATAGTGTAAACTTTCTGGACGTCACCGTTACTACCTTCCCAGGTCGGCTTCAAACTAAACTGTACGAAAATGAACAGACACGCGGCAGTATTTGCATTTCCAAAGTAGGCGTGGCAGACACTGCAACACAGCAATACCTTACAGACAAGCCCTTCGATTTTGGGACAATTTGCTCAAGCTTAGCCGACTTTTACTCCAACTGTCGAAAAGTCAAGACCGCCGTCCTGAAAAAAAATACCCGGAAATTTTTTCGACGACGCTATTGTGCGAGCCAACCAATTAGACCATAACGATCTGTAAGAAAGAGCCCCGAACAGTAACCCGCAAACTAATATAGTTTCAACCCATTCATCCTCCGCTCCAAGAGTGTCAACCATACTAAAAAAAACATCACAATAATGTAATGCAAAGTGGCCGCTTAAAAAGCATATTCGCCAAACCACCACGCGTTGTCTACCGGCGTATTAAGAAATAAAGCGACTTTCTAACTAACTCTCGTATCAGCCCACCTATAAACTACTGGCTGCATGCCCTGTAATAAACCCGTATGTAAAGAATGGCCACACATTACCACTACACAGCGCGACACCAGCACGGTTTCAGACTATTACGTAAATATAAAAGGTGACTTTAACTGTGACTCCGCTAATGTCGTATACCTTCTAGAGTGCACTGTTTGTAGGCAACAATATATCGGCCAGACTGAAATGCCCTTCCGAATAAATTTTAATAATCACCGCTCTTATGCAAAGAGCTGCCCTTATTTGCCCCTGTCAAGACATGTGAACAGTCCCGGTCATGCATTTGAACCGCTTAAAGCAACTATTTTAGAATCCGCTTTCAATACGCACCACGACAGCGAGGCTCGGGAATCTTACCTCACTTAAAAATTTGGGTGACCGACACTTGCGATTAATAAAAGTTACGAAAAACTATCCTGCTTCTCCATCGAATAAAATTGGTGGCCTCACAATTTTTACAACTACGTTCATTCATTATACCCTTGAGTTTCCCATAAGAAATCGCAGAAACTCTGCAAATACAGCAGCTTTATTAGCCTAACGCGGCTCAACAATGCAATTTGTCCTTGTAAAGGAGGCCTCCTTCGCACCACCGCTTAAGAATGTTTATCCCTTTGTTATCGATAGACCCTACCTATTTCCTATTCAGTTGCTAGCTTCAGTGAAATGCTCTTTTGTGCCCCGTATCTACTCTCTCCGTCCGCGGGGGGAACACCCATCTTCGCTTCCGCCCCAACCAGTCTTACCAGGCACTGAGTACCTTTCTGTATACTCTTCCCTACCTTTTGAAACCGCAATTGTCCAGTTTCCCGCATTGTCTGAACTTGCAGTCCACGCCACGTACGTTGCCCCGTCATGGTGCAAACTTGCACGCTGCTTTGTTAACATGACCCCTTTCTCTCTGGGTCTTTCTGCCTCTATTTTCTCTTTTCGGTTGTTGTTGTTGTTGTTGGGTCAACATAGGCGTAGCCCGACTGCATGCATTCTCTCCGTTTCCGAAACATCTTCCGCTCCTTCTCACAGTTTTCTGGAAAGCTATATAAGAAATGTGTTCCAAGTGTTCTTCACAGCAAAATCATGTAACCGTAATCTCATGAAGGCAAGCCCCGTTGCTGCTACGTAAGTAAACCTTGTTTGTTATTGTTCGTGTGTATCCGACTCTTTACTTCTACTATTTCTGGGCGCTTTGTGAGTTTTATCTGTCTGCAGACTTTATTATATATATATATATATATATATATATGTAGGTATGTATGTTCATATATGTATTTATATAATGTAACAGAGATAGTGGCCGGTATAAGGCGCGCCATTGTGGCCAAAAGAGTGTGTGCTCAACTGAGGCCGAGACTGACTGTCAGGTGGCGTCAATCCCCCAACTGGGTCTATGTGCAAGGGTCAGTTATCGGAGCAGCCCCATCGAGAGCGATCTTGCTGAGAGACCTGCGCGTGGACTCTCGAGCTAGCTTGGTCTCTGGTACAACCAGCCCCCGTTACCACGCTCTAGCCGTTTGCTAATAAACCCGATTATATTTTGGTGGAGGTCGTAGTCTTTGCACAGTCCCCGGCCTGGAACTACGAAGCAAGTGAGTGGTCCCTCCCGTCTCCCGAGGAATCGAGCATGGCATGACCTCGCCGCAGCCTGCGCCTGTCCTCTGCTCCGGGTCACTGCGTCAACGCGACCGCCCCCCCCCCCCACCCACCGTTTTAACCGGTAGCGACGAAATCAATTCGGAAGATTGGCTCTTGACATACGAAAGGGTGAGCACCCACAACCGCTGGAATGACGTTGCCAAACTCAACAACGTCCCTTTCTCCCTCGACAAATTAACTGAGTCATGGTTTCATAACAATAAACCGAAGATGCAGACTTGGTCGGCCTTTAAGACAAGGTTCCTGGCAGCGTTTGGTCACCCCGCTCTACGCAAGTAAACGCCGAACAACGCCTGCGTGTCCGAGCCAAGCAGCTCAATGAAAGTTACACGAGTTACATCGAGGACGTTGTAGACCTTTGCAAGCCAGTTGACCCTGCGATGCCGGAGATCGAGAAGATCAGACACCTTTTTAAACAGGTAAAAGAATTCGCCTTTCAGATGCTGCTAAACAAAAACCCACAGACTGTGGACGAAATCTCTACTTGGTGCCTGAGCTACGATGAACTGCGCAAGCAGCGTGTCGTTACTCGCCAGAGAACATCGCCCCATTAAGATTGCTCACGGGGATGCCTTTCCTCTCTCACGAAGCCACATGACCTTTCTTCTCTTCTGCCGCACATCGAGGCGTTCGTGCGCGCAGAAAATGCTCGACAGCTGGCTCTGCTTCCTAGTGTTCATGAGCCTGTACCTTCGCCTTAACTGCCTTCGACTGTACGCCGCATAATCAGGGAGCAAGTCGCCGAGGCGCATCTTGCAGATCGCCAACCTACACATATGCCGGCCCCCGTCGCTCAGTTGTGGCATCGGCGGCCACCACCTGCTAGCGACGTCCATCGAGTGCCTCCTTATGGACCGCAACAGTAGTACACCCATGGACACTTGGGTAAGGCACCGAATTCGTCCTTTGCCGACCGTCCGTCCTTTTCCAGCCGTCGCTCCTTTTCCCCGCGTCGCCATTCGCCGTCTTTTATGCGTGCCCGCAAAAATCCGACCGCTGAGGGAAAGTAACGGCTGCAGTTCCCGAGTCAAGAACTGCAGCCCCGTCAAAAATCCGAAGCTCTCCTCTCTCACCCGCCAATGTTATACACGTGACTGTTGAAGGTGTCGCCGCCCTCGAGTTTATTGACAGTGGCTCCGCTGTGTCTGTGTTAACTGAACGTCTACGCCGCTCATGACGTAAAGTTACGACGCCTCTCTCTGTCCCTACCCTTCGGACTGCGAGCGCGCAAGAGATTAAACCGTTGCCATGTGTGCCGCTGAGATGTTCATCCAAAACGTCACCTATGTCATCGAATTCATTGTCCTCCCATCATGTTCCAACGACATAATCCTCGGCTGGGACTGCCTATCCCGACATCACGCCATAATTCATTGCGCACGTTTGAAAAATGAACTTCTACCGTTATACGAGCCGCCGGCGAACGAGCAGTCGGCCAAATGAATTGTTTCCGAAGACACGGACATTTCCGCGAGATCTTTAGTCATAGTGCGCGTTTTGTGCAATGTGGATGACACGACTGTGGTTTTCACGCCTTCCAGGTCCTTCCTCTCGCGAAAATTTCTGCCTTTACCCTCTGCTGTCATCGACGTCCAGTCCGGTTGCAGCTTAATCGTCATCTGTAACCCACCACTTTGCCCGACTACCTCGTTCCATGGGGAATGTATAGGGTATGTGGAAGCCATTGATCTTTCTCACGTGAACGCTGTGCCCGACGAACCATCACTGCTCACTGTTTGCACACTTAGTCCTGTGCGTGCGTCAAGCTCGGATGCGTTCCTGCAGTCCGTCGACAAGCGCCTTAGCCTTGAGCGACGGGACAAGCTCATTGCCCTCCTTCAGAGTGTGCGCGACTCCTTTGATTGCGTACAAACCACCCTGGGATGCACGTCGGCAGTTTCATTAGAACTAGACACCGGCTCCCACGACCCACTGCGGCACAGACCATATCTCGTGTCTCCTACGGAGTGCTGCGTGATAGACGAGAAAGTGTTCGTTATGCTTACCCGTAAAGTCATCTGACCCTCTACCAGTCTGTGGGCCTCTCCTGTTGTTCTGGTCACAAAAAAGGACGGGTCGATCCGGTTCTGCATGGATTATCGCCGCATCAATACGTCTACACGCACGGACGTTTATCCGCTGTCCCGTATCGACGCCGCTCTTGACGGCCTCCAGGGTGCCGAGTTTTTTTCCTTATTGGACGTGCGGTCTGGTTACTGGCAAGTGCCCATGGCTGATGCCGACTGTTCCAAAACAGCGTTCATTACACCTTCGGTCTTTATAAATTTAACGTGATGCCGTTCGGGATTTCTAATGCGCCAGCCACTTTATACGAATGATGGACAACGTTTTACGGGGGCTTAAGTGGAAAACCTGTCTTTGTTATTTAGATGACATTGTTGTGTTTTCATCGGGTTTTGGCACGCACCTTGAGCGCTTTAAGCAAGTGTAGACCTACCTCACGTCAGCCGGCTTGCAACTGAATCTGAAGAAGTGCCGCTTTGCTGCTCGCAAGCTATCAATTGTGGGCCATATTGTGTCCAAAGAAGGCATCCTTTTTCCCAAACCGGCTACTTTGAAAGACCTCCGAAGCTTGATCGGCTTTGGAGCTTTATCGGCTTATTTCCTCTGATTCATCCGACATTTTGCCACCATCATTTGATTTGATTTGATTTGATCATCGCCCCTTTAAGGCAGCTCCTCAGCGGACACAACGAACGTCTCCAGTGGTCGCCTGCTTGTGACAACTAATTTATGACCATGCGGCGCCTGCTTACGGCGCCCCCAATACTCCACCATTTTGAACCCCTTGCACCTACTGAAGTGCACACTGACGCGAGTGGTGTCGGTCGTGGCACCGTAGTCACTCAGCGTAAAGCTGGCTTCCATGAATACGTCGTCGCATACGCCAGATGCACTCTGACGAAGGCGGAACGGAATTATTCAGTAACAGAAAAAGAATGTTTGGCAATCGTTTGGCCAATCAACAACTTTCGCCCTTACCTTTACGGTCGTTCATTCCACGTCGTCACGGAACACCACACCCTCTGCTGGCTGTCTTCACTCAAATACCCTTATGGCAGACTCGGTCGTTGGGCTCTTAGCCTGCAGGCGCAGGACATTCGCGTCGTATACTGGTCTGGACGCAGACACACGGATGCTGATGCCCTGTCCAGATCACCCGTGAGGTCAGACGATCACAGTTCCTATATGCCAGATTATACCGTGGCGTCTCTAGACTCCGTTGACATGGCTGCGGAACAGGTCCGTGCGGTAAAGATCCGTGGATCGCCTCTGTCCGTCAATATTTGTCAAGTCCGTCAACAGTTGCGCCCCTCGGGCGCTGCGCCGCCAGGCTTTGCACTGCGCCCTTTGGGACGACCTTCTTTACTGCCGCAATTATTCATTTGAAGTCTTGAAGTGGTTACTCGTCGTCCCTGGCCGTCTGCGCTCTGATTTCTGCTCCCACTACCACGCCGACGCAACGTGCGCGCACGCTGGGGTGCTCAAAACGTACCACCGCATAAATCTCTCAGAGGGGTGGGTTTTTCTGTCACTTCCCGCAAAGAGAACAGTCGTCAAATCATGTTTTACGGGTTGCGGTGCAGCTTTCGTCGATTAGTGCTTTCAGCAGCATACATGCGCGTTGCTTAGGACGACACGAAAGCGACGCCTACTTTTGAGTTGGCAGGCCGCCTCGTCACATGATGCCGACTTCGACACGAGCAAGTCGGTCGAACTAAAATCCCCGAGGTGTGACTGGCTCGCTAACGCAAGACGCCGACAATACCGATCTGCCGAAAGATTATCGGGAATGAATCTAGAAACGAACAGTACGCCCCGACGACATTACTGACGTAATGTTTGCGTCTCTGTTCTGTTGGTTCTAAGAGGGTAATAAACGTAGTAAGGTCCATGAAGTCACATACAACTGAACACTCAGCGCTAATGTGATCCGTATTTTGGCTTACTATGCTTAGGCAGTTCGCTTTGGTGACAATCTGTTTCCCAGAAAGGTAAACTGCATTTTCGTGTGCGACCAGCAACGCTTGCATAAAAGACAAGCTCATTTAAAAGCAGGAATTACCAAATGTTTATTATGCATTAGAGCGTCAATACGGACCAAAGTTTTTCGTGTAAAGTTTTAAACAAATTCACGGCGAGCACTATTCCCGCGTGAGAAAATCACCGTCTAAGCCGAAACAGTGCTGTTTCTGTAGGTAAAATATTGTAGGAGTTCATGGAACATTACTCCGAAACTGTTATTCAAGAAATTTTCAGTTTGCCAGCCGGAATCCATGAACTCACGTAGAAAACATTATGTGACCCAAAAGCTGGATCTCAATGTAGTATACAGGTTTGGTATGCAAGACCTGCAGCGTTTTGCAGCGCAGTGCACTAAAGTCTGGTGTCTGCTTATACGAAGTCGCAGGCTGAAATCCCAGCAGGGTGATGGCATTTCTTTCTATGCCTTGTAAGTGCCATTTCTGCGAATCGTATTCTCGAATCTAAAACAAAACCTTTTGGTCCCGTGTGGAACGAACATATCAAACGTCAATGCACTGTTTAATTCACAGGCACAATTTCTTCAGTTCTGAACTGGTCTTTTAAATATGTGAAAAGGCCTTTGTACTTTCAGGGCACGAAATAATGATGCATCTATTAGGTAAAAGTGGGACTTCCTTATACCGGCTACACATAATTTATCCACCTGAATGAGACAATTTATGCAATTCAACTGGACAAAAAAGAGGGATAATATAAGCTCTTGGCTGGCAATGAAACCCTCCACATATCGCAATGGGTAGCTCTGTTCACGTAAAGCATGAGCGAACAACCTTCACAGAGAGAAAAGTGGCTCCTGGCCGTCGGGAGGAAAAACGAGGGAGGAATATTAGTTTTTTTTATTCACATGCCTAGTTGAACAAAGGTAGGCACGCAGGCTTGCACTGCCACAAAACTCACATTACTCTTCCGATATCGTCGTAATATATGTTAAGGTGCACTAGTCTATTAGTTGATTAACACAGGGTCGCGTAGAAGCTACTCGTAAAGTAAGCGGGATGGGGATATGGAATGCATGGCGCACTCTAGTAAAGTGCCTTTGCCGTGAGGTGAAACGTTTGGGCTGCTTTTTTGGTAGAATATAAGTGTTTAGAACGAATTGGAATAATGGAATTTCTCCCGCACAGGGCCCCTTACGCGAGCTTGGTGATGGTATTTGCGACACCGTGGACCCCGAGGCCCCCAACATAACCTTGAGCTACCGTGGTGATGTGTTTAGATGTGAAGGGTAAGAAACAACAAACTGTTACCGTCAGAGCCCAGATACAGCTGCGGCGGATTGGCTCCCTGTCTGTTTACCAGGCAGAGAACTACGATACGTCTACAGCTATTATGTAAAGCTGACGAAGAAAATACCACCGTTCCCTGCTTTTCCCTGTTGGATTTGAATGTGTTAAGCCTCCCCCTCCACCCAAAACGCGATCGGTCCCTGAAAAGGAGCCGTACCGAAGTCTCCTTTCCTACCTTCCCTGGTTGATATTTCCAAAACCGGACAATTTCGCCCTCTTTCTAGTAATAGAATCTCCTGACCGGTCAAAGCCCTTCACTGCACAGTCTGTTTTTCTCATCTCCAAGTTTCTTGAGGGCATTGCCGGAAAACCCTACAAAGCCAAGAAACTGAAAACACAGAACATCCTCATCGAACTTAACTGCCACCAATCTATGTTACCGGTACTCACCCATGGGGCAGAAATTTGGAGGCTCACTAAGAGGGTTCAACTTCAATTGATAACGACTTAGCGGGCAATGGAGTGAAAAATGATAGGTGTAACATTAAGGGACAACAAGAGAGCGGAGTGGGTCTGTGAACAAACGCGCGTTACGGACATATTGGTAGAAATTAAGAACAAAAAATGAACGTAGGCAGCGCATGTGATCCGAAGGCAAGATAACCATTGGTCATTATGTGTAACAGAGTTGATTCCTAGGGAAGGCAAGCGTTGCAGGGGGCGGCAGAACGTTAGATTGGCAGATGAGATCAAGAAGTTTGCGGGGATAAATTGACCGCCGTTGGCAGAAGATCTGGGTAATTGGAGAATAATTTGAGAGGCATTTGCCCTGCAGTGGGCGTAGATAAGCTGGTGCTGATAATGATGTTGATGATGATGAGCAAACTATCAACCTCTTCAAACAAACCCGCGTGGTACACCAGATATAAACATCACGCCCCACAACACGTTTAACAGCTCAAAGAGCATATCTGCGATGCCTAACTGATGAACGAAAGACAGACAGATCTGCTCGATGAACTTCGAGACCAGAGCGTGCGGAAGTGCGAAGAAGAACGATGCTTCTAAATGACACCGAAATCCGTAAAAAAACCTTATCTTGACATTTGACTGCTCAACGCTGCCTCAGTCGGTCAAAGCATGCTTTATATGATGTCAAATCCGACCTTAATTACCAAACCCGCGCCGCTGATTCAATTTCCGGCAGTTCGGATAGGGTACAAACTCTTGCCGCGACAAAACGACCTGCGCCAAATGCGCCGCACCGGACCACTGACAGATAATTGCACCTCAACCACCTTCACTTGTGTTAACTGTGGGGGACCATACGTGGCGTACTCCCGCATATGTGAGAAATTTCAACGAGAAAAGAAAATAATCAATGTGGAAGTAACACAGAACATCACTTTCCCAGAGACGCGAAAGTGGTTCGCCTCTTCCCCCGGTGGAGGAATGCCGATGCAGGTCGCAGGGGGGCGGAGGTGCCCTGGGCTTCGGCGGGGACACAGTACCAAGACTCCGACTCGGTCCCTCCCCACACGGCCCCACCCTGGGTTGCCTGTGACAGCTCAACCCATCACCACAGCGCTCGCTTAGGCAGCAGCGGCTGTGGTTGCAACAGTCACCCTCGGGACCGATGCCCCTACGGCGCCTGCTTTCTCAGCATCCCTCCTTTAACTGGAGGCTGTGGAGGCAATGGACAGCGGGGCGGCGCTTGTGCTGCCTCCCCTGCCAAACCGCCCGTGCCACCTGTGGTGCTCCCGACACATTTGCCCGTATAGCCGGCGCCCGAACGTGAGCCAAGTCCAAGGGGCCTCGTCCATCGTGCACCGCTAGGACATCCGAGGATGAGATGGACGTGGGAACGTTCCTCTTTGCGTCAAAGCGAAAGGAACTGGTCCCGGCATCGAAACCTCTAGAGAGGCCGAAAAAGCCCCCTCCGAGAGTTCAAGCCCCGAAAGACAATACATAAACAACACACTCCAGAAGCTCCGAACGCTTCATAAAGGGAAAACAAAACGTAGGACAATACATACTCAAACCTTGACTTGGCTATTGTGTTTACAAATCTCTTACGATATCTTGCGTAAGGTGTGGGCATGGTTTCATATTATAGTGACCACTTCTCGACCTCACTAACATATATAGGTAAAGGCACCGCAGTCCATCTTCCCAAAACAGGTTTATTGAAGCACGAGCTAACTGGAACCCATTTACAGAGACAAGACACCTAAGCATACGTGAAGGCGCTCAGCCTCTCACGGCGCATATCCTCGACGCCTCCGGAAGTCCATTTCCCACGCCTCTGGCGCCATGCGCAATCAGAGGAGGCTGTGGAGGAATGAGGACTGTAGGCAGGCGCGAGAGGCCCACAATAAGGCATGGGGTATCTTTCATCGGTACCCCACGTCGGGTAACTTCATTTTGTTCAAAAGGGCAAAGGCGTTAGGAAATCATTTGCGCGGGGAATCAAAACAAGATAGTTGGCGTTCCTTCATAACATAAATAAACTCCTTCACCGACACGCTAGAAGTATTGAATGAATAAGCAAACTCAAAGGAGAACAAACACACATCCTGCTTTTGGTCAGCAAAACAGGGGATACACCCGAAGACCAGGCTGACACACTTACCAGTTCATCACACTACAAAACACTTTCATAAAACCCAAACAATCGGCCCAAGCAAGCCTATAATAGATAAGAATAGCTCAACATCTTCGTATGACTCAGAGTTTTTCCTGCATGAGCTGTTGGCTGTTATGAGCACTTTTAAACGCTCAGCTCTACGCCAGACAACATCACATATAGAATGATACAACACCTACACACGGACACACTTTAAACACTTCTACATATACATAATTAAATATGGCTTTCGGGGGAAAATCCATACCCTTTGTATGAGGCCATAGTAGTGGCTTTCTTGAAGCAGGGACCAGAGCCGTCATCCTCTCAAGCTACCGACGTAAAGCAATAACGGGCCGCCTGTGCAAGCTTCTCGACAAGATGATAAATCGCAGCCTCGTGTACTTACTAGAGTACAACGGCTCTCTCGAGAGCTGCCAGTCAGGCTTCAAGGAGGGTGATCCACAAACGATCAACTCGTAGCTCTTGAATCATACATAAAGGATGGGTTTGTGCATAAACAGTATTGTGTAACTGGTTTTCGACCTCGAGAAGGCCTCCGACGCCGTTTGGCGTTGTGAGATCGTTAGTGACTTCTAGTGATTCGGTGTCTCGGGTAACATGTTAAAGACCCTTGTTAGTTACATGTCCGAGAGAACGTTTCGACTGAGAGTCGGTTGTGCACTCTCAAAAGTACACGTGCATGAAATGGCATGCTGCAAGGTTGTGTGTTGAGCTGCACTCACTTCATAGTAAAGATGAACTGTCTTGGAAAGGCATTGCCGCCTACAATATCTTATTCCATGTATGTAGACGACGTCCATCTATCCTCTAAATAATGTAATATGTCCATATGCGAACGTCGAGTCCAGCGTGGTGGCAACAAACTTTCCAACTCGGCTTACAAGAATGGTTTCAAATAAATCCCGTGAAAAGCTTTTGTGTTCTCCAGGAAGAGTGGGGTCTACCCAGACTGAGACATAACTCTAAAGAACGTGCCTATTGCTGTGAACAAGAAGCACAAGTTTGAGGTATTTTATTCCATGAAAAGCTTACATTCATTACTCACATCGGAAATCTCAAATGCAAGTGCTTAAAAACCATGAACATTCTTAAGGTCCACTCAAACCAATTCAATGTGGCCGACAAACAACTCCTGCTACGCCTCCATACAGACTTGGTAGGGTCTCGGCTTGACTACGCCAGTGTCGTATACGCGTCAGCGACAAAAACTGCTCTTAAATTGCTCGAACCATTGCTGAATCTTCGCTTTGGCCTCTGATGCAGAGCTTTCCGCACTACTCCTCTGGAGAGTCTGTATGTCGAGTGTGACAAATGGTGCCTATCGCAACCACGGGAGTATGTTGACCTTCTGTATGCATTTGAAATCGTATCTGTCACACAGCATCCCTTTATGCCAGCATGAACGATACATAAAATTTACAACTCCGTTTAAACAGGTCATCTATCTCCTTACCTTTCTCTCTCTGAGTTAGGGAGGAGGCTTCTGCTCTCAAGCGCGGTCTGTCAGACACGCACAAGACACCCATCCATAATTATTTTCCACCATGGCATCTACGTCCTATATCATGCGACCTCTCATTCACACTAAGAGAATCGCATGAGGTACACAGGAGTGCAATTCTGCAGCACTTCCTGTTCCTGCAGGACAAGTACAGGTGCATAGAATTCTTCAGCGATGCGTCAAAAACTGCTTCTGCTGTCTCTTGTGCAGCACACAGACCAACTTTCAGCGTTGCCTAAACAATAAATTTTTATAGTAGTATTTACACGGCAGAAGCGTATTGAATCTTACTCGTTTAAAATATATCATCAAACATGAAATTCACAAATCCCTCTTGTACACAGATTCTCTAAACGTTGGGCAGGCAGTGTCATCGGGAAGGTCGCGTAAAAACAAGGTTTGTCAATGTTCTTTTAAGAATTAAAATAACTGCATGTGATTCAAATTCAGAAATAACTATATGCTAGGTACCAGGTCTCAATGGGATCGCTTGCAATGAAACCGCCGATCAAATCGCTGGTGCTCCTTCTCTCATGACCACAGTTGACATAACAACAGTAGCTTACACCGTCTAAAGACGCATATCAGACGACAGCTTTGCACCACATGGCAACTATACTGGAGTCAACAAACAGACAACAAACTACAGGTTATAAACCACAAATAGAGTGACAACAGATACACTGAAGTCACCCTGGCTACGCTAAGGATAGACCAAAAACATGTAGTGCCCTCCCACCTGCTCAATGGATCATCGCGACCAACGTTAAGCAGGTGTTCAAGGGATGTTTCCGTAGCCCACACACTAATCACATGCAAGGCACATGATACTACAGGACAAAAACATTTCACTGAATTATACAGATGACATATTCCACTGTACCAGTCATAGTTTTTAGCCGACGAATCAATGTTTTCTTGGCAAAGTGTTGTTAAGTTTTTAGCTGTGGTAAAGTTTCTGCAGGTCTTGTCATATCACTTGTAATCATCCTGGCTATATTCACCAGCCATCTCCTTTGTGTTCTGTATATCATCACTTTCGCTTCTAATCACAGGTTTTAGTATTTACTGTCTCATTAGCCAATAAATAACTGCTCTGGTGCTCTTTGCCCGTAGTCGGCATTGCTCAATAAAAACCGGATCCATCATCATCATCAGTACTGGAATTAAATAATGCGTCTGCCTGTGTACGTGCGTGCAAGGCGTCATTACAACACTACCAAGCTCAACATTAGTGCGAATGGGGCGGCCAATTAGGCAGAATGGATTCAAATAAATCAGTATTTGGTATGGTGTATTTACAACACGTATTTAGGACTAGGCATTACAGAACATGGTGGAAAAGAGCCCTGCGCAAGCCAGGGCACGAACGCCACGTGTTTTACCGTCACCGTCCTCTTCATGTTTGTTCTAGATGATTTTCCCGGATAGCAGAGTACATGTCCCAGCGTCGTCTTTGCAGGGGATTTAATTATTGCCCCATAACAGAACCCCCACGGCGGTAGGTGCACCGTCTGGGTGCTTGTAAGGGTAAACCTGTAGGTGGCCAGCGGTATGGCTCAAGACGCTGAACGTGGATGACGTCTGTTTGTGGAGAGCGGGAGGAGTCTGAGGACCTCAGCCTTAAGAACCCAGCGGGGCGATTTCGTAATATACTTCAGCCAGTTGGCGTACGAAACAGTTGGGTCTCTAGTACCTTGCTTGAAGCTTTTCCGAGCGCCCCTCGCAGCTTACAGGAAACCATAGCAGCACAAGGAGTCCAAGTGTTAAGAGGCGGTGCTTTGTGGGGAGTCGTAGCTTTCTTTTTGAGAGCACTGGGACGAAGCGAGCCGTACGCGAGATATTTGGAGGGCAAAGTCAAAGTGGTCGATTTCATCTTGCGCTTATACGGAAGGTGGCATAGTGTGTTGAAATAAAGTGTCCAGCGGTAACTTCGGCTCTCGGCCGAACAAAAGGTAGAAGGAAGGTCACCCGACATTATGAAGGCGCGACGAGTTGTCGGGAAACGTTAGGTATGGCAAGGCATTGTCGCTGTCACTATGGTCGTCAGAAGTGTCCATAGAAAGGAAATCTGTTAAAATCCTACAACACGCTCTGTGAGGCCATTGGTTGGAGGGTGGTAGGAGGTAGTAGACTTGTGAACGCTTGCGCATGAGCGGACGATGTCGTACACTACTAGGGAAAGGAAGTTTCTTCCCCGGTCTGTCAGTAGCTGACGAGGTGCACCGTGATGTAAGATGACGTCGTGCAGGAGAAATCGGCGACATCGGTTGCGCAGCTTGTTGGAAGAGCCGTGTGATTACTTACCTTAGCGCATAACCGGTGATCACTACAATCCACCTATTGACGTTGCGAGACCACCGTAAGGGACGAGCAGATATAAACTAACTCGGATGGATGAATCAAAATGTATATCAAGGGGTTGAAGAAGACCAGCGGGTAGCATGGTTAGCTCTTTTCTGCGTTGGCACAAGTCACACGCGGCGACGTAACGGCGCATCGACTGGTAAATCTCAGGCCAGAACAAGTGCTGTTACACATGGCCTTAAGTCCGGAAACGCCTAAATGGCCAGCCGTTCTAAGGTCACGGAGCTGGCGGACATCTGAACGAAGGTGCTCAGGCACTTCAGGTAGCAGATTATAACCATTCGGGTGGCCATTGCTACGATAATGGGCGCTGTTTTTCCTTTGTAACACCCACAATGAAGGGTGTGAAAGGGCTGTGGCTATGCGGTCGATGATCCTGCTCAAGAAGGCATCAAGACCGTAGCAGTGATCTACTATGAGCGAAGATTTTAGGGTCTTTAGAGCCCCGACAAAATTGGGTGAAGCTACGCAAACACCAAAAGTTCTGAAATGATTTACATTAATAATAAGGCCAAATAATACGCCCTAAGAGTTTCTACCCTCTGTTTTATTCTCGTGTTTAGTACGTGTTAAATCGCGAAAAAACCTTTACATTCGATATTACTGTGTAATATAAAGGAGCCCATGGTTGCTTCACACTCTCGTCATTTCATACGGTGGTATGAAAGAGTTTTACGCAGCTGGCGTAAAAGAGTTTTGGAAACCTTCTTTCATTAACATGGAGGTATCAAGAAAATGTTCCTGGTGAATCATCACTTTATAGGGGCATGATGCATTCTGGCTGAGATAAAAAGTTTTAAAGATTGCACAGCACAGCTCAATACTTCTTGCTGCACCACATCACGACAGTAAAACCAATACTCCTTCTGATCATATTTGAGGTCTTTTACAACAGGCGTTGCTGGCAGTTGTGCACCAGGGAATTGCAGCTGCTTTGGGCACGGCTTAAGTAGCCTGAGAAATACTTTTTTGGGAAGAGCCACATGTTCATAAACAGGTGTGTTTTTCTCGCAATCATTTCAGCCGTCAGCCCATTGAAGACGCACAATTAAGAAGATGCCATAATTTCCAAGGAATGACTAAGGAAGTATATTACGCGTATGAAAGATCAGGCAGGAAGAATCAGGTTCCTGACTGCAAAAATATTTGTTATATATAAAGATAGTGAATTTATGTTGTTATGCTTATTGCGATAATGTATTGCCTGGTGTTTCAGACCTTTTATGGCGGTCGGTTTAATACGGTCCCTCCTACAGTGTGTGCAAGTTTGTTTTTATTAGAAAGGCTTCAAAGTGTTGTTTTATGGCCATTATCATTGCGCTTTCCATATCTTTTGAACAAGAATTATCATGTTTTCCTGTACCCAGTTTCAATATGCTTTTTAAATATGTATGACATACTCCAACTGCTAAGTCTCTCCGGTTTTATTTGCACACTATAGTGACAGTAGGAACTGTGTTACTTGAACTGATGGGTGACGTTTTTCAAACCTCTTGATGTTCTCGATAATAAGCACTATTATTTCTGTTTATAGCTCCTTCCTCTTAATATATTCTTGGTAGTTCATTTTCAAAAGGGCAGTGCAGCGTTGTTTACTAAACCAATCTTTTGGGAAGCCGACACTGCTGGTGAGGCTCTCTTTCTGTCGAGGGCACTAACGCGTGTCGGCACAGGCTTGCTGTTGCCTATTATTGTCAATTCCTGGAGTTATCTTTTGCATTTGGATGCATGCTTCTGCACATTTCTAAGTAGGTGTTGTGGTGTTCTTGACTTTTCGTGCAAACTAAAGCAGTAACCACATGCACGTGCTTGGGCTCTATATGTCACATACTTGTCCACCCATGAGTTACAAAGTGCTCAAAATGTTAACGAGCCTGCGCCACGATGCACTTGATTTAATTGAAATAGCGTAGCTGGTAACATACGGCGCTGTTTACAATGCTCAACTATGAAATATATTACTTAGCCGAAACGTTTCATCTCATAGCAGAGCAACACAACGTTTCATATCAGCAGCGTACGGGGATGCGGCAGTGTCGGCACTTTATAAGGGACATGACATTGAGAACTGACTCTGCCTCCTGCTAACGAATTTCCGTTACGGGCATATTTTTATTCTTTCATAGTGTCGGTTGCAGCTGTCACAAGGAAAGGTTCTTATCCCTAGTAAAGCTTTGGGATTACTAAGAAAATAGACGGGCCCAGAGTGATGAAGAACCAATACCACAGCAGTAACGTTGCTTGCTGGGGCTACTGGCTGCATGCTCCGGACCCACCCCAGCGCCGGATGTATTAGTGATAGAACGGAAGTGTTTGAGGAACTGGCTCTGACTGTTGTCAGCCAGTAAGAAGCTTCCAGTGCACACCCGAATGGCTGGCATAGTCACACTTCCAAGAACACGCTTCAACTCGTAGCTTGAAGCGGGTGGCCTCAATAAAGCCCACTGGGCAAGGCTGCAGTGAATCGAGCACACAAGCCTGAGCGGTTACCATTTACCACCGCAGAAAACCACACAAAATACCACAAATATCTAGCTGATAGAAGCAATCGGAGTTGCCTCTGTCCAGAAGACATCCCACTTCGATGAAAATCTTTGTACTATTTAGAGTGTTAAAACTGCAACATTTTCCTCAAAAGAACGATAGATCCATAAGTGAAACCTAAGCGCAAACCGACACAGGTACAAAAAAGTGAAACGACAGCGGCTGGTGTCGTTTACCTTTATCGTCCCTGTGTTTGTTTGCGCTTATGTTTCCCTCATGGATGTTAATTAGCTCGTCTCTACCTTTTGATTCAACAATAAATCACTGTACACTGAACTGGTAATGGTTGTTTGATTAGGTGTTTGTGACATATTACCTCTGTGGTGCATCGCATGGATATAGTAGGGATACGTATGCAGGGCATAGAGTTCTGTCTATCCCATATCATTTTTATGTCTTTGGCACAAAAATAGGTTCGTTGAATCTACTTCGAGTCTAAATCCGTACGATGATGCTGGAATGGGCGTCATGGATAAAATGTAAGCGATGATGAGGTTACACAGAACGCCGGCCAGTTAAGTTGGCAAAGATGTCAATTGTGGTGGGCCCTAGATATTGAAATATAGCACCGGCGGTTTGCTTGCTGTAGCTTGGCACGTAATTTTTACAGTAACGAGCTTCAATTCTTTAACCTTTTACATGCGAATGTTCCAAAACTGGCAGACGAAAAACCTGATTTTGTATTTCCTTCCCAATATACTGAACTTTCATATTTTTGTTTTCGAATGCTCTTTGAATTTTGTAGAAAATATCACAATTTAAATTTTTGTATACAGCGCATTTAGAGGCTTGGAATAAATGTTTATAAAAAGGCATATTTTGTGTTTCTTCACCCCCACATGATTGTTGCGATATTTTGCTGAAAAATAAAACGTTGGAATGAGCAAAGAAAAACCAAAACATCGACAGATGGTTAGTGATTACTCTTCTAGTAATATAAAAATTAAAATAACACTAGCTTTTTGTTCGAAAGTTTTCTTCGAATGCTCCTTTTTTGAAACATTGGCATTTCATAGAGCCCTAGAGCCAGGAACACGGATACCGACCACCAATTTCGCGTCCCTTTTTCTTCTAGTTTTAACGCTGTCATGGCGCCCTCGAGTTAACACTTGCAGAAGCTTGCATGTCACCTTTCCCGCATTTCCTTGGCAATATTTTGAGACTCTATGGCACGTTGAAGGAGCGCCATACAGCTGAAGCGAATAGCCGCCTCAGTCCACGTGAATATAAGTGGGGAGCGACTTTATAACCATTGTTATTTTGTGCTGCCGCAGTTCTCTATAACAAAATTTTCGTTTATAGGTTATCGCACAACGCTTCCTGATTTTGGAGGCTGCAATTATTCTTTTGTTCAGCCTTTCCTACGAGGAGCGCAAAGGTGCATCTATAGGCCAATTTCCGCCTAATCAAGATGGCAACATTACTGACGAGGAGCACGTGTAGGAAAACGAGTTTTCTGAAGTTTCTGTGGTTGTGCAAAAGTTATGCAGTGCAGCGATGAAGACGTGCCGCCTACTAAGTCCTGGGCCACGACGGAAAAAGCCAGTGCGAAGGCAAATGGATGCAGAGGAAGGCCGCAAATCTTCACCCATGACCGGGAAAACAAACCCCCAAAGCCGTCGCTTGGAGCTGACTGGGGCGACCATGTCACGTTAGATTAACGACTGGCCAGCCGGAGCCCTCAGCGGTTGCTAGAGGCATTTCCTGAGCTTTCGAACATGAGCCCATTTGGATTTTTCAGCAATATAATTTCTCCAGAATACTTTGGTTTTGCTGGCTAACTTGACTGCAATGTAGGCACTCCTAAAGGAGGAAAAGGTACCTGGTAACCGCAGCGCTAAAGCCCAGACTCTTGCTCTACAGCAAGACGGATCACTAACGAACCACGGAATACCAACGCTGAGTTGGCGGGGTAATCAAACGTCTCACTAAAACTATCGTGGATGTGCTGCTTTTGTACGTCGACGTTGAACACATGGCGCGGGAAGATGTCCACAAAAATTTTACCTTTGCTCACAACAACCCTCTACAGGAAGCTACGCGGATGACACCAATGTAGCGTATCTACGGAAGACAGCCGATATAGAAACTGGTGCCCCGTTGCCATACGTAGACCAGGACGGCCTCAATCTGAGATTCGAAGCTTACCTGCAGCGTGTGTAGGAGGCCATGAAGCTTGCTCCAACCTGTGCAGCTGACATTCCACTCGTCAATGCAGTTCACTATCACTTCAGATGCCTGGGACCTTGAGTACCACCATCCTAGTCTTGTGGGAAGTTGCACCCGAATGTTAAGAAGCGGCTTTAGGGACAAGTTTCTAAGGCGGCATTTCGGACTCTACAGAACTAAACGACGCGTTGACCAACTTATCGGCAAAGTTACCCCATTGTGACTTTTGCACGTAACGACGACATGCGCAGCCCGGCGCCATCCACGCGTATCGCCTCAACCTTTACCACGTGAAATGACGAGATTTTATTGTTTGCATTCCTGTTTTACCTTATCATTGGCTCTATTCCTCCTTAGAGTTCTGGTAATGCATCGAGCCATGCCTTCTATTTTGTTTACTCGCATTTCTGTAACCAACCTGCTGTGCTCCACGGGAGGCGCGTGATTCATTCTCTTGCTTTTTTTGCATAGGATGTCATCTGATTTGTCAGGAACACAGTTTCGCACGTCGTCACTAGACTGGAGCTTTACTCTTTTATTGGCAGTGTTCTCAATCTACGAGATGATTCCTGAAAGTATAATACAGAAATAAGAGTGCTCGTAGGAAAATACCCTTGTATCCCATTTTGCGGCGGTGTATTCCGCATGTCTCTTTCTTGACAACTTTATCGCCGCTTACATTTAGTTCTTATTTGTAGCGAAGCACAAGTTCGCTCCAGTAAGCCTTGTTTAGTGAAATATTCCAGCAACATTCTTGGCTGCATGTCAATGCCCTACTGCTTGTGGTGAAGCTAAAATATTCAGAGTGTATTTATCCGAGTGCGAGGGGGCTTCAAAACTGGTTTTAAAGAAAATAAAGAGAAGTAATTTGTATCCTGTCCTGTCTTTTCACTAACGTTTTGTTTTAGCTCTTGTAAATAGGCTTCAGTTAATTTTACAAAGAAGGTTGATGATATGGGCTTTTCTGGTTAGGGATGTTTTTGTATTGGAAGAAACCGGGTGTCTGGCATTTTTTGCTGCAGAATTATTCAATTTGTGATGTTTTGGCCCTGTGTGTCTCATTGAGTGAAGCAATAGAAAGTCTGAATTTAAAATACTCACAGCCATGTGACCCACGAATGTGCTCAGTTAATCGACCAATGCGTGCACAAATAAGGGCATATCATCTTTTAATATTAATTTTAACATTTTATATTCAAATATCTTGACAGTGCTGTCCCCGCTAGGTGCGCAGTTGTCGCACAAAAACGCGCCTATATTTATATTTCGCGGTAGTGCCCGGGTACTCTTATTTTCGGCCCCTCAGCCCAAGTGCATCATTATTATGCGAATTCTCGCGACGGCCTACCTTTTAGGACTCTCTTTAGCCTCAAGTATTGAAGAAGAAAACAACCACAAGTACAAATTTAGTAACGTAAGCATAAATTTTTACATAATTGTTGTAGAGTTTACTACGGTAACTTGTAAACTAATTTTATTCATACTTTATTGGTCTGAATGCTTGGTAGTTTTTACTATACCCGTAGCACATTCTCTGTATTTATTCTAAGCACAATAACACCTATTACAAATAACAAGTCATGGAACCCAAGCGCACGGAAGATGCAATGGTTGGGAAAGCGTAGGCGTTAACTGTGCACCCAATATCCCGATATTGTCTTTGAGATCATGTTTCACAGCTGCTGGAGATTTGGTTGGTGCACAGTAGTGTCGTGTCGGCTGCTCTGAGTAACGTTTAGAAGCGAGTATCCTGTGAAACGATGTAAATTATTCTATGCACTTTCACGACGTCATTCTTAGGGTGTCTCCGGACCGTTGTGCACAATTGTCCTCTTATTGCAATCAATTCGTCTCTGTGGGTTGTTTCTATTGTTTTTTCGGATATTTTAAGGTATATGTTGTCGTTCCTACATATATGATATTACCAGGTCAATGCTTTCCAGTTAAACTAATTTTTTGGTGAGATTGTGTCCCATGCTTGTGAACGTGTCTCTTAATTGTCCCGAACCTCTAATTTATCCTGTAGACTTGATTGCATGTCCGCAACACACGTATCAGATTTAAATTTCACAGCCGGATTAGGAGGCTTGCCTTCATTCAGTCAACATCATCGAGCCTAAGCGGTTCAGTGGTTTTCTTTCAGCCTTCCATTTGAGATGGCTATGTTGGTAAGATCACAATGCACTGAATTTCTTTCCAGTAATTTAGTTTACTTTGTTTTTAGGGCTTGCGGGTGCAATATACGTCATTCTGAGAATTTTTTACCTGTTGACTATCCCTTGTGTTCTTTTCCTTATTTTGTGCTCTTGCTCGGAATGTTTTGCGACTATTTCGCCGGCTGTGTTTTTGTATCGGGGATGCCAGGTTTTTGATGAATGAGTTACACGTTCACTGCGCTATGATTGTTTTGTGTACTTTAATGCGCGGGGTGACCCATTAGTGGGCCATTGGGTATAACCCCATGATGCGCCGTGACCGACCGCTGCGACACGTGGCTATGCCTCTTTTTTTGTTCCAAAGAGATGGCACTGCCACCGTTGCAGCGGTCGCTTGGCGCGTTTAGTCGAAGGTTGCAAAGCTGTTTTGCGCCCTTCCGCGTCAATGTGTTTAAATACGAGGTACTTGCCAGAAAAAAACCCACGAAGTCAGTTTCGTTAATATAAATATTTTATATGTAAATAAAAGTAAACATTTAGTAGGAACGTGCTGCCGTTCAGCTCTTTAGGAACAATCACGCCACCTCACGTCCAATGCAGAAGGTAATATATATTAGTTGCAATTTCAAACTTCATATGGCAGCACAAGATCGAGAGCTCTCGCGGGTGGGTAACCGGTGGGTCACGTGGCCACAGCACAAAACATTTTTTATTTAGAAACGATCGCGCCCCCTTACGTGTACTGCCTTACACAATGTATACATTAGTTGCAATTTCGAACTTGAGATGGCAGCACAAGATGAAGTTCGAGAACTCTCGCACGTGGGTCACTGGTTGGTCACGCCGCACACAGCACAAAATCATTTTCAGTGCCTCGTGGGTCACCGGTGGGTCATAGCCTTTACCATCAGACAAGTATTCTTCTGGGTGTGTTTATCCTCATGCAACAGAAATCATACTTTTGCGTTCAAGTGTCATAAAGTTATAGCAGCCGCAAGCAGATAAATACACATAACTTAGCAGCCGCATAGCCGGATCCAAGGCCGTCACCTACTCGTTTTCCATGACGCAGTGAACGTGTTAAATAATTCTTACGCGTTAGCTAGTGTATCATAAAAAATGTATCTCAAATCATTTTGTGCATGAATGGTGTTTCCTCTGTCACGTCATTCAATGAGGCCGTGGCCTGTGTGCGGGGTTATTTGGCTTCCTAAAACGTTTCTATACAAAAGACAATAGTGTTTTAGGGTTACCTATACTCAAAAGAAGCCATATATATTAATAGGACCCTCCTCCTTTCAGTCTAATACTGGATTTTGCCATCCTAGCGAAATCATTGTACTGGAGCGCTCAGGCAAGACGATGCGAAAAAATAGATGGTGTGGATTGGGGTATGCACGCCCAAACTATTCAGTGCAAAGACAACTTTAAATATAATCGTGGCAAACACTTACTTGGAAAGGCAACATAAAAAACCCAAGAAACAGCGGATCGAAAGCTCCTCCTTTTCGAGTGACCAAGAGGCTTACAACAAAGAAAAGTGCTATGAGATGGTTCATCAGCCGGTGTTCATGAAATAAATATTTTGGAGTCAGCTAACCTATATTGAATTCATAAGACAGTACGGAGAGAGCAGTGTAAAGTTACCGAGAGAGTGGTAGTGGCAGAACGTCATCGTCTTCCGATATTGGTAGTTAAGCAAGGAAATACGGGAAAATTTATTAGGCCGATGCTGTCTACCTATATTCCCTGCATACAGCCCCCGACTGTTTGCCAAAAGGCGTACCCGAGTCGGGAAATGTGCGCGAAGCGAATGCACCCACTAGCACAATTTCTGGTCGGCAGATAGTCCACGAGTAGGCAGTAGCCCAAGTGCATGTGAATGTTTTAGTAAGTGCGTCGTGGGTTCATGGCACTAGACCCCAGACTCAGAAACAGATAGAGTGGTCCTGTACAGACACTGCCGAAGCTTGTATAAGCAGAGGAAATCTGTTTATTGCCGAAATGTGTTCTTTGCGGAATAGGGCGAAATGTGTTCATTGCGGAATAAGCAGAACTGAAGTGAACATTTGTTTGTTTTTGCATTGCATACGTGGGGTGATATAAACGCACCATTCACTCTTTAGGCATTACCTAAAGCTGAATTTATTTCTAAGGCCTCAGAAAAGAAAAATATCAAGCGATGTTTCCGCCGACAAAAATATCTAGCGACAACTACAGCACCGGCGTGAATTGACAGCTCGTTTTGCGATTTGATTGGACATTGTGAGTGATTTTAAAATTTTTGCAGGCTAACTTATGTTACTGTACGATTTATTAGCTCTTTAGGAAAAGAATATTAGTGTTGATATCAAGTATATGTTTTCGAATATATTTGTGAAACTTTAATTTCGGAATAGAGTTCTTGTGGTTTCATTTTGGAGAGTTGTACAATACCCGTGTTGGTTTCGATGTAGTACAACTCGTCCACTTTTCTGAAGTTTTCAGTGAACGCGAATACGCAATTCTTTAGGAGTTTTCTGTGCCCAGTGTTTGAATTTGTTCTTCAGAAATGGTCTGTAAAAACCTTCCAGCATCGATTCTAGCGAGCAAGTATTGATTTATGCGTGTTACTAAAAAAATCACGCCGTATCCACGGAATGAATGATGATAAGTGGGGCGAAGCTCGAGAGGGGGAGATCATCTGTAACCGTAACTCTCCCGTGAAAGTTCGCCCATTACATCATTAAGAAAGACGTAAGACTGTGTGCGTACATTGTACAAATCAACTTTTATTTTCGGAGTCAATGCTCCCAGGCCCAGACCTGGTGAAAGACCCCGCGCCATCGAGGACTACCCCGCACCTCTACCACAATTTGTCACGTAGGATGGGACACAACGGTAAAGAAAGAACTTTTATTTAGGGCGAACTTGTGCCCGAACAAGACGAGAGGAAACGAGCAAAGGTCCTTTCGTCTCGTTCTATCTCCGAGAACGACTGCCTGCGTTCGTGGCGTGATCTCTTTCGTGATCTCCCCCTCGCAGTGCACGTGCGCTCGCGCCTCAGTTGGCGAACACAGACAAGCTCGAGCTCCCGGTGCCGAGTTTGCGCTGCCGGTTGCAGCCGGTTCTTGCGCGTGCTACGCGGCCCACTTTGCGACATCTCCGAAAGCATGCGGCGGTCGCGTACCACGAGACACAAGGGATGGACAGACCCATGGCTTTAGGAGCTTCGCCCCTAAAAGCATGTTGAGGTGAACGCCGTAACACTCTTCAGGCGAATGGCGATACTCAATGTGGAGACGTTTTTCTTGCACATTTGGAGCTGTCCGGCCTCCTCCCCACTATGTCTGACAAGGCGTGTGGACAGAACAACCAGAGGAAGCCAATCAGAAAAACCACTTTGTACTTGTGGCTGAAAAGCTGGACAAACAGCGAAGCTGGTGTCCCCACCTACGTTGTCTTTTCGGTGACTAAGCTTACGCGTGGTTATACTTCACTTTTTGACGAAGGTATATGCTTGAATGGAATTCGAGTCTCGTTTAAGTGGTCTCTGTGTTACCATCGTTGGCCCGTAAACGGCAATTAACGTTCGTCATAACACTATGTTCAATGAGCGCGTGCCCACCAGCTTTTCAGCGAAACTCCAATAGTTGGGAGGCCGTCGCAGTAGGAGCGTTAGATCGAACTGTTTGTACTGTTTTTGTGGCTACCGTTCTGCCTGTGTTTTGTGGCGTGTCGGACGTTAGTAATTAGTTTGATAACGTTATCTCTTTTGAGTCCTGTGGTTTCTTTCATGTAAGCATTAATTCTTCTCTTTGCACCTCAATAACAGCACCACTCGTCGCAGCAATTGATAGCAACCCGCGACACATTTCCGGACCCGTGCTTGTACCACTTTTATTGTACCTGCGACAGGTGGCGACACGATTCCTGCCAAGGGTTAGCGAGGCAATGATACGGTAAAGCGGTGCGGGCAGCACGAATAATTCATCGCTGAGCGATGTTTTCCTGGGAACGTTCATATGCCCAACCAACAACCTTCATAGCACCGCTGTTAAAAAACGAATCCCAGCGTGACATGAAAAGCCGCACAGTTGGACAGCCCTTGCTGAGTGCTCCGTACCACTGATCTACAAAACGCTTGGACGACCACAAATGAATCAATCAAGATCTTTATGAGGACAACGATGACACGTTGGCCTGCATTGGAAAAGAAAAGAGGGAGAGATAGTGGTGATATACTCGGGAACGTCAATTAGTGTGCATTGAGCAAACTCCTGCAGAGGGAGCAGCCTCCGCCGGGTACGTGCTGCTTTCACCGGGTTTGTCCAGTCAGAAATACACGAAAAATTTCAGCCGTTGTTCTAGGCCGGCCACTCTGACAGCATATGATGCACTGTGGATTTTGTCCCAGTGTTAAAGGCTGAAGGACCTGGTCCACATACTGGCGTGATGGCGCTTCGACCAGCCCATCCTTGGTGAGCGCGGCTGCAGCCCATGCATTGGGCAGGATTACTGCGGTGCAACGCGGGAGTCCTATAAGCAATGGAGCTGGATCGTAGGGTATCAAAATCCGCTGGATGGTAGCTTCCCTGGTGGTGGCTGTGACCTGTATTCGGTTTGGATCAAAACCTGCAAATGGGACCACCCACGCCCAGCCCCCCCCCCCCCCCCCCCTGGAAGAAACATTGCTGGGGTCGCCCAATTCGTGCGAAGCCAGTCCTGTGCGGAGCGCGAAGAGTCGGAGCTAGGCAGCTCCTGTATTTAGCAATCTTTCGAAAAAAGCGAACAGCCAAAGTCACCGAAAATGCAAGACGAATTGCAGGCTTTCGGGGCTCTCGGCTTTCGCAGAAGGCATTACGATTCCCGGTAATCGTATGTGGTAAAACAGTTTTTGCAACCTTGCCGAACGCTCGAAAGTATTGTATCACATCACTTTACGTTGTCATGGTGTGAAAGTATGGCGACATGCATTATGGGATGCAAAAAATGTACATCGGGTTTCAAATAACCTACTGTGTGCATAGGCGCGTGCTAATTTTACAGCAGGCTGCCAACCAGTATGGATGCTTATTAAGGAAAACGAGTAACGTGTACGATAAAAATACAGTAGCGCTATGTTTGTTCGGACCTGGAGGGATATTTCGGTACATTTTCCACAGACATATCTTCCCAATATATGCGTTATAGTAAAACTGCACTCTAGATGAGGAGGAGTAGAAGGAGGAGAAAACTTTATTTAACAGGAAAATCGAGCGGTTTTGTGGGCGGGCTTCTCAATCCAGGACAAAACAGTACGAGTAATTTTCTTCAATTCATAGAACGTCATCCCGAGTAGGCCAGGAGTTGTTCTTTACGCCCGAAAAACTTGGAAAACAATAAAGAGTTGCTTGGGGTATTCAACGGTTTCGATTCTTGTTACACTGAAAACCGTCACGTATACTATTTATTGCGTTCGTTAGCAAGTACATCAAGCCTTCAACACCTTACTCATCTCACAACTGTTCGGGTTGAGATTCAGTTCATAACGATAACGATAGTTACGATTGAAATTCGGGACACAAAAGCCGCGTTCGAGTGCTCTGGACCGCGTTGTCTGCGCCGTTTCGCGGTGGCGTAGCACGAACCTTCCTATTGCGTTTGCATGTGAATAAACAACGCACGCTGTGGATATGCACCTTCTTGTACGCAGCCATAACCAAAGCCAATTTCTGAAGAAGGTACTGTATGCCTTACAGCCTGAAGAAAATATCCACATGAACTTTATGAGCCGCCCAAACATCCCCAAACCTCCTTTTAAAACGTTTGTGACGGTGTCGAAAAATTAATGCGTTGGGCAAAGAAAAACAAAAATCATCTGATGTGTACAAGTCAACAACAACGAAAGAAATAGAAGATAGCCGTTTCATTTCCCGCTGTGTGATGCGCGTGTAGGGACCCGCTGCTTGGTGCGTAGCATATTAGACTTTTGGGTCTTCATAAGAGCACCTCAAAATACTTTATGGAAGCCTACGTATTTTGAATACTTATCGAGTAGCTCCGAGCACTGAAACTCGCAAATAAGCGAGAAAGAACGAGTTACGCACGATCATCTGACCGATTCTCTGAAGAAAGTTGTTCTCTCTCTCTTCGTGTGTTGCAAGCTTGCGCGGGATGCAGCTTGAAATTATTCAGAGGTGTCAGAGGCTGGCAAAATGACTGAATTACTGCAAATACGCTTTTTAATTCACTATAGCATCAAAGCCGGCGATTTCTAGAATAGGCACTGCTGCACCTTACAAGCGGGTGACTTAGGCGCGAGCGTAGCAGCGGGGCAGCGGCGCGAGTGTAGCAAACGACAGCGGCGCGAGTCCCTAAGCTGACGTCAGAGCCAGGGGGCGCCACTCAAACATCTCCCCGCCAATACCCCCACCACTCTGGTACGCATTTATTCGAGTTCCCCCCGTGGGAAGATGCTGTAGTTCACTCCCCGTTTCTTCAGCCGAGCTCTACGCGAAAACATTGTGAGCTCGAAAATGGTGCTGTGTTGGCTCCCAAATAGTCCTCACGTTTGTGCGAGAACAATGATTAAATAATACCGAGAGCAATTGTTAGTATTTACCTTTTTGCAAGTTCATGGTAGCTCTCGCGTAAGGGGAAAATGACAAATGTGGTATATTCCATTTAGTAATGCTCGGCGTGGGTGAAGTAGACTGCTGGCATTATAAATAGCAACAGCTATGAATACATATAAACCGTAATGGGCGAGAAGAAAATATTTCAGAGCAAATAAAAGCCGTAATTCTAGAAAACGACAATGTGAGTAAATGTTCAAAACGCATGCGTTGTAGGGGTATATTATCGCAATTGCCGATGGAGTGAATATATGTTTTTTTTAAGTAACACATACTTATGTTTCTTTTGGTGGGAGTGGCCAAGACTAAGTTGCAATGGTTTAATAATAAAAAGCTCAAAACCTAATAGCTTCAGAGATTACTTTTCGAAGGAAGCAACGCACGACCGTGAGATAGAAATGCCCTACGGTAGACAAATGTTTACATAGTAGTCTCGCGTGAACGTCGCAATAAAGGGCTGAGAGAAGTACCCAACACAGATTTTAAAAGTGACAGTTTGTTTCTCTTCGCCATAAAATGAGACGCATTATGCTTTTTTACTCTTTCATTTTTCGCACGAAATATCACTGCTTTTTTTAGTTAGAATAACTTCTTTGCAGTTTATTTGGTGCCAAGACGGTAGTCAAGCTAATATATGCTTTTATTTAGCTATAACTAGACCGATGTCCTGCCCAGAAAAGAGAATGGTGTCGTGCTCAGCGTTTATTTCAGGTATACGAGAGCTGTTTCTAGACATAATATATTTATTGTATATAATAAATAACAACACCCGTATTGTACATCCCTCGAATACTCCTCAAAAGTAGGAGAATGCAAGAGGATTATGGTTGTCGATGTAAACAAACTTTAAGGGTCAGGTCAATTTGAGCACTGCTAATGGATTGGCGTGAGTTCCATAAATGTAAGTCTTATTACCGGAACCATATGAGTCCACGAATTGAACAGTTTTCTATCGTCTACAAAAGTGGCAATGCTGAATTGACAAAATGGTGAATGATCTATAAGATGTTTTCCTTCAAGGAAACGAAAGCTGTTTGGTAAACATGCCTTGCCCACACGCTTATTAAAATTTTCCTCTATTTTTTATAAAAGTTCAGTTTTGTAAACACAAATTAGTTTTTGGAGGCGTCTTCAAATATTGGAAGGAGGGAACAGGGTCGAGAGTACAACGCCATATTTTGTTCAGACCTTTCAGAAGTCAATGTGCCCTTGGCTTCTTAACGACAGCTTGAAAATTCTGGACTCTACACCAACCGTGAAAATTTCAATGAGGGCTGAATCAGTAAACTTGAAAATAAATTTTACTGCTTAGTGAATTGTCACTTACGACTTGCGCAATTTCGTAAACGTTTAAAATTCCCTTCCCTCCAAGAAGTTTCCAAATTTTTCTTGAAATGCCAAGTAAACAACAGACAAACTATTTTTTGCTTGGAAATGTAATATTTCTCACATAGCTACCTTACTGAACTCATTTGTATATTACAAGTTTCCTCCAGAGTAACAAAGATTTACAATACCACCACTTCTGGTAGGATTCACAATACGTGTCGAACCCCACAAATTCAATCAATTTACTGCTGTCCCAATGTCATGTTTAAGAGAGCAACTGAGTAATTATTTTAAGGGAATCTTATTTAAGAGCATGGAAACATCGTCATGTACCGTAATAACGATGGGGTACTATTGTTCAAAACAGCCTCACAGTATTTGGTTGGAAAAAAAAGATTGCTAAGTAGAACTAGCTCTTCGCAATATTAATGCAATAGTCAGCGGGTTCAGCTGGCTAGATACCAAGCACGTCGATTCCACATCGGCTTCACTCACCGCAGCAAATCAGACATACCCACAACAGCGTCTGCAGCCGGGGAATTTCCGGCCGGCAGGGATATATACTTGTCTTGGTCGCCTATGAACCTTACCAGAAGAGGTGCGCATTTTAACGTTGCATTGCGTCTACAATACCTTGATTTGTTTCGAGTTGATCTACGAAGGAAGGTGGCTTTCCTTGTCGCAAATGGCATAGGCTTCAGCTTGTTGTGTGGCCCACATCACCAGTCTACCTACCGTTTACAGGCCATCCCTGCAAGACAAGGCATGCCACGGCTGTGTGGATGCCACCTGGAGCAATCGAAGTACTTGAAAACCATGCGCTTGCCTACCACGTGAGAGAGTGCTAGGTATCTATCAGAATATTGTCGACTCTAAACAGCAAGCCATGCCCAACTGCTGCGGGTTAAGTGATCACAGTGCTGTGTACAATCACGTGTTAAGGATACGCACCGTGCTTCTGGCCCCGCCAAGTAGCTCGAGGACGACAGCGTAAATTTGTGGGCCGTGCCCTTGCATGTCAGGCAGAGTCAGCCATCTTCCTTTAAACCCGACTTTGAATATCCTTTCTTCTTTTAGTCTTTGGTGCAGCCACACACCGAAATAATAGCTGAACCACCATCCTGCTTTTCTCATATGCGTCTACTTAGACGAAACACTGATTGAGGTGCATAGTTTTTTATGCCTGGAGCCCTGTCCTGCGCCAGCCCAAGAAGGCCGGGCCTCAATAACTCCCTGGTCCATCGGGGCCGTCTGCTCCCGCTCGGTCTCTCTGATGAATTCCCGGGCCTTCTTTTCAACGCCCCAAACGGTCGGGCTCCTTAGGTTCCCGTAATGGCCACATCCCCTGTGACGATTCCCCAGCTTCACAACCGAAATACACTCCCCGTGAAGGTCGTTGAGGGCGTTTAAGACAAGGCAGCGCAAAGACAGCACATGACATTGTATATTCAGCCCTGCGATGCGATCAAGCTAGGGATTGTTTACTTTGCGTTTGAAGACGGAGCTCGTACTATATGCCAACACGATGCGGCCGCATTGACGAGCTGGACGGACTTCCGCCAGCTCGCTTGTTGACGGACCTTGACAGCGGAAAATGCTTGCTTGTTGACGTACGTTGGCAGCTGAAATGTATCGAACCACCGCAATTTTAATGTGGTGTTTCAAAAACTCGCGGGTGCAAATATATCTATGGTGCGCCGGAGAAGACTTTTGGCTTCACTCGTCATTATTGCAGTGCCATTAGGTCGGATAATTGCATCCCATTCCCCTTTCTTCACCTTGACGTGCATTCAGGTATACCACACGACCAAGCACCATGAATTTGTAAGTCAAATTGTGAGACATTTGTAAGACATTATATTTCTAACATATTGGTGGTCAATTTTACAGCAGGGGAAATACAATAGGCCTCATGCAGACCCCTCCTTTGCGACGGTTGCCTGTGACTCACACATGTCGCTTATAGAGACCAAAGGTACCACACTAATGTTCCTCGAAAAACAATAAACTCTTGTAAATTCGCCTCATTTCCGAACACAGCGACTGCTCACAATGCTATCTACATCTATCTATTTCTACTGCGTACATACGGTAAAAATAAGCCGTCAGTGTACCAGCAACAAGTTCCTGAACGATCTGCGACTGCAATCGAAACGATCATCTAGGGGGAGTCAGTGGCGCCTCCTCTACAAGCCATCTCATGACGTATACATGCTCTACAGCAAGATGCATTGGGCGAGGCAATTATGGTTGACGTTAGGTCATTCGCCATGACTGGCCTTCTGGAATCCAATTCACTCCAAGGCTTCCCTAATCATCATTGACATCGGTCAGAGAGAGAATGGTTCATTGATACTGACGAGGCTTGTCTGGCAAGCAGCCTGACATGATACCTAAGGTATTAAATGTGACTAATTAGAACGAAAAAGCAAGAAAATAAAAGAAGGCAGGAAGGAAAATAAGAAATAAGGAAAAATATGAATAAGGAAAAGGTATGGTGAGAACTGGAGCCGCAACCAAGTTCAGTAGTTCGGTATAAAAGGAATTGTTGAACTATACTCGAGGAAAGGTTAGCTTCATTTTGAAAAGATTTCTGAGACACCGGAATACCCTCAAGAGAAAGCGGTACATTCAGCGTTACCATAGCATTCACGCTGAGCACACACGCGAAATATTCCCTTTGAACTTCTACAGAGGTTAAACGGACACTGAGATCATTTGTAAACATTGCGGGATTACTAGCGCAAAATGTAGTCCGGAATTCATAGGCCATGGTTCTACCACTCTTACCGCGTTTACGCGAATTTATTTAGAAGAAAAATAATTCGAAAATGCTGACCTTCTGTATAACGCTCGCCCATTTTTTTTGGCATTTTCTTGTGATGTCAGGAGGAGATCAGCTGGCAATTCTCTGCACTACGGCACGTCTCGCCGACCTGCCCCGACCCAGTGAGTCGGTCTAGCGTTGAGTCGGCCAGCCGCCAACGGGTCGTCGCATTACGCTCGATCAGTTGAAACTAAGCCACAACACGTTTGTAAATGGAAGAATGTGCCTTTCTTTACTTTCTTAGTTTGTACACTGTATCTAGCTCTGAGTCCGGGTCGCTCCATACAAGCGCAGCACGTGTGCACATGCGATGCTTTGCTGACTTTACGCAAGTAGGAAACTTTTATACCACTTGAAGGCGGGAGAAGAGTACGCGAAGTAGGAACTAAAGAAATAAACTCAACTGAAACTTTTACCGTACAGCGCAAAGCTAGGGAGCCGGAAACACTTTTTTTTGCGATGGGTGAACAAGCACAGCGCTCAGCAGCACGACCACACATTTGCGAACGTTTTTTCATGTAAGAAATGCAATTGCTAGATGTGAGATATTCTGGAATTTCGGGGAACGCTTAGTGCTGGATCGCAATGCAACAAACAGCCACCTAAAGTACTTAGAATGCTAAAACTAAATAAAGGAAACTGGTTGTACATTATATAACTTATCTATACCACTTCGACGAGGCTGGTTGGTGGCGGAGTGGTCTGAGGCACTAGGATTTCTGTTTTGCAAGTTACAAGCTCGAATCCCCGAGTGTGCATGCTTTTGCTTTGTAACTTGATTTTTTTCGTTTGTGACCGGTGTTTTCTAACCTGAGTTCACCATTTCTGAGCCGTAACGTTCACTGCTCCACGAGCGAGTTCGCAGAACCAGTGCAGACTGACACTGATGAGCTAGCCAGTTCTTGTTCGTGGGCTATTCCCACAAGCACCGACTGTTTGGGGGCAGTGGGCACAATCCAGAATCAGCACACCCTTGGCGTGGTGCGAACACGCTTTTTACGATACAGGCTAAAGTGAGGCAAGCGCCGAATATGCTGGAAAAGCGCATGACATTTGAGCGTCTGCGGTGACGCGGAGGGCGTTCATCCACTGCGTATGCCTCGGCTAGTGATTTCTACGATGCCAAGCTGTCCTGGGAGGCTTGTCTTAGGCTTTTGAAGGTACGTTGCCCCTGCAGTGAACACAGAGACGTACACGGGAAAAGAACGTCGCTGTGTTCACAGCAAGTGCAACGTACCTTCAAAACCATGTTACACCAACTAGCCCGATATCAACCTTTACGGAACCTACCTTGGGCATATTACACCCGATAACTAGGCAGAAGCGCTTTACGACGATTACTGAGATATCGAGAATGCCCATTCAATCATGCCATCGGACGCAAGCATGTTGTTTTACAGAACCGAAAGCGCAACTTGTTTGAATGCCAACCTTGAACACCGTACAATCACGGTGCCACCTCCTTCCGACGTCCCAGGCTTTAGTTGGTGCGGCCGCCACAGACCTCGCATGGTAGTTTTTCTTTTTTGGTGCTCTAAAAAATATTTACCCACTTAATCACCCGGATAAACGATGAAAGGAGTGGTAATTTATGCCAATCTACGCAGTGCAAGCAAAACCGGGAGCTTTTCAAATTCGCTACGGTGTTGACCAGGGTCAAACCACATCATAAACGTTAAACGTGATGTGCGTAGGTTGCCCAATGTCACTGTCAAGGAATGTCTGGGTGTATCATATCGTTGACACAAACAGAAGACGGGTGTATCATATTGTTGACACAAACAGAAGACATGGGGGATTTCTTCTTGACAGAGGCAGGCTTCGCACAGGAGTGAGCCGGCCTGCTGGAGCTTAAAACAGAAAAGGCGTGTGTTAGCGACGTTCATACGTATGCGGTGCTTGTTGAGACCAGGCGGTAACTTCAAAGTACAATTCTGGGTCACGGGAGCAAAGCGGTGCATAGCGGCGTAATGGAGCAGCCTATATGGAAAGCTGTACTTTCCACGCAAGATGAGACGCCATGGCGGCCGCACCTTTCCTGGAGACCTGTACCGCCGCAATAGGAACCCCGTCATTGTGAGCCCTCGAAGCTGTAGCTTCTGCGGTATAATTGCCCGATATACTGCAATGAGTCGGAATCATCAGGAGTTAGACGACGTGTGAGCACTGAGGGCTTGGTAGTGTAAAAACCGAATATCCCGGTGTAGCGGTTGATTAGGAAAATACCGAAGGCATTGAAGGGCCGTGCGGGAGTCTGTAAATCTGCGGGAGTGTGCGGGAGTCTGCGGGAGTCGGTGTGACTGGCTCGCTGGGTGGTGATGTATTAAGAGCCGCACGCAAAGCGGCATGCTCCACCACCGCAGATGATGTCCCGTGGCTCAGATTTTTTGGTGATCGTGGTTTGCGACGCCGGAATATAAGCAGTAATCGTTGAGGAACCTTCGGTCACTAAGCCATCAGTCTATATGTGGGTACGGCAGGCGTATTTGCTGTGTATCAGTTCCAGAGTAAATATTTAACAGCTGGAGCGGGAAAATCTGCTCTTCGGCTGATTTCTGGCACGGTTGTGTTACCTTAATGGGGGAAGCAACCGGAGCGGGTACCATGGCAAAGATAGGGCCTGGTATTGTGGCTGCAAGAGGTGTTCCAGATCTGGGGGAAACAAGGCAAGAAAGAAGGCAAGAAGGCTGTACGTAGTAGACTTTCGCAGAGAGCGTCGTATAGACGAAGAAGCGAGTATACTGTGCAGCCGCCAGAGGTGCTAGAAAGCATTCAAAAGATGTTGAGAAATGATGAGAACTTTTTCTACAAACTTCGGATGTGAGGTGTCATTGTCAATAATCTGTCAAATGCCAATCCGATAAATTTGTGATTTGCGACGTACGGTATTGGGATTTCCATTACAGTAAGCTCATACGCGTAACATCTCCCTTCGTGAAAGCCATTGCCGCTGATTTTATAGCGGAGATTTCCAGTTAGCGCACCGCAAGGAACGCTGAGATCTAAACTATTCCCCTCTGAAACCTCGTGCGGAGCCCACGCTGATTACACACGGAGCACCATATGCAAATATGATCTACGTATAGAAAAATCGCCACAGGTCGCGGCAAACACTTTTCAATCCCGATGAGGGAGATATCAAATAGTGCTCGAAACAATATTGCACTTTTGAAGAACATGGTCGCGGCTGACACGCTTTCTTAAACGCAAGTAAATCATTTCTTCTTCCCCTAAATGAATCGTGCGTGTTACTCGTACAAACCTCCTCAAAGAATCTAAAGCCAGACGTTCGCGTATCGATTTCCCAGAAGCCGCGTAACTTGAGCCCTCACTGTAAAGCAAATATTTGAACAAGCCAGTATTGAGGAGCGGCGACATGTAACCCAACAACACGATCGCGGATGAAGCGCTTTCTTCGACGCAAGGAACTCCTTCTTAAGTACAACTCTTAAACTCTAATTTAAACGATTCGTACGTGTTATGGAGGGGCGGTACGAAGCGGATATACCAAGTTATTCTCGAGACTGTTCGAAGCATCTCAAGCCTAATGTGCGAGTATCGACTTCCCAGAAGTCGCGTAACTTCAGCCCTCACTCTGAAGCGAATATTGACATCGGTGAGCGTCGGCTCAGGATGAGGGACAAATTTGGCTAATTGTTCTGCGTGTTCCTATGAATTGGGTAAACTACTCACTATAAACAGTCTACCGTTCGAATAAGGTTGTTGCGCCAGCCAAACCCGAATGGCGCTGGTGCCGCGTGTGCCATGCTGCCGTTTAGCACGTGTGAGTTTCGGTTTCTGCCGTAAACTCCCATGTTCGGCTAAGTGGTGCGGTGTTTGTAATATATTAAAAGAGCCAATATTTAATACTGTCCTGGTAGGGGAAGCTTAGATGTGTGGCCGCGACGTAGATAATACGTTCGCAGAAACTCTCGAATGTTCCTATGCCTGCGAATGCCCTGGCGCGCCGTTACAAGACACATAACTCGAGTATTTACCCCTAACAGTTCTGAGTACCTCCGTAGACGAGCCGCGTAGTGATGATTACAACTCAGAAAACATGTGAAAATGCCGCAAAAAACTTTGCATTTATTCATTACAATGGTGTCTCGCAATAATCTATGATCTCGGTCGTGGCGGCCACTTTTCATGTGCAACTGTAAAGCGAAGACGCAAGTGTGTTAGAGTTTTGGGCGCACGTTGAATATCCCAAAATTGATCCGGAACCCACCACTACCGCGCGCATCATACCGTGTGTAGTGTCGACGCATACTAAATCAATTAATAACCTACTATCTGAGTTTGCGCCCACCTCATGCCTGACGCAGTACCACAAGGAAGCCACACGACAGGATACGATTACAGCAGTGAAACCTTGTTGGCGTTGTATCGGAATATCAGTTGCACTTTCAAAGTACACACTAAACTTTTTTACACCCTTTTAGCCAAAAAGGGTGTAACATAAGTGGAAAAAGGGTGTTGGGAGGCCTTTACACCCTTTTTCTTGAGTCTCAACACCCTTTTCCTAGCTCTATGCCCTTTTTTGTTTAAAAAAAGGGTGTTGATCAACTTCAACACTCTTGGTTTTTCTTAGGTTGTTAAAAGGGTGTGGAAAAGGTGTTCAGCTGTTTATTGAATAAGGCCATGTGCGGATGCATAATAGCACTGTAAAGAAGAAGACATCCCCTCAAATACTCCTCTACTCGCAAGAAATTTCCAAACGCAAAAAAATAATTGCTCTTATGCAATGTTTGCTCCTTTCCTTATTCGGTGCACCACATGCCCCAAGTTTAGGTTTGGCACGTGAAGTATCAATTTGAACCTTCAAAATTAAGAACACTGTGGTCGTGTGGCGAAAAGGATGTTTACCAAATGCAACACGCTTGGCCTTCTGTAGGTTGTTGAAACGGTGTGAAATAGGTGTTCAGTTGCAAAAAAAAAGAACAGCGGAGCTGGGGGTCGACCTAGTTTCTTCCGGTGTTGCTATGTTTTGTTATGTTTGCTAAGCTTTACAATGTTCTTGCTAAGCCAGGATGACCGCTCAGGGATGAGGCCAAATTTAACCGGATTTCACAAGGCTGTTTCAATGTGCCCCTCTTCTCCTCCCCCCTACCCATTTCCAGGAGATCCAAGACGGAAACAAGGTAGGTCGGCCCCCAGCATTGCTGTTTCTCCAGCATTAAACCACTATTGCAAGCTGCGCGAATGTTTTTACCTTTTAGAATCCAAAAAAGATTAATACCTTTGAAATAGTACAGTAACAGGTGCGGATACGCATGCGCCCCTTGTGCTCACCCTCTAACAAGCTCGAAAGCCGACTTCACTCTTATAATACCCTATCTGCGGTGGTGCACTATTTACAGGTGCCCCAGTTCTTTTTCTTTGTATTTTTTTGCTCATGCCACCGAAACTACCTGCTGAAGCTTAAAGAGCTTCACTGGTAATAAATTATGCCAATTCATATTACTGTAAACATCGTGAGGTACAACCGCCCGCCTCTCCCCCCCCGCCCCCTTGTAGAGAATGTTCAGTCCACCCGTGTAAACAGGTACAAAATGCCTCCAAATATGGAGGTCTCTCCACCTTTTTTCTTCGTTGGCGGTCTTTTCTTACACCCTTTCTTTCTTTTTGCCCGTTTTCTTAGTTTCGAACACCCTAACTTGTAGCTTCACACCCTTCTGGGAAAAAGGGTGTTGAAATTATGAACACCCTTTTTGAAGGGTTTTGAGGTGGTAGGGAAGATTTGTATGATATTTAATAAAATTCTATAAGTTACGGATCAGAAAAAATACCGCGCAATTAAAAAGTTTTTGCAAAACCGCGTGTGGATTTGTATATTCTCGTAGTAAAATCCATACTTCCAAAAGTAGCGCTAAAATATCAGTTTTTTGCGACAAGCCCACCGACTCCATATGGGGGCTTTCCTCTGCCTGGGTATAAAAGCAAGAACAGCACATGTATTGCTAAGTAAGTATGCACTCCCTGTACCGCTTGCATCCCGTGTTCCAACTGTCACTTGTACGTATTTGCTGTTCGTGTTGAATGCTGCGCGCTCCGCCGTTTGACAATGCCTCTGCGCAGGCCATCACCTCAAAAAAAGGGGTGTGAAACTCAACACCCTTTTTTTATGGTGTTGAGCATCCTCAACACCCTTTTTTAAAGTTGTTGAGCTCAACAACCTTTTTTAATACATACACCCTTTTTTGCCAAAACACCTTTTAAGGGTGTTAGCCATGGGACAAGATTTTTACACCCTTTTCGGCCAAAAAGGCTGTAAAGAAGTTTAGTGTGTAGACTGATGTGGCACCCAAACTAAACAGCTGCCAGAAAGGGGAAATGTGTCCCACACCAATCAACAACTAAATCCTGCGCAGTTTTTCAATCTGTGGAATTTATACATGGTTATGGCCGTTCAACTATGAAGCCAGGAATGAATGAAACTTCATGTAGCAAATATGACACAACACTACAAGGAAAAACATTTAAAAATCCTGATTGAAGAGTGTTTGCCGCAACCTATGGCGATTTTTGTATACGCAGATCATATTTGCATATGCTGTTCCGTGTGTAATCCGCGTCGGCTCCGCACGAGGCTTCAGAGGGGAAGATTCGTTCTCAGCGTTCCTTGCGGTGCGCTAACTCGAAATCTCCGCTATAAAATCACCGGCAATTGCTTTCACGAAGGGAGATGTTACGCGGTATGAGCTCAATTTAATGGAAATCCCAGTGCCGTAGGTCGCAAATCAAAAATTAATCGGATTGGCATTTGACAGATTACTGACAACGACACCACACATCCGAAGTTTGTAGAAAAAGTTCTCATCATTTCTCAACATCTTTTGAATGCTTTCTAGCAACTCTGGCGGCTGCACAGTATACTCGCTTCTTCGTCTATACGACGCTCTCTGCGAAAGTCTACTACGTGCAGCCTTCTTGCCTTGTTTTCCCTTTTAGCAGGAAATATAAAGGCATTAGAAAGCATGCAGGCGCGAATACTGCGTGTGTGCATTGGCGTCTAAAAACCGACAACAGCTGTGCGGACTATGATAGAATGTCGACGTTTGACGCCGATAGCGCTGCGTAAACAGGAACCACTTTGTGCGCGTTTACGTTTTGTGACGAGACAACCAAACCACCCATTGGCTGAGGCCTGTGCTCCAGATCTGGAACACCTCTTGCAGCAACAATACCAGGCCCTATCTTTGCCATGGTACCCGCTCCGGTTGCTTCCCCCATTAAGTTAACACAACCATGACAGAAATCAGGCGAAGAGCAGATTTTCCCGCTCCAGCTGTTAAATATTTACTCTGGAACAGCTGCACAGGAAATGCGCCTGCCGTACAATGATGGCTTAGTGACCGAAGGTTCCTCCACGATTGCTGCTTATATTCCGGCGTCGCGAACCACGATCACCAAAACATCTCAGCCACGGGACATCATCTACGGCGACGGAGCACGGCGCTATGCTTGCGGCTCTCAAACGCACTCAAACTCAAACGCACACTTGACCTTCCATGTCTCCAATCACGTCGAATCATCTCGCGTCTCTGCTTGCTTCAATTGTTCAACTATCACCCACTAGCCAGGCACCCTCGACTTCCACCCCCGCCCAGAATCTCGCCGCGCCTAAACCATAGCAAACCAATTGCACACATTCAGTGCCGACATCATTGATGAAAGATTCCTTTTTCCCTCATGCAATAACCCTGTGGAATACCCTGCCCGACAATATTGTTTCGGCCGCTGATCGCACGACTTTTCGCGAGAAACTAGCAGTGCATTTCACCTAAATGGTTTTTCTTAAGATGACTTGCTAGTTGAACCATGTTTGTAACAAACTTTTAGTGACCCATGCATTCTGATGCTTATTACTTATGTATATTGCTCTTTTATTTGTAGTCTATGATTTTGAATATTTTTCTGCTTGCTTGTTTCCTTTCTGAGCGATGTTTTTTTCCCTTTCTTCGTCTTTTCTTCCTTTTTTCAGCCATTTCTGTGATGAAGAGTTCCCCACATATTGTTTGCCCCTGCCTTATGTAATGCTTCCGGGCCCTTAAGGCTTCAATAAATGAAATTAAATTAAATACATCACCACCCAGCGACCCAGTCAATGGCCAATATTTACAGACTCCCGCACGGCCCTTCAATGCCTTCTGTCTTTTCCTAATCAACCCCTACACCGGGATATTCGGTTTTTACACTACCAAGAAGTCAGTGCTCACCACGTCGTCTAACTCCTGATGATTCCGACTCATTGCAGTATATCGGGCAATTATACAGCAGAGGCTACAGTTTCGAGGGCTCACAATCACGAGGTTCTATTGCGCCGGTACAGGTCTCCAGGAAAGGTGCGGCCGCACTGGCGTCTCATCTTGCGTGGCAGGTAAAGCTTTCCATTTAGGCTGCTCCATTACGCCGCTATGCACCGCTCTGCTCCCGTGACCCACAATTGTACTTTCAAGTTACCGCCTGGTCTCTAACAAGCACCGCATACGTATGAAAGTCTCTAACACACGCCTTTTCTGTTTAAGCTCCAGCAGACCGGATCACTCTTGTGCGATTGCTGCCTCTGTCAAGAAGAAATCCCCCATGTCTTCTCATTGTGTCAACAATATGATACACCCAGACATTCCTTGACAGTGACATTGGGCAACCTACCCACATCACGTCTTACGTTGCATGATGTGGTTTGGCCGTGGTCACGTGTAACGAAATCCTTTTTCAGCTTCCTCCATAGTTGAGGTCTAGTCAACACACTTTACAGTGCCGAACATCGATGATTTTTGTGATATAGCACCGCGTTCCTAATCTTTCAACCGTTAAAGGGACACTGAAGTGAATTTGCGAAGCTCCCGGTTTTTTTTGCACTGCGTAGATTGGCATAAATTACGACTCTTTTCATTGTTATCCGGTTGATAAGTGGGTAAATATTTTATAGAGCAGGAAAGAAGAAAAACTACCATGCGAGGTCTGTGGCGGCCGCACCAACTAAAGGCTGGGTAGTCGGAAGGAGGTGGCACCGTGATTGTACGGTCTTCAAGGTTGGCATTCAAACAAGTTGCGCTCTCGGTTCTGTAAAAACACATGCTTGCGTCCGATGGCATGATTGAATGGGCATTCTCGATATCTCAGTAATCGTCGTAAAGCGCTTCTGCCTAGTTATCGGGTGTAATATGCCCAAGATAGGTTCCGTAAAGGTTGATATCGGTCTAGTTGGTGTAACATGGTTTTGAAGGTACGTTGCGCTTGCTGTGAACACAACGGTGTTCTTTTCCCGTGCACATCTCTGTGTTCACAGCTGGGGCAACGTACCTTCAAAAGCCTAAGATAAGCCTCCCAGGACGGCGTGGCACCGTAGAAATCACTAGCCGAGGCATACGCAGTAGATTAACACCCTCTGCGTCAGCGCAGACGCGCAAATGCGATGCGCTTTTCCAGCATATTCGGCGCTTGCCTCACTTTAGCCTGTATCGTAAAAAGCGTATTCGCACCACGCCAAGGGTGTGCTGATTCTGGCCTGTGCCGACTGCCCCCAAACAGTCGGTGCTTGTGGGAATAGCCCGCAAACGAGAACTGGCTAGCCCGTCAGTGTCAGTCTGCACGGGTTCTGCGAACTAACTCGTGGAGCAGTGAACGTTACGGCTCAGAAATGGTGAACTCAGGTTAGAAAACATCGCTCGCAAACAAAAAAAATCAAGTTACAAAGAAAAAGCATGCACACTCGGGGATTCGAGCTTGCAACTTGCAAAACAAAAATCTTAGTTCCTCAGACCACTCCGCCACCAACCAGCCTCGTCGAAGTGGTATAGTTAAGGTATATAATGTACAACCAGTTTCCATTATTTAGTTTTAGCATTCTAAGTACTTTAGGGGGCCGTTTGTTGCATAGCGCTCCAGCACTAAGCGTCGCCCAAACTTCCAGAATATCTCACGTTTAGCAATGGCATTTCTTAGATGGAAAAGCGTTCGCAAATGTGTGGTCGTGCTGCTGAGCGCTGTGCTTGTTCACCCATCCCAAAAAAAGTGTTTCCGGCTCTCTAGCTTTGCGCTGTAAGGTAAACGTTTCAGTTGATTTTATTCCCTTAGTTCCTATATTGACTTCGCTTACTCTTCTCCCGCCTTCAAGTGGCATAAAAGTTTCCTACTTGCGTAAAGTCAGCGAAGCATCGCATGTGCACATGTGCTGCGCTTGTATGGAGCGACCCGGACTCAGAGCTAGATACAGTGTACAAACTAACAAAGTAAAGAAAGGCACATTCTTCCATTTACAAACGTGTTGTGGCTTAGTTTCAACTGACCGAGAGTAATGCGAAGACCCGTTGGCGGCTGGCCGACTCAACGCTAGACCGACTCACTGGGTCGGGGAAGGTCGGCGAGACGTGCCGTAGCGCAGCGAATTGCCAGCTCATCTCCTCCTGACGTCACACGAAAATGCCACAAAAAAATGGGCGAGCGTTATACAGGAGGTCAGCATTTTCGAATTATTTTTCTTCTAAATGAGTTCGCGTAAACGTGCTAAGAGTGGTAGAAACATGGCTTATGAATTCCGGACTACATTTTGCGCTAGTAATCCCGCAATGTTTACAAATCACTTCAGTGTCCCTTTAACCTCTGTAGAAGTTCAAAAGGAATATTTCGCGTGTGTGTTCAGCATGAATGCTATGGTAACGCTGAATGTACCGCTTTCTCTTGAGGCCATTCCGCTGTCTCAAAAATCTTTTCAAAATGAATCGAACCTTTCCTCGAGTACAGTTCAACAATTCCTTTTAAAACAAACTACTGAACTTGGTTGCGATTCCAGTTCTCACCATACCTTTTCCTTATTCATATTTTTTCCTATTTCTTTTTTTCCTTCCTGCCTTCTTTTATTTTCTTGCTTTTTTGTTCTAATTAGTTACATTTCTTACCTTAGGTATCATGTCAGGCTGTTTGCCGGACAAGCCTCGTCAGTATCAATGAACCATTCTCTCTCTGACTGACGTCAATGAGGATTAGGGGAGGCCATGGAGTGAATTGGGTTCCAGAAGGCCAGTCATGGCGAATGACGTAACGCCAACCATAATTGCCGCCCCCAATGCCTCTTGCTGTAGAGCATCTATACGTCATGAGATGGCCTATAGAGCAGGCGCCACTGACACCACCTAGATGATCGTTTCGATTGCAGTCACAGATCGTTCAGGAACTTCTTGCTGGTACACTCACGGCTTCTTTTTACCGTATGTACGCAGTGGAAATAGATAGATGTAGATAGCTTTGTGAGCAGTCGCTGTGTTCGGAAATGAGGCGAATTTACGAGAGTTTAATTGTTTTTCGAGCAACATTACTGTGGAACCTTTGGTCTCTATAAGCGACATGTGTGAGTCACAGGCAACCGTCGCGAAGGTGGGGTCTCCATGAGGCCGATTGTATTTCCGCTGCTGTAAAATTGACCACCAATGTCTTAGAAATATAATGTCTTACAAATGTCTCACAATTTGACTTACAAATTCATGCTGCTTGGTCGTGTGGTATATCTGAATGTACGTCTAGGTGAAGAAAGGGGATAGGGATGCAATTATCCGTCATAATGGCACTGCAATAATGACGAGTGAAGCAAAAAGTCTTCTCCGGCGCACCTTAGATATATTTGCACGCGTGAGTTTTGAAACGCCACCTTAAAATCGTGGTGGTTCGATACATTTCAGCTGCGAACGTACGTCAACAAGCAAGCATTTTCCGCTGTCGACATCCGTCAACAAGCGAGCTGGCGAAAGTCCGTCCAGCTCGTCAATGCGGCCGCATGGTGTTCGCATAAAGTACGATCTCCGTCTTCAAACGCAAAGTAAACAACCCCTAGTTTGATCGCATCGCATTGCTGAAGATACAATGCCACGCGCTCTATTTGCACTGCCCTGTCTTAAACGCCCTCAGCGACCTTCACTGGGAGTGTATTTAGGTTGTGAAGCTGGGGAATCGTCACAGGGGATGTTACCATTACGGGAACCTAAGGAGCCCGAGGGATTGGGGCGTTGAAAATTAGGTCCGGGAATTCAGCAGAGAGACCGAGCGGGAGCAGACGGCCCCGATGGACCGGGGAGTTATTGAGGCCCGGCCTTCTTGGGCTGGCGCAGGACAGCGCTCCAGGCATAAAAAACTATGCTCCTCAACCAGTGTTTCATCTAAGTAGACGCATATGTGAAAAGCAGGATGGTGGTTCAACTATTTATTCGATGTGGGGCTGCACCAAAGACTAAGAAAAGAAAGGATATTTAAACGGCGGGTTTAAAGGAAGATGGCTGACTCTGCCTGACATGCAAGGGCACGGCCCACAAATTTACGCTGTCGTCGTCGAACTACTTGGCAGGGCCAGAAGAATGGTGCGTATCCTTAACACGTGACTGTACAGCGCAAGGTGATCCCTTAACCAGCAGCAGTTGGGCATGGCTTGCTGTTTAGACTCGACAATATTCTGATAGATACCTAGCACTCTACAACGTGGTAGGCAAGCGCATGGTTTTCAAGTACTTCGATTGCTCTAGGTGGCATCCACACAGCCGTGGCATGCCTTGTCTTGCAGGGATGGCCTGTAAACGGTGGGCAAACTGGTGATGTGGGCCACACAACAAGCTGAAGCCCATGCCATTTGCGACAAGGAAAGCCACCTTCCTTCGTAGATCAACTCGAGGCAAATCAAGGTATTGTAGACTCAATGCAAAGCTAAAATGCGGACCTCTTCTGGTAAGGTTCATAGGCGACCAAGACAAGACTATTTCCGTGCCGGCCGGAAATTCCCCGGCTGCAGACGCTGTTGTGGGTGTGTCTGATTTGCTGCGATGAGTGAAACCGATGTGGAATCGACGTGCTGGGTATCTAGCTTGCTGAACCCGATGACTATTGCATTATTATTACGAAGAGCTAGTTTTAATTAGCAATCTTTTTTTTCCAACCAAATACTGTGAGGCTGTTTCGAACAATAGTTCCCCATCGTTATTACGGAACATGACGATGTTTCCATGCTCCTAAATAAGTTTCCCATGAAATTTATTACTGAGTTTCTCTCTCAAACATGACATTGGGACAGCAGTGAATTGATTGAATTTGTGGGGTTCGACAAGTATTGTGAATCCTACCAGAAGTGGGGGTACTGTAAATCTTTGTTACTCTTGAGGAAACTTGTAATATACAAATGAGTTCAGTGAGGCAGCTATTTAGTGAGGAATATTAACAATCTCAAAAAAAAATAGTTTATGTCTGTTATTTACTTGGCATTTCAAAAAAAATTTGGAAACTTCTTGGAGGGAAGGGAATTTTAAACGTTTACGAAGTTGCGCAAGTCGTAAGTGACAATTCGCAAAGCAGTAAAATTTATTTTCAAGTTTACTGCTTCAGTCCTCATTGAAATTTTCACGGCTGGTGTAGAGTCCAGAATTTTCAAGCTGTCGTTAAGAAGCCAAGGGCACATTGACTTCCGAAAGGGCTGGCCAAAATATGGCGTTGTACTCTCGACCCATTTCCGTCCTTCCAGTATTTGAAGAGGCCTCCAAAAACTAATTTGTGTTTACAACACTGAACGTTTTTAAAAAATACAGGCAAATTTTAATAAGGGTGTGGGCAAGGCATGTTTACCTAACACCCTTCGTTTCCTTTAAGGAAAACATCTTACAGATCATTCACCATTTTGTCAATTCAGCATTGCCACTTTTGTAGACGATAGAAAACTGTTCAATTCATGGACTGATATGGTTTCTGTAATAATACTTGGCTTTAGGGAACTCACACCAATTCATTAGTAGTGCTCAAATTGACCTGAACCTAAAAGTTTGTTTACATCTACAACCATAATCCTCTTGCATTCTCCTACTTTTGAGGAGTATTCGAGGGATGTACAATACGGGTGTTGTTATTTATTATATACTGTTGTTATATTATATTATATGTTGTTATTTATTATATTATATTATATACAATAAATATATTATGTCTACAAACAGCTCTCTCATACCTGAAATAAACGCTGAGCACTACACCATGCTGTTTTCTGGGCAGGAAATCGGTCTAGTGATAGCTAAATAAAAGCATATATTAGCTAAACAACCATCTTGGCAGCAAATAAACTGCACAGAGGTGAATTTAACTAAAACAAAAGCAGTGTTATTTCGTGCGAAAAAGGAAAGAGTAAAAAAGCACAATGCGTCTCATTTTCTGGCGAAGAGAAACAAATTGTCACTTTTAAAATCTGTGTTGGGTGCTTCTCTCAGCCCTTTATTTTGACGTTCACGCGAAACTACTATGTAAAAAGTTGTCTAGCGTAGTGCATTTCTATCTCACGGTCGTGCGTTGCTTCATTCGAAATGTAATCTCTGAAGCTATTAGGTTTTGAGTTTTTTATGATATAACCATTGCAACTTAGTCTTGGCCACGCCCACCACAACAAACATAAGTATGTGTTACTTAAAAAACATATATTCAGTCTGTCGGCAATTGCGATAATATACCCCTACAACGCATGCGTTTTGAACATTTACTCATATTGTCGTTTTCTAGAATTACGGCTTTTATTTGCTCTAAAATATTTTCTCCTCGCCATTACGGTTTATATGTATTCATAACCGTTGCTATTTATAATGCCAGCAGTCTACTTCAACCACGCAGAGCATTAATAAATGGAATTTACCACATTTGTCAATTTCCCCTTACCCGAGAGCTACCATGAACTTGCAAAAAGGTAAATACTAACAATTGCTCTCGGTATTATTTAAACATTGTTCTCGCACAAACGTGAGGACTATTTGGGAGCCAACACAGCACCATTTTCGAGCTCACAATGTTTTCGCGTAGAGCTCGGCTTAAGAAACGGGGAGTGAACTACACAAACTAAAATTCAACAAAACAAGGTGCAGGCGACAACTAAGAAACAAAACCCGCCCGCATCTTCTTACGGGGCGAAAGCGAGTAAATGCGTCGCAGAGTGGTGGGGGTATAGCATGAATGTTGCGTAATTGGGTATGGTTTGGGAATGCTTAATTGTTTTCTCGTCTTTATTATTCGTATTTATTGTATGAAGGAGAAGCGAATGCAAGGAGTGTAAAGTTAAAGTGTGTCTTTATTGCTTGGTGCCGTCAAGCAAAGCGTCAATTCAAGCGAAAGCCAAGCAAAGACGACCTTGACTGAATTCCGAACGCGCGCTCCGCCGCCTATATACACACTGCCCGCGGTCGAGGAAGAGGAGTACGTGGGAGAGACGCGCATGCGCACACTTCCGTACACAAGTGCGCGAACTTTCCAGGCAGCCACCTCGCCGTTATCACGTGTACACTCCCTGCCGCCGTTACTGTTGAGCGCGACGCAGCGCACGGGTAGCTACGACGTATGCGCGCACAGACGCGCTCCCCCCGCACCGCCGCAGCTATTCTTGAGAGCGACGGAGTGCACGGGGTACACGCGCTCCTCCCGCACCGCCGCACCTGTTGTTGAGAGCGAGGAGGGTACGGGGGAGAGACGCGCACCTGCGCCTCGACACGACGCGCATGCGCAGTGAGCGTGTGGACGGCGCCGGCAACATTGACGAGTAACATCGCGACCCTAAGAAATTCTCCGCATTTAAAAAAAATTACACCATCTTCCCGTGGGGGAACCCTGAGTGGTATCCAAAGCAGCCATGGGGTCGATTCAAGTGCCCATGAGTTTTCAGTTCGTCGTTTCCGTTAGGTTGAGGTTAGCTACCGTTATATATACAGATTGGTTTCCATGGTATCCACCACACTTGTCACCTACCGGAACTACGAAATGGGAAATTGCGTTGAGCCCATGGCTTAGCAAGGAGTACTGTTGGGCTAGTTCGAAGGACATGATTATAATACTATAGCGCAAAGAACGGGAAACGAAGACAAGTATGACGAGTAGGTAAGTAGCGGTCGTCCCGTAGTCATACTTGTCTTCGTTTCCCGTTCTTTGCGCTATAGTATTATAATAAGCCCATGGCAGTTTCGCATACTACTCAGGCTTCCCCTACGGGAAGATGATGTGATTTTATTAGATGCGACGGGGCTATGTCCCTCCCTTGTCCGTGTGTCACCATCCAAACCCCCCCTCCCCCCCTGCGCATGCTCGTCTTGCTGAACGCCCGGTGGTGTCTTACCCTTTAATAGCTCCTGCAGCGACAGTGTTACCCTTGTCTTTCTGGGCCGTCCCGAGATGAGCCGAGCATGAGCAGTGGGGGTGTGGACGCGCCACCACAAGGGAGGGATATAGCCCCGATCATGAGATGCTGGAGCGACAGCGTTTTTGGTGTCTTCCTAGGTCGGCAGATGGACGGACGACGGAGCCGAGAGCAAGAGATGCTTTGCAAGTAAAAACGGAATTCTGCGTGGTACCCAAAATTCATGAACGTGATCATAGCCAAAAGCAAGTGCATAAATGATAGTGAGAAGACAGCGCCTCCCTCCCCCGTTCAGATATCTGAAATACGCTGAAAGTAATTTCATTCGTAACTACTTCAAACAAGTTTGAAGAAAAGGCCCGAGACACTGTTTAGCTCTGCAGAAGAAGAACTACTCTGCGTCTCTTAAATGCGTAAAGAAAAACGTCGGCCAACCTGGTAGATTTTCAAACAAACCCCCCTAGAAGGGCACTTACACTCTTCGACGGCATTCAATGGTCGCCATTTCCTACATTTTCGCAACGGTTTCGCGACCGACTTCGAGTGCTGTGCCGTAATTACCACGTACCGAAACCAACCGTAATGTATATTACAAGGACAACACAACTTTGCGACCTACAGTTTCGTTGCGCAACCATTTGATCTAGAGGCCTTCCCCGCAAATAACTTTGTTTATCGCAGCGTAAACATCACGTGGATGACAGAATTTTTTGGAATCCTATCACCGATCAATGGCTGACGGGTCGGAATTGTGTACTTGTCCAAGCTTCGTTTACAGTCACTGGAAGTGGTAGGCTTGGTCTAGATATTTCGGCGGCTTCAATCAGTCGTCAGCTTGGAAATGCGCGGAAATACACCGTGGAAATACACTCTGGTTACATCTTGCCAAGAAGCTAATTATTATTTAGTGGCGTCACTGTAATTATTTAAAATGTGCAATTTCCACCTTTTAGATAAACTACTTGGCATCGAAAGCAATTGCAAGTATTACTGCATGTGTTGGTTGTCTTTTGAATGTTTGGCGGCAGTAGCGCTAGTTTTAGGTTTCTATATTACCGATGCCTAAATATTGCACAAAAAAGCATGCCAAATGCCTATTTTTTCAGTTCATTCGCAATTCCATTTTGTGTTCTTCCTTAAAGGTTTTAAAAGAAGGCGAGTTCATCTACCTGAAGAAGCGCAACTTTGAACCAAAAGACACCTACTGGAATCGTTGCATCTACTTCGAAACAACAAAAAGCAATGGAAATGGAACATACGACCTTATCTCCGGCTACGTGCATGAGAGTAAAAATTAGTGAGTTTTCATTATTTTTGTCAAATAGAAGGCATGATTAGGCCCACCAGATTACATAGGCTAGCCTAAACGTATTTTTGTAAAAACAGATCACCTTGGTTCACTGGAATATTTTGCGGATGAAAATTTTCCGCATACACATTTTGTTTGCGTGAAACTTGAAAAACAAAATTTGCAGAGAAGCCCTTAAAATTATGATTGCGGAATATATGCTTCGTTTTTGCAGAGAAGGTCTGTAAATGCCAAATAATGACGTTAGAAATTTTCTGAATATACTACTGCTTTTCCTTTTCTCGAAGTAAAACTGGGTATCCTAGGTCCTGTAGATTTTATAATGAGTGAGTGATGTGAGTTAGAGTAACGTGTAAAGCAACAAAATGAGTGCCTGGTAAATGAGTACCAGTAAATGAGCACGTGGCTTGCCCATTTTCAATAAGCAAGCAATCCCATTTGACCAACTTTAGGCCCTTTTGAGAGAAAACTCTGCAACCATTTCGTATACCTCTTCTTGCAAGTTTGGCGCACTTTTATTTTCATTAAGTAGTAGCCACACTCTTTGATCATTGGCGGAATATAATAAGGAATGATGTATGTGGTTATGTATAAAAGCTACTAAAACCTGTGCTATATGTAAAAAAGTTGTAATACAGGCCTAACTGACAGACGATAGTTCGAAATCGTTTGGAACAACACCAGAGACAAGTTTAATGTTAAAATTTGCACAAGAATAATGTTCATTGCACTACTGAAAATATACCGAGATTTGCACTGTCGAGGTGTAACCAGGTCTGTTTTTCTGATGGCTACTTGTATAATAGTAGCTTTGTGGAACGCGAGCCATGGAGATATTAGCATTGCAGTTGAATGTTAGGGTAACAGACACCGTTGTAATTGTGGTGAGAATGATTTCTTGTAGAGGGGTATGAGCAGAATCCCGCGGCGTGAGTGTCATGTTGGGAACCCGTGAGCCGCTTTAAGCACCGCTGCACTAACGATGAATCCAACGGCTGCTCGAGCCTCAGGGGGTTCCGAGTGCTCACTGCTTTTCGTTAGCCCTATCTGATTTAGCTGAATTTTCCTCCTAGTCCAAACTTTGTAAGTGTTCACCTTCCCTATTTCATGGGCGGAGTTTCGACACCATTGCTCTTTGGGCTGGTGACTGTGCCAGCGAATGTGCGTAGGAATACTTCGCCGAGGGAATGCGTCAGTGCACGCGCTGGCACCGCTTCCTTTTATAGAACACTCTGCCATGCGTTCGTAGAATGTTTTTTGATGCTCTTCTCCTCGAAAGTTCACGTGTGTTGTCACCTCAAGTGGAAATACAGGAAAGCTTGTGCTACAGACACGGAGATCACAAAGCCGGTGGCCAGTTCAACCACGTGCTAGAGCGGTACCCCTTGGAAGAGATGATAAAACCAGCTGAGAAGATTTTGTGGGCGTGCCAGTAATAAAGAACGTTCAGCGAGAAGTCCACAAATCTATCTTAGGTGTCACAGGCAAGTCTCTATCGAAGGCAAGGGGAAGGGGGGGGGGGGCAACAGAAGGGCGTCTCTCCGGGAGAAGACAAAGTCCTCCACGAAAACCTCTGCGATGCTACTTTAGAATGGATGCGCGACTTTTGTCCCATCCCGAATATAGCGCTGGTGGAGAATTGGTGAACGTCGGCGAGTTCAAGAAGATTTGCAGTTATCGGCTCGCTGACATTGTACACGCACATATGATCGAGTGTCCATTGTTCTTTGGTGCTAACAACGATAGCACGCAAAAAGCTTCACCTTGCCATAAACTAACTCGCGATGAAGTTACCCGAACGAGAAATGGGCCAGGTGTGGCTGCCACTTTAGCTGTTTGCTTGGTGTTTCCTGCACAAGTGCCAAGCAGCCCTATTTTAATAACAGGTCTACGTAAATTTGAGCGCGATCCCATGACGTTATAAAAATAGGGGTTCGGAAAAAATTTTAGGAAAACATATCTTGCGCATGGTACCATGTGTCGCGTGAGGAGCGAGCGGTGTCGTTCGCGCTTGCGCGTGGGCTTGCGCCACGTGTAGAGCTTCCAAAAATACCTACAAAAAATACTCAGTGCAACTGAGCATGCGCCCCGTTACGAAGTACGGGCGTAGTCAAGCTGGAAATCCGAGGACACTTGGCCCAGAGGTGGTGGCAGGATCTCTCGCGTGGTTATCTGCTCAGCAGTGCACATGCGCATTTGCAGTGCACATTTGTGGACTTCTAGCTGAACGTTCTTTATTACTAGTACGCCCACAAAATCTTCTCAGCTGGTTTTATCATCTCTTCCACCAGAATTGCTAGCACAGACGCCGAGTTCGCGCTACAGACGCAGACATCGCGAATCACGATTTCGCCGGTTCTTGCGCGTGCTGATGTGATCCACGTTGAGACATATGTAAAAGCCTAACGTTAAAACGATTCTGGCATGACAGATACCCAGACATTTCTGCGGGTATTATGGAAATTCACGTGAGGTGCAACAGCCGTGTCGCCGACGAAGGGAGAGTGGCTGCCAGCTCTTCTGGCTCTCCAGCCTGGCACTAGTGCAAGCTCCGCCAACGTCTTGCCTCAGTTCTCGGCTAAACAGAAAAGTGCAAGACCTTCCGCTATGCTTTTTTACCAGAACGTAGGTATGGAAACAATGGGGGTATTATATCGTACTTTGCATGCACTAATTAGGTCGCATAATAATAAAGAGCCTCAGAAGCTCCCAGCGCGACTTTCTTACACCAGGCACTTCAAAGAAAACCCCGTTGCTCTGGTCAGAGCTACGTCGCCCCAGGAGTGCCTCAATGACGATTTTGACGCCATCGATCGGAAGCCAAAGTTACCATAGTAAATTACCCCATAAAGTGTCCCAGTACTTTTGGGACCAGTAAAGCATTTAAGGCCTCTGGTATTGCCGTTCACAATGCACTGTCCGCACATCAGTGCAAATACGAGCATTTAGGGAACAATGCGGATATAATTATTTCATGCACTAATTTGGGGCCACTCTGTTGCTTTAGTCTTATACACACTAAACTATAGGGCAGACATATTTCGGAAACAGCCGAATAGCACTGGCAATGACGACTGCAACCTTGATATGTGTCCTTACCGAGTCCCTCTTCCCGTATCTTTCTGTGCTGCTACATGCATTACGAGGGCTCTGGCGCCAGCAGTTCGGATATGCCAATTGGTAACCCCGATCTCCGACCATGTCTTACATGGCGGCCGCTGGGAAAAAACACGTTCTACGCCTCCCGCGGTGGTCGAGGGGCGGCGCTAGTTGACCGGCTTTAGAGTACTTGTAAATATAAACACACATCACACATCACAGATTAGATCTTTCACGGGAGACGAAAGATCTAATCAGGAAACGGCAAACCTTGACAATCTCTACCGTAGCTTACAGAAAAGAACTAGCGGAGCTCTCGAAGTTAATCAATAAGCGTAACACAGCTGACATACGGAAGTATAATATGAAGAGGATCGAATACGCTGTAAAAAACGGAGGTAGCCTGAAAGCAGTGAAGAGACGCCTTGGCGTGGGGAAAAATCGGATGTATGCACTTAGGGATAAGCAGGGCAATGCCATCACAAATGGGGATAAAATAGTCACAGTGGCTGAGGAGTTCTACAGGGATCTGTACAGTAGCCGGGACATCCAGGATAATGCCGAACGAGACAGTAGTTCAGAGGAGATAGACATCCCACCAGTAACGACCGAAGAAGTAAGGAAGGCTTTGAAAGAAATGAAAAGGGGCAAAGCACCTGGTGAGGATCAGATAACAGCAAACCTCTTGAAGGATGGCGGAGAAATTGTTCTAGGAATACTGGCAAACCTGTATACGCAATGCCTAATGACCGCAATGGTACTGGAATCTTGGAAGAACGCGAACATCTTCCTAATCCATAAGAAAGGCGACATGAAGTACTTGAAAAATTACAGGCCGATCAGCTTACTGTCAGTCGTCTACAAGGTATTTACCAAGGTAATGGATAACTGAATTTCTGCAACCTTAGATTTCAGTCAACCTAAAGAACAAGCAGGGTTCCGTAAAGGTTATTCAACAACGGACCATATTCACACGATCAATCAGGTGATAGAGAAGTGCGCTGCGTATACTGAACCCCTATATATAGCCTTCATAGATTATGCGAAAGCATTTGACTCGGTCGAAACCCTAGCAGTCATTCAGGCATTACGGAACAAGGGGGTAGATGAGCATTATGTAAGAATACTAGATGATATCTAGAATGTGTCTACAGCTACCATCATCCTCCATAGGGAGAGCAGTAAAATACCTATAAGGAAGGGTGTCAGACAAGGAGACACAATCTCTCCAATGTTATTCACAGCATGTTTACAAGAAGTATTCAGAACATTGGATTGGGAACAGGTGGGAGTAATGGTTAATGGAGAATACCTCAGTAACCTCAGATTTCCTGATGACGTTGCCTTGCTAAGTAACTCGGGGGATGAATTGCAAAGCATGCTTTCCGCACTGGGCGAACAGAGTAGAACCGTAGGCCTGAAAATTAATATGCAGAAATCTAACGTAATGATAAATAACCTATGGACAGCACAGCGGTTTGAGATAGGTGGCGAGGCAGTGGAAGTAGTAAGCGAATATATCTACTTAGGCCAGGTTGTGACCCTAGATAACAACCATGAGGCAGAGATAATTAGAAGGATCAGAATGGTGTGGGGCGCATACGGAAGACATTCTCAGATAATCAATAGCAGACTACCATTGTCGCTGAAGAAGAAAGTGTAAGACAGCTGCATCTTACCGCTACTCCCCTACGGGGCAGAAACTTGGAGGCTCACTAAGAGGGTTCAACTTAAATTGAGAGCGACTCAGCGGGCAAAGGAGCGAAAATGATAGGTGTAACATTATGGGACAAGAAGAGAGTGGAGTGGGTCAGGGAGCAAACTGGTGTTAAAGACATATTAGTAGAAATTAAGAAGAAATGGACCTGGGCAGGGCATGTAATGCGAAGGCAAGATAACCGCTGGTCATTAAGGGTAACAGAGTGGATCCCTAGAGAAGGCAAGCGCTGCCGGGGGCGGCAGAAAGTTAGATGGGCAGATAAGATCAAGAAGTTTGCGGGGATCAATTGGTGACAGTTGGCACAGGACCGAGGTAATTGGAGAATAATGGGAGAGGTCTTTGCCCTGCAGTGGGCGTAGATAGGCTGGTGATGATGATGATGATGAAATATAAACCCCTGCGGTAAAGTAGAGAGATGAGCCGCTGCGGGGTAACGTAATTGGTCAGTGCACCGCACGCGTTATGCGCAGATGTGGATTCGACTCCCGCTACCGGAAAAAACGGCGGATTTTTCCTCGACAAATAATGTCGCTTATTTATCGCTGTTTAAAAGAAACAACAGAAACTCACGTCATTCGGCACTATTAAATATTTCAGAAACAGCCGAATAGCACTGGCAATGACGACTGAGACCTTGATATGAGTCCTTACCGAGTCCCTCTTTCCGTATCTATCGGTTCTGCTACATGCATTTCGAGGGATCCGGCGCCAGCCATTCGTATATGCCAAATGCTAACCGCGACCTCCGACCACGTCTTACGTTGCGGCCGCTGTGAAAAAAGACGTTCTACGTCGCCCGCGGTGGTAGAGGGGCGGCGCTAGTTGACCGGCCTCAGAGCACTTGTAAATATAAACCCCCGCTGTAATGTCGACACACGAGCTGGTGCGGGATAGCATATTTGGTCAGTGCACCGCACGCGTTATGAGGAGATGTGGGTTCGACTCCCGCTCTCAGAAAAAACGGCGGATTTTTTCTCAAAATATAATTTTGAATGTCCGTAGCGCTTGCTGTGAACACAAAGACTTGCACGGGAAAAAAACGTAGACAATTACAAGAGGACTGCGCACTAACTGATTTATTCGGAACAAAACAAAAACATATATAGAAAACACAGAATGCAACAAATTCCACATAGATGGGGAGGAGTAGTCAGACGGATGCATTATATTAAAAAAAAAAGCGATAGAGGGATGGCCTTACTGAACTTCATTATAATTTCGCCTATTTATCACTGTATCAAAGAAGCATGAAAAACACACGTCATTCGGCACTATTAAATATTTTGGATACAGCCGAATAGCACTGGCAATGACGATTGCAACCTTTAGATATATATATATATATATATATATATATATATATATATATATATATATATATATATATATATATATATATATATATATATATATATATATATATATATATATATATATATATAAATATATATATATATATATATATATATATATATATATATATATATGTATGTATATATATATATATATATATAAACATGTATTTGTTTATTTATTGATTTATTTATATATTTACAAATACTGAGGCCTTTTCGGGCCCAAGCAGAAGTGGGTACATATCTAGTACAGATACAATATTACAACTACCGCTAATATATGTGTGATTCGAATAAAGAAAAAACTCTGCGTCGATATTCGGACACGACAGTAATATAGCAGCAATAAAATATGCAATGCACACACATCAATGCAACACCATACACAAGAGTAAAGTAACAGTAATAAACATGTACATGCAGCAATGGAATACATAAGAAAATTACCTACTACACATAAAATGAAAAACGAATGCAGGAAGCAGCTGCCTTCATTGCGGAAAAAAAATATTGGTCAAAGGATAGGTTGTATGCAAGCTGAATGAACGATTGTGTTGTGTTACCGTTATACACAACGTCGGTTAATTTATTCTATAGTGAAATTGCATGCGGAGAAAAAGAATATTGAGGTAAGTTTTGTCAATAAATGGTTGCCTAACTATTTTGCTGTGGCTTGTATGATCGAACCACATGGGGGCTCAGTTAAGTAACTTTCACGATGTAGTTTCTAGTGACCGTGAAACAGCTGATATACAAACCTAATGCGAGATACATTTCTGCGATTAGCTAGTTTTTTCAATTTTGCCCTGTCGCAAAGAACGGACACGCTGAAAAAACTCGAGTATGTGGAGTATATAAACAGCAAGGATAAATTTTGCACTCTTTCTATTTTCTTGATTAAGTATTTTTGTTGCGGGCTCCATATCAGATCCCCATATTCTAATTTTGGTCTGACGAGAGCTTTGTACACTGTTCACTTAACGGTTGATGAGGTACGCCGCAATTTCCGTTTCAAAAATGCCAGCTTTCTTAGCGCATTGCGGCAATACCAACTTTAATTGCTTTCGAGTGTAACACCTAAATACTTCACTCGCTCGGTTCTACTTATATAAGCATTAATTATAGTATAAGAAAATTCCAAAGCTTCTTTTTTGCTGGTAAATGTAATAGCCGCCGTATTAGAAGTATTAAACTTCAAGCCCCATGTTTCAAACAATACACTAATAGAGTGCAACGCATCATTCAATTTTATTTGATCAGATTGTATCGGAAACGCAGTCATTCACATCCACGAATTGTTTTAGTGAGGACAAGTAACATGCTATCCAACGGACAATATTGCGCTCAATGCCCATAGAGAACAGTTTGGTTATTAGGAAGCATGTGGAACTACATCAAACGCTTTGGAAAAGTCCAAAAACACTGCGTAAATTTTACCCCTCATACTCAGTGTATTTACAAAATCATCCGTTATCTCAGCTAACTGTGTTGTGATGGATAAACCAGCCCTAAACCCATGCTGATTTGCATGAAGTAAATGATTATTCTGTAGATGTGTCATCAATGCCTGAAATAAAATATGCTCGAGCAGTTTACAAGATATGGATGTCAGGGACACTGGCCTGTAATTATTTAATTCTAAAGGGGATCCAGACTTGAGAATCGGAACTATCCTTGCAGCGCGCCAGTCATTGGGTACCACACAGGTTTCTAATGATGTTTTATATATGACATATAAGTACTCGTCCACCCAGATTGCGCATCTATTGAGAAAAACATTACATATTTTGTCCGGACCTGATTTCTTTTATATGACTAGATTACGCAAAAGACTAAGAATGCCGTTTTTGCTTACATTTTTTTGGGCCATCGGGTTACGAAGCATGTAAGGATTCAAGTGGGCGTGCGATGCGTTCATAGTAAAAACTGACTGAAGAACGCGTTGAATTTATTCAATTGAAATTCATTCAAAGGATAGTCAATGCTTACGCCAGATGTTCTGATCTGTGTGATGCTACTTTTATCTTTAGGTAAATATTGCCAGAGTTTTTTTGGTTGTTCCGACATAAAAGAAGTCAATGTACAAGAAAAGAGCTGGTCTCTTGCAGCACGGAGTTTATCTTAAAAAATTGCGTAGCATACTTTGAAGTTGTTTCCTGTCGCCACGTTTTCGAGAGCATTTTATCATGCGTTTCAGGTGTATCACATCACGATTCATACACGGGTACTCCCTGTTGATACGCTTTTTTTAAGGCACGTAAGTGCTTTCACAATGAATGACCATGTCTTTAAACCTTGATCACAGCTCATTAACGTCATTTGTGTCAATAAAGGAAGGGAATAAAGATTCCATATAACTAATAACTGCATCATCATCCGCATGCGTATACAGTAAAATCCGGCTATAATGAACCCGGATAGAGTGAATTATGCTATATATAGAACAAAAATATTTCAGTTACGGAAATACATGGGAAATATATTCCTTATAACGAAGTTCACATCTCATATATCAAACTGTGGGTGCCTAGAATGGCCGCCGAAATGCATGATCTCGGAGCGGCGATTGAGATGTGGATTGGCCGCGACTCCGGAGCAAGAGCCGCGACTGAGACATTGCGCCTCGCACGGAGTGATGTGATGCCCAATACTTTCCGGAACTGTTTTTCCGAGGGCGGGACTCACGACGGAACCCGCCAAGTTAGTGAGTGCGGACCAAGACAGCAGCATCGGTGAACTGTGGGAAGAGCTCGCCAACATTTCCGATGATGGCGCCAGTGAAATCCATCCGACGCTTATAATGAAGCGTTTTCGGCAGTCGCTGTGCTCCGCCAATGCTTCTTAAATTTTTGAGGACCGGACTCGAACTGGTCGAAACAATGTTTCCTGTAGAGAATGATATGTTAGTTGAAGCCGCCAAAACGAAAGTGAAAACAAAAATTACTGTTTTTTTTTTTTGCAAAGTGGGCAGTTATGGCGGAAAGTAGCTGTGATACTTGCTATAAATGGATTATTTTGGTCTGGTAATGGCTTCTGTACTGTTTTAGTTTCTGCATACGTGTATGGCGGAGTTGGGGAGGGGCCGGGGACTCCCGCCCGATCGCAAATCCCACCATAAATTCTGCTGGGAAATAAGGTGGGCATCCTGGGAAATCAGGTGGGCATGGTGATCAATACTGGAAACTTACCTGGGCAACGTTTTTAAAGCTGGGAGTAGGTGGGAATAATGGCGGTAGGTTAGGTGGGCACCTCGGCTATCCTGGGCAATACTGGTGGCCTTACTGGTCAACGTGACCCACCACAACCATGCTGGCGTTAATAGTGTTGACCGATCGTCTGCGATGGGGACGCCCTTTTTTCTCCTTGGCAATGCCCACCGTCGTTTGCCGTTAAAATGCGCTAACAGTGAATAGCGCCATGAGCGTTCGAAAAAAGCGGTATAGACATCGACAGCGCCCATGCAATTTGTTGTGAGCGGAGCATGTTTATATTCGCACGTAAAGTATTTGGAAGCTTAGTCAGTGATATACCTCCAGGCCTAGAAAGGAAGCTTCACTTGAGTAAGCCGACCTGCGTGCGCACAGGCGTGCATAACGCGAACTTATCTAATATATGAACTACATGATGATATGCCGGCCTCTGCATGTATATGAAAAGATGCAACACTACGAAGCCAGCGAGAGAACCGCCACCGTCGTTCCTAGCCGTTGTCGCCTGCAGCCCCCGTCACGCCATGAAATAGCTCATGGAACACGTACTGTTTGCTTACAGAACAGGCTCTCAACTCCTGCTGGATGTAAGTGGCACCTGACCTTACCGTTCACCGACAGCTTAGGCGTCCATGACAATGCTAGAGTTTTATTTATTTTTAACGCGTTTTGAACGGCGCGCGTCACTCGACTCAGTTGGCCGCCGGCAGGGGGGCAGCGCGACACAGACGACGGCGGCGACGTTTCGGCGGCTCGCTCGGCTCCCACCGTCATGGCTGCGTGCAGTGGTTCTACGATTCGGTAAATGCTCAGCGGCGTGAAATTTCTGGTTACGTGATGACTATGGATTTATCTACCGGACGAACAAGTACGGCTGGGCAGTTAAGGTAAGTGAAACGTCGTTTACTAGTCCAGTGTATTTAACGGAGCACTGTTGTCGAGCTGGTGCCGGCCTTTAGGACTGACGTTCTGTGTGTGCAACGTATCGCTCGCGTTGGTGTGCGATATCTATCATATCGGCGTTACGCAGATTTGGCATTTGACAAGCGACCTTTTCCGTCTTGTCACGTATGTAAGCAGCACTTGCTCCAAAGCTTGCGCCTTGGGTTGTGCGAAGTAGAATCATGTGTCATTAGTCAAACTGACCGCACCGAAAACGCTACCGCCTTGTTCTTCGCTATGAGCCACCCGAAAATACCACTTCCCTCCAGCCTCCAGGTTATAAAAATAATGCGTAGCTGTGTAATCGGCTGAGTACTCTCTTTAGGAGAACTGTACACTAACAAAAAAAAAAGGTAAAACGCGGGGTGTGCCTTGAATTCAGTCTAGAGCAGGGTATCGGAGTATATTTAGGGCCCCCTAGCACGCTCCGCACTATGAATGTTTCAGTATTAATGTGTTCAATTATGAGCATGAATAGTGTTGTGCATCCGTCAGCCGCCTCGGGAATATGCATTTATACGAATTTTTATGCGACCACGTTGAAACATTGCGCGTATCGTGCCTCGTCTAGACGTTGGCGTGCTACGGACGAATAAACGGCGTTGTTGTAACCAGGTGGCCGCTGCCTTGCGCGCGCTGTAGAGGTCGAAACTTTTTGTAAGTGGCAATAAAATGTGCGTTCAGACTCTCCATGTCGAAAGGGGTTTGCCTTCTGGTTCTCCCATGCCCATCCAAAGTATCATATTCCCCGCGAGGCACTCCTTTCATTTCATTTCTAATTGTGAAAAGTTACCTTGCAGAAGCGCAAGTGCTTCAAAAGAGCATGCCTGTTTTATCTGCGCTGGCTTTTTCGGTAGTGATCCGCGGCCATTGCAGTTCTTCTGATAGATACAAAAAAAAAAAAACAGTAGTGTCGATATTTCAGTGCATTTTTACGAAACCAGGGTGGTTTAAATTGGGAGGATCCCTCAAATTCGCGCATCCCGTAGTCTGTGTGCAGATTCAGTGCGTGGAACCCCCAAACTAAAAAAGGGGTTCTCAGTTCTTTTTCATGTAAATAAATGAGCAGCTGCTAAATGTCTTGTGCATTCCATCTGGGAACGTTTTACCTTCAGACAAACTTCCCTGATATGTAAAGCCCAAGTTTTGCACCCCTGTATACAACACTTGTGTGAACAGACCACATTCCCGCATGCCTCTACACATCTTTCGAGTGGCGTAGCTTCTGAATGCACAGAGCGTGTATATTTCAAAATAAATGTTTGCCTTATCATTTTATTTTTTGTGCTATTATTGCGGTAAATGTTACTGTTCTTACCAATAATTCTCAGAGAAAAATTAGAAGGATCATTTAAAATATTGATTGCTGATATTCATGCCCCGTGGTTTTTGTCAGTTACGGCATGTTTACGCTCAGCCTAATGTTGTATAGGAGTGATTTTCATAATCTACCCTACAGTGGGCAAGGCAGCCTGGTGATCTCTGTGATTCTGCATTTGGGTGCACCAGGTTCGAGGAAAAATGACTGCATCTGGCATGTTGGTTGATAAAATCTGCATTTTGCAGGCCATTGGCCGCTTGCAGGCAGAGAAGTTGCTTTGAAGATAAAGAACGGGCACGACGTACTCCCAGTCAATGGACGAGACTTCTCGTGGGACGTTGAGTGTGTTCGGGCCTAGTAAAAAAATGGTGACCACATTGCTTTTCTGCAGTTGTGAATTGTCTTGCATTATGTTCCTTCTTCAATTTCAGTAAGCTGAATTTGCCTATTTGAGTTTAAGGATTGTTTTAAAAAGCATTTGAGCCTTAGCAGTGTTACTACTTTGCTTATAATGTTTTGACACAGATAAGGTTGACCGATCAGATGGCTAGGTAACATAACGAAGTCTAATTTCCAAACTTGCACCATCTTTGCATGCATCTAGATAAGTTATCACTGCTTTCATCATATTGCTGCCTAGAACTGTTTCAGTTTGTAATTAAACGTAACGAGGCTTGGTGTTGGCTTTTGGCTAGCGTGATGGTGTCTGCTTAAGCTGAATTTGCCTATTTGAATTTAAGGATTGTTTTACAAAGCATTTGAGCCTTAGCAGTGTTACTACTTTGCTTATAATGTTTTGACACAGATAAGGTTGACCGATCAGATGGCTAGGTAACATAACGAAGTCTAATTTCCAAACTTGCACCATCTTTGCATGCATCTAGATAAGTTATCACTGCTTTCATCATATTGCTGCCTAGAACTGTTTCAGTTTGTAATTAAACGTAACGAGGCTTGGTGTTGGCTTTTGGCTAGCGTGATGGTGTCTGCTTAAGCTGAATTTGCCTATTTGAATTTAAGGATTGTTTTACAAAGCATTTGAGCCTTAGCAGTGTTACTACTTTGCTTATAATGTTTTGACACAGATAAGGTTGACCGATCAGATGGCTAGGTAACATAACGAAGTCTAATTTCCAAACTTGCACCATCTTTGCACACATCTAGATAAGTTATCACTGCTTTCATCATATTGCTGCCTAGAACTGTTTCAGTTTGTAATTAAACGTAACGAGGCTTGGTGTTGGCTTTCGGATAGCGTGATGGTGTCTGCTTAAGCTGAATTTGCCTATTTGAGTTTAAGGATTGTTTTAAAAAGCATTTGAGCCTTAGCAGTGTTACTACTTTGCTTATAATGTTTTGACACAGATAAGGTTGACCGATCAGATGGCTAGGTAACATAACGAAGTCTAATTTCCAAACTTGCACCATCTTTGCACGCATCTAGATAAGTTATCACTGCTTTCATCATATTGCTGCCTAGAACTGTTTCAGTTTGTAATTAAACGTAACGAGGCTTGGTGTTGGCTTTCGGCTAGCGTGATGGTGTCTGCTTATTTACTTCGGGGTTTGTTCTTATGTTTTGGGACATCTTACAGCTTTTTAAACCTGCAACACCGGTTGAGCAAAATAGTGAGCTTGATGTGCTCAATTTATTATTAGTTTTCTTACCCTGTGAACAGTTTTGTTCCACCATGAACATGCACATAATTTAACCGCATTTTGAAGCAGAAATATAAGATGTTACAAGTGTCAAGTAAAAAAAGATGGAGGTAGTCTTGTAATAGTTGGCTTTATCCAAAAAACGAGGAGGAGAGTCGTCACGATACCACAGCCCGAATTGGGAGGCTAAGAGGTGTTGACGTACCTAACTAGCTTGTAATTAATATGGAGCTATAACTGCAAATTAGTTTTATGCATGACTAGGATGGCATGCACTTAATGATGGCTAAACGAAGTTATCTTTAACCTTTTTCTTCATGTGAGTGACCGCAAGCCTTTGAACTATAGAGAACACGTTGCCAGTGGGTTATTCAGGATTAAGTGTTGCAGGTTTCAGGTTTCACATTTGAGCTGATGGGAACTGAGGGGCTGTTGGCCATGGCACGTTTTTTTTATTTTTTCAAAGCAAGGCTTCTTTGGGCTTCATAATCACCCACGGCAACTTAAATTACTAATGTGGATGTGTGCCCCCTCTCATTGAATGGTTAGTCTAGCAGCAGACATCACATCTGGAAGTGCGGTGAAGCATGGTGATGGTGATGAACAGTAAAAAAGGAAAAAAAAAACATCAGATGGCCCACCATATTTTCTTTTTTCTACCGGGCCTCTCTTCATTAATGATCTCCACGTGTGCTCTGCTGGTTCGTTATGTCAGGGTGACGTGGGCATCGAAACAAACATGCTTATTCTCATCTTAGTGCTTAGAAAGCTTTTACTGCTTTCCAGTTCTGCACTTTTACCTCCCACTTGTTTGGCAGTTCCAGTTAATTAGTACATGTGGACATAAAAAAAAGCTGCCGAAGAATCGGACAAACATATTTGACGCTGATCACGCTGCAAGCAAATGGCTACCAATGATGGAGTAGAGGAGAATAACCTTTGCCGGCTGCAGGCTAGTCTCGAGAATGTGCACCTGCTTCCATGGCTTTCTCGTAAAACAAATTGGTGGCAGATGTGCGGTGACAGTAGAATATGCTACTAAGATCCACTGCACTTCTGTCCTGATAATTAGTGCCTTCTGGTGCACAATGCAACAATTATTGCCCATAATAGCATTGCTTGGAGCAGCCAGCTAACCACACGGCTGACCATTTTTCTTAGGAACCCACGTGGACTTTCAATGCATTACATTGGGCCTTTATGTTTGCATTTGGACTGTTTCAGTATATTGAGCCTGATCCTCATTTGTATCTGCTTTTAGCAGTTGCAGTGTCGGTGCGACCACCACCAGGTTCGCTTGCTGGAGGAAAGGTGTTGCTGGAGCTGTGGTGTCCCCTCTTCCCTTCCTCCCTGAGCCAGTTTTGAAAATGTTTGCAGCTGTGAGATGGGCAGGTAAGCAGAATTTTTTCCCTTGTCGTTGCTGTACACTAATGAATCATAAGGAGCCAAAAAACCAGAATTTAGCCTGCAATTTAAATCTCGGCAGCACTTTTCTTTTAACTTACCACTTCAGCTGGATGCATGCACAGCACTCAAGAGCAAAGTTCTATGAACAGTTATTTCTTAGAAAATATTGGTTCTTAAAGTACAACTGCACTTGAATTTTTGGCCATGCAAGAATGCTGTCTAATAGTCGACATAAAAAGAACGGTAGCGTCAGCAACTGGTTTAAAACCTGATTGCACACAGCACAGACGGTCCAATAAATTGGGGTTTGGGTTTTGGGAACCGATGCTGAGAACGGCAGCCGCTCCCGACAGCCTGCAGATACGTGCCGGAAGTGGCTTGTTTCGCACTTTTCTTTCTATGGAAGAACAATACTTTGTCGTGGCTAATTATGTCGTGAAAAAGCAGTGAAAAACGTGTACAGTAAGAAGTGTAACGTGTTCCTACCACACAAGTCGCAGTAGACAATGTGGCCTCTGTACTAGCCTTGGCGCTTCGAGTTTACGAATAGTGGCCTGATTGCAGCAGCTATTTGTAAAAGATGAATGACCTGGTTTCAATCGTGTATGCATAAAAATAACCCGCACGAAGCAGTGATACAGCACTCCAGAGTTTTACCGTCGCACATTTCAATAGCTGTCCTGCAATAAGCTATTCTATTAACACTGTTTTCTCAGTTGCATGTGCTCGGTTATGGCTTACTTCAAAAGCATTAAACAAAAATTTTGGGTAGATTAGAATTTATTTTAAGAAGCAGATTTGGATGTTGCGGATGCGGCTTGCTACATTATTGTGTTCGCGTAGGCTCGGCCAGAACTGGGAGCGCTGAAGACCAACCGCCCAGGTGGGCAGTCGTGTTTGATCAGCCATTTCATACTCGTGGTGATGATGGCACTGATGATGATAATGGTGCTGGTACAAAACTTCCCCCCTGGTGCGCAGTGTGATAAATAGAAATGAAAGCACGTTATGGTCAATCTGCCAGTATATACTCATAGACACTGGAATGCTGGACTACGGACTGGCTTTCATGCAGCATTTTTCTCCCATGCGCGCTGTTTGAACAGTGCAACTGTTGTAGCTGGCTGTAATGTGTGGCGCTAATGCGTTTAAAATACCCAAAAAATGCCGAGTGCTCGTGAGCGTGTGCCTCGAGTAACCGCCAACTGACCCCTGCATGCAGAGTGCCTTTAGCAAAAAAAAAAAAAGCAAAATGTTGGAGGAGTGCCTTGGGTTGCCTAGCGACCAGCAACGCCACAGTTGCTAAACACCTGCTCCATGAAACCTCCACGCAAATGGAGGAAAGCAGCGCATGCGTCGTGCATGTAAGCGCACCACTGCGCCCCAGCTGTTGTCAAGTGGCGCATGCAGCGCTCGTCAAAAGGACCACGACGATATTTTTGCATATGATGACTACTACTGCCACAGTGCAAAGCATCGCGGAACATGTAAACAGACAATTTCAAACTTGTACAAACGTGTGCTGCTGGGTTCTGCAGCGTTCGCGTAGAAAGAAATCCTGCAGCTTCACTATGGCTCAATCCTTGCATGACTTAGTGCAGTGAAAGAAGCCAAATGTCGGTGAAACATTAACATTAATCAACTTAATTAGCATCCCAGACACCAGACCACACAGCCAAATGGTTGAGAGCAAAGGAGTTCAAAAAGTTCTTTAGCAAACGATTGTCCCTCTGTGCTCTCCATTACCCTTCGAGCTGCATTAATTGATTGTATGGTGTATTCGCCGACGCTACAAAGGCGATGAGGCACACTGTAGTGGAGGGCTCAAGATTAATTTTGACCACCTGGGGATCTTTAATGTGTGCTAAAATCTTGGAACATGCACGCACTTATGCTTTTCACCTCCAATTAAAAAAGTGGCCACCGCACACATTGGGCTTCATTGCAAAGTTGGTTGGCACGCATACGTTGTACATTCTTTCATCACTGAGTGGTCATTCCTCTTTTGGGGTCTAACGACGACACCGAGCAAAAAAAAATTGCTTCCAATCCACGCTTTAAAGGTGGTTGGAAAGCAAAGCTGTAAACGACACCCACAATTGCCCATGCCGTTTGTTGAATTCACAAACGTGGCAGTGCAAAGAGTGAAACCACATATTCTGCCAGCCATTATCTGGAATTCACGGGGGCGGCGTCCCGATTGCAGCAGCGTTGGCCATGGCCGGGCTAGAGCGCCGGACGCCGCCGCTGTATCCCGGCCGTGCGTCAGCAAAAAGAAAACGGTGACGAGCGTTTTTCTAAGGGTGAGACAGCGGAACCTCGTCATTCTGATGAGCTAGCTAGGGGCTACACCACCGCACGACACAAGCGCAGACACCGAAGCAATTCGGCATGTGAGCTTAGTGATTCCCATTTATACCGATAACTAGTTAGCTTAGTAAGATTGAGAATTGCGAGAAAGCTGAGGGAACTTTTATAATCGCTATTTATCAGATCCTGTTGATTCTTTTGCCTTCTGTAATGCCTGTTAAAACATAACCAAATTTGTATTCAGTAATTTAGAAAACAGAGTCCCATTTGTGGCAAGCACTGCGCAAAAGGTAGCGTTTCTCTAGTGAGCAGATGTCTGTAAAGGGGTCTGTACATTTTGTTTTCCTGCCCTCCAAACCAATCCTAAACATATCTTTGGTGTATGGCCACTTAATTCTGTCGGGTCTGGGTTACCCAGGAGGTGCTGTAGAGCAAGTTAGAAAAGTCGTGTGAAGGAAGCGTGCAATGTACGCGAAGCTGCACAAGAACAGGCCCAAACAACCGTCGCTAAAGCAGACGACAAAGCCAGCGGAATGGTTTAGCCAACGTGCCCGCCGGGGTGCACAGCTCCGAAAGCAACTCCGGCGTTCGGGGAACGCTGGGTAATAGCGCCCTTTGCCGCTCCATCTACACAGTGCTCCATGAGTGAAAAGAGCCCTCCTCCTCCTCCTCAGCCACGTTGGGAGTTTCTTGTTGCGCACTCCACGAAGAAACCGTTGGCTGGTAGAGGCAGAAAGCTTTCTTTTAAAACTTGTCCGCATTTCAAAACAACTACACATAATACTTGGCCGAGTTTCCAAGCATAACCAGGCATAATCTTAGTTGAACCAAAATTAAGCTAGGTGGGGCGGCCGGCTTTGCTCTTTGCCCATCTGCGCGCCACTAGGGTAAAATTGGCCGTAAATCCAACCCATGCCCTTGTGCTCGGCAGCGCAACGCCTTAGCCACTGAGCCACTGCGGCGGGTGTGTGTTATCTTTTGGCCTACCAAAACTTCAATAGTATAGCAGCGCAGTGGTTCGCGGTGGTTCGCTTGCGAAACAGTGGGGACCCCACGATTGAGCATATGTTGATCGGTGTCATTATGTCAAACAATTTGTACTTGTATGTGCAAGTCTTTGAACAGTTATATGCTGCCTTAGGTAGGCCTTTTTATCTCTTGTCGTAGCTGGCATGTTGTGCGGAAAGAAGGTGTTAAAATATGCACTATGCAGAGAAACTAAACATACATGTAATGCAGTGAGGCCACCTTTTTGTATATCAAGAAAGTTCTGGCAAAATCGAGAAAACAGTGGCAGGGGAAAAGTTTTGAAAGAGGCTTCACGGACCCCTGAAGTGCTCTCGCGGACCCCCATTTGAGAACCAGTCGTATAGCATGTTGCAGAGCACGACAACATTTATTTGATCAAATCTTTGGATTTATGTTACCAGTAAAGTTTGGTTACATTATTTAGCTTTCTAATAAAGTAAGGTACAACCTCAACACAGGATATAGTACTTTATACCTGATTCAAAGAGCGCAAGTTGATCAGTTGGGATTTTAAAATTAATTGCTTTGTTTTCTAATTGCAAGTGCAGATTGGTCCAAATGTGGATGTGCCTGACGAAAAATGGACGTGGCTGATGCGGAACACATCCTATGGAGACTTCTGCCTCGATCTGGCAACCCTACAGAAGCGGCGGTACAGGATGGACGGGGCAGACGTTCTACAGCATGGCATGGGCGATAGAGAAGACAGCATCTTTCATCAATGTGGAACTTGAAAAAGTATGTGAACATCTATATTATCGTGCGCTTTTTAAAAAAATAGGTCAAGATTATATTGTCAATTCATGTAATATTTAGAGCATATAAGATGTTTCCAACTGGCTGACACGCCGGTTTTGAGTTGGTATTTTTACTGGGGAATAGGTATTAATTACAGAAAAAAAACCTGTTCCCAGCTCTTCAACTTGAGTTCAGCCTGAGGGGTAGTTTCTAGTTAAAAAATGGGAGGGGACTTCAGACATTTATGATTGTGGGAAACAACACGCTGGAAAAGAACAGGACAACAAAAAGGGGAAGAACACTAGTCCTGACTCGAACTAGTGTTTATTAGGCAACAGAAAGAATGCGCATATACATGCAACTACGCACCTGCACAGAGGGAGAAGAAAAGACGGATGCAGCTTTGCATAGGATAATGCGCTAAAAAGACAAGAAGTTGGAAGAAAAGGGGTGTGGAGAGGGGCTGACAAGTCACGTGAGCATATGGCCAACTAGCTTGGCTTTTTTTTTGTGGGACGTAATCGAGGTCTGGCTTACGCAGTCACCTTTATAGACCATAATTGCCTGGCTCTCCCTGGGCGCAGCATTTTTCCGTGATCAATGTGCTGCCATGCAAGCACTTTGTGGGGGAATGTGGGCACGCCAGCTGCCGCCCCCGCAGCGTGGCATCGCTCGCATCGTGGACTGCATATCGTGCGTCTCGTGTGGCTTGAAAATTGGTAAGCGCCTTCCCATTTGATGTATCATGCCACAGTTAGCTTGTTCACCAGAGAGCACATTCAAGGGAAACGAGAACTAATTCTTATGCGAGGCTTGACCATGCTGCACAGACTGTGAATGCAGTGTGTGGCATGTTGTTTTCGACAAAATCATGACTTGTGTGGCTCTATTTTGTAGTGCCAGACTTCTTGATGCCCACTGTTGTACCCGGGTTATTACAGCCGCTTGCTTTCTTTTTAAATCCCACCTCCAAGTCACCATGCCCTGCGTGAAATACACCATGTATGGAAGCTACCCGTTCAAGCATGACTGCGCTGCTGTTGACTGCACTAACAACCAACACAACTGCAAAGTCTTCATGCAAGAACTAACCCACAGAAATAGGCGTATAGATATCGTACGATGGTGCAAACACACAGAAGCATAAGGAAGAAAAGACACAGAGCTTGCATGTTTTTTCTTCCTTCTGTCTGTGTGTTTGCACTGTTGTACGAAATGAACTTAGCCAACTCCCCCAATTTAATACTTTACTCAAGCGTATACATGTGCGAAGTCTATAAATTTTCTGGAGGCTTGCAGCGCTGCGCAAATGGGTCTTCATGTTGAACCGAAAGTACTTCCTATCCAGCAGCTTGGCACGAGCAGCAAAAAAGAAAAGGTGTGGCACGCCAGTTTAGGAAGCCCGTTTATTGACCTAAATGCAGTTGCTGTCAGAAACTCAGTTTTTCTAGAAGTTAGCTGTGTTTATTTTACGAGGCCAAGGTCTGCGAAAATCAACCCTTTGCTTGCGTTGCAGCACGGGTATGTGAGAAGGGCGAGTGTGCAGCTAATCCCTCGAGTATGGCAAAGTCACCTACAACAATTGACCACAAAAGGGTAGTGCAGCAAAATAGATCCTCACAGGCCACAATTTGAGCGAGAATGATTGACAGCACGCTTGTAAATACCCAAAGTCAGCAATGGACGTCAAGGGGGTCAGTAACAGGTTTCTAGAAGAAACATGCAGCCACACTTTTTTGCTCTTTGTGCCAAACTGCTTGATTCAGTGTTTTCAGTTCAGCGTGATGACCCATTTGCACAGCACCGTGAGCCCCAGGAAAATTTATAGGGTGATTAGACTTCATGTAGGAGTAAAGCAGTGAATGACACACTTGGAGTGAAGTAAGGAAAAATACACAAGCGATGTGTGTCTTTCTATTATGCTTCTGTGGGTTTGTCTCATTGTATATCTATACGCTTATTTCTTCAGGATATTTTTGCACTAATATTTTGTGCTTGCATTGCTTGTTAGTGCGGTCAACAGCGGCGCTGTCACACTTGAACGGATGGCCTCTGTGCATGTGAATTTCTGTCTGAGCACGGGACTTGAACGTGGGAATTAAAAAGACGGCAAGTAGCTGTAAACACCTGGGTATAACAATGCACATTAGAAAGACTGGCACTACAAATTGTGGGCTAACGTATGGGATAGCAGAGGACCCCGGCTAGCTTCGCTAGAGAAAGTGCTACGAGCCGTACACTAGCCCTGAGGGATCCGAAGACTCGCGCACGGGTTCGGGTTCGGCGCATCGCATGGGGTCACGAAGAGGTCATGGCTCACGCGATGCGCCGGCCGCCCAAAACGGCGGCTCCTGGTTCGCGAAAGCATGTGCAGACGAGGCGTAGGGAAACACAGGTCCCCACAAAATCGAACCACATAGTTCGTGATTTTGACGAGAACGCGCAACACCCTTCATTCACGACATGCGACACGCTGTGACACACTGCATCTGTGTGCAGCGTGGTCAAGCCTGGCATAAGAATTAGTTCTCGTTTTGCTTGAATGTGCTTTGAGGCAGTAAGCTGTGGCATGATGACACATCAAATGAAAAGGCATTTACACATTTTCACGCCATATGAGACGCACAAAATGCATTCCAACGTGAGCGGTGGCATTCGGCTGGGGCAGCGGCTGGTCTGCCCGCAGTACCCACAGGAAGCAGCCGGACGGTGCAGCCCAAGGAGTGCCGGAATATTTTGATTTATAAAGGGTAATGTTTAAGGCTTCTACTATATTCCTAAGCATCCGATTTCTATGCTCGAAGAGCCCCTCATTATCACCGAATCGAGGTTTGCATGCACACTTTTCTTCACTGTGCGGGTAAATTTGCATACGTGTGATGTTTTATCGTCTGTGGGTGCTCTTTTCAGCAGCTCCCATATGCCCCACGTACACTGTTATGCAAGAGAGCAGTATCTGGTAAACGACACGCATTTTACAAGGCACAAAAGCACGCGTGTGCTTGACTTTGGAAGTTGTAAAACTGGCGTTATGTGGACGCTTTTTGTTCACCAACAAACAAAGCCTGCCTATTTTGTTCTTAGCTGAGAAAAGGATTTGCACGCCATATCGAGACCCCACATTTTTCAGCCCATGTGCCATCTTGTGCATGTAGGGCATGACCGCACGTTTCACGAGTTCCTTTGCTGAGTTGTCTTGCCGTACATGCACAAAACGGCACGCAGGCAAAAAATGTGGGGTCCCTATATAGTATGCAACCCTTTTACTCAGCCAAGAACAAAATAGGCCGGCTTTATTTTTTTCATTGGTGAACAACAAAAAAACGTTCACATGGTGTAAACACACGTGTGCTTGTTGCCTTGTAAAATGTGTGCCGTTTACCCAATACCGCTGTCTTGTGAAGGAGAGTACATGGGGCAGGTGGAGCCCTTCTTAAATGTAAGACTAGAAGCGCACTCGGGGACGATAAAAGATTGCACGTACGCAATTTCACCTGCAACTTGCAATAAGTGTGGGTGCAAACCCTGTTTCGATGATAGCAAGGGGCACTTCGAGCTTAGAAATGGAATGGTTAGGGAGATACTAGAAGCCTTTTACGTGAACATTTAAAAAGCTGACTGCGTAAGCCACACCTTGATTACGCTCCACAAAAAAGAAGCCAAGATTGTCGGCCATATGCTCAAGTGATTTCTCAACCCCCTCTACACACGCATTATCCTGTGTTTTCTTGTTTTTCAGTGCAATATTGTTTGCAAAGGTGCATCAATATTTTCTTCTCCCTCTGCGCATGTGCGCACCTGCATGTGTTTTTCCATTTTGCTAATACAGGTTGCGGGTCAACGCTTGTGTTAGGCCTCTTACTGTTATACTATTCCTTTCCACGCCCTGTGGTTTCAGTATGTTAATGAAAGGCAGAAAATATTTTTAGTGAGAACTATATTTCCCGAAGTTTTTTTTTTTTTTGTCAATGGTTTTCACTCGCTCATCCTTAAACCAGGCTGAGTTCATATATCAGAATAAGAAGGCGACTTAAAATGTTAATAAGAAGGAAAGAGCACGTTTTATTGCGAACAAACAAAACATGGAAGGTCTGTGTGAGTTTCCTTGACCAAATATGTGGCCTGCCTTCTACTTTCAGAATCCCCTGGGGAAATGTGCGTCAACTATGCCCTCAAGTACCTGTGGAGGTTATTTACAGAGGCGAGCCGCCGTGAAAAGAGGGTCTGTGCACAATAAAATGAAGCTGTGGTGTGAGCGCACGGTTTCGCATTACTTTTTCCACATTAAGCAGCAAAAGTGTCCCGGCAGCCACGCATTCTATGCATATTCTGTCAAGACGGCTGCCATTCCAGAAAAATTCACGACCCACTATTCTCCCTGTGACGCCTATGCCCGCTAGACGGGTATGGCGCCATCTGTACCACCATGCCCCCCAAGTGACGCCTAAGCCCGCTAGACGGGTATGCCACCATCTGTACCACCATGCCCCCCAATAGTGCCCGCCAATGCCCGCCAGCGGCGTGCCCGATAGTGCCCGCCATTTGGCATGGCGGGGTCTCCACTACAATAATCCACTATTTTGACCGGCAGCAGCTTCCGCTATGTCCGGCGTGGCGGGATTTCGGACAGGGCGGGGATTGCGAACTCGTAACAATGAGCTCGTTATAGGCGGGTTCGGCTATATTGAACTATTGGATATATCCAACAAATTGTGGTGCATATCGCAGTTCGCTATGAACGGGTTCCACTGTAGTTTCTTACAAATGTCTCAGAAGGTTTACATACGATCGCAAACCCGAAATAGGACACAAAAGAACAAGTAACTGATGATCAGATATCCGATCCTTAACGTTGACGGAGCAATCTGGAAGCGAGCTACTAGGAAACACAAGGTGAAGTAGAGCAGAGCTACAAATTCTTGTAGCATCGAAAATCAATTAGGTTAATGAAAACATAAATGCAGTTAGTAGTAATGATTCACTATTTTTGATATCTTTGCCGTCATGAGAAAGGCTGCACCAGTATTTTCTGGGAAGGTTAAAATCGGCTTTTATAAGGATGTTTGAACGCGAATTTGTATTTTGCAACAGATAATCATATAATGAATGTAAGTATTCCGGTGGAGCATTCGAAGGCCGATAGACACCTCCTAATATAATAGTTTCCCCGAAAACTTTATTTGCACCAAATGCTTTCGTGATCATCGATGCCTTTAAGCGTGTGAATGTAATGTTATTTTTTATTGCCATTGTAACTCCGCCGCCCCTGGATCCCCTGTCCTTAAGATTGATCGTATACTAAAGGGGAATTATTTCTGAATTCTGCACATCGGAATGCAGCCAGGTTTCAGTGATCACTAGGACATGTGGTTGATAAGTCAGAATTATATCTTCAAGGCTCTGTATCTTATTCAGCACACTGCGTGCGTTTAACGAAACAAGTCGGAGCGTCTTGATAGATTCTCTTCATTTCTTATCGCTCTTACGCGTGTTCGCACGTGTGGAGCGCTGACACGACGTTTCGGGTTGCGCTGGCGCAGTTTATTTCGACAACTCCACTCTGCAATTGCCCGTCGCGTCCCATACGTACAGCCTCTCATCAACTTTGAGCTTATCATAACGAAGTGAAACCTTAGAATCACTGCTCTTTTCTTCAGCCGCGGAACACCATAATTTGGCACGAATGTCTCGAACGTTGTTAGAAATGTCCTCTGATATTGCTATTCTTGTGCCCTTTATATTGAAGCAGGAAGACATAACCTTCGTTTTGTCTACGTAGTTGAAAATCTTAAAATTGTGGGATGGTGTGGCTCCGCGTGTTTTAGGCCAATTCGGAAGAATACGCTCTGTTGAGTTAACTTCAACACCTAGAATGTTTTTAAATTTCTTCGTTAACTTTCCGATCCAGTTCTTCTGAATCCTCGTCTCGATCTTGTTTTACGCCGTATACTACAATGTTGTTGCAACGACTTCTATTTTCGAGGTCATCTACCTTTGCGGCTAACTCAAAAACTAGTTTGCTCGTGTTATTGCAAGCTCCTTTCACTTTCTCCAACGTTTGCTCACATTTTTAAATTCGACACAGTTCTTGCTCAATATTAGTAATCCTTGTTTGAATATCCCCGACTGCCGAGTCAACATCTTAAAAATTATCTGTCAGCAAAGCCAGAGTATTGTTTGTCTTTGTTTGCTCTTTCAAAATTTTCTTAAGTATTTGACTTTTTAACTGTACCTCAGACTCTGAATCAGAAGAAGATGAGGGACGAGGATTCAGCGCTATGTCTCTGGATGTCAGTAGCAACAACCTGATCACATGCAAACAGTCACACAATAGACCTAGCAAACACCGTGGGCTTAGCAACACCGTCAATGTGACTGAGTCATCTCTAATAGAGGAAGTTGAATACTTGTCACCAACCGGGACAAAAAGTATTGGAATCAGCATCCTTCGGCAAGCGGTGTCACCAAGCCCAATGAAAGAGTCTTGCCAGGTCGTCCAGTATTTATGACCGAATTGGTCGCTATCCGATTATGTCACCGAGCTGATACGCTGATACGCCTGATGCACGTGGGGCGCAGTTTTTTGAAGCAGCCGTGGGGGTGGCGTGACGATGAAGTCAGCCCTGCGCATGCTCACCAGAAACCCTTTCGAACGTTGGGTTAGTTGATCCCACGGCAAAATGCGCCCGCCAGGCGATCTGAACAAAACGTATCGGGATCAGCAACAGTCTGCAAGCGGTACCACCAAGCCCACTGAAAGAGGATTGTCATGGAGTCCAGTATTTACGCCCGAAGTAGTCGCTATCCGATGATGTCACCGAGCTGATACGCTGATAGGCTTGATGCACGTGGGGCGCAGTTTTTTGAAGCAGCCGTGGCGGTGGCGTGATGATGAAGTCAGCCCTGCGCATGCTCAACAGAAATCCTTTCGAACGTTGGGCCAGTTGATCCCACGGCAAAATGCGCCCGCCAGGCGATCTGGACAAAACGTATCGGAATCAGCATCCGTCTGCAAGCGGTGTCACCAAGCCCAATGAAAGAGTCTTGCCAGGTCGTCCAGTATTTATGCCCGAATTGGTCGCTATCCGATTATGTCACCGAGCTGATACGCTGATACGCCTGATGGACGTGGGGCGCAGTTTCTTGAAGCAGCCGTGGGGGTGGCGTGACGATGAAGTCAGCCCTGCGCATGCTCACCAGAAACCCTTTCGAACGTTGGGTCAGTTGATCCCACGGCAAAATGCGCCCGCCAGGAAATCTGGACAAGCATCCTTCTGATCAGCATCTTTCTGAGGGATCAGCATCCTTCTGCAAGCGGTGTCACACACATATACATATGTGTGTGTGTGTGTCTCTGCTTACCTGTCTCTGCTTACCTGGCTAGCAGAGAAACCAGATTGTCGCCACAACATAAGAGTGAAGGGCAGGCACAGGCCACCAGGGATAACTTTCTGCTCCTTCCTATTCTCTACTATGTCACGCACCTTACAGGTGTGGGTGGTAGCGCCCAACATATTTGACAGGCATAAAATCGTGAGCGCTCTGTAGCTAACACTTTAACAATATTGATAATGCTGCGGCTACAAAAACTGACTATGACACATACCTCCATGATTCCCTTCTACAAAGACGACGATGCACGTTGTGTGACACAGCTAGGCTCCTGTCAACATAGCTAACGCCCATTAAATCTATATTGTAATGAAACGAGGTTCATTTAGGAATGAGGGGTAGATGAATACACAAACATCCGTAGGTAGAGCTTGCTTTCCTCTGAACCCAGAACTGTAATTTCTGACGTTATGTAAACAAACCGCTTCAGCCCACTTCACCCTTCCTCTCAATAGTCCTTTACCAAACATGTTAAGCGGCAGCACGACAGAGCGCACGGGCCAATATAAAGGTGGGGATGATTTTTTGGGCAGCCTTTAGTGTAGCCTTTAGTGAACGGACGCTGCGGCAACAAAACATCTTGGTCGTCATCGTTTCCAGGCTGGCTTACTTCCAACTTTTTTCTTCTCATAGCATTTCCTCCCGGTACAACTTACAGAGCCCACCTTCTCTTGATTATTCCGGCGAGGCATGAACGGGGTGATGCTGGGGCCAGCATGGTGATGAATCCTACCATTCTACCAAAAATGTTAGGAGTGGGTAAAATGCAGGCGACAAAACAAAGGTAGATGATCAGGTAAATTTAATGGGTGCCGGCCCTCTTGGCACTCGCACGGCTATGTCGCACAATGGGTGAATTCTTCGTGCAATGAAGAAATGGTGCTTTGCGTCGTACTACCCGTCTTCTCCTCGAAACGATGCAATAATAATTAAAGTAATATTATTGCAACTTTCTCCACATAATCAGCGGTTTCCGAGCACATGCACCTTTGATTTTTGAGTCGTGTCAACGCTGGCGGTTAGAAGCCGTCACTGCAGCTACCTGCCCAAACTAGTTGCCGTTGCTGATGATAATTTACCAGCTTCCGCCGTGGCACGAGCGCCATGTAGGTGATACCCGTGGCTGCATCAGCGCGGTGGCCCCTTGAACTCACCGAGACAATTTCTTGTGTTACAAGCGTGTCACTAGACCCTATTATAGTTCAAGCGGCCATTTTCCCCTACGCACCACTTGCCACATCGCAGAGATATATAATACACGATATTTTCTTCAATAGTGACGAAGGTACGTTTCTTCTTACAACATACATGACTGCCTTCGTGCGGGAACTTTTATTGTGTTCGCGTTGGCCACTATCTTCATTGCTGAAACAACAATGTGTGCACATGCAAATGCTCAGTTTCTCATAATTATGGAATAAGCTATAATATATGGGACTATGGGAAGCTGAGACGCATCTTGTGACGAATGATCTCGTAGGACTTCTGAATAATGATGCTACTTGGCTGGCCACTGCTCCCACTGCACTGACATTTAACTTGAAACAAGGGGCCATTGAATCGGGCCAGTTTTCTGTATTCTTTGGAAAGCTCAGGCTACAATGCATTTTCTGGCTATTTACTGCGAACGCTGGAATTATTTTTTACTGTCTGCCTATCTTCCTCACTCTATATGCTTGCCTTTACAACTTAGGCCGGGAACGCTCGGTGGTAGCGACGAGGGACGCACACATGAGCACTAGGCACTTTCTTGCTTTCTTTTTAGCTGCGGAGCACTCGCCGCGAGGAGAGCGCTGACAAAAGCTCGGATTTTCTTGGTATTTGTGATTGCAGACACAAGCTCTAACGAATTACTGAACAGCTTTGCTGTTAAAACAAACTATCAGTTTTGCCATATCTCTGAAAGAGTGGTTTCTCGAATCCCTTTTTGTAGAAAAAGTTGCTTGAAAACCGAAAGGCCCCCTATTTAGAAAAAAAGATTGTTAAAGCACGAGGTTTTGTCCAAGCAAACATAGTCAAATCAAAGTCTGAAGGAATGCACGCTTCCAAAGTCCGGCATTCGAAATACCAAACTACAAAGCCAACGCCTCCGAAACAAACCTTAACAAAATCCTGCATGGCCCGAACGTAGTTTTGGGAAGTTATTCATTATTAGCGATTTTATTACATTGCGAATGCGTCTTGCAGCGGTATATTGTATCGTGGTTCTTGCGTAAACAGCCCCCCCCCCCCTGTGTACGTGTGTGGTATGTTTGAAGCACCATTTTATAAACCAGTTGCGCAAAACGTGGCTTTTCTGTGGGGTGTTTTTCGATCACTGCATACCTTCACTGAAGCTTAGAGAGGTTCGCCTTAGTCTGGTGCCCGAATGGTGGCGTTTTCCTTGTAGTGCTCAAGTATGTATAAATCGGTCTTTGGCGAAGTACTCCGGCGGCTTCTGCCACGCGTAATGTGTACCATACAGTCTCTCAACATTTACCTTCTGGTATCTCGTTCGAGACTCTGACTTCCTTCACGCGGAATACTTAAGGCGGCCAAGCTGGGCCCAAGGTTTAGAGGTGGCATCAGAGGAGCTATCATCGGAGTCAGATCTGCTCCTTTGGACAATTTCTGATGACTTAAGTCTCAGTACTCACGTGCTCTAACCACCAGCGAAATAAAAACCTGCAGCCAACGTAGAAATAACGAAAGGGTGTCGCTCTGCTGCCATTTACTCGAAACCAAGAGTACTCCGGATGAAGCTTCTCTGGCTTGCTGTGTGCCCAGAAGATAGCTACATGCGTACAACACTGCAGTCTTTCAGCAACGTTCAATCGATATAGGAAAAAAAGTGGGTTAGTTCCTGGATGGTCAATATGCACACACTTATCCGTGACGTTGTCATAGTTCTAGCCGACGGAGTGGCTATTGACAATATTCCCCATCAGCTGTTTATCGGTGGTGGAGAGTGAATTGTTATGAATCGCGAGAAGCAACATTTGTGTTTGCGCTTCAAACGGGTGGGTCACATTCGTAGCCAGCGCTGCACAACGAGGTGTGGGGAGTGCCAACATTCGGCTGACGAATGTGTTGTTTTTTTATTCGGGCAAACAGGTTTGAGCCGCCGTCCACGTTCTAACTTTTGCAGGACGATTTAATGGATGCCACTTGGGTTCTTCATGCCACAGTGAATCTTCCAACACCTGTAATAGTCAGCGCCAGAGGTTCACCTACTGCTTCTGCAGTCAATGGATATTCGAGCATGCAACACTGGACGTAACGGGTGCCTCTGGGGGGGCCTCCGCTGGACTCCGAAGCCTGCATTTCATCCTTGGAGACTATGGCAGGGCAGCACAAAGTGCATCTACGCCTCGGTACCAATTCCGGAGCGAAGCGGGGGAGTCGGCTGCTACTACTGTTACTAAGGTCGAGATGCTGACAACTCGGGAACCTTCTGGGGAAACCATGGCGCGTTCTACTTCTCAACGTTCACACTTCCGCCGCTGTAGCTTATCACCAGAGTTTCTGGCTTTCTTTTCCGTCTGAAACTCCACACAGGGTGGGCACTCAAGGTGTCATCATAACCGCCCACGACGGAAGGCGACAAATTAAAAGCAAACGTGTTCCCGATCACGCACGACACGTAGAAAATCAGTTCCAGGTATTAACCGCCTTCCCGCACCGTGAGCGAGCAATAGGACGTCTGAAGTACCGATCTGCTCCATGGCAATACACACCAGACCGAGATTATCAACAGTGAATATAGACGATGTATGTCTTGGGCGGAAACAGATACAACTCTGCCAAATTGTTTACCGAAATAAAGTTCAATTCTTTTCCGCACAAGCAACAAAATTCGGTAGTGATGACGTGATCGAGAGAGCTTTACGGCCCTTCGTTTTTCATTGCAAGGAAATTGTCCCACATTCGTTTCGTCTTTCTGCGACTTGTCTCTTGTTTCGAAAAAAGGAATTCTGGTGCTCTAAATGTAGAGGTGTGGTTCATAGACGGCGATTTCTTCCTGTACTGTGTATCTTGGTGATTACTCATTATTTATGCATTCCATGACTTCGGCCAAAAAGGCAGTGTTTTAAAAATGTAGATATGTTTTAGATGCGAATGCATCTCGTTCACTCGCCTTGTCCCTCCAAACGGCGTTGTCCGTCCACACCCCTCCCCCTACACTATAAAAAAAATAGTAGTTAGCGGCGCCCGGTTTCGATCCCACGACCCTGTGGGCGGAACGCGAGGTACATGGTGCTCTTTGCACTGCGCCGCAAAACCGACAGAAATTGAAACGCTACGAACGTGCCTTATATCCTTGACTTATTCAAACTACGTCAAGATGCCACTGATACAACGCATGATGGGGCAATGATTAACACTTGCAATAAAAGAAAAGAAGCTCCCACTTACAGCAACAATGGTGGAGTAAAGGTCCTTGCGACAGCGAAGCCCCAAGCATACCATTTAGAGAGGTTGACCAAGGTTGGCCAATAAAACATAATAATAATCATAAAACAATAATCATACGCGTTCGCGACATGTTTCACGCGATTTCAGAATCAATCCAACGGAAACATCAAGTGAACCCTACAATGCGTCGCATCTACACAGGGTTCCCCTCGCGGGGAGGTGAGCGCAATGATAATGCTGCTGTATTCATGGGAGAATTTATTTGTGTGTGTGAACCAAATTCACGCGCCAAACCTCCATCACGTAAGAATAGGAGCCCTTAAGTTGTCTTCCGTCATTTTGCCTTCTGGGCTAGTCGACACAAGGTTACCCGGAAGAGCGGCTTGTTTCAAAACACATTTTCAAGGACAATCTCATGGTCTCATTGACAGCGTTTACGCTTCCTCTGCATTCCTTTCTGACCATAGTGCATTTGAAATCAACAACATTTTTTTCTCTGATCCCCCTCTGTTGCCGTTGTGAGCATCAGTGGAGGTGACTCCAGTACTTTTCAGACAGAATAGGATCTCCGGGAACTTAAGTCGTTTCTATTACGGGATGGGGGCTTTTATGACCCTGTGCGGAAATATTGAGGCATGTCGATGTGCCTGGAGCTTATGGGAATGAAATTGCTGAGTATAATGTCAGCTGCAGAACATTGATGCATGCCAATATCGAAGAGTACGTGCTCTGTACCGGAACGATCGTGCTATGAACTGTGAGAATCTGGCCTGCCAGGCTTTGCATGACGAGCACCACGAAGATGTCACTATGTTCATCCCATATATAAATTGAAATTGTTGTTTACTAGTACCAGAGGGAATATATTTCAATTTGAAAAGTATCTAAGGAATTACTCATCTTCGGTGTACTCATCGAACTCCATCATGAGCTTGATGTGCCTTTTTATGAACTGATTGCTCAAGCGTGGCTTTCCTGCTTTGCGTTTTGGCGTAATACCGCATCAGGATAGTATACCCAAACAGGAATTCTTCGCAATTCTGTTTACCCGCGCGAACGTGCGAAGTCAATAAAGCACTTTTACAAAACACCGTTTTTTCAGCACATTGATAATATCATAGGCGCACTCGCTTTATTGCGAGGAATGGAAGATATAAATATTGGTGCGGCCCACCGAACTCCCGACATTGGCAGTACAAGTGTAGCTTGATGGGCCACTTGGGATTTTGACGTTTTGGAAAAACCGCGGAAAAATACAGCGAGTGTGTTGTTTGCTCTTTTACTTGTGGCTTCGAATTTTTGCGTTTGTTTTCAAAAATGACGCAGAATTTGTGATATTGGGAACTGTGATAGCCACTGCAAAAAGTGTGTGCGGGCTCTGTCATTGACACAGTTAAAATTGCGTGTTTTGGATATTTAGGTGTCGGAATGAATTGATGCATTTTGCCTTTCGCTGTCCTTATTTACCACGTCTAATAACCATTAGGCTCTTAGCGTCTGTACTTTTGTACTTCCTTCGTAATGTTCGTGAGCAGTTTCCGCGTGTTTGCCACGTCTGTAAATTTACATGTATCTAAAGTACGACGTTTCAAAAAGCTCTTTTTTTAGCCTTTCTTAAAGGAACCTATATGTTTTGTTCTGTTTCGATCGTAGTGTGTACCGCCACGAAGCTACTTCTTTAAGGGCTGAGACCGTTGGTACAGGAAGCCGCGAAGTTTTGAAAATAACCAAAAGAGATGGTAAGTCCGGAAATAATACTGAATGAATAAAGATTAACTGTAACTAATGAATCTAGAAGAAATAGAGACCATGGCTCCTGATGATCGTTGCATTTTTTAACATTTTTGAGGTAACTTTTTTTAACTTTACGAGGTACAAAGTACGAGGTTCGTGCTTATCTAAAAAACCAAAGTTTCTCTTTGAGCCATGGAATATACGTGATGTGAAGCGGGAAATACAAGAAAATCAATCAACTGTACTCAGAACTAACGGTGCTTCTTTATGGCGGCCTCAGATTGCTTAAGAAAGGCAAATGTAGGTATACTTCTTGGAGAGCTATTTGGGGTAGGATTTAAAGAAGAAGAAAATTGGCACCGTGTCGCACAAGTGGCTAGCGTCACACTACCGTCGCACTGGGGAGACAGCGATGCAAATTGCCCCACCCGGGATATTTTTAGTTCGGCTCAGTTTATGTTCAGAGATTCGGCCAAGTTTATGCGTGCTGTTATCCTTAGCCCCGGAAGAGTAATTAACTCTAGCTAATTAAAGTGAGCACAGTGTACGCGAGCTCGTCACGCCGGTTCCTCTGCAACCCGCAAACATTTCGCCACGGCTTCACCGGGACGATATTCGGCTGTTATGTATTTTGACATAAACCTGTCTATAAAAATTTTCAAGTTTGTTTCCCGGGGCTGTTGCGTGGCCGTTTTTGCACGCAGCAGCGAACACATTGCGGGCGCAGTGTGGAATTATGCGTGACCACCTTCAATATAAACATGAGAAGCAATAGTGACCATTCCTACGTAACGTATGCTCGTACTCAGTCATAAAAAGTGAAATCCAACAGGTGAAATGACACTGCCTCTTACCTACCCATATTACATGAGAGGAGGCAATGCTCCAATATTTGCCCTGCCTTTGACAACAAGATTTTAGTCACCAAGAGCTGCCGGTATTTCATGTCTCAACAATAACCGCAATTGCGTTTAACTGTGTCCTACTAAGATGCCTTAATTCCAGCTGTAATATTTAAGTTTACATGTGTAAGTTTAAAACCTAGAGATCGAAATATTTTTATCTGCGTTATTTTATTGCTTGAGTCACAAGTTTTATTACTCAAAGCTTTCGAGCTTTTACCTATTCTTTTCATTCTTTGGGCATTACACAGCAGCGCCACTGAAGCATATATGATAATCCTAATGATACTTGCAATGCCCACTGTAATTTTCATCAATCAGAAATCTCACTCCACAGTACCTGTAGCAGTAAAAATCGATCATTTAACAGGTACAGTCGCACCGAAATGTTGCATGCACTGAGTTCTTTTGCTGTTAAGTTCACCCATTGGCGGTGAGATGGTTGATTGGCGCCCCCTGTGTCTGACGTCGTCTGAGGGACTTGCGCCGCTGTCGTCTGCTACACTCCTCTTTCAAGGTGTAACAGTACTGTCAGTGCCTGTGCTAGAAAGCGCCCGCTTTAATGCGTTTGTGCCTTTAAAAACGTATTTTCAATAATTAAGTTATTTTCCATGTTCTGACATCTCTAAATAAATTCGACCTCTATACTGCACACGTTTGCAATACACGAAGAGACACAGAACAACTTCCTTCAGAGCACCGGTCAGATGATCGTGTGTAACCCATCCTTTCTAGCTTACTTTCAAGGTTCAGTGTTCAAAGTTCTTCTATAAGTATCCAAATTCATCGGGCTCCCCTAAAGTATTTCTTACATGCTCTTTTGAAGACTCAAAAATCTAATGCTGGGCACCAAGCAGCATTAGACAGGCACCGCACGGCGGGAAATAAAACGCCTGTTTATGTTGATTTTGTTGTTGACTTGAATCAGATGAAAGATTTTGTTTTTTGCAAGACACATTAATTTTTCTGCACCATAACGAACGTCCGGTGAGGAAGTTTGGGATGTTTGTGAGGGTCACAACGTTCATGTGGATATTTTCGTCAGGCTTTAAGGCATACAGTACCTTCTTCACAAATTGGCTTTTGTTATGGCTGTGTGCAAGAACGTTCATATTCGCAGCGTACGTTGTTTATTCGCATGCAAATGCATTTTAAAGGTTTCTGCTACGACATTGCGAAACGGTGCAGATAACGTAGTCCAGAGAACTCGAAGATGGCTTCTGTGCCCCGAATTTTTATGGTAACCATCGTTATCATAAAGAACTCACTATCAACCAACTCAGTTATGACAGGAGTGGAAGGCTTGACATACTCGCTAACGAGCGAAATAAATAGTAGACGCGCCGCTTTCCCGTACAGCACGAATAGAAAATGATGAATATGTATAAGCGTCTGTTTATTGTTTTCCAAGCGTTTCGGGTGTAAAGAACAAATTCTGTCCTACTCCGGATGGCATTCTATAAATTGAAGATACTTCCTCGTAATCGCCTGTCCTGGAATCAGGACCCCGCCCACTGACCAGCTGGATTTTCCTGTTCAATAAAGTTTTCTCCCCTCGCCCTGCTTCTCCACCTCTTGAGTTGTTTTACTTTAAAGCATATTTGCATAGTGTGGACATATGGTTGTGGGAAATGTACCGAAATATGATTCCTGTTCTGAACAAACATAGTGTTACGGTATATTTACCATACACGTGACTCGTTTTGCTTTGCTTTCAGTTTCAGTTATGGCGGGAAAGATGAGAATTTACAACACTTCATATCTTCCTATGTACGCGGTGGTTCAGTGCACTCAAGCACTACCAAAGTGCATGCAGCCTTAATGGTCTCTACGGCCTTCTCTTCATTTGTTTCTAAACTGAAGGGAAGGCTTTGAATTGGGAACTAAAGCCGACTTAGTACACAATACCATGGACGGTAAAACTTAGTTGAGCATGAATTTCAGATATTTTTTTCCGCGGAAGAGCAGCACGAGTGAAACTATCGTCATTTCCAGTAGCTTACGGGGATTTCATGCCGTAAAATGAAGCCTCTTACGCTTAGGGACACCAGGAAACACAAAAAACCTCAGTTATCGCCGTGCGGCAGTGCACTCGGTTATGCGGTGAAGCTGGCTCAACAAACGAAATGCGGAAACGCCGCAGATTACCGTTTGCGGCAGTCCCAATTGGGCGAACACGTTGCAGACAACTTGCCCCGTTTCGTTTGGCAGCCTTTGCTATTCGGGGTTTTTGAAAAGCCTGTGCAGCGAATAGGCTGGCGAACTATCGGAAAAAAAGAAAGGTGCCATCGACGGTGGCGGAATGGCTTTTTTTAAGCGAACTTAGGCGATGCCAGTAGTGAACCCCGCAACCGGAAAACCCGAAAAAATAAAACAATTCGGCTCTGATTCCTTATTCGGAATAATATTGTAGTGGTATTATCAATCCAAGTACACAAATTCGGAACTATATGTTTATTATCTGCTTAGGTTACACCGCGCAAGTTACAATAGAGGAACTCCCAAAGCAGCATTCGCCTATGACTAATAATTGGAAGCTCCATAGGAAGCCATTGGCTTCGAACCAGCGGCCACCCATTCGTACATCAGGCAAAAGATTGCTCGGGCGCCAAGCAAACCGTGACGGGAAGCAGCGCCACACCAAAAGGGCTTCGGAGGCCAAGCCTTATCCAAGCGATAAAAGGAAGCGACGAACCTAGCGTGCCTGCTGCGGTGTTTCAACACGTCGGTCAGAGAACAGGCAACAGCTTAGCAAAAATTAGTTACCAAGCTGGTTCCGGCACTGAGTTCCGAGACAAGGTTTGTTTAAGCTAGACAGCAGGTTATTTGTAATACCGTGCGAGATTTTACCATGTTCTTCCGCCACGAGACATTTGTTCTTTTCCAACCCAACGCTTGCGGGCAGACAACTAACGTTTGTACCGTGACGCTCTTTCTTTTTCTTTATGGTATAGGTGTTAGGCGCGTTGCTGTGTCGGGTGTCTATTTTTTAGCATTTCAACAACCGTTCTACTCCTGTTCGTGCGTACAAAGTTTTTGGGGTCGTTTACTTGTGTTTCAAGTGTATCTGCCTGCTGAAAAACGCCGTTTCTCTACGGCCGCTGAAGACGTAAGTAAAAGCTTGCGCTCGTTCCCGCCTAAACTTGTGATGTCGTATGTAACGGTACAACGTTTTTGGTGTTACGTGTTGGGGTATGTTCTTCAAAAAGAAGTGAGTTGTCGCTTACTGTGCTTGTATTTGTGTGACGCCAATACTAGCTATCCTCGGCTGGCACCTTGCAAGCGTCGTAAAACCGTTCCCAGGACCTACCTGAGACACTCTACTTTTTTGCAGTGCGCCGCGCAGCTATAGTGCTCGCTTGAGCAGTAGCGGTCATCGCGCCCGGCCGTCCTCCTCGTGGTCCGAAGACGAGCGTCGGTATTTCGTGCCATACTCGTGTAGCTCGTCAACAAATTCAGGCGTCGTGAAACTGTTGTATTCCCTCGCCAACGCGTCGCGGCAGCGTACGCACCTACAAGGTGCTGGCGGCACTCCTGATTAGCGGTGATTATGCTCTAAGAAAATTAGGTAATGCAAGAAAACAATATGCAACGGCAGGAAAGGTACCACGGTGAAATCTACAGCCGTGTTGGAGGGAGTGAGAGATGGGGCGGCGACACGATGCACGTTCCCGCGAGCGAGCAGGGCAATATCCCGATGCCAGATTTTGTTCTCTAACATCAAGAGTACCGCACGTGTAATCAACGGAGTCTTGGGGAGAGGGGAGGGGTGATTTCAAGATTTAAGGTGTGAGTCTTAAGTTCTTCTACAGTGTGAAGCCGATTTTCAATGAAATAAAGTTTTGTTTTCCAGAACAAACCATGTGTGTTGTCTAAAAACGTTACACGGAAAAATAAATGGCAGTATTTGCGGTAGGTTTCGTTTCATAGCAAGTGTTAACAAGCTGGAAGTTTAAGTTGAATACTTTGCGCATGTACACGTGTTAATAAGGAAGCTACGTGCCACTGTATTTAGCAATTAGATTGCGTTGAAAACTGCAGTGAATGCATTTTACGTAAAGGCGCTACCACATGAGGGTGCTTCCCGAGGCGAAGGTGGCGCTTGCAGAAAAGTGAACATCTTTTCCAAGCTAGAAATATAAAGAATACGGCTGTTGATCTACACAGTTTCTTCAAGGCTGATCGGTGGAAACCGTGGAATATTCTGTCCCCAATAATGTCGTTTCAGGGGCAAAGTTTTACTATCAAAGATGGGTTCACATCCCCCACGACAAGTGCTGCACCTCATGTTCCACAATCAACACAAAGCACTATTCAACAGCTGGACGAAGTTAGGCAAACTCAGTCACCCCAGCAAACCACGTTTTATCGTGCAGATATCCCGGAGACGTCAGCAATCGAAATTGCAGATGTCCAGGGGACGTACCGTTGGGGTCAAAGTTACATATATTCAACGTTGCTACAACTGCAAAAAACCCGTCTAAATCACACAAAGGATAACGTACAATAGACGTCTCATGGTATTTTTATATGCTGTTTATGGTACGTTATTTTAGTGGTACGTCTTATCGATATTGTAGTGGTACGCATGCAAGACGTATATAGATGACTGTTCTACATTGGTTTTTTGTCTTTGGCACAAGCATTAGTTTCTTATATTCATGACTTGTTTACGTTAGTATGATATTGTTGAGATGAACCTGTATGTCTAAAATTTACATTCTTTATACATTATTTGCAAGTTTGGCCAGCCCCCTTTCCAAGGTTACCTATGTGTTGTGGGCATTTATACTTCAAATACACGTCTTACTAGCGATTCAGCACTGTTTGCTGTTACTTGTCACTTGGTTTCTAGATTAATGTGTTTCCACTTTTGAAGTGCTGCATACTGCATGAAGTCTCATATGTGAAGTGCCAAGCTGATCACACACTATTGCAGAAGCACACGAAGCACAGCTTTAAACAAGAAATGTTGCATTGAAAACAAGATGAAGTAAGTGACAGCAAACGAGTCATGATGAGCACAAGCGCCCTGTACACTACGGCAACCACAGTAGCGTCATCCAATTGTACCAACAGCATGCCTGTAGAGGCCTTCTGCAAATAAACTATCACAGAAACAATTTAAAAAAAACTTATTAAAATGACAGTCTCCAATCCAATCTGCAAGTACCCGCAGCTGGGTAGTAGGAACGCTTTCACAAGAAGACAAGAACACAAAAAGGTTCAGGTAAAACAGTTTATATTGACTTCTAAATTATGTAATATGCTTTCGCAACGCAACCACTTTGATATTCATTCCAATCTGTCCTTGCCCACATGGTACACATTGTACAATTACAAGAATAGTACAAATATTTATGACTATAAATAAGTCACACACAGCAGAAAGGTTGACAAGAAATCGGAAAAAAAAGAAACATGTAAACCCAGGGTAAAAGCACAAGATAGTTATGCAACTTGAAATATCGCACATTAACGTAATGGGGTTAAAAACAACGCAAGAAAAGTGTGAAAACAAATAAAAGATTGAAGGGTGGTTTTAAAAACACCAGAAATTTACGAAACCAAATAGTTCACATGTAGTGAAAAGTTTGTGGAACAATCAAACAAAAGCACCAAGGAAACACAAAAGTGGTGTTGAGTGGTGGCTGTGAGTGCCATACAAATTTAAGCTACCTTAAACGAACCAACATCTAGGGAAACGGTTAGGATCTATAGAAAAGGTGTGTATAAAGAAATTACTGTACGACGATTACAAGTGCAGTAGAGATTTGCGTGATGAAATGGTTCACACTTTGTGAAACGGCAGAACAACAATAAAACCACAAAAAACTTTAGAAACAACCTATTGCATTCTGCTTAGGAAAACAAAAAGTTACACTATTTCTATAATTCACACAAAGTGATATGATTTGGGAACAAATGAAAAAACGAGGAACACGGAAATGATTGAATATTAGTTACAAGAAGACAGATTTACATGACTACGTGATTCAAACCAACCGATACGCTCAAAGAACAATAACACAAAATAAAAATGCGTGAAAGCACGTAAATGATTCAATGGTGGTTCAATGGTGCATGCCTCCATCATCAGTTATGGTAGCGATTTTTGAACAATTTGCGTTCTTAGTTGTGGAGCCAGAAACTGCCAAAATAGTTGCAGACCGGATTGATTGGAAAGTGAGTAAAATTTTAATGGTCCAAAGGCTGACAGAATTTTAATACCGCTTCTAGCAAAAACAACTAAGAAGCCGCCGGTTGTCGACAAAGCTGATATTTGCGCAGGATGTGACTGACAATAAAAATCTGGGCCCTATACCTTGTCTGGTGAAAGAATTTGATCTCTGTAACTACACGAAGTTATCTAGTTACACACAATGCAGGATGCCACTCGCAGGTGGAATAAAGCGTGTTTCCTGTTTCCAAAACCAGGAGAAGTCCTGCGCCAAGTTGACCGTCAACAGTAGCTTGAGCAGGCGCATTGTGCAGACTGTTGCAGTAGCACCTTCCTTGCAAGCCAGTTTATCAACCTAGGCATGGGTACAGGAAAATCTGTGTTGTTAACACAGCCTTTTAAGACTGGTATATTACAGAATGGCCGCCTACCATTATCCCTGAAAAAAAAACAGTGTATGACAGCTGCATCCTACCGGCACTCGCATATGGGGCAGAAACTTCCAGGGTAACTAAAAGGGTCTAACTTAAATTAAGGACGACTTAGCACGCAATTTAACGCTGGAAGATGGGTGTAACATTAAGGGACAGGAAGAGAGTGGAGTGGATATAATTTATTGTCAGCATTGGCACTACTAAGGCAACCTTACCACTAACTATGACAGCTAATGTGAGGTACCACTATATATAAGAACTATATTTCGTGAATGCTAACTCTGAGGATATTTTAGCCCAGCTACGGGTCGATCTGAACTTGCAAAATATTTTTTGTGTCTATCCTAACCGCTTGGTGGATTGAAGTGACAATATATATACGGATAAAGCCACTTCCACAAAATGTGGCAAAAGCAAATATGCACGAACCCGGACAGCGTCACTACCATGGACGTATACTTCCTGCAGCAGAATGGCGAAGTGGGCTAGTTGGTGTACAGGGTGTGCCAGCTATGATGTACCAAGATTTAAAAAAAAGAGTAAAGGCGTAACTCGAAGGAAACCAGGTGCATAATGTTTGCAGTAGTGGGAAGAAGCGGACAGTATTTTTTCCTTTAATGGGACCAAATTAACTAATTGTAATTATTTATGTAACTCGAGAAATACTGTCCTAATCACTAAAGTGTCAATGAGGCACTTGTAGGTAACCACGAGGGGCATCTAACTGCGGTGTTTTCAACGATGAACCAATTGCGTACAAATTTATTCTGACTGACAAAGGAAACCCGGGAAATATGAAAAAAAAAATGGGCTACTGTTTTGAACGTCAAAGATTCAAAGCAATAGTGGTGCATTACAATACTTGCACTAAACCCCTCGGTACAAAACCCTTAGAAAACACATACAAAACCCCTCGGTAACTTCAGTACAGTGCGCCTGAAGTAAACCAGTGCGCCTGAAGTAAATGAAGTATACCAGATATAGCTAAAATAAATTAACTGCGATAGACATGTTAGAAGTAAAAAAAGGACATACCAGCAACATCTGAACGACGTCAGCCAAATATGTCTAAATATTGTCCCCAAATGAAGCAGCAGCAACATCGAGAGTACGTTTTTAGCAAAGTTGAAAGAACATCCGACATGAAGGTACCAGCAACGTTATCTCAACATCCAAAAATTTCCATGAAAATATTGCAGGTTGTACGGATGTCTAAAAAAGATACTGCTGGGACATAGACGCTCGGATCTTTTTTGGGACGTCGCAGATATGTTAGTGGTTTGCTGGGACACTACCTTGAATGCGTGCGAAACAATAACTTGCCATTGTGTACACCCCCTCCTCGCATTAGTTGGAGAAGTGCAAAACGCTGCTGTCAAGCTCTCACCTTTGTGATCAGGTCCTGCTAATTAAAAGACGGTAGCGTCTGGGACAACGTGCGGCTACCTAGGGTTTGCAGCCATACAATCATTCTAAATAAAGAGGCCTTACTCTCGACTTGAAATTTCAGCTTGAACAAAAAAACGATAGTCAGCACTGTGTCCGTGTTTCCTTCCTAAGTCCTATCGTTTTTCTGTTCATGCTGAAATTTCAAGTCGATATGGAAAACCAACTCGCCCAAACCCAAGCAATTCTGCTTCACTCTCCCTCACCAGCTGCCGCCGTTGCAGAAACTGGTTACAAGTTGTAACTTGATGCAGGAAGGGTGGGAGCTGTACGTTCTGCGGTAGAGCATTCACATTTATTCTCGCACATTTTTGCTTCTTTCGAGCCGACACCCCTTTAAATTTTGATGTTCTTGCTCCGGGTCAATGACACGCTTCTATACCACAGCGTGCTAAAAGTGCTACTAATAACGGCTCACGTTCAGTGGATGTCGGTGCACCACCAAACAATCTGCCTTTCGTTGGGCGGTCTTTTGTTAGAGAAAACGTATACATCCGCCAGATACTAGGCAGAGATAGATTGTTACGAGATGGATGGGTTTAAAATAAGAACGGGGTGCATGGCCCGCGACAGGTTAATGTCAAATCAGTTAAAACGATATCCGATGTTCAGCCTGAGCGAAACCTCGTTCTCGTCTTCTGGGAACTCCGTAGCTGATGCAGGCACGTGGTTGTAATTACTGCAGCGTAATATTTGCGTACCCTTCTCCGGTCCCAGACGAAGCCCTCTGGGAAACACAGCTCACACTGCGGTTTAGTCAACGTTTGAGGCCGGCAACATGTGCTACCTGTGCCTTTTAACATGAACGTGTTTTCTGGTGGGATCCAGAAGGATGTGAATGATATCATATCCGTCTCGGAAATGCCATGGCCACAAATAGTCCAATGAAGCGGCGGCGTCAGGATTCCAGATGGCTTCTCTTCGCGGCAGCGGAAAACACCGAAAGCTTTAAAAACTGCTCCATGCGCTCAAGCGCATGCAGCGGTATGACCGCGCCATTTATCCTTCCTGTAACCTCGTCCATTTAAGTCTTGCTGCTGTCTGAGACTGGTGAAGCGAAAGAGTGCATCTCGATGCTTATGAGCGCTGACAGGTGGCGCCCGCTGAGCTTCTCACAACCCAACTGCCTGCCGTCAACACACGGAGGACGAACGCAGTGGTCGCAGATTTGCCAAATCCACGGGAAGCTCGTCGTCGCTGGGAAACACACCCACAAGACAGCCACAGAAATCATGCTCCTTCGCTGCAGTTCACCAAACCATTCGCTGGCAACCCGTTCGGATTCGTTATCATTGTTTGCCAGCGCATGTGGTTTCATTCGGGTTTACACAGCGCTTCGGCGCGTACAATGCAGTGTATAATTTTTATGCGTTTGACGGTGTCATACCCAGAACAAATAAATAGCGGTATGCAAGTTCATGTCGATGTAGAATAAACATTCAACCGTGGCCTCCGCGATCGGCTACCGGCGGAGCGCCATTGCTCCGGCCGTCCCAATTGCCCGGAGAGACCGTATGTTGAAAAGGGGGCAAGACCGCATTTTTCGTCCCACCACGACGCGCGTAGCCTATCGGCCTTCGCAGCATGTGTGCGACGTTTGATAATGAAAATGTTACCACGCACCAATGCAGGAGAAAGGTAGAAGCAGTTACTGGTGCCATTACTGGTGCCTTTGAATTTTCGACGTACACTATGGCCGGGGTGATGCATAAGTAAATTCATTGCACAGCAGTATTCTTTTTTGTGGTCACGCATTGTTCCAAAACACAACACGTTTTCCGGTTTTATTTCTGGAAATCTCGTACATGTTGTATGGAACGCACGGAACGCATATTCTGTGCGTTCCGAGCAAGAACCAAGTTATGGGAACTCAAGCGACCGAAATCTAACCATTAGTAATACGAAACTACCCCCTATGTCGTCTCCTTTTTTCTCCTTTAAATGAGCGGTCTTTGACAGATAAAGCAGATGACATGGCAAAACTACTTGAAATGTTTGGCGTAACTTTTACCGCGATACTATTAACAGAGACGTCGTATACTTCAGCATCTGAAGCGTATACCGCCCAAATGGGTATATGTATTTCTACCGCAATAGGCAGAATAAACGTGCTGGTGCCGTTTATGGGCATGCATGCTTGCATATACAAACGTACACAGAGACTTCCAGTCTACCATACATTGACGTGGTCTAAGTACTGTACTAAAAATCTTTACCCGAGTTACGATTGGTATAGTAATCCAGTTGATGTGTTTATTCAATAATATCCCGAACAACTTACTTACAGCCGATGTTGTGCATACAGATATTAGCGATCACCTTAACTGCTCACAGAAAACAGTATTACCCTTAATATGTCACGCCAGCAAATTATGTGCACAATGTATTACCCCAGCAAATCTACAAATTAAGAAAGAGCCTTTTGAAAAAAACACATACGTAGAGTCGATAGCGATATGAAAGGCATCGCGGAATACCATGACTTTTTTTACTCACGGCAAATAATTTGGTAACGAGATTGCAGTAGGCACTTGAAACCCCTACGCATAGTAAATAAAACGCAAAAAAATGTTTCATTCCTACCCGTGGAAGCCTAAGATATTATTTGACTATCTTAGTCGCCTGCCAATAAACAATACACGAGATCTTATCGGTGTTACGCTGCTTTCGCGGACGTGCAATCGCACACACACACACACACACACACACACACGCGCGCGCGCGCAAACACATGCGTACCCGCACGCAGCCCACACACGCACACACACGCACGCGCACACACACATACACAGACACAACGAATACCCAGAGCATTTGAAACAACTTAAAAGTAAAAAAAGGCATATTTGCGCGCAGCGATATCGCGCGAAAATGCTGTAACAGCGAAAAAAGAATTCAGCACGCTGGCATTCACTCTGCCCGAGATGACAGAACCCTGGGCTATGACATCCGCCTTTCAAGCAAACGACCACTAAAGCTGCGTGCAAAGGCAATCGTGGGTGTTAACGTACGTTAAACAACTTTGTACTTGTAGGATCGAGTAAAAATACATAGACGACCTATTGAGAGTTTTCGTGTTCGAAGACGCGACAACGAAGGCTGATTTACAACTCAAAGCGCAGGCAGCGTCGGCCAGACGAGCCTCGCTTCAACCTTGCGCTAACGGCACCGAATTGCGGCGTGTGTCGGAGTTAGCAAAATTACACCGTCCCCTTGCTTCTGTGCCGAATGGGATGACCGGAGCAACGGCGCGCCGCCGGCCGCAAATCGCGCTGACCAGGGTGTAATTTGTTAACTCCTATTCCCTTCGCAAGGTGGCAGCCTTAGCCTAAGTCTTAGGTTAGAAGGTTAGAATGTTGGTGGGGAAAGAGCAGAGAACAATCTGGGAAGGCATGCGAACAAAGAAGTCAGTCTAGCACAAATATTTCGTAAAAGTATCTCCATTTTATTTTGACATAATATTTTTTTATTTATTTTGTGTGTATTTTTTTGGCTAGGTGATTGTACAGCGGCGTTGCGACTAAGGCCGCTGTGCAACGCCACCCCGTTACAAAGGCAAACCACTATTCATCATCATCATCATCATCATCATAAGTTCGAAACGAGGCTGTCGAGGTTGAGGCATCGACGACGAAAACAGATAAGTGTTTGAACTTTATTATTTCTTTTTTAAACCGACCATGTTTTTGATAGAGATGTAGGTTAGTTCAAAGGGGCGGTAGCTGTTAGCGTAGGGAAGTGACCGAAACAGATGTGTCGCGCGGTTGTTGCACGTGGCGGTTTGAAAGCGTGATAGTTGGTAATTCGTGAAAGATGAATTGATGCCGTATGAAAGAATTGCACGTTGCGGCTTACTTTTAGATTGGAGGGGAGCGCGCGAGAACGCGGCAGTAAAGTAAGCCAGAGTTGGGCACGCCTTGGACGGGCAGTACAATCTCTCAGAGGAATAAGCCGGGTGTGGTGTGCCCGTCGTGCGAGCACGAATACCCGCTCGAGGAGAAGGGATTCGAGTCGGTCGAAGACGCGGAAGGGCAGGACTTCACGTGCAGATTGTGTGTGCTAGCGTCGAGCTCGAGGAAGAAAAGGAGCAGCTCAGAGTTCAGGTAGGTGAGCTACAGGAGGAGTTGAAGGAGGGACAAGAGCAGAGGAAGGCACTCGAAGGGAGGTTGGCGCAAATGGAGGTCAAACTGGCGACCATCCCGACAAACAATGAAGCAGGTCACGAGGCAGATGTGTCGGCAGTGCATGACTCCGAGAAGGGGAAGGAGGACAAAGACGCCACGCCGGAAGATGATCCCGGACTGGCGCTGACTCAGCCGGTGCGGGAGCAGGTGGCCGCGACAGGAAACGGAAGAAAGGCACATGGGGATCGACGCGGGGTACTCCAACATGCGGTACTCGGAAATGGAGATTAGAGGCCGGGTGAGAGAGGACGAGAGAGTGCAGGTTGGCGTGTTCCCGGGGCAGACGGTCAGGGTAGTGTTAGAAAAGGCAAAGGATAAAATTTGGGAAAATATGCAGGGACAGAACGTAGGGATTATCGCAGAAGGAACCAATGACGTTCTGCAGGGAAGGAGCGCGGCAGTGCGCAAGCAGCTAGAAAAAGGGGTGGAAGAACTTCGGGCGCTGTGCCCACATGTGCATATCGTCGTGAGCACAGTACCACAGATAATTGGGAGAGGCTTACATGTGGAAAGGGAAGTTGTAGCGGTAAACCGAGACATACGGGAGCTGGGCAAGAAGATGAGTTTCGCTGCCGTAGACATCAACAGGGGTGTCCGATGGGTGGGCCGGAAAAGGGCGTTCCAGCGTGACGGAGTGCATTTTAACGGGCAGGTGGGACCAGCCATCGCAAGACGACACGCGGCGCCAACTGTGGCTTTTTAGGGGGCCCATAGGCCTTTGCGAAGGTGGCGTAGACAATTATAAGGAGCAAAGGGAGATAGCGGGGTCGGTGCAGATCGGTGCAGGCAAACGAAAGGGACGACGACGGCGTGCAAAGAAGAAAGGGGAGAAACTGAAGATTGCGTACATAAACATGCAGGGTGGCAGGAAAAAAGAGAAGTGGATGGAGATTACTAACAGCTAGAAGAGGAAGATATCCAGGTATACGCTGTGACCGAGACGCACCTACGGGACTTGGAGGAACCTGCGGTAATCGGAGAGTATGTATGGGGTGGTTGTAACAGGACGGCTGGATTGAGAAAAGGCGGAGGAGTAGGTATGCTTGTACGGCAGGGGGCAATTTGGAAGAGAGTGAAAGAAGACTGTAAAGAACATGTGTATATGAAAGGTATAGTGGATGATAGGAAGATGGCAAAAGGGTGTCTTACCTGTGGACGGGTAAGAATAGCAAAGAACAAAACGAAAAACTGGTGGCGCGTCTAAAAAAGGACATCGAAGATTTGAAACGTTCTGGGGAGCTACTATTGGTAGGGGACATGAGCGCCCACATTGAAGATTTATACTGGAATACAGACTTCAACGGAAATCTAATGCTAGATATATGTGAGTACCAGAATCTGATCATAGTAAATAGGGAACAAAAATGCGAGGGTCAAATAACGTGGGAGTTTGGTAGGAGACACTCGAAAATTGACTACTGCCTTATTTCAGAGGGACTTTATGAATGGTTGCATGGAATGACCTTAGATGAGGAAGGGGGCCACAGTGTGGCCAGTGACCACAAGCGCATAATCCTGAGTTTTCACAAACTGAGGGGCTAAAAAACGGGTCGACCGGGGCAGCGCACAAAGTTAAACCGCAAACAAATTGCGGTTATAACCAAAAGCATAGAGGCTGATATAGAAAGAAATCCTGGGGAAGATGCGAATGTGACAGGCTCATCAAGACTATGCATGAAAAAATAGTCAAGGCAGAGGGGGCTAATCGATGGAGACGAAAAAAAACACCCAAAAGCTGCTAAAACAAAGAAATCAAGGCGGCGATAGTGAGGCGTAAACAGGCGTCTAGAAAGCACAGGCAGGCCGAGAGTATGGGGAGACATCACGAGGAGGCGGACCTAAAATGGGAGCAGTGTAAAGAAATGCAACAGGAAGTGCAGCAATTAGTGCAGGTGAAAATAAAGGGGGACACCGAGCCATGGGTAGCGCAAATAGGAGGTAGGGGTAGAGACACGCCGAAAGGTTTTGGAACCTTGTGCAGGCATTAGGGAAACGTACGAGTCCCACAGAACGCGGTACTATAGAAAACGAGCAGGGGCAGATGCTCAAGGGAGAGGAAGCATTGGCATATATCTACACAAAATCATCCCGGAGAAGTTCGGTAAGGTGGATGAAGAGGCCTCGCAGCGACAGAGAGATGTCGCGGCGGGTAGGCCGGAATATGGAGATAGTTGGAGACAAGATGAAATGGAAAATATCAGAGGAAAAGGTCCCCAAAAATACCGCGGCAGGCAGAGATGGGGTACCGATGGACTTGATTAACCAGTTAGGATAAAAGAGCAAGGGAAAGCTACTGCAAGCCATCACAACAAGGATAGAAGAAAAGGCAATACCGGCCGCGTGGCAAATGAGCAGGATCAACTTAGTGTACAAGGGCAAAGAAGTCAGAACAAACCCGAGCTCGTATAGGCGACTAACCGTCACGTCAGTGCTGTACAGGTTAGCAATGCAGGCAGTGAAGTTCGAACTAGAGCAGTGGGTGGAAGAAACGAGGATATTAGGGGAGCTTCAAAATGGGTTTTGAAAGAACAGAAGACTGTACAACTTATTCGTGGTAAGCCAATGCATAGAGGTGGCGAAGATGCAAAACCGACCTTTGTGGTTAGCCTTTCTGGACATTAAAGCGGCGTATGATAAAGTAGACAGGGAGCGGCTTTGAAGTATCCTGGAGGACGAGGGAGTTGGGGCAGAATTCAATAGCTTACGCAGGGAGCTATACCGCGAAAACCAAGTGCAAATAGTGTTGGAGGAGGTAACATACAATAGGCCTGTATACACCTACAAGGGTTTGAAACAAGGATGTCCTCCCTCTCCGCTGCTGTTCGTGATCTACATGGCGGGGTTAGAAAGCAAGTTAGAAGTCAGCACGCGGGGTTTCGACTTATCCTACATGAAAAACGGACAGGTGGTGGAATAACGGGTTACGGGACTAATGTATGCTGATGACATATTGTTGATGGCGGACAACCGGATAAGTATGCAGAGCTTCATGGATATATGTGGTGAAGAAGAGAAGCAACTAGGGCTAGCCTTTAGCCGAGAAAAATGGGAAATCATTGTCTGTAATGACGGCAATGAGCACAAAACAGTACCAGTGCAGCAAGTAGAAACATTGTACCATTGGTACCATTGGTAAAACAGTATAAATATTTAGGAGTATGGCTTAACAACAGCAAAGATTGCACGCAGGCGCATGAGGCTCACCTTAAGACGAAAGGAAGACGGAACGCGGCTGTGATGGTGAATGGACGTTCGTCACGCTTTCATGTGCTGTCGGACGAGAAAGGAGGCGACAGAGACGTTGTGAAGAGGGAAAAAGAAAATCAGATGTTTATCTGTTCCACAAGTCCCAAGTTACGGGAGCGGGAAAACAAAGTACATCGTCATTTCGCGTCAGTCTCACGTGACAAGTGACCCCAAAATACAGTTCGGCAATTCTCGAGCTACTGTCTGTTCTGCCCCACACCAACGTCCCTCGCGAGTAGGGTTCGGTATAATCAAAGCCGTCGTCTCACAGACAGGTCCCGACACCTTCTCGTCGTCAGTTGATGTGGCCGTCGAAGCGCGCGAGGGCAGGGGTGGCACGACTGCTGCAACTGGATCGTCGCCGGCACACAGCTGCTCTACCGTGTGCGGCGCTTACCACGGGACAGCGCACCGATGTCTGATCCCAGCTGAGCTCGCAAGGACCACGTCCCACGAACGACCCCGGAGATGAGCGCCTCGGTAGCATCGGCCAAGGCCCGCACACGGCAACTGCGCCCTGGCAGGAGCCGCTCGACAGGCCACCCCTTGGTCCTGGAACAAGCCACCAGGACCGGATGAGGTAGGCACGCCCTGGGTGAAGGCCCACAGCAGGAACGACGGCAGGAGCTCTTCCTCTGGAACGTCCCCCAGCCCGTGGTTCCGTGGCACGAGCCTCTTCGCACGTCCCACCCGTAGCCCTTCTGGCTTCGTTCTCCTCTTCCCTCGATTTTTGCCCAGCTGTCGCGCCACCTGCCCACTGCCCGTCGTCTTCTCTTCCGTGTTGCACTGGTAGCTTGAGTTCACTCACGGCCCATGTCACAGTGTAATAATTAAAAAAAAACATGCTAGGGAAAAAAAATTAAACTTGGGTCTTTTCCTCACAGCGGCTATAATGAAGCATAGAGCCCTCTGGGGATACAGCAAACGCGAGGTGGTAAGGGGAGTATGGAAACCGGTCACTGTACCAGGATGAGATTTCGCTAATTCCGTTCTGTGCATGAAGCCAGAGACCCAAGCGGGCCTGAAAGTAAATCAGAGGGCGGTAGGCAGCTTGGCTCTCGGGGCCCACAGCAAAACTACAAATTAAGTGGTACAAGCGGATATGGGCTGGCCGTATTTCGAGGTGAGGGAGGCGCAGAGCAAGACAAAGTTTCAGGAGCGACTTCGTGACATGAAGGACGAAAAATGGGCCGCGAGGGTGTTTAAGTACCTGTATATGAGAAACGTGGACACGCGGTGGAGACGGAGGACCAGACAGCTGACCAAGCGGTACGGAAAGTCGGTAGAAGAAAGCGGTGTTTACGCAACAAGTAAAAAGCAGATAAAGGGAGCAGAGACGACGAAGTGGGCACAGAGAATGGAAGCGAAAAAAACCCTGGAGACTTATAGGGCAGAGAAACGGGAAAATAAGAAGGAGGGATTCTATGGCAATACGAGAGGCAGTGCGTTGCTCTTCGAGGCACGGAGAGGGTGCCTGAGAACCCGGGCATACACGGGTAGCTACAGGCAGCAGGATGAAACCTGTGCATGCTGCGGCAGTCATCGGGAAACTATAGACCATATTGTCAGGAGCTGCACAAAGATGCGGCCACCACGGGGTGAGGGGGAAACGACGCTGGCGGATGCTTTGGGATTTGGGGCGATCGGGAACTTCAACTTCAACGCCATAGAGGTGACGAAGAGGCAAGTGGAGTGGTGGTGGAGGAAATGTAGGGAAGGGTTGGGTACGCAGGCGCAGTAACCATCCGAATGAGAATTTAGAACAGCGAGTGGAGAAAAAGGGGGGTGAATAGGCGATGGGGATTGAATAGGCAGTGAGTTTAAAACAGAAAAGTGGGAGAGATAGCGGTTAGCTGGGAGTAGGGCAAGTAAATGGAATAAAACTCGCACCTCCCGTCGCGGGAACCCCTGTGTAGATGCGACGCATAGGCGGAGCGGCGAAGGGACCGCGTTTTATAGCGCGCATAACGTTGAGGGGACTGCGTAAGCCGGCTCCAGTCGATGACAACGTTGGCGTACTTGTAAAGCGGTGTGGACTCTAGGTGTTTGAGCCAAGCGTGGATGTTGCTTCGCCGGAGAACGGCACACCGGTTATATGCGCAGCGCGCCCGAAGGACAGGAAACCGCGGAAGAGAGAGTACTGCACATGCGCCGGTCCCAGCGCGTCTGCAACGGCTATGACGCAATGTGCCGCGGCTATGACGCAACACAATCCAACACAATCCACTTTTATCCAATTTAATCCAAATCCAATCCAAGCCAAGCCAAGCCAATCCAATCGAAACCATTCCAATGCCCCTCGCGAGAGAGTGTTCGCTATCGGAGAGGAGAGGGGGTGAGGGCGGAGAGCGCAGCTGGCGCGGCGAGGAGAATGGGGGAGGGGCGGACAACGCCGACGACGACGACGACGACGCCGGAGTGACAAGGCGAGTGAATCAGATGCTCTGCATCTAAAAACAGGCAAGTCGATTGCTGACAACTGACGCGCCGATTCAAAGGGAAAACCACTAATCACCATCATCATCATCATGAAGGGATGCTCATCTGGCCGACGCTACCTGCGCTTTGAGCTGTAAATCAGCCTTCGTGATCGCGTCTTCGTGCCAGAAAACTATCAATAGGTGGTGTAGATACTTTCACTCGATCCGACAAGTACAAAGTTGTTTAACGTACGTTTTTTAACACCCACGATTGCCTTTGCACGCTGCTTTAGTGGTTGTTTGTTTGAAAGGCGAATGCCATAGCCCAGGTTTCTGCCTTCTCGGGCAGACTGAATGCCAGCGTGCTGTATATTTTTCGCTTTTACAGCATTTTCGCGCGATATCGCCGCGCGAAAATATGCTTTTATTGCCTTTGAAACTGTTTCGAAGGCTATAGGTATGCGTTGTGTGCGTGTGTATATGTGTGTGTATCTTTCTGGGCGTGTGTGGGCGTGTGCGTGTGCGTGCGGGCGCGTGTGCGTGTGTGTGTGCGCGAGGGTGCGTGTGTGTGTATATGTGTGTGTGTGTCTGAGCACGCGCGTGTGTGTGCGTGCGTATGCGCCTGCGTGTGGTGCATGCGTGTGTGTGCGCGTGCGAGTGCTTGTTTGTGTGTGTGTGTGTGTGTGTGTGTGTGTGTGTGTGTGTGTGCGCACGTGCGCAAAAACAGCGTAACACCCAATAAGCTTTCGTGTATTGTTTATAGGCAGGCGCCTACGATAGTCAAGCAATCTGTAAGGCTTCCACGGGTAAGAATCAATAACTTTTGGGGGTTTTATTTTAACATGGTTTGGTGTTTCAATTACCTGCTGCAATCTCGCCACAAATTATTTTCCGTGAGTGACAAATATGGTTTTCCGCGATGCGTTTCACACAGGTATTTGAATCTACATGTTTATTTTTTGGAAATACTGTATCTAAATTTCTAGATTTGCTGGGGCAATAATCTGCACATAATTTGTGGCCGTGACTAATTAGGAGCAATATTTTTTTCGGTGAGCAGTTAAGGTGATCAGTAATATTTCTATGCACAACCTCGGCTGCAAGAAAGTTGTTCGGGATATTAGTGAATAAACATATCAAGGGAGAAATACCAATCGTAACTCGGGTAAAGATTGCAATGACATTAGGTAGATCACGTCAATTTATGGTATTCGGGAAGTCTCTCTGTGCGTTTGTATATGCAAACATGCATGCAAATAAACGTCACCAGCACGTTTCCCCTGCCTATTGCGGAATAACTATCGATACCCATTTGGACGGTACACACTTATGATGCGAAAGTGTACCACGTCTCTGTTATAGTATCGCGGTAAAAGTTGTGCCAAACGTTTCAAGTAGTGTTGCCATGTCATCTACTTTGTCTGTCAGATCTCGAAGTCCGCACGTTTAAAGGAGAACAAAGGAAACGACATAGAGGGTATTTTCGTGTTTACTAGTAGTTGGATTTCGGTCGATTGAATTCCCATGATTTGGTTCTTGCTGGGAACGCAAAGAATATGCTTTTCGTGCGTTCGAAACAACATGTACGAAATTTTCGGGTATAAAACCGGTAAACGTGTTGTGTTTTGGAACCATGGAAAAAAGAACACTGCTGGGCAACAAATTCACCTATGCGCCACCCCTGGCATAGTCTACGTCGAAAATTCAAAGGCACCAGTAGCTACCGTAATGTCACCAGGAACTGCTTTTACCTTTCCCCTGCATTGTTGTGTAGTAAAAGTTTTTTTTATTATCAAACGTCGAACACAGGCTGGGAAGGCCGAGTTTGCGTCCCTGGCGCGGTCGCTGATGATGATGATGATGATTAGTGGCTTTCCGATTGAATCGGGGCGTCGGTTGTCAGCAATCGACTTGCCTGTTTTATTACGTTTACATGCCCTACTCCCAGGTTAACCTATAGATTTGCTTCCTCCCTCCTATTTCTCCCTCTTTTCTGTTTTAAACTCCTCGCCCCCACCCCCCTTTTTTCTCCCCTCGCTGTTCTAAATTCTCGTCCGCATGATTACTCAACCTGCGTACCCATCCCTTCCCTGCTTTTCCTCCACCACCACTCCAGTCGCCTCTTCGTCACCTCTATGGCCTTGAAATTGAGGTTCCCCCTCACCCCAAATCCCAAAGCCTCCGCCAGCGTCGTTTCCCCCTCACCCCACGGTGGCCGTATCTCTGTGCAGCTCCTGACAATATGTTCTATAGTTTCCCGATCACTGCCGCAGCATGCACACGTTTCATCCTGCTGCCTGTAGCTACCCGTGTATGTCCGGGTTCTCAGGCACCCTGCCCGTGCCTCGAAGAGCAACGCGCTGCCTCTCGTATTGCCATAGAATCCCTCCTTCTTAATTTCCCGTTTCTCTGTCCTATAAGTCTCCAGGGTTTTTTTCGCTTCCATTCTCTCTGCCCACTTCGTCGTCTCTGCTGCCTTTACCTGCTTTTTAACTGTTGTGTAAACCCCGCTTTCCCCTACCGACTTTCCGTACCGCTTGGTCAGCTGTCTGGTCCTCCGTCTCCACCGCGTGTCCACGCTCCTCCAATGCAGGTACTTAAACACCCTCGCGGCCCATTTCTCGTCCTCCATGTCACGAAGTAGCTCCTCAAACTTTATCTTGCTCTGCGCCTCCCTCGCCTCGAAAGACGACCAGCCCATATCCCCTTCTACCGCTTCATTTGTAGTTTTACTGTGGGCCCCTAGGGCCAATCTGCCTACCGCCCTCTGATTTACTTCCAGGCCCGCTTGGGTCTCTGACTTCTTAGCTTCTCTGACTTCTTGTACCTTAGGCTATGCGCGCCGCGGTGCGGCGAAAAACGCGGCCATGCCCACTTCTTCAACCTACGATTACTCCGGGCGATTGGGACGGGCTTGCGTCTGCTTGATTCCCCTGGTAGTGGCCTGGTGATTTCTTCTGCCAAATCTTGCCGACTGCGCCAGTAAAGATGGTTGTGGTTCGTTTCCCCGAAGTCCGTTGTCGATAAGGAACCGAATCGTCCAGGCTCCACTTGATTTGGCCGGAGGCTGGCAGGGCGATGGTGTTGAAGTTCTTGAAGACGGCGGTCGAATTGACGAACTCGAGGCGTTGAGGTCGATTAAGTGAAATGAAAGTTTATATACAGCTGTTTACAGTAGAATAACTGGGTACGTGAATATTAAAAGGGAAAAACTTCGAAGTTCAACAAGACGCTAGCTCCGAGTGGGCACAAATTACTCGAGCTCTTCAACTTCGTCTAACTCTTCTATTCTCGGAGCGTACACAAACCACTCGAGAAACGCGACGGCCGAGACTCTGTCTCGCCACTAGATCCGTCTAGTAGCCCGGTACCGCACTGTACCCTAAACCTCCGACGCGATCTTAACCTCTAACCTAGGGGGCTCACAAATTCCAACCCAGCTTCAACGGTTCAAACTCCTTGTCCCGCCGCGAGCTGCCCAGCTCAGCACTCAGACAAGAAGGATTTTTAACGGCCAAGTTCGGCCTTATAACACCCCGAGATCACACTCTCTCGGGAACGCCCCTGTGGCGTTCGTACACGCGTAAGGGAGTGCCAAAATTCACGTAAACAGCTGTCACTCAGCGCGCCACGGAATATTCAATGAGTGCCGCCATCTTTGGGTCAACGAACCGCTCGCGGGCCAGCAGGCGCGAACGACCCAGAGGGGTGAGGGCGAAAGGCGCGACTGTGCGTCGGGCTGACCGGGGCGCGTTAAAAATGGAGGCTCGCGCTGCGCTCATCCCGATGTCGGTAATCACACCTCCCCGGAGCTTCTCGGAATCCGGCGGCGCCGTCGGCGTTTTCAATGGGGGATTACCCCCGTGGTATTCGGTCAGCCAGAGAATCCGTCTCCCGTGCCCGCCGTGACGAATTGGCGTCGACTGCTCTGTAGTGTTGGCAGTGCTACATCGTAAGACAGAGTGGCGGGTTCTCAAGCGCCGCCCGGGCGCCTTGCCGCTGACCTGATGAGTGGACCGTACAAGGACAATATGCCGAGTCCACAGGATAACGTTGGCCTGAGGTGACAGTGGTGGTATTTTTGTACCACTTACCCAGGGGGCAAGAAGTGACATTGCGCTTGTAGCGATGCCAGGAATGGGCGTTAGTTTCTATCACGGGCATCATGAATATGGAGTGCGACTCAGCATCTTGGCCATTACTATGTCCATGAAACTAGAGCGTATCATTTGAATGCATCACTTAACTAGTGAACTTTAAAGCGCAAGTTTGCAATTGTTCTTTTAACCTGTTTAGAATGCGCCAGCTCGCACGAAACGAGCGACTTCTTGCCTCATGGTTTGTATTTCAAACAAATGTGCTCATGAATAAAAGAAGGTTAAGGTCGAGAAACCATGTACATCCTTAATGGTGCAGTCCATAGGAAAGTACTAGAGGCTTCAAGCATTCATTAAAAATTGTTACAAGCTGTTGCATTATATATGAATTCTCGTCTTGTCACTAGGTATTACTGGAGTTTGTAGGCACGTTATAGTGAAATTCCTACTTCGCCGGTTTGAATGAAGAAGCACCAACGCCAATTATTTTGATGTGCCGCTGACGTAGCTTATAGCACCAGTTTCTCAGGAGGCCTAAAATATATCGAGCAAGCAGGGAGATGTGTAAAGATAAGATAAAAAAAAAGATTCAGCATAAAAAATGCAAAAGCGGTTTTGTAGACATACATTAAAAACTCTGTGCTTAGTGCGAGCCCAGCTTCAGAAGTACTGTAATACTGTGTAAAACAAGCGTAAAGTTACAAGGGAAATTATTGAGGCTCATGAAATAGCAACAAAAAAGAAAAGGTTGCAAGTTTTCCTTCTGTCACGGAAGAAACAAATGAAATCACGTATGTAGGCAATGTGTGAGCACATACAGGTAATAATGTCGTCGCGGATTTCTTATTTTGTTTTCGCTTGTCGACCTTTTTGTTGGCTTTGTATCTGCTTTTTTATACACCAGACGTCAAGCAATAAATTTCAGTTCATAGCCATGGCCTGTGTGTCGTGCTCTCCCATCATCCTTGTTTTTTCTTTTTGCTGTGAAAAAAATGATATAAAACACCAACCCTCCCAAGCATTATTGTTAATGCTTGAAACAATGCTGCGAAAGGTCCGTGGCACCACCAAGAGAGTAAATCCGATGGTGAAACAGCTTTTAAAAAGCATGTCGTTGTTTAAGCAGAAACTAGGGCTTGCACCGGCTGAGGCGAAAACAGACTCCAAATCCTTGTTTTTCTGCTGTCCTCGTTTGAACACATCTAGTTCTGAGAACGCCGTCGACACCTGGGTGAGACACTGAATCCGTTGGTTGTATTGGCAGTCGCGAAAGGCCTTCGGCAGCGGCAAGCTTGCGACCCCTTTTACACGACCCAGTAAAATCATACCCCTGTAGTTGGAGAGCCCAGCATGGCAATCTCCCTCAGGGATCTGAAAGATTTATGAACAAGCAGAAGTAATGGTGGCCTTTCACATTTGGGGGGTATATTCATAGATATAAGAGCGTAATTGTTGTGTGGCGAAAAGGACCGCGAGGCACTCTTGTTTTGTGACTGTGTAAGTCCGCACTGCCTCACTGAGGCTCGACTGGAGTACGCAATGACATTCTGTCCACCACTGTGGCGATGGCTACACAAACTCAAACACCACGGGAATCGGTGGGCACTTACGTTGGTGCTTCGGGATCACAGTGACGAAGAACCGGATCCGACGTCAAGAGATTCTTTAAACGGCAAAACGCGATGCCAAAGTCGGAACTGTGTTTGAATGTGACGTTCTTCTTCAGAAGGCATGAGAGTAGGTCAGCTAGGTCGCAAATATGGGAATAGAACGAGGTAGGACCATAGTCCTACAATGTTCCCAAGTTCCTTGATGGAGCACGATTCTTTGCAGCAGCAAACGGCTCCAGTCTTCTGTGGATTCTGTCGGACTCCACCTTGGTCGAGAGTGAGCCGGGTGACGAGTGTTTGTCTTTCTCTAAGTCGGCATTTTTTCGAGTCAAGTGTGAGATCAACCTTGTCCAGGCAGCGCAAGACACAGGTAAAAACTGCCATTTAAAATTACTATATCACCATCGTAGCAGATGCACACTTCAAATTTATGTCCCCACGGTAGTATCAACGCAGCGCTCAAACGTGGCAGGGGCGTTACAGAGTGTAAAAGGCATGGCAGTAAATTCCAAAAGTCTATCTTCCGAGAAAAAAGCCGGGCTTTCTTTTTCATCGAGCTTCACAGGAATTGGTCAGTAGCGTGATTTTAAAGTGTGGAGAAGAACGAAGCCGAATAAAGAAAGTGTATTGCATTGTCTAATGGCGGATTTGATTGATGCCCTTATTGGTAAATTCCTAAAGGCGCCGGTTAGTGACGCAGAAGCGCCGTTGCCTAGTCTTTATTGTTAAGGCCAATCACTGGTGCCGTTCACGGACTTGAGGATTCTCTAATCCTTCCCTTCTGCAACATCTCGTTGGCTTGTTCGCTAATGACTAGACGGTTTAGATGGAGAAACAAGATAAGCCTTTCGCCAGTTGAGTGGGCACTTGCAGTGCTAATTTAATGGTGGCCCCGTCTGGTTAGTGAAAACGAGCGAGGGTGTTGGCGTGAAAGATCAAACGCACCCGAGTACCGTGGAAGCACTTCTACTAATTTGCGATGTATTTGTGCCCCGAGGGATTTAGTTATCACACTCTCTTACTTCAAAGGGTCCACCGGGCGATTGGGCGATTACTAGCAGCATCTTAAGGTTCTGTCAAAAACTCCACTAAATGCGACACGTATTGGGGAGTTTAACAAGTTTCAGGCCATGGGAAAGAACGGGGCGCCCTGCAGTGTAGTGAACTTACCACAATACGATGCTTCCCTGGAGAGCGGACACAACTGACTGTGGCAATAGAATGTCTTTTTTGCCGCACCTTAGTTGAACTGCTTCTGTCAGAGCTTCACATTCACCTACGTAAGCTGTAGGGAAAGAATGGAAACACATGCGGCTGACGTCGACGGTATGATTGTGTCACCCAATACGCAGAGGGAGTACTTATCAGAAGAAGAATCTTCTAGAAGGGCACGCAGCGCCGTCCCATCCACATAAATATCTCCTTTGCGACAGTACACGGTGGCCGCACTCTGTTTCAAGAAATCTATTCCCCAAAATGGCGGAGTGCGTAATTCGTGGAAGAATTGCAAACTGCATTCAGAAGGCGTGGCCAGCAGGACCCAGACAAATAAAATTTTCACTGAGCTCACCCCAAGCTTGCACTGCCACTCACCACAACACCCATTCACTACACGCCTACATCACATTGCGGCCAAGGCGGGATTGTTTGGGTATCATCTACCAATACTTCCAGTGTGTTTCTAAGCACACATAGAGGAGACGGTAGTTCCAACTGAAACTGTCAGGTAGAGGCAAATTACGCGATGGTTGGGCGGCACCCTCGCCTCCATCGTCCGTGTTGGCTAGTTTTCTGCCAGCGATGATCGTGCCCGGAAATTTGAAGGTGAACGCCCTTGTTGTTTGGTGGTGGGAAGTGGCAGACCCCTGTCAGAAGTAGGCGAATCACGACGAGGCAGTGTCTGGGCCGTGGGGCATAGATTCTGGGACAGGAAATACCATAGCTGCCATTGAAAGCGCTGAGTTGGTTCAACATTGGTAGTTGCTCGTAACGTGGTGCTACACGATGACGGCGGCTGAAGCGGAAAATGTGCCCCACCTCACCACAATTGTAGCAGGAGGGGCCGGTTTCACGGTCACGGAAGAATTCTTCGTAAACAACATAAGAACAGTGTTTAAAAGTTCGATGCCAAGAATGCTGGTCATAAGTTGGATGCTGGGGACGCCGAGAGAACCCTTTAGTTTATTGCTGGTGCGTGCTGAGTCACACATATAAGGAAGCTGTGGGCTGTCATTGCGAGTGACAAAGCTCACAACGTGGAAACAAGCACTCGACGGAAAAAGTGTTCGCCAGCATGTCTTGTAGCACGTAGCTGTGATGGATGTGTGCGCAGGCGGTATAGTGTACGGATCTTGTTGTCTTAGCAGTTCCTCCCGGAAAATGCATCCGATGGTTTCCGCAAAGTCTGCAGGTGGGTTCAGGTCAACGCTTGCCATAGTGGTATCATTACCCAAACAACCAAATTTTGGTGTTATATGGGGCATCTTTAGAATTCGAAGGTGCAACAAGGTTTGGCCAGGTTTGATGCAGTTCTTGTGGCCTATCAGGAATTTGTGGACGTCTTCGGCAATGCCATTTAACTGAATTCTAATCTTATCTTCTTCTGAATGTCGTAGGTCTTCTACTCTACGATGCTATAAGAACTCCTTTATATAGGGTGTGGCCATTTGCCAGGGTTTTGCGCAAGCTGGAGGAGCGCCGGTTCTGAAAACGTCTTTTTGTCACGAAGTCATCAAAGCAGCCCGAAACCTTCTCCACAAAACGGTCCCACGTTGTGAACGTGTATTCATGATTCTCATTCCGGGTTTGTGCAATCTCATATAAGCCGACGACGATATTGGCGAGTAAGGCAGCATAATTGCACTGATTGTTACCGGCTTACCCGTTTGTAATGAGGTAACCCCTCGTCAACGTCCTCGTCCGCGTACTCATTGAATCTACGGGGTTCTCTTTGCTGACGCCAGCTTACCATTGGCTCTTGCACTGTAACACCGGTTAAACGCTTCCTTGGAGCCAGCGGTGGCAGACCCGCAATGCGTGTCTGCCACCTGGACGTCTGTTGTGAAGTACCGATGGTTCCTCCCCCAGACTGTTACGAAACGAATATACTTACTATAGAGGCAGTTCTTTGGGCAGCGACACACAAATATCACATTGATTCAAATGGCGGCCACTGTCCAGCCGGAGTGCAACCCCCTTCTCCTCTTCTAACACCGTAGCTGTTGCAGGCGCAGGATTACAGTTGCTGCCGTGTCATGTTTTCGTAACAATTTTTTACGCATATGCAACCAAACAATGCAGGGCTTACACTTTTAAAGTGCATAAAATTTCGCAAAGTTATGTTCCGCTTTGGTTCGCAACCGGAAAAAAAAAACGAAGCCTGAAAACGTATTGTTTAGCTGCAATGAGACAATAATTATCCTCCCAGCATATTGCTTGCTCCTACTTTAGGAAATGCGATGGCAGAAATGTTTCCAGTTTTCCCAGTCCACCTACAGCCGTCCTAAATTGGCGCTAAAAAATACACAACACGAGCACGAAGAAGGACGGGACGGATGCGTCCTTCTTCGTGCTCGTGTTGTGTATTTTTTAGCGCCTTTTTCAAGTAGAGACATGCACCAACTAGCCCAACAACGTACTTTACTAAATTGGCGCATTTGCAAAACATTGTACCTCCACAAATAACAATATATCTGGCCTTCAATACCACGCTGGACATAAGAGAATATAAAATATCTCAAGTTGAGGCAAATTGTCCTAGTGTTGGTTGAATAAAATAATGAGGAAACCTCGCAATAAAGTGAAAACCGTGACGGTACTGAAGCGTTATGCAACCTTTGCGACCATCACGTCGGTTTAAGCCCACGATCGGAGCCGATACGCTTCTCTCTCGATGTCGAAACAACCGTTACTGCATTATTAGTCTGTAGGTGGGAGGTCCCTTGATGTTTGTTTTTTTCAATTTAAGTGACAGTCATTGAGTATAACCTGGATGGGGCGTACGCTATGACGTGTGATGATCGTTTTAAACAAGTGTTCCCAGGATGACGGCGAACGTGGTAGTACCTATTTGGCCAATCATAGCCAATACCTCTGAATGGGTATGCTTGGCTTGCCAAGCGTGCGACGGGGACACAGGGGAGTGGCCGCAAGTCACGCACTAATGAGCGCTAAGCATTTTTTGGTATCTTAACCGCCGGGTGGTCACCGAAATCTTGGCCAAGCTTCCTTAGTGAGTATGCGTGGCTTTAACATTGTGTGCCCGGAATGCTGGGAAGTCGTCTAGAAGACGGCCCACACGAGCACACGTCATTTTCTTCTTGCTTTTAACTTCGGGCACTAGGAATTACCAGTTTCTAAACAGCTTCACTCTTAAAATTGCTACCAGGGGGTTTCCTACGTGCTCCAGCATCCCCGACAATTTATTGCCAGAAAATCTGTGGCCACTAGCGACTGAGAGTTTTTCTCCGGCCACCAACACTCATTTTGAAGTTGCGAAATCACCATGGCTAACATGCGACATACCACGCTTGAAGATCTCCGAGTCTGCGACCTCCCAGGCAATGGCACACACCAGCAAAACAACGCAAGGATTACAGGGAGAAACAAAAACACAGACTTAGTTCATGAAAACAATGCGGTGGAAACCCCCGATGGGCCTTGCACAACTTTATTCCAATTATCTTTTTGTATGACTTCTGCCTCTTACAGTTTCAAATTAAACTGGGTGTGTTTACCGCCACGTACCAAAGATTCTTCATTTTGTTCATCTTCATAGGAGAGGTTTGCGTGGACATGGTGCAATGCCCGAAGCGCCACTGCGGCGTGCGAATGGTATCAAAGCAGCCTAAATTGCCGACATATTTTAGTAGATATGTCACTGTGGCCTTTAGTAATGGGTTTGCTGATCCACAGCAGACTTTGAAATGTTCTGCCCCATGAACAGCAATAAAAAAAGTGTGATGCGACAGAAAAATAAGGCAGGCAGTCGCGCAAGCCGTGAACCTTATCGCTTCCTTATCGTTCACTTCTGCGCGAGCTCCTGAACGTCCAACATGGGGTTCCCTTTCTCGTGCGACTTTTGAGCAGAATATTGAACACGGCGGGCCCCAGGACTTTCCTGTGTGACGCCAATCTCCTCGGGTCCACCGATTAGAGTTTGTGTGCTGCCCGTGCCAGCAGGTTCGGTATATATTAGCGCAGTGTCTGGTGCAAAAGTAACTGGCGGCCGTACACTCGCGAGAACGAGGCTACCCCTTGGCTCTGCTCTTATACCGGACGCGCTCGCTGGAACGCTCCGCGTTCTTGCTTCTGTGCGCAGCCACGGCCGGTGTCGGTGCATAACTGGGCCTGTTCAAAGGGTTGTGTCTCATGCGCTGCAGCTCCGTCCCGAAATTCTGCCAGCGAGGCTGCTCGTCATGCTCGATCATCGCTTCATAACACCGCTCTACTGTATCACCGGACGCGCTTACCTCGTCGCTCCTCATCCCAACGTCCGTCTCCACCCGTTCGACACCGGCAGAATTGCTAGCCTCGTGTAGGGAGCCACGGCTACTTACTTTGGCATCGCCAAGTTCAACTCCGAAACATTGGCCGGCCCCATTCGACTTCGCTGTCGCTATGAAACTCGCTGTGTCTGTGCCCCTTTGTTTCTGCTCGCGGATGTTCGAGCGCAAGGGCGTCTGTCTTCTCCGCTCCAGCTCCAACTCATACCTTCGCAACCGTTCTTCAGAATCGAGCTTCAGTTTTGGCATGCACTCTTTCGATTCTCGCGCCTCTCTTCTCTCCCGCTCCTCCGCTTCGCGCCCTTCCTTTCTCTTTCGCTCTGTTGCCTCGCGCGCTCTTTCCGGCGCTTCACGAGCTTGTTTTCTGCCCGTTCCTGAAATTGCAGCTCCATTCGTCTCGGAATTATCATTGCAGACGCCGCCTGAACAGTACCTCCGGCCGCCGTTCCTCCTTGAGGTGGCGCCTCATGGGTCTGACCATTTCCGTCTCCTTCCGCCATGTTTGCCAGCATGCTCCGCGTGACTACGATGCAACGCCAGACAGCCTACACCGCAAAAACGAAGCGCAAGAAATCCCACTCACCCGCACCTTCGGTGGTCGGCTGCCGCGTCGTTGGCCCCGTGCGCTGGCTTGGCTCTGCTGCTCCACTCCGCGCGGAGTTCGGCTGCTGACGATGAGGGCGGGCTTGCGTCTGCTTGCTTCTCCTGGTAGTGGCCTGGTGATTTCTTCTGCCAAATCCTACCGGCTGCGCCAGTAAAGATGGTAGTGGTTCGTTTCCCCGAAGTCCGGTGTCGATCAGGAACCCAATCGCCCGGGCTCCGGTTGATTTGGCTGGAGGCTGGCAGGGCGATGGTGTTGAAATTCTTGGAGACGGCGGTCAAATTGACGAACTCGAGGCGTTGAGGTCGATTAAGTGAAACGAAAGTTTATATACAGGTATTTACACTAGGATAACGGGGTACATGAGAAGTAAAAGGAAAAACTTTGAACTTCAGCTAGACGCTAGCTCCGAGTGCGCACAAATAACTCTAGCTGTTCAACTTCGTCTAACTCTCCTATTCTCGGAGCCTACACAAACCGCTCGAGAAACGACGGCCGAGACTCTGTCTCGCCGCAGGATCCGTCTAGTCGCCCGGTACAACGCTGCACCCTAAACGTCCGACGCGATCCTAACCTTTATCCTAGGGGGGTCACAAATCCCAACCTAGCTTCAACGGTCGAGACTCCTTGTCCCGCCGGAAAATGCCCAGCTCGGCGCTTGAAGAAGAACCATTTCTAAAGGCCAAGTTCGGTCTTATAACACCTCAAGATCACAGTCTCTCGATCACAGTCACCGCGGGGTGAGAGCGAAGGGCGGCGACAGTGCTCTGTGCCGCCCCGGGTGCGTTAGCAATGGTGTCTCGCGCGGCGGGCACTTCGACGCCGGTAATTCCACCAACTCCACGCGTCCCGTCGACGGTTCTGGGAACCCGGCGGCGCAGTCTGCTTTCTCAATGCGGGATTGTACTCCGTGGTATTCGGTAGGCCAGACAATGTGTCTCCCGTGTGCGCCGTGACAAATTGTCGACGGCTGCGGTGTAGAGTTCACAGTGCTGAGCCACTAGACAGAGTGGCGGGTGCTCACGCGCAGCCCGGGCGCCTGGCCGCTGATCTCATAAGTGGGCCCCACATTCCCCGTGTGACTTAACAAGGCAACATCATAGCAAATCTAAGGTTACTGAAGTATTCTCGGTTAACGCCTACCCCCACCTGTTCCCAATCCAACGTTAGGAATTCCTCTGGTTAAGATGTCCTGAATAACATTGGAGAATTGTGTCTCCTTGTCTGACACCCTTATTTTTAGTTTACCGCTCTCCTATGGGGGACATTGATAGCGGTAGACGCATTGTATGTTTAGGACCCAAACTGATATTTAGCTTCAATAAAAAGTGGAAATAGAGTTTGCTTGGATAGAACAAACGTTTCATAACAAAATCGTTTGTCGCATTGTGCAATAGCGGATCAATGCCTCCCTTTTTGTGCCCATTGAGGTGTGCGTTTCCAAAGAAAAACACCTTCAGATTGGTGCGCCAAGTAGCAACTTAGGACATGTTTTGGTTAAAAAAGAAATAAAGGTTCTAGTAAAGTAACCGTGTTCTTCGGGGATTCGAAAGGATGCTCCTGTGGCAGCAACCAACATTCGAGCGCCCTCAAAGGCCTAAAATATCCCGTTAGAAGGGCGCTCCTACGGCCACAAGATATTGGTGTGAAAATGTTTTCTGAGCTTGCTTGCCCATCTGTGAAGAAGGCGAAGCACGGAGTGTCAGACAGCCGTGCTCGCGCGGAGGTAGTGAATATAAATACATCCGTCTTATAATCTTTGGCGGTTCACGTCACTGGTACACTATCGCTATTTATCATCTTAGGTGGAGTGTGCGGGTCCACATCAAAACTTAATCCAGCGCTGCCCCGTCTCGGGCTCTCCGCAGTCATCGGGTGTACGTAGTGCCTGTCGGCTCGACAGGGAGCAAATCAAACGAGAAGCAGAAAGTCGGGCGTACCCAAGCCTCAAGGAGACAAGTAGCCGCATTAGCATAGGCCCGGGGTTCGGGCAATCATGGCGGCTCATTATGCCCATTAGCTGTTCTCTCTGCAATCATTGTTCGTGCGTTCCGTCCTGCCGCCACCTAATATGTTTGGTGGAGTGCAAATCTCACAAAGGATCGGGTGGGCTGAACAACTGTATTTACACAATGTCGGGCATCACAGAGCAGATGTAAGCCAAACAGAATATACGTAGCTTCCCGTCGGGATATTTACAATTTGGGGGACATGCCCATCCTCCTTCAAAGATGTTACCAGGCGGCTGGATGATAGCAACGTGAACCAACGAAATGCTCGAATTGGTGTATTGGGTGTCAAATATCTTGAAACAAACAGGGCTGTATCACACTATGTGCCTCTTCTTTTCGTCAATTGATAGACATGGTGCTACGCACCATGGTTCACTTTTTCTTCCCGGAGAAATTATTAATTTATTTCAAATGGGTTACTCAACGTGTAATCCCGATTAGGGAAAGCGGTAAAGGAGGTCCAGGTGGCTACATTTCATCTGTTCCGAAGTGGCACTTGCGAGAATTTACCACTACAATTCACTTCCGTTTGGGAGTCCTGCACGCACAGGAGACGATACCTACTCCTGAAATCATGTGACGCATGGGAAGCTAAGATAACGCGAACTGCTTATATTGTATTGTATACCTGGTTGGCGCGTAACATTTGACTTGTTAATTACACAATCATCATCAAAATTCCGCAAGAGCACTGCCGTGATACCTAATTGTGGAGTAACCGTTATCTAATCCGCTGGGACCTAACCCTCACCCCCTCTCTGAAACACTGCCAGGGACCGTCCACGCATCATCGAGTGGGACGTGTTCAGAAAGGGCCGATTGCAGATCTTGTCTGTATCACTCGAAATCGATGGGGGCAACCTCGAGGACTGTACCCACCAAATAATTGCAAAATTGCCATCGGCAACAGGCCAATAGACCCAGAACTGCCATCGGAAACGATAGATGCGCCCATAAAACATATCGGGATGCCTGCATGAGCATAGATAGCTGGTGGAAAAAAAAACTAAAAGGAAATTCTAACCTTGGTCCTAAACTGGCCACTTTAATTAACGATATGTAACACTGCACCGCTGTACTCTCACTGTAAAAGCGAGGTCAGGTATGCAAGCAACTAAAAGAAACCTTGGAAGCTTAGCTGTTCTAAAACAAGGCAAAATCATCCCATTAAATCGATGACACACAACGTCGGACGTACGGAATTGAAATTGCTGAATTATGCACAGTATCTGTACCTACCCTCTGGAACTAAGAGTCCTGTCTCATTGTATAGGCTCTCATGATATCAGCGGATTTCTATGCTGCCATCATAAAAGCGAAAGTGCGAGGGACCCTACTCATACTCCGTACCGATCGGGCACCATATTCATATAGAATTAGCAAAAACGGGTTCCGGAATCTCCTACAATCCTACCACCTCGGTACTCGTAACCTACTTTAATCACTTCTGGAGACAAGATATCTTACCTTTATCCTGGGCACCAGGGAGAATCGCCGTCATTGTTAAGCTAAAGGAAACGCTTTCTTTCAAATTTTAAGACCAAATTCTTTCACTTCGTGCACAAGAAAATTTATTGAAGAAGTTATTCGCGCCTACCTCACGTCACATCTCAATTCATACAGTGCACTTCGGAATTCCATGATAGTGTTCCACCCTTTCTAATTAACCAAAGCATCCTCTTTCAGTAGCCTGCCGAAGTCATCCCATCGCCTAGTACGTTATACAAGGCAACAGTCGTGGCCCTAGACCTTATCGAGATGTTTCACAGTGTCACACACGGCTATAATGGACGGGCCGGCGCTCAATAACCCTGGAAAGCGCACGTACCTTTATATCCATAAGCTCTTCCATGCAGGCATAGTAATCATCAACATCATCGACAAATACTGGCCAGAAAGAGGGAGCAGCCGGTCATCACAGATGCCGGTGCGTCAAGCATGCAGGAAGACAAAACAAGACACGCTAGGGCTGACACTAGCAGCTCGGGATTGGGAAACAGCGAGGGGCCGCGTCAACCGACGGGGGCTTTCCAAGGTTGCCTGAATGACGTAATGCCGTCCCCTAACTCTTTTTTGCTACGCGGCGCCAACGGGCACCCATGCATCAACGTTTATAATGGCGGAGCGGTTGACAAGACATGCTGCGTAAGCGCCCACGGCGCCGGCTTGTGGGAAAATCACGGTTATTGGGAGTCAGTGCGGCTGATTTGTATGTTTATACTTAACTCTATTTAAAAAACTGCTGCGTAGTATGCAACATTCCGCGATTGATTTGCAGGGATCATTGTCCTTCTGTTGGTGCGGTTGCAGTATGTTTCAGAAGTGTTTCCAGGTCTGAGTTCTTTTGTTGTCACACACCAGTGAGCTGATTCTTGTTTTTTACGTTTCCCTTTTTTAAGGAACGTCCTATGAAATAGTCCCCACTTTCACAAACGCGACCAACTGATTCGAGAAAGGCGGTATTTTCTGAAGAAATATACAGTGCTTTCACACGAAGAATTCTGAATCGAAATCAAAGTTAAAATACCATATTCCGGTGTTTCCTAGTCTGTCTCAGTAAATTCAATAAAATGTTTCAGGTGATTGTGTAGCCATTATTCCGAACATGGTGTAACATACGGATGAAGTGCGGTGCGTGGTATTTTGTCGCGCACCTCTCCTTTTCCGTTGTTTCATTCGACAATGGTGTGCAAAAAACGCTCGTGATCACCCTTTATCAAGCTGCCTGTATGACTGGAGCAGAACAGCAGAGATGTTACGGGTAATCTAGTGACCTGATATAAATTATTTTGAAGGCGCTTACAAGACGTCTTATACACCAATTCAGTACTACACCAAACAAATTTTACAGGTGTTTTTAATCCCAATTCTAAGCAGATTTTGTTAACAAACCTGTTTTAGATCATCTAGAAAAGTTTGAGCCAGCCGCACATCAGTAGATATATGAGACATTCTCGCGTCGGCGGGCGGCTTTTTCAAGTCGTTTGTTATCATTTATTTCATCTCGTACATGAGCAGCATATATGTTTTGTAACCTTTTTTTGCTGGCTGAGGGGCGAGCTGTTAACTTACGCCTTTCTGTAATTGCAATATGGTTGATTTTTTAAGCGTTTTTTTTCGCGACCAAATCTATAAACAAACCAACAAATATTTTGTAAGAAAAAGGTGAACAGCGTTTTAAAAAAAGGGTTACTTTGCTCTTCATTTGTGTTTCTCCTAGGGTTTGCCTACAACAATTTCCCATTATATATTATCGCCCCAATTACAGTTTTACTACATGCGTTTTGGTCTGGAAAGGCTGCCGAAGTGATCCATGGAATTTAGTTCTTCGGGCTGTGGGGCCGCAGCTGCTGCAATCCCAATCATGTTGTGGGCATCAGCCATATCCTGGCTCTTGTTTTCTGTTTCTGATTTTCGGAAAACCTCAAGTGGGGTGCATCCTACAGCTTACGCCCTTGCGATGTTGCGGTGATGGGGTAAAGTAATGGTTCTCACTTCAAAAGTATCGTGTATGTGGTAGTAGGTGCACGAACTGGCGTTACATGCACGCGCAATATATCATCTTGTCCACTAATTGTATCGAAACAAGCCACTGTAACATGCACAATCAGGTGCTCAGCCATCACATGCTTCATTTGAAAACTTAAGTGCGCATTTGTAGAGTATGGTAAACATTAACATTTGTAATTCCTCCACGAGTTTGCCTAACGATTAAATTTTTCCGGTTATTAAAAATGATTTTCAGTTTCAAATAAGAACGAGTATGTAAAAATGCTTGCGTTTCTTATTACATAATATCCGTTTTAGAAGCGGGCTCTCCACAATACGTAATTGTTATAGGTATTCACAGATATATCAAGTGTGCAGTAACTATAAACCCCCAAGTTGCCTTCCAAAAATATTGTTCGTGAGACATATAAAGGACGTTTTCTATGTAAAATTACAATCATAATCAAACGTCGTATTTGCGCACAATATTGACTGTGCTCCTAGAACTGCCAGCAGTAAGGTCGGCACACTGCATTTTCTAATTTCAGGGAGTACTTTCGTAAATTACGAGCTTTGGTGTGTTGATGATTATGGTGCAGTACTTCAACGTGAAAAAACAGGTGAGTGGAACCACTACCTAAACTTTTTTTTTGGTTTCTTCACAGAAGTGTGAACTTATTCTTGAAAGGTTGCAGTACTGTGAATTTATTAAAATTGACCACAGCCTAACCTTCCAGGTTTTAAATTTTGATCTCCAATACAGTCGGGTTTATAAAGTCGGCTTTGAGAAATACCTGTCGCGGTTAGTTAATCTTTAAAATACCGATATTCGCACTGAACAAACGTAGTTTGGCCTGACAAATATTTGGGTTTTTCAAAATTGCTACAGAAGATGCGATTCACCTAAAATGTTTAACATTATAAGGGCCCTTTTTTATGTGCGCACTTGCGAACAAAAAAGAACAACCAGCAATATTTTGGCCCATCGTAAGGGCCAAATACTCAGCAACGGTTTCTAGCTACGGTGACCGTTTTATTCCTAGGACTTGTGTGGGGTATATAACTTTGTGTTTGAGCAAAAATAGTAGCCCTCGTGACAGTGTACATTGGAGTTTTTAGGAAGCCAATGCATTCGGTACTATATTGCTATACTACAAATTGTCGAGCAGGCCGAGAAACTGCCTTAGCCCTCAATGCCATCCCGCACAGGACGGAATAGAATTACGACTTTGCGTTCAAACTAAATTGTGAAAGAGAAGCAACACAGTCGAAAGTTGGTGTCACTTGTGGCAGGATACTTTATCTTTAACCTGAATGAAGCACGCGAACAATGACTGCTCACAACGTCGGGTAGGCGAATGATTGTACGGTCACTACCGCCAACCTTACCACTTTGTAGCCTACGGATGGGTGGCCAACGCCATTGTTTTCTACCAAGGTGCGACTTTACCCCGGATGGAGTGCAGTCACTATATTGCCAATCTGTGTAATAAATTCCAAAATCCGAGAGAAGGGCAAGCAAAATGAAGAATGGCTTTGGAGCTCAAGGTGAGCGTAGTGGTGTGTACTAGAGACGGCGATGTTGTAAAAACTATGGGGTAGTTAACTAGCTTAGACACCTACCGGTTCCATTCTCGCGCCACTACTACGTCGAAGTGTATCCGTAGTAAAACAAGAACATTTTCCCGTTGTTGAGAAGAGAATAGGCGCTGATTTAAAAGACTGGAACAGAAACCAGCCGCACAAAGCCGCAACTTGCGCATGGACGAAAATAGCCAGGTAAGCACTGGCGGTTGATAAAAGAGAAAGCAGCTGGCACAGTACGGTAACACATTCCGTTTCTGGGGGGTCCCGAAATAGCCCCAAGGACCATGTTCCTGATCGTATTCTTGCTCTGCCACTCAACATGACTTGACATTGCTAAGTGCTTTCTACCCTTGAGACTATGCACGAGATTTGTAATTTTGTGCTAAGAAAAAAAATCGTTTATTATTGGCGAGAAAGCAAGAATTGAGATGCTATTATTGCCTTCTGCTTATGAGTTGTGCTATTGCAGTTGAAGTTGAGCATTGCTCAGGCAAAGTCGGTGGCAAAATATTCTTAGAATGCTACGAACGCCACAACTTCACCGATCGCACAACGAGAAAAACTGTGGAATAAGGAGCATGTAGTTTGGTTACAAAGACTGCGCAAGATGTGATGGGGCCGGCTTAGCTCTATAACGTCGAGAGCAGTCTCACTTGCTACGACCAGCCTCAAAAGTATCTTCCACGTCAACGCCAGAGCTACGGAGTGTTTAAAGCGACCAATAAGGTTCGAGCGAATAAAGAGAGAGTTTAGAAGCAGATATAGTAAAATATCTTGAGCCCATTATTACAAAACCCGAGGGTGAAGAATATACCTAATGGGGAGGAGAGGGTTCAGTTTCGGTTGCGGGGTTCAGTTGCTGGCGTGCATTCCACCGCGACATTTTAGGGCTACCCAAACTTCTGCCAGTGAAAACATGATTCCAAAAGCGGAAAACAAAACGTTAGCTATTCGGAGTGAAGTAGGGCGCCTGGCGCCGGAAGAGCCAGCGTAACTAGCTTCGCTTCTTTGCGTCCAGTAATATATCCTTCTTCGTTACCCTGCACAACCGTGCCAAGAAGAAAACAGCGTTTTACGCGTGGACATAGGTACGGAGGCTGTTGAAACTGTGGGTCCGCTGAAAAAGGTGCAAATGGAAGGGCATGTCACTTTAATTCAGCGCATAAAAAGGAATGCCCTCCACGACGAGGTTGTTAAGCAAAAACACGTGAAAAGTGGCCGCCAGGCTCTAAGACCAGGCAAACATACGTGCAATAAAGAGAGGGAGAAGGGGGAAAACTAGATGAGGAAAATGGTAACATCCAATGCTGTTAATCACTCTATGCCATGAACGTTCTTTAGCGTATATTGAGCAAGCAGTCGCTTGCTCCGGAGCCCCATGCCCTCGCAGGGATGCAGAGGACTCATGCTGTCAGGTTAGGCAATGCTGATGCTTCGAGTAAAAGTCGCAAATGTAAAAACTTAGCAGGCGCATTTTGTCGATCGGGAGAATGATGCTGCGAACGAAGCCAAATACTAGTTGCGTACGCGGCTGCAATTATTAATACTGCTCAAGTTGATTTTGATTGTAAGTGCTTGCCATCTTCAAAAGCCGTTTGCGCTTAGCAAGTCACGTAATAATGCTTCCGCAAACACACATCATTATGCAATTTCAGCTGTGCAATTTGGTTTTTATCGGTGTTAGGAAAACTAGGATGCTGCTTTGCGCTACAGCAGTTTGCTTCCTTTATTATTCACTCTTTTTATTTTGCATACTTTTAAAACCTACGTTGAAGTAATGCCCGCTTTAGATTTTTATTGCTATAGTGTTTTACGGTGAGCGCTGGGTGGTGTCAGTTTTTTACGTTTGAATATAAAACGTTTCAACACTTACGTTGCTTTAGAGTTCTTGTGTGATAAATTGACGAATAAAATTCGAAAAATTTCACGTGCGAGTTAAAAACAAAAAAACACTCTTCTTGCCAACGCTCACCTACGGTCTGAGGGTTCTAGAACAAGCACCACTCTTGCTTCAACTTCAGTTAGCAATGTCTAAATACTGACAATGTTTTATAATTTTATGCAACTGGTGTGTCAACGAACCAGAGGCTATAACGTGTTGTTGCGTCCGATATTCTTCAGAATTTTTGGGGGAAGCGTTTTTAGTGCAGGATGTGTCGTAAAATTTCAGTTTGGGGGTGCCGCTAGGTGCTTCTGGATAAGTATTTGTGTAATTCACGGGCTCAGCAAACATACACAGTCCACGAATTGAACGGCTCTATTTTTAAATTTAAACTGAAGAAAGCAGGGATCAAGTGCGATAAGTACTGCCACCGGTAGCGACCAAAGTCCGAACTTATCTATGCAACACAGCGTCGGGTAGCGTCCTCGCAGTCAATTATTCCATGATTGAAATCGGTGGCTCTGCCGTGTGTACCACTCAGAAACCTGACACGGGCTCATCCACGTATTTAGGATATGAATGAAAGGAGGGATATTCGACTACGATGGAGTTAGCTTGCCGTTTTCCCAATCTATGCTACAAAAAGACAGAAGCCGCAGAAATGCGACCAAACAGCCGACTGCCAGTGGAGCACATTCAACTTGGTATCCCGCCTTGTCAGAACGCTGCGTGCATATAATGAAGTAATTGTTATAAAACGTTATGTAGAATTAAACCCCCGATTTCAGGCATTTTTAGGTGATTCAGCAGCCATATTTTACACACTATTGCTCCTCGTAGGAGAGCAGTAGTGGAAGAACATTTTGACAGGGTTAATTGCAAAGCTTTCTGTTGTGAACCCATAAACAAAGCAGTCCGCAGGCCGGACAAAATACCAGCTTGACGAGCGTTCGGCAAATGCCTCGATGCGCGTAGCCAGACCAGCGCTATACCTCATAGTCTCCTCTTCAGATAAATAAACGCATTAGTGCAGGCACCACGTCATGCAGAGTAGTGTATCGTATATTTTTGATGTGTGGCTGATCATAATTTACTAGTCGAATTATATTGTGCACGCTTGTGCCAGGAGGAGAAAATGAGAAATTTCATAAGCATCGGCGAGTGCGGAGTTTAAACATCGTTGAAAACGAAACCCTTAACGAGGCGATGCCACCATTCGCCAATGACGAAGTGGCGCTATTTCCGGCGAATTTCCGAAGCTCTACGTAAATGTTGCTGGCAGAAAAAGTGAGAAGTGCGAATAACAGCATTTCTTCCCACTGCGCAAAAAAGAGTAAGGCAGAGTGCTGAATCGTATTATTGATTTTATTTATTTATTTAGAAATACTTTACAGGCTCTACTACTGAGGATTGAGTAGGTGGTATACGCAGGTAGTCTAACAATCCTAATGGTTAAAACTAGTTACTGATTCTAAAATATACACCGGAATTATTCACAGATAGCAGGAATAAGAAATAGGGGCTATAAACAACAACAGGAACTCAAAAGGAGCAAGCGAAACCAGCAGAAAGCATAAACAAATAAAGGGCTTTTTACAACGCTATAAAGACATGTTTCAATGGTTGTTCGCGAAAGTTTCGCAATCAGTTATTTGACAATGCTATCGGGAAGGTAATTGAGAATACTAAGGGGCGAGGCAATGCCGATAAATTGTATGACTTTGTTTTTTCAAAGATGCCTGTGATGCTTCGCTGATGGTATAGTCGTTGAGATATGCGCAATGGTCCTCAAAGTGAGATGCGTGGTGTCCTGGATGCGTAAATTTAGTTCTAAATGAAATACATGACAGAACTGTGCGCAGTGTTTGGAGGTGCGGTAATGAATGGTCATATTTTATATCTGTTATACACGAGGGCCGAATATATGGCGTGAAATAAACCAGGGTGCTCGGTTTTGCAACGCTTCTCGCAGAATAATATGGTAGGATTGAAAACGAGACCACTTTGGTCATTCGGAAACAAATGCCAAGAATGCTTTTTTGCGTACCTTATTTGGCCCATTCCGCAGATCCCGGTGTAAGTATTTAAGAGTTATCGATGCGGGTGCAGATATGTATGTTACCCGTGCCGCCAATGATAGCTAAGAAGTAAGCTGAAGGCCGATGCATTTATACGAGGATGACCGCACCAAGATGAACTGATTTATCAAGTAATCAACTGTAGCAGTTATTGTTTTAAGAGAGTATTGCTTTATATTGCGATAACTTTAAGCTCATTTCACAGTTACCACATCAGTTGTTAAACAAGATTGGGGTGTTTCTGGTAACCAAGGTGGCCATCGCTGATAGTTACAGAAAAAGTATATAATGTAGAGATCAGTAAAAAGCCGTAATAAGAAATAAATATCAGTTGGACGATCATTATTGTACGTTAAAAAAACAAGTGCCCTCAGGACGGTACCCAAAGAAACACCGGGGATAAAGTGAAATACTGCAGTGGTAGAGTTATTAACAGCAGTCAATTTCTTGCTCAAAAAAAAAACTGCGGATCCAGGGTAAGGTTTTGGAATCTCAGCTGGACATCAGTTCATTTTGGAGTCATACGGGACTAAGGTACGCGGTAAAATACCATAAAAAATCCAAGAAAAATGCGGCCAGTTTTTATAACATTATCCATCTTCAAAAGAAAATCACAGGTGAATTCGAATAACTTGGGGTCGCATCGAACGCCTCGCGTAAATCAATGTTGATCATAAAAAAGGGAGCCATTAGTTTCAAAAGACAATAAATGTGTGAAGAAGATGTATGCTGAAGCGTCTTGCAGCAAATGAGTGTTAGAGATATGCGGCGATCATTTTCTTGTGAATTTCAACTGCCACGCCTAAATAAGAAACTATTTTTCCTATTTTCTAACCAGCCGGAAGTTGCCCTCGTGGTAAAGCTTGCGTACAGACATGGTAGACGATTGTCCTTGAGACGAGAACGTATTAGTGGGCTACTTAGAATTTTTCTTATCAATGCCTGACGAAGTTGATGTTTAAGTTTTGCCGTTAGGTTCCCAATTCATTCGGCGCTCAAGGTAATTGGTTCTGTGGATGTATACTAATACTCGGGAACTTCGACCACTCTGCAATGGTCGTCGCACGTGAACACAAACGAAAAAAATGAGTTGAAATCTGAAGCACTATATGATAATGGCGTATGGCTTGCATCGTGTATGCTGATTTATTGTTAGCGGAGTAAATAAATATTACATTCCAGATTTTTTGGGGGATTACTCTTAAAAATGGGGGGCATGCCGCGCAAGAAATATTTACATCTCGCTTAGGATATTTCGGACCAGTACTCATTCAAGAAATCTTTGTATTCTTACAATCTCAAGACATCGAAGTGCATTTTGTATTTGTGTAGAGCCGACTCTTGTTTGTTTAATAGAACCTAAATCTTTCGTTAAACCACGTGTTTGGATCGCGGGTAACCCGCGTCTTAAACCGGGCTATAAATACGAATTTGAGGAACAGGTTTATGAACCAACATGATAGTTTGTTTTAAACGAGAAAACTGGGCGCAAACTAGACGTGAACGAAGAAGAGAAGATACGGCAGATACAGGCACCAATTTCCCACTGTTTATTCATAAAAAAACTTATCTATAGCATAAACAAAACAAAAAATTGAAAAACAACAGGGTATAATTATGTTGAAAGTTTAGATGGTGGTGACGATTGCCCGAATGAACCACTACAACTCTGCTGCTAGTATGACAGCATATCTTCTCCAGCCTGAAAAGAGCAATCAGGCAGTTCTAAAAAGCGTGCACAAATTCAAGGCGCTAGCACAGACGCAAAGAAGCATGGGCCACCGTACGTGTTGAACTACACGCCATTTCTTTAAGAATGACATTTTTTGTAACGTAAATCTAGCGACGGCGTGCTGATGCACTCGCCGCGAGCTCGTTTTATACCAACCGCCCCAAGTATCACTTTTTCCGTGCTGTTTTTGTCCCTTTTCAGGATGGAGTCTAATCTAGGAGTGGTAACACCTAGGGCGCTAGCAGTGGACTGCCAGATGCCCGCCTATGTTACTGCTGACGGCCAACCAGTGCTCTCTCGCACGTTAATTAAAAAAATGTCCTCGTTGACCCATACGCACCCTTTCACACTTTAAGGGGATACCGCAAGAGCGTTTTCGGGTTCTTCTTTGAGCATGCTTCCGGTAGCTTATTAGTGACCATAGGGCAAACTTCAGCCAGCTTGCACAGAGCGGAACGCACAATACAGATTTAACACCTGGCTGCAATATTCCTAGCTATATGCGTAGGCGTAGAGATGTAAGTTGTTTTGTGAGTTTTCATTTCTACTTCTGCTTCTGCACTTCTTCGAGGTACGTTTGTAGCCTGTTTAAAACGATGTGCTCCAACAATTTGCCTACACATGATGTGAGGGAAATAGGTCGAAGGTTATCAGTGTTCGGTGGTTTGCCCGGCTTAGGTATGAGCCTGACTTCCACTGTTTTCCATTCATCTGGGAGTAAACCCGTCTGCCAGATGTGATTGAAATAATCCGTTAGCTCAAGCAGTAAAGGGGTGTCCAGATTAGCGAGGGCCTTGTTGGTTATTTGGTCTATTCCGGGCGCCGCATTGCGGCGAAGTTTGTCCAGAGCGGCCGTAACCTCATGCAGATGGATGTCGTCGTCCAGGAGCGGGTTGGACCTTCCAGAGTAGGGGGGAAGGGGCTCCGTAGGGTGAGTGGGAAGATAGCGGGCCGTAAGAGTGGCGAGCAGGTTTCGTGTGCTTCCCGAGTGTTGATGAAGGATTCTGGCCATTGTGCGTTGGGATTCCGTCTTGCTCTTGCCGGGGTCTATAAGAAAACGCAGCAGCTTCCACGTTTTGGAAGTGCTAAGGGAGTTACGCATACCATCGCAGAGGGCGAACCAGTTTTCTTTGCACAAAGAGGCGGCATAGCGTGCCGCTTTCTCTGTAAGGTGAGCAATGCGTTTTTTAACTTACGGTTGAGCTTTTGTTTGCGCCAGCGTTTAATTAGACTGCGGCGAGCTTCCCACATGTGGAGGAGCCGCGCGTCCACGCATGGGGCGGTGGTCGTCGTCTCAATTACTTTTGTGTGATTTTGGACGTCCTGGTGGAGACGAGATATCCACTCTTGAAGAGTGATTGGTGGATGATTTGTCGGTTTTTCCCTTGTTTGTCGTTCTTCTCGGAGTTTGGTCCAGTCAGTGAGACGCGCCCTGCCGAGTTTGACTCGGTACTCTGTGCCGTGTATGGTGGTGGCCAAGATGGCGTGGTCACTTCCTAAATATTCTCCGAGGTGCGCCCAGTCCGCATGACAGATGTGGCCAATCATAGCCAAATCTGGTGAAGTGTCCTTGGTGACGCTGTTGCCCATGCGCGTATGGGAGGCGGGATTATTCAGGAGAGTTAGGTCGTAGTTTTGGATGATGGCATGCAAAGCATTACCACGTGTATTAGAGTACGTGTAACCCCAGAGCTGGGGGGCCGCGTTGAAATCGCCCGTTATGATAAGAGGATGACTTCCCGCTTTTCGGATGGCCTGAGTGATCACATTGTGGAGGCTTCCGGCTTTACATTTGGGTCTGCAATACATGTTCAAAAGGAAGAGGCTGTGTATCGGTTTTGTAGCGCGTGGGATGAGCTCTACCAGGATTCCCAACTTCTCTGCTTGTTGGAGAGTGTGTTGGATAGTAGTGATTGGTTTGCTCACCAACGTGTGAAGTCTGTTGCCAGTGTCTTCTCCGTACGTCACGTAGCCGGGAAGGCGAGGGGGGGAATTGGTCTCTTGAAGTGCTATGACATCCGGGGGTGAGGTAGACGCCGCGACGAATTGAGAGAGTGAGCCACACTTGTTTTTGAATCCGCGACAATACCATTGCCATATGGTGGTTTTGTGGTTGAGGGTTTGTTTATTCTTGTGCACTGCTATCTTCGGTCGGATGATCCTCTTGGGAGGAGTAGGTCTGCTGTAGGGCTTCATGTCGCGCCGTGCTAGGCGAGCGGGGTGAGTTTGAATGTGAGCTTCAAGCTTTCCAAGGCGGGTGGTTGTCAGCTGCTGTGAGATTTCTGCGAGATTCGGTGCGGGTGTGAGCGGTGCTGGCGGGGGTTCGACCGGGGTTGGTGGTTAGCGTTCTGTCTTTCTGCGTTTCTCTGGAGTTAATTGCGATTGCGCCTGCTGCCTGATTTCATTGCGAAGGGCATGTAGTTCTTCTCTCAGACTGGTTATTTCCGCTTTAAGTTGTGCATTCTCCTCCATTAGTCGCGTGTTGGCAGCTTGGATTTGTTTAAGCTCAGCACCACGAGGTGATGGGGAACGAGTTTTAGGAGAGAGCATCTGTGCCCAGCTCACCTGCGCCAATGACTGGTCTCTTCGCCTTGGGGTGCTCCGACGCCTTCCTCGGGACTTTGAGCGTGACCGAGATCTCGAAGTGCGACGCCCGTTGCCCAGGGAAAGGTGGCGACAGCTCCGAGATCTGGATCTGGATCGGGATGGGGGTGAGTGATAACCCTTTTGGCGAGAGGGCGTTCTCGACCACCACTAAGTGTTAGGCTTCCCCTGTTTCCTCTGGTTGACTGGTGGCAAGAAGCACTTGGGGCAGGAATTGCTAGCCGTGGGGTGGTCGCCGCCGCATAGGGCGCATTTTGGTTTGCAGTCGTGAGGCTCTGAGGTGAGTCGGGTTCCACAGTCCTTGCAAGCCGGCACAGCAGGTGAGTGAGGGCATACGTCCATGCGGTGGCCGATTTTGCGACATACGGTGCAGTGCGCGACGGTGCGTTTGTAGAGATAACATCTCGTCTCCACTCCACCAACGTATATTGTGAAAGGCACTTTCTTGCCCATGAAGGTGATGAGGATGGTGCTTGAGTCCCCAAGACGGCGGCACGTGAGGGGTTCGTATCCCGGTGCGAAGATCGCCTCCATGATTTCTTCAAGGGTGGCTTCCTTGTGAATATTGTGTATCACGCCCTTACAGGAGTTGTCGGGGGAGATACCATACGACGCAATAGCGTAGGTGGTTTGACCAGTAGTCAGCTTCTTTATCTTGCTCAGCGCCGAGGCTGCGGACTGGTACGGTGTGCTTGCTACAAGGATGTTCTAGTGCTCATTGATGCGAATTTTCATGCCTGCATCTTGGGAGCGTAGCTTGGTTTCTCGCAGTATGCAAGTAGAAAAAACCATCGGGCTCACCTTGCTCAGCACGAGACCATTGCGAGGTCGGATAGCCAGTTTGAAGTCGTCAGGCTGGAGAGGTGGAGGTTTCGGCTTGCGCGCCTGGCGGCTTGGTCGTAGAGCCGACGTTGGCGGCGTTACGTTTCGAGCTTGGGTTGCGACTGTTGCTTGCCTCTTGCGGCGAATAACTCGGCTGGTGTATTTTAATCCAAGGTGCCGTGTCGCCTTCGTCCTCTTCTGTGGCATTTCGAAGGTCCTGCGACGCGCGCACGTCCATTTCTTCGTCGTCAGCGTTGCCGGGTAGCGGCTGGTGGGGTTCAATGATGCTTGACAGAGTAGCCGCGGACGCCATAACCGATGACTTGGCCGCCTGATCCGAGAATGAGAATTCAGCAGATATTGGCCTTTGTTCGGAGAGCCGATGTAGCTACCATCTCAAAGCCTCAAATGCTGATGATGATTAGTGTTTTAAACACCACCAGAACACTAGTAGCTTTTTAGCTTCATGGTCATGCCGAAACACGCTGTATGTTTTCAGGGGCACAAGGCCGTAATTAGGTATGTCAGAATAAATCAAATTCTCTGAAACTTTCAAAATTCAGGGGTACTATTTTCGCAAAACAAGCAACACTGACCGTGATTGGATGTGAAGCTACGTATGTTAAGTGGGAGCAATCATGACTTCTAGACGTAGTGAGAACGCCAAGTAACGTAGTGTTTGATGATTTATTTGTTACGTTTTGTGAATAACAACTAAGCCTGTAGCCTCATCCCAAACGTAAGTGTCATCGTCAATGCGCAGATTGTCCCCACACAACACTATTACCATCATAACGCGCTTTTCAAATTGAATCAGTTTCCTAGGATATCACATGGATGGTCGGAAGCTATCTCCTATTAAAAGTTGGTACCCTTTTGTTTTGCGAGTCAAAAAACTTAAAACTTCTTAAAAAACTTCTTAAATGAGCTCTGTTTTCTGATGAATGGCTGCTGGTTGTTCATGTTAAACCTTCGCAGCGGTGTAATTGGGGTTGTTGCGGTCATGTCTTCACAAGAATTGATGCTAAATATTTATAACGTAATCCAACGCCGTTTTCGCTGCCTACTATATTCCGCCAAAACTTCAAGCTAGACCATTTTCGTTCCCGCCAAGGAACATTCTTCCAATCTCCTTCCGATAGCATTTTCCCCAATTGAAGTGTTTTCATTAGGCGTTTGTTTAATTTCCTTGTACTGAGGGGCGAAGATGCTCTGTCACAGCTTTCACAAAATCCATTTACTTGTGTCCGCTGTGCGGGATAGGCATATCGTGGAGAGACCACATCATGATCTCGTAAGGGCTCCTGCCGCGCCCTTACTTTTGTCTGCTTTGTGTTTCAATGCGGCGTTGACGTTACCAGTAATGCTGGCCAAACCATCGCCTGTATTGGTAGGAAGGTTGCAAAGACACCATTGTATGGTTCTGCACAATTCTAGCAATGATTGGGCGTCAGGTACTTTCGCACGAAGTGACATCGCGCATAAAAGGCAACGGAGACAATTTGGTTTAGATTACGGGTATTATGTGCGTTGCATTCCTTTCGTATCTTTTTTTGCTGATTTTTAACACTCATTTTTTTTCTAGGAAGGGTCTGTTGAAAACGGCAATAGTTTTAGCATTTCTGAAATCACAAAGATGTAGTTACTGACTGACATAATATATTCATTAGGAGTTTGCGTTTGAATACTTAAAATTGGTACCTCCGATGCCTGGGGGTCCGAGTAGTGTCGTCTTTCTGATGATCAGTGGTGAACAGCACCAGAGAAACCCTAACCACCAGGAAGCTAACCGGAGAGCTGCTACGCAGAAGCTAACCACGGACAATGCCCTGGTTAGCTTTTGATAAAGCAATCAGTGTTTTTGTCGAACCACGCAACTTAGTCGGTGAGTACCTTATCATAGGTCAAATATTTGGCGTCTTGCGGTCAGAGCTTATTTCCTCGAATGGCAGAAACCCATCTGGACATTGTTCTGTACTGTCGCGGTGAAATGAGCGAGTTCGTTCATGAACGTCAATTGGCTGTTAACCAGGGATTTCTTCGAGAAATACGAGTAGCAGGGGTGAGGCATTGCTTCCGTTTTTGGTCTAAGGCACATGTATTAAAAACTGTTGAAATATCTACGGTGGTTTAGCAACATAGTGTTTCCTGGCACCCCGAGCAGATGGTGAGATGGTGATGAGGTAAACGCGGCTTCTGCGGTTGTCTGAGCGTCTGCAGTTTTCGGCACGGAACCTTTGCCGTGGTACCGTGGGTCAGATTCGAGGGGGCCTAGCTATGCTATTGCTGTGCTTTGTTCCAAGACAGATGGGTATTTGTGAGGTCGTTGTCGTACTGGTAGGTGTCGTAGGTATTTGTCGTGTCGTGTATCAGTGGTGGGTTCATGTGATAGTTGTCATTGCTTGGTTGTGCTTGCTGTTGAGACCCCTACACGTTTCCGTCTGGCAGCTGTCTTCAAGAGACGGTGTCTCCGTATTCGATATAGCTACAGGTAAGCAGTAGTCAGTAGGCCACAAGAAGTTCTTCCGTCGATTTGACATCAAAGCTATGAACTCAGTTTAGCCAGTCCCCACAGGAAGTGAAGGCGAGCGGGGAGTCGCGGTGTGGTGGATTGCACTTCCAGTAAAGGTGTTGGGCTGATGGTTGCGAAGAATAGTTACTTGAATGGCAAGTGCACGTTTATAATTCATACGAAGCGGGGTAAGAATAGAGGAGGTTTCTACTTGTGAAACCATACATACGGCTTCAAAAGAGAGTATGAGCATGAGTACTGCAAACACTGCCTACTGACGAGTGGCACGTAGAGAGGGTGGCAGAGTGCATGACGACCTAAAATGTTCTGGGTCCTAGGGTGTACAGGCTTGGCCAGAGAAGGACAGACGCGGAGACGTTGTCAAGTAAGCAGCCCTGCTTGGGAATTGCCCTCCAAGTATACGCGGCCAGAGCCTCATACCAGCGTTCTAAGTTGAGGTTTTCGAGAGCGAAGGGCGCTGTAGTGGTTTTCAGGGGTATTCGACTGCCTGGCATGCCACGCAATAAGGCGTGATTCCTCCTGATAATCACTAAACGCGAGGATTGGAGGTCCTAAAGGTTTGTCTTTAGGAGGGGTATTCAAACATTGTGGCTACAGATAATTCTTCTCAGGGTGTACAAACTGGAGCGCTTTTGAATTGGATGGTGCTGAACAATAACTTTGGAAGGCTACGGAGCGCTATAGCATCCGATTTTGTGATGAGACTTAGGTGCCATCCGTGAAGTAGATTTAACTGTATAAAATAAATGGTTCCAGACAAAATGCGGGCAAGATTTGTCATAATATGGCGACGAAGAATGAGGGTTAAGGTCGGTCAGGCTAGTTGTGCAAAAGATATAAACAGAATTTTTTAAATTATCCAGCGTATTCTGGTGGTTACAGCATTATCATCACATCACCAGACTATCTACGCCCACTGCCTGCAAAGGCCTCTCCCATTAATCAGCAATTATGGCGGACCAATTTACCCCCGTAAACTACTTAATCTCATCTGGGCATTTAACTTTCGGCTGCCCCTTGCCGCGCCTGCCTGCTTTAGGGATCTACTCTTACCGGTAATGACCAACGATTATCTTGCGTTCGCATTACATGTCCAGCCTACGTCAATGTTTTCCTAATTATTGTTAGTATCTCCTCAACATGCGCTTGTTCGAGGATCCAATCCGGTCTCAACTTGTCCATTATTGTTAAACCTATCCCCTCAAATCCTAGTAGAACTCAATGCCGAACAACAAGCCGTACTCTTCTTCCACAAACCCGCATCCATGATTGAGACATCAGGGTCACACCCCATCGAAGCCCTAACAGCTCCCAGGATGTGATTTTTGAGACAGATCTCCTCACCGAGACAGATGCAGGCCTTCTTGAAGGTTTAAAGGATCAGGGTGTCACAGCCATGCGCCGTATCACTATAGCGAAGGGATGATAACATGATCCTCGCAAAACATACTATCCTAACCATTACCCGTTCCTCGCTTCCTGAACATACCAACGCAGGCTTCATTCGATGCTCCATTCGTCCTTATATTCCGAACCCGCGCCGCTGCTTCAAGTGCCAGCGGTTCGGGCACAGTACAACCTCTTGCAGTGGAAAAACAACCTGTGCGAAATGCGCCGCGGAGGATCACCCACCCGACCACTGTGATTCGGAAAATCTCACATGTGCAAACTGCAAGGGGCCACATGCGATCTATTTCAGGCAATACAAAAAGTTATAAGTAGAAAAGAAAATAATCAATCTCAAACTGGCAGAAAACATCACCTTCCCAGAGGCGCGGAAGAGGTTCGCCTCTTTCCCCCTGGGGAGGTACGCCGACGCAGGTCGCTGGCGGGCGGAGAGGCGTCTGGTCTCCACAGGGACCCAGTTCAGCCCGTCAGACCTGCTTCCTCCCCCGAACCCGCTGGGTTGCCTCCAGCAGCCCAACCAGGCACCACGCCGCTTGCTGAGGCACCAGCGGTTGTATTCCAAACCAGCTCTGTCGGGACCGGTGCCGCTCCGACCTCTACTTCCCCTTCCTCCTGTGCGTTGGAGGGTGTCGAGGGGTGGACACTGTGGGCCCCGCACAGGCTCCCACCACCACCGCACCACCCGTGCCACTTCTGGTGCCCCCGACGCCCGTGGCGGTGGCTGCTCAAACCAAGGGCTCCCGAAAGGGGGCCAAGTCTTGGGGGCCCGGATCGACAGGCACCCCCAGAACATGTGATGACGATATGGATGTCCGGCCGTTCTTGCCTGCAACGCACCGCAAGGAGCGGCCTCCGACGTCCAAGCCTACAGAAGCGACCAAAAAGCCGAATCTCAGAGTAACAGCAGCTAAGGACGACACACACACACACACACTCCAGTCATTCTTAAATGTAAATTATGGGAAGAGAAACATCATCCAGAGGAACTGCAGAGGCCTCCTTAAACATCTTGACAATGTGTATGAGATGCTGCATGCCAGTCAGCCTAGTATCATGTGTCTCCAAAAAACTCACCTCAATTCCAAACAGACAAATTTCTTAAATAGGTACATGGTATTCAGAAAGGACAGGGTGGGCTGCACCCACTCTACCGGCGATGTGGCCACTGTCGCCGAGAAATCATTAGCATGCCACCCTCTTTCTTTCAACACTGTCCTTGAGGCTGTAGCAATCCGTACGTAATATTCAATAGGTTGATAACTATATGCTCCAGTCATGTCTCCTGATTTAGCACCTCTGAGCTACAATTTTGAGGCACTGGTTGACCAGCTGCCCGAACCATACATCCTAACCAGCCACAATAATGCGCACAACTCCCTTTGGGGCTCCTCCAGAACAGATGCCCGAGGTCACCTGATAGAGAAGTTTCTTACATCCTCCGGAGCATGCCTTTTCAAGAAAAAACAACCTACATACCATAACATAGGACACAATACATACTCATATCTTGACTTTGGTATTGGCTCTGAAGTTGTCTTTCCATTTCTAGAGGGGGGTGTGGGCACGGACCCATATGGTAGTGATCATTTCCTCACTTCATTAACATATTTAGGTGCAGGCCCAAGCGGTTCATCTTCCCACAAAAGGTTAAATGAATGAAACGCTAACTGGAGCACATTCACACAAACATCTTAACTGCACCACACATCCATAAAACACCTACACGTGGAGGAAGCCGCCCAACTTATCACGGCGCACATCCCCGCCGCCGTCCAAAGTCCATTCATTAGGCCTCCAGTGCGTCCCGCAACCCAAGGAGTCCCTGGGAAATGAGGACTGCAAGCGGGCGCGAGAGGCCCTAGAACAAAGCGTTGGGTGTCCTTCGCCGGTACCCCACGCCGGATAATATCATTTCGTTTAAACGGGCAAAAGCCTTTGGAAAGCGTGTGCGTCGTGAGGCGAAAAGGAGAGTTGGCCCGCTTTCCTAACTTTCATGAACTCATACACAGACACTCACAAGGTATGGGCAAGAATACGTAAACTTAAAGGACAACATACACATAGCCTTCCCCATGTCAGTACAACAAGGGATCCACTCGAAGACAAGGCTAACACACACGCACAACCCTTCCAACACGTGTCCAGCTCTGCGCACTACACAAACTTTCATGAAACACAAAGCATCCTGTGAGAACAAGTCCTTGAGAGATAGTAATAAGTCGACTTCATCTTATAACGCCCCCTTCTCATTTCAAGAGCTGAACATCGCACTCAGTACTTGTAAATCTTCAGCTCCAGAGCAGACAATATTACATACACTATGATACAATATTTACACGCAGACACACTCGAAACACTTTTGCATCTTTACAACAAAATAGGGCTTTCGGAGCCCCTTCTAGGGTCTTGGAGGGAGCCCATCGTAGTGGCTGTTCTGAAGGGGGGAAAGGATCTGTCTTCCCCTGATAGTTATCGTCCCATCGCCCTAACAAGCTGCCTATGCTAGCTGCTCGAGAAGATGATCAATGGGAGGCTTGTGTACTTTCTAGAGTACAATGGTCTTCTCGAGCGCTGCCAAGCTGGCTTTCGGGCGGGCGATCTACAAATGATGAACTAGTTTCTTTAGAGGCTTACATTAAGGATGCATACATACACAAGCAATACCGCATGACTGTATTTTTCGATATTGAAAAGGCATATGATACGGCATGGCGCTACGGCTTTGTTAGGGACCTAAATTTTTTTGGTATTTCAGGTAACATGCTGACGACTCTTTCCAGTTACATGTCAACCCGAACAATCCGTGTCAGAGTTGGGTTGGCTCTATCAAATGTTCACGTGCAGGAGAATGGCGTGCCTCAAGGTGGCCTTTTCAGCTGCACATTGTTTATCATTACGATGAACTCTCCCCGAAAGGCACTGCCGCCGTCTATTGCTTGCCTCATTTATGTCGATGACGTTCAAATATCTTTCAAATCAAGTAATATCTCCATATGTGATCGTCAGGTCCAGCTTGGGGTTAACAAACTTTCTCGCTGGGCTGGCGAAAATGTTTTGTCTTAACCCTGCGAAAAGTACCTGTGCTGTATTCAAAAGAAGTCGCGGCGTTATGCCCACAACTGACATTAATCTAAATGGTTATTCAATCCCAGTGAAAAAAAAACGCGCAATCCACCCTGTCAATGTTGTTGGAAAGCAAAGCTGTAAACGGCACCCACAACGATCACCCATGCGACGTCTCTAAAATTCACTCACGCCACTCTACAAATAGTGAGACAAGAAACAAGTGAAACACTTTACACCACACCCTCATTACTTCAAAGAGATACTGTTGGTAAGGTTAAATTATTGCATGATGCATGAACGGTGGTTGGTTGAGTTGCATTGCTGTAGCACATTAGTGGAAATTCTTTTTTTATAAAATTAAACTGGGTCTGCCCAACCGCAGTCACAGCCAAGCAGGAGCAGGAGGTGTTTGCTACCTTGCGGGACTTCCTCTCGCCACTTGCGTCCATCTGAAAATGTAAATTTATCCCGAAACATTTGACACCACGCTCCACCTCCTCCTCCACATAGGCTGGGTCGCCATACTTATGTTAATAAAGTTTCATTCATTCATTTACAAAATTAAAGCAGGCTCAAACCCGGTGCTAGACGATTTCACTTCTCCGTCTGTGCCGTTGCTGACGGAGGCGACTAGACGGGTTGCGTAGACGGAGGGCAGATGGACGAGAAAATACTTTTATTAAGATTTCTGAATGGCCTAGAGTGCAGCCCAGGGGAGTGGTTCCTTCTTCACTGTAGATCATATTCAGTCGGCGCAGCCTGTGCTTTATCCAGCAGCTGAAGCTGGGTAGGCAGAGAATGACTAGACAGCAGCATCTTCCGTTGCTATTGTTCGGTAGTTGACGGATAGAGAGGTGGGTGCTCAGGGCTAAAGTAAGTCGCACACCCCGATTATGTGGCGGAGTGTTTCTACATCTGAGCAAAATTTACATTCAGCGTCGTAGCGATTCTGGGGCTTTAAGTGAAGACGTGTCGGGTGTGGGAACGAGCCGGATTGTATGAGGTGTAGGGTAGTTTGCTGTTTTATGCAAAGGTCAGGGTAAGGCGTAGGTAGGGTCTGTTTCAGAAGGCGATAATGCTGGGTTATGCCCCTGAACGAGATAAGTGGGTGACTCTCCTCGTGCAGCTTCAAAGCACGGGGGATACAAGTGCAGGCTTGGTGGGCGTATTCGTGCCCTCCATAGAAGCGTGAACGGGTGTCCAGATGAGCTTAATGGAACCATTTGGGAAGTGGTATTTTAGCACACGCAGTGCAGGTAACGACACCAAACCCGACACATAATTCCGGTAGGCTTGTTGGGAATCGTTGGCTACCTTGTGAAACCCTCGTTGAGTGAGAGCCAAGGCGATGGCTGCCTCTTCTGCGGCTGTCATGTCTTCGGTCTTAAGTTAGGCACCAGCAGCAAGGTTGGTTCTTGAGTTAGCCACGATGATGCCGTACTGCTGCTCTAGATGTTGGGAGGCACCTGTGTAGACAACTGCATGAAACCCACCGATGGCGGTGTTGAACGCTTGAGCCCGTGCTTGTCGAGGACCCTCGTCATGTGAGGGGTTCGAATTTCTAAGCGAAGGGAGCATCTTTAGTTCTTGTCGCCAAAAGTCAAGGATTACATCAAGCGGAGTGACATTATCGGCTGTCCAGCCAATCTGGTGAAGGATGCGGGGACCCGCCGCAGTACTGCTCTTTCGGATCTTCTGGATAGAAAGATGGCCCTCTATCAGCTCTTCCTCCGTGTTGTACAGCCCCTTGCTCAGCAGCCTCACTGTGGACGCGCTCATGGGAAAACCAATGGTTTGCTTAACCGCCTTTCTCATCATTATATAAAGCATCTTTATGTCCGCATTGCCGAGAAGAAGACAGGGGGTTGACGTAAGTGGTTCTCGAGAGGACAAAAGCTTTACTAATCGAAAGGTATCGGATTCTTTGAGGCCTCGCTTCTTGGCGGCAACTCGCCTGATAATGTGTATAATTTTATTCATGCTGTGTTTGAGGCCTGCAAGGATGCGTCACTCTTGGTGTTGGCCTGAAGGTGTTGATCCAGGATTTTGATGACAGGGATTGGAGTGATGGCCTTGCCATCATGGAATATTTGAATATGTTCCTTGAGGTGTCTATTGGCGTGAGGGTGGACGACGAGGAGCTGAGGTTTTTTACAAAAACCCTCGAAGCCATTGCTTTAGGATATTGGCGTACTAGAAGTGACATGCCTTGGGTTGGTGTGAGCTTCTTTTATTCGCTATCGCGTGACATTCAGCAAGAACGCAGTGGTTAAAGCCGTAGATATGCTTGGTCAGTGCACCATTTGTGTTCCTAGTCTCCGCGTGGGCTCGTAGCCAAATCGGTAAGACAACGGGCTCAGGCGTTGTTATTGTATTAGTTCCTAGTTCGATTCGTAGCGGTGCCGGTAAATTCTTTTATTTGTTCGCGGGAGTTTTCTGTTCACACCAACGGTCGCGAAAGAACCCTTGTGCTCTGGAGGTAAAAAGCTTTGCTTTAAAAGGAACACAAGTTTTTGGGTGTGGTGTTTGACGAAAAGCTCACTTTCATCCTTCACATAAAACAAATCAAACAGAAATGCCTAAAAACAATGTATATTCTAGAAGTCCTGTCTCACCAATCATACGGTGCATACAAACAACTTCTGCTTCGCCTGCATGCCTCGTTGGTAGGGTCACGATTGGACTACGGAAGTGTTGTTTATGGGTCAGCCACAAAAACAGCACTGAAAATGCTCGACCCAGTGCTTCACATTGGTTTCGCCTGTCTTGTGGCTCATTCTGTACCAGTCCTGTTCACAGTCTTTATGCAGAGTGCGACACGTGGTGCTTAGCGTTACAGAGGCCCTATGTTGAACTTCTATATGCCTCCAAAATCTCTTCAATGGATACCCATCCCTTTAAACCACTTTTTAATGATACATCCACAACTCAACTCTTTTTAAACCGTCCAGAAAGTTATTTTCTCTTCTCGCAGAGAGTGAGGGACGAGATGACTATTCGAGAGGTTTCCTTCGTCGACACATTAAAATCATCGCACACTCATCTTGTAGCACCATGGCATCTTTGTCCGGTGTCGTGCGACTTGTCTTTCGTACAGTACAACAAGAACAGGACACCAAGAACTGGGATTTTGCAGCATTTCTTGTATCTGCAAGACAAATGCAGGGGTGCAGAGTTTTTCAGTGATGCATCTAAAACGTTCGCTGTGGTATCTTGTTCTGTACATGGACTCAACTTTGAAGCAAGTAGAACCATGAATGTAAAGAGTATATTTTTACGGCACAAGCATAAGAAATTTTTCTGATTGTAAGTTACACAGTTGAACATCACATTCCTAAATTCATCATTTTTACAGATTCGCTGACCGTCATCCGTGCATTATCATGCGGAAAGTAATCGAAAACCATGTCATTAATTTTGTCTTCAAAGCAATTATCGTAGCTTATTCTTCAAACCTTGGGCGACTGTGTGTTGGGTCCCAGGCCACTCTGGCATTGGCGGAAATGAAGTGACGGATGAAATGGGCGCCAATGCTGCACTCCTCCAAAACACAGTAGACATGGCAAACTGCCTTACACAGACCTCAAGCCACACATTAGACAACAACTCCGTAAAACTTGGCAAGCATACTGGAGCGGAGAGACAGACAACCAACTACACGTAATAAAACCGCACTTTGGACATTACACTACTGACTCACACAACAGCCACATTGAAGTTTCCTTATCTAGGTTACAGATAGGCCATACACATGTAACGCACTCGCTCCTGCTCAGGGATCTCCAAGGCCCCTGTGTAGCAGTCGTGGGGAGGACCTATCCGTTACACACATCCCCATTCAATGCAAGGAACTCGACGTTACACACAAACACTTCAGACAACTATACAGACAACATATTCCATTATATCCGTCATACTTTTTAGAAGACGATGTCATGTTCTCTGTTCAGCGTACGGTTAAGTTTCTTTCCGAAGTTCACTTTTTACAGGTCACCTCATGCCAGCCATAGTTTTACACCTGGTTCTCTACACCAGTAACCTTATTTATCTTTTACCCACTCTCGGTATTCACCCTGGGTATTTACACCAGCCGTGCTCATAGCCTTTACCTAATTTTATTCGTGTTACCTTCTCATCAAATAAAACTTTGTGTTTGGCGCTCTTTGCCCATGTCGGCCTTGCACCAATAAACTCAAGCCATCATCATTATCAACAATGACTTGGCCTAACTAGGTATATTCACTTCCCACTTCCCTTCCTCGCCACCTATCTCATACCGCTGTGCTCTCTCGAGGTTATTGTTCTTTACCTTAGCTTCCTGCATATTTACTTTCAGGCCGACAGTTCTACTCTGTTTGTCCAGTGCAGTGCGCATGCTTTCCGATTCATCCTCCGCCTTGCTTACCAAGGCAACGTCATCAGCAAATCTGAGGTTATTAGGGTAATTTTCATTAACCCTCACCCCCCCTCTTCCCATTCCAAAGTTCTTAATACTTCCTCAAAACACGCCCCGAATAACGTTGGAGAGATCGTGTCTCCATGTTTGTCTCCCTTTACAGCTCTTCGCACAGAGGCCGATGGAAACTGCGGACCCATTGTAGATATCCTCCAATATTCTTAAATATTGTTAGTCTACACCCTCGTTCCGTTATGCCTAAATGACTGCTGAGGTTTTCACAGAGCCCGAATGCTTTCTCATAATCTTTGAAGACTGTAAATAGTGATTGAGTATACGCCGCGGTTTTCTCTACCACCTGAGGGATTGAGTGTATATGGTTCGTTGCTTAATAGCCTGACAGTCAACTGTGCGGCCTGTAATTTTTCAAGTCCTTCATGTCACCTTTCGTATGGATTAGGATGATATCCGCGTTCTTCCCATGTTCCGTTACACTAGCGATCATTATGCATTGTGTGTATAGGTTTTCCAGTTTTAGTAGTATAATTTCCCTGCCATCTTTGAAAAGGTATGCTGTTATCTGATTTTTACCACGTGATTTGCCCCCTTTCACTTCTTTCAAAGACTTTCTTACTTCTTCTGTCGTTACTGGTAGGATGTCTATGTGCTCTGAACCATGTTCTCGTTCGGTATTATCCTGGATTTTCCGGCTACTGTGGAGAGTTTTATAGAACTACTCGGCTACTATAACTTTTTTCATCTGTATTTGCATACGCATTGCCTTGTTTGTCTATGTTCATACACCTGATTTTTACTCTCACCTAAACGCCTCTTTCTTGATTTCAGGCTACTTCCATTCTTTACTACAGGCTCGATCCTCCCCATAATACATTTCCTCGTGTCAGCTGTCTTACGCTTGTTAACTTCGAAAGCTCGCACTAGTTCTATATTGTCGGCTGGTGGAGAGATTGTCATGGTTTCCTGTTTCCTAATTAGAGCTTTCTACTGGGAAACTTTACCAGTATCCTCTCTAGCCATTTTGCCCCCGACTTCTAGTGCACACCCCATGATAAGGCGTGTAAGATTGTCGGTGGCTTCCTGTATCGCAAACCATGCATTGTCGCTAAGCTGAATATCGGTTCCGATGTGCGCTCCTGAAATTTCCCACTTTATATCTAGTCTTGGCACATTCATCACATTACTTCGTACTAGTTTTAATGGTCTCTCCTGAAAGCTAGCCTACTTCGAGATCTTACCACACGGTGGTCACTTACCCTTACCCTTCCGAGCGCTTCCACATCCGGCACAACACGAGGGTTATCGTAAGTAATGAAATCTCTTTTGTTTTTATGCGCACTGTTTGGGCTCCTCCAGGTGCACTTCCGGCAGGAGGCGGACTCTTAGCCTTCAACCCAGCGTCCGGGCTAATTGCGACTCATGCGGCATATTCTCCCCTGGTGAGCCTGGGGAAACATTACTGCGTTGTTGTTGCCCTAGCAACGCCACCGCCATGTTGGCCTTGAAGGCGTTGTAATTGCCATGGCAACAATGCGAGAGCGCGGAGCTTGCGTGGGGAGAGGTAACGCTTTCTCCTCTCATGCCGGTTGGATTCCTTCCGCCATCCCCGTGTCCCCCCATTCCCACCCGGCAACCACCGCCGCCACCCCGCTGCCTCCAACAGGCAAGCCTCGCTCCGACGGCACGAAGCCATGCCGCTTGAGCAGGAACGACGCCAGCTCGAATATCACTTGAACACTTTATTCGCGTTACCTGCGCGAACGCGACGTGCGGCGAGAAACACCGATGACCAATACAACACAGACAAGGTTGTCTGTCTTCAAGCACAGCACACGCAAGACACAAGTCCTATCCTTTAGCTCAGCTTCGCGTACGGCATACGAGCGACGTTCTCACCTTTTGCTAACAGCACTCAAAGAGTCTTCGCGTTACGATTCATCCTGGTGTTCTTGGCGTCCCTTTTGCAGCACCGTAATGTCCGAGGGAGCACATACGAGAAATCGCCCACTACATGCGGCGCGCGTCGGCCTCGCTGCTCGCCGTGCGGAAGCAGCAACTACAGTGACCGTTATGCCGTTATCGCACATGCGTGCCCCCAGTCGTGGCAGAGAGAAGCGGAAAGAAAAAAAATGAGAGGAGGAGTGTTTCCTCAGCGCCACTGCCTCAAGGCGCGCAATAATAGAACCGAAACTAGAAAAAGTAGCATTGGCCTGCTTCCGGCTCTCCCATTTGCAAAAGAAGGTAATCATTTGATGTATATTATTCTGTTCTGTGAACTCGACAAGTAGGTCCCTCATGTTATTTCTACTGCTCAGACCATAGTTCCCGACTGCCTTGTGTCGAGCCTGCGTCTTGCCTACTCTAGAATTGAAGCCTCCCATGACTACGGGAGACTGTTTTTACTTCACCTGTTACCGATTCCATCTTCACAGAAGCGCTCAACTAGCTTATTGTCGTGGCTGAATGTAGGCGCGTAGCCATGTACCGCGTTGAATTCGTACCTCTTATTATGCGAAATTATAAGATCGGCTACGCCTTCGTTATTTGTATAGTAATTGTCTATGTTACTAGCTATGCTTGTATTGACTAGAAATCAAACTCCCAGTTTTATTCTTTTCAGTACACAGCGGCAACCGAAGACGTGACATTTTTTAGCACCGTAAAGGATTCACCTTCCGTCCTAACATCACTAAGCCATACGACATACCATTTATTGCCCTCTAATTCTTAGAACACCTCTAAACTCGCCTCGCTGGTTAAAGTTCTCGTATTAACGTTCTCGTATTAAGACGTTCGTATTCGGACACAAGATTAGGTTCTCGTACTAAACGTTCTCGTATTCAGACGTTCGGGAACTTTTCATTCAGTGTGGACGCGAACGGTCCGAGCTGCTGGAAGTTTTACAATTTCCCACACGAAATAGGCCTTGTCAGTTATTGTGCGTTCCCACTTCTCTTTCATAACTTTTAAAGCACATTTACTAAATTTGAACCTCGTAGCAAATATATTTTATTTTATAAACGTTTTTTTTCCTTGTGGGCCGGGGAGGAGCCTGCAAATGAGGCACAGACATGCAAAACGAATCTCAGCTAACTTCCGTGACACGTGACTCTTTAAGCACGATACTCGCTTTATCGCGCTGCTGTACAGATAGTTTGACAAGTGAAATCAGCTCGCTGGCGCGTTTTTGATAATGTCACCGCCAAAGCAGAAATATAATCAAACCATCACCCTTCTGTTAGAGAACCTTGCGTTATTGGCGGGCATACTTATCCGGAGGGGGCGAGCTGAGCTTCAAACTAGCCTGCTGAACATCTGCTTAGATACCCAGCTTCTCTTTGGCAGGCGGAGTTTCCAACAAGCCATTCTTTGTAGATATACAGTAGGCGTGACAGTAGCTTATCTTCCAAACGGGGAGGCGTCAGTGAATCTTATGAGTAAGCCGGCGCAACAGGTTACTCCTTCAGAACAGCACGTGTAAAAAGCGAAACCATCAAATCCTTACTCAGTATCACTACGGGCGTGCTTGACAACGTCGTCGGAGGGAACGCCTCTCTCGCTCTCGCTCTTTTTCGTCTGGCTCTCTCTACCGAACACGTGCTGGTATGGAGTACTCTGTTCTGGAAGCAACCATTATGCCGGATACCTAAGAGGCTACACTCGGAAGGTTCACGCATACTAGGAAGGCTCTTAGGGAGAAAAACAGCACTCCCTCTCAAGGAAAGGACCTGGCAACCCTGGTGTAGTAGTTGGCGGCCACCTCCCATGACTAACCAACTCAACTCTCGGCCATCATCCCTCAGTAGCTGTAAAGCGATCGTCCACTGCGGCAGTCAGAACTGCAATACAGCAGAGGGGCTAAGAATCCCTGGTCCTGGCAGGCCACCATTGTAATTCGACCCTGGCCACGTTCGACGTACGCAGTCTGTCTAGCGAGGGAAGCTTACCTGTACTACTAGAGGACTCTCGGGCATTGGGTGGGATTTCATAGGGTTAAGCGAAGTTAGGACAGGAGAAGGCTTCCTGGAGCTCACTAGCGGACACATTCTCTGCTACAGAGAACCCCAAGAGAAAAACAACACGGGATGGGATTTTTATTCCGCAGAGAAATATAACGAAACATGGAAGAGTTTTTCAGCATTAGCGAGAGGGTCGCGGATCGGGATCAAGCTAAACAAGCAATACAGGCTAAAGACAGCGCAAGCGTATGCGCCAACAACCAGCTATGATGATGAAGCCGTACATAGCTGCTACAGGGATGTATAATTAGCAATGAAGAATGCAACAACACAGTTGACTTTAACTCAAAGATCGGTAAGAAGCAAATGGGAGAAAGGTTACTGGGAAACATCGGTATGGTTAATCGGAGGAGTGGAGGAGATAATCTGCTGGTATTTGCAGACAGAAATAAACTGAGGTAATGAACACATTCTGCTACACACGAAACAATAAGAAATTGACTTGGAAGTGATGCTACAACTAAAAATGAAATCTGCTTCATTAGAAAAGAGAGCTCGGGAATCATCAAAGACGTAGAGGTGCTAAGTAAGATTCAGAGTAGCGATCTCATAATGGTAAGGTGCTACCTAAGGCTGAATCAGAAGAGAAAGAACCGGACTCGTGAAAACTGAAAAAAAAAACTCCACATTGAATCAGCCAGAGCCAGATCGCAGGAAATTAAAAAAAACGTCTTCAAAACAAACCCTCGCTTTCGAAAGAGCACGATAAAGTCAATATAGATAGGATAAATGACAACCTAAAATCGGTTCTCAGTGAATCATCAGAAGCGACATGTAGAGAACAAACGGGAAAATTATCTAAAAAACGTAGTAACTAATTGCCAAACGTAAGATGAAGGAAGTGCCAAGTACGGAAGCTGGGACTGAATTGGCCGAGTTGAAAAAATTGATTAACAGAAATAAAACGAAAGACATTTGTGCGTGTAACATAGTAGTGCTCTAGAAAACACTAGAAATTGGAAGAATCTTGAAAGCAACTAAGAGAAAGCTAGCCACCGGCAAAGACATTATGTACAGGTGTCCACAGAATAAACCGGACCAAGCGAGCGAAGTGCGATAACTATCGGTGCAACACCTTCCGGCTCAGCGCCTGCTGTCGAGACAGCGGAGGGTGCATGTGTGTCCGTCCCTATAGTTTGTGCAGGTCAGTTTCCTTGATTTTGGCTGCAGCACTTCGTTCCTCTGGAATGCGACGCGCGGCGGCGCCTTGCGGGGCGCACCAACCGAGCGGAAGTGATGCTTGGCAGCAGCCGGCAGCGCGCGCCATGCGCTGATGACACGCAACTGTGCGTTCATCTGAGAATATTTGTTCGGCGCACTTTTTGTCATTTTATTGATTGGAATTCAAACTGGCGTTGAAGAAAGGCTGCGATAAAGATTCACACATGACTGAACCAGTGCTGGTTTTATGCGACGAACACAGTTGATAGCAAGAACTGAATACAGCGAGGGTTTATTCAGTTAGGAACAAAAAGGCATCAGTGATTGTCGGAGTAGTTCTCCTTATTGAGTGTGAAGTTTCCGTCGTTTTCGATAACTTCACGAATGCGTCGGGGGAGCGACTCATAAAGCGACTTTATGATTTCGGGACGGGAGCGAAGGCGTCTCCATTCATCTTCCACTGCCTGCCACAACTCGTCCGCCGTCCTACCCCAGTAATTTCGTTTACCGAGATTCATCTTCCTAATCCCCCACACATTTTCTATCGGATTTAGGTCTGCCCCGCACGGAGGCCACTACAGCTGTCGCACCACGTGGTCCCCGAGCAGTGATCTCACGACTCGTGCTGTGTGGACAGGGCTTCGGTCCTGTTGCAGGATGAAGCACCCGCCAATGAGCGGGCCATCCAGGGCTTAGGTGAGGAGACCTGTCGAAATGATGTTACAGTACTGGGAAGCATCCAATGGGCCATAAATTTTGACGAGGGGTCCCAGGGCGTCCGCACTCATTGCGCCCCATACGCTGACGGAGCACCTCCTACTGGAAAGGACGCTTTGGATGTATCCGTGCTGGTATCTGAAAAGTGAGTAAAATGAACTCGTATTCTAAATACAAAAATACATTCAGGAAAGATACCTCCGAGGAAAGATATCTCCGAAGTTGTATACTAGATAATGAATGAAAGGACGTTCGCCGTGTTTGACAGTTTATATCTATTGAAATTACTGGCACATGTTTTTAGCGGGAGGCTGCACCCCCTCCCTGCCACTTAGGCGCACAGTATCCTGTAGAAAGCTTTGCATCATTTTGATCCGCTTTCCACAGCGACACATACAAAATTCCCCGTTAGCCGATGCGGGTTACCTGAAGCGTTTCGAAAAAAAAAGACGCGACAAGAAAAGCTTAACAATCGGTGCTTGTAAAACTATGATTGAAACGTTTCAAATGACCCCAGCTGAATAAAATTTACAGGGACACTGTATATCGGTTGCTCCGAAATAAAGTTATTAACAGGCAGTTTTGCATAGCGAGCATTAACAATTACGCTTAGCGTTGCACTCGGGACCACCAAAGGAATACTAAGCTATCGTCACATTAAACCGTGCTCCCAATTTGACCTCTTACACTGTAGTAGTTTATGTATCGTCTCAAATGCACATTACCAGCTACGTTTCACAGTTCAGTTTCGTACCTGCAGCTCATAGAACGCCAAACACGCCAATGTTGATCCCAGCGACTCGGAAAAGTCGATTCGTCTGTGAATATAACTTCCTTTCACTCGTTCGTTGTCCACTGCACGACCGCCCGGACGAACTGCAGCATTTCCAGCTTCTGGCGCTCAGTCAGGTGCGGCTTCTGCGCTGCCACGCAACTGCCGAGTCTCACCTCCTTCAGTCGTCGTCGACTTGTCCCGCAAGGGACATTCAATGACAGGCCCTGTCGAATTTCTTTTGCAGAGAGGAAGAGATCTGCCAAAGCGGCTGCAACAATCAGTAGTCTCTGCCCCTCACTGGTTTTTTTAAGCCGCCCGCTGCGCTCTGTGTCAGTGAGTATGCCTTGATCATCACGGTAAGCTTGAATAATACGGATTACAGAAGTCCTAGGCCTCCCGGTGAGGAGGCAAATTTCTCGCTGAGCAGTCCCTTCGATGAAAAGTAGCACGATGTCCCTCTGTTGCTCGATGGGGTCGAGGGACGGCATTCTTCACGAATAATGATATGTAGGATGGTTTACGTGCTTTTTACGCTTCGTAGCTATGACTGTCCGATGGGTGGCATGGAAGGAAACGCCTCATTGCTTTTGGACAGCAATTCCCTCATACCGACAGTAAGCCATTGCTGATTTCAGTTCTTGCTATCAACTGTGTTCGTAGCATCACGACCAGCACTGGCTCAGTTATCTGTGAACATTTATCGCAACCTTTCTCCAAGGCCAGTTTGCGTTCCAGTCAATAAAAAGATCAAAAGAGCGCCGAACAAACATTTTCAGATGAACGCATAGTTACGCGGCATTAGCGCCTGGCGCACGCTGCCGGCTGCTGCCAGCATCACGCCCGCTTGGTAGGCGCACCACGGAAGGCGCCGCTACTCCTCCCATTCGAGAGGATTGAAGTGCACAAACTATAGGGATGGACACCTGTGCGCACTCCGCTATCTCGACAGCAGGCGCTGGGCCAGAAGGTGTCGCGCCGATAGTTTTCGCGCACCGCTCGCTTGGTCCGGTTTATTCTGTGGCCGCCTGTACGTACTCAGGGACAAGCAGGGTAACATAAATGACAACTTCGACGAGATAATAAACGTAGCAAAACGATTCCACACTGGACTGTAAGCCAGCGACGTTATACCAGGGGATACCGCTGAGAGTACAAGCTTAGCTTGCGATTTGCCACTTGTAACTAAAGAGGAAGAAAGCCTCTCAATTTCATGAGAGGGAAAGCTTCAGGTGACTATGGCTGAACCCTAGATCTTTTCTTGGAGGGTGGCGATATTGTTCTGAAAAAATTCGGTCTCCTATTTTCGGAATGCTTGAATATTGAAAAAGTGCCCAAAGCCTCGAAAAAATGCAAACATTATTCTGATACACATGAAAAAAGATCCCAAGGGCCTCAAGAATTACTGATCCATCATCGTACTCTCTGTTGTTTATGAGCTGTTTACCAAAGTTATACGTAGCTGCATAGGTTACACCCTAGATTCCCATCAACCCTGAGAGCAGGTTGAGTTTAGGAAAGGGTACTCAACCATAGGTCACATTCATGTCGCCAACAAAGTGATAGAAAAATCCGCGGCGTGCAATACACCCCTTTACGTGCATTTATAGAGTACGAGAAAGCGTTAGATTCCGTAATAGAAGCACTTGTAGGCTCCCGATGAGGCGGTGTGGCCGAGCCCAAGTATATTTAGGTTGCGCAGGCCGTGCCATGGTCAGGACGAGTCGAGTAGAAACGGGGTGCCGTTCCAGACCGGGTGCCGAGTGCTGCGTGTCCTCCGTGCCAGCTGAAAAATCTGCTGCCGATGATTGTGGGCGCTTGATATCGATGACGAAGTGGCCGCTACAGGGCTGCGGCAAGGGTTGGGTTGTGCAGCAGACGCAACAAAGGGTGGGACTGCGTCATGGTGGTGCCTCGAGTTGACTGAGTGAAACGCCATCTCAGATGAGCTGCAAGCAGTAGTCGGGGCTAGCTTTTGTTATAGAGGCGAGGGTGAACCTGCCGGTGATGTGGAATCCACCGATGCCCCTGGAAGGCGTGGTGTTGTAGACAAAGGCGTTCCTATACCATAGTGGTTAAGCACAGCGGCCTTGAGATCGTCGTATGAACTTTGGTGTGTGACCGGCAGCTTTATGCGCCCGGTGAGGTCAGCACGTAACTTCTCTAAAATGACGAGCTACCTGGTTTCCGTTTGCTGGATGTCGTTGACATAGAAATGACTCTCCAGGATCACGAACCACGCGATGTGGTGGCGACCAATTGATCCATAGGGAATCAGCCCTGGCAGCTCTGGGAGGGCGATGGGCGTTCGTCGCATGCCCTTCTCCGCATTGTGGCTAGGGAAGGAGCGCTGCGATGCCACGGCGAAGCGGCTTGTCTGGGTCACCAAATTGTAGGCGGCCGATGAGGCGGTGTGGCCCAGCCCACGTTTCTTTAGGTTGCGCTGGCCATGCCATGGTCACGAGGCGAGTAGAAACGGGATGCCGTTTCAGACCGGGTGCCGAGTGCTGCGTGCCCTCCGTGCCTGCTGGCCAATCTGCTGACGGGGATTGTGGGCGCTTGATGTCGATGACGAAGTGGCCGCTAGACACTAAAAGGCCAGCGAATAGAGCAAATATACATAAGACTTCAAGACTTCCAGAAGTCTTCAAGAACGTGTCTTTAAGAAGAAGATAAGGTAAATTTTCGGGGCAGCGACAAACTAACTTCTAACAAATAATTATTGCCCCACGATGATTGCTTGTGGGTCTGTGTGGTCTGGCCTCGGACACAATAGCCTTGGTGATTTGTCGTCTTGGCCACAGCAAAGACACCAAACGGCGCGTGTGGTACTACACTTTGCCAGATATTCTTTGGGCCAACCGGCTAAAAGTTTTGGACCATTTTGAAGTATAAAGAAGACAAAGACACTGTACTTTTCGATGGTCCAATTGAGCCGGTATTCCCGCTGATGTCGTGTCTTTATTAAAAAAGTATTTCCGTTCACAATTCTTGTTCAGCTGTGCTTCTGGCTATGCCTGATGTGCCAAGTACTTTTTGCTCCATGTTTCACGTGGTGTTTGAATCGGTTCTTGTGAAAATGATTGATTAATAGAAATTGACATCTTCATGCGGAATATAAAATTTCTGATGCTGCTTACCTATTTGTCTTTTAAAGACTTCCGCAAAGTCATTAAATTTCGGAGTTTCACCAAACGACTGCAAAGTTAGGAAGGTGGTCAGGTTTCATAATTCAGGAAACAGGCATTCACCTATTCACCTCCAAACGACAGGTAAATTCTACTGGAAAGCATTTCCTGCAAAAATATGAACACTACCTTTGTTCTCGCATTTGTAATGTTCTCGTATTCCAATATTTTATCAATTCCTCAAAACATGAATTTAGGCATACCTTCTCAAAGAAAACTTAGTTACCGAACTTTACTCACTCAATCAACGCCTATATTTATAGCAATTTTTCAAGTGACTGTATTTTCGAGGATTTCACAAAGGTATTGGATAAGGTGAACTACGTTTTCCTAAACATCAACTTGCTCCCCACTTTCTAACAACTGTTTGAAAATGTACACTGAATGGTTTCGATCCCCACCTAATGAGGTAACACTTGGTGTGCCTGAAGTATCACTTCGAGGTCTCTTTCTTTTTCAAATGCACATGCATAATGTAGATCCATGTGCCTCCTTCATTGAGTCCATACTCAGACTTTAGGTCATTTATAATCAAATTATGAATGACGACGACCGTAAGCTTCAGTCTGAGTTGAATAATATTGTGGCCCGTTGCGAACCGTAAAAAAGTGTTCAACCCCCCAAAATGCAAGAATATGGGTAATTCTCGGCGTGACGTACGTTCAGCATTTTAAAGGGACACTGAAGTGAATTTGTCAAGCTCCCGTTTTTGCTTGCACTGCGTAGACTGGCTCAAATTAGCACACTTTTCATCGTTTATCCGGTTGACAAATCGGTAATTATTTTACAAAGCGCGAAAGAAGAAAAACTACCATGCGCGGTTTGCGGCGGCCGCACCAACTAAGGCTGTGACGTTGAGAGGAGGGGCGCCGTGATTGGACGATGCCCAAGGTTAGCAATCACACAAGTTTCGGTTTCGGTTTCGGTTCTGTAAAACATAACCAATGGCTTTGTTGGATGGGCATTCTCAATATCTCAGTAATCATCGTACCGCGCTTCTGCCATGTTGTCGGCTGTAAAATGCACAAGATAAGCCTCCCAGGACGGCTTGCAGTCGTAGCATTCACTAGCCGAGACCTACGCAGTGCATGAACGCCCTCCGCGTACCCGCAGACGCCCAAATGTCATGCGCTTTTCCCCCATATTTGGAGCTTGCCTCCCTCATGCCTGTATCGTAAAAAGCGTGTTCGCACCAGGCCAAGGGTCTGTTCATTCTGGCCTGTGCCCACTGCCTGCAAGCAGTCGGTGCTTATGGCAACAGCACGCCAACGAGAACTCGCTAGCGCGCCAGTGCCAGCCTGCGCGCGTTTTGTGAACTAGTTCGTGTAGCCATGAACGTTGCGGCCCCAAAAAAGGTGAACTCAATATAGAAAACATCGGCGGAAAACAAAAAAGTTAACTTACAAAAAAAAAAAAGAAAAAAAGCACGTACCCGCGGGGATTCGAACTCGTGACTCGCAAAAACTTTGCAATTCATTTCTAGCGCCTCAGACTGCTAGGCTACGGAGCGGGACGCGAAGGACTTGCTAATATAGGGTATATATTGTACAACCGGTTTACACTTTTATTTAGTTTTGGCATTTCAAGCCGCTTAGGTGACTATTTGTTGTACTGCGATCGTGCAGTAAGCGTCGCCCGAGTTTCCACAGTAGCTCACGTCTAGCAATTGCATTTCGTAGACGGAAAAGCGTTCGCAGATGCGTAGTCGTGCTGCTGACCGCTGTGCTTGTTCGCCCAGCGCAAAAACGTGCTTCCCGCGCCCTAGTTTTACGCTGTACGGTAAAAATATCAGTTGATTTTATTTGCTTAGTACCTATATTGACTTCGCTGACTCTTCTCCCGCCTTCAAGAGGCCTTATATTTTCCTACTGGCGTACCAGTCAGCGAAGCGTCGCATGTGCAGCGCTTGTGTGAAGCGACCTTGACTTGGAGCTAGATACAGTGTACAAACAAACCAAGTAAAGAAAGGCACATTCTTCCATTCACAAACGTGTCCTGGCTTCGTTTCAACTAAGCGAACGAATTGCGACCAAGCAATTTTTTTTTTAACCTCCTTGATTGCGACGACCCGCCGGCGGCCGGCGGACGAAACGCTGGGCCGACTGACTCTGTCGGCCGGGGAGCCGTGCAGTAGCGCAGCCGTGGCGCAGCCAATTGCCAGCTCATCCCCTCCTGACGTCACACGAAAACGCCACAGAAAATGGGCGAGCGTAAAGAGAGGAGGACAGCGTTTTCGAATTAGTTTTTCTACTAAATAAAATCGCTTAAACGCGCCTAGAGTGGTCGAAACATGGCCTGGGGACTCCGGACTACAATTTGCGCTAGTAATCCCGCAATGTTTACATATCACTTCAGTGTCCCTTTAAGCATAAATGATGCGCCACTTCAAAACGTGTCATCTTATCGTTACTAGACCTCACCTTATCATCTGAGTGAGAGTGGAAATTGCCATTTGGTCAGGATATGAAACGCTAATCGCATGTTCGGATACCTTCGACGACTTTTGAGCTAAGCTCCTGGCCAACCATAACCGAGCACCCAGTGTTACTTCAATGAAGTCTAGTTCGTTATTGCCTCTTCTGTTCCTCCACTCAGAATTTTTCTGTTTTGCCGGTTCCACAAAATATACAATCGCATTTTCCGGTGCACTCTACTCATACCACCACCATTGTACTGCTTGTCCTGTGTTTATCACACGCAGAAACGTGTAATCACTTGTTGCATTTGGAATCCCTCATTGGAATAACTAATTTCTACCTAAAACATCAAATGATTAGAACCGCCTTTCTACTGGGCAAAGCATCAATACAGATCATACTTTTTTTGAAGCTCATATTCTCTATGTTTTATTCAAGATCACCAGACATGATTCATTTCCTCTACCTACGGCGCCTGCTAACCTTGTATCCCCATTTTTTCCCTTTATTTTGTGTGAATCGTTCATTATTATATCATTCTGTTTCAGTGCTTCGCGTTGTGGTATGCAATATATTTGCCGTCATGAGTCCTTTACATTGCGATGTGCATTAATGTTTCAGTATGACTTTTTGATGTGTGCTACTTGTTTTTAAGTATATTCTTGATGCTCTTACTATTGACGCGAGTAAGTGCTGTTATCCCCGTTATAAGAAATGTGCATTTTGCCGCATTTCTCCTTTTTGAATGCTCTGTAAACCACTGGTCTGTGCAGTGAATCGGCGATTAGTAGTGGCCAAATAAATCAAAGAAATAAATAGTCTTCGAAGTAAGAGCACGTTTAGCTCAACCGAGTTAAAGGTTCTCCGGCTTATTGTCACACCTTAAACTACACGCAAGGACCCTCAAGAATCGTACTAGTTTTACGGAGGTTTTCCAAGTGGTCTCACGGGAAGATTCACCACTGCTGGAAGTACATGCGTGCGTAAGACACATGGAAAGACACTCCCCAAATAATTCCCTTTTTTATTTTCCCTTTTTTATACTACCCGCAGTTGCTTGCTACACTGCAACTGTAGCCGAAAGATAATTATCGTATGCGGCCCCTGGTACTTAAGTCGTGCCTCTCAACCCGCCTACCGGTAAAAATCTTCCCCTTCCATTTACCTCGTTCATAATGAATGCAATGGAGGTTTATATAATATTTTATTTATACTTCATTCGGTCTTCTGGATTTGACATTCGTTGATAACTCCACGACTTTGATTTGTCTATTTATGTGTTTTCGTTTACCACCCGGTTGTGCCGAGCTGGATTATCTTTGCCCTGAGTAGAGCGCATGTTTCATTCTTTCGCCCTGACGCCACTAGCCTAGAATAATCTTGTTTTATGTACAGTGTTCTCGATATAATTTGACGGCTCTTGAAACACCTGCGCCGAAAGCTAAATGCCCGCAGAGCAGAAACTGTGCCATTCTAATCACCGACTTTTACCTTGGCACGTCACTTTGTGGCATGGTGCTTCTCCGCGTGTATATGTTCGGAGTTGTGGGGGGAGCTGAAGTTAGCTACAATAAACTTGTTTTTCCTTCAAGACTACCGCGTCATCTTTCGCTTCGTGACAATATATAGGGGTTGAGTATAATCCGCGTATTTGTCTACTGATTGATCGTGTGAATATGGTCTATTGTTGAATAGCCTTTCCAAAAGCATGGTTGTTTTTTAGGTTGACTGAAATCTAAGTAAACAGAAATAATGTTAGCGATTACCTTCGTAGGTACCTGCCTTCGTAGGTACCGATTACCTTACCGTATTACCTTACTTTACCTTACCTTACCGGTAGGTACCGATTACGGTACCTACCTTCACAGGTACCGTAGGTAACGATCGGTACCTACCTTCGTAGGTACCGATTACCTTTGTAGGACGACGCACAGTAAGCTGATCGGCCTATTATTTTCAAGTCCTTCATGTCACCTTTTTTGGAAATTACGATGATGTTCGTTTTCTCCGAACATTCCAGTACACTGGCTGGAATTAGGTATTGCGCATACTGGTTTCCAGTTTCCTACATCAATTTTTTCGCCATCCTTCAATACGGCTGCCGTTAGCTTATCCTGACCAGGTGCTTTGCCCCCTTGCATTTCTCTCAAAGCCTTGTTTACAAAGATTTCTTCTGTCGTTACGGGTGGGATGTCATTCACCTCAGAACTACTTTCTCAGAACGTATTATCCTGGGTGTCTCGGCTACTACACACGTATCGACAGAACTCCTGGGGTACTAAACAATTTTATCCCTATTGTTGATGAAATTGGCTTGTTTGTCTTTATGTGCATACTTCTGATTTTTCCCCATAAATAGACACCTATTCGCTGCTTTCAGGCTGCCGCCGTTCTTCACAGCCTGCTCTATCCCCTCCATGTTTTACTTCTATATGTTAGGCCTCTCATGCGTATTGATTAAATTCGAAACTCCACTAATTCTATTCTGTCATTTGGGTAGATATTATGATGCTTTGTCGTTCCCTAATAAACATTATGTCTCCGTTAAAACTTAGCAGTATCCTGTCTAGCGAACATACCTCCGACGTCTACTGCACACCCCGTGATTAATGCGTGAGAGATTGTCGCTGGCGTTCACTGTCGTAAACTCTGCTTTCTTGGTTGAAGCTGAATGTCAGTTTTGCAGCGCGTTCTCGAATTCATCAAATTTCCGCCTTACTGTTAGCTCATTGATCTGCTTCCTTCGTACTAGCTTGTTACGTTACCTCGTCAAATCTAGCCTAACACGAGATCTTACGATGCGGTGGTCACTAAACCTCACCGTACCGATCAATTCCACATCCGGCACGGTTGATTGGCTATAGCATATAATGAAGTCAACATTTTTATGCTCCCCATTCGGGCTTCGCAATGTCCGCTTCCGGCTCTGCTGGTTGCAGAAGAAGGTATTCATGATAAATAGAATATAGCGTTCCGCGTGCTCCACTAATAAGGCCCTTCGTTATTTCGATAACCCAGACCACAGTTCCCAACTGGCTTGTCTCAAGCATGAGTCTTGCCTACATTAGCATTAGAGCCTCGCATAACTACGGTATGCAGTGTTTTTATTTTAGCCAATGCCAGGTACACATCTTCAAGAAGCGTTCAACAAGCTCTAGTCGGGGGAGTGTTGCCTTGTACACATTAAATGTGTACCTCTTGTTAAGCCTAATCACAAGACCAGCTACCTTTCCGCTATTACTATAGCATTCCTCGATGTAGTCATATGTGCAAACCCAATCCCATTTCTCTTCTGACCACAAGACCACGGTAACTTAGGGCATGTACATTTTTCATCACTGTAAAGGCTTTACCTCTCTCCCTAACCTTGCGAAGCCCGGTTAGATCCCATTTTGTTGTTATGGGGTTACAGGGACTAAACATGGGGTACTGAGAGGCGCACTTCAAATACTGTAACATGGGGTTAGTGCTTATGAATGGTACGAATATTGATGGAGACAGTGTAGTGGTAAAAGAGACAACAAACTAAGCGGGACAAGGAGAGTGAAGAATGGTTCAGGTAGTGGAAAATTTTGAGCTGTTTTCCTGATGTGAGCAGTCCAAGTCGGATGCAATGATGTAGGTAGAAAGAGTACAGTCCTACAACTTCAAAGTCCGGCTGCACTTGCAGGAGCAGATGGTTTCCCGCTAAAGACGAGATGGAGACACCGGAGTTCACAGGTCATGCAGCGGGGGCAGACAGCGGTGGACCCAATGCTCCTACCTCGGGCCGTTGTACATGATGAGGACGGGGTGCATGGCCCTCCGGACAACATACGCAGGACACCGTCCTTCTGACCGTCAAGTGGACAGGCCGCACAACAACTGGTCTCACCAGGAAAGCGGGAGGGCACTTGGAAACCCTATCCCTAACTTCTTTCTCCTCTAATACTTTCTCGCTATCCTTTTGATAATCCCCTACTTGCATTGTCTTCTTTCCGTCACGCACCGTTTCCACTGGAGATTGGCCAACTTACTTTTGATTGTGGGGTGGTCGTGATTTAGTAAGAAAGAAAGGAAGAGGAAAGAGCTGGGGATATTGTTGAACTCAGTCGCGGAGTTCACCGTCATACAACCCAGTCCAAGGAAGGGAAGGGGGGTTTCAAAAGATAGGAAGAGAGAAAGAGGAAGGAAGGAAGAGAGTGGGGCACAGTCTATGTAGCATTCGTTTCGTCCAAGGCGCGACGGTTACAAGCGCTGAAGTAGTCCTGTCACAACTTGGATGTGAGGAGGTGTACCATCCCATCAGAATACTCCCCCCTCAAAGAAAGTAGCGGGGGCATAGCCAGACACACTTTCGAAGTCAAAATCAAAAGAAAAAAATCACACGGGAAGCACTGTCTCCTCACAGTCATCTCTAACTACTGAAACTTTCCGTAAAGTTCACAGGTTCATCATGACGGGAAGAAGCACCAGAGAAGAGCGTACAAATCCGAAGTCAGGAAAGGTGTCGTGCCGTTGGATGCCGATTGGTTCCGCGTATCTTCCTTTTTTCCTGTACTTCTAAAGGAGGTGACCAGGAAGTTTTATATGTCGTGGCCCCATCCGTAACCTGTCTGTCTTCTGGCTACCGTGGTCCCCTGGAAGAGTTTTGTGGCCATAATAAAACCTACGTTCACTTGGTCTGTTCTTCGGTTCTTCCCTATCCAGTTTCTTCTGAGATAGAAGCGACTGGTGACTGGCACGCTCAAAACTTCTCACTTGGCATCGTTTAGCTCTCGGCTGCTTCGAAACCGTCTTCTTTCTGCATCGACGGAGCAAGTCTTGCGTTGCTTCAGCATGAAAACGTTGCGCTTGAGTAGCCTCGGCTTCAAAACCAAAGGTAATCGAAACTTCCCAGCATGACATTTATGGCTGCGCACTATTTTAATAGTCTTGGAGTATGTGGTACACCTTGTCCTGGACAGACTCTTCTGCTCCTCTTTCTTCGCCTTCCGTGTACGTTTGCGTAATTTCTTCATTTCTAGGAAAAGTGCGGGCGGATCTCTCTGTGCCCCCATTTATTCAAGCTCGGAGAAATTTCTGGAAGATTCATTTTCGGTGTCATCGGGGGAACGGAACGTGTTTGTTCGCGTTTGCATAACAGCTGCACCTTTAGCTACAGGCTCCTGCACCCTGAGATCTGGCGGCACAGAGCAATCAACAAGCAGCGATCTGCTTTGGTTAAAGGGGCCATGAAGAGAAACACAAGTTTGGTTCATTCGAGAGATTGCCTCGTTAGAACCATACTGACACCACTTTTAACACAAACTTCGATCAAATAAGCTACATAATTAGGAAAAAAGGGAATGACCATGCGACCCACCAAGTCATTTCCTGCTATGATGTCACACGAGAACGCTCTAAGATCGGCGGAGGCCTGCAAAAGCAAACGCCATAGGCAGGGCTTACCAGTTTGCATAGTGAGCTATATGCCTGTTAAACATACTGCACACTACTTTTATGACACTAAGAACGGTGAAGTAAACGGTTGAAGTTCCGAATAAACACGCAAGCATGTACGCCAATGCGTACGAAACTACCGCCAGCTTAACTCGATATCACGCCGTCGCCACCGGCGCGCAGACGAATTTTCGGGCTCGAGGCTCTTCGGGGCCAACGAACTGGCCCAGCACGCACAGCCGCGACCTTGCTTGGTATTTTAATTCTTTGACAGGAAGTCGGCGTCATATCGCCAACCAGCAAAGGTAAAAATAGAAACAAGGGAAGTATGGAACAGCAAGCAGCGACGAGATAGTGACAGTCGTCGCAGTTTCGGAATGGTGTTGGCTTGCTGCTATTGTTAGGAGCTCGTTTCCAGTTTACAACCACTAAAAACTTCAGTTTGTTCGAGTACTTTACAATGAAATTTCGCTGCTTCGTTTTGAAATGCCCATGTAGTACGGGCAAATCGTCGAGGGAGTGCGACATCCCCGCTGGTGAGAAGATCTCCTTTCATGTGGTGCCCAACGACGAACCTCAGCGAAGCAAGTGGCTACGTTTTGTGAACTTTTTCAAACGGAGGAGAAAGAGAGCTAAAGGAAGAACGAGTGTGCTCGCTTCATTTCCGAGGAAGTGATTACGGCAGGGACCCTTACGTTAGCTCACTCCAGGGACATGCTGGCGCTCGTCACCGACTTCGTCAAATCGCCGTCAAAGCGCTCTGACCTTGAGGGAAAAAAATGCCGTACACACCGCGGATTGACGCTCGTTGTTTCTGGTCGAAGCAGAGAGCTCACGCGAACGGCTTTCCATACACGACACCTGCCAACTGGAATAAGCGATACTGGTACTGAAATTGAACTATTATTACCCGTAATAAAAATACGGCACATACGTACCAGTCTGTATTCGTCCGTCACGACGGGGCTGACGAGGTAGCGGTGGCGACGGCTGGGCGTTCGTCTATTGTGGATATCGCGGACTGGTCGCTTTTCGGTCCATCCGCGTATCCCACAACTCCTGCCACTCCTGCAATTAGAAGCATTGAGCGTTCAAGTGATGTGAGGTTGTTAAATGCAAGCCCGAGCTTCTTGGCGAGAGTTTTGTTCTCCGGATCGCGCGATTCCATGACTAGGGCTGGGGTAAAACTAGGTTTTTTTACTAGTATTTTTTAAATGGCCGCCGTCTCGGTTTCGGCACGAGTTCCGGTTCCTGTTTGATTCCCGCGTGTGGGTACTATATGGAGTCGACATACTAAGTATCTGTTTCATGGACCGGCTCGAATGACGCCATTGTTCACGTCACGAAATGTGCAATTTAGCGGGAGATATAAAATTTTGGCCTAAATTGCCTTATTTCTCAGTGAATAAAGCATCTTTGCTTCCGGGAAAGCGCTTAGGGTACTGTGAAATACCTAATCTTTCGAATAAAACAAACCTTTGTTTTCTCTTCATAGCTCCTTTAAGCCTTAGTGAAACATTTTGAGTCAATACTTTGCTTTCGAGCTTGAGACCTAGTCTCTAGTCTCTAGGTGCAGAAATAGCTGTCTTCAGGCAGTCTTTTGGTATCCTGATGGAGGCCTTCTCAAAACGTTTCATGACAGGAACTTTCGTCAGCAGTTTCTGGTCTTGGAAGATATACTCCAGCACCTGCTTCACCAGTGTGTTCCAACTTATCATGGAATGTAACCGTGTTGGTAGCCAGAGAGGCTTCAGCAAACTTTTTCTTTAACAAGTTGTCCAGAACTGCTAATTGGTGGTTCAGGTCTGGAAGCCTCTTTTTGTGGGCATCCCTTGGCGCCGGCTGTTCAGCGTGGCGTTGTGCTTGGAGTTTTCTCTTTCAGCTTAGCGCTGTGCTTTTAATTTTGCACTCTCATGGAATACCCACAGGTGAAGTTGCAGTCCTTTCAAGCATGACTCGATTCCGTCGGCAAAACGTTTCTCTAATTCCTCCATCCACATGGTAGCAATTTTAAAGCAATAGATTCTTTCCACTCGTCTGAGGCTGACTATCCAAGGTGTTAACGGCGAGTCCTGTCTTGGACGCTTATTTGTGAAGTTATGAGGTTTAAGGGATTAAAGACGAGATACTAAGAGGCACAGGACAAAACCTCTAATACGCGGTATCGGGTTCGTGAATGGAAAGAATATTTATGGAGATGATGCAGGCGGTAAAATGGACAACAATAAAAGCCGTGAAGGAGACAGAAGAAAGGTTAAGGTAATTTAAAGTTTTGAGCTTTGTTTCAGATGCGAGGAAACCTGGTCAGACCCAATGATGTACGTAGAAAGAGTACATTCTTAGGACTAGTCACGCTGCAATTACGGGAGCAGATGGTTTCCAGCTGAAGACGCCATGGAGACACCGGAGTTTACAGCTCATGGAGCGGGGGCAGAGAGCGGTGATTCCAATGGTCCTACCTCGGGCAGGTGTACACGATGAGGATGGGGTGCCTGGCTGTCCGGACGACATCCACAGCACACCGTGACTCTGGCCGTCAAGTAGACAGGCCGCAGAAGTAGTATATTTGCCCTCTAACAGGCAGAACGCAGGGTCCTCCGATTCTGAACGGCTCCTTCCTCCTCTACTCCTCCCTCGTTATCCTGATGCTCATCCCCAACCTGCATTGTCTTCGTTTCGTCGCACACCGCTTCAACTAGAGCTTGGCCAGCCTTCTTTTTATTGTACCATCCTATCACACAATTTATTGCCCTCTCATTCCTCCAACAATACTTCTAGATCCGCCTCTGTAGAAATAGTTCTCGTTGTAAACGTGGCCAGGCTCAGATTCAAAGGGCGGCCAGTACGCATTTAGTCATTCTTGGCACCGTCTCTAGTGTCACAGCTCTGACCGTAGCCGTTTGCTGTTGGTTTGCAGACACTGGAGTCTGAGTGCTGATGGTAAGTTAATCGGCGTATATATATATATATATATATATATATATATATATATATATATATATATATATATATATATATATTGATTGATTGTAGGGTTTAACGCGCCGACGCAACGACGCAGGCGATGAGGCGCGCCGTAGTGGAGGGCTCCGGATTAATTTTGACCACCTGGGGATCTTTAACGTGCGCCGAAATCTCGTACACACGGGCGTTTTTGTCGCCTCCATCAGAAAAGCGGCCGCCGCGGCCGGGAATCGAACCCGCGGTTTCGTGCTACCGAGGCCCTCGCTAGGCTTTCGCAGATTAATATAGTAAGTAAATGAGGCAGCCTTGGTGCCTAGGTAGCCTTGGTTCTGGCAGCCTTGATGCCTAGGTAGCATAAGAGGGCTTCCCGCCAGTTACCCGCTCATGACAGGCTGTAGACGTTTCAGTCACGCCCTGGAGGTTAAAAAGGAGGTCCCCTTCTCCCCGTGTAGTCAGAGTGGCGCTGGCTACCACCCTCAAGCGTCAGATACACTTCTAGTAAATATAAATAGCCCAGAAAGTGAAAGAGAACACAGTCGCCCAGATAGCCGAAATGGTAAGGCATTCGAGATCTAATCGAAAGGCGTGGGTTCGGTCCCCACTCTGGGCGCGTGTTTTTCTTTCTTTCTTTCTTCCTTATATTTAAAAAATCTTAACTTCAATAACTATAGTAAAAAATAGAGCCTAACCACACCCCTATGCCTCCTTTGGCGTTGTAGACTGCCTACCTATGTTTCTGTATTTCCTCAACGAGCCCCAAATTTACTTACTATATTAATCTGCGAAAGCCTAGCGAGGGTCTCGGTTCTGGCAGCCTTGATGCCTAGGTAGCATAAGAGGGCTTCCCGCCAGTTACCCGCTCAAGACAGGCTGTAGACGTTTGAGTCACGCCCCGGGGGTTAAAAAGAAGGTCCCCTTCTCCCCGTGTAGTCAGAGTGGCACTGGCTACCACCCTCAAGCGTCAGATACACTTCTAGTAAATATAAATAGCCCAGAAAGTGAAGGAGAACACAGTCGCCCAGATAGCCGAATTGGTAAGGTATTCGAGATCTAATCGAAAGGCGTGGGTTTGGTCCCCACTCTGGGCGCGTGTTTTTCTTTCTTTCTTTCTTCCTTATATATAAAAAAATCTTAACTTCATTACCTATAGTAAAAAATAGAGCCTAACCACACCCCTATGCCTCATTTGGCGTTGTAGACTGCCTACCTATGTTTCTGTATTTCCTCAACGAGCCCCTCAATTACTTACTATATTAATCTGCGAAAGCCTAGCGAGGGTCTCGGTTCTGGCAGTCTTGATGCCTAGGTAGCATAAGAGGGCTTCCCACCAGTTACCCGCTCATGACAGGCTGTAGACGTTTGAGTCACGCCCCGGGGGTTAAAAAGAAGGTCCCCTTCTCCCCGTGTAGTCAGAGTGGCGCTGGCTACCACCCTCAAGCGTCAGATACACTTCTAGTAAATATAAATAGCCCAGAAAGTGAAGGAGAACACAGTTGCCCAGATAGCCGAATTGGTAAGGCTTTCGAGATCTAATCGAAAGGCGTGGGTTCGGTCCCCACTCTGGGCGCGTGTTTTTCTTTCTTTCTTTCTTCCTTATATATAAAAAAATCTTAACTTCATTAACTATAGTAAAAAATAGAGCCTAACCACACCCCTATGCCTCATTTGGCGTTGTAGACTGCCTACCTATGTTTCTGTATTTCCTCAACGAGCCCCTCATTTACTTACTATAGTAATCTGCGAAAGCCCAGCGAGGGTCTCGGTTCTGGCAGCCTTGATGCCTAGGTAGCATAAGAGGGCTTCCCGCCAGTTACCCGCTCATGACAGGCTGTAGACGTTTGAGTCACGCCCCGGGGGTTAAAAAGAAGGTCCCCTTCTCTCCGTGTAGTCAGAGTGGCGCTGGCTACCACCCTCAAGCGTCAGATACACTTCTAGTAAATGTAAATAGCCCAGAAAGTGAAGGAGAACACAGTCGCCCAGATAGCCGAATTGGTAAGGCATTCGAGATTTAATCGAAAGGCGTGGGTTCGGTCCCCACTCTGGGCGTGTGTTTTTCTTTCTTTCTTTCTTCCTGATATTTAAAAAATCTTAACTTAATTAACTATAGTAAACAATAGAGCCTAACCACACCCCCATGCCTCCTTTGGCGTTGTAGAATGCCTACCTATGTTTCTGTATTTCCTCAACGAGCCCCTCATTTACTTACTATGTTAATCTGCGAAAGCCTAGCGAGGGTCTCGGTTCTGGCAGCATTGATGCCTAGGTAGCATAAGAGGGCTTCCCGCCAGTTACCCGCTCATGACAGGCTGTAGACGTTTGAGTCACGCCCCGGGGGTTAAAAAGAAGGTCCCCTTCTCCTCGTGTAGTCAGAGTGGCGCTGGCTACCACCCTCAAGCGTCAGATACACTTCTAGTAAATATAAATAGCCCAGAAAGTGAAGGAGAACACAGTCGCCCAGATAGCCGAATTGGTAAGGCATTCGAGATCTAATCGAAAGGCGTGGGTTCGGTCCCCACTCTAGGCGCGTGTTTTTCTTTCTTTCTTTCTTCCTTATATTAAAAAAAATCTGTACTTCATTAACTATAGTGAAAAATAGAGCCTAAACACACCCCTATGCCTCCTTTGGCGTTGTAGACTGCCTACCTATGTTTCTGTATTTCCTCAACGAGCACCTCATTTACTTACTGTGTTAATCTGCGAAAGCCTAGCTAGGGTCTCGGTTCTGGCAGCCTTGATGCCTAGGTAGCATAAGAGGGCTTCCCGCCAGTTACCCACTCATGACAGGCTGTACACGTTTGAGTCACGCCCCGGGGGTTAAAAAGAAGGTCCCCTTCTCCCCGTGTAGTCAGAGTGGCGCTGGCTACCACCCTCAAGCGTCAGATACACTTCTAGTAAATATAAATAGCCCAGAAAGTGAAGGAGAACACAGTCGCCCAGATAGCCGAATTGGGAAGGCATTCGAGATCAAATCGAAAGCCGTGGGTTCGGTCCCCACTCTGGGCGCGTGTTTTTCTTTCTTTCTTTCTTCCTTATATTTAACAAAAATCTTCACTTCATTAACTATAGTAAAAAATAGAGCCTAACCACACCCCTATGCCTCCTTTGGCGTTGTCGACTGCCGACCTATGTTTCTGTATTTCCTCAACGAGCCCCTCATTTACTTACTATAGTAATCTGCGAAAGCCTAGTGAGGGTCTCGGTTCTGGCAGCCTTGATGCCTAGGTAGCATAAGAGGGCTTCCCGCCAGTTACCCGCTCATGACAGGCTGTAGACGTTTGAGTCACGCCCCGGGGGTTAAAAAGAAGGTCCCCTTCTCTCCGTGTAGTCAGAGTGGCGCTGGCTACCACCCTCAAGCGTCAGATACACTTCTAGTAAATATAAATAGCCCAGAAAGTGAAGGAGAACACAGTCGCCCAGATAGCCGAATTGGTAAGGCATTCGAGATTTGATCGAAAGGCGTGGGTTCGGTCCCCACTCTTGGCGCGTGTTTTTCTTTCTTTCTTTCTTCCTTATATTTAAAAAAATCTTAACTTAATTAACTATAGTAAAAAATAGAGCCTAACCACACCCCTATGCCTCATTTGGCGTTGTAGACTGCCTACCTATGTTTCTGTATTTCCTCAACGAGCCCCTCATTTACTTACTATATTAATCTGCGAAAGCCTAGCGAGGGTCTCGGTTCTGGCAGCATTGATGCCTAGGTAGCATAAGAGGGCTTCCCGCCAGTTACCCGCTCATGACAGGCTGTAGACGTTTGAGTCATGCCCCGGGGGTTAAAAAGAAGGTCCCCTTCTCCCCGTGTAGTCAGAGTGGCGCTGGCTACCACCCTCAAGCGTCAGATACACTTCTAGTAAATATAAATAGCCCAGAAAGTGAAGGAGAACACAGTCGCCCAGATAGCCGAATTGGTAAGGCATTCGAAATCTAATCGAAAGGCATGGGTTCGGTCCCCACTCTGGGCGCGTGTTTTTCTTTCTTTCTTTCTTCCATATATTTAAAAAAAATCTTAACTTCATTAACTATAGTAAAAAATAGAGCCTAACCACACCCCTATGCCTCCTTTGGCGTTGTAGACTGCCTACCTATGTTTCTGTATTTCCTCAACGAGCCCCTCATTTACTTACTATATATATATATATATATATATATATATATATATATATATATATATATATATATATATATATATATATATATATACAGATATAGTAAAAAGGGGCGCAATAAAAAACACAACAAGTTTACTTCGAAAACATAACTTTACATCGACGTTTCGGACGGGGACCGTCCTTTATCAAGAGTAATATTTTACAGAATGGAAGCGGTTTATATACAGTTCAAGCACTTGAGGTTCCGGGGCGGTGACATACTTTTAAGATTGGAAGCGAGGAGGAAGAGAGAAAAGCGCATTGAAACATGAGAGAAAAAGCCAGCAATAAAGAAGCACAAACTTGAAAAGCATAAATATGTGAGAGAGGGGGATGGAAAGGCAGAGGTGGGGACGGGCAAACTAAAAAGAACCGAGAGGACACGACAAACAGAAGCTTAGGAGCGATGGGAGACACGTAATTGCGTGGTCGACAGGGATGACCCACAGGGGCGGCGAGTGGTACCTGGCCGCAGCCATCACAGGCCAATAATATGCAAGGGTTGTTGTACGCGCGCCGCTTCCAAGACTCCCGTGCCAGGAGCGCGTGTTTTTCGTCGGCCCTGAAAGACGCACCGCCATCTGCTCCCCCCCACCCCTCCTGCTCAGTTCGCGGAAGCCGTAATGTGTCGCCGTGTCGGAGAAAACCGGGAAGAAACGGGCCGCCCCAGTCGCGCTGGCGAGAAGATAAGCAATCGAAAGTCCGAATGAGAGTGATTATGTCTGAGTGAGGAGACATGAATCACGTTGCCTGCAGAGACAGCGAGAATAGTAAGTCAACGTGAGCGATAGGGGGCACATAATTGCGTGGTTGACAGGGGTGACGAGTTGTAAGCGCCCGCGGTCAGCGCCCGTGAACAATATGCGAGGGGTGTCCTACGTACGCGTGCCCTGAAGACTCCCGAGCGAGGGGCGCAGGGTTTTGCCGGCTCCCGAAGATGATCCCCCATTCAGTTCCCTCCAGCCCTCCTCCCAGTCAGTGTCTGCGCCAAAGTCGTAAAGTGCCCACGTGTTCGAGAAACCTGAGAAGAAAGGAGGCGCCCCCCGTCGCGATGGCGATAAGAGGGCTAAGCTGTCGAGTGATAGTAATTATGTCTGAGTGGAGAGACAGTGAAAGTAGTAAGCCAACGGGGGAGAAAAAGAGAGGGATACCAGTGCCACAAATCAAAACAGAAACAGGGCGAAGGTCAAAGGCGATAGCCGCGCACACGCGCACACAAGTAGCAAACACGCACAAACGACCAAGTGGCCATGGAAAGAAGGAAAGACGCCAATGGCTTGACCGATTGACCCAAACAACGAAATCAACCGAGTGGCCGATAAAGCAAGCAACATAAACAGTGACAAGACAGTTTCTTTTGATACGCGGGTACACTGGGTGAGACAAAACAGTATCAAAGGTGTCAAGAAGAATGACGTATAGAAGCAATTCTCTAGAAATTAGGTATAGAAACAATCGTGTATAGAAACAAGAACAATGACGTGTAGAGACATTCTTACACCATGCTGTGCTTATAGATATACACGCGTACACGGTCAACTCCTAAATAACACAATGTTTATACATAATTACAGTGAGCAGATTTTTCACATCACCACAACCTACCGATCAAAAAAAAAGCAGCAGAGGTGTGCGTTACGGGGACAAAAACGAAAAACTCCCCTCTTGTTCATTTATTCCACCTGCAACTGTGTTGAATGTGTGGATTAGAAATGATTCAAACATCTCTCTTTCGTTGTGTGTTCTAAACTTCGATTTTAGCACGGTCACCGTGAATTTGTCAAAAGAGTGACCAAGACAAGTAACGTGTTTTGAGACAGGGAGGTGAGGCAGCGTTTTGGTGTGTTGTCTGTGGTTAATAATTCGTACTCGCAGTGGTGTTTCCGTCTGACCGATGTACTGTGCGCTGCATACAGTGCACTGAAGAAGGTACACAACATTAGCACTATCACAATCGAAGGTTCCGCGTATTTGAAAGGAGAAGCTAGTGGCAGTGCTTTCAGCAACAAGAGTTTTTGGCATCATGAGGCAAAGCTTACAGCAGGGTTTGTTGCATGGTCCAGAGCCTTGAAATTGGGAAGTTTCAGTTTTTGAAGAAGTTATCATATCTTTCAGGTTTTTTGCTCGCCTATATACGACGCGGGGCGGTTCAGGGAAGACACGTCGCATTCGATCACTTTCCAGAAGGATGTTGTGATGTTTTCGCAAAATTGTTTTTACGTTCGGAGCGGAGGCCGAGTATGTTAGAACCAAGTTGGTTCGAGGTTTATCAGTTTGGACGTTGCTGCTGCTGTTTATTAGTTCAAGTCTGTCCAGTGTTTTCGATTTTTCAATGGCATCGTTTATTACGGGAAGAGGGTATTGTTGGCGGGTTAAATCATTGCGTAGTTGGTCACAGTTGGCGGCAAAGTCTTGAGGGTTGGAACATATTCTTTTGAATCAGATGGACTGGCTGTAGGGAATTCCGGTTTTGCAATGGCGAGCATGGCGGCTGTGAAAGTTTAGATACTGGTGTCGGTCAATGGGTTTTCTGAAAAGTGATGTTGTCAGTTTACCGCCAGATATTTGCACGCTTACGTCCAAAAAGTTTATGCTACAGGCAGAGTACGAGTGAGAGAACCTGATGTCGCTGTGGACATTGTTGATGCTTCAATAAACGTAAGGAGAGCATCCTCTCCGTGAGGCCAGATCAGAAATATGTCGTCAATGAATCTCTTATAGAAGAGCGGCTTTAACGGGTAGTCGCCTAGGAACTTGTTTTCCAAATTTCCCATGAAGATGTTGGCATAATTGGGACCAATCTTTGTGCCCATAGAGGTGCCATTGATTTGCACATAATGGTTATTGTTGAACTCAAAGTTATTCATTTCCAGAATTATGTTCAAGAGTTGCCCAAGCGTCTGATTATCGATTCATCTGTTAAGCGGCTCCATTTCCTCATAAGCAAGTATTACTGAGTTTATGCCATCTTCGTGAGGGATGTTTGTGTATAGCGAGGCCACATCCAGGGTCACTAAAAGGCTATTTTCAGGTATACTGAGGTTAATTGTTTGGGCAAGGAAATGGGTGGTGTCTCTAATGTAGGAGGGAAGAGAGCATGGTATGTTCCGTATCAAACCGTCCACAAAACTGGATATGTATTCGGACACTGTGCCTATGCCAGAATTATATATATATATATATATATATATATATATATATATATATATATATATATATATATATAACGTTAGTAGAGACAGAGACACACAAGAAAGACGTTAGAAACTAAAAATATGTGTCCTGACGTTTCAGGAAGAGGACTTCCTTTCCTGAAACGTCAGTAACCTTATTGTTATTTTGCTACGGCCTTCTGGTGTGTCTCTGTCTCTACTGATCGTATATATATATATATATATATATATATATAAGGGGTTGGTAGAGACAGAGACAAACGAGAAAGACGTAGAAAACAGAAATAAGTTTACTGACGTTTCAGGGAGAGGACTCCCTTTTTTCAGAGTACAAAACAAGTGCGTTTCAGAGTTATATATATATATACAGAAAATGTAGCAGGGGCGAGGGCAAGGTAAGAGGAGGGAGAGTTTGTACAAATGGATCATGGTTGGTGGGTAGCAAAAGAATGAAGAGAGAGCGGGAAAATAAATTATAAAAACGATAATAAGAACACACAATCACGTGTTACGAACATAGGAAAAAGGAGAAAGAGAAGAACCAAACACCGAGAAAGAAATAAATAATTATACAAAAAATAAATAACAAGGTAATTTTCCCCTCCCCTGTGGCAACGGAGGTGAAAGAGCAGTAAAAACAAGATATGCCCATGCACGTGTTTGACATGGACAACGAAGACGTTCCAAAGAAGATATGCCAATGCACACGAAGGGCGAACATCTGCCCATACACACCCGTTCTAAGATTCCGGGTAAGGTGATTGAAACAACAGACACGTGGCTTCTGTTGGTGGGAGGCAAGGGTCGCGCCCAAAAGCAGTAGGACAGGCACTTTCGACAGGAAATGAGTGTACAATGGTATACAAGGAGCGGGGATGTGGCTGTGAGGGTGTGGCTGATCTTGCTAGCCACATCCGCGAGCTTTGCTTCACTCAAAGCGCTGCAATCCTCCTGGGTGGCGCGAGGTCGCATGAATCGCCACCCAACCTCCCGCAGGCGCCTCATACGAACATGACTTCCCACCGCTGCCTCTGCTCCCGTCCAGCCCAACGCCCGCCACGACGACCCCGGACACACGGGCCAACCGGCCAACCCCGCGTGCCGCCGTGACCACCGTGGCCATGGACCTTCAGCTGAGCGCCAGGGACCTACACACAGAGTCCCCGGACGCCCGCCGCAGCCTGCAACCCGTACGTGCTCCTGCGACCACGGCCTCGGTGCACCGGCGCATTGCCTCCAGCCCAATTTCAAGAGTGCGCCACGCCCAGAGCCTGCCGCGCCCCCCTCGGGAAGTACAACGGCCACCGGAGTCTCAACCACAACCGAGCCACTGGAAAACGCCAGCAGCGAATCCGCACTGCTATCGGACGCCCCAAAGCCAGCCTACAACCTCCGCAAGAAAGTGTCTTCTGCGCCGACAAAGTGACTAGGCTCCAAAAAACCCGGTAATGCAGCTTCCTACCCAGTATCAAAACAGTTCTTAAAATTAAGAAAGATTACTGAAAAACGCATACGTTCCCAACTGCACGTTTCCGCACATTCACAGTATTTGTCTGCAGAGGTAGCTCCCATGGGTTTGAGGGTTAGGCTGCAAGCCTTCAATATTAGGTCCCCAAGGTTTTTTTTCTCGTGTACACGAGTCTGGGTGATCTTAAAAAAATTGTGCAGAACCGATTGCTATGTTTTATTATGTTGAAATCTTTGTAAGTATGTTAACTCGGGGAGCCATTGCTGAGTAGGTCAGTACAAGGGTGGCCTGAGACGCGCTGTGAGTCCCCTGTAGGCTCCGCCCTGATAGAGCTCTGTTTCTATTGCATCGTTAACGACAAGTCTTGGGTAGTTCTGTTCCACAAGGGAGGTTTGAGTTTTTGCGTATGCCTGTCAAAGTCCGAGCAGTTCGAGCACATTTTGCAGTATCTTTTGGCATGAGGTTTTGGAATGCTGGCCTTACAGCTCCGGGGATGGCTTCTATGAAAATGGAGGTATCGCTTCCGGTCCATTGGCTTCCCATATAGTGTTGACACGGTAACATCTTGGAAAGTAATGATGTTGTCAGATATCTTACGGGTGAAACTGATTGAAGCATAAACTGCATAAAATTGTCAATAAAACTTATGAGTCTTGTTTTTCCGGAGCAGCACACAAGAAATATCTGGTCTAGAAACCTTGTGCAAAATAGTGGTTTGATAAGGAAGTCTTTCAGAAAGCGAATTTCCAACGACGTCAAGAAAATGTTTGCGTAATTTGTGGTCATTTCTGTTCCCAATGCTGTTCCATTGAGTTTAATGTAAAGAATTTTGTGAAATTCGAGCTAATTGGGATTCGATACTAGGCCCAGAAATGCAGGAAGGTTACCCTTGTGGATGTCCACCGATACTGCTGGTTTTTGAATGCTGCAACAGTGGCCGCTATGCCGTCTTGATGTGGGATATTGGTATAGAGTGAAAAAACATTCATGGTCACGAGAAGGCTTCCCGGGGGACTTCCTATGTTTCAAATGTTGGGGAGAAAGTGACCGGTATCCTTATTGTAGGAAGGAAAAGTTGATACAATGTGACAAATGAGGTAGTTAATGAAGTTAGAAAGTTCTTCCGTTGCAGTGCCGTTGCCTGTGACTATGGGGCGACCAGGATGGTTCGGCTTGTGAATTTGTGGGAGCAAATAAAAATGCCGGGCTACTGCGTATGTCGGCGAAATGGCTCTCATCATAGCAGAAGTTATCCTTTGTCTGTCAACAGTAATGCCAGTGTTTCTTTGATTTCGTTTTGAATTTCGGGTGTAGGACCAGTAAGGACTTCTTTGTGAAACTTAGTGTCACTTAGCTGGCGGAACCCTTCCTGAATGTAGTCGGCTTTGTCCAGGACCACTGTTGCGCCGCTCTTGTCCGCCAGTTTGTTGACCATTTCTCTATCATATCGCAGCTCCTCCAGGGGTGTTCGCTCCTCGCTAAGCAAGTTATCGCTGATGGGCTGGTGTTTAAAATACGCTTTATGTCCTTTGGTACCACGGATATGTACAGGTTCAAATGTTTAACCCTTTATTCCTTTAGTGTCCAAGATTTGTCCGATAGCATGGGCACGCTGTCTTGCCTCCCCGTATCGTGTTCATGAAAGTACTCCATTAGGCGCACATTTCGCGAAAACATATGAAGGTCCTGATACAGTTGAAATTCATAGAATTTACCAGAGGTTCGACAAAACATTAGGCCATTATAAAATCGGTTTTTTGGGGCCCTGAAAGCGCTTTGCAATAGAGATTAACCGCGCTAGTTGGTGTGTTTTGATATTTTCGTCGATGGGCCAGCGATTATTTACGTAAGTTGTTTTTATTTAACCTTTTCAGCGATGGGTGAGAGATTGGCCATTTTGGTTGTGTTTTGACCTTCTCACCGAGGGGTGTGCGTTTAGTGCAAGGAGCTGCTTGGGCGCGTGGGGCCTCAAGTGACTGAGTTGGGCGACGTCCACTTTCTCCCGTTGTAATTTTTTCTGTTTCCTCTGCAAAATATTGTTTTTCCTTTCGGCTGAATATGTGTTCAATGCCTCTATTTCTAAATGAGGAAGCTCAGCCTGATGGAGCTGCAGGCGCTCCTCGATCCTCAGCTCCGTAGCCCGGCGTGCACTGTGCTGAACCACTATTCTAGTAAGTTGGAGACGCGTCAGACAGCGTGTTCTGCCACCATTTTTTTCGTAATCATTAAAAGTTGTCACGGAGTTTGTTAACCCCACACTAAGACCCTTCGCTGCTACTTGATCTACAATACACGCTGACAAACGGGAAGCATGAAGGTAGAGCGTATCTTCTTGACAAATATTTTCTAATTGAAAAAAAATTCGGGGGACCATGTCTGCTTGGGGCGAGTCATACATCTTAGTGCCGTCAGCCACTCGGACACTGGGGGTCTATGGGAGGTCGGTGCGTCATTCGCCGGCGACGTTCTGTTCTATCGCAAAGTGGCCCGCCTGGTTGGAAAGCAGCCCCACGGTGCGACCACTTTGTCAGACCCATCGCCCATCGCCCCACCATCATTGAACGAAGTCGGCATCTTCTGGATCCAAAACGATGACCGCCAACTCAGCGGCGCCCGGAAATGCTGGGCGAACAGGCCGGCACCTTCGAAACTTGGTTAGAGGCTGTCGAAGGCGACGATTCGAATGAGTGTCAGCTTCTCGAGGGCAAGTGACATGAAGCGCACACAAGGTCCGAGCTTGTTTTCATGGCATAACCATTTCACAATGCGTTGTGGGGGCTCAGTTCCTCCTTGAACCACAACGCGATGCGGTGATTGTTGCCGCTGCGGCGGCAGTTGGGTGCTCGTGGAAGGGGAAGGCTGAAAAAGATGTCTCCGACCTCCGGGCGCATCTCGCGAATACGGTACAGAATACGATGCAATGCAGCGGAGGAACCGGAAAAGCTGTTCCTCGCAATGACCGTAGTCCCGACATAGATGATCAGCTTCACCAAGACTCGAGGTAGGTACTCAAGCATTGCCGGAATGTATCCGTACAGAGCGCCAACGTAAGAGATAAACGCGTGAGCTCCGAGGTCACTAAGGGCAAAAGTGTTGATGAACATACTTGATGATCAAGTCTAACCTAATTGAGAACTTGGGGACCCTTACAGAAATTGGGGGTCTTAGGGGTTCTGGCAACAAAGACACAATACTGGTAGGGTTTCTTCTTCAATGGGCCAGTTCAGCATAGAGCATAGTGAGGGAGACAATAGCCTGTTGTCCCTTTTCTAACAATATTTAATTCCCAACAGTGTCGGAAGGGGAACTTCCGTCATCAGAGTTTCTGTTTGAATAAATCCAAAACTTCTATACACCCGTTGCATATGCGGGACTCATTTTCTCCTCACCCTAGTCAAAAAGAAGAACCCTAGTGGAAAGTGAGGCAGAAGGAGCAGTAGCAACAATATTTCCTAACTATACAGCAGCGGCAACGCCAAGTGTAGAAGGAGAGGGGATAAAAGAAAAATATACCGTTGCCAGTGGGAAGCAGCCCCAATCGCAACGTTGACGGAGAGCAACCGGAGGCATAAAGCACAACCGATGCATGTCCACACGAACCAACCAGCACCCACACAGACATTTATGTGGACCTCACCCCTAGCAGCCCCCCTTAACAACCGACTCCGAGCAAAAAAGTGTCAACCCAGAGGTCCGCTCAGACCAAACACAAATGACTACCACCAACTAGACTGGATGCTCGAACCCTTAAATCCCGCCCTTTCCTTAAAGCTCGAATACTAGCCCGAAAGAAACCAACTACAGATTTTAGCTCAAAACATACTCCTCGTATCTCTAAAGCAAAAAGGTCCCTAATGCCTCCGCGTAAATGTTAGTTTATCCCTTGGTTTCCGCCTTCCTGCACTGGCTGCCAGGTGGAAAGGTATTCTGAATAAAGTGTGTAAGAATGATTGGTTTGAGCGAGTTGGTGGATACTAACATACCAAAAAACTAACATAATAACATACTAACATAGTCGGTGCATACTAGTTGGAACATACTGGTGCATGCTAGTTTGTGCATATTGCTACTCAGGGCCGTGTGTCGTCGTTTTTTGTCCCGTCTTTTTGCGCTGTTTTGAATTTCAGTCAGTCTGAATATAGCTTCGTGTTTCTTCTTAGAAGTTCTTACACATCATTGTAAGAGCCAACTTAGCCTCATCAATGACCACATTGATGCTTTTCCGCTGACTGAGCACAAGAGACTAGATCCTAATATTTCTGGAAATTGCAAGGAAAATGACCTGAGCAATGAGCAAGCAGGTATGTTTTAATTAACGTCACCAGCTTTCCCTCGCGAAATACAGCTTGCACTGTAAAAAATAAGCTTCTGGATAATCCTTACTTTGGAGTATTAGGTCATGTAACGTCTCCCATCGACAAAGAAATTGCTGTAGTAGAACCTCCCTCGCGAACCAATAATCATATTGTACAAACGAGCTCTTTCGGTACCTGCACCACCAACGTTACTGAAATTTCCAAATCAGTACGACCTACCAAAAAGTTACCCTAGAACGATGCCTATCTTTACGTCCCACTAATGACCTCGTGAATGAATACGAGTTACGCAAAGATCTCACTGAATTCTCTTGTAGAATGAGACTAAGAGAGTTTCGTTTTGGAAAAACTGGACCAACCTCATATTAATGAGCACACCCTCTGCCCACCTATCGCGTGGAATTCAAATGTAGATCAATCTCTGGAATTAGATCTGTACTTAGAGTCACTATCAAGAGGAATTTTGACAGTAACTAATCCATAAATCAAGCGCAAGCACCTAACTTCATCGTAAGAAGTTACCCGAATCGCGTATCAGCCGGAACCGACACAGTCATAAAGCCTTCCGACAAAGGTGGTAGCGTAGTTGTTTTACCAATGCGAAAATACATAGACGAAGCCCATAGGAAGCTTGACAACCCTTGAAACCGAACAATAAGAGGGCAGGACGTTTTTACCTATCCCGAAAGTCCCCAAAGCCCCATAGAATTATTGTTTACAACCGAGATTACTGGGATGCCCGTACTTTCGAATAACGATACCCCAACCGAAGCATTACCTCTGTTTCTGAATAATTAGCTATCCGACATTCCGTATCATCTTCCTTCATTTGTTCACGAAACCCTCGCACTTCCTCCGCATAATAGAAGATGTGAGGATGCGCTGCTCACCGGACAGGGGTCGCCGGATAGAAGTGAAGAGGAAGAAGTGGGAGTGTGGTAGCGGAAAATGATCGCTTGGGGAAGGAAGCGAGGAGGACGAGGAAGGTAGATGGTCGTGGCAGGACAGCTGTAAGAATAAGGTTCGGGGAAGAATCTGCGTTACGAGCACGAGAACGTTCTTAGAACCTTCGTTACGAGGCGCATCTAACTCGCTGACGTCGACGCAGCTCAGCCGAGACTGACCACGGAGCACCCGGGCCGGATCACTCATCGGCCGCAGCACCGGACCGACAAGGGCACCGCGGCAGCGCCCCGAGCCTACCGCACGGGAAAAAGGAACTCGACTCTGCAGCAACCAGCGCCAGTGTCAAGGAGGCGCAGCGCCAGCCGCCATCACACCGAGCAAGCGCACCGGCGCAGATCACTGACGCCATGTACTGCCACATGTGAGCGCGAACACTTTTGAGTTAAGAACTTTGTTGTGTCCGACATCTACTCGTTTGATTGTATTAGTTTATAGCTATTTTTTGTATCTTCCTAATTTTGTCTTGTGAATAGAGTCTGCCCTTGTCTGACGCCACCTGCCTCGATTCTCCGTCAGTTAAGGTTAACCTTCTGGTCTACAAAACAACCCCCATTTATACAGAAGAGATAAAACAGAGTGGGCGCCAACCCAGTGGATCTCGCCTGGTTACTCCTAAAGTTGCCTCCTCGTATACGAGCATCCCTTTCGTCGAAGGAATCGAAGCTATTACAAAAGCTTTATCGCAGAACCCGCACCATCATGCGCTAGAATTGTGGATATCGTTATTAAAGCTAGTTTTAACACTCCAAATATTTTAATTTAACTTGTCTTACTTCTTGCAAGTTTCTGGAAGAAACATGGGTTCTTCATTCGCGCTGACCTATTCCAATATCTTTATGGGGCATCTCGAAGTCATCCTGTTAAAGTCTTTTCCGCATACACCTGAGGCGTACTCCCGCTACATAAACGACATCTTCATACTTTAGGAACACGGTTGTGACACTCTCGAAACGTTTATTACTCATCTCAGTTCTTTGCATCACAGTGTTAAATTCTCATGCCAGCATTCTGAAAAAGAAGTGAGCCTCCTTTCAAGAAACAGTATATATAAAACTACACTTTTTCAAAACCTGTAGGAGGCAGCAGTATCTAGATTATATAAGCTATCACCCGAGACACTGCAAAGAAGGTATATTTGTAGGACAAGCCACCAGACCTTGAAGAGTAGGCAGTGATGACAGTGACTACGTAAAGCATATAGAGCAAGTCAAATCCACTGTTATGAACAGGAACCCCCCCAAAAGCTCGCTCAATCAGGCGTACCAATGTGCATTTAATCTCAGAAGGGACGACCTGGTCGACAACCAGCGACAAAACGAAAGTGCCAGGCCGCCTGCCCTAATATCTAAACTTTGAAATGCCCTCCCTAACGTAGACAATATCTTGAGGAAATATTACCCGATTTTAGCCAGTAACGACCGAGTTGAATAGACATTTCCGGAAGCACCAAGGGCCACCTATCGGAGAAATAAGAACATAAAAGATGTTTAGTGCATGCTAACGCAGGGCCTTCACAGCAACCATTTATAGCCAGTTGTTACCTTCCCAGATGCAAGGTTTTCTGGCACGTAAAAGCTGAGCCAGTAATTATGTTCACAAGACTAACTTAACTTTTCCCTGCACTTTTTAACGTTGTGTATATATTGTAATGCTTAATGTGTCACAAAACTTATACAGGCGAAGCGAGTCAACCTATGAGCCTACGTGGTAACGGTCTCTGGGCAGATACTCCTAGAAAATTTTCTAGATACTCCTAGAAAATCTCCTAGATACTCCTAGTTTCTGCTGGAGCCTGGCATTTCACCCTACCAGGCCACAATTTTGATGACCTTAAGTTGTATACAATACAATCTACCTTAAAGTCTCCTACGAACAGAAAAGACAGAGAAATCTACTTATTCACAAATTCAACGCCATAGAACCTGCTGTATTATTGCGTCGATGGGCTACTTTGAATCTGAAGGGGGAGGGAGAAGAGGTCCCGCCTTCATTTATTGAGGGGGACCGAGAGGTTGGCAGTAGGCGAACAGCGCGGAGATTGGTGAGCCATGGCTCCGGTGGTGGTCATGCGTGGCAGAGTGTGAGTTCGGTGCTGTCGGCTCGGTGTCTCGATCCCAACTGCCGGCCGCGTGACTCGTGCCATGTGGCTCGCGGCTCATGACGATGTGCAGTCACGTGGTGCACTGCTCCGGTGGCGCAAACTCCCTCGGCTGCCCCAGCCGAGCTGATTACAAATCCTTGCGATAATCACAGGAAATAAAGCGAACAATCACTCTGCCTCCGAAAAAACTGCCTGGCTATCATATGGGCCATTTCAAAAATTCGCCCATACATGTATAGTAGACCGTTCAAGGTTGTGACAGACCACCATGCGCAGTGTTGGCTAGAAAATTTGAAGGACCCGTCTGGCCGTCTTGGGCGATGGAGTTTGCGCCTGCAAGAGTTCGACGTTACAATCGTCTACAAATCCGGCAGGAAACACTCCGGCACCGACTGCCTGTCACGCGCCCCTGTGGACCCACCACCACAACACTCCGATGAAGACAGCTAGTTCTTCGGAGTCGTCACGGAGAGTGACCTAGCCGCCCAGCAGCGTGCCGACCCCGACTTGCGCGTCAGGATCGGCTACCTCGAAGGACGCGACGTCGCCGTGCCTAGGACCTTCAAACGCAACCTACCAGCATTCAGCCTCAAAAAGTTCAGCCCCGGAACGAGAACGAATTATCTACTTGCCATCCCCGCAGACCTGCGTGACGAAATTTTGGAAGCGCGCCACAACGAGTTGTCTTCCTGACATCTCGGCACAGCTCGCACTATTGCAAAAATTAAGGCGAAGTACTTCTGGCCCCGCCCCACATCCGACATCACCAACTACGTTCGGAGTTTCCGTGACTGCCAGCAACGAAAAACGCCATCGACAAGACCCGCCGGACTTCTGCAACCGATCGCCGTCCCATTGAGGCCATTTCAACAGATTGGAAAGGACCTTGTTGGTTCGTTTCCTACGTCACGATCAGAGAACAAGTGGATTGTCGTAGCGCCAAACAACATGACGCGATACGCGGAGACCGCCACTCTTCCGACGGGAACTGCACAAGAAGTCTTCAAGTTCTTTATAAACCAAGTTGTGCTGCGACATGGAGCCCCTGGTGTCCTAATCACGGACCGCGGAACTGCCTTTACTCCGGAACTTATGCAAAGGATCTTACGCTACAGCAACACGGCTCACCGAAGAACGACGGCGTACTACCCCCAAAAGAACGGACTAACGGACCGTCTGAGCAAGACGATTGCGAATATGCTGTCCATGTACGTAGACGTTGAGCATAAGACTTGGGGCGAAGTCCTACCGTATGTCACGTTTGCGTACAATACAGCGACGCAAGGAACTACGCAGATGACACCGTTCGAGCTTGTCTTCAGAAGACGGCCGATTACGATGCTCTACGCCATCCTTCCGCACGTAGAAGACGACGACCTTAACGCCGACGTCCAAGGATACCCTCAACGTTCGGAGGAGGCCCGCCAGCTCGCTCGAGTTGGTATAACTGGCCAGCAGCTGGTGGATGCCGGACGCGATATTCTTCGATGCCGACACTCCGAGTACCACTCTGGGGATCGTGTGTGGGTTTCGACTCCCATCCGAAAACGTGGACTCAGTAAGAAGCTTCTGTGACGGTATTTCAAACCCTACCAGATCCTATGACGTGTCGGCCAACTTACCTACCAGGTGATCTCCGATGGGGATTCCGGAACAACACGACGACGCAAGCAGCGCGAAGTCGTCCACGTGGTTCGCTTGAAACCTTATTATGCAAGATGACGGACTTTTTTGTTGTCCGTTCGGACTGTCTTTTGTTTCAGCATCGGATCGGTGCACTCTTAGAGTGGGGGGGGGTAATGCCGCGAACAATGTATGTGTTTGTTTGTTTAGTTATTGTTTGTTTTTACTGCCCTGCCGCGTCCGCCCCTGTTATTTGTGTCAAGTCAAGCGCGTCTTGAATTCTTTATTTTTATGCCGCACTATTTTTATAACGTAACTAGCCCACAATATTCTTCTCTGATCTACAATGTTCATCATGTAAATCGATGTTTCCAGAAACACTCACGCCGAAAAATAAAAGCCTGCAGAGCAGACGCCATGGCATTCCGATCGTCGACACTCGCTCGCACACGTCAATTTGTTGACTGCTGCTTCGCCGCCTGTGTATTCTATGGGTTGTTAGGAACACAAGTTCGCTCCTATAAAAGTGGTTTCCTTCAAGACATCTGTGTCGTATCTAGCTTCGTGACCATATATATATATATATATATATATATATATATATATATATATATATATATATATATATATATATATATATATATATATATAAATATATATATATATATATACATATATATATATATATATATATATATATATATATATATATATATATATATATATATATATATATATATATATAGTATAAGTAGAGAGTCGGATACACAGCAAGAACAATAACAAACAATGTTTGCTTACGTAGCGGCAACGGGACTTGCCTTCATCAGAGCAAAGTTACATGATTTTGCTGTCGCAAACATTTTGAACACATTTTTTATATAGGTTTGCATAAAACTGTGAGAAAGAGCGGAAAATGTTTCGGAAATGGGGAGTGTGCATACAGTCAGGCTACGCCTATGTTGCAACATCAACAAACAAACAAGAAAAATAAAAAATAAAAAAAATAAAAAAAGGGGGGGGGGGAGCGAGAGAGAGAAAAAGGGGTCGTGTTAACAATGCAGCGTTCAAGGTTGCACCATGACGGGTCAACGTATGCATAAAACTGTGACCCGTTGACCCGTCATGGTGCAACCTTGAACGCTGCATTGTTAACACGACCCCTTTTTCTCTCTCTCGCTCCCCCCCCCTTTTTTTATTATTTTTTTATTTTTTATTTTTCTTCTTTGTTTGTTGATGTTGTAACATAAGCGTAGCCTGACTGTATGCACACTCCCCATTTCCGAAACATTTTCCGCTCTTTCTCACAGTTTTATGCAAACCTATATAAGAAATGTGTTCAAAATGTTTGCGACAGCAAAATCATGTAACTTTACTCTGATGAAGGCAAGTCCCGTTGCTGCTACGTAAGTAAACGTTGTTTGCTATTGTTCTTGCTGTGTATCCGACTCTTTACTTATACTATTTCTGTGCGCTTTGTGAGTTTATCTTTTTCTAGATTTATATATATATATATATATATATATATATATATATATATATATCGTCGTGAAGTAGAGTCGTTAGTTGCTGCAGGAATACGCACAAAGTAGAAGTACGCTCTTCAGAGACTTTATTTCCAAGGTGTCGACCTCAGACAGGTCTTCCTGAGGAAGACCTGTCTCTCTCAGGTGGAAACGTTGGAAATAAAGTCTCCGAAGAGCGTACTTCTACTTTGTGTATATATATATATATATATATATCTTTCAAGCAACCAATTTCGTCTGCCGGGCTTACAAGTTTATTCTCCTCTCAATAAGATCCCTGCTTCCTCTTTTGCTTTCAATCGGCCGCCGCTATCATTGGTTGGGTATTGGATTGGCCGCAGCCTTGCTCTCAGCTTTTTCCTTGCAGTGGTGAGCTGGACACAATCATTATTCACTGCGGTCAGGGTATTGTCTTACAACTACAATGCTCGTTTTTAGAAATTTTTCCGCGCCTACAAGGGCCAATGGAGAACACTGCGGTCTGTATCTATAATGCTCTGTACCTTCTCGAAGGCAGCGATTTCGTCTGGATGTCTGCTGTTACAAGAGTGTGCGCCATAGAAGACGAGGCCAACACCGTTCTCACTGCACTCTTGGTGGTGTAGCAGCGAGATTTGACCCCACAAGATGTCTGCTGTCTAGGTGTAGAACTGCAGCAGGGAGCAACACGCCAGGCGTAGGAGCTTCATCTCAAGGCAGCTTCCGAACTCTGCAAGTCCAGCTTTCGAAATGTTCCTACCAATCGCGTAGCCAGCCAACATAAAGTTTTCCCCGTAAAAAGATAACCCCCTTTTTGATGCCCTGTATTGCACTCCTATAGACAGCCTTTCCCCTTTCTTACAATTCTGCAATGGTTTTGTTTCTTACGCAAATGATTTAGGTTGCTTTCCAACCCCTGGCAGGGCTCTACCATTGACACTATAACGATAACAGGAGTGGACACTCCTCGCTATTCCTCATACGCCATTAGTTCTTCGGGCACTATTCATTTTCTAACCCGTGTTACCTAATCACCATAATCTGTTTTCGAAATCTGTGTTACTTACAAATTCGTGCTTGCAAAGTGTGGTATCTGGTGTATTACGATTTTACATTAGCGACGATATGCCAATAGTTATTTCCATGCAATGACCTTCTGGCTCCCGTGTTGTGGGCGAACAAGAATTCACGTGTTGTGTAATTTCAAATATAAAATATACAAGTTTTGAGGAGATGCATTTTTTGTGATGTCAAGCAACACAAACAATGTTCGTTTACCAGACAGCCAGGTGTGCACAAGTCTTCAAGAAAGAAGGCCGGCGGCACGTACGCGTTCTGAGTTTGGGACACAGTTTCATAGCGGACAAAACTGTGGCTAATTGTGAATTTAATTTTTTTTCTCTGCTCAAACAAAACTTACTCGCGTGAAAATTTCCAAACTAGAAGCTGAAGCGCTGATTTGGGTTATGCAATATTATCTCGAGGGCCAAGGTGCTTTTTTCGGTTCTGAAGCTTTGAAAAAATCCATTTTTGCATATGTGCAACCCTTTTGTTAAAATTCGCGCTCTGTCATAGACTCACAGTATTTCTAGTAGGCACCCAAAGTCCATATCAACGCACGATGAAAATATTATGCCTGAAGCTTCCACGGTTTCTTTGCGGAATATTCCTGAAAACGGGAAATTTTGTGCTGTTTTACTTGGGTAATATCAAAACAAAAATCCTTATTCAGCTTCAACCTTGGTCTCCCCTGGAAGAGAAAAGCAAGGGGAATGTTATAAACAAATGCCTGTTTTTCCACAAATTTTTGCTGTTTATTTAAAATTTATCTCCTACCACACTTGGCGTGCTCGCAATATTTCAAGGAAGGCTCAATTACGAAAGCAAATTTATGAAAAATAATCTGTGCAGAACTCCTACACTCAACCGGAAAATAACACAATTTTTTAAATGAAAGTGGCTGTGGTCGATCTTTGGGCCTCAATGTGTCACGTGAAGTAACCCATAATGAATCTTCGATTCATCCTTCTTTCACAAATTATCTTGCTAAAAAGAGTGGGGACGATTCTGACAACCGCTAACGTTGAAATGATCAGCTGATTTATGTTGTCACACTGACCCAGTCTAAAATACGGACCCAGATAGAGGCAGCAGCCCTGGGGATAAATTCAGAATTAATTGAAATAACTGTTAAAACGTTGAACGTCGAAAGGGCACATAAGAAATTTTGTTTTGAAGGAAGCAAGAGTGGGCGTATCGTTGGAAAATTGATTTATTTAAGGAGAAGCAATATGTTTTGCATGCGGAAATAAACTCACAAACCCCAATTTTTAATGAGCCAAGATTTTCTAGCCTCTGTAGTCCCATCTCCCAAACGACGTTTCGAGTTTCCTAAACAAAGCAAATACCCCTATAAACTTAAACATAACAAAACTGTTGATAGCGAAAAACTGCTACTTGTGTGACACGGCCTCAAATTCAACTGTGAAACACAGCAGCTGCTTGGCTATTTGGCCACATCCTGACTAACCAACCTCCAGCTCAGGCAAGTTCGCCTCGGCACAGCATTTCTCGGATTACGGAGCTCAATGTGATATAATTACATGCCACAATATAAGAAATAGACGGGATTTTTTGTCCGGTAGAATAATTACGAGAACGTTGATATATTACGGTTGGCCCAAATTCTTCTTTAAACTAGCATAATAATCTTTTTTTTCGCTCCTGGTCTTCACTTTACCTGTTCAAATGGAACCAGCATGGTGGCGTTGTTTTCCTTCTAGTCAACAAATCCGGCTCATGAATTCTAAGAGATCTTTGTGACGATAACTACAAAAGTAAATGGTGTAACATATTACATATCTGCGAACATTTAGCATGTTGTTCACTTCAAAACAGTCCAATTGATGCAGGCTGAGTTTTTTCTCTCCTAGTTTACGACATTGAAAACCTTTAATCCGAAACTTCGTGTGGGGGGCAGCATTACACACCGGAATTCAGTGCACGACAAATTTACATTTTAATGTTGCAATTCTGCTCGTTCCGGCAAAATTGGCAGTGCAATAGAAACGCGAAGCCCTTCCAAATCTTTTATTCAACCACCAGAAAAAATGCATTTGATGCTAAATGAATTGTTTTTTTTTTCAAATGGAAAACTTTGCTCGTGATAACTGCCTGAAGTTATCAGGACAAAGTTGTTGATAAGAATACATGCAACTGCTCGCAGCAAACTATATACACACCGAGCGAAGTGTTCCCAATGAATAAGGCAATTTCAGTTTGTTTACTCATAGTTTGAATGAACACAGTGATTATTTTGTTAAAGTCTCAATTTCTCGCTAACAACAACTACGACACCAGGTCAAGAACTATAGAGCCTTATTATAGGTGAAAACGTTTCCTTGGTATAGAACAATAAAATACCACGTTAACCCGTGAGAATGAATTTTTACTTACACATTAAATAAAAATTTAAACAAAAGTTACAAAAGATTGGTAAGTTAAAATACAATTTAAAACGCACATCAGGACCGCAAATACAGAAAGCTTCCGCAGCCATGAAAACATTGGAAATAAAATAAGATAAATGTAGTATGTACCACGAAAAATGCTGCTGGTATTTAAAGGAGTGCTAATACCCAAAGTTTGCATTTCGGTCTTTGTGGCACCAAGAATACATTCAACCAACTAATTACAAATTATCAAATGCGGGTAGCAGCTGACTTTAAATACAATTACAATGCATTTATTTCGACCTGTTGGTATTTCCGTCACCTGCCACCCTCGTACAGGCCATACAAGAAAGTAAGCGGTGACACTGTTATGGCCACAATGCTGCAAGTTGTGATGTCAATCAATAGCCCATAATGTCAAAGACGTTTTTTACACTGTCTGCTCTGATATCACACGGTCTGCGTGGACCTCCCCAGCTCCCGGCTGCAGAGGGGCCATGGGAAGTTTGAAAATAGCGAGTTCGCGCATTCATACCCTATTAATGGGGGTTATTTTCTTTTTGAGACCAATTCAAGTTCGTTTCTGCTCATGGTTCAGCATTTCATTCATGTTCAGGAATTAAAAATTATTCTCTACTACAGTGCAAATCTGCTGATTCCATTGACAACCCAGTCTAGATAAGTGTTTATGATTCCTGAAAGGCTACCAGACATCGCCGAAAAACTGCTGTTTCGCAAAGCATGTGAGTCCTTCGTCCCCCTGCTGACAATTTCACTACTGCGGGCAATTCCTGGGTCACTAGCGGCAGGGCTAAATTACATAACTTTTTGGTCCATTTCCGACCTAAGCTCCGTGTAAGTATTCCTGGAAGGCATAAAGCAAAGGAAAGTATTAGTTAGGATACTGAATAGTGTTTTGGTATTCCAGGAAGCGCGAAATTTGAGCATATTGGTATGGAAGAATGGAAACTTGTCAAACAAACTACAGAGAAGAACCACCTATTCTTCTGAGGTTTTCCCATCCAATATTGCTACCAAGTGACGTCTGTGTAGCTAATCACTTTATAAAATACCTGCAATTAGTTTTTCTGACCAATATTTATTGTAGCAACTGCAAAAAAGTTCCTGTGCCGTTTTCAAGCTCTGTGACAGATAGATGAATCCTATGATTGAGTAATATTCCTTTCTAAACAAATGAAACGTCGTTCTTCCCTTAGAACTGCAACTATACCTTGCCTACTTTTAAAAAGCTACTAGCACGACATCGACGTGTTTTCTTTTTTTAGCCGACTGTACATGGTTGATGGTTATCTGTATCTGTAACCATGGTTATCTGTACATGGTTATCTGTACACGGTTGACAGTTCACTACTTGTGGTGTAATCAACTTTTTAAAGAATTTCATTCCTGCGTTCCCGAATCTCACTGACAAGCTTGAAACACCACCCTTCTTTTCGGTGACAGAGTTATTTCGTGTAAACTGTTTTGCCAACCCTCTAGCAAATGTGTACGATCAACCACCCGGACATCGCAACTTAACCGCTGCGTGATTTGATTCCACAGTACACGTACGTGACCCCGTATACTTGTGATTCTTTGCAAATAAACATTTGGCGGTAGTGATAAAAATAAATACCACCGCACTGTAATAATAAAACATTTACATGTGGTTGCCGACATGTTCACATCTATTTTGTTGACATATCTTTGTTAGACATTGGTATTTGTGACATACAAAGTAATTATTCCGCATCTGTTTTTACACCTTTCAGGTGCAAACGATTGCGAGTGGTGGCTCAAAGACGTAAACGTCGAAAAGGGGGACTGCAAGAATTTTTTTTTCTCATCCTGCACAAACCCACGTGTCCATCACATTCCTTGTTACAGGGTAACACGGGATATGACAAAATCGCATACATATGATACCCCTCCAGCATAGACGATGGGGAATGGAAGCTAAAATGCTACGACGTTACCTACAAAGCCAGAGGCTAGTTGGTTGCCCCTATAATTCAAACAAATATAGTTTGTTGATAACCAGAACCTTGCTTCAAGGATGCGTTGTTTTTAAGAAGTGTAAAGGCTGATTTTTCAGTTTATTTTTAGAGAACGTGCTGCGCTCTTACTTCGTGGCTGTTCTTTTTTTTTCAATAAAGATTATCTTTTGGTCAGGTGTGCAATGGTGCCGGTGCGAGTGTAATGACGGGAGTCCGTTTATTTGGAGGTAGCGCATTTTTATTTACCTTGTAATAATTGCTTAGGTACTGAGTATTCAGCGTAAGCTCTCTAATCATATTTTAGATAAATTGGCAGGCATTTGAAGTCAACATAGGCTTTTGATAGCCTCTACGCATTCATAAAAAACGTTGCAGCTAGATGTGGTACCCCAATAAAAAGTATATTCCCAGTTCTGCACTCAATTTTGGGCTCTCCGCTTCATTTATGACTCCGTAAAGGCGTACGTTTCCTAGTAATTCCACATTGGACGACCGTTTCCAGGACACCGCTTCTCATTTCTTCTTTCATGCGGTGATTTGAGGACAACACGTATTTTTAAAGATATCCCTGCCAACACAAAGTGGCTGTCACAATGTTACACAATCATCCTAAATGTTCAAGCGATTTATAGACACAGGTGTACGGGCAGCCGTTCCCGTCTCTTCTTGCTTCCCATAGTGTGCTAACCGCCGACAACAGTAGATTCGTCGCCGCAAAATCTCCGTAACCAAGGTTGTGCCGATGTCTCTTGTGACTGCTTTGACTTCTTTATTTTTACATTGAGATTTCGTTTAATCGCAACTGGGACTCTTAACTGCCAATAGCTGCTTTCGAGGCAAACTTTGCGACAAGGAGGTGGTAAAAATTTTTCAACGCGTAAGACACTACAGCTAACCAGCTAATCCCTAATTAGTAAATTTCAATTCGTTCTGTAACCGCATTCGTTGAGTCGAATGTAAATTTGCGAACGGGCTAATGGCTGCCGATTTGTATTCTTCATAAAAGCAAATGACTGTTCATCAGAATAGAAGGAGACCCTTTGTAAAGAGGTATACACCAGAGGTTTCACGACGTGCGTTAGCCGACAAGCTACTGTGTGGGAAAGAGAGAAGAAGGACACAAAGGCGGCGGTAGCTGTAAAAAAAGTCGCGTAGATAACAAATAAAATCAAATAACAAAATACAGTCCTGTTTCGGGGCACTGATTTGAAAATTTCTTGCAAGGGAGGGGATGCTACACGGTCGTAGATACAATATTGTCCTTGCGAAATTCGAATAACCCAGACAGGGTTTGCTCTGAGCAGACGGAGAGTGCCATGAACAGTATTAGTGTTCTACAATATGTCCTATCATTTCAGGCGAGCCACAATTGTCACAATATTGGCTCGATGTCCAACCTATTCGATCTACGTATGGGCTGGTACATCCTTCATTGAAATCGAAGTGTAATAAACAGCGGCTCCTGTCAGCAGGGTAGACGCTCTCGCAGTGTCACTCTAACCCCATGTAAAAAACCCGCGATGGAACTCCAGAAGGAAGCATAAATGGCCCCAATACGTGAGAGCCAGCGCCTTAGCCGTTTTTGAGGCATCATGTTTCGAAAACAACAACTTTTTATTCCCCAGCGGTCAGCCTCATCCGCTTTCTGATTTCCATGATGCCAATGTGACCAATTAGCAACTTGAGGGTTACATGATTACGAGCGACGTATGAAGGTTGATGGTATAGCTGAAACAGCTAGCCCGTTGCAGGCATTAAAGAGCTGGTCTTCAAGCATTTGTAGTGCCACCATCATCGTCTTCTTTAGCGCCACCGTCATCATCTTCTTAAGCACCACCATCAACATCAGCAGATTGGCCAGCTGGCACAGCGGAACACACTCGGCACCCGGCACACCTCGGGAACGGCACCCGCGTTCTACGCGCCTCGTCGTGTTCATGGCACAGCCAACGCAACCACAATAAACGCGGGCTCGGCCGCACCGCCTCATCGGCCGCCTACAATTTGGTGACCCGGACAAGCGGCTTCGTTATGTCATCACACCGCTGCTTCCCCAGCCACAATTCGGACAACGGCACGCGACGAACGTCCATCGCCCTCCCAGAACTTCCCTTGCTAATTCCGTTTGACGCCATCAGAAACCACGCTGCATGGTTCGTCATCCTGGAGAGCCATTTTTACCTTCACGATATCCAGTCCCAGGAAACCAGGTACCTCATCACTTTAGAGAAGTTACCTGCTGACCTAATTTAGCGCATCCAGCTGCCGGCCCCAGGCCCTAGTGCATACGACAATCTCGAGGCCGCTGTCCTAAACCATTTCGGTACGGGAACCCAGCAGACGCCAACGGCAGCTGAACCAACGCCATTGTCTATACCACCACGCCTTCCAACGGCACCTGTCGATTCCAATTCGTCGGGATGTCCAGCATCGCCTGTCCAGGAAACACGAGCCCCAGCTACGACTTTCAGCAAGGCGGAGTCGACCTTTTGCTTCGTGAACTCGACAGTACATCCCGACGCCGAACCACCTCCGCAGGGCAGGTGTGCGAGTGATCTCCGAGACCACTCCACTCCCGTTGTACGACAGCCGTCTTCCTCGCCTCAGGATGTACGGCAGCCTCCAGCAGCCGACGACAGCCCGAGATCCACGGAAGTCCAACTTACCGTCGAAGCAGATCAGACTGCTCCCGACAATCCTGACATCCTGCCTACGATGACAAGACTGGAACAAGGATTGCGGGACAAGCCTCCCAACAAACATGGCCGAAAGCAGCATTACGCGTCTCCGTGCCATCGCGAGACGCCCCACAAACTGGCCACCAGACCTCTACCGATTCCCTGCTGCAAGAGAACTTTCAGTCCACACTATAACATTAGCTCAACCGTGCGACTACGAGCAAGGCACACAAAACTAGCGCGCAAGACGGGAAGGAGACTTCACGGCAGAGCAACCACAGCTCATCATCGGACCTCCCTGCTTGCAAAGGCTCCGCGATGCCGCCTCCCGTTTCGTGTGCGCAAGTTGCAAAGACAGCGATGCAGCCACCATCCCCACTCTAAAGACCACCCGCGCAGGTATTTCAACTCCCTTACACTGCATATCGGCCGCTCCTGTGCCTCCCGTGGAAGCCGTTCTTGCTAATCACACCGTCTACGGAAGATCCAGTTGCACCACTTCCTCCCACGGGTCCGCAGCCGCACTCCCAGCCTCGTCCACCAGAGGTTTCCCCACATCCCGGACGATACCTCGCCGACGACCAGGACCGTGCCGTTATTCAACCCCTACCCCTTGACCACTGACTGCCCACGGACTCTTCCTGACAACGGACAAATTGTACATACCTGTACATAGTGCGTAGTGCATTTTTGTGCATTGTCATTTACATTCGTCACTTTACCGCGTTTCACGCTAGGGGGGGAGCCCTGTAGTGCCACCATCATCATCGTCTTAAGCACCACCATCATCATCAGCAGATTGGCCAGCTGGCACAGCGGAAAACACTCGGCACCCGGCACACCTCGGGAACGGCACCCGCGTTCTACGCGCCTCGTCGTGTTAATGGCACAGCCAACGCAACCACAATAAACGTGGGCTCGGCCGCACCGCCTCATCGGCCGCCTACACATTAAACACGGTCCAGTATTTCGGCAGATGTCCTAGAATTTGTCCAGACTTCCATAATCCCGTATTGCTCCAGGACGTGGGAGATATCGGTCACTTCAACCGACCTGGCAAGGTTTTATCCGTTGATGGATTAAATTTTTCTGAGGAACGGCAGTCACTTGTTGCCGGTCCATGCGCAAAAATGTGAATGATCCCTGGGTAAATTTGTTAAGATGTGCAAGTGTCGTCCGTAGTAAGCGAATTTCGAGAATGGAATTTTTTGAATCACTTCTGAGTATGAATGGTTTTATCCACAACAGCAGAGTTTTGGGCAGGAAACTATGTTGCATGATTTGCGGTATATCAGCAGGAACTGAGGAAATAGTGTGTATTCTTCCAAAATTATATTTTTCAAACTGCTCATGGAGCATATAAAACGCGAAGAGTTTCTTGAAGCCATAGCACGTACAAGGGATAGGCAACTGGCTTCATCAATTCTCCCATAACGCTCAAGCCTTTAGGAAGTCTGACGACTGTCTGGCGCAGTGATTTTATGCACCCTCGCGGTTTCATTTGCTTGTGGTTGACTCTTGCTGCAGTACAGCGAGACTAGCGTAACACGTCAACATCCGCCTTGAACATCAAAACAGGAAATTGCAGTCGCCACCCGGTGGCTGTCAGCAAGTTACCCAATAATTTCAGAGGATGTTGACTTTCACATCCGTAACGTAGTTTCTTCACATCCTGGCGACAAGAAAAGGTTTCTGTCTACGCGGATGCCTTGGTATTGTCGCGACGGCGACAGAGAGATGAGAAGACACACGTCTGCACGCTACAGCGCCGTGGACCCAAACTGGGGTCCCCGCTTTATTCCCCGCTCGTGCCCAGCGCGCACCGCAAGCGCGTGGTCAGCACTCGCCACTCGTGGCTCAGCCCCAGCGTCATCGTTCCTGGAGCGTGCCCGTTTGCGGCAGCAGACGGCGCAAGCTGCTGGGGCGCCGCCACATAGCCCCCCCCCCCTTTTCAGACGGAGTGTCGGCAAAACAGACAGTCTTTGCGCTGGGATGTTCACGGGTGAGGCTGCGAACGGAGGGGAGAGTGGTGGTGTTCAGGGTGGAGTGGTGGATGGTGGTGTCGAAGGCAGGCGGTTCGGCCTCGGTGAAAGCGGGCTTGAGGCGATCGATGGAAACGACAGTGTCGCGGCCGTTAACGCGAACTGTAAACGTCTTTTCGCCGCGTGAAATGACGAGATGAGGGCCGGTGTAGGGCGGTTGAAGTATCCGGCGGGCACTGTCGACACTGATGAAAACGTATTGGCTGACAGAAAGACTTGGGTGAATAAAAGTGGGTTTTGTGGAACACGGCCGTGGCGGTTGGGGACGGATATAGCTGAAAAACCGGGTTAAATCCTTTACGTAGGATGGGCCAGGAGAGGAAGGGTTGTCTTGAGGCTGTGGAGGGACCAGGAAGTCTGCCGGTAATCGCAAATTTGTGCCGTAGACCATTTGGGATGCGGCACAACCAAGATCATCTTTGATGACAGTGCACAATCCTAGCAGCACAAGAGGAAGGTGATCTGCCCACTGCTCAGGTGATGCGTGAGCCATCAGCGAGGCCTTGAGCTGACGATGAAACCTCTCGACCATGCCGTTGGCTTGAGGATGATAGGCCGTTGTTTTTAGGTGAGTAACACCGAGTAGGCATGTCAAGCGGCGAAAGAGTGTGGACTCAAATTGGCGGCCACGGTCTGTGATAATCTCCGACGGCACGCCAAAACGGGCGATCCACGTCGACATAAGCGTGGAAGCAACAGTCTCAGCCGTAATATCGCCGATTGGAGAAGCCTCCGGCCAGCGGGTAAAACGGTCGATCACTGTCAAGATGTAGCGGCAGCCCTTAGATGGTGGTAGTGGGTCAACAAGGTCCACGTGAATTGTGGAGAACCTTGAGTCCGGTAGTGGGAAAGTAGCAGAGGCGATGTGGTATGCCGAGAGACCTTGCATTGTTGGCAGGCGAGGCAGGAACGGGCCCAGGCGCGTACGTCAGTATTCATGCCCGGCCAGACGTATCTCTCGGCAATCAAGCGCCGTGAGGCACGAACTCCAGGATGAGAGAGACGGTGAATAGAGTTGAAGGCAATGCGCCTGAGAGACGCAGGAAGGTACGGCCGTCTGCGGCCTGAGACCGGGTCAATGTCGCAAACGATGCTGATTCCCGAATCAGGGCATAGAATGTCCTCGAGTTGCAGAGAGGAGCTGTTTGAAGAACGTAGAGTTCGGAGTTCCTCGTCATCGCTTTGGGCTTGGGCCAACTCCTGAGAACTGAAACCGGAGCGCTGTATGGCGGAAATACGGCTAAGGGCGTCGGCTGGAATGTTGTTAACTCCCTTGACATGCCGAATGTCCGTCGTAAACTCTGCAAGATAAGCCAAATGGCGCGTCTCTCGGGGAGAATATGTAGTCTTCGATTACTTGAAGGCGTTCGTAAGAGGCTTGTGATCGGTGAAGATCACGAAGCTGCGGCCTTCGAGGAAAAAGCGGAAATGCTTCACAGCGAGGTATGCCGCCAGGAGTTCCCGTCCGAAAGTGCTGTACCGTTGCTTAGTGGGAGAAAGCTTCTTCGAAAAGAAACCGAGCGGGTTCCAGCTGCCGCGGATGTGCTGCTGAAGTACGCCTCCAATCGCACAGTGGGAAGCATCTACCATCAGGCTTGTGGGAGCGTTGTGGCGCGGGTGCACGAGGAGGGCAGAAGAGGCCAGGCGCTCCTTGATGGTAGTGAATGCGCGATCAGCGGCTTCAGACCATTCAAGACTGCACTCGGGAGACTTGGGAGTTTGAAGGAAAGTTTCGAGAGGTTGAACAATGGCCGCACATTCCGGGATGAACCGTCGGTAATAATTCACGAGCCCTAGGAAACGGCGCAGTTGGCGCAAGGACTCAGGTCGGGGAAAGTCGATTATGACCTTCACTTTGTCTGGCAGAGGGCGAATTCCATTGCAGTCAACGAAATGACCGAGAAACTCCAACGACGGCCACCCGAACGCACACTTGTCGCTATTAAGGATGAGGCCATGCTCTGCTAGGCGTTCGAAAACTATCCGCAGATGGTGCAGGTGCTCAGATAGCGATGAACTGGCGACAAGAACGTCATCTATGTAGGCGAAAACAAAAGGTAGACCACGGAGGACGACGTCTATGAAGCGCTGAAAAGTCTGAGCTGCGTTGCGTAACCCGAAAGGATCCGAGTGAATTCGAAGAGGCCAAACGGTGTAATGATGGCAGTTTTCTTGACGTCATCCGGGGCTACGGGGATTTGGTGGAAGGCTTTTTGGAGGTCAAGCTTTGAAAAGATGGTACATCCACTGAGGTTATTGGTGAAGTCCTGTATATTAGGTAGGGGGTACCTGTCGGGTACAGTGGCCACGTTCAAGGAGCGGTAATCACCACAGGGTCGCCAGTCTTTTGATTTCTTCGGGACCATGTGTAACGACGAGGACCAGTTGCTCGATGACGGGCGAGCAATGCCGATTTAAACCATGTGGTGAAATTCCTGTTCCGCGATTTTCTTTTTCTCTGGAGCCAGTCGACGCGCCACGGCGTGCGTAGGTGGACCGGTGGTGATGATCTGATGAACGACGTCGTGCTTCACTGGCTTTGTCCAGTCTGGAGGGGCAGTCAGGGAAGGAAACTCGTTCAGCAATTCCCGGTACGGAGAAGGTAGGTCGCAAAGAAGCGTGAATGCGAACGGATGGACTGGAGACGATTTGCCGATGACAGAAAGGCCGGTTGTGGCGTCCAGGATTCTTTTTCGGGCCATGTCAACCAGGAGGCCGAAGTGCGAAAGGAAATCGGCTCCTAGAATGGCGTGACTCACGTTGGCCACGAGGAAAATCCAGCGGAACGCACGGCGTAGGCCGATGTTTACCATCAGGGATTTTTTTCGGTACACGGGAATGCTGGACTTGTTAATAGCTTGGAGATGGCACAGTGGTACTTGAGTGCGGTCACAGGAATTAGCGGGGAGCACACTCACTTCAGCACCAGTGTCAACTAGGAAACGCTGACCACTGGTTGCATCTGTGATGTAGAAAAGGCGACTGTCGCTGGCTTGGGAATCGGTCGCCGCCGTTAACGATCCCTCGTCCCGTTTCCCGGCCAGCCGCAAGGACGGGTGCAACGTTACGCCGCTGCACCGAAGCGGCGATGGCACCAGCACAATGAATCAGGGTGTTGAGGTGGCTGGCGCGTTGTGCCTTCCTGGCGAAATACTTGCGGAGACGGGGTACGGCGAGAAGGGCAAAACCGGCGAGCTCGAGGGTTGCGAGGCGGCGGCGAGCTGTAACCAGCCGAGATGACAAGCTCCTCCAAGTTTTGAATGCGCTCTCGGAGAGCGGCGAGGTCGTCGGATAGCGGTGAGGGCAAAGGAGTAGCAGGCGCCGCCACGGTGGTATGGTCGGAAGATTGAGCGGATGCCACCGTGGACAAAGGCGGATGCAACGTGGCGACTTCCATTATCTTGTCAGCATGCGCGGCCAACGCGGATAAGGGAAGGTCAGAAGCAGTCGCGAGGATCATCTGCACAGAAGAGGGGAGCCGTCGCAGGAAAAGTTCCTTCAACAAACGGGAGTCCGTGGCAGAAGGTGCGTCGCCGAGCAGGGTTTGCAGTTCGTGAAGGAGCTGCGAAGGTCGACGGTCACCCAACTCCTCTGCAGAAAGCAGCCCCTGGAAACGCTGCCGTTCCGAAGGGCTCGTGCGGCTCAAGATGGCAGCCTTCAACGTGTCGTAAGGGTTCGTGGTAGGCGGGTTGGCAAGGATGTCACGAACCTCAACCGCGATCTCAATAGGCAGTGACTGTTGTAGATGGTTGAAGCGGGTCTCTTGCGACGTGATGTGACTCACTCGGAAGCTGGCCTCGGCCTGAAGGAACCACACGTCGGGGTGCTTAGCGCTGAAGGGGGGCAAACGGCAAGCGAAGGCGGAGATGCCAGGTGAAGAGGCAGCGGAGGACACAGAAGGACCGCTGGCGTCGCGGGGAGGGTCCATTCTGAGTACGTGGCTCCGCTGCAACGTCCGGGTCACCAAATTTCGCGACGGCGACAGAGAGATGAGAAGACACACGTCTGCACGCTACAGCGCCGTGGACCCAAACTGGGGTCCCCGCTTTATTCCCCGCTCGTGCCCAGCGCGCACCGCAAGCGCGTGGTCAGCACTCGCCACTCGTGGCTCAGCCCCAGAGTCATCGTTCCTGGAGCGTGCCCGTTTGCGGCAGCAGATGACGCAAGCTGCTGGGGCGCCGCCACAGTATCTTTGGGTTCCTACGCAACACAGGCCGGCCACAGGGGATAATTATATCTATTCATAAATTTATGGAGAACGTCACTGTGACGTTTATTCTGCAGTAGGTATGTAGATATTGTGGCGACCGCGTTCTCAAACAAATTTTTGTTACCCTCCATGATTTGATGTACTCCGAATGCAGATGTTGTCCGCCTGTAGAGTCATCTCGGCAGCGTGGCAGAGAACGCGCCTCACGTTTATAAGTAGGATCATCATCATCATCACCATCCTATCTACGCCCGCTGCAGGGCAAAAGCCTCTCTCATTAATCTCCAACTACCCAGGTCCTGCGCTAACTGCGACCAATTTATCCCCGCCGACTTCTTGATGTCATCTGCCCATCTAACTTTCCGCCGCCACCTGCCACGCTTGCCCTCTCTAGAGACCCTCTCTAGGAAAGGTTCCTGTTTAAGCGGATACGTTGGTATCTTTGGGTACATACGTAACACAGGCCGGCCACTGGGGAATAATTATTATCTATTCATAAATTTATGATGAACTTCACTGGGATGTTTCTTCTGCCCTAGGTATGTAGATATTTTGGTGAGCGCGCTCTGAAACGGATTTTCGTTACCCTCCACGATTTTATGTACTCCGAATGCAGATTGCTTCTGCGTATAGAGTCGACGGCGTGGCGGAGAAAGCGCCTGAGGTGTATAAGCAGGATCATCATCAGCAGCAGCAGCCTGCCTACCCCCACTGCAGGGTAAAGGCCTTCCTCAAAATTCTCCAATTACCCCGGTCGTGCGCTAACAGCGACCAATTTATTCCCGCCAACTTCTCGATCTCATCTGTCCATCTAACTTTCTGTCACCCTCAGCCACGCTTGCCTTCTCTAAGGACCCACTCTGTTACCTTCAATGACCAACGGTTACCTTGCCTTAGCATTACATGCCCTGCCACGTTCATTTCTTCTTCTTAATTTCTAATAATATGACCTTAACACGCGTTTGTTCCCTGACCCACTCCGCTCTCTTCTTGTACCCTAATGTTACACCTGTCATCTTCCCTTCCAGTGCGCGCTAATTCGCCCTCAATTTATGTTGGACCATCTAAGTGAGCCTCAAAGTTTCTGCCCCGTAGGTGAGTACCGGTAGGATGCAGCTGTCATACACTTTCTTCTTAAGGGGCAGTAGTAGGCTTCCATTCATTATCTGAGAATGCCTGCCAATGCACTCCACCCTATCTTTATACTTCGAATTATCTCTGCCTCATGGTTGGGATCCGGGGTCCCAACTTGGTCAAAGTTGATATATTCTCTTACCACTTTTACGGCCTCGCCACCGATCGGAATTCGCTGTGCTATCAAGAAGTATTTGATCATTACGTTACTTTTCTGCATATTATTTTCCGGCCCACGGTTCTAGTCTGTACAGGGCGGTAAGCATGCTTTGCAATTCCTCCCTCTACTTACTTAACAAGCCAACGTCATCAGCAAATCTGATGTGACTGAAGTAATCTCAATTTACCCTTTCTCCCACCTGTTTCCAATCCAATGATCTGAATACTGCTTGTAAACATGCTGTGAATAACATCCGAGAGATCGTGTCTCCTTGCCCGACGCCCTTCCTTACAGGTATTTTACTGCAATTCTTATGGAGGATCATGGTAGCTGTGCACCCACTATGTGTATCCTCTAGTATTCTAACATAATGGTCGTTTACACCCTGGTTCCGTATTGCCTGAATGACTGCTGAGATTTCAACCGACTCAAATGCTTTCTTATATTCAATGAAGGCTATATATAGGGGTTCTGTATACTCCGCAGACTTCTCTATCGTCTGATTGATTGTCTGGGTATGGTTCATTGTTGAATACCCTTTACGAAGCCCTGCATGCTCTTTAGGTTGACTAAAATCTATGCTGGCAAATATTCTGTCGGAGATTATCTTGGTACGTACCTAGTAGATGACTGACAGTAAGCCGATTGTGTTTGTAATTCTTCAAGTCCTTCATGCACCTTTCTTATGGTTTAGTATAATGTTCGCCGTCTTCCAAGATTCCAGTGCCATTGCGGTCATTAGGAATTCCGTGTACACGTTTGCCAGTTTTACTAGTACGATGTGCACGCCATCCTTCAATAGGTCTGCTGTTTTCTGATCCTCACCAGGTGCTTTGCCCGCTTTCATTTCTTTCAAGGTCTTCCCTACTTCTTCAGTCGTTACTGGTGGGATGTGTGTCTCCTCTGAAGTATTTTCTCTTTCGACATTATCCTGTATGTCCCAGCTACTCTACAGATGTCTCTAGGCCTCCTCAGCTACTTTTACTATTTTAGACCTTTTTTTTGGTGACATTGCCTTGCTTGTCTTTGAGTGCATATATCTGATTTCTCCCCAAACCTAGACACCTCTTCACTATTCTCAGGCTGACGGCGTTTTTTACAGCATATTCGGCGCTCTCGATGTTATGCTTCCGTTTGTCAACTGTCTTATATTTATCGATTAACTTCTAATGCTCCACTAGTTCAATTCTGTCAGCTGGGGTGTAGGTCATCATGCTTTGCCATTTCCTGATTAGATCTTTCGTCTCCTGGGAAGTTTTGCCAGTATCCTGTCTAGCCATCGTGCCCCCGACTTCTACTGCACACTCGTCATAATACGAGTAAGATTGTCACTGGCTTCCTGTACCGCTAACTCAGCTTTCCTGGTAAAAGCTGAATATCGGTTCTGCAGCGCGATCCTAACTTATTCAACTTTACGCCTTACGGTTAGCTCATTGATCGGCTTCTTTCGTACTAGGGTGTCGTGGTCTCTCATAAAATTTGGCCTAATCCGAGATCTCACCATACGGTGGTCACTACACCTTACCCTTCCGAGCACTCCATATCCTGCACGACGTGAGGATTACCGCATAATAGGAAGTTTATTTTATTTTTATGCTTCCCATTCGTGCTCCTCCACGTCCACTTCCGCCTCTCCCGTTTGCAGAAGAAGGTACTCAGAATACGTAAATTATTCCTTTCGGCAAAATCGAACAGCAGGTCCCCCCTGCTATTTCTACAGCCAGGACCATAGCTCCCAACTGCCTTGTCACCAGCCTGATTCTTGCCTACTTTAGCACTGAAGTCTCGCGTAACTACGGTATACTGGTTCTTGACTTTAGCCATTGCCGATTCCACATCTTCATAGAAGAGTTTAAGTAGCCGGTCTTCATGACTGGATGTAGGTGCGTAGCCCTGTACCAACTTAAGTTTGTACCTCTTATTAAGCCTAATCACAACACGGCTACCCTTTCGTTAATGCTATAGTATTCGTCTATGTTGCCAGCTACGCTTTTATTGACTAGAAATTCCACTTTCAGTTTCATTCCCTAAACTAGACCAAGGTAACAAAGCACGTGGCCATTTTTCAGCACCGCAACGGCTTCACCTAAGCTCCTAACCTCACTAAGCCCTATGAAATTCCATGTTGTGCCTTCTATTTCCTCGAACAACGCCTCTAAATCCGCCTCGCTAGATAAAGTTGCCAGGTTCAGATTCCAATGGCGGCCTGTCCGGTTCCAGGGATTCTTAGCACTCTCTGCTGCGTCGCAGGTCTGACCGCGGCCGTGGTCAGTTGCTTCGCAGCCAGTGAAGACTGAGGGCCGTGGGTAATTGGCATATTCATGGGAGGTTGTGGCAATTACAAAACCAGGGTGGCCAATCCTGCTCTGGTGAGCGAGTGCGTCATTTTACAATTCCCTCAACACGCGGAGCTTTTTTATTCTGGTGGGAGTTGTCCGGCACCGGGATTCGAACCACGGCACTTCTGCACTCGAGGCGGACGCGATGTGAGGCGCATCAGCAGGACAGCGATCAGTAAAGCCCATAATATAGCTCCCTCGTGCACTCCCCTTTTGTTTCATGAAGTAGTGTTGGTCCCTCTGTCGTGCACATGATGAGTTTTTGTATTTTAAAGTGGTTCAAAATTTATGCGTGAAATTTTTCGGAGACTCCAGCTGCAATAGGGAGTACCAGCATTGCGTGGTGATAAGGTGAGTCGAATTTATATTTAACGACTAGAAACACGTGCACACTAAGCCGCAGGTACCACAGAAACAGGACACCCCTAACCATCTTGTTGAGCTTGCTGCGACAAGCTTATTTCAATCAGGGCTGCGATGTCCCAGTTCCCCGTCGCCGCCAGCAAAGCAGGGGAACATGCCTTGCTCGGGCTGTCTCTAGAGATCGATGATCTCAGAGCTGCGGCGGTTCCAGGCACGCCCGTAGCCTGTGCAGGACGACCTGGCTGGTAGCTGGTTGCAGGTGACCACTCCTCTTGTGATCGTGATGGTGATCGTGAGCTGCTCCCCCATACTTTAGGAATGATGATCGTTGCCCCGGATGGTGTGGCTTTCTGGAGCTTCCCAACGGGCTGCCGAGCGCGGTAGTTGAAGCCGGTTGCCGTTCGCGAGTTTGCCGCAACATGGGTGACATGTTTTGTATGATCCAAACCGAAGCGCCGATCAGAGTATGGGAGCTTGGGCAGGGCTGACGCCCGCGGAGATGCCAAGGGAGAAAAAAACGCCCGGAGCGACACTTCTACCGCCGTGTAACGGGGAACGGCACCCGCTCGTGACGCCCAACCACCACCTTCTCTCTCAGCAAGGAACGCCCAAGAGCGGCGGCAACGTCCGAAACGCCTGAGGACATCCCGACGAACTTCTCCGGGTCGGCCGCATCGTAGTACCTCGTGGTCCCGGGGCCCTTCCAGAGGTCGGTACTGTGTATGTCTGGGACGATGGCGCAGTCACCGCCAGTCGGGCTGCTATCGAGTCGTCCGGCGAAGGAAACTGTGGCGCCTTAATCTAGCTGCTTCAGGCGATTGCGCTCGTCGCCAGCTGTGAGGACTTGTTGGTTTGAGATGCACGGCTCAGACTGCAGCGGGACCGTTCGCAGCTTTTCAGCCTCCGCGGTGACTTTGCTATTACTGGAGGTCGCTGTAGTCTTGCCGGGCCGGACGATGGCGGCGTAATGCCTTAGCACTCCGGTATTTGAGAAAGCGGCAAGAACAGAAACCGCGGAGGGTCTGACGAAGCAGACGTGCATGCGGATTTCGATGGCCTTTTCGCCAAATTCATAGCTCTCGAAAAGGTTGGCCTCTATTTAATTCACATCGCTGGCATCGTGGATGCGCCTAACGAGGGATTTGTATTCGTCGTACCTGGGGCGGACGGCGCCCAGTTGCAAGCGAATAGGGCTGGGCGAAGGGAGCGGAACCTGCAGCAGCTATTGAATAACAGCTGCACCCCTTGCGACGGCTTCTATCACAACGTCATGGTGCGGCGTAGCTCCTCAGTGCAGACAGCGCGAAGGTAGGTGACCCGGTTGTCGTGGTCGAAGCACGAGTTGTGGACAGTGTTCGAAGACGAGGCTTGCAGAATCGGGTAGCTCCCGGTGTTCCTGAGGCTAACGACCTAGAAGACTGTGGCGCATCAGGTCTTCTCATGTAGTCAGTCGCGCCGGTTGAGCGGCACCAGAACATGGGGCTTGATCAGCATTGCGAACGGACGACAGGCTGTCTGGCGCCCTTCCTGCATCCCATCCGCGACAGTGCATCCCACATTGCACGCACATTACACACTCAGCGTGGTGGCGGATTGCACATATGTGGCACATGAATACTGCACAAATTCTTCAATAGAATTGTTAATCAAAGTCAAGCTAAACGTCGCCTCGGTACGGGTGAATCCCAGGAAACTCTTCTGAAGAAACCCGTCATGACTTGCTCATTTCCGGAAGCATTTAAAATATGCAAGCACTCTGCCAATTAAGTTTGTATTTTACGCTTTGTGACCTCGATTTGTCGCTTGCAATCCCCAACAAGAAATGTGCACCGGCGACTGTTGGGCCAACTAGCACGTGCATGTTGCCCTCACAGAAAACACCAGTCACCCAAGAAAAGTGACCAGAGAATTGAACTATGCCTGTAATTTGTGTGCGGCCTTAGATGAAAGCTTTTGGGAGGAAATGAGACATGTGCACAAAAATCGAGTCTTTTATAGGCGAACGAATGAATATTCGTGGTGATGCAGGTATGGGGTTGTCACATGGAAGCCAGGTAGCTTTGTAAAGATGACTCTAACCCTTCAGTGTTTTTCACGGCTCTGGAGGCCATTTGTAATGCCAAACTTTCAATAACACATCACAAGAGCGAAGCGACTGCCATCTATACAGAAGAAAAGCCTGAACTGCCAGGAAGCACCATATTTTGAGGTTAGCGAGATTTTATTTTGCTTTCCATTGAGGATCAGAGCTACGACTGATGTGATACCTCACATCGGTATACACTTGTGTGTGTCGTCATTTCTGTCATGATCTATGGCTATCCAAAAAAATCAGTGACTTTGTAAACAGGAGCGCCGATTTGATCTCCAAGGTGTCATACGGAAATAGTGGAGTGGCCGGTCACGTTAACTCGTACCCACTTCTCGGCACTCGAAAGAACGATACCGCTCCCAAGTAGTGGCTGCACCGCCTGCTTGGGTGCTAGATTTACGTCCTCTTGCAAAGTAAATATTGTTTCTTCGGCTTTTGCTAGGAATAGTTTGAGCGAGATTTTTTTATTCGAATGCCTGATTTCGACAACGAATGCTGCATAGATACTCATAGCGATATTTTATGTAACCCGCCGACGTCTTTCGTTATGTTGGCGCTATAACGATGATGAAAATATTTATTGTGGTGATGTTTCAGACCAGGTCGCTGCTTGGGACAGCAGGTTCCACGTTGTCTCGAGATCTTGAGCGGAGACATCTTTAAATTTAAAGGTCGTGCGCTGTCGCACCGTGAAACGCATTTTTATGATGCGTGAAACTAAAGCACGCTCATAGTGGCTTGATGCCACTTCGCCGCAATGTGGAGTGGATCGAAAAGGTGTTAGTCAAGTTTTAGTAGTGTTATTTTGCTGTCACTTGTTGAGGTGTTCCTAATATTGTAATAAATGTAGTGTTCTCAACCACATCATAAAGGGAGACAATTAATGTACAGTTTGCCTACTGAGCGGTAAAGCTGTCATTTAGTGCCGTCCGGCATCTGTGTGTGCCATGTGAAATTTGGTAGGAGCAGCGGAAGCACAAAGGCTATTGTTGAATGGGTGGTGGTTGTACCCAATCTGAAGAGAACCGGGGAAGCGTCTTAATAAGAAGCGTTATTTTATAGTCAAGGTTAGCAGAAAAGCTTATTATCTCGTTTTTTTTTACTTTTTCAACCTTAGTATGGAGAAAGCTGTTTGTTGTCAAAAGTAGTCCTCTTGTGCCAAGCCCCTGCGATATTGCAGCCCTAGTGACAGGGCAACAAAAGCCCCGTACGTATCACTCCCGAAATGTAACAATACCCACAAAATATTTATTTGAAAACAGTTCAAGTTATTTTGTACATGTATCATGTACACGTTTTCATGTACATGTAACAGTTCATGTATATTTCACGTTATCTCTTTGTTTGCGATTTCTATGACTTAAAAGTGGACTTCCTTTGAATATGTCTTCTCTTTTTCTTTGCTTGTGTTGTTGTTTTGCAAACACAAACCATTACAGCTTTTAATTCCTAATTTCCTGTTTTGCTGTGCATTATTTTTCACGCTTTTTCTCTTGTTTCTTTACTTTTTTCGCTTTTCCGTAGTAGTTTAGAACAAGGCTTAGAAATGTTAACCAATGGTTCCTCTGTATTCTTGTTATGTACAGTTGGTTCTATTAGCCTCTTCTTGATCCTGGCTGTTCGCCAAATTAGGGGTCGGTCCCTTAAGGTAAGCTCTTTTTGGGGGCTTTTACTGAACTTTTTCTTTGGCTTTCGCAGCTTTTACTGCGACCCCTGTCGTCATGTACAGAATGATGATGAAATAAATGTATTAATATATTATAATAGTCAGGGCTCAGATGCAGTACAAAGAGATAGGAAGCACCGGGAACAGTTTTTGCGTGATTCTGAGCTCAAAAACGCGAGAAGAACGTGCCTTATTCGAAAGCACAGAAAGAGCGTGCAGTGATTTAACATGTGTTCTGGACAAACACGAGCATGTACAGAGGCTAACATGTGTGCAGAGGCGACTACCGATTGCGAAACGTAAGCTGAAACCAATCACGGCACTCAATCAGATGAGAGCAAGGACAGTGCGGTCCAGCGCGAACGGCGCACATAGTGAAAGCAAGTTTAGCTTTCTCTTCAAGATATTTAAGATGGCTTCAATTTTAACAAAGAGGGTTTCAGTGCTTGTCTACTGGCAAGAGCAGGCCTAAACAGATATGGGCCTTCACCAAAAGCGAAGGCCTGGCTTGAGAGGTCCAAAAGATCTACGGACAAATTTCCCCAACAGAGTTACGGGAATAAGAGAAGGTCAAGCTTTACTTTCATCAGGGCTGTAGTTCCTAACAGGAAAAAAATACCAGAACCCGGAAAGGGAAGAAAGAACCAAATATTACGTGGTTACTGTGGGAGGGTATATCTGCCGGCAAATTTTTCAGTAGGATATAAAAAGACCTTTGAGCCCCACTTTGATTTCCTAATAGCAGAACAGTAGCGGCTGTCTCGAAAAAACTTCTAGCAATGTTCATGTGACATAGGGACGTCAAATTGCTCTTGGGACTCACCACTACTGACCATTTTAAAGGTCACCGGAATGAAATATACTTTTCCCTTAGAAAAGATTATCCAAGAAGAACGGGATAACTCAAAGGAAATCCTGACGGTAAGCCAGTAAGTTCGTTCCGTTCAGTCAAGTGAAGAATATAATAGTGTAACCAGAGTCCGTCAATGGTGTAACCTTCTTCAAAGAGGGTAAATGCGCCCATGTAAATAGAAAACGTCGCGGCACACCGGCCTACGAAGGAGAGGCAGAAGCTTGCTAATGGGGCAGCGGAAGGCCATGGCCGGACCGATTGTATGGCCATAGTGAAAGGAAGACTCGAAGATAGCCTAATCGTTCAAGGAACTTTGACACAATTGTAATTTATGTTCACCGACCTCTCCTCCAAAAATGTATCCTCTGGCGCCTCCAGTACGTTACCTGATGGCGAATTCGTGTAACTGCGGGGGTGAAGGTAATAGTACACTCTGCTGTTTTTTTAGAGGTCCGTTATACTGCATATAATAACTGTTGCCCGAAGGTGTTACTAGAAATTTTTTAAGGTGCACAGCATCCAGTCCTGGACTAAAACAAACACATTCGAGCTCTTCGATCAAAATCGGCAGCACTACATTGTGATGCCTGTAAGAGAACATAAAATAACAGCACTCAACAAAGTGAAGGCAGTTTACAATATGAAAGCTTTAGGCGATTGGGGATTGCCATTTACTGCGACGTTTTTAGCGACAATTCAGCTGGTCAATAGTTAAAACTGACGCCCAGGTGAGCATTTTACTAAAAACAAAAGGCAGCACCGAAATTTTTTCTGCGAGCCGCGGCTGCATAGAGAAATTGAATCCTTAGTAACTTATTTCTGCTGAGAACATTAGGAACGTAATTGTAAGTCTTTACTGCACGATAATTATTGGGTAATTGATACATACTTCATCTATTCCTGTATATTTGATATAAGTGCGACTGTTAGTAGTCTAATTAGTCTACGTAGCGTGGGATAAAGTTGTCAGTGTGGAAAAAAGATTAAGAAGTTTCCGGGAATAAATTGGTCGCAGTCAGCAGAGGACCGATATAGTTGAAGATCCGTTAGAGAGGCCTTTGTCATGAAGTGGGCGTAGATAGGCTGTTGCAGAAGATGATGATGACACCGAATGCGCTAATAATTTGCTTCTGTACGAACAAACGTGCACTGTGGGAGGGCATTTTAATCAGGCCGTTTAAGCATCCAAATTCCAAACGAGAAACACCCCCTCCCTAAGGCCTCATATGAAGTGTCGATTTACCCTGTGTATTTCTATGAATTGCTAGGAACTGAACTCTTTTAACGCCGGCCTCAATGCAAACATTTTGCTGGACACACATTTTCAGGGGAAACATACCCGGTATCTCTAGAAAACGCAAAGTCTTGAGCACTACACTAAATTCTTTAAAACACATTTTGTGTCTGCACACATAGCCCGTTAAGAGTAGGCTGCAGTAATGTACACAAATAATTCGGTATGAGGAGTTTTGAGTTGAGGCAATACAAGGGAATGTCGCAGTAGGAATGTCTTAGCCCCTTCCAATGTTGAAAAATGAAATTTATTACATCAAGCATAAAGGACTACCCGACAAAAGTCGTTGACCGCACACGCAAATTTTCAAAATCTCAAGGAGCAAGAGGAAGGCAGTTGGAACGACGACGCTCTTTGGTTAGCCACTACATTCCCCGTACGAAGTAACCGCAATTTACAATACATCCCCCTCGGAGCAAGAAAAGCCGAACAATGTCCAGCGACCCCATCCGTTAGTCCGGCGACGACGAACAGGCACTTTCTCGGCGATATAGCTCTGCAAAATGTGATCTCACGGACCCCCGCTATCATGCCTTCCTCATCTTCCCGTCCTCTTTTACAATTGAAACAGCTTCAAATACGCGTTTACCATACTACCGTTGTTGTTCTGTCTTTTGAAGTCATAGACATGTACTAATTCAATATTAAGTACTCGACACAATCCGACGGAAATACTTCCCTTAACTTGGCGGTACATGTTCCAGTCCATCCAGCAATATTTTTGGCTGTCTTCCAATGCGACCCCAGCTGCCATTACTCATACAGTGAGTATTTGCTAGAGCTAAATTTTCGACCCTCAATGGTAAATATGCATGGTTACAACACAGCCCTCTACACGAACCGTCTTCATTGTCCTGTGTTTAATGCAACCCTTATTTTTACAAACAAATTTTAGCCTCTACGTGTACACCACGCTCATTAATTATCTCTTCTTTCGGCGGACTTCGCCCCAGTTGAATTTTTGCCGTTACACATGAGCCATGATCATCATTGTAGATAACCCATGAAGTTCATGGGCAAGCCACGCCGAGTAACCATTGATCATTTCTTCCGGGTACAAGACTCAGAGCTTGGTGACACGCAGTTCGCCTGGCCACTAGCGCCAGATTTATATCGATTGGATATTGGTGTGAAATTATATTTAGCTAGGGCAGCGTGGCGTTTAGGGCGCACAATTTTTTTTTGCGGCTTATTATTTTCTCTTGTAACATTTTCTGCCGGCTTTTAGGTTCATCGGTTTTAGTTTAAAGTACTGTGTCTCGCTATTTTAGAGAAATCCGGACTCCTCCGTAAGCAGAAAACCGACGAACGACAATTGGTGCTAGTACTGCATGGATCGATGCCTGAATGCAGGGTTTTTTTTCTTTTCTTCAGGGGTACTTGGTAAGACAGCACGTTCAGCTAGGTGCAAGGCCCTTTATAAAACTGAAAAGCACTTCCCGCTGCCAGTTCTCCGAATTTGCGTTACTTCAAAGTGCTTCCAGACAGAACGGGTTCTCCATGGTGTGTATGACATCACTAGGATAACGGGTAAAAAAGTTGAATGAGCGTAAATAATGAATAATGCATTACTTTCATCATGTACAGTTTTCTTAGCTCACATTATGACCTAACCTTGGGCACAATAGTTTTCCTATCATGGTTTCTCAAGCAGGATGTCGAGCTGGGAAAATTGTCAACAGTGCAGCCACGTTGGCCTCCTGGGAATGCCTGGCAGATCGGCCTCCCTGTGTGGCCTCGCAGCGAGTCGAGGCAGCTGACAGCGCTTGGCGAGTTGTTTTTAAAATTCACTCCTTGTGGGCAACCGCCACCGACCCCCTACAGTGACGCTGACCAATGAAAGTCAAAGAAGAACATGACGACGGATTCGAACTTTGGAGGGGAGAACCGAAAACTGACCGCTTGAAAAGCGGATGGGTTCCCTTACCCTAGAAAGCACCCTCGGCCATGTACGGAAAAAAACACATTATGTCTTTTCCATGCAGGCCTATCGTATTAACAGGCCTCTAAATAAGCTAGCCAGTCTGGTGGTCACGCTGGGATGCCAACGACGCCATCAAGCCCACGAAAGAGTATGGGAGTACTAGGTTCCTGAATACTGCGGCAGTTAGTAACTCCTTGAACCACGGTGGACCGTTATGTGTATCAGCCGACGCAATGCCGCCGCGGCCACTACACAGCGGTTCCCACGAACGGAAGTGTCCAAGTGCACAACAGGTGCTAAGTTTTTATTCCTCGGTTTGAAACTTGTTGCCGCTAACGCAGCACCGCCTTCTGAAATTCTTTGCGTGTTATTTCCATTTCCTCGGGTTGCTGCCCACTCGTGATTGCGCCCCGAAACCAGTACCATCGTCCCTCTAGGTGCCTGGAAATATATTATGTACCGTAAATCCCAATCCACCATTGTTTTGCTCAGTTTCCCTTGGTTGTTTGCAATGAAAAGTGCGAAATTCTTTTCAGTCAGTGTCAATGTTTCCCACAACAACAGAACACTGGCTATTGGAAAGCACTCAATGCTAAATAGGGGTGTAACCCTTCCCGCAATGGAAATTGACATCCGGCGCGGTGTAGCGCGATGTTGGAGTAAATATTTTTGTTCTCGTGGCATTTCCTCTGTTTCACTACTCTGTTTGTCTCGCTCGATTCTTCCGACCAGCCAGAAACAAAAACAAAAAAAGAGGTCTTAAGCGCGAACTACGTGTATGCAAGGCTATTCCGGACTACTATATTTCCATCTGTAGCTCACAGGCATCCATATTATGCAGCACAAATGAAACGAGCAGTGTATTTATTTGAAAGTATTACTGCATTCCCGGCGGCATCGACTTTTTTTCAAAAGCAATAAATGCTTGATGTGGTTTTAAGGTATCACAAAGAAAAATAACGGATTGAAATTATTGGCACAATAACCTGAAGTGGAAAAAGTTAAAGCCCCTCACGGGATACCTGGTGCATTCAAAGGAACCATGAACGGCGACGCCGAGAACACTGAGCCTCCTTTGTATGCTGTGGCCATCCGTGAGGATTTGCAGATAGGCAGTGATTGCGATTCATGAACGTTGGCGGTCACTGCCTTGGTGAAGTTGCGAGCGATGGGATCCCTGTCTGTCTACTAGCGAAGGAGTTCCGGGCCTCACTGACAAGACCGTTAAGGTCAGTGGAGCAACTACCCAGTGCCCTGGTTGGAGGCCCTGTAATTTCATAAATGGTAATTTCCCTACAAAGTCTTCATAATGAAGTTTCATTTTCTTAGTGGAGCTGTGAGCATTGGAATCCCGGTCTGTCTACTACCCAAGAAGTTCCAGACCTCCCTGACGAGCAGGGTTAGGCCTGTTGAGAAACTACACCTGTGCCATGCTTGGAGGACATGTAATGTGATAAATCCTAACTCCCCTACAAAGTGTCCGTAATAAAGTATCATTTCCGCCGCTGCCAGCCATTTCTTTAAAAAAAGCTCGATAGGTACCCGTTTCTCAATAATTAAATACGTGGAAGAATAAACTGTTCTGTGTTTGCGTTCACTACTTCTAATGTGTCTACGGAAAGCCACACGATGCGAAAACTGCTGAACCAGTCCAGTCTTTGTTGAAGGCAGAAGACAGCGGGAAGCCGCACGTACCCCAACACAGATGGCCGAATGCTACATAACAGTCCCCCATCACTGCAGCCTTTAGTACCTGTACAGCTCCAAGGTGAATGTGCTGAGGAGAACGGATTCCGGATGATTCCTCGCCAAAGGAGAGACGTCAGGTTTTCTATCTGACCAATATGCTTTAAAATGTATTTGAGCAAAGGAGAGTGACCTCGAAAGGTCAACAAAAGACATAAAAAATGATACAATTTGCATGTTCTTGTTTGGGAAGCACTTCCCAATACGCAGACGCCGTTTGCCGATGATTGTAAACCCCTTGGATCCCCCTTGGCTTTTCAGTTATCTGCCACTCCTCGGTAACTCAGCTAGAACAGTGAATAAGCTCCAAAAAGAAACGATAACCGCAAGAAACGTCACACGGGAAACCCATCGGAGGCCGAGCTTTAGAAGACCCGTAAAAGCGGTTATTGGCCAAGCATATACTGAGTGGCTGGCGTGTGTAAAAATGACGGATTGCGCGGTGAACAGGTTACAGCGCAGCAAAAAGTAGTTACCTAAAGAGCCGAAGCTGCGCGTCACAGAACATCCCTTACTCGAACTGGAGTGCAGCATATTCAAAATAGCGCGCAAGATAGTGTTACAGGGTTTCTAGGAATTGATCATTTGTGCATCCTAACGCAACGGTGGCCGAAGGAGTATATGCTGTTGTGCCCTAGCGCGATCCTTTTTCTCCGCGGTTGGGGAGGTGGACGGCGTGTCATTGTGATGGCTGCATCCCCTTTGTGAAATTGAAACCGCCGTAATACTTTTTTAGGTGTCTGTGAAGTGTGTTTTGGTTACGGTGGCGAAGTTTGAATTACATCTGCCTGGTTAAATAACGCCGGTTTCCTACTGTGGACGGGCGCTGAAAACGTGAGTTACCATTTCATTTTTAAGTACGCCGTCTGGGAGAGATCACACTCGTGGCCCCCTAAACTTCAAGTGCCATTTTTATTGGCTGAAGCCATTGAGTGCTGCTTAGTCATTATTTTTTTCTTGCTAAAAATTAAGCGCTCACATACATGTGCTTCTTTTTGTTTGGCCCCTGTTCTAGATACCCTCTTTCCGGCTTTGTGTTTTCTGAACAAGTAGCCCTGCTTCCACTGCTGGTTGACGACGTCCAGCATGCGTTGATGCGAGACTCCTGGGCAGTATGAGAGTTACGAATGTATTAAGGTAGCGTCATTAAAAGTCAGGTATAAATGAAACTTTGGTTTCATTATTTTCTTGAGCTGCGTAGAGATACTGCCGAGCGACAAGGTAATTACACTGCCCTTGGGTTCCCCGTCGGTTGCGTTCGATTCTGGCGCGTATTTCGAGGCAGAAGTAAGCGACGGCGGCAGCAAAACCAGCAGCAGTGGCAGCAAAGTTTGTAGCGCCGCTTCGAATTGTCACTTTTTTTGGTTCCTCAAAAATATAATGCATTAGAAGGTGACAGGGCTGCTCGCCTACCTCCAATTTTGCAAAGATGTCTTGTGAAAAAAAAACGTGATAGTTCGTGCGTTCCCAACCCATTGTGTAATGCATTGCCTTGTCACTGATCCCGTGTTGTTAGGAAACAAAACATACCCTAATAAAATGTTGACGGATCAATGTTTCTGTCTGCTCTCATTGTTTGTGTGACTACAGTAGGGAGAAGAAAAATTTGCGGAGATGCTGGCGTTCTTGGACTTTTGTCATGGTTTACAGGTACCCGTACAGCTTCCATAGGAAATTACAATTTAACAGAGCAAGCAACGGCGATGTTGGCCTTAGTATTGAACAAAGACGTGTATATTTCTATAAAATAAGTACTAGTCTTTAGAGGTGTTTTCAATCACGATAATTTTCACGATGAATGTACGCGATAAGAGCTAAGCATTTATCATCCTAAATATTTATCGTGCATAAAATTTGAGAAGGGTACCGCAGAGGCTTCCAACAATCAATACATGTTTTTTTCGCAAACGAAAAATACAGGAATAATTTAGAATTCGCCACGTTGCAGAAGCAGTGACACACACACATAAAATAATGCGTGGAACGCACTAGCATGTTGGCAAAATAGTAGTATCAATAAAACAGAAAACGAAAACTGCGTATATCACAGTCTTCGCCAGATTCTTTTTCTTTCGGGCTTACAAGATTCCGTGGCACAGAACCACAACGGCAACAAAAGCAAAATACACGACTCGTTATTCAGAACAAGCCCAATAAAAACCGAAACCCCCGTTTGCATTCAATAAAAAATATTTTAATTGCATGACGGGGTTTCACTGGAAGTGTGAGAACGTCTACCAGTAAAGCTCCGCATATCTCGTCACCTTCAGAATCTAAGGTGACAAGTAAAACTTTGCCCCGCCACTTTATACTTCTGTGCATAATAGTTTCTCAGCGATTTTAGTAAACCGATTTGTGTGAATCCCCACGGTTGCATAGATATACTTAAAATTGTTATTATCTGTACGCTCACCAATGTGACTAGATTAGGGACAACAGGCGTAATGTATGACATTTGATGACTTAAAAGCTCGCGAAAGGTGAGGGCGTCGGTCTGAATGTGGTATTATTTTTTGTTTTCCTGAAGCAAAGTAATACTTGGCCATCAAAGAAATTAAAAAGGATGGGAGGCTTCATGATTCAATTGGTACCAGTTGCTATCGAGTCATCTTACAAAAGCTTTAGAACGCTTGGTGGCCGTTTTTTCCTCGCTTCACTGTAAGGCACCACTAAATTGTCTACCGGAAGCATAACGGCTTCAATACATATATTAAAAATAAAAATGGCTGAATATTACGATATTCCCTAATCCGAAATTTGAGCGCAGGGCGAATTGCATTCTTCTCGCTAACGGAGCATAGCTAACGGAGCATAACGGAACAATCCGTAGCCACCGCTGAGAATGGTTTGTAAGTCGCGTTTGAAGCTCCCCCGCCAACCTTGCTTGTTCAGAAGAGCCACGCAACAAGAAGGTTGAGAGAGATTTTCTTTATCGAAAGAGAAAGCAGCAGTGAGGAGGACGCCAAAGGATCGATTTACGTACATCACGCAAAGCGGACTGGGATTCGGTGGCGCTGAAGGAGTATAAAGCCCTCACCCTCACCCTTTTCCTACACGTTCCCCCTCCCATTTCCTTTTTTCTTCCGCGTATACTTCTTTCGCAAAGTTATGAATCCGGCGGAGCCGTCAAACCACAATAGCAGATAGCTGTGTACAAGATGCTGCTGCCTTGGAGGGGAAGACGGCCGTGGCCCAGGCAGTGTGCGCCCTTAAGTGGACTGAACCACCTGACAGCCTGCTGCATGAAGAAACAGAGGTGTGCTCGCTACGGTGGACGCAAACCGCACAGAGGTGCCCTGCCTTTACCCCACACTGCAGAGACTGCAGTGCCCCACACCAGTCACTGACCCCCGCTGGTAGCACGAACGCAAGGTGGCGATATCTATGGCGCCCAAATAGTAGCCAGTAACCTAAGCTGAGGCTGCAGCTTCGGTCCGCACTAAGCAGGAACCAGCTATGCGGATATGCCCAGGCGACGCTCCAGCCAGCAGCAGGCCAGCTGCCAGATGATGCAGCCTCCTGCCACTTAGGGACACTAGCTGCTGCAGCCAGCAGGTACCCAGGGACACCAACAACAGCCACGCCAGCCAGCCAGCGCCCACCTGCCCAGCCGTCCACACCGCCAGTGGTAGGGAAGCTGCCCACGGCCTGAGCCGCCACCGGTGAATAGGAGATGGTGCCTATTCTGGTGGCCCTGGTAGAAGACTTAGTGGATCGCCTGCCTGCCGATGACCCCGCATGCCTGTCGGCCACTGCCGCCTCGGCACACCTAAACCCTTTCCCGCACCCGAGAATAGCTCACAGACCCTGCTGGACAGGCCAGCAGCCGCGCATCCTGAAGTACAACTGCAGCCCCCTGCGGCCGCGCCTTGCGGAACTGGCAGAGCAGCTACTGCGGGAGCAGAGCTATATAGTGGCACCGCAGGAGACCAACGCCTATGGCAGCTCCCTACGCCTGCTAGGGTACGTGTCCCACGCCAGTGTAATCAGCAGAACCCTGCACCCCTGCAGCAGCCCTTCGTTTCAAGACGCCAGCCACCCAACAGGGAAAGCAGCGGTCTACGAGAGGTCTGTGCTCAACAGTGGTCCAGTACACCTGGCCTCAGTCGGGGATGGCCCAATAGAAAGCGCCGCCGTCGAAGTGCGCATAAGGTCCACGGACACAACTGAGGCCAGTGTAGAAGGTGTTGTGTGTGAGATAAAGATGTCATGTGGCAAATGGGATATAGAGCAAACAGGCCTCTGTATTACTGACCACGTAGGGAGAATGTCAATGCTTTACGGACCGGCACTGGCCGCAATTTAGCTGCACAGTGTGCGAAATGCAAGCATTACTCGTCATCATTTGATAGCACCGTCATCTTGACGCAATATCGTGAGCAGTGCACGAGGGTGATATACCAGGCTTTCGTTATCCACACAATGGGCGATAGGTGCGTGATTACACCCTTTATCGAGTTGGTCGAGAGAGAAATAAAATACTGGAGTTTATAATCAATGCATTGCACATGGCTACTTTCATTCCTACAATAAGCGTCCTCCGTTTTCAGGGCTCAGACTTCTGGCAGCTGCTACCTGGGCTCGGCGGCGTCGGCGTCGTTTATGGCCGCGTAACAAAGTTACCGAACGCAATAGCGGCGGCTGAAAGAAAAAAAACAGCAGCGCCTTTCGCTGCCTAAGGAGGAGGGCGGCAATGGCGTTTTCTCTCTCAATGCCTCCCCTCAATCTTGTTTCATGCGCCACCGCCAGGGCCCTGACACTTTCCCCAGGTGCTGTTCCATTCGCCTTTAACCCAAACCACGTGGCCTTCCACGAGAACTTCCAACACTGTATGCAAAACATGCCCGCTGATAACCCGTGAGTCGCTAATGCGACACACGTGACATCTGCACGGGAGGTTCAGACTAGCGCGGTGCGTTCGCTGCGTTCGTTTCACGGTGCGTTCGCTGATCACGCGATCACTTCCTGAGACGAGCATATGGCACCCTGGCGGAGAAGACTGCATCTCGCATTGCCACCAACCAAATTTCGTCATTAGGACTATAATATTCTTTAGTGCAAGTTTGCGGACTTCTTTCTGTTTTTGGTTCGGGTCTACCTTCTCTCGTTGTTTGCGATTGTAGCATTTATTTGTTGTTCAGTCAAATAAAACTCAGTTGTCAGTTCATCACAATGTTTTATTTCATGGTTTTTGTATCGTTTTAGCACTGTTCTTCTAAGTCGCAAGGTACTCCTGTAGCCATTCCTTACATGGGTTGTCGGACTCTGGCACTGCGCATTCATTCGTACAATAGCAGACGGCAAAAGCCAGTGTTTTATTCGGGAAGGAGGGCTGTGATCATCTCTGGCAGCCGATGACTGGATTCATTAAGCGCTACTCTCTTAATACAGGCCCCGTGGCTCCTGACTCGGTTTTTTTGGATATATGATTCAAAGACACTTTTCATTGAGTACGTTTTACGAATGAATGCCTCAACAAATCATGCAGACAGCATCATGCAAACGCTCTCAGAGCTTGCGAGGATAGGCACTGTGGACCACTAAAATTCCATAATTAAAGCCTCTTAGGTTCTCTGTGATTTGAAGCCTAATGTCAAGTTTCAGGAGGGCTGATACGTGCTTTCACTGCATGAAAGGAGAAGATTGGTTGCTTAGAAGAAAATAATACTCAAGCAAAGAAGAGACTTCTGGCTCTCGTGAAGAAATTGTGGTGCAATCCTGAATTCTATGAACACTACGACTGCACCGTCTGGTTCTACAGGGCTTTGGGACACGCACTGGGGGTAAACCAAATGAAACCATCACCCTTTCTGGTGTACGTAATGCCGCACCATGCAGGGATCCCACGCGATTCTACGACTACCAAGGTAAGAGTGTTGTCTGACGCATCGGCGCATTGGCCAGAGTACACGTCGTTTATATAACACCTCAAAAATGTCTAAAGCTTCTGGCGGACATGCCCACGCTGCTGATAAACTTTCTATGGCATCCTATCGCAATTGCCATAGATACAGAAAGGCGTCCCTCTAAATCTATATTCAAGAACGAGTCAGAGGTGCTGGGGTTTCTGTGGTTCAATAGAGTTCCCTTTGACTAAAATTCTTACCCTGAAGTGGAAGAATGTAGGCTGACCAGATAACTTTTTGATACAGCAGCAAGGTCATTTTTACTTAACGCCACTTTCGAATATCACCTGAGACTTGCGACAGGCTCCTTTCGTGTCACGGATGCCCTACTCTCTGAGTCGTTTTACATAGACGATTAACTCGTGGGAGGCGAAGCAAACCAACATGCCAAACGTGTTTTCACGAAAGCTAATTCTATACTCGAGTCGGCAGGTATGCCTTTTAGGAAGTGGACCTCTAACTCCACGGACGAACAGCAGTAGCTCAAGCAAAACGAAGGTATCACTACTACGGACGGAACAGTCGGGATCCTTGACATGATATGGGAGCACCAAAGAGACATCACAACAATTGCTAGTCTGTAATTATTTTTCAGACAAATGTTAGAACTGAAGAGATCAGTGCTACATACATTGGCAAGAGCGTTCGATACTCTCAAAATTATCGCACCATTCACAGTTCCAGAGAAGATATTATTCCATGAGCTACGAAAACAGGATGTCTCTTGGGATAGGCATCTTCCACCTGACACCGAAATGCAATGGTGACGCTGGCGCTCGGACCTCCAGGACCTTGGAACCGATAAGATACTCCCTGGGTACAGTTGTTTTCGGAAACTACGTTACCTCAATGTCCGTATGTCGCGCGAGACAAACGGCATACACAGCATGCACTTAATTAACGCTCCACGACAACAGCCATTGCGTTGAAACAAGGGCTGGTGATGGCCAAATCATGGGTCTGTCCCATGAATAAGTTGACATTGCAGCGACTCGAACTTTCTCTGCACCATTCTCGGGCCCAGAATGTCGATCTTCTTGGAACACCTATTACTACAAATACGGGGCAACGTTTAAACTATATTTTAAACACACTCGTGCATCATAAGCATTGAATTACAGGTAATTCGTTACAATAAACGGTATTTGAAAAAAAATCGGATAACTCAAATTGAAAGACTCACGACTAAGACCCAGCGGGCGCATTTTCCCGGACGTTCTCGCCCTTCCAGTTATCTAACTCGCGGGGTACCATTGCATATTCTTAAACCCCATGAACGAATGGGGAATGAGCCCAGGTGCTTGTAACTGCAAGAGCCTAATGATTGGCCTACGGAAGGAGAAATTGGGCCGAAAATGTAGACGTAGAAAAGGCGCGAGGCGTGTAAGTCTGCTTTCTCATGCCTGGTGTCCACATCTCGGTCTTGGCATTCTACGCTGTTGTGCATTTTCGAAACCACGGCTTGGATACTGCGATTGATAAGACTTCGTAGAAATAAATTCAAAAGGACACTATTCACTCTCAGCCCAAGACATTAGGTAGGCGGCATTGTACTAGATCCAAATTGTTCACAAAAACAGTTATAAGAGGAACGGCAGCGCCTCTCGGATCCAGCTTCTCCTAATTCCGGTCAATATTTCCGCTGCTCTCATTTTTTCTAGGCTCAGCCGTATTGCTGAGTGTACGCAACCGGCTAGCGTTGTCGCAAGAAGAAGTTGATCAAGCACCCTCGTTGACGGCCTGCTTCTCACGCCTACACCGCACGTTTCATTCGGGAGTGCCGTCAAAGAACGCTCAAGGCTGGATCAAAGACACTTTGGGGGACCTAAGATAGGGATTATGGGTCAAGGCCGGAAGAGAAATAGTAAAGGTAATTGGGAGATACAGCGCTTCCACAAGGACACGTTTAATTTCAGCTAGCGCGCCGGTGGGGCTTACCTTGTGAAAAACCAGAAATCAGGTTTACGGGGAAACACGGGAAAACTGCGCTGACGACTGACTAACTCACAGCGGCACTTTAAGAGGCACCGGCAGTTATAAATCCCCATGCGATCACGTACCTTTCTGCAGCCCCCACTGATACAGAGGTACAGACCTCCGCACACTCTTTTATAGGAAGGAGCTGATCGCTATTCCTGCCTGCCGACCTCAAATAGAGCAATTAACAAGACGCAAAGTCCCACATATGTAGTTCCGTCGTAAAAGGCTTCGAGAACAGCCCTAGAGCAGATGGCGAAAAGAATACACATTGCACTTCCGCTATTTCAACAGTTCGAAAATTATGCCTCCGCACAAGCTTAAAGTGGGAGACTTCATGATTTTGCACGAAAACAAGTATCGGCAGATCGGGAGGATTTAGTTAGCGTGGGGTGTGACCAAAACGTCACCGCCTACATCGAGAGGCTTCATAGCAGCGCGACCCAGCGGCGGCTCCTTCAGGTACTCCACCCTATGGAGCTTACACCATTGAAGACGATTACAACTCTCAGAGCTGTTGCCGGAAGGGTGTTTGGCATGCTGCCACGACTGCAATCTGTCTTGAATTTGGCTTCCTCGTTCGGGAGGGAGCGCCTAAAAACAATCACACGTCTGCATGCCGTGAACGATGCCGATGGTGCGAAGCACTGGGACCCAAATCGTGTATTGTCTGTATGATGAGCGTCAACGTCCGTGCGTAAATGTACTGTAAATGACAGTAAATGCACTGTTACCATAAAAGCACTGTAATTGACCAGCGCTACACGAGAGAACCTTTGCGTCCCATTACTTTGCACCCTCTGCATCGTTCTCGGCGTGAACATGTGTGATTTCATTTGCCTGAATTGGCTGAATTGACACGAATTATCGCGCATTAAATACATAATGGACGGATGAATGTGTGTGCAGTGTATATATACAGTGTTTCATTGACGGTATTGGTGGTACGTTGTGACGACTTCCGCGTTGCGTGCGCCCTTCACGATCACTGCCTTGTGATCGGTGAAGCGCAGAGACAGTGGTTCTTCGAACGGCGCTAGATTGCAGTCGGCAAAGACTACGTTTATGCATGTTCCCCTGATGGTCATCGGTTGATTCCGGAAAGCCCTTATATACGCATTGCACCGCATCGACCTCTCGTGTAGCTCGCTGTAGTCACTGTAGTTTTAACTGTAATTGCAACTGCTCTTTTTCCGCGAATTATCTTTGACAGTTTATGTTTTTGTTGTCGTTTTTGCGTTTTTTACCCTTTAAAATTCGTGCTCTTTGCTACTTCAGTTCACGGCGCTCTCTACAGATGCCGTTCGGATAGTACTATAGTGTGCTCAAGGAAGAGCAGAAATTCTAATACCTTCATAAAATTACGACTGGGAAATTCTGTACGGTTGATATAGCTGCCCCGCAACCTCACAGCGATGTGACGATTGGAAGACCAAAAAGTCCGGAGATAGGAGGGGACAAGCTCAAATGGGGAAAACCAGACGGAAAGGTCCCCAAAAATACCGCTGCGGGCACGGATGGGATACCAGTTGAGTTGATCAACCAATTAGGACCAAAGAGCAAGGGAAGGCTAGTACAAGCAATTAGCACGGGGATACAAAATAAGGCAATACCGGACACGCGACGTTTTAGCAGGATAAGTTTATTCTACAAAGTCAAAGAGACAATTAAGGCATAAAGTTGGGCTAGTTGGTTATCTCAATGCATTTTACTAGCGAAAAATAGACGCGGACGAAGAAGAAGTACACAGGACACTAGCGAGTGTCCTGTGCACTTTTTCTTGGTCCACGTCTATTTTTCGTAGTAAAATGCAGTCAAAGAGACAAGACCAAGGCAAGCTCGTATATTTAGGTCACTGGCACATCCGTGCCTTACAGGGTGGAAATGCAGGCAGTGAATATTAACTAGAGAAAGAGAGGGAGACAAATCAGACTTTATTTAAAGCGGCCCATGGCCCGGGCGCTGAAAATGGGTTCTGGTGGGCCTGCGATGCGTTCAGGCGGGAATTCCGCCGGTGTCAGGGCCCCGCACAGAGTTAATGTACCGGGAGAGGCTGAGGCCAAAGGATGGGGCGAAGATCAGGCGGAGGAGCGGCCAAGCTTCCTCATGAATATGAAATGTGGGATGGTAAAAGGTGTGGTTGAAGAAAGTGAGGTGATTGCCTGGCACGAGGACACGTCCAGTACGTTTGTCAAACGTCGGGATAAGCACCACACACCGGGCAATGCGGCGTGCCATCCTGGGTCATTACGTGGGGGAGAACGAGGTCACAAGGAAGGGAGAGAGTCTGAGCCTGGCGGATGCAAGGGCCTTCGCGGCGAATGACGTCAGAAGTGAGATTTGGAAGATTGTAGGGAGAACTGCGAAGATCCTTCAGCTGTTGCCTCCGAGGCTAGCGATGGGTGGTGCGTTCTTCCTTTGGGCTGTAGTCCTGGGGCCAGGATTGAGGGTAGCTCGGGTTTCGATTCGCACGAGCAAGGGCAGGAGCCCTTTCATTCCCTACAATTCCCTGGTGTCCGGGGACCCATTCTAGAAATACGTACAGGTCGGTGTGAGCTGCCATGTACATTGTCAGCTCGTGATGAATGTGCACAGGAAAGGAGTTGCGAAATCTCTGAGATCACATTGATTATCCGTGCGGATGGTGCTTTGGTCAGTTGAATGGGTTTGCAGCATGATCGAATCGTAATGGCTTGAATTTCAGCCGCTGTAGAAGAAGGTACATTGCAGTGTTGACGGATGATGCCTTCACGTGAACCTACAGCGACAGTTGTAGCTATGTTGCCAGTAATCTTGGCGTCTTTGTAATATGTGTCGCCGGATGAGCTGTAAAGATGTAGGACTCTACTTCGGTGCCTGCGGGAGTCTGAGACGGGTCCTTGTTACGCGGGATGGGCATGACTATTATTTCAGGAATTGTGTCTCATGGTGAGGTTGGGTAGAGGAGAACAGACTGCCAGGAGAACTTTAAAATGAGTTTCAAAAAGACGGAAGACTTGATGACAATCTATTTGTAGTAACCCAATCCAGAGATGTGGCGAAATTACAAAACCGACCTTTGTGGTTAGCCTTTCTGGAAATTAAAGCGGCTTATAATAATGTAGACAGGGAGCGGCTGTAGAGTATCCTGGAGGACTAGGGAGTGGGGGCAGAATTCATTAACTTACTCAGGGAGCTATACCTGGAGAACCAAGTGCAAATAGTGTTGGAGGGGATAACATACAATAGGCCTGTACGCACCTAGAAGGGTTTGAAACAAGGATGTCTTCTATCCTCTTTCTCTACTGGTGTTCATGATCTACGTGGCGGGTTTAAAAAGGAAGTTAGAGGGCAGTAGGCTGGGATTCCATTTATTACACAATAAAAACGGACTGCTGGAGGAACAGCGAATTTAATGGTTACTGTGTGCAGAGGAAATATTCTTAATTGCGGATGACCAGATAGGAATGCAGGGCCTGATGAAATATATACGGGGAGGAAGGGACGCACCTTGGGCTATATTATAACAGACAAAAATCAGGGATAAAGGTTTTCAACGACGACACGGAGCCCAAATCGTATCAGTTAAACAAGTAGAAATATCGTGGGTAGAGGAATTTAAATATTTAGCAGTACGGCCTAACGACGGCACAGGTTACACGCATAAGGACGAGGCCTACTGGAGCCACTACACGAATTGCAGAGTATCGGCACTCTTTTCTGCCATTGTTTTTTGCCGCCGGCAGCGGCCTTTGTTCGAGCAGCCTCCGTTGCATGTGTTTAACCCGCCAGAGCCATGGGCGCTGACATTTGGGTAGCGCCGTGTGGCCGCGTTTGCGCGTTCTTGGGGAAATTGTAATTTTCGGGGTGGAGTGCGGGTGTGCGATGCGTTGGGAGTGAGTTTTTAAGCTCAATACATAGTAGCGATGCCGTGAGGCTCTGTACTTGGCTGTTTTAACCGTCCGGAAGGTGGGAAACGCCTGCTGCGCTTCCCGCTAGGAAAGAATGACACACCGCGGCTCTACGCTTGGTGGAAAATAGTCAATCCCAAGGATTTCAAGCCCACACCGTACTCCAAGATCTGCAGGGTAAGTTCTTTTCAGCCACGAGTGTAACGTATACAGCTAAGAAGACGTACTTCGAAAATATTTTCCTGTTTTGTAAATCGATCGGTTAGGCTTGCGACACAAACGTTTCAAGTGAGCTTTATGATACTGGTTGCCTCAGTCATGCATAATTAAGACCTAAAGTTAAGTCGCGCTTTCCGGAGGTTTAAATGAAGCGGTAGTTTCCGTTAGTGAATAAGTGACCGGCCGTATCCCGTTAAAAGCTGTAGAATGGAAAATAAAATATTTGTAGTTTTGTTCTTGTAGTGAAAGCGCAATGTTCAAGTGACGCTACGATAGCCCCCAGCATAATTGATTCAGCTTGATTCTGTGTACAAGCACCATAATTCAATGCCATTGACATGAATTGGCCCACATGCGATGTAGCGATTAGACGTTTTCTGGCTTCGAGTCTTTGCAATAAAAGCGAGAGTGTGTAGCATTATTTTTTAGTTCTCATTAGAGACAGATCATCTTCAATAAAATTTGATAAGGCATTCAACTACTCCTAGGCCGCATTCTGGTCACTAACGTCACCTATGCTTCCTGTTGTTTTAGTTACTGGCAGTAATTGTTTCAGCGAATCACTTCAGATATTTTGCCTGTGACACCTGGTGCTATGTCTCGCCTTCTGTGCGGTCTTTTATAAGGATCACTTTGTGGAAACTCAGTTTGTAACAAAGAAGGCACATGGTCGCAAGCTTCTCAAATGGGACGCAGTACCAACTATCCCAGCGAGGCAGGTCTCCAGAAAGCCAGACCACAGCCCTGGTAAGTAGTTCGCAGCAAATTGTTGTAAAGATTGGGCATTTGTATGTGCCCAGATTGAGTATGTAGTGCAAAGCTAATTTTGTTGAAAGATTGAGCACTTAGCTTTCGCGGGCATGAAATGTGGAATACTACTTTTCCATCTGCTTCATAAACATCAGATGCCAGAGACAATCCACAGTGCACACCAGAGCAGCCAGTACCGGTGATCACGGTAGAGTCTCAAGCCAGCCAGACGAAAGAGGTGAGCTTCTTTCTGCCAGGGACACGGAATGGCAGGAGACACCTGAGCCGATAGTGCTGTACGTGGACACGATAGTAGCTAACGGTTGAGCTTCTTTCCATAAGTTTCTTCATCAGCCAAGTTTTGCTGTTCAGTAGATGTCTGCTCCAACAGGTAGAAAAAACTCGTACCGAGTTTAAACCAACATGCCCACTCGGACTTGGCAGAAGATCTGTCTGAAATGTAGTTTTCACGCTTTTAGTACCCACCCGCCACGCAGAAAGCCTGCAACAATGGAGTGGCTCTTCTGGTGAATCTACGCCGCTACTGGCGGGCAGTGTAGACGTAGTGACTTCTGGTCCTTCTCTATACGGCGTCGGTGAGTGCCACTTTTAGACTGAAGATACGAAAGCTGTGAGTGTTTCGATTTGTAATTGCAATTACTGTGAGATTACTCTTACAGGTGCCTGCTTCGTTAACTTCGACGACCTTGCGGTGTATACCTCAGCCACAACTGATGAATCTGGTGAGAAAAGAATTGTTCTGGAGGAAAACAACAGAAGATGAATTGACTACGTATACATTTCTTACCTGTATATTGTCACGAAGACAAGGACGATGCAGTTGTCTTGAATGAGAAACACGTTTACTGGAGTGAACTTGTGCTCCCCTAGACACTCAAAAGAATACAGAGGCGGTGAAGCAGCGGTCAACAAAGTGACTTGCACAGGCGAGTGTCGTCGAGTCGAATGCTCCGGCGTCCGCACTTCAGGCTTTTTATCTTTCGGCGCGCCTGGTTCTCGAAACGTCGATTCACATCGAGAAAATAGTAGATCCAAAAAGATTATTCTTGGATGTTCACGTTCGATCGGAATGCTCTCCCTATCACAACAGATAACACATGCGTCACAGAAAGAAAGAATGGAACACGCGCTTCCCGTGGCGCAGAGATAACACAGACCGGCGCAGCCGGGCGGTTAAAGCAAAACACAAATAAACAAACCTAATGTATGGTTCGCGGCATTACCCCCCCTCTAAGAGCGCATCGACCCGATGCTAACAAAAGCGACAGTCCGAACAAATGAAAATAAAAGTTCGTCATCGTCCGTAGAAAGTTTTTAAGCGAACCACGTGGACGCCTTCGGGCCGCGTGCGTTGTCGTGATGTGCCGGAGTCACATCCGGGATCACTTCGTACGTAAGTTGGCCAACACGTCGTAGAATATGGTAGGGTCCGAAATATTGTCGCAGGAGCTTCTCACTGAGTCCGCGTCGTCGGATGGAAGTCCAAACCCACACAAGATTCCTTGGTTGGTACTCGGCGTCTCGGCGTCAGAGGTTGTCGCAGCCCGCATCCACCAGCTGCTGGTCCGTTATACGAACTCGAGCGAGATGGCGGGCCTCCTCCGCAAGTTGAAGATATCCGTGGACGTCGGCGTTGAGGTCGTCGTCTTCTACGTGCGGAAGCATGGCGTCGAGCATCGTAGTCGGCCTTCTACCGTAGACAAGCTCGAACAGGGTCAGCTGCGTCGTCTCCTGAATAGCCGTGTTGTACGCAAACGTGACATACGGGAGCACTTCGTCCCAAGTCTTATGTTCAACGTCAACGTACATTGACAGCATATCTGCGATTGTCTTGTTCAGACGTTCTGTTAGTCTGTTCGTTTGGGGGTGGTACGCCGTCGTTCTTCGGTGATCCGTGTTGCTGTAGCGTAGTGCTCCTTGCATTAGCTCCGCAGTAAATGCCGTTCCGCGGTCTGTGATTAGGACTTTCGGGGCTCCATGTCGCAGCACAACTTGGCTTATAAAGAACTTCGCCACTTCTTGTGCAGTCCCCCTCGGAAGAGCGGCGGTCTCTGCGTAGCGCGTCATGTAGTCTGTCACTACAACAATCCACTTGTTCGGTGATCGTGACGTAGGGAACGGGCCTAAAAGGTCCATTCCAATCTGTTGAAATGGTCTCGATGGGACGGCGATCGGTTGGAGAAGTCCGGCGAGTCTTGTCGGCGGCGTTTTTTGTCGCTGGTAGTCACGGCAGCTCCGGACGTAGTGGGTGACGTCAGAGGTAAGGCCGGGCCAGTAGTACCTCGCCTTGATTTTTCCAATAGTGCGGGCTGTGCCGAGATGTCTGGAAGACGGGTCGTCGCGGCACGCTTCCAAAATTCCGTCACGAAGGCCCGCGGGATGACGAGGAGGTAATGCGCTATTGTTCCGGGGCTGAAATTCTTCTTCACGAGGACGGAGTTTCTCAGGCTGAATGCTGGTAAGCGGCGTTTGATGGTCCTAGGAACGGCAACGTTACAACCCTCGAAGTACTCGATTATGACGCGAAAGTCGGGGTCGGCACGCTGCTGGGCTGCTAGGTCGCTCTCCGTCACGATCCCGAAGAGCGCGCTGTCTTCATCAGAGTCCTGTGGTGGTGGGTCGACGGGGGCGCGGGACAGGCAGTCGGCGTCGGAGTGTTTCCTGCCGGATTTATAAACGACTGTAACGTCAAATTCCTGCAGGCGCAAGCTCCACCGCCCAAGACGGCCAGAGGGGTCCTTCAAATTGGCGAGCTAACACAGCGCATGGTGCTCTGTTACAACCTTGAATGGCCTTCCATACACGTATGGGCGAAATTTTGAAATCACTCATATAATAGCCAGGCACTCTTTCTCAGCGGCAGAATAGTTTTTCTCCTCCTTCGACAGACCACGGCTGGCATAGGTGATTACCCTTTCGCATCCGCTTTGCTTTTGGACAAGGACGGCACCCAAGCCTGTATCACTGGCATCCGTGTGCATTTTCGTTTCGGCATTTTTGTTGAAATGAGTGAGCACGGGTGGGCTTTGCAGGTGTTTTTGCAGCTCGCAGAATGCTTTTTCTTGGTCGTTTTCCCAGCTGAAAGGGGTGCTATCTTTCGCCAAGCGCGTGAGTGGCTCTGCAATGCGTGCGAAGTTTGCGACGAAGCGCAGGTAGTATGCGCACAGTCCGAGAAATCTTCGCACGCCCTTCTTGTCTTTCGGTATTGGGAAGTTCGCAATGGCTGACGTTTTTGCCGGGTCAGGTAGGACTACCGCGGCGTTGACGATGTGGCCCAAGAACTTGAGTTCCCCGTATCCGAAATGGCACTTTTAAGGCTTCAGCGTCAACCTCAACGTACGAATGGCCTCGAGTACAGACTCCAACCTTGCAAGGTGTTCGTCGAAAGCCCGGGCGAATACCACTACGTCGTCGAGGTATACGAGGCAGGTGTGCCACTTAAGGCCAGCTAGCACAGTGTCCATAACTCTTTGAAACGTCGCTGGTGCTGTGCACAGCCCAAACGGCATCACCTTGAACTCGTATAGGCCGTCTGGGGTTATAAACGCAGTCTTCTCTCGGTCTCTCTCGTCCACTTCAATTTGCCAGTAGCCGGTCTTCAGGTCCACCGATGAGAAGTACTTCGCGTGACAGAGGTGGTCGAGGGCGTCGTCAATTCGGGGGAGGGGTACATGCCCTTTTTTGTGATTTTGTTCAGTCGCTGGTAGTCTACGCAAAACCTTAATGGGCCGTCGTTTTTCTTACGAGTACGACGGGTGCAGCCCAGGGGCTTTTCGATGGCTGTATAATGTCGTCGCTGAGCATGTCGTCGAATTGAGTGCGGATGGCTTCCCGTTCGTGTGAAGATACGCGGTACGGTGATGGTCGGGTAGGTCGGGCTCCTTCTTCGGTTATTATTCGGTGCTTCGCTAGAGGGGTCTGACGTACTTTCGCGCTCGACGAAAAACATTCGCTATAGCGACGTAGCAAAGCCAATAACTTGTTCCGTTGTTCTTGCGGTAGCGCCGGATTCACGTCGAAGGGCTTCGGGAGCTTGAAGGTTTCTACAGGTGTGCGTTCAAAGTCGGCGACCGCGATCACGTCACTTGCTTCTTGCGTTTCTTCGAGGAATGCGATTGCCGCGCCCTTGTTGAAATGCTGGTACTCCTCGGTGAAATTAGTAACCAAAATGTGGGATTGGTCTTCTTTGACGCGCGCAATGCCTCTTGCGACAGACACACCACGGTCGAGAAGCACCCTTTGATCAGTGTCTACGATAGCGTCGACGTCAGGAGCAGCATCTTCACAGTAGACTGCGACCATCAAGCTTGCGCGGGGTGGCAGGGTGACATGATCATCGGCAATCCTTACAGCAGCACGTCGTTCGGGGTTCGGTTCCGGCGTCATGGAGTGATGGGGGGAAAAAGTTATTGACTTAGTCTGCAGATCGATTATTGCACCGTTGTCCATCAAAAAGTCAATTCCAAGAATTACTTCGCGGGAGCAGTTAGGCAGAACGACGAACGCTATGCCGTACGTTATGCCGTCTATGGTGACGCGCGATGTGCACGTTCCACTTTGCATCACGAGGTGGCCTCCTGCTGTGCGTATGTGCGGACCGTCCCATCTTGTCATAACTCTAGACGCAAATGGTCCGCTCCTTACCGAATAGTCAGCTCCCGTGTCTACGAGGGCGACTACGTCAAAGCCGTCGATGGACACCTTGACGTCAGATGCAGTCTTCCTGGAGTTCCAGGTTCGTCGGGGCGTCGTATCTCTGCTTGTACGTGTTGACGGTCGGGCACTGTGCATCGTCGTTGTCGTCTTCTCGACGGACGTCTCGGTCAGGTCGGGTACGCGTCGCGCCGTGTAGCTGTCGTCGTGTTCGGGAGTCTCGTCAGGGTTAGGTCGGGTCGTCGGGATGAGGGCATGTCGTGAATCACTGTCTTCAGCGCGTCCTTGCGTCGTTGGAGGGTTTCCAGTTTTTCGCCGTAGAGCAACTTCACCTCCAGACGTTGCTGCTTTTAGTTTCCCCCGCGTGAGCTGGTGGACCTTCCACGTGCGAAATCAGCATTGCTACGGCGGTTAGGCGACTGGTATGGGTAGGGCGACGGCGATCGGTGTGAGCGGGCTGGTCCTCGGGTGGTGTTGGACAGGCATTCGTCGATCTCGGTAGGGCGCTGGCCGGGTCGGGGGCGTGGGACGTCGACGGAGAAACCACGCAGTCCGAGTCTCCTGTACGGGCAGTGACGAGAGATGTGATCGGCCTCTCCGCATTGGTAGCAGAGCGGACGATGATCTGGCGTTCGCCAAACGTCAGTCTTCCTCGTCGTCTGGGTTTGGGCTGTGTATGGCGGTACGGTAGACGGCGGCGATAGTGGGGACGGCGGCGAGAGTGGACGGCGGTACGGTGAAGCTTGTTGTAGACGGGTTGGAGCAGGGCGGGGTCGACGAACAGCCGCGGAGTAGGTCATCGCCTGTGGCTCCCGGGGTGCCTCGGATGCAATAGAAGTACCCAAAGCGTGTTGAACCTCTTCGCGGATGACGTCAGTCAGGGAAGCCTCTTGACGCTGCGGCGGCGTCGAAAAAAGCTTCCGAAGCTCCTCCCTGACCACTGCTCGGATGGTCTCACGCAGTGGGTCGGAGCTTCTATTTGCGGCACCGATGGTCTCCGAGAACAGCGCGTTGACAGGGCGGTCGTACTGCCTCGTTCGAATTTCCAGCGTCTTCGCCATCGCGGCCGCCTCAGACGCGAATTCCGCCACTGTCTTCGGAGGGTTACGGACAAGACAAGCAAAAAGCTCTTGCTTCACTCCTCGCATTAGAAACCTGAGCTTCTTTTCCTCGGTCATTTCAGGGTCCGCACGACGAAAAAGTCGCTTAATCTCCCTAACCAAAATCACGACTCCTTCGTTCGGGTGCTGCGTTCGAGTTTCAAGCAAAAGCGCAGATCGCTCTTTTCTCACCACGGTAGTGAAGGTCTTAAGGAACTCCCTTTTGAATTGAGTCCAGTCGGTCAAAGAGCTCTCATGGTTCTCAAACCAAGTTCGAGCAGCATCTTCTAAGTAAAAAAAGACATGTCGGAAAGTTTCTTTGTCGTCCCACCTGTTGAAGATGCGGACGCGCTCCAGCTTCTCCAACGATTCTTCGGGGTCTTCAGCGGGGGTTCCACGGAATGATGGCGGTTCTCGGGGCTGCTGCAGGATGATTGGCGACATTGTTTGTTGCACCATGGTGTTGGTTGCAACGTTCCTTCTCTTGGGCCCTTCTAGCAGAAGACCGAACTCGGTTGGTAAATCTTGCAGGCGGAGGCTGGCTCTTGTTGTACTGGCTTGGCGGCTTCCAGAGGTTGTAGTGGGCATGAAGGGTGCGTACCCCGCACCTCACCAGATGTCACGAAGACAAGGACGATGCAGTTGTCTTGAATGAGAAACACTTTTATTGGAGCGAACTTGTTCTCCCCTAGAAACTCAAAAGAATACAGAGGCGGCGAAGCAGCGGTCAACAAAGTGACTTGTACAGGCGAGTGTCGTCGAGTCGAATGCTCCGGCGTCCGCACTGCAGCCTTTTTATCTCTCGGCGCGCGTGGTTCTCGAAACGTCGATTCACATCGAGAACATAGTATATCCAAGAAGATTATTCTGGGCTCTTCACGTTCGATCGGAATGCTCTCCCTATCACAACAGATAACACATGCGGCACAAAAAGAAAGAATGGAACACGCGCTTCCCGTGGCGCAGAGATAACACAGACCGGTGCAGCCGGGCGGTAAAAGCAAAACACAAATAAACAAACCCAATGTATGGTTCGCGGCAATATGTGTGGAGTCATCTCCGAATGTTTTACTACTCTGGACATGCCGTAAAGTGCAAACATGACTTTTTTAGTATTTGTAGTGCAGTTTGGCGCATTCATGCTGACGGACAATCTAGACGAGTTCCTGGACATCATCGAGACCCTTAACAAGGTATAAAACATTGTGTTTCCATAAGGGTTTAATTGGGCACCACGTCATAAATTGGTTTAAGGTGATACATTAGTTAGTTTACTTAGCTTGACAGGATTTCTTGATGAGATGAAATGCACAAGTATGACAGCACTAGGTGCACCACCTCATAAACAACGGTGTGTCATTGTCGGAGTGTGAAGCATGTTAATGAAGGTAACAGAGTGACATAATGCCGTTTGAGTGAAAAAGAGCTTTACGGTACTGCCTTGAAATCGTTTCTGACATGGAAGTGGCTAAGCACTTGAACCATTATCGATAATAAGCATCGTGCTCATTTAGCTTGATACGCCAGATAATCCTACAAACTTCGTTTAGGGGAAGCAAGCATCGTGTTATTCAGTGCCAAAGAACAAGCCAATACATGTGCAGTGGCTGTAATCCAGGTTCAAGTACCGTTCACACTTCCGGCGAGACGACGCGACGAAAGCAAAATTGTCGCTACCCTTGCTGTTCACACTTGCACGTGACATCGAGCGACGGCGACGACGATTTCTTGCTTTTTTGGATAAAAGCAGCGAGAACTCAAAGAAAAAGGAAGCGCAACACAAGGACAGCCGCTGTTTTTCCAACTAGCCCAGCTTGCAAACCTTGCTTTTCTTGTTATTGTTTCATGCTCGGAGTGAGACCTCACGAGAGTTGCGCCGCTTGTGGAGACGCAGCAACCGGTTGCTTTAGCAGGATTTGACGTCATGAAGTCTCGCCTCCTGTTTCCGCTTCAAACGCGACGGCGTGACCTTGGCGAAAGACATTGGTCGAGAATGATTCTTGCTGTAGTTGAGTGTAGTTTTGTAGTTTTGATTTCAAAAGTTCCGCAATGGCAACGTCATTTGCAGAGCGCAGTGTGGTAGCTTTTGTGGGGATTGGCTGCTTAGTGGGTTGTTTTATCCCTAATTATTTCACACGAGGTGCTCTGCAATGAGCATCTGTGTCCACACCATGCTACCATGGCTGAGCTGAAGCGCAAGCTTCATCTCCAGCAAAAGACGACCAGGAAGCTGGAACAACAAGTGGAATCCGTTTTTGGTAATGTTGTCATAGATTTGCAGTGCGAAGCTGTTTTAAGCGGTAGCCTCAATGGAATATCTTCAGTAATATCTCTCATGGCTTCAACGGGGGGGGGGGTCACAACTTACCCCAAAAGAATATTAGTTCTGTATCCTCCCCACATCCTTGTGGCCTTTCTTCACGTTTTGCAATGTACAGGTTCCGTCAAAAGTGATGCAAACGTGGTCTTGTACATTTACAGGAATTTCTTCTTGTGTGAACTTCCTGGCTCCTGGCTGGATTGGTGTGCATTTAAAGAGACCTCCTTAGGGGGAAAAGCTTACGGTAAACCGGTAATGTCTATCATAAAGATAGTAAGACCAATATGTTGTGAATTTCACAAACCCTACTTCCAATAAATACGACAGCTGTACACATTTCATCGATTCTGAAGATGTGAAAACGAAAATAAGACGATTGTTGAATATATAAAATTAGGGTTTCTTTTTTAAATTCCAAATATTTGCTATTCGTGCCTCTTTCTTCTTATTTTTATGGGCAGCATACACAACCCGTCGAAAAATATTTGGAGTTGTTCCACTGCGACTGCTTTCGAAACCCCAACATACAGGAAAATTTTTTTCAGTATAATGCATGCGCTACATTGTATTGTGTATATTTTGGTTGTTTTGCAAGCAGCAAGCTTTATCACCTTCTCCCAGATCAGATTCTGTCGGTCACAAACTTTGACACGAGGGGAAACCGGTGGAGCGATAAGACTGTGCAGAAGGCTCTCCAGGTCTGGCTTGCGTGTGGCAGCAGAGGATATGATTTCCGGTAAGACAGTGTCATACCTCTGCCATGTGAACGCACGCTGCAGAGGCGCATTGACGAGGTTAAATTCAAACCAGGTACGTCGCCTGGTATCACACTAACTGTGCTGCCAAGATGGCCAGTTGTGATGCCTTCGTGTTGGTATACGCAAGAATCCTGATTCTTTTTTCAAGTGGCTCAAAGGTAATTTTACCAACTTCTTTATTTAAGAACAGTCCAGTTATATCTCCCATATAGCAAAGCTAGAGCACAAAGCCCTTGTTCCCCTTCCAGACAGAAAAAGAGGCAATAACAATGGCCATCACATAATAAAACACTGCATTTCAGTGGCACACAAGAGGAAAACCAAACGTTCCCTCCTGAAACTGCAGCAAGTATAATTCTTTCTGTGGCTGCCTCAAAAACCACTGTCTTGGCTGCTCCATGATCAGCGCCAACGTTGAAGTGCGGCCTATTTGGGCAGTTCATGAAGCTCTCCGATAGCGTTCCATGATGAAAGCAGTATTGGACTTTGTGAATGCTTTACTCCGCAAAAGTCAAGAAAACATACGTTGTGCAATGGTAGTGAGCTTTGAATGATAAACAAATGTTCTACTTGCACAATCATTGCTTTCTTGACATTTATTTGCAGGGTTAATATTGAAGGTGGGGTAGAAGCGCATTGTTTTATGCAAACATTACCATAACTAATTGCTCCTCAATGCTGCAAGTTTAACTAAAGGAACTAAATCATCAGCAGCGTCCCTTTGTTCAGAATGGCACATTTCCCCCCAAACGCACATATATTACTTAAACCTACAAAACTTTCTTCCCCCACTCGGACATTGTGTCTATGCTATGCTGAACTTCATAGCAAGGCACAAGACCATGCGGCTCACATGCCCTTACTCTTCAAAAAATTCTTGAAGATATTCTACCGCCCTTGAAGACCAGGCTGGAGATGATGCGGCCAGAAGGGCGGCATTATGCTTTTCCCGTCGATGAGGTGCAGCTCACTCCCGGCCTAAATTTTCACCCCACAGTCAACAAGCCCATCGGCATGGTGACTGTGCCACCGCAAATCCTAGAGCAGAAGGAGATGTCACCTATACAAATAATGGCATGGTGGTAATGCTCACTGGGCTGTCTCCCCGCTGCAAGCAAGTTGTTGCTACCACCTTAAAGCCAAGACTGGCTATGTTCTATATAGTATACCCACTGGAGTACATTGGACTCACTGTGCTGAATAACTCAAAGTGTACTCCAGTGTTGTATCCCGGCTCACTCATCTGTTGTCATTTTTACTCTTCAGAAACTACATGATCATTTCAAGTCAACTGTTGCCGGTTAAAAAAATTGTTTGCTTTTAGTCTATTTCAGCCCTTTGCCGATCGTTGGGTAAATGTTTTTCTGGCTCTTTTCCTGTGGTTTTTATACGTTACGGCAAACGTTTCCTGCACAAATATCTTCTTTTTCAAATATATTTTTTTCTTACAGGTGGCTTGATGGATGGAGGATTCCTGAATAACCTCATTTTCTCCGTCAAGAGAAATGTGAGGCTGATAGCTACTACGTGGATGCGGTCATTTCAGATACGGGGCAAAGCAACAAGGCACAGTGGAAAGTGTGTGAAATTTCCCGAAAATGATCAAGAGCGCCTGTGGTCTTCTGCAGGCACCCCTGTGCAGCCGCCACCAACCGACAGCTTTTCTTCCTGGTTGACGCACTCCATGTTCTGAGAAATATTACAGGTCAACTGGTACAGCAGCAGTCAATCTTTCTTGTGCCAGATTTTCTTGTTTCAAATACAGCCTGCCAACCAATGAGGTGAGTGGATATGTAAAAGTCACCACTGTTTTTGATGATAATTTTTACAGTGAAGCGGTTAGCCTCCGTTGGTCGGAAAATTTTATGTCGTAAACAAAAAACCCAGGCAGGAGTCTGCAGCTCTCAGCCACGGTGCAGAGCGGATGCTTTAGACTGGGCAGACATACAGTATAGCGCTCAGTATTTCTGGGAAAAAAAGCATCACAGCCGCATGATGGAGGATAACGCACCTTTAAACAATAATGTCCCCCTGTCATGTGTTCCTGGTAACTGTTAGGTTTGTGGCTGCTCTCGAAAAGTGGGGTTGACGTCTTGAAAGACCAGAGCATGCGTAACCGCTAGGCAGGCCTGAGTTTTTCCCGCAAGAGAAGCCGAGCGCAAACTGCAAGCCTGCCGAGATGGGGAGGAACAGTTCACACCCTCCTTAATCATTACGTGTAGTGGTGTTCAACATCTTCGCAGCACACCCACGTTCATAGGATGGGATTATGGGCAATTTTTTATTTACCGTTTGTGCTGATTATAATTGCAGTCAGTGATAACTCAAATACTTGCTGCATATGATGGAGTGTTTTGATGGTCATACCGAAAGATTAGTTTTTCACAGTTGACAAGGCAAGGTACTCCAAGCCAGGGTAATTATGCTTTATCGCTTGTGAATTATTGTTAGCGCAATACTGCTAGTGACATGTCACTATGCATCGATGAAACACCGTGATTGGACGCCACAATGAAAAATCCTATACAAGGAACAAGTTTAAGTTGAGCCGCAAGCTTCCGTGCGCTGGCTGCATTGGTTGTTTTGCAGATAGCTGTCAGACCCAATTTAGGGGAAATACCCACTCAGGAGTAGGTTTCTGCAGTGGATGTCGTCAGACTGTGCCAAGAAGATGAAGTTAACAGCAATGTGATAAAGCACTGTATTTACAAGAAGTTACTTGCATCGAATTAGTTAATAATTCCCAATATAGGTATATATGAAGCGCATAAAAAAAAACTAAGAAAAAAGTCGCAAAACCCGACCTGAAGCTGGCCCTGCATCTTAAAAGAAGCCACCTGGAGCTGAATGACTATGACAGAATGGATGTGTCGTCTGCAGTGGCTGTGCTGAATCACAGCGTGGGTGCTGCAATGTGCCTTCTTGATAGTTTAGGGCTGCTCGAAGAAGGAAGCATCCCCACAGCCTGATTTATGGAGCAAGTATTCAAGTGGTTTTCGTTGCTGGCCTCCAGTTACATCAGAACTGCTTGAGCCACTTCAAACCACAGGCACATCAAGTGGCAGTCAGTTTTTTGTAAAAGTTCGCCTATATGTTTGCCCCGGTCACAATTCGCAGGAGAAGTGAGCGTTACCACTTCAGGCGTGTGCAATCTGGTGTCCTGATAACACAGACGAGTGCCCTGACGATTCAGCACCAGCTGTTGAACGTGTACATGTTCTGATCTCTTTTTCTGTGCCGGCTGACTCAGGATGCGCTTAAGAACCTTTTTAATCTGTAGGCTCACGTAATCCACTGCCCAGGGCTCTGGAATTCAAGCTGACGCTGCGGCTCATCACGCTGAGCCAACTCTTCAGGCTTAGCCGTAAAGGCAATTATGCCATCGACGACAGCATTGACTTCCTGGAGTTCATAGAAGTGAAAAAACTGTGGCAGAAAATAATCTTGACCACTTTCGAACCGATGAGCCCTTCGAAGAGGACGTCATCTTTGACGACGAATCCCCACATCCCCTGATGATGTTTAGAAGATATCCCTGTTGTAGGGGTCTGGGTACATCGCTTGCAGCGTATCAAGGCGGCGCAAACTTTACACAACTTGCAAGGAGTACCTTCAGGCAGATCCGGTGGAAGACAGCGACGGGTTGGTGAGCCTCAAGTCATACCATGAAAATGGTGAACCGAACTCTCTTGTTTGTACATCAAGCCACGCGGTCGCCTTGTTGGAGCACGCCGACAACACCTTCCGCAGTTATGAGAACCCGGTGCTCAAAGCCAGTCTCTCTCTTCCCAAAGGTTCCAATCGATTCACACCAACTGCCCAGCGACTTCTCTAGTTGCCGTGACCGGGTGCAGCATTTTAGAGTGGCCTTCCTAATGTTGCGGATGAGAATCACGCTCCAGAAACTGAGCGGCAAGGCAAAAGTCGCAAAGCCGAAGTGTGCCACAAAGAGTGTTGGCATGAGAGATGCCGCCACTCATGCCACTCCTGCCAGGGCCAAAGATTTAGCCTGCCGTATTCCCAAATAAATAATTACAATAACACATGCAAGTCGGTTGGTGACAACCTACGTCCCGATACAAAGCGAAGGCCTCTAATCATCATCATCAGTGTGCCCCCCTCTCGTTAGATGGTGCGCAGATGGTACTAGGTGGCTTGACTTATATATTCCGCTTACAGCGCTGTGCACACGGAGAACCCCAATGGGCAATGGACATTGGGACGTCCTAAGGTGATTCGGACCGGAAAAGCGGAGACTCTACGCGACGGCGCGCTGAGACGACGGAAGCAGAGAAAGCTGAAGAAAAATGCAGGGTCGCCATATAAATGTTCCTATTCCCTATCTGTATTGTACATACAATTTGCCTTTCTTGCTCTCCCTCCGCATTTGAAATTCTCGTCAGGCGCCTAAGTACTGAGCACTAAAATTTGTGCAGCTTGCACTAGTGGTGTAATCCTGAAGGAACAGCAGAGCTGGTGATTCTTTTTCCTTTGTCGGATACCCCTACTTTCCACCATCATCATCAGCAACACCCCACAATGTCTACTGCAGGCCGAAAGCCTCTCCCATCGACCTCCAATCACTCCGGTCCTGCGCCGTTGGATTTCATTCTTTGCTTCCACATTTCCCTATTTTGTTCTTCCACCGAGTAGCTGGCATTTCTCTTTTTCTGGACCCATCTACGGGTGTCCACACTTTCCCCCTGTCGTCATTTCAGCCTGGTAGTCATTTCCTGATAGCCAGCTGCAATTTCGCTTGTGTTTGTTAATTGTAACCATAATATCTACTACTCTAGTTCGTTCTATGATCCAGCAAGTGTATTTCCTGTGCCTACGTGATACTGCGATTATTTTTGGCTCCCTGCACGTGGAGGCTACCTAATTTTAATTTTAGGTTTTTTAATAAGGTGCCAAGTTTCCGCTACACGAGTCATAACGACAGATTTCTGTCTGAACTTGCTGTTGAAAGGTCTTTATGACTGGGAAGCCCGAATCGTTTTGCCAGCAGCCTTTCATGTATCTCTCGAAGTGGACCACGGTAGCTCGCGCTAGAACCTGCGGCCAATTACATAGTCAAGACATGCTCTACGAACCCACAGCAAATGTTGTGCGCGTAAAATGAGGTGATAGCTCAATCAGAAAGACGCCAGTTTCTCAACGCGAGGGACCCACGTTCGATTCGCATCACAGGAATCGTTATATTGAGTTGCCCGAACATGGTCCTCGGGCTGCTAAATGCTTTGCCCTCAACCGTTTGCGGTGGTCAACGAGCTATGTGGTGTGATGGAAAGAAATCGTATGAAAGAAAATACTACCGCCACAAGACAGGCCTTAAGAATACGACAACAAAGAATAAGACAAAAGGCACACGGCGCCAAGGTCATCGACACGGGATAAGGCGCCCAGTGCTAGCGACCATGGCATGAGCTGCGCCGGCCGCAGGCCAGTCGGGAGCAGCTAGCGACACCCGGCTGTCGGTCAACCTGACCCGTGCTCTGACCAAAGAGGTCAACCACAACTGCATCTTTCAGGAGGTATTCTTTTAAAGCGAGTCGATTGACCGGACGTCGGTGGGAGACAGCGACGCCCCAAAAAAGCTGCGTTCGCCACGACTATAAAACGGGACCTCGGCCCGGACTCTGCCGCCGCGGGCATAACATACCGCCTGGACATTTCAACAGTTGTTCCAACTTGTGTCGGTAACAACACGTACTGTATCCTATTACTTCGTTCCCCGACTGTGACTTTTCCGCTTCTTTGAACACGTTGCTGTTTTCTGTGCTGAATTCTTGTTAGTTTCTTTATTGTACCCCATTGTTCCCTGTTTGCCTCTCATTGAGTACGTTTTTGTGGGTTTTGGGTATTATAGAAAAATTTATTCTCCTCATTAAAGTTTCTCTCTTGAAATGTATATTGCTAAGAATCTGACAATAATTGGTGTCCTCGGCAGCACGAGGCTAGATAGTTTTGTAAAGTACTCGTAAAAACCCACCCTGGACACAGAAGGGGTAATCGAAATGAGGGAGCGCTTGGGCTTGAGCTGCAAAGAGCTAACAGTGTTTGTGCTCGTGGAGCACAGAAGCTGGTGCGAGGAAGTCGCCCTAGAATTAGAAGCGCTCAAAGGATTACCTGAAATACAAAAGGCGCGTGCAGCAATAGATGACCAATGGAACCAATCTGAAAAGCGAACAGCAGAGCGGCGACTTCGTCATACTAAAATTGCTGCGACGGGAAAGACTCTAAGTCGATTTATTGATAGTGGGAAATGCTTTGATCAAGTACCAGCTTTCTCACTATCGAACCTCAGTGCAGGCCCCTTGCAGCGCAGGCCTCTGACCCTTTTTGAAGAGTCTCGAGATGCGATCAACTATGGGGTTATGACGTAAATATGAAACTCAGGAGGTCATTCGATTATTAGTGGATCAAGAAACTTCACCTAATATACAAGTGGGGTCGCCGCACTTGAATCATTGTGGGTTCGCTATGGTGAATGTTTACCACAAAGCGTGTGTTACGGACATCTCGTCTCAAGAGGAGCGTTCAGTACCAATAAATGTCCCTATAAAACACGGGACGTTTCACGACACCGTATTTATCTCCCTAGCTTTCATGTGCGGAGTGAAAAGCGCGGCCAGCCTGAGCTCCAAATGAGATACTTCAACCGGTGAAAGATGCGAAGCCGAAGTAATGGGAATAAGGTGGTAAATATCAGTAGGGCTGCAGAACATGGAAGGCCCGTTAGCTGTTTGCCAAACACTTCAAAAAATAACTGCATAATCACGCATATAACGGCGACCTAAAATTAGTGGGATCTCATCAGCCCGCATTGCTTGTACTGTAAATGTCAAGTGTAAGTTGTATTCAGGTAAGTGCTGGTATGAAAACGCAGAGCCTGGCACCGGAGCCATTGTAGAAAAAGGGCAAAACTATCTGCCTCATTGCCTTTTTGGTTCATTTCTGCTCCGTGATTACACTTTGATTTTGTGTGTAAATGTGGTTGGTGTGGTGACTCGGTATATACTGTGCTCGGTTATTTGTGAACTGGAGTTGTCTCTTACGGAGATTTCAAGTGAATGTATGAGGACTAGATCTGCCCTGACCGCCGCCTCAAGGACTGTGTGCAGGTGTACCGTGAGGAGACATTTTTCTCAAGAAAATGCTTAATCGGTGGATATGTGGAGCGAAGAAATCGTATGAAAGAAAACACCACCACAACAAGACACGGCTTGATTTTGATTGTAGGGTTTAACTCGCCGACGCGACGCAGGTGATGAGGCATGCCGTAGTTTGTGTGTCCGGATTAATTTTGACCACCGTGCGGATTTTTAACGTGCGCTGAAATGTCGTACACACGGGCAATTTCGCTTTTCGCCTCCTTAAGAAAAGCGGCCGCCGCGGCCGGGGATCGAGAGGGCGTCCGCGTGCTCAGCAGCGCGACACCTTAGCCACAGAGCCACCGCAGCAGGTACGCCTTAAGAAGACGACAACAAAGAATAACCTACAAGGTATGTGGCGCCAAGGTAATCGACACCGCCTATGGCGCCGAGCTGCACCGGCCGCCTGCCAATCGGGAGCAGCCAGCGACAGCAGCCGGTGGCAGGAAAGTGAACCCGTGGAAAGGAGCATCTAGGAAGCCAAAGAAACTAGCGTGACCGGGATGCACAGCACTCGCGCGGGTGAACCTGTGCTGCGCCCGAAGAGGTCCTCCACAACGGCAACCTCCACGAGGTTTTCTCTGCAAGTGAGCCGGCTGGCCGGACGTCGGTAGGAGACAGCGACGCCCCAATAGAGCTGTGTTCGCCACGACTGTGCAACGGGAGCTCGGTGCACGCCCGACAATCGCGGCCACGACATACCACTTGGACATTTCAGCGCTTCTACTGATCTGTGCCTGTAAGAACATATAGTGTGTCCTATTCTGTCGTTCTCCGACTGTGAATTTTCTATCTGTTAGAACGTTTTGCCATTTTCTATAGTGAATTCTCGTTAGTTTCTATATTGTTTACCAGCTCTCTATTGTACCCTATTGTTCTTAGTTCCCTCTCCTCACAGAGTATATTTTTGTGGGTTTCTTGCATTATACAAAAACAGCCTTGTTTCCAAAGTTTCTGTCTTGTAAATATTATTGTTGAAAACCTGACACTATTTGGTGCATGCTTGCTAGTTAGCAAACTTATTGCCCACCAGAGACGAATGACCACCGCTACAGATGACCGTGGCGTTCTGGCAGTGATGATGAGGCGACAATGAATTGAAAGTTGACCAGGACGTCCTCGTGGCTTGGACGCTTCTTCATGCTGTTTAGGAATCTGTAAGGATTACGTGGTCCTCGTTTGATGTTTTATCCAGTTTTTGGCAGCATTTGAATGGTTACCTGAGGCGCAGTGCACGGAGGATATCAGAATTGATGAGGTCGTGGCAATACTTCTGATGACACGCTCCCCGTAATGGGTAAGGCGTCGCTCATACGCCTGCACCGAAATGTTGCCCATGCAAGATATCTTCAAAAGACGCTCCGTGGCACCACATTTGGGTGTGTCACTAGCTAAAACATTATGTCTATGGTTTGGTCGTCATTGCACTACACCAGCGGGCCCAATGATCCTAAACACTCCTTGTCAACAAGCGCGTTCAACCGAGTGATGATTTTATATTTGTCATGGCGTTTGATACCTACTACGACACCATGCCTCGGTGGGATCATGGTAGTAGTGGTGTCCAGCGGAAGGTAGGAGCGTTTGAAGTCCCAGCGCCACTTCGGGTGAACCCCATCCAGAGGCGTACCTGTAAGCCGCAGTGCTGAAGAATGAGCCAAGGCGAAGGACATGCTCAGACACAGAGCAAGGCCTCTACTGATTTCTCAGTAGAGGCCGAGGCTTCATTAGCCCAAAAGACACTCTCAGAAGCAGAGTTTGAGGATTGTGACTCATTCATGTAGTCTGTCGCAGGTAGGTGTGAATGTTCCACAGAAGGACTCGCTTGTCTTAATAGGAGGGACGCGCCGGCAGACCAGTGGGCATTGCTGCAGGGGCTCGATGCATCTGGACGTAGTCTGGGAGGAAAGATGAGCCGAGGTGCTACGAGTTTCCCAGGATTCCCGGCATTGGGACGTGGTGGTGATGGGCATCGGGTGGTTTGCCAGGAATAGTGGCAGGCGGCGGCAAACACAGGACCGCGCTTGTATTCTTAAGTTTGCCGCAGAAAAAGACCAGGGTCGGCGACTAGCGTATTTTTAATAACATGAAAAAAGTAGATAGATATGCTTAAGAAAAAAGACGACCTGCAAAGCGGCGGTTTTCGAGCCTCAACATGTTTCTGTGTAATTTCCGATTAATTATACTTACTGGATAGTTACCTGAATAAAATTTTGGCGATATATAGTTTTATTCCATTGGACAAACATAGAGCTGTCCGCTTCCGTTCGGTAATGGCCATGTATTGACAGCAGACGAGAACCGCCACAAATTCACAATTTTATTGTAAATATAAAGAACCTGAAAAAGTCAGTCAAACTTGGGGTTATTTGAGAAACGCCTTATGAGCCTTTTTTCTATAGTAAGTTGTTTCAGCACATTTGTAACAAAACAAGAGTTAGAGGGACATTCTTTTATGATAGTCCTTCAGAAGATAGACATACAACCCTCCACTCGCAATGTGTGAAAACAAAGCTTTCAAGACTTCCTTTTAAGTATGTTTGAGCTATAAATACAAATTCGTTACCCGGAAGACATTTTCTAGGTGAGGCATATTCCCCTTATACCATGCTACGGCGGACCTACAACTTTCTTTTTAAGACTTCATGATTTTGTTCAATGCGCGTAAGGTGTGGGCACAGTTTTACGACCCTGGGGGTGTGAGTGGGCACCACAATTTAGTGCAGCGTTCACGTGCAATCTTTGTCTACATAACTCTGTCGCCAGAGACGACCGGATGGAAACCAGCCAGAGACAGCTTCGCTGTAAAACTACTGTTGCCGTATTCTAGGCAGCATCTTGTGATAGGTCAAGGGACGGATATCTCATACAACATATCGACTGTTATGAATTCACCATCACACCGCCATCCTAACAATGACTTGCGGGTTGTGGCCCCCTGAAGTCGCACCTTAAGCTTGAAGTCGCACCATTAGTCACACCAGAGGCCTGCCCCCACCTGCGCTTTTATGTGCGTCGAAGACACACATGAAAGCACGAAGCCTGTAGGAAAGCCTTGTGAGCATGCACAAGGGCCCCGAAGAAAATATGATTGGAAATGCAATCACTTTAGGAGAAGATCTAGAGCGGGTAGTGGTAGGCGTCCCTATAAAATCCTTAGAGGTTGTATTTTTAAAATAGTACACGTAAATATCCATTTACCTTCACGCCTTCAATTCAGCAATACATGTATGTATTCATGTATGTATACATATATGTATATATGCGTGTGCGGGCGCGACTGCGTGCATGCGTGTAGGTACGCGTGGGTGTGTATGTGCATGTTCATGGGTGTGTGCGTATGCGTATGTATGTATATGTGTGTGCGCGCAAGCTTTTCTTGCAAATTTTCAGTTTAAACTCACCTTTATCTGTGCCAGGTTTGTATAGAGGTTTTGTGTCGTCTTGTATATTTTTAGGCAAATAACGATACATTTTTCATATATACGTTTTATGGAAGCCTCATTCTGCCCCGGTATCCAAGTAAAGCATAATAATTTTTGTCTATCACGGTTTGCACCGCGTAAACCTCAAAGTGAACTTCAACCTCACGTGATCATTAGCTTCCTGAATTAAGACGAATTCTAAGGAGAAATAAGTTGGTTCAGAAAAACCGATTGGACAGGCAGTTTTCGATGAAAAGAATGATACACTTACTCCAAACTTTACAGGTTTCTGAAAATGGCAGGCATATTAGCAGCTAACCTTAAGACACACAACCACACCTGATATTTGATTGAATATACTGAGGACCTTTTCCGTCCTGGCTGAAGCGGTACATAAGGTATGCAATACAGTTACAAAAAATGATATGTACAGAAACATATCAGCGCAGTCCATGGCGTAAGAAAAATCCCTTGAAGGCTGAGTACAGTGCAAACATCGGTGTCCGAAGTACACTGTTCTGATTACATCCACAACAATGCAAATCAATGCAAGAGGGAGAAATATAAACTCCTCCGAGTAAACCAAGTAGTCTCCTTCCCCCGCAGCGGAGTCTCAGTGGCTAAGGTGTTGTGCTGCTGAGGCCGAGGTCGCGGTTACGATACCCGATCGCGCCGGCAGCTTTTCTCATAGATTTGAAGTACGCACAGCACCGCTCGGGTGTGGACTCTGTAGGCCCAACGTTTTGTTTTTGAGTGTGAGTCGTGAATTGGTACCTGCTGCTTGGCGTTCGATTCTGTATATCTCTTTCGTGTGTCTTTCGTCTACGTTCGTTAAGCGCACTCCTATTATTTCCAGTGAAACACTACAACAACTAGCCCAGCAAGGTTTTGTTATATTATGGCGTTTTGTGCCCTTGCGAAATCCGCCATCTCCCTACCACCATGTAGGTAGACGAGGCTAAGTACCGACACGGGAATGTATTCGCTCTCGTTGTTATTACCAAGCCCAACTGTCTCCAGTAACTTCCCTCACATAATGCACCTGTTACTCGGGATGACCGAGGAGACGCCAATAACAGTAACCACGCAATATAATCGAAGATTTGAAGGTGGCCTTCAGAAGCTTCACTAGGTCGAACATTGCGGCTGTGGAGTACAAAAGTGTGCTTTGAAATTATTTCCTTGCCCAACAAGTCAACATTGTATGGAACCCGTCCCGCACCGGGGTGCGAGACAACTAGGTAAGCCACACAGGAGAACTAGAGCTTAGTAGGCGTTCTGGGCTCGGCCCCACTCTTCAATGCGGTGGTCGTTCACATGCAATCGGCTGCTTCCGTACGTAGACTTCATCGAGCATTTTCATTACCGCAACTCCAGCCACCGCTTTCACTTTGCCCACCGGTTTCCCTCTACGGGTACCTCCACAAGATCCACTGCTCTGACTTCCCTTCCGCCATTTAGCGGATCTGTGACTTCCTTACCGCTCTCGCTCACTCCGTGTATACCTGTCTCCTAAACGTTTATCTCTCATCTCCAACGTTCACAGAAAGACCGACAGAGAACTTCATTCAGGTACAGAAAATCCGTGACAGCCGCAGTGACTGCGCCCTGCCGACGCAGGCCGCATCGAGCAGTGAGACGACGCGCTGGGAAACTCGTGAGCGGTATTCAACTACTTCTTAATTCCCGAGACGCCACTGTCGCCGCCCAGCTCGGGCCGGTGGCCATCCCGTGTTCCTGGCCATCCCTCTTTGTGCCACTTGTTCTGTGTGACTGGTGAAATTCGTCACTACATTATGAACTGCTCGAAAACCAAGCTTGTGTAGACGATTTTTTTCTGTGATCTCCACAATCTAGAAGTGCCCTATTTTACAATGCGACAATATTTTTCGTAGGCTGCGAACAGGGGTGTCTTGTTTCTTGCTGAGATTCTTGCTGTCCACAGGACTAAGTGAGTTATGGTGACATTGTGTGTCTCTTATAACAGGACAAAGTGAGGTGTGCGGACGTTGCGTGTCTCTGATATATATTGATGAACATTAGCCGCAGCAATTGGCAGCAGTTATGCAAGGCAAGGTCCGCTTCATCCAGCAATAGATAATACAACTGAGAGCACCTAAACTTCGCTTTAAAAGGAGCTTGATAGCATCTTTATATTCACGTGCATACCACCGCAAGAGGCGTCTTTATAATTTTTAATTTTTTAGTGAGTTTTTCGCACCTCCAAATTAGGTGACGCAGCCTGGCAACATTACTCAAAACATACAAAATGGCGACGCAAAACATAGCCGTCGTCGCAGTTTCGCTTGCTGCCTCACTGACGTTCTTACTACAGCATTTATTTCTGCTATTTTCTGCGAAGAAGAGCAGGGATCGTGCGCAACACGGCTGTCAGAGAAACGCAAACAGCTTGCTGAAGCTCTCATTCACTGCAACAGGTAAGTCGTGCACTTTTACCTACCACTGTGCGGGCTGTGATAGAGCTCCCCATAGCCTCATGACTAATGATCTGGTATGAGTGCAAACTGCAGAAAAAAAAGACATGAGTCGGAAGAAACAGGGCACTAAGAACACTTTCGGTGTTTTGTTTATTTGCCGTTATGCTCGTATTGGTGGCCCGATGTGGGCTTAGAAGCGGAGCACTCTCATATGGCTAGAATCGAGATGAAAGTGCATTCGGTAAAAAATGCAGAATGCGTGTCCGCTTAAATATTGGGAGATTTTTATATTGTGCATTGTATTGAGTGCTGTCGAACTGCGTCAATTCTGTGGTGGGCTCAGTAGCTCTCGCGAAGGCTGTATCTCGGGTTGTGGCGAAAAATGGAAACGCCGTATATGCGAGGTGTGGAACTTCAGCTCAACAGTTTCTGTAGTACTGATAGGTGGGAGTTTCGTTGCTTTATAACCAGTTGCAAAATGAACGACAACCGCCTTAGAATATAAACAGCCTTTTATGTGACATTGCATTAGCGATGACTTCAGTAAGTTTGGTACATTGTGTGTCACTTAATGTAGTTCTGCCATTCTCCCCACTTTTTTTCTCACTGTTATGATACCTGCCTTCGGTTTGTGCGAAGTCAGCATTGTACTTTATGTCACAATATGGTGGTTTTTAATTATTTGAAACAGATATGGTGTGAAGTTCAAGAGGTGTCGCACTACTATGTATAAGGAGTCAGTTTTATTCTCGTGTTTTATCTAAGTATAGTTGATTTTCATAACATTTATGTGTTGCATAATTCAGCCACACATTGTGGTTGTGACTTACTGTTTTTAAGTGACTTTCGTGATGTTTGTATTTTTAAACGCACGTTATCAGCAATAGTACCGCTCCCTGGCAGGTAAGACACTTTCTGTCCTATGCAGGTGCACACCAGTGCTAAAAGTAATCATCCTGAGAGACTTAACTGCAATGTTTAGTAACCGCTTTGCTGGGGGCATTTCGCAGTAAGCTGTAAAATTGGCTTAGTATTTTTAATGCCCCGTTGTTTCATGATGTCATCGCAGGGTTTAGAAACTGGTGCCTGTACTAAGGAACGTATGCACGATTCACTGGCGAAACACAACTGAACTATTTCCAGATAATATTTGAAATTTGGGAAAACATGGTTTTTTTTATCGGAGCTGGCAGTATTGCAAGTGCGGGAGGGTTAAGTTACCAGGAGTCGAGTGCAGCTATCCAAGAATATAGACTTTTTGTGAAAGTAATGGACACCTAAATATAACATAGTATGTATACTCAGGGTTTCTGTTGTTTTTCAAGTATAGACTGCACCGTCATAGACTGTTCATGTGCAACTGGCTGCATTCTCTCATATAAGCCGTAAACATACGCTAGCAATTAGGGAGGACATTCTTGCGAAAAAATTAACATTACAACCATCTTGGGTGTAAACAAATTTGTATAAAAGTGGAACTCATTACACTTCAACAGCTTGAAAATTTTCACACAAGCTTAAAACGCCACTTCTTCATGGGCAGTAGCAGTGCCTTGCTCTTTGAAAGGGAAAGTGGTCTCCTGTGCGTATCCTCCAAAGGAAAGAAAGAACAGGAGAAAAAAAGGAAAATGTAGTTGTGGTGCCAGCTGAGGAATATTGTTTTTTTTTCAGAAAACTAGAACAAAGAAGCTTTGCACTTTACTGTGACATTGAAGATGACGTACAGCTTTGTTTATTCGAAAGGTTCAAGAGTTGACATCTTGGTGCAATTTTGGTCGATGAGAATTTTGCAATCATCACAAAAGAGTAATTGATTCATGGAGTGAATTTCAAAATATCCGAATACTTTACCTTAATATTATGTGGCAAGGGATAAGTACCTGCCTAATTATTTTTGTGACAGCCGTAGGTAGCCTAATATGACAGGGCCTTTTTTTCTCGGCTTGTCTGTGGGTAGCACGATATGTCTGTGTCAAATGTTGTAATATGTGTTGCACTTTGCCGAGCAGATAAAAAAAGGTCTTTTGGCGACTCGAAAAATTTGGGTTTTAACTTCAAGTCCCTCTGCGTTTCAGCAGCAAACGTGATTGCCTACCCACAAGCGTTTGCTAATAACCTGTTAAACTGGCGAATTAATTATTAATCTATGGGCGGCTTGCTTTAAGGCATATGTGGTTCAACATTTCTTCATTTTGTCCAGTATATTGCACTGGAAATGAAAACACCAATGCAAGAATACACGCTGTTGCTGCATCAAGTTCATGCTGACACAGGTGACAAATTCACGTAGACAATGAAAAAAATACTGGGAGGTCAGAATGGTCAGGTGCTCCAGAATGATACCCACATATATCAACGTCGCAAATTTCCGTACCCAGTATTCTTCCATTTAATTTAAACTGCCAAGTTTAGGGTGTGCTGAACAAGATTTTGCCCCAGGATAAAGGTCATATTCCCACAGAAGTATGTCAACAGAGGGTTTCTTGGTTATATCATCAAGGTGTAATTGCCTAAATTTGTTTCCCTTGTTGGTTTTGCCCTCGGAATTGTTGCCTCGAAGCTGCCAATGACCCATTGTGCTAAAAGGTGCCCGCTGTTTTGGTGCTATGACTTGCAACGCTTGCTGTTGGGTGTGGTGAATAACTGGTGAAACAAGCTGAAAGAAATGGGAGTTCCAATCTTTCTTCCTCTTGGAAAATGGTAATATCTTTGATTGGCTCGAATAATGATGTTGGTTAAAATGGCATACAAAATAAGCATTGTTGTGTCACCTGAACTGCAGAAGTGCCTCCGATTGTGTTAAGCGGCCTGTCAAGAATCCTTTTGTTGCATGATGCTGATGTATTTATTTACCTGCCCATATTTCAATGAAGATATATGAAAATGGGTACGTGTACGTTTTGAGACGAGAGTGTTCAACCTATGCTTAAAGTGGTGGATGGTGGACGGCTGCCTCCTTAGCTGCATTTCTACACTCAGCTGTTTAGGACGGGCAGCTTTCGCTGCAACGTGGCTGTATGATGTTGGCAGGAACTGACATGGAACTGCCGTTTTCTTTGGTAACATCCTCCTCGATTCGTAGCCTGAAAACCCACTTCAGAATATCGCTATCATTCCACCACAACACACAAGTGTAAATGCAAACAATTGCACGTATAGGTAGCAGTGAAAAAAGATCTCTTTAGAACAACTTGGTTTATATCGAATTGCTGTACACACTTCGCAGAAAATATTTGGCTTCTCGAGACAGTGATGGCCGCATGCAACCCACGGGTGCTGGATAAAGTTATTAAGCGAACATCTTACTCCATGGTGTAATGTTCAGGGTGTATAATAACTGCGGGTGAAGTCAGTCTGTATGCAATCGGGCGGTGTTTTAAATTCCTCTACATTTCGGGCGCACACTGAAATTCCGTTACATTTTTTTCTCTCAACGTCGTAATTCTCTACTTCAAGGTCCAATTTTGGCTATTTTCATTTGGAGGCTCCTGCAACGTTCACTAATTGATAAATACACAGCCGTACTAGTTGGTTAAGAGGTGCGCGGATCACTGCGGGCGTTTGGAACATGTGCAACTTGCTTACAGAAAACGACTAAACTAGAACCTCACGTGTGATAAGAGTAAACAAAGAGGTTGCACAGCGTGCGCCGATAAGAAAATGCCGTTTCATGATGACTTCGTGCCATGATCCGAGCCATGATGATTGCTTCCGGTCCCGGGAAGAAGCTTTAATACACGGGAATCATCTGTGAAAAAAGATTTGTTCGAGTGGAATTGTGCATCTAAGGTTCTACCCCATGTCGGTCTTTCCACCACCACGGGGAAGACTCGTTCCCTGACAGCATTGTAAAATATAAAAACATATGAGCAAGCGCAATTTAATTACGCACGAGGAAAGGTTCTCTTTTCTCTCTTACAAATTTTTCGATCATTCGTTATTTCGCAATCGGTATAAAAAGGAGTACTCTATATAAACAGCGCAACGGTTAGGAAATTTAGAATGGCCTCTCAGCAACTGATCTTTGCTTCCACAAACCGTACAAAACAGCTTGGAAATGCATGTTGTCTCATTTTAGAGTTGAAAAAAAAAACCGCGAGACATGGAATTCGCTTTTGCATTTTTCTTAGTGCGCACAACGGGGGCCTGAAATATAACGGTAAATAGCGAAGCGCCCGCATTATATGTATTCCAAAGAAGACCACACAATCGCCGTTATTGTCCTTAGTTCTCTGTTTTTTTTTCTTCGCATAGCTACTAATTTTTTTTTTTGGGGGGGGGGGTGAAAATAACACCAACCAGTTGACTTTTTCTTTGTAAATCATTATTGATAGAAAGCATTATACTTCGTTTTATTGTTTCCGATCATTCCAGGACTTGAAGAAGACACTAAGTGGTAGAAAATTTGTCAGCTAGATTTATACGATAAGCCCTAAATTTAGGGCATACAGTTGAAGAAATAATATTCCCGGGAATCAATTTAACATGGCGAATAACTCTTGGCGCCCGCTCAATCGGACACATGGGTTATAAGAGGGAATGACGACAATTCCGAAGAAGGCCGTTGTTGTCCTCTGTAAACGCACCTGCCAAAATGGGGGTTAATTCATGTTCTCTTCTGGAGTATTTAAATTATTTCCGTTGTGAAAATTTGGCTGCACCTCACGTTCCTAACCAATGTGCCGAGTTTCTATTACCTGTTTACGGAAACTGAAGGCACGATTCAGCTGATGAAAAATTTTGCTATCATCGCTAAGAAAGCACACACTTGATTCCATCCCCGCAATTTTTAAAAACTTGTGAATTCCCAGTGCTCTCTTGCTGTGGGTGGAATGTTCTCGCTTCACCTGTTTCTGACACGAAAGTTTAAAAAATCATTTTCACTGGGGAGATTCATAAAAAGAAAGGATCGGGTGCCTATTTATTTATTTATTTATTTATTGCAGTATAGGCTCCCGGAGGCATTACATATGGGGGGGTTACTATTCATAGAAGATATACGTCACCATGGATAATTCTGACCGGTCACAGTGGTCTCACACAGCTGGGTTAAAACATACATTAAAAAAATGGAAAAAGAAGAAATGACAGGGAGGAAACACATGGCGTATTTTACAGTTTCCGTATATACTTAAATACAAAGAATTACACAAGACATTAGATTTTTTGACATTAAACTGTGGAATAGGATACAACACTGCGTTCACACGAAGTATCAGTTGAAATTTTTCACACATCAAGAAATGTATGAAGGGCAGATTAGAATGCACACGGGTCATTTATCGTTACAATCTCGCTGGGTAGCTCGTTCCACTCGTTCATTGATAACATGAAAGGGTAATTTTGGTAAATTGTGGTCCTTTCGAATAACGGCAAAACTCAACGCTCGTGGTTATTGCGATTGGTCAGATAGTTGGCTCAAAAATGTCAGCACGCGAAAAAGATAAAACTTCGTAATATATTGAATGAAAAAATACACAAGAAAAAATTTACGATGGGTGCTAAGGGCTGGAATATTGAGAATGTGTTTTAAGATCAATACACTTTAGTATGGCGAGTAGGAGCGCTGAATGGAGCAGCCAGCCTTATTGTGAATGCATTGCATACATTAGAACAGAATAGCTGTGCTAGGGTTCTGAACATTTGAATTATAATCGGGTGTTGCTCAGGTGAGGCAAATGTACTCGCGAAGTCTAATGTCATGGTTCACAAAGATATAAACGGCGATTTAGAAAGCCAAGTTTTTTAAAGGTTTGTTTGTGTTCTATGTGCATGATGCAGTCTAAATCAGTTCTAAATGTCAAACCTAGATACTTGAAAGAATCCGTTCATTCAATCATCGAACTTCACAGCTTGCATAGATTAAATTAGGTATTTAGCTTCCAACAAAATATCATGACATTTGTTTAGTCTATATTGTTTTCATTTTCCACACATGGCACTATTACGCGAGGATATGTAAATCCCTTAGCAAAAGAGCTACATCATCCAGGGTGGTGATCTGCCTACAAATTACACAGTAATCGCCAAGCAGCCATAGTGTAAAATATGGCGGGCAATGTCAATGATATCTAACACAAATATTAAACACCTAACACTGAGCCCTGATGTACTCCTGAATAATGCAACAAAAACTGGAAAAATTATTATTTACATTTTCTTTTTGACAGCAATCAGACTAACATGTACTATTCATTGGGTAGATTTCACGTCACACTCTAGGTAGTTTATGTATTGGATAAGCTGTTTGTGGGGTACGTGTTTGACGGCTTTGGAGAAATTGGTAAATACTCGTCTGTATTAAGCAATTTGTCCGAACAGTTGTGTAAATCTGTGGTTTATTCAAGCAACCGTGCTTGCAAGTCTCTTCTACCTGCTGAACGTGTGCTGAATCGAAAAGAGTAATGGTTTAGGCCTGTTGGTGATGCATAATGTTGAATGAAAGCGCAAATGAGACACAGACACATAAAGAAGACAACAGGCTGAGCGCTAAACTTCCAACAAAATATACCTGAAATAACCCACAATTTATACATGTCATGCTTTCCACTTACATTCAACCACACAAGCGCCGAGCCACTTATAATCGTCTGAGATAACATTGTTTTCTTAGATAGGGATACAGATGATGTGCTCACGCATTGAGACTGAAAGCTATCTATTTTCCAGCTTCCATAATTTTTCTGTTTAACATATCTTTATTCTTGCCGATTATGATGCATTTGTCGAAGAGTGGGTCACAGCCACACGGGGAACAGTGCTGCGCTAACCATCCGCCACTCCCGTTCTTGTATCTATTTGTTTTATGGCGCAAGGGCAACGATGGCCAAACAGCGCCAACGCAATGGTTGATCATTTCAAATGATGTTTTAGTAAAATGGTGCTGTAAATGTGACGATATTAAAAGAAGTTAGTGTGGGGGTGTATACAGCCCCTCATTTAAAACGACAATAAAATTGTGGAAATGGGAATGGCAGGGTAAGAATGTAAAAAATAAATAGACACTCATAGCTTCCTCCCACTCTGAGGGGCCCCGAGGTTACACGTGGTTTGATATGCGGTTTAAAAAGCCAATGTCTCTCAGGTAAGCAAAATGGCGTTTTGTTGGAATTAAGGGTTGATGAGCTAAAAGCATCGAGGGATGAAGAGGAATCATGTGAGGGTAGAGTTCCCGGAAGTACTTTTACCTTGCCTTGTGGACGTACCCACACTCACCTAAGACATGGCTGACGGATAGGCGATGTCCCCACCTGTCGCATTGTGGCGGTGGCTTGCCCTGCAGAAGGTGCGAGTGAGTAGCGTATGTATGGCCTATTCGTAATCTGCACATGTATACTTCCATTGTTCTGTTGTGTTTTTCTGTGCAGTAGCTGCCTAATTGGGGTTTTATAATGTGGAGTTTGTTATCTGTCTGAGTGTCCCAGTGTTCCTGCCACCGTTGTCGGATTGCCTTTCGATTGAATGGTTTCCAATCAAGATAGGGAAGCTGCTGAACGTCGACGCTACAGCGAAGTGCTGCCACAGCGGCGCTCTGGTGTGCGACTTTATTACCAGGAATACCTCTGTGTCCAGGCACCCAACACACGACTACGACCTGTTTTAAAGCGTATGCTGCCATTATCTCTTTAACTAACCTGTTCAGCCCAACGTTCCTACTTGGTTTTTTATAATGCAGTGCTTTCACAACACTCAATGAGTCTGTGTAAATAACGGATTGTTGTGTCTTTGTTTGTATTATGTCTTCTAGCGTAAATAATATAGCAGGTGCCTCAGCCGCAAATATACTTGTGTTTCAGTTTATTGTCCTTGTGCTGGCAAATTTGGGACCGTGTGCAGCACAAGCCACAGCAGTGACTGTTTTGGAGGCATCTGTGTAAAACGCAGTGTATGGGAATTTGTTTTGCAAGTGCAGGAAGTGTTGTCGGATGAGATGTGTGGGTGAATGTTTTTTTTTGTACATTTCCTTGAACGACATGTTACAGGTGACAGGGCGCAGTTGCCAAGGTGGCATAACTCAAAGAAGTCAGTTTGTAATATTCAGATAAAATTATCCCAAGTTCCTCTGCCTCCACCTTCACTCGGATAGAGAAAGGCAGAGGAAGCGACGGACGGCTCAAAAACAGCCTTTCGGATGCTTTGTTTTCAAGAATAGCATGTAGCGGATGACTATTTAGGATGTCGCCCTTACACTGTACAAAAGTGCCATGTATATACTCTGGTGCTCTTAGCTCCACTGATCCGTTTCTGCATAGAGGCTTTCAATAGGACTCGTCCGGAAAGCCCCGGACGCCAGGCGGAGCCCCAATTGCAGCACTGCGTCCACCATTTTTAGAGCTGTTTTTGAGGCAGACCCATACACTACACTTCCGTAGTCCATACGGGACCTGACAAGACTCTTAAAAACACGTAAAAGGCATGTTGTATCTGCACGTATGACTGGCGGGAAAGGACTTTTAAGATGTTCATATACTATTGCATTTCATTTAAAGTTGTTTAAAATGTGGGATGAATGTAAGCTTATCATCTAAAACTACTCCAAGAAACTTGTGTTCTCTTTTTACGGTTAGGTCAACTTCCTTAAGTAGTATGGTTGGTTGCAGATGAATTCCAGGCTTTTTGGAAAAGAGAACACAAGTGCTTTTCTCCGGATTTAGGATAAAACCACTTTTGTCTGCCTACTTGACTGGTCTGTTCACAGCAACTTGGATCTGCCGTTCACAGATAGAGGAGTTGCATGACGTGAAGCGAATGTGAACGTCGTCTACATAGATTGAATAAAAATGTTGGGTGGCAGTGCTCTCCCTAACGTATTCATTTCTACAATGAAAAGTGTGCAGCTAAGCACTCCACCCTGGGAATGCTATTTTCTTGTGTATACGTCCTCGATAACGCTGCACAAACGCCTACTCGGAATATTCAATCTGATATGTAGCTTTCCCGTGTGTTTAACATGTTCCCACAAATGCGGAAAGATTTAAGCTCATGCTGGATGCCATACCGCTAAGTGGTGTCATGGGACTTATCGATGTCAAAAAATACAGATATACAGTGTTGTTTATGAGGAAAAGCTTCTTTAACATAAGATTCAACCGCTATAAGATTGTCAGTTGTGAACCTGCCCAAGCGAAAGCCTGCCCGGCAGCTATTAAGGACACCATGATATTCCAAGAAATATATAAGCCGTCTATTGATCATCTTTTCAAAGAGCTTGCTCAAGCAGCTTGTCAAAGCAATAGGGCGATAGCTTGTCACAGAAGAGGCATCTCTCCCCTCTTGCAATATAGCCAACACAATTGCCCCTTTCAAAGCACGGGGAAAGTACCCAGTACACCATATCTTGTTGTACAAGAAGAGAAGAGTACTGAGGGTATCTATGTGCAGGTGCTGAATCATTGTGTATGTTATTTTATCAGCTCCTGGCGCCGAAGCACGGCATGTGTTCAGGGCTACCATAGGTCCCCGCATCGAAAAAGGAGAGTTATACCCATCATTAGATTTCGTGTTGTCACGAATAGGCTTTCTTTCAACAGATTCTTTGTATCGCAGGAATGTCAAAGTGTAGTGGGAGGAGCTGGAAAGTTGTTCAAAGTTCTGTACCAGGGGGTTTGCTTGGTCTTCAAGTGTATCGCCAGTGGTGTTAACAGGAGGTGTGACATATTTTTTCTGCCCCTGCAGTTTCCGTATCCTGTTCCAAACTTTGCGCGCATCTGTATATGAATTTATTGAGGATAGAAAAGACCTCTAACCATCTGTTTTTGCCTGACGTCGGATTCGCCGTCCCATGGCTTTTTTGCGCTTGACGTGCTGTAGTAGGATACCTGCGGAGGACCTCCCAGGCCTTATTCTGACCATTTCTGGCCTTATTGCAATCGTCATTCTACCAGGGCCTCTGAAGATTACGTTGTGTACCAGAGGTCTGGGGAAAAGAAACGCCAGCAGCATCAAGTATATGTGCTGTGATGAAGAAGCACGCTTCATCAATACCTAAGTGTGTATTCATGTGTAAGTTTCGACATCTCTTTAAACGTTGCCCAGTCGGCACCAGCGTTTTTAAACTTTTCATGTCGAGTGTAACTGTAGGGACATTTTTCTAAATATCTGAGGGTGACTGGGAAGTGGTCGCTCCTGTAGGGATTCGTATCCACTTCCCCTTCGATGGACGGAAAAAGAACGGGGCAGCCTATAGCAAGATAAATGTGTCAATATGTGTCGTGTGCTGTATTGTATTATGTCGGCTGCTTTTTGTTAAAGAGACAAGCTCCGGATGACAAGAGAAAGTATTCTATCAACCGGCCCCGGGAATCTGTGCGTTCAGATCCCCATAGTGGGCTGTCCGCATTAAGGTCACCAACTAGTAAAAACGGTTTTGGCAGTTGATCTAAGAGGGACTCAAATTCGTAACTGGACAGATGATATTCAGGGGGAATGTGCAGTGAGCAAATTGTTGTTAACTCATTGAAGATAATTGGCCGAACAGCAACCGCTTCTAGGCTGATGTGCAAATCAATAGATTGGTAAGGGAGAGCTTTTCGCATAACTATTGCAACGCCACCAGAGCAGTTCGAGCAGCTGTCTCTGTCTCTTCTAAATACTCAGTATTGGTTTTGGAAGTTGGTGTGCTTAGAGTTCAAGTGAGTCTCTTGTAAACACAGGACAATTGTTTGACTTTTGTGTAGGATTTCATATATATCATCTCGGTTTTTATTCAATCCACTAAAGTTCCACTGCGTAACTATTTGTGCCACCATAAATGTTTAAAGAAGATTTTGACTGGTGAAGACTAGGGATGGATGTATCACCTACCACACTCAGGTATGATTTGGGCCAGTGACACGGGGGGCTGCTGGCTTTTTTCCCCGTCCCGCCATGAAGCGCTGTCCTTTCACCGCCTTTGGTGCTGGCCGAGACGGTGTCATGTCTATGTTCTCGTCTGAGAGCTGAGACAGCGATGAGATGGAGTCCTTGCGGCCTCCGACACGAAATATGTTCAAAGTGGAGGAAGGAATCCCTCCCACCACCGTTTGTTGCGTGTTGAACGCAGAGGCGGTCCAAGGACCCGCCACATCTACATCCATGGCCACCTGAGGTCTAGTTGCCGGAAGAAGGGGACCAATGGCAGAGCCGTCACTCCTGGCGTTCGTGGCCGACGCAACACTTGCGGGTGCCACACGTGTTGTGTCAGCTGGTTGGGCTGCTGGTTGGGCTGCGTTAGGCAGCACCTTCGGGGGCTGGGGCGCCACCAAGTCTGCTTCGCAGTACTGTGTGGCCGCACTGACAATACGCCGCTACGGCCCCCGGCGAGCTGCGTCGGTATACTTCGCAGAAGCAAAGGCGCTGAGCCTTTTACTCGCTTGTAGGTAAGTGGTGTTCTCGCTGACTTTAAGATTGAGTATTTTCTTCTCAAGTTTGAATGTTTCACACGTCCTTGAGTACGCTGCAGGCGGGCCACTGCAGTTCGGACACTTAATCAAAGTTCTGTTGCAATTCTCTTTGTGGTGGTCGTGCTCTGAGCACTTTGCACACGTTAAGCACCCACGGCAGTTGTTAGCACTGTGCCCATAACGTTGGCACTTAAAGCACCGACGCGGGTTGGGGATATTGGTTGGACGGTACATCGAAGAAAGCCTGCATTCCCAAATTTAGGTAAGGTACTGCGGTCAAAGGTGAGGACAACATGTTTGTTTTTGATTTCCTGATTTTCTCGACGCATAGTGATCCTCCTTACTGCAATGACGCCCTGGACGCGCAGGCCCTCGAGGATGCCAGAGTGAGTTCCATTGCAGAGATCAGATTCGGATATCGCATCTTGGGATTTATTTAGCCTTCGGTGGGGAGTGACTGATTTTCAGGTCGCCAATGAGGGTTTGTTCAAGAAGCTTTTTTGATTGTGCCGGGTTGTTTACTTCTACAAGGATCTCTCCAAAGGTCAGTTTCTTGGTTTTATATTCTATTCCCACAACACGTTCAATGCACTTAGCTATTAAGAAAACGGAAGTATATGTCACCGCTTTGTATTGTCTTCGGATGCAATGATCAAGAAACGGGAATGTTGTCAGGTATTTGGAACCATAGTGCAGACAATGGGGGAAAGTTCGCTTTGGTGCGGCCCCTTTTGGGGGGCCGATCAGCGGGTTTAAAAAATTTTGAAAGACACATGCAGCATAGAAAAAAAGCAGGGAATGGGGGTACTTCCTTCGCTCGGTTTACCCTGATGCCGAGAGAGGTCCCGGAGCTCCCTGCCTGGTTGACAGACAGGGAGCCTATCCGCCGGAGCTTGAACACGGCTCCGACAGCCACTGTTTGTGCTTTCTACCCTTCACCTTAAAAATCCTAGCCGCGGTAGGTTACAGCATGAGTATCGAGGCTCGGGGTCCGCGGAATCGCCAGTACCGTAACCAAGATTGCTCAAGGTGCCCCGTGCGGGGGCCACTCTCATTCTTGACATTGCCGGAGTGCTCGCGAAGCTGGTCATTAAGAGAACGACCAGTGTACCCAATATAACGTTTGTTACAAAAAAAGGAGAATTTCCTATACCACGTTTTCTGTGCATGTTGTTAGGTTACATTTATGTTTCTTCCCGCACCGGTTAGAACCTTGACCCCAGAGATTGCTCTCTATACATAACTTACCTAGTTTTTCTGGAGCAGAAAAAAACCACTGGAATATTGGCACGTCCTGCAATTGTCTTCAAGTTGGGTGAAATATTGTAGACGTAAGGTATAATAGCATACTTTGGACGGGTTTCGAGTGAGGCCGGCTGCTCTTCCTGCGTTTGGGCTCGCAACATTTTAGTAAGGGCACAGCAACAGAGATTTGCGAATGAACCTGATTACCCGATTTGGACAATCTTTGCGATTGTCGATGAAGGCTGACAGCCATTAAATGGACGCACGATTTCTTGGTAGCATTCTTCTTGCAGCGCGGCGGTGACTCAGAGGTACAGCACTCGCCTCGTATGCGGAAGGTACTGGATTCGAATCCTGGTGCCGCCGGGCACCCACTGGTTTGTCTATTGGGTACAGGCGTCCCTGGTCGCGTCCGGACCCTTGAAAGGGGAACTTACGTCTGTAAAGCTGCCTTTACTCTATCGAGGGGGCCCCTGGCCCTTGTCCATCTGGTGGAACACCCCTCCATCATGCCGCGTTGCGTCATTGCCGGGGGCGAAAGAGTCTGGCGGAGTCTGCCACAGGAGGTTACCAGTTGAGCGTCCATCGTGGCTGTGGACACCATTTGAATTCGTGTTCCTTAGTGGAACACGAATTCGCCGCTATAGAACGGGGTGGCTGCAAAAAAAAAGGTCCAGCGTTTTGCAGCCGCCCCTTTCCATAGGGGCGATTTCCCGTGCAAGCTGGGTGAACTTCCCAAGCATCGTAGTCCCACACAACGGCCGAGCGCCAGGCCGGGGAGTCGCTTGTACCTATTTTGCCGGTAGGTGCCCAGCGCCACCAAGGAACACGAATTCACATGGTGCCTTCCACAGCCACGATGAACGCTCAACTCGCAACCGCCTGTCGCAGGACATGACGCCAGACTCTTTCACCCCCGGCAATGGCCTAACGCGGCATGATGGCCGTCGGCCCCGCCAGATGGACAAGGGTCAGGGGCCCCTCGACAGGGTAAAGGCAGCTTTCAAGACGCGGATTCTCCTTTCAAGAGTCCGCACTCGACCAGGGATGCATGTACCCATTAAAAAACGGGTGGGTGCCCGGCGGCACCAGGCTTCAAACCCAGTACCTTCCGCATACGAGACGAGTGCCGTACCTCTAAGCCGGCGCTGCGGTTGTCTATGGGACCGCTTTTAAATCTGCATTGAAAATGTTGAACCCAGTGCTGCACTTGGGGGTACGTCTTGCATACGAAGCTTTCCAGTCAAGCTGCATTGAAAGTCTATATGCGTAATGCGATAAGAAGAGCCTTGAACACCAGCGGACATTCATTTCGCTGCTGTATGCCATCAAGGTCACCTCCATAAAAATTATCCTTGGGATTTATTTCTTAATGACATTTCATCCGTTCATTCGTACACAGCACGCCCACCTTCACCTTCTCTGTCCTCCTTCACAGTGAGTGCCCATGGGGAGGAACTAGGAATCTCATTTACAGAGACCATGAAGTCCCCTACTGCAGACTTCGTTACACCTTAGGACAGGTGAGCAATATCTTGTCACCTGTCTTTTAGTTCAATTGACAGGCAAAACGCGTTGAGACAAAAAATAATGCAACAGTTTTTACAACAGAAAGACAAATACCCGTACACCGCTTTTAACACTGATGCGTTCCAAATCTTCTTTTGGTGTGTCATGTGCTGTAAATGGTCCCTATTTTTTCAGCACAAGGACAATAAACCTAAACAGTAGTATACTCACAGCAAAAGCGTATGACATTTTAATTGCAGTGAAGCACATCTCAGAAACCATACCACAACTCTCCATTCTTTACAGACTCTTATGCGCAGATAAAGCCTTAGAATCCTTTAAAAAAATGTAGTCTCAATTGCTTATTAGGTCATTGATGTCTGCCTATCACTCCCACCCCAAAATAATTGTTTGCTTGGTTCCCGGACACAGCGGCATTTCTGGGAAACGAACTCGCTGACCATAATGCTGCTTAAGCCGCTATCTGCAGCTCTGTCGACGTGCCATATGCCCCCTTCCTCGACCTGAAACCAATCGGTACGAAGGGCTCTTCGTAAATGTTGGCTAGAAACATGGGCTACACAAACAGACAACAAGCTACACACTGTAAAGCCACATTTTGGAATATACATCTCATCATCATCATCATCACCATCCCCATCATCATCATCAGCCTATCAACGCCCACTGCAGGGCACAGGCCTCTCCGATTATTCTCCAATTACCTCGGTCCTGTGCAAACTGTGACCAATTTATCCCCGCAAACTCCTTGATTTCATCTGCCCATCTAACTTTATGCCACCCCCTGTAACGCTTGCCTTCTCTAGCGACCCACTCTGTTACCCTTAATGACCAGCGGTTATCTTGCCTTCGCATTACATGCCCTGCCCTCGTCCATTTCTTTTTCTTAATCTCTACTAATATGTCCTTAACACGTGTTTGTTCCCTGACCGACTCCGCTCTCTTCTTCTCCCTTAATCTTACACCTATCATGGTCCACTGAATTGCCCGCTGAGTCGTTCTCATTTTAAGTTGAACCCTCTCAGTGAGCCTCGAAGTTTCTGCCGCATAGGTGAAAACCATTGAGATGCAGCTGTCATACACTTTCTTCTTCAGCGACAATGGTAGGCTGCTATTCATTATCGGAGAATGTCTGCCATATGCACCCCATCCCATTCTTATCCTTCTAATTATCTCTGCCTCATGGTTGATATCTGTGGTCACAACTTGGCCTTAGTAGATATATTCGCTTACCACTTCCACTGCCTCGCCACCTATCTCAAACCACTGTGCTGTCCCGAGGTTATTGATCATTACTTTAGTTTTCTGTATATTAATTTTCAGACCCACGGTTCAACTCTGTTCGTCCAGTGTGGAAAGCGTGCTTTGCAATTCGTCCCCCGAGTTACTTAGCAAGGCAACGTCATCAGCAAATCTGAGGTTAGTGAGATATTCTCCATTACCCTTACTCCCACCTGTTCCCAATACAACGTTCTGAATACTTCTTGTAAACATGCTGTGAATAACATTGGAGAGATTGTGTCTCCTTGTCTGACACCCTTCCTTATAGGTATTTTACTGCTTTCCTTATGGAGGATGATGGTAGCTGTGGACGATTTGTAGATATCCTCTAGTATTCTTACATAAAGCTCATCTACCCCCTGGTTCCGCAATGCCTCGGTTGAAACCCTAGAAAATACATAACATACAAGCATAACAAACACACGGAAGTAGCCTCAGCCACGCTAAGGATAGGCCACACTTACGTAACACATGCCCACTTGCTCCCTTGGTTTTCGAGTCACCTGTGTGTCTGTTGTGGATAGGGCCTATTCATGGTTTACGTACTAATCACATGCAAGGCACTCCAGACTACATGATGCAAACACTTCCCAGAAATCTACAGAAAACAAATCCCACTCCACCCATCGTAATTCTTAGGTGATGAACCAATATTTCGGGTCAAAAGTGTTTTTAGTTTTGTGGTGGCGCGGCAATGGTGGCGAAGATGGGCATGTGCTCACAGGCACATGCCCACAGGATGGGCATGTGCCGGGTGAGGATAATGATGTGGCAAACCATGAGCGAGGTTAGATCATGGCTTACACGGGTGGACTAGGTGTGTGCAGCTGGATCGGCTGAGGAGTGGACTTTGGTGGAACGGGACTCCCAGTACTGGTGTGGTTTTAGGAGGCACGGTGCCTTTCTGGGGAACCGCGGCTGTCTGCAAGAACCCCGGTACCGCAATTGGCGCCCTGAAAGTGGAGCCGGCCGAAGTTACAGGGAAGAGCATTGTGGTCTTTTGTTTTGTATTCCGCGGCGAGCATTTTGCGGGGCGAATTACATTCTTTTTTCTCGACCGCCGGTAATTTTTTTCTCGACCGCCGGTATTTTTGGTAGTCCTTCTCGTATTTTGAGGCACATTTTTTAGGGGCTTGTGTTGTGTATAGTCATCTTTTCTTCTGGTGTTCGCTTCGCTGCGCGCAAGAGCATTTCGTCCCAGGAAAATGGCCGGTCGTGGAGCTTCTTATCGTCGAAGCCCCTTGGTTGTTTCGAGCGGGCCCGCAAGGGATGTGTACGTCACAAGGCTCGTCGGCGTGGTCCGCCTGATCATGGACCTCTGCAAAAACCTCACGAACCGGCTGGCAGGTCTCGGACTAGAACGCTGTGGGACCGAGCAGGGGGCATCGTTCCAGCCGAGCATTTCGGTGCCACGATTCAGGACCTACCCTGACCACAAGACAGTGGCCGACTTCCTCTGCGCCCTCACCGTATACAAGGCGGCCTCAGTGCCTCGGACGAGTTCGTCCTGGCCCACGTCTGCCAGTTGCTCTGGAGGGATCCGGCGGTCGCTGGTGGTGCCTGCAGGCTCCGTTCGCGTCCTGGGCCGACTCCGTTGAGCTCTTCGGTGAGGAGTTCCTACCTCCTGACTACAACTACCGCATCCGCCGTGAGTTGGACGCACGTACTTAGCTCCCGCACGAAGTTTTGCTCGAATACATTCGAGCGCTCCAGGAGCTCTCGAAACGACCTATCCCGGGTGCGTCTGTGCAGAAATGTTGAGACACATCGTACGACGACGCCATCCGCGATTCCAACCTTACTTACGCGGTCGTGTGTACTCGAGCCCGGAGGAGATGGCACGGTCAGCCCGTCAATCGAGGAAGCTCTCACCTCGCAGCTGGATTATGTACCCCCTCCGCCAGTAGGGAAGCTATCGAGCCAGCTTGTGCATGGAGGGACACCCGTGAGACTTCCCTAGAGCGAAGTCCACAGCCGCATACGGTAGCGGCGGGCTTGAATTCCCCTTGTGCCCTAGCTTTTGGCCCTTGGCGACAGGCAGTTGGATAGCGGAAGACCACTAGATGGTGTGGCACATGGCGGGGAACTCTCTCAGAGGTTTGACCCTGGGTTCCTGGGTTGGGAAAACAGGCCCTTTTTACAGGCAGGTTCAACGCTCCCCCACCCGAGTATCTCCTTTTGGGGCGGCAACGAAATCCCCTGAATTCCAGAGGTCCTTCTCGTCCAGTTGTCGAGACGGAAGGGTCGCGAGTCTACGAGCCTGACGGAAATAAAGCTGGCGGCTGTTACCAGAGTGGACACCCAGGACACACCTGTCGTAAGTGTCCTCGTGTGATGGCTAGCCGCTGGAATACAAATAGCCATCAGGGTGAGGGAATTCAGCCTGAGGAAGTGATGGTGACTAACCAGTCGCCCAGGGCCGCAGAATTTGTTGTTGGTTAGGACTGGTGCTTTTTACCCGCTGCTTCGAGTGTTGAAGCGCATGCACAGCCCAAAGTACCGCATGTTTCTGTTCACGTACTTGACACGGATGTTGATGCATTCACTGACACTGGCGGCAGTTTGTCACTAATTAGGGATGCAGTCTTTGAACTCTACCAAGTACGTGGTGTCAAGTTGCGAAAATGCAGCACCCGTTTGCAAGTGACCAATGATGGGGTTGTTAAAGCACGCGGGGCTGTGCGCTTGCACTATTTTTACGCAAGCAGGTGTCGGCAGCGCTTTACGTACTGCCTGGCTTGGCGGTGCCCGTGATTTTTAGCCGTGTTTTAATTATTCGCGAGGGCCTACTGCTTGACTTGGCGGGAGGTGGTTACAGATTGGACAATAACGCTCAGTTGACACCTTTTGTGGAATCAACCCATATCTGTGCCATGCCAAGGTCAGCCACAGTTGCAACGAAATTGTTGTCGTCTGAGCGAACAAGGCAGTGGCTTGAGGAGTGTCCTTGCGGTGACTTTCAGCAGGAGCAGCTCGCCAATGTACTGGAGCCATTTGCTGAAATGTTCACAGAGGCCCTTGGGCGGAAAACTGTCCTCCAACATCTCATCGAGACGGGGGACGCCCCTTCTTGGAGCTGCAATTCACGGCTGCTCAGCATCCAGAAGGCGAAACTGGACGTCGACCTCGAGGAGATACTGAACGGGGGGGTGTGCGGCCATTGCAGATCGCCCAGGCATCTCCAGTCGTTTCGGCAACGAAAAAAATAGAAGTGCGAGTCTCCGCGTGGACTACCGTCGTCTCAATGACGTAACTCTTTGGGAAGCTTATCTTTTTCCTGCGGTAGATTCTATCATTGCCTCGCTTGGTGGTGCACGCGTGTTTACCACTCTCGCTTGCGAACGCCGCTCTTTGAAAATTGAAATGCACCCGGCGATATTCCTAAAACCGCCTTCACATCATACAGGGGTCTTTAGAGTTTGTGCGCATGCCATTTTGGCTAAAGAATTTCCTGAAATCTTTTCAAAGGGTGATAGATATTGTTCTTGACGATGTACGTTATAAGTACGCGATGGCCTACATGGATGACGTCGTCGTTTTTTTGCGTACCTTTGAGGAGCATCTCGTGCAGCTCAGAGACGTGCTTGACCGCATGAAACGCGCCAATCTCACCATCAATTCCAAAAAGGTTCCACTCCCGTCAAGCAAGGTTGACTTGATGGGCTTTGTCGTAGACATCAAAGAGCTCCGTCCGAACGATGCCAAATTGAAGACAATTACAGACATTCCATGCCCGCGTGACCTTAAGAGCTTGCAGCGCTTCCTTGGCATGATAGCCTGTTACCGTAGCTTCATCCCTCATTGTGCAGAGCTGTCACATCCGCTGCACCAGCTTCTACGAAAGGGCGTGAAATTGCAGTGGGAGGAGGCTGAACAGCAATCTCTTGAAGCACTGTCTCACACTATAGCAGAAACAGTGGCGTTAAGGATACCGGACATCAACAAAGAATTTGTCTTGCAGACCGATGCTAGGGACTATGGACTGGTCGCAGTGCTGATGCAGTAGTTGGAGGGCGTTCTCCATCCGATCCCATTTGCTAGCCATACGCTCACTTCGGCTCAGCTCAATTATACGGTCACTAGCAATCGTGTTTGCACTGAAGAAATTTGACATGTATCTAGACGGTGCCTCTTTCACAAATCATACAGACCACATGGTATTAATGTGGCAGCAGAGTATGCAGAGCCCTTCTGGCCATCTTACGCACTGGGTGCTTGCGCTTCAGCGCTACAATTTTACCATTCAGCACAAGAAGGGTCCGCAGAACAAAGTCGCTGACGCGTTATTTCGCGCGCCCTTGCCGTCATCTTCGGACGCGGTAGTGCCGGCGCTGGTGGCTGCAGTGAATGCTGAGCAGGACAGAGCCTCTGGTGAGCAGGACAGAGCTTCTGGCGGCGCAACTTGCCGACGGACTCTGCCGTAAGATCACTGAGCTCCTCGGGGCACACGGCGGGGCTCCCACCAGCAACAGAGGTGAGTTTCGTACAAATGTGCTGGCGGAGGACGGTCTCCTGCTGTGGTATATTCCGCAGGAAGATGACGAAGGTGATTAACCATTCCGTGCTGGTGTACCGCGTAAGCTTCGGAGGGGTTTTATCCGTAACCTTTACGATTCAGCACTGGCTGGACACGGCTATGGCAGCAAAAATTATTGTAAGCTATGTTATGTCGGACTGTCACGTGATCGGGAATGAAGCAATATGTGCTGAGGTATGCCAGGAGCTGTCACGTGTGTCACCTAGCGAAACCCCAAGTTGGTTGCTCACCCAGATTGATGGAGCCTGTTTAGAGTAAGAGCCCCTGGCAAATCATTGCTTGCGATATCATGGGCCCTTACCCTGCAGCCCGCGTGGTAATTGTTATTTGTTCGTGGTGACGGACCATTTCGCAAAGGGCATAGAGCTGTTCCCGCTACGTACCGTCTATACCCCGAATGTATCAAGGTGCCTAATGGAAGTGTTTTCGCGCTTTTGGTTCACTGCACGGCTCATAATTGATAATGCTACGTATTTTACGAGAAAGTTGTTTGAGCACAACTGCCGAGTTGTAGGCGTGAAGCTCAAACGTAGGACCACATATCACACTCAGGTAAACATAACTGAGCGTGTGAATCGCAACCTCAAGGCGAGGCAAATTGCCCATACGGAGCAACACAAGGGTTGGGATGCTAAGGTGCCTGAGAGTGCATTTGCCACTCCCACCACGGTAAATCGTTCAAACGGGTTCACGCCGGCTTATTTTCTTTACGGTTGGGAGATACCATTTCCTCTTGATAGGACACTTCCAGAAACGGACCCGGCTTCTGGTCTGTCAGCCTATGCTGCGGCCGTCCGCAAGTGCCTGCGTCACGCGATTCAGGCAGCTCTGGAGCAGCTTGATCTTGCTCATTTCTAGCAGGCGGAGCAGTATAACCGGGGCCGACGAGATGTTCAGTTTGAGGTTTTTGACATGGCTCTCCAGCACACTCATCCGCTGAGCGACGCTTCACGCAGGTTTGCCACGTTTGCCAAGTTTGCCAAGAACATGCCCAAGAACGTTTGTCCGATTGTTTGTGAAAACAAAGGCATGTACCTCTTTGCCCTGTGTAGCTGCCGTTACCAACTGAGTAATAGAAAACGTTTTAGGGTACCAAAAAAGCCAGATTCCAGAAGGCGACAAGAAACTGATAGCGATAATGGTGTGACCCTGTTAATACAGATTAAAGCACTAGCATTACGTCATCAAAAAAAAATCCTATTTGCTCTCAGGCAGCCGTCAGCAGACCCCGATTACGCTAGTACAGCTTTCAAATTGAATTTTTGCAAAGAGCATCTCAAAAGTGGTGTCAATAGTAACGAGGCACGCTTGATAAGAGGACCATATCGCTATTAAGACCAGCCTCGCCAGACGATGTTCTATCTTCACAGAGGGCAGTGAAATTATGGGGGAAGCAATAATTCACTAATTCACTATAGCGTATGTCTTTGCAGAGATACGTTTCAGTGAATAAAATTATATCACCAGAGAATATGTCGCTCATTGAATGCAGCAAGTAAATTTTATTTTTTTGGTACTCAGGTTAGCGAGAACAACCGATAATTTACGTAGTCTTGTTTTTGTAGGATTCATGCGGACTGCTTTAGATCCGTGGTGCGCACATTTGGTACGTCTTCCCTAACTACTCTTGAAGAAACCGTGTCATAGTACTACACGTGTCCTTTAAGCTTCTGTTTGTTTTCTCGCATGCTTTAGCGCTTATGGTTCTTGTTTTGTTCAGAAAAATCACGGAGCATTTTTTATGCGAACAGTATTTTAGGGGGAAAACCTTACTCGAGCCAGATCTTCCGTTCAATGTTTTCTGGTTTATGACCATTTCGAAGAAGCGACTTTGTCGTCTTAAAATTTAAGAACTATTTTATTACTGGCGCGTAAAATAAGGACGAGGCTTCCCGATTCAATGAGCCTGTCTAATGTTACCTGTGTTGCAAGCTTATTTTCAGTTGTGTGGAATAGATATCGTTAGAAAATTTCTCGCTAGCCTTATACGCCTCTTTGTCGACTCCCGCTAAACCATTGATTAACATGTTGCTTTTCCTGACCAAATATTAAGATCATCGATAACGCTTTCTGGGTCACCATTAGTGCGCAACAAAGCCATTTTAACTTCCCCAGGTGTGTGCTTGACTGCTTTGATGACAGTGCCTATTTCGGGTACTATAGGTAGATTTTTTTCAGGTACACATTCTCGGGTCGAAATGTCAGCAACATCTGGCTGTACTACTTTCCCGATAGACGTAGTAACGCCAAAGTTGTTTGCCTTGGCTTCAAAACACTCTGTTAGAATAGCATAGACATCATGTACTTTTAGGGCAGCATTGGCCTCAGTGTCCCCCAGAGAGAACAAAAGGAATTCTAGGCTGGTTGACAGTGCAAGAGCGGGTTTGGGGCACAAGACACAGTAGGTGGGCCTCTGCATGAGGACGTTCGGCAATCCCCATCTTATTTATGCAGCAGTTAGTGCTGGTTCCGATAGGAAACGTCTCGGTTACAATGTCAACCCTTAACTTAAGAGACCACAGGAGTGTGAGGCAAGATACAACTTTATCAACAGCTACAGCAATAGCTATAAAACCGAAAACAAGGTTCAACTGCATATTCATGTGGTGCATTGCCGCATATCCTGGAGGGTCGGTGGCGAGAAGTCCTGTATATGCCGTTTGGCGGTGCTCAATCCAGTAGCTTCCCCTTCGTGCACCGTGACGTCTCCCACCCGACACGATGGCCTACCCCATACCTTCATAGGCAGCAGCAAGACGACGCACAAGCAGCAGGCGGGGGTGATGGCAAATATATATAACAGAGCAGGAAAACGTCTCGTTCACGCCTGTAGACCTATACTGGCGACACGCGTGAGGGGTCAGTGCACATCGCAGTGGCCCTTTGTGCTGAGCATTCTGTTTTATTCTATTACCTTATATAGGGCAAGTTTGCTACCTCAGCCAATTGGGCGTTTTCTGTCGAGGCACAAGACATTGCATGGTTCATACTGTGTGATATTTGCCAATTTGCTACAGCATGAACAATATTTGGCAATTTCACGCCCTCATCAACACCAGGTTAGGATGGCGCAGTTGGTTACCTTTTAACGGGTGACAACGCCCAATATATACACAATGCAAGACGATTATATGACTGTAAATACTACAAGGTGGTGCGTAAATACATCAAGGCCAAGTAGCATCAAGGCAGAGAACGGGGCGTTTGAGAGGTACCAGCAGCGAACATGGAGAAGAAACAAATCACCTGCCATGCGCAAACAGTTATCTTGCTTTCCGTTCACGTAGATTTTGTGCCACAGCTTGTGAATATTCGATGCACTAATCCATTTGAATATTTTACGTAGTGCGAGTGGAGAGTACTCACATACAACACATAAACACTAAGTACGCAATATAAAATCAGACACAATTGGCGCCAGAACCGGAATCTCCATGAGCAGTATAGGCACTATCCTTATTACATGAAGTATTCGCGCAACCTACATCGAGACAATGCAAAACACATAACCAGGTGAATTCCTAATTCGTTTGGTTACTCACCATATAAAACTGCAGGAAAAAGGACGTTTCGAATACAAAAACACAGAATGATGTGTAATTGCAAACTGTGCATATTGTTTTGAAAACAGTAACATATAATACCGTTAACCCGGATGACTGATACCAGAGTTCTTCAATGCTTTTCTGGTCATGAAACTCCGGCTCCCGTTTCATACAGGGACAAAATTCGCCGCTATGGTCGCCGCTGTCAGCGCCGGGGCATTTCATGCCCACGCCACCCGCGCGCAAGCATTCTGCCGAAGCTGGTACCCGTTCGAGGCAGTTGCTGATAGCTCATAAACTATTCTGCTATTATTCATATTTAGCTGGACGTACAATGTGCTTGCTGCACTCGCATGTGAAAAGGTTTTCTTCGCTTACCTTTGCATGATATCAACGCTTTGATGGAGCCAGTCGTGCCGCAGCAGTTATGAATGTACCTGTTGTTGCGACAGTTATTTCATCTCGTGCACGCAAGCGTAAAATTGGGCTTTGTTTAGGCGAATGTTATTTCGTTGGTTTTGCACTCTGGCGAAGCCTCAGATTTAGAAGTTCGCAAATATTATACGCGCAGTGAGCACCAGCGGCGGCGCTGATCGCGCGAGTTATGTGCAATCCAACCGTCTACGCAGCCGGTGTTCGCCGCGGTTGCGGTACCGAAACTAAAGCTCAAGCAGAATCATTTAGTAGATGATAGCGGATAGAATATTCTGCTATTATTCATATTTAGCCAGACGTACAATGTGGCCCCTACACTCGCGTGTGAAAGTTTTCTTCGCTTACCTTTGCACAAAATCAACGCTTCGATGGAGCCAGTCGGGCCGCAGCAGTTATGAATTTACGTGTTGTTGCAGCAGTTCTTTCATCTCGTGCAAGGCAGCGTAAAATTGTGCTTTGTTTAAGCGACGGTTATCTAGTTGGGCTTCCGACTCCGGCGAAGCCTCGGATTTAGAAGTTCGCAAATATGATACGCGCAGTGAGCACCCGCGGCGAGGCCGATCGCGCTATGCAATCCGACCGTCTACGCCGTCGATGATCGCCGCGGCTGCGGTACCGATGCTAAAGCTATAAATTTTGTGTGCTTACTTTGTTACAGTTGAACTCATTCCTGCGCGCTCATTACATAGGGCTTCAGCAAGGCTTCAAAGTGCGAGCGATGAAGCTTTCGTCGCAATAATACATGCCCATCTCTAGGATTCTAACCATGTTTAAGTTCGAGTTCGCAGCTACCTTGTGTTCGTTTTCATGGAACTTAAACAGGGTATTAAAACTTGCTGTTGGGGTAGTTGGTTCATTCAACAGAGTAACGTTACATAGGCACAGAACGAGGAAAAGTGCGTCTCGCACAATATTGTGCAGCCACTCAAGGTCATTCTGGAAGCTCCAATTTCCGAATGAGTTCCTTTCCCAGAAATGTCCCACCCTCCGAGCCAAATCCAACTACCACTTCGATGTTGCATGCTTCAGTTTAACAGGGCGTTTTGCTATGATCGACTGTACTCGCAAGGCATACCTATGAAGATACCTAACCGGGGATGCTTGACCTACTGAAATGAAGTAGTTTTTCAAAGTCTTTTAAAAAAAGCACACCTGTTTATGAGCATAATACTGCTGCTCCACCGCTGATTTATTCCGCTGACTACTTCACATAGGTCAACATACACTACCTGTTGTCAAGCTAACGAGTCAATGATGCCACGAAGGGACTATTTCAATACATATCGTCATGTCCTCAATGATGATGGAGTGTTCCTAAAACAATACGGTTTATAGCAGAAAACTTTTTCACATAATAGGCTATAAAATCATAAACAACAGGCAGTGAAGCGGTGTCACGTACTCAAGGGCAACTTAGAGTTCTGAAAGGAAGGAGCGAACTTGTGTTCCGCAATAAGCTAGAAAGCATCAGCGTCGAAGAAACAGTCAGCAAAGTGACTTGAACAGACGAGTGTCAGCGAATTGAATGCCTCAAAGTTTGCTATGCATTATTTTGTGTGGAAATGCTTTTCTTTCGAGAAACATGTGTACAGACCGAGAACATTGCTAATGAGATAGGAAGTCTGGGTTAGTGACGAGAAGATTACATCGTTTACTTATTAAACAAAACTGCCGAGCGTTGCTTACGACAGAAAAAGTAAATTAGCGCTCAGCTCGTAACACAAGATCAGACAGCAGGGTGCATTCATGCGCTAGTAACAAAATAAACAAATCCAAGGCACGCATCGTGGCAAATGTTCGCAAACATGGCACTATTGCACAACAAACCTAATGTAAACGAAGTAAGAATGCAAAGTATATACGCCACTGCTCGCGCTTATCGGCGCCACTTGGCAAGCGAAACAACGACACCTTTTCACTCGTACCTGTGTAGCTGGAGCGGCATCCCGGTACGCAACACGGCTTGGGCATTTCCGCCCAGTGTCCTCGCACAATATCACCAAAGGCGTCACATCAACTGGTAAATTAAAACTCAGAAAATAACGCGCCGATGCTACCGGATTCCGTGGGAGTGCAGCTTCGCCGACGCAGCGCGCAGGTTTCGTCTGTCCCCCACTATGCACTCAGCACCGCACCGCGGTGGCTTCGGCGACATAGCAAACTACTCCCATAGCGTTACGGCGGAGTTTCGTGACCAGAAAAACATTGAAGGACTCTGCTGATACTGATTGACGAAAGAAAAAACAGAGCATACATCTTATACAAGTTCGGTAGAATGAGCGATGGGTAACTGCGCATAATGAGCCTTTCCTACCTTTAAAAGTTTGTGCTATCTCCATCGAGATCACCAGAAACAACACCAGCGTTGTTTGTGGTGACTAGGCGCGCTTATTTTCAGACATTGCAAGCTGCACTCTGTCCACTTAACCACGTTTTAAAGGTAGCTTGGTCAAAAACCGCAGGTACGATTCATCCCATTTAGGGCAACGAGAAGGGTTTTTGAAAAACTCTATGCGTCGAAGATGACCTCGAGATTATTAAGCAGAATGTGTTTCCTTTAGCTGCACCCGACTACCTACATGGAAACCATACATTTTACTGCCCCCATGAGCCTACCACACAACTAAGAATTTTTACTTATGAGGTGACTGGACATAATCAACTGCGATGCCATCTTTGCCTGATTTAAATGGGCGCCCTTGAAACGTTTCCATTAACACCACTTTTCTCATTGTGATACTATTTTACACCTGCAGTTAATTTGCGAAGTGTAGCTACTCCTACCTTGTATAGAGTGGCGGGAAGCCATTTTTGTTTGTGCCACGTGCTTCTCCTCATCGAGACATCTTATTTCATGGTCCACACGGCCTGACAGAATAACTTAATTTCCACCAAATTTACGGTCCCCCATGAATGTTTAATAATGACGACTAAGACGCATTTTTTTGTCCCATCTGGTTCCCCTTGTCGAAACCTTATCTTTGATACTCCATATGGCCTAGCGGCATCACTGTGAATTTTAACCATTCCGTGAATCATCAAGATAATGTCATTGTTAGAGTAAAGGAGCATTTTGTATTAGTCCCACGGGATTTCCCTAATCGAAAACATGAACGTCAAACGTCACCCACTCTCATGGCACCTCTAAGAGTTTTAGCATAAAATATGACTCGCCACAGAAATGTAATGATTATAACAAAGACGCATTTTTTATTCTTCCCATGTGTATAACCTCATCTAGACCATTAATTCGATGCACCACACGCCTTAGCGGCATCACTAAGAATTTCAACCCAATGTATCACTCATCATTACTCTGCCACAATTAAAACCAGAAAGCATTTTTTATTTGTGCCATGAGATTCCCTCAAGAAGTAATTTATTTAAATAACACACAAACTCTACCTCCATAATTATGTGTTAAACCCAATCTATGACTCGCAATGACTATATCATGAAGCGGTAATAAATTAAGCTTACGTCGTGTGTCAGGGGCTATATTTCAAAACAACCATGTGTACGTTTTATTTGACTAAAATTATGACACGTTAAAATGATGGGGTAATGAATTAGTCTAACCGTGCGTCACAGGGACTATAATTTAAAAAACAAGGCCTGCTTTTATATGACCAAAATTACGAGAGGTTACAAGCGGTGACATATCAACAACACGGAAACCTGCGTGTTGCACATTGGACAAGCCAAGACATCTCAGTTGATGTTTGCGATTTCGTCAACGGGTTGCACTGTTGACCGGCGCTATAAGCGACACCTGTCCCAGTTCTAGGGACCTATATAGGGCGTAGCTGAAAATTAGTATACATATTCCCGTTGTTCCCCAAACACGGCCACGAATCTCATGCAAGATTCAGTGTTCGTTGGGCGCGTTGAACTCTCCCTAGTTACGGGGTTCACACTTTAACAAGCAGCGATGTTCGGCCGCCTATAGCTTACAACACTCCATGAATATGTAGACACTAAAACGAGGTGAAGGCAACAAACAGAACTTATTTAAAATATTATGATTCATTACGTTCTTTAAAGGTAGATAAACAAACAAGCCGAGGTGACAAATAATCCTAAATGGAGGAAGTGGCGCCGCGACTAGACGGTCTTCGCCATCTTTCAGCGTCAGTGATTGTCTGTAATGAAGTAGAAGTAATGGCCGTTTGTAGTGGAGGATGAAATGTCAGCGTCCTTGCGCAGAGAGCCAGATCTTCTGCATACTCAGATATTTTCCATATCCTCGGCATCTTGTGGTCCCAACTGTAAGCCCCTTACCCAAAACCATGGGACAAAAGGGAAATGCAAAGTGCAGAATGGGGTCATGTTTATTTCGTCTAATATTCTCGTCCGGTAGAGTTTCAAGTTTCTACCCGACAGAAGCCTGCTTCGGCATCATCAGCCTATCATAAAGGAGGTATGCAAACAAAAACAGACACCCAGATGATTGTTTCGTGCTTCACAATCACAGACTCGTGGGAACACTTGGCCTTGTCAGAAAGATTTTTGGAGGATTCTGGAGGATTTTAAAGGATCCATCAACATAAATGGGTGGAACCCTATCCTAACAATAAACATGTTTATCCTAACAATAAACGCGCTCGCGAAGGAGGTGTATCAAGTTCAGATTTCTGTGGAGGGTGATACGCTTTCTCTGACATCTTTTGTGAGCTACCTCCTACCACTCGCACGCGAGGAAAAACAATACTAACCACCCGGAGGTGCTTATATAGTAAGAACAGATGCCATGGACTCGAAGATAGCTGAGTTTGTATGCCAGACCTTCTCTAGTCAACGCTGCAGCGATAGAAATATAAAGTATATATTTTAAAGCCTCTCTCAATTTTTATTTCTTTTTTCCATTCCAAGTAGCTTAGATATATTTTTCATCTATAAATCTCTTGCCATAAGCTTCCGAAAATGTTCCACAAAGAGCGCATCTCTAGCAACAGTACTTCGTATTCAGAGATATAACGCAACTGTGTCGTCGTATAATTGGCCGCTGTGCTAGTTCACCCAGCGCACAAAGTGCTTCCCACACATTGCTTCTAGCCGTAAATAAAAGTTTCAATATATTTTTATGCCATAGCACCTAAATTAACTTCACTGACTTTTCTGGCACCAGTAAACTGGCCTCAGATGTTTTTACTAGCGTACCAGTCAACGAAGCATCGCATTTTCATTCAAATGAAGCGACTTTGTCTTAGAGCTCGATACCGTATACATACTAACAAACTAAAGACACAATCGCCCAGGCACAACATGACGTCACTAAGTGTAAACGGAGTGAACGAATTGCGAGGACCCCTTTGGGGCCGGCCGAATAAAGGCTGGGCCTAGTGATTCTGTCGGAGTTTCGGCGAGCCGTGCCGTATCGCCATAAAACCAAGTCATCTCGTTTGAACATCACACAAAACGGCATTGGAAATCGGCAAGGAGAACGCAGAGAGGAGGAGAGCCCTTTGGAATTGATGTTGATGCTTAATAAAGTCGCGTTATCTCCGCGAGATTGCTATTATAATGGCCTTGAGACTCCAGACTGCTGTTTACGCTACTAATCCCACAATGTTTATAAATTAAATTCTGACGCAGGTAGCCCAACATGCGGTTAGCATTGCGGCGTATAATAACGACATGCATGTGCTAATGGTTACGCTTCGGCCTGTAACAGCGGGCAGCAGATATAAACCTTACTGAATCGCTTCTGTTCATTTTAAATGTGTTATGTTTCGGACAAATCATGTGAATTAAACTGTCACGACGAATAACATGCTAGGTTCCCTAATTACAGACATTTTATTTATTTATTTGTTTGTTTAACATACTCTCAAGTCCCGAAGGCATTACAGAAAGGAGTAGTGAACAAACATACTCAAAAAAATGTTCAAGGTACAAAACAATATTTCAACACGGCGTTTGAGGTGCGCCGTAGTGGATGCTCACGGTTAATTTTGTCCACCTGGGGATCTTTACGTGCACCTAAATTTCGTACAACGGGCGTTTTGCTTTTCACCTCCATCAGAAAAGAGGCCGCCACGGCCGGCAATAAAACCCACCACATCGGGTTCAGCAGCGCAACGTCTTAGCCACTGAGCCACTGCGGTGGCCACCTTCAAATCTTCTGGAACACCTGCTTCGAACAGACTTTCCTTAACCAACTATTTTATAAACACCACGAGGGAACCCTAAAAAGAAAAGCATTACATATTTCATCTGGCCAGCGAATTCTTTGGTGTTCATGTGAAGTACAGCTGAGATGCCGTCCAGAGTTACCGCCAATAGCGTGAGTTCAAAATAGTGCGCATTGGAAGCAGGAACGGTTGGCTTTTAAACGCTGTTGAAATTTGACACTCTTGACTATTGAACTCCCCAACAGTGAACTGTTGACACTGTTGTGGTGGTCTACAGAATGACAAATGTGCAGGAGGGGTTTCACATTAGAGAGTATAGTAGTCGTGAGCGCTTTGTTTTTTTTGTATCAATGTATTTCCTTTTCGCAAACCGCATCGTCGAAGGCAGCTCAATTTTGGTGATTTTTTTTCTTCTCAGAAGGCATGTTTTCTGCTGAAGCACGTATCATGAAAATGCTAAAGCGACTCCCTATGTCTGCGTTTTGTTGGGCAAACTTCTTTGTCGTACGGATCTTCAGCATAATTGTAGTATTTGCACACTAAGTAGTATATAAAAACACAACACTTCGGTGGCTTTAGTTTGTATTCTTCTCTTACCCACATGGCACAGGCAATAGATGCCTCACCTGAAAAAATCAACAGATGATTAGTGCAAAGCAGATATAACCAAAACGTATACGGAAATATTTTTTGCATCAAGTATTCTGTACAAAATATGTTGCATTGTAGCAGAATTGGTTCCAAGGATAGTGTTTTCCAAAGGAAGAAATACTGATAACGGAATGAGATTGGTCACGAGCACGACCTATTGGTAGAATAGGAGTTGGTCATTGTGATCTTGGACCAGTTATTACTCGTTTCCTTACAAAACTGCTCCTTCCCTCATCGGTTTCAATAAACCCAGCTCATCTGCCATAGCTGTATCAAGTGGTCGTGGTGCTGCGGACACGCGACCTAGATTGGATGGATACAGGGAGGTCACTTGGTTTTGTTACATAAGGCACATTACTGGACTGTCTTCGGAGGAAAGTGACGTCACATCTCAAAACAAAACCCATTCCACATCAGTAATGGTAACTTCCAGAAACCATGGATAACCGGGGGCACTTCCGTATAAGTTAATGAATGCCTCTAATAACGTTTTAAACTTTACTACTGAATGAACAAATGCTATCTCTGGAGCTAGTTATAAAAATAGCCTGTGGATTGTTTTGAGTTAACAGGAACACACTTCCAGACAGTAAGGAACCATGCAGCAGAAATGTTTTGATGAAGCCGCATCCTGCAAAAAGGAGGCTCATACAGAGGCTCACACAGAGAGCAAAGGTGGCATGTAAAAACTGCCCGAAATACAGACAAAACTTTTCGCAACTGTGCACTCTTGTGAAATCAAGCCATAATGTCGAGGACAAATGGGGCCTTTTCCGGGGGGTACACCTGACGATCTGTAGCATTTTTTGATTAATAAAGGATGCCTAACTTCTGCGCCAGATGGGGTCCAATACTGGCGTGTATTTGAGGCCTTCGGGCATCTGTGGATTAGCCCCACTTTGGCATTCTCTGTAGGTCCCCTGCTGCCAGCGCGAACACATGTCCTGTCCACGATACTGCTGCATTGTTTAGGCGAATTGTAAGGGAAGAAATATTGCCGCAGGCTCCAGGGTGCACTGCTCACATGCCCCTACTGGGGATCTCATATGGACTGTATTTACCACCAGTGCACCGTCCACTAGCCTCGCCTTCAAGTAGTAGTGCTTCAAGTGCAGCAAGGTCACATGGACCAGTGTTGTACACGTTCCTCCAAAATAGGAACGAAAGCTCGTTCCTCGTTCCTTGCCAATTTGGAAACGAGTTTCGTCACAAGTTCCTTTATTGCGAAAGGAACGCGTTCCAGTTCCACTTCGAAAATTGGAACGTGTCGTTACATTAACGTTACAATTAGGTTTTTAAATTAAAATATAGTGTAGGATAACCCTGGGTTGAAATAAGGTGAGGCATTTAAAACTCACATCGAACTACGTACATTATACGAATATTAACACCACCGGCAGCAGATTATCTGGACATAAAGATAATCAAAAGAAACGCTCCTAGGCAAATTTTTTCAGGGAGCACCGGACAAACTCCAGACGGCTCGAGGACATTTCGGTGCAGGATATTTCGGTGAGGAAATTTCGGTGTACGGACATATCGGCGTACGGACATATCGGTGTACGGGCGTTTCGGTGAACGCACATTTCGGTGTACGGACATTTCGGCGACCAAATTATCCGGTGCTTGCCTGTTTGCGAGAGCCGTTATATTTTTATTTCCGCTTAACGTGGGCTATGGACAACAATGTGGAGCCGTCAATTTATTTTTTTTATTGATGCCATATGTTCCATCTTTGCCAATTATTTTTAGAAATTCTACATTTATATATACAATTTTAATACCTCTTCCTGGGGACACCTGTTATGCAGCCGATGGAATTCTTTAGCACAGGTTTTGTTTTTCATTTATGGCAGGTTGTTAATTTATATTTGCTCTTTTTTAGCTAAGACTTATTACCCGTGTTTACGATCGCCTCTTCTGTATTTTTTTTTAAATTACACACCCTTAAATTACATAAATTACATGCAGACTCTCAATATCCAAAAAGTAACAAACATTAGTTAGCCCCCCAGAATGTAGAAAACCTTATGAAGAGTATTTACAAGGGCTGGGCTGCCTTGCTAAAATGAATTCGCGAACACTGGTCTACGATATTGTCGGGGAGGAAAAAGGCGCCTTTTGGAAAAGAGCCGCAGGTTTTAATGTCCTAAATGCTGATTAAGCGCGTACCGGTTGGGCATACAAATTCCACCCATTGTGTTCGCGACAACCAACCTTCGTTTAATGTTTACAAGCCTACATTTACCACATTTTCATTCTTTGTTCTAGCGCCCCCCCCCCCTACCACTTCCCACCTGTACTGTCGAATCTCGACCAGATTTCTTTTTCAGCCATATTATTTTCAGCTTCCACTGAAAATTATACTGGCGTGGTGGAGTTCACAGTCTCCAAAGCGTCACCCGCAGTGATTTTTTATTTTTTTATTTAGAACATACTGCTAGCCTCTTAGTGGAGGCTTTTGCAGGAATTGGGTGATACATTCAGAACAATGACATAGCACACTTCGTGTTTAAAACAGAGAAAAAGCTTTACATTCACCATGGGCGCCCGTAACCTCCATAATGTGACACAAAAAGCCACCCAAAAAGCAGCTGAGAACACAATGGCCCCTATCGTTTGCTGGCTACGCCCTTCCGCGCGTCGCGGTCATATCGACGCCGCCCCCACTCCAGGAATCGCTCTTTCTGCGCCTTCAGTCGCCCCCTTGGGAATTGACTAATCAAGTCGCACATATCATGGACACCCCAGGTATACATCGCTTCCTCCCATTAACAGCAGCAAAAAAAATGAATAGGCTAGTGTGACGAGAGCGGCAACAGTCATCTTCAAGTTTTCGAAGTCCAGTGGACGCAATGGTGAAGCACAAGTGACACCCCTCTCTCTCTACTTAGGTGGATGATTCCCGGCGGGGCTCAGCTTTCCCCTCCCCTAAGTAACGCCACCGTAAGTGCGATCGTTGGTTTGTTAGTTTTAAGTAGAACTGACACCGAATGCAACGAAGACGAGATTGATTGAGAGAATAATTAAAACGAAATGCACACGCGCCTAATCGACCTCGTTTTTCTGTTGTTTTTTTCGCGGAAGTTTTGCTGGGGGGGGTTGAGGAATAAACTAAAAGCAGCAGCGTCTTGCACCGTTCGGTGAAGTGAAAAGAAAGCACTTTGGTTTGTTCAAATGAATGTTAAAATAACAAAAAATGGTTGAACGGATCCAAATTAACAACGTTAATTTTTACCATCTGCTACAGAAATTGGGTTTCACGTGGCAATGGTCCGCCAGGGTTTAGCGTTCGTTTCCACGAACGACGGCGCTAGCACAACTCTCGAACATAAAATCATATGAAGTCACGAAATTACAATATTAAAGCAAAAATGTTCAAAGAATGCCTGGAACATCCCCTCACTCAAAATGTCTGGGCCAAGACGTCGTGCACCAAAATGTCCGTGCACAGAAATGTCCACACCGAAACGTCCTGGACGGAAATGTCCGACACCAAAATGTCCGGATACCGTTTAGCAGTCCGTCCATGTCGTTGGCTACGTTCTTACCGGGTCGCCGGAACCGGTCTGCTCCTGAGCGCGCGGAAGGGCGAGTAGGAAGGGCGCGGAGGTACGAACATGGCCAAGGCAGGCCCGCGGAACTAATCCCCCTACCGCGACGAATGCCCAAGTGCCCAGCCGGGTACCGGTCAACCCAGTAACAACGCATACGACAGAACGGACGGACTGCTAAAACTCTCTATTCTTTCCCCGCCGGGGAACAGTTCTATCGGCCAGACGCGCATTCTGGCCTCCCCAGACAAACGATGAAGGGCGAAAAACATTCTCTCGGCTACGCTATTCACCCATCAAACCCCGCGTAAGCAACCAGCATGAAAGCAAGCACAAGCTGTGGCCTGCTGCGTGGTTATTCTTCTGCATTTCACTTTCGAGGAAGCACGTACGGCTGAAGGGCGGGCAAACTGGCCATCTTTAGGAAGAGAAACGCAGTAGCGCTTTGTGGATTTTTGTACTCGAGCCTTGGCATCAAAAACAGCCAAATCCTAGCGATGTAACGGTAGGAACCCCGTTCCTGCCGTTCCTTCAGAAACGTAACGAGTTACGTTACAGTTCCACCTACCCTTAATGGAACGGTGGCGTTCCTCCGTTCCTCCAAAAAGGAACTAGTTCCAGGAACGCCGTTCCTTGTAACGCCGTTCCGTACAACACTGACATGGACCCACGCGACATGTGCCGTCGAGGTGGTATGAGCGGTAAGACCTTTAGCGCGCAGTACGGGGGACTCGGATACCAAAAAAATGCCCCCTCAACTACCTATCATCACCATCATCAGCATCATTAGGCAGTCTTCCTGCGCATACCCCATCACAAAGACTTCTCGCATAGATCTCCAATTACCCTGGTAGTGTGCTCATACGCGACCAATTTAGGCCGGCCTGTTTCTAGATCTCATTTGCCAACCTAACTGTCTTGCCCCCACTGCCAATCATTTTGTTGTAAATTTCATCCGAAGATGATATTAGTCAGCTGCCCCCGCAACGTAAATGCCCCCCTTCTCCTTCTCTTTCCCGCTCATTTGTGAACTTTTGCCTATCCAGTATCGCTTCTCTCCCGATAAACGCCCTAGAGGTTTGCTCAAGTCGACTCAATTTAACCGCGGTCGACTTCACCATGCGCCTTCTAAGAACCCTCTATAGAAAACTCCTTACTGTTGATGTTGGACTTCTTCGGATGAAGCAGGAAGGACTACTGTCGCGGGCGACCACTTTTTGTAGCTTTCTTAGCGTACTTCCCAGGCAGCACAGGACTGTTCGGCCTAAAACAGGCCGGTGTACTTTGGCCGGTGATTTTCTGTCCGGCCGTTTTCCGGCAGCCATGTTCGGCCCATATCCAAATGTGGGCCTTTTGGCCGTATACGGCCGTACTCCCATGGCTGTCCAACGGCCAGTGTCCGTCGGCCAGTCGGCCGGCTTACGGTCATACGGCCAGATTCCAGCCGTAGGGCTCCGGCCATTCCAAAGCCACCCGTGTACGGCCGAAGTACGGCCGCCGGAGGACAGCCGAAATGCGGTCGTCGGACTCCAGCCGGACTAAAGCTACCGGAAATACGGCCGTGCTACGGGCATTGGAGTTCAGCCACAGTACGTTAACTGTACTGAGGCCGGTCACTGCATGTCGCGCAAGCAGATGACTCATTCGCGCAGGGCAGAAGCAGCCCAAACCCAGCATTTTGGGTCCAATGCAGCCACATCAACGTGAGCTCGCGCGCAACCACCAGCCGTCAAGCTTTCAGCGCAGCCTTTACCAGCCTCAGTTGACAGCAAAATTCATTTATTAAACAGTGCTCACAAATTGTCATTCCTTTAATTGCTGTGCCTCTTTTACTGCCGAAAACAGAAAATATTCAGTTCTTTGTAGAGCTTGAATAGATGTATTGTCCAGGTCCTGATATCCTCTGTGGGGCGGCTTACCTATAATGAACGGGGAAAGAGGAGGGGGAGGAGGGGGGGCTGGCGGAGGGCGCATACTTTAGTGGGTTGAATTTCCGAGAGATAAATTGCGCCGCTTTTAGCCAATTTCTTTTAGGGCAATATTCCGGAACACTTTCATGCTATGCTTTCATAAACTATTTTTATAACAGTTGCTTGACCAATTTTGATGTATATAAAACCGGCGTGAATGCCTTTACGAAGCGTTTTGGTTCTCAACCAAACACTCAGGAGCATTGAATATAACTCCTTCACAAAAAAGTATGTCCAGTTTTTGCCCATTTTTCTTGCAAAGACATTTTCTACTCGATCAACTTTACTGATGCTCTTGCGCAGGGCTGATCCTAAGAAGGAGCGAACAGGTACTTTCAATTTCAATCTGTTTTAATGTTGTTTTCATGAGTATACGTCCACACCACTCCATAGTCCAAAAGAACTTAATTTTCTTCTAATGTCGTACTACGTTCAAAACTTTCTAGACGCGTTGCGAATGACGCCCTGCTTCAGGTGGCTGCTATTGTATCCCTCTGTGTTCACGCTAGGAAAGGCGTAAAATTAGAGTTACATAATTTGTTTCAAACCATTAACATAGCAATGGTAGCATGCATACAGGAAACCTTGCATACTGCAACGAATAGGACAATAAATAATTTAGTGGTCAAGGTTGAATGCGTAGGGTTCTCAACCCGTCGGAGGCAAACTTGCGCCTCTGGAAGTTTATTTATTTATTTATTTATTTATTTATTTATTTATTTATTTATTTATTTATTTATTTACCGTAATTACCCGATTCTAACGCACACCCGATTTTCCAGGCAACAAACCGAAACAACTTGCACCTCCGTTTGGAACGCGCAAGGAACTTTGTGAGCAAGAAAAACGAATGCGAGAGAAACGGGCGATTTATTCTCCGAAGTAATCTCACTCATCTCACTCCTCTTCGCTCTCCGAGAGATCCTTGTCGCCTTCCGCTGACCGCAACATCTCGTCATTGGTGCCGTCAAGCGCGTTAGCGATGCCACACTTTTGAAAGAACGTTCAACCATGTTCGATAGGATCGTGGCTCACACCTCGCATGCCCATCCCGCGAGCTTCTCCAGAGGTACGCTTCAGCCAACCGCTCGTTGTGAACGCGTGGGAGCCGCTCGTAAGCCGCGGAAGCGGCGCACCTTCGGCCTATTTTCGCGGAAAAAAGGTGCGGGTTAGAATCGGGTAAGTACGGTATTTATTTTTATTCATTTATTTATTCATTGTTTTATTTATTTATTTATTTATTTGATGCCTGCTTGCCTTTGCATGCATTACAGAAGGGAGATACATAACACTAAGCAGTTTAAATATGAGACAAAATAACAAAATAATTCTACAAAGCGCGCTGAAAATCGTCAATATAAACAGTAATGCAATCATACGTGGAAGATAATTACACTGCAGTATTGATGTAAACTAAAATGAATCGCGCAAGGCGTCACCTTTAAAGGAAAGTTAATAATTTGCTTTAAGCTAGCGGTCCCACTTTTCGATACGTAGAACGGCGCTTGGACATACTTCTCCCCTTCTACTCCAGTTTTCGAATGATAGATATTACGAAAAAAGTTCAACCTGTAGTTTCGTCTGTGATCTTTCACGTCCTGCCATTTCAGTTTACTTTTACTTTCTCTCATGCTAAGTTGAGCGTGCCAATTACCTAATACAAATCGCACTGACATATTCTGTATGTTTTCGAGCGTATCAACCAGATCTTTGGTGTAGGGATCCACGAAAACACATGCGTACTCCAAGATTGAGCGCACATGAGTGAAATACGGTTGTTCTTTTCAGTTAGATGGAGGTTCACTGAAATTTTGTCTCAGAAAGCCAAAAACATATGCAGCCGTAACTTTTATGGTGTGAACCTGCCTATTTAACCTCTAACCACTCCCTAAATAAACTCCTAGATGTTCATATTCCTCGGCCGTTGCCACAGCAGCATAATTTACGGCATACGTATACTCAATTGGAATGAAGGTTTTCTTGTAAAGGTGCGTTAACACACTGTTTAACATCCAAAAACGTTTCTGATTCAGCACACCAGGATGTTATTAAATTTGAATAAAGCTGAATGTATACAGAATCACGTTCATTCGCTATAGATCGGTAAACTACACAGTACTTTTGAACAAAGCTATAGGGCCAATAGTAATAACAATGCAAAAAAACCGATTCATTCAGTTCGTAGGATGAAATGTACTACGCAGCAGGCGATATGGAACACCATCATTTGCTTTTCTGCAGTCCAAGAATATACATTCAACCACTTTAAGCTTATCTATTGCAAGAGCCAAATCGTGCGTGAACTCAACAATCTGCGTTGAGCAAGAAAATCGTGACAAAATCCGTGTTTGCTAGGATGCTGGCGATTATGTTTAACCAAATGAGTCATATCCCAAGAGTATCTAAGCTCACCTTCAAACATCGGAACTAAATTAACAGCTAGGCTTCGTCAGTGACAAGGCTCTGTTGTTATCGCAAATTTGAAATAATTTTTTTTTCTAAAGAGACAGTCGTAAAATCCCATGAAGTAACGTAGTGCAGGGCATGAAGTTGATCCTACCAATGCACGAGCGAGTCTCTTCTACGTTTATCCCCAACAACATAGTGCAACATTGCTTGTCGCAGTTTAATTAGTAAGCAGAATAACTTGCGCTTTTGCTCGCACTTGCCTTTCTTTGGTGAGGAGTCCTTGACATGGTGGCGGATTAGCTCCAGCGTGGTGGCCGCTTGCTCGACGCCCTTGAAGGCCAGTTATTCTGGTGAACCATCTCCATCTCGGATCGGACATCTCTGCCGGGTCGATGTCTCCAATGCTCTCCATTTCTTGAGGGGGCGAATAGCCTCGAGCTGATGCGTCGACGAAGCCGGCGGCAGAGGCGTGGTAGCGGCGATGACTGGCGAGGCTTAGCTCACCCGTCGGTGTGGCACAGTCTTCTTGTGGAAATAAATGAAATTTCGATGGCCTAAAAGGTTCCCTGCTAATGTCCAGTTAGTCCTTGCACCTTGCCCGTTCACCGAGAACACTCATTACTGTTTGACAAACGATGTTCGTTCATTTAAAACGTAGAAACACGGAGCAGATGAAAAACGCGTCGCCGTCGCGCAGCTCCCTAACGGCTTTTTCTCCCCCCAGGAAAAAAACCGGTCGGTCTCCTTCCAAACACGTCTGTGCATGAATTCTCGGCGCCCAGGCGCGCACCGTTGTTCGGCTGTATGCCGTTTGCCGAAAAAATGACGTATAACCAGATACCTTACGTAGGCCGGTCTCCTCTTGAACACCGGTTGCCAAATATTCTGTGGCCATTCGCTTGCCGTAATTCGGCCAGGACAGCTAACCGAATGAAAAACGTATATTCTGGGGCCGTACGTCGGCCGGTATCCTTCAAAACACTGGTTGCCCGAAGAAAACGAATATTCTACTGCCGGACGCGCGGTTCACCGTTGAAACAACGAATGCGCGGCAGCCGCGCTCCGGCCGGTCTCCTTTCGAACACCAACTGCCGCAAGAATACGCATATTCTGTGGCCGGTAGCTTGCCGTGCTTCGGCAGATTACCGCTTCCCGAAGAAAAAACGGATGCCCTAAGGCCGTACTTCGGCCGTTCTCTTTCTCAATATCAGCAGCCGTAAGAGAACTGAATATCTGGCAGCCGGTTAGCTGCCGTTGTGCGTCCGGACAAGGGCGGACGGAAAAATACCGAAGCGCTGGTTGCCGAATGTTGGCCGTTCAACGCATGATCAGTGGCTGCCAGAACCTGGATGCTGGCCGGAAATGCCAGAGAGCGGCCATAGACGGGCTGGTCTTGGGGCACACTTTCTGTGCCGCCTGGGTTGTACATTGAGGCAAACATTCATTTATTTGTATTATTAGACACCGCAAATGTCACTTATATACCGATGTTTTGTCTCAGAGGTGCACAATATTTGTGTTTGCTCAACAATGTTATATGATTATTGCCACTAGATTAAGACGTTTAAAATGGTTTCGCCTATATAAATGTCTTGATCAAAATCTTCCCTAACTTTGGCCGTGCAGCTGAAACAAGGGACAGGCAGGTATACAAACATATATAAAGACACACCAAAAATTCCGCGTTCAAGTAGCCCTAGGAAGACAAACGTCTTTGAAAACGGGAGCAGCCAAATCGTGTCCGTTAGCGTACGACAGCTATTCAGCTATAGTGCACCGCCTGCTTGCTTTGACTTTCTCTTCCACATGAACGAAAAGGAGAAAGTCGGTTAGGGGTGTGGTATCCTGTGTGCGTCACAATTTATTCGCTCTCTGTACTGTTCTGAGCCCTCAACTGCTGGACGGTTTCCCACTGCCTCCTTCCATTCACCTGGAGACTCCCAAGAGACGGAGACCCATTACCACCGGGTTTTCTGAGAACGACGAGCGGACGGTCCTAATTGCCTGAGTACCGCCACTGACCGCGCCCTATACCCCCGTAATACGCTCTCTTTCTCAAACCAAGTCCAGTGTACCCGGAAAAAACAAGCCAACTTCAGCTGCATTATGCTGCACACTGCCCCCCCCATATTGCCACATATGGCTCAAAATCAGACGGGTTCGTACCGGACCTGTCTCACGGCCGTACAGCTTAAACGGGTTCATACCAGACCCGTTTGAAAATAGTACGGAAGCAGCCCTGTCTGTCGATCATGCATTCATAACCGGGGCCTGTCTGTCGATCATACAAGCCTACCGGGCCCTGTCTGTCGATCATGAAAGCTTAACTGGGCCATATACCCGTGCAAACCACAACTGTTCGAAAGTGAACGGGTCTCGTTCAACAGACGGGTCAGAACGGGCGGCGGATACAAGGGGTAGAGCACACCCATTTGAGCTCATACAGGGCCGCTATTGGGCGCTCCCGTGGTATGTCGGACTGTACTGGGGAGTAACACATCTACCGGTGGCGCTTGATTGTGAAACTCAGGGGCAGCTAAAAAGAAGGCAGATTACGAGATACTGACTTGCATCAATGCAGACAATAAGATACTGCCTCTGCACAGGCTTCCAATGCCTAAGTTCCAATGCCTATTACCAAAAGTACAATAAGGAAAATGCATGCGATGCCTATATGATTTTTGATGTAAAGAGTTTGTATTTGAAGACTGAAATCTTATTTACCCCGATGAAGAAAAAACATAAACAAATATTTTCCCTAATTAGAGCAATTATTAAAACTGAATCATTAGATTTTGATGTGAAAAGCTAACACCTGAAAATATAAATAGTTTTATGCACAAAATATAAAAGCAAAAATAAAATATTTTACCTCTTTAAAGCATGGAAATGTCATAAAACTTTACATTACATATAGAAAACTTGCTTTTTTTTGTCATGAATTTACCTTGCAACGTAAAATTACTTTTTTTTACAAAAATATTTCCACACACCAAACTAAAAAACTCCCCTAACTCATCTAGTCGAAAGCCTTATGTGAAGAATTAAGGTGCTCAGTTTACGACGAAGGAAACTGCCCGTGCTACTGATAGACTATTGCCCAAATACTAAATAAATTGAGAACCAGGAGAAGCTTTAAAGCCAATTTGGGCCACAAGTTATCCTGCACAGTTCCGAACAGGTTAATTAATGATCATCACAATATTTTTTTGTTTGCGATAATCATTTCTCCTCAAATTTTAAAATTGAAACCGACCACAGTGCGTGGGAGAAGGATTCGAACAAATTGAAAGCGATAGGCGGAGGCGTATTGCGAAGCCAATCCTGTCGAACTACAAGAGGATAAAATCCTTGGAGAACGCTCGGCGGAAGCACTGTTTCAGGTATTAATGTAGTCACATCAGAACCCTCCAGAAATGCGTGGGAGTCCTCCGACTGCCCCTAGCCTGAGCTTGAGATCCGATGGTCCTACCTCTATGGTCACAGTCGGCGATAGCAATGGGAAGAAAAGGGAATAATTACGCGTTTTATGTTCGAGACGTTTGTGTTGCGATGCCACACAGATCCGGCCAAATCGGTCTTGCGGCGTACCTGAATTGCTATTGTATTCATCTAAACTAAGTGACCAATAATGTACAGTTCCACTAGGTCATTCACACTCTCATGGTGGAACAGTCATAACTTTGTAATGCCAAAAAACGTCGCGGAGAGCGAGCGAGAAGTGGCAGACGCGACGTTACGTAACATAGGGCAATGGCACAGACATCGTTATAGGCTGTGGTTATAGTGACGTCCGTGCAACTCTACACAAAGCGCGAAGAAACTGTGTAAAGCAATTTAGTAAAAATGTTTATTTTTCAATGTAAAGATGATTTATTAGTGGGGTATTTGAGTGGATATTCCCGATAGTTATAAAAAACTGTTGGCAGCTTCGTCAATTCTTGTGGTTAGCTGCGACAGTGGCTGCTGCAGCATGGTCTCGCCACCCGGGGTAGCGCTGTCCTTCATTTTATCATTTTCTGCGGTGAAAGTTGCAACGGCACAGGGAGAAGGTTTTTGCCTTGAAACTTTCATGTAAGTGTTCATTTTTACAGAGTAATTTCTTGATTTTTTCCTGGAGAGATAGATCTGCCTCTTTTTGCGTTTTTTATGCTCGACTACGCATTTCATTGGTCCTCCTTGCTTTGACCACTTCAGGGCCGCAACATTGCTAGCGCGCGCGATTCTCATTCGACGTTATTTTTCTCGCAGTATAAGTGTTGTTTTGTTGTGTTGCGTGCAAAGCGTGAAACTTTGCAGTAGGAGGTACTAAGGAGAAGGTATTCAATAAAACGAAAGCGTATTGCGCTGTGTCATTTTGCTGTATCCTGAAGCGAGGAAGTACATAAAGTGTAGGATACTTTTCATTTTAAGTGCGGCCATTCGCAACAATTCGCTTTGTGCTACTTGATTTAATCCTCATGTTCGGATTTCCCTATTTTTTGCGGTGCTGCAAACAACCGCGACATGAGTGTGGAAAATTTCTCCACTGAGGGCGGCGACGATATTTTATGTGGTGGTAGCGTGAAATAAGGCGCTGGTTTTACCGTGCCACCCAGGCCTCCTGCATGATTTTTGAAGAGTATGAGTGATGGGGGGGAGCTCTGGCACATTGAATTCATGACCGTCTGATAAAAAAGGTCTGGGTGGAAACAATCACGAGGTATGTATGCGTTAAAATTAGGTGCGTCATCAATGGCAAAGACGGCACCTGTGGCAAAAAAAAAACTCTATCGGTGATTTTCAAATATTTGTTCTTCATTTTTTTTGTAGACGAAGCGAAAAATATAAGCAGAACAATATCAGGGAATACGCTTTGAATACTTCAAAAACAGCACACTGATGAGTGACAAACATGAGCTGTCTCTAGGAATTGTCAGTTCATACATCTTATCTGCGCTGCTTTTGGGTTTGTGAAACTGTGTACCCAACTAGCGCAACGTCAAGGTTTAGTATGTTATCACTAAACATACTTAGTCATTCGAGAACAGTCGAACGCGACAAAAGAATTCGATGCCCACAATATGCACTGACGTGACAAGTAGCATTGCATGTACGTGCAGCCACCTAAAAACACTCTAAGTAGCCAAGGTTGAGGCTGTGTGACTAGTTGCGTTCGTCTCACAAATAATATACGTCACCTAATTTAATTATGGACCATTGCAAGCACTACATGATGTTTCCAGCTTGTGATAAGTTTGGTGGTTTAAGCTGTAATGCGACATTGTCCCCAGCAGATGGGAAGCAGGCATAACAGATTTGGTACTGATTAGCCCCGTCATCAATAACTTCGGTCGAATTTTTCGCATAAACTCAAACCGTCCTCAAGCACATACCTAGCCTTCACTTCGAAAAAAAAAATCCCCGCGCTTGCTTTCGTTGTGCTGCCTGCTTCTGGTCTGTGGTTGCAGGAAGTGTGAACAGCGCAGTGCCGATTTTAAAAGCAACAAAAATGCTGGCTACTTCTTACGACAAGGCATTCGTAAAATCCGTGAATCGCGTAGAAAAAACACTACCGACAACATGCCGAAAACCACCTTTCACCTCGGCAAAAGCGGTGTTCGTGCGGCAGAATACAACCAAACAAACGGGATAGGTGTCGCCACACACGTACCGCCCCTGCGAGGTCAAAAGCCCAGTCTTCGTATAACGTGCCTTCTCTTGTTGTATCGTTTTTTTCGCATGCCTGCAAAGTACTTTCCTCGTCCTACCTAGTATTCAAAGGTCAATGTACTGTACCGTGTGTCTTCATATTGGCACAATTCTAACATACTTTCGATTTTAACATCTAGGTGTGGTTATGTAGCTTGCTTCTAAAAGATAATTTGGGGCAAACTCTACCTTACAGATGAAAAGGTATAACACCATGTACCTGGCAAAAGACATTTTATTTGATGCATCTAATGGCGACAAAAGTGCCTTGTGCTGCATAAAGTTCCTTAAGCAGCTAGTGCTGGGCTTAAAAGAAAATGTTTGGATTGTTGTAGTGAACCATTGTTTGAAGAGCCTTGTCCTCCATAATTCTAAACTTCATGGGCTATTGTTTCATTTATAGCTCCTTTATAAATACTGAGAAAGAGTCTTGAAGTTCTCCAAAACATATGTGCTTGAACCCTTCCTCGAAATGTTGCATAAAAATTTGGAGCGCCTTTGTTTATGCCAATTACGGATACCTTTCCGTAAAGCCTAGTTGCTCTAGAGTAGTAAACAAACCTTTCAGGTGGAGTTCTTCGTAGATTTACTTTTTGAAACCAATGTCACTGAAGCAAGTGCTAAAAGCAGCATAGGCTACATGGAGTTGTGGAGGCCTCTGAATGCGCTTTATTGAGTCAACTGCCAATTGCACACTCCATTAGCTGCACGGTAAAAGCCACTAAGTAGCCTAACTTTTGAGCAATGACTAAAACTCTATGTAGAGTTTCAAAGGTCATGACTCCATGGTCAGTTGAAAGCTTCCGTGTACCAGAGGCAAAAGTCTCAAAAGCGTCGTAAACGAGACAAAACCAGAGACAAGTAATATTTCTTAAAGGCGTATAAAAAATTGAAAGCTGGAATTTACCACACACGTGAGCACGTTGTTTATGGCATTTGTTGCCTGCTTGGTCACTTCAAGAGCCTGCACCTCGAAAAGGAAAAAAAACCAAACTTCTGAGCTGTCTATATTCCAGCACTGAGTAGGAGTAGTAAATGTTCCTTGAGCGAAAAAACGAGAAAATAAATATTTCAATGAGCTTTCTGACACTCACAAAGTGGGATCACGGGGTTGCCTAATGCCAGACAGATGCAGAAACGGCATCCAATTTCTCTGCTCTAAGCTAGCTAGAAGCAGCTGGTTATAGATAGCGCTGGAGTGTGCGTTTAGCTGCAAATGATTTCCCTAAGGGTGCCATGCTGGTGTTGGCATGTCTGGGAAGCTCTGAAAATGACGTTGGTTGTGGCATCTCCACTAATAAAATCTGGCTTAAAATTTTCTCTACTGTGAATACTGTATAGCCGATACGATATGCTTGTTCCAATAAACAGCCTACACTGCTGTGCACCAACATTTCATTGCGTGTAATCACATCCTTTCTTATTATTCACCAAATGATAATTAAAGTATGTACTGTTCCCAGATTGTAAAAAAGCACAGTTCTCTTAAGCTATTATGTTTGGCTACAGTAGCAGATGAGTGTAGCTGTACAATATGATGGTGTGTTGTTTATGCTTTTGATTTCATCGATAACGAACATGAAATTAAATTCTGGAAACTTGGTCCTAACCACGCGTTCGTAATAGATTTTCCTACTCTACTGTGTACTGTTAAATCTTCGTCACCAAAGAGTCTTAAAACTAGCAACAAAATCTTACAACAGGAGGGGACAGGTGTTCATGGCTACGGGAATTTCCCCAGTCAAGTCAAGCTTGTCAGTTCATGCTCCTGTTTTTTGTCAGCCTATTTATTACCTATCTCCAATGAATATCACATCACCTCACTGGTAGTTGGTCTTCCCCATCTACGCACCCTCGCTTTTTATACATTGCTTCTTGTGCTTTCCTTTTACTCCCACTCATTCTGGCTTTCTCATGCTGATGTCTGCTTCAGCGAACAAGACAGCCAGTTACTTTGACATGTAATTATCTGATTTCAGCTGCAAAAAAACCAGTCACTCACACAAACTTCAGGATTACAACAGGGTGTTGATTTTTTTGACGCAGGCGGCTAAATTGCCGGACTTGTTAGATCTTTAGGTGTGCTCATTGTGCCTATACATTTGCAGCCTGGCTGCCAGTAACCTAGCGGGACCTGCGAAATGCCACCTAAAGTTAGTGCAGTAGCCACGTCAGGCTCGTGCGATACATGAGGTGATATTGCTTTGGTATACTTTTTGTTTTTGCTTTTATATACAGTTCATGAGATTTTTTCTCCTGGTTTATTTCATCAGAGGTCAATATACCGATTAACTTGTAAAATGTTTTTTTTTCTTTGATGAACATGCGACTAGACCAAAATGAACTGTTTCCATATTACACAAAATTTTGAGATTTTTTTTTGGCGTGAATAGTATGGCGGCCTCGGTTTTATTGCACCCTGCGTTGTAAGAGTCCTAATTTTCCATTTCACTGGAAGGTGACGGAACTCTGGATGCAATTTATTTTTATCCCCAAACTAAACAGACACATAAGTCAGCTGTCATCACGTTTTCTCTTGCATGGAATTAGAAAAATTGTGGAAATTCCAAAATTTTGCCATGTGGGAGATTGTAGCTTGCCTTGATGCTCTATCTCGCTATCCACATCATCACGAACAAGCTATATGCAATACCAAGGAGGTATACTCTAAACACACATAAAACGTCCACTCTCGCAACAAACACAAAAGTGCAACCAGCAGCGACATCACGTTGGGAACATGCGGAATTAACACTTTATGTGTTTAACACTGTATGTGTATATTGCTTCCCAAAGCTATAGACGGTATTCGTTGAAAAGTTTAGCGGTCAATTTCTTCGCTTGGCAACACTTGAAACGGCCACAGATATGGCCGATGCGCCACGGACACGGCGCACCCTGGGCCACTGCAGCCGCACGCCGAAGAAAAAAAAAGACACCGGCGTGCGTCATCTGCTCGGTTCTAATCTGATTCTAAACTGTGGCGCCAACAGAGATGTTATTAATCCCACTCACAGTGAACTCGACGCAGTACTTTGTGTTCAGCGAAGATTTCGTAACGTGAAACGCAGTCATGGGTTTCAAAGTCGTGCTTAGCACGGACAAGTGCTGCCATCCCGCGGAGCCCGACGTAACGAGTGACGGCGCACTTACACAGTTGCATGGAGGAGAAGATAGGTGCCTTGCCTGATCTGCGGGCAGTGCGCGCAACGTCGCCTGGTAACAGACGCTTGGCCACAGATATGGCGGTGCACACTTGGTTGCCTGCATGCCTTCCACGCCATTGAATACCGAGGATAGGCCACATATTAAAAAAATAACGCATCCTTTATGAATTATGAACAGTTTTCTACCAGTGAAACCAGCGGCGCCAGCACTTTGAAAGTTGCGCAAAACTTTTGTTAGCACTCAGACCTTCTGGCTGTTTGCATGCAATTTTCCCGCTCGAGCTTGCATTCTTTCGCTGCTGTGTTTTCAGAATATTACCGTAGTCGTATAAAGAGACACTAAGCCTCTCAACCAAACAAAAACCTCCCGCACGTGCGATTAAACCTTGCTGTTTGCATGCCGGCCTCTACTGGAGTCAGGTAACTCGACTACTGGCGGAAAAGCATGCGTATGTGAAAACTGCGGCATAAAACTTGTTTGTAATAATATCCCTACACTGCGGTTTAGCTTTTATAGCAGGTAACTTAGTGTTGAATGCTAATGCAGTAAATCATGGGCAAGCATATTTAGCTAAGCAACGTTATCAGCATTATTTGTTCCAGGGAAACAATCAAACTGCATCAAGGTGAAGCTATGAGACGTAGAGTATTGTTGTTTGCTGTTTGCTAATATTACACTTTGCAAAAAAGGTGAGTCGATCTTAACGTCCAAATAGGTAAACTAAGTACTCGAATTTTGTTCCCGAAACTTATTCATGCAGTGAGTTCCAACTTTAATTTATCGGTTATTTATATCATCAGACCAGGAAGTTAGCGTTTGCATGACTAACATTAGAGGCTACGTCCGTGAGTATGTCAGTTATATTAGAACAAAAGTAAAAAACGTTTACGAATACCCAAGTTTTCTTCAGCATGGTTACTTGTGCTTGTGCAGCTTGCCTAGGAATGGAAGAATTGTGACTGCGAGTTCTGTCATGTTGGCCACTCGTATCAGAGGTGAGACAATGTGCATTGAGATGCGTGCAAATTCTGCCATGGCACCGTGTTGTTGCCGTATCTGACACTTTGAAAGCCGGCTCTACGGTGACGGGTTCAGCTGACGGGATAGCTATAGTTGGCTTCTTAACATGATATCATTTCACTACTTGCAAACATAAACCCCATGGTGAGCGGGACTACATTTGATTTACTTATTGTCAGAAACTGTACAATGAAGTGGCTATAAAATATTGATGATTTGTATTTCAAGGGTCTACAATCCCGAATAACCAGACAGCATCAATCTCACAAAATCTCTTCATGACAATTTAAATCCCTTAATCACAAAAACGTTTTGCAATATTTTGCTCGCATTCAAGTTTTGGGCAGCAATACTTGCTCATGTGGCACGTATGCGGTGTAATCTGCTACATTCTTCTCACTTCCTTCGCTTTTGTGCCATCTCTGACCAAGTTCACCTTTTTATTGCCTTCTCAAAAAAATCATTTCCCAATGTTGCCGTAGGTTGGCAAATAATAAAAGATCAAAACTGTTTCTTATGCACGAATTGCTGAAACTTTATTGCGTCTATGAATAGTTTTTTAAGTCTTGTGCATTGCATTATGGTACATTAGTATATCATTTGTGTGGTTAGACTTTTATATTAAGGGAATTGCTGCAGTCTTGTTCTTTTCCTATGCAGGTTTACTTCCGCAGTGCACTGTCCTTTCGAGCAGATGAGTGGGCTCCCCTGGAGTTTATGACCGAGCCTCAGTTGATCAAAGAAGGTTTGGTTCCTTTGGACGGCGGCAACCTATGGTGCCAGAAGGTGATGGCACAGCCCTGCCGCTGCTTCGTCGAAACATCTGGTCACAGAGGTGCGACAAAGAAAGCAATCACGTCTGCCAAAGTAAGTGTAAGCAATGATCTATACGTTCAGCATTTTCAGAGTTTTTGATCCAATGTACAGGCGTCAACATAATAAACCGGACCAAGCAGGCGGTGCGCGATAACTATCGGTGCGACACCTTCCGGCCCAGCGCCTGCTGTCGAGATAGCGGAGGGCGCATGCATGTCAGTTTGTGCATGTCAGTTTCCTTGATTTCGGCTGCAGCTCTTCGTTCCTCTCGAATGCAACGCGCGCGCCTACTGACTGAGCGTGATGCTTGGCTGCAGCCGCCAGCTTGCGCCATGCGCTGATGCCGCGCAACTGTGCATTCATCTGAGAATGTTTGTTCGGCGCTCTTTTTGTAATTTTATTGATTGGAACGCAAACTGGCGTTGAAGAAAGGCTGCGATAAAGATTCACACATGATTGAACCAGTGCTGGTCGTTAGGAGACGAACACAGTTGGTAGCAAGAACCGAATACACCGAAGGTTTATGTGGTTCGGAACAAAAACAAAAGACGTCGGTTATTGTCCGAGTGGTTCCCCTTATTAATTGTGTGCGAAGTTTCCGTCGTTTTTGATAACTTCACGAATAGTTTGGGGCAGCGACTTATAAAGCGACTTTATGATTTCGGGACAGGAGCGCTCGCGTACGCATTCATCTTCCACTGCCTGCCACAACTCATCCGTCGCGCTACCGCAGTCATTTGGTTTACAGAAATTCATTTTCATAATCCCTCACGCATTTGCTATCGAATTTAGGTCTATCCCTAATGGTGGCCACCGCAGCTGTCGCACCGCCTGGTCCTCGAACAGTGATCACACGGGTCGGGCTGTGTGGACAGGGCTTCGGTCCTGTGGCAGGATGAAACACCCGTCCATGAACAGGCTGTCCAGGCCGTAGGAGAGCAGACTTGTCAAAATTATTTTACAGTACTAGGAAGCATTGAATGGCCCAGAAATTCTGAGGAGGGGTGCCAGGCCGTCCGTACTCATTGCGCCCCATACGCTGACGGAGCACCTTCCACTGGAAAGGACGGTTTGGATGTAGCCGGGCTGGTGTCTGAAAAGTGAATGAAGCGAACGCGTACTCTAAATACAAAAATGCATTCAGGAAAGATATCTCCGAAGATATTCAGAGGGTGTACTACCTAAATCAATAAAAGGACATTCGCTGGATTTGATAGTTTATATCGATTGAAATTACAGGCACATTTCTTAAATTTTTAAGTGGAGGCTGCACCCCCACCGCCACGTTGGTGAACAGTATCTTGTATAAAACTATGCACCCAGTTTATCCGCTTTCCACAGGGAGAAGTACGAAATGCACCATTACCCGATGCGGGTTACCTGAAGTGTTTATTCAAAAAACAGCGACAAGAAATGCTTAACAAACGGTGCTTGTAAAACTACAAATACCGTACTTACCCGATTCTAACGCGCATCTCTTTTCCGCAAAAATAGGCCGAAAAATCGCATGCGCGTTAGAATCGGATACGCAACCGAAACTGCCGAAACAGCTGAAATTTCGGTCCACCCATCGCCATCGCCATCTCAAGATGGCGCCTAAGCTTTTAGCAACAATTTTTCGGATCTAGGCGCCTAGGCTTTTCTTTCGGCGTTCACACAAATCCTCAAATTATTCCACTTGCGTGCTTGATAACAGCAATGGCAGCAGCGTCAACGAAGGTGCGCCGCTTCCGCGGCTTTCGAGCGGCTCCCACGCGTTCACAACGAACGGTTGGCTGAAGCGTATGCCTCTGGAGAAGCTCGCGGGATGGGCATGCGAGGCGTGGGCCATGATCCCATCGACCATGGTTGAACGTTCTTTCAGAACTGTGGCATCGCGAACGCGCTTAACGGCACCAATGGCTAGATGTTGCGGTCAGCGGAAGGCGACAAGGAGCTCTCGGAGAGCGACGAGGAGTGAGATGAGTGAGATTACTTCGGGGAATAAATCGCCCGTTTCTCTCGCATTCGTTTTTTTTCCTCGCAAAGTTCCTTGCGCGTTACAAACGGAGGTGCGAGTTTTTTCGGTTTTTTGCCTGGAAAATCGGGTGCGCGTTAGAATCTATGGCGCGTTAGAATCGGGTAATTACGGTAAAACTTTGCAAATGCGCCCAGCTGAATACAATTTACATGGATATTTTATATAGGTTCCAACGAAATATAGTTGATGATGATAGTTGGGTTTTATTGGCGCAATGCCGACTACGGGCAAACAGCGCCAAAAAGAGGTTACTGAATTGTGATGAGCCCGTAAATACTAGAACATGTGACTAAAAGTAAAAGTGATGCAAAACAAAAGAAAATGGAGATGGCTGGTGTATAAGGCCAGGATGATTACACGTGATATGACAAGAGCTGCAGAAAGTTCACCTCAGCTAAAAACTTAAAAACACGCTGACTAGAAAACATTGGTTCGTCGGCTAAAAAATATGATGGGTGCAAAGGAATGTGTCGTCTGTATAATTCAGGGAAATGTTTGTGTCGTGTTGTGTCAAGTGCTCTGCATGTAATTAGTATGTGGACCACGGATAGGCCCTTTCCACACCTGCTGCTCGTGGGTCCCGAAGTTCCAGTGAGCAGGTGGGAGTGCTTCGTATGCGTGTGGCCTATCCGCAGCCTAGAAAGGGCGACTTCAGTGTATCTGTTGTGCGAGTCAGTTATGTAGCGTCCCAGTTGCGGTTTTATTACGTGTAGTTTCTTGTCTGTTTGTTGACTCCATTGTCCGAAATATAGTTATTTACAGGCAGTTTTACATTGCTAGTCTTAACAATTACGCTTAGCGTTGCACTAGGACCCCCTAAGCAATGCTCAGCAATTGTCACATTAAACCATTATCCCAATTTCACCTCTTGCACTGTAGTAGTTTATGTATTGTCTAGAATGCACATTACCAGCTACGTTTCACAGTTCAGTTTCGTACCTGCACCGCATCGGACACCAAACACGCCGCTGTTATTCCCAGCGAGTGGAGAAAGTCGATTCGTCTGTTAATATAACTTCCTTCCACTCGTCCGTTGTCTACTGCTCCACCGCCAGGGCGAACTCCAGCCTTTCCAGCCTCTGGCGGTCAGTCAGGTGCGGTTTATGCGCTGCCACGTAACTCCCGAGTCCCGCCTCCTTCAGTCGTCTTCGATTTGTCTCGCAAGAGTCATTCAATGACAGGCCCTGTCGAATTTCTTTTCCAGACAGGAAGGGATCTGCCACAGCGGCAGCGACAATCAGTTGTTTCTACTGCTCACTGGTGACTTTACGCCGCCCGCTGCGCTCTGCGCCAATGCGTCTGCCCTGTTAATCCCATTAAGCTTGTCTAATGCGGCTTACAGAAGTCCTAGACTTCCCAATGAGGCGGCAAATTGCCCGCTGAGTAGTCCCTTCGATAAAAAGTCGCACGATGTGCCTCCGTTGCTGGATGGGGTCGCGGGGCGGCATTCCTCACGAATATGCCCATGGAGGACGGGTTACGTGAATTATACGCTTCGTAGCTATCACTGTCTAATGGGTGACATGGAAGGGAACGCCTCATTGCTTTTCGATAGCAATTCACTCACACCGACAGTTGTGTATTTCGGTCTATTTTTCCGAAGCGAATAAACGATCGCTGTTTCATTTCCTGCTATCCACTGTGTGTTCTTCGCATAACGACCACCACTGGTTTAGTCATGGGTGAATCTTTTTCGCAGCCTCTGTTCAACGCCTGTTTGCGCTGCAGCCAATAAATTGATGAAAAGAGCGCCGAAAAAAGATTTTGAGATGAACGCACAGTTATGGGGCATGATCGCATGGTGCACGGTGCCGGCTGCTGCCAAGCATCACGCCAGCTCGGTAGACGCGCCGCAAAACGCACCGCCGCGCGTCCCATTCGAGAGTATCCAAGTGTTGCAGCCATAACCAAGAAAACTGCCATGCACAAACTATAGGGAGGGACACGCATGCGCCCTCTGCTATCTCGAGAGCAGGCGCTTGGCCGGAAGGTGTCGCGCCGATAGTTTTCGCACACCGCTCCATCGGTCCGGTTTATTCTGTGCCGCTTGTGCATACAGTCAAATCTCATTAATTCGAACTCCAAGAGGCCCAAATTTCTTTCTAATTTAAACACGTTTTACTTAAATATTGTTTGTTGATTAGCGAACATACATGCAGCGGCACCTGTGCACTGAGCCAACACAGAATGGGGAAGTACATGAAGATGTATTCATGCGTATCTTCTCTCCAAACAACACAATACCCATCAATAGAAAAAGTAGGTGGTTATACGCGTCTTCTCATGTTGGTATTTCCGCAATGAATTGATGAACATGGCTTTAAGCTTCCTAACAAGTTCCAAACCAGCGTTTTTACTTTTTTCTGGCAGGAGAAGAAGTGCGGGGATAAGTTCGAAGCACTTGACGGAGTCGAAGGGACAGGGTGCACTTGATGGAATCGAGGGGACAGGGCTCACTTCGTTGCTAGCGTCAGAGTCCTCGCCACTGAGAGCAGAATAGTCCTACGACATACCCTGTTAAAGGCACGTAGCCCGTTTATATCGACGTGGCATCGGTGACGAAAACACAGGTTTGTACACCCAAGTCCACATTCTCAAAACCCTTGAAGGTGAACCGCCCAGAACACTTACTCGTTTTTGACATTCAGCTATCGCCTAACAAAGTCTGCACGGTTGCATTGCCGGAAACAATCGCAGATGGCGTGCGGCTTAATGGAGGCCCATGAGATGACAAGGTTTCGTGTACTGCCGAGGAGGTGGGCGGGATCCCCTTTCTCACTGTCGGGGCAGAACATGACCGATTGCGCGATAAGCCGCCTGTAAAGAGTTTTGAAATTTTGAGTCACGCCTATATCCATGGGCTCGAGCACAGCCACTGTGTTTTTTGACAAAAAAACCAGCCGAATAGCACTTAGGCCTTTCAAAGTCTCAGGGCGCCGTGCAGTTGTCGATGAAGAGGATAACATTGTGGCCTTTAGTGGCAAATTTTCTCTGCAAAATACGCTCCCAATATGAAAAAAATGTTCGATTATCCGCGATTTCTTCTTAGCAACGTAATCTGCTGCAACGCTATCGTACGGCTTGCCGGAAAGTAACTGCTCGCGTTTGCCTGCGTTTACATCCGCTGTCTCCCCTCAAACAGTCCTAGAAGTCATCCCGTGGCATTCCATAGAATGCAACATCCACCCGACTAGTGCCACTATACTTTGATGGCCATCTTGCTTGCGAACTTTTTTGCTTTGGCCCGCCTATTGGAAGGTTATGGCTATGAACCTGCTTTATCGAAATGAAAAGGGTGTCTTCAAGTTGTCGATAAGCTCATGTCCGCATCCGCTTTCTTGATTGCTGGACTTTCTGCTTTTCATATGCCGCTGTGGTAGACTTCTTGCTATTTAAGTGACTTGTCAGACTGGCCTTTGTTAAGTCGTATTAATTTGTGACCTCAGTCTTGCAGAGAACGCCTGCGTCAACTTCATCGAGAATTTTCATCTTCGTTGTCATGTCCTTCGGTGGGCGATATGTGCCCCTGCTTGCCAAAGTATACACTTGCCAAAGCACACGTTCGCACTCTGAACAAGTCTCACTCCACAAACCCTGTCCACTCCACAAATCCCTGTCCGCTGCCACCGGTTTTTTTCTGCAACTGCTTTTTTTCTGCGTGGTGTTGAGTGGCTACGGCAAACGGAAACGGAAGAGCCACCCGAAAGAAAGTCACTGCCGAAATGTACCCTTTTCTAAGAGGGGAGGCAAGAGAGATTCAAGTCAGGCAATGCCACAGCAACGCAGAAACTCGTCACGTGAATATAGGCAGTTTCAGAATGTGGTATGTTCGACATAAGTGTCGCAGAAGCTTCGTCGTTTGAATTACCGGGCGTTTTCGGCTATTGAAATACACAACTTTACTGGGAATGCAGCGTCGGTTGAAATAAGCCGGAAGTTTAGATTACGCGCGTCCGAAATAATGAGATACGATTGTAGTATGTTATGATGCAACTTAACGATGACACTAACTATACCACATTTTCTTCTGCAGGGATGTTTGACCTTCTCGACATCATAGATTCAATAGACAAGATGGTACCAATTGACTTTAAATCTTATGTCTACCTCGCGTGGTTGTGCGCATTTGAAGAAAATAAAGGCGCACGCAAGTTGCCTTTCTCCGTGATATAAAAGCACCCTACTGCTAATGTCCTGCCTGTTCAAATGAGCACGTTTATCAGATTGCTATTGGCTATATAGACAAACTAACTAATGCAACACGAGCACAAACTGTGTGCCTGTTGATAAGAAAACTAATTAACATGTCTTTATTTGGTCAGTCATACAAAATCGGCTTAAACAGGATCTGTCTGAAGCGGGGTCTTGTCTGTACACGTCCCCGTCTCAACGGGCCGCTGTCGAAACGGGGCCCCGTCCGAAAGAGCCCCGTCTGAACAGGGCCCTGTCTGAACGGGATGCTATTCCATAGTCCTGTATAATAGGACCCGTTAGCCAAAATTTTTAAGAAGGGCCTGGAGACCCTGAGTGCTCACCAGCCTCCAAAATATGTGCTATTGACCACCCGCTAGACTCTCACGTCCCTGATGACACCGTGGAAGAAATGAACCAAGCACACCTCTTGTACGAGGAACAGTGACCCACAGGAATCCCGGTCGTGTTTCAACCAGCAGAGTCTGGAGAGCCAACTCTAACGTCGTCACAGCGGAGGTGGTAGCACTGGATCAAGAAAAACGTTTGACTCATTTCCTGGACAATGATTCTAACCTAACTTTCACCCTGCCATCCTTCAGTGCAGTCAGTCGTCTTCCCCGGGTATCAACGGTTGCTGGCTTAGCAGGTGAAACTCAAATTCCGGTGTTATACTTGGCGTCCCATGGGAGGATTCAAGCTGTCCTTCTACAATACACGGGTGAGCAATACACAAGCCTCTTACTTAGCAAGGACAACGCCAGCGCTGAAACTGGGCCCCCATCTGCCATTATGGAGATCACGTCCGCCATACCACTCACTACCTGCACGAGTGATGTTTAGCTTCTGCAGCTTTCCTGTAACAGAATACATGGGTAAAGCCGCGCAGTGTCTCAAATGTCAGAGAAATGTTCACACCGAAACAAACTGCTCAGGGACACTACGCAGTAGGGAAAGTTCAAGGTTTCTATCCTGCAAAAACTCTCCCATCATCAAGCTTAAGAAACCATTGAGAGGAAAGGTCAGCCTTTAGCAGTGTCTTGATGGCCACGAAGAGCACCGGAATAAGCAGAATCAAAATATATGGGCCCAATGTCGGCGGTTGAAATCTGGCGATCCGCATCCTTCGTAGTACGAAACTTCCCCAAAGAAACAGGGCGCTGCTTGGTTGCATCATAGATCAAATTCAGAGCAAAGTTGCCCTTCGACACGAAAACCCCGCCGAACATCGATATAATCTTTACAAGTGCAATGCAATCAACGGCTGAACCACAAGGTCGTGAAGATTTGAACAAGACCTATGCGGAAGTTGTTCAAAACGTCGCCGAACAAACATTCAAAAGCCTCTTCTGCTCGTACTTCCCAGGACCGAGCCTTGCCATCTAAACAGCCCTCTAAAAAGACAATGATAAGTCCGCAAACCAGAGCATTCATAAATTTTGATTCTGCTTATTCCGGAGCTCTTCGTGGACATCAAGACACTGCTAAAGGCTGACCTTTCCTCTCGGTGGTTTCTTAAACTTGATGTTTTGGCAAGGGAAACCCACTTGTTGCATTCCTTTACGGCACCACGGCAAGATGACATATCCCTACAGCGACCACTCAGCTGCCGACCGCATTTCATAACATGCCTGTAAACACCCATCTCAAGGATTGTACATTTTCAAAGCAATGCCCGTGGAGTGCTTCCGAAACTTTCCGCATTGCGGGAGCTTGTACACTAACACCCAATTTGATTCACTGTGATATCCGAATCCCGCAGTGGAGATCACAATCGTTTAAAAAATAACGTATTCTGAATTCCGAACATTTAAATGGTGTTAGCAGGATGTTGATAGGTTTCCGAAATGATCTTCCTGCTGCAGCAGTGACTGTGCCAACTCATCGCACCAAAAAGCAGGTCTCTGCGATGACTTGACTGGCCCTCAACCGTTCACAATACTTACAGCATACGTAAAGTCAGGGATTGCCCTTGACGCTTCCAGGCTCTAAAGTATCATCACAAGCATCTCACCAGCACTCCTAATTCAAATAAATTTGTACACAAATCAATTTGGGGAAGTGCACAAGTTATCGCTTAGCAAGACTAATCCTAGGTGGTGATGAAGCGTTGAATAGGCGATGAGTTAAATGAACGCAGTGGTGATTGCGCCAGGGAGGCTTTGACTACGACAGAAGCCGCGGCATTCGATTCGCCGACGCTCGCCTGCACACGTCAGTTTATTGACTGCTGCTTCCCCGCCTGTGCATTTTTTTAGTTGTTAGGGGAGCGTAGGTTCGCTCCAATAAGCCTGTTTTCTTCAAGATAACTGCGTCTTCTTTGGTTTCGTGACATCTGGTAGAGGTGTTGGGTACATGCACCCTAAACCCTCTTCAAGTCATCAACCAAGCCAAACTCCTGCGACCCGCTTACAGCAAGGCCTAAAGGGGGAGTTTGGACTACTGCTGGATGAACTGAAGGCGGAGGATGTCCCGACTGATACCATGAACAACGAATGCACGATGACCAACGTACGAACTCCTTTGTAGTTCTGCAGCAACCCCGGGAGCCACCATCTTTATACGGGTCACCAACGGAAGATCTTGAGGAATGGCTGGGGCATCTCGAGAGTGTCCAAACGTTTAACCGATGGTGAACAACGAAACTTTCAGGCAAGTGTTTTTCTACCTTCAAGTCTCTGCACGGATTTGGTTCGAAAACCACGAAGGCATGCTGAAGACCTGGGAGTTATTCAAGACCGCGTTTTTGAAAACGTTCGCGACACTGGTACGCAAGGAACCGGCCTGCAACTGCTGCAGACACGCACGCAGCATCCCAATGAAAGCGTGGTGGTATTCGTTGAGGAGTTGAAGCGACTTTTTCGCCGTGCGGACGCAGAAATGGGCGAAGAAAATAAAATCAGGTTTCTGATGCGAGAGGTTAAGCAGGAGCTCTTCGCATGCCGTGTCCGCAACACCCCGACGACTGTGGCCGAATTCGTGTCTGAGGCGGCCGCGTTGGCGAAGACGCTGGAAATTCGTAAGAGGCCATAGTACCGCCCCATCAAATGCGCTTACTTCGGGGACGATCAGTACCAAGGCTATTAGCTCCGATACACTACGCGAGACAATCCGCGCAGTCATCAGGCAGGAGCTTCGGAAACTTTTTACTGTCACGCCACAACCTACAGCCGCTTCCTGACTGACGTCATCCGAAAATGGGTTCAACAGGCACAGGGGACTTCTACAGCATCCGAAGCACCCAGCGATCCACAAGCTATGACCTACTCAGCAGTGTTTATTGACCCCTCCCTGCTGCAACCCGTCGTCAAGAGGCCCCACCTTACCACCGCCCACTGTCGCCCGCCCTACCCCCTCTATTTAGCAATTAGACGCCGATGAAGGCGGCCGTATGGTCTACACCGGATAATAATCCTCTGTGCTATCGCTGCGGAGAGGCCTATGAGATCTATTGTCGCTGCCCATACAAAATACCCGGACTTGGTGGTTTCTCCGTCGACGCACCTCGCCCTCTCCCTGGGCAACGACCACGTGCGATATACGACTACCTATCTCAAACCAGCCATGGCCCAGTACATTTCAACCGTTCGCATCGCCCTACCCACACCAATCGCCGATCCGCCAGAGCAATGCTGACTTCGCACGTGGAAGGTCCCCAATCCCACGTAGGGGAAACTAAAAGCAGGAACTTCGGGAGGTAAAGTTGCACGACGGCGGAAAAATGAAAACCCTTCAATCACACAACGACTCGCGGAAGACCATGATGCATGACATGCCCTCAGCCCGAATACACGATCAAACCCGGACGTCACTGGCGAACATGATTACAACGACACGACGCGACGCTTAGCCGAAATATCAGAACCAGCCACTGACAAGACAACGACAATGACGACCCATAGTGCCAGACTGCCAACACGCACAAGCCGAGATACGACTCCCCGACGCACCCGAAACTCGAAGAAAGCGGCATCCGACACCCGGTTGTCCATCGATGGCTTTGACGTAGTCGCCCTCATCGAAACGGGAGCGGAGTACTCAGTAATTAGCGGGTCATTCGGATCTAAGGTGAAGAAAGTTAATACGAGATAGAATTGTCCGCACATACGCAAAAGAGGAGGGCATCGCGTCACGCCAAGTGGAACGTGCAAATCGCGCGTCACCAAAGAAGGCATCAGGTAACCTGCTCCGTTCTTCATTTTGCCTAACTGCTCCCGCGATGTAATTCTTGGAATAGACTTTTTGACGGATTACGGTGCAATAATTTACCTGCACACAAGGTCGATAACTTTTTCCTACGATCACTCCTCGACACGGGCTCCGAACTTCGAACACTCTGCTGCTCTAGGGTGTCGCCCACGACCGCGTCACCCTGCCACCCCACGGAAGCTTGGTGATCACCGTCTAGTGTAAGGATGCTGCTCTTAACATCGAAGGTATCGTAGAGTGACCAAAGTTTGCCTCTCGGACGCGGTGTCTCCATCGCAAGAGGCATTGCGCGCTTTAAGCAATGTAGATCTCATGTTTGGTTCATTATTTCACCGAGGAGTGCCAGCATTTAAACAAGGGCCATGCAATAGCGTTCCTGGAAAAAACGCAAGGAACTAGTCAAGTTTTTGGGGTCGCAAACTTTGAACGTGCACGCGCAAATGCGTTCTAGCTGCCGCATTTTGTCCACGTGAACCCGGCGCTGGCTCAGGCAAAATGGTACCAATTATTGGATATTCCGCGTCGCTACAGCGAGTGCTTCTCGTCGTACTCAAAATTACGTCAGACACCCCTAGCGAAGCCCCAAATTATAAGCGATAAAGGAGCCAGACCTACCCGACAGTCATAGTATCGCGTCTCTTCACACAAGCGGGAAACCATCCGGATTCAAGTCGACGCCATGCTCACTGACGGCATCATACAGCCATAGAAAAGCCCCTGGGCTGCTCTGCTCATACTCGTAAAGAAAAAAGGGGAACATTAGGTTCTGCGTTGACTACCGGTGACTGAACAAAATCATGAATAAGGGCGTTAACCCCCTGCCCCGAATCGACGACGTCCTCGACCACTTCGGCCACGTGAAGTACTTCTCATCGATAGATCTGAAGACAAGACAAGCTACTGGAAATTAACGTGGACGAGAGAGATGAAGATGAGACTAAATTTGTAACCCCAGACGGCCTCTACGAGTTGAAGGTGATGACATTTGGGATATGTACTGCGCCAGCAACGCTTCAGAGTCAAGGAACTGTGCTAGATGGGCTGAAGGGGCACAGCACCTACCTGATATATCTCGACGATGTTGTGGTGTTCGCCCGGATTTTTGACGAACATCCTGCAAGGTTGGAGTCTGTACTCGGGCCATGCGTACGTCGCGGTTGATCCCGGAGCCTCAAAATTGCCGCTTCGCATACGAGGAGCTCACATTTTGGGGTCACGGCGGGAACGCGGGGGGGAGTCCTGCCTGACCCTGCGAAAACGTCCGCCATAGCGAACGTCCCAACACCAAAAGACAAGAAAGGCGTGCGAAGATTTATCGGACTGTGCGCATACTACCCGCGCTTCGTCGCAAACTTTGCACGCATTGCAGAGCCACTCCTGCGATTGACGAAAGATAGCACGCCTTCCAGCTGGGAAAACGCCCTAGAAAAATCATTTTGCGAGCTGCAACAACACCTGCAAAGCCAATCCGTGCTCGCTCATTTCGACGAAAACGCAGAGCGAAAACGGGGATGGTGCCGTCCGCGTCCAAAAGCAAAGCGGGTACGAAAAGGTAACCGCATATGCCAGCTGTTGTCGTTCAAAGGAGTAAAAAAACTACTCTGCGTCCGAGAAAGACTACCTCACTATTAAATGGGCCATTTAAAAATTTCGCCCATCCGTGCATGGTATACCGTTGAAGCTTGCCACAGACCATCTTGCGCTGTGTTGGCTCGCAAATTTGAAACACTCCTCACGCTGTATTAGGAAATGGAGCTTGCGCCTACAAGAATTCGACGTTACAACCATCTATAACTCCGGTAGGACACACCCCCACCCCCACTGTCTGTCCCGCGCCCCCGTCGACCAACCACCTCAAGACTCATATGAAGACCGCGCGTTCTTTGGAGTCGTGACTGAGAGCGACCTAGCCATCCAGGAGAGTGCCGACCCTGAGTTGCGCGTCATGATCGTCTACCTAGAAGGACGCAAGGTCACCGTGTCTAGGGCTTTCAAACGCAAATTACGAGCATTCAGTCCCAAAAACTCCGTCCTTGTGAAGAAAAATTTCAGTCCCGGAAGGAGAACAAATTATCTTTTAGTCATCCCTGGAGAAATTGGTTGCGGACATTTTGGAAGCGTCGCACGACAACCTGTCCTCCGGACAACTCAGCCCTCCACGCACTATTGGAAAAATCAAGGCAAAGTACTACTGTCCCCGCCTTAGAGCAGATATGTCTCACTATGTCCGAAGCTGCCGTGACTGCCAGCGACAAAAACACCGCCGAAGAGACCAGCCGGACTTCTACAGCCGATCACCGTCCCATCGAGTCCCTTGCAACATATCGGAATGAACCTTTTAGGCCCGTTCCCAACGTCACGATGCGAGAACAATTGGAATGTGGTAGCCACAGACTACATCACGCGCTACGCAGAGACCCCGCTCTTCCGAGGGAGACTGGATAAGCAATTCCAAAGATCTTCATAAGCCAAGGTTGGTTGCGACAGAGAGATCCCTGAAGTTCTAGTCACGGATCGCAGAAAAACCTTCCCTGCAGAGCTCATGCGAGGAATCTGACGGTAAATCAACACGGATCACCGATGAACGACGGCGTACCACACCCAAACGAACGGACTAACGGAACGCCTGAACAAGACGATCGCGGATATGCTCCCTTCGTACGTCGACGTGGAAAAGGGGACTTGGTAAGAAGTCCTTTCGTATGACACGTTTGCGTGCAACACGGCTATCCAAGAAACTACACAGATGACACCGTTCGAGTTTGTCTGCGGAAGACGGCCGACTACAACATTCGACGCCATGCTTCCGCACGTAACGGAACGGAATCCTCCTCAATTTTTGTACTCTCTAGCGGGAAATCCTTTACCCAATTACAGGAATATTAAAATTTGCAAGTACCTTTATCGAAAATACTTAGCTTGAATTCGCACGTTACTAATGTTTCTTCATCTCCCTTTCCTAAATTGTGCTTCCTTCTGTATAAGCTTCAAGACGCTCGCCCTAATGTAAAATACTTGCATAAACAACACTAATTAGGTCTAAACTTTAATATGCCTGTGCTTTTTGGGACCCCACGCAACAAAAAATATTAACTTGTTTGAAAACATTCAAAGAGCTGTTCGGTTTCTTTATTTTAAATTTCGTCACAGATTATGCTTTCGAGAAGATGTGTGATAACGAAATTCGAATGCTGGAGTCCAGAAGGCCATTTCTCCGCCTTGTATTGTTCCATTTATTTTATCACCAGATCCTTGTTGTAGACTGGAGTCCCCTTTCTCTGTATTTAGCCCAATGGTTGCTTCTACTAATCTGGTTAAATTTTATTTTTTCTCCCTCACAAATACTGACTGAAACAATACACCCGAACATTTTCTTAATCACGTGGTATATTGCAAGCAAATGATTAGTTGCGCCCTGGCGAGCTGTGCTTTATGTTTTGTTTGTTTCTGCTTTTGCTGATCGTATTTCGTAACATATACACTGAAACCACCTTATACCCATCCTGCTTGGGTCTCCGTGGGCTTAGGTATGTTCTTAAATAAATAAATAAAAAATAAAGAATACGTATTTAGAAACGTGAAATTTTAAGCACACTACTAAATAAACTAATATATCAATGTTTTTTTCCGAAACAAACAGCCACCTCTGCACGGCAAGCTCATGTGTATCACTCCCGCAGCAGTCACACCAATATGCAGTGGTACAATGGCAAGGGAACGAGAACAAGAGAGCGACCAGACGATAAGTTTGTGAACAGTTGCTCGTTTGACACTGCACTTCAAATATTTCTCAATTATTTACCCAAACACACGAAACATTTATTCAGGTCCTTTCTTTCAGAAACCGAAGATTGCGCCAGTTTGTCAATCAATATAGCCAAAATAGGCCAAAGGAATACCATATGAAGATGACCAACAAAGACAGTGCTGAAGTCACAAACTGATTCTTCTATATTTCCATTGTCGGTGTTGCATTCTTGTGCCTTTTTGCGCACTTTCCACATTTTATTCTTATTGAATGTTATCGTAGGCTCCAAAAAAATGTGTGTGTCTTGCTCCCCTGCTTTAAAAGCGAGCAATGAAACGGAAGATGACAGGTGTACTACTAAGGCACAATGAGAGAGCGAAGTGGATCAAGAAACAAACCCGTGTTAAGGACATACTAGTAAGAATTAAGCAGAAAAAATGGACGTGGGCAGGGCATGTAATGTGAAGGCAAGATAACCATTCGTCATTAAGGGTAACAGAGTCGATCACTAGAGAAGGAAAGGGTTGCAGAAGCCGACAGAAAGTTAGATGGGCACATGAGATCAAGGAGTTTGTGGGTATAAATTGATCGCAGTTAGCACCGGATTGGGATAGTTGAATAGTGATGGGAGAGGCCTTTGCCCGGTAGTGGGAGTAGATGGGCTGATGATGATGATGACGACAAAAGGCAAGAGGAACAACTGGTTTTGATAAATCGTTATTATAAAAATTCCCTGACTTTAAACAATTCTCAAACTTACTGAATTATATACCTTAAATCGGTATAAACTGTAATCACTAAGCTCACATGCAGAATTTTTTCAAAGACTTCGCTTGTGTCGCGCTGTAATGTAGTATGGAGCTAGCACATGAGAAGGGCTAGTTTCTTCTGTCTTACCCTTCGAAAGACACTAATCTTCGTTTTCTTTTTGCCGATGCACGGCTGGCCTACAGTGGCCGCGTCTGGCATTCTAGCCTGGCCCTGGTCGATGCTTCTGTTTTCGGGATGCTCCCGCGCGAATTAGAGGTAACATTTGGCGCAATCTCTGGGTACACTTTTTGTTTAGCGACGTGCGATGATTCAAGTGACGTCACATGGACAATTATAGTGGGTGTCATTTACACCTTTGCTTTCCAACCACCTTCGAAGCGAGTAGTGGCGGCAACTTTTCCGTGGGCTGCTACCCCGAAGAAAATCCTTAGCCTGCATATCCGGGAAGTTATAGGCTGCTTCGGCGTCTACTCGTTGCGATCTTAAGAGCCGTGTAAGTGCTTGGCCACTGTAGCCCGCCGCTCACTCCGTGAACTAAACGAGAATGTTCACCTCGCCTCCCCAGGGCCAAACATACAACGAGGATCCACTAGTACCAGTCATGCGATGGCAGCCACAGCAGTGGCCACAGAACCTCGCAAATTGCAGGCTGCTTTTTCAGAGGGAATGGCATGGAGACCGTAATCTTCTCGGTTGTTTCAGCGCCCTCTTGTAGCGCACCTACAAGCCGTGTGTTTCGCAAACTATAACCAGGCTTACACACCCTAAACAAAATTAGCATGCTCAGTTTTCCTGCCAAACATAAAGCGCTAAACAAAGATTGACCAGTCACACCTGTTACATAACAGCCCCTGAAATGGCCACTTATTTCGTAAATATCGGACTGCTCTTACGCAGGAAATCATTGACATGGATATTTCACATCTTATCGACTCCTTCGGCATCTTCTCGTTGGGCACCTACAAGCCATGCGACTGTTCCACGGGGCATACCAGGACTCCCCTGAATAAAAAAAACCCAGGATGTGGACATTTACCGCCAGGGGATAAACATTAAATGAGGGTTCACCACTAGCTGCCATGTCATAGTAGCGGCAGCCGCGGCATATGGGCCTTTCGAAATATGTACTTCTCCTGTGCAGGAAACCGTTGCCGTGCACATCTCTCATCCTACTGGTCGTGTGGGCGTCTATGTGTTGCGATCTACGAGCCGTGGGAGTGTTGGATAGGTTGGAATCCATCGTCCATTGCGTGAACAAAACCGGAATGTTCGCCTTTACCTTTAGGCGGCAAGCATAAAAGGAGGATCCCTCAGTATCAGCCATGCCATAGCAACCACAGCAGTGGCCGCTGAAACTAGTAAATTGTGGACTGCTCTTATGCAGGAAATCCCTGACGTGCTCGTGGCGCGTCTTAGCGGCTGTCCGTCATCAACTCTTTCCGCACCAACGAGCCATGTGCGTGTTCGACAGCCTGGAACCCACGCCCCTCTATAGAAACATAAACAGGTTTTTCTTTTTTCTGGCCAGGGGCCAAACGCGAAAGAAGGACCCCCAGTATCAGGCATGCCATAGCAGCCACGGCAGCGGCGCCTGGACCTTGTAATTTTTAAACTGCTTTTCCACAGGAAAAACTTGCGTCCACATCGAGCATGTTATCGGCTGTGTAAGGGAGTACTCGCGGCTCCCTATAATCCCTTTGAGTGTTAGGGAGGCTGCCAACCTCTTTCCACTGCTTCAGCAAAAGCAGGTTGTCACCGTTCCTGCCAGACGTCAAGCATAAAATATGTCCCAGAACCAGCGATGACTTAACAGTCGCAGCGGTGGCCGTGGATCTTCGTATATTGCAGCAATTCCTCGAGTCCCTATCCTTAATCTTATCGGCAGGTCCTGCTTCTACCTGTTGCGCACCAACCACCCGTGTGAGGGTTTGACAGGCCGGAACCCGCTTTTCACTGCGTGAACATATGTGACATGTCTACCTTCCGCATCAGTGGCCCAGCGACAGAGGAGCCGCTGGTACCACCAATGCGATGTCAGCTGCAGCTCCGGTGGCTGGACTTGTAATTTAAGAACTCCTCTTACTGGTGCAATCTTTGGGGTGCACATCTATCACTTTATTGGCTGTTTTGGCGCCTACGAGCCGTATGAGTGTTTGACAGTATGGAACCCGCCTTCCGCTGCGTCAACATAACCAGGATGTTGTCCTTTTCGATTAAGGGTCAAGCATGAAAGGAGGATTCACCAGAACCAGCAATACCATTTCATCCGTGGATGCGGCGTGGTGGCCTTGTAATTTATGGACTGCTTTTTCGCAGGAAATCATTGGCGTACACATCTGTCAACTTACCGGCTTCTTCAGCGTCTGCTCGCTGTGCACCAACAAGATGCGTGAGTGTTGGACAGGATTGGGCCCGCATGCCACTGTGTAAACGTCAGCAGGATGTTCGCCTTTTCCGCAAAAGCTAAGTGTAAAGGGAGGATCCACCAGTACCGTTCATAAAAATACAAACCAGCAGCGGCATCGGGACCTTGCAATTTACGTGCTGCCTTTCCACAGTAAATTCTTGGCGTTGACATCTGTCATCCTACGGGCACTATTTGCGTCTATTCCTAGTCGTGCGTGTTTTCGAGAGGTTGGCACCCGCCTTCTATTCATAAAGAAACAGGATGTTCACCTTTTTTACCAGGACCCAAGAATAAAAGATCCACCAGTTTCACCAAGCCATAGCAGCCAGAGCAGTGGCAGCTGATCCTCGTTAACTGCAGCCTGCTTTTCCACGGAAATGTTTCGCGTGCACATCTGTCATCTTACCATCTTTTCGGCGTTTAATCGTGGCGAAACAGCTAGCCGTGTGAGTGTTCAACTTGCTGAACCCGCGTGCCACTGCATCAACATCAGCAGGATATCCGCCGTTCCCACCTGGGGCCAAGTTTTAGAGGAGGATACGCCAGAATTGGCCATGCTAGTGCATCCATGGCAGCGTCGTCTGGACCTTGTAATTTACGGACTGATTTTTGGCAGGAGATCTTGACATGAGCATCTCATATCTCATCGCGTGTTTCGGTGTCTTCCAGTTGCATATCTACGAGTGGCGTGAATGATCGAAACAAAAGAACGTGCCCTCCACTGCGTGAACAAAACAAAAATGTTCACTTTTCCCTCCGTGGGCAAAGAGTAAACTGAGTTTCTACTGGTGCCGGCACTGCTATAGCAGTCGCGAGAGTGGCCGGTGAACTTCGTAAATAACCGACTGCATTTCTAGAGCAAATCCTTCACGTGCACATCTCATATCATCGGCTGTTTCGGCATGTACTGCTTCGTACCTACTGGCCCAGTGAGTATTCTCCATTCTGGAACCCGCTTTGCACTGTGTAAACATAACCAGGATTATCAGCTTTTGCTACAGGAGGCAAGCAAAAAAGTATGATCCACAAGTACGACCCATACCTGTCGAAGTCCCAGGAGCAGCGGCTGGAACTCTTAAGTTATAGAGTGCTTGTCCGTACAAAATCCTTGGCGTGCATGTAAGTCATCATGCAGATTATTTGGCGTCTACGCGTTGCATAGCTACGAGCCGTGTGAGTGTTTGACTCGCTAGAACCCGCCTTCCACTGCGTGAATGAAAAAAATTGCAGAGCCATCTACGTTTTCATTATAAGATGGAAAGCGCAGTTTGAATACTTCGACTTCCTTGGAGCATTCTCGTACTTAGTTGATGCATTTTCGTTCTTAGTTGATGCATTTTCGATCTTAGTTGATGCATTTTCGATACTTAGTTGGAGCACAAAAAGTCACCGAAAAGAGAACTACTAGTGACCAGGGTTCTTAATCGCCGTGTGCAAGGAGAGACAAAGGGTCTCTGCGGTTATGTGGCTTAAACCGGGCATGTAAGATCGCTGACGTGAGGTGCCCGTCAGTCTTGATGAGGCCGCATCAATGTCACTGTTTCAAAAATGTTCACTATTTGAAGTCTCGGCTGGGCTAAACAATTTTGTCATTTGGGACATCAAGAGGATAGACAGAGAGAGGTAGAAAGAGGGGAGAGAGATCTTTTTTCAACAAGAAATTGACGTTGTTTAGGAAATTTTGGTAAAGAGATAATAGGGAGGTTTAAGACGGAACCTAAATCAATGGCACCAGATGCATCAGATACTTCCTTTGCTCTCTCAAGCAGCTCGCACTGATCTTAGGTACGAGCTCGTTACAGCTGTTTCCCATGTCTCAAAGAACTGAAATATCTTACGTTTGATTTTTTTCTCCCCTGACCATACACTTGGACGTGGCTAGGTTGCGTGCAAGGGGTTGGATGCCTCCCCGATTTTAGCAGAGTTTTAAGTTAATGCCTCATGTTCCCCCCGAACACCTTAACGGACATATACTTTCAGATACTTCTAAGGCTTTTTTCCACAGATTTTGCGATTCTTAAGAATTCAGACTACGTTATAGCAATGCGAAATATCATGTTCCTGGGCATCGGATGAGGATTTCTTCCTAGCGTTTCTAGAGGTGGTCAGGGCGCTAGTCGTGGTCGCAAGTAGCATACTGTGTCAGTTCGTGTGCCTTTGGTCAGTGTGTCGTTCTCCTCCAGAATATTGGGTCCGGCTGTCCGGGTCACGTTATCTATTTTCATTGTGGATGGGAATGTTACCCGAGCACTTAGGTGTTTTGCCTGCAGAAAGCAGTGTAGGGTCTTTTGAAAGCCTGTAATGATATAACACTTCCTTTTGATACTTCCGCTATTATTATTACCAAGAGGATGGCTCCAACTTTCACTTCTTTGTTGCGGTAAGTTGGGCTTCAAGCAGTTGTAAATATTGCAGAGTATTCAACTACGGCATTTAAGACCTCGTGATTTCTTACATTGCGGAGCCGATGTAAGCTGTGGTGTTATTACATGGCAAGTTTTCCCGCATGAACTTTATCCTGCCATATCGCCTGTTCGTAAGAAGAATTTGATCCATATTTTTGGCAGAGAAGAGTTTTTATGCGGAGTTGCTGCGTGGGTGCTGTGTCTATCAAGGCGTGCTGTTCTTTCCTTTTAAAGGAGTGGGCACTCCTTCTCTTCCATACGATGGCCCCAAACGATTTTGTTCTTCCATCCGGTTTCTTGATTCTGGAAGAGTAATTGCTACCATATTTTGAAATGCATTAGGAAGACACAAGATGAGGCCATATTCATAGTCATTATAACCAACACACTATTCCCAACGGCTGCGGGCTTTAGGCTTCCCATTTATCTTCACCCGCCCTTGTCATGTGCTTGCCGAGTATATTCTTTGCTCCGAATAATGGTAGTTTTCCCCCCATCGAGTTACCGGCCTTCCCGCTATTCTAGACCCGTGTATACATTGCCCTTCTGTTACCCTGCTCGCCAAGCCGTTGTTTGTCTGACAGTCAAAACTCCGACGATGAGGACTCTCTTACGTGCTGTCCTGATGATGATGTTTTCTTCACTTTCTTCAGTGTTGGTACGTTTTTGGTAAGGTACGCTTCGAAATATTCGAAATACGCTTCGGTAAGGTACGCTTCGAAAATGACCAGTGATTGCATGAGTCTTGTCGTGCCTTTCTCCCCTTTTCTTGCTGTTATTTTGGTTGGCCGTTTTTTTTGTGGGCGATTTTGAGTTTGCCACTACCGCTTTTCTCTAGTCTCTAGAGCCACGCCGAGCATTGTTACTTAACCGTTCACTGAAAGGACATCCGTTCCATTTTAGGGTGATTTCAAACTTAGCTGCCTGGCGCAATCTGCCTTGTACCAGACTGACCTAGCAGGGTATACAGAACCATGACAGTATTGAAAAAAATTTGAATACTAATGAGTATAAAAGATGTATATTCCACTGTATTTTTGTCTCTCCTGCTTATATTCTACGCCTTCCTTAATTACTGAAAAACCGGCGTCACTCTTCTGCCTCCTGTGTTAGGTCCCCCAATATTAGTGGCGCCATAAGTCCTTGTGGAAAATACACCGCGGTGGCTAAGTGAGTAAGACGTCGCACTGCTGAGCTCAAGGACGCAGGTTCAATTATCGGTCTCGGCGGCCGTTTTACTGTGGAATCTGAAAACTAGATCGCCAGTGTGTCGGTATTTTGGCGCACGTTCAAGACGTTGAGGTGGTTCACATTCTTCCTGAGACATTTACTAGGGCGTGCCGCGTAGCCCACGTGTAGCTACGCCGTAATAATTACCGGAAATATATATTTTTCAATTTTTTCAAGTTCTGGTGGAAGTAAGCTTCACTGCGATGGCATACCATGCGCGCACGGCTGGCCGCCGTGTCTGCCGAGCATGCTACCACCGACAAGGCATAGAACAAGATTACAGCGCAGGTTGGGTACCGCTGAAAACTTGTATCCCTTCTTCCGTATCCGACGTTTTATTTTGTCCTCCTTTACAAGCTTCAGTTGGCGTGGCGCCAGATTAAAGAAATATCGGAGATCTCTAATCTTGCCGCCTCCGTCATAGCTTGCGGCTGGCAGCAGTGACGTATTTTCGTGGATGCCTAATAGTGAGGGTTATAGAAGATGGCTAGCAGCCACGGGATATCAAAAAATAAGCCTAATAACGCTCTAGCGTTAAAAATACGACTGTCAGCTTTCCGCCAGGGTTCAAGTTGTAAAAGGATCCCTTATAATCAGCCCGTCACTAGAGCCGCAGCAGTGGCCATTGAACCTCGTAATTTGCGGAAAGCATTGAGTGAACATATGTCTTGTTATCGGCTGTTCCACATCTACTCGTAGGTGCCTACGGGCCATGTGAGCATTCAAAATGCGGGAACCCGCCTTCCACTGTGTAAAAATAACCACGGTTTTCAGCATTTTCACCAGGAGCCCGGTATTAAAAGACGATCCACCAGTATCAGCCAAGCCAGAGAAGACGCAGCAGCAGCGTCTGGAACTTGTAATTTATGGCCTGATGTTCTGTATGAACCCATTGGCGTGCATATCTGTCATCCTATGCAACGAACCATGTGAGTGCTCGACTGGCTGGAACCTGCCTTCTCCTGCGTGAACATACCAGGATGGTCACGTTTTCCGCAATACGACAAAAATAAAAGAACGGTTCACCAGGGCCAGCCATGCCATAGCAGCCCCTGCCGCACCGTCAATACTTCGTAAATTGCGCACTGCATTTCTACAGAAAATTTCTAGAGTGCATATCTGTCATCGAATAGGCGGTTTCGGCGTCCACTAGTGGCGCACTTACGAGGAGTGTGAGCGTTCGACAGGCTAGAACCAGCCTTCCACTGCGTGAAGAAATCCAGGATGTTTACCTTTCCTGCCAGGTGCCAAGCAAACAAAAGTTCTACCAGTACGAGCCATGCCACAGCAGCCCCAAGCAGGGGCCACTGAACATCGTAAATTGCGGACTGGTTTTCTGGAGGAAGTCTTTCGCGTGCACATCCATGACTTCATTGGATGTTCCGCGGCCAGTCGTCGCGGACTTACGAGCCGTGGGAGCGTTCGACTGGCTAGAACCCGCCTTCAAATACGCGAAAAAAACTTGATATTCACATTCCCCGCCATGCTCCCAGCATGAAGGAGGATCCACAAGTACCCGCCATGCCATTGCAGCCCCAGTGGCAGCGGCAATACCTCAAAATTCACGAAGTGCTTTTTCACATAAATTCCTTCGAGTGCAGGTCTCTCGTCTTATCAGCTGTGTCGGCGCCTACGACCCGTGTTTGTGCCGACAGTCTGGAACCCACCGTCCACTATGTGAACATAACCAGGATCCCACAAGAGGCCAAGCATAAAAGGAGGATCCTTCAATACCAGTTTTGCCGTTGGAGCCATGGCAGTGGCGTCTAGACCTTTTAATTGATGGCCGGCTTTATCGCAGGAAATTCTTTCCGTGCACAACTGTTGTTTTACCGGCCGTGTCGGCGCCCACCCGTTGCGCTCTACTTGCCGTGTGAGTGTTCAACGGGCAGGAACTCGCCTTCCACTGCGTGAACAAAACAACGATGTTCACGTTTCCCGCCATGAGAGAAGCATAAAGTGAGGATCCACCGCTACCAGCCATACCATATCAGTAGAAGGAGAGGACGCTGTAGCTGATAAATTGCATATTGCTTTTCCGCAGGAAATCCTTGGCGTGCACGCCCACATGATATCACCGGTTTGGTATCAGCCGGATTCCACCAACGAGCCGTGTCACGTTAGACAGAGTGCGCGAACAAAACCAGGTCAAGAATAAAAAGAGGAGCCCCGCCCGGGACACCTTGAGTAATCTTGGGGGGGGTAGTGGCGACCGTGGACGTCCCATATGGGTTCGTCCAACCCATGCCATAGGCTCCGCGTGGCTTGGCCGTGTCTGAGGAAGAGCGCATCGTGGTAGTTTAGCCAATGTTCAGACCTTCATGGCCCCCCCCCCTGACAGTTTCAACACTCAACTTCGGTCCACGCTTCTCGCTAATGGTGCCCCCGGTCTGACCCGCCCCGGGGTAATTAGCAAGCTGCTTTTCCTTATCCTTCTCCTGGTGCTTTCTATTTTATATTGTTTTTCCTAATTCTGTCCTGTCATCTCCTTTCTTCCTTCTTCCACATTTTTCATGGCGGCGAGGGGTAACCTTGTGCAAAGATGTCAGCCTTGAGTCCAAGCATAAGGGAATAGTAGCAAGTACAGTTAACGTGTGCTGCACCGTCACGTTCCCTTGTTGGGCTCGGTGGTGGGTGACCGGCCTTGCCACCCAATTGACTCGAAGTTTTATGGCTACATTTTCTTGTCCGCTCAAAAAACCTGATCGGCATCCTGAATGGGGTGGCACTGAAGCACCGCGATTCCAACCACACCAGGCAACATTCAGTGAGTACGTAATGGTACACTCAACCGACGACAAATCACCAATCACTGAGCTGTGAGTGTTCTTCATTGCCAAGTGCATTGAGAGCATTGTTGGGAAACATTACAATGCCAAAAGAATGCCCTCTGGAGACCTACTCGTTGAGGTAATGCAAAAAAAGAAACAACAAACGACAAACTTCTGAAGCAAAAACATCGCCAACTAGGCTGTCACCGTGAAGCCACATCGCTCTCTGACCAGTGTCCAAAGCGTTATTTCTGATAAAGCACTACTGCATGAGACAGTCGCTGATATCTTTGAGAAAAATCATGAGAAAAGACGCGCCCGAAATCAAGGCGCGACACATCATTCTTACTACACATCATTCTAAAACACACTCCTATTCTTGACCAGGCCTGATTAGTGTGTTAGATGCTAGTAGTTTTACATGGGTGGGGGATTTTTTCAGTTTCTGTGTTAAGAGGCCGAGTTTGCTCTATGCTGATGTACCGACTTTCTCGATAGGCATTGACCTGGTTAGATTATTTGTTGCTGTAGTTTGCTGTAAATGAGATCGCTAGCCTCAGTTTCAGCATTGGTGTTTCCGTCGTAAGAAATCATAAACACGGTCAATGGAACTAGCCAAAGTGATATGAAAAGATCGTTTTAAAACGTAACGAAAAGTGCTTACCTTTCCCCGCACAATTACGCCGTCACCAACTTGCTTCAGCTGTGGCTGCAGAACGATCAGCCACTAGCCAAACGGTTGTGGTCACCAAGTGACTTAATTACTATAAAGGGTTAATTTGTCAAGGAAATAATTGTGTGGTCAAGGGACTATTCAATATCTTACCCTACCACTGTAGGCAGAAGCACAGCAGCGGTTCTCGAGCAGCGACGTATCGGCGCCAACACCACCGGTGTTTTTTTTTCTTCGTAGCGCTTTTAAGCGCCAGAACCCAAATTGAAACATAACTGTTCAAACACAACCACCATTGGTTTTACCACTATAAAGCCGAGCACGATAACAATATCAACTCAACGACACCGTCTCAGATTGCGCACAAGCAAGTTTCACCGCGAAACTGTTTTGGCCACCACCTGCACGGCCCAGGTTGCCAGCATGCTTTTGCGCTGCGTGACGTACTGTGAATACTCCATATAGGAGTGCCACTTGTCCACACATAATGTTGCAGAGGCTGTAGTTGCAAAAATTGAACAGGAGCGAAGAAGATCATTAGCAAAATTCGAAATGTTGATATGGATTTTATGTTGCAATTTGATATCGTAAAACTTGTGGCGTTTGTGCCGTTCCTTTGTTTAAAAAAATTGGTTGACCTAGCACACACTGCTGTTCTTCTCTTCAGAAAATGTTATTGCACTGGCCGTAGTGGTTTCAACGTTTTCGTTTCAGCGTTTTCGTCTAATGTTGTTGCATAAAAATATTTACTCGGCTTCCTCACGGTGTGGAGGAAAATACCTTCACCGCGTTATTTTGTATGAATCTCCTGCCCTTGTAATAAGAATTATATAAACAAACTTTGTGCATTGACCCCTAAACTGCTTCGGCGAAGCGTTTGTACTTACCGGTTGTCTTTGCGTAGGAAAATATAAAACAATAGTCGTCCGCATACTCCACGGGGTAGCTATACTTTCGTAACATTCGGTCTAGTCCTAAGTTTTGCTTTTGAATTTCATCCCGGAGATGTTCTGTGAAAGAATCAAAATCAGTTCATATTGTTCTGTATTCAGTCGAATAACACTTTAAAATATGGTATGCTCGTTATGATTTAAAACGCTTTTTGAGTGAATATACTTCATCTCCTCTTATTCAGATTTTGTGAAGCAATTTTCTGGCGAGGCTGTTCGCAAATTTGATATGTTTGCTTTTAAATACGGTAAATGCTTCCGCCAGATATAGCGAAGGTTTATTCTGTTGTTTGTGAGCCCGGCCACCTAAAGAACGCAGCTCTGGTTTTACGTACGAAAATAGTCGGAGAATATCGTATGTCTTATATCTGTGTGGTTTTAAAGGGACACAGAAAGTGGCACTGAAATTCGTTTCAAAAGTAATATGATTGTGGTGGAATAATTGTTTTGAAGGCAAAAAGCACAACTGCTCCATTTGGCAAGACTTGTTTCTGGAAGCACTCAACAACAGGGTGCAATCTACATTCAAGAAAGTATTTCGCAGGCTTTTTAAACAATATTATCACCAGTATGCACAATAGTTGTGAATGCTCAAAATTCCGTCTTCAGAATAATCAATCATTCAATTATTCAATAAAGTGCTCAAGAAATTAATAAATCTTTTATAGATCAATCGATCCATAAATCAGTGAATCAATCAAACGGTCGATTGATCCATCGGTCGGTCCGTCAATTATTGACCGACGACACACACATTCACATGGAAGAAGAAAAACAAAATAAACGAGATTAAAATACAAAACCTAAACGCAGAAAGTAAAGGAAATCAAAATAGAGAGAAAACGTTTTTGATCTTAAAGGGAAAGGCGTAAGAGAGGAAGCGGTCAGCCCGTCATGTCCAGGAGGCCGCGAGCCCGCGCTACTTCTAGTGCCCGGTCGACCAGAGCTCGTTCTTGCTCCATAGCCGAGCTTGTCAGTGCAGACTCCCGCTGCTTAGGTGACGTGTTTAGGAGAGGCTTAGTGTTGTTTGAGCATGAGTGCACCAATTAGTAGGTAGTGAGGGGGACGTTGCAAGTGCGGCAGTCATGTTGGAAGAGTTATGTAGAGATGTGTCAGAGAACCGTGTGGTTAAAGTAACTACTGGTCAGTAGCCGGCTCCATGTACGAGATTGTTGGTTGCTCAGAGCAGGGTGGGGTGATAGATCAATCCGTGGTATAGGTTGGCATTGTATGTAGGATCGAGGGGTGTTCAGAATCGAGTGTGCCCAGATGCCACGAGCGGCCCAGGCCGCTCGTGGCATCTTGCCTTGTTTTGGAAATGCCCAGAAGTGCACATCGCGGGCGGCAGCCTTAGCTGCCTCATTTCCGGCAAGGCCGGAATGGCTTGGGGTTCATACGGTGGTGATTTCAATAGTTTCGGGCAAGTTCCGGAGGAGATGAAGAGTGCTTGCCCGTACACTGTCGTACTGAATACAGTCGGCAGGCCTGTTGGGAATCGGTAAGAATTGTTACTTGTCATTGGTTCTGGTGGGTAGTTGCGGCGCGCGTAATCGCGACGACCTCAGCCACTGTTAGTGATAGATTACAATAAGTTGCTGCTGTGGCCACCTCACCTTGCAGAGTAAGGGCAACAATTGTGGTTCTTCATGATTGTAGGGGCTGTGCCATGTCTATCTACTTCACTTGATGGTCGCCAGAGTAATTTCTAGCCAGATGACGAACACTAGCTTCTCTGAGTCCCTTGTTGAAAGTCGGGGGCTTGTGGTGGGGTATGGGTGCTACCCGGAACTTGCACCGTATGTTGGTTGGGTTCGGATGTGGGGCATTGTTGGAATTCGGGGGTGCTCTCAGTATCAGTTGGACTACTCTCCTGCCTTGTGCTGTCATGGAAAGTTGGTTGAGTTGCGTCATGTGCTGGGCTTCTATAAGATCTAAGAAGGCGTTATGTATCCCTAGTTTCAACAGGTTCACGTTGCTGGTGTACGCATCGAGTCCCTGTGCTGCTTTATAGGTCTTGCGTATGAGGGCATCTAAATTGTCTTGTTCTTGAGGTTTGAGGGAAAGGAGCGGCGTGGCGTGGTGAGCCTGCTGAGGAGTACCATTTGTAGGACGCCGCAAGTGTACTCTTCGTTCATTCCAAAATTTTTGTTTCGGATTCGACGAATGCTCTGGGTGAGTTGGGCTATAGTTGTTTACAGCTGATGTACGAGGGCCACACCGGACCCTCCATTGTGGAATGCTACCACCCATATTCTTTGAGTGTTTACTAGGGGTATGGGTTAACCGCAGATCGTTACTTGTGGGTCAGGTGTTGGGGGAGGTGAGCTACCGCGGGTGCCGGACTTTAAACAACAGGAATTAATTTCAAGGGTTCACATGTCAGCCTTGTGGACTGGAAATAGGAGGTCATGTAGCCGACTGCATTCTGTTGGGCATCTTGTTTGCGACCACTCCAGCCTTTTGTGGTCTATAAATTCATATCATCATAGTAAAAGGCTTGCTGATGGTGTGGTATGGCCTTCAATATTTAAGGGAGCAGAAAGAAGGCTATATTGAATAGTAGGGGTGAAATTACCGACCACTAGGATGCCCCTTTCAACGTAGTGTTGACGGTGGGTGACATATGTTGGCCGAATCGAAGTGTTGTGGTCAGATGTGTGAGGAACAACGTTCTGGCGAAGTTGTAAGTTTAATTCCAGAATTGGTGTTAATTAGGTTTTCTGCGATGTCTGGATAGGTTGCATTGTGAAAGGCCCCGTTTATATCTGGAGCCAGTACAGTTTTGGGTGTTGAGCGGCTGAGATTATATGTGAGTTACGTTTTTAGTTGTATAAGAAAATCCTGCGTAGAAAGATTTTGACGAAAAACAAACATTGTGAGGCGGAAAAGGTCTTACCTTTCAATGTGTCATGTCAAGCAATGGAGCAGTAGGTGCTCGAAAGCTTTTCTGGGGCACTTTAGCAGTGAGATGGGGCGAAGCAATGTTGGCAAAATGGGATTTTGGGCTTCGGAATTAGGGTAATGTTAGCATTTTTCCACTGGGCCGGCAAGATTCCCTGGTCGCAATGATGATTGAAGAGTTTTTGAAGAGAATCTTGAGCGCCATGTTCCAAGTTTTTGAGGAGTCGATTGGTGATCCCATCTCTACCCAGCGTTGTGTTTCGCGTGACACGTGCTAGTGCTCACTGGAATTCTTATTTTGTGAAAGGAGCGTCCAGTTTGATATTGTGCTGTCCCGTGTATTCGCTTGAGATAGGGGCTGGACTCGCCGTAGGGTGATTGAAAAGGTGGGTTTAATATTTTGGAGGAGTTCTGCGGATGTAAGATCACTATTCCTGATTAGTCGATGGATCTTATTGTTGGTGATGAATCAGTATTTGGTGTTGCCAATAAGGTGGCGCCGTAAACCCTACGTGTGCTTGGTACTGACTGCCTTTCAACTAGTTCATAAACGAGCGCCAGTTTCGCTGTTGGAGTGTTTGGGCTTAGTCTTGAGCTTGTTGGTTGAGATGGGCTATGCGCTTTCTTCGTTTCTTGTGGTGCTGACGTTCCCATCTGTTGATGAGGCCTCGGTGGGCACCTCACATGTGAAGGAAATGCGAGTCCAGGTCAGAATTGGAGTCAGTGATCGTAGTGGCTATTTCCTGTGTTTGTTTGCGTAAAACTTTAAGTTCTTCCATCCCGGCCGTTATGTCTTCCCCGATAAGTGTGGGCAGAGTTGGGTTAGCTTTATTTTCTGGCCAGTTCGTGACTTTAGTCTTTCCCCTCTTCGTAGGAGAGCAGGCGGCTGTATTTGTAAGAGATTTAAGGGTCGCAGCCTAATGCGTACGGGAGAAGAGTTCACTGTATGTTTGGTGGTTTGATGGCAAAAGTAAGATCGGGTATTTTATCCCGTGCCATACTCATGCCAGGTCTGGTTGGTTGGGTCAAGAAGTTGTAAAGTACAAAGCCATGGAGCTCAGTGCTTTGTAGCAAAGCCGTGCCCTTTCTTGTGGCTTGTGTGCAGCCCCTACCGTCGTGTGGGGAGTTAAAAGATCCCACCAGGAGGAGGGGGCCTTGGTGGGAGATCTTCCCCGCTTTATTAGGGGATTTGTCGATTTGCTTGAGCGATGCGAATGGTGAGCTGTATGTGTTGCAAATGCATATGCGTGGTTCAGAAGAGTAGCTCGGGATAATTCCCACAAAGTTTTTCGCCACATCTAAGCAAGATCTTGGATCTCGGGGGGATCATTTTTGTTTACCTTGGGTGCCATTCTGTTTTGGGGGTCTTGCGAGAATGAGCCGTAGTTTCGGAGGCGGGGATTCAGGCTGTTTACCTTTGTAAGGCAGCAATGGCAGGGGGTGTTGGTGGATGTAGATCCTAAATTGGTCTTTTTTGCTGCTGTACGATCTCGCGTTCTATTTGTAGGTGTTGAGGGTTGGGTCTGAGGTGGAAGTCACAACGAGAGACTAGATGGTGGTCGCGGGGTGATGCTACCGTCACCACATGAGCAGTACTTCCCTTTTCGTGTTGAGGCTAACGATTCGGTTGTGGCTGGTGAGACAGTGGAGATTGCCTTTTCAAATTTCAGCCGACGTGCTGTAAGTGCTTCCACGCCGGCGTGTAGTGGGGAGGTTGCTTCGGACAGGGTTTTTGTAATGGTGTCCAGCATAGTGTCGAAACGCTCATCAAACTGCTCGGGATCCTAGTTCGGGAGAGGCAGTAAAGGGGATGAGGTGCGTTTGTTCACTTTTTCTGTGAGGGCACTTAGTCGTGCCTGAAATTCGTTTTGTTGCTAGGAGAATTTGTGTAGGAAGGCTGTTAGGTAGGAAAATAGGAGTAAGTTGTTGTGAGACGTCGTTAAGTTGAGGAGATTGGAACGGCGCAGTGAGAATGCCCCGTACTGCCGCTGACCACCTTACGCGGGCTGTGGTTGTTGGAGGATCCGGGGCTGCTACAGGGGATGTCTGGTGCCGCTTTTGCCTTTGTAGCCGGGCCTGGAGCTGGGCAGGTTGATGTTTCCGTGCTCGCTGGAGTGACGGGGTGGGAATATGCCTTTTGTGGCACTTTTTGCTGTCAGTGGGGTGAGGTTGATCACAGAGTTTCGACTTTTGGCGACAGGTGTTGTCTGATGGATGCTAGCACCGCCATATTTGAAGCAGTTTCTGGATCCTGAATGGGACACACGTCCCGGTGGTTGCCCAAATCCCGCACAATTGGTTCACCTGCACCACACGCCTTTAGGGCGGCAAAAATGAGTTCCCACCCCAGTTCCACGTAGAAAACTACTCTTGTTCTGTTGAACGTCAAGACAGCTGAAGATGGCCGGCCCAGTAGGCTTGCATTAGTTAGCTAATTGGCTCAGTGGCAGCAGTCAGTTCGAGTAGGGCGTCATTGCCGATTTCTTCGGACCGGCCGTATATTACTCCTCGAGAGTTCCGGGTGGCTTCGTGTAGGCAGTGATTTCGAAGCTGGTTTTCTCGAGAGTGATCATTGTAAGTTCTGAGACGACCATGATGATATGGGGTCTGGGGTGCCTGCCAAGAGAAGATTCTGTGCTCGTTGGCCTTGCATGGTGACCCGTTCCAGAAACTGCGCCCGGGGCAGACCACTTGAGGTGACGAAACCAAGCTTCAACTCTCAGTCCGTTCTTGGTCGATATATGGTGATGTAATGCGAGTTTGGTAGGTGGGGAGGTGGAATGGAGCGTTCAGGCGCGTGCTGCTTGGCTGTAGAATTGCAGATCGGTCTTGTAGAATTTTTCGCCTGGCGCCTCGCCGACACCTTGGCTGGTTCGCACAGTGATCACTATGGTCGATGGGTTGGGTGGTGGGATCGCCGGGCCACTGCAGTCGTCGCACTCTATGGCTGCTGGTGTTATTCCGGGGCCTGCCATTGTTCGTTCGTCGGCGGTGAGCCGGGCGGGGAGGCCCATAGCATTAGTCCTGAAGACGAGTCTTAGTGGGGCTGCAGGCGAGGTCGAAAAGGTTTCTGATCTGGACTCGCCCAATGATCGTCGTCGGGGTTAGGCTTGGTGTCCAAATGCTCCGCTGGACTTCACGAAGCCAGTGGTGAAGTGTTGGGAGTGGTCAGTTGAGACTGGCCGCTGGTACAGCGGAAAAACGGAAGCTGGAGTGAGGAGCGTGCGTCTACGTGAGCCCCCTAGTGGTTGTCTCCACATCAAAATAAGATCAACACCTTCGCTGCACTAAATTTAGAACCACCACAAAAGTATAATACACAGTTCTTATAGCAACTCAACGAAGAAAATTTCGGATCCGCGGGCAGAGTATAGAAAACGCGAAAAAGAAAGTGGGAATTGGGGCCATGAATATAGATTTTCAACGGAACTGAACAAAATTGGGGCGACAGTTCTCACACCAAAAACTTTAGTGGCATTGGAAGAGGCCAATGATATGGCTGTAGATATTGTAGGTTTCTAAAGGCATTACAAACGGTAGGGTCCATTGCACGTGTTACTGGTACGAAGTACAGGAGACGTCCGGGTGTGTTGGGACGGTACTTTGATTTGCAAGCAGTTACGAACACTAGATAAACCCGAGAAGAAATATAAATAAAAGAATGAGGTCAGCAATGCTTTGCCTGTCCTTCAATCGTAGGATAAAAGTACAAACAAACAATACATCAGAACCGCTCCCACTGTTGCTGCAGAAACGGTGTTTGGCGAGACATATTTGCTCGTTGTCAATGATATCACGGCTAGGCATGGCACATTCCGTTCTAAAAAAATACAGTCATGTTTTAAAACCGAACGGCGTACAGGCAAGCAAATCTTTATTAGCGAGATGCTGTTGTTGAATTCATTTGATTTTCTGCAGACAATTCTCGAGCGGCGAAAAGACCGCTTTGAAAGACAGTTTACATGAACAGAAAAGTTTAGCGCACTGTCGAAAACCACTCTAAAGTCAGAAATATTCTCTCACACGCCGTAGCGGCACTCCTTGCACAACGTAAGGATAAATGATGGGGTGTATTTTAGGAGTGTAAGACAAAAAATTCGTTTTAATTATGCTGCAAGGCAGTTTGTTGTTGGAGAATCAGTTGCTAAGAGCAATATGAGACTGAAAAAATGAAGTCTTGAACTCTGGCAACTGCTTTAAATACTTTGATATCACTAGCATGTAATCGGAATTGAAAGCGATATAGCGGTTTTAATGTAACTAAAAAAGACAACAAAAGGTATCCCGAACAGATCCCTGAGTAACACCACTCGTAGCATAGTAAACACCAGATTCGTTATTTGTAACGAGACGGAAAACGGTCAATGCAAAATTGTGGTTGAGAAACCTCACGAAGAAGACGGAATTTTATAATTACACAATTCATGCCGAAACTCGATTGGCAAAGTAGGTAAAATGTTTACTGAGGTCAAAGTACGCAGTATCTAGCTGACCACTTCTATGCAGAGCTTCCAAGGCTAAGGACATAAAGCCCGCAAGAATAGTGCTAGTTTAATGGCCACATACAAACCATGCCATTAACGAAGGAGCATGCTTTTGACCTTACGCGATACCTTTACGTGTAAAAGTGACCTGCACAGTCCGCTCGCAGAGAAGAGGGAAACTGCATGTTGTTTTCTGCATTTGTTTTCGCACCAGATTTTGGAAAGTAACAAAACGCCTAACTTTGCAAAGACGTCAAAATCAGACGATTTCATACAGTTCTTACATATAGAGGAAGATTTAGACCAAGTATGACCACCTAAGCCTGTAGTAGATCGAGAGGAATTTCATCTGGACCACATGAAAGAGACGGTTTTAGCTGTTTAAGCGACTCTAAACCGTTTTCTTCTCACATAAGTGTGGTAAAGGTTGCCAAAATGAGGATGTGGACTCCAAATACTGAACAAAATTGCTCAGCAAAAGCATCAGCAGTACAAGCGATATTGTCTCTTGTGTCTTAAAGAAGGAAGACGTTTGTTCGGCTCTTCGCACCGGAGTGGTAATCAAGGTACTGCCCGAAGCAATTGGAGATCTAGGCAGCATCATGTTCAACAGGAGATGCAATGTGACCACACACAATCATAAAGCTTTTTTACAAAGACATGTAATATACAAATTGCTGTTTCCATGAGTCCCTCTTTGTCTGCCCTGCCGTGCAATAGGCACGAAGCTGATGTCTCAAAGCAAAACAGAGCTCCCCTGAAAGAAAAGAGGGGAATTTAAAATGCTTGGGTCAATTACGCGGGATGACTATACTGATATCTCTGATAACAAGAAAATTCCGCGACTTGATCGTCGACTGAACGAGCGCTCCAAATGTTAGACAAATTCACATTAGACAGATAGTTGTCAAACTATGCACTAGATGTGCAAAACGACACAAGAGAATGAACTGAGAACAAGGTAAAGGAACGTGCTATAGAGTTTGATTCCGCATGACACACCAAATGGGCATCAGTATTGAAAACACCCACAGAATAAAGATTTGAAAAGTCAAGCGTGTTCCCACCGCAGTTTTTTACAACCCTTTTGCTCAAGGAGAGCAAAGGAGAGGAGAGGGGACGAGTGTAACACGAGTAAAGGAGAGGAGGTGCCTTTCCTTATAGAATACTGGTTCTGTTGGTGTTCGGTACCATCCAATTAGTTTATACCTGGTGCTGGAAATCGCCGGGGATACAAACGTAATGACTGGTATTAAAGATAATGGCGTTTTCTATGGAAGAAATACCAGAATCAAACTTATCGTGATAATAATTTGGAGAAAAATAAACTGTGTATATAATTATATTCCGCTTTCCACAGCACAATAACTGCAAAAACACAGATGGACTTTATTTTTATATCACTGCGTTTCAAGAAAGAGATAAACTGCAAAAACACAGATGGACTTTATTTATATATCACTGCGTTTCAAGAAAGAGATAGGACATAGAGCAATAAGGAGGCTCACAAGATGACAGTTACCTTCTGACCTGTAACCTATTGTTGTTCCAGCTGTAAGCTTTACATTTTTTGGTACAATAGTCCTTGTAGCAAAATATCGTTGAAGCCTGGTTTTTGTAACCATAATGATGTGAATATCCGACGATGATACAGGATAAAAACTAAATAGATTTTCTTGGTTGGCCAACAACGCCTTTATAATAAATGTTAATAATCATACAGGTGGCTTGTGTGAATATATACTATGCGCGAATGATATAGTGGTTGAAAGGACCTTGAAAGCGGTTGAAGAGGCACCATTTCGGCCACTACGAAACTTCCTAGCGTGTTCACCACTCATCGGAGAACACAACATAAAAAAGGGGCATTGATGAATCCTGTTTTTAGTCGCTTGTCGGTCGCAGCAGGGGCGTTAAAAGTAGTGAGGCGGGGGATAAAGCTTCACTCCTAGTTTCTAGTGACAACCTAGAAGCATAGTAGTTGCTCGCAAAGTCAGGTGGGGTGACCGTTGCTGGTAATCATAGTCACAAACTTTCTGGGAGACCACCGTCATACATCCCGAAGCATTAGTATCGTAGGAAGGTTGTAGGAGTGTGCGTGTCCTGTTCAATTCCAGTGTCCGGGGGAGGGAGAAATGCAGAATACTTATTGCCCTGCACAGCCGCGACAGTGACTGATGGCTTCAAGGTAGAGGCGACAGGGGCAGACTGAGATGCGGCTGCCCCAACCTCCGAAAAAAGGCACTTGGACTTAGGGGAGCACCATGGGACCACCGGGCAGTAGGCCGTCGAGCAAGTTTCCCTTTTCAGGCAGCGAATGTTTCTAGGAGGGGAGAAAGCATATCGGCCTGCCATGCAACTCCCTACCTACTGTGTCGGCGGTCCTGTGCGTTTTGCTCACGGGTCCCGATCACTTGGTCGCTCATTAAAGAGATGCCTTCCAGTGCGTCGCGGAGGAAAGCGCAGAAAAAAAGCAACTTGGGCATCAGATGGATCGGTAGAGATGCCGGCACGGGAGGTCCGCGGCCGGCGACAATCGCCGGGAGCCGGGGTGGGGGCGGAAGAATGCTGCCTTCGGACGGGCCAGGGTCATTGTTCTCCGGCATAGCTCGTTCGAACACATTGCACCTAAATGTTCAAGCAACGCACCTCAACGGCTGCAACTCCGCGCCAGGTCACGCAATTCACTTCGTCTGCACACGTTTTTCGACCGACACACAACAGAAAAATTTTGTTTCGCAAATAACACGATATAACGCAATACTGAAGTACCCACTGGGCGCCTTCTTTCAGACCTAATAAATTCAATTGGGGTAGCTTCGCACTAGTGGCGCGAATATTAGGCAAACAACCAAGCTGGACTCGCTACCCAGCCTATTCTTGGTTCGGCTAACTTTCTGCATAGTTATTCTTGCAGACTCAGCCCAGATGAAAAGATGCGCAAATTTAGCAGGCGCCGCGTCTGCAGAGTGAAGTTTTTTTTAGGGTGGGGTGTACCTTAGGACCGCACAATGACCGCCCGCGTGTGTGCACATAGCAATTACAATGGCATAAAAATCCCACAATCACGGACAGGATCCGAATCTGTGTCTGGTAGACCAGACATAATTAGTATCAGTCGTATTCCCCATTGGGCTACGACAGCTTTTTTTCTTTCTTTATTTCCAAACATGTCCCGATTGTACAAACAGAAGCAGTAGTACAAACTAAATAAAGTTGAACTAAAGTATAAAATCTCAATACCCGCTTTGAGGTATCGCGCCATTGGCTCAGATATATTCATCTGTGTTAGCTTTTTCATCTATGACAACCATTCTGATTCATCAACTTGTGCCTTGAGAACATCAATGAAGGATATTATGGACTTTTGGAAATATTCCCACACAGGACACGCAACAATGTGGGAGTACAGGATTGCCATCCAACACCTCGATACATTGTGCAGACCCCATAGCATGATTAAATCAAATTGAATAAAATCTTCGTTTTTAAGGGACAAATACCGCGTACCATGCGCATCGATTGGAAGTTTTTTTTCATCGTTTGTTGCAGCACATCCCAGAAGAAAACCATGTCCCAACAATCAAATGAAACATGTTCAATCGTTTCCGGTTGTTCCCAGAACCAACAATGTTCCCCCAACGGCATAAAGAGGCCCTTTTTTGCAACCATGTCTTAACAAGAGGGGGCTTGTATGTGGTTTAAAAAACCTTTTTAACCCACGGTGCAACTGGCATTCCTTTAACACGTTCTAATACATCTCGGCATGGGCCTGCAGCGTAAACAATCCTATACAAAGGAACTGGAAACATTTTGTCACAAATACCACCATACAGTTTCTTTTAGGTACGGCGTTTAAGTATTCCGATGAAAAACGTGAATTTAATAACAAAAAAATCTACAACTTTTTCCTGGAAATCCCCGCGGATACCTCCCGGCAAACACATTGTCGTAAGTGTAAATTTAGGCAATAGTCTGCCTATTCTAACTTGGCCTATGTTTGCCCAAATGGGTGTTTTACATTTCGCAAGGAAAAAAATGGGTTCACCAACTGTCGCAAAAATAAACGCAGTAAGCTTAACCCTCCCTCCCATTCCCGTCGGAAGAGGTATGTACAGCTTATTTGCTCAGAGGATAATCTCTATATGAATGCTGCGAAAATCCTATGCAACTTTTGAACATTTGCCTTCGAACAGTAGAGTACTTGTAACGCGTACCACAGCTTGCTCACCATGCAGAGGTTGCACACCGTCACAGGAGCAAAAATGGATAAATTGCTGCCCTTCCACTTTTATGTCTTCTCCCCTAACTCCACTGCTTGTCTCCACAAGTAAGGATCACTATCGGAATAACAGTCAAGGGGCACACCTAAGTAGTCAACCGGCGTCGTTACCCACTTGATGTTCTGAACTACCTTCAGTGATGTGTTCCACTCTACATGCCAGATACCCAGTCAATTACCCGAGTTTACGACATGCCGCTTACGTCACAAAACAATTTCACTTTTTTTGTGACGTCTCTTACGCTCTGTTGGTTTGCGCAGAAAATGGTATATCAACCGCGTATGCCAAAACACGAATTCCGCGCCATGATGTTCAGATCCTCTCATAGTTTCGCTTGTTATTATGCTTAAGCAGAGGGATTCGACGTACATGCAGAAGAGGAGCGGAGACAGAGGACAACCCTGCCTGACAGACCTCTGGACTTCTATACGTTTTTCCAAGAACTTGTTTACAATTATTCTAGTTGTACATTTGCAGTAGGTGATGCGCACACCTTCTAGAATGACAGATCCAATGTTAATATCTTCCAGCACCATAATAAGCCCGGCATGCAGCACACAATCGAAGGCTTTATCCTGATCGACTAGTAACAATGCTACGCCGATCCTCATCACATCGGAACACTCGAGTACACTACGAGTTTGATGAATGTTCGTAACAATTCAGCTCCCTTTGATCCCACATGTTTCATGAGGCCTTACTATTATTGGGATAACACTCTGTAACCGTTTAGATAGAATTATTATTCATATTTTATAGTCGACACTAGTTAATCTTATGGGTCGGTAAGATGTCACCTGACAGAGTTTGACGATGTCTTCTGTATTACAGATTTAAATCGCGTGGGAATACGCCAACAACAGTGGCAGCTCGAATGCCTTAAAGTTTCTTGATATACTGCAGTTAAAGCAGGGAATAACTCTTGTGTCAAATTCTGAAAAAATGCAGCACTAAGGCCGTCATGGCCAGGTGACTTTCTCATGTTTAAGTCATCAATAGCTGTTTCAACTTCTGAGGCAGTAATGGTGAATTCCAACAATAACTTTGTTCCCTCTTCTATTCTTGGCTGCAGAACCAGAAATTCGCTTTTAAACTTCGTAAGTTTTAACGGGCTTCGAGTAAACAGTGTTTTCTATAGTATATAAAAATGGAAGCATCTTCACATTGTGGATGGAGACGAGGGTGCGGAGTACGGGGACCAGAAATGACATCGAAGTTGCGCCCCGAGTGATCCGATTTGCTCCACGACGGTCAATAAATTTTTTGAGCCGTGAGTTGCGCCTTGATCATTCCCAAATAAAACTCACGGCTCGAATCGAATGACTGGTGGGGCACAAATTCTGTGGTGTGCACACGGATGGACGCGGGCGGATATTGGAAGGTCCTAATGTAGTCAGCACTTTTACAGTCGAGAGAGTAAGCCGTTTGATTTTTCGGTACTAACTCACGCTCGTAGCCATGTGGGTAAGAGGACTGACGCTAACTCTGGCTTGTCTACCAGACACAGGCTCGAGTCCTGCCACTGCTGGTGCCGGTGTGATTTTTTGCGATTGTAAATGCTATTCGCGCGGACGCGGACGGACATTGTGAGGTCGTAAGGTGCTCCCACCTAAAAACCCCCACCTCCCCTCGCGGGAACCACTGTGTAGAGGCGACGCCTAGGCGGAGCGGCGAAGGGACCGCGTTTTATAGCACGCGTAACGTTGATGGGGACTGCGTAAGCCGGTCCCAGTCGATGACGACGTTGGCGTACTTGTAAAGCGGCGTGGTCTCTAAGTGTTTGAGCCAAGCGTGGATGTTGCTTCGCCGGATAACGGCACACCGGTTATATGCGCAGCACGCCCGAAGGAGAGGAAATCCCAGAAGAGAGAGTACTGCACATGCGCCGGCCCCAGCGCGTCTGCCGCGGCTATGACGCAACACAATTCAACACAATCCACTTTAATGCAATCCAATCCAATCCAATCTAAGTCAATCCAATCCAATCTAATCCAATTCAATACAATGCCCCTCGCGAGAGAGTGTTCGCTATCGGAAAGAAGAGGGGGTGAGCGGCAGAGAGCGCAGCTGGCGCGGCGAGGAGAATGGGGGAGGGGTGGACAACGCCGCCGACGACGACAACGACGACGGAGGGACAAGGCGAGTGAATCAGATGCTCTGCATCTAAAAAGCGCGTTCTATATGTGTATTTTCGCTACTAACCGTGCTGGGGTGCTCAATTTCTGTTATCTCTTTATGGCGAGCGTACCTTCTTTTCCGTTCCGTTTTCTCGGTTTTTTTTTTGTACCGTGGGCTGTTCGCCCGCTCTTATCTTTTCCACTCCAGCTCTGAGAAGCGCTCTGCATAACTTTCCGCGTCTATCAATTCAAGCTTAGCCCTTGTGGCCCGTATCTGATCTTTAAATGAACCCGATGAGCGGCTTTCTTCTCCAACCATCGTTTGCAAACTAGACCTTAAAAAGCTTTTTTGTTTATATTTCTCTTTTTATTAGTAATTAATCTTTCGATTTGTTAGATTTTGTATTCTTTTTTGAACTGTTCCGTTCTGGACCAAATATTTTTTACTGCTGCAGTTACCCATTATTTCAAGTGCTTCTCTTAGTTCGTCCATAAATATAATCTTCTAACAGCTCAATGTGTAATTTCCATAAAACTATGTAACTTTTGGTTTTTGCTTTCCTAATTACAGCCAAGGGACAATCAAACTAGGCAATGATCGGGAAAAGAGGAAAATAACACGTTAGTACCCGAGGGTCGAACGGCTTACTCGCTGCGTAGTACCTTAGGACCTCCCAATGCCCGTCCGCGTCCATCCGTGCGCACACCACCATCAAGCGGAAATCAAGCGAAATTCGATTTGAGCCGCGAGTTGCAGTTTCACTTAGGGAATAATCAAGGCGCAACTCACGGCTCCAATCAAATGATGGTAAGGGCACAAATCGGATGTCACTCGAGGCACAAATTGGATGTCATTTCGAGTCCCCGTACTCTGCACCCTCGCTCTCATCCACGGAGTAGAGATGCTGCCATTTTTTTGGTAGAACATACGGGAGACCGTCGCCCGCCGCGCCTGAATCTCACGCCATCGCAACAACGATCTCCAACATTATAAATTATGGCGGCACCAAAATCTGTCACCTAGATAGAAAGATAGCAGATAATTCTCGCACTGTGTCAAAACACTGGGAATGTTTAAGTTATGAGAAGGAACGACCAAAATATCTGCTAGTAAAAAAATAAATTTCAAGATATAGCGCAGAATGAAATATTTTAGATTGACTTTTTCAAATTTGCCGCGGCTCGGTCTCCGCTGCAAGTTGTGTGCTCGGAGTGGTCACGATAACAAAATAGCAAAACATAATAGCATGTGATTCCTTAGAACACACACGAACCAATCCTGGGCAAGGCCCTGCCGAGGAGTGGCAGAGCCATTCTCACAATCGTCAAAATACAAAAATCTGCAACCGAAAAGGCCACATTGAAACCGCCTGGCCCAGGAAACAAAGAGGAAAGAGCAAACGAAACGTTTCATGCAGAAACTGATTATTAGCTCGGCATCGTACAACCTGTCGTACCCAAACTTACCGTGACCGAAGAAACCCACATAAACGCCGCGGCTTCGCTATACGTAATAATTACTTTGGCTTTTGTCTGAGAGACGGCAAGGGCGATAGCCGCCTCTTCAGCCTTGTGGGTGTTAGTCGACCGGATCGTTAGACTGGCAAGGAGGTCGGTGGCGGAGGAAACAGCCGCCGATCTTATCCCGTACCTCACGTATTCCGCCGCGTCAGTATAGACAATTGGGTCTTGTCCTCCGTACCGTTTTTCTAGAGCAGTAGCTCTCGCTATACGTCTTCCTTTATGATATTGAGGGGAGATGTTCCGACGAATGGGATGGACAAGAAATTTGGTCCTTACTTGAGGCGGGATGTCCACTGCGTTTTCCGTGATGTGCGGTGCCGTGTAACCAAGCGTACCTAGCGTTTCTCTACCCGTTGGGCTTGCTCATAGTCTTACTTTCTGCGCCGTTAGGTGGGCCTCTATGAGCTCTTCGATGGTATTGTGGAGCCCCAAAGCCGTGCGTCGTACCGTAGAGGTGCTTACAGGAAGTGCCACGGCTTGTTTGTATGCCTCTCTAAGAAGAAGGACGTCTAGCTTCCCGTGCTCCGGTGCCCCCAAAACCGTATAATCTCGTTTTCTCTTACTCCATGGCTCCTGTTCGCTAGCCTACGCAGCTTCTGAACAATTTGACCCGGGGTGTCTTGAAGCCTGTTGAGGAGAAGGGTGTTTTCGCAGTTTTCCTGGTACGTAATTTTTAATATCTTGATTGAGAATGTCGGTTTGATTAGTATGCCGTCGAGCCAAATTTTGATGCTGTCTGAAAGGTCCCGGCGGCATTTTGTACTCTTATTAGTTATGACTTCTGTGGTGCACAAGTTAAACCAAATCGGCTGGCGTAGGTGCGGACGACGTCCGCTGCCGCTTGTAGGCTGTCTTGCATAACGCCGGGAGACCCTTTGGCAATCCAGATCGGTATATCGTCCGCCTACAGGGCATGCTTAAGGTTGGGTATAATCTCTAATTGTCGGGGAAGGCCTATCATGGCTAAGTTGAAAATTAGAGGCGATAGCACTGCCCCTTGTAATGTACCGCTACTGCCACACTTTATGGGGGAAGACTGGATGTCGCATAATTTAATGATCAAAGTTCTATCGGACAGAAAATTCTTGATGAAGGAGTAGGTCTTTTGCCCGCAACCCACGTTACCAAGATTTGTGAGGATTGCTTCGTGTGTTACATTGTCAAACGCACGCTTTAAGTCTAAACCCAGGATCGCTTTGGGTGTGGTGCGACTGGCTGCCTCAAATATGTCCTTCTTCAGCTGCAGTAGTACGTCTTGAGCTGAGAGGTCCGGGCAGAACACGAACATCGGGTGGGGCATTTTGTCCGTCATTTCAAGAAACCTTTTTACACGGTTAATAACGACGTTTTCCATAAGCTTTCCGATGCACGAAGTGAGGGAGACGGGGCGAAGGGTATCTGTGCAAGGTGTTTTGCCGGACGAATCTCTGCGTTTTTCTAGCCCGATGACACCCCCCCTTCTCCCAACGCTCGTTCAAGTAGGTGGTCAAAGCCTCCACGGAGCCGTCATCAAGGTTTGTTAAGGCCTTGTTCGAAACGCGGTCCATGTCAGCGGACGTGTTTCGGCGTATTTTATGTAAAGCCGCAGTCACTTCGGCTGATGTTATTGGGCTATCGAGATCTGCATTGGGACGTCCCCTGTACTGTGGCAACTGCACCCTGTGTAGGCGGAAAATATCTCGCCTGAAGCTCCCATGAGAGGTCTTTTGCATTCCAGGAAATGGGTTAATGATGGATTTCATCGTCTTAGTGGTTTTACTTCGACTTTTAGTACGGTCGATTAGGTAGCGGAGGTTGTTCCACGTGTTAGATGTACTCAGACTTTCTTAAAGAGGATTGCACATCTGAAGCAAGTTCTGTCTTCAGAGCTCGACCACGTACGCTGACGTCTTTTCGTTGAGCAAAGCTATTCGTTTTCTGAGTCTCTTGCTGTGCCTTTGCACCTTTCATCTGCAAAGAAGGCTGCGCATTGCTTCCCATAAATGTAGCAGGCGTGGGTCGACCGCCAGCATGTCATCGGAGAGGCTGAGTTTGTTTGTGTAGTGTGTGATTTTTTTACGATTGTCTGCGCCCAATGAAGAATGTCTTCTATCTTTTCTTCTGTTTTACCTCTTCTATGGGAGCGTAGTGCTTGCCAATCAGTAAGTTTTGCTACTCCGATGACCCTACGGAACTAAGGCCGTGAAATTTTTGTTTGTAGTATTATATGATCCCTCACGAGGTTGTCCCCCGTATTGCTCCAGGTGGCATTTGGGGCGTGTGAAATGAGCGTAAGGACAGGGCTAGTATCCCGGGCTGTGCTCGTGCCTATACGAGTTGGGGAACTTGGCTCCGTGAGGAGAGTAAGGTTTTCCTCATCTATTATTTTCGAGAGGTCTTTGCCCCGTTTGGTGACGCACGTGTATCCCCATTGAGAGTGAGCCGCGTTAAAGTCACCCACAACGATGAATGGGTGGAACCTGCCAGGCACTTTGCTTGTCAGATCATGTCTGCCAAACGCGGCGCTTTCTTTTTGCGGCGACAGTAAATGTTAAGTATGAACAGACTGCTCGCACATTTGCGTTTTAGCGAAACCAGCTCTTTAAGGACGCAATCATGTGGGTTAATAGATAGCTGGTGCTGGATGGCAGTAATGTTTTTCTTAATTAAATTGCACACGTCTCTGCCTTCTTGCCTTGTCTGTGTAATATAGCCCGGAGTTTGGCAACCACATTGATGCTTGAATTGTAGTACGCCCGGGGGTTCTTTTAGATGAGCAATGAGCTGTTGAAGATCACCTTTCTTATATTTGAATCCCTTGCAATTCCACTACCAAAGGACCGCGGGACAGCACGCATTATATTTTGGACTAGTAGTCATTATAGTTGGTGGGGAGGTTGGTAGTCGTTTCATTTAATACAAGTCCATGATGTCGCTTCTCTCTGTGGGCAAGACGGCCAGGGAGGGGTGTATACAGGGTTTGGAGACTCTCCATTCTATGTTGAGTATTCTGTACATGCGCCAACAGCTGATTAAGTTGGGAGGCGATGGCTTGGAGTTGGTTTAGTATCGTGACTGTAACATCATCAAGGCTGGCATTTATTGTTTCCATGGTGACATACGAAGGTTTGTCTCCATCGTGTCTTCTTGCTTCTCTATTTTTCTTTTCGTTTCGATTATTGGCTGTTGGTCTTGTGGGGGAATGCTTGGAGGTGGGGGTGTTTTTTCTTCAGAAGTTACCTTTCTGACTGCAGAAATCGATTGTAAAAGATAGAGGTAATGGTCTAAGTATGTTCGGCCATGAACTTGTTGAGTGTTTGTATTTCTGTTCTTAGTGTTTGAATTTCGGCCCGGAGCTTGTTATACACGATACATTGCGGAGGAGGGGATGGGGGACGAGCAGCGGGAGCGATAACTGAAGCCCAGCTTACCTGGTTGTGCATCTCTCCTTTCACTTGCTGCTTGGCCGGTGGCTTGGATTTGGAGCGGGATCGGGACTCTGACCGAGATCGAGATCTCAACTTGGAGCTGCAGCTTGATGAGTTCTTGAACAGAACCGTTGACTGGCGGGAATGGGACCTCGACCGGCCTTCACTTGGAGTTCTGCCGCGAAAGGCCGTCCACTTCCGCGCTGACGTTTCCATCGTGGATCCGGAACGATGCTTCGAGATGCTCCTTTTTCGACTGGCATTGCACCTCGTTGATGAGCGAGAATGGCAGAAGCGCGAACTACCACAACAGAGTTCAGGGGAGGGAGAGCGGGCCTGTCGGGAGGACTGGTGCTGATGCATTTGCGGCTTTCTACGATTCACAGGAAGGAGGTAGCGATTGGCGCAAGACTTGTCCGCCATCGCGTGGGTTCCCCCCGCACAAGGTGCACTGCGTGTGGCAGACATGCGGGTTTGTTAAAGAAATCCAACATTTCCCGCACCTCAGCGTTTTAGGGGGTTGCTGGCAAACATTCTCTCTGTGACCGGTCTCGTGGCTTTGGCGAGAATAAGGTATCATTGTTCCTTTATTATTTATACAGCTTAAGGACCCAATAGGCCATTACAGAAGTAGAGATTTAGTAGAGATAGCAGCGAACCGGAATACCACTGTAGTTTATAAAATGGGAAACGCGTTTGCCGCAGAATGTGATAACCATCGTTGCCGAGTTCCCAAGACTTCTACATGTTAGAACTTCATAACTTGGATCCTCGATGCGTTTAGGGACTGTGTCGGGTGTGTATCAAGGTCCATGTTATGAATGACCGCATTGCAGGAATTGTCTCAAGATGGCGCGTATGACGCAACCTCGTAGCATTTCCCATCCATTGTTAATATATAACAAATATATTTTATTTTCCAGAATGAATTCTGGACGGTTCCCTGACTAAAAGCTGTGAATCAGCTTGACGAAGGACAGGGAACCGTTCCATTACATAGCAGCCAGCGTAAATAGCGTAAACACACCAGTGTACAGTGCTTGATAGCAGGCCGGCAAAGAAACACACCGGAAAGAGAAAAAAAAAGAAAAAAGAAAGGGATGGAAGGTAAGAAAAAAAAGAGAATCATTGAATAAACATTGGTTAAACATGACTTAAAATATATACACATACATATATACACATCCACACACATATATATATATATACATATATATACCCAAATATATACATGCACATATACATACACATGAACACATACATAAGCGCGCCTGTAATGGCATATGAACAATACACAGCATTATACGCAATAGCAACACAGCTTAACACAATGCTAGCGAAAATACACAACGAGGTGTAATCATATCATCACAGTGTTATATAATGCCATAAAACGCAGACATGCAAAAAAAAATTTTTTTTACAATAAAATGGACGTAAACATACAAAAAAAACCTACAAAAAAATGCGGTATTTATATTTTACAGAACAGCGCAGTAAGCTCACGTTTGGTGTATCCGATTGTGTGAAGGTATCGGTTTAATATGCTCGGTACGTTATGAGCAAGGGACTGTAATTTATAATTGTTATGGAAATATGGCACAAACCATATGTCCCTGTTTCTGGTGTGTATAGAAACGTCGCGACAATTTAGTGAAGCAAGTTGCTTTATGAATGTGGTGACACTAGGCGGTGAAAAATACATTGCATGTAAAAGTCTGTAGTCATAGGTGTGGTCCAGGCGGATAACTTTAAAGGCTGAAAATACCTCCTTTGTGCTGCACATGCGGTCTAGATTTCCAATTGTACGGAGAACTTTTTTTTGCTTTGCAAGAAGCCTGTTTATATTGGTTTTGGTTGTTGTTGCCCAAACTAGGCAGCAGTAATTTACATGGGACATGAATAACGCATAATATATTTGAAGCTGAATTTTTTGAGGCAATAATGAGTGGCAGCTTGATCTCGCTTAGCTTCACAGCTGTAGTTTCGCATGGGGTACTCGCGACAAGTACGTTTTGGTCCCCGTGTACGCGCATCTTGATGTTGACTGCTCCAACTGGCAGCTTTACTTCAGTGGCTATAGATATTAGCAATTTTTTAGGGCTTACCCTCGCAAGGCGTTGCCGAAATGCCAGCTTTAAATCTTCAGCAGGGAGCGGAGGCTGTCGGTGTGGAAGAAAGGAGCGCGAAGCCGCCGTAAAAGGAAAGAATAACTGTATTTACATGAGACTGCTATGAATGTACACCATTTCCGATCATCTTCTTCTTCCTTCTCTTTTCACGAACGCTGCACGATCAGACGTCCTCTTCTTCATTGGGGTAATTGCCCTACGTCCACCGCAAAAATATAACATCCTCCCACCCCGGCACAAAAAATGGAATTAGCAAATCTCCCCGTAAAACCGTGACTCCCAGGTCTTCTGAGCGTTCATCCGATCAACAAAATGTAACATCCTCCCCGCCCCACAGATAAATGAAATTAACCAGTTACCCTTGAATATCCGAACCCCGAGGTCCTACGAGTGTCTGTCAGGTAATCGACCGCACAGGCTCCGAGCACGGTATACATTAAAGACATTCCTGTCAAATCCGCTGAAGCAGTTAGATAGATAGAGTTCTGCAAGAGCCCGTTTTTTGCGCACACGACGGGAGTTTTGGTACAGACGCCGTATCCAGTTTGCAACTCGCATCCCGTCTTATACGGTCTTGAACTCTCATGCAAATGTTTGAGATATATTCCCAGGGGCCTCAGACATGTTGTTTAGCACCTTCCGCGTCTTTCTAGGGGTTTTGGTAATTGGTGTGTACATGTAGAATTCATTCTTGCCACCCTTCCGACAACAACCGTTGTGACCCGTTTTAATCAACTTGCGGCGTCAATTATGGGTAATGGCAGCCTGTGGACCTTTGAAGAATCTGTCGTCGTCCACTATAAGTGTCCCATCTCTACGTTCTGCTTCCGCAGGACCATCAGTTGTATTTACATGTTCGGGACTTTTTCTATATGGAACTTGTGGAGATGCTTCTGCGCTTGATGAGCAGACTATGTTAATTGGGGTCATTTCCGGGGACTCTTTAGCTGAACGTGAGAGCAAAGCATCTTCAGTTTGGATGTCCAGTGTAGCAAGGGAACGTGACATAGTCTCTCCTTTAGCTTGTGATAGACAATGTGATGGGAGCGAAGTTGCGGGCGAGCGTATTTCTTCAGCAGCGTATTCAACATCGGGTGGCTCGTACCACATCTTAGTGAGTGTAAAAAACTCTTTGAAGTTTGCCGATGCATTCAATGTCTTTATGACTTTGCAATGTTCCCTGGTGTCCGCCTTTTCTTTTAACCGGTGGTGCATACGGCTCCATATGTCAATCATCCTGGTCTTCATACTCAATGTTGGCTGTGAATTCCTCATCCAGGCGGTCGTTGTCGATAACCTGTTCAATCGCATCATTTAAATGCCTTGGCACAACTTCAGTTCTTCGTATGTCGCGCAAAAAATTATTCAACATACCATGTACACCAGTGGTCCTTAAATTCATGCCTAATGCTGCCCTTGCGTCGCTGCATAGTTTGCGAGGGATTGACCTTTCTCTATCCCTTTTTACCTTTAGATCTTGAACCAGCATTCTAGACTGAGTGCAACTGCGTGCGTGTTGTTGAAGTAGCCTCTTTTTAGTTGTGCGGCAAGCAGCGACACTCACCTCACCATTCGCCAAGTCACTGTCCGGATCTACCAAAGGCAATCGTAAGAAGTGAGGATGAATAGTCGCGCTCTCGTTTGTCCATCCCGCCTGTCGCGTTTGGGCTGCACCACCGTAGCTCTGCCGAGTGCATCCGTCCACCGTCCGCATCGTTCGTGTCCTTCTTGTAAGAGACCGATGGTCCGAAGACTTGGAATCTTTGCCGATATCTCATCCACCTTACGGACACCGACTCCACCGCTTTCAATTGGATTCGCCAGATTGGTGGCCCCGACGTCTTCCTTCGCGGGTTTTCACGCACCATAAGATGGGGAAGAAAGGAGTCCGAAGCCGCCGTAAAAGGAAAGAATAACTATATTTACATGAGACCACCATGAATGTAGGTTGGTTGGTTGGTTGGATCCGGAACGAGAATGGCGCGTACCCACTCTGGGGGATTGGCCAAGTCTTATTGTGATTTCACTGCTAAAGAAGCTTAGTAATTAGTTTCAAACGAAGGGAAAATAGGGTACAGTGATGCTAACAATTTTGGAACCAAAAGAAATTCAATACTACTGTACCAACAGGTATTTCAATAAACGATTAAAAATGGGTTGAAGCTATTGATTAACAAGGCAAGCGACCTGTTTCGGCAATAAATGAGTGAAGAGCGCGAAAAACATCCCCGTTGCACCGACCAAGCCCGACTGCCCCAAATGACAATAAATTAGGCACCGACAAGGCGAGACCCAGGCGCCGGAGGGGAGCCTCCAGGTAACGATTTCGGAGGGAAGAGAACCGCCGGCAAGACAACAGGAAGTGGTCAAGTGTTTCCTCCTCTTGACAGAAGCTGCAGGTGGCCGATGGCGCTATGCGTGCACGGTGCAGATAAAAATTCAAATTAGGTGTTCGACATCGCAAGCAAGTCAGTGTGACCTCGCACAGCCGAGACTGCGCAAAGTCACACTTCCAAGAGTACCGGAGATGCTCAATGTCTGGGCAGCCAGCGATGCTGTCTGGTGGGAAGCTGTCCAGTGAACTGTACCTTCGAAACCTAGTTCCAACAACATAGGCTACCGGGGGCACAGTATCAACGAGAGGACCATTCAGTGCTACTCCTGCCAGATAATCAGCAGTTTCGTTAAGTTCAACTCCTCTGTGCCCTGGGACCCAGACCAGCCGGATTTCCCTGACATGTACTGGTATAAGCATCGACAGCGATCGGCGAAGTGGAGAAACGGTTGGGGAAGATAAAGCGGAGCAACACCGTTTCCGATCATGGTCTTCTTCCTTCTCCTTTCACGAATGCTGCACGATCAGACGTCCTCTTCTTCATTGGGGTAAATGCCCCACGTCCACCGCAAAAATATAACAGTTGGGGCCCACGCGCTGCGGGACGGCTTTTGCGAAGGGCGGGCTCCTACGGCGTTTGGGCCAACTGTGGTTGAGCGGTAAGCAGTCGCTGGTCTCGGCGGCGCTTGGAGGGGCGGGCGACAAGAGTCCAGGGCGCAGTAGCTGTTGCGCCGTCCGCCGAAGGCGGGGTGGCGTCTTGGTTGTCGCGGGTTTCCATCTCTTCATTCTCCGAGCCACCGTGTGATGACAAGTGGGCTTCTTCAGAGACGGCGCACGATGACGCACTCGCCATCTTGTATGACGTGACTGTTCCGTTCCGGGATAAGCCGCACCGCTAGCGCGTCAGGCTTAGCGAGGCGGCCGCCACTTCGGTAGTTCGCTTGGCCGCAAGGTGCAAAACAATGCACTTACGCCATCGGGTTGCGTATATGCGGGCCCCTTGGTACTTCACGAACACGACAGCAGCGTTGTTTGAGAACAGTGAGGTTTTTTTTCCGCCAGAGTTTGATCGTTCAACCACAGCCGACGCGAAGCACCTTCAATCAGCTCGTTGTCCTCGTCGCCTCTAGCGGCATGACGACTAACTGTGAGTGCACGCCCCCCTTTTTTCTACCCGCAAACCGTGCGCGCAACAACCGGCAACGCGTAATGGTGCATAGTTAAGCGTGACAGTCATCGTCGAAAATCTCGCGCAGAAGGTCTTACCAGTTGAAAAAACAAATTTGGGTCAAGCCCACGTTCCAACTGGGGAAGTTTCCTTCTACCCGGATGCATTCGCGGCTGCTTGGCGGAGTCAGTTTGAATGAAAACGGTGGTGGCGAGTTTCGGTTGTTTTGGGGACGGCTCTTTGGCCGCGGTTATCTGGGCTTTGTGAGAGCTGCGTCTGTTTATGTCCGCGTAACCGAGTGAGTGAACGCAGCAGCGAGGAAAGAAAGAAAACGGAGAGGAGCGTCTGGCGCAGGGTGTAAGGAGTAGGAAACGTGCGGCTACGGCGTCATCTCTCTCACTGCCTTTCCCTCACACGTTTCACGTGTCGCCACCAAGGAGTGTCCTCTCACTGGCACCTTCTCCAGATGCTGTTCCAATCTCCGCTAGTACAAGCCACGTGAAGTTTACGCTGGAGGTTCAAACACGATGTGCAAAAACATACTCGCTGTTCCCTTGTGTGGGTCTAATTCGAACCACGTGACATTTGCGCGGGAGGTTCAAACACGACTTGCAACATGCCGGCCGATGGCGGTGGCGCAGTGCGACGTAGCAGCAGAGTAGCGCACTCCGCCTTACGCGCGCAGATTAGGCGAACACTTCCTGCATACGCAGAAGAAATGCGCCGTCACCGAGGAAGACTAAAGCTCCCGCTGCTCACAAATTTTATTATACAGAACGTAGTAATCGTCCATGCATTTTTTACGCCCATTCTTGGTTCGGTTTAGTTTTCGCAATCATCTGATAAACGCACAATCACCGTCAGCTGCCGACTGCGCAACTTGCCAACGGGGCATCGGGGGAGGCTAGGGGGAAAATAGTTGTGAAAGAGGTGTCGGCGGTAGTAGGTAGGAGCCCCGGAGCGGTGCCGGATAACTAGACGACACCGGAATGAAACCTAGGGTTGGGGATAGACATGCACTGCTTTGCAGTAAAGAAGATGGCACATTAAGGTTCTCGGTTGACTACAGGCGACAGAACATCACCAAAAAGGAGGTGTGCCCCCCTGCCAGGAATTGAGGAAGCCCTCGACCTACTCTGCCACGCATTGAACTTCTCTGCAATGGGTTTGAAGAAAGGGTACAGGCAAGTACAAGTGCACGAGAGAGACCGAGAGCAGCTGCCATTCATAACCCCGGACGGCCTATACGAGTTCAAGGTGATACCAGTGTGGCTCTGTACGACACCAACAATGTTTCAAAGAGTCACGTACACCATGCTTAGGTGGCCTGAAACGACGAACCTGCCTCCTATACCTCGACGATGTTCTGGTATTCTCCCGGACTTTCGAAGAACACCTTGCAAGGTTGGAGTCTGTACTCGAGGCCATTCGTACGTCCGCGTTAAGGCTGAAGCCTGAAAAGTGCCGCTTGGCACACGATGAGCTCAAGTTTTTGGGCCACGTCGTCAGCGCCGCTGGAGTCCTGCCGGACCCTGTGAAAACTTCAGCGTGAGCGAAATTCCCAAGACCGAAAGACAAGAAGGCCGTGAGACGATTGATCGGAATATATGCGTACTACCGGCACTTTATGGCAAACTTCGCACACATTGCAGAGCCACTCACGTGCTTGAAGGAAGATAGCACCCCTTTCAGCTGGAAAACCTCCCAAGGGGAAGCATTCTGCAAGTTGAAACATCGCCTGCAAAGCACACCTCAGCATGCTCATTTCAATGAAAACGCCGGAACCGAAATGCATAGGGACGCCAGTAACATAGGCTTATGGGACGTATACGTCCTAAAGTAAAGCGTTTGCCAAAAAAAGGAATCGCCTATGCGAGCCGTCACCTGACAAAGGAAGACAAGAACTACCCAGCCTCCGAGAAAGAATGCCTGACTATTATTCGACCGTTTCAAAATTTCGTCAATACGTGTATGGAAGACCCTTCAAGGTTGTGACAGACCACCATGCGCTCTGGTGGCTCGCCAATTTGAAGGACCCCTCTGGCCGTCCCGGTAGGTGGAGCTTAGGGCTGCAAGAATTCGACGTTTTAGTTGCCTATAATCCCCCAGGAAACACTCCGACGCCTACTCCCTGTCTCGAGCCCCCATCGCCCAACCACAAAACATTCCGTAGAAGACAGCGCATTCTTCGGAGTCGTGACGGAAGGAGCCCTAGCCGCCTCGCAGCGTTCCATCCCCGCGTTACGCGTCATGTTCGACAAACTCCAATGACACAACGCCAGCGTGCGAGGCCCTTCACAAGCAATTTACCTACACTCAGCCTCCAAAAAATCCGACCTCGTGAAGAGACATTTCAACAAGGGAACGAGAACAAGTTATCTTGTCATTCCCGCAGTCTTTCGTGGCGAAAATTTGGAAGCGTGCCACGACCACCCGTCTTTCCGACATCTCGGCAAAGCACGCACTATGGGAAAAATTAGCGCGACGTACTATAGGCCTAGCCTTACAACCGATGCGTCTCACTACGTCTGCAGCTGCTGGGACTACCAGCAACAAAAACTCCACCGACGAGACCAGCCTGACACGAGGCCCTTTCAACTGATCGGAATTGAACTACTGGACCTGTTCCCTTCGTCACGATCCGAGAACAAGTGGATTGCCGGAACGACAGAGTAGATGACGCGCTACGCAGAGACCGCCGTTCTACCGATGGGGAGTACACAAAAAGTACTGAAATTCTTCATGAACCAAGTTCTGCTGCGACATGGAGCCCCTGAAGTCCCAATCACAGACCGCGGAACGGCCTTCACTGTGGAGCTTATGCAATAACTTTTACGCTACAGCAACATGGAATCCCGAAGAAAGGCGGCGTATCACCCCCAAACGAACAGACTAACGGAGTGTCTCAACAAACCAATTGCGGATATGCTGTCTTTTTACGTCGACGTTGAACATAACACTTGGGACGAAGTCCTTCCAAACATTACATTTGCGTACAACACAGCGATGAAGGAAACTACGCAGAAGACACCATTGCAGCTTGTCTACGGAAGACGGCCGAATAGAAGACGACGACCTCAACGCCGACGCCCAAGGATACCTTCAGCGTGCAGATGAGGCCCTTCAGCTCGCTCGAGGTCGTACAACGGACCAGCAGCAGGTGGATTCGGGACGCTACAAACTCCGACGCCAAGACGCCGAGTACGACCCAGGGGATCGTGTGCGGGCTTGGACTTCCATCCGGCTGCAGTGAGAAGTTTCTGCGACGGTATTCTGGACCCTACCAGATTCTACGACGTGTTGGCCAACTTACCTACGAAGTTATTCCCGATTTTACTTCTAGCTCATTACGACGACGCACACGACCCGAACTCGTTTACATGGTTCGCCTCAAATCTTACAGCGCAAGATGACGACCTTGTTTGAAGGTGTTGTTTGTTGTCACTGCCGTTTTATGTTACAATCGGGTCGATGCTCTCTAAGAGCGGGAGTAAATCCCCGAACCTTGCATTGCGTTTGTTTGTTTTGTTTTTACGGCACGGCCGCACCCGGCTGTGTTATCTGTGTCCCAGGCGAAGCGCGTGTTCCATTCTTTATTTTATTCCGCACATGTTATCTTCTTGTTATAAGGCGAACGTTTCGCCCGGACGTCACTAGCCTAGAATACTCCGCTTTGATCTATAATGTTCTGGATGTAACTCGACGGTTGGAGAAAAACTCGCTCCGCAAGGTAAAACACTTCAGAGCAGACGCCGCGGTATTCGATTCGCCGAGACCAGTCTCCACATGCCACTTTGTTGACTGCTGTTTCTCCGCCTGCGCATTCTTGGAGTTGTTATGGGCGCCCATGTTCGCTGCAATAAACTTGTTGTTCTTTCAAGAAAGCTGCGTCATCTTCGGCTATGTGACAATAGTCTGCGTCATCGATGATTTGGTTTCACGACCGTCAAAGCTATTTCGTGACCGGTGCAGTTGTGCCCGGTTGTGGGCGTGTTTACTGAACACGAGTATGTGGTTTGGCCGCTGTCTGAGCAACAACCGAGGAAATAAGCGCGCGAAACAACTGAGAATAGCAGCTAAAACTGCCCAACACCAAGAAGCCGCAACCATTGACACCCGCACCTTAGAAGGGTCAACCTAAATGGTATGAAAGCCAGCGGTTTATTTACTGGGATAACCGCAGGAAATTATTAATACACATGCGAAAACATCTTTAATTTTACACAAACGTTTCTGAAATCTGAAGTGTGGCCACACGTACTGTCTATACGTGACACTACGTTACTTGTTAAAACAAACCCGTCCATTTTATCGCGTGGTTCAAAAACCACATAAAGAAACAGCAATATTGTAATCTCAGCCGGGGAAAAGTTTTTAAACACCTCTTTAATTTCACCTGCAGTGAAAAGTGTGTTGCAGCATGCTTTACTCTCATTATTGCCAGGACGTGCATAACTGATAGATTTAAACATTCATAGTTTAGACGTTATAGGGTGCTATCAGCCAAACCTGTTCTGTTTGTGCTTAAAATGGGTCATTTCTATTTGGAATAAAGCCAATATACTCGATCAAAATCGGTTGCCTGTCGTCTTATGCCATTGAAGCGTACATGTCATCGGTCTTTACTAAGCCAGGTGATTTAAAACCATTTTGGCTAGAATTCTTTTCTTTGCTGACCTTCAGTGCTTGGCAAGCAGAAATGACTGCAGCTTCTCCTTTACAAAACGCTCCTTCGGCATCGAAGTAACACAATCGCATAGTGCGCATTGACATGTAAACGTACATGCCCCTGCAACTGTTTTCAGTGACATCTGCATCAATGCAATATTATTATTAAAGACCACATTTTAGGCAAATACTTCTTTTGTTTATTGCGTTCTTATTGCAGTCTTTGAAATATGATCATAAATAAGATATTCGCAAAGACGTCAATGATGTTTCCTAGGGCTTATTAATGCCTACTTTCGCGTTTGTTCGTAAGCTGCTATAAATTTTGTATTTTCAAAATCGACGCCTGTAAGAATACTTTGTAGCCTCACTTTTTTCTGTCGAGTGCAGTATGAGGTAATTCTCTACATTACCGGGCAGCAGCGACTATTCGGTACTCTATCAGGAATGGAATAGGACGCTCATTCTTTGTGACAAGAGGCACCAATTTGAATCTAAAAATCTAAAATGATTGCAGTTTGTTATTTGTTCCAAGTATTTCACATCAATTTCTAGACGCATACGTTCCACGTGATCTCTATGAAGATTTTTCTAGCATTGGCAGTCAGATCCAAGTATCTGGAAGCATACTCACATAGAACTGTATTCTCAACGTCACGGTTAACCATCAAGAACGACTTTCTAGAAGAGCATTCCTATTTTTAAGACCCAACTGCCAAACATCACTACGCAGCTTCACTTTCTCACGCCTTAATATGTACACAGCAGACGGGTTTTAATACGCCATTTTCCACAAAAATTCCGGTAGCCGGGTAAACACATTCAGAAAAATGCTCTTCCAATGAGCGGAAGTACATTTGGCAGTGTTAGGATGTCTCGATTGAACAATTCGGATAATATGATAGCATGTATGCTAATAAGAAAATTGCTGCATTTGTACCTACTAATCCTCGTGTAAGAACACGATAGCTACATTAAAAATTGTTTTCTCTCCTGCGTAATATTTCCGTCTGTTTTGTGGCGTTGTAATTTAATTGCGTCCGTCAAACATGAAGTAGCGCTATTTTAGCAATTTTTTCTCGCTCTCAGGTATTATGTTTGCATGTATGTCTTATATCGGTTGCTTGAGCTAGCGACAGTGGCCCTAAATCATGAATTCGAGGAGTTCGCTTGGTGAATTGAGCCAATGAACTTAATTAGTCAAGCAGTTTGATGGACACCTGAACGGCTACGGTAAACTCTTCGTGCATTTTTGCCATCATATAGAGTAACGTTTGGGGTTCCTGTCGCAGAAACTGGTCCTATGCTATGCACTACATTTGAAATTATTTGACAGTTAATATAGGTTATGGTGCCGGTATTTACGTCGTTGAGGGCCAAAAACGGTGTTTTGCCTCCCCATCTTTGGTGCATAAAACACCTGTTTCTTTTGTAAAATTATGTCCTGTAATATAGATATTCCTGCCGTTCTCGACCCGCTTGTTATAACGAATTATGTGGCCGGTGATTGCATAATAAATATGTTTATTTTGTTCTATCACATAAACCTAAGAGATGCCCGCAAACACTGTATTTTACGAGCCAAGTTTTAAAGATGGATTGAAAGTAAAAAAAAACTGTACAGAACCAATGTAATAAGAAACTGGAATATGTGATTTGAATGCAATACAGAAAAAAAGCCCTGGTCGAGGTACGCAGCTTCCTTCATTGTACTTGACAGTTACGGATAATCTATTATGCGTAGTATTCTACGAAACTTATTATCAGCATGGCTTTGTTAGGCGAACGCTGCAAACGCGACTAAAGAAATGAAGTTGGTTGGTACAGGGTGTCTATACAGCCAGTTTGCGGCCTATTCTTATGGTAAAGAGACCACCGCCCTTCGGGGAAATGCATCTAATGAATCACTGTGCTGGACGTGCGGTATTGAAAATGTATTCTGTTCGGTCCTTCCATTAACCACCCTCAAAGGAAAATTAAGAGCAAGGCAAACAAAATGAACGAAAAGAGTGTTAGCAGAGGACAAAGAAAAATTTACTCACATCCCGATTTTATTATCGGATCTACATAAATGAGCGCTTTTAATCTGGAAGGAAAAAATGAAACCGTCCCGCTCATTTTAAGGCTATTATGTGTGGATTAGTGATTTTCCAGAGGGACTGTGTCCCCCTCTCTTCAGTAGTTACAGTAACAACCCGGCGTTGATACCTAAAGTAGTCACGACAGGGCGCCGCAGCCCCTGAACACTGCCTGTATATGGAAACTTGACTACCCAACAATCTGAATCTGACAAACGTGTGTTTCTTTCGCGTGAAGGGATTGACATCCTCTTCATAACGCAAGAGACGCAGGTTCAAAACCGACCAGGGGAAGCCGTGCACGTTTGCAAGCCGCTGTTTGGGTGCGTGGCGCCGCTTTACGATTTAGCTATAACGCCAAGTGGGGCCCCTAAAGTGATTGTCGCCTCAAACATTTTGCAACGACTAGTTTGGGCAAACGCGAACAGCGATGGAAATTTGGCTGGTTCAAAAACGACATTCTTTTCGCCCGTGGAACCGAGAAATCACTAGTAATACGCATCACTTGGAAAAGTGATCGTAGCAAAATCAGTACAAAGACACTCCTGCGATAATTTCGCATTGTTCGTGAACACGCCGTTCTGTAGCGTAATTTTTAATTTTTTCTGTTTTATCATTTCTGTTACACCATCATAGGCTTCCAAAAACCAAGCAAGAACGGCCCACACACCTGATCGTGATAAACTGTAATGACAACTCCCGTACACAAGGTATATTTGAAAGACCAATAAATTGTATGGAGCAGTAAGGAGGACCTTAAAAATGAATTAACATGACCTTGAGAAAAACTCAAAATACATCTGGCCCGCTATTACAATGTGGTGGCAAAGTGTGTGGCGCACAACTATTGAGGCGTGAGTAAACGTTTAGCAGTGGAGTGGTGTATCAAATAGTTCGGCTTTCATGTCCACAGTCAAACATATCAAGAAAATAACGAGTGCACGCGAGCGGGTGCCTCGCGGCGACCACCCGACAGTTTAAAAATCCAAGAAAATGCCAAGAGCTCGTTTGTGCGTGCTATGCTGCGACCGCACAGACTACCGGGCGCACGATTGTTGAGGCAAACATACCCACTAATGGAGATTAATAAAGGTTGGCCATAAAACAAAAAAAATCCACTATCCCAACCACACGGCTTACGTCACTCCCTAGTTATGGCTCCGCGCACGACATATGACTGTGCGTCCGGGGTGAACATTTGCTAGGACTTAGTTAAATAGTCCGGCTTAGAAGTTTCACGGCTCAGTCGGAATGATAGGTCGCCCAAGGGTAGTCCTCACACTCAGGCCAAGAAGCTTGAGTGGTTCCCGCAATGTCGAGCCGATACTGCCCGTCAGCAGAGAGAACGTACATCGCTACAGCTTCGCAACCATCAATTTGTAAGCAATAATGTGAGCTTCCTTCATTTTTATACGTAAATGCCACATCTGTGCAACAAAAACGAGACCATATTTCTGTAGTGATCACATTGCCTTGTATGTAACATACGCATATAAACAATTCTATTTGAACCGCAGAGAAACTCCAGAGTGCGGTGTCTCTGTTCTGAAGGCACTCCCCTGCTGGGAAATGATGAAACCTGTCTGGAAAATATCACATCACTACCATGTATTCGGCATTACCAAGACGAAAAAGTTGTGCAATCTTTTAACAACGTCTTGCCGGACGTATGCGTGCATTTATGGAGATTTTCGGCAGTGGTCTGTCGTGCGCAAAGCAAATTCGATACAGTTTATAAATTGGCAGAAAATTTAACATACCATTTTTGAAATAAATCGGCGCCCAAGATACATGTCTTAGTAATACTTCAGTACAATGAAGTTACCTCACTACGCGTGTCACTGCTGCAACGTCAACATTACCTAATATGTTTAAAAGTAGCATCCCCATGGATTAGATACTAGGGATAAAATAACAGTATTTGCTTTTTTAAGCAGACCCTCTCCTCTCGAGTTTATCAATTTTCTTAAAACTACATACAATGTTATATGTAAGGACGTGTTAGAGACATTTTGTAAAAAATTCAGGCCACAAATGGGTCAGCGGTTTTGCTTATCAGTACGTTAGTATACAGCAAGGGCAATTTAAGATGACACTTACAACGGTATATTTCCAGTTACTCGTAACAAAATTCTTAAGCCCAAAAAATAAATCACGCAAACCATGGTTTACCAAAAACCAAGTTTTAGCAATCATTTCTTCGTAACGGAGATCGGAGTGATTTCAACCAATACAAGACTTTCAGAAATCATTTTAAAAAACACCTAGATGACTCAATAAGTCTAGTTCTTTCGCGTCTTCAATGCAACGGTGGGCCACGGTATGCAACAGTGTGCAACGGGGTGCAAAACATAAACGACGTTCAAAACACGCAAACTATTATACTCAATTGCAAAACGATTATTCTTGATTCGAACGTTTCGAAAGTGAAACAGCTAGCCGATGAAATGAATGGTTACTCTGTAGAGCAACAGCTCACGCGGTGACGTCGGCACGGCTCTAGTACAACGCGCATGCTGTTCTCGATGCCATCCTATGCTTTGGAGATAGTAGAAATTTTCTGCTTACTTAAAATCAGCCGTAAGAAGTACGCTGTTGGTCTTGCAATAGCAGAGAAAAAAACGCATTCGACCTTACTGCGCCTGTCTTTATTGATATATATAATTTGGTTTTCATCAATTAGTGTATATTGTGAGAACATACAGGTAGTGAGAGTAACAATAGATCACATGGGGTGGGGGAAAAGTGTGTTGTTCAAAAGCTGCCACCAATCGATACTGCCCGTATTCTCGGAATGTGGTAAACATATATCAAACCTTAAAATGAACTTTTTTTGGAACTATAACTAATTAAGAACAGACCACAAGGCTTTAGAAATAAAGTGATTACATGGAATAGGCATGACTGGTACAATGAGCACAATTTCGTTTGTCATTGGAAAAAATGGTGAACTTAGCAATACACCCATATTTTAGAAAATCCTTCCATCACGTCAATTTCTAAATAAAAAATACGCTATCGAAGAAGTATGCAAACCTTGGCACTGTCGTAATAAATCACGTAAACAATACACCGGAAAAAACAATCAGTTCATACATAACGTTGCCGCAGTCGTTAGAGGAGTGACGCAGGGCAGTATTCTTGGTCTAATTCTCTTGTTTAGTTACCTAAGCGATCTTGTGAACATCAATGCTAAATCAAATTTTGTCAACTACACTGATAACTGACGCCATTGATGCTGAACAATTTAACTGACGTAACAGAAAAAACAGGTAGACCTTGTTGCGAGCCCGAGAATTCGTCAGAAATAAGTAGCATTTCCCTAATAATAGCAAAACAAAATATGCCTTGATTTGGCAGGAAAATTCCCCATTACCTTATCAAACACTATCATTCTGGGCAAAACTACGGTAATGCAAGATAGGTTTGCGAAAACAATGAGAGCTGTATTTTTTCCAGAAAATGTGGAACAACCACGTTGACTTCAGTGCTCAATAACTCGCAAAGCTCTTAGAATTGTACGCAGGCATCGATACTGTGTTGCTTTAATATTTACATAATTTTTATATCATTCTCTATTCAATTCTAATCGCCGTTATTGCACAGTAATGTGGAGGTAATACGGGAGAAAATACCTGTAAGCACTCATGAATTCGCAAAAAGGCCATTCGGGCAGTAGGGAGTGCTTCCTAATATTACCGGATGAAATATTTAGAAAAACAAGGTAGTCGGGGAATCTTATATGGAGTCATAAATTAACCAAAAATTATAAAAATGCAGTGCATGGTAAAATCGCAGTGTTTTTTTAATGTGCCACATTGAAAGAAGGTTTTGCCATACTGACAACGATGTCGCATTCCATTCCATGTCGCGTTCTCACTGATAGAATGGGGTTGCTAGAGGTTATGTCATACATTACCCAACACATGATGAGAGAGAGAACTCTTTAATGTGGGCTGGAGAGGTCAGCTCTGCTAGCGGCAGTGCTTGCTACGCCAGATTAGGATGATTACAATGCAGTGAAGTGAATGTGAGAGATCGGGAAACCAGCAATAGAGAGAAAAAAAAGGTTAATAAAAATGCCACCCAATGTAGCGCAAGGAAAAAACTCGAAATAAAGTTGAGGAAAAGAAATTCAAATTGCGCGAATGGAGCCCAGGAAGCGCAGAGCGCTTAACAAGAAAGAGGAGTCAAAGCGTACACGACGACGCAAATGCGTACAGACGTAGCCATGCGCACAATGGAAGAATTACAAAGTTTTGTCTAGTCCTGAATCTCGCAAAAAATGCAGAAGAATTTTTGTCCCTAAATATGAGTCATTGTTTTTGTCCCAGGGTCCAAGAAAGTGACACATCAGAAGGCTTGCTCCGCGTCGAACACGAGACAGGCAGTTTGCCGCTGTAACTCGTGCAGCGGAAAATCGCGGGCATATACACAGCAAGTGCTCGGTAGTCTCGCGCACAGCCCACGTGAGCACAGTGTTGAATCGTCCCACCCTATTTTGAACTTGAAGCTTCAGGTGTAAGTCACGTTGAGACGCAAACGATGCAGTACACCTTCAGAGGCTTTGCTCAGGTCGGGTGGAACAAGAAATTTAGAGAAAGGGTCAATTCAATGTAGAGAGGATATCCGCTGCGAGGGTGCTGCCACTTCAACATTTGCTCTCTCCAACCAGTTCGATAGATAAGGGCAGACCCATCCTCTCGAGAGAAAGGAAGCTGTGTCGTGTTACGCAGAGAGTGGCCAGCGCTGGCGGCTGCATCAGATATTATATTTCCTTCTATTCCCTAATGAACAGGAAGCCATTGAAGCACGATGTAATAGCCCGCGCGCACTACCGCTGTGTGGAGTTTACTGAAGTGTGTCTTCTAAACGAAGTAGAGATCCCAAGGGTTGGTGTAGACACGTATCTTTGACCTTTATTTTAGGCTTCCTTGCCGCGTGGGAAATAGCCCCCACTAATGATACGAAGCCAGCAACGTAATTTGGCGGTCAAGGCTTCCAGGCGGCAGACTCCGCTATAAACATTGTTACGTGTCAAGTGCAGCAATCATTTTCGGCAACCAACTCCCAGGCCCTCGGAGCACCAGGGTCACCCACCCGGAGGCATCACCGCAGCGTTACTGATACAGTTGGGACTCGAGGTAGGCATGCAAGTGCAACAAAGTTGTGCACCTTTTTATTTTCGTCCGGCTGAAGAGTTCTGCTCCTTCCAATTATAGCAAAACACCAATTAGTATCTGCTCCCAGATGATTCCATGTCCTTGAGTATTTCTTGCTTTGAGAAGCGAATCTGTTTACTTTGTAAAACAGCTGATTATATCGGTAGACATTGAATGCAATTCCTGGTCCCCCCAAGGAAAATTTCTGACAAGCGGTACAACGAGCTGCTTTTTTTTGTGAAGTATCTGCCCAACATAGATGACAAAATGGGCTAATTCAGACTAATAATGAGGGAAAATACATACAACACTCCTGTGGTCAAGAAAAAACGGATCTTGATAGCAGACTCTCGGAAGTTGAAAAATATGTCAGCTGCACCGTCGGGCGCCCACACAAAGCTACCAACGGTAAGGAATGGTGTTAAATTACGGTTATACGAATTCGAAAATCACTCGCGAAGACAGAATGTAATATTTCGTGGCATTAGAAGAGCTATTCGGATACGTGGGAAGAGGTAGAGAAAAACGTTTCTGCAGTTTAAAATTTAGCACTGAACTTGAACTTCACCACAAGCTTCGATGGAATACCTTGTTCCCGCAGATTAGACAAGTTCGCACCTGGTAAATATCGGCAAATTAATGTGAAGTTTTCATCAACAAATTAACAAAGTGCATATTGAATTTCAAGAACAAGCTCAAGAAGTAGGACGTTGTCATCAAAAAAAATTTTCGGGGGGCACCGAGGAGTTTACAAAAAAGCTCTGTGAGTACTGAATGGCTAGCGGCGTGCAGTTGAAAATGTTTTATAGGAAGCTTTACATTAACCAAAAGTGCCACATTTACTCCCTTGCTACCGATGGCATATGCCAACTGGAATCAAACGTGTCACAACAGGTCGATGTTACGTCCACTTGTTGATATTGTCTCATCCTAACATCTACAACGCGCCCCAAAGGTAAAGGTAAAGCATCGCTGAGGTGAAAAATTCAGCTAGTTGGTTTTGAATGTTGATCGGCCGCGCTTTAGGTGACAAGGGACACAATTTTAAAGAAGACACACAGAATAAGTGGACACCACGACCGTAGGCAAACAACTGATTTATTAGGGAGTTTTAGAATAGCGGGGATCCTGCGTTTGGGGCCCCCGAGAGATTAGGGGAGCCCAAACGCAACACGTTTGCGCGCGACCAGTTTTAAAATAGCGTTTTGCCCAGCAGGTTTGCGTGTTTCACTCGCATCGCTGTTGCGGAAAATGAACAAAGCTTTCGGACGGCGTAAATTGCAAAATTTTTAAATACTTTAGTAGGTATATTATATTTTGCCATCAATGCAACAAATAATGGAGCAAGTATAGTTAAAATATTTTTTTCTTTTCAAAATGTTGGACCTTCAGCCTAATGAAGTCAATACAATCCAATATCAGTACTGCGCCTACACTTACTTCGACTGGGGGTGGATACGACTGGGGAACGCTTTTGCATTTCTGTACGCCGCTTGTCTCAGTTGTTTTCTTTTCTATTGTGTAATCGGTTACTGTACATAACTTTCCACCCCGCGCATAATTTCACCGTTTCTTATTTCTATTCAGCGTTGTTTCCTACTAAATGGCATTTCGTGTTCGGTAGTGAACAATGTAGTGCCCCTGACTGTTGAACGATGCCCAAGTTGAGGTCAACTCATGCCAGCGTCCTTTGTGACCAGCTTTTGTATTTAGATTTCAGTTAAACGGACTTTGCGGACGTTTTTCTCGGCTACCGTGAGCCAAAGCCACGCCAATACAAATCGAGCGGTGGGCTGCTGGACGTACGTCAACAGTGTCGATGAAGAGGAGTTCCGGAGGATGTTCTGTTTCGAGAACCAGCACCTTGACTTGCTAAAGGGGGAACTAAGAGTGGCGGATATCTTCCGAAGCAGCCAAGGTGTAAACGTTCGGTCCAGGAGGCACTCTTGATGGGTCTGCGGCGACTGGCATACCTGAAAAAGTGCTGGAACTTAAAGCCGATGTTCGGGCGTCATTGGTCGTCCATGTCGAAGGTGGGAAGCACACTGTTCAACCACGTCGAGGCCACGTTTCGCCCCCTGTTGGAAGACCTCAAGTCCCGTGGGTGGCTTACCATGGACGACCTCCCGGAGTTGCCGGAGGATAGTGCATGCTTGCTTACGTTTCTATTCAGCGTGGTGTTTTGTACTCGGCAACTTATGAAATACAGAAAACCGGGGTCCATCCGGCATGAAACTTGTTTAAATAAGAGAGCCGAGGATTCGTTTTTATTTCACATTCCTGTCAATCACCTTCCAGTGCACTTAACTGTATTTGTAGTAGTCTGTGCGTGTTGCATTTCAAGAACCTTATAAAACGATCTTTGAGGAATGTTACTCGGAGAATGTCTGCCAAGGGTATAACACGTGTAAATTTCTTTGAAGTTGCTTTCGCTATTACAGAAAGTTGTGGCTCACCGCTTTACAATGCATACTCAGCCACTTGACAGACCCATCATAAAACAGTGGTACTTGTTACAACTAAGCTGTAACACATCTACTTTTCCTGGGGTTTTATATTTCCTTTAGTCTATGCTGTGACACTTCAAAAAGGTGGCTCGTAGCAAGCAGCGATACAGTGAGGTCCACCTTTTGAAAGCTTTCTTCAATTTCAGAACAATAAAAACTACATTAAGACAAGTCAAATAGGGAACATGTATAAACATAGCAATTGCTTCTTTTTAGTGTTAAAGAACTCTTCTGGGATCCCCCTGTGTTAAGCAGCCGACCTGACATTTATTTTTTTGTGCGTGCTTGTAGGGTTAACAACTTTCCTCGCATTGCATCTTTAGTCAATACTTTCTTCACTGCAGGCTGCGCACAAAAGATGAGCTGCGCTGACTAACTGCTGGGGTATTGTGGATGCGACTTCAAGGCCCTCCTGTCGGCCATCTGTGCAGCAGAGGATGTACTTCTCGTGGCACAAGATGGTGCATGCGTCAAGTTCCAGGCCATCATGTGTGCCAATAGCATAGCGTGCGAACTGGATGGGCCTTACCCAGGGCACAGGCACGATGCTGGTGAGTTTAGCTATTGTCGTGAGGTATAGACCACACTAGCTGCGAAGGAAAATGATACTTGTAGTGTTTGGCAAAGGGCAGTTGTGGTATCGGGGCATGGGCGTAAAGTTTAACCTTTGTAGACAATAATGCGATTTTCTGGTACTAAGAAATATGTACACATTGCCATGTTTTTAACAAGCTTGTTTTAGAGCCAATTTTGCGTAATCGGAAGCAGAGACCTCTAACAACAGCCAGCAACCGAGCAAAACTCCGATTTTAGTGCCTGGAGGACAGCACGCTCCGAAGGTGACATGTATAGAGTGACCGCATTGACCAAGAATGAAAGTAGCAAAGAGCACACTACAAAGACAAATCTCGCATTTGTCCCAATTTCCTATTTGAAATAAAAAAGACGCGAGTGGCGGCTTGTGGGCACGCTGGCTGCCTGTGATTGCGAACCAGCTGACTACGGCTTGTTACGGGCCTTCTATACTTTCGGCCAAAAGCAGGACAAACCACCTTCCCGAAGCAGGGGGCTGGTAGAGCACCCTACGCTGCTATTTTTCACGAGCATCTTCTACGGTTTTGAATTTCAAGCCTCTTGCGCTGTTATGTCAATGGCAAGGTAAAGAGAATAGTAATTACCCGATGCTTCGACACGCACGGTTAAAAAATTCAGTGCCATTCTACTGTATGAAGGATGGCCAGCGAAGCTGTGGGGCGTTATGTTAGTCGTCTTAGCGGCTCATTGTCATATAATTTATTTCGCAATTGTTCCGGTGAAGCAACAGTTAAAGCCGTTTCCCCTAACCCAACTTCCTCCGTGGATGAGCACGTATTGCCCGCCGAAAGCATTTCGTTTTCGTTTTACAACTTCACTACTAACTCAACAACACCAATATTGAAGCCGCTCTCTGTACTCATACTCCCCCGACGCCGGCCACAAAGCAGCACGAGGAGTTGCTAGCCGTGCTTCGGTTGTTCTTGCTCCTCATCGTGGTTCTCGGACGGCCCGCAATCGACTTCTCTCATGTGAAGAAGCCACAGAGCATCACCGTTTCTCCCGCCGCCCCTATCCACCTTGACCACACATCCCTCCCGAACGCTGAGGAGCGCCTATGGCGACTCCTCCTGACCAATTTCTGCGCCAGTCATACCTTCCCACACAAGGTTCATTCTTCTCACTTTTATTCCCCTAACTCTCTCTCTGACTGCCTTGACACCTTCTCTCACACCATGTGGCCTGTCCACTCACGTCTCAAGCCCCCCTCCCCCGCAGCCATCTGCAGCAGTGAGCAGTGGGAAGACTTGTGGGGCTACTCGAAACCGGGAGTGCAGATACTTGTGGTAGACCGAGCCGCTGCCCTCGTCGACGGGGCCACAAAACGTTCCTAAGACAACTTGCTCGAAAATGAAGGAATTTCTCTCTCTCACCTTCAAAAATAGGTAACCATGCTTTACGGCGCCACCTCAGTTTGGGAAACCCACCCTACAAAAACCAAGATTACACCGATCTTTTCAATCTCGGCTTCACCTCTAAGCGCAAACGCACTGTTAGCACACATTACTTTAGGGAAAATATAAGCCGTCTTTTGATGAAAAGTATGAAGGCCGTCGGACCACTTTTATGATTTTTTGTTTTTTCGTCACTTGGATCTGTTTTTTTTTGTGGTAGAAAAACTTTTCCCGGAAGGAGTGTGATTTGATATTACACCAGAATGTCGTAAAGCCCAGCCGTAGAACAGCTCCCCTGTGGAAAACTCCTTACCTGACTCTGTAGCAGAGTGATAGTTGTTTCAATTAGGACTGTATTTGTGAGGGTGCGTGAACAGAAATGGACAACGTCCCAAGTCCTTATGGTTCTAGATAACTTTGCTTCAAATATTTAGGTACGGCCACATGATAAAGCTTAACATTGCATTCTCATAACTATCTTTACGGGCTTCATTTACTGAATTTAATATGTGCGGCTCTAGTGGTTCGGTAGATATTTTGTTTTTGTTTTTGACATTTTTGATCATTACGTTTGCACACCGCCACAAGTTCGTGACGTCCCGATGAGGTTTCTGAACACTTAAATCATCACCTACAAGCAGAGGCCAGCTTTTGTACGTGCGCTTGCTTGTCACCGTCCACCTTCCTTTCGTATCTCAAACTTTGCCGCCTGTATGAGTCCTTTTATCTCTACGACATATTTTTGTGTGGGTAGTGCTTCATCGGCTTGGCATGCGGTCTTATAAATAATCTAGGACCCAATCATTCAATATAACGGGACTTAAGCACGCCACTTTGAAGCTAGTTTTGGGTGATAGCTTCACATGCCTTGGCTGCAAAAGTGGAGCAGGGTGTAGTGCAACTTCTTTATTCACATTTGGTGCTGTTTTAGTTCCTTTCCCCTCTCAGGATCTGTTGGAAGTACACAATGCGCAAGTGTTCTCTGCCCTCTTCGAGGCCCCTTTGATATGTCTACCCCTTCCAATGGGCGTAGATGTGAATGGCTTGGTACTGCCGTCCCATGTCCATGGAAAGTGCTAGCTTTTTGCGCAGCTGACAGTGGAGGTGGTACTCTTCTGAGCTCATGCAATAGGAGATTCGTCATGCAGCCAGTATATTTGCATTGAGGACCAAATTTACACCCACAAAATTTACACTAACCAATTTATAGACCATTGGCGGTATTGTTTCACTCCAAATTCCCAACGGGATTTCATCTGTTTTACAGCGAAGCTGAATATTTATGGCATTCCCCATTTTGGGTGCGCGGAAAAATCGGCGGAGGGAAGAAATTTACGGAGGGAGTTTGGTTACTGAAATGGGGTGTCATTTTTGTTTTATTTAAACTATATAAAAACAAAATATATGACAATGGACTGCTACGACGATTCTTAGATCGAGCATGTGTCCCGGGTTTTCAGCAGCTGTTGGTGTTCCGTGAATGTGTGGGGAACGGGCCCTCATCAGGCTTCCACTCCTTTTCAACCCACCCGCATCCTCCCAAGTCATCGACAATAAGCTAATTTCTAGCACTCTGAACGGCCCTTCAAACTGGGGTGCTACATCTCACAACACGATATAAGCCCCTCCGCACTTTCAAAGCCGTTCGTTCAGATGTTACTGGAAGAGCGCGATGTCCGGCTGAACGAGTGGCCTCTGAATGGGGCTGACTTGCACCCCATAGAGAGCACTTTTCGGGAAATTAAATCAATTTTCTACCTCACTACTGCGACCGCCAACTATTTATGGCTGGCTGTAAAGGCGGAATGGCAAGCCAGGGCACGCTGAGGTATGCCTTATAGGTACGCCTCATTTTCCCGCAGGATTCACGACACCATTATGGTGGAAGATGCCTTCAATTACTATTGAACATGTGAATTGAAGATAACTTTTTTTTGTAAGATGTAAATTTATTTCACGTAAATTAATTATGTAAGACATTTTCGTGTAATTCTCGTTTCAAAACATGCAAATTATTTTGATGTATTGAAAATGTAAATTAATCGTACAGTCAAGATCCTACAGTTTACTACAGTAGGGTGTGGTATCGCCTCGCGCTCCTTCCGGAGCAGGTTTTTCTGCCCCGAAAAAGAACAGTTACAAATCTGGACAAATAGGTAAACCTTATAAAAATAAAAAAGCTAGTAGGACATCTATATTTTAGGAAGGCTTTTATTGACCCTGTAGTAATGCCTTCTAACAACGCATCCACCCTAAAGGTGAAGCCAACTAACAAAAAATCGGGGTAAGCTTGGTTTTTGTAAGCTTGCTTTCCTGCATTGCCTGTTCGGCAGTGATGCATGGCCATTTACGGAAATAGTATGATTAAAAAATACGCCTTCAAATTTGAATTTTAGCATAGCGGTACCGTGTTTGCAAGTTGCGACCCTCTATAGCGCAGCGAGGCCTTTGGAAGACCGTTACGCCCAGTATGGCATGCCAGCAGAGCGGCAATTAAACATATCAGATAGGCGAAGTGTGAACACACTCCTAGAACGGCGCTTCTTGGTTCCCGTCGGCGCCCATACGCGGCGCAGCGATGCATTTTGGCCACCGCTCGAGTGCTCCGTTTACTTCTGCGCGGAGGCCTACATGCACGGTTGTCTAAGCAGCCTTGCTTGTGCGACTGAACAAAGTTGGTTGCCAGAAGGGCGTGGAGAGCAGTAACACGCTATCTCATTGTCTGCATTTTTCGCAGGTATGCTGAGGGAAAGTGGTCTGTACGAAAAGCTGCAACGGCTGGTGCAAGGCACAGCGTGCACAATATATGGCAACCCTGCGTACCCGTTGCATCCACTGCTGATTGCTCCACATGCAGGCACATCCCTTAGCCCGCAGCAGCAGAACTTTAACAGCAGCATGAGCACCGTGCGCCGGGGAGTTTAATGGGGTTTTGGGAAAACAGTAAATCTGTTTGCCTTCCCTGACTTCAAAACAAAAAGCCGCCCGCATCTTCCCACGGGGGGAACTCGAGTAAATGCGTCGCATCTACTCGAGTCAAGCAAAGGGTCACGTCAAGCGTAAGCCATGCAAAGACGCCCTTGACTGAATTCCGAACGCGCGCTGCGCCGCTTATATACTTTGAGGGGACTGCGTAAGCCGGTCCCAGTCGACGACGTTGGCGTACTTGTAAAGCGGCGTGGACTCTAGGTGTTTGAGCCAACCGCGGATGTTGCTTGGCCTGAGAACGGCACACTGGTTATATGCGCAGCGCGCCCGAAGGAGAGGAAACCGCGGAAGAGAGAGTACTGCACATGCGCCGGCCCAAGCGCGTCTGCCGGCCGCGGCTATGACGCAACGTGCCGCGGCTATGACGCAACACAATCCAACACAATCCACTTTAATCCAATCCAATCCAATCCAAATCCAATCCAAGCCAAGCCAATCCAATCCAAGCCAATCCAATCGAATCCAATCCAATGCCCTTCGCGAGAGAGTGTTCGAATCCAATCCAATGCCCCTCGCGAGAGATGTGTTCGCTTTCGCCTCGACTCGACGCGCATGCGCAGTGAGCGTGCAGACTACGGACGCCAACGCGGGTGACATCGTGAGATACTGAAATGCTCTGCATTTAAAATAAAAAACTTCTGCTACAGAATGTGCCACAAATGTACAAGGTGGCTACTATTCTCACAAATTGAACACGTGTATCAGGCAGCCAGGTAGGCATGTTTTTTGGCCTGCGGCCACCATTATTTCATGAATATTTATACTAACTTACCATGCTGCATGTTTAGACATCCAAAGCATTGAGTTGGTTTGATTCAATTTGAGGTATAATACACTGATGCTACACAGGTTCTACAAGTCGAGGGCTCCGGATTAACTTTGAAAATCTTCAGGGGATCTTTAACGTGCGCCAAAACTTCGAACACATGGGCGTTTACGCTTTTTGTCCTTTGAAGCAGACCAACACCTTAGCCGCTGAGCAACCACGGCAGGTGGCTCAAGGAAAAGCCTTGCAGTTGATGGTGCCATGGTATCTGGGTATCTTACTCTGTGGTGGCGCCGGGCACCTCGCCGGTAAAATAGGCACAAGCGACTCCTCGATCTGGTGCTCGGCCCTTGTGTGGGACTACAACGCATGGGAAGTTGAGCTAGTTTTTGCGGGAAATTGCCCCTATGGAATAAGGCATCACTTTTTCTTCTGTCATTCTGCCCATCACATCACCTATTTAATTTCATGAGGATTCAACGAATGTTTGGCTCTATGATGTTTTCAACAAATTAGTCCTGTGTATGGCCATCGATGTGGCTCTAGGGCCGTGATGTCAGTATTTTTTTGTTTTCCTAAGTAGGGTTGGTATGATATATTTTTTCCGTACAGGCTGTCACTACATGTGTACTCTTGAGCAGATGTGTTCTGTTGTATGCCCTAGATAAGGTGGTCGTGCTGATTGCTATTTCATCTTTAACGTATAAATGCGACGTTCATGCCATGATGCATGGCCTGTTCTATAATTTGTATTTATATTTTGCAAGACTTCTACATTAGGTGGTGCAGACCCGTCCAGTTGCTTTTGTTGGCTTTTTGCCGTCGTAAACATCCGTCCACGAGCACCACAGCTTGGCTCCTGGCGTCGGGGGATTGTGTTTACCACGGCTCAATATTCTAAGTTTAAGTATCGTTGGACATAAATACGCTTTGTAGTGTGTGATGTGAACCGAAAGACAGGTCCGTTTCTTGCAGTAAAAGAACAGGCCAAAGTGGCGGAAGTGTTTTCCGTTGTGTCAAAAAACAAGGTGCAGACCAAGTTGACGCCTTATTTGTGGATGCTCTCTGGCTTGCAGCTATCTGAGGCCAGTTGGCAGAGTTGGAGTTAGCAATGGAGCACACTGTATGTCAGAAGTATTGGTCTTGTTCAAGGTGGGAATGTTTGGGCAGACACTCTACTGGGGCCCAGTTTGAGGAGGAGGAGGTGGTTTGAGACACCAGATTGAGGCGCCTTCTTTCTGTCTGTTTGCTTTTTAAATCTGCTCCTTTTCAGTCGATGTGCGTGCTCCACGGTGCTTGAAGGTCCGCTCTGCGAAGCAAAATGGTTGGATCCACCTTTGGAATGCGAAGCTTTTTGTTATGCTCCCGACGTCTGTATGTTTGTGTGTGTCAAACAAACGTATTGATGGATTGAATTGTGCAAGCGATATACGGATGCTATTGTCAGAGAACCAGGTTCTTTCATATTTAAATTTATTACTAGTCAATCTGGACTGTTTGTTTCTTTTTTCGTAATTTGTTCGCTGCTACCGGAAGGTTTTGGATTTCGTATTAACTTTAACCCGTTTTGTTTTACGTTCTCTAGTCCTTTTGTTGCTTTCTGCTACATGTATGTTTAATTAATTAATAAACTGTTACCATGAATGGCATTTTCAATGCCATTGGTGCTTTTGATTGTTCCCCCCCACCTCCCTTCAAGGCCAGCAGCACTTAAAATCTTACCTCGTAAAAACCATAGACTGCAAGATACAAAAAATGACAGCCCCAGTATGGGTGTGCTGGTCCATTGGCCATTATGAATTTGCAATTTTAATACCGAAATTGAGAGGAGAGCAACTATTATGGCTAGTACGTGAGCAGTGGCTGGAGGTGCTTTGGAGGTAACTACAATTCTTATAACAGGCATCGCCACGGATTGGCTGTTACGCCCAACTTAACCATTTGCTGGGCTTTTAGTAGCGACAAAGCAGCTGACTGTACATTTATGTTCTCGCCGTTTGCATTGTCTTTTTACTTTTCCCTCGTTAATGCCTTGGCGCTGGAGGCTAAACTAAAAAAGATGCCTGTAAAATGGCTTTTAGAGGAAGCTGCAAGAGCAGGTGCAGGATCAACCTTCACAATATACGGAAAATGTGCATGCCCGTTACGGCCCTAGCTCACGTGCCTATTGGCACGTGTATCTCTGAGCCCACAGCAGCATCAGCACTGCATGCCAAAAAGTTAAATAAGGACTCTTCTTTACAAATCCTTTGACTTCCGCATCCGCAGTTGAAACAATAAAAAAATGCCCAGCGCTCACGTGTGTGCCGCGTGGTAACGGCCCAGCGTCCCGGCGCACCTTTGTCAAGCCAGGCATACGACATTGACCACGATTGGCCGAAAAAAAACAGCGTATGCACGCACGGTCTAGTTCTCATCAATTACAAAAAATTGAAGGAAGCTCATGCGTATAGTGACGATGATGGAGTACAGACCGTTGCGGCAGCAGAGAAGACGAAAAGCGGCAACGATAGCGCACCTAAATTGTTGGCTCATGAGAGTTGCATACATCTTTACTACCTTCATGTCTTAAGCATGACTATTTCCGTTTTTTATTTTGAAAGGCCGCAAACTTGTTTGCTTTTTGAAAGCTTGAGAATTCAGGACCATTCCACTCTGCGAAAGTGGATAACCAGCAAAACGGTTTAAAAGACACATCACACACAATTCGTTATAAAGCTTACACATATGTATTTGCCTCATCATTTGGTAGCAGCAGGTAAGGTTGAATCTCAAACAGGAAGAAGGAAACTCTTGAAAAGTAAGAAACCCAACATGCAATCACTCAGTGCCAGGACACAGGAATTTAAACCCTTTCGAAAAAAATTTACACTTAATAAAAGAGGACAACAGGTATAGTGTAAGATTGTCTCAACGACTACCCAGCAATGGCAATCACCGATTAAGGCGCTGTGAGGGAGACAGCATGTAGGAAACAAACTGGAAAGCTAACTTCGAAAAGGAAGGAACTACTTGTGAAACGCAAGATCATAAAGGTGTCATGTACGGTGAAATAGCTTTTATCAGCAGAGCTGACAAAACTGATTACTACAAGTTTAACAAATGACATTCGTGCGTACAACATGGCAGTGATCAGGGAAACACTGGAACTACGAGAAATTTTGAAAGCAGCTAAGCGGAAGACAATGTATGCATTCAAAGACAAGCAGGGCAACATTACGCACAACTTGGACAAGATAACAAAAGTAGAAGAACATTTCAACACCAGCCTGTACGCCAGCGACGTTAGACCAGGGGAAAGTGAGGGAATAAGCTTAGCTTGTGATGTCCAATACATTCGGATCCGCATTTAACGGCCCCATTTAAAATGAACTTTCTCTAATAACGAACAAAATCCGCGTGACGGTCAAAATATACGTTATTTCAATGACGTATAATGCCACGTAATACGAACGACTTTGAGCACTGCCGATCGGTTACAGCGAACGGCCGCGCCGCGATGTGGGTTGAAGTGGCGGCCTCTGCCCAGCTCTGCCGGCGACGCGCTACTGAAGTGGTGCATCGACGCACGGGCACGCAACATACCATTAGGTGGCCTAATAATGCTACGCCAAGCCAGAGTATTTTGCATTCATGTTGGATTTTCCCGACTTCCTCCCATGCAATGGGTGGCTACATCGCTTCAATGTGCGGCACGACATTGTTTTCAAGTCGATTGTCGGTGAGGCGGCGTCCGCAATTGAATTGAAAAATGCTTGAAAAAATGGAGAATTCATTTCCAGCCATGCGGAGCGTGACGTCTATACGGCAAATTAAACGGCGTTATATTGCCAGATGTTTCCCGATGAAACAGATGCTATGAAAGGCCGACACATGCCCTGGCGGGAAACATAGAGAAGTGCGCGTCACACTACTTCTGTGCACTAACATGGATGGCAGCGACCGGCCCATGCCCTTCGTCATCCGCAAATTGAAGGAGTAGCGTTGCTTTAGGAGCTATGTGCCCGTTCACTACAGGCACAACGCTAAGGCGTCGATGACGAGCGATTTATTCGCGCATTGGCTGAGCAAGTTCGACCTTGACATGCAGAGGCAAGGCAGGCGTATGCTGCTTGTAATCGATAACTGCTCTGCGCACCACGTGCAAACTTCCCTGACGGCAGTGACCCTGCTTTTCCTGCCACCCAATACCACTTCGAAAGTGCAGCCGAATAATACGCACCTTTAAGGCATCTTATAGGCGCCGCGTTGTGGAGCTTTTGGTCATAGCTTTTGACCACCCGGGAGACAACTTGCCGCTTCGAGTTTCGCTGTATTCAGCTGTAGAGATGGTGAAGGCTGCCCGCTCGGAGGTAACAGCCACTTGCGTGTGGAATTACTTCCGGAAGGCCGGCTTTATCGACACACCATATGAAGCAGAGCCTGATGCTGTTGCCGATGGTCAGTCTGGCGGCGATTTGTGGCAGCGAGTCTTCGACTCCGACATGGGGGGCCATTACCTACGCTCAGGCAATTTTGTTTGAGCCCATGAAGATGCTGACACTTCGGAGACGTGCACGAACGCGGGCATCAATAATGAAGTGCGGGACAAGAGGGAGGCAGAGTAATCGGATACGGACAAGGACAAAACTTCTGAGCGTGCGCCTAAAGCGCACCGATTGTAATGGGCTACATAGAGGATCTTAACTTGTTTACGCCAAGGGCCTCGTCGAAGATCACGCGGCGGCTCTACATAAACTGGAGACTGCCCTCATCATGTTTGCACTGCAGAAACAAACAGCCATCACGGAATTCTTCGCAAAAAAATTACCTTCTGTTGTGACCTATTTTTTTACTAGAGTCCATTTACTACGAACTTCAGGATATAACAAACAGAGACCACGTGACGTTCAGGGTTGTTATAAGCGGGCTCGACTGTAGTAACTAAAGAAGTAGAAAAGGCTGTCAAGGGATTTAAAAGAGAAAAAGCAGCGCGTGACGAGGACATAATCATGGATTTCTGAGATGAAGGGGAGAGGAGCTTGAGTGCACCCTGCAGCCATTCACAAATAAAAGCAAGTTATCTCTTTCCTTTAAAAGAAGAATATACAATAAAAACATCCTGCTCGTGATGACATATGGAGAGGAAACTTGCCACCTTACTAAAAAACAGGGAAGCAAAATAAGGTTGGCTCAATGAGCCGTGAAACTAAGAATGACAGGAGTAACACTTATGGACAGAAAACAACCTTCCTGGATCAGGGAACAAGCACAAGTAGATGATATCATACATGAACAAATAAATAAGTAAAAGGAAAGAAAATAACTTAGGCTGGCTGTGTAGTGAGACGAAGTGGCAACGAGTGGACCAACAGGATAACGAGAAAAAATAAATACCGTATGTCCTCACGTAATGATCGCACTTTTTTTAAAAAAAAGTTCATGCAAATTTAGGGGTGCGTTGATAACGCGGGGTAAATGTTTTGCGAACCATTTTTCAAAACACAAAACGCAAGCAAGTTGTGGGTCAAACTTTTTACGATAGGTCTGATGAACTTCATTAAAGTAACAAATGAAAACATTAAAAATTGCACACACCGCCGGCAGCCGCTTTGCAAAGTGACGAAAAATGCAGTGATTTCATGACTTCCAGAACTCGCCCGAACGAGTTTGCTGCGAGGTGACAAAAGTTCGCCCAATAAGTGGCTGCCACTGTCACAGTACGGGACATCAAAACAGACATGGCGGTTGACGCAGCAGCATGATCGCGTTTTTGCTTTGTCTTGTGAGTACATTATGTGCATTTAGTGAGAGTTTCGTCCTTCTCAATATTGAACACATGCTTGCTGATATCGCTAATATCGGCAAGCCTACCGCAATAACGTAGCATTGGCCTCTTCGAAAGGGAAGGAAAAAGAGGTACGCACGACCATTATTGGCTAAACTTGGCACACATAAGACATATTGGTGCGGTTAGTCCAGGGTGCGTTCATTAAAAATAATCGAACTTTGACGACAAACTTCAGGGGTGCGATCATACCGTGAATGCGATCATTATGCGAATAAATATGGTAAATAAAAGGAAATAAATGAACTTAGGCTGGCTCTGTAGTGAGATGAAGTGGCAATGAGTGGACCAACAGGGTAACAGAGTAGATAACGAGAGCCGGTTGTAAAAGAAGCGGAAGGCCAATATTACGATGGAGGGACTAACTTGGTAAATTCAGAGGTAAAGAATAAATTCGAGCAGCACGGGAATTTTCTTAGCCAGAGGCAATTACTTCTTCATGGCAAGCGATCGAATAACATTTAAAAGTGCCTTCTGCTGAGCTATAAACAAGAGGTGTTCTTCCGCCCGCTTGTGGAGGAGAACTTTTTGCTGAGCGAGCATTGCTCGCCGTTCCTCTGCCCTCTCCTCTTGCTCCTGCTTTCTTTCCCTCCGCAGCTCGTCCACCTCCTCCATTCGCAGCTGCCGCTCCTCTTCTCGTTCCTCACATGCAGCCTTCACTCAGCTGTTCGCTGCTCTAGCGTGGCACACTCCAACTCTAGGCTCTTTTTTTCAAGGGCCAGGCACCGAAGCTTCCTTGAATTGTCTTGGTCGCACCATTCATTCTCGTGGGTCAGTCTTCTATGAAAGAATTGCAGATTGTTCTCAGGATCTCTAGTCTTGTTATCGCCTGCAAAGTAGCAACAACAATAAAAAAATGCAAGATCATTACACTTGTGCTCCGAACAATTCTTTGTAACAGCCTTTTATTAAGATTCACAGTGGCACGTATTGAGGTTTAAAGTTGAGTTCATAAGTGCTGTGGCTGTATTTTAATGAAGGTGAAATGGGACCGCATTTAAGGTTACAGTGATGGGAGGAAAAAAAATCAGGTGTTTACAGTTAAGCTTAATATCCCACGCACCTCACAGCAGTCTGTAGCTTGGTGGCATAACAACTAATACGAGGTGCCACCAACTTTGCTCCCATTCACAGTTTCCTTTGCTTTTTCACTTGGTTTTGTCAACTGACTTTGTGTGAGCACTTGTCCTTGTTACATGTAATGCGGGCTAGGGCCTTGTCGATTCTCCCCGGTGGACTTTTTTAAGTTTTTTTTATTTAGACGACTTTTCATTTCACTGTACTGGCCCAGTGTACGGTCGAAAGCTTTACGACAATAAACACAGGATACCGTGCCACTCTGTACCTGCACAGCACTCTGGTGAAAGGCTGACAAACTCTAAAATACATTTATTGGACACACTCCCTAATGAAATGTGCTGGAACGTGCCATTGTCAGCGGCAGTTCCGTCAAGGCACATGAAAATATCAGTGCGTGAAGGTACAGCCCTTTTTATCACTCTATTGGGAAATGAGAAACACACTGTCTTTATGCTTGATTTAAAAATAACTGTCTTATTGCTTTATAAAATGCGCGTGATCTACAAGTGCCTTCTCTGCAATAGCTTCGAGATATTGTGACGTAACTACCACAGCAGAGAAGTGTGCGATCAAGCGCTATCAGGGAGAGTGTCTGGTTAACGTGCAAACTGTGAAAGCATGACAACGTGTCTCCAGAACGCTCTGCTTGTATTGAGTGTACTTAGTGTATTAGTCTTATTGTACTTTTTCAACATCCTTTGTTTCTCCAAACCATTCTTACTGCCGCAAAATGAATGTCCATTGCATTTTAATGCAATTGCTCGTTCTGCAAGCTTATAAGCCCTGCTAAATTTGCATTTTCAACAACTAAATGCGTGCAAGTGTTCCGAAGCAGAAAAGACTTATCAACTTGCCCCGTCTTCCTTGTGGATCTTCCTTGTTGGGGCGATCGCTTCTCCGGCAGGTTTGTTGCGGGGGCAAGTTTAAGATTTCCCGCATATTTGGGACTTGGCTGGCACTGGCACCCCGGCTCTGACTGGAGCTGGAGCCTCGGACGGTGGTGCCTCGAAGGTTGTCTCTGTGACCCTCACCACTGCTCCCCGTATCTTCAGGGAAGTAATCTTGGTACCCCGCATTTTCTTTGTATATATATATAGAAGCACATCAGAGAGGCCAGGTGATGTACCACGCAGCCCTGGAAAACATTTTGCATAATTTAAAGGCTGTGCAGTTATTTTATACACAGAGTATAATAATATAGCAAGAATGTAAATGGTACAGAATCGGCAGTTTTTTAGGTGCGTCCGACAAAAATGTTTTTCAATGCAGCTTGTACGTTCTATCAACAATAACAAAATCATAGTCAAACACATGACATGAAAAAACAAATTGCTGGAGTCAATGCCTCCCTATTAATATTTTAGGAGTATTTTTTACCACTGTGTGCGATCAGCAACAACGCTGCAAAATATTGTCTGTACAATTTTGGGGCACCGCTCCGAGCAACGCTATTACGGCTGGGTAAGGAAGGTCCAACCTCGTTGATTCAAACTCAAATTGGCCAAAAATGTGTTCAAATAAAGAAGTTCAATTTAACGAAATCAATTCAAATACACATAACTTTGGTTGGACCGCACCGTTACCTCGAATAAACCACAAGTTCGAAATAAGTGAGTTTGAATTAACGAGGTTCGACTGTATTTGAAAGTATTGTTACATAGTGGCAAGACTCAAACCATTGATGATTATGCATGATCTATTTACAATATTTACAAGCAGCCATGACAGCCCATGTAGGCTGCTTGCCACCCTTTTCCTTGTCTTGGATGACCGGCCATGACACCACGGGGCATTGTCCACCATGAGAATATACTTCACAGCAAATTTTATCTGTTGCAAAAGCCCAAATCCCGACTAAACTATTGCAGAGTGCATAGTGTGCGAAAGGGACCATTATCTGAAGCGTACTGTTCTTTGATCGAAGACAACTATGAAGCCCAGCCAGCCTCTTTAGGCGTAGAAGGTGCTGGTAACGTTTATAGCCATAGTGTTTACTTTACCGTTCATGACAACAACGTAGGTTTGCTACAAAAAATGCTGTAGCATAGTAAGGGAATGTTGCAGTTGTTTGACAGGGTTGCTGAATGCTACCAAGTAGGGACCAATGATAGGGTGCCAAAAGGAAAGTTTTTTATAAAAAACGGGGCCAAAAAATCGATAACGACAAGCACATCAAAGCAAAGTTTTAATCGTCTGTGTTTCGGTGGAGCAGACAACATAAAGGAGCGCATCACCCCATGTTTCTTTTCTTGGTTGGTCTTTTCAGCACCTGTTTTCAAAATAAATCTTTCTTTACAAACGGACCACTATTTTTACCAAATGCTTGCTTATGTGGACCGGGTACAAAATTTTCTCGGCTAAACGCACCACTTTTTTTCGCTAGGCCCCCCCCCCCCCCCCCGTCGTGACACGGACGTGGGCGCCTACACTTGCAATCAATGGGCACGCAGTTGTTTTCTTCAATAACAAAAATGGCATTCAAAAAGCAAAGAAACATGCTCGTCGCTGTCACCTACACTTGGGATTCTCCACCGGCATGAAGCGGTCGGCGGGGCTCCTGCTCACAGCTGCGGCCACCGCGGTGTCTCGTGCATAGGTGCCACGGTCCGCTCTGCCGCATTGTCGGAGCGCTGGGGCGAGCGGGCGACGGTTATTTTTCGCACCGCCGACCGCTTGATCTGATTATCAACGCGTCTTGCAGCGCATCTTACAGCAGGTGCTGCTTCTCGTCGTACTGCTCTTCAGTTCTGCACCTGTACGTAGCGCACAAACTTCTGAACTTGTGTATATGGCAGGTGATTGGCAATGAAGCAAACGCAACGCTTTTTGTCAACAAACGGAAGTGGTACATTTTCCAACTAAAACATCACTTACTGTTTTAGGTTTTGCGATCTTCATACACGAAGTGCGCCAGAAGCCGGTCGCAGCGATCGCGGATGGCGCGCACAGTGAAAACTCTTTGTGCAGGCTTCGATGTTTTAGATGCGGAGCGTCTTATGCTCGGGGGTATGTCCCGCGGCGTCGGCGGTGGTCCGGCGTCCGCACACCACGGTTTCTTGGCCAATCCCCCCCGTCTTATACTCGGGGGTATGTCCCACGGCGTCGGCGGTCGTCCGGCGTCCGCACACCACCGCTTCTTGGCCAATACCCCACGTGGGTACGTGCTATAGAAGAGGAACGACAACAACAACAACAACCACTCCGGTTGTGCTTGAGCTTGACTCCGTGATTCTTCAGATGAAGTAGGATGGAAGCAACAGCCCCGTCAGTGAGTGTGCTGACGCAATTAAGTGACAGCATCAGCGCAAACAGAACAGCAATTACACCCAACTACAATCCATGGAACGTGTATCGATCTCGTCTTTACCAACTGCAACAGCGACGACTACATACAAATGCTGCTACGCGATCCACTGACTGTGCACTTCAGCGACCATAAGGCCGTCATACTCAAAGTAAGAAGACGTGCAAACCTAAATAAAGACCTTTAGATACCACTTCAATCTCGTCTCACTCACGTATCTACGCATACAATAAGTAAAATTATACTCATCTCCCCGAAGGGAACCATGAGTAGGATGTATGAGCATTACGGGGTTCAATACATTTCCACCAAAATATGGCTAACAAACTAAATGGAAACGCAAACGGAACCCCCATGACGCTCCGCATCCTACTCATGGTTCCCTTCGGGGAGATGGGTGTACTTTTTTATCGATGGCAGGCCATGCTTTCGTATGATTATATAGATTTTCGGCGCAAGCTTCTTTTATTAAATCTATGTCGTCCTCGACCGTAAACCTCGGTCCGATCGCTTGCCCTTTGGGGTCGGACATTTTTCTTAATCACGCAAAGTCTCGCTGCTTGCGATAGCGACGTGAGCTCCTCTTTGGGCCAGCTTCGGGGCACCCGCTATATCAGCAAATTTCCGTGCGCGCTACACGCAAACTCGAAATCCCAAACACGGCTTGGGTTCTGCCCATGCGCAGTACGGCGCCCTCAGACACTTGCTGGCCCCAGAGTGTTGGGGACAGCTATTCTAAAACTGCCTACTAGTCGACCAAATTGAGGGGAAATCATTACTGGGAGTTAGTCGATGATCACCTGTCCATCACTTTGAGTTAGAGTTCTTCGAGTTCTAGCGTCTTTGCGTTGGAAACGGCTACATTCTTGATTAGCTCATTCAGTGGATCGACTGAATGAGATAAAGGATGGTCCAGGGTTCCAATCTTGAACTAGGCGAAACTTGACGAAAGATAGCACCCTTTTAGCTGGGAAAACGAGCAAGAAGAAGCATTCTGCGAGCTGCAAACATGCCTGCAAAGCCCGCCCGTGCTCGCTCATTTCCACGCCGACGCCAAAACGGAAATACACACGGACAGTGATACAGGCTTGGGTGCCGTCCTCGTCCAAAAACAAAGCGGTTGCAAAAAAAATAACTGCCTTTGCCAGCACTGGTCTGTCGAAGGAGGAGAAAAACTACTCAGCGTCCAAAAAAGAGTGCCTCGCTATTAATAGGGGAGTTCAAAATTTCGCCCATACGTGAATGGTAGACCGAATGGTCTATCATTCACGTATGGGCCTGTATCACTGTCCGTGTGTATATCCGTTTCGGCGTCTGCGTGGAAATGAGCGAGCACGGGCAGGCTTTGCAGGCATGTTTGCAGCTCGCAAAATGCTTCTTCTTGCTCGTTTTCCCATCTAAAACGGGTGCTATCTTTCGTCAAGTTTCGTCTAGTTCAAGATTGGAACCCTGGACCAACGTTTATCTCGTTCAGTCGATCCACTAAATGAGCTAGCAAATTTGAAGGATCCCTCTCGGCGTCTTGAGCGGTGGAGCTTGCGCCTGCAAGAGTTCGAAGTTACAGTCGTCTCTAAATCCTGCAGGAAACTCTCCGACGCGGACTACCTGTCTCGCGCTCCCGTCGACCGACCCCCACAAGACTCTGGTGAAGACTGCGCGTTCTTCGGTGTCGTGATGGAAAGCAACCTACCCGCCCAGCAGCGTGCCGTCCCCGAATTACGCGTCATGTTTGACTACCTTGAAGGACGAAACGTCGCCGTACCTAGGACATCAAACGCCACCTACAAGCATTCAGACTGAAAAACTCCGTTCTCGTGAAGAAAAATTTTAGCCCCAGAACGAGAACGAATTATCTTCTTGTCAACCTCGCAGACTTCGTGACAAAATTTTAGGAGCGTGCCACGCCAGCCCGTCTTCCGGACTTCTCAACACAGCCCGTACAATTGGAAAAATCAAGGCAAAGTACGACTGGCCCCGCCTTACATCCGACGTCACCCAATACGACTGGCGCTGCCGTGCCTGCCCATGATGAAAAACGCTACCAAACGAGACTCGCCGGGCTTCTGCAGCCGATCGCCGTCCCATAAAGGGCATTCCAACAGAATAGATTGGACCATCTGGGCCCGTTCCCTACATCCGGATCGGAGAACAAGTGGATTGTCGCAGTGAGAGACACCGTGACGCGCTACGCAGAGACCGTCGCGCTTCCGAGGGGGACTCCACAAGAAGTCGCAAAGTTCTTCATAAGCCAAGTTGTGCTGCGACATGGAGCGGAGAAGTCCTAATCACGGACCGCGGAACGGCCTTTACTGCGAAGCTGATGCAAACCTTATATTACGCCACAGCAACACGGAACACTGAAGAGCGACGGCATACCATCCCCAAACGATCGGACGAACGGAACATTTGAACAAGACGATTGCGAATATGCTGTCAATGTACTTCGACGTTGAACATAAAACTTGGGACGAAGTGCTTCCTCATGTCACGTTTGTGTACAACACGGCTATCTAGGAAACTACGCAGATGAAGCCGTTCGAGCTTGTGTACGGAAGACGGCCGACTACGATGCTTGACGCCATACTTCCGCGTGTAGAAAATGATGACCTCAGCCTTGACGTCCAAGGATACCTTCAGCGTGCGAACGAGGCCCGCCAGCTCGCTCGAGTTCTTACAACGGACCAGCACCTGACGGATGCCGGGCGCGACAACCTACGACGCCGAGACGCCGAGTACCACCCAGAGGATCGAATTTGGGTTTGGACTCCCATCCGATGAGGCAGACTCAGTGAGAAGCTTCTCCGACAGTATATTGGACCCTACCAGATTCTACGACGTGCCGGTCAACTTACCTACGAGGTGATCCCCGCTGGGAATTCCGGAACACCACGATGACGCACGCTGCCCAAAGTTATCCACGTGGTTCCCTTAAAACCTTACTATGCAAGATGACGGACTTTTTTTGTTGTTGTTTGCTCGGGCTGTCTTTTATTTTCGCATCGGGTCGATGCACTCTTAGAGGGGGGTAATGCCGAGAAAAATGTTTAGGTTTGTTTATTTGTTGTTCGTGTTTAATGCATGGCCATGCCCGGGTGTGTTATATGTGTCGCATGTGAAGCGCGTCTTCCATTTTTTATTTTGATGTCGCAAGGGCTATCTCATTCGAATAAGCAGACTGTTTCACCCCAACGTCTCTAGCGCATAATAATCTTCTTTGATCTACAAGGTTGCGGATGTGAATTGACGGTCCCAGAAACACTCGCGCCGAAAGATAAAAGCCTGCAGAGCAGACGCCGCGGAATTCGAATACCCGATGCTTACTTGCGCATGTCACTTTGCTGACTACTGCTTCACCGCATGTGTATTCTTTGAGTTGTTAGGAGAGCACAGTTTCGCTCCAATAATCTTGTTTTCTTTGACGACAACTGCATGGTTTTTTTGCTTCGTAACGATATTACAGATTCAGGCAGGCAAGGCACCGAATTTTGCTGCCTCAGTCGTAGTTTCTCGGTAGCAGCGGTGACGTATTGCCATGGACACTTGATGAGCACGGCTGATATCGGACGGCTAGCAGCCACGGAGAAATCGAAAAATGAGCTTGATAACGCTCTCTCGTTAGCATAGTGTAACCTACGTTTTGTGCGCATTCTACTGTTGGAAGAACCACTGATTTACCTTTAGCTTTTGATTGATTGATTGTGGGGTTTATTGCGCCGACGCAACGCAGGCGATGAGGCGAGCCGTAGTGGAGTGCTCCGGTATAATTTTGACCACCTGGGGATCTTTAACGTGCGCCCAAATCTAGTACACACGGGCGTTTTAGATGCTACGCTGAGAGGAACATCTCTTGCGGGCGGCCCTGTCCTTCCTGCGTCGTCGTTGTCCGCGTCCGCAAAGCTGCGTCTCTCCTCCGCTCACCCCCTCTCCTCTCGCCGTGATAGCGCGCCCTCTCCCCCAACATCTGTGGCGCACGCAGTGTGGAGCGCTCTCTCACTCCGCCGGTGGGCCGCGCAAGCGTGGCGCAAGCGCGCTGTGCGCATGTGCAGCGCCCTGTCGCTCCAAGGTCTCCTCTCCTTCGGGCGAGCTCCGCATACAAGCAGAGTTGCGCGCTTCCGGCCGGTCTCTCTGTCGACGGTGAGTCCGCGCTACGCGTGCTCTCCCTCTCTCTATCTCTCTCTCTCGCATTACCCGACGATTGCTCACGCAATTCGAGTAATCGACCCAACGGAAACGCACAATGGAACCCCCTTCAGCGTCGCACCACACCAGGGTTCCCGCGAGTGGAGGTGGGCCTAATTTTTTTGCTTTTCGCCTCCATCAGAAAAGCGGCTGCCGCGGCCGGGAATCGAAACCGCGACCTCGTGCTCTTTAGGTTTTGTCCTGTTTGTATTTCTATATGGTTATACTGTAACCCGCTGAAAACTTATATGTGTCAGATTGAATTGGCTTTTGGGTGGCGGAAACAAGTCAATATGTTTGTAAAGGTAGCTCCCTCGACTTCCTCTTTGCAAAGAATGGAAAATAAACTAATTCTTATTATTGACACAATACGGGTACTGACAGTAGCTTGACACTAAACCCATTATGCCATTTGGAAACAAGCATTGCCTTCGTGTATTTCAAAATTTGTAGCAAAACTCTAATCACAACTTATGAATTACTATGTCCCAATGCTTCAGACCTGTATGCTGAAGTATCGTGATAAATAGTAGTACGAGCAACGTTCCGCGTGGTTTTTATTATACCATCCGCATTCTATGCGAGGGGCTGCGCCTAAGCAGTAAACTAACGTTACGAGGCGATTTTCGCACCCTACGCCTGTTAACCATACACGGCCCGTTACCAGGTTGCGCAGCATGTACAGAAAACAACGCGCAACGTCGCTTGTATATCAATTTATTACCATTGTACGTTTTAATTGAGGTTATACTGGTCTTCAGGCGGAATTGGCAAAAGCGACCATTAAACGCTGTTCGCTTTTAAAAAAATGTTTCACGGAGCGGAACCACAACATAAAACAGTAGGCACCTCCACCGGCTCCCATGAGCTCTCGACGATATGTGGACATCACCCCTCGTCATGAGGCAGCCGAAAGAGTACACATTCATAACAAGAACTCGTATACTTAGTGTATAAGTGCACCCACACCACCCACAGAAATAAAAACAATCTTCCGAGAGTCTACGTTGCTGTTTCGCAGCTTTTAAAGGGCGTGAAGTGTTCTTTGGCGTTGTCATGAATGGCCGTATCACATATAGTTACATTATTGTGTTCTTTAGCCAGGTGTCTTCTCCGAGCACGTGTAACGTCGAGGCTCTGACCCCGGGATATCTTCACGAATGAGGCAACGGAAACGCTTGTTAACTCAGGCAGCGGTCAGCGACACGTGAGGGCTGGGTTGGAAACCCTTCTCTTCCGTTTTACCTCTTGCATTTAATCCATTCGTCTAGCGCAACGGGAAAGGATGGGCGAAGCCTCCGTAGGGGTGAAAGGTCACTCCTTTGTCAATTCCTAATACCGTGCGTAACGCAGTCTTGGCTGCTTCCTGGAAGCACCGCCAGATTTTCACTCCTCTTATAAAGAATACCTTCGCCCTAGTCATCGGCGTTACCAGTCCAAGCAGAATGATTTCTTCTACAGAAGTGCAGGAGCCTGTCGGTTCCTTTGGCTGTGTTCCATGATATTTTGCTTTGAGTAGCATGGTGCCAATACGTTTTCTTTGTGGGATGCACGTTCGCGACACGTCATTGAAGAAGGTCACCGACCTGCCCCTTAGAGAGGAACTTTTCCCCGTTTCTATTTCCTAACTCTGTCTCAACATCACACCACCTACCACACCCTACCACTCCTCTCTTTTTAATGTCTCGATCTCGATTCCATTTAAGACCAATATTCCCTTTTGCTGCCAGCATTTGTTCATTTCCAGGATACGTAACTAATGCACATAAAACGTTGCCTCTTTCGACGAGGATTCACTAACGCTTCAAAAAAGAGGGAGGGGGCGAATTTGACCACGACCCAGGTATTTAAATGACAAGAGGAAAAACATACTCAAACCGAGAGGCAAGCAGTCGTAGTGGCTCCAGGCCTCGCCAATTAGCGTTTGCCGCGTAATCGCTTAACAGCATGCAGTTACTGCTGTAAAATTGCTGCGGTAAAGAAAAAAAATCTTGGAAAGAAAAATACAAACATAGGAAATGTTGGTTCTTAACATGAGAAGTCGGTACAACGTAGAGATCCTCGGTACAGGGGAAGCCAATGTCAGGGATCACACTAAGAGCAGGACGAGATTACCGCTGGGGAAGATTGCAAACATGGCAGATATGCGATCCCACCCATTAGGCGCGGCAGCACACATACTGTCTTGCATTGCTATGTAATTTAACTGTTGCTATTTAACTTTTATCTTTCCCAATATTCAAACTAATAGCGCTTTGACTATGTACTCGGGTTAACGACACCGTAACCACTTCTACCCCACTTTTTTGTTGCAGCTGAGCGTGTATAACACATGGGAAGAGCCCCAGAAGCGCATAAAACTTCATACTTCACCCTGTCCATACCCAGGACGATCCCCACATGCCATCAGAGTAGTCGTAGTGATGGCGAAGAAGTCACGACAGCAACAGTTCTAGCATACCGCGCTGAAAGGGCGGAGAAGCTGGCCATTGCACATGCAGCCACCCCCATCAGCGCGAAGTGAAACGCCATACTTAAAGATCGTCACCGACTCCCTGATCGCTTGTGCTAACTACACCCCCGGCCGTATTTCCTCGAAAAACGTTGCTTCGCCCGATAAAAAAACGCTTTTTTCACTTCTGTGTCGTCTGGACACCACGACTCGCGTCTCTCGAGGGAAATGAGTCATTCACTCACTCACCCAAGCACTCCAGGCCATTACCAATGACGACAATGAACTACGGTTTCAGCCTCTGGTAAAATACATAAATAAAGCATTGGCTGACGATTACGACGCTTCATAATGCGAAATTTGAGAGTGACGTGAACTGCCGTTTCCTCGGCCACGGTGCGTTGTATAACGCCCGGGTAACGGCTCCAGTTACTATGGCGTTATTTCGTACCGCAACCGCTGCGGAGAATGTCTCGCACAGTCTCGACATACCGCCCCATCACACTTTCGCCTGGCATTCCTCCTCAGTTTCTCTGCCTGATTTATTTTCGGTGCCCTTTTCGTTCTCTCGGTTACAGCGAGGGCTATTGGAGAGGGACCATGCGAGTTACAGGAGCTTCCGCTTAAGCACTGCGCTGTAATGCTGACAATTGCAGTGAAGGGCGTTACAGTCGCACCCCCCCCCCATCGCTCTTTTCAAGATTTGTTTTCCCACTATGATTTCGCAATTAAACGTTTCATGAACCAATTAATCAGCGAATCAATAGATCAATAAATCAGAGGGCACGTTAATCAACCCTTGCTGATTTCCACGCCTAGGTAAAATTGACGAATCCCGCAAATTTTTAAAAATGTGGGTTGTGTTTCAGGCTGGATTAATATCTTGGCAATCTAGGCTAAGGAGTCTTGTCGCAAAATGCGAGATTTTTATTTTAGACAGCCAGAAGAATTCAAGGAGCAACACAATGCACCACGTAGTCCCGAACACGACTATTTCCGTCTAGGATTTATGCCCACCATACTAAGGTGATAAGTACTTTACTTGTGAAAGGTCGAGAATCAACGCACTTAATGTTTACAAAGGGCGGGCTTCGTACTGTTGACAACAGTATGAAGCCCGGCGACAACAGGGGTGTCGGCGATAGTTCAGTCTTCTTGGAGGGACAGAAACGTGAGGGCTCCACGTGCTTCTTCTCCGCAACGACATGCGAGAGGACGGATGTTACGCGCAAATTCCAGCGATAATGGGTTTCACGCAATATGCATGCGGTTCTTGAGATGACGTATTGTAGAGTCTTATTGTAGCTTCTCGAATAACTTTTAATATAGCAGACGAGAGCTATAGCGCATTTAAATTTCTAAGAGAACCTCGTGGCTTGGCTTGTTTTGGTGTTGTGGCTTATGTACAGGATGTCCGTAGGCATCTGTGCATTTTTACATTGAAATGAATAAGGAAAGGGACAAAAACACGCTCCTGTGCAAGCCAGTGAGGACATGACTGGAAGCCTGAGCGTTTATCTTTTGCACCGAAACTGTCTGGGGTCTTGTAACGACGAGTAGCGCGGCCACGCGTTTCATTAGCATGAACTGCTTCATGAACGGCGGTGTATTAAATAAGACAGACACCATCCTTGCATGCCGCCAGGCTGTGGACCTGTCAAACGTCAGAGAACAAACTGTTTGGCTGCAGTTTGTGGCCCTCTGCACGGAGTGGGAACGTGCACTAGCAGGTCTACTTCTCATGCCACAAAAAGCCCCCACCACTTCCACCACAACGGTGGCCCTCAAGTACATTTTCCGTCGCCCTCCCCCCCTCCGCCCCATTGGAATCTTCGCTTGTCAGGTGCGTAGGCCTAACTCCAAAAAAGTGGGTCTCCTCTGAACTGTTTCAGGCCGAAGGTCTCTTTTTGGTAGCTTGTGTACACCATTGCACAGCACAGAATACATTATTTGCCAAAACACATCACTTGATATAAATACATATACCTCTGGAAAATATACCGCTAGAAAATATATGGGAGAACAGCCTTTTCTAGATAGTTGAGTTACACTGGAAGTTTTTCTTTTCAGATGAGGATAACTTTTTTCTGATCGCAATATTTTTTTTAAGCACTCGCTGTTGTCATTATTGTGATTCATTATCGGCAATCATGCATTATTGTCATGTTTCAATTTTTATTGCCTATACAAATGTGTCATTTTTGAAGATCGTTTGAATGGGTTTGATGTGAATGCGAGCAGAACCTAAATTTGGTGCGCTATGCTTCCCTAAGACATCACGGCCATGACTGAGGCTTAATTAGATGCATGTGTTGCAGGGAAAAAATAGTTTATGGTATTCATGGTAGCAGTTGAAAACATGCACCGACACATCATGTGGGTCTCAAGCGCTGCGTGGGAAGCTGCAATCCCATAGAAGAGACTTCAGAAACAAAAAATTGTTTCACTTGTATTTTTGTTCAGACGTTCATCACATAGCCTTTCCAGCCTCTTTAAGCATAATTGTTAAAGCAGCGTTATCACCGTTTACGTCTCTGCTTCGTCACAGTATAGTGGAGGCAATAATTTGCCCTAGTAGCAATGAGCGAGCTGATCTCGGCACCTTTTTTTGCATACATGAACTGTTCATAATGAACGGCATCTATTTCTAAAGCAAGAATTGAGTTAGAAACTTAATCGTTGACATTGTCACTCTGCTGTGATGGTCACTTCGGCCATACATCCATGATAATGGGGTGTTTTAAAGGGGCCCTGAAAGGCGTTTTGAGCACACTAAATGAAGTAGCACAATCGTTAGATTGGGTCGTCAAGGTCATCTGGGTCAAGTATTATTCTTTTACGCGCAGCGGAAAGCTCACACTTTTGTTGCAAAGTTTGTCGCTTTTTTCTCACCCTTTCCTTCGTTTTTCTGGACGCCGCCATCTTCACATGTCTACATCATCGATTCCCAGATGTTCGTCATCAGCTAGACATCCTGCTATTGGGCGGCTTTTTCACGCACTTACGGCAAACAGATGAGTCGTCTGCTCAGCGTCGGCTCGCCGGCTGATCTGCCAGCGGAGTGTCGGAGTGCTTGGACATTTTACGACAAACGAAACAAGTGTAAACAAACGCTTAACCGTTCGTATTCAATGCAACACCGCCATAACACGACATGGATATTCTCTTACCTGAGTACGTTTCATAAAGAAAGCGTTGAAGCCCCGTGGCACTTCTTTCGTGCAATCGCAGAGACCGCCCTGAGCCGAATGCCCGGGTTTGACGGATACATTTTATTCCACTTCAAAACAATCAAGAGATGCGTTTCGAACGAACGCAACGTCACAACATGCGTTGCAAGTCTGAACCGCGATTGACCGACGATGGGTTGCCTCCTCCTGCCCGTCGTAAATTCGGCACTCACCTCGCGCGCGGTTTGCGGGGACGAACAGCAAGTCACTTAACCCTGGCGCGCAAGCCGAGATGGCTTTTAGCCACGCACACTGCACATACCCCATGCGAGGTTGAGTCGTACGTCGCTCGAGAAAAATAATCCAGACTATGGGAAGCACTATGCACCCACAGAAGCACAACGTCGCATTTCATCGCGAAACAAAGGCGTCCACAACGCACACACCATCGCCTCTTGTAATGCCAAACGCATCTCACACTTCCCAATGGGAGTGAGTGGTACGCCTGCAGTGCCCACATGTCGCGAGGTGGGCCCCGAGCTGAACCGGGATCACGACCCCGTAACTGACTTCTGGGGCGGTTTGTGACTTGTTACCAAGGCAACCGATGTTTGAGATTGTCAAAAAAATGGCGCTCGCTCCAGCGCTAGAAAGCTCAGAGCCGCGCAGGAGCATGTTTTGCCAACGTTGCGGCTCTCCACCACGCGTCGCCCCAAGCTGAACTGGTCTAGGGTGCCTGAATGTTCCTCCTCTCCCGCGGCGAGGAGAAACATCCAGGCACCCTAAACTGGTCCATAGGCTATGACTGGTCACATGATTGAATCGTTTTGTGCACGGGTTCTGTATCGGTTTAAAATGTATTTTTCAGACGCCGCCGGCAGGAATTATACCACCACCGCAAAATAAGACCCGGCACCAGCGGGGCCACATCTGATACGGCGGTTTTTGGATAAACAGTGCGCGGTGCATGAGGGGCATGAGGGACCGAGCGCATGGTCCTCCCCGAGCGGCTGCGAGTTCGCCGCCGATTAAAAGTGACGTGCTGCCCTGCAGCAACGCACACCGCGAAAGGGCAAGGCCAGGCCGCCGCACAAACGCGGCCAGATTTTTCGTTCGCTTTTCCAGCCTTGAGCGGAGTGAGGGATTGAAGGTGTCAACAAAGCTTGCCCGTAGCAGACAGCAGTATAAGCAGCGCGATAGCGGAAGTACGTCACCGCCGAGGAGCGCAGCTTCACGGGAGAGAAGGCTTCCGCGCCGTCAACAGCGGAGAGTAAGTTGAAAGGAGGAGGAAACACGGCGCGACGATAGTGCGCGGTTTTTGATTTAGGATTTCTCAGCTAATACTCATCGCTTGAACAAAATTCTTGCGGGAGGAGATTGCTAATACATTGTCTTATTTGGTTACATGTACATCCATGCATCGGCGGAAGGTATTTCAGGACCCCTTTAACGTTCTCATATTCTTTAATGGAGTGTGAACACCTTGCTCGACACCCTAATATTGCATTTAAAAACTTTAAAGGGTTAAGCCTAATGCAACTTGCTTGTTGTTTGCCTACTAAATTCCGTCTTGGAGGCACTGACTGTTACTCCTTGCAGCGAAATCAGCCGGCATGCCCTACTTTGATGATCTGGATGGACCTCTGATCGATGTCACTGTCTGTTTTTCAGGCTGGTTACAATAGGTGAGCATCTAGTTCTATACAATTATACAGCAATGCTATGACATTCACTGTGAAATTCTCTTACGAGAACTTGCCTAAATTGACCGGGAGTGAGGTGTTTTGTTCTTCCTATAGCACTGTATATATATATGCATGTCGACTTCTTCATTTCAGCAATTTATGGCTCTCCGAGTTTGGAATAAGTGGATTTAGAAGTATTGTATTTAACGTCTTTATGTAATGTTTAGCCTGAACATTTGCTGCTATGGTACATTGGACTGCTCAAACAAAAGCACGAAGGTGGGAGTTCTCAATAAAAAAGGGCCCATCTCCCCGCGAAGGGGACTCGAGTAAATGCGTCGCATAGGTTGTGGGTGTATTGCGTTAACGTTTAGTGTTTGGGCAGTTGGTGTTAGTGAATGCGTTGTATCAGCAGCTTGTTGACGTAGTTTGAATGAGTCAAGGATATAAGGCGCGTTCGTAGCCTTTCATTCTGTGTCCGTTTTGTGGCGCAGTGGGAAGAGCACCATGTACCTAGCGTTCCGCCCACAGGTAGTGAATGCGTTGTATCAGCAGCTTCTTGACGTAGTTTGAATGAGTCAACGATATAACGGGAGTTCGTAGCCTTCCATTCTGTGTCGGCTTTGTGGTGCAGTGGGTAGAGCACCATGTACCTTGCGTTCCGCCCGCAGGGTCGTGGGATCGAAACCAGGCGCCGGTAAGTATTATTTTTTTATATAGTGTAGGTGGAGGGGTGCGGACCTGTTGTTGAGAGCGAAGAGGGTAGCGTGATGCGGGACAGGAGGAGTGGAGCAGAGGGCGCACCTGGGAAGACTGTTGCGGACGCCGAGGCTCGACAACGCCGGGTGACATCGTGAGTAAAAGAAATGCTCTGCATTTAAACAGATAGAACTAGTATTAACAAGATGTGACATTTAGAAGTGAAACGGCCGCTTTATGTCCCCTTTTGGTGCAGGCCGCCGAATGCTCCTTTCCGCCTGTGAGAACGATAACTCTCTTTCCCTCCGGCGCGTCGCCTGAGGCCACGCTATCGGCGATAAGGTGGCGTTAATTTGGCAAGCGGCCACACAATCAGCCACCCGCGCTAGCAGTTCTTGGTTTGGCAGTAGTGTTACTGCACTTTGTGATGCTTCACTTGAGACACCTTGCTGAACAGGCTATACTCACATATTTACGTGGGTAGATGCTTGGTTCTTAACATGGGACTGCACTATTCAGCTTATTTAAACCGAAATTTTTGATTCTGAAGCCTGTTGGTGTGCTTTGAGCTTTTTATGAAGGAACTTGGGGCTGCTGATGAGGACAGAGGAATATACCAAGGCGGCGCGGGAAACCTTCATTTTTTCCAGGTTCGGCTCAATCTGCGATCAGCTTAATATTCGAACTGCGTTCACAATTGACAACTCTTTTGGATCCTAAAGAGGGCCTTGAGAAGAAAACATTCCCTAATATTCTGCATTCCATCAAACATCCCTCTCTCTCTCTCTAGCAGATTTGTTCTGAGGTTCTTCATGAGGTGGTTTGGTCAAATAAAAGGAAGGATGGGTCGTTTTCCTGCACTGGTTTGTGGCACAATATGCTGTAGTGGGTGTTCATCCGACATGTTTAAAAACATGGCGTACTTTGTCTGGTGGCTGGCTGGGACAATCCAGATAATGAGGAAACCTGCCTCTTCTACACAGTTGAGCACACTAACTTTCATGTTACGGAGCCGGTCATGCTTGAGGTTCCCGGTAAAAAACACTGTAAGGTGATAACGTCAGCCATGGAAAGCCCCCGCTGGAAAAACCAAAGGAGCCTGCAGGCGATTTCAGCGGCGCCGCCGGTTCCACGTTCACAGCCGATATCAAGGGCGAAAGTTTGGTCGACTTGACAGTCATAAATTACTTTTTGCTGCATTGATCAGTAATCAGGCTGCATCATGGTGGTTTTAGAGACCGCAAGCTTTGTCTCTCCACTTGAAGCCATTCTTTTATTCGGTTTATTACTCGAGTCTCCCTTGCAGAACATCCGACGACATTTTTAGTGTGCTTTGGCAAGGCAGCTTCAGCAGTTTTGTGCCCCTCACATGCTCGTAACCTTTACAGGAAGTTGCCTTCCACCACACTTTCCCACAACGTGGGTTCCTGCGTAGTCAGCGCGCCTTATCACTATTGATATGCTGTTCCATGACAAATTTGGCACACCTGTCTTCTTCTTGTGCGGCTTCCGAAAGGGTCTTTAGAGCTTGCACAACTCGGTTACTCTCATGGTGTTGAACTTTCTCTAAATTCATCGCAGGTTTGCTAACGTTTTTGCAAGCATTCGTTTAGTCTCTGCACTTTCACGTAACGACGGTGTGTGTTTCTTTTCGTCGCTTTAGGGCATCTAACTAGGTTAGATGTCGTCTGGAATTCCTCACCTTTCAATGTACTCTGTTCCTAATCTTCTAGAAACTCGCCTGAAGCTACGATTTCTTGCGTCTGGTATTGACTGGCTGCGCTTTGAGCATAGACTTCTCCTAGACAAGGGTGTTTTGCTTTTTCCCCACCTGCTGCTAACGCATGTTCTCTTGAACTTCTCGCTTGCATGCATGCTTCACGTGGGACGCAACGCAGAGTTCTGCACTCATTGAAACAAGACGCATACGTAGATTGGGTAAGACAGAAACTGAGTCGGCGTGGCTTCTGGAAGCACGAACTTGCCTTTCCTTTATACCTTGCAGTATTCTGCGGCGAAGTGAAGCAAACACAATAGGGTCCTGGCGCTTGGCTGCCACTGGCTGTCCTTGTCGCTCCCTTGTTGGGAAATGTTCAGGAGCCAGGCACTGCGGAAGTTTTCTTTCTCCGGCAGCTCTTGATAGCACAGCACCGTGTTTCGTGAGTCATTCAATTTGCAAAGGGCCACACAACAATGTTTTACGCATCGCGTGCGGTGTAATTCATATACATACTAGTAAACCTAACAGCAGTCCCGAAACAAATCGACGTCGCATGTTGACCGTACGACATCAGCGTAAACGTGTCAAGTTTAGGTAGAGTGCCATCTTTGCATGAGGCGGTGCGAGCAGGGGCAAGGCACTTTCTTCGCCCATAAGCAGTGCCCCTACCTCTTGCCGTGGCCAGTGAGTCTACTTCTCCTTTCACAGGAGTTCTTTTGTACGCGAGACGACTCAGCAGGCCGCTGTAAAGGGGAAGATCAAGCGGCTATGGAAGTCTCATCTGCATTTTCCACTCTTTACATGAACATGCTGAAATGATATAACAGGATACTGATTTGAAACTGTTTAAGCATCATTGAAAAGGTTCATTCAAGGAACAAAGAATATGTGGTGCGCACTTGCAGCATCCCATCCCTGCAGCACAGCTGGGTGGCAGTACATTGCACTGACCGGTCATGTATTGTAGTCTACAGATGAACAGTGTGTTCTAATGTCCTGGGTAGTCCGTAGGTTGCTAGACCAGGAATGCTATGTGTTAAATGAAAAGAAAATGTGGCTCTAAACAGACGTAGACTAAAGTAAGGCATGAAAGACACCGGCACCAACTTCCAACTGTTTATTAAAACAAAACCACACCTACTTATACGCAACAAAAAACAAATAACAAAACAAAGGTACAGTTCAACTAAAAAGTGTAAGAGGGGGGCAGGAGGGACAATTGTTGGTCTGCACAAGTGCAACATTAGTGAAAGCATAGCAAGATTGCGAATGCCTGAAGTTGACAATCCCAAGTGCGCGCGTATTTCAGGAGCAATACGGGCCGCAACATCCAAATGACAACTGCACAGTTTAAACTAAGCGGTTACTGACTGTCTTAATTGCGAAGGAAAGTTTGATATCCACCTCAGTGTAGCCGTACAGCTACTTAGGGAAGCTATACAGCTTTCTCAGAAGCATCGCAGTTGAACAAAATTTGTCCTTGTCCAGGATTTTTCTTCAACTGCAGAAGTTTCTGAGAAAACTGTATAGCATTCCTAACTAACCGTATGTCTGCATTGAGGTGGATTACAAACTTTCCTTCGCAGAAACGTACTCTACCTTGGGGATTTCTCTTATATCTGGTGAATTAACGGTTATTGATGAGGGGGTTTATATATCGCTTAATAATAGTGATAGCGTGCTGACGCACGTGTCGCCTGCTTTTTTTATAAGGATCGCCCCTATTAGCTGCCTTTCCTTTTCGTTTCTTTCTGCTCTTTTTAAAAATGTCATCTTTTCCAGTAATAGTTCACACCCACAGCTTTTGTAGTGGTCTGCTAGGTGTCTTCCCATCTTGCTACCGATTACAAACTAGTTGTCTCGTGCGTTCATTGAGGCAGCGGCCTTGTGTCAATGTACACCCTATCACACTTCAAAGGAATACTGTATATGGCATTGCTGCGCAGTTTGGCTTGTTAACATCAGGCATGTGCAATTATGTTACGGTTTCAAAAAGTGGCACTTATGCATACCAGCGATTGCAACGGAACCCCCCCCCCCCCCTTACATTTGTTAGTTGAACTGTACCTTCGTTTTTTCTATTTTTTCTTTGCAAGTCGTGTATAGATAAGCATGGTTATCTTTGAATGAACAGTTGATTGATTGATTGATTGATTGTAGGGTTTAACGCGCCGACGCAGCGCAGGCGATGAGGCGCGCCGTAGTGGAGGGCTCCGGATTAATTTTGACCACCTGGGGATCTTTAACGTGCGCCGAAATCTCGTACACACGGGCGTTTTTGCTTTTCGCCTCCATCAGAAAAGCGGCTGCCGCGGCCGGGAATCGAACCCGCGACCTTGTGCTCAGCAGCGCAACGCCTTAGCCACTGAGCCACCGCGGCGGGTGAATGAACAGTTGGAAGTTGTGGCTTGTGTCTATCGGATCTTGTCTTCGTCTACGTCTGTTTAGCGCCACATTTATTTTAATTCACGTACGAACCCACCCACTCAGCAACAAGTTGTATTAAATACTTGTTAAAAATAGCTGCCATCTGAGCCGAGTTGCCAATCTAATATAGCAGCATGTGCCTAGCCCTTAGTTCAGAACTGCGGCTCTGCACTACTGATAGAACTTAGACTTTTTGTGAAACCCACTTGTAAGGGGTTGGGATGAGAGAAGACTGGGTGATATGTCAAGATAGAAGGCTTAAAATTAGAGTTGTTCATTCTTTCACCTCAAAAATTGTTTCTAAATTAGCCGTGTGTAGTGGTTGATGCGAGGTTTCATTTGGGGGGATGAACATTGACGGAGGCAAAAATGGAAAATGCAAGAGAACGTTAAACTACGACAGATTCAAACTAAGAAAGATATTTTCATGTAGTGAACATAATCATGCAAGTTTCATATTGTTTCTATTTGTGTTTTTTTTTTTCAAAGTATTTTGAAATGGCTAATGTTAAGGGAGAAGCAAACAAGCCTCAGAAGCCTCTTGCGTAGGTTGTAACCGTAAAATATTTATCGATATTTTTATGTGGTGATAGAGTTAGTACACTACCCCCACCTTAAATATTTTATCACCCCCTCCCCTTTTCCTCCTCTATGTGCTTAAACAGCACACATAGAGCGAGCATCCCATCACCTGTGCTTCCAATGCGTAGCTGCCTCTGTCTGAATTTGCGGGGAGGTTGGACTGAATCGTGATTTGAGGTTTTTGGATTGCAGTGGTTTTTGGTGGTGTAAAAACAACTACCTCTGTACAGATATGTTAAATAATGACAACTCTGAATGCTAAGTATATACGAGGAGAGCCTCTCCCACTACTGCTAATGGTGCCACAATTCCTTCATAGCAACATCGCTTAGCGCACAGGTTGCATTGCTAAAATGTTACGACAAATCACAAGTACATAAGCGAACAATACAGCATTCTGTTATTACAAACACACTTCAGACCTTACCTCCAAACAGGTGCACTCAGAATCACACAGCCACAGCTGAAAAATCACACTGATGTACACTGGAACCCAGAGTGAAAAACTGCCTGCATAAGCGCAACAATTTCATTAGCTTTTATTTTTAAACTATAATTACGATTACGGCAAAAATAAAAAAGTGAGACCAAGTTTTGAATGCTGTCCATGTGATGCAATTATAAACTTCGTGGTTGTGTGATGGATTCAAGTGAGAATCTTAATGCCCCGAACCTACTCTGCCCATCCACTGCCCTGCTTGGTTTGAAGGTTGGATTGATGCTTTGCTTGAGGAAAACACACAGATACCGATGCAACCAGAAACGGGACAAACACCCCCCAGTGTGAACTGCAGTAAAAGGATTTTCTTAAAAGTAGGTGCAACAATACCCCCGTCCAGTCCTGCCCAACAAAGAGAAATTATCCACTCAAATATAAAGCACGGCTATGGAGATAAATTTTCACGCAAGAAATGTTGCTTTGGTGACAAATGGCCATCCTGCCTGCTGACTCAGTGTGTTAAGTGACTGTTTGTTTGTTTGTTTGTTAAAGGCCGGAACTGGGAATATCTGTTTGTTACCGATATCTGTTAAAGAATATCTGTTATTTATTAAAGATTTGTTAAAAATCTGTATTTGTTAAAGAATATCCGTTTGTTAAAGGCCGGAACTGGGACAAGTTTGCTGTATTCAAGCTGCTGCTAAAGCTATCCTTCCATTTCAAATCATCTGACTCCATTTGAATGGATGAAAATTTTGGGTCACTTGGCCTACCCACAGTTATATTTTTAGAAGTACCTATTCTCGAGGTTAGCTTATCAGTTGGGGCATTGCTCCTGAGCATTGTGTTCACTCTTGTACAACCCATTCAGTGGTGGATTTAAAATTTAATGTGTACAAACTATCGTTCTCTAGCCAATATTCTTGCTTAAGCCTCTAATTTGAGGAAACAAACTTCCTGACTTCACACGATAAAGGACTGAAGTTGAAAATTCGAATTCACTGGTTCAACAGGTTTATCAATGGATCTTTAGGTACTCTGAAATTAAAGTCCACGCATCTTTCACGCCTGAAGCGTAAAATAAGGAACTTGAAACCTATGCACAGATTTCTATTGCTTTCCTGCAAGAAATAATGCTGCGATGTGAACTCTCCAGGATATGGTCGTGTAGGCCTGACTGTGGATGCGTTCAATGGTAAATTGGATGTTAAAATTCTGTGGTTATTAGCAGTTACAAAAATAAGCCTCAAGTGCTGCTTAGGCTTACAAATACAAATGGACTTCTATGGAGCATATTTTTATGTCATACCCTTTCGAGGATGTAGTTGAGCCGCTGAGATAATATAGCGTGCCCAGAGGCCAGACGTTCCATTCTAATGGTATTTCTATTCTTAAGTGGCGTTGTGACGTCTGATATTGGAAAGGTAATGTTTTGAAAAGAATTTGAACAAGAGAAGAAACATAAGTAGGAAAACTGTGCAAACAGCCAGTGGGTAAAAATATGGTTGCCAGGCAGCTGAAGCATTGCGTCTGTGGTCACATGGATAGAAAACGTTTTGTGGCAATGTACATGATGTCGCACTACTTGTGCTGTCGACTGACAGTATCGGATGGTCCCTTGAGATTTCCTACAAAGGATAGTTTCAAAGGCGTCTCTCTAATTGTAAATGTAATGAATTGGGGAAGCATTTTGCATTTATGTTCTTAAAAGGAGGTTCAAGCAGATAAAATAGGGCAAAATTCAATTTTCTTAAAGGCCCGTTTTCTCAGAGGAGTGAAATGTAGAGTACAAGCTATGCAACGGGTTCATTTCTTAGCAATGTTACTAAAATCCTTTCCCGGGAAAGGCATTGGCACCATGCGATGCCGTTTAGAGCAGTGCAAGCCAAGAGCACCGTTCCATGGCCTGAAGGGAGTCCTAACAGGATGGTTTCCACTTAATTTGGTGAAAATGTTCTTTTTCTCCAGATTTTAGATTTAATGGCCTAAAGGAATTGCAAAAGCAAGAGACCACATCGGAATCACCATCTTAGAACGTCTAAGGAGGCATGTGAAATGGGCGTATACATTTGTATTGAGTTGACCTGGATTGTGTAGGCTTTAGTGTGTAACTCAGTTTTTTTTTTCTTTTCAGCTGCCCACCTGTTCGAAGATAGTCACCATATTTCATATTTAATTATAATACATTGAACTTTAAAAACAATTTTTTTGTGTAATATTTTTAGGCACCCAAGCAAAGACCTCTAAGCTCCCATAAAATGTTCGATAAGTTTTCAGAGCATTGTAGCAGGATAGCAGAAAAATGATCACGACATGAATAGACAGAGCAAAACGTAAGTTACGCAAGCTTACTTATTTGCTGCAAATCTTATTTTATAAATTTATTCGCAAAAAATGAAGTCAGTTTTTAATTAGCACTGCGTAGCCCCTTTCTTTTTCATGTCATCATTTTTGTGCAATTTCGCATACCTGCCGTCATACCATCACCCAACCTGCAGGCGTCGACGCTGCCATTATCAGCATGCCGTGAGCTACCGACGTTCCGACGTCTGCCAGCAAGCCGACATCCATCACCCTGTCATCGTGCAGGCGTGCACTCATCTGCCGTCATGCCATCTGCCGTCATACCAATACCATATTCCACCAGGTTGATGTTTGATGGGTTCTATCAAGTGCAAATTTGCAATAGCGAAAATATTCTAATTACAATACTTTTTGGATTTTTTTTAGTTCCTCTGTGCTTGTAATGTTTATAGTTGGTTTTTTGGCAGCCTGGCCTTAATCGTCTGCTCCATAGTTTAGCTTGGGGATCTAATGCTTGTGCCGGAATCAGTTAAGGTGAAAAACACGCCGCGGTGGCTCAGTAGGTGAGACATTGCGTTACTGAGTGAGCCCAAGGGCTTGGTTTTGATTACCGGCCGCAGCGGCACTTTTCGTAAAAGAAACAAAAGAAAAACAAGAACGACCCGCCGCAGTGGCTCAGCGGCTAAGGCGTAGCGCTGCTGAGCACGAGGATGCGTGTTCAATTCCCGGCCGCGGCGGCCGCTTTTTTTATGGAGGCGAAAAGCAAAAACGTCTGTGTGTACGAGGTTTTCGCGCACGGTAATGGTCCCCAGGAGGTCAAAATTAATCCAAAGCCCTCCACTACGGCGCGCCTCATCGCCTGTTTTCCGTTAGGGCGTTACACCTAACAATCAATCAATCAAAAACGAAGAATGGCTGTGCTTCGAGATTTTAAAGCACATGCAGATACCCAGGTTGTCGCAATTATTCCGGATCCCTCCCATGTTTCGCGCCTTCTAACGCAGGTGCGCCTTCAGCACGTGAAACATGGCAACTTGAATTATTTTGATCTCGCGGTAATGACGGGCTTTGCGGTTTCGGACACGGCTGGCGACCATGCCTGTTTAGCTTCGTAGTATACCGACAGTGCGTAAAATGCGCTTAGCTGCGCAAGCGTAGAACCTGCTTGAAATTCGTGTGCCACGGTGTCATTGCCCCTTCCACACTTCAAGCGCCAGTGTGCCATATGCCAGACTTAGGTGACGACTCGCATCTCGCTGTCTCAGCTGCAGTTTCCGGGTGGTATAGGTCAGTTATTCTTGCGACTGCTTGATGAGCACGGCTTATAGCGCTCAGGTAGCAGAAACGGGGAAATAAAAAAAATGAGCCTATTACCGACAACTGTCTTATCAAAAGAGTTGAAAGTTTTGCGAGTTGGTAAAGATGCATCTAAAATGAAACTGCGCGCAAATTAACAGGAACAGGAACCCATAAATACTGCACAAGCGCAGATTCGCAAGTGGTTTAATAATACACACAACAAAGTCTTAAATGCTAAACCACCCAAAGGACACGCCCTACTTGCGTCACAGTTCTCGGCGTCCTCGCCCTCGGGTACAGAAAAACAGTAACTAAAAAACCACAAAATAAACTTTGAGGCAGACGGACGGCGAAAACAGCAAAGATAACCGAATCACGCATGTTTGAAGCCTTCCCTCCCCCCCAACACGCATCTCCTGAAGAGGCACCGAAATTGCGATTACTGTGCATATGCGTATGCGACTTCCCGACTAAGCAAGGCGATAGATGGATTACTGATGCATTCCGAGCCAGCTTTTATGGTGTCACTGGCTTCTACAATTTCTCGCGTTTGCTGGTTCTTATATCGAGATAAAATGGCTGGGCGCTCAAACAGAGGTACACAATAAGAAATGAATGCGCGTAGTGCTGCTGAGCACGACGACGCGGGTTCGATTCCTGACCACGGTGGTCGCTTTTCAAATGGAAGCCAAAAGCAAAAATGCCCGTGTTTTAAAGATATCGGCACCCGTTTACGATACACAGGGGGTCAAACTTAACCCGGAGCTCTCCACTAAGGCGTGTCTCATCGCCTGCGTTGCATCGCCGCGTTCAACCACACAATCCATCAATTAGAAATGAATGCATCGCAATCGGAAGAAGGTGTGCCAGGTCACGTTTATCTTTTGAATAGTTATGTTCCTTTAGTCTTATATTGAAACAACGTCCCGTATGGGCAATACAAACTTTCCTACAGGCATGTGGGATCGAATAAAGGACACCTGCAGCACACGGTACGAACTTCATTTTCATGATAACACCACACGTCCTCTTACGGGTTTTTTTTTTACCTTTTTGTTCTCTTGAACAGCCTCTACCTAACTTAGTAGGAGCCCAAGACACTACGCTCGCGTCATACTGTCCTGGTACTTGTTTTATTCCGTGAGACATCTTGTTAACCTAGGGCACCATGCACGGCGAAGGTTTTGGGCTTCTCTTTTAGTATTTCGGCCTCCTTGTCTGACATTACCTACTTTACCAGTTTGCACAGGCACTATAAAATATGATCAGGAGAGTGAGATTTTGCTATCTTCTGGGCTTGCTCTAATAAAGTGGTGGTTTCTAAATGCTCTCAGAAAGTAATGGGACAGGGAGGCTTACCCATGTGTGATGCGGTTATCCTTGCTGTTTTCGCCATTCGCGTGCCCCAAAGTTTGTTTTGTGGCTTTTGTTGTTAGTGTTTTGCTGTACGTGCGGGTGAGGGTGTTTGCGCGGAGAACTGTGACGCACGTATTGCGTGTCGTTTGGGCGCTTCACGCTTGTGCCTCTAAGGTTTTTATGTGTGTATTAATAAACCAGTTGCGATTCGACGCTTGTGCTCTCGTCTTGTGTTCCCGTACCCGTTAATTTGCTTGCAGTCTGTTTTGTTGGAGTGTATTGGCCCCACGAAATTACGTCTGCGTCACGGTCGGCAGTGCAAAAAAATTAAACGTTCCTTGTAACAGTATCCCCCTACACGAGAGAACAGGGGAGGGTAGCTCGCAGTACAATAGCTATTACTATCCTGTGCTCATACTCTCCTCTGTTCATCCTCTCACGGGCTAGAAAAACAAGCTCCATGATCGTAACCACCAACTAGCTCACACCAACGCCACCTGTATGATCATTCCCTAACGCGTGAGCGAAAAATGGCCAAACAGCCACTCTCCTGCTTGCTCTCTCCTACCCTTTCCCGCTCGGTGGCCTTCCTGCGTATTTTTATGTCCGCTAGCCAGAGCCGCTTCTTGGAACGTGTGACAAATAGTTAGCAGTTTGCATGGCATTTCTGAGGAGGTGCTCCAACGCCTTCTTGTTTATCACTATGTCTGTCTGTCTTGGTCTGAAGCTGAAAATCCCGCCTGCGCTACGGAGGTCGCAAAACTACTTGTGGTGCCGCAGGCTGATGCCGGCTTTGCGCGCATACGAACTACGATCACGGCACCCGAAATGATCTGAGTGGTGCATCCCCCCTCAGTCTCCTCTGCATTTCGGCCTTAATTTGTCCACGCTGTTCCCAGTTTTGAAATTGAGGACTTTACTGAAGAAGCGCCCTTACAGAGTGGCTGGACGCTGAACTGCTTAGTCTTTTGTTTTCTATATTCTCTTGAATTTTACAAGCACGCGATATTTTTTAGAAAATAATGGTAGAAGCAGGCGCTTGAACAGAAAATGTACACGCATTTTGTTCTTCCGTAACTCCTCCGCAGAGAAATAGATGAGTGAAATACTGGTTCTACCATTCGAAAATATCGTTTCTGCGTTTGTTATTTGTCTATCTGGCTATTAATACGTTCTTACATTATTTCAGTTCCGCCTGCGTTGCAATTTCTGGAAAATGCAGTAGGTGTGAGCAAGCGACATGTTTAACGAGATCCCAGAGCACACCAGAAATAGCACCCAGTCATGGCTAAGACGTAAGCAAGCAAAACGGCCGTTGAGTCGTAGAAGTGGCTGCAGCGTTCGCAACTCGCGAGCAGTGACGTAAGGCGTGACGTCCGCCGTCACGCGCCACATAGCGGATGAGTGCCTCAACTCAGCGTCCCTACTGCTCCCATTGGTAAGCGGGTGGCGCGTTAGGCAATGTTTATACAGGCGGCATTGCTCACACCAATGCTCTGACGTTGTCATCATTTATTAGTGTTGGGTAAAATAGTGAAACACATCGTCCCCTCCTTCCCGCCTTCGTGCTTGCGTCTTTACTTGAAGTACCATCATCATCATCATCATCAGCCTATCTACGCCCACTGCAGGGCAAAGGCCTCTCCCATTATTCTCCAATTACCTCGGTGCTGTGCCAACTGTGACCAATTTATCCCCGCCAACTTTATAACCTCATCTGCCCATCTAACTTTCTGCCGCGCCCTGCAACGCTTGCCTTCTCTAGGGATCTACTCGGTTGCCTGTAATGACCAGCGCTTATCTTGCCTTCGCATTACATGCCCTGCCCACGTCCATTTCTTCTTCTTAATCTCTACTAATATGTCCTTAACACGTGTTTGTTCCCTGACCCACTCCGCTCTCTTCTTGTCCCTTAATGTTACACCTATCATTTTTCGCTCCATTGCCCGCTGAGTCGTTCTCAATTTAAGTTGAACCCTCTTAGTGAGCCGCCATGTTTCTGCCCCGTAGATGAGTACCGGTAAGATGCAGCTGTCATACACTTTCTTCTTCAGGGACAATGGTAGGCTGCTATTTATTATCTGAGAATGTCTGCCATATGCACCCCACCCCATGCTGATCCTTCTAATTATCTATGCCTCTCGGTTTAGATCTGGGGTCACAACTTGGTTTAAGTAGATATATTCGCTTACACTTCCACTGCCTCGCCACGTATCTCAAACCGCTGTGCTGTCCCGAGGTTATTTATCATTACTTTAGTTTTCTGCATATTAATTTTCAGGCCCACGGTTCTACTCTGTTCGTCCAGTGCGGAAAGCATGCTTGGCCTTTTCTCCCCGAGTTACTTAAAATGGTAACGTCATCAGCAAATCTGATTTTACTAAGGTATTCTCCATTAACCCTTACTCCTACTTGTTCCCAATCCAATGTTCTGAATACTTCTTGTAAACATGCTGTGAATACCATTGGTGATATTGCGTCCCCTTGTCTGATGCCCTTCCTTTAAGGTATTTTACTGCTCTCCTTATGGAGGATGATGGTAGCTGTGGACCCATTGTAGCTATCCTCTGGTATTCTTACATAATGCTCATCTACATCCTGGTTCCTTAACGCCTGAATGAGTGCTGAGGTTTCGACCGAGTCAAATGCTTTCTGAAACGTTGTAGTAGATTACCTCGAATCACGCGTGTCTCCGCCGTATGGTAGACCTGGCATCGAGGCACCCCACGTGGAGCAGTGGAATGCGGTAAAATAAATTGACTTCACCCATCCTCTAGCGTGTTATCTTGGGAAGAACGAGACGGGAGAGGAATCGCATAAAAGATGAGCGGGAAAGATAAGGGAGGCATTTATTTTCGAGGGGCGCCAGTCGACTATCATCTTTTGTCGTCATTTCCAAACGAAATCAGCAGGTACGCGGCCGATTTCACACAAGCCGAATTTCCCACGGAGTCGATGCCATGTTCAAACGCCGCCCCACCGGTACACGCTGAATCCAGGCTGCCAACGTCGAGACGTTAAATGACAAGGAACAACAACTCACCGATCGCGCACAGAAGGAGAGCACGGGCCGGACTCAGGCGTTCTACCCACTCTCTCTGTCACACAACCCGTCAAAGTTTGAGCAGAGAGAAATCCAATGGCCATCGTACTCCGTACGAGGCGCAAGATATTTACCACCTTGGCGCTGCACTGCTGCCTTGCGATCCAAGCGACGCGTAACAAAAGGCCAGCACACAAATCATCGTGCCGCGCGTGCCGACGCTAGGCTTACGGAGCAACACAGCGCCAATTCAGCACAAATTCAAGTCCAGATGGAAACACTTAGGTTACGCTCAGTCGAATAAGTCCGGCGGTGTCCTCAGTCTCCTCCCGGTAACTAGTAACAATTTATACCTTTTGAAGCGGTACCGGGTTGCGGAGCTCCGCTTTTCACAGTTGAGAATGGTTGAGAACTGATTTTCTCCCTACCCTTTTGAACCAGGAGCAGCAAGCAGATCAAAATCTGTGAGATCGGAGCAGTGTTTCCAACCCTCACATTCGCTCACTGCGCGTAGAGACAGAATACCTGCTCTGAACATTCGAGAACATGCCTTTACTTGTTCATACCGCTACGATTCTCAAACGTCAGTTTCATACTGTTCATTGGAGTTACATGTAAGGTTACACTGTCGTTTAAATAGCGTTGACCTTACTTTACAGAGAGTGCAGTCAGGCGTCTCTGATGAACCGGTTCCCTATACGTCAACACTTGAAACAAAGCACTCTTTACAATTCGAAATCAGAAAATCTTGTTCCAACGAACGTGAAAAGTCAATAATAAATTACGATGTTAATTTGTGGTCATGTCGGCCCATTAATAGAATAATAGCACTGCGCTATGACACCATATTGTGGCATCATAGCGGGCATTGAGGAACTATTTCTGTGCACATTTAAATGAGCTTTGTACAGCTCTATGATGTTATTGCTTCTTGTTGCGCACACAAAACTAGCAACCTCAGCTTCTACTACACAATTTCAAATAGCTTATCAGAAAACATATTTAGTCTCACTATTCAGGTTTACGGTGAGGTAAACAACGCCTGCATCTTTCTCCACTTCAAGGTCCACATTGAATAATCTGCAATGAAAGGGCAGAAATATTAAACTGGTTTTGTTTTGCAAGATGAAAGAATATTTGGAGAAAACAATACCCCCTGCTAACAAATTAGACTATACTGAGTGATCTGAGTGTAGGATTCCGTGGCTATCCAGATTTTAATTAATTGACTAATAAAGTACGTTGTTGGGCTTCTTAGTCGATCATTATTAACAGATGTATAGCGCAAAAAGACGCACGAGGACGAAGCGCTAACTTGCAACTAGTGGTTCATTGAAAGAAGCACACATTTATAACAACAGCGTACATGATAACAGACAACCTACGCGAGACATATCAAAACAAGAAAAAGATTTTTGATACCCTATTACACAATCTTATCGCCCCCTTCCCGAGCGACGGGCTTCCCAATAAGAAATATCTGTTGCCGATAGAGCAATTGATGCTGGAATATCGCATCCTTCTCTGGCTTTGTCAATTTCTAGCGCTTCCACTATTTCCCTGGTTGTTTGGTTCTTGGTTTTGAACAAAATCTTGCACTCTGAAAACAAAGGCACGCATCCACAATCGTGACAGTGCTGCTCAATGTGGCCCTGTTTCCGCCGCACGTTATAGTCGTGGTCCCTCAACCTGCCGTTCATGCATCGACCAGTTTGGCCTATGTATTGCTTGCCACACCGAGTCGGAAAGGAGTACACCACGCCTTCTGCGCACAGTACGAACAGGTTGTCGTGCTTTAGCGATCACCCTTTCGGTTTATGGCCAACTGGATTCGTCTTATTGCAGAGCCGCTATAGTTCATTTGGTGCGGAAAACAAAACGTCGACCTTGGCGCGCTTCCCAATCTTTTTAGTTTATGGGATATCCTGTGGAAATATGGTATAGCACTCTCGTATTGCGCGGTTCGTCAGCGTGTTGTGCGTGCCCCTAGTTTTTAGCATCATGTTTAAGTTTTGCGGCCAACCCTTCACCCACAGAAATAAGTAAAGGTTCTGGATACCCCGAGACAGACAGACGTTCCTCTAGCTTAGTAAAACTTTCTTTTATCGTGTGAGCGCATGCTTTTTCTAGAGCGCTGCTGAAGCACAGCCGCACAATACCCCTCTTAACGAGCTTCGAATGCGCATTATCTGTCCTTCGTGTTTTTGCGCTATACATCAGTTAATAATTTATTAATTGAACTGACCCGGTTGATAACAGATATAATTAATGTCAATGCAAAGTGTTGACGGGCAATATTTGAGGTTGAGATTGGATAAAACTTTTCGCGGGTCCTAATTAGAAATTAGCGCACCTATACCTGAGTCGAACAAATGAAAATAGTACATGGATGTCAGGATACTCGCGGCGTCCAACCACTTGGAAACAAATACGACTTCTTCCCTTTGTCATATTGACAGAATACACGGTCCAGCTGAAACACCGATCGAAACAAGGCATTCCAGACACAATCGCTGAAAAACGTTCTTTTCGTGGACGGGGCCGCCTTTTTGTATGCTTATCTACACCAACACACCAGGTTAGCCACCTTAGTTGTGAAGTATGTTTATTCCCTAACGAATGGCCAAGATCCGTTTAAAGGTTTTTTGTTCACATAAAAGTAAACTACCACAATACTAGAGTCTCTGTTCGTGTGTACAGCACACACGGTGGCAAAGTGTGTTTTCTTTCAAAAAAAAAGTTTGAGAGCACGTACTCGAACAAGAAAATTCAATCGGCGTGCTTCAACAAACAGTATGGATTGGATTGGTATTTCGTAAAGTAATGCAATCAAGACGTCACAACCACGTGCGCAAAATCTGTCTAACATACAGCAGGTCGCGACGAGGGCTGTCTCATTGCAGGTATACTGAAAATCACCTATTATGGCATTGTAATGTCACGCAGATCGCTACCGGTTGCGCTGGGCGCTAGAAAACAAGATCGATGTCGAGCAAACAAGCTGAGCAAGCTGCCCACGTCTGCCATTGGTTGAGCCCAATCTTCAGGTATAGCAGGCGTTCACATACCTTGCAAGCATATGTGAATGGGTTTCCTGTGAAAGCGTCTAGCGAACTGGCGGCATTGAAGTTCAATACCGCCGCGGTTTGCTCTCACTGTTACGCTATGGTGTTGTAGAGGATTCGTTGTTATGTGTCGGCGTTCGCGCACTTTACTGGTCTGTAGTTCGGTTGCGATGACTACGGGGAAATTTTTTTGCGACCGCGTATCTTCGATTCCACGTGATAAGTTTACATTACGCTGTAGTACCTAGGGGGAAAACAAATGAGTGCTTTACTCAATGCTAATGGTAACGTTTTTTTTGTTTTGGAAGTGGAAAAGAACAAGTTTACGTTATCTAACACATGCAGGTGCATTCTCACTTGTTGAAAACTTTTTGATTTCGTCTATAACATCTAGGGAAACTCTCTCAACCTTCTTACATTCACTTTTTATACCACAGAGACAGGCTTAATATTAGCTTTCTGGGGTGTCTTCTGTTCGTGAGTTTCACTCTTAATTAGCTGCGGCTTGAATACAACGTCCTTACTCTCCTTTTTTTATAATGCAGAAAGATTGACTCTCCGTCACAATGCCACCAGTATTGATGTCCAGGGCCGGAGGAATAACTATAATATTTTGTTTGCAGCTAAACACTACTTATTTTATAAAACACCTGGCTCTTTCAAGCTAATATATTTTAGTAGGATTCGTTCTGCAATAACCATAAATTTTCAAGTTAAAATATTATCTCACTGATGTTTGCAATAACCACGAAATATACCATGCTTCGCTTTATTTTTAGGTGTATCATCTCTGACTTACAGGACGGATTTTTTTAAGTTTAAAGCGCCGACGCAGTGCAGGCGGTGACGCACGCCGTAGTGCAGGGCTCCGGATTAATTAACGGGCGCCGAAATCTGACACACACGGGCGTTTTTGCTTTTTGGCTCCATGAGAAAAGCGGCCGCCGCGGCCTAGAATCGAACCCGCGTCCGCGTGCTCAGTAGCCCAACGCCTTAGCCACTGAGCCCCCGCGGCGGGTAGCCTCGATTTTAGACAGAGGGTGCTATATTTGCAAATGTTGCTTTATCACTAGCAGCAAAATATTTGACAAAGCGAAACTGAGTGATTGGAACCACACTTGAAAGTCACAGTCGCTATGGAGGTCACCCTTTGCAGCAATAAACTGCGCGACAGAGAGGACAACTATACATATAGTAAATCATCGAAATCATCGAAATCATCGAAGAATTTAAATTACGCTTTTAAATTTATTTTTTAAACAATCCAAATAGCCTAAGAAAACAAGCAGGAAATATTGAAAGAGAATAAAAGTAATAATGGAAGGAAATGCCGTCTATTATTTTTTGTTTTTCGTTTGGTTGAAAATGTGAAACATTTCACGTTTGCAATAATACATTCTTTGTGTCGGGCTGTTTTTTATTAATATTTATCCCAGAATATATCGCAGTACCTCTCCTACAATAAATAGGTGAGAATGGAATTTTCTTGTTCCCAACAACCACTTGGTACTCCCGTGATACATTGAAATACGAAAAACGGAGCGCGTGGCTTTCCCTGCATGCCGCGCATCCTGGCGACGAGCCACGTATGCGCAGTACGATGAAGATACAAGTTCGTGGCTAACAATGGTATGGAAAGGCCATCGTCTTTCTATCGGCGGTTGGGAGACAAGCACGAACTAAAATAAATAAATAAATAAAGCTGCTATCGCCGTTTTCACCCAGTCAAACGACGTAGATAAATCTAGCGTGAGCAGGCGGTAACACAAGCAGGTGGTAGCAATGCGGCTGTAACACAAACTAAAATGGTCTCACGCTGAAAGATGGTGTTTCCGTACCAAGGTTGGACTAGAACTCTCCTAACTTGTTCGTACTGTGAATACGTGTGCTTGTAGCCAGTATGCTTGGCATGTACTGAAAGCCAGAGCTCTGTTGTTCGTATTTCAATGCATCGCGATAGCACTTAGTAACATTGACGAGGAATATAATTTTTGGTCTCAAGAACAATAGGTAATATTACTCGCGGAGCTATCTGTAAGTCTTACCACGTAGCAATGCTGCACCCGAACTTTTTAGGGACGCTTCCTAAAGCGCTTTGAGGGAGAAGGCATGGTGGTACTTAACGCCTACACCAGTGCGCCATAGTTGACTCTGTTTGCTCGCTTTTGTTTCTTAACTTTTTTGGTGCGAGCGATGTCGGACAGCTTAATTTCAGCTACACGTTTTCAGTGTCTCAATCATCGCTATTATTTGATCGTGCTTTGGAGCGAACGACTTTAAAAACAAGCATGCGACACATTGTAAATCTTCTTTGAAATCAGAGTCCTGCCTGTTTGAAATACACTGGTTTTAGGATTTTTCTGGCGCGGTAACTTGTGACGCGGCACGCATTGCTTTTGCTTTCGCTTTATCGCTGCTAACGTGGAAAGATTGCGGAGTGTGGACTACACCTCCCGCCGCTGTAGCAGACGGATGTGTAATGTTTACGCCCAGACGATACAAAATTATAAGGCGCGCCGTAGTCGATAGCTCCGTGTTAATTATGACCACCTGGGTATCTTTAAAGGAGCGAAGAAGACAAAACACAAAATTGGTTCATTCAAAACAAAACGACGGCCTCGTTAGAATCATACTGACACCTGTTTTAACGTAAACTTCGCCCAAATAAGCAATACAACTAGGAAAAAAGGGAATGGCCCTGCTACCCACTCGCTCATTTCTCGCAACAGAACCTACGGTGTCATATTGCCCTGCTCTGTTTTTGGCAGAAGCCGGCAAAAGCAAACGAAAATTAGACGGAGATTATAAACTTGCAGAACTTGATATTTGTGCTTAAATTTAGGGTACATTGTCATTAAAGCAATAAGAATGGCGGGACAAACAGTGGAAATTTTCGAGAGTACATGTAAACAGAAGTACTGATGCGTACTATTGTTGGTACTGCGCGCAGTATGCTTGGTTTAACTGCACAGCACTGAAGGGCGTTGGGGTTGTCTCAGACTACACCGGCCGATTGACGCCAGCAACGCTGTCTGACGTGACCATATTTGTCGAGTGAGCACTATGTTTCATGAAACGGTTATTTTTTCCCAGAACAAGAACAAGCCAGGTTTAAATACTGTCACAAACAAACCAAATGCAGAAAATGGCTTGCCCTGGTATGGTGGCGCCATCCAGGTTCATTAACATAAACAAACGCGCGAACGCCGCCGTAGGGCACTTCGATGCCAGCACCGCCATAGAGGCTGGAGCGGGAGGAATAGACTTTATTGAAGCCATAAAGGACTTCAGGTAATCAACCTGGGCTGGTCCCTACGTCCACGGTCCCATTGGTCCTGAAGGCCTCATCCGCAATGAATATTGCCGCGAACCATACATTGGGTTTGTTTATTTGTGTTTTGCTTTTACCGCCCGTCTGTGCCGGTCTGTGTTATCTCTGCGCCAAGGAAAGCGCGTGTTCAATTCTTTCTTTCTGTGCCGCATGTGTTATCTGTTGTGATAGGGAGAGCATTCCGATCTAACGTGAACAGCCCAGAATAATCTTCTTGGGTCTACTATGTTCTCGATGCGAATCGACGTTTCGAGAACCACGCGCGCCAAAAGATAAAAAGCCTGCAGTGCGGACGCCGGGGCATTTGATTCTGCGACGCTCGCTGACGCAAGTCACTTTGTTGACCGCTGCTTCGCCGCCTCTGTATTCTTTTGAGTTGTTAGGGGAGCACAAGTTCGCTCCAATAAACTTGTTTCTCCTGCACGACAACTGCGTCGTCCTTGGCTTCGTGACAATATCAGCTGGCGCAGACCCTCCGCGACCGAGGCCCTGATAGCCGTCTCCGAGCGGTTGGGGTGGTCTCCCACTCGTGCAGCGTCTTGAGCTGCCGGATTGCTGGGACAGGCAAGGACCATGTGGTAGATGGTGCCACTGGTCTGTTGGCAGTTGGAACATGCGGGTGAGGGGTAGAGCTGGGGGTAGAGCAGGTTCATTCTGGATGGTGTCGGGTAGGTGTTGCTCTGTTGCAGACGCCACTTGACTTCTTCCCCCTTGTTAAGCAAATGATGAGGTGGTGGTAGAGTGCGCCGCTGCTCTCGATAGTGTTTTGTAATGCGCCTAAAGGTGGTGAGGGGGGTAGGTGGGTCCAGCTGCTCTTCCGGATCTTCGTCCCCCTAAACCACGGCACGGGCGCCAGCTTCTTCGTGTGCCAAGTGATGTGCTCGGGCATTGCCTCTAAGAGTGGGCAGAACAGCAGCAGCTTCGGCATGTTGCTCAAACGGCGCTTGTTCTATCTGCAGATTTTCTTCGCTTTCACCAGGCCTGCGCTCTCGGGTACTGCTCCATCACGGTCAACTACTTTGGTGTCCAGTCCTCGACACGTGGGTGCCAAGCGGGTGCCTGCCGACTGCCCTATCACCCTTGGAGGTGATAGCCTTGGTGCGTCCGTTGGCGCAGCTGATGGCGCACCGCGTGCTCTGTTCTGGGCCAACGTCACCGCTGATCATCCAATGATGGACTGCCCCAAGATTACGTCATCTTCGTGCCCCAGTATAAAGGTCCGGAAACCTTCAACACTCTTCAGTGGGCAGAACAGCAGCAGCTTCGGCATGTTGCTCAAACGGCGCTTGTTCTATCTGCAGATTTTCTTCGCTTTCACCGGGCCTGCGCTCTCGGGTACTGCTCCATCACGGTCAACTACTTCGGTGTCCAGTCCTCGACACGTGGGTGCCAAGCGGGTGCCTGCCGACTGCCCTATCACCCTTGCAGGTGATAGCCTTGGTGCGTCCGTTGGCGCAGCTGATGGCGCGCCGCGTGCTCTGTTCTGGGCCAACGTCACCGCTGATCATCCAATGATGGACTGCCCCAAAATTACGTCATCTTCGTGTCCCAGTATAAAGGACCGGAAACCTTCAACACTCTTCAGTGGGCAGAACAGCAGCAGCTTCGGCATGTTGCTCAAACGGCGCTTGTTCTATCTGCAGGTATGTTACCTTAAGAACGCCTACGGTATTCGCTGTGATGATCGCTTTATGCTGCTGCTCTACTGCCCCAAACGTTTTTCTTGTTTGAATGTTCTGTACAGTTTTATCTGCATTCTCTTGAGCGGGGACGTTGAGTTGAACCCTGGACCCCCTAAACCTGCCCCTTCCTCAAACCAATCAAAGCATGGATCACCCGCAGTAACTGGCCCCTCAACTCGTTCCAAAACTGATACTTCCCCCGCTCCGGAGACGACAGTCATGCTTGAAAGGCTGCTGGCTGGCCAGAACCAGATTGCGAAGGATATTGCCGACATCAAGCAGTCTTTTAATTCTCGTTTTGAAGAACTTGAAACCCGCGTAACATCCTTGGAATTATCCATCAGTACCAACGGCTCCAAACCTTTGTGCGAAAAACTGAGTTCCGAGGTAGCTTCACTGAAGCAGTCCTTAGCAAGGCTTGAAACCAGGAACGAAGACTTAGAAAGCCATTCTCGTAGGAATAACATTTTAATACACGGTTTACCAGAAGATTCCAATGAGAAGAGCGACACACTTCTGTCAGAAGTTTCCAAGCTGCTAACGGAATCACTTGAAATTCCCTGTCCGCACATCGAGCGCTGCCATCGTATTGGTAAGCCACGCGATGGACGTCCTCGTCCAGTCATAATGAAGATTCTGGATTTTACTGAAAAAGTTCTTGTCATGAAAAATGCATCAAAACTTAAAGGATCGGATTATCACATAACTGAAGATTTTTCGTTTAGGGTACGTAATATACGAAAGAATCTGTTCAGCGCTACGTTGCCTTTCCGCAAAAATGGTTCGACAGTCAAAATACGATATGACCATGTCTATATCGATGGCAAACGCTACGTGTGGGATGAGCATTTGAAGTCGATTAGGGAAGACAGAAGCAGTTCTGTCAATATGACTGGAGCATCTGCAGTTGCTTCTTCCTCTTCCCGGTGACGGACAAACAACGACTGTGATAGTAAGCTAGTGGTTTTAAATCTTAACGCTAGAAGTATTGTCAATAAATTTCCAGACTTGCTTGCTCTTCTGTCCGTATATTCACCTGACATTGTTGGGATTACTGAAACTTGGTTGCATGACGGCATCTACGATTCCGAATTCACCCCTCCCGGATATATCGCAGTTAGAACTGATCGTCAAATAGGGAAAGGAGGGGGTGTTGCTTTACTCCTTCGTCAAAGCCTTAAATTCTCAATCCTGCCCTCTCCCTCTGACATAGAATCCGCCTGGTGTAAACTTCATCTCCACAAGCAATCTGTAGTAATAGGTCTTTTCCATCGCCCACCCGGCTCTCCAATTGATACATTGCACAACTTAAGCCATTTAATGCTGAGTCATAACCTTCAACACGGTAACTTATTGTTAATGGGGGATTTTAATGTCCCAGGCATTGATTGGTCCTCGTTAAATTACTCTGGTAGCGACACTGCAATTGGGCGCGAGTTGATCACCCAATCTTTGAGTCTTGACCTTACCCAGATAGTACACTCCCCTACAAGACTGACTGCTATCCTTGACCTAGTTTTTGTGAACTCTAGATTGATGCAAAATGTCACCTATGATATAATTGATGGTATCTCGGACCACAAAGGTGTTCTTGTTTCAATTCCCTGTTCATTACCTAAACCTCGTACCGTCTATACAACGTTTCATGATTTCAACCGGGCTGACGATACCTCTATTATCGACACTTTAGCTGGCAATTTTAATACATTTTCTAATCTTAATCTCGATGGTGATGTAAACATTCCTGTAAAAAACTTTGAAAGTGTCATTCAAGATTGCATTAATCGCTTCGTTCCTCTTAAAACAAAGAAAATAAACCTGAACATTCCTTGGATGAATCGCGACATTTTACATGCATCGCGTAAAGTCAACCGCTTACGGCGTAAGAAATCATCCACCAATGGTCAGAGCAGAGACCGCTTTCTCAAGGCCAAAGAGCTTCTTCATGCCAAAATTAATAGCGCTAAAGACTTTTATTTTTGTTTCCAGCTGCAGGGTTTATTGAAAACTAATCCACGTAAGTTTTGGCAAACAGTTTCACCTACTAACACCACACCGACCTCATTTGTTTCCGGAGGCCAAATAATCTCAGATACTAAAGAGATATCACACGCTTTCAACACGTATTTTAACTCAGTCTTTACGGACGATAACAGTGTAATTCCTCCGTTTTCGAATGCTCCTTGCTATTCTCCCATTACCGATGTTTCAGTGAGTGAGCAAGGGATTCTGAACCTCATTTTGAACTTAGATACTAAAAAAGGCGCGGGACCGGATAATATCCCGAATGCATTTCTCGTTCGCTACTCACTTTGGACATCCCGTTACCTCACCATCATTTTTCAGAAATCGCTGTCCACCGCCACTGTCCCTTTAGCATGGAAACATGCGAAGGTACTTCCGTTCTTTAAAGCGGGCGATCGACAACTGTTCTCGAACTACAGGCCCATCTCTATAACCTCACACTCATGTAAGCTTATCGAACATATAATTTTTAAACATATAATGGAGTACCTTGAGTCAAATTCCATACTTTCAAAAGTTCAGCACGGTTTTCGTCGTGGTTTCAGTACTGTAACGCAACTGGTAGAATTTACACAGGACATATCTCGCAGCATGGACTCCGGAAGCCAAATAGATGCCATATTCATAGACCTTTCAAAAGCTTTTGACACCGTCATTCATTCTAAATTACTGTGTAAATTAAACGCAATACTAAAAAATCCTTCTCTTGTTCAATGGATTTCTAACTTTCTTTCCGAGCGCACACAATCTGTTTGTTTTAATTCTGCTGAATTTTCTACTATGGATGTCTCTTCAGGAGTTCCACAAGGCTCAGTCCTTGGACCACTGTTATTTCTCTTGTATATTAATGATCTTCCGAGTAACATAAATTCCAGTATACGACTTTATGCAGATGATTGCGTGTTATATCAAGTAATCAACTCGCAAAACGATCACCAAGTTCTCAACGAATCATTTGCTAACTTCTGTTCCTGGTGCAGTAAATGGCAGATGAAAATTAATTTTAATAAGACTGTTATACTAACCTTCACTACCAGCATATTCTCTTCCCAGTTCTGCTACTCGTTTAACAACTGCACGCTGTCTAGGGTAAATAATTACAAGTATCTTGGCGTTATCTTCGACAATAAATTATCATGGGCGAAACACATAGACTACATAACTGCTAAAGCCTTAAAAAAACTTGGATATTTTCGTCGTGTTTTAGCTAAAGCTCCTAAAGATACTAAACTCATTATGTACAAGTCATTATTCCGCCCAATAATCGAATACGCCTCACCCGTGTGGAACCCGCACAAGCAGCTCGAAATTAATAAAATCGAATCAGTTCAAAGAAAAGCCATTCGATTTATATGCCGCTGTTACGACAGACATTTTTCGCCCACCTCTGCTTTGCTGTCTCTTAATCTAACCCTACTTGCCGAACGCAGGCGCATCGAGTCGTTAAAATTGTTACATTCTGCCGTGCACTCCCCTTATAGCGATACTCATTTCACATTTTCGAGACCATTATCAACGCGAAGCCATCACTATCTTAACCTGACATCAATATTTGCCCGAACCGATATTTTCAAATACAGTTTCTTTCCCCGCACCATAGAGTGGTGGAATGCCCTGCCTGGCTCTGTTCGTGCACAGCCGCAGCAGCAATTTTTGACAGTGGTCTAATCGCAATAATCGCAATAGTGTTCACGTCATCACTGTCTTCCCATTGTATTATAGTGTATGGCGCCTCTGTAAAATATAACTGTTTAAATTTTGCTACTGTATGTGTGTTGCTTTCGATGTAATTAATATGTATTATTTGGTTTTCTTGTTTTATTTTTCCTAACCCGGTGTAGATACATTACAATGATCCCACATCTGCATTGTACAAAAACTTTTGTACCCACTCCTGCTATAACCCTCCCTGGGTTGCTGTATTTTGAAATAAATAACTAAATAAATAAATAAACTTCGGTCTCAGTACGGGATGGACTCCAGATGATGCTGATGGTCCGCTTCCCTTCTGGTGGGTAGTGGGTGTCGAGGATTTGATGAGCATCAGGGCAAATGGGACCCTGTAGGTAGGCATGGCAGGCATCTTAGGAGCCGTTGTAAATGTAGCGAGGATGCTGTATGATGGCTAGAGGGATGGCCACCTGCTCACCGATCAGAATTTCTACGCTTACAGGGGTGCGAAGAGAAGCTACTTTCGAGTTGTCGTCCCCAGTACATGCCATGGCTACCACTTCACCTGCGCAGACCAGGGCTGCGTCTGTGTAGGCTACTCTGTGAGGGGCTATGTACTGAAGCATCTTGCTGAGAGCTTTGGCGCGTGCTTCTCGCCCGCCCTTGTGCTTCGTTGGGTGCATGTTTTTGGTATTGGGCGGACGTCGATAAGGGACCTCCAGGCAGGTGGTATTTTCCGGGGTGCTTCTCCAACGTCGATGGGCTTGAGGTTCAGTTGAGTAAGAATGGTCTGTCCTGCTGGTGTTTTACCAAGTCCAACTAGTTGGTTAACATAGTGAGCCTCCACCAATTCTGCAAGGGTGTTGTGGGCGCCCTTCTGCATAAGTATCTGCGTTGATGAAGAGGCTTGGAGATGCAAGGCTGTTTTTGTAACTTTCCAGAGTATAGTTTCCAGTCGGGTTGCTCAGTTTTTAAGATTCATGTAGGGAGTCACGTAGACTGCCCGGAAAATGGCGAAGGCTTGTACCAGGCGGAGGGTGTCCACTTCCCTCATTCCGCGATGTCTAGTCGTAACTCTCCGGATCATGTGGCCTAGTTGGTCTAATTCTTGAGGTTGATCTGATGGGTCCATGTGTTTTTGTTTTGAATGTGGAGACCCAGTATATGGACTGGCTTGCATGCAGGGTATACCTTTTGGTCTTCAATGGTGAGGTAGACTTGTTGCATTGCAGGGTATTCAGAATTGCCTCTCTTCATAAACAGAAGTTCTGTCTTTTGAGGTACAGATTTGAGGCCCATGACATGCACGTTCAGCAAATATGTCTGCGGCTTCTTGGAGTGTATCTTGTAGCTTGCCCAGGGCGTCTGGTTTGGGCGTCTATAAAGTAATGTCATCTGCACAGAAGGCTACCTTGAGGTTTTGGATGTGTTGTAGTTTCTACGGTAGGTGGAGAAGGGAGAGATTTAACAGGAATGGAGAGAGGACTGCCCCTTGCGGGGTGCCCCTGTCGCCGATCAGGAAGGTGTCCGACTCCAAACCACCTATCTTGATTTGCGCTGTGCGTCCTGTTAAAATGAGCGAATGTAGTTAAAGGCGCGCTCACCTCAGTCAGTGCTGTTTAGTGTGGCAAGGATCTCCTCCTGTAGCACGTTATAACAGGCGCGATTTAGATCCAGTGCCAATATACTTCTGTAAATGTTCCGGTTGGTCTTGTAAAATATATCTTCTTTGAGCTGAAAGAGGACGTCCTGGGTGCTAAGATGGGGGCGGAAGCCAACCACACTGTGTGGGAGTTGCCCGGTTTCTTCGAGGACGTTTTGTAGTCGGGAGTGTATAATTTTCTCCGTTAACTTGCCCACGCAAGAAGTGAGGAACTTCGGTCTCAGATTTTTCGATGGTAAGTGGTTTGCATGGCTTCTGGATGAAAGTTACACTTGAGTGTTTCCATTTCTCGGGAAGGGAACCCTGTTCCCAGGCTTTGTTCATATCTAGAGGGTGGAGACACCCATTGAACGGTCCCATAACGCCGCAATTGGGTCAGTCTGCTCCACGCGTTGTTGTTTGCGTTTCCCACGAGACCCAGAAACGCAAAACAGATAAGATGATTCAATCTGCGTGAGTAAACTGCGGTGCGGTGATAATTTTAGCGTAGTTTTGATACAAGACTTCTTTCGCTGTGAGCGAGTGACCCAAAATTGCGGCGCCAGCGTATACGTGTCTCCACCCTGTACGGCGGACGCGTGAATCAAGGCACCTTAGTCTGCAGAGCAATCGGTTGATCTGTTTTAATTCCAGACCACGAAGACACGATTTAGGAGGAAGCAAAATGTCAACCTAAATTGATGAATTTCTCAGTGACTAAAGCATCGTTTGTATCCGGACAAGCGCTGGGGGCAGAATAAAACACGAACTTTTTCGAATAAAGCAAACCTGAATTTTGTCTTTATGGCTCCTTTAATGTGCTCCGAAATCTCCAACTCACGGACGTTTTTTCTTTTCGCCTCCGTCATAACAGCGGTCACCCGATCCGAAAATTGGACACAACACCTTATTCACTGCGCACAACACCTTATTCACTGCGCGACTTGTAATGTCGAGCTTCGCAGTTGGAGGGGCCATTGGGGTCTCTGGACGTGGAAACAGTACAACGGACAATACACATCAGAATGCGGTGAATGAAAGGCGTGGGTTAATGAGAATTTAAGGAAAAAACATTGCAGTGCTAAGCACTGATTACCAAATAGACCTTTTCGAAAATTATTAGCATTTATACATAAAATAACCTCCAGCGGTTTCTTTACACGGTCGAATACCGACTCGCAGAACTTTTCATCGTGCTGCTATATCAGGATAGCAGATTATTTTGCTACAGCTTCCATACTGTGTTTTTGCCGCCAACTTTCAAGAGTTTCCTTATTTGCCTTCTCAACTTTAAAGAGTAGCCTTATCGAGTAGAAGATATCAGCGACACGCTTGCGCGCTAGGAAATGCCCCCACCCCTCCAAGTTAATAGCAAGCTAGCACAAACTGGCTACAAAACGTACATTCTGCGTATAATTCCCAGACGAAAAACGTGGCTACAAAGCGACTTGAAAAATACACCCGCCATCGCGAGAACGTCTTATATCTCAGCTAATGCCCGGCTGTCTCTACCTGTTCTAGACAACCTAAAACCGATTTTGTGAACGTGGAGAAAAGTCTGGTTTAGAACACAGAATTAAAAGGACCTGTAAAATTCGTATTAATTCGAATAGGGGTGTATAAGACGTCTTGTGAACGCATTCAAATGGTTTATATCTGGTCGTCGGGATACAACTAATATCTCTCTGTGGTATTGCAAGTATACAGGCAGCCTGATAAACGACGATCACGTGTCTTTTATTCTGCATTCTACGCACCATTCTCTAATGAAATAACAAAGTGCAGTGCGCGAAATATACAACGCACCTCACTCCATCTGTATGTCACACAATCTTCAAGATAGTCGAAACACAATTACTCCAAACATTAATTGAATTTACCGCAACACACAAACACTGTAATATATGATTTAGGGTTAGATTCTGATTAGAATTAGTGTGAAAAGAGTATAAATGTCTTCTGAAAATTTCGGACTTTCTCCCATCGGTCGGTCGGTGGCGTGACAGCGGTGATGAATTTATAGGGTGTTTCTTTGAAAAGGGAAAACGTAAGAAAACAAAAACCAGACCACGTGGGTGCGACAACAGGAGAACTCTAACCGGTAAACACTTCCAAAACAAGCTGAGACCACACCAAAAAGAGAACAATGACCGCTGCAAACCCAATGGCCAAACTCTGCATAAGTCAAAGGAATTTTCAAATCGCTGTTTAGTGGAAGCATACAAAGCATCCTAGCGAACTCCGAAGAACACGGAATTTTTAACAAGTCGTCGCTGGGGGTGCCCGCGCAGAATGTGTTCCCCACGCTTCGGCTTCACATACGTCGACGCATGAATGTCCATTGGCGCCATGGACAAAAAAAGCTCGGAGACAGCATGGCATCATTCAACCAGGATTCGCAAGCCCACATCCGTTGAAGCCACCCCCTCGCTGTTTACCTTTCCCGAGCCGCCGGAGTCAACGCTACCAGGTGACCCATAATGTTTTAATTTTGTTGTAGTTTAATGCGGCCGTTTGTACAGTTAGAACCTGCGCGCTCTCACAAGGCGCCGTCACGTAGCAGTGACGCCGAAGGTCGACTTGGATATTTTTTAAGAATATTCTTCACACATACCCATTGCCGCCGTCTCCTAACTTTAGTTCCTGTATTGTTGGCGCAACCGCGTCGGTGGCGCACGGCTGCTGGCTCTCTCCAGCCGGTTTTTGTCGAGACATGCACCAGCGATACGCCCCTGCTCCTTATGAAGTGTCCAGTGCTTACTTTGACTGCTCGTGCAAACGAAATCTGTCGCAGAAAAATAAGCAGGCACGTGCTGTACGTCCTTCGCCTCTGCAGGCGTTTGAACCAAAGAAAACTCGCCGGGCGTTTATAAAATATGGTCGTATAAGAAAAAGATGATCGTGAAAAACTTCGAAAGACAGCTTACTCATCGAGGCTCCGATAGGTAAAGTTGAAAAAAAAGGGTGCCAGTTCACCTGCAAATTCATTCTAAGGAACGACTCCTGCACAAGCACTAACCGTCATATTTTAAACGAGTCTCCAGAACCTTGCACATACGTCCAGGTTGGAACCAAACTCCAAATGTAGTACCCAATGTTATGTGACGCGTAAACCCCAAAAATTCAACCAAACGCCTTAAGCACTATTCTCGAGCGTACGAATTTATGGTGAACTGTGAATCCCGGCGGTCTTTTCTGGTTGGCTTATAAGTTTGGTCACGTGCTTTGGGTTGACAAAGCGGTCGTGTGTGCTTTCGTGACTTTGACGTTCCATGACGTTTAGTGGCACCGGTTCTAAAATTTACCTTATTGCTCTTTACCGAATGCACACAATTCTTGGCCGGCGATGAAAAACTAGACGAAATGCAGTGGACTCGACAACGTACGCCTGTCTTTGCTATTGCACAACAATACGGCTTGAATGTCACACACTCTGTGATTGGCTGAGAAGGCATGGCGTAATTTAAACAGGTGGCGCGAACGATCGTGGCATACATTGGCAACTTCAGGCTGCGTAAAAGTGACGCAATGCTACGCAACAGCTTAAAAGGGGCGGTTGCTGCCACAGTGACAATGGGTACCAAATCTCACCGGTCTTCGGCGACGTGAATTTGGAGCAGGCGCAGCTTCGCATGACGCGCGGTTTAGGGCATGTTTACTACCAAAAGAAATAATAGTTTTTGCTGTTTCCAAGTCAGCGATCACAGAGCATAGAAATAACGCACGGTACTTTGCTTTATGGTCGGCGAATACCAAAAAAATATTGTTTCGCGTAACAGCAACCTAAGAGGTACAGTACAGGCCTCTCCATGACAAAGAGAACCTAATACATGGCCCTCGTCCACACTAATCCTAGTAAACTGCTGGGTCAAAAGACCTAACGCTAGAGAACAATAAAATGGAAAAGTGGCTGTTTTATGCATTACTGTGCACATTAAAATCAAACTTGAGGAAGGAGTGTATTGGCGACATCGGTACGCTCCGCGGTTATCAGGCGCAGCGGTTCGCTGCCCTTATGAGTCATACAAGCAATGGTCGCGACGATCTTTTCCTGTGATCCAAACTTGTAAAATGGCAGCAGACGATCGCGTCGCGGCGGTGGCCGCAGGGAAGGTGATAACGCAACAAAGCTTGCGTTGGAGCACAGAGGTCTACTACGTAACTAAAAGCTGTTGGAAGAAATACATATTTTCGGTAAAAATATTGTGTGATGTTCTTTAGCTCAACGTCCAACTTTCGCTCGCTTTTGGATCAACGTTACTTGATCGCCTTGTGGTGTTGATGACAATTTTGACCGGCAGAATTGTTTACCTTGCCAGCCTCAGCTACCGCCTCCATTTTTACAATACATGCCAAATGTTTTTATAATATTTATGCGCAATATGTGATACCTTGGTTGCGATCTTTATGAGTGAAGCGTCAAATTGAAGCGTCAACTGATTCCTATGACGAGAACACTTCGAGAAAACGACCACAGCGGTGCTCAGATAAAACAGGATTACCAAAGTGCGCATTTGCGACAACTACGAGGCAAAGATAAACCGCTCTTCCCGCAATCGTTTTCAGTGCGTCTAGCTTCGTCGAAAATCTGTTTCGACCAATGTATCCTAGAACTCGACGTTTTGAAGACATTTGGTACTACCTAGAAATTGCTACCCGGGAATTGGTTCCTTTCGGCGACGTGCCTGGTACCGCATTGTCTGCTGCCTGTTCATCGACCGCAGCGTTGACAACCGTACCGGCCCGCTTCGTCACATATCAGCTAAGGCCACCGGAGCCGTGGCCAGGGAATTTTGTCAAAGGCCGTACCCTTATACCGTTGTTTTTGTCGCTGGACGGGTTTGCTTAAGAAGCTTGTGTGACGTTTTCCAGCGTTCTTGCAAAGTGTATAGGAGGATTTAAGATGCCGTAAAGTCTTATGTAGCGAAGGCTTTCTTAGTAGAAACAATGACGTCCATTCGACAAAAAGTGTTTTGCCCTACATCGGTTGGTCTACCGAAAAGTATTGATTCTGGACACACTGCTCGTGTGCGAAATGGGCCTTCTGTTGCGTCTGCGGAGGAAAGAAAGGGTTAGGAGAGGCCCTGACATCACGTTAGTGAAGCCGCACCCGCCATGTCGATGAGCGCACTGACCCCAACGCTCTTCCCCAGTCTCCACTGCTGTCTCCGGTTCGATAAAATCTTCGCTGTTTGGGCACTGGTAGGCGACTTTGGCTAGTTTCGGTTTCGAAAATGGGCGCGATCCTACCGGCATGGTCTTCCACTGTGGCCCTTCTCTTTCTCTCAGCGTTTGTTTCTTTCCACAGCGTCCATGCTTCCGTGCCTCCTCATGCATGCGGAACAGCTCGCCAGCGCCAATATATATTTTTTTCTTTCTCTCGGCGCGCACAGCGGTCCAGTACGGTGCGTGCGTGAGCGAGCTGGCGTGCGAAGGCTTGTGCGGGTTGCCTAAACGCCCCCACGTGCTGAACGTTTCGCTGCACTGTAAAATATATTCGAATGTATTCTAAGCATGAGGCCGCGGAGGAAGGAGCGTCACCAGTCCTGCGAAGCTCTGTGGTGCAGCAGCACATGGCGAAACAGTTCGGCCACGTTTCTCGTGTACTCCAAAAATGACCGGTAAAGAAATTAGCTTTGTTCAACTTATAGTGAATTAGATAAAAGCCGACCGACGGCACTCTTCTCTTTTCATAATAATTCGCGCATGTAACGTGAATTTAATGAGGCATCATAGTCGTCTTGGAGGGGAAACAAATGTGCAAAAATATTTCAGATCTGTAGGTGTGCGCACACTCTTGCTCGTGGGGTGAATTTGTGACGGCATTGCCGTCTTATGATTGCCTTAGTAACTGCTTGAACGCTGATTCAGGATTCTTATCAATCTATTTTTTGTTGTTGTTGTTTCGTGCAGCAGGTGTGAGGCTTGGTTAGGGCCGCAAGTGGAGGACGGTTTGCGACTTTATTGGACGTTTCTTTCGGTGATTCTCCTCAACCCATCCAAAGTCATGACGCCGCACCTGCTCGCAAAGAAAGCTCGCTCAACTGTAGGCGATTCTTGTCGCTTACTGCGTACCGACTCCTACGGCGACTGGTGGCGTGGAGGTGCTGCACCATAACCAATTTCTCCTACGCCATATTGCTCCAAAACGGATATTTGCGGCAAAGCTGCGGTGAAGCGTTGCTTCATGTCCCCTGAAAAAAACTACGCAATACCGCGGTGTTCAATGCCAGTCGATTTGCAAGGGAAGCAGTGGAAGGCCAACTCGAAATGCATGCGTTGTCTGCAGCCGTCCAGGCAAGCGTTTGGCTCATTAAATGAGAAAAAAAACAAATTGGAATGGCCGGCTTTGTTGTTCAATCTAACCTGTGTGCCCGCGCCTTGTCACCTTATCGCAAGCGGGTTTGCAGTTCCATAGTTTTAAAGCCACAACCGTCGTTACGTATCGGACAGGATGAGTGGAGAGTCGCTGCCGAAACACGAGCTATAGGGTAGCTTGTGACAACCTAGCCGATATTTGCAAGTAATGAGTCCGGTACTGTCAGGGCGAGACAGCTGCGAATATTTCGCAGTTTTGATACAATTTTGTTTTCCTGCGCCAGGCTGCTCCAAAAGCTTGAAAATTGCAACAATTGCGCCAAGCTGCTCCAAAAAAGTCAGAGCCAAGAACTTCAACGCTCCAGTCAGTTTCAGTGAAAAAAAAATGCTTTCTGACTGACTGCTTTTCCACAACCTCCAATGTGGTGCTGTTTAAAGGTTTAATCATTCAATAAAAAAACGCATAAACTTGTCCCCGAGAATGCTTTTTTATGATTTTCGTGTTGTGCATGTTATATTCTGTGACTTTTTTAAGTCTTGCCATCAAAAACCATTTTAAAGTATGGTAGAAAAAATGCTTATGTGTGCTGAGGCAATGAACTACTGAGCGCCGCCATCTTGGTGTGGTGAAGATTGGAAAACATGGCCGCCGGGCGATGAGTTGCTCGTGGTTTAGGCAGAGTGCTCTTCGCCGATTTCTACAGTGGTTTTGGTTATGGGGGTGCCTGGGTTTACATTTAGTCCTTTTATCTGTTGCCGAAGTTGCGCGACTCTAAAGACAGGAGTTCATAAAAAACAAGATGGTGTCAGCGAATTCACCGTGTTTCGGACTTCAGTGTGAGGCGCGGCCCGCCATGGTGGGTAAGTCGTCTTGATGCTCAGCACGAGGTCGCGGGTTCGATTGCCGTCCGAGGCGGCCCCTTTTTTGATGGAGGCGAAAAGCAAAAACGCCCGTGTGTACAACATCTTGGCGGGCGCTAAAGATGCCCTAGAGGTCAAAAACTATCCGGAACCATCGACTTCTGCGCGCCTCGTCGCCTGGGTTGCGTCGGGTGTTAAACCCTACAATCAATCGAGTGCGAGGAGCGGTGCGTGCTGGAAGCAAAATTTCGAACTCATTGTGGTGTTATAATGCTCCGTGTTATGGCTGCCTTTCACAGCGAGTTGCGCGCGGCGGAAATGGGACGATCGACGAGTCACAAGTGGCGGCACAGGCTACATCGCCGCACTATGTTCAAGCACTCTCTGATAGCGCGACGGGGTATTATTGCGCGCTAGTAATAACGATTCATCTATATAAAAAGAAATTTAATTGCAAAATGGAGGTGGCTAAACATACCAACGTTACTCAAATTACGAGTGTAGTAAGCGTGCACCTTGGGGATTGAAATGGGAGGACTGGTTGGGTGCGATGTCTCTCACTGTTAAGCGTCTGACACAGCCAAGAAATGAGGCACGGTTTGAGCCATTTGATGCCCAAGCAATATATTTACAAAGTAAAACCTCAAACAAACGAAACCATAGCAAACAAACAAGCATATCACACTAAACAAAAGAAAACAGGTACAACCTCAAAATACCAAAAATCTAGTCAAAAAGTAACTATAATTCATTACTGTTTATGCCAAAGTCAAACAAATCCTACCGCCTGTAGCACGACGAACCTGCTGCGACGGCGATGACGCGTTGCAGTGGGTCGGCTGGCTTACGCGTTGACGTACATAGCAGCACGTCGATATGGCTCTTGCTGGTCGTCAGTGGTCTGGATGACAGTGGTGCGATGCCACAGGTTCCTTGAGGAGCACAGCTCAGCACGAGGCCAGCAGTGCAATCCTGCTGGAAATTGGTAGTCCCGAGCTGCCCGCTGCCAACGGTGCGAGGCCGCTTGTACGTTAAAGGGCACGGCCCGACAGGTCACCAGCGGTGCGATGCCGCGGGTGCGCTGTCAAGAAAGGGCGCTTTTAGGGCTCAGGGGGCTCAATACCGGTCCGCCAGCTCTCCTAATGGTGGTGGCACTACCACCAGGAAGCCCCGATGCTCGACCCGAGCTTGCCACCATTCAATTCAATTCATTCAGTTCATTTATTCAGCATACTTAACAAAGAACCACACGAATGCTAGGGCAAGGACAAAAAGCCGCCATGCAGCAGCTTGACAGAGGTCCTGGCCCCTGAGTTTGGCGACGTGCAGCGATAAGCATGATCGAACAAAAACACAAATACAAGCTTACATCGAACTTAGTGAAAGAACAAGCGTACAACCAACACATATACATTACACCTTGATACAAAGGTTCACAATGTTTCTTAAAACAGACAGGAGACAACAACATACAATATTTCATATCTTTAATATCATTTGCAACAATGAAAATATATAGCCGAAACACCCCTATCAAAGATCAAGATATGTGAGCACAATATTATTGAAAACAGTGTTACCATTATCAACATCATCATCATCATAGCTCTGAGAAATATTTCCGGACTTCTTTGTATGCGAATTTGGCTCCATTTTGATGCTTATTCAAACAGATGGAAGATTATGGACGAACATTTGTAATTTATAATTGGTACGAAAAAAGGTACATTCCAGACCACATGCCTGCGTGTTTGTATATTTGCACTGTGATATTGTGCATCGGCAGGGGAGAATAAGAAATGTCTGGTGCTAGCCGAACAAAAACAATACGTCTGTATAAGGCGAAATTCATAAATGTGTTCTATTTTGATTTTGTTATTTATTTTAAATGCATCCTGTGTTGTATGGAGACGTTCAATATTTGCAATCAGTCGAATCATTTTCTTCTAGAGGCGGAAAAGTTTCGTTATGTTAGTCTTTGTTGTCGTGGTGTATATCAAGCAGCAGTAATTTAGTTTGGGATAAAATAACGCATAATAAATCTGAAGTTTAACCTTTAGTGGAAGTAACAAATGGGATCTAGAAAGAGCTGCACAAAAACCGCCTAGAGTTTTCTACAGAGACATTCGACATGGTTTTGCCAGCTCAGTTTGCAAGTAACACCGACACCAAGAATTTCGTGTGCGTTAACAATTTCTACAGGTCTGTCGTCGATGTATATGGTTTTTTATTCTTAGCACAGAAAATTATAGCTTTGGTTTTTACAGGGTTAGTGTTTAATTTATTTAACTTTGACCAAGTTGTTAAGTCCTTTAGTGCTAAATTGCATCTAGGGATTAGATAAATGTGTATCCGTTCCAGTAAAGAGCAAAGTACTGTCGTTCGCATATATCACATGTTTTATATATCCCCGCAAATGTCACATATACCCGTTCACCAATATTAACCATGTCGTTTATATACGTTATGAATAGCAACGGACCCAAAACACTTCCCAGCGGTAAGCCGGAAGTTATTGGGAAAAAATTTTATTTGTGGTTATTTATACAAACAGATTCGGTTCGGTTGCTTAAATATGATTCGAGTAACGATAATGGTATACCACGAATTCCATACCAGGAGAGCTTGTCTAGGAAAAGTTTGTGATTCAGGCAGTCAAAAGCTTTACACCATTTGTGAGAAAAACACCATTTGTGAACATATTGCAGTCGATACCCTGTAGAATGCTTTCCTTATTTGCTAATAAGGCTATTTCTCTAGACCTGCCCTTTCGGAAGCCAAACTTTGAGGTGGAGATAGTTTTTATGTAAAAATATTTTGTTGCAGGGGCATATATAACTTTTTACAGTCCCTTAGAAAAAATAGGAAGCACACATATATGGGTCTATAATTACATGCAGAATTTGTGTCACCACCTTTATAAATAAGAGGACCCTTGCTCGTTTCATTTCAGATGGGAATTTTGATGATGGTTTGATTTGATTGGCGCAAGGCCGACATGGGCAAAGAGCGCCAAACACAAAGTGATTTGATGAGGAGAGAACAAGAAATAAAATCAGTTAAAAGCTATGAACACGGCTGGTATAAAGGGCCAGGGTGAAGAACAAGAGTGGTTAAAAAATAAATAAGGTGGCTGGTGTATAGGACCAGGGGTAAAACTATGGGTGGTATGAGATGAGTTGTAAAAAGTGAACTTCTGATAGGAACTGAAAGGTGCGTTGAACAGAAAACATGGCATCGTCTCCTAAGAAGTATGACGGGTGTGGTGGAATATGTCGTGTGTGTAGTTGAGGGAAGTGTTTGCGTCGTGTAGTGTCGAGTGCCTTACATTGTATGAGAATGTGCATCACGGATAGGGCCTCTCCGCACCTGCTGCACAGAGGTCTTGGAAATCCAGTGAGCAGGTGCGAGTGCGTTGCATGAGTGTGCCCTATCCGTAATCTAGCCAAGGCGACTTCTGTGTATCTATTGAGTGTATCGGAGGTGTACGGTCCCAAGTGTGGTGTTATTACGTGTAACTTGTTGTCTGTTTGTTCGCTCTAATGTGTTTGCCATGTTTTGCGAAGTTGTTGTTTGATGTGTGGTTTCACGTCAGTGTAGGGTAATGTGGTGATGTCTACTACATCCGAGAGTGTAGCAGCAGCGGCCATTCGATCCGCGGCTTCGTTCTCGGCTATACTACAGTGGCCAGGGACCCAGCAAAGGACGAGTTCAAATTTGTGGACATAAACCGACATAATACCTTTGATGATAAGATTTAAAACGTGATTTTTTGAAGACTTTGTTGACGACAATGCCGCACAACACTGAGGGAGTCTGTATAGATAATGGATTGTGGGGTGTGGCTTTGGAGTATATGATTCACAACAAGAAGTACACCATAAGCCTCTGCCGTATAGATACTTGTATTACTGTTAAGAGTTCTAGTGACACTAAGGCCGGGCCCATGCGCCGCGCAGGACACAGAGGTGGAAGTCTTAGAGGCATCCGTATAAAATTCAGAATAATGATACTTCTCCTGCAAATACAAGAAGTGCTGCTGAATTGCACATGTGGGAGCTCGGTTTTTATCTACATGTGTGAAAGATGTGTCGCATGACACAGGGCGGAGATGCCATGGTGCTATGAAATCTGTTACAGAACTTTGGATGGTGTCTAAAAAGGAGACAGCAAGCTCTGACGCTTCCTCTCTAACTCTGTAAGAGAAGGGCGCAGAGAACGATGGTCGGTTTAGGAGTAGTGCAGTCATGGAGGTATCATGAAAAACTTATTTAAAAGGATGGTGAGGCATGGATGAAATTTTAAAAGCATAAAGGAGGTCTGTGTATGCTCGCTGACGTTGTAGGTTCCATTTGTTGCACTCTACATACAGACTTTCGACTGGACTAGTTCGAAAGGCACCGCAGGACAAACGGAGCCCTGGATGAAGCACAGGGTCCAGCATTCTGAGGGATGTTTTAGTGGCTGACCCATAGACAACGCTACCATAGTCCAGTCGTGAACCTATCAAGCTGGTAAAAACACGTAAAAGAAGTTGTTTGTCAGCACCAAAAGAGATGTGCGACAGAACCTTCAGGATATTCATTGTTTTTAAGCATTTATGTTTTAGTTGTTTTATGTGTAGGATGAATGTGAGCTTTTCGTCAAAGATTATACCTAAAAACTTTTTTTCATTTCTGACTGGAATTGAGACACCATTGAGTTTGATGTCTGGATCCGGCCGAATGCCACGCCTTTTCGAAAACAAAACACAAGTACACTTCATTGGATTAAATTTAAAACCGTTGCTATCTGCCCAGCCAGCTAGCTTGTTAACACCAAGCTGGACTTGGCGCTCGCAGATAGACAAGTTACACGATCTGAAGGAGAGTTGAACATCGTCTACATAGATTGAACAGGAGATCGATGGTGGCAGTGCCTTCTGAAGAGAATTCATTTTTACAATAAACAAAGTGCAACTCAAAACACCACCTTGCGGCACGCCGTTTTCCTGCACATGAACCCTAGACAGTGCAGCTCCAACTCGCACACGAAACGTTCTTTCAGAAAGGTAACTAACAAGCGTATTCATCATGTTACCCGACATGCCAAAGGACTTCAAATCGCTGAGGATGACGTGCCGCCAAGCAGTGTCGTACGTCTTTTCAAGATCAAAGAATACTGTCATACAGTACTGCTTGTGGAGGAAAGCATCTTTAATATATGACTCTAACGCAACGAGTTCATCGTTCGTAGATCGGCCCACCCTAAAGCCCGCCTGGCAGCTCTCTTGAAGACGTTTGTACTCTAAGAAGTACACGAGTCTCCTGTTTACCATCTTCTCGAAGAGCTGACACAGGCAGCTTGTCAGGGCAATGGGGCGATAACTGGTGGAAGAGGAAGGGTCCTTCCCTTCCTTTAGGAAAGCCACTACTATGGCCTCCCTCCAAGAGCGTGGGAAGTGCCCCCAAAAGAAATATTTTATTGTAGAGGTGAAGAAGTGTTTCAAGCGTGTCTGCAGGTAAGTGTTGTATCATTGTGTATGAAATGCTGTCTGCACCTGGAGCTGAAGGTTTACAACTACCAAGTGCAACCTTCAGCTCATGAAGTGAAAAGGGGGTGTTATAGGATGAGTTCGACTTATTAGTGTCTCGCAAGGACTTCTTCTCACATGATGCTTTGTGTTTAATGAAAGTGTTGGTGTAGTGTGCTGAGCTGGACACGTGTTCGAAGTGTTGTGCAAGCGTGTTAGCCTGGTCTTCAAGTGTGTCCCCTGTTGTGCTAACCAGGGGCAGGCTGTGTGTCTGTTGTCCTTTGAGCTTGCGTATACCTGTCCAGACTTTGTGTGTGTCCGTGTATGAATTAATGGATGTCAAGAAGGTGTGCCAACTCTCTCGTTTCGCCTCACGGCGCACACGTTTTCCTAACGCCTTGGCCCGTTTGAACAAAATGAGGTTACCCGACGTGGGGTACCGACGAAGTACACCCCACGCCTTGTTCTGGGCCTCTCGCGCCCGCCTACAGTCCTCATTCCACCACGGCCTCCGCTGGTTGCGCGGGGCACCAGAGGCGTGGGGAATGAACTTTTCGGCGGCGTCGAGGATGTGCGCCGTGAGGACTTGGGTAGCTTCTTCAACGTGTAGGTGTCGTATGGATGTGTGGTGTAGTTTGAATGTCTCTGTAAATGTGTTCCAGTTAGCTCGTGCTTCATTGAACCTATTATGGGAAGATGGACTGCTCGGGCCTTTACCTATATACGTTAATGAAGTGGGGAAATCGTCACTTCTATATGGGTCATGTCCCACACCCCTCTCGAGAAGAGAAAAGAGAACTGCGGAGCCAATAGCCAAGTCAAGACATGAGAATGTGTTGTGTTCTATGTTATGATATGTAGGCTGTTTATTGTTGAAAAGGCATGCTCCAGAGGATGTAAGAAACCTCTCTATCAGGCGACCTCGGGCATCCGTACGAGAAGAGCCCCAAAGAGAATTGTGAGCATTAAGGTCGCCTGTTACAATGTATGGTTCAGGCAGCTGGTCAACCAGCGCCTCGAAGTCAGAGCTCAAAAGTGTAACATCAGGAGGAATGTATATGGAGCATACGGTTATCAACCTATTAAATATTATTAAGTGTGTTGCTACAGCCTCAACGATAGTGTTTAAAGTGACAGGGTGGCATGCTAAGGATTTCCGGACGATTATGGCCACACCGCCAGAGGAGTGTGTGCAGCCATCCCTGTCTTTCCTGTATACCAGGTAACTATTCAAGAAATTTGCGGGTTTATAATTCAAATGTGTTTCCTGAACACACATTACACTTGGCGGATTGGTATGCAGAATCTCATACACGTCGTCAAGATTATTCAGAAGGCCTCTGCAGTTCCATTGTACTATCTTCTCTCTTCCCATTATGAAGTGTTCGGAGCTACTGGACTGTGTTGTTTATGTGTCGTCTTTCGGGGCTGTGAATCTCGTCTTTTTTGGCTTGTCGGGAGGCTTTGGCGTCGGGACGCGTTCCTTGCGGTGCACCGCAGACAAGAACGGACCGACGTCCATTTCATCCTCGGATGTCCTCAGAGTGCCTGACGGACCAGGCTCCTTGGACCGCGAACCCTTTGGGGTGCGCTTTTCCTTGCCCGCAACCACCGAGGGATTCAGGAACACCTCGGATGGCACAGGCGGTGCGATGGGGGTGGGAGCTGCCGCTAGTTCCTCCGTCTCCATCTCGTCTGCGCCCTCGCTTGTGATTTGGGACGCTGGAGTGGAAGTGGACGATGCAGCATCGCTTCCACCAGACGTGGTTGCCCCCACAGCCGCTGCTGGCTCAGCGAGCGGTGCGGAGGCGGGTTGGGCTGCCTGAGGCAACCCAGGGGGGGGCGGGAGCGGGACCAAGTCCGACTCGCGGTACTGGGTCCCCGCAGAAACCAGACGCCGCTCCGCCCCCCGGCGAGCTGCGTCGGCGTACCTCCCCAGAGGGAAAGAGGCAAACCTCTTCCACGCCTCTGGGGAGGTGATGTTTTCAGTGACCTTGATGTTAATGATTTTTTTTCTAATTGGAACTTATCACATTTTCTGGAGTAGGCCGCATGTGGGCCCTGGCAGTTTACGCAAAGAAGTTGTTGAACGTTACAATTGTCGGACGGGTGGTCGTGCTGGGCGCATTTTGCGCAGGTAAGTCGGCCGCGACATGAGTTTGTGCCGTGCCCGAACCGTTGGCACTTGAAACAGCGCCGCGGGTTCGGGATGTACGGCCGCACTGAACATCGAATGTAACCTGCGTTGATGAATTCTGGAAGGATGGACTTGTCAAAGGTTAGGACGAGGTGCTTTGTCGGTATTTGTTTATCGTCTCTGCGGATGGTTATATGCCTGACCGCTGTTACACCCTGACTACGAAGGCCCTCAAGCAGGTCAGCTTCAGATTCATTTAGTAGGTCATACTGGGAAATCACGCCCTGGGAGTTGTTTAGGCTGCGGTGGGGCGTGACTCGGATTGGCAGATCGGCGATGCTGGTTTGAGCAAGAAGTTTATTGGCCTGATCCTGGCTACTGACCTCGACAAGAATTTCACCGGTTCGATGTTTTTTGGCCTTATACGACCCTCCAACAATACCGTCAAGAAACGTTGAAATGAGAAATACAGACTGTGAAGCAAGAGGTTTTGATTGGTCTACAGATTCCATCACGATGAAGCGAGGATAGTTGTTCGGTTTCGGAGGACTCAAGTTAGGAACTGGTGGAAAAGAAACTTCGGTGCGGCCCCTTTTCGGGGGCCGATCACGTTTGGGGGAGGGGTTTGAAAATGCCATATAGCATAGTATAAAAGCAGGGAGACGGGGGTACTTTCTTCTTTGACCTTTCCCTGGTAGCCAAAGAGGTCCCGGAGCTCCCTGCCTGGTAGACAGACAGGGAGCCCATCCGCCGGAGCTTGACCTGGGCTCCGACGGCCACCGTTCGTGGTTTCTAACCCTCCACCAATAAACACATCGCCACGGTTGGATCCGGCTTATGTTTGGGAGCTCGGGGTCCGCGGTATCGCCAGTACCGTCACCAAGATTGCTCAAGGTGCCCCGTGCGGGGCAGTGGGGAATTTTTCTGTGGAGAGCGATATATTAAAAATGTGAGCAAGGGGATGGGTGATACATTGCAAAACATATTTAGTTGCTTTTATTTTTAAGTCGTCTGTATCCAATGCATTGCTGTTCGAAAGGCTCATAAAGGTGTTATAAACTTCATTCTCAACTCTTGGCATCAGAAATATGCTATCTTTAAAACTTTGGCGGTTAGCAAATGAAAACTAGGCATAGGTTAAAATAATCCACGAGCGCAGTGCCATCCCACACTTAACATTTTGGGGGACGGGCTGACTTTATCTCGTCCAAGAACACTTTATCAGTGTCCATGTCACGTCAGGGCGCCTTTGGTTGATGTCAGCGAACAAATGCTCATAGTACACCATTTTTGCCCGTCTCAGTTCCGCATTCAGTCGATTGCGCGTTTTGTTAAATTTCTTCGGCGTTAATTCTGTACCCGTTCGCTGAAAAGAATGATACATCTTATTTTTTTCTTTTATCATGCGAATATGATCACGGGTAATCCATGGCTTTCTGATTTTCCCTGATTGTTTGTAAATTTTAAATAGAAAGTATTTAGCGTAAGTGGTTGTAAACATTTCTAGGAATTTGTTGTAAGCCATTTCAACATCAGTTTCGTTCAATACAGAAGACCAATCCTGAGTCATTATGTCACATTTGAATGACTGAAGCTTATGCTCAGTGACGAATTGAAAAATAACTGGAACAAATCGGCCCCGTTTCTGTGGCGCATTACTCTGGTACATAATAAAACCTGGGCAGAGATCGCTAATGTAACATGTGACGGTTCTAGTGCTGCGAATAAATATTTCGGAGTTTATGACGAAAATATCCACCAATGTTGAACTAGAGTTCGTAATCCTTGTAGGTGTTTTAATGGGATTTACGAAAGCAAAAGAATGAAGTGTAATAATAAATTCATGGACAGTACTGTTATCTTGTAACATGTTCAAATTGAAATCCCCGCCTCAAATTAGGCGAAGCTTGCTTCTCGAAACATATTCAAAACGTTCTTCGAAAAAGTGCAAAAACCGCTCGATATATCTATCAGGTGGTCTGTATATAGTACAAATAAGGTCAATGTTAGATAACACTGTCAATATTTCATAATCGTTTATAACTTTGCTGAATTCGGACATTAGTTCAAAGTGTTTACACGTTTTAACGAGTACATTTACGCCACCACCTCGCGTGCCTGGCCGGTTCAAAAAAACGTGTTATACCCCTCAATATTAAGCCTTTTACTATCATTTGAGTACCACGTTTCAGAAAGCATAACAATATCAAAGGAAAAAGAAAACTGGTCTAAAAAAAGCACTATATCATCATCCTTATTACACGCAGAGCGGGCATTCAAACGTATAGCAGATTCGCATGATGAATCCAGAAGGTTAACATTGCTCGGTAGGGCGAGTTCGTGGTATTCATATTGTGCGTTCTCACTTTCAGTGATAAAACAAGCTAAAGTTCTGCACGCAGTACTATCAGAGCACGCGTGCCGAAGATAATTCACTGTTTACGGAGCAAATTATTTTCTGGTGGCTCTCGTCTCTTATCGGAATTATGGGCGTACCTTCCGCTTGCTTAGCATAGATTTTTTTTGAAGGACCAGACAGATTTCCAGTGACACTCGTGTTTCTTCTTTACGGCCATTGCCAGCAACTTCTTTAGAGCAGGGAAGAGGTGCTCGTTGATGTAGATGGACGTCTCTTCGTCATGCCCGACGTCTTTTTTTGTGAGGCGCATTTTTTTCGCCTTCCTCAAAACCTGATCGCGCTTCGCACGAGAACGAAACCGAACAATGATGTTCGCCTGTTCTCCTTCTTACTAGGCAGGTCTCACCATCTGTCTGTAAAATAGGCTCGCTAATCACTTGTCGCATCTTGGAGAATATATCCATGACAGACTCCTTCTCCTACTCTATGGCACCCTGGATTTCCATGTTCGTGTTCCTGGAATACTGCTCCGAGCTAATGAGGCGCATTTCAAATTCCCTTACTTTACTGTCAGTCGCATCAAGCTGTTCTCAAAGCCTTTCATTTTCCAACTCCAGTTTAGTATTCTTAGCAGCTTCAGCTATAAGTTCTTTTTTCAAGTCGGCAATGTCTGCGTGAGCAAACTCAAGGCTTTGGGTCACAGCCTGCAGCTCGATTCGCAGTTCACGAATTTCACTGCGCAAGTTTCCATTCTTCCGAAGACCTCGTTCTACACTGTTGTTGTTGTTGCGCCTTTAGATAGTGCACCTAACCAATAAGGGGATCAGCCAATCAACAGAGGATGAATAAAATAAATGGAATTCTTATCTACTCACGAGACGCTTAGGAAAGATAATTAGGATCGGTTAGAACGAGTTAAAAAAAACTGGAAAATCAAATAGAGGGTGACCACTGGCAATCATAAAGTGAATCTTTTGGAATATTTATTGTAGCGCAAAAGGGCAGAGCATGCATCTCTGCGGCAGAACCCCGTTTCGGGTGCCCCGAACGATAGTATAGCCGGCACTGTTTGGGATATCCCCAAACTGTAAAGCGGCACCTCCAGGAACTGACGTCTCAGTCGTGAAAAACGTCGATATGTCAAAAGGTAGTGTTCGACAGCCTCGTCGTCGTTGCAATAGCTGCACAGAGCTGTTAGCGCCAGACGAGACTGCTGTTAGTACCTATTTAACTGGGGTACTCGACAGCGTGAGGCCTTAATATTCACCCCTAAGTTGCGTGAAGGGCACAATTGAGGTTTGCATAGGAATTTAAGATGATTAATATCTCTTTATGACAATAAAACCGATAATTGCTGTTCTTGGAGTTTCACCATCCTGCGGTACCTACAAGCGGTTATTAAAGGTGTCGGCTCTACAACGTCTACTACAGGCTCAGAAAGTGCTATCCTCGCTAGAGAGTCGGCAGCGTCGTTGAATGTGATCCCCGCATGACCAGGAACCCAAAGAAGGTTAATTTTAGTGAAGTGAGGTGGCAGGAGTGACTGAAACGTCCGCAGAAGGGGAGTGTCCTTAGGGGAAGAAAGGTCTAAGCATACAGAAAAAGAATCTGAAATTATGATTGCAGATGTAAGTGATACAACCAGCTTTCGTAGAGCCAGGACAATTTCCAGGAATTGCGCGACGAATATGGGGATAAAATCAACCAGACAAACAAAAAAGGTCCAGTTAAGTAAAAGTATACCTATACCGATTTTTTTCTTCTCGTTGAGAGGCATCTGTAGATATTATGGCACCTGGCTGCATGGATGCCAAATAATCTTCGAGAAGTCTATTGAAGAGTCGGGCTGGTAAAAGTTAAGCTTTTTGGGGGAAAATGTTTCGGAAATTGATAGAAAGAGGAGAACTCCTGTCAGTATATGAAATTATCTGATTTATTGCTACACCCAATGAAGAAAGGATGCTCTGTAACAAAGTGCTTTACGGAGATAAGGATCTGAGCCACTGGTGCACCAGAAACGAACCTGGTTCAGCAATAAAGATAAACTGCTCCTGTACACCTCATCGGTATAAGCTGTCAGAAAGTTTCCACAGTAAGTATCCGGAACCTAATAAGCAGAGAATAAATGCGCTCTTCCAAGTAAAATACTGCATAAGCTGTACGCTGTATTCTTAGGTAACCCTAAGCAGCAGCGAAGAGCCTGGCGCACCAGAATAACCAGACGATGAAGCTTATAAACCGCGGACCCAGCGAATACCACACACCCAAACTCTAAAATGTGGCGAACGTACATTCTGCATATAATAAGCAGGGTCTCTCTGCCCATGCATTTCTTTCTTTCACATCCCAACAGCCTGAACATCCCAACAGCACGTGCACCTTTGGCCTCAATGAGCGCTATATGTGGAGTCCAGTAGAGCTCACTGGTGTATATTATCAAAAGGTTCTTTAAAGAAGGAACCTGCGGAATTGTGCACTGTCGGTAACTGAGAGTAATGTTAACAGGGCCTGAGATGAGAAAACTAATAAGGAACATTTGTTGACATTCATAGAGAGACAAATACTGTACAAATAGGAAGCAATATTGTTCAGATATGACTGCAATAAATCGTAAAGTGATTGAATGTCAGGTGCTGATGTAAAAAATGCAATATCGTCGACATATACATATGTAAAGACAACAGAAACGACCAGAATAGCGCTTACAAGGTTGTTAAAAAGAACAGGGGAAAGGACTGCCCCTTGCCGTACGAACCCTAGACTGTGGCCGCTCTAAGGAAGTAACAATAAATTTTACACAACTGAACTGCCTGTCTCTCACAAATTCACAAATCCAAGCTATAATGTACCTTGAGAAGTTGAAGACTTGTAACCGGGACAACAGCACAGGGTATTCCACGCTATCAAAAGCTTTTGCTACATTTAGGGTCACTAGAACCGCAAACTGGTTAGTGCGACGGGCTAGTTTATTCCGGCTTTCAAGGTCTATATGCGCACTCTAAATTCAACACCCAGGGCGGAAACCAATTTGTCTCGGGCTAAACATTCGAAAACTGGACACCAAAAGCATTATGTGCTGCTCCAAATTTCGCTCGATTAATTTAACCACGTTAGATGTCAACACGATAGGCCTGACGTTTTCAATCAAGAGGCCCTGACCAGCACCCTCAAGTACAGGAAGCAAGGCGCCAGACATCACAGATCCATGCATGTCCACTAGAATAATTGATCATATTAAGAAAATAATTTGGAGCCTAATCAACTAATAATTTCGGCATTTCAGTAGTAATACCGTCTGGGCCAGGAGCTGTAGCAGTCAATTTCGTGATGACGTCAGCGAGCTCTGAGAGCGTTACCTCTATGAAGTATTTTACCAGGTCTGGTGGAGTAAAGGACATCGCTAAAGAAGATGAAAAACGAGCTTGAAGCACATCAGCAATTGACTCTAGGGACTCAGAGTTCACCTGGAGGCAGCACCACAGAGTCTGTATTATCTGGAGAGGGTACTGCTTTCTGCGATCAAAGAAAGCGAAAAAGCGTACGCTTATTGTTAGGCTTGGAGAGACACAAAGATCGATCTGTGTCATAAGTATGTTTACCATTGCAAACAGCGCGTTTGATTACAGCTGAAAAATATTTCTAGTTTCACCAGTTAAGCGGGGATAGGTTCTGGCAAATTTTCGTCCAGGCCGCCTTTCTACATGTAAAGCTGCGGGAGCATACTTCGTCCCCCCAGGGAGTAGGTGTTGCTGACTTCTTCGATATGACTTCAAATAATGACGACTGAGCTGAAGTGAAAAGCGCGGAACAAAGACCTGTCGCACATTCAGCTTTGATTTGTGTGACCAGAGAGTACAGGGACTCCTTCAGAGAAATTTGAAACCCTTTATAGTTAACAAGAGATCGGCTCTGGTGATTAATTTAACGGATAGGACACCCGATGTCAAAAACTATTTGGATGTGGTCACTACTTCACCCGCCATCAACGGTTGACCAAGAAGGCACGGAAACCACTCCAAAAGATATAGTTAAATCCAAAACAGATTGCGTTTGTCCCTTAAGGTAGTTTGGAGAATCCGAATTTATACATGTGAAGTTGTAATCTGTAATCCAAGCCAACAAACGATTACCGCAAGAATCCGTCTGGAAGCCCCAGGTAACCTGGTGGGAATTAAAGCCTGCTGCAAAGATAATGGGAGGTACAGCCGAAGCAATAGCCAAATCAAGTGGTTCGGAATCAGCGACACCACTAGGAAAGTAAACGTTGGTCAATTGCAAGGGGGAACAACCAGGTAGCTTTAATTCCGGCACTAAAATGTCACAGTCAGGGCGTTGAAGTTGGACGGACATCTGCGCATTGTAGGAAAACTTTGTTTATATCAAACTTAACAGACCGCCGCCTCGGGTGGGTCTGTGTAGTCTAAAGGTGCGTAATTATAAAGAGCAAACTCCTGGTTGCTACTAAGCCAGTTTTCGTGTAGCAAAATTACGTCTTGGGAAATTCGGGAGCATATACAAAGTAAGTCCGCAAAGCCTGACGAAACAGAGCGACAATTCCACTGAGTAATTTTTAGACCACCTATGGATCAGAGAGACCGGCTGCGCAACTGCAGCCTCTAATATCTGTTCCTTTGGCTTTGAAACAGATTTACCTTGAATTTGGCTTTTGGCTGCACTTCCAGGGCTTTGGTACTAGGTGATCCGGAACGTTTACTAGACTGATGACAGACTCCATAGACCAAGCCTGAAGCTCCATGTCTGAATCTGAAGAGGACAAAAGGGGGCAAATACTCTGTGTCGGCCGTAGGTCTACGAACAGACGTATTGCCAGCCTCAGTGTAAGAAAGATGTTCCGATCCGAGCACAGAAGTAGGGAGAGTAGGCGAAACTTCAACAGAATCCGAGGAAACATTAGCTGCTGGGAGCAACGGACTTTCAGGGGCGGTGGAAAATTGCGGGATCACTTGGGGAGAAGAGGTGCACAAAATTGGAGCGTCCTGCAAATACGGCGCCAGCTGAGTCACCACAGTGCGAGACACGCACTCAATTATGCTGGAAGTTAACTGGGTGATTACTGAAGAGACACCATTCTCAACAGCCGCTGCAACAACGGAAAGAAAAGCTGGGTCAGCGAGGGAAGGCCGTTGGAGTTTGGCAACGGCTACTTCCACCGCTGCAACAACGGTACCCACTACGGCTGGATCAATGAGTGATTGAGAATGTTTGGCCGGAACTCCAGCGTAACCATGCGTCCTTTTTGACAATGGCAACAGCATCCTCGCGCGAGCAGCGACGCCCATCCTTGACATCAACAACTTGGACTTCTTGAGCTATAGCAGCGCAATTTGAATAGTCAGCTGGGTGTGCCGCTCCACATAAACAACATTTAGTATCTTGGGCAGGGCATACCTGGACAGAATGACTCTCACTACATGCGGGACACCAGGGAGACGATTAGCATGCCTTGGATCTGTGACCAAAATGCCAACAGCTGTGGCACTAAAGATACCGGAGAGAGACAGGTTCCACACGGTAAACCAGTGGCCATACTTTAATCTCCAATAGACATTCAATCCCACACCGTGTAGCAATGGCAGATTCTGTTGGCACCGTGTTTTTTTACAACACGGCTGTAACGGTAAACTGAGGTGACTCCCGCTACCAAAAACTGCTGAAGTACCTCCTGAGGTGTCATCTGAACATCAACATCTCGAACGATGCCCTTCACGCAAGCAAGGTGACGGGGATAAATGCACTCATCTGAAGGGAGGCAAAAATTGTGCATTTAAAGAGGTCAGCGACACTGATCTCGTCTGACGATATGCACAAGATGCCACCTTTGCCAAACGGGCGAACCTCCGTAATGTGCTCGAACTTCTCAGTATCCGCTCGAAGTGACACCTGTACACTCCGCGGGTTTTTCAGCCGGATGAATCCACCACTCACTGGCACCAGGGCCATGGAGAAGCTGACCACCCAACTGCGCCTTAGGGCTTCCATTTGCACGTCCTGCGGACGAATAGAGGCCGCCCAGGGGGAACTCCCCCGGCCAGGGGACTCAAAAGACATCCAGGCACAGAAACCAGCAATATGGAAGAAAAGAAAACACCAAAAGAATGACGGGAAACAACCGCTAATACGCCTGAAGGTCGGCCGATCACCTGGACCAGGAAAGCGAAAAAACAAGCACCTTAGAAGCAAGCGACCACGTCGTAGCAGTCGACTCCAACCTCGTCGTCGTCCTCTTCAGCTCGCATTGTACCTTGCGAGGCTCCCGTTCCTTGGTCCAGCTAACCTCTTCCCTCTCTTCGAGCACCCGGTGTACCTTCTTCATTGGTCCCTTCAAAATCCTTCTCGCCATCCAGTAAGCTGATTCTTCTTCCTCATCGTCTTTTCGTGAATCATCTTCTTCTCGGTCCATTCTCCCTTCGGGTATGGGCTCGTATTCTTTTTCCCAACCCGCACCTTCCTACCACATGGCACTCACCTCGCTTTGCTTGACTTTTGCCGTGGCGTTTACACTTGTGCGTAAAGCCGTGTCTGGGATTGGAAAAATAATTTTTTGGCCTTCACACCATAATAAAAAATGCCTTACATTTGCTCAGTTTTTCAATTCGATATTTTCAACGGCCCTCCGCGCTGTCTATGCATGAAGCCTACGAATTTAACAATGGTTTGTAAAAAGGCAGCGGAGTTCGTACCTTGTGATACTCTGGCACAAAAAAAAACTTTATTGAAAGACTGTTTCTGTGTTAAGTAAGTTCCAAACCGATTAATAATTGGTTTTATCCACCGAGTTGCAAAAATTTAAATTTGTTAGGCTCCTGAGATGACATAATAAAGGTCGTCCTGCTCCAAATCAAGGTTGTTTTGCTCAAAAATCGAGATTTCGTTACTCCGAAAACTGCTCCCAAATCTGATTCAGCTGTCTCACCCCTGTACTGTACGTGCAGCTAATACTTTTTCTTCTGCGCGTCTTCTTCCCCCTCTCGCACTCCCCCTCCCGCCCGCCCCCCCCCCCCCCCCTTCCCGGGTGAGCAGTATATTGGCGCACCCTTAAAAGACGGGTGTGTCCGATTTGTGTTCTGCGAAAATACGACGTACTTGCGCATTATTTTTGCAGGTACACAGAATCCAGCAATGAGTAGTCAATTCTGCGGGTATTGTGTTGCAACACTTTTTCTCGCTGTATTTTGTTGTTGTGAACCTGATTTGGCGGAAGGTCCAATCAAAGCTTTCTTTCAGAGTTACGTAGACTGGCCGAAAAGGAAGGCCTTGAAGCATATCTGCTCACGCATTTTTTTATAAATTATAGGTTTCCGTTCTTTGTGTCTCTGTACTCAAACAATTTTTTTTAACATCTGAGGAACATTCCTGTCTCGAGGCGTTCCTAAGAAATAAGTATACATTGAGCGCAACTTTCAAGTTCTTTTTTCTCCATCCGAAACATGGCCGAGAAAAAAAATTGTGTAGTGACTAGAACTTTCTTCTTTCAAAATCAATTATCGTGTAGTTAAATAAGTAGGTCGCAAATTGTATACCTAAATTGTCATGTCATACTCTTGCTTGACGATCAATAAAGGGCACAAAAAATGTATATGGTATACATGTGTGTAGTAGATGTTTTTTCATGACATAGAATAAAAGACGTCTTCGTATGAATTTTGAGTAAAATTCAAATAAAATGAAATTGCCGTCGTCGTTCTCACACGACGACGGCAATTATTAACCATAGGACGTTGCCTTCAATGGAACATTAGGCCATCAAGCAATGGCAACTAGTAAAAACGCTGCGACATCAGCTGCACTGCAGACATTTTAGACGACGACGACGCCGTAGTGACTGTGCCGGGTTGCCGGCGTAGCGAGGCAGCCAGAGTCAGTCATGATTTTGCCACAGCAGCAGTGAAAAACTAGGTAACACCGTATATGGGCTCATTACCCGGACAAAAAGTCCAACAAGACCTTCCTGTTGGGCTGACAGCACGCCTGTGGGGCCAATAAGAAATTCTGTCGGCACTCTATCGTCCCAATAGCCTAGTCGTCCAACAGGGAGCTTAACCTTGATGGCGTTTATGGGGCCAATAAGAAGCTCTGTCGGCACTCTGTCGTCCCAACAGCGTAGTCTTCCGACAGGGAGTTTAACTGTGATGGCGTTTACCGGCTCGCCAACACGATCAGTGAACGCCAACAGACGCATTTTTGGTAATCAGCGGCGCGAGCGCGCCATCAGACAGAACCGACAGACGCCCTGAAGGTGTTTTTAGGGCCTAAACAGCAGCGTCTATGTCTGGCATAGACGCTAGGCGTCAACGTTTGTGTTCTTATTTTTCCCTTCAATAAGTAACAGTCAGACGGACGATAACATAACGATGTCAAGATATGCTTTTTCTCATACCACGTCAAGCACAATAGTTTGTTGCTGCAGCCTCGGTTTGCTCTTCGTAAAGAACAAACTGAATCGGCTGTACAGCTTTCTTCGAGGACGTGTATGCAGGGGTTCTATCTTCCTTTTTTGCGCAGGCTGCCGGGGGCGGCCCCTGTAAAATCTTTTTCGCTCGGCGCTGCCGTCCATAATACCTGTTTGCTGTACCTGTTACGTCGCCGCCACCGAATGCTTCGGTCGCTTTCTAATATTGCCTTGCATTATCCCCACTTGTTACAAACTTAGAGGTTTCAGCACTGTTAGCAGTCGTTTTACACGACGGGTTTGATGCGCCTGACATGCCCGGAGTGACATCGCTTGTAGTATTAGCGCGACGTGCTTGTCTGCAAGACGGTGCCGGACAAACAAGCGTTATCAACGCCAGAATTCTAACAGCACATTCCATTTCATTCGTGGCTACCGTGGCTTGCGCAGAAAAGCTCGGGTTGACCTGCGATAGCTTTTCTTGAGTCAAATAAGGGAGCTTTGGCTCAATCGCTTGCAGCGATAGCAATGTGGCCTCGTCTGCAAGATCGGTGCGTGAGAAACAAGCGTTAGGACAGCCAGAATTTCAAAAATGCAGCATAAACTAGACACAAACAAGATTCGTTGACAACTTACGTAAGTATACAGTTGTTTTAGGCCCTCCCCGACGGCCCGCCGGGATAGCTGTGTGCTAACCCGTCTGCTTACTGTTTGGAGGTCCATGGTTCGATCCCTCGTCGAACCTCGCTTTTGTTTTCCCGCGAGGGTTTTATTAGCTCTTTTTTTTAAGACCAGGGTAAGCGCGTGTTACTTGCTTTAAATCACGCCGACATTAACCACCCTCTTCCTAAACATAAAGTAGTTTGTTTTCTCGCCCCTTCTCTCTTGAGAAGCCCGCCGCGAAAACAAAACCAAAACAAGCGTCCAAATTTGTTTACACTTGTGTATTCACTTTTGCGTTTAAAAACCTCAAATTCAAGTTATAAACACCTTTCAGACTTTAAAATCAGATAGTCACTAATATTAAAGCACTAACACAATTTCTCTCAATCATAGAGGTGCTGCTATTGAAGTCTGGCAACTATCTTTCACTTTTTGTGTGTTTGTTCATGGCGTTTTGTGCCGAGTGGTTGCTGGCGCAATTGGTTCAGTTTTATCTATTTCAAGCTTAAATCATAGTTATAGAAGCTTTATGGGTGATGTCTACCCTTCCGACCTACGCGTGTGTTGAACATGGGGACCCGGGAAGAACGATCATCGCCGCATAAAGTACTGCGCATCAAAAGTGGATGACATTGCGTCCGAACAAAGCGTGGTGGTGCCCGCGAGATGAAGACGACAGTTAAGGAGAATTGTACGTTGGAAACATCGTTTTTGCTAGGCTAAGTACGCATTTTTTTTTATTCTGTATTTGGTTCGAACGAGTTCTGGTGTTTATGGGTCAGTGGTTCACTAGACCCCAATCTCATTTGCTCTGAGAGCCTACTGAGAGCCTACTGAGAGCATACTTGTTTGGCGCCCAGTCCACCGTTTCTGTAGAAGTCAGCTTCAATTTACGCTGAAGTTAGACCTTGGCTACGATGCTCGCGCTGTAGTACACGGCTGCTAAAAAACAAAGCGTACACTTGATTCCTTGGTTGGCGTCTCGTAGGTGTTGTGAAGTCTCCCCCCCTGCTCGAATTCCGTGCACTGCGCTTCGCAGGTATTGCGCTCGCGAGACCGGCTGCCGCCGTTGCGACCTCGCGGTCTTCGGGCCGCGATATGCGTGCTGTTTTCGTGACGCTCGGCAACAGCTTCGTGAAATTGCCGTACTCGCTCGCCAACGCGCCCCGACAACGTACGCGTCGACCGGGTGCGGGCGGAGTTGTGGTGGAAGAAAAGCAGGCACGAGATGAGGACGCAGGAGGTGTAGTTAAACAGATGAGAATTTACAAAGTGCAAAAGGAAAAAATAGTATGCAAGGGCAGGAAACGGTGAGAGAGTTCGGGCCGCGCGCCAGCGAGCGAGTGCGGCGATTTCACGAAGCCTCAAGTTGCCGAGCTTCACGGTTCCGGCACGAATATGACGACGCCCGTCTGAGAGTTCATAGAGGTATAAATTCACATACGTGGAAATTGAAGGTGAAATGCGTGTATGTTGCCTCGCAGAGAATTAGCATAATCTCGGGGTAGGGGGGAGATTTCACAACGCCTACGAGGCGCCTGCCGATTTCGTCAGAGTAGCTCGCGGGAAGTCTGGGGCTCGATATCAGAGGCATATGTTTTGTTTAAATTAGTGCAGAAAATTGAGCGAATTCGCAAGTGTCCATTTTTGCAAAACCGGAGGCCATAAGAGACTAACAAGAAAGCTGTAGGCACTCGCTAAACTCGATTTATATTGGAGAATTGGAGGTTACTGTCTTTAAACGATTACAAATATACTTGATGTGAGCATTCGTGCTTTGTGTGTGCTCTTCTTGTATTTCAACAAGTGTCAGCACACTCACAAATTATGCACCTGCAGGTGCTGCTGCTGGCTGTCCTGGGTCGGCTGCCTTTCAGTCCAGTTTCAAAAGCTTTGCCAGGGCCTCCCCTGGCCAACCGACACTGCACCTGCTATACCCAAGTACTGCCTGGCCTTTCGTTGGTGCTCCGTGCGCTTTACCGCAAGGAATAGTCATTCCTTCATCCATTATCTGGCCGCTTGGACCACGCGTTCAGAAGCCACCGCCTTTGCTCGACACATCGGTTTAGGCACTGCAGCCATATCGGTGCACCCACCGATTATGTACTTTCAGGTTAGTTATTGCGTGTTGTGGAACCTGCCATGTTGTATAGCTGTTAGCAGTGCTGTGGCCTCTGGTTATTTGAAACATTTTCATGAAGCAGTGCTGTGAGTTTGGAGCCTGACATTGCTTAGCAGAGATATTGAAGAAAATCTGGGGCGGATGCCTAAAGGGCCAGAAGAGAAACTGAACTGACTTTGAAGGAGGTATTCGTATGTAATCAAGCCATGCAAACATTTAGGATCTTTCGATATGGTTTTGAACTAGCAATACCAACTGGTGTGGAACTACTTTCTATTTTAAGTAAGCTTACTATTTTATCTACTTCAGATCATACTGGTATTAATCACACTATATCGAAAAGTACGTCCCGCAGTCTGTAGAATTCCGACAGCACTTTTTTCGCAGTCTCTCATGACCGGCACTATTCTCAATGATTGGAGGATAGTCGAGGTAGCACCAATCTTTAAATCGGGGGACGGTACTTCTGTATTAAATTTCCCTAACAAGCACCATATGCAAGGTCACGGAACATTTCATGCACTCTCAACTCGCTAATTATTTATAAAAGCACAATATCACATTCGAATATCACCACGGTTTTCACAAGGGTTACTTGAGAAACACAACTTTCAGGATTTGTTCATGATCTGCATTGATCCATTGACACAGGCTTAAAAACTGCGGTAGTTTTTCTCGATTTTTCTAAGGCATTCAATTGCATTGCACACGAGACTACTTCTCAAACTTCACCCTAATATTCTCACTTGAGCGAAAGATTTTCATTCTTCTCGAATGCAGTTTACTTCTCCTAATAACTATATACTTCTTTTGCTCGTGCCACTTCTGTTGTCCCCCCAGGCAGTATGCTTGATCCTATCTTCCATATTGCATATCCTCCCATGTAGGTCTATTTGCAGACGATGTTGTAATTTATCGCACAATTTCTTTCAACTACTACCGTCAATGCTTTCAATCTGATCTTAACACAATTAACTCCTGGTTCTGCAAATGGCTAATGTCGCTTATCTCTAAAACAAAGTGCACGACTTTAACGGTGGCAAGTCTCGAATTGTAAATACTTCATTAACAACAGCCAGATTACCTCTTGAGACAAGGGTGTTTCGGTAGGCCGGTAGCGGAGGAGGGATTCCATGGTAGATTTGAAAAGGTAGATCGATTGGGAAAATAAGACGTGTGAATAATATTTTCATTTGTACTCCAAAATTCGCTTTATTTCATATATTTAACCCACTGCAGTGGCTAGGGTAGTGTGGAGGCAAATGTCGGTTAGATACCGCTTGGTGTGGCGGCTTTTGAGATGGAGGCAACACGTGTAGACGCCCGTGTTTCGAGATTTCGGTGCGCACAAAAATACCCAGGTGTTCAAAATTAATCCGAAGCCTTCCCCTACAGTGCTCCCCAGATCCCAAGTGTAGCTTTGGCGTGTTAAACCGCCATTTTTTTTCTCATGTCTTTGGAATAGTACCTGCTGCTGTAGCAGGTGCAACATAAAGGTGAAATTATACATAACAGCTATACAATATGTTTCCAAGAGCTAAATATAAAGGCCATATTGAAGTGCGTTTCTTCTTTCTCGCCATCCGGTAAGCTGATTCTTCTTCCTCTTCGTCTTTTCCTGAATCACCTTCTTCTTGGTCCAATCTCCCTTCGGGTATTGGCTCGTATTCTTTTTCCCACCCCACACCTTCCTACCACATGACACTCACCTCGCTTTGCGTGACTTTTGTCGTGGCGTTTACACTTGTGCGTCAAGCCGTGTCTGGGATTGCAAAAATTATAATTTCGGCCTTCACACGATAATAAAAAATGCCTTACATTTGCTCAGTTTTCCACTGCGACATTTTCAACGGCCCTCCACGCTTTTCAGATGGAGGCAACACGTGAAGACGCCCGTGTGTCGAGATTTCGGTGCGCACAAAAATACCCAGTGTGTTCAAAATTAATGCGAAGCCTTCCCCTAAAGTGCTCGCCATATCCCAAGTGTAGCTTTGGCGTGTTAAACAGCCATTTTTTTCTCATGTCTTTGGAATATTGCCTGGTGCTGTAGCAGGTGCAATATAAAGGTGAAAACATACATAACAGCCATACAAAATGTTTCCAAGAGCTAAATATAAAGGCCATAATGAAGTGCCTTTATGGGTCTATCTCATAGCAGTAGTGAAAGGTTATATACTCTGGTGCAAGTTAAGAACGGCAATGGCTCATTTAGTGTGGTCCAGTGTTTGATGGAATACCGTGTAGGCAGGTAAAAGCATTATTGTAATAATGAAACGTAGGTCACTGACCAAGTCAAGAAAGCCATTAACCGTGTTGGTGCTTGTTCACGGTGAGCATGTGCCGTGGAAAACGAAGCTATATTTTGGGCATTACGCGGCGCAATGAGTTTGCATAGATATGGTGCAGATTACCATCCATTATGTTGATACTGTTGGGCGTCGTCTGAACGATGAGGGACTCGAGAAGTAATCGAGAAGACAGATTGAACTCAGTTGTCAGTAATTTCGCCTTGTTCCAGTCGAGCACGTGTCCCGTCCTCTCCCAGTGCTCTGCCAGTGCACTTGTTTTTGCATGGCCCTTGTTCACTTCGTTCTAGTGCTAAGTTAATCTTCTGCGCAGATTGCCCGTTTTGCCAATGTACACTGATTTGTATTCGGTGCACAGAATCTAATAAACAACACCTGGAAGCTTGGAGCGTAAGAGGGGGTCTTTCACGCTGACAATGTTAGAACGCAGCTTGCTAGTGGGCACATGCACGATGTATGCACTGCGTTTCTTGAAAATGCGCGCGAGAGCTTCACTTATGTGTGGGACGTAGGTAGTTGCTGCACGTTTTGATGCAGTCCTTGTGGCTGCCTAAAGCATTGTATTCAAAAAGAAGCGAAGAGGGCGACTAGCAGGAATCCGCATTTACATTAGCAGGCAGAAGCGTCCACAAGGCCTTCGTCAAATCGTGCTGCAATTCTCGTCTTACACATCAATCAAGCTTTTTCACGCATTTTAAAGAAACACAGTGTGCACATCGTGCACGTTCACACTAGCAAGCTACGTTCTGGCATAGTCAGCGTGAAAGACCCCCTCTCACGCTCCAAGCTTCCAGGTATTGTTTATTAGATACCATGCGCCGAATGCAAATCAGTGTACATTAGCGAAACAGGCAATCTGCACAGAAGATTAATGCAGCACCGGAACGAAGTGAACAAGGGCCATGCAAAAACGAGCGCACTGGCAGAGCATTGTGAGAAGATGGGACACTTGGTCGCATGGGACGAGGCGAAAGTACTGAAAACCAAGGGCAATCTTTCTTTTCGGTGGCTGCTTGAGTCCCTCATCATTGAGACGATGCCCGACACTATCAAAAGAACGGGCGGCTACCTGCAGCATATCTATGCGAACTCATTGCACCGCCTAATGACCAATATATAGCTTCGTTTAGCTTCGTATAGCTACAGCACATGCCCATTGTGAACACGGTACCCGTATGGGTACCGAAATGTCAAACGGCTTTTTTGACTTGGTCAGTGACCTATGTTTCATTGTTGCAACAGCTCATACAGTGTATCACTCCACCGAAGCGACACACCCGGAAAAGGAGATTGCACTTATGCGTGACATCGTCTTCTTTTTGTCATGTAGTGCTCGGGTGAGCACGTGCTCCTGAGGCCCACTTTACGAAAACCAGCTTACGCTACTACAGGCCAAAGACTGGGTGAGGGTGTACTGATGTGTTCTGTTGGCCCATTAACATTGATGGATTAGCTCGTGCTATTTGTCAGCTTCATGGAATGCTCTTCAAGCACCCTTGCAACGTTACACATAACCATAGACCAGGGTGCACAGCTTTCCATCATTGCCTACATTTCACACCAACCTCACAAATTGGACCATTTTTCTAAAATATTTTGTGTTGGAATGGATACAGGCATAAATATCAAGTAGCTACTTCAATTTTCTGCTCCAGTATTTGTAGATAGCTACATGTCATTGCTGCCTTTTTTGTCTTTTTGGGTCGCAGCTGTATGCAGGTTGCGACACTTGGCTGTGCAAGGATGCCTGGCGCACAATGTTCCGGGCTTCAACTGATTCGACGTTTTGCCGGCTTGCGGCAAATACTGTTTGGACGGTGGAGCAGATGCGAGACAGGAGCGTGACTGGGACACCCTCCAACAAGAGCAAGTTCCAAGGGAAAACGAAGCCCAAACCAGCCTTGACAACAGAGAAGGTCGCATCCCTGAAAGGTATTGCATGTGATATCTGACATTAGAACTCATAGCTAACTCATAATTTTGCAAAAGCAAGCATCCCCTATCATGAAACTTCTGGCACAAAAAAGGGTCTCACATTGTGCCTGAATGCTATTCATGAATAATGGTTTACTGCGGACCCAGTATGTGTTAGCTTAAAAGAAAAAAAAGCTGCAGGGTATTAGTTTATTCCCCAGAGTGTTGCTTTTACCTGGCAACCTGTTTGGCAATATTTGTTACCCTTTTACCACATTGTGTTTTGTTCACAACGTCATTGAACCCTTAATTATTCTATGTACAGCTCTTTTTCAGATCTATGTGGCCAGGACTGCGTCTGCAGAGCCCTCTGAAGCCAGGCTAAGGTTCGCAAAAGCTCGGCGACATGCAGCACAAATAAATGAGTGAGCAGCACAAAATGAACTTCTCTATTTTTATTTTACTAAAAGGCCTACATGCTTGCCAAACTTGTAAACCAGTTCCAGACCTCACAGCATCTGTCATAAGTCAATTTCTTCATCAGACCTATAGCTTCACCAACAGACTGCATACAGACCAACAGACTGCATTCAGACCAAGAGACTGCCCTAAGACCGACAGACTGCCTTCAAGCCGACAGGCTGCCTTCAAGCCAACAGGCTGGCTTCAAGCCAACAGGCTGCCATCAGACCAACAGGCTGCCATCAGACCAACAGGCTGCCATCAGACCAACAGGCCGATATGCCGAATTTCCGGATTGGCTGTCGGTCCAACAGCCTGAATGTCTGTTGGGATTTCTCTTGGGGTAAAAATCACATCACTTTTCCATACTTTTTGCAATGCGTTGGGATGCCAGGGGCCGCTACTGAGTATTTTTTTCATCTATGGGTATGTCAAAAGCATTACTTAAAATTCGCCTAAACGAAAGGCTCAAGATCGGACGAAGCACGCTTAGATCATGTTGAGCGAGTAAAAGTGTATATTCAAACTCATAAACCAAATATCAGCATAGATTTTAATTATTCGTAGATAATGTTTGGGGGGGGCGCGAAAAGTCGTCGCATCGGTTGGTTCTTCCTTTGCGATTTGGGTCTTTGAAGGTTTGGCAATCGATTGGACGTACTTTCAGCGGAGGCTCAACGCACTTCTACCGAAGGTTTCTATGCACGTTTGAAGGAGTATTGAATTAAGAAAGCCTTCGCGCTGTTCTCAAGTTTCTTTACGAAGGAATGACAAAGCTTTCTGCTAGTGGCTGCATTTTAACGCTTTGTTCAACCTTTCAGACGAAACCACATGCAAAAACTTCATATTATGGCAAACTTGTGTGTAGCGCACACATTCAATGCGCGCCACGAGGTTTGTGTAAGTCACGCAGTCGCAATTCGGGGGGAGGGGGGCGGCGAAAGGGGTGCAAGCTGTTAGTCACGCTGTGTTTCCGTGTCGTGATGACATCAGTCACCACTTGTCTTACACAACGGACGGCAGAAAAGTGTTTTTGAAAATGTCCCCGCTAGAATAGACGAAGAACGTATAGTTATTAAAGATGATAGCCTTCTGGGCCTACTGAAACGAAGACCTTTTGGTATTACGGTTTGTCTGTCTCTGTGTGACTGAATTGAGCCACCCGGCCAAGTGAAACAAACTGCGCAAGAGTCTTAAATACCCACAGCCAAATCTAAACGTCGAAGTCCACTGATAATGTTTATACTTGTCAAGATCGTTGAACAAGAACAATATATTACGCAAATAGAATGCAGAAGATCAATACTTCACTAATATTTGCAGCGTTCCGTTACTAAAAATTCACGGATGCTTGGTTTTTACGGTAGCAAATAAAATACTACAAGGACTGCAGAAAACCCTCGCCTGCTGTTGCCCGCGCTACCAGGCGGAATTTAAGAAAATCGAACAGCAACAGCAACGAAATATTCCACTAGATAGGTTTCACGTCCGCTTGGAACGCTCATGGAGTAGGGCAACGTGTTTCCTTAAACGCTGTAGTAGATTTCCTAAATTCACGTGCGTCTCAGCCGTATGGCAGCTCTGGCGTCGAGGCACCCTACGTGGAGCAGCCGAAAACGTTAAATTTGAATTGACTTGAGCCATCCTTTAGCGTGTTATCTTGGGAATAAAGAGACGGGATAGCAAGCGCATGAGAGGTGAGCGCGAAAGAGAATGGAGGCATTTACTTGTCAAGGGAGCTAGTCGACTATTGTCTTTCGTCGACGTTTGCAAGGAAGGCTTCAGATACGGGGCGGATTTTGTTCTTGAATATTGCAATTGTGAAGTCTCTGAGTCTAGTGACAAGCTGTTCCTTGGCTCGAATATTGTGGAGTTGGAGCAGTGCACTATTGTTTGGAAGACGCGCTTCTTGGCCTACAATTGACTCATTAAGAGGTTCAACGCGCCGACGCTAAACAGGCGATGATGCGCGCCATAGTGGAGGCCTCCGGATTAATTTTGGCCATCTGGGGATCTTTAACGTGCACCGAAATCTCGAACTCACGAGGGTTTTTTTTTCTTTTAACTTCTATCAGAAAAGCAGCCGCCGTGGCCGCCGATCGAACCCAAGTTCTTTGGCTCAGCCGAACATGCTAGCGTACGAGATATAGAGTTTACTAATTGTTAGCTTAGAAGCCATGTCCGATGCTATCGAGCGCATGGTTTACTCGAGCTCTTATCTGAGTGTTTTCAATATATCGCGGCCACAGTGTTATTTAGTGGCAACTGGCTTGTATCCTTTTCACTTGTTCAGCGCAAGCCAAAAGTTCACGCGTTCTATGGTAACTTTCCTAAAATGATATATAAATTATTACAGGAGGAATAAAGTACTAGTAAATTATTACAAGAGGTAGCATCATGGCAAGTGTAACGCGCTGAGCAGCTGCTGATTGGCTTGCTGTTATAGGAATAAACTGGTGATGTGATGTTACGTAACAAGATAAAGCGACGGAAGACGACGAAAAATTTCCGTGCCTACGCGTCTAAGGTTGTTTCAATGTGACCAGTGAACATCTCACGTCACTGTCCAGGAAAACGTGTCAATGTGCAGCTTCACAGAATGTTGCATAAAGCAGCACTGAATGGTTCTAAAAAGTCAATGTTGCAACATCGAACGGCTGTCCGCAGAACTAGAATCATATTACCCCGTGGTGAAGCTTCTCGGAAGAGTACCTCAGACTTTTTCTCCAAGTTCCCTAACTTTGCAGCATTACTCGGTATGTTCACGTGCACGTGGTCTTCGGTTGGAGCATTCACTGCGTACCGATTGTCATGAAACTTTCGCTTCTGTCGCGTTCTTGGCCTGGAATTGACTACGCCCTTTTAATGAAACGTCCACGTATGTTGTTACTGTTTTGACTCAGAATAATGCCTAAACAAAGGACCAGCTATGGAGCATTACCAGCGGTGTCATAAATTTCCCGCAAATTAAACGAGAGACGCTTGTGGGGTCACGCATCCCTCTTACTGAAATTAAAGCAATTTTTTGAAAAGTAAGCCTAAGAAATTGCCTTGAATAATATTTCAAGCATCATACTAAAAGATACCAGATAAACCCTCAATTTCACTGCTCATATTCCTGCAGTTATAAGTTTCTCTTACTGCAAAAGTTTCGTTTCGGTTTCAGAACCATTCACCCACCGTTATAAAATTTCTATGGCCTTTAAACTAAGATAAAAACCTAATTCTTTTTGCGGAACAATTTGGAATGGTGGGTGATTCTCTAATTGCAACATAGAAAAAAATTCTATTTTAAAAAAAAAAAAGTTTTTTCAAAGGTAGCAACAATACCTCAAGCGATGTTTATCTAAGAGGAAATTCATGAGGGGAAATTCTGAATTTTATGATTTATTTAGGCCTGGGGTAAAGTTCTTTAAAACAGGGTTGCTGCTGACAGGAATAGACGTTTTTGGCAATAAAATGCCAAATTCGGCTCTGGGCCCAAGTTTCAAGCGAAGCTTTGTGTCCCCACTGACGCCGTTGTACGCCAATATTGACATTGACATTGACATTGACATTGTTTTATTAAGTAGTTCGGTACGGTTTTTACAAAAACATGGTTTTACAGAAGGAGGTTCCATGGAAAAAAATCTGATAGGGGGCCTCCCGTTTCATAATGCAAAAAAAAATCATAGAGGAGGAGGTATAGACAACAATGAAAATAGAACACACAGAAACAAATTCATACAAACAGTTACTCCTTGGTAGTAAATTCGAGTACTGCGCATGTGCGCAGTAGGTAGTTCAAAAAGTTATCATGTATATTTTTTCGTGTGCCGTAAGCACGAGGCACCAACTATACTTAAGCGTAAGCGGGGAAAGAAGCAGGCGATCAGAGTTTGATTATGGGAGTGTACCTAGTATGCATTTTCTTTGAGACCTATGAAAAGAGTACTGGGAGGGGTACGATTTAAGGGAAGGGGGTAAGGCATTCCAGATGGTGGCAGCAGAAAATAACAGTGTTTGTTTTCCGTAGTTGAAACAGACAGTAGGAAGTAATATACTATGTTGCACTGAAAACCTGGGGTTTGTTTGTGTTAAGCAATCATGTTCTGTCAAAGGACGGCTGAAACTCAGGATTATCTTGTAAACGCGAAATAAGTACACATAGCTTAAGATCAAGTTCGAGAGAGAGGGGTAGGATGCCAAGATTGTGGAAGATGGGTTTTACGGTGGATGGGCAATCACTGAATGTGCGCAGACAAAGGGCTTGATTATGAAGACGACGCAGTGGTGCAAGATGGATATTATACGTGTTGCCCCAAGAAGACAAACAATATGTAAGATGACTGTGAATGAACCAGAAATGAAACCATCGTAGAAGGGACCATTGGAAAAAATAACGGGTTTTAATGAGGACACGAATGCCGAATGCAAGTTTAGACGCAACCGATCTTATGTGTTTTTGACATTTCATATTTTCTTAGGATAACTGCAAGAAACGTAGTATAATCTTATGAATGGATGACGCGATTGTCAAAAATGATATATGGTGTGTTTGTAAGTTCTTCGTGAGCGGGATGAAAAATCATGAAAGTGGTTTTTAGCCTGTTAACTTGTAACAGATTATTTCAGTACCAGCAGTTAACCTTTTCAAGATCGGTCGGTAACTTTGCTTTTGGAATAGAGATGTCGTTGTCGCAAAAAAATATTGTCGTATTGTCAGCATAGAGCATACAGTTACTGTTGTTACGACAGGTAGGGAGGTGATTGATATATATAGGTAATAGTAGGGGACCTCATATAGAACCCTGAGGAACGCCCTGGTTGACGATTCTTGGGTCAGACACCCAGCAGAAAATCCAATACACCCTATACACCCGGCAGAAAATCCAAGTTTATCTGACGGTGTTGAGGAATGATCGCGGGTAAAGTGGCGGCAATCCAACCTGTGTCCCTCACATTATGAACCCGGCGTTGATCCGATTGCTCTATTTTGACATCGTCGAAGCGAACTCCAAGTAGAAGGTACCGATTCGCGCTGTACAACCCAAAACCAAGCGTTTAGGCCTGCGTAGTTCGCACGCAAGAGTTACTGTCGCTACAGTAGAGAAGTGCTGCATAGCTCTACAGCAGCAGCACATACTCGCAGTGGGAGATTGGCTAACCCCAAAGAGTCAATCACAAGGAAGCTTAGCATTCAACCATTGTCATAGTTAGACGGAGGGGCGAAAGATTTTTTTCGAACTTTGGCCTATATTAAAAGTACTTAAGTTACAGCCTTCATGTTTCACTCATGGGTGCTCCGTACATTTCTACACAAACACGCGGAATGTTATAATTCTGTACTGTATGGTCAGGATGCAACAGAGTGCGAGATTGAAGGAGGATGAGGAAGAGCTTTATTGTCTGAGGGGGCATGAATGCCCTGTTAGAGAACAAGAGGGCCACTAAAGGAGGGAATAATAGAAACGTTATCATGGTTCAAGGTTCAATCACTTGAGTTGGAGAAGAGCATTTTAGAGTACTTGGTTCCGTGAAGATACACTTCAGAGATTTTGTGTAGAGACAGGTGCTCAAGAGCGTTTATGAGAGGAGTCGAACCACATTATCACACCAGCCTGTATAGAGCTCTGATTAGCGACCAGCCGTGAGGTATGCACAAGTGCCATATCAGTGATATAGATTACGGATGCATCTGTCGTCCCAGTAAGTCGGAAGAAAAAACGGAAAAACGCACAGTGCAGACGCTAGTGTACAAAAACTCATCTTCGGTTTTTCGTTATTTCTCCGAAGTTTAGCCCTTTACATGTTCTTTTAATGCCTTCCCAAAATGGATTCCGGCCGGATTTGGAAACGCAGGACTTCCTTTGGCTGCTGCGCCGCGTCATCAACAGATCCCCTTACGACCGCGGACTTCCCGACTACATTTTAACTGTGGTCCTTACAAAGGCTTTCGACAGAGTCGACCAGGCCACAATTATGAATGAAATAGCTCAAGCCTTTCCGGCCAAAACAAGCGCAAATATGGATCCAAAACGTCCTTCACAACCGCCTCTTACAACTCAACAGCAAGCTGCACGGACGGACACCAGGCACCTAACACCTAACATGGATCAATGCATGCACCAGTCCTCTTCAACATAGTCAGTGCAAAATTGGCTAACCGTCTTGGAGAAGGAACGTGGGCTAGATTTGCTATATACGCCGATGACGTGACACTATGGTGCGAGGGCCGAGACTATTCAACCACAACAGACATGCTCACCGAGCTACAGGTAGCAGTAAACACCATAAAGGCGTGGCTACCACAACTAGGCGTTGAACTCGTCGCTTAAAAGACTGAGCTGTTCATGGTTTCACGCACGAACAAAGCTCAACCCACAGGAGATGACCTGCGATATATAGACGAGAAGGATATACTCGGCGTTCCGCTAACTAGCTGAAACAGCCCCAAGATATGGATCACAGAGCTGAGCCGAAAATGGAAGCCAATGCTGAAATCTATAAAGCGCCTCTCCAACAAACACGAAGGGGTGAGTCAAGAAGCTTGCCTAACGATGGCACGTGCGGTCTCAGTTTGAACTGTAGCATATGAAGCTGCTGCATATGAGTTCAATAAGACCAACGCCACACACATTCAGGTGCTCCATAGAGCCACATTGCGTACAATAACCGGCCTCTCAAAACACACTAAAAAGACAGCCCTTGAGCAGGCAGTGGCACTTTCTCGCATCGTTACTGTAATGAATGAAAGAAAAGACCAAGCAGACCGCAAACGACGTCTCACCCGCCAAGGCTTGCTTCTCACGGAATGGGACGAAAACCCTCAGCTCCTCCTCCCCCTTGCACCCTGGTCGATATCAGACAACATTGAAAGCCACCTCAGCAAGCCAATCCCACGGGCTCTACAAGCAAACATATCTCAACGCATTCACTAGCTGATGGCGTACAAACTGCCAAATTAAATTCATATCTTCATCGATACAAGCGTGGCTGCCACACATATCGGTGCAGTATGGACATTCTCCGAAAATCCATCTTTTAACGAGCAAATATTTTTCAACCAAAACCAAGAAGAACTGCCCACCCTAACCCGCGATTAACCACATCTGCTACGAACTCGACTTTAAACCACCGCCCAACGTGCGCATCTTGACAGATTCATTCGCAGCAATCCGAGAACTACGAAACTCATTTCACTCAACCTACTTGTTAATTACATATTTCTTCTTAAAGAACCACTAAAAGGCCACAAAGTTGACTTCTGAAGCGACTGGTCACCGGGTCGCGAAGAGGCGAGCCCAGGAAACAAGCCCGCTCACGCCGTGACGCGGGATACTCTTAACGTTACCCCTCCGCCAGTTTATTTCTCGGCTACCTCACCTGCCCTACTCATCCAGCGACTCGAGAAGCGCATGAAATGTCGGTATAAACTAGTGACACCCTCTGGTTCTCTTGCTAGCGTGCCCTCATTAACAAGAGCCGATGAAGTATTCATCAACAAGCTTTGCGCCAATGCACCTTACACCCCACATATCATTAAGAAGTGGACAAAGGGCCCCACAGCACCCTCACCTCCACATTGTCCATACTGCAACACAAAGACCAAAGCAGACCTTCACCACTTAATATGTGTATGCCCATTCTTCAATGCACATCGTTCAGACATCATTTCAGTGCACATCATTCAGACATTGATCTAAACACCATAAACCAAGGAGCACATGCCGCATTAGATAAGTCTTTATTACACTAAACAGGCACATTTTCAGCTAAAAGTACTTTGTCGCGAGCCGTCTGACGAAGGACTACCCCGGCGAAGCCTTCAAACTGACAGTAAGCAGAGAAACTGATAACGCAAAACGCCGTCCAGCCGTCATTCCTTACGTGCAACAGGTATCGCACAAAGTTCAGAAGATTGCCGAAAGAAGGGGCGCAAAAGTTTTTATGTCCGCGCCCAACAAACGGAGCAGGCTCTGTGCGATGGTGATTAAGGTAAGCAGAAAGCACAGCTCAGGTAAGATTAAATACAAAACGAAGTACGTAGGCTGCCGTCAGAATGTCGTTTACAAAATTCCCCTGAATTGCAAACGAATCTATTTGGGTCAGACGGGAAGAGGTGTCAACATACGGCTCCAGGAGCATGCAAATTCACTAAAATCAAATGTCGGCTGTGACCTAGCTGCGCACTGTCGCCAGTGTAAGTGCGAACCAAAAGTTGATCAGTGTCGTATCATTCTAAGATATGCAAACAAACGCACACGTGAAACTTTTGAAGCCTTTTGCATTATTCAGAGGGGTGTAAATGTGTTAGAAAACTTTCCGTGCTTCTGTATGAAAATGACATCGCGTATCTTTCAATTGTATAACTGGGCCTTACGTATCGATGACCATGTGACAAGAAGGTACGAACATTTCATGCCATCTGTAATTTCGTCTTCCCTTGCCATCAGTAATTTCCTTTTTCCTTTCCATTGCTTTGTAGACGTGTATATAAGCCGCCCGCAAGCAATAACTCTTTGTTTTAGTCAGCGCGGCCTGTTTGTCTTCTACTCTACATCCTGTCCTTTGCGCTGTTTTTTATATTTTTAAACATGCACCAACCAGCCCACTTGCCCCCATTCTTTGCTTTCGCCACAGATTAAAAAAGACTGTTTCATTTTTTTAGTTGAACGTAGAATATACTTTCATTATAAACAAAAAAAACCGTGCATTATGTCGCCAATAAAGTGTCCAAAGCGGGAGCATTGATCCCTGTCATCCATGCTTCTTAGGGGTGCTTAGACAGGAAAAAGTGACATCTGCGTCGTTAGGATTTCAATATATTCGACTTTTTTTTTACCAAAGGCAAAAGATCAACGCTCAGATGAAATGACACCAAATATAGTTGGAAAATGGCAGTTTATAACTTATCGTTGATGCCATAAACAATCGTTACCCTTTGAATATGTACACTCCAGCACAGAATTCACTCTTGTGAACGTTGCTTGGTATTAGGCAGCGTTTCCTTGAATGGTACACGCATGTCCTTCTGTGTGTAGATAACATGAACCTGCCGCTGATCAGTTCAATTTTTCGTGTTGGTTTGTTTGCGCCACACGTGTCAGGAGTTAATGCTGGGGAACGCGTGTGTTTTTCATCCCTATTCCTTTTTTTCTGCCACTGTGTAGAGTGGAACACTTCATTTCGCACCGCGTATAGGAAGTGTGCGAACTTGACTTTCGTAGACAACACGGCTGCTATGTTTATGGCCGTATGAATTGTAATTCTCTAGATTTCCATCAGGTTTTAAAGTTTAGCCTGGAGTTTATTGATTCCTCAAACTGCGTCGCACGCATTCTCTGCAAATGCAATCCAGAGACCTCTATAATATACCAAACGTTCAACCGTCTTCCTTAAAGGTCACGTTTCCCCGCGTGACAATCATAATCCCCCGTCCACCCTCTTCCCGTACCACTAAGCTCTTCAGGCATATTCAGTTGTCGAGCATGAAAGGCACGTCTCTTGTCAACTTGTTTTATTCCCCAAAAAGCATTGATTTCAGGGCGCGCTGAAAATAAAAGCATAGTTCACTTCACCGGCATGTATACGCGAGCTCCTTATATTTTCCGTGCGTACATTATAACAGTGTTTTCAGGCACAGTAGGCGCAGGAGCACATTTCTTGCGGTCGATTACATTTGAATTATCCAGGATGCAGAGGGGAAGATAATAAACTTGGTAAGCCCAGCGTTGTATTAAAAATACTTCCGGTTGTAAATGCGGAATTCTTCCCGAATTGACTTTGCGGTGACATGTTTCTTTACTGGAGTTTTTTTGCGCTCACACACAACCTAGATGATGTTTTGTGTGACTTTGCACGACATCAGGCTATCATTACAGAAGTATTCCCGCTCCTCCAGATATGCAGTCCCGAATCACTCTGAGCGCCTCACTAGTGTGCCTGTGTGCGAGTAAGCAAGAGAGAGGTGGCGCTGTGTGCAGGCATGGACACGGTATTTCCAGCAAACTAGGAAGCAAAAATGTGTGCAACTTCTGGTATTGTGAAATATTTGTGTTTATGGATCGAATTACCGCATATATGATTGCGGCTTGGAGGTATCCACTGTGTGGGCGACATGAATCTGCTCGGAAAAGCAAAATAGCATACCAAAAGGAAGAGTTTCTAGTGCAAAAAAAAACTCCAGAAAAAGCTCCGATAAATAAACCCGAATGGCATCGTTCTCTCGCCGCGTGAATTCACAGAGTATGTTCCAGCGGTGACGCCTTTGTAGTAAAGGGGCGCTGTAGTCTAGTGTTTTCAATATGGACAGTGTTTTCAATACATTGGACAGACGGGGAGATGCATAAATGAACGTCTGCGGGAACATCGCAACTCTGTAAAGGGCAAATCTTCCGATGTAAAGGTCAAGCCTTCCGATGTAAAGGGCAAGCCTTCGTCCCATCTCTCGTCACATTGTTCTAAGCATGGATGTTATCCGAAACTTAACGGGACAAGTATTTTGTTTTCACACAAAGACGCGCGCACAAGGGAGATATCCGAAGCCTTCTTTATCAAAAAGAATGGTGATGACTGCATTAGTTCCCCCTCGGTGTGCTTGCTGGGTTGTGAAGTTGATTACCTTGACCTCGCATGAGCTACAACTTTCAGGGTGTGCAAGAGTGTTGTGCGCATGGCCTATGTCACGGTGTGTTAGTATGCAGGCTTCTTTATATGTTCTCCCAATTTCTAATAAAAGCTTCAGTTGTTAGTAAGCGCTGGTGTTGTGTCCTACCCTTTGTCCTGTCTAGTTTGCGCTGCTCCCTCAGAATGAATGTATACCAACTGGCCCAGTTCTCAACCTTGTTGTGTTTTTAATAAGATTCAGGGTGTTTTTACCTCCAACCAATGTAAATTTACCCGAGGACATCATGGGAGAATTTTATAAAAATTGAAAGAGCGTTTTTTAAACCTTCGGCTACACCATCGAGTTGCGTCGTCTTTTCACAAATCTGTACACTTTAAATTAGGCGCAGTTGGTTCATAGGGTGCCAAGATGTACGTTGAAATGCCATTTCTCTGTTTCATTCTAGTTTTATGTATTGCTGAAGGGATCGTTTGTATTTTACACAAAGCATGCATAATTTACACCAATGTCAAGAAGTCGATATCACTACAGGACATCGAGGACAGCTGGGCAGATAGGCCCCTCTGCCGCGAATAGCGCACCACACAAACAAAATGATGCAACGTGTTTTGATGACCATAGGAAATATGTAAAGACGGGAGAGCTTCAGAAAAATCGAAGCTCTGTTTTTTTATAGCAGTGCCTAAATTTGCGTTCTTCATACTTTTCTTCAAACATCCATATCTGTTGAACTTTACCCGATTGTTATACAATTATAAAAGAAAGCTTGATACGAGCGAGTTGGTACAATAAGCTTGATAATTCCTTATGCGAAATAAAAAGGGGACAATGGAGAAACACGTACACACAACACACTGCCGAAATTCAAACTATGCTTTACTGACAAAAGATGGCACCGATGCACGCAAAAACCTGATAAGCTAATAACATTGTGACATGAAAGTGGATCCCATTTCTAAAAAGATATCAAGTCCCCTTATTGGGATTGTGATTTGTAAAAACATATAAATTTGGCTTTCGTAGAAATGTGATGCGCTTTGCCATCAGATGTTTTCAGAATATTTCTGTTAACATTTTCTTTTAATATTTCTTTATTCTTTAGCTTTTCAAATTATGTAGGACCAATTATTTACATTTACGCTATTACATCGACTACAGGTCCTATGTCCACCAAATCTGCATTTTTGCAGATGTGCATGTTGCTACACGGTAGATTTCCTGACGTAAAGGCGAAAATTCCAGGAACTTCTATAAACACGTCCGGCATGAATGGAACCTTTCGAACGTACGCTGACTGCTTCTAAACATTTCAGCTTTTGGCTGTAACTTTACAAAACATGCGCCCATCTAGATGATTTAACTTACTACACCATCGGAACATGGATGCGATGACGCGACTATGGCGTTTAAGCGGCCACCCTATCACTGCGACTATGGTGTTTAAACGGACAGTTAGCTGGGTTCCATTTACTGGAATGTTACTCAACGCCGGGGCCGCCCCCGCAACTGCAAGAAACAGTGCATTTATAACTACAAAAATATATTGCTGCTAGAAGATTCAAATTTGCTGCAAAGGCACTTGTAACTTTATGAAACAGGAGTGCGAACGAATCAGCAGTTTTCCTGAAGAAAATGTGAAAATTGGTGCGGCATCGTACCAACACTTCTGCAGTGCGTGGAACCAGGTCGCCATTGGAACTTGCTGCTTGTAACTTTATGAAACAGGAGTGCGAACGAATTAGCAGTTTTCCTTAAGAAAATGAGAAAATTGGGGTGGCTTCGTACAAACACGTCCGCAATGCGTGGAACCAGGTCGCCATTGGAACTTGACCCTGGCAACCTTAAACTCACACACTCTGCTTAACGAGGGAAGCTTGCCTGTACTACTAGAGGACCTCTGGGACATTAAAGAAACACTGAAGTGAATTTGTCAAACTTTCGGTTTTGCTTGCACTGCGTTGACTGGCTCAGATTACCACACTTTTCATTGTTTATTGGGTTGTTAAGTCGGTAATTATTTTATAAAGCGCGAAAGAAGAAAACCTACTATGCGCGGTTTGCGGCGGCCGCACCAACTAAAGGCTGTGACGACAGGTGGAGATGCACCTTGACTGGAAGATGTCCAAGGGTAGCATTCAAACAAGTTTCGGTTTCCGTTCGGTAAAACAACATGTTTAAGATCTGACGGCATCGTTGGATGGGCATTTTTAATATCTCAGTAATCGTCATACCGCGATTGTGCCACGTTGTTGGCTGTAAAATACTTCAGATAGGCCCCCCAGGCCGGCTTGAAATCGTAGCAATCACTAGCCGAGGCCTATGCAGTGGATCAACGCCCTCCACTTCACCGCAGACGCTCAAATGTCGTGCGCTTTTCCCCCATATTTGGAGCTTGCCTCATTCATGCTTGTATCGTAAAAAGCGTGTTCGCACCAGCCAAAGGGTCTGTTGATTCGGCGCGTTCTGCGAACTCGCTCGCGGAGTAGTGAACGTTAAGGCCCAAAAATGGTGAACTTAATATAGAAAACATCGGCCGCAATTGAAAATATCAACTTACGAAAAAAAAATTACACTATCTTCCCGTAGCCGAACCCGGAGTAGCATGCGAAGCAGTCATGGGATCGACTGAAGTTCGCATTAGTTTTCAGTTCGTCGTTTCGGTTGACGTTCAGCTTCGCGTGCCCTGGATGTATCAGTAGCTTCTTCATGTATTTTGAATGAGTGAAGGAAGTAAGGCGCGTTCGTAGCACATGCTCCCGTCGTGGTTTGTAGCGCATTGGGAAGAGCGCCACGTACCTCCCGTTGAGGCCGGATAGTCGTGGGATCGAAACCGGGCGCCGCCTAACTATTTGTCTTTATAGTGGACTGCGCTGACGGCAGCCCAAACACTGACGGAGCTGAAGAGACGCGCATTCGCAGTAGAGCGTGGACTGCGGACAACAACAACAAGGCAGGGAGAGACATGGCCCTGAGCATAACATATTTCGCAACTAAAAGCATGTACCATTGGGGATTCGCACTTGCGACTTCAAAACAACAATCCTAGCACCTCAGACCACTCGGCCACGACCCAGCACTGTCGAGGTTGGATATATAAAATAAATTACGTATAACTAATTTACACTAATATTTATATTTATTATTTCAAGCAGCTTAGATGAGTTTTTGTTGTATAGCGCATGTGCAGTAAGCGGTGACCAAAATTCCACAATCTCTCATGTCTACCAATTCCATTTCTTAGACGGAAAAGTGTTCGCAGAAGTGTGGTCGGGCTGCTTACCGGAGTGCCTGTTCACCCAGCGCAAAAAACGGCTTCCTGCTCCATAGTTTTACGTTGTACGATACAGGTTCCACTTGATTTCATTTCTTTAGTACCAATATTGACTTCGCCGACTCTTCTTCTGTCTTCAAGTGACCTTAGATTTTCCTACTAGCGTGCCAGTAGCGAAGCGTCGCATGTGCGCTTGTGCAGCGCTTGTGTAGAGCGACCTTGACTGGGAGCTCGATACAGTGTACAAAATAACAAAGTTAAGAAAGGCACATTTTTCTATTCACAAATGAGTTGTGGCTTAGTTTCAACTGAGAGAGCGAATTCCGATGACCCGTCGCCAGCCGGCGGACTAATCGCTGGGCCGATTGACTGTGTCGGAAGGTCGGCGAGCAGTGCAGTAGCGCAGCCAATTGCCAGCTCATCTCCTCTTGACGTCACACGAAAACACCACAGGAAGTGGGCGAGGGTGGAGAGAGGGGGACGGCATTTTCGATATGATTTTTCTACTAAAAAAATTCCCATAAACGCGCTGAGAGGGGCCGAAACATGGCCTATGGACTCAGGACTACAATTTGCGCCAGTAATCCCGAAATGTTTACAAATTACTTCAGTGCCCCTTTAAGTAGGATTTATAGGGTTAACCGAAGTTGCAAGGAAAGGAGAAGGATTCATAGAGTTCCCTATTGCGTATATTCTATGTGACAGTGGACCCCGACAGAAGAAAAAACACATAGGGTGCGATTTTTGATTCCCAGAGAAATAGCAGAAGACATGAACGAGTTTTTCTGGATTACCGAGAGAGTCGCGCTGCTGTGACGAAGCCAAACAAGCTATAAAGCTATACTACATAACGGATAGTATAGCCGTATGCGCGAACAACCAGCTACGACGACGAAGCCGGAGACAGCTTGACGAGCATGTCGAATCAGCAATGGAGAAGGCAACAATACAGACCATGATTGTGATGGGAGACTTTTCCGCAAAGGTCGGTAAGAAGCCGATGGGATAAAGGTCAGTGAAAGAATTGTATTCAACAATTGCGACAGTCGAGGAGATACAATGGTGGGATTTGCAGAGCGAAATGACGCGAGGTTGATGAACACATTTTTTAGGGAACGAAAGAATAGGAAATGTTCCGATGGTACAACCAAAACAGAAATTGACTTCATTCTAAGTGATCATTCGGGTATCGCGGAAGTCGTAGAGGTGCCGAGTAAGATTTGGAGCACCGATCACAGAATGGTTATATGCAAGCTAAAGCTGAATCTCAGAAGACAAAGAAACTCGTGAAAACCTACAAACCCTGCATAGAATGAGTCAAATCCAGGTCGCAGGAGTTTGAAACAACTCTTCCAAATAAATTCTCGGTTTTGAAAATAATGAAGACAGGCTAAGTGAGAACCTAACATCGGCACTCAGTGACTCAGCAAAAGCTGTGGGAGACGCAACATGTAAGAAACAAACAAAAAACTAATAAAACGAAGGAAATATTTGCCAAGTGTAATAACATAAACGTATGAAGCACAGCAGAAGAAATTGAAGTAGCCAAGTTCTAGAAACTGATTACAGAAGTAAAGTAAACGACGTTCGCTCACATAAAATGGCCGTGATCTAAGAAATAGGAGGAAACAACAAATAGGAAGACGCCTGCGAGAAACTAAGAGGAAGCTAGTTTTCGGCAAAGACGCGATGTAGGCGCTCAGAGACGAGCTGGGTAACATTATCCACAACTTGGACAAAATAATTAAGTTAGCGGAACAATTTGACAACAGGATGTATCCGTCGACGTTAGACCAGGGGAACTAGCGGTAGTGCAAGCTCAACTTGCGATGTCCACGTTTTAACTGACGAGGACGTAGGAGAGACTCTCAAGTGCATAACAATAGGAAAAGCAGCAAGTGATGACAGCATAACCATAGATTTTATGAAGACGGAAGGAGATATTCTTCTGGAAAAGCTTGGTGTAGCATTTTCGAAATATTTGGAGACTCCAAAAGTGCGCATAGCCAGGAAAAACGCCAAAATTATCTTTATTCACAAGAAAAAAGATCCGAAAGACACCAAGAACTGCGACCCATGAGCCTAATCAGTTGTTTACAAGCTGCTTACCAAGTTATAATTAGTCGCATACGTTACAGCCTGAATGCCCATCAGAAGACAGAGCAAGCTGGGTATGGAAAGGGGTTCTTAACCATTGATCAAATCCATGTCGTCAACCGATTTAAACATCCGCAAGGTACACTGAACCACTTTACGTGGCTTTTGTAGATTACAATAAAGCGTTTGTTTCCGTACTCACCGCAGCCGTTTTAGAAGCCCTAAAAGACAAGGCAATAAAAGAAACCTATATAAGACTTCTAGAAGACATATATAAGGCGTGCTTGGTGTTGTGCCCGAGCGTCTGCCCCAAATGCGTTTCACGGGGTGACGCGACGACAGTGGAGCCAATTCACGCCTTGTACAAACCAGACCGAACCACCCGCGGCGGACAGGCTGAAGCCAGCTTAAATATGCAGCGCGGCAGAGTCGCCTCCTAATTGCGTCGCGGTGGCTCAGCCGAATCATACATCGGGTGAATGACCGTCAATCGGAATGCTGCGACTTGCCTGAAGGAGCTCTCTAAAAGAAGGCGTGGTCGTTTCTCTCCCTTTCCACGTCGCGATGGCTCGGCCGAATCCTGCATCGGATGAACGACAAGCGACGGGCAGGTTGCTACTCGCCTGGAGGGGAGGTCCCGGAGACGGCGTGGGCTTCGCCCTCCCTTTCCCCATCGGGGCGGCTCGGCTGACTCACCGCTTCGCTTCCATTCGTCGGATCTCAAACTTCAGGCAGCGAGAGTCCTGATTGGAGCGATTCAAACTTCTCGGGGCCACAACGGAATCCCGGGGGTATAAAAACCCGCCCGGATTACATATCGCCAGCTTTTTCTCCAGCGGCATTTTCTGGCGGTACTTTGCGGAAGCAGCTAGTGGAGAGCTGCTGTCGCCTTTGCGCGAGGCATGTAGCATTTATTTACTCTTGTACATGCTGTATATAATTGTCACTTTAAGTTTTCTTCGGTTCGGGAGCTTCAGCGCTCTGCTGTGCACCGCGTCGATAGCGGACGGAGCAAGGCAGCGTCGCTACACTTGTGATTGCGCTCTGGTGGCCAGTCGCAACAGTGGTGGCTGCGTTGAAAGGACCCAGTCCCAATAGCGGTGACAGCGTCGGGATGGCTGATTCCCAACTTCAATGAATAGCTAGGATGCCAATCACAACCTTGGTGCCGACACTGGGAAGGTCATTCCCAATAGTGGGCAGGACAGCTCCTCCAAAAGCAACGCGATAAATTTACGATCCGAAAGGGAGGGATTTAAAGAGATACCATCTCTCTAAAACTATTTAGCGCGCTTCTAGAGGGGGTATTCAGTAAGGTTGACTAGAAAAATATAGGATTAAGGATAAACGGGGATTACTTAAGAGGACACTGAAGTTGTTTGTAAACATTGCAGTATTACTAGTGAAAACTGTAGTCCAGAGTCTACACGCCATGTTTCCAGTACTCTGAGCGCGCTTACGCGAAGATATTTAGTAGAAATAACAATTCACAAAAGCTGGCCTTCGCAATGCACCCTCTCCCATTTTCTGTGGCGTTTTTTTTGTGACGTCAAGACGAGGTGAGCTGGCAATTGGCTGCGCTACTGCAAGGCTCGCCGACCTTCCGAAAGAGTCAGTCGGCCCATCGTTTATTCCGCTGGCCACCGACTTGTCGGAATTCACTCGCTCAGTTGAAACTAAGCCACAACACAATTGTGCAAGGAAGAATGTGCCTTTTTTACTTTGTTAGTTTGGTGATTGTTGGTTCTTGGTTGTTTGTGATGAATATTTAAACTGCCTAGATACATATTTCTAAAATGATGCATGTAATGGGTTTTTTGCTGAAAATGCTACTTCGAAAATTGGGCAATGAATTTAAAGATTTCAACCACATAAGCGTTTTAGAGAGCAAGGGAAACGTTTGGCATTATAATGTCTCGAGCATGCCTAAATGTTGACATCGACAATCAGCTGAATGGCAGGACTTGAAGACGTGAAATTTAGGGAGTGCATTGGTATCCCCGACAATGGGTAAGTATGTCTGAAGTTTTTGTACTAACACCGCTAAGAAGAAAGAAGGGTTTAATTGTTTTCTTTGAGTATTTCTCGTTACTTGGCAAAACCGTTATTATATGATACGGGTATCGACAAATTTCATTTCATTTATTCCACCTTAAAGGCCCGAAGGCATAACATAAGGGGGGGGGCGGAGTACAAGGTATGATGAACAACTCAACAAAACTCCTAAGGTTCCAAGCGTAAACATTCAGAGATCAATGAAAAAAAAGGTACAATATGCAAAGCAAAACGTCAATACTACCAAATGCAAATAAAAAGTAAAGGTACAAAGGTATGCATCCAGAGAAAAGTGGCAGCAGGTTATACAGTAGTTAAAAAGTATTTAAACATTAGCAGGGAAAACAGCACATTCAGTTAGATTGCGACACGTAATATTTTAGTTTACAGCGGAAAATTTGGCGGTTATTGCACGTGACTATATTATCAGCTAGTTTGTTCCACAGTGTTATCGCATTGGGAAAGGAGGAAGTAATCATTGCAGAGGTCTGTCCATTTATTGGTGGGATAGGGTGACTGTGGTTTATGCGGGATGAAGTTCTGTGCGATGGTTGAAGGAGGACGTGCCGTGATTGAGGATGATAATAGAAAGCATGCATTAGACACAATCGAGAAATGATACGACGAGATTCAAGTGACGGCAGTTTCAATGATTCTTTTATTGCAGTAACGCTAATATCGTTAGTGTATTTGGAGCAAATAAAACGGGCAGCGCGGTTCTGAATCCTTTCTTAATCGTTAGTTATATATGTTTGTGAGGGGTGCCAAATTGAGCAAGCATATTCTAGTTTCGGTCGGACGTAAGTTTCATAAGTTAACTTTTTAATGTCTGGCGAGGCTAATTTTAGGTTGCGGCGCAGGTATCCGAGAGTGCGTGAAGCTTCTGAACAGAAGATTTGAATATGCGTTGACCATGATAGCGACGATGACCGGTGCACTCCGAGGTATTTGTATGATTGTGTAGGGCTAATGGGAACAGACTTTATGCTATAGGTAAATTTTTCTGGGCTCATTTTGCGGGTGAATGACTTCATTTTACATTTAGTCAGGTTTAATGGCATTAGTGATTTATCCCACCAAGTTACAATTAATCTAAATCATGTTGAAGTTCAGGGCTGTCGTCTGGTGTGCAGATTGGAGAGTATAAAACGCAATCATCGGCAAAAAGTCTTAATTTGGTTAGCACATTGGTGGGTAAGTCATTTATGTATATTAGAAAGAGAAGCGGGGACAGACAGGCACCTTGGGGGACGCCTGACGTTACGTCGGAGAGAGGTGAGTCGTGGTCATTAGCGCTGGTGAACTGCTTACGGTTTTTTAGAAAATTTTCTATCCAGAAAATTATGTTGGGAGGGATTCCCAGGCTGCATAGTTTAGAGAGTAATAGGTTTTGAGGAACGCGGTCGAATGCTTTAGAGAAATCTAAAAAGATGGCGTCAGTTTGAAGATTTTCATCCATGAAGTGAAGTATATCATGTGTGAATTCTGCCAGTTGTGTTTCGCTATATAGTAGTTTCCAGAAACCATGTTGATGATCAAAGCAAAATTTGATGGATTCCAGATATGAAATTAGGTTAGAAGCTATGATATGTTCGAGCATTTTAGATGGGATGCTGTTTAAGGAAATAGGTCGGTAGTTAGCTGGGATTGCGCGGTTGCCTGATTTAAAAATGGAAATACCCTGAGCCTTCTTCCAATTGTCTGGGACATTTCCTGTTTGTAATGATTGTGTGAAGATGAGGCAAAGTATCTGTCTTGAGACCGAAACGGTACTTTTTAGTAATTTACTGTTAATACTGTCACAGCCCGCCGAGGATGAAACTAAGATTGTTAATGAGTTGGAATATTCCTTCTTGGGTAATTTCAATTTCTGGCATCGCTACAGCTGCAGTTTCGGGCAGTGTTATCGTATCAGTGGTGTTGGTAGAGGAAAACACAGACGTAAAGTGGTCATTTAGAGCAGAAGCGCACTGGTCAGCGTCTATTGGTTCTCCGTCAGCGTTAGTGAGGTTTATTCCATTAGATTGTGACTCAGGGGACAGCATGCGCCAAAATTTGCTGGGATTTGATTGAAGAATTGATAATAGGTTATGGGAAAAGAATTTGATTTTTGCAGCTTTTAGTTCGTTTAAGTACTGATTAACGCATGCGCGGTAGCGCTCCCACGCAGTTGAACTTTGGCTTAGGCGGGCCGTTCTGTACAAGCGTTTTTTTCGATTACAGAGTAATTTTAGCTGTTTGTTAAACAATTGGCAGTTGGAATCTGATTTAATGAGGGTAGTAGGAATGTATTTGTTTTTTAGGTTAAGTATTGTAGTCTTAAAAAGTTTTCAGTTACAGTTGACACTTCGTGTTAGGTACGTATTCCTAAAGTTATCTAAGAAGTTCGCGAGCTCGTGATTAATCGCAACAAAATTTTCCGTGATTACCTTCCGTGTGGGTGATTTCTTTTTAGGCGGGGAGGAGATGCAAATATGGATTAGGTTGTGGTCACTAAGACCAGGGAGCGTATTAATGGTTTTTATGTCGTCAGGGCATGAAGTTAGCAGGAGGTCTAGTATGTTATTGCCCCTGGTAGGGCACGTTATAGCCTGGTGAAGGTTAAAATCAAGGACAGTATTTAAAAATTGTTGCTCTTTAGATGGTGTCCCATTCGACGCTGAAAGCAATGACCAACCGATTGCAGGATAATTGAAGTCCCAAACAAAAAAAAAATGGGTCCATTAGAATGTTTATATGTAACGGTGTGGAGGGATTGATGAAGTAGGTCGCAGAAGTCGGGGTGGCTGTCTGGCGGCCTATAGCAGACGCAAAAAACAAATTTCGAGGCTCCGTTGGAGACAAGAACCCATATTAATTTTATTTTATCGTCATGGAAGATAAGTGAGGATGCTAGGGTGCTTCTAATGGCTATGGGCACGCCACCTCCTTTCTTACTTTTGCGATCCCGGCGAAAAATTGTAAAATTGAAATTGGATGGAAACACTTCCGTATCTGTGACGTCATCATGCAACCATGTTTGAGTTAATATCACTATGTCAGAACTGATATCATTTATGAAACTGTAAAGCTCGTCGCGTTGAGGAATTATGCTTCGTATGTTAGTAAATGCAATGTTTATGTTTAGAAATGCCATAAGATGGATACACGTGTTACTCGAGGCGGAATGATTCCAAACCCGTCATGTGCTGCAAACTGAGGTGGCTTCCAATGGTGCGCTGTTATCGAATGTAATGACGGGTGAGTTCCGAAGTTCTGGGATTTTATCAGTTTTCGCGTCATAGAAGTAGGACTTATTTCCAACAATAAGTTTATCCACCCTCAGCTTAAATGCACACTTTTGTGGCCGAATATATTTCAGTAATTTAGCGCGTGCAAGGCGAGTGGCTGCTGCAAAGCCTTCTCTGACGGTGAAGGTCTATCTTTTAGCTTAATTTGCAGCTAAGAATATTTTCATTTGTTTTAAAGTGAGCGAGCTTTATCATGATTGGCCGAATCTTGTCGGGGGCAAATTTTCCGATCCGATGAGCACATTCAATGGCACTTGGTTCGAGCGTAATATCTAGTTGGGTGGAACAAATGTTTATGACGTTAAGCTCTGATTCTTCCCATGTTTCTTTAACAGAGTCGTCAATACCTAAAAAGAGATTATTGCGGCGCAATCGATTACTAGCGTCAGTGTTAGCAGCTTTTAGCGTTTCAATTTCATGTTTGATTTTGGCGGCGTTTTCGGGTGCGGCGCCTGATGAAGGTTCGATTTGGACTGTTTCTAGCGCTGAAATTCGGTTTGTTAGTGCTGAGAGACTAGTTTCATGGTTATTTTGTACTGCCTTGAGCTGATTAATATCTTCACGAATGGTTAGAACGGTTTGCTCGGTCTTCTTGGTAGCGTCAGATAGAGTTTCTATCTGTGCTTTAGTTAGACCGGGGTTTAGTTCCACATCCCCTGATAGTAAGAGTATCAACTGTGACAGCAATTGTAGGGTGAACACATTGTAACAAGAACATAGCCAGTTGCGTAATTTCAAGTCGTAGGGGCACGACACCGCGACAAGGAAGTAGTTATTGGTATAGTATTGTTTAGAATGGGTAAGGTAACCAACCTGGAATGTGAGGAGCGGCGTGAACATTTTGCGCCACCGGTGTCGTGCATCGAACTTTTGGTGATGTTGTGAAGATTATGTAGGCTGGATTGGCCCCACGTTGTAGGTGACGTCGACGATGAGAAGCGTTGCCAGGCGTAGCTGCAAGCGCAGGCTGGTATCAGCGGGCTGGCGATAGGTGACAGAATCCGTGGTTGATTCAGATGGCGCGAGGGCGCAATAGGCACGGGTAGGTCACCGGGTGGTGCCCAAGCGCAGTCGCCCAGTCCAGCGGTGTCTGCAACCCAACAGGCCACGATCTGGACGGTGAGGAGTGGCCTGAACATTTTGCGCCAACCGGTGTCGTGCCCCAAACTTTTGGTGATGTTGTGAAGATTATGTAGGCCGGATTGGCCCCGCGTGGTAGGTGACGTCGACGATCAGAAGCGTTGCCAGGTGTAGCTGCTAGCGCAGGCTGGTATCAGCGGGCTGGCGATAGGTGACAGAATCCATGGTTGATTCAGATGGCGCGAGAGCGCAATGGGCACGGGTAGGTCACCGGGTGGTGACCAAGCGCAGTCGCCCAGGCCAGCGGTGTCTGCAACCCAACAGGCCACGATCTGGAAGGTGAGGAGCGGCGTAAACACTTTGCGCCAACGGGTGTCGTGCCCCGAACTTTTGGTGGTGTTGTGAAGATTATGTAGGCTGGATTGGCCCTACGTGCTAGGCGACGTCGACGATGAGAAGCGTTGCCAGGCGTAGCTGGAAGCGCAGGCTGGTATCAGCGGGCTGGCGATAGGTGACAGAATCCGTGGTTGATTCAGATGGCGCGAGGGCGCAATGGGCACGGGTAGGTCACCTGGTGGTGACCAAGCGCAGTCACCCAGGCCAGCGGTGTCTGCAACCCAACAGGCCACGATCTGGAAGGTGAGGAGTGGCGTGAACATTTTGCGCCAACCGGTGTCGTACCCCGAACTTTTGGTGATGTTGTGAAGATTATGTAGGCCGGATTGGCCCCACGTGGTAGGTGACGTCGACGATGAGAAGCGTTGCCAGGCGTAGCTGCAAGCGCAGGCTGGTATCAGCGGGCTGGCGATAGGTGACAGAATCCGTGGTTGATTCAGATGGCGCGAGGGCGCAATGGGCACGGGTGGGTCACCGGGTGGTGACCAAGCGCAGTCGCCCAGGCCAGCGGTGTCTGCAACCCAACAGAGCACGATCTGGAAGGTGAGGAGTGGCGTGAACTTTTTGCGCCCACCGGTGTCGTGCCCCGAGCTTTTGGTGATGTTGTGAAGATTATGTAGGCCGGATTGGCCCCACGTGGTAGGTGACGTCGACGATGAGAAGCGTTGCCAGGCGTAGCTGCAAGCGCAGGCTGGTATCAGCGGGCTGGCGATAGGTGACAGAATCCGTGGTTTATTCAGATGGCGCGAGGGCGCAATGGGCACGGGTAGGTCACCGGGTGGTGACCAAGCGCAGTCGCCCAGGCCAGCGGTGTCTGCAACCTAACAGGCCACGATCTGGAAGGTGAGGAGTGGCGTGAACATTTTGCGCCAAACCGGTGTCGTGCCCCGAACTTTTGGTGATGTTGTCAAGATTATGTAGGCCGGATTCGCCCCAAGTGGTAGGTGACGTCGACGATGATAAGCGTTGCCAGGCGTAGCTGCAAGCGCAGGCTGGTATCAGCGGGCTGGCGATAGGTGACAGAATCCTTCGTTGATTCAGATGGCGTGAGGGCGCAATGGGCACGGGTAGGTCACCTGGTGGTGACCAAGCGCAGTCGCCCAGGCCAGCGGTGTCTGCAACCCAACAGGCCACGATCTGGAAGGTGAGGAGTGGCGTGAACATTTTGCGCCAACCGGTGTCGTGCCCCGAACTTTTGGTGATGTTGTGAAGATTATGTAGGCCGGATTGGCCCCACGTGGTAGGTGACGTCGACGATGAGAAGCGTTGCCAGGCGTAGCTGCAAGCGCAGGCTGGTATCAGCAGGCTGGCGATAGGTGACAGAATCCGTGGTTGATTCAGATGGCGCGAGGGAGCAATGGGCACGGGTAGGTCACCGGGTGGTGACCAAGCGCAGTCGCCCAGGCCAGCGGTGTCTGCAACCCAATAGGCCACCATCCGGAAGGTGAGGAGTGGCTTGAACAATTTGCGCCCACCGGTGTCGTGCCCCGAACGTTTGGTGATGTTGTGAACAAAAGATGTTCTTATGTTTGGTGATGTTCTTGAACAAAAAGAATTTATCCTAAAAAATTTAGAAACACGCCTGCTCACGCTTGGTGTTTTCATAGACTTCAGCAAGGCTTTTGATCACATAATTCATGCTCTCCTACTCCAAAAATTATGTCGTTATGGAATCCGTGGTGTCGCCTTAGACCTGATTACTTCCTATCTGGAACATCGAAGCCAATTAGTTGCGATAAAAACTGCTTCCCAAAGTTTACCAGTGAAAGCTGGTGTTCCACAGGGAAGCATACTGGGTCCTCTTCTTTTTAATATCTATATCAATGATATAGTGCTTGTTGATCACCACACCAATTATGTGATTTATGCCGACGATACAACTCTGTTATTTACCTCGAACTGTGCTGCCAGACTTGCAACTACGGCAAATGTTGTTTTAGAAAAACTTTACCGCTGGACCACTGATAATGGACTTAAAATAAATGTCGATAAAACGAAAGCCCTTCTGTTTCAGGCAAAAAACAAGAATATTACCTTGGAAAATGACATTATGCTAGCTGGTTCCAAAATTGAAATTGTAAGCTCAGTCAAAACACTGGGTGTGATTTTTGATGAGTGGCTGTCATGGACTAACCACATAAACTTTCTTGCGGGCAAACTTTCTAAAGTTGTAGGAATGCTGTTCTGTGTGAAATACCTCCCTTTAAAGGTAAAAATGATAATCTACGATGCCTTATTTTTCAGTCATTTAAACTACTGCTGTCTCGTTTGGGGCACGACATCAGCTTCAAATTTAAATCAGTTGTTTCTTTTACAGAAGAAAATAATTCGTTTAATCTGTAACGCACCATTCGCATGCCCCATAGAACCGTTATTTCGAAAACTACATGTTCTAAAAATTCATCACTTATTCCACTATCGATTAGCTTTAGCATATAGAAAGGATCAAACATCTGGCCAAAATCGTTTATGCAGCATAGCCTTCCTAAATCGACGCGTTCAATTGTACAGCACTAGGTCACCAGAATACTGGCAAGTACCTCGCTCACGAACGAATTACGGTATGCAAATGCTTCGCCACACATTGCCTACTCTTCTGAACAACCTTGCTGCCAAGCAGGTTGATATAACCTCTTTATCTAGCTTACACGATTGCTTTATTTCCTAGAATGGTCGGAGCGCTGTGAATCTTGCCCTCTAAATTTTTCTTATCTCGTTTTCGGCTTTTTGTTCCTGTGCCTTGTAGTACTGCCATTGCCAATTAGTATTGCCAGTACGTTGCTTTGAATATTTTTACTTGATCTACCATTTACTACAGTGATGTCGGTGACTGTATTGCCGTTGTGCCTGTCGCGTTTTTTTTGTGTGGATGACCTGCAGTTTGAAGGTATTCTCGTATCTTCATTTTTTACCCCGTGCATGATACCGGTTGCTGTCTCTATGCCTTTCAATTTTGCAATGTTTCTTTTTTTTATTCTTTTTTTTCTTATTCTTTTTTTTGCTCCTCTTCTATATGTTAGAGTATTGTGTTAGCCCACTGCCCTGCTGCTGAAAGGGTTTTTGGGCCCGTCAAGTTGCAATTGAGCAACTTTTTCCCGATTTCCCTTGATAAAGATTCGTATGTGCTTTACTGGAAATAAACTTTCAACTTTCAACTTTCAAGATTATGTAGGCCGGATTGGCCCCACGTGGTAGGCGGCGCCGACGATGAGAAGCGTTGCCAGGCGTAGCTGCAAGCGCAGGCTGGTATCAGCGGGCTGGCGATAGGTGACAGAATCCGTGGTTGATTTAGATGGCGCGAGGGCGCAATGGGCACGGGTAGGTCACCGGGTGGTGACCAAGCGCAGTCGCCCAGGCCAGCGGTGTCTGCAACCCAACAGGCCACGATCTGGAAGGTGAGGAGTGGCGTGAACATTTTGCGCCAACCGGTGTCGTGCCCCGAAGTTTTGGTGATGTTGTGAAGATTATGTAGGCCGGATTGGCCCCACGTGGTAGGTGACGTCGACGATGAAAAGCGTTGCCAGGCGTCTATGCAAGCGCAGGCTGGTATCAGCGGGCTGGCGATAGGTGACAGAATCCGTGGTTGATTCAGATGGCGCGTGGGCGCAATGGGCAGGGGTAGGTCACCGGGTGGTGACCAAGCGCAGTCGCCCAGGCCAGGGGTGTCTGCAACCCAACAGGCCACGATCTGGAAGGTGAGGAGTGGCGTGAACATTTTGCGCCAACCGGTGTCGTGCCCCGAACTTTTTGGTGATGTTGTGAAGATTATGTAGGCCGCATTGGCCCCACGTGGTAGGTGACGTCGACGATGAGAAGCGTTGCCAGGCGTAGCTGCAAGCGCAAGCTGGTATCAGCGGGCTGGCGATAGGTGACAGAATCCGTGGTTGATTCAGATGGCGCGAGGGCGCAATGGGCACGGGTAGGTCACCGGGTGGTGACCAAGCGCAGTCGCCCAGGCCAGCGGTGTCTGCAACCCAACAGGCCAGGGTCTGGAAGGTGAGGAGTGGCGTGAACATTTTGCGCCAACCGGTGTCGTGCCCCGAACTTTTGGTGATGTTGTGAAGATTATGTAGGCCGGATTGGCCCCACGTGGTAGGAGACGTCGACGATAAGAAGCGTTGCCAGGCGTAGCTGCAAGTGCAGGTTTGTATCAGCGGGCTGGCGATAGGTGACAGAATCCGTGGTTGATTCAGATGGCGCGAGGGCGCAATGGGCACGGGTAGGTCACCGGGTGGTGACCAAGCGCAGTCGCCGAGGCCAGCGGTGTCTGCAACCCAACAGGCCACGATCTGGAAGGTGAAGAGGGGCTTGAACATTTTGCGCCAACCGGTGTCGTGCGCCGAACTTTTGGTGATGTTGTAAAGATTATGTAGGAGGGATTGGCCCCACGTGGTAGGTGACGTCGACGATGAGAAGCGTTGCCAGGCGTAGCTGCAAGCGCCGGCTGGTATCAGCGGGCTGGCGATAGGTGACAGAATCCGTGGTTGATTCAGATGGCGCGAGGGCGTAATGGGCACGGGTAGATCACCGGGTGGTGACCAAGCGCAGTCACCCAGGCCAGCGGTGTCTGCAACCCAACAGGCCACGATCTGGAAGGTGAGGAGTTCCGTGAACATTTTGCGCCAACCGGTGTCGTGCCCCGAACTTTTGGTGATGTTGTGAAGATTATGTAGGCCGGATTGGCCCCACGTGGTAGGTGACGTCGACGATGAGAAGCGTTGCCAGGCGTATCTGCAAGCGCAGGCTGGTATCAGCGGGCTGGCGATAGGTGACAGAATCCGTGGTTGATTCAGATGGCGCGAGGGCGCAATGGGCACGGGTAGGTCACCGGGTGGTGACCAAGCGCAGTCGCCCAGGCCAGCGGTGTCTGCAACCCAACAGGCCACAATCTGGAAGGTGAGGAGTGGCGTGAACATTTTGCGCCAACCGGTGTCGTGCCCCGAACTTTTGGTGATGTTGTGAAGATTATGTAGGCCGCATTGGCCCCACGTGGTAGGTGACGTCGACGATGAGAAGCGTTGCCAGGCGTAGCTGCAAGCGCAGGCTGGTATCAGCGGGCTGGCGATAGATGACAGAATCCGTGGTTGATCCAGATGGCGCGAGGGCGCAATGGGCACGGGTAGGTCACCGGGTGGTGACCAAGCGCAGTCGCTCAGGCCAACGGTGTCTGCAACCCAACAGGCCACTATCTGGAAGGTGAGGAGCGGCGTGAACATTTTGCGCCAACCGGTGTCGTGCCCCCAATGTAACACATCCTCATATCTTCATACTCTTTCACCAAATTTGTTCACATCAACCATGTTATCACGCATATCTGCAAATAGTGTATAGCGTGGTGTCCCCAACCTCTCAATAGCCCATCATTCCGTACGTACATTAATTAATTTGGTCCTAAGGCCTAATGCCTGACAATGCCTAAAATTCTATCTCTGGATTTTGTCCTAAGAAACGGGAATAAACAAGCAAGAAAAAAAGGAAAAAGAAGTAAAAAGACCGTTCTGCGAAAGAGTACAAGTACGAAAGAAAAAACGTTGAGCATATTTCTTTAGGCAATTGTGGATTGTCTCGCAGGCCTGGTCCGATATGTAGCTGGTATTTAGCCTAAATGATGACCCAAATGTCTCCAAAGCACCTTAGGTGTGGGTGCCAGACTCCACTTAATGGGGTGCAAACCCTCAAGGAAGCCCATCATTTTCGCCAATAATAAATAACATATTTTACCATTGTTGGGTGTAACCTCTAGCGTGAGGAATATTTGTGAAAGCGGGTAACACTTGGAATATATTGGATGCTGAAATTGCGGATTCTTTGGGTTAAAAAAGGTAAACAAAGCATGTTAGAAGATAAAAATTACACTTACATTTTTCTCGCAGAACAGGACGACTCGACGGCGCTCCTCTCGGTGGCTCTGCCGATCATTGATAAAAAGCAACAATATACTTAATATTGTGTTGCAAATGAGCATTGCTAATTTGCAGGTGTTTTTAATTTTACTAAGAATCATTGGTGTAGCAAAAGTCATAGAAAAATTCAAGAGCTGCCATCCCCGGCATAAATTTTTGTTTTTGAGTTAGGATAAGCACACACAGAAATACATTTTCTTTTACCTGGAATTGTCAATATTTGTTACAAACATGATTTTCGTGTTAAAACAAACATGAACCGCTTTCAACATTTTAATAATGGCCTATTTAGGGTGAAGATTTATTGCACTGTTATTCTGTTCGTAATTGGAACGTTGGAACCGCACTAAAGATTTTTACCTGAAATTAATTGTTCGCACAGCAGATTGTGCTGAAAATTAAAAAAACCCTGCAAGAGTGAGGACCATAAATCTGGAATCTGATATCTGTTCGTTCACGTTCGTAACCTAAGGCGCGCCAAAATCATAAAATAGTCTCTAAGACAAGTATGTCTGTGTATTAACGCTAAAACGAAAGTGTGCATATCAGGGTCGGTGGCCACGTGACACAGTAACGTCAAACATACACGCTGGTATTGAGACGTGGCTGGGGAGACGGGGCCGCAGTGCTTGCAGTGAGCAGGCCGATCAGCGATTTGCAAAAGGCGGAATGCTTCAGAATGTTGCTTTTCTCAGTTAGGCTGAGGGGTACCCCGGTTCTCAAACATATTACATGCCGCTTTCGACCGAAATGTGATGTCACAAAACACCAGAGTTAGTGCCCATGCCTACCCGCGTTGCCAGCCACGTGATGCGGCCAAGTTGATAGAAATGTCGTGTTAGTGTATACCGACGGTCGCATCCGGTGCATACCCGGGTTCGCCGTCGCCTGATCCACATAAGCCAATCGGCGTGTCTGGGCATGGCATACTCGCTCTGCGGACACTGAGGTCAATGTTTCTCAGCGTCGTTTGCCTTCATCGCCTTTCTGTATCCCATCCAGTACCCCAAAACTGCATTCTCGGCGATTTGCAAGATGATACATTTGGCAGCTTCGTTCATATTTAGAAGGCTAGGTGGGGTGGCGGTATGCGCAGTAGAGGCTAGGCCAAGAACAAAAGTTAGTGTGGCGTCTGCGCATGTACAGGTCGCAATCGCTCCTTGGGATAAGATGTCATGCAGGTCGCGCGTGCTGGCGCGGCTGCAGCATTTGTAGCGGTATTTTCAAGGAGGGTTCAATGCCAGCATTCACGCTTGCGTCTCCTGAGCTTTGTGGTGCAGCTGCTGCAGTTGGACCTCGTCCTGGGGATCTCTAAATCAGCGATGATTCAGTTAAAGAGCTGCAAGTGCAGCGGCATCACCAGCATTGCGAACTCCCACGCCCATTAACGCCCACCCACACGAGTAACCGGAGGACGCAAAATAGCTCTGTGCGATCATGCAGACCTAGAAACCGACGGTGCGTCAAGACAAACTAGCGACATCTAGCGACACGTTAACCTTGGGAAAAGGCGGGTGTGCTAGTAGAATACCGTCCCAATTCTTGAGTTCTACAATCATAGTGTACGATAAATGGAAAAAAATTTATAAGCATCCAAAGGTCACACATTACGCGATGGACCAAACCAGCCATCGCGCCAGTCGGTGGATTCCACGTAGTCATTTCTTAAGAGCGATATGACTGCTTCCTCGTATACACGTCTGAAATACGATGACCCAAAATGGTACTTTGAGCTCTCTTTTATATCTATTTTCTGTGGTTTGAGTTTATTATAGTGCTCTACTATCTTTCATTGTTGAATAGTAAAGTTATCTCACAATCCCTGCGACCTTTTTTGTTAATCTGGGTCCCTTTTTTTTTAAATATGTTCGTTGATATTGCCGCGAACCTTGCACAGGGTTTGTTTGTTAATGTTTTGTTTTTACTTTGATAGGGAGCGTGTTTCGAGCTAACTTCAACAGCCTAAAATAATCCTCTTAGATCTACAGTGCTCTGGGTGTTTTTCGACGGAGAAATAAACGTTCACGCCAAAGATAATTCCCCGCATAGCAGACGCCGCCGTATTCGACTCGCCGATGCTCGCTTGCGCACGTCACTTTGTTGGCTTCTGCTTTGCCGCCTGTGTATTCTTTGAGTGGTTAGGAGAGGACGGATTTGTTCCAATAAACTTGTTTTCTTTGAAGACAACAGCGTCGCCTTTGGCTTCGTGAGAATATTTCAGCGCACGAAAGCCTCAGTGAGGAAGGTCGTGATAGGGAGAAGATATTTTCTCTGTAGAGCGCCATGAACACGCCTTGAGGCGTTGTTGGTTGAGACACTTTTGGAGAAGCTTAGACGTCCTATTGTTGAATATTGTCCAGTTTTCGTTCCGTGTGCGTGTTTCTTACAGTAATTGGGGTCATTTTTACTCAAGGTTGCTGCTCAGCTTTCCGCGTAATGCAGCTCGCTGAAACTCCAAGACGAACGAGAAGCGAGAAGGGTTCTCTGAGGGCGGTTTTAAGAAACACGAAGGCAATTACCTCGGCTGACGGGCTTGGAAAATGAAAGGCTGGCCGGGTGACAGCGGTAAAATATTTTTGTGCTGCCGAGCGTTTTTGTGCCTCTTTCTTCGCTTTTTTTATTTCGAGCTTTGGGTTGAAGGGCTTCCACAGGTACGCAGGCAGTGCTTTAATCCCAAGGTTCCTCAGAACGAAATCTCTCCGTGCTACGGGCCGGGGTTCTTTTCTCACCATCCGCTGCCTTTAGCTGTCATGCGAGGACGTCAGTGCGGCTAGTACGGCAGTAACTCTGATTAAAGAGGTCCTGAAATACCTTCCGCCGATGCATGGATGCACGTGTAACCAAATAAGACAATGCATTAGCAATCTCCTCCCTCAAGAAGTTTGTTAAAGCGATGAGTATTAGCTGAGAAATTGTAAATCAAAAACCGCGCATTATCGTCGAGCCGCGTTTCCTCCTCCTTTCGCTGTTGACGGCGCGTAGGCCTTCCCTCCCGTGATGCTGCGCGCTTCAGCGGTGACGTACTTCCCCTATGGCGCTCCTCATACTTGCCGTCTGCTACGGGCAAGCTTTGTTGACACCATGAATCCCGCACTCCGCTGAAGGCTGGAAAAGGGAACGGAAAATCTGGCCGCATTTGTGCGGCGGCCTGGCCTTGCGCTTTCGCAGTGTGCGTTGCTGCAGGACAGCACGTGACTTTTAATCGGCGGCGAACTCGCAGCCGCTCGGGGAGGATCGTGCGCTCGGTCCCTTTCATGCACTGCGCACGGTTATACAAAAAGCGCCGTATCAGATGTGGCCCCGCTGGTGCCGGGTCGCTTCAATCATGTGGGGCTTGGGGAGACGCGTGGTGGAGAACGGCAACGTTGGCAAAACACGCTCCGGCGCGGCTCTGAGCTTTCTAGTGCTGGAGCGAGCGTCATTTCTTTGACAATATCAAACATCGGTTGCCTTGGCAACAAAGCACAAACCGCCCCAGAAGTCAGTTACGGGGTCGTGATCCCGGTTCAGCTCGGGGCCCACCTCGCGACATGTGGGCACTGCAGGCGTACCACTCACTCCCATTGGGAAGTGTGAGATGCGTTTGGCATTACAAGAGGCGATGGTGTGTGCGTTGTGGACGCCTTTGTTTCGCGATGAAATGCGACGTTGTGCTTCTGTGGGTGCATAGTGCTTCCCATAGTCTGGATTATTTTTCTCGAGCGACGTACGACTCAACCTCGCATGGGGTATGTGCAGTGTGCGTGGCTAAAAGCCATCTCGGCTTGCGCGCCAGGGTTAAGTGACTTGCTGTTCGTCCCCGCAAACCGCGCGCGAGGTGAGTGCCGAATTTACGACGGGCAGGAGGAGGCAACCCATCGTCGGTCAATCGCGGTTCAGACTTGCAACGCATGTTGTGACGTTGCGTTCGTTCGAAACGCATCTCTGGATTGTTTTGAAGTGGAATAAAATGTATCCGTCAAACCCGGGCATTCGGCTCAGGGCGGTCTCTGCGATTGCACGAAAGAAGTGCCACGGGGCTTCAACGCTTTCTTTATGAAACGTACTCAGGTAAGAGAATATCCATGTCGTGTTATGGCCGTGTTGCATTCAATACGAATGGTTAATCGTTTGTTTACGCTTGTTTTGTTTGTCGTAAAATGTTCAAGCACTCCGACACTCCTCTGGCAGATCAGCCGGCGAGCCGACGTTGAGCAGACGACTCATCTCTTTGCCGGTAGTGCGTGAAAAAGCCGCCCAATAGCAGGATGTCTAGCTCATGACGAACATCTGGGAATCGATGATGTAGACATGTGAAGATGGCGGCGTCCAAAAACACGAAGGAAAGGGAGAGAAAAAAGCGACAAACTTTGCAATAAAAGTGTGAGCTTTCCGCTGCGCGTAAAAGAGTAATACTTGGCCCAGATGACCATGACGACGCAATCTAACGATTGCGCTAATTCATTTAGTGTGCTCAAAACACCTTTCAGGGCACCTTTAAGTAAGTGGCTGCTTGCGGTGGTAGCAAAGTGGCAAAACGCTCGGCTTCTTTTATGAAGACCTGGGTTATTTTTGAAGACAGAAATAGAAACAAATTGTTTTTTTGGGAACTACAATTTATAATGAACCCAAGACATCGTTTAGAAATGCTATGCATCTCTCATTATTTTTTTTAGTCAAGAGGCCATTTTATATCCAGGAACACAGCGATAACATCGTTGTTATGGCAAACGATAGAAACTCTATGGCGATCTTGGTCACGGTTTTTTAGCTGATCACAACGGCCCTCCAGTTTGTTTTAATAATAGTAAATTAAAATGCGCTCAAATAATTATTAGGTCATACATAACTTTTTCCCACAATACACATAACGCCAATGCACTGGAATGGCACTCGCACCTGCAGGTTTTGGGTGTGATACATACACAATAACATCTAAGGCGATACACACCTATACGTCTTTCTTGCTGGCACTCTTCTTGAATTTTATACCTTGGATGGCATTATGACCTGTTTGGCCCACACTCATCTTGAATTTTATACCTTGCATGGCATTATGACCTGTTTGGCACACTAATCAAAAGCTTATCTGTAATCGAGGTACCGAGTTCCAGTCTGCAGGTGCGTGAAAAGTTACGCCTTCTTTATAACAAGTAGCAGGTAACAAGGTCCCGAAAAAAACAAGGCCTGAAATAGAAAACAATTGTTTTTTTCTTCAGAAAAAACCGTTCAGACCATCAGATCATGTTTGGATCATCGGCCTTCCAACTTGGAGGAAGCTGATGTCGATACGCAGGAAACATGACACTATAATATGATTCGATAGCCGAGGAGGAAAGAAACGACACACGCACGAATATTCTCACTCGTAAACCCAAACTACGGTCCCCATTAATTTCACGCTTTTGGCTGGCACAGCACTGGCGGCGCACGGCAAGCACTCAAAGGCGGTTAATCAGCACCAGCTCTATCCCGCTCGGGAGTCGTGCGTTGGTGGCAGCAGGCGATCGTACGTGCTGGGGCACCACCACATGGCCCCTCCCTTTGAGGCGGCGGCTGGGGGAGTCCGCGGAGGCTGGAGCAAGAAAGATCATACGTTCTTTCTGTTCCGTAGCTGACGACTGGTGGTGTTGAGGCTGGAATGATTGATGAGGGGTAGATGGCCCGCATGCTGGCTTCGATGAAAGCGGTCTTCAGGCAATCTACGTAAACTACCGAGTCGTGTCCTTAAACTTGAAAGGGTAAAGTCTGGTCGGAGTGTGGAATGACCAGTTAAGGGCCGGTAAACCATGAGTGGAGTAGCCGACGGGCACTTTCTACGCAAAGAAAAACATATTCGCTGTCCCACAGGCTCGGGCAAATAAAAGTGGCTCTTGGGGAAATACCACGTGGTAGTTGGGTGACGCATACGCAAGACAAATATGGCCAAGTCATTTACGTAAGATGGTCCTGGTGGGGAAATGTTATGAGGCTTCGGAGGGATGAGAAAGTCTGCAGCTAAACACAAGGATGTGCCGTAGACCAATTGGGGGTCCGCAGATTCAAGGTCTTCATTATGGTGCTTATTCCAAGCAGCACTGGAGGAAGGTAAACTGTCCACTGTTCAGGTAAGTCACCAGCCATCATTGAGGCGTTTCTCTGACGATGGTGCCCCTCAACCAAGCCATTGGCTTGACAGCGGTAGACTTTGCTTTTAGGTGATTAGCGCCAAACAGGTATTTCAAGCGGTGAAAGTGTGGTAACTAAAATTGATAACCATGGTCCGTGATAATCTCCGTCGGCACACCAAAACGGGCGCCCCATGTTGAAATGTGCGCGGAAGAAACAGTCTCAGCTTCAATATCTTCAGCTGTGACGGCTTCGGCCAACGGGTAAAACGGTCGATCATAGTCAAGCCGAAACGGAAATCCTTCGATAGTGGTAGTGGTACAACCAGCTCTACGCGAATAAAGGAGAATCGTGAGTCCGGCAAGGAAAAAGTAGCTAACGGCGATGTGACATGCCGAGAGCCCGTGCCTTGCTGGCAGGCAAGCAAAAAACAGGCCCATGTGCGCACTTCGCTATTCTTTACAGGTCAGGCGTATTTACCGTCAACTAAACGTTGTAAAACACGAACTCCGGGATGAGAGAGACGGTGCATAAAATCTAATGCAGGCTGGTCCGGCAGCTTACGACTCGATACCATGACAACGTCGCGGATTATGCGGATTCTCTAATCAGGCACGAGAATGTCCTCGAGCTGGAGGAAAGAACTGTTTAAAGAACGCCGATTCGGGACTCCTCCACCGTCTTGTAGCTGAGCCAATTTGTAAACACTGACACCAGAGGTGGTATGTCAAAATAAGGCTCAGGGGAGTCGGCTAAGATGCCGTATACACCCCTGGCGTGCTGAATACCCGTCAGAAACTGTGCTAGGTACGACAAATGACGTTTCTCTTCATGCGAATGTGTAGTCTATGATGCGTTGAAGATGTTGGTAAAAGGTTTGTTGTCGGGCAAGATCACAAGTGTGTGATCTTCGACGAAAAACTGGCGTGCTGAATACCCGTCAGAAACTGTGCTAGGTACGACAAATGACGTTTCTCTTCATGCGAATGTGTAGTCTATGATGCGTTGAAGATGTTGGTAAAAGGTTTGTTGTCGGGCAAGATCACAAGTGTGTGATCTTCGACGAAAAACTGGAAGTGTTTCACCGCAAGATCTGAAGGAAGAAGCTCTCGTCCAAGAGTGCTGTAGTGTTGCTCAGATGGAGAAAGTTTCCTGGAAAAGAACCCGAGTGGGTGCGAGGTGCAGTGAACGCATTCCTGCAGAACGGCTCCAACCACATTAAAAACCGCATACCATCAGACATGTAGTAGCGTTTGGCGCGGGTGGACAAGGAGACAACGCGCTCCTTAAGAGTACTGAGAGCGCGATCAGCGGTGTGATACTAGTGAAGGCTGCACAACGAAGACTTGGACACTCAAAGTGAAGCTTAAAGGGGTTCAACTATGCCCGCAAAGCCTGGAATAAACTATCGTAATAATTAACCAGGCCGAGGAAGCGTCGCAGCTGGCGCAGGAATTCAGGCCGGGGAACGTCAATGGGAGCTTTCACTTTCTCTGGTAGAGCAGGAATGCCATCGCGGCCAACGAAGTAACCGAGCAACTCTAATGCCGACAGCCCGAACACTCACTTTTCGCTCTTAAGATTGAGCCCATGCTCTACAAAGCTTTTGAACACAAGTTCCAGATGGTGCAGTGCTAAGATACTGATAAACGGACAGATTACGTCATCAGTGTAGGCGAGAACAAAAGTTACACCGAGCACGACGACGTACATAAAGCGTCAGAAAATCTCTGCTGCATTTCGTTATTCGAAAGGCATCTAGGTAAACTAGAAAAGACCAAAGGGAGTAATCGTTGCAGTCTTATTACCATCATCTATGAATACGTTATTTGGAGGGCGAGCTTACAGAACATTCTATACCCGCCAAAGTTATTGGTGAAGTCTTGTTAGAGGTACCTAATAGGTACAGTTGCCACGTTCAAGGAGCGCGTAATCACCGCAAGGCCTCTAATCCCCTGATTTCTTTCCGACCATGTGCAGCCAGGAAGGCCAGTTGGTTGATGGCAAGCGGGCAATGGCGATTTAAATCTTGTGGTTAAATTCTTGCTCAGCAATTATTTGTTTCTCCGGAGGCAGTTGACGCGCCGCGGCGTGCGTGTGTTGTCTAGTGGTGGTGATGGGGTGAACAAAGTTGCGCCTAACTGCCTTTGTCCAGTCTGGGGGGGCTGTCAGTGAAGGAAACCCGCTCATAAATTCCCGGTAAGGGTATGCTAGGTCTCAAAAAGGCGTAAAAGCAAAGTGGTAGAGAGTAGCAAATTGGCCGCAGACAAAAAGGCCGAAGATGTCGTCCTAGATTTTTTCGCGCCTTGTGAACTAGGAGCGCGAAATGAGAGCAGAAATCGGCTTCTAGTATAACGTAACTCACGTTGGCCACAAGTAACATCCAGCGGAAGGTTCGGTGGAGGCCGATGTTTATCATCAGAGATTTGCTTTGGTACACTAGAATGCTGAAGTTATTGACCGCCTGCAAGCGGCACAGTGGTGGTTCAGTTCACTCACAGGAATCCGCCGGTAGCCCGATCGCCTTCACACCATTGCCCACTACAAACTGCTGATCACTCGTCTTGTCCATGGTGTAGAAAAGACGAGTGTTTCTGGCATTGGAATCAGTCGTCCCCGCTAAAGATTCCGCGTTTTATTGACCGGCAAGTTGCAAAAGAGAGTACAACGTTTCCCCCCCATGTTGAAACAGCAATGGTCCGAGCAAGAGCGATGAGGGTGTTGCGGTTGCTGGGGTGACATGCCTTCCTGGCGAGTAACGTGTGCACATGCAAAATGGTCAAATCCGTGAAACCTAAGAACTCGAGGGCCAAGAGCCGGGGACCGTTAGAATGAACCAGATGCGCACAGCTTTTTGTAGTCCCGCATGCGCTCTAGTAGAGCGGCCACGTCATCGCATTCTCGGAAGGACACGGTTGAAGCAGGCGCCACCTCGCTCGTACACGAAGATTCATCCGACGCCACCGCGAAGGAAGGCGGATGTATTGCGACGACAGCCAAAATCCCGTCAGAATACGCAGCGAACTCGGGCAAGGGCAGGTTAAACTGGAGCACTGCATGGGCCGTTTTTTTTCCGGCCCGGGCCCGGCCCGGCCCGAAAGCGCCATGCTCCGGCCCGGTTCTTTCAAGTACGGCCCTTACCCGGTCCGGGCACGAAAGGTTTGGGCTCCGCCCGCCCCGGCCCGGCCCGTTTCACCCAATTGTGCCTTGAGCATAAAGAGGCACTGTCAGATTCTCAGCGATTGTGAAGATACCAGCAGCGCACAAGATATTTTTGGAGACTGCTGGGAGAACTTGTGACAGTGTCACAACTGTGTATCTTCAGTTAATTACGCCCGTAACACTTTTGCGAAATAATTGCAGGGCAATAATACAATCGGAGGCATAGATGGCTGTCTTGTGCACGCAGTGCTAACCGCGCAATGTTCTTATACCATTTGAAAGAACGACTACGACATACCACGCCCACGTAAAGTGGAAAAAACACTGGACATTTAGAGTTGAGTATACATTAATTGCTTACAAGCTGTGAGCGTTGAGTAACAACAGCAGAAAATTTTGCTGCAAACTTCGTTTATTGCACAATGCAACGAGAGAGATAGAACAAGAACGTGCTGCAACTGCTCCTGGTAGAATTGCAGCAGTCTGAGTAGCGTTATATAAATAGGTGGCCCGTAAAAAGCGCAAAGGCTCATACGTACATTGTCCGTCTCGCGGAGCCCTGCCACTTCCGATTCGAGAGCTCTCCTGGCCTCCCGTAGCATGGCGGCTTTCACTCGTGCGTGTGCATGTAGTTTACTTGTTTCCACCTTAAAAATAAACGCTCTTGCATCGGATGTTCAATAAATAACAACGATGAATCGTACTAGAAACTCCTCTGAAAGGTAAGCCCTCTGTGAGAAATAAACAACACGCGCACACGTGCGTGACAGCCGCCGGCGTACGGGAGGTCAGGGGAGATCTCGAACCTGAAGTTTCGGGAGCAGACGACGTACCCATGGGCCTTTGCGCTTTTTACCGGTCACCTAATAAACCGGTCGTTTCGACCCCTCGCAGAATGAAGACGATACAGTCAATACAAGAAAACACATCTGTAAATACGAATAAGTAAATACAAGAGAAAGTATTTGAATGACAAGACATAATAGTCCTTTCACCTAACATATATGAAGACAAAATTAATGCAGCAATAGAATAAATGAAATCTCAGCAGAAAATACAGGCCAAAGCAATCAGCCTTTTCCTTTAACATGTGAAACATCAATAGCCCCGGATTCTACTGCAAACCAAGATAGGGGCTATACAAAAAGAAACAATTCAACATGTAACAGAAACGTTCATTCGACAACTATACAATATTTGAGAAGAAAAATAAGTAATGGCAGCCATTGAAATACGCTACGCGCTTGGCATGCATATAGCATTCTGTGAAAAGTGAACGCGGCTAGACGCTAATGAAAACTAAATAGTATCTTCACGCTATACGAATGAGCCAAATTTGCGAATGTACGCTGTATCATGGGTTATGCCACGCTAGGCAGATTTGTTTTAAATTGCAGCAAGTTAGAATGGTAACGACCGATTCTACTTCTTCTAGAAGGCTGCATGTTTTCGTGAGGAACAAAATGTGTTCCAAAGACTCTGCCTTGAGGCACGGTCTCCACTCTTGAAAAATGTAGCCAGCTGCGCTGAGTCTCTTTCACTGCTGGCACTTGTCTCTGGTGTAAAAAATACTTTCGGAGAGGGAAGCCAACCCTAGGATATTGTTTGCTGTGAGTCTTCCACCATTCCAGCACATTAGTGATTGGTCAGCGCCGTCGCCAATGCAAGTACTTGTCTAACTCATCATGCTGCTGCGGATCTGCCTGAAAGAGGTGCATCTTCAATAATTAATTGCACGGGAAGAGCCCGAGGAGAGGAGAATGCGGCATCAGACAAGGTTGGCTTGGGAAAGCTGGATCGCCCGACTTTATGCTCCCTCCTAAAATTTTTCTTCCACCATGCATATCACGCGTTCGCCGTTCGGTACCATTGCGGCGCTGTGACTTCCTGACGGAAACGGGCGCGGTGGTGGCGGGACATCTCCTCTCTGTCTTTCTTCTCGGTATTTTAAAATTCGTTGTGTGGGTTGCGTGTCTTGTAGTTTTGTGTTCGAGCGAACATTCGAAACAGCAAAGGCAAACATTAGCACACACGCACAATTATCCACATGTATGAGACCCCGGCCTGATGCGGGCCTGACTTAGGCCCGAGCCCGTCCCGGGCCCAAAGCGTATGGGCCCGGGCCCGGCCCGAGCCCGATACATAAATCCCTTACCTGGCCCGACCCGGCCCAGGTGCCGGGTTGGGCCGAAGTTTTCGGGCCGGCCCGGGCCCGTGCAGTGCTCTGGGTCACACATCGTTGCGAGAATCATCTGGACAGTTGGGGAAAGCCGTTGCAGAAAAATGTGCTTCAGTGCGCTGGCGTCAGGGGTGGAAATTGTGTCGCCGATCGCGCTTTGCCGTTCGCGAAGTAGCTGAAATGTCGAAGGTCACCCAGCTCCTCTGAAAAAAGGGACCGCTGGAAACGCGGGCGTTCTGAAAGGGTCGTGCGACTTAAGATGGCTCTTGAACCCGTCGTAACTGTTCTCCAAGGGCGGGTTGGTGAGGCTATAAGAACCTCTGCCGCGACGTCAACGGGAAATGACTGGCGTATGTGTGAAGGGAGCCGGCTTCGAAATGATGGAGGTCACTCGGAAACATGCCTAGGCTGGGAATTACCACCCGTCGGCGTGCATGGTGCCGAAGGGTGGAAGCGGCAAGCGAGGGCGTAGATAATGTGTGCAGCAGTGGAAGGGGCACAACTATTGCTGGACTCGAGGGGAGGGTTCATTCGGTCGCCTAGTATCCGTTGCAACGTCTGGGTCACCAAATTCACGATAGCCGAGGAGAGACGAGGCGGGACACGTACGACCGATCTCCCCCGTGAACCCCAGTTGCGGTCCCCATTTATTACGCGCTCGTGGATGGCGCCACAATAGTGGCGCGTTGCCAGCAGTCAATGGAAGTGGCTCAGCCCCAGGGCTGTCATTCTTGGGGATTTTCCGGCGGTGGCAGTAGGCGATCGTACGTGATGGGGCACGGTCGCCATACAAAGGAAAATTGTGGCCATTTTAAGATTTTTGGTGAGAAAAAACATAGCTGTGGGGATGTACATGTTCTGTATGTGGTTTGTCGTATATATAAGTTGCTACACAAGCCGATTTTCTTCCTCACAGCATAGAAAGCGTAAGCGCCGAAGACCGCCAACGTCAAACAGCACATAGAACTGATAAATGTCAGATCTTAACGCCAAAGCTCAAGGAAATTCCTGTTTCATGATTAACTGAATGCGGTGTTAACCGTGACCAGACTACAGTGGGGCGTGCCATAGTCGTCAATTCGGAAGAAAGTTCGAACACCTGTGCACTTTAATGCCCATCCACTACTCAAAACACGGGCGCCGATAGTTTTGGTATGCATTTTAAAGGCAGTAACCATTGCCGGTATCAAAGTCGCGGCAGTTGTCTCAGCTGCCCAACACATACCGACTGCGCCATAGCCGCGGGTTCTGTTTCGTGGTATTCAGTGCCTAAAGATCCAACGAGACAAAATATACAACGAGACAAAAGGTCCCACACTGGATCTTCTACCTCTGTGAACGTTTCATCTTGTTCGATATTTAAACTCGATAGGATTTTCGGTCTCGGTGGACAGTACGTCTCGGTGGATCTTTCATATTCGTGGACGTTTAGCCTCTGCATAGTATATGAACACTTGAAGCTGACAGTAATTACCTTCAATGCTGATTCAGCGAACTAGTAGCTAGAATGTCTTGTTTTAACATGCCGATGTAGAACTTTGCTTAAGTACGGTCCAACGTAAGAGAAAATGCACCCCTCGCATTTACGAGTTTTGTCATGGCAAAAACGTTTCATGGCGTCAGGAACGCTATTCCTAAAGAAAAGCGCCGCCAGGATGAATCTTCTAGCTCACGACTAGTAGGCTACTAGTCTCATACACTCCAGATAAACCCACAACTAGCATTCGATGTGGATGCGCTTAGTTCTCCTTCCTGCCTGTGTGTGCGTGTTCATGGGTGTGTGCGAGCAAGGTTTTAGCTTATATTTACTAAGAACGAGCGCCAATCGCGCATATTTAAGAAAATATATTTCTAATAACAAAATAAAATGTCTTGTCGTCGCATGCAAACCTGAAATTCTAAAACATGCGTAACTGAAAACGGGGAATGCTTACTTGCTCAAATGTAACCTATTCATTATTATTTGTAATGTAGGAGTCCTGACGGTAGTGCACTAGTAGCCTTGATACCATTCACGTTTCAGATAATCTCACAATACCAAAGTGGGAGCCTAACTGTTTAAAAAGATCAGGAATTGTTCTTTTTCACTGCGCAACATTTCGATGCGTTGCAAGACTGCAAGTGATTCTGTTTTAACCCCAGTGAATGAATAAAGCCTCCAAGTCTGAGTTTGGTGTCGCCTCGGTTTTTAAATTGTCTTAGTGAACTAAGTAGGTTAAATCATCTGATGATAATTACCTGAAAACATTCAGGGCCGTCAAATGAAAGTGCCGTTGGACAAAGGTGCTGTCCTCGGTGCTCAACTTTCTAGCCACAGACTGCCACGATACTGTGACGGGGCTCGATTGCATCTTGTATATCATTTCGCTTGCAGGTACACGAAAAATCTTTCCACATATCTTCATATCACTGGTAAAATCTGAAGGCACATATTTATCGACTGGTGACAGGGGGCGCGTGTGATTGATTGATTGTGGGGTTTAACGCGCCGACGCAACGCAGGCGATGAGGCGCGCCGTAGTGGAGGGCTCCGGATTAATTTTGACCACCTGGGGATCTTTATCGTGCGCCGAAATCTCGTCCACACGGGCGTTTTTGCTTTTCGCCTCCATCAGAAAAGCGGCCGCCGCGGCCGGGAATCGAACCCGCGACCTCGTGCTCAGCAGCGCAGGGGGCGCGTGTCAAGCCTTCTTTTGTACGTCAGAGCACGTGTTAGGCGAAATGAAATCTGAGGTTTGAGGAACTATCACCTCGTCGGGCAAGAGAACCATAGGTAAAAAATCTCCTCATCGTCAACTAAATATTTATTTAAAAAGGTAAAAAAGACATTTTCGCTACTATGGGGACGCCTTGTTCATTGAGCGCAATATTGTCGGCCATCGCAAGTTTTTTCAACTATGCACGTGTTAGGTGGTTTCGCGGAAGGCAACACCTGCTTGAAGAATTTTGGCCAAGCATTCCGAAGTACGCGCGAAATTCTTCCAGCCCCCAGTGTGACCGAGAGCAGGATAAAGTAGTCTAAATAAGTGAAATCTCTATATACACATTGCGGCAACCTGTGATGTTGTGCCATAACTATTGCCTTTTATACGGAAGTCCGATTACCTTTCCAATACTGAAATTTGGTATACGAGCAATCAATATAATTGTATGCTTCCGCTCAAATGTTATGTTGACACAGTTTTTACCCTCTGCATAAACTGCGAAGGACTATTTGATCACGTTGCTGCTTTTAGTGTATGTAAAAGCCTATTTTTGGTGGGGTGGTTGCTTTCCGGCATATACACTAAAAGAATCAATATTCGTTCTTCTATACGGATATTCGGACCATCAACAGAGGTCCTTACGTTTTTCAGATGCGACGCAAATGATGCACTCATTACGGAATATTATCTCTCGTTTCAATCAGTGCGACTGCATCACAGCCGTCACTAGGTATCTGTAACACAGACGTCATTCTTCTCGAAGTTCGGATACATGCGTCGGGGCGTAGTATTCCGCCTTGTTCGCGTGCTCGTCGTGTGCGGTATCTTATAATGGGCTTGCCCTCTGCAGGTAGGCGCCATGCAGAGTGGCTGTCGTCTTGTTCGGAGCGGAGTTCTATTTGGGCTCCGATTGGGCGCTTTGGGCATCTTAGGATTTCGTACGTCGTTGCGTATTTGGAGAGCTTTATTTTATTCCGCTGCAGTGCAGCTTCGCCTTTTGATGTTGCTAGTTGTAGTCCCCCCTTCCTCTAGTTGAGGACCTTCCAAAAACGCAGTCAGCGGTGCTGCTGTCGCTCTGTTGCCCGAATCGATGAAGATACGGCGAACAAAAAACACCCGAGGCCTCAGCTACGGCAGTTAATGTAATCGTCGATCTCGCCGAGGTGCATTACAGGCAGTGGACGTCGTTCGTCGACGGTGAAACATCGCTTTCCGAGTAGGTTGTTCGGACAACTTAGGTAGATGTGGCCGCTTTTTCGTCGTCGTAGCAGAGGCGACAATGGTCGTACGTGCGCCCTAATTTGGCGTTTATGAGGATGAAATATTCCAGCTTAGGGGGCTGGGCTGGCGCAAGCAGGCGACAACAGAACGACTCCTGTTGTCGAGTGGGCAGCAAACCAGTGGGAAAGGGCAAACAGGTGCATACGCCATGGTGTACAGCTCGCGGGGTGGTTCTTGCAAATTAGAAGTCAACAGCGCTTGTACTTCTTCGCTGGTCAACTCACTCAGGACGGTGACCGTTGGTTGTGCGTAATTGCGAAACGTATTCGCAGCCCTTCCCTGACCATCGCGCTCATCTTTCCGAAGGGTATCTTAGCTTATGATCCAAGCACTGACGTCTCCTAAATCAGTTCTTCAATTGGATGGTTGTATTGCCTTGTTCAAATTTACAGCATTTTCGTCACGGCTGACTCAGATGGGAAGTGAATCACCGCCTTAGGGGCGTTGAGAGACAAGGCAAGCTCAGAGCTCTTGCTTTACCCCTCGCATCAGAAACCTTAGTTTATTTTCCTCCCTGAATCACGGGTCCACACTTCGAAACAACTTCTTCATCCCCTCAACATAGATATTTAGCCTTCATTTCGGTTGGTGCACGCTTTTTGCAGAAAAAGCGTCGCAGGCTCCTTTTGCACGACATTGGTAAATATATTAAGGAACTCCCTTTTCAATACAGTCCAGTATGTCATCAAGCTCTCGTGGTTCTTCAACCTAGTTCGAGCTTCACCTTCTAAACTGAAGAACGCATGCTGAAATAGTTTGTTCGGCGTCCCACCTATTGGAGATCCCGATGCTTTCCAGCTTCTCTAATTACTCTTTTGCGCCCTCAACTGGGGATAGTGGAAGGGGGCTGCTGCAGACTCACAAGAGACGAAGTTTAGTCAGGGAAGTCAGCCTTCAAGACGACGGCTAGCCCAAGATGGACTTTTTACGGGTAGCCAGGGCTTTTGGAACCGGAGTCGTACCACTCGGCCTTGGAACGAGCACAAAACCAAGCCTCCTAAATAATACACATTTAATGGTAATGTCTCAGCCAGTGCAGTCGTGGAGAACACAAGCTCAGTCCTATGTTGTCCACATTGCCCTATCCTAGCTCGTACCACCATCCAATCTTCTTCGTCACCCGTAATTATGAATGGCTGCCAGATGGAATTGACCACAAGCTCCGCGTTCTAGTTCGCGTATCCAGCACCTCGAGAAAATGTCATGCACCGAAAGAAGATGCACGCTTCTTGCAGTAAACAAAGTTTTTAGCGTTGAAATTCACAAGCGTTGAGGAAACAGCACAGATGATCATCGGTGAAAGACATGTCGCTGCTTTTGCACTTCCAGCATATATCTTTCCGTGCCATACTTTTGAAAACCGTCGAAATAAATCCCGAGCATGTACGATCATAAAGGGGAAATATAAATTGCAAGAAACAAATGCAATGGCGTTTATTCTCCAGTGTTTCTCTTTCAATGCCATACTTTCAAAAACCATTGAATTAGATTCACAACACTTAGCCTCAAAGAGGACAGATGTAGATTGATGAAAAAGGGGTAAAGCCTAGTCCCCATAAAATCACATATCCTGTAGCGCGGGAACGAGAAGGAAATACGATCTTTTTTTCGAGCACAGGTCAGACAGCCGGGCGCGGACAGACGCGGGAAGCTAAATACGTAATGAATAAAAACAGAAAGTGTGGCCCGTGACAATCTAGATACACAGAAAGCAGGAGAGAAACGGGAGCAGAAATAGAAATTGTTCTATGAACTTGTTCTGAAGTACGCAATTTTATTGTGGAGCAGCCTAAATGACATTTCCGAAGTGGCTCATAATAAAACAGTAATTTAAATCTATGTTGATTGTTTAGAGCTTGATTTATAAAGCCGTGTGCCGACAGTTTCTGCCGGAGCGTGATCTCTTCCGTGATGGCCTCGGCAATGGGTACAAAGGGTGCGGCACCACTACCTGAAGCGCAGCTTCAAGCTCTTCCCAAACAATCCTACGTACCGGACTACGTTGGCCGTGAATGTTTGCATTACGTCACCATCGCAGCGGCACAGCGGTAGACGGTGGCTTCCGGACGACAGTACTACTGTGACATTTATCGGAGCACTCTGTCTATGGTGGTGCCTTAAGCAATGGAATCAAGAGTACTGCGAGGTGGATTTCTTATCCGTCCTGGAAAGATCTCTTCATCGAAGCATCTCAGTACCTTGGCAGCACAGACAGTGTGCCGGAAGATCGGCCCGACTGTGGCTGATTCCTGCATGCGTGGTCAGCGTCCATGTTCTCACAACCACTGATGATACGGTGAATAGCTGGCATTGAGACACCAGGCATTCGTCATTTCATAGGCCGCTCTTGTTCAGAAAAACAACGGCAGGTGACCGTGTGCCAGATACTCACTCTACTTTTGGCTAAGGATGTTCATGAAGAGAAAGGCTGACGTACGACCTCAAGGAAATCGTTCTTCCTTCAGGAAGTGGTGTTCAGCTGAAATGCAGCAAGCGGCCGCTCGCCTAGAATTTGTTTTCCTGTGGCAGTCGGTGTTCAGAATGAGGCCAGCTGACGTTTGCTCTCCTTGCATCTGCTTTTGTTACGGTGAGGGGTGTACAGGGAGAGAACGGCAAGCATCCTGCCGCAAAATGTGCATGTTCGTCGGGAAACCGGTGTCCTAAAGCGGACCAACCGACGGATGGCACCATTGCATAAGTTTGTGATACGATGTGCCGTCCTTACCCAAATCACGCAAGCGGCCGGCCGCGTGCTATTGGTTTTCTTTTGGCAACAGGTGTTCAGAAAATCAGCCGAAGTAAGCTACCAGGTTATCCAGCATCCATTCCGGGAGTGGTGGTCAGGGGAATAACCAGAAACATTGTTGCGCCAAAAAGTTACGTAGTACTGGTAACTGGCGTTTGGAATGACAGCGGCCTATGTACACGTCCAGTTTTTCCTTGTGTGATGAAAACGCCGCCAGGGGGCCTAGAGATGAAGGCGCACCTTACATCAGCTCTGTCTTTTTACGCTTTTAATGAATGAGCTTCATTTGTAACGCAGTAGTAAGTAGTACCAGATGAACCGGGAAGGTACAAGGACTCACCGGACATTAGCGAAAGGTGGAAACCGGACTACTATTTATCGCCACAACACTGCGCCATGCCGACGAGTGAGATAAACCTCGCCGCGGCGTATTGCGCTACCACGCCTCGTCTGGCGGCTTCGTCGACGCACTACTTCAAGACTATTCTCCTCATCGAGAAATGGAGAGCTATTTCAAAGGCGAGAAAATCTCCGCGGCAGAGATATAAGGCACGATATAAGCAGGAAACAGAATTCTTGGCTCTTTTTGGTGCGGACATAACCCATGAAAACAACAAGATCACTAAATAGGAAATGCACCTACTTGTTCGGTCTTTCCTGGAACCACCCCTGCGAAAGCTCATCGCAAGCATTGATCGAGTATAAAGGTTAGCTTTTAGCAAACATGGTCAAACATTGCACAGTCGTCTTGTGTGAAGTAAATTATACAGAATGGTCCAGAATGGTGTGTCGAGCGCAAAACGCTTACATAAAAGCATTCGTGTCGGTTTTATATACGACTAAACTTGCCTGGCTACTGGTGTAAAAAAATTGGTTTTGTCTAAGCATTCAAATGTAAAACACAATTTTCAGAAAGAAATTGGTTAAAGAGCGGCCTTCTCGTATGGTTTCAATTCAACCACTACTTTTACCGGCCTCTCCCATTTATGTTTTTAATGCTAGGCTGAACACAAAACAACAGATATTTAGACAAGACATCTATCCCCGCTATATAAAAAGTCAATATTTTTGAATCCGACCGCAAAGCAGGCACACCCGCTATATGAACAAAAAAATGTAAGCCGTGTGCAATAAATGAATTTTGGTGCCAACTGAGTCTGATAAAAAGGGCTGCCCAAATGTTCGTAGTGCTGTTGGTGGTTGCGGGCTCACTTTGGTGTGGGTTCAGTAGCCCCAATAAGAACGCGAAATGACAGAAGCAGGATATATATGGCTGCAAGATGATTAAGCTACAGCGAATCTACGAAGAGTTTCTGTCAACACAAACTTTGAAACAACTCGAATCTTTCTTTGTTATCCCAACACATATCGCGCAAACAGTGGTTTGTAAAAAGCGAATAAAAAGAGCCACATCGTAAATACCAAAGACAATTATCTGTCCCTAACATTCCGACACGTTTATGGGACAATCCAGCTCTTCGACGTGAGAGCCATGACGTGCGTCCCAATGCCACATATCGGTGTTTAAAATCCCGGCGCGTTCAAAGACGAATTCGACACGAATTCACTGGATTTACAATGTACAGAATGCTGAAATTGCCTAAAGCTTTCGTCAGTCTCCCCTTGAGTGATAATAAAAAAGAGAAAGCACCACCAGGTTAATTCGGGACTAGCACAAAGCCTTATGCAGAGGACGCCCTGAGTACTCCATGTTCGGTGCTTTGCACTTTACTGTAGTCACGATCAATCTTGCCTGCACAGTTAAACGTCCTCCATACGCACGCAGGTACCAGTTTTCTTTGCTAAACGATATCCGGTTCTGTCTGTAGTGTTTAGCCTGTTTCCCACTTTCGAACGAATTGCTCATTATGTATTATCGTAGTTAATAAAGATGTGAGAAGGCGATAATAGTTAGCTTAATAGCTAGATCTTTCCTTAGGTGGGGCTTCCTTACCAAAAAAAGATAAACCAGCAGAAAGTCGCTGGCGTATCGGCGACCTTCCGAGCTTTGTCCCAATAAACAAGAAAACAGAAACTGTGCTTGAACCTTCTTTTTCTGGTCTACTACTACTTCCATTTTCCCCCTAAGAATTTTGGTTGGGATTCAAGTTTGCATAGGAAGGCGAAATGGCGCATCACTCTGCTAACATTCAACAAATGTGCCTATCTCCTTGATCTCCTTCGTTGATCTCCTTCGGCGAAAGCCTGCAATTCACCGTTGTTTAAATTCATAATTTATATGAAGCGGGAAATATAATGCTTCCATAGTGATCTCCCTATCAGGATAATACCTTAACAGAAGGTCTTGTGTGGCACTTATCTACGCTTTCATCAAGAAATCTAATGTACCTGTACTTAACCTTTAGCATCACTTTGAACCTGACAATTTTGCTGAAGCTGTCGCAATAAAGCTAACGATTTGAATGCGAATTGTCGAAATAATATTTTAGACGAATACGTGTGAAATAATAAAATCATAATCAAAACATGGCGTTAGAAGGGAAATACGCGTCATAACAAAATTTCCGAATTGCCAGCCTCCTTGGACATGGCTTTCCTTTGAAGAAACCTTCGGAATTTAAGCCACTTATAGTTTATAGTTATACAGCGCTTGCACCACCATTATGTAAAGTTTAGCGAGGGAAAACTGAGCTTAGTTGTATAACTGATCTCGGTTATACAACTGAACAGCAACAACAGACATAGCATGTGCTCCTTGGATTCTGAATGCAGCTAGCGCTAAAGAATTTAGAACAGAATTGCAACCATTGTGCTCTCTGCTTAAAGTATCTCCCACAAAGGAAGAAAGAAATGTACTTTCATTAAAGTGCCGCATACATTCGTTTCCCCTATTCATCAAGCATATTTCTGTCCCACGTGAATGCCGGCAACGGGATTTTCTTACCTTACATCTCCAGTGGTGATATCAATCGTTCTCGTAGCACGGCGGCCTTGTATTTTTACGGTCACAAAAGATGAGCTTACACACAAGAATGTCTGCAAAAAGCTTCGGATATCCGCTCTAATTTTCCCAGAGACACCCCTCAGGTAAAAGGTGGCGTTCATTCCAATAACCTGAAAGTATATAATAAAGAAGTCAGTCGTAAATTATCAAAAATATTACGATTTATTCATCGATGTCGAAATTTTGTTGTTCACTTTCTACTTCTTAACAACAACGCTTTCTATGAAGTTCAAGTGTTGGGAGGAAGAGGCGGAGAAGATAGTGGAGGAGGAATAAACGTTTATGTTGAAAATTTACAGCTAGTGGATGTTGGCTCAGGTCCAAGTTACCGCGTGATTTAGCTGCTCAAGCGGGCCGCTGGATCGGGTTTTGCTGACTCTTTCGGTCGAAGCTAGGACGCGTGCATTCCTACACATTAGAACATTGATGTCCATCGACAATCCGTGGAACATTTATTAACGGACATGTGGACGTGCGTCGGACATCCGCAAAAAGCCGGTGGACGTACTACGGACGACCGTTGGATAGTCCACCGCAAATTGCTCATCCTCGGAACGTTGGACAGACGTCCGAGCCGGACTTTCAGGCATCCGACTGATGTTCAAAATCATAACCGTTTAGACAGACATAAACACTGGACGTCCAGGAGATAATAAAACCGATATATTTGACAACCGCCAGACGTCGGGTTCTGGTTAAATATCAGGGCTTCTTTATTTACAGTCCTTGAGAGAGAGAGCGATCTTTAATGAAGTCTGGCGACATTAGCTGGGCTAAAATGCTTAACTTGCTACGCCAGTTGTTGACGTGATGAAGATGATGGCGATGATGTTCAAGAAGTTGATGCGTACATATACGGCGAGTTATTCACAGCGACTGGTCTAGACCTGTGTGTTGCAGGTACTCTATCAGAGCTTTGGTAGCCCGTAAAGCACGTTTGGGACAAGCCCATGGTCCTAAAACGTCCTTTAGCTGCATGTCCACGGAAAGCGGCAGTCCCAAAGCCACTGCGAGGGATACTCTTGGAGCACCGAATCGAGCACATTCACAGAGCAGGTGCTGCAGAGTTTCTCGCACATCACAGTGTGGGTAGAGTGGCGACGTATCCTGTTTTATCTTGAAATGGAAGTTGCGCGTGTATGCGACATTTAATCGTATGCGATGTAGAATTGCTTGTACCCGCTTGGCGAGTCCTGGTGGCATTTTAAATTTGCAGTTGGGATCGAGGAAAGATAACAGCGCGTAATGACGTGATACGTCATCCCAGGATGCACGCTGCATGTTCCATGCTCCGCTGGATGCAGGTAGAGATGCATCTTTCCTGGAGAATGGTATAGCTATTGCCGATGCACGATGCTTATGTGCAACTAATGCAGCAATGTCCGCCTTCACATTGCCAGTTATCCCACAGTGGGCTGGAATCCACTGAAGTGCAATGTGATGGCGCGCTTGTAGAGCTTATATTGCAGTAGATGGTCTCTCGGGCTCTCGTCCACAGCGTGTGATTCGCTCCTTTGACTGGGAGGCATTTAGAACCGTGGTGGAGGAAGCCGTGGACTCGGTGAGCTCATATGAAGCCTTCGTGGACACATTTTCAAGAGCTCGGAAGTCAAGCAGCAAAGTATTGCGGCTTTCGCATAGATACACCGCCGCCGACTTGGAGTATGAGATGCTTCGCGCAGTGCGTCGAAGAGCAGAAAGACGAGCGCGCCAGACACAAGCGCCTGAAGATATCCGTGCGTCAAGACGAGCCCAGAAGATGATTCGGAGGCATAAAAATAAGCTCGCCAAGCGTGAGTGGGAATCCTTCTGCTTCAAGCTGGACCCCCGGAAGCCGCTCTCCAGAATATGGCTCTTGCTGCGTAGTTTGCGGACCCCTCAAATTAAACTGCACCCGTTCAAACCCAGCTCACTGAGCACGAACACCAGTGACCTCCAAGTCACTGACGCCTTCTGCAGGAGAATTACTGCAGCGCCAGCAGCTCTTCTTCCGCCACACTCTCACCCCAACGAGGGATGCTCAGGCCCGGTGTCCCTAATGGACGAGCCATTTTTCATGGCAGAGTTGCTCGCTGCACTGGCTTCTGTCAAGAAATCCAGCTGTCCAGGCCCGGATGACATCACCTACACAACCCTCTCGCACCTAGGTGAAAAGGGAAAAAGTTGCCTCCTGCATGCCTTCAATCTCGTGGGAAACTGGTCGTCTAGAGCCAAGGTGGAAACACGCTCGCCTTGTCCCAGTCCTAAAGCCAGGTAAAGTTCCCACCGCCATCGAGTCTTACCGACCCATAGCGCTCCTGAGTTGTGTCGGGAAACTGATGGAAAAGATGGTTCTGCTCCGCTTGGACTGGGATTTGACCATCCGAAATATATACCCGGCACAGATGTCTGGTTTCCGCAAGGGTCGTAGCAGCATCGAGAACGTCATCGCTTTTGCAAATAGCATAAGAGAAGCAAAGTGTCGGCGGAACATTGCTGTTGCCGTGTTCCTCGACATCAAGTCAGCGTATCACTGCGTCGAGCATGAAGCCATCTGCTCGGCGCTGAAGTCTTTAGGCATCAGGGGCCGCATGTACGCATGGCTATCGGACAACCTCTCCGATAGGTATGTATACATGTCTACCGACATGGGCGACTCATCGCTACATCAGGTGACCCGAGGTGTTCCCCAGGGTGGGGTGCTGAGCCCTACTCTCTTCAACATCGCCATAGTTGGCCTAGAGAAATGCGTGCCAAAGTCGGTAGAAATCTCTCTGTACGCCGACGACATCTGCATATGGAGTTCTGGCCGCAATACGCGAGTGTTACGGTCAAGACTGCAGCGAGGAATTGACTCTATTGCGGCATTTCTGGCAACTAGAGGATTTGTGATTTCAGGGAACAAGTGTTGCGATAGCCTTCACAAAGCGTGACCTTACGCGCTACGACCTCACTTTTGGAGGGACCGAAATTCCATACGTCCCGACCTACAAGTTCTTGGGAGTGACATTTGATAGTAATCTCACCTGGTCGCAACATGTTCGCCACCTCAAGGACGAGATTACTTCGTTCGCCCGCATATTCCGCATGCTCTCCTCCAACACTGGCGGTTGTTCAGTCAATTCTCTTCTACGGGTATACAAAGCGCTTTGCGTTGGCCTGATGAGTTACAGCATCCCTGCTTTGGTCCCACTATCAAAAGGAACTGTCAAAGCGCTAGACAGCATGCAAGCACAAGTCCTGCGGGTCTGCATTGGCGTTCCAAAGACAACTTCTACCATCGGAACGCTGGCAGAATGCAGGCAGCTCCCACCACTCGCTCTAAGCACGCAGGAGTTGCTTCGTGCGCGTCTGCAGATTGTCGCAAGACAGCGGGGCCATTCCCTAGCGACAAGCTCGGCCAAAGAAGTACGTGAATTTCTGCCGAAGGTGTATCAAGAGCCTTCTCCTCCTGAGCATCAGCCCTGAATGTTCCTGGCCATACCAATCACAACTACTGTGCCCGGTATCCCGAGGAAGGAGTATATTCCCGCTCCCGCACTAAAGTTCCTCGCCCTGGACTACATGTCGCGGATATACAGAGACCACACTCATGTGTACACTGATGGGTCGGTGTCATCAACATCATCCACTATCGGGGTGTGGATACCGTCATCCCGTACTACCATCAGTGTCATGCTCAGTCACAGAACGTCCACTACGGGTACCGAACTTGCAGCTCTGACGATGGCTTTCGCTCATATCATCAAGCAACCCGCTCGAGAGTGGGCCATCTTTACAGACTCAAGTGCTACCCTTCAATGTTTGGCATCTTTTCCAAAAGATGATGATGATGATGATGGTTGGTGTTTCATGGCGCAAGGCCAACGAGGGCAAAGAGCGCCAGAAAAGAAGTTATATAATGAAGCGATGTGATTACCACAAAAAGGTAGGTATAAGAACATGTTAATGGGACATAATAAAATCAATTAAAGGTAATGGTGATAGCTGGTGTATAGGGCCAGATTTGATTATGCGTGATATGAGATAAGGTTTAAAAACGTAACATCTGACAAATAATCAAACACACGTTTTATAGAAACACTGGCATCGTCACCTAGAAACAGCGATGGATGTAGTGGGATATGTTGTCTGTATAGTTCTCTGAAGTGTTTGTGTCGTGTTGTGTGAAGTGCCTTGCATGTTATTAGTATGTGGACTACGGATAGGCCCTCCCCGCACCTGCTACACATGGGTCTTGGAGATCCCGTGAGCAGGTGGGAATGTGTTGCATGCGTGTGGCCTATCCGTAATCGAGCCACGGTAACTTCGTTGTGTCTTTTGTGAGTATCAGTGGTGAATGCTCCCAAGAGTGGCTTTATAATGTGTAGTTTGTTGTCAGTCTGCTGATTCCAGTGCGCTTGCCATGTTGTGCGAAGGTGTTTTCTGATGTGTGATTTGAGGTCGGTGTAGGGTATTGTTGTTATGTCAACGGTAGTTGTAAGGGCAGCAGTGGCAGCCATTCGGTCTGCGGTCTCATTACCTGGAATTCCAGAGTGCCCTGGCACCCAGCACACGGTCACCTCAAGGTTTAACGCATGCACAGACATAAGAGTACTAATGAGAGCATTGACCACATGGTTTTTAGACTTCTGTGAGGATAATGTACGCACAACACTTAAAGAATCAGTATAAATTACAAATTTCGGAATTCGACTTAGAACAATATGTTGAACTACAAGAAGTATGCCATAGGCCTCTGCCGTAAAGATACTTGTATTTCTATTCATAGTTCTACAGACATTAAAGGTGCCACCATGCGCAGCACAGGAAACAGTTGTGGCAGTTTTTGAAGCATCCGTGTAAAATTCAGCACACTTATATTTGTGCTGCAAGGACAAGAAATGTTGCACGATCGCGCTTCTAGGCACTCTGTTTTTCTCGACACTTATAAAAGATACATCACATGATATCGAGCGAAGCTGCCACAGTACTAGAAGTTCAATAGCGGAGGTTTTGATGGTGTCTGAGAATATGACATCAAGTTGCGACGCTTCTTCTCTTACTCTGAAAGCGAAGGGAGCAGAGACTGATGGACGATTAGTAAGAAGTTGATATATGGATGTATAATAAAAAACTGATGTAAAAGGATGGTGAGGCATTGATGAGATCTTAAAAGCATAAAGCAGGTCTGTGTAGGATCGCTGACGTTCTAGGCTCCATTTGTTGCACTCTACATACAGGCTTTCGACTGGACTAGTTCGGAAGGCGCCACACGACAAGCGGAGCCCTAGATGAAACACAGGGTCCAGCATTCTGAGGGATGTTTTAGTGGCTGACCCATAGACAACGCTACCATAGTCCAGTCGTGAGCCTATCAAGCTGGTAAAAACACGTAAAAGAAGTTGTTTGTCAGCACCAAAAGAAATGTGCGATAGAACCTTCAGGATAGTCATTGTGTTTAAGCATTTATGTTTTAGTTGTTTTATGTGTGGGATAAATGTGAGCTTTTCGTCAAAGATTATACCTAAAAACTTGTGTTCTTTCTTGACAGGAATCGAGACACCATTGAGATGAATGTCTGGATCCGGCCGGATGCCACGCCTCTTGGAAAACAAGACACAAGTGCACTTCCCTGGATTAAATTTAAAACCGTTGCTGTCTGCCCAACCAGCTAGCTTGTTAACACCAAGCTGGACTTGGCGCTCGCAGACAGACAGGTTACAAGACTTAAAGGATAATTGAACGTCGTCTACATAAATGGAGCAGGAAATCGATGGTGGTAGCGCCTTCCGAAAAGAATTCATTTTTACAATAAACAAAGTGCTACTCAAAACTCCACCTTGCGGCACGCCGTTTTCCTGCACATGAACCCTAGAAAGTGCAGTTCCAACTCGCACGCGAAACAGTCTTTCAGACAGGTAACTGGCAAGCGTGTTCATCATGTTACCCGGCATGCCAAAGGACTTCAAGTCGCTAAGGATGCCGTACCGCCAAGCAGTATCGTACGCCTTTTCAAGATCAACGAAGACTGTCATACAGTACTGCTTGTGGAGGAAAGCATCTTTTATATAAGACTCTAATGCAACTAGTTGATCGTTGGTAGATCGCCCCGCCCTGAACTCCGCCTGGCAGCTCTCGAGAAGGCCAGTGTATTCTCAGAAGTACACAAGTCTCCTGTTTATCATCTTCTCGAAGAGCTTACACAGGCAGCTTGTCAGGGCAATGGGGCGATAACTGGCAGGAGAGGAAGGGTCCTTCTCTTCCTTTAGGACTGCCACTACTATGGCCTCCCTCCAAGAGCGTGGAATGTGCCCCGAAAGCCATATTTTATTGTATAGGTGTAAGAGTGTTTCAAGAGTGTCTGGGTGTAGGTGCTGTATCATGGTGTATGTAATCTTATCTGCACCTGGAGCTAAAGGTTTGCACATGCTCAGGGCAGCCCTCAACTCATAGAGAGTGAATTCAGAGTTGTAAGAAGTTTTTGATTTGTCTTTGTCGTGTAAGGGCTTTTTTTTCTGCAGATGTTTTGTGTTTCATGAAAGTGTTTGTGTAGTGTGCTGAACTAGACACGTGTTCGAAGTGTTGTGCAAGTGTATTAGCCTGGTCTTCCAGTGTGTCCCCTGTTGTGCTAACCAGGGGCAGGCTGTGTGTCTGTTGTCCTTTGAGCTTGCGTATAAGTGTCCAGACTTTGTGTGTGTCTGTGTACGAGTTTATGGATGTCAAGAAGGTGTGCCAACTCTCTCGTTTTCCCTCACGGCGCACACGTTTTCCAAACGCCTTGGCCCGTTTGAACAAAATAAGGTTACCCGACGTGGGGTACCGACGAAGGATACCCCACGCCTTGTTCTGGGCCTCTCGCGCCCGCCTGCAGTCCTCATTCCACCACGGCCTCCTCTGGTTGCGCGGGGCACAAGAGGCGGGGGGAATAGACTTTTCGGCGGCGTCGAGGATGTGCGCCGTGAGGAATTGGGTGGCTTCTTCAACGTGTAGGTGTCCTATGGATGTGTGGTGGAGTTTCGATGTATCTGTAAATGTGTTCCAGTTAGCTCGTGCTTCATGAGAACCTATTATGGGAAGATGACCTGCTTGGGCCTTTACCTATATACGTTAGTGAAGTGGGGAAGTGGTCACTGCCATATGGGTCAGTGCCCAATCCCCACTCAAGACATGGAAAGAGAACTGCAGAGCCAACAGCCAGGTCAAGATGTCAGTATGTGTTGTGACCTATGTTATGGTATGTAGGCTGTTTATTGTTGAAAAGGCATGCTCCAGAGGATGTAAGAAACCTCTCTATCAGGCGACCCCGGGCATCCGTACGAGTAGAGCCCCATAGAGAATTGTGAGCATTAACATCCCCTGTTAAGATGTATGGTTCGGGCAGCTGGTCAACCAACGCCTCGAAGTCACAGCTCGAAAGTGTAACATCAGCAGGAATGTATATAGAGCATACCGTTATCAACCTATTAAATATTATTGTTCGAATGGGTACAGCCTCGAGGACAGTGTTCAAAGTGACAGGGTGGCAGGCTAAGAATTTCCGAGCAATTATGGCCACACCGCCAGAAGAGTGTGTGCAGCCATCCCTGTCCTTTCTGAAGACCATGTAACTATTCAAGAAATTTGTGTGCTTGGAATTCAAATGTGTTTCCTGAACACACATTACACTTGGCTGATTAGCATGCAGTATTTCGTATACATCGTCAAGATTTTTAAGAAGGCCTCTACAGTTCCATTGAATTATGTTTTCTCTTCCCATTATTTAGTGTGAGAGCTACTGGAGTGTGTGTGTTTGTTTATGTGTCGTCTTTCGGGGCTGTGACTCTCGCCTTTTTTGGCTTGTCGGGAGGCTTTGGCGTCGGGACGCGTTCCTTGCGCTGCGTTGCAGGCAGGAACGGCCCGACATCCATCTCGTCGTTGGATGTCCGAGGGGTGCCCGACGGACCGGGCCCCCCGGACTTGGCCCCCCCTCGGGAGCCCTTCGTTTGAGCCGCCACCGCTGAGGGCGTCCGGGGCGCCAGAGGTGGCACGGGCGGTGCGGTGGCGCTGGGAACCGGTGCGGGGCCCGTGGTGTCCATCACCTCGGTACCCTCCAACGCACTGGAGGACGGGGAGACAGAGGAGGGAGCGGCACCAGTCCCGACGGAAGAGGTTGGCACCACAACCGCTGCTGCCTCAGCAAGCGGCGTGGTGGCGGGTTGGGCTGCCTGAGGCAACCCAGGGGAGGGGGATGGGGGAGGGACCAGGTCAGACTCGCTGAACTGGGTCCCTGTAGAAACCAGACGCCGCTCCGCCCCCCGGCGAGCTGCGTCGGCGTACCTCCCCAGGGGGAAAGAGGCGAACCTCTTTCGCGCCTCTGCGAAGGTGATGTTCTCAGTTACCTTGATGTTGATTATCTTTTTTTCCATTTGAAATTTGTCGCACTTGCGGGAGTAGGCTGCATGCGCCCCCCCCCCTTCCGCAGTTTACACAAGAGAGGGTGTCAGATGGACAGTTGTCGCTCGGATGGTCATGCGACGCGCATTTTGCACACGTCGTTCGGCCACCACGGCAAGAGTTTGTACTGTGCCCGAACCGCTGGCACTTAAAACAGCGCCGCGGGTTCGGGGTGTAGGGACGGATGGAGCAACGGATAAAACCTGCATTTATGTATTGTGGAAGAACTGCGCGGTCGAAAGTCAAGATAATGTGTTTGGTGGAAATCTCCTTGTCGTCTCTGCGGATAGTGATGCGTCTCACGGCAGTGACGCCCTGATTCTTCAAGCCGGCAAGGAGATCCGCATCCGTTTCGTTCAAGAGATCCGTCTCGGATATCACAACTTGCGAGCTGTTGAGGCTCCGATGGGGTGTGACCCTGATGTCTAGATCAGCCAGTCTAGTCTGAGCTAGAAGCTTCGTTGACTGCTGCTTGTCCTTTACCTCGATTAGTAGTTCACCAGGCCTTTGTTTTTTGCACTTACATGATTTTCCTATTATGGCTTCAAGATATTTTGCGATCACGAAGACTGACTGAGATGCAAGAGGGTGGGTTGGATTGAGGGACTCCGTGACAAGAAATCGAGAGTAATGATCTGGTTCAGGAAATGTCAAAGATGGCAATGAAGGAAAAGATACTTCGGTGCGGCCCCTTTTCAGGGACCGATCACGTTTGTGGGGGGGGGGGTTGTAATTACTATAGGGCATAGTATAAAAGCGGGGAGACTGGGGTACTTTCTTCTCAAACCTTACCCTGATAGCCTGAGAGGTCCCGGAGCTCCCTGCCTGGTAAACAGACAGGGAGCCCATCCGCCGGAGCTTGACCTGGGCTCCGACGGCCACCGTTTGAGGCTTCTACCCTTCACCTTTAAACACGTCACCACGGTAGGTTACAGTTTATGTTGGGGGCTCGGGGTCCGCTGTATCGCCAGTACCGTCACCAAGATTACTCAAGGTGCCCCGTGCGGGGTCTTTTCCAAAAGACCAGCTTGTGTGTGACATACACGCTTTACATCTCCAACAGTCCTAGCAGCACTCATCAAGCTCTAGGAATACCTTTGGCTACCAGTTTTTTGGACGACTAATTTTTCGGCCATGCTTGATTATTCGGAATTTTTCCAGAAGCAGGACATACACATACATTCAGTGTATTACGCAGATCAAAACTGTGGACGCTAGGACGTGGTGTTGGATTTTTTGGACTATCCTAGCATCAGTCGGCCCGGCCGGCTATTACGCATACTCAGGTGTGTCGCCTCAGTCTTGTGTGCTTTCTTTTTCCTCATGTATCCTCGGAACTGGTGCTGGCATTCGGTACTGGTACGTCGGGTAGCAACCTCGGACTCTGGGTCGAAGCTATCTTGCCTAGCACCCAGCACGGGGCACCTTGAGCAATCTTGTTGACGGTATTGGCAACACCGCGGACGCCGAGCCCCCATACGTACGCTGTAATATACCGTGGCTGGGAGTTGTAAGGTGAAGGGTACAAACAACAAACGGTGGGCGTCAGAGCCCAGGTTCAGCTCCAGCGGATGGGCTCCCCATCTGTTTACCAGGCACAGAACACGGCGACAGCTCTCGGTATCAGTATAACCGGAACGTAGAAGATACCACCGTACCCTGCCTATATACTGTGCTATATGACATTGTCTAACCCCCCCCCAAACGTTATCGGTCCTTGAAAAGGGGCCGCACCGATGTATTTTTTCCTCCAATTGCAACCAATCTCGCTCCTAAAGCCCGGTACTATCTCGCGCTTTTTATGTTGGAATCTTTTCATTAGACAAAGGCAATCACTTCCCATTCCATGTTTCTAATCTCCAAGTATGTTGAAAGCCTTGTTGGCAAGTCGTACACGGCTAAGAAACTGAAAACGGGACAACTCCTGATTCAGGTAGACATCAAACAGCAGCCCGCTAACCTAATGGCACAAACGCCATGGTCCATGTTGACGTCAAGTTCCCGCCCCATCGCAGCTATAATAGCTGCCTGGGCGTAATCTCTCATCGCTATCCTATAAGTAAAAAAGAAGCCGATCTGCTCAAGGGCCTTCGTGATCAGCGTGTGACGGTATTGAGGTGAATAACCATAAGCCGAAATGACCCGCATTACACGACATTATTAATACACTACATTATTTACACGACATTATTTACAGAACAATCAATTCGAAAGTGGCTACAAAAATAATATTTCTCCTTGTAGATTTCTCATTACGAATAATGTGACGCTTAATGAAGATAACTTGGCTTGAATGCGCTACTCTATGGCTTGCCGACGCTCACACAGTATCAGCCGGCCGGCCGCAGGCGAGTTGTTCGTTTAGTTGAAACAGTTCGTCGTGATTGAAACTAAGTGAGGATAAATTTGTGCCTGGAAGAATCGGCATGATGTTTGTTGTTTTGCAGACTGTGTTAAGTTTAATGAAGCTGACAATGTCCAAAGAGCTCCACAGAAGCAAGCATCCTTCCCTTCGCTGACTGGTACGCTAGAAAAAACCTTTAAGGGCCTAGCTAGCGAAGTTAATATACGTACGATGGTATAAAATAAAACCAAAATATTTATTCTCACGCGTAAAACCATGGTGCACAAAGCACTGTTTACGCTGGGTGAACTAGCACAATGGTTAGCACTGCGACCACACATTTGCGATTTCTTTTCTGCATATGGAATGCCATCGCTAAAACTGAGTTATTTGTGGGAGTTTGGGGGACGCTTACTGTACCAAGCCTATTCAAGAATAAGTCATCTAACCTTATGAGAATGCTGTAACTAAAATGAAGAGTGTATACAATAAATTCTGTATATTGCGCTCTCTGAAGTGTTTTGGGTATGGCCCAGTCGACAGAAGCAGCGCTTGCATTGTTTTAAAATTCTCGAGTTAGAATCCCAAGCAGCCCCCGTGTATTTTGTAAATTGGTTTTTTTTTTGTTTTGAGATAATATTTTCTTTACGGTATTCCCCACTTTATAGTGTAAACGCAATTTTTCCAAGAAAAACAATTGGCAATAAGAGTTCCGCCTGATACTGACGCCCTGGCAAGTTCTCGCTGGAGGGGTGTTGATATAAGCACCAAGAGCTTGCGGGCACAGTGCAGAGTAAGGCAATTCTCGTCTTTGTGAGGGCACTCCTCTAATGACAGAGGAACGAATCAGGCAAGCTCAAAAGGAGGGGGCAAATTACGTCGCATTTGGGCGTCTCCGGTGACAGAGGGGTGGTTCATCCAGTGTGTATGCCTGAGCTAGTGATCGTTACGATGCTACGCCGTGCTGGCAAGCTTATTTGAATCATTATACAGCCAACACCATCGCTGAAGCGAGGCATCTCATTGCTGAGATATCAAGAAAAACCAGCCAACGATAATGTCGGATGCCAAATATGTTGTTTCACAGAAGGCAAATCGAAACTGAATAAAAGTCTTATCTTTGCCATCATCGGATGATATCGCATCTTGAACGCGTGGCACTGCTGCTAGCTGTTGCGGCCCCCACAAAGGATGAATGGTATTTTTCTTCTTTCAGGGTTTAGAAATTAAATACTCCTTTATCTGCCGGGTAAATGATGGCAAGTGCGTTTATTTGAGGCACTCTATGCAATGCAAACAAAACCCGAAGTTTGACAATTCCACTTCTGTGTCACCTTAAGGTTACAAGCCCGGCAGAGCTACACTGTACCATTTAGGCTACCGGCAGAGTGTGGTTTCTCAAAAACTAAGACAACGTATCAGCCTATCCTTCAGGGAACACACAATGATCCAAACCACCCAACGCCACGCGCACCCATTTTACCACAGGCACCAAGGTGAATCCAAGACCAAGGACTATGGAGCCTACAACCACAAAAAAAAAGATACAACCAGGCTGTAAAACTCACAGCAAGAGCCAATCAAGTACATGCAATATGTCTGACAAAGAATGCATCACACCATTATTCTTGACAACGGTCAATACTCAAAAACTGACAATCTGAACAGGCAGCAGTAGCAACTTGCTTGCACCACAAAAGCAGAACTCAAGAACAGGTCACCGTGATCAACGATTCGCAAGCGCTTTCCCGGAACATCCAGAAACTTCATACTTCAGCAAGCGTAGTTCCGATACTAGCGGAATACTCAACGTGCGGATAAACCTCTTACATGCAAAAATCGTGTAACCAGCGGGGCTCGATTTTGTATAGTATTCGAGAAGCAACCTCTACTGCCCGTGGGGGCGCTGCGAGCAGCCGGAGCGAGCGGACGTGTGTTACATCGGCTCCGCAGTTAATGAGCCATAATTGCGGACTAATTGGTCCCACAGTGCCCATTTTTCACCAGTGTGTTAGGCTTCGCTCAGCGGACCTGGCAATAACAAAGATTCGGTGAGTTCTTGCGAATTTCCGAATTTTACGGCCCTTTTCATGTTTGCGGCGTGGCCGCTCAGCTAAGCCTAACTTAGGCCTAGTACGAGTACGGCCAGGCCGGGCCGTCGGCGACGGCGCTCGAGCCGATGTCGACCGGAGGGGAGCCCGCATCGACGGGATTCAGCGAGGAAGCTACCATGGAGGCCTGCGGAGAGCGGGACGAGGAAATGCAAGTACAATTGGACCGCAGCGGAGGTCGGACGGCCGTGGTGGTGCCGGGCGAGGAGCTCTCACCGGGCGACCATGCGGGGTGGACGACCCAGCGGAGGAAGCCACAGCAGCGACGAGCGGAGGCTCCGCGATCTCCACCGCGACCGGTAAGCCCGCCGCAAAGGCGAACGCGTCTCTACAATCGAAGGAGAAATTCGTGAAGAAGGTGAATGCAAGCATGTCGAGAGCGGCGAGAATGCCCAACAGCATCCCCCGCGAAGAGCACAAAATTATCATCAGACCAAGAGGGGGACTGCAGGTAGGGAAGGTCAGACCGACCGAGTTGGCGACCGCAATTATGGTGGCCACGGGCATCGCAAGAGAGACGGCCATGCAAGACACGGTGTGCCTCAACGTGGCCCAAAACATCATAATCGTGAGCACTCCCGCAGAGGAGAGAATCTCGAAATACGCGAGAATCGAGGCTCTAACGATCGGCAGCCGCGAGTACGAAGTGTATGCCTATCAGGCGGCGCCGAACGGCACGGTAAAAGGCGTGATTCGCAACATCTCCACGGAGGACACGCAGGAAGAAATAATAGAGAACATCGTGAACGATTACAATCCAGCGGCGATAGACGCCCGAAGGATCGGAAAATCGTCGGCAATCGTCGTGCTCTTTCAGGGCGAGAAAGTGCCGACGACGGTGAAATACGGATCCGTGCTCGTTAGGTGCAGTCTGTATAGGCAACACCGCGAAGCTTGCAAGTGCTGCGGCGGAGTGGGGCACAGACAGGACGTGTGCCCGCAACCCGAAAAGAACGTGTGTTTCGCGTGCGGAAAGCAAAATCCGAGCGAGAACCACGCAGAAACGTGCAAACCGCGCTGCAAATTGTGCGGGGGTGCTCACCCGACAGGGGCGGCAAGCTGCAGCAACCGCTTCAAGACGCCATACTTGGTGCGGCGGCGGCAGTGGAGCCGCCAGCAGACGAAAGATGCCTCGTCAGCAAGGAAAGAAATTTCTAGAAGCGAGAGGGAATTCCCGCCGCTCCTGCAGCAGCGAGGTCGCAGCGGCAGCAAGAAGCGGGAGCAACGACCCCGCAACAGGTCGGCAAGCCGAGGCGCCCACGACAGGAGCCAATCGGCGGCCAGGAAAACGCGCGGGAAGAGCGGCGATAGGCCGTCGAGAGCACGTCACAGTCGCGCGAGCACGTGATGTGGGCGGAGATAGCCGGCGCACCGAAAGGAAGGAGGCGTTCGAGGTCACCGCGGCAGCGGAGAGAGATGTTGCAACCTCGTGACGAAAGAGTCGACAGACTGCAAGAGCAGGTAGCCGCGCTGAAAGCGGAAAACGCGAGCCTCAGCCAAAACCTCGAGCGGGCGATAAAGTTACTAGAAAGTTCTGGAAGAGAACAGGAGCCACGTGGCGGAGCGATGACAAGATCCGAGGAGCGTCGGCCGCAGCAGCCGGCGAGGCCGGCGCAAAACGAAGAAGAGGCGGAGCCTCCGACGAAGATGAAGGCGCTGCAGAAGCGCGAAGGTCAGAGCGACGCGGTCGAAACGGAAACCGAGATGGACGAAGATCAGGACCCGCCTTGCGGGGAAGAAGGAATACAAGGGGCGCAGAAGCAGAGGCTCGTGAGCTGGGAGCTACGCCTAAGGAGGTGCGCCGGACGCATCAGCAGGCTGGAAAAGCGGATGGACGCTTTCGAGGCGAACGTGAATGCGAGACTCGATAAGATACAGGAGTACCTTCACAGGATGCTGGGTGGAGACGAGGTCACACCGGGGCAGTACGTACAAGCGAACCAACCAACACCGAACCATGGCCAGTAAATCACGAACGAAAGCGAGCCTGAGAGTGTGGCACTGGAACGCGAACGGGTTCCAGTGTCGGCGGGCGGTGTTGCAGCAGTACATCAAGAGTTTGGAGAGACCCCCGGACGTGATCCTCGTCCAGGAAACCCACGCCGAGAACGCGCCGTCCCTCCCGGGCTACCGGGCGCACGCCAGCCCTCCCAGCGCCAGAGAAAGAGGCAAGGGAGAGGCGCAGGGCGTGTGCACGTTCGTCAGGAAGGGGATAACGTTCGTCAAGCACGACGACCTCCTCGGGCGCAGCGCCATCGAGTACTGCGCGACCGAAGTAGTGATCGGAAAAAAGAAAAAGGAGTCGGTGTACTTTCTCAACGTATACAGCAACCCGGGCCACAGGCAGCAGAAGTTCAAGACGGCCATGCATAAGATGCTGAAGCTCGCTGGCAGAGACACGGTAGCGATGTTCGGCGATTTTAACGCCGCACACAAGGAGCTCGGGTACAGCCGCACGACGGCGAAGGGGAAGGCCCTGCTCGAGGCGGCGGAGGAGGCCGGTTTCGTCCTGTATTCGGACGAAGCGGCACCCACACGCATCGGCACGTCGATAACCCACGACACCAGCCTGGACCTGTCCTTCGTCCGCAAGAGGAAGGGGGCCAGAGGCGGGGTGGCATGGAAGAACACGGGGCAGAACCTCGGGAGCGACCACTTCATAATCGAGCTGGACCTGCCGGCGTCGGCAGACGAGGTCGGCAGGGGCAAGCGCAAACACAAGCTCACCAACTGGGATCGCTTCCGAGAGGAGAGCGAGGAGCTCGGCGAGGAAATCGCAGACATCGAGAGCTGGTCGGACGCCCTGAAGCGCAAGATCAAGGGAGCGACCACGGAGCTGGAGACCGACGAAGAAGTACAGAAAATGGACAGCCGCCTGGCGCACCTGATAGAGGCCAGACAGGCCCTGCAGAGGCGCTGGCGTAAGAACAGAAACAACAGGAATCTCAGGAAGAAGGCCGCCGAGATCGGCAGGGAGATAGAGCGATACAGTCGCCAGCTGTGCACCCAGCAGTGGCACGCCATCTGCAGAGAGGCGGACGGGCAGCTCCACCAGAGCCGCACATGGAAACTACTGAGGCACTTGCTGGACGATACCAACAGCAAGAGTTACCAGCAGCACCGACTCGCCCAGATCATGCACTGCGCGACGAAGAAGTTGGGGAAGGAAGAGACGTGTAAACGGCTCAACGATAAATATCTCCCTACCACTCCCAGCGAGAGCCACGGCGACTACAGAGGCCCGAGCAACCCGGACCTGGACCGCGACATTGAGGAGTGGGAGGTCCGCGCGGCGCTGCAGAACCTCAACTGCAAGTCCGCGGCGGGCCCCGACGGAATCACCAATAAAGCCCTGCGAAACCTGGGCGACGGGCCGACAGAAGCGCTGACGGGGTATTTCAACCGATGCTGGCGCGAGGGAAGACTGCCGAGGCAGTGGAAGGCGGCCAAGACAATACTGATACCCAAGCCGGGTTAGCCGCCCGGTATCGAGAACATGCGGCCGATTTCCCTCACGTCGTGCGTCGGGAAAGTCCTGGAGCACGTGTTGAACAACAGATGGCAGCGGTATCTGGAAGAGAAGGGCCTCTACCCGGACTCGATGCTAGGGTTCCGAGAGAGGCTCAGCACGCAGGACGCAATGATACAACTGCCGCACGAGATACTAGAGCGTCCGACAACGTCGCAGGACAACAGAGCCGTGCTGGGCCTGGACCTGCAGAGTGCTTTCGATAAAGTCAGGCACTCGGCCATATTGGCGCAGGTTTCGGAACTGGGTCTGGGCAAGAGGTCCCACGACTACATCCGCGACTTTCTGTCGCACCGGACGGTGGAACTACAAGCGGGGGACCTGGAGCTGCCGGAGAGAGAGCTGGGCAGCGTGGGTACCCCCCAGGGAGCGGTGATCTCGCCGGTGCTGTTCAACCTGGTGATGATCGGTGTGGCCAAACGCCTCTCGGAGATCCCGCAGGTTCGACACACGATATATGCAGACGACATTACGCTGTGGGTCCCCGGGGGGAGCGACGGCCACATCGAGAGTTCGCTGCAGGAGGCGATAGCGGCGATCGAAGTGCTCCCCGCAAAAGTGCTCCCCGCAAAAGTCCGAGGACTAAAGTGCTCCCCGCAAAAGTCCGAGTTGCTGGTGATTCCACCGCCGGGCAGGTACCGCAAGAGAGCCGAGGAAGAGGCGAGTAAGATCATGTTGTTCACGTGCGATGGGACGGAGATCCCCAGAGTCAGCAAGCTGCGAGTGCTCGGGATGCTGCTGGAGGCGAACGGCGGCAACGGAGCCACGGTGGAGAGAGTAATCACAAAGATGGGAATGGCCACCAAACTGATCAAGCGGGTGGCCAACAGATACAACGGCATGAAGGAGGAGAGCCTGTTGCGGTTGGTGCGGTCCTTCGCCACGAGCCACGTTGCCTACGTGGGCGCCTTTCACCCGTGGAAGCGCAACGAGAGGGACCGCATCAACGCGGCGATCCGCAAGACGTACAAGGCGGCGCTGGGGCTCCTGAACAGCGCCAGCACGCAGAAGCTGCTGGAGCTGGGCGTCCACAACACGCTAGAGGAGATCGGGGAGTCCCAGCGAGCGTCTCAGCTGGAAAGACTGCAGACCACGCGGACCGGAAGAAATATCCTGAAAAGCTTGGGCCTGGGTCAGAGCAGAAGACTACAGGAGAAGAACGGCCTGCCGGAGGAGGTGCGTAAAAGAGTGCGGGTGCTGCCGCTGCCGCGGAACGTACACCCCGACAGCAACCGAGAACGGCGGGCGGCCAGGGCCAAGGCGCTGGCCGAGATCTACAACGACGACGCCGGGGCCACTTACGTGGACGCGGCGAGGTGCCCGGACCGCCCGAACACGTACGTGACCGTAGCGGTGTCGGCCAGGACCGGAGAGACGCGCAGCGCCTGCAGCGTGAGGGTCTCGACCGCCGCGCAGGCGGAAGAGGTCGCGATCGCGCTGGCGCTGGCGGATCCGGAATGTACCACGACCTTGAGTGACTCTAGGACAGCCATATCGGGATATGCGAAGAACGCGGTGTGCGCGCAGGCCGCGAAGATAGCTGGTGGTGCCCGTGCGGCGGGCACGTGCGAGCAGGTCACTTACGTCCGGTGGTTCCCGGCGCACTCGGGGACCGCGACGGGAGCGTACCCGAACCGCAACGAGACTGCGGACGCCGTCGCGCGTGAACTTTCCGGTCGCGCGGCGCCACCCCGCGTCTCACGCACGGAGGGTGAAGAGGCAACGGAGCAAGAACCTCTACTCAACGGTGGAGAAATCCTGCAGTGGTACAGGCTCGGCAGGAGGGAGCGGCCGCCGCCGCACCCGAGGCTCACCCGAGCCGAAGCCGTCCTGTATAGACAATTGCAGACCGACTCGGTACTGACTCCGGTGTTGGCGCGATACGTGTGTCCCGAGGTATACGTGGACGCAAAGTGTAGTGAGTGTGCGTGTGCGAATGCGACGGTGGCCCACTTGCTGTGGGGTTGTGCGGAACACAGTGCGCGGGGGTATGACGAGAGTCTGCCCCAGGAAGCCACGGACTCGATCAACTCTCACGAGTACGAAACACAGCGAAGGACAATCCAGCGGCTCGAGGCGGCTCTCGGCCGGCAGAAGCGCAGGGAGGCGCAGGCGAGGGGAACGGGGGGTGACCCCCAGAGACCTTTGTGGCGCCGCCCGCGCGGAAGCCCGGGCCGAGGCATCGTCGCGAGGACGACAGTATAGTCGGGGTGGGGGTGCCCTGCGTCGCACTTGAACCCACCTCCGCAGGATATTTATTTCACAATAAAGTGATTTTCTTTCTCTCTCTACTGCCCGTGGCCGTTCCCAACCTGACACACACTAACCAGCCTGCCGTGCACCACAATTATATATATCAACGCTGGAGAAACTATTCTGCTGCAAACTTACGTCAAGAAGATACCTACCATCCCACCATACGCCAACAAAAGTAGATGCTGCACATTTCAGAGGACTCCAAATGAACTCTCCAATCCGCCGCCCCACTGCCCTGGATGCAGCAACATCCAGTACAGAGGTGCAGAAGTCCTGGCCAGCGACATCCTTGAAAACCAGTGTGGCTCGGCGACCCAGGGAATGCCACCGGGACAGACGGCATGCCACCTACCATAAGCATTGGACAACTGTCCCACGAGTCAGAGGTAACAATGCAGGGTAATTATTTACAATTCTCATCACACACTCTTTTAGCAGCGCAATTCCCGTGTTCTACTCCCATGCAACAGGACATCAATATTTATTACGTACGGTTGAGCTAGTCAGGATGTCGACCTCGCCCTCACACGTGCAGTCCCCCTTGGTCACATTTTCTGTGGCGCCGCTGCATATGACCGCCATATGGGTCACATAAAGCAACTATGAATCCAATATCGCGCGTCCCCGGGGACAATCACAAGCCTCTCTCGGCACTCTATGAACTCCGCGCTATAGCAAGTTGGCCCTCTGCCCCTTTGTCAGACCTTCTTAAACAGATCTGAAAACACAATCAACTCCTTCGTATACGCTCACTATCCAGGGTGCTACTGTTTCTGCATGCGTGGATTAAACGTGCCCAATCAAACCTATGTCATCGTCTTCTCCTCCTTCTTGGCCTCTAGAAACCATGGTTTCCTCACGACAATCAGCTTTCCCTCGAGCTAGCATCATTCCCCACCAGATAATCCCTGACGGTGCATGCCAGAGTGCTTACAAATGATGCTGACATATTGCTAGACCACAGCCTACTAGACAACGCTATCGCCTTGGGATAGCATTTTGAAAAACGCCAAGATCTTAGTAAAACTCGTACTATAGCCACCATTCCCCATGGCCTCTCAAAGCTTAGCTTCTTAATCTCATGGGAGCCTAGATGACTTGACCTGTACGTGGCTTGTGCACATCCAGCAACCGGAGTGCAATTCCTTGCTTAATGCTGTGCCGAAATCAGGGAATACTATAGAGCTTGCTCTGATTACCTTACCGTTGATCATATCCAAGTAATGGTAAACCTACGGGGCCGGAACACAAGGCACGTCTCTTGCCTGGATGCCGCGGCCTATGACTCGAGAAGGTAGGAAATCAAGCTGCTCATAATTTTTATTTATTTATTTATTTGTTTACAGTATACTGCGGTCACGGAGGACCATGCAGGTGGGAACATGGTGATGCAGATATAAAATTCATGTGGCACGGCAGGAGCCACGTGGCGCACAAGTACCCGAAGAAAAAAGAAAAAAAAACAAATACACAAGGACTGGACGTATCGGCGTAACTGGAAACCTTGCAATAATATAGCGCGAGGGAGCGTTCAGGCTGTTCTACCCTTGATTGATCCTCATCTTGCCAACGGTCCAGACGCACATCCGCGTCTTTAACGTGATTAGGCTAAACATTCTTGCCGAAAGCGTCTTCATAAAAAGACAGCGCAGATTTACCTGCATGTTTTCCTTTGTTAACAGGACGATCATTAATGATGCCAATACATAGAACACACTGCAGAAATGGTTCGCTCGGGCTGTTCAGCATAGCGGTATTTCCCTCATTGTCACGAAAAAACTTTCTCTGACCAGAAACCCGTAAGTTTCCGCTAACCGGTTTTGCATATTCTTGCCATTTTTTTTTGCCGCCTGCTGTGCTTCCGAGATCACCTCCTTTCGCTTCACCCCCACCTCTTACAACTCTAATGTTTTACATGCTCAAGATGTTTTTTTAAATGTAGTGTGACAGGGGACCTACACTCTCCACCCAAAATATTACGCATGACTTCGAAAAAGCCCAAATCATTCCCGCTCCATCTCATGTCCTTTCCCAACTACGGCGATCTGGCTTTCCCATCTCAATAAATGTTATTCAGATCATCTTACACGAGAAAAAAGTAGCTAATGCAAGTTGCTTCTTTCCTGGTATTTTTATTTGCAAAAAAAGTCAGTATTCGAACTATCGATCACTATTTTGTTTATCAATTTCGCAAATCTATCTTCAAAAAGGACTAATCTGTAAAAAGCACCTATTTCATGATAACGTGCAGGCTAGTACATTTAAAAGCTAACGTTGCTTCCACATTTTCATTTGTAGGCTAACGAAAACACGAAACGAGAGTGGCGCGAGCCATCATCACCTGCAGTCTTAGAAGGCTACAACTGAGCTTGGAGCTGAGCGCGCTGGGCTTGCGTGCGGTTGATATATGTGTACTACTGCAGGCTATCGTTCATGTACCGTTCCGCTCAAGAAATGAAAGCCAAGCTTAATACACAGAGACTCTGTTATCACAACAATTTCCACACTACCTGCAGCTTGGCTAGGCGGCAGGCCTGTGTCTAACTGGTTTCAGGGTGACTGCGCGGCGCCCTTGTAGACAGTCATATTACCCTATTGGGAAGATATAACCGTGGGCGAATCCTGGACTATAAAGTTCATGTTCCGAGAAAAACCTTGAGCGAAGCCTATGTGGTTATGATACGCTGTTTATGGCATCTATGATCGAAACAAATTCCACAATAAGTAACAGCCAGTTTACAAAGAAGCTCAACGCCAAACATACCTGACATCGCTGCTAGCTTCGTTGCCAAAAAGCTCCCCTACAGTGTGACGGTGATAGAACGTAGAGTGAAATAGTAAATGAAATTGAATGCATATGCTCGTGCTGTTCAGATGCATGTAGTACGCAGTGCTCTACTTAGTGATCGCCTGATAATGGAACCAAGCGCAAGGTGTGTGAAAACGAATGACCCGATGCATGTGGTATTAGAATCTGGTAACGGACAAAGTCGAAGTCCGTTAAAAATATTTTAAACCTCAACCTTGTGTCCGATCATTAGGCATGCATTTGGATTGGGTTAGTTTACTTTATTAGGCACCTTTCTCAAGAGCCGTTCAAGAAAGGGAAAGAAGTGTGTGTGTGTGTGTGTGTGTGTGTGTGTGTGTGTGTGTGTGTGTGTGTGTGTGTGTGTGTGTGTGTGTGTGCGCGTGCGAGCGTGCGTGCGTGCGTGCGTGCGTGCGTGCGCGCGTGCGTGCGTGCGTGCGTGCGTGTGCGTGTGCGTGTGTGTGCGCCTGTGTGTGTGTATGTGTGTGTGTCTATATGTCTCCGTTTAGGAATGGAACATATATGACGCATGCATTGGCTGATGACAAGGGAATTATAAGGGAATAATGAAAGTGCCTTGCACCTTTCACCTAAGTTCTGTCCCCTGTGTGTTGGGCGCAAAAATGTTTCGCTGCCCATTCATTTTCGCCGGTGCGGAGTGGCGAGGTAATTTGATCATTTCTTATTTCCTTCACAATTTACGCAGTTGCTGGCCCGTTCGCGCATCGCTCAAGAGTGCTGTGGAAATTTAAGTGGAAACAAGCTTCTGCAATTATAATAAGGCAATTAATTGTTATTTTGTAAACCTTACGCGGTTCCGGGTACTCTACTGGGCATCACTTTTTTGGAGGTCGAGCAATAATTGGACCTCCAAACCGTGTAGTGAACAGCGAATTCGACCGAATTTAACCGTGCATGAAAAAAGTGTACCTACCTTCCACGCGTCTTTCAAGTCATCATATCTGTAGAGCGCGCCGTCCCCCAAAACGCCGTTACAACCGATGAGCACAGAGAAAATTACAATTTTGAAGGCTTCCATACCGCACCACCTGTCGTCAAGAGAGAACAGATACAAGTGCCAGAAAACATAGGTTCTTTTTAATATGAAGAACCAGTGACGTGCAAATATCACCCTTGACATTTGTTGCGGAACTTGTAGAGGCTAATCAACAGCATCTCTAAGCGGAGTCGTGCTATTATGTTCCGCCGTATAAATTTACCATTTCTTATCAAACGCAAACAATGACATTTCTCCCATTTTTAAAGTGAAGCCCTGTTTTTAAAAGAATATTTACTTCGCTTGTTTATTCCTAGGAATGTTTTTTGGAAGATTCAAAGGTATTTGGCAAACTCGCGGCGGCTTCAATTTTCTGCTTGGCCCGAAGGCTTTCTCTATCTCTGGCGACATTATTGTCGCGGCCCTTGTTTCCATTGGTCCCATGGTGTACTTACGAATTCTTCTACACTGTTCGAACAGCAATTACACCACGCATTCGTTTCGCACAATGAAGGTTGGAGTTGCGAAAAAACGTGTGATGGGATATTTACCGGTAGGTGAATCGCATGGGAAAACATTTTTCAGTAGGACGAGCTTATCCCCCACAGATTATCGACTAAAGTGTTGTGCAGTAAGAAATAATCTTCAAACAGTTGAGGTATCTGTGTCTCTCATAAAATATTTGTCCGTTCTCTCGAAGAAGTAAAATTTATTGTTCTCTTTCTTGATTTTTACAAATTTAACCAGCATTTGGAAACAATGTGGTATCTGTGCCTAGTGACACAAAGCATGAAAAATAGGTAGCAACATTTTTGCACTTATCAAAAGAACCCCGTGCCTTTCGTAGCTACTTTGGTGCTGCCAGAGGTGCTAGGTACGCCACTTTGTGTCCCCTATGCCCCCTAGAAACCACGAAACCGGTAACGACCAAACTTACAGCAGCAGAAAACTCTACGAGCCGAGGTTGGTCTACTGCCACGAAGAAGCAAGAAACTTGCAGCCCCACCCAACTGCGTGGTTTAAGAAGCCGCATCGACGGTCACGTGGCAGTAGCTGCCTCAACTGTTGTCTTTCTAGGAATCTGCTTGCGAGTACCAAGATGAGTGGTTTATTGATTTCGTGTATTCACCCTGAGTTCACAAGAGAAATCCAAAGAAGAGAGGGAACATACACATACTAAGTGAATTCTGAAATTGTCATTATAGGGACAATAAAGAACTATGGATACTCTAAACGTTCACAGTTCTATTTCATAAGAAGAACGTCAAAGAGTGATAGAAATATTCGCAGGAAAAACAGTGAGATAGCGCCCATTCCCTGCATGCTGCTGTTAGGGTGTGTCAGGTGTTCAAAGAGGTCACAAACGTAGGCATGCTTCGCTACATCCGAGCGCCCTATCTTCTGCCCAAAAACAAAAAAAAAACACTCAGCTCCTCTAAGGTCCACCGCTCTTGCAAGCCCTTTTTCGCGCGACAACCCGCGAATCTTGATGATGGTTCGCAGAACCAATCTTTACACAAAATACCTTGAATAGGCGACTGGCCTTTGGCCTTGCCTTTACCCAGTTCACGACTATAACGAGGAGTTGCATAACACGCGCAAGCTCTCGACTCAACTCCTTTAACGCCTAGGAAGCATACAATGTCTAAATGCTACGGCACTGCTGAATTCTTAAAGAATCCCAAGACACCAATACAATTGCCAACAATGGCTCGAGCACCGTCGGTGCACACAGCTACACACATGTTCCAAGGAAGAACGTGCGAATGAAAAAAATGTTCATACCATCAAACAAATCAACGCATCTCGTTGTAGTCTCGAGTCCCAGATAGCAAAGGAGTTCTTCAGAAATACAGAGCCATCAACGAAGCACACAAACACTATTATCTGTTGGGTCCCAGACGTCACAGCTTTCATTACGGCAAGAGAATAGTTCTTAACAGACTTGAATTTTTCTACTGTTTATACAATTTTTGTACACATCAGACGTTATTTCTCGTATTCTCCGGGCCGCAGTGTCGTTCGAGCACGGTAGTTAGTGCAGTTTCACGATGTGCCCTTTGCCTATGAACATTCCGACGATATCATTAATGTCGGGCATAAGAAGGGTCTGGCTGCTTGGGTGAGGCTACATCTGTTTAGCCACATGATAACTTCCCATACAACTTGCCTTGGTGGCATCCCTGGAACTTGCCAGCTCAAAAAAGGCTGCAGCTTTCTTGCCTGAACCATAAATTTAAAGATTTCGTTACCCCTCTAAAACTTGCACTTAACCGGGCGCCTTTCCCTTACAACAACGCATTATGTTGCAAGTCGGGGTACATGCACCAAAGCGAACCAGCAAAAACTACACGTAACCACGGTGCCGAAGCCTCTTAAATGAGGATCAGCGTACGCACACAGAACAGAACGCACATCGTGGCAGCCGCTTAGATTCTATGCGAAAATAACGTGAAACATCTCGAACAAGCATTCGGCGACAGATGGAGGCTAGCGGCTGATGCGAACACCCTAAGCACAACTAACCTAAAACCCGTCGCACAAGCATTCGGTTACCGATCGGACCCTTCCTGCACGTCCACGAAGGAGGCGATTCCGTTAATCAGTAAGTTATTTTAAAGCTAACTTCTCATATATTTGACCACAACTTGTTTGGGTTATCCAGCCTTTGGGATTCCAACATTCGTTTCTTGGTTTCGAAGAACTATATGCACTCGTCTTGGTAGCTCGGGTGCTTTGCCCAGAGGTGGCGTGTCAACTTAGTTTGCACCATGCAGCTTTGAGCAAGTGTAAAAGATTGCCACCCGTATTGGCAAAGCCAAGCTTCAAATAACTCTGTGTAGCCACGTAACGTGGCTGCGCATGGCGGCGCTGCTCGGACGAGGACGTAACGTCACAATTCAGGCCTTGCGGTTGAGCGTGCACGGCAAACCCACCCAACAGAAGTTGGAAATAGGAATCTGTGTTGTGATAACAGGGACTAGAGAGATGCAGCATAGTAGAGAGCTGGTCCCGGTGCGCTTCCCGGTCACTGAACCAACCAGCACCACTGCGCGTGCTTAAATGGGGCGAGGCCGGTTGTGATAATGTGAAATTGCGCCGACCGCATGCAGGGGGCCATACGTTGAACTGTTGCGGGGGAAAAGAAAGGTATTAATCGAAAAGATGTTAGGACTGCCCCAAAACATTGCATTAGTCACCGTCGGACTGGCTAAGGAGGTGTGAGTTCAGAAGTTTTTAGATGCGAAGCATTTCATTCTCGGAGCTGGGTCCCTCCTCCCTCGTCGTTTTCGTTGTCAGCCGTCAGCACTCTACTGTGCATGCGCGTCTCTTCAGCCCCGTCAGCGTTTGGGCTGACGTCAGTGCAGTCCACTATAAAAAGAAATAGTTAGGCGGCACCCGGTTTTGATCCCACGACTCTGGCCGCAACGCGAGATACCTGGCGCTCCTCCGATTGCGCTACAGACCGAGACAGGAGCATGGGGTTCGAACGCACCATATGTCCTTCACTAATTCAAACTACGTCAACAAGCTACTGATAGAACGAAGGCACGCGAAGCTAAATGTCAACAAAAATGACGAACTCAAAACTAATGGGAACTTCAGTCGACCCTATGGCTGCTTCGTATACTACTCAGGGTTACCCTACGGGAAGATGGTGCAATTTGTTTGCGGGCGAGGGGTTCGCTTACATCTACAAGGGCATCGCGCACCGCCTCGGGTCCGGAGACCCGCAGTTGAGAACCACTACTGCATCGCATATGCCACAATCTCTTCATACTGTCTACGTAGACGGTGCTCCCAAAATGCCTTCTCTTTGTGGCGCTGTCCGAGAATAGCACACCTGATAACTCTCACTCTTCGCACATCAGTAACAAAGCCCGAGGTAGCGGCCCTACCTGTCCATACACCTTTGCTGGCTGCAGTCAGAATCTTGTTACGTCGTGCCCAAACATTATGAGACGAATCATGGGGAAGAATGGAGAGCAATCTATTAAGTGACAGCGTGTGCGATGAGGTCGAGCAATGTCCAGACCGTGAACCTCAAATGAGTGGCTGCTGCCACAGATAAACATGTTGAGTTGTATAAACCATGGCCCCGGTACAGCGATTGTCGCCGTGGCGGAGCACAGTTAGTAAAGCCCATGCTGCCGCGCTGAACAAATGGGCGGAGGGTTCACGGTAAAGTCACCTGGGCTGGTCACGGCTCATATTGGCGCCATCTTCATGCCACCGGCTGCACTCTGTTAATAGGGGCAGTAACAGATGAAAAGAGATGATAAAGGCCAGATGAAAACGTTGAAGTACAGAGTCCGAAAAGGGCTGGGGAAATGGCATCTTTTGTTGGTATCGTGTCGACTTGTCACGACTGGTCTGGTGCGGCTGGTCACTGGCTGAGGACACGGCTGGGGGACATGGTTTTGCGCTTTCGCGGCGAGGCTGGGCCTGCCCTACACGATCCGCCTGCACTGGTCTAGAGCTCCGGTGCCGATTCGGGGCGAATCTGAAACCAGGTTGGAGATCAATCAAGCCCCTATACATTAATTTTTACCTGCGGCAGAACCGAGACGAGAAACGATGATGTAGAATTATGAGCGACCCATTCACATTATGCACAAGGCTGCTACAAAAGCGTACATGCAGGATGCGTGCTAGCCACTTTCTGATCATCGTCGTCTGTCTTGGGTCATGACTCTGTGGGGCATATCGACTTAGATCCCGTGGCACTTCTAAGCCGGAAGGATATCTAAAATTGTCTTCCAGACCGGAAATTCACCCCCCCACACCATGGCCCTGTTATGGGTCCCCAGATAGCACAAAAAGGTTACTAAACGCATATGATGCCTATATTTGCGAATAACAAAACCTAATGCCAAACGACGCGGAAATGACGCCCCCGTTGTGACTACGTCTTACATGTCTGTTATGTCAGGGCTGGATCAATTCCTTCTAGACGATCTAAATCTTGTTTTGGGCGCTTCGATGAATATTTAGTTTAGAAGAGGTATTATGGAGTACCGGTAAACGTCGTAATGTATTTACTATTTCTTCGGAGCAAAAGACGTGTAGACGCCTAGAAAACCATATTTAAAATTTGTCATTTGGGTGATCGAAAAATCTTTTTGCTGCCTTATTGCAGCTGCATTTAGGTATCCTGATGGAGGACCATCACGTCCTTATTCTTCCTGTAGACGCCATTGTCGAATGAAAAAACAGGAATAGTCCAGTAACAGGAATAGTACAGAAATAGACGCACGCCATCCCGGCTTTACACAATTTTCCGGATATTAGATACACACTCACTCCAAATGTTTTATGCAAATCAGTGCAACACACTTGAAAACACGGGAATGTACAATTTAGGTTTGAGTTTGATTCAGAATCGTTAGAATGAAATGACTATAAATTTCTTCACAATATCCAGGCCTGTCTCGAATCAGTTTGTCGCTGGCTTTCAGCGGTGGCGATTTTATTAGGGCGTTGCGCAGACAAAAGGTAAGAAAAATAATAATTAGCACACTGGCCTAAGACAACTCGAGAACTCAAACGTGCAAATTGGGACTTCCGAAACCCACTCGAACAAAACACTGAAACCAAAAATGACGCCTCAAAATCCAACTCTCACACTTTCCATAAGGCCCTACACGGGGCATCTAGAGCAATTTTGGTGACGGTATTGGCAATACCATGGACCGCGAGCCCCCAAACATAAGCTAGATCCAACCGTGGCGATGTGTTGTATGGTGAAGGGTAGAAACCACGAACGGTGGCCGTCTAAGCCCAGGTCAAGCAGTGGCGGATTGGCTCCGTGTCTGTTTACCAGGCAGGGAGCTCCGGAACCCTTCTCTTATCAGGGTTAGGCTGACGAAAGGAATACCCTCGGCTCCCTGCTTTTCTACTATGCTATATGGTATTATCTAAACCCCAACCCAAACGTGATCGGCACCCAAAAAGAGGCCGCACCGAAGTTTCTTTTCTACTTGTTCCTTAGTTGTGTTTTACGAAGCCAAACAGCTACTCTCGCTTCTCAGTGGTAGAATCATCTGACCAGTTCAACCCTCTTTCTTCAAGGTCAGTATTTCTCGTCACTAAGTTTCCTGAAGGTGTCATCGGCAAATCACATAAAGCTAAAAAACAAAGAACCGGTGAAATCATTGTTGAAATCGGTGGCCAGGATCAGGATCATAAACGTCAAGCACAAACCCGCGTCGCCGATCTGGCCAGCCGAGTCACGCCCCACCACAGCCTAAACAGCTCCCAGGGCGTGATCTCCCAATATGTGCTCTTCAATGAAACGGAAGCTGACCTGCCTTTGTGGTCAGGGTGTAACTGTTGTCAGGCATATAACCATACGTAGACATGACATACAACTACCCATAAAGCACCTCTTCCTAACCTTCTACAGGTCGACCCTCCCCGAATGTGTCAACGCAGGTTTTATCCGATGCCCAATCCGGCCTTACATCCCGAACCCGCATCACTGTTTCAAATGCCAACGGTTCGGGCACGGCAGAAACTCTTGAGGTGGGAGACTTACCTGTGCAAAATGCGCCCAGCACGACCATCCATCCGAGAACTGCAATACCTAAAATTTCACCTGCGAAAACTCCCAGGTTCCCCACTCTGAATTCTCACGGAAATGCGAGAAATTCAAACAAGCAAATAAAATATCAATGCGAAGGTCATGGCAAACACCACCTTCCCAGAGGTGCTAAACAGGCTAGCCTATTCGCCCCTGGGGAGGTACACTAGCTCGCGGGGGGGTGGGGCGGAGCGGCGTCTGGTTTCCACAGGGACCAAGATGAGTGAGTCTGACCTGGTCCCTCTCGCGCCCCCCGGTGGGTTGCTTCAGGCAGCCCAACCTGTCACCACACCGCTTGCGAATGCAGCAATGGTTGTGGTGGGAACCACTTACATTGAGTCCGGTGCTGCTCCCGCTTCTGCCTCCCCGTACTTCAGTGCCTTGGAGGGTGCCGGGGGGATGGACATCGGGGGCCGCGCATCGGCTCCCACCACCACCAAACCGCCCGTGCCACCTCTGGCGCCCCTGACGCCCTTGACGGTGGAGGGTCAAACGAAGCGCCCCCGAACAGAGGCCAACTACAGGGGGCCCAGTCCGTCGGGCACCCCGTTGACATCTGACGAGGTGGACGTCGGGCCGTTCCGGCCTGTAACGCAACGCAAGAAGAGGCCTCCGACGTCCACGACTACAGAAAGACCCAAAAATCTAAATCCTAGAGTAACAGACCCGAAAGACACATAAATACGCACACACTCGCATTCCGCTGGCTCCTAAATCCCCATTATGCGAAGAGAAAATATTATTCAATGTAACTGTAGCGGCCTAAGAGATATTGCATTCGAACCAGCCAAATGTGATGTGTCTTCAGGAAACACATTTGAATTGGAATCACACGAATTCCTTGAATAGTTACATGGTATTAAGAAAGAACAGAGTGGGCTGCACACAGTCTTCTGACTGTGTGGCTATAATCGCCGGAAATCCTCAACATGCCACCCTGTCACTTTGAACACTGGCCTTTTGGCTGTAGTAATCCGCCCAATAATATTTAATAGGTTCATAACGGTATTCTCTATATACATTTGTCAAGATCTTGCACTTTCGAGCTCCGACTTCGGGGCACTTGTTAGCCAGATGCCCGAACCATATATCCTCATAGGACAACTTACTGCCCACAGTTCTCTTCGGGACCCTTTTAGCATGAATGCCCGTGGCCGCCTGAAAGAGAAGTTTTTAACATCCTCTGGAGCATGCCATTTCAACAAAAAACAGCCTACATACCATAATCTTGGACACAACACATACTCATATCTTAACTTGGCTTTTGGTTCCGCAGTTCTCTTTCCTTGTCTTGAGTGGGGCATGGGCACGGACCCATATTGTAGGGACCACTTCCCCACCTCCGTAACATATATAGTAACGACCCATGCAGTCCATCTTCGCACACCAGGTTTAAGGAATCAAAAGCAAACTGGAGTACATCCACAGAAACATCTAAACTACGGAACGCAACCATAAAACAACTAAACGTGGTGGAAGCGGCCCAACTTGTCTTGGCGCACATCTTCGACGCCGCGGAAAAGTCCCGCTCATGACAGGCTGGGCATCAGTTCCCAATTGGGCATCAGTTCCCAAATGGGCATCAGTTCCCAATTGTTAATGACTGGGTTTAGTCATGTTTCTGTTCGTATAACTCAGTTACAATCGGTTGTATCGATAAGATTTGACGGTGAGTCTCGCTTGGGCGAGAGGCTTCTTCTATTGGTATATATGAATGACAGCGGCGCGTGGCACAAACGGGACGAACGTGTGTTAGCTAGCTAGGAAGAACGAGGGAGAACGTGGTTCATACCATTCTTTTCCTAAAACGTAAGCTATGAGTCGACAAACATGGTCATGTAAGTGACCGTGCCGTTTATGTCAGTTTGTCAGTGTTGTCTGAGACAAGTGCAACGCGTGCGGCGGCTGTGTTAGGCAGTGTCCGCCAGCAAAGTGCCACAAATACTGATTCGGTGTTTACGTTTTTGTTCGCAACTTTTATTGTTCACCGCACAATTGTTACTGCTATAAAAATGGGCCGTAAATTTAACTGCAAATACCTCGTTCGCCAAGCGTATAAGTCCTGCCTAGTTTGCGTTTCCTTTTGCGGGACTTTGCAATCGCACTGCTCAGCATATGACATCATAAGTTCTGTTGCGGGAAATGAGCTAGTGGGTCGCATGGCTATTCCGTTTTTTCGTTATTATATAGCTTACTTGAGCGACGTTTACGTAAAAGGTGTTGTCAGTATGATTCTACCGAAGCAATCTCTCGAACGAACAAATTTGAGTTTTGTCTGCAAGGCCCCTTCAAAAGCCATTCGGGCAGCGACGCAAGCGCTGGCTTGGTCTACATACTACTAGTAGTAACAAACTGCAGCGAGGAGAGCACATCGCCGGCCCAAATGGCACAGCTAAACGCTTACGTATCAGTCCTGTCGCTTTTGAAGTGGCTGTGCCCCTATGAATTTTTGTGCTCGGAAAGTTTCGCAGGCATCCTCAGTAAGCTGAAAAACAGTAATGCTTAACTGATGGAAAGACAGAAACTGTTTATTGCAACGTTTTGCAAACTGCTTGGCAACGTTCAAATTCAAATTTTTTTCCTAACTTTGTTGCATTGGAAGTTAGGGAATTAATCTTGACTAATCATTTATTTATGCAGAATACTCAAAATAGCGTGACAGACTCCATACAAAAGTGCGCAACAACTGGTATTCGGATCGACCCGTCTTACTGTGCTTCGGCATGTTTTTAAACTCTTGCTAAAGATTGCTGAAACACCCAGTATACCATCCTGAATGTGATGAACCCGAGGAACTAGAAGCTCAAGACGTTGGTTCAGAAAACAAAGCAACGGAAGAAAGGTCAATCTTCCACTTAAGTGTATGCGCCTCAAGAAAGTAAGGGCATGCAAGAGAAGAGGAGCAACGTGAAGGGGCAGAGAGAGAGAGAGAGAGAGACTTGTTAATAAAGAGGAAAATGCAGAGAGGTTTGCCGACATCAGTTCACCGGCATGCTTCTCTGCGGGGAAAGGAAGAGAGGGAAAAAGGTAGTAGATGTAGTGAAGAAAAGGAGAGTAGTAGTAGAGAAAAAAAATAAAATGTGATCCTTCTTCAGGGTATTGAGCTCAAATGTTCTTGAGATGGAGGAATGACTACAATTTCGTGGTCACACCAATGTCCTGGAGGAATTCAAATAACGCGGACAAGATTTTGCGCTGAGCGGAGGGAGAGGGCCATGGTCCAAATACCAATCTTAATGTCAATGGTCCAGGGTGGAGGCAATCAATTTTACGTTGTAGACGGCACCTTGAGTCGGCATAGGCAGAGCATTCCAGTAATATGTGTTCAACAGTTTTAAGTGATCCACAATTATCGCAATATGGGCTTGTTGTCTGGCCCATCCGATGTAGATAGCAATTTCTTAGTGCTGCATTACGACGACGTCTATGCAGCAACGTCTGCAAGTGGCGGGGTAGACGCTCTGGCAGCCGCATTCTGACATATAGGTCCGTAGAATATAAAAAACCTTAATGAGGCTGCTGGAAAGACCATAAACGGTTCCTTTCCGACAAAGCTACTGCCTTCGTAATTGTGGCGGCATCATGGTTCGTGAAGAAAATATTCTTTCTTTTTTTTTCATTTGTAGGCCCCTGCGGGCAGCCTCGTCCGCTTTTTCGTTTCCAATGATGCCGCTGTGGCCTGGAAGCCACTGGAAGATAACACGATGTCCAGCGACGTATCCGAGATGGTGCAAATACTTTACGTCGCGCTGGACATGTTCCTGAAAGTTTAAACAGCTAGCACGTTGTAAACTTTAAAGTGCTTCCCTTAAATCACAGAAAACGGTCCAACATGCCGGCGGCTGGCTTAGTATGTATCTAAGTGCTCCTCTAATTCCGTGAAGCTCCGCCGACACAGGCGAAGTCGGTCGCTCAAGCCGATATACCAATGCTTTTTCTTTTGATGGAATGAAAATTCCCGAGGAGCTGCACTGAGGTGTCACCGATCCATCGGTATAAATGTGAGTAGTTGCCGAATAAAATCCGTTAATATGTGCAAGCGTCATCTGCAGCAGGCCAATTTGAGGTATATGTTTTTTTTAATCAATTCCGGGTATGAATGATTTTATCCGGAGAGGCGTCAAATTCCAGGGCGGGAAGTTCCGTGGCATTGTCAAGGGTGCTTGAGTTGGGATTGGGGCATTAATACTTTTTATTGTTTGTCCAAAGCTAGAATTCGAATTTTGAACAGCAATACAGGACAGGAAATGGGTTCGTGGATGTAGCGTATGCCTCAAATGAACGCGTAGCGTTTCTTGGGGCCGTAGCACGTCTAAGGGGAGGCACCCTGCTTCAGCAGTTGTCCCAGAACATGACGAGCCTTTAGGAAGTCCGAGGCATTTTCTGAGGCAGTTATTCCTCGCCACCTCCAGCTGTCTTTTGCTTGTAAGTGTCAGTTGCTGCATAACAGGAAGGCTATAGCGCAACAGGCCATCCACATACGCCTTGAACAGCAAAACCATGGAGCGGCAATCGCTACCCCAGTGGCTGCCAGCAAGATACGCAATAATTTGCGATGCTGTTGAGATTCGCTTCCGTAGCCTCTGCACTTCAGGGGCTTCTAAGAGGTTTCTAAGAGGTTCTAAGAGGTTTCTGTCTTAGATAATACCAAGATATCTTTGGGTCCGTCTGCAGGGCAGAGACCGGCCACCCAGGAGTAAGGGATATCTATCCATGCATTTGCGAGTGAATGCCATGGCGACGCTTTTTTCTGAGGAAAGATGGAGTCCTTTAGGCACTAGGTATGCAGATATTTTCGCAAGCGCCTTCTGAAGTTTGTTTTGCGTTACCCTCCGGGATTTTGATGCACTCCAAATACAGATGTCGTCCGCCAAGAAAGTGATGTTGACGCCACGGGGGAGAACACGCTTCATGTGGATGAGCGTGAGATTAAAACGTAAAGGGCTTAATACAGCCCCTTGACGTACTCCTCTTTTTATTTCATGATAAGATGTTGGGCCTCCTGCCGTGCACCCGAAGAGTTTTCGTCCTTCAAGGTAATTTGTAATTCATGCGTATAACCTTCCGCGTAGTCCAAGTGCAATAAGGGATGATAGTATGGCATCGTGATAAACGGAGTCGAATGCTGATTTTACGTTTAGAAACAGTGCAATGGGTACATGTCCAGAATGTAGTTCTTCTTCAAAAGACGATACAAGGGCAATGATGCTGTCAATAGCCGATCTATTTTGCCGAAATCCATTCATTTGAGGTGGATAAAGTTTTTTGGTTTCTATGTACCAAGTGATCATCTTAAAAAACATCTTTTCCATTAATTTTCCACCGCAGCTGAGCAAGGGTATCGGTCGAAAGGAGTTCTAGCTTGTCGGTGGTTCTCAAGGTTTTAAGACAGCGGTGATTTTCCCCAGTTTCCAACCAGAGGGGACGATGCCATGTAGCCATGCTTTATTGTAATATTCTAGAACACGTAGACGGGAGTGCTGAGATAGATGAGAGATTGCGTCGTAGGTGATTTCGTCATAACCATGAGAGGAGCGTTTTCTGACGTCGGAAATCGCTACGTTGAGCTCCTATATTGTAAACGGAAGGTCCAAGGCTGGTGCAGCAGCTGGCGGAGGAACGATATTGTTGAACTGCACGACGCACCAGAACTTTAGAAGACCTGCAATAAACCCGCAAGGCACAGAGACATGTGAGGCGCCATTTGGAAAAGTTACGAAGGCAACGATGGCAAGACTTTTGCGCAAATTTAGATATTCACAAACCTTCGTCGCACATCTGGCGCGTTGTAAAGGGTATGCGGAACAATATATCGCAGCTGCACCCATTCAGTGCGCTACAGCTGCAAGAAAACATTTCCCCGATGGAAGCAGCTGAACAGTATTGCAAGCTCCTGTCGGCAACCTCGTGGACGCACATGCGTGAAGGGGCACTTTGCCGGTAGAAGCTGGGGGCTCTTGCAAAGAACAGCGATGTCGCCCACTGACGGTCCCAGAGCTACTACGCCGGGATGTCGCCAGGTACCACCGTATCACGGTGGCTCGCGCCGGCCAACTATATCCACCACAGCACCGGGAGTACGCGCCAAAATATTGTGCCTGCTACACCAGCCGCGCTTGGCGAGATACCCGTGCTCATGCACCGGGCCGCCTACCGTTCCAGTCAATGTGGGGACCAGCAATGTCACCGGCAGTAGAGACTTAACGAAATATTAGCTACAAGTTACAGTGGACTTGTTGTTTTTGGCCGGTAGTACGCCTTTTATCTCCATCTCGGGGGACGTTGCTGCGCCCCACGTTGAACGGTATGGTAGGTGGCCCAGCACAGCAACTGCAGCACTGTCGCTGGATGCATTCGCTGTTCTTTGCATGTGCACCCTAGGCTTCCACCTGTCAAAGTGCCCGTCGTATTGCACCTCTTCTCTTGCACGCTCTTTTTTTACTTGCAACACACGTCCAACCTGGAAATAAATACACCATTCGCCTGTGCCTACTCTATGGTAGTTGCTTGGACATAGGAGTAAAACTGGTTTCGGAACGCGGATGTTGAATTTGCACAGACTTTGGCGTAATAGGCATGTACTAGTGCATTTACTATACGCTAATGCGAAGCTACATTGATGCCCCAGTACGGCGAGTAATGTGCTTTCACCCGGTCGGGCGAGCACGCGGTCCATCTGTTCTTCCTTACACCTGCTTAAGTTGATTTGTGGTTTTCTCAGAAATGTGCGCTAGAACAGGTACTGCTCCTTTTAAGGGTAAATGGATTTCTTCATAATAGAACTCACACTTATGCATTGAGTTCTATAGGCGGAAAACTGGTAGCCATAAAAACTAGCATGATATCTAGTCCTGCACCGCAAGTGGTGACATTAAAAGTTGTCTACACTCTATCAGAAAGAACAAGATTATATTGGTATTCTTTGCAGTGTGCTGCCATGCGAACATGCCCGCTCTTGTTTTGGTGTGGCGCTATGCTCGCTCTGCCTCGTGTTGATCCCCTGCCTCTTTTACTTACGAACAAGAGGTTCGGTCTCCGGCTGCGGCGGCCGCTTTTTTGATGGAGCCGAAAAGATGAAACGCCCCTGTGGACGCGATTTCGGCACACGTTACAGATCCCCAGGTGGTAAAAATTACTGTGGAGCCCTCCACTACGGTGCGTCTCATCGCCTGCTTCGCGTAGGCACCTTAAACCCTACAATCAATCAATCACTTACGAACAAGGCAAATGTATTCAGTAAACCATGATTGTGGTGCATGAAATGAAATGTTTATGATAAGTGATACCACATCCCCATTGCCCATCTGGAGCCGTCTTCTTGTGGCTTGTTTGTACAGCCTGCCAAATTCTGCTGATTATATTAGGCGCGACAAATGTCGCCATTGACATAACAGCGCATTGCCACGTTAAAGGCGCAAGGCACGGTAATTTTACCTCCACCAAATTATTTTGAACGCACAGTCCGTACCACCAAACCAACTGGGAATTGACTAGCCCCATGAAATGCGTTGTTAGGTATAGGCGTTCAAAATATCTCCGTCGCAGGCCACGGTGCACCCGCCGGCGGATCGCGCAAACAGCCTTGAAGCGGGAGTGATACTGCGGCCTTCCGCGCGCTTTTTTCTATGGCCAGCCAGGAGAGCCGGTATACGTCCTCTGGGCGCTCTCCTGCTAGGACTGCGGCTAGAGCGAAGTGTTGCGCCTACGATTTCCGCGGCCGGCCGGCCGCATGCTACCGTTTGCTCTCGGGCTGGGCCGGCTGCAACGTCAGTTCAGCCTGGCCGTAATGGTGGCGCTGTCCCCCATTTGGCTTCCAAAATTTCCGATTTTTTATGGCCGTTTGCGCCGCAGATACTCGTAATTCAGCTGTGATATTTTGTATCTTGCAATTTTTTTAGGCAGAATATTAGGAAATAAGGTTTTCAGTACGTTGAACTTTTCGGTGCCGTTCGCCCAATGACATCTTAGAAACATCAGCTATCATTTCGTTTTGATATTTGTCGTGTTGAAGATGCTGTATCTGGTGACGATGGTGGCAATTCCCTTCAATGCCAGTGTGGAATTCTCAGCGCCTGTTAATAATGGCAGCATTTTCTGGCTGTGCAGAAACATCACCAGAAGATGACTCTAGATGGGCAAGGGCGATGTTGCATAACGCATGATGGACATTGCGCTTCATGTGTCACAAACATGGCTTGTGAAATAACTTTGTAGTGTGGCGCCTCATACCATAATCAAACGGGCTGGTATGTTAACGTTGGGCTGAGAGAGCAATGAACCCCATTAAAGCAAAGTGAGCATACGATCCGCGACGTTTTTAAAGGGTACCACATTGGTAAGAACAGAAGTCCATGTATCAACCAGCCACAACCAGCCACTGTCAAACTATTCGGTTTAGTGGTTCGAGTGGCATAGATAAGGTGTTTAAATAACAATTTTTAGTTAAATAAAAATAACGATTAATAAACAGCGCTTGTGTGCCTTTTTATTGCTTCTGTCCTTGTGTGTTTTCTGCAATACACCACCTCGCTCAAATTATCATGGTACTGAATAAATAAAATATGTGCTAAGCCTAAATATTGCGGGAATTCAACAACAGCATCAGTTGCCCGTGGCGAACAATGCAAGCCTTATCAGCTTTTTTAAGAGGGTTTATTGCGAACTTTAAGAACCATTACAAACTGCTGCAAGCAATCCAGTCGTTTAGAAGGCGCGGTGTTATATTGTCATGCTTGTGCAGGCACACTCATAGAAATATGAACTCCATTTATTGCTGCCACTATGAAAAAAGACCTAGTACAGAACCTAACAGAAAAGATGTTTTGTGTTCGGATGCTTACATAGCATGTGCAGGGTATCCAACGGATGGGTGTTTTCTTTGTAGGCTCCCAGTTGACGGCAACATTAAGGTTAAGCAGCAAATAATGGCACAAGGGCAGTAGCCTGCCTTCTAACAATTTATTTATCTGAAGCAGCAGCTTTAGATGCAATATTCGCTATCCACGCATTGACGATGTAAAAACTGATACCGATGTATTGAGATAGCGAGTGTTTTTACTGAAGTCTTCTGCTCCTCTTTGTTTTGAAATAAGTGCTGCTTCGTCACTATGCACTGAAACCTGTTTGAGCTCTCGAGAATTTCAGCCTAGTCACCTAGTGGCTCCAACGTGTGCCTAAATACCAGCGGCAGTTACGAAGGCAAATGCAGCCAAGTCCACGGACTTTTTTTGAGTAGAGAAAGAAAGACGCCCATCTGCTGAGATTTCTGCGCTAGTTAGGATACCCAGATGTCAAGACGAAGATGGAATCCATCACAATCCCGAGGTTTGCTTTTGTATTTTAAACTCTAAAAAATTGACTTTTTTTCAGGTTTGCCTTCGCTGGAGTGCTATGATCCGGAGGGCTCAGGCTTGTGCCCTCCTCATACAATTCCTGGCATATAAGCTGACCCAGCGGCTTAACAATGTTCTTTATGGTCATTGTGTGACAGCTGTTCCTTCGATACCCTGTTCGCGAAGTGCTTATGCAAGTGAGCAAGACAGCGCAGTTTGTGAGTGAATGAGATCGAATGAATCTAGCGAATAGCGAACTACGGCAAATCCCACACGTCATCACCCATCATTTTCCTTTATACAGGTTTTCGAGAGAGTCGAAAAGAAGTTTCGCCGTGAAGGGATGACCGAAACTAGTTCAGACATAAAACCGCAACAGTAAATGATCCGCAGTGTCTCGCAGAAATTGTCTTTGAAGGGTGCAGTCAGAATCACTTCAAACATCACTGGTATTTGTTGGCATGCCGCTAAACATGGCTGTATAATCGAGCCGACCAAAATAGTTCTAAAGGACGCTAAAATTCCTGTGTGTCGAATAATTTAGCCAATATAGGACAAAATAAGCCATGAAACTTGAATTGACATCTATTTCACTTCTGTAGGGTCGCTCCATCAGGAAGCGTGTAATTGTTGGTTCTGGTTTTGCAGATGCGGAACGAGGAATTCGTTGTTATTGGCATGAAGCGGGATGGGCACGAGAAAGTTTGCACTTACTTTGGAGGTTAAAATGTTAAAGGATGAATTTTCAAGCTTTGCGACTTCATTTTATCTGTTTTGCGTGCCATATTTTGGAACATGTAATCTGCATTATGCTAGATCTATTTTACTCAATATATTTATTTTCAGCAGTCTGAGGAACTGTTCAATACTTAACTTCTTTCAAGCTAACTCAGTGTTCTTTAACGTGCTTTGGATTAAGTACTTTCTCTGGAAATTGATATGAAACTATTATAAACACACTCGGTGAAGCCTTATAAAGCCTAATCGGGCAGCTTGCAGTTTTTTTAATCAACTTGGGAACCTGTGCTTTATGTAAACTTTATTGCTTTTTTGATGACATGCTTTGAAGCACTACTACAGCTTTACAACACTCCATACAAAGCCCCTTTTGCAGTTAGTTTTGGGACAACGCTAATTATAAATGGTTCTACCACAAACCGTGAGGACAGACAACTCTACAACCCATTTGTATTTTTCTTGGCAAGGGTGCAAGCACGGATGTTTACGGTAGCATTACACGGTAGGAGGTCCCAAGCTTATCATCGTCACCGCTTTTTATTACAGAACCATGCGTACACTGCCGGCTGTCTTGTTGAAGCATCCAGTTCACCAAGGTAGTAACTGCCGACTACTAAATATTCATGTTCAAACAACAGCCCACTTTAATTGCGTGGTACTTATCGAAATGTCATGGCGATGACAAACTTGTAACTTTCTACTGCATGATTTTACCCTGAACATCACTGCTTGCACTCTTGCCAAGACAAATATGATTTGGTTGTAGAGTTTTGGAGGTAGGTTGTGCGAGTGAATATTTTACCCGATTAACAGGGTCCACTGTAAGGGCTGTAGACTGTATTTGAATCAGTTGCTCACGTGTTCATAATATAACACCTAAAATGGTGCTAAAATGATTTGGAAACAATTGTATTTAGATATCGCAAGCTTCGCTCAAGGCATGAAAACTCCGATACGTCCTAAGAGCTTCTAGAATGCAGTACAGCATAAATATAAGCATTATGAAGAAAAAACTCATCCCTCTTCTTTTTTCCAGGCAGCTCTTTGACATCAACCGGGCTAAAGGTACGAATGGGAAAGGTGGCAGAAGGTCGCGCACTGCTGTGGATTCAAATACTAAGCTGACAGCAGACCCAGAGGCTGTGGTCTAGCGCGTGAAGTTGGAGGTGGGTATCTTATATCTTTCATGTGAATATCCTTTTGGCAAACCTATTCAAATGTTTTTACTTTTGGAAGCTCGTGAGCTAATCGTGAGTATAAATATTACAAATTAAGCAAATTTTAAACATTTATTTCTTAAAGGTTTGCACAACCACTTACAGAAGACAGGCCTTCTGGATTTCATGTGTTGTACTGCCTAGACATGCATCAAGTTTTCGTATTGAGCCACATGATTTGATGGCACTGTAACATAATTTTTGTGAGACAAGATAGCATGTTTACATCTGTATTTGAACTAGAGGTCTTCAACTGGTTTTGTGGAAAGTCGTCATGCTGTCCGCATGTGGAGCCTTTTTTGAAAAGGCACATTCTGCTCTGCGTTTACAAAGCTAAGCGTTTGTCAAGCTAGGAACAAAATGAAAGAAGAAGCACAACAGAGGTCAATGTTCGATTTCTGTCCCCGTTTTGGTAAGCTAGTGTCTGAACGTTTTATACGCAATATAGATTAACCATAATAACCATAAACAGAAATTTTCCTTGGCAAAAAGGGCTAAATGTTTTGATTACAAAAAAGGCACAGCAGCCCGTGTTCGTTAGCTAGTCGGTCATCTTGATTATTTTGGTCGTGTCTAGTGTTGGTCGTGTCTAGTCTAGTCTGCAGAGATAAATCAACTACATCATTAAATATGTGCATCATCAATTCTAGGGTGATGCGATGACAATTGTAACACTTTATTAATTTTCCATATTAGCGGACCGCTATACTGTTCGCGCTCAAACTTGACACGAGTGTCGCAATTTGCGGTCTTTATTATTCGACACCGAGAACAACGACGGTACGTAACTGTTTATTCTGAAAAATAATAAAAACGCTTTTGGACTGTGGGAAAAAGGCGGCCGATTTGGACGTCCGAGCCAGCGCAAGGTGATCTTGGAATGACGGTGCCACCTGGGGTATGCAGAGCGAAGCGCATGTTTGGGATTAACGGTAGGATGGAGCCAATTGGTGTAGCAGACGATCAGAAAATATATTTCATTCATAGTGTCCGATGAGCACAAATAGTTGCATAACAGCTGATACTAATCATAAAATTATTCCCACGGTTAATCGCTGCCAATAAACGCTGCATCTGTTTCCTCACCTGCTTTCATATTTTCTGATCGTCTGCTACCTTATTTCGCTCCTTGCTACCGTGAATCCCAAACATGCCCTTCGCTTTGCACACGCCAGGTGGCGGCGGCATCGTTCCAAGATCAGCTTGCGCTGGCTGGCACATCCAAATAGGCCGCCATTTTCCCCTAGGCAGAAATCGCTTCGTTTATTTTCAGATTAAACAGGTAAGTACCGTTATTTTTCCTGGTGTCAAATAAAATGTACCACAAAATAGGACCTTCGTGTGAAGTTTGAGTGCAAACAGAGCAGCGGTTCGCTCAGGAAAAATTTCGAAGCGTTACAATTATAGTCGCACCATCCTGTGTATTACATAAACAATGTTGTCGATATCAATGAGAAATTTCAGAAGTTCTGGTAAATTCAAAAATGTACATTCTGCCCTCGCGCAGCCATACCCTAGTCATCCCTGCGATACTTAAAGGTTATGCCGTACAACAAACGCTGCCTTGTTGGCTAACTGCACTTGTGCTCAGTCCACTTCACAGTCATTGGGAACATTCAACCACCACACCAGCTGTACACCAGGACTGTTCCTTTTCTGCTTCTTTTAATGCATTTTATTCTCTCCGCATTCAGCTGTCTCTCCTTAATAAGGGAGCCACATTAAAATTACATTTTTTGCGAGTATGATAGGCATTAAAAACACGCATAACAACACTTTTGTGGCCTTTACGGGTGCTACACATTTAAAGGCACTTTGATTTTGCAATGTTGTGCAAGTAACACACAGTTCATAGAACATGAGAGTAAAATGTGGATATAAAGGGCTTCAGGCCAATCACTTTCCCAAACTGTGAACTCTGTGACCGTGGGTGCTGCATTTAAGGAGTCTCCTAACTAAATTCAATGTTTCTTAAAGAGACCGTAAGACGCAATGTCCACATTTTCACTCTGGCTCTGCATCCAGGCAGACAGGCTGCCAGCAACAAGTTACAGCAAGTCCACACATGAAACGGAATGGGTTAAAACAAACCCGTAGTAAAATTCCTAAACGTGATGGTGTGCTGAACCATTGTGGGCGCAGTACGCCTACAAGACAGGATCACAATTAGTCGGAAAATATGCACCTAAATGAATATCTCAAGGTAGTATTCCTTCCTGCATTTGAAGAAGGTTCACTGAAAACTGATTTTGATTCAGCAGCATCAACTGCTTTTAACCAGCCTTCGAAAGGCTATTCACTGAGCTGCAGTTGATTATGCAACTTCTGGCTGCACTAAAATGTAAATCAACGCAGGGCCGGTCGCCTTTTTAGAATTTGAGTGCAGACAAAAAGTGTCCTTTTTTGGTATTTGTTACAATATGCATTGCCTTAAATATTTTGCAGCTGACACGGCCAACATTTTATGGTGTTCTAAGAAATAGTGTTTTATATATTGGTGCTATGTTTATTAGACAAAAGTTTTAACACAAATGCATCTAGTTCTCAGCTACAGTTTCTGTTATGTGGGTAGTTCCACTTTTGTTTCTTTCCCTTTTGACTTTTTTAGGGGATGCCGGTATACACGGCAGTTGGTTCAGTCAATTTGTGCGAAAATAAATCGTGTGTATTTGTGTTCAGCCCAACACGTGTGTCCATATACTTTTTGGATGCAGAGCTACAGGCCTTGGGCTGCATGCATGCATGCATATTGTGAACATTTAATGGGAGCTAAAAAGCAGGTGTATGCAAATTATTCAATGTTTGCCAGAGAGCGTATGCCTCACGTTTGCAAGTGACGGCATCGTTGTTTGAACAAAATGCGCACTTTAGTAATGCAAGTTCGGGAATATCCTTCCCAAGAACACAAACGGACACCTTACGCATAGATCGCGCGGAATGTTCATAGCAAAAAACGGACACCTGACGTTATTGCTCACACGAAATGTTCGTAGCAAAAAACGGAGACCAAACGTTATAGCTTACAAAAAATGTCCGTAATTGAGGTCAAAGAGCCCATATTACAGATATTCTGTATTCCTGAAACTGCCCGTTTTTCAAATCACGGAAAGTGCTGGCCAATGCACTATCTTCAGGTTTTCCCATAAACAAGAGAAACTTTTTTAGAGTGCAATCTGGAGTCTGGCTTCATGATTAACCATCAATCAAAGTTTCATGAGAGATAATGTTGGCGCCGACGGGATCTAACACGGAGTAAGTATTCGTTCCGGTTTACCACTCCTAAATCTACTTATCACTAGCGGAACCAAAGACTGTACCAACAGCGCGCTGTTTGCCTTTGCATGATACTTTTCAGCACGCGTCTATCTAAGTCTGCTGGATGATTCCGTTTATCCTACCGCTTCGGCCCAAGGGCACACACCGACAGGCCTGCCGGTGTGCCATCAGTGCCCTGTATGTGAAACCAAGCTCCGGCAAAACGCCGCCACTAAAGCAGCGCTTTTGTGTGTGTTCTTACCTTGTTATCTCGTCTTTCTTTTTCAAAACTCAGCCACTGCAGTGTTTTCATAGGTCAATTGCTAAACCCTCGACTAGTCGCGTGGTTCGCTTGGGCTAAGCCGCACGAAGAAACTCCCTGCCACAGCTGGGTGACAAGGCACTTGCGAAATAGCTGTTTCACCCTTGCATAGTAACTTGCAACCGCAGCGACGAAGCTGCGAGTAGGCGAAGCAATAGAAACGGAGGAGCTTAAGACTGGAAGGAAGCTGACGCTTTCGCGTCGTCTACTGAAGCTCACTGCGACAGGATAAATGACTTTTAACGATGTAGCGTATTAAAGCTTTCGCTCTACAACGGACGTCAAATCACTGTACGCTGTCTGAACACACGGCCCCAGAGCATTTCAAACACGGAGAAGTTGAAGTTCAATATTTGTCATAAATATTTCACCATGCCGCTGTGCGCCTTCAGAAATCCCAATATCAAGCCGTCGCTTCTAATTCCTGCGAGCCGAACTACTAAGACATACCTAAACAGCGACACTATTTGCCTACGACGATAATACAGGTACCGTTTCAAATTGGTTTTAGCGTAAATGACTGAGCAGAATGCATATTAGGAAACCAAGAATCCTTTTATTTTCGCAACGGTTTGGGCTGCAGCCTGCTCAATCCAGTTTTTTGTCGCAACAATCATTTGGCTTTACACCATGACACGTTCACATAGATGCTTCCCGTCAATTTTCAAAGACGGCAGTACTTTAGAGGCAACTAAATGGAAAATAGTACCAGCGTTTCTAAAATATGAAATATAATTTGGATGGCGCGATGGTATTGGTGATCGCAAGCACTCGAGACTCGGGGTGGGGAAATGAGGCAGGCGCTTGAGACGGGCGGATAAAATCGAAACGAACATTTATCGAGACGCGACAAGGTAATGATCATGGCGTTGAAGGAAAAAGAAGAATGCAATAAACAAATTCCTCGTAAGCACACAAAGTTTGCCGAAAGCGGTAAAACTAACACTCTAAAGTTCAGTTGAAAAGGAAACCGGTACAGAACGAGACGTTTCACGTACTGTGGTGACTTTATGCGGTCGATGCCGATACAGTCCCAGTTGTCGGCGGCGTTTGGTAGCTTGCCACCGGGACCACCACGTCCCCCAGTCGAATCCGATGCCGCCGATTCAATGCGTGGGGCTCAAGCACCAGGGACATAAGTTTGGAGCTTAAATCGGGTTGGGTTTCCGGGCATCCTCAATGACGGCCTCGCCAGGCCACGGCTACCGCATTTTGTGGGCAGCCCTCAAAACTCTGCTCCTTTGATTCCACTCTACAACGTAAGCCAGTCATGATCCCATCTTCTTCTTCTCCCGTCACTGCTATGCCTTGGGCTATTTTGCCGGATCCCTTCTGGCAGCATTCTGCAGGCACATACCCCACAGAGGTGATTGTTTATCTTCGCTTACCCATGTCTCTATTAATCTTCCTCGTCGCCCAAACTTTCCCAAACTTGCACACATCACCGCTGTACTCTACTTCATCACAGATCGGTGTTTACGATGGCAAAATAAAACAACGCTTTAAAAACAGCTCCAGGAGAAGCGGGTTGTTCAAACACATGAATCACAAGATATGCAAACGCGGAAAAGTTGGTGCAATTTCTACAACAAATTTACTGATAGTGAGCTCTTAAGAGATGATAGAAATATACTGTGGTATCTTCAAGCCTATCGAACCGGTAGCGAAGCTGTGCGCTTGTATTTCCAATTACAACTTTTCAATCGGTGAACGGCGTAATCTGAAAAAAATGCTTCCACTTTTTTCTGCTGTATTAGGTAAAAATATTTACATTGTTTTCCGCATTTGTATGACCAGCATTTGTCAGCAAAACCAATTTCGTCAAATCGAAAGACAGAACCCGCAATGGGAACACCGTGACGACACGCAATTCCCTTAAATCTATATTCGTCTCATTGCTGTACGTTTGCAGAAAACAGCGAAACTAACTGTACGCTTTTTTACGGCTCCGACATAGCAGCAAAATACAGTTTTGTATCTCAACGTCCACTAGGGCTAATTATAAATTTGTGAAACAAAATCTCCCTTCTGCTTAATTAGTAGAATTATTTCCAATATATTCAGACTCAACTAGCACGAGGGCCGAGATACTAGCAAGTGCAACGAATTCTTTATTACCGTCTTAACACGCAGCCAACACATACAAAAGCATTCGATGGGGTTGTCGATCTCTTCCGGCGAATGCTTATATCAAAAAGCCAGAACACCTCATCCTAAAAACGACGAACCCCGTGCGGCATTTTTGACTGCGGCACATGCTCACAAACTGACAGGCAAACACCCTAATAATGGATCTGCTTTCGTTCCGGGAAGCTGTAACGCAAAGACGAGGGCTGCTTCGTCGTAAACGCAAGAACGACAGTGCATATTTTTTTATGTATTTTTGGAACGGCAGACAACAAAGCCATGCAGGATATTCTACGCGTAGCGGTTTCACTGTGATGCTAGCATTTATAACTATCTAATCATTTACAATGTGTCCAACTAGAGCATTAAAGCTGAATACTTTAAGCCCAATGGTACAATAGACATGCTCCCACTGGGCGGCATGAGATCACCCTGCCTAATTCAACTGCTGCGCACTCATATCGTGGCATTCTTACGACGTGGTTAACGTACAAGCCACACTTCTACTCTGTCTTGAAAAGACCCACATGGGACGGCGCTTACGGCAGCCTTCGATATGACTTTTCACCCAGCAAAGCTTCTTCCCGGCATTTTTCCGGTTAGGTATCCTTCTTCACAGACTTGGTTTCACCAGGAAGGATTGGAGGCCAAACCACTGTTATTCGTAATCAAGGTCGTTTGTGTCCTTGCGTGGTTGTCTCCTAGGGTGGTTGGCGTGAAGACACAAGCGGTGCTTCACACGACGAAGTGGCGGTGGTATTAGGTAGGTAATTGAGCTGATGAGTAATTCGAATGGTTGTCCTGCTCCAAACACTTGCACTCACTAAAAATTGAATTTATAGTATAGCTTTCCTTGCACATGAACAGATTAAAGGCACGATCAGATATGCCTTTTAAAATGTGGCCGACTTTACTCAGCTCAGGCATGCGAGCCTCAACTTTGCTGCAAAGGGCCAGTACGTCTAGGTTGTAGCTGAGGTATGGCTCGGTTCACATCTGCTCCGCCTTGAAGCTATCTCAGCAAGTAGCGTTGCTTCCTTCGTGGCATACCACGTCTTCACCGTACGTTTCATGAAGAACATGAGGTTCGCCAGCATGAGGGTGGGATCCCAGCAATTCTGGGCACTGCTCGCAGAGGCTGACGCAGTCCTCCACGTCGACATCGTCGGTGCTGTAGAAGAAACCAGGTTGTCGAGGCTAGCTCACAATGAGCAGCGGCGTAGCGGCGTTCGTTGGTTCAGAAGGCGGTGCGATTGCGGGGCTTTCGAGATGACGCCGCTTCGAAGATCCCTGATCAGCACCTCCGGGTCAGCCGTTTCCACGGCTTACTTCGACCGAGGAAGTGGTGAGGCAGAACAGGACAGGGCTGATGGAGCAATCTCCACCAAATGATACAACATAGAGCGGTATTTACAAGGGTATATGTACAGTACTTATTCACAGACTAGTTATAAAAAAGACACGGTGAACGAGAGCGTCGCACAAGCCAGGGGAAAAACGCTACGCGCTCGAACGTCAGCGTCCTCCATCTTCCGTCTCGATGATGAGTCGCGTTGCACAGCATATGTAGCGCCCTCTTTGAGGGAATTTAATAATTCCCCGTAACAATATTATCGGACATTGAAAAAGAAAGCGAAGTTTTCGTAGAAATAAAAGTTAATTGGAGGGAACCTGTGCTCCGAAAAAAACGCACGGAAAAAGAAAGTCGAAGAATCAGTCAACAAGGTTACGTGGACAGACGAACGTCAGCGAATTTAATGCCGAGGCGTTTCTTTTGCACGCTGTTAGCTACAGTGCTATGGTTACTAGAAATATCGATTACGATCAGGAACATTTCAGAATAAACAAGAACATTCTGGGAAAGCGATCGCAATACAACACACTTCCTCTCTCAGAACTAGATTGGCGGTGAGCGTACAAAAAGTAAACGCGCGCGTTGCTTGGAACACAAGGTACAATAGGAGGACGTAGGTAAGCGCTCGTAATGAAACACAGAAGTAAATAGGACAAATGCTGATTCGCCGCTTATGGTCAAGGCACAACCTTAGACAGCAGAAAGGTAAACAACTGTAAAACGATTAAAAGCCTGAAAAACACGAAAGTATTGCTTCGATTGCGTTTGTGGTTATACTACACCACATGAAGTCGCGTCAAGGCGCGACGTTCTATTTCTGATATCAGTGATGCTTTAATGCCGCACAGTCACATGCCTGATGAAATGGTTTAGAATTCGTCTGTTTACCAGTGTTTTATTTCTGTTTCAACTGTAGTTTAGTCATTCAAATACCCTAAATTCCCCGGAGGGCATTACATAAAGGGAGAAAACAAAATGTTGAATAATTTTAATTCAACAACAAACACAGCCACTAGCAGGCATGGAACAGGAAATGACAGAAAAAACCGAAAAAATGAAAGAGAACAAAGAAATGAGGCAAACGCACTCATACATGGCTCACGGCCCTAATGAATACATATAAGTAATCACTTATAATTGTACTTTACCCAAATAGGTAATACTTATTTCCCCACATTTATCAGGCATCACAAGCAGGCATACTCGGGAACAAGTAAGAACGCCAATAGATCGTGTACGGTATCATTCCGCCAAAGCGACGGACACGGATGTCAACGGGAGCTCGCGTATAGAAGGAAGATTGCTGTGAATAGGTGATATCATCTGCATTTTCTGTCCTGGTTTTATTGTCGTCTTTGCAGTAGTTTGTAAACATATTGAATCCAATAACTCATGTTAACGGCTCGTTCCATGTTAAAATATTCCTAGTAACGCACTACTTCCGGCGCACATCGTACCATACGACTGCGGTGATGAGGCACAGCGGCAACTTCCGGAGAATAACGATGAAATACGGAAAAGACTGTGGAGAAATAAAAACAGCCAAGGTAACGAGAACAGAGGCAAGGAAGATAGAATCGCATGAACGGAGATAAAAAAATGGAAGCTTAAACGTCGTTAGAGATGTACAGGGCGGACATATTTGACATCAGAAAGGAAATTTCTACGGTCATTCCCAGGGCAGTGCTTTGCTTTTTGAGGCTACAGCAGATTGCTGGTGAACTGAGAGCTTGGTGGGGAAGTATTCACAAAATGATGGGGTATTTATTTATTTATTTATTTGTTCAAGATACCTTACAGGCCCATGGGGTGGGGCATAGAGTAAGGGGGAGCACATAAAATCAACAGAGTTAGTTTACAAATTATATAACACCGCTGGGCAAGACTAACAACCAATATGAAGTCAAGTGTATCAAGCAAATACACACGCATACACACACACACTCACAAAATCGAATCTGCACGCGAGCCTCGAAACTTGAAGTCACGTTAACAGAAATTTTGTTGATTTCCGCACATTAAGTGAAAGGTTAGTCAATAATACACAGTAAAACAGCATCTAGTGAAAAATGAACAGGATCATACAAGACACGATAAGCCCATCAATGCCCTTTGAAATATCGGACACTTGCCGAAGGCGAGAAAAAATAACTAGTAAAAGATACAAACTGTCTAACTGTCTGCGAAAAGTTCAGAAGCAAAATAGTCAGACACAAGGCGCCTAAAGGTTACACGGCATGGCACAGATGTGATATGATCGGGAAGATCGTTCCAAAGGCGTATAGCACTTGGGAGGGCAGATGAGTTAAAAGCATGTGTGGCACCGTAAATGCGTGAAAGCTGTAGTGGTTGAACAGTCGACGTGACGTGATAGATGGTCGTTGAAGATTAAACGGTGGCGTTGCCGACGCATAAATGTACTTATGGAAAAGGCATATGACTGCGATATAGCGACGTGTTTGCAATGGCTGGAGACAGCATTGGCGTTTATTTTTGTGTGATGCTAGAATTCCGGTTATAATTTCGAGTTATGAAGCGAGCAGCTCGATTTTGGATGGATTCAATCATGTCAATTAAATATTTTTGAAATGGTGACCAAATGGACGAAGCGAATTCCAGTTGTGGCAGAACGAAGGTTTGATATGCTAGTTGGCGAACATTTGATGGGGCATGCCGTAAATTGCGTCGTAAGTAGCCAAGTGATCGAGATGCTTTTGCACAAATAGTTGAAATGTGGTCAGACCAAGACAAATCGGGAGTTAGAATGACACCTAGATATTTGTATGTCGACGTTCGCATTAGTGAGCTACCTTTTAACATGTAGGGGAAGTGGGAGTTATTATGTTTACGACTAAACGTCATTACTTTACATTTGTTTAAGTTTAGTCTCATTAGCCATGTTTCACACCAGCTGGACAGGAGATTAAGATCGTCTTGAAGAGCAAAATGGCCATCACTGGAGGTTATTTCGCGATATATAATGCATTCATCAGCAAACAGCCGCACACTACATGTGAAATTTTTTCCCAAGTCATTGATGAATATTAAAAAAAGTAAAGGTCCTAGGACGCTGCCTTGCGGCACACCAGAAGTCACGCCAGAAAAGGGAGAAGAAAAGTTGTTGACAAATGTAAACTGTTGTCGAAGGGTGATGAAGTTGCGAAGCCATGATAAAGTTTGCGAATCTAGGCGAAGAGATGAAAGCTTTGATATTAGACGTGAATGGGAGACCCGGTCAAATGCTTTCGCGAAGTCGAGAAACACGCAGTCAGTTTGTAAGCTATTATTCATGTTAGAATGCAGATCAGTGGTGAACTCGAACAACTGCGTGTCGCACGACAACCCTTTCCTGAAGCCATGTTGGTTAGTAAAGAAAAACTTGTTATGTTCCAGATGGCTGAACACGTGGGATGCAATGATATGTTCGAGCATTTTGCAACAAACGCAAGTTAAAGAAATCGGGCGATAGTTGTTGGGGGAGTCAGTGTCGCCAGATTTGTGAATGGGTACTATTTTACCTATTTTCCAATCAGATGGTAACTTCCTGGTGATAACGACTGGCAGAAAATGTGGTATAATATCTTGCTTGTAATTCCAATCGTCCCTTTAAGTACTTTCGAGTAAATGTTGTCGATTCCAGCGGACGTTGATATTTTAAGGTTCTGTATAAGACTTTCTATGCTAGCAACGGTTATATCGATAGGTTGCATATAGGTCCAATCATATTCAGGAATTACAGGGTTATTACAGGGACCTTCCGTCAGAACTAAAAAACCTGTTAAATACGGTGGGGCACTCTGCATCTGGAACCAAAGCAAGGTCATTATTTTTTAACAAGATTTTGTTAGTATCGCAGGCAGAGGATATTTCGTTCCAGAACTTTTTGGGATTAGAATTGAGCAAGGATGGAAGGTCATGTGAAAAGTATTTACTTTTGGCTGCAGTTATTGCTTTACAGTATGTTAATAGATAACTTTTATATTCCTGCCATGTCTCCTGTGTACCGGCGCGCTTAGCCCGTTTGTACAGATGCTTTTTCCTGTTACGCTGTTGTCTAAGAGACTTTGTGAACCATGGGTTTGATTTATCGTTTTTGATAGTAATTACCCGTACATGTTTGCTTACCAGTTCCGTTATTTTATTTTTGAAACTTAGCCAGTTTCTTCAACATTGTGTAGACTAAAGGACGGTAAGAAAGTATGGTCGAAAAACGTTTCTAGCTCAGCATTCATAAGGTTAAAATTTGCTCGATTATAATCTCGACTTTGTTTAGTGCAATGGCCTGTAAGAGGTAACTTTAATGGTAACTTGGAGTAGATTATGGTCAGAAAGACCATCTAGTTTAGACATCGTGTGAATGGTTTTAGGGGCCGACGTAAAAATTAAATCTAATAGGTTTGGTCCGCGGGTGGGATCATCGACTATTTGGGAAAAGTTGAAATCTAACGAAAGATTAATAAATTCTTGAGAAGTATGGGAGGAGGATGAGAGAGTAGCCCAGTTAATGTCCGGGAAAGTAAAATCGCCGAGAAGGTAAATGAAATCTGAGGAACACAGCTCATTGGCTTTGGTAATGCAGCTCCTAAGGTTATCTACGAAGGATTGGTTATAGTCGGGTGGGCGATAACAAACTCCTATTAGTATCTTGCCAGAACGTGAGTAGCATGTGGCCCAAACTATTTCTAGCGGCGAGTCAAAATGAACGGCATTCGATGCAAGACTGCTCCTTATAGCCAGCAAAACACCGCCTCCTTTTCGGCTAGCGCGGTCTTTGCGATATATGTTGTACTCATTTTTATCAATCAGAATATCTGAGTCAAGGACGTCCGGGCAAAGCCAAGTTTCGGTGAGGGCGAGAATGTCGGTGCAACTGTCTTCTAAGAAGGATCTGACATGGTGGCGTTTTGGCAGTAAGCTACGGATGTTAGTGTACGCAAGTGCGATCAACGGTGCGGAGAGACAAGGGGCATTTGTCTGCTGCGTATGGTGTGACGAGACGCGATTTAGCTATGCCGGAGGTGAAGTGACAGATGGCGTGACGGGGGCGGCGACGGGGTGAAACACTGTACTGGCAGATGGTGTAACGGAAGGAACGGCTAAGATGACGGAATCTGTGGTCCTATCGTAAATGTATGTTTCGTTATCTACACGAAGCTTGTCGACAGACAGTTTTCATGATTTGGTTAACGACTTGGTGAATTCAAGCAATTTTTTTCTTGCTTGTCTAGTCGGCAAGGAAAAGTCTTCGCTGATAGAGAAGGTTGTCCCCTTCAATTTATGGGCTGAAGAAAGAATTTTTTGTTTGTCTTTGAAAAAAGACATTTTTGCAATGATAGGTCTATTCTTATCCGCATTGAACCGACCTATTCTGTGCACACGCTCAAAATGCGCACCAGTGACAGCAATCTTAAGTTTGTCGGCACAAAATTCGATTACTTTCTTTTCGGACGCAGTCCAATCTCTCTTTCACATCATCTACAAGTCCGTAAAACAGCAAGTTAGAGCGTCGTAGCCTGTTTTCGGAGTCCTCACACCTTGAAGTAATTTTTTTTAGTTGGTCGGCAATATCAAGCGTAGTCCTATTTTGCTGTATTGTGGAAGTACCCAAGGGTGAGGAGTTAGATTCGAGATTAGAAACTCTCTCAGAAATGCTCTTGATATCGTTTTGTATTGTTTCCTGGGTGTCCTTAAGCGTCTTCACATTGGCCAAAACTGAAATAAGTCCTGTTTCAAGCTTGCGAATCGCTGCCAAAGCGCAATCAAACGCTTCTGCTTCAGCTTTGCTCATCGGGCCAGGGTTTGCTTCAACGTCACCGCACAGTAAGAGCAAAATGTTTAAAAGACGACAGGTGACACTAGCACACACTGACATCAGCGTTCTCTTAGCAACAATCACTTCGTATGGGCACGACACCGCTAAAAGACAATAATTGCAACTTCGAACGCAACGAGCACCAATCTTGTAACTAACCTGTAAGTACAGCCGGTTTGAGCATTCCATTTCGGTAGCGGTGGTGTGCCCAAGGTGCACGCTTGCTGGCTGGTGTTTATATCCCGCGCCGTCCGTGCAAGGGGTGGTAGTGCATGGCCCGCGTTGCCAGACGAACGAGGCAGTAGCCTCCAACGTTGGCGGAAGCTGCGGCGGAATGTGCCAGGGCTCGAAGGAATCCACGGTGACAGGTAGCCAGAAGCCGGGCGCCCAGAGACTTGACGCCAGCAGCAGAGTAGCCTGTAAGTACAGCCGGTTTGAGCATTCCATTGCGGTAGCGGTGGCGTGCCCCTATGCATGGTCTGCGGAAAAGAAACAGAAACTATGCGGCATATTGTGTTAGAATGCGAGCGTATCCATCCTAATCTACATGAGGAAAATATTCGACTTCCAGAAGCCATAGGATTTAGGAATAGCACAGAGTGAGTTAACTTCAAGGCTGTCAAGGCAACAAAAGGAAGATTAGAATGCTGGTGAACGAAAAGTAGAGGCGGGATAATGTCCTAGGACAGCTGCCACCTGTAACAGAAAGGAATATTTCTTGCGTAATAATATTTTTGTGGCTGCCCTAAAAGCAGCGCGAGTATTAAGCGAAGAGCATAAAACATAGGGATATTAATTTTTTCGTAAGATGACACGTCATTATCCCGATACAAAGGCGATACCAACAGCAATCATCAATCATCAACCTTGTTTTTCTTATTTTCATCAACCTTGTTTTTCTTATGTATTTCTTATTCATTATTTGAATGACCTTTTTCTTAGCCTCCCAAGCTCCTAAATTGCGTGTATCTGATTTCTGGCATAACTATGAAATGAGAAAGCTAAACTGGATCAGAAAAATATCTTATAGCACTGCATCCAATTTTGGTTCAGGGATTGTGCGTTTAGGTGAGGCCTCTATATATGGTAATTTGGAAGACTGCATGGTTACAATACAGAAGGCTGAATTCCTACCAGAAATGGCGAGTTTATTCAGCATTATCAAAGGTCGAAGTAAACATACCCATTGTTGACAGTATTCATTGAGCAGTGGGCTTGCGAGAAGACACCAAAAGTCATGCTCCATCTGTTTGACGATGTGAAACAATACAGCAAGGTCAAAATATTCTGCTTTTCTGAGGTTGCCATTTGAGAAACCCCAACTGAAGCCATTCAGCCACCATATTTTAGGCCATAGCTTTAGGGACCTCACTGATGCCCTTGTACGCTAATAAGCCCTGCAGAGACGCCAACTTTCTTAGACGATGAAGCTGAATTATTATAGGTGAAGTGAAAGAAAAAAAAACAATTCCCAAAGCCGGTATTGAACATGGGTCCCGCCCGTTATGAAGCCGGCGTGTATCCGATTGCTCCATTTAAACATGGTCGAAGCGGTTTTGAAAACTCAAACCACCACCAAACAATCCGCCACGAGAAGAATGGCGTTGTTCTGCGCTCCGTAAGGCTGCTAGCCACAGGACGTTAGGTCGAACTTCCCCTTTTGAGGTTTAGGACACTAGCCCTAACGTCATATATCGAGTGTTAACATCTCAAACCGGGGCCCACTCAAAGCACCAGGTTCGATTCGTGCCGTACACAGTACACCCAAACGTTAGGTCTACAAAGTGCACCCCCGAGAGTTTCTGTGGGTATTCTAGAAAAGTGGCGGGTACCTCCAACGTTGCTTATGGGATTACCCAACCAAAGAATCCATCGCGAGAAAACTTCCTCTTCAACCATCGTTGTCGTCAGATAGACTGGTGAATGTTTTTTTTTTAAACTGTGGCAGCAGATTTTGCGAACCTACTTTGGGCATGGGATGGAGCGGACCTCTGTAGTATCCCTTAATTGAGTCCATTTATTTCCGCAGGCCATCATAGGCGCCGAAGCTTTGGTGCAGCTTTGCTTGTACATAAAATCCACACTAGGTAAGCATCCACAGCCGGATCCGTCTTCGCACTCTCACTTCCACGGGCCTTATATATTCATCTCCTCCCTATGGGCAAGCGCTGCGATGTAGTTCGTACTTGTAACGCGCAAAATCGAACAGAAAAAAGAGGTAATTTATTTTTATTTGTACGCAATGAACCAGGAAAATAATGGGAAGAAAGAGACAAACTCAAAGCAATTCGTATTTTGCTAAATGAACGCGGTTTGAGTGCTTAGAACTAGTACAGGACATTACGTCCTCAAAAGTAATCTCTGCATGCAGTTGGTGCTGCCAAGGGCATGCCAACGGAAGTGGCAATTACTTGAACCAAATATGTGCTCAAACATCCTATAATACAGTTATGGCTGTATATAGCGAACTTCAAAAAATGACAAATTTTTGGTTACATGCAGGTTTTTGGTACTCGTTGGTTTCGAGTTAAGTCACGCGTGAATGTAGCAGAAACAAAACCAAAATGCTAGACATCAATGACGGTGAACTCACCCTTAAACGATTTACTTCAGAGTGAAAAATTGCGTGATTTACGCCTGCTCCTTCCCCACGAGCTTAAAGTACCACTATTGTATGTCACACTTTTCAGTGCCTTAACCCGTTTCAAGGACAACACTTATGCTGGAGGAGCGCCTTTTTCTGAACTTGATGCCGTTTTCCGCACTCAAAATGGTTGAGAAGGTGCTAGGTGGGATACTGTACCGGGCGGAGAATTCTTTCTTGCCACGAAGGCGGCATTTAAAATTGAGAGGTTGTCTTGAAAATACAAAACATTTCGCTTGTGGCAACAGGACTGGTCACCTACGAACCGACACCACAGGTGGCAGTGGAGGCGCGCGAATACACACCGCCAGAAAGGACTAGCACCTAACCGGCTCCGCTTTCACACTGGAAACGCACGCTAGTTTGCGCTTCGGGGAAGTTCGCTAAATTATTGCATTTCTCCAGTCTATTTTTCAGAAAAAGTGCAAAAAACAATGGCTCATCAGCCTAGCATCTTCTTTAAATAGAGGTTAGCCGTCGCAACGCTTTCGTTACATAGAAGCCGCCGACACATGTGTTTCAATGATGCTGGAAACGGGAAATTGAAAAACTTCGTTAAAACCTGGAAGTCCTTACACACAGGTTCGTTACATCCAGGTTTAACTCTATGAGATGAGAAATTTTGTCGATGAAGTAATAGGTTCCGTGGATGGAGCTCCAGAACTGTTGATGAGTGCTTAAGCAGAAACATATATCCTATGCAGTTTTATTTGTTTAGGTTTCTGACAACGGCACAACTACGGAGGGCATAGAAATAGAAACAAAAAGATGTTCGGGTAAGTCTTAGAGAAGGTACTCAGAGGCACAGGTAAGAGAACGCAACAGAAGGTTCTGGAATTATGAATAGAAAGAATATTCATGCGAGACGATAATTATGGCGAAAGGCACAACACAAACAAATATAGCAGACGGTTGAAATGTCGGGGTTCGCAAAAGGGATGTGGATAAATTCAATAAACAGAACAGTCCACGTCTTATCCAGTAATAAAAGTGGAATGGGTGCAGTCTTAATGTTCAAAATTCTGGCATTGGGTGTAGAGGCTCGATGGAGACATCGGTGTTGTTTGGCGAAGCAGAGCATGCACAGCTGTGGCAACATAACAACCCGGCCAGTTGTGGAGGATGTGGGCGTGGTGCTTGATTGTACGGTCGACGGCAGCAGGACACCGTGGTTCTGGTAATCCGGTAGACAACCCTCAGAAACAGTGGAACCACCTCGCAACACAAGTGGGCCGGGGAGCCGTAATCCAACCGTTTCAATCCTCTACAACCGGCCGAAGTTTCACCATCGTGTTACCATCGGTCTAGGCCTGGAAACTCCCATGTTTCCATCCCGTCTTCAACGGCTTACCGTTGTCTGCTGCTGCGACCGCAGCCTTATTTCTAGTTCGTAAGACTGGACCCTTTCGCCTTATATTAAGGCATCTGCGCTGGACTGCTCGAATCTAAATCATTTCTGAATGCTTTCCTCCTGCTAAACATTTTGCCATCTTTTTATCCTTTTTAGTTGCTGCTTTCACCGCCTCAGATAAAACTTCTTGCATTCATAATTAGAAAACCCCGTATCGCATAATCTGACCTCCGCATCTCAGTACCTTGTCTTGAGTCCCCGTAACCTGATAACACCACAAAGTGGCATCCGCGAAAGGACTTTCCTTCAACACCCTGGAGAATATATATTCAAACGAGCGGAATAGATTTACATGTTTGATATTTTTGGCAAAGGAATTGATGTGGTAGAAAAACGTATTCCGGGCGCAATTTAATCAGGATTCGAAGGAGCCGAACTTCGCATGTGGGTCGACATTGAACATTACAGGTTGAAAGCGCAGCACAAAGCGGCGAGGGATTTATTGGAACCACAGCACGAGGCTTTAAGGAAGGCGTTGAAAGATACAAAAAAGTTTGAAAAGCTGAACCAGCCGTTCACTGTTCGAGAGAATTTGCTTAAGAGTAAGGGGTCTGAGTCTTTGATTGTCAAACACCTCTACAGGCCGTGCCAAGTTCGAGAAAATTGGCAAAACAGCTAGGAACATACGGCTTCTCTAAATAGAAAGTGGCTGTAGTGCGTCTCATCGAAGCATGCCAGAAGGCCTCCAATACAGCTGCGAAATACTGCCTAACGAGCGTTTTTAGGTACACAAAAACCGTATTCTCTGTTCCAAAGCAAAACATTGACTCAAAAGGTTGCAGTCACGCTTCATGAAAGCAGATCACTGTTTGTTGATGGCCCAGTGCTGTCAGAGATGAGAGTGGAAGAGTCTGCAAGTAAGGGTGCAGCCATCACGAAAGCAGATACGTCGCTTTTAACTGTTTTCAAAGGAAATGAAGCTCCTGGAAGTGCGTTCCGTAAGCTTGAGTTAAGTGGGGCCCAAAGGGAGCCCAAACTTTGTCAAGAGGTAAAGAATTCCACTCCTCGTTGGACGCCCGGTTTGAGGGACGAGTACACTGGGGCAGTTTACCGGACTGCCATTCCACAAGTCCGACGCCATTACCACTCGTCAAGTACAATTCCTGCGCAAAGGAAGTATCGACGCAGGTTTCCGACTCTGCGCGTAAGTCGCGGCTGAAGCATCTTCACTGTCGCCAGCTGCCGCTGTTCCGCCGCTGTTGCGAAAAGTGCTCAGTTACCGCTGCCCTCACCGACGGAGTCCATGCCCTTCCTCAAAAAAGTGTTAGACAGTTGCTTCTAACAACGTACCTTCTATGTGATGAGATATACAATAGACTCTCGATAAACGGAGTTCCGTTTAACAGGAGTTTTGCTTACCGAGATCGATGTATGAAAGCGCAAATATATGTGCGTACACACTATCAATACCATTTCATGGAACTCGAAGCATGCGAAGGTGAATGCAGCTGATAGTTTTTCACAAAGCATGAAAACTAAAAGAGGTCACAGCGCTCACAAAGTTAATTTGGCAACAATGAGTCCTTGAGCATCAAATGCATCAAATATGTTTGTTTAAGTCCTTGCAACGGCATCGTCACGGAGGCTAGAGGCCTCAACTTCACGAGTGCTTACGAGCCACCGAATGTAGAAGACGGCAACGCTGTAATGAAGCGCGAATACCACCACGATGGCACAAACGAGGCAATAGGAGCAGAGCTCCGTAATCTCGGCGTCTTAAATCGAGACCATACGACTGGAACAAGAATTGCGATGTTGCATTCGTTGCGCTAACACGGCTGACCACTAACGAGACGAGGCTTACGAGGAGAAAGGAAAAAAAACAATCACTAAACAGCCAGAACTGTAAAAAGCTGATTCTCATGCCAATTGATTTCACAAGAAGTTCCATTTCTGGTTTCGTTTAAACGGCGACGTGGAAACTTTAGTTCCGATTACCGAGAGTTTTTTTACATTATCTTTATACAAAACCAACCAACTTGCTACTGTTCCGTTTAAGCGGCAATTCCATTTAAGCGATTTCAGTTTATCGAGATTCTACTGTATAACTCGTTTATCGCGTATCCCGTGTCATGTGTACCACTGGAAGGTATCGCGATACCCTGAAGATTCACAGATCCTGCCTATACCATGACAACCTGCGCCTCGACGTGGACACCACTTTGTGGTGGTATGAGGTTTTGGAGACTCAAGACAAGTGACTGAGAGGCACAGGTCGGAGACTGCAACCAAGGAGGTTAAAAAAAATTGTTGCTACACGGGTTTTGGAATTATGAATGGAAAGAGTATTTATGCAAGACGGTTAAAGGATCAGCAGAACGCCTGTATGAAAATATTTGTGGTAACGTAAATATTTTGCACTACAGCAAAGCTCAGATTCAAAAAGTAAAATAACAAAGAGGCTTATAATTATAAAAATCTTGAAGGCACCTAAACTATCAGAGCACAACCCCAATAACGGAATTAAAATATCGGGGTTATGCTATATTAGTTCGAATAACCTTGCTGCCTGAGGGAGTGTTATTTTAAACTTTGCCTTTTATAATCTTGTCCTAATGTGCCAGCAGCACCGCGAACTTGTACCCGGCATGCTGTGGTAACATTTGTCAGTTGACATTAAAAGACATTTCGTGTGCATCGCAGCTGCCAACCAATTGGTTTATTGCTCTAATCGTAGTTCGGGAAAAAGCAAGTGATAATCAAGAGGCAAAGTTCATTTTATGAGAACATATTTGAAGCAAGCTAAACAGTTATAACAAAGGCTGCTAATACCCATCAGCTTTGAACAAAGTTAAAATGGTATTTCAGAAAACATAACAAATGAATTAGGCTATTTTCAGACTCCCGATATAACAGCCATATCGTGCGCTGTGGACGCAGGTTAGTTTCTTGAGACGTCAAATGACGTCATTCTTTAGAGATAATACGACGGCTGCGACAACAGTCTGATTTCGGACTTAGACCTGTGTAGGCGCTTCTGCGGTCTACGTAAATAGATTCCTCTTAAGTTCAACGAACACGCGAACTATTGCTTACATCTTTTCCCGTGACAGAAGCTTTGACCTTAATTATCCGAAGCAAGTAGCCAACATTCTCTACGAGCTGCTTGTAAAGCAGTGACCTACAGCGATATCATATACTAATGAACTACACATGACGATAATAATTGACCTGCTATCGCATGCCCACGGTTTATGTCAAAAGAAGTATTCTTTGTCATATATATGCGCTTTCGACGTGTATTGCTCCACGCCGCTAAACGCAGATTTACCGCAAAAAACCGCTGAAAGCGCCGAACACCTATGAGACTACGCGCGCAAGCAAGCAGGATACAGGCCGCCTGAGAGCCTCAGAATTTGTTTTTATCCCACAGGGCGAAACGTGTAAGGGAATCAATAAATCCAGACTGCTTCGACGCACAAGGAAGACAGTTATTTTACAGAAGCATAAATTTTTAAAACACAAGTGAGAACTACGAAAAACATTTCCCCTACGTTTTGGAATAATGTTTTTCCTCTGAAAAATACTTCCATGCTACTATTACGGAGTGATGATTTGCCAAATAATGCATGATATAAAAACAACTATCTAGTGGATTGCATATAAACACGGTAGTACAGACAATTCATCCTGAACATATTCATGCATGTGAAACCTAGCGGGATGATACCATTGCGACGAGGACGGCGCATGTCTCAAGCAACTTAGCATGTCATAGCATGTTTCAAGCAACCTTTCCTGTTATGGGTCAAAAATGTTCAAGGAAGTAATGTTTTGAACACAAGGTACACTTACGCACCGCTGTGCGATAAATAGCATGTGTAATGATAAAAGCGATGCCTTTTGAACGGTGGATTTAATAGAATACATACGACACAGTGGGCCTCAGCGAGCCACATATAGAACATAACTCCCATTCCGCACCCTGCGCAATGGGAACAGTAGCGGATGCACGTCAAATGGTTGACGGAACGTACCCTACCGCCGTATTTTTATTTATATTTGCATATTTTCTCATTTCTGGCTCAATATTTGCATATATTGAGCCCAGAAACACGAACTCACACTCACTGAGGTTTAAAATATTTTAGGTTACAAAGCATATGCGGAAAAATGCACGGACAATTTCAGTACTAATTTGAGCGACCAAGCCGAATATATCTGTGCTTACCACAGGATGTACGGCTCGCAGCTGCAGGTAACGTTGTAATAAACCTTGTAAGAAGAGCAACTTTGTAACGTTGCTCTTATTTTTTTTTTTGTATCTGACCATTAACTAGCCCAACATTGTACCCTGTTGAAATAAAGTCATTCCTTTTTACAACTAAAAGCTTAGAGCTCACAACAGAAGTTCTCTACTCCAGCACTATGAAGATGTTCATCAGCGGAATTCAACACAGGGTCAGCTTTACCAAAATATGTGACATGACAGTCGGCTCACCTAGTGAATGAACGACACTGAAATCGGAGAAAAAAAATTTCCATCCGTTGCGAAAGCAGGTATACACCAAGCTCACTTCCCAAACAACTTCGGAGGTGGGTATAGGCTGGCCATAATTGGCGAGGGCGCGTCGGGCGTATACGTAATGCCCAACGCTACGTGCAACGGTGTTTTTCTTATTTATATAATTCTTCATTTATTTCAGTACCTACATTCTGCCAAGGGCACTCTAAAATTTTGCGCACAGAAAGTATGATTAGGACGCTATGGTCGTGAGGGAAATTTAAACAAAGAAAATGACAAGAAAAGGAAAAAAACAAAAAAGCATTAAAAATTCACGGAAAAACCGCGGGGCCATCTAGACGGCCGAGATGAGGCCACAGAAAAGGGCTTAGAACAATAATGTTTAAAGTGACTAAAGATAAAAACACGTTGTTCCTCACTTCACAAATGGCTTCAGATTTCAAAGAACCGTTTTTCGCAAGTCAATTCCTTCACGTGATGCAGATATGACTCCAGCGCTGGATGGTACGTGGAAAAGCATTCATATGTACCCCAAGCTATTTGTATCCTAAATTGGTTTTCATGGCAATTAGATACATAGGTACGTGGTTGAAAGTATAGATCGCTTTTTACGGCAGTGCATTTAAGATTCTCTCCATATGCGAAACAAATATAAAATGCTCCAGTTTCAATTAAATTAGTGGTTAGGTGAGCCAAGCTAGTTTTTTTATTCGAGTGTAGGCTCGACTGGAGGAGCGCAGGACCGGAACGTCTGGAGATCACAGCGAGATACCTTCGTCCGGCCCTGTACCTAAGTAAGCAGTTGATAACGATGAAGACAGTACTACGTGAAAACCCCTGAACGTTTTCCAGTAGGTCATCAAGACTTTGAGTGAGTGGAACCCCACAATGCATGCGCACACAATATTAGTCGGAATGTTTTATAAGTATATGGATTAGTTCGCAATCCGGTGTGCATTTCTAAAATTTCTGCGAAGGAAGCTCACCGAGAATTATCCGGTTTGCCCCGACATTGACTCGTTCTATTCCTACGTATCCTAATTCCAACGCTGACTTCGCTTTCATCTGAAATTTTAAATCGGCAGAATATTTACGGTTGAGGTCGGCGCATACGACTGCGTTGATTTGAAGTAATCTTGCCGAATTTTTACATTCATTTACACATTTTTTCTCTGTAGCTGAACAACGATTCAACACATTTGCTGCCGAACGGTTTCGGCTTTTGGCATTTTTAAAAAGGTAGCAAACGCGTCGTAATTTTCTAACTGGGGTCAGCGATATATAATTTACGTGCCGCTTTTTTCGCGGTGCTTCCGCATATATAAATGTTGCATGAGTAGTCATGACCTTAATTTCACCTATCGTACAAAAGCCATTGGTCGAATGAGGGACTTAAGATTTAAACATGTGAGCGTGTTTTTTGGAACAGCAGACAGATTGTGCGGATGTTTGTTTGGATTACATCAAAACCACATGTAAAGTTCTTTATTAAGCATCTATTAAGCATTAAACTCAACTTGGTGTGGAAGCGCGCAAAAATCTACAACTGTGATAACGGAACAGTATAAACTATATAAATAGATCAGGGACAATTCGAAAAGAAAAACTGTGCTCATTACATAGCTTTCGGAAGTAACAGAGCAGGCCTTTAAGCCATCATGATAGCGTTGAAAAATATAAATGCTGAACAAACATAAGTAAGAAAAATGTCAAAGAAGGGTATTTATGCTTAAATCTTACATGAGCTCCACACCTGAGAGTTTCATAATCTGGTAGTGACATGACACTGGCGTTCTGTCAAAAAAAAATTGTTGGCTTCGATGGTAGGCCGGAACATAGGCGGGGAATACTGAGCTGATGTTTAAGCTCGACCTTGATGCTTTGTAAATTTTAGTCATCCGAGTGCAAGCAGTATCGCTGTGTTGCAAAAAGCTCCCGGCCGGTATCCATGCCAGTTATGAGATGGGCAGATGTCTAAGCTTTAAGGCACACGGAGTAGTCACCATGAGAGGTAAATTAACGGGTGGTGCATGGATTGCTACGGTGTCATTGAACTCCAAATATTTTTGTGGACGTCACTCGGGTAGCAAACTTGACTATTATACACCATTGCATAAAATGTGCGTAGCCTGAAGTGCTATCTATAATCCTCCCCGTGTAACAAGCCTGCGCAGGAATTAAACGTGTTTCTCTCTCTCTCTCTCTCTCTCTCTCTCTCTCTCTCTCTCTCTCTCCGTGTAATAGGGGAGAGAGATATATAACAATCACCGTGTATAACAATCACCTTATAGAAGTAAATACATTCGGTATGCATAGCAGAGAACCCAATTACGGGCTGGGCTAAGCAACCACCGGGCGACTGGAGAACAATCACCGTGTATAACAATCACCTTATAGAAGTAAATACATTCGTTATGCATAGCAGAGAACCCAATTACGGGCTGCGCTAAGCAACCACCGGGCGACTGGAGAAACATAGCAGTTGATTGTCGCATTGTTCTGGTGAACGTTTGTTCGACCAATTGCAGTTATATTGGCGCTAAAATAAAAGGACCCCAGTAAAGGGTATCTCTCAAGTCGTAAATTCACCCTTACAGGTAATATATAAACATAAATTAGACAATTTCCTAAACTCAGGTAGTCGGGTTCGCCGTCTTTGTTAATTTATTTTCATCGAGCCGCACATTTCAGTGCTCCGGAAAGCGGCCCAGAGAATAGTTTTACAGGTTATTGGAAAACCTATCACTGCTTTACACAGGAACACATTATTTGGCTAAGTCGTATCGGCGGATCTGACGCGGACATCTATACAGGAAGAGAGTTCCAGAATCTCACACCCTAGTGCCAGCGATGCGTAAACGTGCGTGTGTGTTGCATTGGACTCTAATGAATGGTCAAATATGCAATTTCAACACCTTCATATAGACCCGTTCTTGTGATATGGCTGTAGAATGAATTATTGGGGACTTCTCGCTTCTTCGTTTGTCACCTGTGTGTTCTCATAAAGCAGGTAAATTTCAGCAGCTGTTCGTGCAATCAGCCAAAATGTAGCGTATTTAGGGGCCATCATTCAAGCGAAGCTTTTATTGGCGGATTCGTGTAGCCGGCGTGTTGTTGTTGACGTAGTGCGCCAAAGAGTCCTCCTCACCTATAGTTGGCAGCCGAAAACCTGCCGCTAGTGGCGCGCCGGATCACGCCATACGCCCAGCCAATCACAGCGCTCCCTTCCTACAGACAAGGAAAACCGAGGATAGCTTCATCGGCATGCCCACTTTCTCGCCAGTTCAAGGCCCCCTGAGCCATAGTTAGGCCGCGCTTGATTCGCTCCTCCGAAGAGCAAGCAGGCAGCCATAAGAGAGCGACAACGGCAGCGAGCCCGTAAACGTAGGCATGATCGGCGAGCTAACCGTGACTTGCGACACTTGGAAGGCATGGCCAAACGACAACGGCCAGACGGTGAACGACTTCCCCATGCAGGGCTTGAGCATTTGGTTTGAAAGGGATTTCACAAGAGATTGGTTAACGGTTTTACAGGATTGGGGAAGCTTCGCTTACACCCCTGTTCCCGTTAGGGAAAGGGGGTTCGTTAGATATTTTCTGGCGCTGTATAACTTCGTGGAAACTGTGCCGCAGCATGCGCTTCTTGTAGCATTTCAAACTCCTAAAACAAGAAATTGCTGCTATCTGTTCAGCCCATAGGATACCGGAAAACTACTCCACGTAGTATTATTGCAATGAATTGTCCTTTGAAGACAATCATCAGCGAAATATATTGGGTTACTTTTCTCTGTTTCATTACGCAAATTGGAATTGTAAAACTTTATTACTTTATAGGAAGCTCGCCGCACCGATCATTAAGGGAAATTAAACTCACCAAATTACTTTACTTGTTTTGCACATCATGGTATGTCACTGGGATTGCGCAAAACTCATAAAAGCTATGCAGTAACCTTTGGAACTGTATTAAGGGATATGTTTAAGGTAATTTAGAGCACCAAATATATGCGGTACACATTCTTGAGGGTTCGAACCGAACAATCACCTTGTATGCCGGCATCTAGGCTACGTGCTCCAAACCGGAACCCTTTGTCATCACGCAACACGTACAGGGCATTAATTCCACCAGGAAGACTGCCACCTGAGTAAAAATGATAGTAAAACTGTGACGTGCAAATAAAAAAGACACAATCCAAATTTTTTGAACCAGTAGGACTTATGCAAACATTTTGGAGCTTTTAAAAGGTTTCAGAAGGTATCCTCCACCCAACACAGCCTAGAAATCGTTTCGTTGACTTTTGCTACAGGTTATAAGTTCAAACAAAAGATGCAAGGTGTGCGTCAATGCAGTGACTACTATTGTAGGAAACGTAACTTGCAGGCAGTGAAGGTAAAACCAGCTGTTGTGTGTGTTTCCACCCCTCATTATCGATATTCCCTACATATATATATTTCCTATTTTATTTATCCGGCATACAGAGATTTTAACCCTCTGAGAATTATATTTAGTGGAGCGCTCATCGGATACATTTTGCTAAAGTTTCATATTGAAGAGAACATATAAGCTCACCAGGTTACCAGCGCCAATGAGCCGGTCAATAAAAAGAAGGGAATGGTTAAGTAAGTGCCGTACTCAAAATATTGTGCACCGAAGATATGTATAGAATCTCGCAGTTTTACTGAGCTATAGACATAATTTCGCTTGTCGCTGCACATCGAAAGAAAGGATGCGAATACGTGTCTTTTGGTTTGTGGAATTTCAATGTCCTCTCACGTAGCCAAAGATTTTGGAATATTGCAATAAAAATCCTAGAGCTATGAAAAAAATGGCAGCAGCTTAGCTCAGCTAACCTTGGATACGCAAAGCAAAAGCTTGGCTTAGTCTGGTTGAGCATTGGTTTCGCTTAGTTAACCTTTCATTTGGCTGTATCACCCACCATCTCGCAAAGCCATTCGGGTGCATGCAACCCTCACAGCAGGAGCCCGGGTGAACGCAGAGTTTATTCACAGCGATCGCAGCGTTCCTTTTCGCCGCGAAACGAGTTGCGTTACCAGAGACAACCCAGCGCCGTATGCATGGGAGGCTGCGGGTTTAGTAGGCTGCCGATCAGCTGAGCGCCCGCTCCCGGTGGTCGACCGCAGAACGACTTAAAACGGAGCCTTGTGTGGTGTGCCGCCGGGAGTGTGCCGCCGGGGGGTGTGTCTCCGGTCAAACGGTCACCTTGCGCATCCTGCGCGAAATCGCTGGACGGAAGTAGTAAAGCTTTGCTTTAAAACGTACAATGATGTGTCGTCAGTAGTATCTTCCGTGCTTGAGTATACCTAACACTCCGGCCTAGATTGTTTCGGCACGATAAGATAGCCATGGATGCTGCGCATCATGTTATAAATGCGGGCATTACGAAGAGCACGATCCGCACCCTTTTTTGTTTTCACCCTTTCCCCAGGTCACTGAAAAAAGAACCTACGTGGTACTGCGTTCCACAATGCCGTGCTGTGAGAAAATCGTCCACCCAGATATAATACTTGGTGTCAGAAGAGGCTCCTGGGCCACGTGGAACTTCTGGAACAACCGAGATGACTTGGCCCGACAGGAGAAACGTGCTGTCTACACGACATGTGACACAAGAACTGCCACCTGTTTCAGAAAAATTGGAACTATACCTCCCTGTGGTGCGCACCTGCATGACAAACCACTCTCTGGTGCTGCAAAAACGGCAATGCTGCTCACCCTTTCTCGAGAAGTGGCCATAGAAATCAACTACAAGTTTTAATTCTAAGAAGGTGATAACCAGAACTACGCGACCCTTGTCAACAGATAAGTGTGAAGACTACTGAACATTTAGAGAATTAAACACGCTAGCACTCTATCCTAAGGCGGCAAACCCATGCGGAGGGGACACCTTTCAGCAAATTTTTTGGGTCTGAACAACCAAGTGCGATTCTGACAATTTGGTACCTTGGCGAAGTTTATGATTCGCGACCAAATGATAGTGGCAGCAGCAGTGACAGCCTGCGCGCGAAGCTGCTACGTGGCAACCAACTTACGCTGGCGAATGCAGAGCCTACCTGCACGGCACGCCATTCAAAGCAGCTGCCTTCCAAAAAAGCGGAATAAATCTTACACCGCAAGCATTTGTCCCAATGGAAATCTTCCCAGGTGAACCTTTTTTTTTTCAGCTACACGAAAATTTTGTGCTTCAACAGTTTTTGTGAATTTTTACACGTTGGCGTTGTCAACCTCGAGGTCTCCGTTGGCAAGCAGGGCCTACTTCGATTTTTTACCGTCAATAGCTCGTTGTTGTGTTCGCAGAGAAGCGGGCGACTGGATGTCGCTGTTCGTTACGGGGACTCAATAGCCCCAAAAAGCGTTTGAAAAGTGGTGCTAAAGCTCAGCGCTATTTTTCAAGAGTACTACTACCGCACAGCGCAAATACAAACGAAGCTTCGCCACGGTGCCATTCACGTAGCGCGTTTCGAAAAGTTGCGTTTGATGTAAAGGAGCCACAGCCAAGACATTAGGAAGTTTGGTACAAGCTTACATCATACTCAAGGAATATAAATGAACAAACCAGTTGAGCCTCGGGCTTATTAAAAATAAATACGGGAGCCTTAGAGTACACAAGAGCTCGAGAATACCAATGCGTGCCTAAAGAAAGGGCACTATCCAAATGCCGAGTCGCCACTACATAGAAGGAGATTTGTTGGGAGCAAAAATATTCACCCTCCTTGACGCTAGGACTGGCTTTCACGAAATGTTTGTTAACAATGAAATGTCAAATTTTTGTTGCTCTCGCGCACGTTTTGGCAGATACATGTGTTTGAGGCTGCCGTTCGGCATCTCTTCGTCGTCAGAAGTATTTCAAAAGATCTTCAGCGACATTTTTTACTCTCTGCCACGCGCTCACGAGTGGGTGGATATTCTGGTCCTCAATAGACCAGCTCTCTCAGGAATGGTAGCAGAGCATGCGGCGTGTCCCGAGAGCGGGATGGTCAGTTCCTGAAGGCAGTGCCCACATCAGAAATATCCGAAGGCCTTAACATTTAACGCCGACGAATGCAAAGTAGGCCTTCGGTGGGAATCAGCTGGAATAAAACGAACACAAAAATAAGAGGGGGTAACACGACACACTGCTGACTATCAACTAGAATTTTACTGAATAAAACACAGATATATACATACGAAAAAACACGAAAAATATATAAAAAGCTTGTTCATGTCAGTCAGTTAATGATTAGCGAAGATTACTGCGCAGAAACTCTTTTTCGGTACGAGACAGTGCCACAGACGGCACACTGACGCAGCTATCTCCAGCTTCGTCTATCGCCAATGCTTCAACTATCTCTCGTCCGATTCTACTTCTCTTCCGTCCGATAACTGCGATTTTGTTCACGTAGGCTTTGCAGGGCATTCCCGAACGTGGGTGGCAAGGTGGCCGGAAGGGGTTGCTTGGAGCGAAGCAGCATGCTCTCGGGCCCTGTCGTTAAGGCATCGGCCGGTTTGTCCGATGTAAACGGACCGGCACTTCAGGGGAATTTTGTAGACGACATTTTTGCAGCAATCTGCGTACCTTGTCTGGTGTTTTTTGTCACAAACTGGCAACGGTGCGCACCTGTTAACCTGACGGCAGATGCCGTAGGCCTTGTGGGGGGCGGAGAATACGACCTTGATGCCATGTTTCTTTCCCACTTTTTTCATGGCATGAGAAAACCCATGTACGTATGGCAGCACTGCCAACCGTCTTCTGTCATCTTCAGTGGGTAGAGGAGGCCGTCTCTTCTCTTTAACCTTTATCCTTTGCAGGAGCGTTTCGCAGACAGGTTTCAGCAAGCTTTTTGGGTATCCGGCGTTCTGTAGGCGACTGGCCTGTCTTTCGAAGCTGGTAGCCATCTGGTGCGGACAGGACTTCTTGAGTGCCGATAGCAAGGCAGTAGTGGCCACTGCTCTCTTGACAGTCTTGGAGTGGCCAGAAGAGTGGGGAAGAAAGGCCTTGGATGAACGGGGCTCGTACCTCCAACAGGCGTGGTGCTGCCGGAAGTGAATGATGATGTCCAGGAACCTGATCGACGCGTTTTCAGGGAGTTCGTGTGTGAAGGAGAGGTCCGGGCAGCATTCATTGAAGACTTTGACGACAGCGTTCAGGCAACGGTTTGGAGGAGCATCTGTGGTTGTGTTGCACAAGACGAGGAAGTCGTCTACTTAGCGGAAAATTGAAACGACGCTGTCTTCTTCGAGGCTGGACTCGATTGCTCTTCCGCATGCCGCCAGGAAGATTTCGGATAGGTACGGGGCTACACGGGACCCTATGCATATGCCGTCCTTTTGGACATAGTGCGCATCTTCGTGTTGAACGATAGTGGACAACAGGTAGGCATGTACGAGCTCAAGAAAGCTATCGACAGAAATTCCAGCAGCATTTTGAAAATGTGTAGCACCGTGTTCCTCAATTGCTGTGCGCAGTTCCGTCAGAACCTTGGCTTGCGGGATAGAGAAGTACATGTCCGCAACGTCAACTGAAAAAGCGGAGGCTACTTTTGCTTCATTCTTCTCCAAAAAGGAAGTCACTGTCTCACCTTGTAAGGGTCGCGTACACGTACCTGGGCTAGATGCTTAGCAAGGTAGCCCGAAAGATGAGCTTGCCAGGTGCCTGCTTCCGAGACGATAGCCCTGAACGGGACTGCCTCTTTGTGGGTTTTTGCCGTAAAGAATACGCAGATGGAGCCATTCTTGGTGCTGGTGACTTTGGAGCAGAGTTGTCTAAGGTTGGCCGCGTCAAGTTTGGCGATGGCTGCTTGTTTGGCTTTCTTAACTTGGGAGGGCTTTACATGTCGAAAATTCTTGTTCATGGCTTCCAACGCTTTTTCGCCGAAAGTAGCAGAATCTAGCACCGTGAAACCGGAGTCTTTGTCAGCTACACAGAGCTTCAGTTGCTTTTCGCGCAACTCTCGTACGACTGGTCCGAAAGCAACGTTTGTGTGCAGCGGCTTGCTCCGCTGGGACGCGTACTGGATGCCATCACTGATGATCATTGGGGCGAGTGCGTCTTCCGCTTTTGCCGCTATGAGACTTATACTCGACAGCTTATCAACAGCATCAAGCTTAGGCGGTACGGCGAACTTGGGTCCTAGTTCTAAAACCTGCCTTGATGTTGAAGAAATGTCGGTATCGCCAAACAAATGGCAGGGTACCTTCTTCGCAGTCGGTCGTTCCCCACTCTCGAGCTGAAGCTTCAACATTGGCAGGAAACACCGGGTCCACATAAGCTCAGTCGAGTAGCCCGCCAGGTTGACGTATTGCATGAAGACGGAGTGCGTGGGCGTCCTTGCCTTCAGGCAATCTGTCAGTAGCCGTATTTGGTGTCGCAGTTCAGATCTAAGAATTTTCGAAACTCTTCTGCCGTGCCCGGAGGAAGGGGGGACAGTCCCAAAAAATTGCTTGACTTCATTCATAAGGACATTCTTCTTGATGCACCTCGACAGCATCCTTGCTCGGCACGTCGTCAGAGCGGTGGCTTGGGTTAAACTAGAAGGGTCACACAAAAACAGAAAGGACGTTGACGAGCACAGGGAACTAGAAAAATAGTGCAAAATGGCTCTGGTCTGTGCTGGTTGGTACATCTTCGGTGGGAATCAGCTTGAATAAAACGAAAACAAAAGGAATGTTCTCCGCCCCCATTCTCCGCCCCCAACAAGGCCTACGGCATCTGCCGTCAGGTTAAGAGGTGCGCACCGTTGCCAGTTTGTGACAAAAAACACCAGACAAGGTACGCAGATTGCTGCAAAAATGTCGTCTACAAAATTCCCCTGAAGTGCCGGTCCGTTTACATCGGACAAACCGGCCGATGCCTTAACGACAGGGCCCGAGAGCATGCTGCTTCGCTCCAAGCAACCCCTTCCGGCCACCTTGCCACCCACGTTCGGGAATGCCCTGCAAAGCCTACGTGAACAAAATCGCAGTTATCGGACGGAAGAGAAGTAGAATCGGACGAGAGATAGTTGAAGCATTGGCGATAGACGAAGCTGGAGATAGCTGCGTCAGTGTGCCGTCTGTGGCACTGTCTCGTACCGAAAAAGAGTTTCTGCGCAGTAATCTTCGCTAATCATTAACTGACTGACATGAACAAGCTTTTTATATATTTTTCGTGTTTTTTCGTATGTATATATCTGTGTTTCCTTCAGTAAAATTCCAGTTGATAGTCAGCAGTGTGTCGTGTTACCCCCTCTTCCTTTTGTGTTCGTTTTATTCGAGCTGATTCCCACCGAAGATGTACCAACTAGCACAGACCAGAGCCATTTTTCAAAGTAGGCGCCACACAGTTGAATCTACACATGATGCCAGATCTTGTGACGGAATGAAACCCAACCGCGCCCTTAATGATAGTGTAAAAACAATCTCTTTTTCCTCGAAAACACTCGGTGTTCAGCGTTTGCTTGTTGTTTCTAATTGTTTTTCAAAGTACAATATGGTTCTGGTCGGTAGAACGTCAGCACTGCGCCGCTTAATCAGGTGTGATGCGATTTCTAAGTGGGCGTATAATCACACAAAAGCAGGGCACAAAATCTGTGATACTGTGTGCAAAGATCAAATGCTGAAGATATTCAACATAGCCAAGGAAACCAAAGTAACGTCGCAACTGTCGATGAGAGTTGTTGGCTAGGCACTACTTCAGCGTCATGACGGTAAATCGCGTGCGGTGGTAAACGCAGCCAGAACGCTTCCTTCAGCTGAACAGCGTTATTTCCAGACAGAAAAAGAGGCGCTGGCTACAACCTTAGGGTATAAAATACTTGGCTACTTTATTTGCGGCCGCCAGGTGACCTAAAAAGCTTACCACAGACCTTTAATAGAATTCGTACAGAAAGGATTGAAGTGCCACTCAGACTACAGTGTTTTTTTCTGAGGCCGCTTTAACATTATCTATCAAAACGGTGCCGTCAAAGCACTCGTTCCTGCCTATATGCCCTCAGGGAATCCAGCCGACCCGAACAGATGACGTTCCGGATGGAACTGATGTCGAGGTCCATGCATTGAGTGGAATCAGTAACATCATCATGAAACGGCTCGCCGAAGAAAACCAGCAAGGACACTAATTGCCATCGTGTGATACCGATACATAGAGAACTAAAGCCTGTAGAGTACAATCTTTCTGTCATTCAGGATGGTTCATTTAAATGGAGCCCTGTACGCACAAACTCTAGCCGTCCAGCAGCTCGAGGCTGCTCTCGCCAGGCAGAAGCGGAGCAAGTCGCAGACGGGGGGGAAAGGGACGAACTCCCGAGTACCTTTCGAGCACCGCTCACGCCGACGCCGGCGGGGCCTAGTCCCTAAGACGTCGTGAACGTGGGTGGGATGTGGAGGCTCTGCGCTTCCCGACCTCCCACTCCCTGCTGGCCATAAATAAAGTATTTCTCTCTCTCTCTCTGTAGCCATGAGAAGAGAGACGGAGGGACGCAGTCTTCAAGGTTATGTTAAAATAATAACGGAAAAACTGAATACAGAAAGTGTTTTAGGTCGGTCTTCTAAGCTACTGGTCGACCCCTTTGGAAGGTGGGCGTTCACATAAAGAAGATTTACTAGGAAGATTGCTGAGGTTAACGCTGGCAGCCTTATCCAGCCAGCTAGCGTTTACAGTGCTGAAACATGCCCAGGCGCAACTGTCGACACCCCTTTTTTACCGCTCGAAATGGAATAACTGTGCGAGTGAAAAAATATCGCAGGATTCAAAAGCGCTGATTGTCCCAAGTTGGATCCAACGCCCTACAAGGTTGTTATGAAACAAAAGATATTTCTGTGTAGGATAAAGAACATCTGTTACTGGTCATTACACATTTCCACTGAGGCAATTTAGTAGACAGCGCCGGCAGAACATATTACATATAATCGAGAGTGGCACAGTCGTTCCGCCGGCCTTCCCACCACAACACAGTCCCAACAACTCCGCAAGATGCCACGCTTCAGTTGCGAGATTTGCTTGACAAAGGCATCCGGCGCATCGTCTACAATATGATTTTAAGGTAGCCATCTTCCCTAGACTTTGGATGGCCCGCTAGGTTTACTGTTGTAGGACGAACTGTTGAACTGCTGTTGTACTGTTGTAGGACTGTTGTAGGTTTACTGTTCTACGCTGTTGTAGGACGCGCAGCTGTTGTAGGACGTAGTTCGCGGATCACGCAAGGTTAGGAGCAGGTTCTCAGACCAACCGACAGAGGGCGCCGTGGTCAAGCCGCCGGCAGCAGCTCGAAGACTGGTTCTCAGATCCACCTGTATAAGGCCCAGGTGTCTAGTGCCAGCATCCTCGCATAAATTGGTTCCCTGATTCGCCAGCACAGAGCTCATACGTGCCACCGGGGTGGTGTTAAGTTCAGGTGAATCACTTATTACTGAAAACCGCCCGGCAACTAGGTATCTTTCGCTGGGGTTAGCTTGTTTACCTGTATGTTTGTTTATAAGCCGCCCGAGATGACGTGGGCGCGAGGGACATAAGGAGAAACCGCGGAGGCTTTTTTGTTATTCGCCGCGTTTTTGTGTCCACCCGACAAGCGGGCCCGGAGGCGAACCATACAAACTGTCGGTCACCCCATAATAGCTGAAAGCGATGTCAAATTTCGTAAGAGGATTTTCTTGCGTTCGTTTGGGAAACCATCGGAGGGGGGCCGTTGACATTTTAACGACCGCGATTAAAGCCAGAAGAATTCCCAAACCGGACAGTAGCTAGAGGTCTGTCAAGGTGTCAAATACAGGAAGAGGGCACCAGACGCTCTGCCTTTGACAGTTGCACAGCTCAAAGTTACTGGGCGAAGTTTCCGTTCGTCACACGTCTGAACCTGGCGATTCGGCGGCTGGGATGCGTCAATAGGTAGACGACCAGGCTCTGTTAAGCGTTCCACGTGTCTACAAAAGAAAGAATTTTTGGCGGCGTGGGCCAGAATGATATGTGGCATGGTAAGGGCAATACTTTAAGACAAGCCGGCCGATAACCAATGGCCGGCGAAAAGTTTGCTTTTATATGGTTGGTTTTTGTGTTTTATATTCGTGTTTTGATGAACTCCGGGTTTCTGTATGAGATTGAGAGTTGGGTGACGTGACCTTTTTTGAACACACCTAGCATTGTTTGTCACGGTGGCCAATCATTGTCCTAGTGTGGGCTAATGAATGAGCCATCCTGACTCTCAAATTGTGACGTCCCCGGTGTGGCCGGGGTTTTAGAGGTGAAACCGAGGAGTTTGAGAGTTTCAAAGGACAGAGAGGGAGGACGCCGAGAGAAGAGAGTGCGGCGACCTCAGCTCCACGCAGGCCTTGCACCACCTCTTTTATGCGATCATGAGCCGTGAAGTTTGTAAATAAGTAATGTAAATAAAGTGTACAAATTGCACATCTTAAGTTTGCTTGCAGTTGGCCGTCCTCGGCCCACGAGCCAGCAATCGTACTTTCATCGGATCAATGTTTCGATCATCGTTCATCGGCCGACCGATCCACTTGGAATTTTACTGTCAGGTTCTAGTCCATCTCTTTGGGGGAAGGCGTCCTGCCGGTGACGTTCAGCTGCTGCTTCCTTTGCGTGAACAGCAAAATTTGCGTGGCGACGGCACTCCCGTTCTCGGGCAAGCGCACTTTGACGTTCGAGCTAACACAAGAAAAACACAGCTCCGGTTTCTTATGGAGATTTCGCTATGAGTGTAACTGGATTTCATTTTTTTCTGTTAGGAGACGCCTGTATTCGTACGGTAAGATAGCCATGAATGCGGCCGATGGTGTAAGTTAGGAACGCGCCGTGCCCTTTCTCTTTTCTTCCTTCCCTCAGGCCACGCTTTTAGGCCACTGCCAAATAAAACGCTATGTGGTATTGCGTTCCACAATGTCATCGAGTGAATGACGCGGCCTTCGAGTAATATTACAACACGTACAGACCGCAACAGCCTTGTCTATAGCACTCGAAAGGGGTGCCGCAGGCTGAACCGGCGACGCCTATCGATGGCACCGATGCGACACTGTGTTGAACATACAGCGTGTTGCGGCGGTAATTGTAACACTTAAAAACCTTTTCCTGAGCGAACCGCCGCTCTCTTCGCTCTCAAACTTGCCACGAAGGTCGCAATTTCTTGTCTATTTTGTTTGATACAGGGAGCAACGATGGTACTTACCTGTGTATTCTGAAAAAAAAAATTATTTTCGCCTATGGGAAAATGGTGGCAGTTTGGACGTGCGAGCCCGAAAACCGGGTTTTCAGATCATCTGTTAGCTCATTTCTAAGTGCGTTTTCTGATCGTCTGCTGCACCATTTGGCTCCGTAGGTGAATCCCAAATATGCGCTTCACTCGGCAGGTGGTTCCGTCGTTCCACCATCAACTTGCGCTAGCTCGCACGTCCAAATCAGCCGCCATTTTGCCATAGGCAAAAATCATTTTAGGGGCGAAGCTCCTTAGGGCGTGGGTCTGTCCATCCTCGACGTATGTATGTAGCCACCTCTAGTTCAGTTCTTGGATTGTTTACTAGATGGCGTGGCTACCTCTAGTTTAGTTCTTGGATTGTTTACTAGATGGCGGTACTTGTATATGATGAAAAGATGCGCTTGGATTGTTTACTAGATGGCGGGGAGCGTTGTAATAAAATCCGTTCGCTGTTGGCGCACGCTCGGAGTCGCCCGATGGATAAGGCTGCAGATGTGCGAGCCCGCGAGGCAGAAGCGCTCCGTGAAGCTGCGCGACGCCGCCGCTAAGATCCTGCCGTACGAGAGCGGGAGGCCAAAGCGTGTCGTCTGGCTGCGCGACGACGCCGCCAAGATCCCAGCGCTCGAGAACGAGAGGCCCAAGCGTCACGGCAACGGCGCGAGGACCCTGCCGTACGCGAAGCGGCACGGCTGCGGCGCGAAGAGGATCTCCAAAACGTCAGAGAACGGGAAGCGGCGAGAAAGCGCGCGTATCGGCAGGCAGACCCCGATGCAGTGAGAGCTCGTGAGGCGTCTGCAAAACGCATCAGGAGAGCTCAGCCCCAAGGTGCCGACGCGCGGTTTAAGCGAGACTTTCTAGACGTTACGTTCGGACACAGATGTAGTGGGCGAACTTTCACTGAAGAGTCACGGTTTTACCGATGATTTCCCCTCAGGAGTTTCGCCCACTCATCATCATTCACCCCGTGGATATGCTGTGAATTTTTTTACCTATTATCAGAATACACAGGTAAGTACCATCGTTGCTCCGCGTATCAAACCATATAGACCACAAATTGCGACCTACGTGGCAAGTTTGAGCGAGAACAGAGCGGCGGTTCGCTGAGGAAAATTTTTTAAAGTGTTCCAATTATCGTCGCAACATCCTGTATAATCATGTGTTCATGTGCGCGAGCATGGCTACCCTGATATGATCAGCTTGCCTTTCTCGGTGGTTTTGCCATAGAGTTTCTTGCAATATACATTAGAGATGAATCTGGCGCTAGCGTCGATGCGCCTCACGTAAAGGCCGTCTGTGTCGTTATGGACCGTCATTAGATCACGCCCTCGCCTTAGTTTCATCATTGGCTTGGATTGAAACGTTTTAGGGCCCGCAAATATAAACAAATTGCCACAAAAACGCAAATATTAGTGTGCAATTATACAAGTGTAAAATAAAACAGGCTGTTCTGAAACTCAGGAAAAAAGAAGTTAAGCGTTTTCGCAGGAACGGTTGTGCCTACTATTCTGCAGGTGGTAGTTAAGAACAATGTTAATATTTGGGGGGGGATATTAGAGACTGTAATTTTATTAATTTTGTCATTACTTCAAATAATAGGTTGTTTGAACAGTTAAAAAAGTGTTTTGAGCGTGCCTAGCAAAAGGTCGCATTCGCTTAAACGGGCGCACCGACCGTCACCTAGTTTAACAAGAAAAAAGAAAACGTGGCGCTGAACAGTCGTGAACGATGACAAGATAGAACGGATACAGGTGTCTGTATCTGTCGTATCTTGTCTTCGTCGAAGTACGTTTTGTTTCTTTTTTTCGTCGACTACAAATTCCACGGCAGCATATTACCCGCTCAGTCATACGTCCTTCGACTGCGGCATGACTTATTGTGAGGTGCGATAACGCTCTGCCTGCTGTTCTACCGAACACGACTACTGCAGAACAGGGAGGATTTTGGCTTCCCCGTAGCTCGTAGATGTGTTAACGCATAGCGAAACAAGCAAATCCCCGAAACCGCCTAAGAATCTAATTGTCATCCCAAGCCCAAGCTAAAAAGGGGAGGAGGAGGGTCTTCCCATAAACCCCCACAACAACATGGCTTACAAAGGGCAGTTGCCTCTCTAGTATACATACTAGGAAACTCTATAGATTTGGCCGCCGCTGTTGCAGATGATGCTTCGGCCATCGGGGGCGCTGTTCGCGGCACCGCTCGCGAGGCTTACGCAGAGCGGGTCGCTCGGCGCGCATCGCTGATGCGTCATCGTTCCTGTCGTGCGTCTGGCACGACAAGAACTGGCACGTCATGGTTCTGTCAAACTGCTACGTGTGATGGCGCGTTGGGGGCTGCGAGTTTATGCGCCGGTTTTAGTACTTGGTCGACGGCGGCGAAAGTTGGATTTCCTAGAGCGGCTTCTATGGTGCAAGTGGTTATGCTTTGAGGTGAATGAGCCTTATGAACGAAGAGTGAGCGGAGGGTCGTGCAGGATGATGTTGCGTATCTCGCCTAGCGGGAAAAGAGCGGCTCGAGCACAACATTGTCATATAGACAACTTTATTATAAGATAAAATGAATCAATGCAAGCAATGTAACTGCGATAGAGAGAATATTTAAATGTCTAATCATTCCGTCGACCTTCACAGCCCTTTATCGAAAACCGGTAGTCATCAGGCGGCTTATAAAAAAAATTTCTCCCACCTCCCTTCGCGGGAACCCGTGTGTAGAAGCGACGCTTAGGGGGTTCCGTTGTTGTTTCCGTTAGGTTGATACTCCAATCGCGTGAAACGTGCCGTGAACAACCTGCCGCGGCTATGATGCAACGTGGCGCGGCTATGACGCAACACAATCCAACACACGCAACTTTAATCCAATCCAATCCAAATTCAATCCAATCCAAGCCAAGTCAAGTCAAGCCAAACCAAGCCAAGCCAATCCAATCGAATCCAATCCAATGACCCTCGCGAGAGAGTGTTCGCTATTGGAGAGGAGAGGGGGTGAGCGGCGGAGAGCGCAGCTCGCGCGGCGAGGAGAAAGGGGGAGGGGTGTGGACGGACAACAACAACGCCGTATGGAGGGACAAGGCGAGTGAATGAGATGCAGTCGCATCTAAATGCAGTCGCATCTAAAAGCCAATGGACGCATCCGGCAATTAAAGGTAATTAGGGTGAATCGGAGGAAGATTTACAATTAGGCGATGATACTGCGAATTGCCGAGGGTGGAAAAGAGGATTAGTAATAATACTATTAAATTAGGAGACATCAAAGTAAATAACCGGAACAAAATGAATTAAGAAGACAGGGTTAAATAACAAGAATCGATGCGAGTTAAAATGAGATTAAATTACTTGGACTTCTGAGTGAATCTAGGCAACTTAAAGTTAATAAAGATAAATCAAATTTACCTTACAGATATCAACGTGTGCTAAGATAAAACCAAGCGTATTAAAAATGAATACAAAGCAAATAAATTGTGCGGATTCAACGCAAATAACCGTGAATAAAGCAGTGAATTAAGTTAAATAAAATGAACTACTGAAACCAACTAAATTCAGAGGAACCGAAGTGAATTACAAAGACATAGGAGATGATCGATGCGAATCAAGCGGAATCAGAGTCAAATCATCTGAATCAAAGTAAATAATGGTTCGTCACACAATGAATTAGCGTGTATCAAAGTTAATTAGGCTTAATTAAATTGAATCAACAGCAACCAAACTGAATTGAGATGGTCAAAGCGAATGCGTATAAAAGACAATGCAAATTAAGAAGAATTGATCTGATTAGAATAATCATAATAAACAAATTGGAGGACAAAGTAGTCGATGTTAGATCTTATTGAATGGACAGACGGCAGTACCGACCGAAAACGTCCTACTTAATTAAAAAGTAGACGTAGGAATTGAGGAGGAATCAATTTATTTATTTTGTTTTATTCTCACTCGTTTTCTATTTGCCGTCTTTGTTTTTAAATTACCAAGGTTTGTGTGATTCACTTTTTTTATCCTAATTCGCTATTCATTCCTTGTAGGTCAGTTTGTTTCCTCACAATTCACATTGATTCCTCTTCCTTTGCTGTGTCTACTTTCTAATTACCTCGGACGTTTGTCATTGGAATTGATATCTTGTAATTAAATTATATCTAACATGGAATAATTTGTTCCCCAATTTGTTTCTACTGAATCTTCTCAATTCTGATTATGTCATCCTTATCTGCTTTGTGTTTCCCACGGATTTACTTCTGCCGATCTCAATTCGCTGTGGTTACTGATGATTTAATTTATGTCAACGTAATTCACTTTGATAAACGTTAATCCATTCAGTGACCGACCTATAATTTACTTTGATTCAGGTGATTTGACTCTGATTCCGCTTGATTCGCATTGATTCCTCTCCATCTCCTTTGTCTTTGTAATTCACTTCTGTTCCTGTAAATTTAGTTGGGTTCATGTTAATTCATTTTATCTAACTTAGTTCACTGCTTTATTCCCGGTTAGTTGCATTGAATTCTCAAAATTTAAGTTGCTTCGTATACATTGTTATTACGCCTCGTTTTATCTTAGCACACCTTAACATCCGTAAGTTAAATTTGATTCATCTTTATTAACTTGAAGTTACCTACATTCACTCAGAAATCTACCTAATTTAATCCCTTTTTAACTAGCCTTAAACCTTGTTATTTCCCCTGTCTTCTTAATTCACTTTTGTTCGGGTTATTTACTTTGATGTCTTCTAATTTAAAAGTATTATTTCTAATGCCCTTTGCCACCCTCCTCAATACGCAGTATCATCGCCTAATTTTAAATCTTCCTCCGATTCACCCTAATTGCCTTTAATTGCTAGGAGGCGTCCATTGTTTTTTTTACCGCCTGATGACTACCGGCTTTCGATCAGGGGCTGTGAAAGTCGACGGAATGACTAGAAATTTAAATATTCTCTCTATCTCAGTTAAATTGCTTACATTGATTCATTTTATCATATAATAAAGTTATCAATGTGACAATGTTGCGCTCGAGCAGGTCTTTTCCCTCTAGGCGAGATACGCAACATCATCCTGCACGACCTTCCCCTCACTCTACGTTCATAACGCTGATTGACCTCAAAGCATCACCACTTGAAGCATAGAAGCCACTCTAGGAAATCCAACTGTCGCCGCCGTCGACCAACCACCAAAACCGGCGCATAAACTCGCAGCCCCCAACGCGCCATTACACGTACCAGTTTGACAGAGCCATGACGCGGCAGTTCTTTCCGAGCGCAGACGCACGACAGGAACAATGACGCAGCAGCGACGCGCGCCGAGCGACCCGCTCTCCGTGAGCCTCGCGAGCGGTGCCGCGAACAGCGCTCCCGATTGCCGAAGCAACCTCTGCAACAGTGGCGGCCAAAACCACCGACAAAGGCAAGCTGAGATGTCAGGGTGGCCGCACGCGCACATGCACGCTATCTTGAACCCGGTTTCGCATCGGTGCCACAGATAGGTTTCGCCGGAGCAGCGCGCGGCACCCCGATCGACCGCTATAGGCACGTTGCACCAGGCAGAGGCCGCTGTGAGCGCAGCACTTTTCCTACTAAAGTTGTCTGTAGCGCGCGCTAGGGCATCGGTAAAGGAGTGGCGATTCCTCGACCCGTTATCACCCACTGCCTGCAGCCTACCGTGCGACGATCTTTGGGGTTGACACTGAGACATGGTGTAAAGAGAGACGGCCGTGATGAATGCATCGGTTCCTTCCTGCCATTCATATTATCTGCAAACTGACTGCTCGGCTACAACATCAACAGCTGACGTATTTTCACCTATGCCACTTCAACTGTTCGTTTTTCGCGGCCTTGTTATCATGACGTTACCTTAGATACCTTCTTTTTGTAGGCGCCCGTGCGTGCAGTCGTGATAATCCCTGCGGTTGTTGTGTAAGACAGAAGACAGGGCGCCCACACTTACGTAATATGAATGCTACGAACCGAGTCCGTGATATGCGTGGCCTCTTTCCTACAAGAAATGACCCCCCGAAACAAAAGGATATAGAAAACGGCGCTGCTGCTTGTGAGGCAAATATCAACGCAACGTGCCTACAGACGTGCTGTTGCGGTCTGTACGCTTTCAGCTCCACTTTGGCAAAATATTTATGACAAGGGAACAACATGGCTGTAATCATTCCCAGATGCTCTACTAACACATCGGAAAAGTAACCAGAACAGGGCCCGAGGTCGTTCGTTGTCACTCGCGATATTTCTTTCCTAGATAAGCACAACCACTGAGCTAAGCGGAATGTAGAAAGGTTTCTAGGCGTATCAAGGTGGCGACCTGAGCTAGTTGGTGCACTTGCGTCTTAGGGAACAGCGAAAAATATTAGGGACACAAAGAAAGAAGTGAACAGGACAGGCGCTTGCCCTGTTCGCTTCTTTCTTTGTGTCCTTGTTGCTTCGAGTTGTTCCCTAAGTTTCATTAGAGGCGTTGATATACCCCGCCACGCCACTACCTGACCAAAAAATATCACATTGCCATTCATAGAAATAATGAATATAATTGAGCTAGAAGGACGACTCACATTAAAAAGTCATGGGTCTTGCAAGCACCTTGCCGCTGCTGGGCTTAGACCGCAGGTAGTTCTCACCAAAGCCTGCCATTCCATGGCACAGGTCACCACTCGTCTTGAATCTAACTTATGCTCAAATGACGGTTATGCTCTTTTGTTGTACCCCTCGGATACTAAGGCCAAAACGCGGGGTTCTTTCAGCAGTTGTTCAAAACACCCGCCGCGGTGGCTCAGTGGCTAAGGCGTTGCGCTGCTGAGCACGAGGTCGCGGGTTCGATTCCCGGCCGCGGCGGCCGCTTTTCTGATGGAGGCGAAAAGCAAAAACGCCCGTGTGTGCGAGATTTCGGCACACGATAAAGATCCCCAGGTGGTCAAAATTAATCCGGAGCCCTCCACTACGGCGCGCCTCATCGCCTGCGTTGCGTCGGCGCGTTAAACCCCACAATCAATCAATCAATCAGTTGTTCAAAACAATTACAGGAATGGGCGAAGCAAACCATCAGATTGCACTGGTTACGTAAATGTATTGGGGTCTTGTACAACTGACGGGATTACCATATATCGCCTGTAGAACACAGGCGTGATGCATAACCAGTAATGGTTATTACAATATTATCTGCCGGTAGATACATCAAGGTTGTTGATCTTTTTACCCCAGTCGCAGTCACAAATTCAAAATTGAACTACTGAATTATTTCCATAAGTATAGTCTCTGGTGCTGACAGAGCGCGGTATAGAGCCCTATATGTCAAAGCGAGAAGCAGATCAGTTGAATTTCTCAGACCTTGCTCCGCCGCCGGTGTTTTCCTAGCTTATTCCATAGACAGAATCATAGTTTCTGGCCACGTTGGATTACCTACAGCATCGTTTAGTGCAGAACTGTGGCAGTGAATATGGCTTGAGTTGTGGCACCTTCTAGTTCGCTAACGTTGGTAGGTCTTCGGCAGGCGAGACCTTTTTGTAACCTTCATAGTATTCTTCAAAAGTTGACATTTTGGCTTGTTCTCTTCCTTTCTTCTTGGTACCCTAATTCCTCACTGCCACTCTTCGCAAGATCGGTTATGGTCGTTTCCGGATGCCGAGGGAATTCACTTTCTGCTATTGTTACCGCCGACATGACTTTCCTTTCACCACCTTTGAAAGCACGTTTTTCTCGATTGTTTCACGGAATAATAACGATTGCTATCTGAAAATTCAAGTATATTTGTTGATGACATAATAGTTAAGTGTTGACTGTTATCCATACGTCGCTGGTCATCTGTTATGGATCCGAACGTTCGTAGTAAATGACGTTCACAATTTTATAATTATTTTTTCTTTTAGAAGTTCTCCATTTGTCGTATTAAACTATGTGGTCAATCTTGAATTATTTCGTCCAATTTGAATTTTATCACGGTTATGGTTGCCGTATATGATTCTGCGCTTTGCATTCCTTGGGTCGGATGGCCGGCTATAATGATGTCTTCAACTTCCTGATCTATAGCTCTCAGGCGCGTTTCATGGTAGGTTAGCATTTCAGTGTAAGGAACCATGTTGTTGCGAGAAGGGAATGGTACCTAAAGATGCAGCTCTATTTATTCGTAAGTGGGAGATCGTGAGGCGGCGGAAGTCGTTTCGTCGTATATTTATATCCTCCATATTGTCGCTGGGTCTCGCTGCGTTTTCGGCATATCCCTAAAAGGACACTGAAGTGATTTGTAAACAATGCGGGATTACGAGCGCAAACTGTAGTCCGGTGTCCCTAGGCCCTGTTGCGACCACTCTGTGCGCGTTTACGCGAATTTATTTAGTAGGAAAATCAATTCGAAAATGCTGTCCTCTCTTTCCGCTCGCCCATTTTCTGTGGCGTTTTCGTGCGACGTCAGCAGGAGAGGAGCCGACAATTGGCTGCGCTACTGCACGGCTCGCCGACCTTCCGCGACCGAGTCAGTCGGCCCACCGTTTAGTCCGCCGGCCGACAACGGGTCGTCGCAATTCGCACGATCAGTTTAAATTAAGCCACAACACGTTTGGAAATGGAAGAATGCGCCTTTATTTACTTCGTTAGTTTGTACACTGTATCTAGCTCCAAGTCAAGGTCGCTTCACACAAGCGCTGCACAAGCGCACATGCGACGCTTCGCTGACTTTTACGCTAGTAGGAAAATATAAGGCCTCTTGAAGGGGGAGAAGAGTGAGCGAAGTCAATATAGGTACTAAGGAAATAAAATCAACTGATATTTTTACCGTACAGCGTAAAACTAGGGTGCGGGAAGCACTTTTTTGCGCTGGGCGAACAAGCAGAGCGGTCAGCACCCCGACTACACATCTGCGAACGCGTTCCCGTCTACGAAATGCAATTGCTAGACGTGAGCTATGGTGGAAACTCGGGGGACGCTTACTGCACGAGCGCAATACAACAAATAGTTACCTAAGCTGCTTGAAATACTAAAACTAAATAAAAGTGTAAACTGGTTATACATTATATACCTTATCTTTTCCATCGCCGCCAGCGGCCCCCTGTGGCCTAGTCGTCTGGGGTGCTAGGTAAGTCATTGTAAGTGTTTTGCCAGTCACAAGTTCGAATCGCCGCGGGTACATGCTTTTTTTTATGAGTTAACTTTTTTGTTTTTCGCCGATGTTTTCTATACTGAGTTCACCTTTTTTTGGGCCGCAACGTTCATTGCTAAACGAACTAGTCCACAGACCTCGCGCAGGCTGGCACTGCCCGCGCTAGCGAGTTCTCGTTGGCGTGCTGTTGCCATAAGCTCCGACTGCTTGCGGGCAGTGGGCACAGGCCAGAATCAACAGACCCTTGGCCTGGTGCGAACACGCTTTTTACGATACAGGCATGAGCGAGGCAAGCTCCAAATATGGGGGAAAAGCGCATGCATTTGAGCGTCTGCGGGGACGCGGAGGGCGTTCATGCACTGCGTAGGCCTCAGATAGCGAATGCTACGATTCCAAGCCGTCCTGGGAGGCTTATCTTATGCATTTTACAGCCGACAACATGGCAGAAGCGCGGTACTACGATAACTGGGATATTGAGAATGCCCATCCAACGACGCCATCGAATGTCAAACATGTTGTTTTACAGACCGAAACCGAACCCGAAACTTGTTTGATTGCTAACCTTGGGCATCGTCCAATCACGGCGCCCCCTCCTCCCAACGTCACAGCTTAGTTTGTGCGGCCGCCGCAAACCGCGCATGGTAGTTTTTTCTTCTTTCGCGCTTTGTAAAATAATTACCAATTTGTCAACCGGATAAACGATGAAAAGTGTGCTAATTTGAGCCAGTCTACACAGTGCAAGCAAAAACGGGAGCTTGACAAATTCACTTCAGTGTCCCTTTAATACTATTCAAGTTAAGAAATAAAATCTCGGCCAAGACCCGCTCGTTAGTAGTGTCGTCTCACTTGCGGCAATCAATCGGTAGACAAGCTTTAGCAGCTCACTGTATAATTGTTGCAATCAGAAGCAGTTGGCCCCTAATTGGTATACCTAACGCACTGCTTGTTACGACATTGGTTATTTCTTCGAGCTAGCGACCAGTCGCTTGTCGCTGTACCATAGAATCTCCGCCATGCACCTCCAGTCGTCGTTCCTCGCTCGTCCTTTTTCAGCACTTCCTCCGCTGAAGCCTCACTTCCCACGTGGTGCTAACAAAATATCAACAAACAAATCCGAAGGATTGGTTCGCGGCGTTGCTCCAATCCCTCCTTGTGAGGGTATGTCTAACCTATTACGAAATAATGCTATTTACCAGGCAACTAGAGATCCTTTAACCGGTTTATAAGATTTGAGCCGAGCCGCATCGTCGACCTTAGGCTCCTAAAGTAGCCTTGGTGCGCTGTAGTAACCGTGGCTGACCACATTGTAGCCGAGTTGGCCAATACGTGGTAGGCAAGTCGGCCAACACCTTGGCCGAAATACCAAAGCAGAATCTTCTCACACGGCGTCTCGGTTGTGAGTTTGGGGCACGCACCTCCAAGCGATGCCTGGGATCACATCCCCCCCTTGGGCGTCGAAGGTTGTATGGTATGGATGCCATTAGTTGCTGTGTTGTTTTACTGAAGCGAATAGGTTGGCGGGAATCCGCCGCTTTCGTTGGTGTCCTTATATGTCCGTATTACGGTTGTCGTCTTGTACGTGCGGGGGGGGAGGTGTGCAGCAACTTCGTCGGAGCTCGTCTAAAGAAAATTTGAATTGAGCAAGAATATGAGCTGTTTTCGGCGAAACCAATTGTGTACGCCAACAGGGTACATCCTAGGATGTCTTTTCATGTATTATTTGCAACGCCGAAGGACGTAAACACCATGTCCTTGAAGGGTTTGTGGACGCTTTCCCTTACGCCCTTTGTCTGGGGTAGTGCTCATTTGTATTTCGTGTGTCTTGTTTGCTTCAGCGAAGCATTTCTTGGATCAGATAGGCGGGAAACGCCATTTCCTGTTGCGATAATACGACGTCAAGGGACTATGGTGTCTCTAAATTTGTTGTATCAAGACCTACGCGGCTTATTGGACAATCTTCTTGAAAAGAGCGGCCATTTCTGCGTACCATGTCAGGAGGGGAGAACCGACAATTTTTGCTTTTTTGCCAGATTGTGGCGTAAGGAATGGGCCATGGAAGTCCGTTCCAATCTGTTCAGATGTTCTTGATGATGCGCTAATGCACTGTTGGAATCTAGACGGCTGCATTGGCCACGTTTTGAGCTACTCGTAATCGTGGCATCTCCTGGCGCAGTGGTTGTTACGGGGCATGTAAGTCGAGGTAGGAAGAATTTTGTTCCCTTTATTTGGTAAGAAAAGGCTAAGTTTTCTTCGATTCATGTGCACAATTTCTGTTGCAGCCGAGACACTGCGCTTGGCAAGTAAGCTCTCGTCACTCTGGACGGTAGGGTGGGATTTCACATTCCCATCTTGAGGAAGTGACATGGCCTTCCACCGTCCTTCCAGCCACCCGTGGTTCGCGAATTAGTTTCCGCGTCATAGGTGGGTCGGCTGAGGAACCTATCTAGCTTGCTGCAAACGAATAAGAGCCCCGTTGACAATCGAAATATCTACCCGCAGAGTCGTGCCATCGGAGTGGTTAACTAGCATGAGCCAGGGTTGCTTATTAAAGACGATAGCCTTTCTTGGGCTACTTAAACACAGAAATTTTAGTATGTTTGTACATCTGTTTGTCTGTCCATGTCCTCCACGATCGGCTGCCGGCGGCGCACAGTTGCTCCGGCCGTCGCATTCGGCGCGGAGCCAGGCGGAGAGGTGTATTTTGCTAACTCCCATTCCCGCCGCGAGGTGGCGGCCTTAGCCTAAGGCTGTAGAGGCCGTAGAGGTGACGAAGAGGCGACTGGGTGGTTGTGGAAGAAAAGTAGGGAAGGGATGGGTACGCAGGCGGAGTAATCATACGGATTAGAATTTATAAAAGCGAGGGGAGAAAAAAGGGGGCGGAGCGATGAGTTTAAAAGAGAAAAAAAGGGAGAGATGGAGGGTGGACGCAAATCTGTAGGTTAGCTGGGAGTAGAGCAAGTAAGCGTAATAAAACAGGCAAGTCGGTTGCTGGCAACCGACGCCCCGATTTAAAAGGGAAGCCACTAATCACCATCGTCATCATGAAGAAACGCGCGTCTGGCCGACACAGCCTGCGCTTTCAGTTGTAAATCAGCCTTCGTTGTCGCGACTTCCTGCCAGAAAGCTCTCAATATGTGGTTTATGCATTTTTACTTCATCTTACAGTACAAAGTTGTTTAACGTACGTTGTTTAACCCCGACGATTGCCTTTGCACGCAGCTGTAGTGGTCGTTTGTTTGAAAGGCGAACGCCATAGCCCAGGGGTCTGTCATCTCGGGCATGGTGAATGCCAGCGTGCTGAATGCTTTTTTCGCTGTTACAGCATTTTCGCGGGATATCGCAGCGCGAAAATATGCTTTTTTATGCCTTTTAAGTTGTTTGGAACGCTATAGGTGTCCGTTGTGTGTGTGTGTGTGTGTGTGTGTGTGTGTGTGTGTGTGTGTGTGTGTGTGTGTGTGCGTGTGTGTGTGTGTGTGTGTGTGCGTGTGTGTGTGCGTGTGTGTGTGTGTGTGTGCGTGTGTGTGTGTGTGTGCGCGCGCGTGTGTGTGTGTGTGTGTGCGTGTGTGCGTGTGTGTGTGTGTGTGTGTGTGTGTGTGTGTGTGTGTGTGTGTGTGTGTGTGTGTGTGCGTGCGTGTGCGTGTGTGCGTGCGTGCGTGCGAGTGCACGTGAGCGAAAACAGCGTAATACCGATAAGCTCTCGTGTATTGTTTATAGGCACGCGACTACGATAGTCAAATAATCTGTTAGGCTTCCAAGGGTACGACTCAATCTTTTTTTGTGTTTTGTTTTAATACCCTTATGGGTTTCAATTACCTACTGCAATCTCGCTACTAAATTATTTGCCGTCAGTGAAAAAGTCACTGTTTTCCGCGAAGCGTTTCACACCGCTATTGACTCTACATGTGCATTTTTTCGAAAGACTGTTTCTGAATTTCTACATTTGCTGGGGCATCATTCTGCACATAATTTGTTGGCATGACATATTAAGAGCATTATTTGTTTCAGTGAGCAGTTAAGGTGATAACTAATATCTGTATGTAAGTAAGTTGTTAGGGATATTAGTGAATAAACACATCAAGTGGAGAACTGCCAATCGTAACTCGCTAAAGATTGTTATGACATTAGAACACGTCCATTTATGGTAGACTAGAAGTCTCTCTGTGCATTTGTATATGCAAGCATGCATGCCAATAAACAGCACCAGCACGTTTACCCTGCCTATTGCGGAAGGCATACAGATAGCCATGTGGACAGTAAACAGTTGTGATGTTGAAGAATACCACGTCTATGTTAATAGTATCGCGGTAAAAGTTGTGCCAAACGTTTGAAGTAGTGTTGCCATGTCATCTACTTCATCTGTCGAAGACCGCACGTTTAAGGGTGAAAAAATGAAACGACATAGGGGGTATTTTCGTGTTTACTTACGGTTGGATTTCGGTAGGTTCAATTCCCATCATTTGGTTTTTGCTAGGGAATGTTCCGTGCGTTCCAAACAACATGTACGAGATTTTGAGAAATAAAACAGGAAAACGTGTTGTGTTTTGGAACCATGCGTGCCAACAAAAAAGAATACCTTTGTGCAACGAATTCACTTATGCGTCGCCCCGGGCATAGTCTACGCTGGAAATTCAAAGGCACCAGTAACTACCCTAATGGCACCAGTAAGTATTCTACCTTTCTCCTGCAATGGTGTGCGGTAACTTGTTTATAATTAAAGGTCGCACACAGACTGCGAAGGCCGAGTTTTCGTCCTCCGCGCATGCCCGCGCGAGGGAAAGCGAGCTTAGGCTACGCGCGCCGCGGTGCGGCGAAAAACGCGGCCACGCCCCCTTTGCAACTTACGCTCTCTCCTGGCGATTGGGACGGCCGGAGCAACAGCGCGCCGCCGGTGCCGATCGCGGAGGCCACGGTCTGTCTGTCTGGGACTCGATTCATCCACCCGGCCAAAGTAAAATGTATACGGCGCAATAGTCTTATATACTCACAGCCAAATGTGAGCGGCTAAGCCCGGGTTACATTCATTTATTTATTTATTTTATTTACAAATACTACAGGCCCTATTCGGGCCCATGCAGGAGTGGGTACATACATAGTACAGATACATTAATTACAACTACCGCTAACATATATTTGATTAGAAAAAAAATCTGCTTCGCAATTAGGAACACGACAGTAATACAGCAGTAATAAAATGTGCACACACATCAATGCAACACAATACACAAGAGTAATATAACAGTAATAAACATGTACACACAGCGATGGAATACACAAAGAACTTACGTACTACACATAAAATGAAAAACGAATGCAGGAAGCAGCTGCCTTCATTGCGGCAAAAAAAAACAAAAAAATTTATTGGTCAAAGGAAAGGTTGTTTGCAAGCTGAATGAACGATTCTGTTGTATTAACGTTAACTACTTCTTCGGGTAATTTATTCCATAGTGAAATTGCATGCGGAAAAAGAGAATATTGGTGTACGTTAATGTTACTAAATGGTTGCCTAACTGTTTTGCGGTGGTTTGTACGATCAGGCCGCATGGGGGGCTCAGTTAAGTAACTTTCACGAGGTATTTTGTAGTGACCGTGGTACAACTGATATAAAAACTTAATACGAGACACAGTTCTGCGATGAGCTAGTTTTTTATTTTGCCCTGTCGCGAAGAACGGACACGCTGGAAAAACGCGAGTATGTGGAGTATATAAACCGCAAGGCTAATTTATGTACTCTTTCTATTTTTTTGATTAAGCATTTTTGATGCGGGTTCCATATCAGATCCGCATATTCTAATTTTGGTCTGACGAGAGCTTTGTACGCTGTTAACTTAACGGCCGATGATGTACGACGCAATTTTCATTTCAAAAATGCCGGCTTTTTTAGCGCATTGCTGCAAACGTTTTCTATATGGGGTTCCCAACTTAAATTGCTTGCGAGTGTAACACCTAAATACTTCACTCGCTGGGTTTTACTGATGTAAGCATTATTAGTAGTATAAGAAAATTCCAAGGGTTCTTTTTTGTTGGTAAATGTAATAGCCGCCGCCTTAGAAGTATTAAGCTTCAAGCCCCATGTTTCACACCATACACTTATTGAGTGCAACGCATCATTGAGTCTTATTTGATCGGAGTGTTCAGTTACATTGGCATAAACAGCACAATCGTCCGCAAACAGCCGGATCTTCACAGGCGATTGAACAGATAAATAGATATCATTTATATAGACTAAGAACATTAAAGGACCGAGCACTGATCCTTGTGGCACTCCTGAGTGCATATCCAATGTATCGGAAACGCAGTCAATCACAGCCACGTATTGTTTTCGTGAGGACAAGTAACATGCTATCCAACGGACAATATTGCGCTCAATGCTCATAGAGAAAAATTTGGTTATTAAGTCAGCATGCGGAACTACATCAAACGCTTTGGAAAAGTCCAAAAACAGTGCGTCAATTTGACCCCTCATATTCAGTGTATTTACAAAATCATCCGTTATCTCAGCTGTGTTGTGGTGGATAAACAAGCCCTAAAGCCATGCTGATGTGCATGAAGTAAATGATTATTCTCTAGATGTGTCATAATTGCCTTAAATAAAATATGCTCGAGCAGTTTACAAGTTGTGGATGTCAAGGACACTAGCCTGTAATTATTTAATTCTAAAGGGGACTCAGACTTGTGAATCGGAACTATCCTTGCAGCGCGCCAGTCATCGGGTAGCACACAGGTTTCTAATGATATTTTATATATGACATATAAGTACTCTGCCACCCAGGTTGCGTATCTGTTGAGAAAAACATTACACATTTTGTCCGGACCTGATGACTTTTTGATGTCTAGATTAGGCAAAAGACTAAGAATACCGTTTTTGCTTAAATTTACTTGGGGCATCGGGTTACGAAGCGTGTAAGGATTGAAGTGTGCGTGCGATGCATTCATAGTAAAAACTGACTGAAAGAACGCGTTGAATTCATTGGCAATGGTAAAAGGATCGTCAATGCTTACGCCAGATGTTCTGATCTCTGTGATGCCACTTTTATCTTTCGATAAATATTGCCAGAATTTCTTCGGTTGTTCCGACATGAAAGAAGTCAATGTACAAGAAAAGAACTGGTCTCTTGCAGCACGGACTTTATATTTAAAATTGCGTACCATACATTGAAGTTGTTTCATGTCGCCACGTTTCCGAGAGCGTTTTATCGTGCGTTTCAGGTATATCAGATCACGATTCATCCACGGGTACTCCCTGTTGATGCGCTTTTTCTTTAAAGGCACGTAGGTGCTTTCACAATGAATGACCATGTCCTTAAACTTTAACCACAGCTCATTAACGTCATTTCTGCCATTAAAGGAAGGGAAAAAAATCCATATAGCTAATAACTGCATCGTCATCCGCATGCGTATAGTCTCTTACAAATGTCTCAGAAGGTTTAAGATACGATCGCAAACCCGAAATAGGACACTCAAGAAGAAGTAACTGATGATCAGATATCCCATCCTTAACGCTGACGGAGCAATCTGGAAGCGAGCTACTAGCAAACACAAGGCCAAGTAGAGCAGAGCTGGAAATTCTTGTAGCATCGGAAACCAATTTGGTTAATGAAAACGTAAATACAGTTAGTAGTAATGATTCACTATTTTTGATATATTTTCCGTCATGAGAAAGGCTGCACCAGTTAATTACGGGAAGGTTAAAATCACCTGTTATAAGGATGTTTGAACGCGACTTTGTATTTTGCAACAGATAATCATATAATGAATCTAAGTATTCCGGGGGAGCATTTGGAGGCCGATAGATACCTCCTAATATTATAGTTTTTCCAAAAAACTTTAATTTGCACCAAATGCTTTCGTGATCATCGATGCCATTTAAGCGTGTGAATTTAATGTTATTTTTAATTGCGATTGCAACTCCGCCGCCCCTTGATCCCCTGTCCCTACGAATAAGCGTATACGAAGGGGGAATTATTTCTGAATTTTGCACATCGGAATGCAGCCAGGTTTCAGTGATCACTAGGACATGTGGTTGATAAGTCAGAATTATATCTTCAAGGTTCTGTATCTTATTCAGCACACTGCGTGCGTTTAACGAAACAAGTCGGAGCGTCTTGACGGATTCTCGTCATTTCTTATCGCGCTTACGCGTGTTTGCACGTGTGGACCGCTGAGACGACAGTTCGGGTTCCGCCGGCGCAGTGGATTTCGACACCTCCACTCTGCAATTGCGCGTCGCGTCCCATACGTACACCCTGTCATCAACTTTGAGCTTATCGTAACGAAGCGAAACCTTAGAACCACTGCTCTTTTCTTCAGCCGCGGAACGCCATAATTTTGCACGAATATCCCGAACGTTTTTTGAAAATTCCTCCGATATTGCTATTGTTCTGCCCTTTAGTTTGAAGCAGGAAGACATAACCTTTGTTTTGTCGACGTAGTTGAAAAATCTTAAAATGATGGGACGATGTCGCTCTGCGTGTTTTAGGCCAATTCGGTGAATACGCTCTATTGAGTTTACTTCAACACCTAGAATCTTTTTGAAAATTTCTTCGTTAACTTTCCGCTCCAGTTCTTCTGAGTCCTCATCTCGATCTTCTTTTACGCCATATACTACAATGTTGTTGCGACGACTTCTATTTCCGAGGTCATCTACCTTTGCGACTAACTCAAGAACTAGTTTCCTCGTGTTATTGCAAGCTTCGTCCACTTTCTCCAACCTTTGCTCACATTTCTCAATTCGACACAGTTCTTGCTCAATATTAGTAATCCTTGTTTGAATATCTGCGACTGCCGATTCAATCTGTTTCAAATTATTTGTCAGCAAAGCCAGAGTCTTGTTTGTCTTTGTTTGCTCTTTCAAAATTTTCCTAAGTATTTGACTGTTTAACTGCGTCTCAGACTCTGAATCAGAAGAAGAGGAGGGACCAGGATTCAGCTCTATGTCTCCAGATGTCAGTAGCAATAACCTGATCACATGCAAACAGTCACACAATAGACCGAGCAAACACTGTGGGCTTGGCAACACCGTCAATGTGACTGAGTCGTCTCTAATAGAGGAAGTTGAATATTTCTCACCAACCTGGACAAAAAGAATCGGGATCAGCATCCGTCTGCAAGCGGTGTCACCAAACCCACTGAAACAGTCTTGCCAGGGCGTCCACTATTTATGCCCGAATTGGTCGCTATCCGATGATGTCACCGAGATGATACGCTGATACGCTTGATGCACGTGGTGCGCAGTTTCTTGAAGCAGCCGTGGCGGGGGCGTGATGACCAAGTCAGCCGGCGCATGCTCACTAGAAACCCTTTCGAACATTGGGACAGTTGATCCCACGACAAAATGCGCCCTATAGGCGATCTCGAGAAAAAGAATCGGGATCAGCATCCGTCTGCAAGCGGTGTCACCAAGCCCAAGCGGCAACTTAGTTTTACAAGAACAAATATAAGACAGTAAATTAGTACACAACGGATATTTACAGTGTTTCTTTATTAAAAACCTCCTGAATGCTTGGTTTTTTAATACCAAATGATATTCTACACCTACTGCAGAAAACAGTCGCCTGCTGTTGCCCGCGCCACCTGAGAAATGAGAAATGAGATATGAGAAATCACGCGGCAACAGCAAAGGGAGGTTCCACTAGCTAGGTTCACGTTCTGCTTGGAACACACGTGGAGCAGGGCAATGCGGTTCAATAAACCTTGAAGTCGGCCGCCTCGATTGCCCCGCGTCTTCGCCGTACTGTTACGTTGCCATCGGAGAACCCGACCTGTAGCAGTGGAACGCAGTAAATTCAAATCGCCTTGAGCAAATCTTTATTGTGTTTACCTTGGAAGGGGCGCGACAGTACAGGAACAGCATGAGAGGTGAGCGGGAAAGCGAAGGGGCCATTTCCTTGGCAAATGCCTGCCAAGACGACATTTTTGACGACGTCTTTTGACGACATTTGCAACCAAAGGAGCAAACAGACGGCCAATTTTTACGGTTCGCGACATTTAACATGCACTAAGTGTGAAGAGATTGCCTACTGCTCTGTGTATGAGCCTACTTTTTGCACTGGTACTTTGTCCGCAATGACTAGCTGCAGAAGGCCGTGCGAAATAGGTTTGCCGAGGCTAAAGGCGGGCGCCTCAGGCGGCAGACATCAGCGCCGTAAGTGTTGCGGTTATCGCCGCGGAGATGGCAGCTGAGAAATTCCCAGTGCTTGCTGGAATTCTCTCGCGTAATGCCCCTACCACATGGACGCGAAATCACGCGTCGCGCGAGCGTCCGTGCCGTTCGGCGGCACCTCCCGGACACGCAGGAGAGGACGAGCAACCACATAATACAGGTGAAGTGCCGCGTAAGCCTATGTCGACCTGCGTTGCTGTACACCTTTGTATGAATCCTGCGGTCCTGGTCAAGTTATTTGTTATCGTTTATGAGAAGTTATGTTTTCCTGTTTAACTGCAGCTATCAGTTATCTACATCAGCATAATAAACCACATTACAATAAAATGCACAACAGGGCTAAATTAAGTATCAAGGCAAGAAGTTGCACGAAGCGCGTTTTTGTTTATAATGCCGTAATTTATGTTGAGATTTCAGGCAATGGCTTTAAATACATTTCGCAGAATTTCAAAATTGTCCGGCAATAATATTTGCGATGCATCTTAAGGGAGCCATGAAGAGAAAACACAAGTTTGGTTCATTCGAAAGATTGCCTCGTTAGAACCATAACGACACCACTTAAAACGCAAACTTCGCTCAAATAAGCTACATCATTAGAAAAAAAGGAAATGACCATGCGACCCACCAGCTCATTTTCCGCAACAGAACCTGTGATGCCACTTGGGAATGCTCTGCGATTGGCGGAGGCCGGCAAAATCAAACGCATGTTAGGCAGGGCTTACAGTTTGCATAGCGAGCTAAATGCCCGTGAAACATACTGCACATTCTTTTTATGACAAAGAACGGTGGAGTAAACGGTTGAAGGTCCGAACGAACATGCAAGCGTGTGCGCCAATGCATACGAAACTAGCGCCGGCCGAGCTCGACATCTCGCCGTCGCGCAGACGAATTTTTGGGTTCGAGGCTCTTCGGGGCCAACGAACCGTTCCAGCACGCACAGCTGCGACCTTGCTTCGTATCGTAATCCCTTCACAGGAGGTTGGCCGTCATATCGCCAACCAGCAAAGGTAAAAATAGAAACGAGGGGAGTAAGGAACAGCAAGAAGCGACGAGAAAGTGCCAGTCGTCGCGTAAGTTTCGAATGGTGTTGGGTTGCTGCTGTCGTTACGAGCTCGTTTCCAGTTTACAACCACTGAAAACTTCAGTTTGTTCGAGTACTTTACAATGAAATTTCGTTGCTGCGTTTTGAAATGCCCATGTAGTACGGGCAAATCGTCGAGGGAGTGCGACATCCCCACCCGTGAGGAGATCTCCTTTCATGTGCTGCCCAACGACGAACCTAGGCGAAGCAAGTGGCTACGTTTTGTGAACTTTGCAAACGGAGGAGAAAGAGAGCTAAAGGAAGTACGAGTGTGCTCGCTTCATTTCCGAGGAAGTGATTACGGCAGGGACCCTTACGTTAGCTCACTCCTGCGACATGCTGGCGCTCGTCGCCGACTTCGTCAAATCGCTCTGACCTTGGGGAAAAAAATGCCGTAAACACCGCGCATTGACCCTCGTATCTTTCTGGTCGAAGCAGAGAGCTCGCGTGAACGGCTTTCCATACACGACACCAGCCAACTGGCATAAGTGATACTGCTACTGAAATTGAACTATTATTAACCGTAATCAAAATACGGCACATACGTACCAGTCTATATTCGTCCGTCGCGACGGGGCTGACGAGGCAGCGGTGCCGACGGCTGGGCGTTCGTCTGTTGTGGCTATCGCGGAATGGTCGCTTTCCCGTCCACCGCGTATCCCACAACTCTTGCCGCTCGTGCACTTGGAAGCATTGAGCGTTTTAGTGGTGTGAGGTTGTTAAATGCAAGCCCGAGCTCCTCGGCGAGAGTTTTGTTCTCCGGATCAGGCGATTCCATGACCAGGGCTGCGGGTGCACTAGGTTTTACTAGTATTTTTAAAATGGCCGCCGTCTCAATCGACTCCCGCGTGTGGGTGCTATATGGAGTCGACATACTAAGTATCTGTTTCATGGACCGGCTCTATGACGCCATTGTACACGTCACGGAATGTTCAATTTTAGCGGGAGATTTAAAATTTTGGCTTAAATTGCCTTATTTCTCAGTGAATAAAGCATCATTTGCTTCCGGGAAAGCGCTTGGGGTACTATGAAACACCTAATCTTTCGAATAAAACAAACTTTTGTTTTCTCTTCATGGCTCCTTTAATGCATTGTTAAGCATGCTTGCCGGCCAAATTTTGAAATGCTGCGAAATGTATTCGAAGTCATCGCCGCCAAATCTCAACAAAAATTGCAGCATTATAAACAAAAACAGGCTTCGCCCAACTTTTTTTCTTGATACCTAATTTAGCCCTAATAATATGTACCGACTGCATCTTTATGAATTTAAATCACGGAGCAAAACAAAGTTCTTCGCTGACATCTACGGAGGTTAAAGTCGAACGTCACATGCATGTTTAAAGGCGAGGTAGAAGAAAACCTGGTAATAAAAACAACTGATCAAATCCTCACAGCAAAAACAAAAAACCCAGGGGAGGTTTTGCCATGACTCGAACATAGACCTTCAAAACAGAAGCCGCCCCTCGGCTGTTACCCCAGGGAATAGAAAGAGGGCCACAATTCAGCATACTAACCTATTTCGTCCTTCAATTTCTTTGGGCATGTCTAGTTTTGGCCGTATATGCAACATTCTGAGTATGACAACGCGTTTTTGTGAGGCGCCGATTTTTCAGACGAGGACGATTGCACTCGTACTACACGTTAGGCACTGAAAGCTAACTTATATACCACTACCCGCCGCGGTGGCTCAGTGGCTAAGGCGTTGCGCTGCTGAGCACGAGGTCGCGGGTTCGATTCCCGGCCGCGGCGGCCGCTTTTCTGATGGAGGCGAAAAGCAAAAACGCCCGTGTGTACGAGATTTCGGCGCACGATAAAGATCCCCAGGTGGTCAAAATTAATCCGGAGCCCTCCACCACGGCGCGCCTCATCGCCTGCGCTGCGTCGGCGCGTTAAACCCCACAATCAATCAATCAACTTATAAGAAAAGCTCCCACAGATCCCCGATCCACCCTACCCAAGCCATGGTAACCTCGAATAAAATGGAATGCGCCGCTAGAATTTTGGCGTTAATGACGCTTGTTTGCCACTTACCGCTTTTGCATAGAAGCCACATCATGCTAATACTACAAGCGATGTAGCAAGACCGCCCTTATTAAATAAATAAAAAGCAATCGCAAGTATCCGATAATTCCGAGAAGATGGCAAGCTCTTCACGAATAGAACGCATTCTACCGATCATAAATAGCTTCAACACAGCTGACTGCGGCAAGACAAAAGGAAATGCATTGTTTTCTGCTGAGCGAAATGAACTCAAACCCCGAGATCGCACAGAAACCCGGAAAATGCCGCCCGCTTTCCCGATTCTGAATCGACCCCGACATCTGGCGAGCGTAGACGTCGGCGTTGCTCTGGCGTCAGCTCGCGTCTCATGCATTTTGGCGACGCGTGCTCCCGCGCGTCAACACGGCGCGATGTCACAGCGGCAAAACACGAAACATAGGCTGCATGCGTTTGTGGCTTAACGCTCGCGAGCTAAGCGATTTATAGTTGAGTTGTATTCAGGAAAAGATTTCCTAAGTATGGGGGATTACTTTGCATCGTTGGGAAAAGTTTCCGCTTTTGGGTGTCAATAATGTCGGCGTGAATGGCCGTGACGAGGCCAGCTTTCGTCTCAAATATTTTAGCGCATGTCGGTGGTATGTTTCGTCGAGACATCCTTGGTATTGTTTTCAGCAAACCCCTTTTGAAGCTATGGGCAAGCCATGTGATAAGGTCTCTGTTCATACCTGCATCACGAACCTGATCTGATTTTTTTCATTACTTCATGCGATGCTCTGCTTTACGCAGAAGTTTTGTCGTCTTCTCAGTTATTGCGAGAGCTACTTCAGTAGCCTGTTCCGTGCGCTTTCGTCGCGACAGCTCGACATATGCCTTAGGAAATAGTGTGAAAAACATTTTCAAACACTCAGTCTTTAATAACGCCCTCATCATCAAGACTTTCTCGACGTTCTCAGACCAAATGCGAGCATGGCCTTTAGGGATACCACTTTATCAGCAGTTCAGGATCTGGACCAATCGCTGTGGCTCCACCTATCGTTGTGGCTCCAACAATTTCCATTGTTCCTCTAAAGACTCTTGTAGAAGTGATTGTGCCTTGCAGCGTTACTGAAGGAGGAGGTATGGCGGTGTTTGTCATAATAAATATTTGTTCATGACGATCGCTGCCTTCACTTTATTCTAGTTGCCCTCTACTAGAACAAATTCTGGGGAAACACGTGGCAATCTCCTGCTGGTTGGAACTAAACTGGGTTCCTTTTTTGCAAAGCCATCAGGGTTGCGTACCTCTCTTCAGAAGAAGAAGTCACTCATGGAATGCCAATGAAAGTCACTTCCAGTAATGACGGTTGATTGGTGCAAGATTGCATCCCGCAGTGAACTAGAAGACAAGTGCCTATGTCAAAGACACAGGGAGATGTGTACTGTGCACGATCTAGCGTCATGATTTCGAATGCCGCGGCGTTTTCTCTATACGCGCTTACCTCCACTGTTCTTACTTCTGGAAAAATCAAATTAGATCCACATGATTATCAATCAAACAAGATTTCTTTAGTATACTAACAGAAACGTCATACCCTTTCGTACCCAACTAAACTTCCACTGCGGCAGACGACAGGAGAAAACGCGCGCTCCGCTCCAAATACCGGATAATATAGCCGTGAGCAGCTACTAGGTAGTAGCAAAATAAAAATAATAAATTTGAGGCGTGGTTCGGATAATTTGTCGACGCTGTCATGCATCAGGCGGCCGCCGGTGCTCCCGATTCAAGTCCCGTTCTCAGGACCACTTCACTTGGTTCACCTTTGATTCAGAACTCATGTCTGTATATCCATTCAATTTATAGCTATCTAATAATTTTATCTAATTCGTTTATTAAAATTTTATCTAATTATCATATATACGAAATTTACACATAAATACCCTGTATTTATGACCGCTAACCTTGCTGTTCCTGCTATACCATGCTTTAGTGCGATTTCTGATGTCAATGAATGCCCACAAATTATATCAAATATTCACTTGTCTGCCATAGTCAATATGCCGGTTCCTTAAATAGTGAAATCATAACATTAGCCATTGTCTCGTCCACTTATGTTCAGGTTTCCAACAGGCGCTACCACATTCGCCATTGTCCTTGGCTTTCGAACGGCTTGCTCTGTTGTATACGATAAAAGAGCACCTGTATAAAAAACTAAGCGCCAACCATTTAACACGCGCCTCAAAGCCCTGTATACGGGGTTTACTTAAAAAATCCGTATTACTAAAAAAATGCGAATCGAAGCTATTGTAAAATTCCAATTTGGGACACCCAAAGTAACACAAAAAGAAAATGACAATTAACCAGGGAATTCTCAAAATACAGCACATTCACCTCATTCGGTAACGACCGTTGCCTTGAAGGACTCGCTTATCAGAGAACCGAATGACATCGGCAACTGTTCACTAGATATTTTTTCTAGGGCATCTGTCAAACCTTCTTTGATGCACATGCACAGTTAACTGGCCAGCCGCAATAATTTTTTCTTCATTCCCACTGACCCTGCTGAATTGGAGGCCGCCAATTGGGGATACAGAATGACTGGTTCTTCTTTAGAGAAAATTTCGTGGGAAGCTTGTAAAATTATTTGTCTATCCATCTAAGCCTCGTTTTCAGTCTGGTCTTTTGCACGAGTTGTTACCAAGAGTGGAAGAAAGTGGATAAAATTGTTCAGGCCTTGCAAAAATACGATCTGACCCCAAACAGAAAATTCTCGACCGCTTTTCGTCTGTCCGTTTCTCGACAGAGTGCCGGAAAAGTCCATCGAAAGAAGTTTGTTGAACTACTTTGTGAAGTTTAATATACGCACTCCGAGTCAATTTGCCTTTGAACCTGACCTTTCAACAGATAAAGTTTTGTCATGTCGTGTAGATAGCATTAAAATATTCATTAACAAAAGGAGTAAGGCTGGCTCGGTATTCGTTGACTTGTGTAAAGCATTCGATAGCATTTATCGCAATATCCTCTTCACTAAAGCTGAGCTTTATGGAATTAGCGGACCAGAACTTTACTATTAAAAATTCCTTCTGTGATAAAGAACAAAACGTTTCCGCCAACGGCACTTTTTTTACAATGCTTATATGCAACAAAAGTGTATTGCAAGGCTGCGTTTCAGGGCCATTTTTATTTTATAGTGGAGTTAATGACTCACTGCAGGTCCTTCAGCACTCAAAATTCATGCTACACGCCGACGATACCGTCGTTTGCTCACGCAATGCTAATGCAGAAAGATTAATTGCTGATTTGCAAAGTGAAATATTTCCTCTTGAATATTTGTATGCTAAAAAAGGATTTATGAGCTCGACAATTCGTCTGTAATGGTTTTTCAGTCTCAAATAAAAAACTGCAAATGAATCCCTGTCGGAATATTCGTCCCAATCCCATCCTACTGCGCTACCAAACACCTTTTGAGGGTAGTACAGACACTGACATAGGACTCCACAGTCATACAGTCAAACCTCGATGTAACGAATTCGACAAAAGTTCGCAATTTCTCGTTACATTCAGGTTTTCGTTATATGCATGTTTCGAGTTAAGGCTTCGGGGAATGAAGCAGAAAGGAAGAGAAAATGCTGTAAATCAGTGAAGGTGAACTCACCTTTCTTGGATTTATTTCCCAGCGAAAAACTGCGTGTGCTGCGACTCCTCCTTTGGCACGAGCTTAGGCACTACCCGGCTCCACAAATAAGCGAGGTAACTTAAACCGTATTAGCAAACGTTACTTAAGTATAACTTTTGCCTTTTTACACTTTTCGACACCTTAAAGTGTTAAGAGAACTAAAATTATGCTTTCAGGGTGCCTTTTTGGGAAGTTGATGCTCTTTACCGCACTCAGGATTGTTGAGAGGGCGCCACCTTGGATACTATACCACACGGCAACATTCTTCGTTCTCGCCAGTGGATACGGCATTTTGTGCGTTTTTCCTGAAAAGAGAACGTTTCGTTTTTTAGCAGAAGCACTCATTATCGACGAACCGATACGGCAGACAGAAGGGGAGACGCGCGACTACACGCCCACAGGACGGTCTGGCGCCTCAAACTTGTCTCCAACCGAAACTGCGCTGACACGCGGAAACGCACGGTTGTCTGCGGTGCAGGCGAAAAAAACGTGAAGGTTAGTTACTCCTGTTAGCTGGTGTGGTGTCACGTTCAGTGGTCGGCGGACTCACTCATGAGTCCACTCACTCAGACTCATTTGAACTCAAACGCACGCGTGAGTTTAGCTTGAGTGAGCGCGAGGCTAGTGTGGCATGGTAAGCTTGAGATTGAGTGATTCTGAGCCTAGTGAGACCCAGTGATTTTGAGCCCAACTGAGTGAGCACTGCTGAGACTGAGTGAGTTCTGACTCCATTTTGAGTTTGAGCACATTTTGAGTTTTGAGTAGATTTTAGTTTTGAGTCCATCTTGAGTTTGAAAACATTTTGAGTTTTGAGTCGTAGCTATGGTTCGCGAAGTTTCATGTGCCCCTTTGGGCTCGTAATTCAGGTTACCTGCAGGTTGCGGCATCGTTCGCGATGCGCATGATCGGTTGGTGGGGAGGAGGAAGGGGGACTGTCTTATTTAGCACTGAACGTGTGACTGATAATCGAGTGGTCGTGCCATAAAAAAGGTTTATCTCCCCTCTTCCTCTTGATGGATCATCTTAAAAGGTAGGATAGGTGGTGGGAAAGCACATGGCGGCGCTTATTTGATAGTTGTTCGCCTGCTTCTGTTAAAGGTTTGATATGCTAAGGGTCAAAAAGGAAGGGGTTACGGGCGGGGGGAGAACGAAGCGGGGTCTGTCCCCTCCGCCGTTTTAAATGAGTTCTCAACTGAATTGGCTGGGCAAAGCCCGTTTAGAGAGAATAAAGACCGCATTATGAGACAGATTGGGTGAGAATTCAAACTGATGTCGCCAAGGTGTGTAAGGTATCGAACTAAAGGTCCCGATTAACGGAATCACGTGGGTACATTAAAAATTCGTTCCGTGTATTGTCATCTGGAAGTCGTAACAGGTCATAGATTGCGTTGAAATTCTAAATGATGCCGCCAATGCGTGTGGCGAATCACATTCAAGGTTTAAATTAGGGGAATCACGTGGGACGAAAATGCGTTATGGTTATATCATGACCTAGTCATAATTAGTCCTACACTGTGTTGAAATTCAATTTCATAACGCCAGTGTGTGTGGCGCATCAAATTAAAGTATCGATTAGGGGAGTAATGTGAGCAAATGCAAAAATGCTTCCTGAATATTATCAAGACCTAGTCATGGAGATAGTCATTTGATGATAGAGGCACTTACGTACGAGATCGATTACCGTGTGGTGGTGAAAACGGGGTGGCAGTTTACACTTTCTTTCTGGAACCATGAGCTTTGTGCCTTTAGTTTCGGTGAGCCTGAGCCATGGGAGCCTGAGGGCCGAAGCGGAGCTCCCACGTTTCTAGTGGTCATTTTATCAAGAGCCAAAGTTATTCAAACACCGAACAGCCCAAGCTGCAAGCGAATCCCCCTCCGCTTCCCATTTTACCCCCTGCGTGGAATAAAGGCTTGCAGCGATAGTTAAAAAAATGTGGCAGTTTTAACGTCAGCCTTTGGGTTTTTATGCTTAAAAGAGCCATGAAGAGAAAACAAAAGTTTGTTTTATACGAAACATTAGGTGTTTCATAGTACCCCAAGCGCTTTCCCGGAAGCAAATGATGGTTTATTCACTGAGAAATAAGGCAATTTAAGCCAAAATTTTAAATCTCCCGCTAAAAGTGAACTTTCCGTGACGTGTACAATGGCGTCATAGAGCCGGTCCATGAAACAGATACTTAGTATGTCGACTCCATATAGCACCCATTCGCGGGAGTCGATCTAGACGGCGGCCATTTTAAAAATACTATTAAAACCTAGTGCACCCGCAGCCCTAGTCATGGAATCGCCTGATCCGGAGAACAAAACACTCGCCGAGGAGCTCGGGCTTGCATTTAACAACCTCACACCACTAAAACGCTCAATGCTTCTAGGTGCACGAGCGGCAAGAGTTGTGGGATACGCGGTGGACGGGAAAGCGACCATTCCGCGATAGCCACAACAGACGAACGCCCAGCCGTCGGCACCGGTGCCTCGTCAGCCCCGTCGCGACGGACGAATATAGACTGGTACGTATGTGCCGTATTTTGATTACGGTTAATAATAGTTCAATTTCAGTAGCAGTATCGCTTATGCCAGTTGGCCGGTGTCGTGTATGGAAAGCCGTTCGCGCGAGCTCTCTGCTTCGACCAGAAAGATACGAGCGTCAATGCGCGGTGTTTACGGCATTTTTTCCCCAAGGTCAGAGCGATTTGACGAAGTCGGCGACGAGCGCCAGCATGTCCCAGGAGTGAGCTAACGTAAGGGTCCCTGCCGTAATCACTTCCTCGGAAATGAAGCGAGCACACTCGTACTTCCTTTAGCTCTCTTTCTCCTCCGTTTGCAAAGTTCACAAAACGTAGCCACTTGCTTCGCCTAGGTTCGTCGTTGGGCAGCACATGAAAGGAGATCTCCTCACGGGTGGGGATGTCGCACTCCCTCGACGATTTGCCCGTACTACATGGGCATTTCAAAACGCAGCAACGAAATTTCATTGTAAAGTACTCGAACAAACTGAAGTTTTCAGTGGTTGTAAACTGGAAACGAGCTCGTAACGACAGCGGCAAGCCAACACCATTCGAAACTTACGCGACGACTGGCACTATCTCGTCGCTTTTTGCTGTTCCTTACTCCCCTCGTTTCTATTTTCACCTTTGCTGGTTGGCGATATGACGGCCAACCTCCTGTGAAGGGATTACGATGCGAAGCAAGGTCGCGGCTGTGCGTGCTGGAACGGTTCGTTGGCCCCGAAGAGCCTCGAACGCGAAAATTCGTCTGCGCGACGGCGAGATGTCGAGCTCAGCCGGCGCTAGTTTCGTACGCATTGGCGCACACGCTTGCGTGTTTGTTCGGACCTTCAACCGTTTACTCCACCGTTCTTTGTCATAAAAAGAATGTGCAGTATGTTTTACGGGCATTTAGCTCGCTATGCAAACTGTAAGCCCTGCCTAACATGCGTTTGCTTTTGCCGGCCTCCGCCAATCGCAGAGCATTCCCAAGTGACATCACAGGTTCTGTTGCGGAAAATTAGCGGGTGGGTCGCATGGTCATTTCCTTTTTTCCTAATTATGTAGCTTATTTGAGCGAAGTTTGCGTTATAAGTGGTGTCGTTATGGTTCTAACGAGGCAATCTTTCGAATGAACCAAAGTTGTGTTTTCTCTTCATGGCTCCTTTAAATATTCCTTCCCGAATACCTAAAAAATCGTGTAATGACTTGTGAAAAAATGAAAACCTCGTGACTATTTGCTTCAAATAGAGGTGCATCAGCCCGAGTCCTACAGCGCAGACGCATTTCCGACACGCTCGAAACAGATAGGCTTTGGAGTGGAGTGCACGGAAAAGCAAAATTAAACCGCAAAATCATCGATCTAACGACGCCAATGGTTGAAAGCGAAGCTTTCTTCATGCCAAATAGAATGGTAAATGGTCAAAGTCAAAGATGCTCCGCTCAACAGGCCAAACTGAGTGCTGGTCAAATTCAAAGCTCAACTAGTAAAAGTTTAAATCAAAAAGGAAACCAAGGAAACCCCACGAAAAATGATTGCGATAGACCGTCATCAACGTTGGACGGAGGAGTGCACGATTTTTCAAGCGTAGATGGCAGCCTCTAAAACGACCGCAGTATTCAATTGTGAAACTGAGTGGCGGATTTCGGCGCCCTCCTGTCTCTGCTCCTTCGGTCACACAGGAATTGTTTTTAAAGCCAAGCTTGTACTTCTACCAGCCAACGGTCATTTCGTGGCATGCGGGACAAGAAAATCCCAACGCGATTGTGGGGGGAAGGTCGGTTTTCACTCACGGGGCACAATGTAGATGGTGCAGCCAATTTACCCAGTACTCTCCGCGCCCTCACACCGGCGGGCGCATCGACGCAACCTGGCTTTGTTGTCTGCTTTAGTGACGGTCGTTTTTGGCCTGTTCCAAGGCGGCACAGAAAGTGGGCCCCAAGACCGGCCCATCTATGGCCGCTTTCTGGCATGTCCGGCCAGCATCCAGGTTCTGGCAGCCACTGATCATGCGTTGAACGGCCAACATTCGGCAACCAGCGCTTCGGTATTTTTCCGTCCGCCCGTGTACGGACGCACAACTACAGGTAACCGGCTGCCAGGCATTCAGTTCTCTTACGGCTGCCGATGTTAAGAAAGAGAACGGCCGAAGTACGGCCTTAGGGCATCCGTTTTTTCTTCGGGAAGCGGCAATCGGCCGAAGCACGCTAAGCGACCGGCCACAGAATATGCGTATTCTTGCGGCAGTTGCTGTTCGAAAGGAGACCGGCCGGAGCGCGGCTGCCGTGCATTCGTTGTTTCAACGGTGAACCGCGCGTCCGGCGGTAGAATATTCGTTTTCTTTGGGCAACCAGTGTTATGAAGGATACCGGCCGACGTACGGCCCCAGAATATACGTTTTTCATTCGGTTAGCTGTCCTCGGCCGAATTACGGCAAGCGAATGGCCACAGATAATTTGGCAACCGGTGTTCCTTTACGAAAATGCCATATATGGCCCATATATAAATTATATGTGGCCATATATAGCTATATATGTGTTCATAACAGGCTATAACTTGCCATATATGGGGCCAAATAGGGCCATATATGGCGTGGTCAGCCCATATATGGCGCCAAATATGGCCATATATGGCCCCACGTGGAGTCATATATGGCTTCACTTGCATCCATATATGGCGCCAAGTACAACCGTATATGGCCTGGTCAACCCATATATGGCGCTTTCTACATCTATATATAGCGCAACGTTGTTCGTTATACAGGGTGTCCCAGCTATCGTGCACCAAGATTTAAAAAAGAGCAATGGCGTTACTCAAAGAATACCTAGTGCACAATGTTTGCAGTACCGTGCAGAAGCAGACAGTTTTTTTTTGTTAATGATACTTAACTAATTAATTGTAATTAAATACCTAACTCGAGAATTACTGTCCTAATCACTGAAGTGTCAATGAGGAACTTGTAGGTACCCACGAGGGGCATCTAACTGCAGTATTTTCACCGACGAACTAATTGCCTACTTATTTATTATGACTGACAAAGAAAACCCGCGAAATATGAAAAATATCACGTGAAGGAGCTTCCGCGCGCATTGTAAAGCAGCATCCCCATATAAGCTGATTGAAAGCAACTGCTTCCCTTGTCACCTGCCCGAAGAGACAGCGCATCACCTTGATAATGGAATGCATGGAAGGAGCAGCCACAGCGAGATTTGCGGGGCGCGTGTGCAGATAAGGCACAAACTCGGTCGCGATTTCTTCTTTCTTTCTTTTGTTTATTTAATTCTGGCTAACTCAGAGGCCGCCTGTTTGAGGGCGTTGCTTTACGATGCACGCGGAGGCGCCGTCACATATGTTTCGTATTTCGCGGGTTTTCTTTATCAGTCAGAATAAATGAGTACGCAATTGGTTCGCCGCTGAAAATACCGCAGTTAGATGCCCCTCGTGGGTACCTGCAAGTGCCTCATTGGCACTTTAGTGATTAGGACAGTACTTCTCGAGTTAGAAAATTAATTACAATTAATTAGCTAAGTCTCATTACCAGAAAAATGCTGCCCACTTCTTCACAGTACTGCGAACATTATGCACTAGGTTTTCTTCGAGTTACGCCAGTACTCTGTTTTTAATATTGGTGCATGATATCTAGGACACCCTGTATGGCTTGAACAACAGCTATATGACCCAATCAGATTTATGTTTTACACTAAATGCAGCCAGATATGCGGCCAGTTACTGATATATACAATTGATTAACGCAGTTCCAAAATAATATATATGCAAATTCTCTAACTATTTATTAACAATCACAGGAATATGAATTCCTTGTCAATATAAATTCTCCGAAAACACTTTCTCTTTAATTACCCAGTTATGTTGCTGATAGTTTTTCTACTATACAGAGATCTTTCCTTGCGTACTTCAAAACTGCAATTATATTTAATGCAGCTGCCTTAGTTCTTTATTTGTCATATTTGCAACAGCACCACAAACAGTTTTTATTCTTTCTTTTTCAACACAGCATTTATGTACAGCATCGTCCAATAGCTGGTTATGCTTGCTGTAAAAACATTTCGCAGTTAACAGCCTTAATTAGTTACGAGAAAAACATATTTTCAGTATAAAAAATAAGTAGTGGTGGCATTTGAACGCTTGAAACCTGTTTATTAATCGGAGCGCTCTCGCGAGTAGGTTTAAAATTGCGTTCAGTAGACAAAGGGAATGTTCAGAAATCACACTCTGGCCTAGAACTCTTCCCGTGTGTACGAGATTTCGGCGCACGTTAAAGATCCCCAGGTGGTCAAAATTAATCCGGACCCCTCCACTACGGCGCGCATTATCGCCTGCGTTGCGTCGGCGCGTTAAACACTACAATCAATCAATCTAGACTTCTTCTGCTATCGTGATTTTTTTTTCCAGTCTGAGAAAGATATGGTGTTCTTCCACATAAAATCATTGCCTCTCAATAAATATCTCTTTTAAGTAGTGATGTGTCATATTGCACTACTTTATTGTCATTGTAAAAGCATTTGTGAATTGCTTTCACAGCTAACGAGATGGCATTTGGGTAGAACCGCTCAATTTGTCTTCCATTAATTTGTCTTCCATTAATGCTCCGTGCCGGTGCGCACCGCCGCGGGGCACTGTACAACGCGCCGGATTTGGGGGCAAGCCTGGTGCATGTTTATCGAGGACGCTACACAGTGACGCAACTCGATCGGTTACCGATAGCTAAAGCATGGCGCCGAAGTGGCGGCGCCTCCTGCGCCTACCCAATATCGCGGTCGCTACCTACAGCATGACGTGCGTGGCGCGTGATTCAGATCATTCAAACAGCCCAACAGCGCATGGCACCTTGAAAGAAAATGGACCTTTTCCAGCAGCGATGTGAGCATGTGGGCTGCCGGTCCGCCATTCTTGGAAGGCGTCTCCCGCAAAGTAAACAAAGGGGCACTCCTCAGCTTTCCGCTTGGGGAGCGGCTATGCTGTCCAGCCTTGCACGTTTTTCTTTTTCCTCTTTCGGCAGCTCGCAGTGGGGTCGTAGGGGTCGTAGGAACACCGATTGGAAAGGGAGGAAGGCTTTGTGCAGGTGCACCCTTTCCACTCGCGCTAAGCAGCCCCGCGGAGGCGATCACCCCTCTTGTCACTGCGACTTCTTGGAATCACACGTTGGGCTGCAGGATGCCCCCTCTGCACCACACATTCCGCATTCCCCAGCGTGTCTTTTTCCATGTGCGCGTCTTCGCCGTCCAGTCGCTCGTTTTCTGTGTGTTTCTGTGCGTGTTTCCGCGTCTGCAAATTTTGGCAATGTCAAAGTAAGTATGCTTAGATGCCGTGCAAGTGCTGTGTACAACGATGCCGCGGCGACTACACCGCGGACACGAAGGTACACGTGTTCACGTTCCCGAGGGAAGAAAGACTGAGAAATGCATGGATACACGCGGTGCCGCGAGAAAGCCTCACCGAGAATTCCAGGGTAGGCTTTTTTTCATTTTGGTATAGAATTGCGCTTTCATTTCAAGAGGATACACGTGCACGTGTAACTGGCTCCCAAGCCGCACTTTTGTATGACAAGCACCGAAGGCTTTGCTTATTGGAGGTAATATTTTTTCTAGGTATGCGAGCTTCACTTCGCGGATGCGGATATTATCCGTGTAGGCACGCATACAGATCAAGCCACTGGCCTATGCTCTCGCGGGTACACGTGTACTCCAACAACTGCTGTCCGAGCCTCGACCGGTATAAACACGCTAGAACCAGTGGAACCGGCGTGTGGTTCGAGAATCGCTTAACCTGGGTGGTGCGTCTGATGCGTTCTTACACTCGATGCTTTATGCTTCCGATGCTTTACGCTTCCGCGGCAACCCTACTTTTTTTAATAGAAGCGCTGTTTTACAGCTCACCCTCTCCGTCCCCTCCTCCGCTGAAGAAAATCGTATTAACGTAAGGGCTTCTTCTCGGAAATTTGTCGTGCGCGTACGTACATGTTGAGGTTGCAGCTAATGCGTTTCCAAAAGTTGTAAGGGTGGTAGCGCTCAGTTTTCTTCAGAGCTGTTAACCTGGACACTGTGTTTCCCTGTTTTACCGCCTTTTCCTGCATCTATTTTTCAAAAACTTAGTGCGGGCCACTAGTTCGGTGGAGGTACAGTCGAATGCTTTATGTCAGTAAACACGGGAGCGCGTGCCGCTCAATACATGCACAGGACTTTGTTGGGAGGCGGACGCGCCCTCGCAGTTTGTGCACTTAGTAGGCGCACTCCCTGAAACCGCTTTATCGCGCGGCTGCCTGCTGCATTAGTTACGTCGCGGAAGATAACGCATGTTTTATCACTCAGTAGGGCAGTGAAAGTAAACATTTTAATGCATTCGCTGCGTAATTGACCGGAACATGAGCACGTGAAAGAACAACAGCATAGCTTGTTTGGCAAAACAGGTTTGCGGTCTCATTGATTTGAAGGATGCGGTCTTTATCCAGTGGCTTTTCACAGCTCGGATTAGGATGAAGTTTTTCACGGTGTCCACGCACAAAAGGGCGTTTTCTACTTGTGCTGTTTCGGACGTCGGTAGTTTTTTCAAGTTTCTTCAAAATAATGTCTTATCTAAAATTTTTTTTATACGTGCTAGCAAAATATTGCTTTATTACAGCCGATATGGCACACGGCTTAATGTTTTAGTTTTGTTATAAAAAGAATGTGCCACTGAATTGGAGCGTGACCAAACAGAGTTCGTATTAAGTTCGCTGCAGCTGATAATTCGCTATATTCTCGTTCGTTATAGCGTCGTTCATCTGTACTGCGCTGGGCAGTTAAATATAGCTTACGCATCTTAACAAAATAATATCAGCGGGGCTTTCACTTACATTTAAAAGAAAAATCGGTAAATATAAATGCATGTTCATGAAGTCTTAGTAACACTATCGCCATGTCAAATCTGCCCGAGAAATGTGCCCCTTGCATGAGCATGCTCTCCTGCTGACTGTGGTTAATGAATTTTCGCTCATTTCTGTTTGTTGTTTTCGGTATTAGCACTACAGTGGGGTTGAATAATGAGGTGCTTTTTTGCCTCGTCGCATTCTCCAGAAAGGGTTTAAAAGCCAAATGTTTGCACATTCCAGCCATCCAGCAGACACCTCTCCATGCAGGAATGGATGCCATTTTGGGCCACTTTTTTTCTTATCAACATAAGCAGAAAAAATGTTCTGTGGGCTGCAATGTGCATTCACATTTGACGAAGTGAATAGCTGAAGCGCATTTGTTTAAACCTCAAGCTGAATTGTCAAAATAAGGAGTTCTCGATGTAAACAAATCAAATTTATTTTGTAAAAGTTGCATAAAGGTTTTAACATGGACTATGGTGACAAAATTGTAAGCAATTACCGTTCATCATCACTCATAACAATTGCGTTCTGTATCCCGTTGTGAAGAATGTAAGGCAGAATAAAAGTATTAGCAAGGGGGAGAATTGGTTCAGGCCCTCTAATTCTTTGAGGACGTGACAGTAGTTTTTACGAAATTTATTTTCAGGATTAATGAAAAAAGAACTTGGACATTGACTAATGATAACTCTATTTGTTTCATTTCATTTGCAAGATTTAGTAAAGCCACAGCTAGATACAAGAGTTAAAAATAAATCAATGCAATGAGAAACTTGTGCTTCCATCAAAGGGGCCAAGCTGGTCAAGAAGTATGCAGCCACTGACCCATCGCCACAATAAAGCAACATGCAACCACCTTAATTCGCATGTACGCGCTTCATTTTTGTAATAAAATGTGGAAGGTATGTCATGAAGTGTTTGTCCGCATTTAGGGTGCAGCATTAATTGCTGCTGTTAACTGAAGTTCATTATATAAGCTATCCACATGGTCATAAACTCAATCCATATATAGCCATATATGATGTTAGGTCGCCATATATGGCTTACCCATGTATGGCCTCGCCCATATATGGCCACGTCAGGAATTGGGCATATAAGGCCATATATGGCCTACATCCTAATATGGCCCCATCCATATATGGCCATGTCAGAAATTGGCATACATTGGCCATATATGGCACACCCATATATGGCCCCATATGCCCAAATCCTGACGTGGCCATATATGGCAATTTTTATATATGGCCATATATAGCATTTTCGTAAGGGTTCAAGAGGAGACCGGCCTACGTAAGGTATCTGGTTATACGTCATTTTTTCGGCAAACAGCATACAGCCATACAACGGCACGCACCTGGGCGCCGAGAATTCATGCACAGACGTGTTTGGAAGGAGACCGACTGGTTTTTCCCCGGGGGGAGAAAGAGCCGGCAGGGAGCCGAACGACGGTGATGCGTTTTTCATCCGCTCCGTGTTTCTACGTTTTAAATGAACGAACAGCGTTTGTCAAACAGTAATGAGTGTTCTCGGTGAACGGGCAAGGTGCAAGGACTCACTGGAGATTAGCAAGAAACCTTTTAGGCCATCGAAATGTCATTTATTGCCACAAGAAGACTGTGCCACACCGACGGGTGAGCTAAGCCTCCCCAGTCATCGCCGCTACCACGCCTCTGCCGCCGGCTTCGTCGAGGCATCAGCTCGAGGCTATTCGCCCCCTCAAGAAATGGAGAGCATTGGAGACAGCGACCCGGCAGAGATGTCCGATCCGAGATGGAGATGGTTCACCAGAATAACTGGCCTTCAAGGGTGTCGAGAAAGCGGCCACCGCGCAGGAGCTAAACCGCCACCATGTCAAGGATTCCCCACCAAAGCAAGGCAAGTGCGAGCAAAAGCGTAACTTATTCTGCTTACAATTAAACTGCGACAAGAAATGTTGCACTATGTGGTTGGTAATAAACGTAGAAGAGACTCGCTCGTGCATTGGTAGGATCAACTTCATGCCCTGCACTGTGTTACTTCATGGTATTTTACGACTTGCTATTTAGAAAAAAAAATATTTTAAATGGACGACAACAACAGAGCCTTGTCACTGACGAAAGCCTAGCTGTTATTTAGTTCCGATGCTTGAAGGTGAGCTTAGCTACTCTTGGGATATGACTCATTTGGTTAAACATAATCGCCAGCATCCTAGCAAACATGGATTTCCTCAGGATTTTCTTGCTCAACGCAGATTGTTGAGTTCACGTACAATTTGGCTCTTGCAATAAATAAGCCTAAAGTGGTTGACTGTATATTCTAGGACTGCAAAAAAGCAAAAGATGGTGTTCCATATCACCTTCTGCGTAGTACATTTCATCCTATGAACTGAATGAATCGGTTTTTGCATTGTTATTACTATTTGCCCTATAGCTTTGTTCAAAAGTACTGTGTAGTTTACTGGACAATAGCGAATGAACGTGATCCCGTATACCTGCAGCTTTATTCGAATTTATAACATCCTGGTGTGCTGATTCAGAAACGTTTATGGATGTTAAACAGTGTGTTAATGGCACCTTTACAAGAAAACCTTCATTCCAATAGAATACGTATACCGTAAATTATGCTGCTGTGACAACGGCCAAGGAATATAAATACCTAGGAGTTTATGTAGGGAGTGGTTAAAGGTTAAATAGGCAGGTTCACACCATAAAAGTTACGGCTGCGTATGTTTTTGGCTTTCTAAGACGACATTTCAGTGAACCTCCATCTAACTGAAAAGAACAACTGTATTTCACTCATGTGCGCTCAATCTTGGAGTACGCATGTGTTTTCGTGGATCCCTACACCAAAGAGCTGGTTGATACGCTCGAAAACATACAGAATATGTCAGTGCGATTCGTGTAAGGTAATTGGCACGCTCAACTTAGCATGAGAGAAAGGAAAAGTAAACTGAAATGGCAGGACGTGAAAGATCACAGACGAAACCACAGGTTGAACTTTTTTCGTAATATCTATGATTCGAAAACTGGAGTAGAAGGGGAGAAGTATGTCTATGTCCAAGCGCCATTCTACATATCGCAAAGTGGGACCGCTAGCTTAAAGCAAATTATTAACTTTCCTTTAGAGGTGACGCCTTGCACGATTCATTTTATTTTACATCAATACTGCAGTGTAATTATCTTCCACGTATGATTGCATGAGCTGTTTATATTGACAATTTTCAGCGCTTTGTAGAATCATTTTGTTATTTTGTCTCATAGTTAATGCTTAGTGTTATGTATCTCCCTTCTGTAATGCATGCAAAGGCAAGCAGGCATCAAATAAATAAATAAATAAATAAATAAAACAATGAATCAGAATAAATAAATAAATAAATAAATAAACTTCCAGAGGTGAAAGTTTGCCTCCGACGGGTTGAGAACCCTACGCATTCAACCTTGACCAATAAAATATTTATTGCTCTATTCGTTGCAGTATGCGAGGTTTCCTGTATGCATGCTACCATTGCTATGTTATTGGTTTGAAACAAATTATGTAACTCATATTTTACGCCTTTCCTTGCGTGAACACAGAGGGATACAACTGCAGCCACCTGAAGCAGGGCGTCATTCGCAACGCGTCTAGAATTTTTTTAACGTAGTAGGACATTAGAAGAAAATAAGTTCTTTTGGACTATTAAGTGGTGTGGACGTATACTCATGAAAACAACATTAAAATAGATTGAAAATGAAAGTACCTGTTCGCTCCTCCTTAGGATCAGCCCTGCGCAAGATCATCAGAAAAGTTGATTGAGTAGAAACTGTCTTCGCAAGAAAAATGGGCTAAAACTGGACATACGTTTTTGTGAAGGAGTTATATTGAATGCTCCTGAGTGTTTTGTTAAGAAGCAAAACGCTTCGTAAAGGCTTTCACGCCGGTTTTATATACAGCAAAATTGGTCAAGCAACTCTTATAAAAATGGTTTATGTAGTCATAGCATGAAAGTGTTCTGGAATATTGCCCTACGAGAAATAGGCTAAAAGCGGCGCAATTTACCTCGCTGAAGTTCAACCCACTAAAGTATGCGCCCTCCGCCGCCGCCCCCCCCCCTCCTCTTTCCCCGTTTATTACAGGTAAGCCGCCCCACAGAGGATATCAGGACCTGGAAAATACATGTATTCAAGCTCTACAAATAACGGAATATTTTCTGTGTTCGGCAGTAAACGAGGCACAGCAATTACAGGAACGACAATTTGTGAGCACTGTTTAATAAATGAATTTTGCTGCAACTGAGGCTGGTCATTAAGCAAGGCTGCGATGAAAGCTTGACGGCTGGTGGTTGCGCGCGAGCTCACTTTGATGTGGCTGCATTGGACCCAAAATGCTGGGTTTCTGCTGCTTCTGCACTGCGCGAATGAGTGATCTGCTTGCACTACATGCAGTGACCGGCCTCAGTACCGTTAACGTACTGTGGCTGAACTCCAATGCCCGTAGCACGGCCGTATTTCCGGTAGCTTTAGTCCGGCCGGAGTACGACGACCGCATCTCGGCTGTCCTCTGGCGGCCGTACTTCGGCCGTACACGGGTGGCTTTAGAATGGCCGGAGTCCTACGGCTGGAATATGGCCGTATGGGCGTAAGCCGGTCGACTGGCCAACGGACACTGGCCGTTGGACAGCCATGGGAGTACGGCCGTATACGGCCAAAAGGCCCACATTTGGACATGGGCCGAACATGGCTGCCGGAAAACACGGCCGGACAGAAAATCACCGGCCAAAGTACACCGGCCTGTTTTAGGCCGAACAGTCCTGTGCTGCCTGGGAGCTTTTCGACGGAAGTAAGTGGCCGTATTGCAAAAATACGTTACATATTGGTTTGCAGGGCACGAAAACAAAATGTAGAGACCACATACAGACATCTGGCAGCTAGAAGAACTCTACCTTTTGCGCACTGCTTCCCACGAATGGGACTCCTTTTTCTAAATTGGTGAATTCCAATTCGGTTGTGTGTTAACAGCTATTTCAAAAGGTGCAAGGAGCAACTGATTCTGATCAACAGCGATTAAAAGAGTTTTCTCAGCTCTCTCGTGATTCTCAAACTTACTAAACTAACTACTTTAAATCGACATAAATGGGAATCCCTAAGTTGACATGCCGAATTCTTTTGGTGTTCGCGCTTGCGTCGCGCTGTGATGTAGCCCTGAGCTAGAACATCAGGATGTCTAGGTTTCGCTGTCTCACCCTTCGGATGACGTTCCTCGCCGTTTTCTTTCTTCCGACACAAGTCCGGGCTACATCGCCGGCGTCCGCCGCTCTATCCCGGCTGTTGATGACGCTTCTGTGGTAGGGACGCCGCCCTTGCGAATTCTATGTTGAAGCGGGCAGAATCTCTTGTTTCAATCTTTGTAGAGCCACTTGCGTGAATTCAAGTGGCGTCACATGGACAATTGTTGTAGGTGTCGTTTGTAGCTTTGCTTTCCAACCACCTTCGCTGCGTGAATAGGAGCCATTTTAGGGGCGAAGCTCCTCTTGCTCGGGCCCTGTCCCGGCCATACACCGCACATTGTACACGGCACATTGATGATGATTGTGATAGGATTCCCCTAGGGATTGGCCACCCAAAGATTGGCCGAAGAGGTCAAAACGTTCAACGCGTTCGTTGCTACCCAACAAGGAGCAGAGGAAGAAGAAGAGGTTGTCGTTCGTCGCCTGCGAGCTGAAGACACGTACCGGGGGTACGCGACGCAAGGCGCTCTGCAGAAGGCGACGGCCAAGGTGGCTAAAATGTCACACACCGAATTCGTCAACTTACCCATGGAGATTGTCATCGTCCGAAACAAGCCTTACATAATCACCACAAACATTGACGTCGTCGACGGGGTTGTCAAAGGAGTGGTGGAAAGCTTGACGTGTCGAGTCCTTATATGATGTGTGGGCGAATGTTTCCCGGTTTCACCGATCAGCGTTTAAGCTTCGCCCCTCTCATCATCATTCACTGCGTGGAGATGGGGGGATTTTTCTTTTTGAAAAACATCATTCACATCATGGAGATGGGGGGATTTTGTTTTGAAAAACATTAATCAATTACCCAGCAAGCTTTGCGATTTCTGTAAAGCAATGATTTTCCACGACAACCAATCACGTTCTACTATTATGCGGTATTTATTCATTTACCATTTCCCAATAACTGCAGTAATTGTATTTATGTGAAAGTAAAGATGTTTCTACCGCAGTTAATAAAGTTACGGAGCGTCGTCCATCAAAATTTATGTTTTCGGGTAAATCGTAGAAGGGAACCCCCAACCATGCCTTTTCTGTGTCCGACGCCATTTCGTCATCAACTGCCAAAGGCCGGCGCAGCCATATTTCCGGCGCAGCCACACACCGGGTTTGTAGCAACGTTTAGCTGCTATATATTACTCGATACACCAAACTCCGTGGAGGAATGAAACATTTGCACGAAGAAATGGACTTTCACTTCCAGCTTGACTTTCAGCTTGGCGCAGTGAGCGTCGTGTGCTACTTGTATTACTGAGTATGGGCCTAAATCACACACATGACATGCATCGTAAAGGCCACCTCCACGCTCAAGATTTACCGATCTGGAAAAAGTCATTGTGGTTATCATCGCTTTGAAAGCCGCACTGCGTCAGATTGGCAGAAAGCCATACACAACCACGCTGCGCTGACGCCACCAACATTCCAGTGACGAGTGGTTGGCCATGGGCGGCGCTGTTTGCTGAAGCGACGGTGGGGCCATAAAACGGCCGTCAGGTCCCTATAGGCGTATCCTAGCACAGCCGACTCACGCATGGCACCCTCTAGGGGCATGTTTGAAGCTATATCCACGTGTTTGTGGTACTCAATTCAATCGCTCGAAATCTTTCGGTGGCTTCATGCTGGAAGTTGTATGGGCGTACAAATTATTGAGAGTGATCTTTTCAATGAGTACTTGAGCAATCTATACCACGCAAAAGTTGTATAAGGACACCATTGATGTTAGGTTACCCATTCATTCCCCTATACAATTCTACGTATGCAGGGAGAAGGGAAGGTGATGTGCTTAAGAGAATAAGGAGAATGCCTGTGTGGGCGTGCGTTAAAAGTTTGTTCTTTCAGCTACACAGTGGCATGCTCCCTATAAAGCCATGGTGTGATGTGGTAGCTGTCAAGAGAGGTGGCCAATCCGCCGAAAGAATGATCATTATCTTTCAGCAAGGAATCCCGACCAAGGAAGGCAGAGGAGTAAGAGGAAGGGGATGCTCGGAACGGACTAGGACTGCCCAGTGGGCAGGTCGTCGGTTTCTGCTGCATGTCGTAGGACGACAGGCTACAGAATTCTACGACTACAGAAGCGCAATGTCCACAGTGTCATGTGGCCGTTGAAGACGCCCAGGCACCTCGTCCCGACCTCTAGAACATATAGGGGAGCCTCTACAACGTGCAGCAGTGACGCCGTCTCGTCGCCCTTCGCCGCTGCTACTCACCTCGCAAGGCCACCGTGTACGGCGCACCTCCAACGCCCTACCCTCGTGTGCCTCTCCGACATCTGACGTTTCTTCTGCTCATAATAAGACAGTAACGTTTATATACCACGTCTACTGTGACTGTGCGCAGTCACCTTTCTTGCTATGCGGAGCGTTCCACCGTCGTGTATGTCGTTGTTTTATTGTTCTTTTCGTCGCCTGCGTGTACACTTCCGTGAATCCCTGTAAACGTCCGTGTTTCCGTACTAAACGTGTTTCCCATTAGCTTGCCTTGAGTGTTCCGTAACCTCACATCACACATGGCTCCAAGAGAAAGAACTAGACATACCTTGGAACATAAAACATAAACGGTCGCTTATGCTCAAGGACGGAAACTATGACCATACTTTTCTGGACTGCTCAGACGCGAGATTTCATGGGGACATTCTACAGCGTACATCTAAAAAAGGACCTGCTCGTACACCCTTTTAGGATCCGTTTTCTTTGTGGGTGATAGAGGAGGCATGCCATTCGACATGTTTATGTTGGTCGCATGCACCGCTTGTGCCTCAAAAGGATGACTGACAGACATGCCGATCCGGGTGCACGGCCCGCCAGAGGGCATTTTATTGAGAGTATTCTCAACATGCGGAGGAATACAGAGCGCCAAGCGAACCACCTGAATTGGTACCAATGCTTGATGACCTTACTCTGCTAAAGGAATTTTTAACCTTTGAAATCGCCAAAGGTGGCGAATGTTTCTATCCTGATGAAATGATTGTAACCTGTTTTTTTTTTGTTTCAGCCAAAGGGTAATAAAACAGTCTCGTAGGTTAGGGGTTCCGCTTCTGCGTAGCAAAAATCCAAACCAAGCTTCGACTCCTTCTGCCACTTTTTTTTCATTATTTTTTTTGTAATGGCTTGTCCTACTTCAAGATTATTATTTTTATTGCGCAAATAATGTATTTTTGACATTCTTTGTGCATTATGAATGGAATATCGGATAGTTTTATTACTTTTAGGTTAGTTTTGGCTTCTGATTTTGTACGTGTTTGTGGATTTGCCTCATTAACCTTGGTTAAGGCTTTTTCTGTTGAATATTTTTGAGCACCGTGGCTGTTTTCTTTTTGATTGGTTTACTCTTTTATGTTTCAGTTGTGATGATTTTGTCCGCTTTAGGGGGATTTCACCTCTACTATAGGTCAGCAAATGCTTGGCTGAGGTAGAGGCGGCGATGATTTACGTATGTTTTTTTCTGCACTTCCTATATTTCAGCCATTTCAGGCCCTGTTTGGCGGTTATAAATTTCAGTTCGGGTGATTTTTAGGTAGGTTTCTGCTGTGAACTAACCCCCATTGTAAGTTCAGATGACGTTTGGCTGTGCTGAATAGGAAACGCCTACTCCTGTACTTTTCGCGGAAAAAATTATCCCTGAAGAAGTGGCTCCGGAGCAAATGGATCCTACTCATAGTATAGAACCATGTTCCCACCGACCACTCCAGCGGCTCGTGAGCGCCTGTATGCGGGCATGAGAGACGGCTTATGAATTTCTGTTCGCGTGTAGGGCAGTTTGTATCTGGTAATGTATAATGCGTTTCCTAAGGATGAATTTGCGTGAGCTTCAGGCTATATGCAAAACAACCATTTCTCAAAGCACGTATATGTCCGACCATGCGTCATTTGGTGACAGATCTCTTGTTTCTTATTCATTGTGCCATTAAAAGCAGTGGCAGACATTTCAACAAAAGTCTGTTTCCTCTATAAGCATCTGCACACACTTAGCAGGCTTGGCCGAGTTCTTAAGGTAAATATAAGGACGGGCTGCTGTAAATTCCTAATGAATACAGTTTCCTCATGAAATGGAGCAACGCAGCTGGGGTCTAAGCTGGCTGACGTACACAACTATCACGGATATAAACCTTTAACAACGCTTGAGACGCGAGTCCCACTTGAGTCTGTGCGGTCAGCTTATTTACACCTACGGCATCATTTCGGTCCTGTTAAGCATTGCAAATCTCAGTGCATCCGGCAACGCTGCCGGCAGTCAACATAGCGCCGCACTGGTGCACCTTGTTCGCAGATTTATTCCCCTCTGAAAATATTTTTGAAAAAACGGTTTATTGCAATAGATAAGCTGCCTTACCATGCAAATCACTTCAAATGTTTTGATACCGCCAGCTGGGCTCAAGTTAAGGGACATAATTCAAGATCCAGTTTACTTTCGGTGGCCGACGTTCAGAAGAAGAACGGCCTACTGTCGGCCGTAGAGCATCTGTTTTTCCTTTGGGAAATGGTGTTCAGCCGAAGCGCGGCAAGCGACCTACCACAGAATATTCGAATTCGTGTGGCAGTCGGTGTTCGGAAGAAAACCGGCCTGAGTGCCGCTGCCGTGCATACGCTCTCTCTACAGTGAACCGAGCGTCCGGAGGCAGAATATTCGTTTTCTTAGGGCAACCGGTGTAATAAAGGAGACCGGCCTACGTACGGCCCCAGAATGTGCGTTTTTAATTCGGTTCGCGGTCTTCGGCCGGATCACGGCAAACAAACGGCTGCAGAATAATGGGCAACCGGTGCTACTGTTCGAGTCGTTACTGTTGCGCGCATTTTGTGAAATATATATTTCATATCTTCGGATCGCGAAAGGTAATATACTCGCTGTTCGCGCAGCTCTGTTGTCATCGACGTTCATTTAACATTACGCTTGTAAATTTGTCTGGCCAAGTTGAAATTGGGACCTGGGCTCCCACATATTGGTTTTTTTATTCGGGCCGTTCACGGTCGCCAACTAGCTAGTTATGAAGGCGAAATTGCCTCTGCTGCTTTATTTTCGTATTTAGCGTTGTGGTCAGCCCAAACACTGTAGTCCCCGTCATGCTTGCTGCGCTGATTCGCTGAAAAGGGCTTTGCAGTCTAGTGTTCCTCATATTTTTTGCCCCGTATGTAGGTCGTCGTCCGCGGGCCGATGGCGTAGGGGTACTGTGACCCCTGAGTGGTGTGATGAATAGTAAGCGTTCTCGGCAGTCGAGTAACTTAATTTGTGAGTGGGTGAGTGAGTGAATGATGCGTGCGTGCGTGTGCGTGTTTACGTGAGTGCATCTGCATGCATGCGTGCGTGCGTGCGCGCGTGCGAGTTCGAATGTGTGTGCGTGCACGCACGTACTCAAGTGCGTGTGCGTGTGTGTATCTGATGACTCCCCCCCTCCCGTTATTTCGTATAAACTTTCGACGTGAACTTGTCTCGGTGCCCGGTGCGGGTGCATGACGGTGTAGTTTAGGATCAAGCTGCGGTTTTGCTCTGCGGCAGGCTCGCGCTGTTTAGGGAGGGGGACGAGGAAGGAGGCGGGCGCCAGGCAACCCGTCTCCATGAGGACGCCCGCGCTAAAGTCAGGCGGCGCTGATTTGGCGCTACCACGCGGCGCCGCCTCTCTCCCTGGCCTTGCCTTTGCCAAGCGCTCAAGACCAAGGGCTCCAGTAGCCTTCCTCCACCTTGCTTGCCCGTTCCAATCTTTTCGTGGCCGTGTTTTGCTGGACACTCTCGCTATGCACCCTTTTCACCTGGGATTACTCTTGAAATAAACCGTTGGAGGGTTGTCCAGAGCAAATTGACTGCGCAATTTTAGTGGCGCGGATAGCGCGCTTCGAGATAAGAATATTTGCCCGTGCTAGCGAGTATTTTGACAAATGGCAACAGCTTTTTTAGGCTTTTATACCGAACTGGACTATTTCTTTTGTGTTTGCCAATGCTGTCAAAAATTTCAGTGTTTCTTTTCTTTTGTAGAATCTGAGCGAAATAGCGTAGACATTAATAAAAAGTTATGAGTGGCTTGAGGCAAATTTGCGAGAATTCGTTCATTTCGTAAAAGAGTCCAGCGACGATTACCGCTTTGAAAGTGACATATCAAGACATGTGCTTATAATAACCAAATACAAACTTAGGAATAAGGGAGACCCCATTCCTAAGAAAATAAATTTTAGCTCAAATCAGTAAGTGTTTCATGCCTGAAAATATTTGTACATGCGTGTGAGTTGAGGAAGCGAGTGCTGATGGCGAGTGAGTGTGAGTGGCCACTGCAAGTGGTGAGCGCGAGTGCGAGGGAGTGTAAGCTTGGAATGCGAGTGGTGAGCGTGAGCGCCGATGAGTGCGAGTGGTGAGCGTGAGTTCGAGTGAGCGTGAGTGGTGGGAATAAGTGGTGAGGGTGAGCGCGAGTGAGTGCGAATGGTGAGGACGAGTGGCGATCGTGAGCGGGCGTGAGTGCGAGTGGTGAGGACGACTGGCGAGCGTGAGTGTGAGGAAGTGCAAATGGTGACAACGAGTGGTGAGCGTGAACGGGAGTGAGCGCGAGTAGTGAGGCCCAAGGGGTGAGCGCGAGTGGTGGGGCGGAGGGGTGAGCGTGATCACGAGTGAGTGCGAGTGGTGCGGACGAGTGGAGAGCGTGAGCGGGAGTGAGTGCGAGTGGTGATGGTGGAGGGGTGAGCGTGAGCGCGAGTGAGTGCGAGTTTTGAGAGCGGAGTGGTTAGCGTGAACGTGAGTGAGTGCGAGTGGTGGGGGCGAGTGGCCAGCATGAGAGCGAGTGAGTTTTAGTAGTAAAGGCGGAGTGGCGGGCGTGAGTGCGAGTGAGTGCGCGTGGTGAGGGCGGTGGCGCGAGTGCGAGTGAGTGCGTTAGGATAAATATATATTTTTTGAGTGAGTGTGGGTGAGTGGCATCCAGTTTTGCCGAGCTATGCTGGAAACTGGCGTTTTGAAAAAGCCGTTAACGAGCCGAGCGATGCAGACGCGTTTTTCATCCGCTCGGTGTTTCTACGCTTTAAATGAACGAACTTCGTCTGTCAAGCAGTAATGAGTGGTAGTAGGCGAACCGGAGGGTTCCATGGACTTACTAGGGATTACCATTTAACCTTTTAGTCCATCTAAATGCCATTTATTGCCAAAAGAAGGCTGTGCCGATCCCACGGGTCAGCTAAACCTCGCAAGTCTCACGCTACCACGCCTCGCCCACCGGCCTCATCGACGCATCAGCTCGACGGTATTCAGCTCTTCGTGAAATGGAGACCATTGGACACATCGACGTGGCATAGTTGTCCGACTGAAGATGGCCCCGTTCGCCGAAATTAACTGGCCTACAACGGCGTCGAGCAAGCGGCCACCACGCAGGAGCTCAACCGGCGCCATATCAGGGACTCCCCAACAAAGACAGGCAAGAGGCACAAAAGCGCAAGTTACCGCCAATTTTTCTGGTAATAATGCGGCAAAAAACAATGTTGCATTACGTTTTTCGTAATGAATATATGAGAGGCTAAGCTTGTGCATTTGTAAGCTCAACTTCGTGCCCTGTACTGTTTTTTATTTTATTTTAAGACTGCCTATTTAAAAACAAGTTTTATCTTATATTCGCGACAACAACAGAGCCTTGTCAATGACGAAGCGTGGATTTTAAATTAGTTGCGGTGTGTGATGCTGAGCTCAGCTACACTTGGGATACAGATGGTTGCAGAAAGTCCGCCTGAGCGACCAGAAGACAAGTGTTCTTATATGTGTGTGTCTGTCTAATAAAAGTTAGTTGAGAGTTTGCGCTTGTCCCGTCCTGTCTCCATGAGTTGTTTTTTCGAGTTAAGTCCATGTTTATTCATCAAGATGAGCCAACCGCTTAACAAGCTCTTCCAAAATGGTTCGTTGGTGCTGTTGACAGCGCGACTGAGTCATCTGCTTGCGCTGCATGCAGTGGTCGTCCACCGGTCTCAGTACAGTTAAGGTACTGCTACCGAACACCAATGCCCGTAGCATGGCCGAACTTCCGGCAGCTTTAGTTCGGCTGGAGTCCGACGACTGCATCTCGGCTAACCTCCGGTGGCCGAACTTCGGACGCACACAGGTGGCTTTCTAATTGCCGGAGCCCTAGGGCGGGAATCTGGCCGTATGAACGTAAGCCGGTCGACCGGCTGACGGAGACTGGCCATTTGATAGCCTTGGAAGTAGGGCCGTGTACGGCCAAAAGGCCCACATTTGGACACGGGCCGTACACGTCTGCTGGAAAAAGGCCGGAAGGAAAATCACTGGCCAAAGAACATCGGCTTTTGTTAGGCCGAACGGTCCTGTGCTGCCTGGAGAGGGCCGCGGGCAGGGTGCGAAATAAAGGTCTTTGCAGCTCCCTGAACTGAGAATGCCACCCACCTTTATTCTATTTTTCTTTTTTGGCCAATAAAGCGGTTTATCACTTCTTCTGCTTCTCTCTCTCTTGCACATATAAGAGGCATTTCGGGGGCAGACGTTTGTATTTATTTATTTATTTATTTATTTATTTATTTATTTATTTATTTATTTATTTATTTATTTATTTATTTGCACAGATTGCAAAGGGGAGTGATTGCATACAGTAAAGTAATGATAAAAGCAGTAGAATAAAAGGTTACAAGATATCTTCTAAACACAAATCATAACTGACGCATAGTAAGTAAAGATAGAAAGTTGGCTTCTAAATATACAATATTAGCTAATGCACAACAACAGGACTGGAAATAAAAAAGGCCCTGTATTTACACAATCTTAGGTATAGTTTTCTTTATTTATTTCTGATCAGTAATGGTAGCGGTTGATGCAGGAAGGTAATTCCACTCGACTCAAATTTTCCGTACAAAAGACTGAAAAATGCATTTGTTCTTAATAATGGTATTAAAAATTATTACCATAATCCAAGCGAGGCGAGATAAAGTGCGGAGAAAAAAGAAGCTGATTACATAGTTGTGGGAGATCAAATTTTTTGTGGAACAGACAGGGAAGGAACGGTTTTAGGCGACAAGGTAATAAAGGCAGGTGAAAGCTACATTTCACAGAAGTTATGCTAGCAGTGCGATTAAAGTTAGAAAGCCTGAGTCGAACATAGGTATTTTGTGTCATTTATAGAGATTGAGTTAGAGCATCGTAACTTGGGTCCCACAATGATGCCGCATACTCGAGCGTGGGACGAATTAATAATTTGTGCATTACTAATCTAAGTGATGGATGGCCTTTCAGAAAGTTGCGTCCGAGGTGTCCTAACGGGAGGTTAGCATTGCCAATTACATACTGCGTCTGAGTGATTTATGTGAGATCGGCTGAAATGTGAACACCAAGGTATTTACATGATGACACATGATTTAAACGAGACCGGCCACGGTGGCTCAGTGGCTAAGTGGTTCTGCTGCTGAGCACGAGGTCGCGAGTTCGATTCCTGGCCGCGGCGGTGCTTTTCTGATGGAGGCGAAAAGCGAAAACGCCCGTGTGTACGAGATTTCGGCGCACGTTAAAGATCCCGAGGCGGTAAAACTAATCCGTAGCCCTCCACTACGGCGCGCTTCACCGCCTGCGTTTCGTCGGGGCGTTAAACCCTACAGTCAACTCAACTGATCTTAACAAAATTTATCTATGAAGTAAGAAGGTGATTGGTGAGCTGTTCTGATAACTTCTACGGCACGTTGCGTGATAATGCGTGTAAGATTGTCTCTGGCTTCCTCTGTCGTAAACTCTGCTTCCTCAGGTGTAGCACAGGTGTACGACGGGTGTATTGTATTGCAGGTGTACAACAGTTGGCATAGATATCTTGCTAACCGTGATGACGCCTCTTTTGAAATCCTAAATTGAAGGCTTTGATTACTTGAAACAATTTCATGCCACTAATTGTAAAGGATTGATTGATTGATTGATTGATTGATTGATTGATTGATTGATCGATTGATCGATCGATTGATTGATTGATTGATTGATTGATTGATTGATTGATTGATTGATTGATTGATTGATTGATTGATTGATTGATTGATTGATTGATTGTAAGGTTCAACCAGCCGACGCAACGCAGGCGATGAGGCGCGCCGTAGTGGAGGGCTCCTGATTAATTTTGACCACCTGGGGTATTTACGTGCGCCGAAATGTCGTACTCAAGGGCGTTTCTGCTTTTCGCCTCCATAAGAAAAGCAGCCACCGCGGCCGGGAATCCCACTCGCGACCTCGTGCTCAGCAGCGCAACTCCTTAGCCACTGAGCCACCGCGGTGGATCAATTTGTAAAGGGACAAACAGACGTAGCTGTGTGAACGCACAGGAAGTATACCTTAGAAAAAATAAACATATTAATGTTAATATATCAGTCTGCTTATATTGCAGTTTTAAAAAAACTTCTTCTGGCAGAACAAAAAATCACTGTTATTGTTTCTATTTAGCTTAATTATTCTGCGGCCTGAATGTGCACTTTTGAATTTGATTCCAACATCCTCCTTCACACTGTTACATTTTCGTTCCCCAGAACAGGGAAGTGCACGTTATGATGTAGGGTGCATGGACACGGCGTGGAAATAAGACAGGCTCGCAACTTTAGCTTAGTCTTTATACTGTGCGGTAAACAGGACAGCAATGGAAGGAAACCTGGGTTTTCTGTGCTTTTGTTTGTTTTTCCTGTTTGTTTATTCTGCTGTTTCTTTTCCATCTCCCGTTGCTCGTTCTTTGTTCGGTATCGGTTTTGGTTTTATGTTTTTATTTTTATTTACGTTCGGGGTTCCTAGCTGATTTTGACCCCTTTAAAGCGCGGGAAAACGATCAGTCACCCACAACTGTTCTCCGCTGTTCGACGACTCTTCTTATATTTTTGCTATTTTTTGCGGAAACCCGCCAACTCAGATCTTTTATTGATTTTCTCAGACAGTTCATTTTCTGCACAAATGCGATATGAATGTTACACTGTGTTTCTTTGTATCTGCGCATAGTAGGTATATATGCGCTGTATATGTAAACTTATGTGCATTTTCTATGCGAACTTGCAACTTTTACGCATTTCTATGTCTCGTGCATTACCTAGGCTGCACTTTCCTTGTATACGCGAGCTTTTCTCATAAAGCAGGTCAACGGTTTTTGATTGTGGCCCCCAACATCAAGAGCTATTGTTGTGGATGTTGAAATAACGATTTGTGTGATTTGTTTTTTGTGAAAATGTTTATAGGGGGTACTTTTTTAATCTTTAACTTACTTACGTGGCATCGACGCATGCTCAGTGCATTTTTATTACAATAGGACCGACCAACCACCGGCAGTCTTTGACGATGGCTGGTATGATTTTTAAAGACGGTGATTATTATGTTTGACGTGCCGACGCTACCCATGTTATGAGGCGCGCCATAGTGGATGGCTCCGGATTAATTTTGACCACCTTTAGCGTCTTTAGCGTGGGGCAAAATCTGGAACAGACTGTCGTTTTCGCTTTTCGCCTCCAATAGAACAGCTGTCTCCGCGACCAGGATTGTATGACTTTTGGCCCCTCCGTCGTTTTTGGGCGTGAGATGTGGTAACTCAGCATAGGTTCTCTTATTATACAGCTACATTAAATACCACCCGCCTCCACCTAGGGCTGCTATTAATGAAAAACTGAAATTGTGTTTTTTTTCAAAGTTGGCCCTGTTTTACATTATCTGTCCATCTTTCCCACTTGTTCACCTGTAGTCAAATCTCCTTCTGTTCCTTTACATGGATTTGCGCTTTACACTGTATGATAACCGAGGGGTTTTGGAAGGCCGGTATGCCCAATTCGGAGAGATCTCTTCGCCTTCAAGCAACATTGCGTGGACTCGTTTGTGTTGCTTTTGTAAAGATGACACATTCCTCTTTTTTGTGCATGAAAAGTGTTTTTCGTGTTTTCTTCCTTGCTTATCCACAGCATCAAAATATACTTGGGACGGCGAGAACCACTGCCCCTAATGATCCTGATTTTTGAGACCATTTTTGATAACCCCGTCCACAGTAAAAAAATTTAGGTTGCCACCCAAGAGGCGCAATGTGGCCACCTGTATTTTTTAGTTACCTGTACTACACCAACGTGAATCTCGTAACATCAAATGGACAGAGTGGGTCTGTAACTGGTAATGCTACGATGACGCATCTACTTACATTGCGCTGGCATACTTCACGATTCCCGCTCTCCCGCAGCCTGCTTCTAAATTTAGTACCGTACCTTACGCATTACGGGACTCCCGCACGCACACACCCTTGCTCGTATGCACTAGCACGCACGCGAACGCACAGACACGCGTGCACAAGAACACACACATACACATGTAGACGCACGCACCCACGCACGCAAAAACACACCCAAGCACGCAACCACACAAGCTCACACATACACAGGCATACACGTGCTTGCATGCACACTAACACACATGTACAGTCCTCAAAACTGTTAACAACAACAAGAACGAGGTGCCAGCATCCCAGGCAGCACGAGCATGGGCGGCCAATCTTTGCCCAAAGAACATTGGCCAGCCCTTTTCCTTCCGGCCAATCTTCGGCCAAAGTGTTCGGCCCTTAGTCCAAAATGGTCCTTGGCCGTGTAAGGCCCTCCCTTAGCTGTGATTCATTGGCCAATCTACTATGGCCGCTAATACCATTGGCTGACCGACCATTGGCCGAAGAAGTATGGCCTACTATTGGCCAAGCATATTTGGCCTACCATTGGCCGAGCATGTATGGCCTACCATTGGCCGAGCATGTATGGCCTACAATTGGCCGAGCATGTATGGCCTACCATTGGCCAATGTTGTACGGCCTACCATTGGCCTGATTCAGATTATTCTCTGCAGGCCAGAGGAAGCCCGCCCAAGGCTGCTGCCATGCATGCCCTTCAGCAGGCCGTTAACCTTGGATTAACATCGAAAATATATATTTAATGAATTTTAATTGCATCAAAAATGCTCAGAAATTGTAATTTTAAATACGTCCAAAATGCATTATTAATGCATTTTAAATAAAATCATGAATAGATTGAGAGATGCCTTGCAATGTGTCTTTGGGGGAATTGTTAACGTTCAACTAGAAAAGTTCATGTTGTGGTTTCGAAAAGTTTAATAGGCTGTAGCCTCAAGATATGCTCCATTGTGAAAATGTAAACCAGCCATGCTCTGATTGCGGGACAGCAAATGACTGAAAAGAACAGCATGTATGAGCAAGGTTGGCAGTTTGAAAGTTGTTTATTGTACACTTCAGCAAAGTGGCCAATTTCGCCATTACTAAGCAGCAGGAATGAATGCCTTTCAGCCACCTCTGCAGCCAGCGCAGATGCAGCGTTGTGCATTAGAGTCCTCGTACTTCGGATTCTCCACGCGGGAAATTTCACCAGTACCTGCAGTGAAAAGAAAAGAAAACAGGGGAAAATATTAGGGAAACACTTCTTTTTTAGAGGCAAATAAATGTCAAATCAATCAGGCCTTTTCCCTAGCCGTACCAACGCTCCTCGTGAGCAAGGATTTTTTAGTTTCCCCTTCAAAGAAAAAAAAAACGTCATGAAAACAATGCCCATTTGAAGGACGTAAGGCAATTTATGTAATGTTAAGCATAGTTTATATCGTCATGCGGCAGCGACATTGGATCTTCAATACCATTATAAAAAAAAGGATGGTGGTTGGGGGGGAGGCTTATGTATGGAGATTGTCTAGGGATGAAAATTAGCAAAAATTAGTACAAAAAAAGACACAGCCAACAACGTTACCAAACATGCAACACAGTTCTGAGCGTCACGCTGCTTCTCTTTCTTAGGCGCTTGAGTTAACTTGAAATGGTGGCCATTCTAGTTTTTTAAAGGGCCCCTGAGATGGAGGTTTTGGGGGGGGTCGATGGTATCGGAGCGCAACGGCTATTTCTTGAACTAATCGTGACGTGTTTGTGCGCTCTTGATTTAATCAATTTTTTACGAGCGTAAAAACATCAGAAAGCTACAAAAAACATCTTTTGTGTGTGGGTGCTTTTACACAGTCACACATATTTGTTTTATGCCGGAGTGTAAAGCACTTACACACCGGGCTAAACCGGGCTTGACGCTCCTCCGTTCTCGGCGGAAAGATACAGTGAGCGCAGGAGCAACGACGCTTGCAGCCAGCGTGATCGCTCAGCGCTCCGTGTCTCAGTTTTCTTTGCATTTGCTTTCTTGGATGCTGTACCCGAAAGGATTCTTTGCACCATCTGTGGTTCGAGCGTAGCCTCGACGTTGTTTCAGAGGTGGTAACGAACGGCGCGCCAAGGGAGCGCCGCGCCAACGACGATGGAGGAGCTCCGCATGCAGCGCTTGGACGACGCCGGGCACTGCTCGTGATCACGAGGCGCACGCTCAAGTGCGCTCACGCGGGCTGAATAAATCAGTTCAAGCCCAAACGCTGTCGCAGCTGATTCTATGTGGCGGTCGCGACAAGGGCAAGAGCATGCTCATCCCGTAACGACAACTGCCAAAGAGTTTCATTTCATTGCTTCCCATCAAGTCTGATCGCAGGAAAGTGTGACTTGCTGCACCGGCCTTCTGAATGAACCTGTTGCCTAGTGTCCTCTGCGGTTTCTGCATTCCTGCTTACCGGCTCTGCCGAGTAGCGACATCTCGCGAATTTGTCGCAAAGCAAATGACACAAACGTTTGTTGCCCAGAACTGTTCGCTTACGCTTGAAATGGCTTGAATCTTAGACGTCTTAGATTGAACTCTCACAATACAAAATTTTTTTTTAAACAGCCGTATACTTCTACTGTAGAGCTTAAAAAATCGAAAACATGACGTTGACGCCGCCATCTAGTCGGAAGAATTAGGACCAAGTATTGCATTAACCAGAATTCACGCCACCGCTAAATATTTCGATATAAAATGAGTAAGATATATTGTAATGATTCCGCAATTACCTATAATACCTTGCCCAAGACGATTTTGAAAGCATAAAAGAGCTATGCTAGTTCATTAAGGCATCTGAACCATTGGAAGCGTGGGAAGCTGGAGTAGGGGCGGAAATTTTTCTCGCTCATTCTAAAAAAAATTGTCATTTATCGTGCTCCTGATCCCCATTTAGCAAGAATGTAGTAAACAACATCAACTAAGATTGCTTGCATGAAGCAAAGAGCACAGCGCATTTGCTGTGCCGTAAAGTTCCGCAAGAACGCCCACCCAAATTTAAGTACAGTTATATCAAGTGAAAAATACGAGATGGGCGAAATTTCGGGTCAAGCGCTGAAAGGACGAATAAGTGACCGCATCTACACATGAAGAGATGATTCGGGTTTGTTTTGTTCACTCATCGGCGCTAAAGCCGTGGATTTTACGGGGTGGGCGCGCGTCTTTCAGTAAATTGAATATTTCACCCGTAAAAGGGGGTGGGCGATGTTTCGGGGGAGGGCGTTCACTCGGAACTTTCCGGTAATCTAATCAAAACGCGAGCGTACATTTCGCCGGCGCAGGGGGCTCGCTACTACAGTCGGTAGACATTCTAGCCTCTGTATCGCTATGTAGCGACGGTAAAAATAAGTTACAGTTCACGGAAACTCTCGCGCATGCAAGGTCGACTTCCGCAATCACTAGTATCTTCTGCTCAAAGTCCGTAAAGACTGAAAACGTAGCTTAAAAAAAAAAAGACGTCGTCGTGTCATGTGCGACCCACTCGCGAAGTAACCATGGTAACGACGACGCTCTAAACCAAACCGCCGCCGTCAAAAACCGCGGACATTCCGGCGGCCAACCATGAAATGAGTGCTTCGCCTCGGGCGAGGTTGGACTATGTCGTCATCGCAAGCCGCCGAACCAACAAATAATTCTGTCTCGTCGGGTTAATAACTTTTGTTAGCGTGAGCGAATATGCTTACTATTTTTGGACTTGTTTCTACAAGAACTATAGAGTAGATTTCTGACACAAACAAAAACACTTTGAAATCCATCTCAGGCCCCCTTTAATTAACTTGGACAAAACTTGTCTGTGACGTCACAAGACGCTAATAAATTAAGATAAATAGTAATCTTATTAACTGTAATTATTGTTATGTGTTCCGTATTTCGGCGTCAACTTCTTCGGAGATTACGTGCTAAAAAATAGTGCGCAGCGAAACAGTTTAAAAATGCATGGGCAGGATTGTAGTAGAAAGCTTACATAAAAGTAATTAGATTGGCGTAAGCTCTCAACAATGCCTTCAAGGGAACGGCAAAGTAAGTTTATTTCGAAAAAGAAAGAAAACTTTCAAGTCGTCATTAAAATTACAAGCTCTGATATGGTAGGCATCTAACCAAAGCGATTAAAACAAGCAAAGCAAGAAAAAGTGTATTTTTGCCTACACACACATGTAATTTTCTTGCTCTCCTTCGCACATAACCGGTAATTTTAAAGGGATCGACGCGGAAAATAATTGTAAATTCTCGCGTCGTTTACATACAAAAAACAGATAACCAGCTGTTAGCGTCAGGGACTATCAAGTAAAAAGTAGTGGCTTCATAAATACTCCACACACCTAAAAGGAACTCGTTTAAGTACACCCTTTGACGCAAATGAGCAATGGACCTTTTTCCAGTAGCGATCTGCGCATGCGCGGGCTGCCGGTCCGCCATTCTTGGCAGTCGCCTCGGGCAAAATAAACAAAAGCGCGCCCCTCGGTTTTCTGCTTAGGAAGCGGCTATAATCTGCACGTTTTCTTTTTTTTTTCTTTGGACTCCTGGTGGTGGGTTCGTACATGCATACAATAATGGCTTTCTAAGAAAAGGGGCGAAGACACTTGAGACTGACCACGCTGCCAGCACATGGCTGCCAGTGAGAGGGTTACGAAAATGAAAAAAAAAGGGGAAGGGGGGGGGCTTCGAACACGGCAGATTAGTCACGAGAACGTTCGCCTGCTACCGTGACATTCATGTGAAAGGTGCGAGTGACGGGTCAGTGCGGAAGCGGCAGCAGGACCAGGATATTTTGTGCACGAGTTCTCCGAAAGCCAAACTTTCTTGGGGGCGTGCCTTACTGCCATTTTTAGTTCGCCGTGGCGGCCGCTAGAGGGACCGGTACTGGAAAAAGGTCCATTGCTAAACACACGCAACTGCCAAGCAGCCCACGCGCATCCGCTCTAGACTTGCTGTTTTGCGGTGCCTTTGGCACATTTTTGAAATTCTCACTCCACCACGAGCGGCCTAAGGGCTCCTCGAAACACGCACACGTGTTCGTGAATGCGCGACAAAATGAATACAGCAAGGAGGGGAAAAGTTGCTACGAAACACAAAAGAGGAAGGGTGGAACGTCCTGAAGTTTCACGAAGTTTTGGGGGAGTAATCAAAGGAACACAAAGAGACGAACCCGGCCGGGGGACCCGTTCTGGGAACCGAGGGGTCTCGTGCGGGGAACTGGTTGCCCCCCTATCATCCCCCCTTCCTTCTCCGTCCTTCCTTGGCTGGTTCTTGGTTCTGGGAACGGAAACTGATTGTAACTTAACAGCCACTTGCACCGAAGATTACGTGTGTGACTTTTAACATTTTTGGTCACTTCCAAACAGACGGCACAAACTCTTCCATGGCTTTAGTTGACAGAATGGCGACATGCGACGGACAAAAATCGCGAAGGCTACCCGGCTTCTCGCCGTATGGCCCGGGCATGCGCATTAATCGAATGCATGCGTGCCCCAAACCGGGTTCCTTCCCCGTACGGCGGCTGCTGTCAACATGCGCAGCTGTGAGCGGCTGCTGCGAACAGAAAAAAAAAGCTGCGTCCCTGAATATCTGATTTGATTGTTTGTAGGGTGCGATACTTATGTAGTGCATGCGGGGAACCTCTTCCCCTTTCACTCTGTTAGTAGGGTTTAACGCGCCGACGGAAGCCTCCGGATTAATTTCGACCACCTGGGGGTCTTCAACGTGCGTCGAAATCTCGTACACACGGGCGTTTTTGCTTTTCGTCTCCATCAGAAAAGCGGCCGCCGCGGCCGCGAATCGAACCCGTGACCTCGTGCTCAGCATGAATACACTTCGCAAATTTCTCAAACGCGTAAACATGGACGGCGGACTTTCTGTGAACCGGCTGTGTTTAAAACGTTCCTGGCTGTTTTGTGTTTACTGCAAGTTTTATTCCTAAGTAAGCTCACAAAGGAATAACTCTATCTACAGAAAAACTCGTAGCAACAGTCCCCCGGCCACTCAGCAAGACCCGAGCTAAAAATTCGGCGCAAAAAGGGTAGCATTAAAATCCTTTTTTTACGTCTTCTTGCTGTCGTCGATTTGTGAGTACATTCCCTTGCACGGAGTAGTTACGGTAGAAAATCTTGCTCGCAGGTAAAGGTAAGCTTAACAACCACGTGCGGATTTCAAAAAAGGCGTTAACACACTTTGATTGCAAGGCAAACATACATCGATTAATTGTTGTGCGACACCGTACGCGCAAATAGCTGGTAAATCGTGCTTCCCTTGGCTAGACGGCAATCCTGATAAAAACGCCGCCGCAACGCGCCGTCCAAGCAGAGGCTTCGTCCGCACGACGACCGCGCGTTGAGGAGTGCGAAAACTTGTAACACCACAAGACAGGCAAAAGAAACGCAGCGAGGGCAGACAAAACGTGAAAGAGGGGTGCGCCGCTCCCCGCAGGTACCGGGCACAAAGGAGGAGGTAGTGGGCGGCAGTGAGAGGCACCGAGCTGCTCACCCTCGCAAGCATAGCCAGCGTTGTCCATCTAAGGCCGATATTTTTCAGAAAAAAAAAATTTTCAAATCCTCCACAGAGATACCGTCGCAACAACGCTGGCAAAGTGCAAGTGTTTTTATACATATATATGCCAGTGCTGTACGGAACGGCGTTACAAGGAACGGCGTTCCTGGAACTAGTTCCTTTTTGGAGGAATGGAGGAACGCCACCGTTCCATTAAGGGTCGGTGGAACTGTAACGGTAACTCGTTAGATTTTTTAAGGAACTGCTGGAACGGCGTTCCTGCCGTTACATCGCTAGGATCTGGCTATTTTTGATGCCATGGCTCGAGTACAAAAATCCCCAAGTCGCTACTGCGTTTCTCTTCCTGGTCAATTTGCCCGCCCTTCAGCCGTACGTGCTTCCTCGAAGGTCAAAGGCAGAAGAATAACTACGCAGCAGGCCGCATGTGCTTGCTTTCATGCTGATTGAGCTCACGCGGCGTTCGAAGGGTGAATAGCGTAGCCGCGAGAATGCTTTTCGCATTTCATCGTTTGTCTGGGGAGGCCAGGATGCGCGTTTGGCCGATAGAATTGTTCTCTGGCGGGAAAAGATTGCCTAATACGGGATCCGGAGTTTTCGGTGTCGGACATTTGGGTGCGCGACGTCTTGGCTCAGACATTTTGAGTCACAGGATGGGGCAGGCATTCTTTGAACATTTTAGCTTTAATATTGTAATTTTGTGACTTGATATGATCTTACGTTCGAGACTTGTGCTTGCGCCGGCGTTCGTGGAAACGAACGCTAAACCCTGGGGGAGCAGTGCCACGTAAAACCAATTTCTGTAGAAGATGGTAAAAATTAACGCTGTTAATTTGCATCCGTCCAACCTTTGTTTTTTAACATTCATGTGAACAACCCTAACATTTTAGGTGTTACCAAAGCGCTTTGCTTTCACTCCACCCAACGGTGCAAGACGCTGCTGCTTTTAGTTCATTCCTCCCCCCACCCCCCCCCAGCAAATTTTCCGCGAAACAAAAAACAGAAAAACGGGGTCGATTAGGCGCGTGTGCATTCCGTTTTAATTATTTTCTCAATCAATCTCGTCTTCGTTGCATTCGGTGTCGGTTTTAGTTAAAACTAACCAACCAACGATCGCACTTACACAGGCGTTACTTTGGGGAGGGGTAGGCTGAGTCTTGCCGCCTTCCGGAACCCTTGGTAGAGAGAGAGGGGTGTCACTTGTGCTTCAGCATTGCGTCAACTGGACTTCGAAAACTTGAAGACGACTGTTGCGGCTGTCGTCACCCTACAGCCTACTCAATTTTTTGCGCCTTATAATGGGAGAAAGCGATGTATGCCTGGGGTGTCCATGATATGCCCGACTGGAAGAGTCCATTCCCAATGGGGAGACTGAAGGCGAAGAAAGAGCGATTCCTGTGGCGATATTCTCGTAACTGTCCCTTTTGAAAACGACCCTTTTGCGTCCCTTTCATTGTGACGTACTTCCGGTTAAGCAGGGGGCGTTGGCAGTACGTTTGCCGCCTTTGCGTTATATCACTTCCGATTGTTTGCTTTTAGCCAATCAGAGCTGGCCAAAAGGGACACTTTTGAAAGGGACGCAGAAGGGACAAAACACGGAAATACCGCCCCTGGAGTGGGGGCGCCTTCGTTATGACCGCGATGCGCGGAAGGGCGTAGCCAGAAAACGATAGTGGCGATTGTGTTCTCAGCGGCTTTTTGGGTGGCTTTTTGTTGCATATTATAGAGGTTTGGTGAGCTCATGGTGAATGTAAAGCTTTTTCCTGTATCACCGCAGTGATGCTTCGGAGACTGTGAACTTCGCCACGCCTGTAGGATTTCCAGGGGAAATCGAAAATAACATGACTGAAAACAAATCCGGTCGAGATTCAAGCGTAGAAGCATGGGGGGGGGGGCGCTAGGACAAAGAATTAAAATGTGGTGAATGTAGGCACGTAAACATAAAACCAAGGTTGGTTTTCCCCAACAGGACGGGTGGAATTAGTATGCACAACCCGTACGCGCAGCATTTAATCAGCATTTAGGACACATAGAAGCTGCGGCTGTTTTCAAAAAGACCCGTTCTTCCTCCACGACAATATCCTAGACCAGTGTTCGCAAATTCATTTTAGCAAGGCAGCCCAGCCTACGTAATGCTCTTCATAAGGTTTTATACATTATGGGGGGCTAGCTATGTTTGTTATGTTTTGGATATCGAGAGTGCACGTGCATATGATTTATGTAATTTGAGGGTGTTTAACTTAAAAAAATACAAATAGTTGTAGATCATCGTAAACACCGGTTAATTTTCTTAGCTAAAAAAGAGCGAATGTAAATTAAAAACCTGTCATCAATTTAAAAAAAAACGTGTGGTAAAGAATTCAATCGGCTGCATAACAGGTTTCCCAAGAAGTGGTATTAAACAAAATTATAGAAATGTAGAATTTCTAAAAATACCTGTCAGAGATCAAACAAGGCATCAATCAAAAAATAAATTCACTGCTCCAGATTGTTGTCCATAACCCACGTTAAGCGGAAATAAAAATATAATGGCTGTCGCAAACAGGCAAGCACCGCATAATTTGGTCGCCGAAAAGTTTGCCCGCCGAAATGTCCATGCACCGAAACACCCGTACACCGATATGTCCGTACACCGATATGTCCGCACCTAAACAACCTGCACCGAAATGTCCTAGACCCGTCTGGAGTTTGTCTGGTGCTCCCTGAAAAAATTTGCCTAGCTAGGGGCGTTGTTTTGATTGTTTTTATTTCCAGACAATCTGCTGCCGGCGGTGTTAATATTTGTATGATATACGCTGTTCAATGTGAGTTTTAAATTTCTTCCTTAATTCCGCCCCAGGATTATCCGGCACTATATTTTAATTTAAAACCTAATTGTAACGTTAATGTAACGACACGTTCCAATTTTCGGAGTGGAACTGGAACGCGTTCCTTTCGCAGTAAAGGAACTTGTAACGGGAACTCGTTCAAAATTGTGAAGGAACGAGGAACGAGCTTTCGTTCCTATTTTAGAGGAACGTGTACAACACTGATATATACTCGTTAAATTAGATGTTTTTGCTTTGCCGATTACGTTGGAACACCACCGCTTACATATTTGCACGCCGAGTTTCTCTCTAATACAGAAAGCTTATATGTATGCCTGCCTTAGACAGCGCAGTAAGTGAAAGTATCTCCCTCAGTTTCTTTTATTATAAGGAAACATCGAGGAGAAATTCTCAGTAAGTTTATTCCTTTGAGATGTATTTTATCCGGCACTTAAGATATGCTTTACGTGAATCTTACGCTTCAGCAACTGAAGCAGCGCCTCTAGTGTACTCTAAATGTATTTCGGCAAAGCTTTTATAATACATTTGAAATGTACTTTCAATGAATATTTTTCCTGCATTGAGAGTGTATCTCTACCATGTTCGTTCCACAAACGTACAATGAATTTGAAATATATTTCGAAGATATTCGAAGTATATTTCTATGCTTCAGCACACTTTTAAAGTATACTCAGAGTGCTGCTCTAAATGTAGTTAGGTAAGCGTATTTTTTAAATATTTACAGTGCGTTTGGAGCTACATCGTTTGGCGGGAAGAAATACATTTTCAATATATTCTGAATGCTTTCAGCGCGCAGTCATCAGGTTCAGTACATACCTAATCTATTTGTAGGGTACTTAAAAGCACTGTATTTTTCCGCTTTTTTAATAATGTATTTTTAACATTTACTAAAAATTAAGAAAATGCAATTTGTAATGCACTTCAAATACATGTACAAATACAAGGAATATTTGAAGTGCACTTCAAGCATACTCGTAGGTATTTCAAACGTATTACTTTTCGCTAAGAGCCCTTATCCTCCCTCTCCTACCCCTCCTCTTTCCTGAGTTACACTCAGCCTGACGTTTGAGCCGACAGTAGACTTTCGATTGATTGATTGTAGGGTTTAACGCACCGACACAACGCAGGCGGAGAGGCGCGCCGTAGTGGAGGGCTCCGGATTAAATTTGACCACCTGGGAATCTTTAACGTGCGCCGAAATCTCGTACACATGGGCATTTTCGCTTTTCACCCCATCAGAAAAGCGGCCACCGTGGCCAGGAATCGAACCCATGAGCTCGTGCTCAGCAGCGCAACGCCTTAGCCACTGAGCCATCGCGGCGGGTGACTGTAGACTTTCACTTCCTGCCTAAGTTTTTAAACAAGCATATAGTCCCGCACAGGACCTGCGCTTATTTTTTCTATCTTTCGAGTAAGGAAAAATCCATAGAAGTAGCTCAAAAGCGTTTTAGTAACCACGAAGGTCCGCTAGGCCGGAAATGTTCGTGAAAAAATAGCAAGCGACCGGTGCAAGAGTAGAGCGCATGTGGGAGAAACCTGATGGGGGTGACAGAGGCGTAGGGGCAAACACTTTTGTGTTTAGTCAAGACGCGACCTCATGCCAGATCTTCCTTCAGCAGTGTCACCAGTAACCTCCACTGGTGTGTTGTTCACTTTATAGATGGCTTGTCGCTGACGATATTGAATATACTATTGAAGTACTTGGGCAACTGTTAGCCTCACAAGGAAATTGTACGGAAGTAATTCTTCGTAATGCTCTCGTAATAATTCATTTTGGAGACAGACTGATCACCTCGGCTGCGTAAAAGTGGCGGCACTCAAAATCGTGAAGAAAGCTTTCAAATGCGCTAGATTCGCTACTTTGAAAAAAAAAAGCTGTGATACATACGTTGCCTGTGTGAGAATATGTTTGTGGTAACGACATGGACAGGATTATTAAAGCGATAATTGAAAGCATGCTATGACGTTGTAGGGAAACAGCGGGAAACGTTCCTTTAAACCACCATGTTATAACACGCATACGCGTTTCATCACACCCACGGAATACATTATTTCCAAATTCAGGACGCTCCCAGCACGTGATTTCGTACTATTAAGGTATTCACAATCGTCGTATGCATATCTTGGATTCAACAACCTGCGTGCAACCTCGTAACGCTTGTATTATTCTCTGTGCATGTCAGGAGAGTTCTTATGCCCTGGGTGCCAGAAATATAGCGCTTCGCAACTTCCGTGGTTCCCACAACTTTGGATGAATAACTCACGTCGTTTCAGAGCATTCGCGTTTCATAGAAATATACATCAGAGCGTAAAACCTCAGCATAGCCTGTAGCTATCGTAAAATACATATTTCGAATCCTCGAAGGGTTCTTTTTTTGTCCAGGTACTGAACTCTATAGGAAATATAACCGAAATGAAGCGTCAAGGATGTTCCACTCACCAATGACGAAACATCGTGTTTTCGGCGAGGTAGCTGGGTCACAAGACATTGTGGCACAGGGAAGTATGTAGTCATGGATAGCAGAGCTAAGGGGTATGTTGTTATTACGACGCAAATTTATTAATATATATTAACACAGCACATGTCTCAAATGAAAGGCTGATGTGAATCAGTAGCGCCACGTGTATCACGGGCACTTAGCTGTATGCTAGGAGCATATGCATGTGCTCGGTAGGCTGGGAAAAAGAAAATTAATCACTTGTCTACATGCTCATTGCCTGTTTTTGGTTTTATTCACGGGTAACATCCCTAATGTAACCAGAGTGGCACGGTGCTTCCAAACACCACACGCATGCTAGTTAGATCAATTGCAACAGCTGCCGTTTTTTTTCGTTTAGTTTAAAAGAATGCCCTGACATCGCCTTTTCAGCGCTAACTTAATACCCTCGTGTGATGTAAATGTAGCATTTAGGTATAACTTTTTGTTTAAGCCAGCTTCGGCGCGAAAAAAAATGTTTGAAATTGAATTGAGCATCCCACACACTAACATTTCAGTTAAAGCAAGTCTCATGTCAGCAGCCCTACCAGCTTTATCAGAGCTTATAAACTAAAGGAGAGATTTTTCTGCCTATAATGGCCTTCGTTAGCTGACTCACAGAAAGGGAGATTCGCCGTAGAGGTTACTGCAACCGCCAGGCCCTCGCGAAGCTACATACCATGCTACTGCATGCCATTGAGTCTCCGCGGGCAAGCGGCTCGTTCTCCCGCACCATTGTATTTCCCGTCCACCGCGACCCCTCCTTCCAGAGGTCGTCACATACATATACGCAATTCTCTGTCCGGAGATCTTTTCTACATGGGTGGCCGCAGAGAAAACGAGTATTCCGCGTCCAGATGCTTGTCGTTCGTCTTCGGACATTCGTTGGCCAAACAGGAAATACGTAATTCGTGGCCAGACTGTTGCCGTTCGTGTTCCGCCTTCCGCTGGCCAAATGGGAAACGATTAATGCGTGGCCAGACGCTCTTTGTTCGTCATCAGAAGTATGATGGCCATGGAGAAAGCGTGTACTCCGTAGCCAGATGCTTGCCGTTCATCTGGGGACCTAAACTGGCCAAACAGACAACGCGGCCCCCGTGGCCAGTCGCTTGCAGTTCGTCTTCGGACCTCAGCTGGCTAAAAAGGAAACAAGTAATCTGTGGCCGGACGCGTGCTGTTCGTCTTCGGACGTATGGTGACCAATGAAAAAACATGTTCCCTGTGGCCAAATGTTTGCCTTTGGTGTAAAGACCTAGGCTGGCCGAACAGACAACAAGTATTCCGTGACCAAATGCATGCCAAAGAACGTAAGTTCTCTGGCAGTCCAAACTTTGCCCATGGCCAAACAGGCCAAGCATCGGCCAAAAATAAGCCAAAGGCTGGCCACGTTTTCTGTGCTGCCTGGGATATGCACAGAGCAGCAGCTTGCGATAACAATCGGGCTGTTAATCCAGGTGGTGCGCATGCGCTGAAGCACCCCAGTGCAGCAGCATCGTGAGTGCCGATAACCAGGCGCCAAAGATGCGGCTGGAGCTATCGTGACCTGCCACTCTGTGCGAAGGAAGGCACCTCATGTTTTGTTGTATTTAACGGTTTTGACGACTGTACGCGCACGCAAGGCCGGGAACTCTGATGCCGGAATAACATCGTGATTTCATGCGAACTATCATGTTCTGTTGTATTTCGTTTACATTTTTTGTATTTTTTAAAGTCCCGTGGTCTTTTTGCGACGTACATATAACTCACCAATCACTGTTGCTTTCCGAAGCAAATAAGGAGGGCTATTCTAAGCTTCTTGATTAATTCGGCAAGAAATCCCCCGTCCTTGCGCGTCCCTAGAATTACTTCATAAAAAAATGTAGGCAGCATGCTCGTCCCACGCGTGGAAGCTGCAAGTGCACTGCATAAGGCACACGGCCCGCGTGTACAGCGAAATTGACGCACCTTGAAGTGATTTTCATGGTTGCGGACACCGAAAAACAGAACTACACAACCGACAGACGGTCCAAACGGCGACGAAAAACTTCACCAATATGCAAAAAATGATACGCAAGCAGTCGTGAAGATTACCTTAGCAACCAGAACCCGTTGGAAGTCTACAATTCTGGTCGAAGTCTACAGTGCTGGCGATGACTTTGCATCCACCAATCGCCGCTAAAAAGACTGCTATCTTTTCGATGCATATGACGACTAGCAGCGCAACTGTGCAAACAAACATTTATACTGAACCGTAACTATGTGCCGGGCAATGCTCACCTAAAAGAGCTTAGCCATTCAACTAATGCACGTTAGTGCAGTTAAGTCTTGCGCGGTGTGCAAGCTTCCTTGAATTTCTTGGTTTCACGTTCTCAAACAGTTTCAGGGGGAGATAGTTTCAGGGAAGTGACAGAAAAATGAAGGAAGCTCACACGAACGCAGAAGACTTGAAGGTAGTGAAGCTGTACGCAAACTTCACGCCCAAACCGCCGCGGTGGCTCAGTGGCTAAGACGTTGCGCTGCTGAGCACGAGGTCGCGGGTTCGGTTCCCGGCCGCGGCGGCCCCTTTTTGATGGAGCCGAAAAGCAAAAACGCCCGTGTGTACGAGATTTCGGCTCACGTTAAAGATCCCCAGGTGGTCAAAATTAATCCTGAGCCCTCCACTACGGTGCGCCTCATCACCTGCGTTGCGTCGGCCCGTTAAACCCTACAATCACTCACATCAAAATTCACGACCATCACGATGGTTTACGTCCTTGATTGCAGCCGATTTGTTTCTTCTTCGCTGCCGCAAGGACCTTTTATCCATTATTGTTGGTATTAGTGTGAGGCTCCTTCACTTTTTTGCAAGTGATAATCATTGGACATCGCCTTGGAGCGGCGTACGCTATGAACTGTTTTCCTCGTATCGAGCAAGTGGTGCGTGCCGTATAACGACGAAAGCTGGAGCTCTTTTTTTTCTCTTTGGTTGACCTGACAACCAAAGAGAAAAAAAAGCTCCAGCTTTCGTCGTTATACGGCACCACTTGCTAGGCACCTTGCTAGTCCTCGGTGCCCCTACTGTGGCAGCAACAATGCACCAAACCTTTTCCCCCTCGTCTGGGCTTGTTCAGCTTACTCGACTGACCGCGACCAGTTCCTTACAACGCAAGTACGCCCGACGACTTCTAAAGAACATGTCCAACACGTCAGAAACAACCCCCAAATTTTACAGAAAATTACAGAATTCGGTCTCAAAACAGGTCTCTATAAAGTAGTATGATGGCGGATCGTTCACCAACTCTCTAGATGTAACCCCAAACACACCCCTTGTGGCTCCTGAACGACTCCTTTTGGATACCCCAATAATGGTCGTATTAGAGTGCCCTCGTCACAACTACACCTGTGCATATCGTGCTAAGTGAACGCTCACAGTGCAGTGCAGACTTTATATGAACAATTTTCCCCTCCCCTTTTCCCCGTGTCCCACAACAGGGCCTATTGGCCTCCTCCTATAATGAGTCATCCATTCCATTCCATTCTCTTTGGTTGAGGAGGGCGGGGGGGGCAGAGATGGCAAATCTAGGGCAATCTCCTAAGTGGGTATGCTTCGCTTGTGAACCTGCGCCGATGACGCTGGGCTTTCGCCGCGAAGCGTGCACACACGAGGGCTCGGCATTTACTTCGTTTTGTTAACTGCCGGGCGGTCGCCGCAAGGCCCGCTCTCACGAACCCGCGCTCGGCAAGTTCTTGGTATTTTTAACTGCAACATCAAAACTTACGGTTTGCTTAAGAGCTTCGCCCTTAAAATATTGCGTTTGGAGCCGGTATTAAAATATGCAGGGTATTTCTAAGGTTTGAAAGAAAGCAAAAACGGATCAGACCGCACCGGAAGAGAAGTACAAACACTTTCGCAAGTGTTTATCCATTTCTTTTCGTGTCCCGCCTGATTCGGTGTTGTTTCCTTTTAAGTTATGTATCAATGAGGCCAACCTTCCATTCTCCTTGCGGGTGCTATTTTCTGGTAGTTACAAAGGGCGTTGCTGGAAGTTAATTTTTACCATGATTTTTCAAAGTTTTTCGGACGTCTCAATTTTTATTAAAGCAAAATTTTGCATTTTTTTTGCGCATTTACTTTCTGTGCGCATCTTAACATTCGAGCACCCGTTTTACATCACGAAAAGTACCCACAAATATTGGGAAATGACACGTGCAGTAGCTTCATTGTTAGCTCTTTATTTTACTTGAATGTTAGGGTTATTGAGGAAGGCGGCTACACTCACGGCCGCCAAAGCGACCATCCACGCATATTTTTATCTTCATTGTCTTCCGACCGGTAAATTAACCGCACAGGCATAACACCGTTGGTAGCGCTCCGATGTCGAGATGGCCCTGTGTTCCAGAAGTTGATGTTGGTAGACTCTAACCGCAAAATTACCCGTACGTTTGTGTGTAGCGACGCATCATCTAAATCATGATTAATTTTTCATTAGCCACTTGGTGACTCTCCGCACCCGAGCACCTGACTGGAATCGTGATGCTTAGCATAGTTAATGCAGTACTCCACCTAAACGTGTTTACCACGTACCCATAACGTATCGAGCCCACACTAATTCTGCTCAGCGCGTTTGTTGTATAATAATACTGCGCTTTCCAAACAACACTTCCGGTTTCTGGGGTTGTTTCGGGGATAGCTTCGAGGATAGCTGAAATATTTTTGCGTCCTAAATAGGAAATAATTAAAGGTTTCGAAATGGACTAGACTCCCCTGACGAACCTGTGCCCCGTGCCAGCTTTGAAATATGTTTTTTGGTGTAGGAAAGCTTTTACTTGCCAACTACCTTCACAGATCCTCTTTCTTGTCCAAAAAACGTATGTACAAATATTACAGTTTTAGTACAGCGTTTGTTTCTTTTGCGTACGCTAAGCACTCAATTTTTGCGTCCCGCTACGAAAACACCGCGAGCGCAGTTTTAGTAGAGCGTCTCATTACTTTTGCGTAGCGCCACACTAATGCATACGGCGCCATCTGACGAATGTTTTGCGAAATGACCCGCCGGCTGATCTGCGAGCGGACTGCCGGTGTGCTTGGGGATTTTACGACTATCCAAACAATTGTAAACAAACGCTTTCCTGTTAGTATTGAATGAAACACGGCCACAGCACGGCATGAATATTCTCTTACCTGAGTACGTTCCATAGACACCGTTGAAGTCCCCCGGAACTTCTTTCGTGCAATCGCACAGAACGCTCTGAACCGAATGCCCGGGTTTGACGCATACATTTTATTCAACTTCAAAACAATCCAGAGAGGCATTCCGAACGAACACAACGTCACGATATGCGTTGCAAGTATGAACTGCGATGGAACGGTGATCGGTTGCCTCCTCCTGCCGGTCGTAAACACGGCACTCACCTCGCGCGCGGTTTGTGGGGTGGAACAGCAAGTCACTAAACTCTGGCGCTCAAGCCGAGAGTGCTTTTAGCCACGCGCACTGTACATACCCGTTGCGAGATTGAGTCGTACGTCGCTCGAGAAACGTAATCCAGAGCATGGTAAGCACTTTCCACCCGCAGAAACACAACGTCGTATTTCATCGCGAACGCGCCCACAACACACACACACACACACACACACACACACACACACACACACACACACGCGCGCGCGCGCGCGCACGCACACGCACACGCACACGCACACGCACACGCACACGCACACGCACACACACACACACACACACACACAAACACACACACACACACACACACACACACACACACACACACACACACACACACACACACACACACACACACACACCGCTTCGGTCGCTGTCCCGGCTACAAAGCTTCGTTCGGGCAGTCAGCGATGTCACGACTATACGGAGCTGCGCGAGGGGCGATGTGCTAAGCATTTGACGTATTTAAAAACGCAGGAGCAAAGAACTTGGTTCATCGGGAGCAAATTACTGTCGACAGAAAAGCGGAATCGTGGATGCTTACCGGGCTACTTACCGCCATGTTGGAAACCCAAGCGGCCTGACGTACGCACGCTATTTCGATGAAATAGCTTCCGCTCGGCTTCCGTCCGCTAAACGGCAGAAGCGGCTTAACGTACGGCGCATGCGCAGTGAGAACGACGCAAAGATATACGTTCGCAAACTGTTTGTGTACGGTTGCGTACGTTATTTTAAAACTCTCTATTACGTGAGAATTCAAAATGTCGACAGCAAACACCTGTGAAACGTCGCTCGCGAAAACACTCCCGGCTAGTTTCTCTGACGACATTGCGCTAGGCAACAAATTTGCTTCTGAGTTGTCATTACTTTTGCTGTCTTTTTTAATGTCTGGTTAATCTTTAAAGCAAGATGTAAAGTTGGGCCAGTTGCTAGTTTCATGATAAAAAACACCCCAAGAAACAGTTGCAAAAGATGGGGGTTGGCTACGCCCAGCCTTGAGTCTGGCCCATTTAAAAAAAACTTGTTTTTGAAATGGGACATCTGCTTTTGGGAAAAAGCAGCATTTCATTGTTTAGCGTTTTGTTCTACTGGTCACGTTAAACTACTGAACATTGTTTTCCTTACCAGATAGTTCACTTGACTGAACCGGTTCGCGAACGACAACGGTACGGAATTTAGTGGAACCTTAACTGAAGCGGAACGAAGTGAATTCACCCGGACCCGGACCAAACCCTAACCGGTAATTATTTGTTCGACAACCTGAGTTATAAATGGTGGGACGCGTTATGACAAGTATACAGCAGGGAGGTCGCAGAGGCAGTCGGCACAATGCGTTTATTCCGACCGACAGCCCAGAACTCTAGCACGGGGAATGGTGATGTGCATGAACAAGACAAGGAGATGAGGCATGAAGACATGTTGATAAGTGTGCATGCGGAAAGCTGTGGGAAGTGGTGGAAACCCGATCCCACCACGGCGCTTTCATGCGTCTTTGAACTGAAGTAGGCTCCACAACAGCACAACCATTGTTGATTGATTGATTGATTGATTGATTGATTGATTGATTGATTGATTGATTGATTGATTGATTGATTGATTGATTGATTGATCTGACCTGCCGCTGTGCCTCAGTGGCTAAGGCATTGTGCTGCTGAGCACGAGGACGCGGGTTCAATTACCGGCCGCGGCGGCCAGTTTTCTGATGGAGCCGAAAAGCAAAAACGCCCCTGTGTTCGAGATTTTGGCGCATGGTAAATATCTCCAGGCGGTTAAAATAAATCCGTAACCGTCAACTACGGTGCGCCTCATCCCCTGCGTTACGTCAGCGCTAAGCTAAACCCTACAATCAATCAATCAATCAATAAATCAATCAATCAATCAATGATCCATGGATATTCAGGTTTAACGCCCCGACGTTACACAGGTTATGAGGCATGCCGTAGTGGAAGGCTCCTGATTAATTTTGACCACCTGGGTATGTTTAACCTGCGTCGAAATCTCATAAACACTGGCGTTTTCTGTTTTCGCCAGCATCAGAAAAGCGGCCGCCGCGGCCGGGAATCGAACCCCCGTTCATGAGCACAGACACCCAATGTTGCTCACAATCTCGAAAATGGAGTGCAGACAAACTTTTGGACAATGTAGGGACCTCAGACCAGACCCAACGCTTTGTACAAGCTAATTTATCTTTATTAAGTCCTTAGAAATCATGAGTGACAATCGATGTAGATAAATAAAATGATTTGGAGAGAGCCGAGGATATAGAGCGGGAAGCAGAGTGTGAGATGAAGAATGCGTTTGAAAAAAACGAATTAGTCAGAGGGAAACTGTGCTGCAGTCAAGGAAGTGACCACCATCGGCGAGAGGAGGTTGGGTGGAATAGGGAAGGAATGGTACAAGGTGTCTCTTAGTGACGCTCAAGACCTGAAGTTAGCTGTCCGGGAACGCCACGAAGGGGGGGAGGGGGTTAGAGGGGAACGGTAGAGGGGGAGCTCATGGTCCGAGGAGTAACAGGGCACCTGTATGGTCTAGTTGGTGCTGCATAGCTGGAGTGCAAAATACGATACAATGGTACGATACGATAATAAAGAATAATACGATACAACGATGCGGTAACAAAACAAAATACGAAACATCGGTGGCATATGTAATGATGCGTACGTACTTGGAAAAAGTTTGGAAAAAAAGAAGTGTGTGCGTGTGTGCGTGTGCGTGTGTGTGTGCGTGTGTGCGTGTGCGTGTGCGCGCATGTGTGTGTGCGTGTGCTTGTACGTGTGCGTGTGTAGGTGCGTGTGTGTGGGTGCGTGTGTGTGTGCGTGTGTGTGTGTGTGTGTGTGTGTGTGTGTGTGTGTGTGTGTGTGTGTGTGTGTGTGTGTGTGTGTGTGTGTGTGTGTGTGTGTGTGTGTGTGTGTGTGTGTGTGTGTGTGTAAGTCCGTGTGCGTGTACGATTTTGTATGATAGCGAATATGAAAGAACAAAATCCAGGAGTCGAGGATGCCGAGAAATAATAGCGGAGTAGTTGGAAGGTTTCCTTTTCAGTTCACATTGCAATTTATTTTACTCAAAAAATTCCCCATGCTTTCCTTGTAATGCTAGAGTGCTGGCATCCGTGTTCGTGAACGAATTTAGCGCAGAGACTTATTAGGTCAAAACATCCTTAGGTCCACCCATGTGGCCATGGAAACTAAAAAATGTAGTGTTCTTCCACTCTGTGAAGAAGGATGACCTGCAAAGCTGGGCGCAGTCCATGGAGTGCACGAAACAAAACACATTTGTTGTAATTTATGATGCAGCAGACTTCCTAGCCAATTTCCTGAATAAACCTCAGAAGGATCCAAGCTTTGTTCTTGGAGCTTGCAGACAAACATGGAACTGCCTGTTTAACTCCCGCGTCGTAAGCAATGTACTGTTTGTCTAGCACACAAGCCCAGTCCGCTCTACCACATAAAAACTCCGGACAAGTCCCATCGGACCGTTTAACGTCCGCGTTTAAACCTCGCACCAGCAAAATGCACGTGCCATGAAACCTATAGCTGCTCGTGCACGTCCACTCAACCCCTCCTTCCTCTCACTATTCTCCACTACAAACCTGCGCACACATAAACCAGCAACCAGTCATGTGCGCGTGCTTAAAAGTGACAGACGCGGTCGAAAGTGTACCCTGAATGCCCTCTCAATAAGTGATATTGGCTCACGCTGGCGTTCCAAGCAGGCAATTTGCTGTTCATCCGAGGGAGATTCGCCACTACTCGACGAGCTCAACTTGAGGCGTTAACAGCGGTGCCAGCAGCTTTCCGTTGTTTTTGCACCCTTTCGCGCCTGTTTTCGGGCCAACGCTTCGATTCTTGCTATTCTTCCTTCAAACGAGCGGTATGTATCCGTCCCATAATGATTTACACCTGCAAGCCCTTCAGCTCTATTCTCGCGTATAAACATGTAGCTGTTCGTTTCCCTTCCCCCTCGTAGGCATCTTACTTTCTGTGTAAGATGTCTGTGTAACGCATCAACCCACACACGAACCACTCGATTAATCAAGACAGCTGACTAAGTGCATTGAGCCATGTAATTTCTACATCGAAATCTCCCCCCAGCACAACCGGCATTTCATCGGTAGAGGCATGAAGCCTAGCTGTGCGTGCACGCCCACTATTCCGAACGGCAAACCGTGCACGCATAAACCGGTAGGCGGTGATGGCGCGTACTTAGGCGTGAAAAACACCGGTGAAAATTTCGCTGGGAAGGCCTTCCAAGCTGAAAAAGACACGGGCTCACGCCATCGTTCCAACTGGGCAAGTTTCTCTTCAACCAGGGGGGATTCGCAGCTACTTGGCGAAGTGGAATTTCAGCGCAAACGGCGACGGCGGGTTTTGGTCGTTTTAGGGGGAGCCCTTTGGCAGCCGTTCGCGGGAGCAGCGTCTGTGTATGTCCGCGTAACCTAGTGAGCGACCGCCACAGCGACGACAGAAGGGAAACAACTAGGAGCGTCTAGCGAAAGGTGAGGTGGAATGCGACACGTTTGGCCACGGCGTCATCTCCCTCACTGCCTTTCCCTCACACATGTCTCATGCGTCGCAACCAAGGACCGCCCTCTCCTTGACACTTTTCCCAGACGCTGTTCCATTCTTCGCTAATCCAAACCGCGTGACATTTGCTGGGTAGGTTCAAACACGATTTACAACAACGTGCTCCCTGCTCCCGTGTGCGGGGCTAATCCAAAACCACGTGAGATTTGCGCGGCAGGTTCAAACACGATGTGCAGCATGCTGGTCGGCGGCGGGGGCGCGCTGCGAGGTAGCAGCATCGTAGCCGACGCTACCGGGCGTTCGCTGATCAGGCGAACACTTCCTGAGACGCAGTTGAAATGCGCCGTGACCGTGAAGACTGCAGCTCGTGCTGGGCACAAATCTCATATTAGGGAGTATGTAATCGTCAATACATTTTTTACGCCAATCCGTGCTTGTTTATTTTAAGTGCGAATGCACTTCTTAAGCGAGCCTGAATCGTCCGCCGCCGTCCGCATAGCAACAGCTGCGGGTGCGCGCGCTCCTCGTCTTCCTTAGCAACGGGGGGAGATGGGCGCGCGCTGCCTGGCCGCTGACATGGCACATACCCACGTGGGGGATTGGCCAGGAATAAGTGCGAATGCACTTCTTAAGCGAGCCTGAATCGTCCGCCGCCGTAGTCCGCATAGCAACAGCTGCCGGTGCGCGCGCTCCTCGTCTTCCTTAGCAACGAGGGGAGATGGGCGCGCGCTGCCTGGCCGCTGACATGGCACATACCCACGTGGGGGATTGGCCAGGAATCGGGCGTGAGAAGGGCTAACGCACCCGCTTAAAGGCGTACTGACACGAAATTTCAAAGCTGAGATCCGCTATAGCAATCAAGTACAACGACAACACAAATAGGTGTCTGTGAATAAATGCATCTTTCTTTCTTTGTAGTTGTGTGTGTGTGTGATCTCTCTTTCGCGAACATTACCGAACCGCGCAAATTCAACTCGTGCATTCGCACTTTCACATTCTTCCACTCGGGGAAATGCGGGGAATTTTTTCGTAATAATCTGAAAACCGCACTACTGCCGTTAGCTGCAGACTGCGCAACTTGCCAAAGGGGCATCGGCTGAGGCGACGGGAAAAATAGTTGTGAAAGAGGTGTCAGCGGTGGTGAGGAGGAGCCCGAGAAGTAGCGCCGAGTAAATCGGTGACACCGGAATGAAAAGTGGCTACGGAGGGGGGGGGAGGGGGGGAAGGGGGAACGTTCGGAGGTTAGACTGTACTGCCTTTCCAGCATATGTTGAATGAAACGCCGACGCTTGGTGTGGGTTGGAGCACCACCGAGTGGGATGCGAACAACTGGCATGCACGCAACTGTCAATAACGTTAATAGTACCGAAGTGCTTATTCATCCGTCTTCTCAAGCGAAAGCAAGGTGGATAAATGGAAGAAAGGGGGGATAGCTGAGGGGAAATCCTGCGCTCCTAAACTAAATGCAGGCAGAAAAATATTTCTAAGGCTCCAAGCTTTATAAAGCACTGATGATTAATGGGCCCTGCCGGCGTCGCCGTCTGCATCTTCAAACACCTGAGAAGAATCCCGCTGTTTGACCTACCTACGAAAACCAAAATACCATTGTTTACCTCAGGACTGGATTCATCACTTCTGGCCTCGTGGCATTCCTCAAAACGGGAAGCAGCGCCGCGGTGGCACCTTAGGGGCGAACCTGTTTCTTCTTCTGCCTTATGCTGACATAAAAAAATGAAATATTGTCGTAAACAGAATTTTTGTACCTTTGTTTATTTACTTGTTGAATAATTTGTACCCTCTTTCAACTGTGTGTTACTTAAACGAATGCGTCGTTTACTGACAGTTTTTTCAAAAGCAAGCAATACTACGGTACGACAACATGCATCAAATTTAAACACGGGGGACATGTACAGTTTCTTTATCGAGTCTTTTTAAATGCAGAGCATTTCTTTAACTCACATGTAGCGTCCGCCGTCCGTCCGCAACAGCTCAGCGCGTAGGCGCGCCCTCTCTCCACTCCTCCTCTCTCGCATCACGCTACCCTCCTCGCTCTCAACAACAGGTCCGCACCCCTCCCCCTACACTATACAAAAAAACAATACTTATCGGCACCTGATTTCGATCCCACGACCCTGAGGGCGGAACGCAAGGTACATGGTGCTCTTCCCACTGCGCCACAAAGCCGACACAGAATCAAAGGCTACGAACGCGCCTTATACCTTCACTCATTCAAACTACGTCAAGAAGCTGCTGATACAACGCATTCACTACCACCAACTCCTCAAACACTAAACGTTAATGCAATACACCCACCCCCTAAGCGACGCATTTACTCGAGTCCCCCTCGCGGGGAGATGGGCCCAATTTTTTGCCCAAAGAGGGCCTCCGGACCATGTCTTTCTACTTTGTAGCTAGGGCCATTTAGAAAGCCACCTTTGTTCCTACTTATTGTGAGGAGCATTTGTTCTTGGAACACAAGTTTCGGCACCCTTCGTTCTGGGACAATTTGTTCCAGAACCGTTTTTTAGTAGGGTTTGGCCACGGACACGCCTGTTTAAGTACACAGCACTTTAAGCGCCCGACTTGACGTCGTATCTCGCTCGCTGGACCCAAGTAGAGACACACGGCGTTCCGTTGTGACGGCATATAACCCAGAGGCTTCGAAAGCCAAGCGGTTTTTATAGTCATAAGCATTCGAAAATCGGGAACCACTGGCGCTTGTCATACATCTCCCCGTTGTTTAGCGCGTTGTTTAGTGCGCATATTTTTTTGGCGCGAAGCTCCTAAAGCCATGGGTCTGTCCATCCCTTGTGTCTCGTGGTACGGAGGGGGGTGCTGCGGTCGCCGGAGCGTTCGAACATGCTTCACATCGGCTCCCTGAATAATGCTGATTTTCGGCGGACCAACTCATCCCACCCGGCCCAAATTAATGCGTGAGTGTTCCATTTGATCTCCGGAGCACGTAGATACCAAATTTGGGACATTTCGTCCACTTTTGGAGGAATTACGAGTGTTTTTGCCCGCGAGGCGAAGCCCGCCCGGTTAAGCCTAACGTCGACTTAGGCAACGGCGGCCACGTGTACGGTTGCCGCCGCTATCGGGGTGGCCTTGAGCGTCGCCCCGACGAGCTCCGCGGATTTTCGCGGCGCTATGGAGAGCGAGAGAGAAGAATTCCAAGAGATGGACACTACTGCTGCTACGACGGACCCGACTCGCAAGAGGCACCGCAACCAGACCAGTCGCGACGAAGCCGACGACTCAGCGAGGAAGACGGTCGCCATTGCCGCCTCGGCTTCTCGCCCCGCCGCCATCGAAGGTGCCGCCGAAATCGACGACGACGATTTAGTCGACACCGCTGCCGTGCCGCTCGCCGACGAGGAGGACGACGAAGAAGACCCAACGAGTTTGTGCGCCGGTTGGACTCAAGTAGTCTCTCGACGCGCGAAGAAGAAGCAAAGTGCCTCGGGAACCCCACCGCAGCAGGGCTCCCCGCAATCAGGTAAGCCGAGCGCTTCTATCTCGGCTACGAACGCTAAGAGCAAGCCAGGTGCAAACGGAGGGCAGCGAGCAGCTAGAGAACAGTTTGCCGCCAAAGTCAACGCTAACATGGCGAAGACGGCACGCATGCCGAGCTTTGCGAATAAGGACAAGATCCGCGTGGTGATCAGGCCACGTGGCGGGATAGTGATAGCCAGAACCCCAATGTCCGCGTTTCGGGGAGCCATTTTCGCCGCGGCCAACGTGGGCGAAGAGGAAGCGGAGCTAGATTCGGTATCGCCGAACGCCGCTCAGAACATTGTCGTCGTCAGCACGCCTTGCGAGAAGAGGGCCGGAAAATACGGAATGATCCGAGCGATCATGATGGGGGAAGAGACGTACGAGTCCTACGCGTACTGGGCCACCCTCGAAAATACGTCCCGCGGAGTTATAAGCGGAGTAGGCCAGGAGGAGTCGGACGAAGACATCCGACGCCGAATAGTCAACGTTCAGAACCCGACGGCAATGGCCGCGCACCGCTTAGGCAGCTCTACCTCGGTGGTGATATTGTTTGAGGGACAGAAGGTGCCGCATTACATCAAATACGGCGGCTTCATAACTAAGTGTACCCTGTACCGCCAGCACAGAGAAGTGTGCAAGATTTGCGGACAAGTGGGTCATAGAAAGGACGTGTGTCCTACGCCCAGTGCCCGGGTGTGTTTCGCCTGCGGCAGGAAGAACCCGGGTGAAGACCACGCAGTATACTGCCGGCCGAAGTGTAGGCTTTGCGGCGGCTCGCACGTAACCGCTGCGGGCAGTTGCAAGAACAAATTCAAGACGCCGATTCAAATCAAGAAACGGCAGTGGGCTCGGCAAATGGACGGCGAACGAGCCACGAGCAAAATGGCGCCCGCGCCCTTGCAACCGACCCTAAAGGTCAGGCTTTCCAGAAGGGACGAGTTCCCAGAACTGGAGACGCGCCGCGGGGACGGGAGCAACGCGGCGGCCCGGGATTTGCGAAAAGTGACATCATGCGCAGGAGGCCCCACGTGGGCCGACGTCACTACAGGAGGAGCGTCGGCGACGCAACGACGGCGCCCCACGTCGCGGCGGCGGCAACCACAGGGAGAGGTGAAGGAAAACCCTGGCGGCACTGCGGCCGCGACGGAAAAGGCGGGAAAGACGCAGAGAGAGAGAGATCCGCATCGAGGAGGAGAGGCGCCAGCCGCTCCGACTCGACACCACGCCGGAAGTGCAACTCGAGCGGCGGCGGCGGCGGCATCAAAGGCAGCGGCTGCGGAAAAGACTGTAAAATGGAGATAGAGGAACTAAAGAAAGCCATAAGGGAGATGCAACTGACGATTGCTCAACAACGCAATACCATAGCGCAGCTCAAGTCCGGCAAGGCATCGGGCTCTACGACCGCTACGTCAACGCAGCAACACGCAACCGGCGTCATGGCGACTCCGAAACGGACCCCAACCGACGCGGCGACGTTAACAACTACACCCAGGGCCTTTCTATTCACCGCTACGACCACACCACCCAAGTGTAGCGAAGAGAAAGTCGCGGTTGAGAAGATGGCAGAAGAACACGCAGATGAAGTGGTGCTAAGCGCTAGCGACAGCGGTAGCGACGCAGAAGAGGAGGAGAACGCCATTGCCGAAACGCCCACATTGTCGGCGACAATGGCCAAGAACACTGAAATCACGGCCACGAAACAGCCCCTCGGCTATGCAGGCTTGAACAACCGTATCCGACAGCTGAACAACATCACGAGCCATTGGGGCAAGAATTTAGAGAGCCTAGAGCAAAGACTCTTGAACAAGATCACCCAGACCATGCAACAACAGCAACAGCAGATGCAGCTGCAAATGCAGCAGTTCCAACAACAAATACAACAGCAGCAACAACAGATGCAACAGCAGATTGAACAACAACTAAATCCCGAGAGGTTGCAGACACTTATCGAGGCAGTCATGCAACGTTACTGCAACGTAACCGCCACACCACCATCATCGCCATAATGGGTGGACAAAGACTCGAAGAAGGAACGCTACGCATCTGGCACTGGAACATCAACGGCTTTCGGTGCCGGAAAGCGGTGCTACAACAACACCTACGCTCGCTGGATCAGAAGGAACTACCTGACGTGAAAGCGGTGCAAGAGACGCACGTGGAGGAATCCAATACGATGACTCTGCCCGGCTATCGTGCACACGCCAGCCCGCCGAGCGCCCGCACCTGCGGGAAGGGAGCGGCGCAAGGCGTGTGCACCTTCGTCCGCAAAGGCATCGCGTGTGTAAAGCACGACAGATTCCTGGGAACCCGGGACACGGCGATCGAGCTCTGCGTCACCGAGCTGGCCATTACCGGCCGGAGAAGCAGAGGTCGAGGCAAGAACGGCAAGAACAAGCAGAAGACGTCCACGACCACCTTGTCGCAAACGTCTACAGCAATCCACAACACAGCAAGCAGAAATTCAAGACGCTGCTACATAAAGTCAGGGACGTGACCCACCAAGCAAGCAGGGACGCAAGGGGAGATGGAGACGCGGCAGCCATAATCTGCGGCGACTTCAATGCGCAACAAATGGAGCTGGGTTACACGCTCACGACGGCCAAGGGGAGAAGCCTCCTGGACGACGCGAGTGATGCGAACTTCACGTTGCTGACAAACCCGGCGCACCCATCACGCATCGGGACATCGACTGCGAGAGACACCAACCCGGATCTCGCCTTTGCACTCCTGCCCGACGGCGGAACGGCGCGATGGCGGAATACGGGCTACAATCTCGGCAGCGATCACTACATCATCGAAGTAACGATACCGCTGGCTCACTCCCGAGAAGAAGGAGGCGGCTACGGCACAAACGTGAAACATCGGCTGACCGACTGGAACAAATTCAGGAACGCGGATTTGGGAGAAGTCGGCGACATCAAGATGTGGACCGCCGACATGGTGGCCGCCACGGAGGCCGCTACGGAAGAGATCGAAGCGCCCAAAGACATGGAACGAATGGATCCTCGACTGGCCCATCTCTTAGAGGCCAGAAGATCGCTACAACACCGCTGGAAGAAACAGCGCCACAACCGCACGCTGCGCAAGCGGGTGGCGGCTCTCGGTGGCGAGATCGAGAAGTACAGCCGTCAACTGTGCGCGCAGCAGTGGTTCGCGCTGTGCAGCGAAGCAGACGGACAGCTACACCACGGCGGCACGTGGAAGCTGATGCGTCAACTAATGGACGAAACCAAGAGCAAGGAATTTCAACGCAGCCGCATGGCGCAGATACTTCACACAACTGCCAGACAGCTGGGAGAGGACGAAATGCACAAGCGTCTCAACGATCGCTACCTACCCTCAACACCGCACGAAGACCATCCGGACTACGCTGGCCCGCCGAACCTCGCCCTCGACCGAGACATCGAGGAGTGGGAAGTCAGGCAGGCCACGCAGTCCCTGAACTGTCGATCTGCCGCTGGCCCCGACAGGGCGACCAACAAGGCGCTGCGTAACTTGAACGACGCGGCCATCTCGTCGCTGACCCGGTACTATAACGAATGCTGGCGAAGCGGAAACCTACCGAAGCAATGGAAGACGGCAAAGACCATCCTGCTGCCAAAATCCCACAAGCTGCCGGGCATCGAAGGGCTGCGTCCCATCTCGCTCACGTCCTGCGTGAGCAAGGTGCTGGAACATGTCCTCAACACCAGATGGCAGCGTTTCCTGGAGCAAGAAGGGCTATACCCGGGCGCCATGCTGGGCTTCCGCGCGAAGCTCGGCATCCAGGACGCGATGCTGTTACTGCAGAGAGAGATCTTGGACCCCCCGGGTGGAGTTCCGAAGAAAGACAACCGCGCGATCCTGGGCCTGGACCTGCAGAACGCATTCGACAAAGTGCGTCATTCTGCCATCCTGGCCCAGGTGTCGCGCCTCGGCCTCGGACGAAGATCGTACGAGTACATCAGGTCCTTCCTGTCCCGACGCACGGCGAGGCTGGAAGTCGGCGGAGTCAAGTTGGAGGAGCGGGAGCTGGGCAGCGTGGCCACCCCACAAGGCTCGGTGATCTCGCCACTCCTCTTTCACATCGTCATGATCGAGGTGGCGCCAAGACTGGAACAGCTCAGACCGACCATCAAATACTGCATTTACGGCGACGGGCGGCAGCGACGGAGACGTCGAGGCCGGTCTGCAAGCCGCGGTGGACGCCGTGGAGTCCGCGCTCGAGGATACGGGCCTCCGGTGTTCGCTGCAGAAATCGCAGCTCCTGATCCTGCCCCCGCCCGGCCGGTGGAGGAAGAAAGCCGCCGCGGAGGCGGAACGCAACATCGTGGTCCGTACCAGCGACGGGGCGCCGATCCCGCACGTTCCTGGCCTCAGGGTCCTGGGGATGTTCGTGGACGCGACCCACACCAACGGTACGGCGGTCAAACACATCGTCACGAAGATGGGCATCGCCACGCGCCTGGTGAAGCGGGTGTCCTCCCGCTTGCAAGGCATGAAGGAGGCGAGCCTGCTACGCTTGCTGCAGGCCTTCGTGGTCAGCCACGCGGCGTACGCGGGGGCCTTTCATCGTTGGACCGAAGCGGAGAAGCAGCGCATCGACGCCGCCATACGCAAAGCCTACGCGGGGGCCCTCGGGCTCCTGCACGGTACGAAGACGACGGCCTTGCTGTCTCTGGGGGTGCACAACACCCTCACGGAGATAAGCGAGGCACAACGAACGTCGCAGCCAGCGCGACTCGGCTGCACCCCGGTGGGCCGGCGCATCCAGGCGATGGCCGGCCTACTGCCCCCCGACTCGGGAGCGGGGACCGGTGCAACGATACGACAAGGGGGCCGGAAACGGCTCGACGACGGACGAACTCGTTCCCCTCCGGGACGACATCGTCAGACTACTGGTGGTCTACCCGCCGCTCCCCAAGAACATGGACCCGGAGCGGGACGGCGGAAGAAGGGCGGCGCTCGCGCTCGCGCTGGCCAAACAACACCGAGAGGACGACAGCGCGGTCTACGTAGACGCGGCCAGGTGCAGAAGCAGACCGGGGACGTTCGTGACAGTGGCTGTTTGGGCATTCACGGGAGAACTACTAACGGCGAGCAGCGTGCGCGCCCGGACGGCGGGCCAGGCGGAGGAGATGGCGATCTCCCTGGCCATGGACCTACCGGGCACGCGCACGGTGCTGAGCGACTCCAAATCGGCCGTCCGCAATTTCGCACACGGAGTGGTCTGGAACGGCACTGCGAAGCTCGCGGAGTCCCAAGGGGCTTCGAGGGCGCTCGAGCAGCAAGCCAAGAAGAACGTCGTGATCAAGTGGTTCCCGGCCCACGCGGGCCGAGACCTGGCACCCGACACCAGCAATCGCAACGAGGAGGCGGACGCTGTGGCTCGTGATCTCGCCACGTGCCGGGCCGCGGCCGTCCGTCCGCCACACCTCGAAGACGGCGACGAAACGACCGACGAAGAAGATGAAGTGGAGCCCTTGTCCGGCTACGGCGGAGTGCTTCGCTGGCATCGAGAACAACGGAGGACCTACCCGCCGCCGCACCGGGAACTGTCTCGGGCGGAGGCGACGAGGTTCCGACACCTGCAAGCGGAGACCGTTCTGACGCCGGCTCTCGCGCGACACATGTGTCCTGAAAATTACGAAAGCGACCTGTGCAGTGCGTGTGAGCGAGAACCCGCGACTCTGAGACACCTGATGTGGGGGTGTGAAAGTGCTGTGCGCGATGGGGGGACTTTAGTGCCGTGCCCGACGGACACGTATCCCCCCGAAGTGCGCGTGTGTGTGAACTCTACCGAGCTCCAATATCAACGACGGGCCATCCAGCGGCTCGAGGCGGCCCTGCCCAACCAAAGGCGAAAGGGAGCCCCGCGTCTGCCGGTCCCTCCCGACAACGGGAGCCGATCGGACCGACCGGGGACATCGAGTAGTCCGAGCGACGGGCGGGCACAAAGCCTCGGGGTCTAAGCCCGAAGTCTTAGTACGGAATAGCCTAGACTGATAGACAGGGGACGAGGCCAAGCCCTGCGTGGCCGGACCGAGTCTCTTGCATGCCGGATGTGATCAATAAAGTATTTTCTCTCTCTCTCTCTCGTGGTACGTGACCGCCGCATGCTTTTGGAGATGTCGCAAAGTGGGCCGCGTTGCACGCGCAAGAACCGGCTGCAACCGGCAGCGCAAACTCGGCACCGGGAGCGCGAGCTTGTCTGTGTTCGCCAACGGAGGCGCGAGCGCACGTTCACTGCGAGGGGGAGATCACGCAAGAGATCACGCCACGAACGCAGGCAGTCGTTCTCAGAGATCGAACGAGACGCAAGGACCTTTGCTCGTTTCCTTTCGTCTTGTTCGGGCACAAGTTCGCCCTAAATAAAAGTTCTTTCTTTACCGTTGTGTCCCATCCTACGTGACAAATTGTGGTGGAGGTGCGGGGTAGTCCTCGATGGCGCGGAGTCTTTCACCAGGTCTGGACCTGGGAGCATTGACTCCGAAAATAAAAAATTGGCCGCGTATCTGCTCCTTTCGTTGCAAATGCCGTCAAACGACGATAGTCTTTATCGGCTTTTGCGAAGTAAATGCCTCCCTTCGCTTTACCGCTCACCTCTCAGGCTGTTCCTCTTGCGTCGCGCTCCTCCCAAGGTAAAGACGCCAAATGTTTGCTTAAATCATTCTAAACTTACCGCGTTCCACTGCTACAAACCGGGCGTCTTGATGCGAACGCTGCCGTACGGCGATGACGCGCGTTAATCCATGCGCCCTACTTCAATGTTTATAGAACCGCGTTTCCCTACTCCACGTGCGTCGCAAGCAGAACGTGGAACCTATATAGTGGAAACTCGCGTCGCTGTTGCCGGTTGCTTTCTTAAAATGGCACCAGAAGCTATAGTGGCGCGGGCGACAGCAGGCGACGGCGGAGTGAATTCTTTTTCTGCAATTGATGAAGTATTTAATTTCGCAAAAGTCAAGCATGTTTGAATTTTTATAAAGGAACGCTGCAAAAATCACTTCTGCATTGATTTGTTGTCTCATATTTGCGTAATGTCTTGTTCTTCTTTAACAATGTTGAGAAGTATGAATATTACACCGGACATAGACGGGTAGATTTAGCTGTGACTATATAAGACTATTACGCAGACATTGTTTTGCTTTGGTCGGGTGGCTGAATCGAGTCACAGACAGACGGACAGACATACAGACAGACCAAAATTTCTGGGTTTAAGGAGCCCAAGAAAGACTATCTTCTTTAAAAGTTCATTTGTACAATGTACGCACACAGTCTTACACCTTTCTTAATGATATAATGGGTGAACGTTCATGGGAGAGTTACGGTTACCGATGATCTCCCCCTCTCGAGCTTCGCCCCACTTATCATCATTCATTCCGTGGATATGGCGTGATTTTTTTTCCCTTTGCCTACTTTTGTTAGCGCAATATAATTGCGACACTTTTATTGCTTTTGAAGATGTACAGTATGCATACTGCCGTCTGCTGCTTAGCGTTAGAATTCGGCTGACGGATTTGCCAAGCTGCTTCTATGCAGCTTTTATCGTCGGCCATTCAATATACAAACGGGAAAATAAAATAAAAGGCACCAACCCCCCCCCCCAAAAAAAATAAAGAAAACTGTAGGTACATTTGAAGCAAAATATGCGTACTTTAGCGGCAGCGCCGATGTTCACTTAGTTAAGAACGCTCACTGGGTTGGTTTTTAAGATAGTAAGCGAAAAAAAGTGGCAGCTTACTAAGGCACGTGCGGGAGGAAAAGTAAGCCCAAATTGATTGATTGATTGAGTCTTTTTATCGGAGCAAGGAGGGCGTTTGCCGTAGAGTGGGGAGAGGAATGGAAGGAAGGGGATTACTAATCAAGGTCCATATTCAAACAGGGGATTCGTGTTATGGGGGCCTGGAAGTCTTCACCGGGGTCGGCCCCAGTTAGACTACTCGCGCCAGACCACTCTTAACTACAAAAGCGGCAATTGTTCGTAATAAAGATGCGTCTAATCCAGTATGTGCTTCATGTGGTAGGGTGTCGGTATTAATGTTTGTTAAACTTTCTGGGTGATGTTTGGCAAAGTGTGGGCATGTCCCACTAGGTGGTGGAGATTTGATTTGACGTCAGTGTTGCAGTAAGGGCATCGTGGGTATGTGTTGGGGCATCTTGTCCATTTCTGGGTAATGTGAGGAGTGTAGGCGGCATCCGCGCATAACTTGTTAATGAATACTTCCTCGGATCTGCTGCAGGAGACAATGTTGGCAAGATACCCAGGGGGTGTAACCTGTTGGTAACGTTGTCTTTTACGTTTCTTTAGCCGGAGAAGTAGAAGGGCTGGAGGAGTGGGTGTGGATGCTGAAAGGGGAACCAGTGGAGGCGTAAAGTTCAAACACTCCTGTGCCGCCTCGTGGGCGGACTGGTTCCCTGGGCCGGTTTCCTCGTGGCGTGGAGTCCTGTCAATTCTGATGTGCACGTTGTGGCTTTTGAGGAGTTCTTTGAGTAAGATTATAGAGTTGCCGAGTGGGTTGAGGGAGAGTGGCTTGCGCAGTTCTTGAATTGCTTCGAACGAGTCCGTTAGAACCCGTATTTTGGCTGGTGGTCGGGTATTGATGTCATAGCAGATATGATTAAGGGCACCATTGATGGCATGGAGTTCACCTTCCAGTGCAGTTGCACCATCGTGTCTGAGGGAGAGTTGACCTCCAAGGGATGGGTTTTCAGGACAGGTCCATGCTACGCCAATATGCGAAGTTGCCACACTGGCGTCGGTATAGATGTCGATCTCATTGGGAAGTTTGGACTTCTCCAAGTGAAGGCTACGTTTAGATCTTGTTGCCGTTCTAGAGCGGGGAATAGGTTTGGTGAGATTGCCGGTGATGTTTTCCGAGATTGTCCAGGGTGCTAAAGGGATGGGAAGGTCGATGACCGGTATAGGCTTCTGCTCGTCCCATGCTGTGAGAAGGAGCCCTTGTCGGGTGAGCCTACGTTTGGTGTCTGCCTGTTCACGAGTTTCTTTCATGATTACGTCTATAGGAGGGAGCGCAACCGCTCGCTCAAGAGCTTCTGTTTTTGTATGTTTTGGTAGGCCTGTGATGGTACGCAATATGGCTCTATGGAGCACCCGAAGGTGTTTTGTGTTCGTTTTGTTCAGGTTGTATACTGGCGCTCCATATGCGAGAGTGCCGATTGCAACTGTCCGGGCCATGGAGAGGCATGCCTGTTGACTTGCGCCACCATATTTGTTAGACAGCCTCGCGATTAATTTGAGCATGGGTTTCCATTTCTGTCGTAGTTGTTTTAATCATATCTTAGCACTATTGTTACTGCCAAGTGGGAGACCAAGGAGGCGTACGTGGCCACGTGTCGCTTGGATAGTTGTGTCTCCAATGTACAGCAGAGCAGGGTCCACGGGGTGCGTTTTGGTATCGCTTGATACCGTTAGAAGTTCTGTCTTTTCTGGGGCGAGTTCTAGGCCAAGTTTCGGTATGCATGCTTCGAGGCTGTGCACCGCCGCCTGCAGCTCGACCAGCATGTCGGATGTTGACGAGTAGTCTCTACCTTCCGTCCATATCGTAATATCGTCAGCGTATATTGCGAAACTGGCTGACGTTTCCTGTTCTAGAGTTTTGGCTAACTTTGCCATGACGATGTTGAAGAGTGCGGGTCCGAGTATAGATCCCTGGGGAACACCTTTGTCGTTGTAGTAGGTATTGGGTGTCCATCCAGGGAGCGTGCTGCTGAGTTGAATGGGCCGGTTGTGGAGAAAGTTGCGAACCCAAACTTGTGCTTTTTTGCTGGGGAAGGCTTGGGCGAGTTCAGTCAAAATCGTCGTTTGATCTACTCTGTCGAATGCTTTCCGAAGGTCTACAGTAAGGACGTAGTCGGGAAGTCCGCGGTCGTACGGGGATCTGTTGATTACCCGTCGTAAGAGCCAGAGGCAATCGTGTGTCCCTAGGTACGGTCGAAAGCCAGTTTGGGACGGGTGAAACCATGGGTTCACATATTCCAAATGGTATTGTAGCCGGTTGTTAATCAGGCGTTCGATCAGTTTGCATAACGTGGGTGTAAGAGATATGGGTCTAAGGTTGGAGATGACAGAAGGGTCTTTTCCAGGCTTTGGAATGAGGTTAACCAGGGAAAGCTTCAGGGTGTCAGGAATTTGTCCTGTGTTCCAGGAATGATTTATAAGGCCAAGAAGTTGTTCTAGCTGAGGCTCGTCGAGGTTACGGATGTGTTGCCACGTGACTCCATCATGTCCTGGGGATGATTTCACCTTGCTTTGTCGGATGGCGGTGCGAAGTTCTGACATCGTAAAAGGGGTGTCTAAAGCTGAGTCGTCCGAGTCTAGTTCGATGATAGGTAGGTACGTGCGGGGTTGCGTACTTGCTGAAGGGAAAAGCGTTGCTATAATCTCCCGCTCGACTACCTCCGGGGTGTTGTGGAGCGTGAGCGTCGCGAAGAGGGGAAGACGTTGTTTGCCCTTTCCTGTCATGCCTCTGTAGATTCTCCATAGCTTCGAGAGTTTGCGCTCTTTGCCTAAAGTTGAGCATAGCTCTTGCCAGTGCTCATGAGCCAATTGTTTCTGATATTCTTGAATCAGTTTGTATTGGTGCCTTAATTTCACTAGGTCGACGTGGCGTTTCCCTAGTCGTCTGTATTTACGAGTTAGGTGTTTAGCTCGGTTCCACAAGTTTGCTAGGTGGCCGTCCATGGCAGGTGTGTCCTCAGAGCATGTTACGGACTCTTTAGAGGTTTGGGCAGCATTCTGAATACGCTTTATGAAAGTATGAAAGTATGTTGCTGGGTCTGATGATTCGTTGAGAATTTCATTAAATGAGGTCCAGTTCGTCAGTTCCAAAGTTTTTGCCGTCCGGATTCGCTTACCACGAAGGGAAATTGATATTGGAAAGTGATCACTGCCCCAAGTGGTGTCGAATGTTTTCCATGTAGTCACTAGCCCCGGTGACGCAAAGGTGAGGTCTGGAGAGGTGTCTTTCTGGGAAGCATGCAATCCAATTCTCGTTGCCTCGAAGGGGTCGTTGAACAGCATAAGATTGTTCATCTCCATGGTTTCTTCCAAAAGTTTTCCTCTAACATCCGGAGCTGCGTAGCCCCACGTTGTGTTTTTGGCGTTAAAATCGCCACCAATTATTGTCTGCGTGGCAGGATATTGGTGCATAAGTTCTGTGACCCATTGAAAAGAGGTGTGTCTAGCAGATCCAGTGATCGGCTTGTAGTAAGACGAGGCGACAAGAACTGTTTTGCCATTAGGAAGTCTGCCACGGATTACTACTGTTTCGTGCTGTTGCGATGTAAGTCCAGCGAGTTTGATCTGATGACATGCAATTTCTTGTTGAACCAGTATCAGGGAGTACCCTGGAGCTTGAGGGGCAGAGTTTCGGGGGCTTGTTAGCTTGCATGTTATTACAGGGTCCGAATACGTAACATATCCATTGACCTTAGGAATGCTTCGGGGTTCTTGAAGGAGAATAAACAGCGGTTTAAGTTGTTGAATCTTCTGCAGTAATATTGGTGAATTTTGCAAAAAACTTCGACAGTTCCATTGTAATACTACGGGTGCAGCCACTACTGACCTTGCGCACTTGTACGTGGTGGAATTTTGCGAGGTGGTTCCTCTTTGGGGTCTTGTTGCGGTAGCTGACTTGTCATGGTCTGTATCATTGACGTTGTTTTTGTTACATGAGATTCTAGAAGGCTACGAATTTTGCTAATGTCGTCTTGTCGAGCGGCCCGTTCTTTCTGAACGTCCGATCGGATAATGTTGAGCAATTCCTTGAGTTCAGGGTCGATTCTGGATTGAGATGTGGGCGTGCGCTTAAAGGTGGGGCTCCGGCTACGTCTTGAAGAAATTTTGGGAGGTGTGGACTGTGGCTGGGGTGGAGGTGCTGGTTTTGTCTTTTCGGCAACGGCCTTTTTGAGTTCTTGATTCTCTTTCCTGAGTTGTTGGAGTTCGCTGCGTAAAGAGGCAAGTTGAGCAAGGATTTCTGCGCTGACTGACGCAGTTAAAGACGAGGATTGGTGATCTTGCTTCGAGGCTACGGGGAGCTCTCGATCAGAGGCCGTAGTGCTGCCGTACTGTGCCACTCTGTTAGCCCATGAAATACCACGGGCTGCGTCGTTACCTGGTGTGTTCGAAGGAGTTGGGATACGGCTTGGGCATTTCGGGCTGACTGCTATGTGACCGACGTCTTTGCATGCAGCGCAATAAACGGTGGGGGCACATTCCTTATCTCCATCATGATCCCTGCCACATGTGCGGCAGACGCTAGGGTGGGGGCAGTGTTTCGCCATGTTCCCGATCTGGTGGCAATTGTAACATACCATACGCTTCGGGGAGTAGGCTGTTACCTTGACAATTGCCATATAGTACTTCACAACTTTAGGGAGGGTTGGAGAGTCAAAAGTGACGACTGCTCTGTTGGTCTTGCGTATTCTTTGTGCGTTAAGCACCTTAGGTTGCTCACATCGAAGCCACCTCAGGATGTCTTCATTAGACTCATTCGGTTCGACTTCGATGACTCCGCGTTTCGTGTTCGGGCGGTGATACGATTCCTTGACCTCGACGAGGATGGCGATGATTTTGCCATTGTGACGACTTTGTATACTTGTGGTTTCAACGATACGCTGGGCGTGTTCCTTATCGTACACTGTAATGTGTATACAATTGCCGGCGACATCGTATTTGTGAGATGCGATTTCAGAGAGGTAGGTCTGAGGGGCTGTAATGCCGATCAGGTGTGCAAAGGAGCCTTTAGGGATGTCTCTGATACTAATTTTGGTCAGTGGTCTGAGCGTGAGTAGTAAACGGGGCCGACTTACCCGGTCTGTCTTGGTTATAGTTGCGGTGGCACTCGTCTGGTTGCGTTGCCAGACAGGTCCGGGATCACGGTCCCCGCTGTCTTCAACGCGCTGATCATGGTCCATATGGGTGTCTGTGTCGGGAGGGACTGGGGGCCGTCCGGTCAAGTCTAGTGGTCGTGATGAGCCAGTTTGCACCTCTGCGATGCGCTGTTCCGCCGAACGTTTCTTTTTCTGACGCGACGTCGTGGCAGCGGGGCCTTTCTGAGGTCCCTGCTGGCGGCCCAGCATCGCGGGCCGCAGCAGCGGCGGCGGCAGCGATGACGTGTCGCTGGGTAGGCTTAGCTCACCAAGGAATCTTCGTGACTCACAGAAGGTTCTCGGGAGGACTGTCCGGGGTGGGACTTCCACCGTGGTGTAGCGGAACACTTTACAAGCACGATGGTGTAACTCGTAGGTCACTGGGGGTGGTTGAACCGCACTTATTGCGGCAAAAACACAGAACCAACGTGAGCGCCATTCATACTAGTCGCCACCTAGCGGCGAACCTAAGCCCAAAAAAACACAAATCCCGCTTGCGCAGTTTCAGGCAGCGGGTGCGCGACCACTGCGAAGGTGGGAAATTTCAATTGCATTGGCTGGTAGCAGCAAGTTGATAATGTCTCTGCAGCCCATTATGGCGAAGCACTGCTCTGCCCTTCCGACAGCTTTCGCATTGAGTGAACCGTCTTTAAGTTTTTGATAAGCCCGTCGGCGCGATGCTCGCGCAGGCCACGTAACAGGCGACGAATGTTTGCAGCCGCTCACGTCATCATAAGGCCGACCAGGGAGCGCAATCATTCTGTTGACAATAAATCCCGGGGGGGGGACGACGGGGGGGGAGGGTATAGAATATGGCTATTCTTTGCAAAACCTGCGGCTGCGTTCCAGAGCGCAAAGAATTCCTACCGAATTCCTGCCACGAGCTAAGCATAGATCGAACCGAGAGAGAAATTATCTACTTTGATCTACTTATGTTCAGAATATAATTCGATGGTTCAAAAAACACCCGCGCCGAAAGATAAACACCCGATAAGCGGATGTCAGGGTATTCGATTGCCGATATCCGCCGGCGCATGTCACTTTGTTGACTGCTGCTTCACCGCCTCTGTAATAATTGAGTTGTTAAGGAAGCACAAGTTCGCTGCAATAAACTTTTTTTCCTTCAAGATAACTGCGTCGTCTTTTGCTTCGTTACAATATCTAAAAAGTAGCTTTACGGTTTTCCCTAAGCAACCCTGTTAGGCGGATTCTGCATATCGAAACAAATTGGGTGTTGTTGAAGATTCTCCAATAGATGTTTCACTGTTCAATTTATCCAATTGTTTTTTGCGAATAAAAGTTCCTGATATCCGTACACAAAACCAATTTCAAGGATTTCGGCCTGGGACGCCGGTAAGAGGGCAAAAAAAGTTGTTCTAAATGATAGGCCTAACGAGCCCGAAAGGACTAACAGGTCACATCAACGCCAGCCAAACTGCTCATTAAAACGGCTTCAAATTTTATTAACGCAATCTGATTATAGTGCAGGAGCTGAATATTGTTGAAAGTTGTAAACATTACTCCACGGAGAGAGGGAAGAGTGCTGAAATACTTTTTTGTATATTAATGATTTAATCGCACGCCAGTTGGGGTATTGAAGTGGTATTTGTTGATGTAGGTAACACATAAATGTATTTAAACACCTTTATCAAATTTTTCTATAACATCCACCTAATAGAGACATTCAGTATTTTGATAAATTTTCGTGTTTAACAAATTACTCAATAACGAAACAGCCCGCTGGCATATCCAATTCGTTTTTGCTTGCAAATGCTCCCCATACAGTTGCCCAAAAACAAATTGCATGATTATGTCCTAATAGGCGTTTAAAGACGCCAACGCTATTTTTTAAGCGTACACCTCTCTGGACGAGTATTTCAGTTCAATTTCCCGCGTTCGTATAGCTCTCAAAATCTATTGACCATTTCTGCAACCACGCACCTCCCAGTACCAGCCCGTGTTATTTATCATAAACTGTGGCTGGTGAGTACCCTTCGTACCTACTGAAATAACACTTCACCTAGGTAAGTATTCGCTTGAGCGCACCATGTTGGTATAGTTTGTATGGGGAGATTTCCTATAAAACACGAGTTCGAGCGTTTTCCCGTTGGCTGTGTCTAGCCCGTGTCTGGCTATTCAGTGAGGGGAAGCGGTTTTTTCGGCTGGGTAAGTATCAAGAAAGACTGCTCTCGCAGCTTCTTGTGAAGTGGTCGTGGTCGCGGTAGCGGCTTGGAGTTCCGTCTGATGTAGTTATAGTTAGTCCGATCGCATTTCTTGAGTTTTCTTGATTTTTACCCGACTGGTAAAAACGCGTTCGCTCACTGACTAGCCAGAATCACCGTCAATTATTCATCACCATTACTAACCGGCTGTAACTTTGGCGATGGGTATACGTCTGCCTTGGCTCGTGAGCGATAGCGGAGCGGCCGGTTGAGTACAAAATCAAGACCGACTCCTCTCACCGTTCAACTGCAAAGTGAGCGTGACGTTAGCTTTTACGAAACGCTTCCAGAACCAAAAAAAGAAAATAACAATAATGCCCCTGGACAATCAAACCCGGAACGACAGTTCCAATAACCGCCGCGGAACCCCTACACCAAATCGGAAGACTTGAAGTGGCGTCTAATTAGCCGCTTTTCTTTTCGTCTGGATGGAACTATACAAATTTCTCGTCGTCTCCGTCTGGAGAGAACCCTAAGCTCTCGGAGTTGGATTCCGTCTTGATGGAAGGTTACCCACAGCACTTCATTCCGTCTGGACGTAACTTTAAACAAATTTCACCATCTTCCCGTAGGGGCACCATGAGTAGTATGCGAAGCAGCCATGGGGTCGACTCAAGTTCCCATTAGTTTTCAGTTCGACCGCGGCGTTGCGGGAGGAGAATTAGGGGAACGGAGCGCGCGCTCGCGTAATTTATACCGAGGAGCTACAGTGGCGCCCCCAGCGGAGTATGCAGCGGCTACCGTCGCGTCTCTAACCCTAAGCTGCTTCGCCTTATCGCGCGCGGAGCCGCAGGTGTTGCGATTTTTTGCGCAACCCCGGAGAGGAGAGAAGCTTCGGAGTGGAGAGGAGGATTGCCGGAGAGGAGGGGAGCGTCAAAGAGGAGAGGAGGAATGCCTCGCATACTATTCAGGGTTCCCTACGGGAATATGAAGATGGTGGTTGAACGCGAAGCTATCTCGTGATGGATTCTTTGGTTGGCCAATTCCTAGGGGCATCCTGCCACAATCCTCATCAGCGGTGCCTGGCCAGGCATGCGTAGTGGGGGTGTGGTACTCAGGGTTACCCAACGGGAAGATGACGACGGCGGTTGAACGCGCAGCTATCTCGTGATGGATTCTTTGATTGGCCAATTCCTAGGGCATCCTGCCCTGCCACAATCATCATCAGCGGTGCCTGGGCAGGCATGCGCAGTGGGGGTGTGGACGCCGCACAATGGCGCACAACAGCGGCGGAAGGAACAGGCTCAACCATAAGCTGCTTCGCATAAAAAAAAACAGTTCCTGCGTTTTTTCAGGAACTTTTCCATCCATTTATCCGTCTGGACGGTACGCTAGACACAGCCTTTCCCATTACCACAACCCTCCAGTAGGAGCCCATGTAGTGACAGCCTGCGGGAGTACCTCATTTTGAACATATTGACGGTGAACTACCTAATTATGACATGAACTTACTAAAAAGGTGTTATGCCGATTAGTGTCATTAGTATAGTGGCCCACCCGGGCATCGCCGGCTAGTACCGCTGGTGAAATAATAAAATAAAAGGAGTACAATGCTCCACCTTTTAGATGCAGAGCATCTCGTTCACTCGCCTTCTCCCTCCGGCGTCGTCGTCGTCGTCGGCGGCGGCGTTGTCCGCCTCTCCCCCATTCTCCTCGCCGCGCCAGCTGCGCTCTCCGCCGCTCACCCCCTCTCCTCTCCGATAGCGAACACTTTCTCGCGAGCGTAGGTCGGCAAAACAGAAAGAACTCACTCAAACTCAATCACAATTTTTTTCATTGACGCTGTGCTCAATCAAACTCAGACTCAAAAAGTTCGTCTGTTCACAAAATCACTTGTACTCACTCATCAAATACTCATTTGTAATCGTACTCACTTGTACCCAAACTCATTTGTCCTCACGAGTATTCGTACTCAATCTGTACTCATGAGTACTGAATCTGTACTCATGAGTACTCACTCTGTACTCATGAGTACTCAATCTGTACTCATGAGTACTACTCATGTACTACTCATTCCGCACTCATGAGTACTACTCATTCTGCACTCATGAGCACTACTCATTCTGCAGTCATGAGTACTCAATCTGTACTCATGAGTACTCAATTTGTGTTACTCACGAATAATCAACTTATCTGCACTGTTAGCTAGGTCGTAGCTCGAATGAAAAACTAAGTAGAAAAAATAAATTGTTTAATTGATTAGAAAAACACAGGTTACATATAAATCAGGACAGAGGAAGAAAACGTCTGACGCGGTGCACTGTCGTTGGGCGAGTTACTGCGCGAAGGCAAGTACATGTGAGAAAGCGAAACGGAACGTAAGCACTCGCGTTGCGTCTGGCGTCTCCTCTTGTTCTCAGGCCGGGTCGGGCTCAGGGGAGCTCGGGGCTTAACGGTGCAGCCGTGGCCGTAAACTGCGTTTTTCTGTGTATCTTCGGGTGGCAGCTTTTGTCGTCCGTTTTCTTGTTTGCACTACTGTTTGCAATACTGTACTCAGGAGTGCATATACTCAAGAGTGCAAGCACTCGCAAAAACAGCATTCATGAGTATTGTACTCATGAGTGCTGTGTACTCATGAGTACTGTGTACTCATGAGTACTCAAACTCATGAGTACTCAAATTCATGAGTACTCATACTCATGAATACTGTACTCATGAGTACTCATACTCATGAGTAGTGTACTCATGAGTACTGTACTCACGAGTAGTGGACTTACCCCTGTACTCACTCGTCATCGTACTCACTGTTTTTTTTCTGGGTGTGTGATCACTCATCATCATACTCACTCGTGAGTTTGAGTACAAATGAGTACGAATGAGTGTACTCACGAGTGAGTACGCCGACCTATGCTCGCGAGGGGCATTGGATTGAATTCGATTGGATTGGCTTGGCTTCGCTTGGCTTGGCTTGGCGTGGCTTGTATTGGATTGCATTGGATTTGGATTGGATTGGATTAAAGTGGATTGCGTTGCGTCATAGCCGCGGCAGACGCGCTGAGGCCGGCGCATGTGCAGTACTCTCTCTTCCACGGTTTCCTCTCCTTCGGGCGCGCTGCGCATATAACCGGTGTGCCGTTCTCCGGCGAAGCAACATCCACGCTTGGCTCAAACACCTAGAGTCCACGCCGCTTTACAAGTACCGCAATGTCGTCATCGACTGGGACCGGCTTACGCAGTCCCCTCAACGTTAGGCGCGCCATAAAACGCGGTCCCTTCGCCGCTCCGCCTATGCGTCGCATCTACACAGGTGTTCCCGCGAGGGGAGGTGGGAGTTTTTTCTCATAAACCACGTATTGCTGCACATTTAGATTGTTAGTAGATGCGCCTATTCAGTGCACTAACAATCGTCGCTTGGGTTCGTTCTTCGTTTGAAGGTTTGGTGGTTTGAAGGTCTTTGAAGGTTTGGCGACCAGTTGGCGGCTCGCTGCGAAGGTTGGACGCACTTTTAGATGCGGTTCTGAAGCATTTTTAACGCAGTTATGATGTCAAATAGCTTTCACGCTTCTCTCAGCTTTATTTCCCACCTCCCTCATCACTCCCTCTTACGCCTTCTGGTGTACTATTACTCGACGTGACGGCCGAGTACTGCGCCTGCAGAATGGAAAAGAGCCAAAATTACAGCAATTCTAAAACCTGGAAAACAACCAACAGGGTACGACTCATGCTGTCTCATATCTCTACTAAGATTGGCAAAATTATTAAAAATGATCTTTAAAAGAATTATTTGGATCATGGAAAGCAGGAATCTCTATCCACCGGAATCGAATGGGTTTCGAGAAACCTTGTCTGCTATCGACAACATCCTTGCGCTCGTGGCGTCCCTAGTAGAAGGATTACGTCTGCCTTGTCATGACATTCACCCGCAAGCGCATGAATCAGTACCCATTAATCCTTGGGGGTCGTTGCGTCCAGTACGTGCGCACTAAAAGATTCCTCTGGATAACCATTGATCGAAACTTCTCCTGGGCCCGTAATGGTCGGAGGTTACGTACTCGCATTTCTGCGGCGGCGCATGTGATTGGATACTTTGCCGGAAGTCAATGGGGCAGTGACTGCAGATCGATGGTGCTTCTCTCCAAGGCTTATGTTGATGGCTTGTTGCGTTACAGCCTGCCTGTTTTGCTGCGGCTGTGGACCACAAGCAAAAAGCAGCTTGACGGGGCAAGAAATAATTGTCTGCGTACCTGCCTTTGCATTCCTAGGGGCTCTTCCTCCACTGGTACCGTTGCGGAGGCTGGCTGCTTGCCCTTAGATATTCTACAGCTCCAGGAGACATTTCGAGTATACTTGCGGTATCGATTGCACACAACAACCAATCATTTTACCCGTGTTGTGCAGCGGAACGAAAGCTCCCGCTTCGCAGGGATGATAAACTCTATTACATATCTCTACCATCCCCACCGCGACCAACCATGCCGTCTGATTCCCCCCCCCCCCGCACTCTCCCACCCGTGTGCTTTTACAAAACTCAACAGACCTGGTGTCAACTCAAAGCAAGATCTCCCTCAATTCTGTCTCCATCTCGCACTTGCTCACATCAGTGGCCGTTATTCACATATGGTACACATTTTTACGGACAGTTCATCTAAACCTCACAGTAGTGCATCGGGCGTCTACTTTTCGTCAACCGGCCAAGCGCTGTCCTACCGCCTTGAACGTGCAACGTCATCCACGTCGGCCGAGCTTCGTGCAATTAAGCAAGACCCTCGCTACATACTTCGTTAGCCATCAGCAGAATGGGCTATGTTCACGGATTCGAAGAGAGCAATGCAAACCCTACGGCATCCCAGTTGCTTCAGCCTTGGCACCATGTATCCTGCGACGTCACCTACCTGCACCATCTAGCTTACAATAAATACCCGCGCATTGTTTCATTCTTTGCAACGAGAGAGCAGATGAGGCGGCTCGGAGAGGGCTAGAACTGCGCAATGTAAAGAAAATTTTCTTTACAAAGCACGAGGCTGCAGCGCTAGCGAAGCAGCTTGCCTTAGAGGAACGGAACCACCTCTGGTCCTTTCCTGAAGCTCATCACCCTTTTCTGTATCATATAGACTGACCTGCGAATGAGGCTCCCAGGGCGAATCCCACGTTGACTTGAGACGCTCTACCATCGGTTGCGCCTCAACGCAGCACCTACGAATTCCTACCGTCAAACCACAAACCCTTATTGCGATAACTGTGGTTTGCCAGAAACTGTAGAACACATTTTATTAGAGTGTCCGGCATACAACCAGGAAAGAAACCACCTCGCCAAGAAGATGCAGTGCCTCAACAACGGACTTTTTTGCATTGAAAGCTCTTCTTGGATCCTGGTCACCTCCATCATCCCAGCGAAAAGTGTTAGTTGCACTGTTTGATTATTTACACAACATCAGCGTCCCAGAGACAAGAGAGAATCATACATCGTCATCCTGTGAGACCACCTTATTTTCTACCTTTTCCTTTTTTCCCCTCTAATTACACCTTGTTGGTAGGTTTGTAGGTTCGTTGTCGATATGATTACAAACGAAAACTGTATTTATGTTTACAGAAAAGTGTGATTTTTAATGGCCGTCTTAGGTATCGACTCTCCGAGGTACGCCCGAGGTTCATACCTTAGCGATCGGAAAGGTTTACGTGCACTGAGCACGGAGGCTCGCTTGTCTCCAGCCAGAGCTATGTCTCAGCTAAGCCTGTTGCTTCCTATCTTGCCCAGGAATACCATTTCTTGCGCCCATGGTATGCCGCGCCGCCGATTTAATTGGTCAGGCTGACCTCTCAAATCCACCAATGGTGGAGCCAAACGTGCCTCACAAACTTCCCGCCCCTCGTCTCCCCTCCCAGACGTGGCGGACACACGAAAACGCTGAAACGTTGGAGAAGCAAGTTTGTGACGCTAAGGGCGGCCATCTGGCGCCGCGGTGCTCACAAAAGTCACCTCCCAGGCTTAAGCCTATCACAGAAGCACCAAAGCACGCAACTCCGAAGCGGCGTCTTATTACCCTAATTGTGCGCGCCCTTCTGAAGCGTCTTATCGGGAGCCGGGCTTTCCAACATTCCGTTAGGCTGGTGTTCACAAAGAGAAACGGGGGTGGCGCTTACAAAAGTCGCCGCCCTGGCATAGTCACTGCAAGAGTAACACGTTTGGCCCCCGAGGCACGCTACGGCGCGTTGTTGCCAAGGCGTCCAAAACCAGAGCCGCGCTCCCCCCCAAGAAGGGCCAATTACGGCGGGGGTTATTGGGATAAGCGGGGGTGGCAATGCGTGCTGCATCTCAGCCCGCGCATCTTCCGATCTCCTGTCCGCCGGCATGAGAAAAGGCGTCAGAAGTCCTACACCTCTCTTTCGCCCTGCTTCCTTTACGGCATTTATTCCCTTCACCCCATCCCCGCAAAGCACCATGTAGGCGAATACATGCCTGCAGACCGCTCTGCTTTGTTCTAATAAAAAACTCTCTCCCTCTCTCTCTCTCTCTCTCTCTCTCTCTCTCTCTCTCTCTCGATCTATCTATCTATCTATCTATCTATCTATCTATCTATCTATCTATCTATCTATCTATCTATCTATCTATCTATCTATCTATCTATCTATCTATCTATCTATCTATCTATCTCTGATCTTTTTTTAAGAAACGATGGTAAATTGTTTGTTGAACCCCTTCTCAATTATATTTCAGTAACGATTTGGAATATATACAAAATTGCGCGGTGAGTTTTATCACGACACATACTCCAACGAAATTGGTGCCGCATCCTTTATACACCAGTTACACGGGCACACTTAACCATGGTTAAGAAAACCACGGTTAGACGAAAAACACCGTTTGCTCTGTTACACGACACACGAAACCGCAGTTATCCCGCTAACCGTGGTTAACGCAAACCGAGCTTGGCCACCTTAGTTCGGTGGTTCGGTCACGCTAACCTCATCCGCCGCATCGACAGTGCTCAAAATCACACAAGTATGTTCAGACGCAAGTGGCGGCGTATCAGTGGAGGCGAAAACAAATGGAAGCGGTTTAGCTCAGTTAACCTTGGATATGCAAAGTAAAAGTTTGGCTTAGTGTGGTTGAGTCTTGGTTTCGCTTGGGTAACCTTTGATGTAGCTGCATTGCATTCGGTCTCGTACAACGCTCACGGCAGGAGGCCCGACCTCGCGATCATTCTCGGCGAACACGGCGTTTCTCTTTCACGGCGAACGCGGCGCAAGATGAGTCACATCGTCCGAGACGCCCCAGCGGCGCATGCGTTGGAGGCTCCGGGTTTGGTCGGCTTTCGGTCAGCTGAGCGGCCGCTCCATCACCGTCGCGATGGTAGCGGCGCGATGTGAGCAGAGCGACTTAAAATGAGGCCTAGTGCTCAGCGCCAACAGCGGGCCCGGCGAATCACGCGGTGCGCTTCGAGGGGTGTGTCGTGAGGTCAAAAGGTCAAAAGGTTAACTTGCGTATTCTCCGCAAAACCGCCGCACCAATGTAGCAAAGCTTTGCTTTTAAAAAATCACCTGGTGTGCGGAGGAGACGCGGGCGACCCAAAGTTGTCGCCAAGAGGCGCTTAGTTTCTTTGCGTCGTCCTCGCAGTCAGCGCGACTGCCCGTGACCACGACTGAAGCGAAAGAAGCGGCTCCTTTCCCGATCCACCCGATCAAATACGACAATAGCTCTGCCTAATGTCACTAGATAAGGTATAAGAGTAGCGGCACTCATGCACGCAAGTCAGCAACGGCGGCCATTTTGTGGTTTATCAGTGTTGCGAGATTGCCCCTTCTACGGCCTCGCCATTAACTTCTACTGGGGCGTTTAACAACACTGCCGAAGATACAGAAAAACGGCATCTTCGTACGCAGTTCAGCTGCTGAAATGCTGCTACACGCGTTATTTTTGATTCGTGTTCGGGACAACGTTAGTCGCGCGCAGCCGCAGAGCAGGGAGGACAAGCTAAGTCTTCCACACTTAACCGACTGAAAATGCACAAGCAACAAAATGGCAGCGCCGATGAACCATCGCAGTGTAAACCAGTGTCACGTGATTCGAACTGACTAATGATCATGGCGGCGGCACGGAACAATAGGAGAAAAGAGTGCCGATACTCTGTAACCTTATCTAGTGACACTAGCTGTGCCCAATTAGTAAATTCCGCACGTCGTTCGCCAAAACAAATGGATAAAGCAGGCAATAATGACGCGTTTTCAGCACTCGGAAACGAGCCGCGCGCACGTCGGCCGTGCCTGCAAACACGCTACGCGCCTGCCCGCATGGCCGGGGAAGCGGCACGAACCGGCCCATGACCACGGCAGCAACAGGTCGCCGCTCTTTTACATCAATGTGATCGTGGAAAAGGAGTTCCACATGCGAGAAAGTTGATATTACTGTAGGGAAAAATTGCGCTAAGGAATGTAATTCGCAGTTGTAGCGGTAGCGGGGCTCAAATATCCACCGTGATCCTAAGCCTGAACTTCCCAACACCGGGCCGGACCGAGATGCGCAAGCCGGCTGCGAGCTGTTGAGGAAGCCCCCCTCCTAAAACTCGCCGCGCGCGAGTGCGGTGCGTTGAATCTCAAGCATCACTTTTAATGATATTTCCTTCTGTCTACACTGCATCTCTTTTGTTGCTTTATCGGGAGGTTAAAAGTTTGTTCATTTAATTTTGTAACACACGCAACAACGTGACCGGTGTCACCACACTTAGAATTTTGCGAGTAACAGTCAAAAAACGCGGTTTACGATAACCGGGTAAAAGTTTAGTAACGATGGTTAAATTTAACTGCGGTTACTTCCGCCGTGTAACTAGGGTATTAAGGGTTGGGCCTAGGCTTGTGTCGCTGCATTATCTCCCGACGCCTCATTGTTTACAATTTTTACTACCCTCCAGAAACAAGACACGCTTTATATAAAACGCAAAGAAAAACTTAATCCCGTATGAGCCTAAAGTGTCTCGATTTTTGCTTTTAAATAAGGGAAAAATTGTGGATGTTTTGTTTTAGTGTTAGCACTTTCCAACAGGATGTCGCAAAAGGGTGCGAGGCATTGCATCTTACCTGAACAATACTAAATATACCGTCATCACGGGAAGGTACGAAAGCAAGAATCCCTTCAAAATTGCTTTATTTGCGAGTTGTTTTATCACAAAGTTCCAGTTGAGCAGTAAACAACTCTCCAAAATCACATGGTCGGTACAAACAATAAATACACGTAAATAAATAGGTGATTATTAGGACCCAGGTATAAAAACCCAGCAATATACACTTGTGTTGTCGTAATTTGCATTGCGCAAATGTTACACACACTCTCATGAAGGAATAAATAGGCAAATAAATATTTTGCGTGCGAAAAGATGACAAACAAGCATGTCTGTACCCCATGTGTGGTGAAGATGACAAGAAGAGATATTAAATGCAGTATGGACAACTTTTTCGTTGTTTCTTTACAAAAATAAAAGAATAATATTATCAACAAATAACTGGTTGTCTTACCAAAGCTCACTAACAGGCGTATTCGCTTTTAACTGTATTTAACAATTTTTATTGTAAAAGCACACTGACTAAGCTTCTGCGCTTTCCCTTTCTGTCATATGCATTGTACTTGTTACCGTATTTGCACGATTATAACGCGCACCTTTTTTATGAAAAAATGCATTCAAAATAACCTGCGGGTTACAATAGGGCTGAAAACTGAAAATCCTCAAAGACGAAGCCGCCAATTCTCCACTGAGACGGAGCGGCTCAATGAATTTCGGGGGCTTCGTTTGAACTCTAAGTCATCTTGGCGGACATGGAAGGAAACGGGGCAACGTCCCGTGCATAAGAAATCCCGGTGTCATGTGTTCGCGATTACCAAAAACAAAAGGACCACATTTTTACGTGTACAGCTTCAGAGAAGGACTTCCGCTGCCCACAGCCTGAATGGATTTATGTTCATTAAACTTTTTGCGCAATTAGTACGAGTCTGTTAACGGCATTATGTTGCGTGCGTGGTATAATCGGCGCCAAGTGGGTTTTGTGGTTTCTCGGTGTTGAATTGTACTGCGCGTTACAATGGAGGGCGCGTTAAATCCTGCGAATACGGTATACGCAATCCACCTGCATGTAACCCAAGAAAGATATATGACCGTCATAAACTACGAGGAGAGAAGTTATTGGCTCGGTAGTGGTAACTGTGTGAAAGAGGGCCTTAATTCTTCATGGCAGCAATTTACGTTCCTTTTCCAAAATAAAGAAACGAGCACAAGTGGGCGTTCAGAACACCACCAGACAACGACACCACGCCAGAGGAAATTTTACCGCTGATTATACATCTTAAAATCTCCATCTAAACATTAAAGGGGTCGTGAAGAGATTTTCAAAAAAACTGTGTTGTGTGTGCGCTTATAACCGTGGAACCTTGATAAACAAACAATGCATACCCGTTTCGTCGTCCGATATCGGGAAATAGGTAAATAAATGCAGTTACGGTTTCACCGAGGCTTTCCTCCTCAACTCGTGAAGTGACGTTTCAGTAAGTCAGTAAGCAGCCAATCACAGTTCTCCCTCGTCTGCACAATATGTCGGCATAGGGCGGGCTTGCAAAGGGTCAGATAAAGCTACAACATCGGCGCCATGATGAAACTCGCCCTGCAACTGAACGGGAGACGTCTGATCTCTGATCTCTGATACGACTGATCAACATGGTCGAACTTTCAGTCAACAACACCGGCGAGTGGCGCAGGCAGAAGTAACCACGTTTAATCTAAACTGGGCATTCGTAAACTGTTTACGCTGCTTTCCACGAGTCTAAACTGTCGTTTTGCTAGCCGATATTCTTGCACAAGTTTGCCGACGTCTGTCTCACGTAGCCTGTAATGTGAGTTGCGCGAACGTGAAACTTCTGACCTGACGACATACATGACCGAACGCTTAAAATGAGAGTTTATTACATAAACACGTTTATCGAAGGAACTTCGAGTAGTCGGAACTTAAAACCCACTCATTATTCACTCATCAAGCGCAAAAATAACTAGCGAGAACGATACAGCGCCGAGTCGCCGAGTCCCAACATCACGCAGTTCGACGATTACTTTCCTGTTTCCTGCAATAAACAATGCTGTTAACGCTGTTTTGTTGACTGTATACGCTTCGCTTTGGCTTACTGCAGAAGCGCTCAACAGTAAGTTGGCGGTTAAAGCTCTGGGTAGATTAGAATTTATGAAAACACGACAGACTTCTGGGTTACAAATGCGAAGAGGCTTTTATGCAGCAGTTTTTCGGCGCGCGCGCTTCCCACGGCGATAGTATAGTGGATAAAGTGTCCGACTAGGCTGGCCGTAACGTTGGGCTGGCCCGGAGGCCGCAAGTTCGAATCGCACACGGGGCACTTTTTTTTTTTTCCTTGAGCGGTCTTGGGCCATTTCATACAAAAAGATAAAATTCCGAAGAGAATTGGGCAAAAGAACGTGAAATTCGGCAGGTAAACTGGCTACAAACTGTACAAACACCCAGTAGGTCTGAGTTCTGCTGCAATGGTTGCCAGACAACTGAAGCGGTCACGACACCGCTCACGTGGATAGAAAACTGTTTTTTTGGCAACGAATAAAGGAGGCATTATTTTTAAAATATTGGGTTTGCAGATTTGCAGAATATTATACACAAAGAACATTGAACTGCGTTGAACTCTGGAATGTACTTCACATGACGTCATTCTAGTTGCGCTGCCGACCGCCTGTGCGCGCATAGTCGCTTGCGATGCGCCTCAAAACGAGAATTTCAACGGCGCCTCCTAAATTCCAGAAGCAATGAATTGTGAAAATATTTGGGATTTATGTTCTTAAAAGGTCGTTCAAGCAGACAAAATTAATCAAAGACAAATGCATTTTCTCTTCACGACCCCTTTAAGAACTGCCCCAGATACTTTAATCGGTTGTGATAATATAATTCAAATTGGGCGTTTAAAGGGAGTAGTTATTTCTGATAAGATCCGCTGTGGAGGAGTGATATTGACTGAGTTTTTTTTTAGTCTTTTTAGTGTCCACATCTCGCCGGTATTTGTTTTTTTTTTCACCTTCGCAAAATATACAGCTTTTCCGGATATAAAGAAACATGTAATACTTTGGTTCCTTTCACGAATTACGTTAAAAAGTATTTCAGACGTAATGGCCCAACCAGCCTGTAGTGATAAGCGCATGTCTTCGGTCCCATTGTACCCTGAGAATTACTGTATGGAGAAGAATGCGCACGGTTGAACCACGCAGGACATGCCACCCATATATAACTCGGAGCATAGATAGGAGTATAATACTCGGGACGATTAGCATTAAAACCACAGGGCCAACCAAACGTCGGTACCACCAAAGCTGTTAACATTAGCTATATGCCGGTGCACTAACACGACTCTGCAGCTCAAACCATGCAACGACGCCGCAAAATCATTCCACCTGGCGTTCGTACAAGTTGACAAAGTCAACGGTCAAGGATGCCGGCACACAGCAAGAGCACATGCGCTGAGGCACGCATGACAGTTGACATCGCTATCAGCACTCGCATGCCCACCCGCTGGAAGCTGTCACACTTTCCTCGTTGATACACGTCATGAGCTATGACAGATAGTTTGTCTCGCAGCACCACGACGTATTTCTTTCTGCGGACACAGTTCAAGATTTCAGTTCGAAGGATGTCGAGTTCGAACTCGCAGAATTGGGTAGCACCCACATCTGGCCAAACTGCCTGGTAATAGCATCCGTGAGGACTTGGTTGAACAAGCCCAGCTTGCTCAGCCTTAATAAGCCAAGGTCTTCGTCAACATTGTCTCGCCACCCGAGGTGTAATGTCAGACGGTGTAGTTTAGCAGCCGCTCACAGTACGCTCTCACGGACTCTGTGCTGTTTCCGGGGTCGTCGAAGCAACACATTCGGTACGCCTTCGAGCTCTTGATGAACACGGCGCAGTCCTGACAGCGCTTGCGTATCCACGTTCCCCACAGGCAGTCACCGATCTCGTCGTGCCGCAGTGTAACCGGCGCCATAGTCGATGCCGGTGCTCCCCTCGAGACACGGCAGCAGAACAAACCCACCAGGACCACGATGACCAAGACGTGCTTCAGCTCTGCCATGGTTCCTACGAAAGAAAAATGCAAGTTGGTTGTAACCTTTTTCACAGTAAATAGCAATGGTCTCCGTACAAATCATAAAACAGCCTATTGAAACGTTTGCGGGAAAGGCAAAGTCTGGCATTCATTCAAGACTAACTATGCCAAAAGCATAAAAAAACCCTCCTGAAGACTGGGGCTTCTTGAAATCCAAGATGGATCGCTAGATGGAAAGCGGTGCGATCGGGCCTGGCGCGCTCAGGCCACATGTGGCACACGTGCGGTGTAAGGCAGAAAGCATAGAAGAGGAAGTAAAGCGATGCAGCTACTCCAAACCAGCGAGCACGTAGAGTGGCGTCACAAAGGCAGGAAGTAAAGACAGCCAGCTACTGTCTATAGAAAAACCCAAGAACCTGTGTTTCTGACTGCGTTCGAGCTGACTGCATTCGAGCTTATATTTCTGACTGCGTTCGAGCAATTGCCCAGTCGTTCCTCTTTTTGCTGTGGCCAGTGTCAGCCTGCAAATGGTGCAGTGATTAAACCGACAGGCTAATATTCTGCCTTGTATGTTTACATTGCAACTTAAAAGGTTGGGCAGGCTTATCTTCCTACAGCGAAAAAAGTCATTATATTAGATAAATAAGGGCACCAAATGCTAAGCAAGTTCATTATAACGGATGTTACTGAACTGGCAAACTGGGTACGTTTACAGAAATGACCAACACACCCTTTTATACTGGCATGTAAGCTGCGGTGTATGAGCATTTGGCAACTCCGGCAGTTTGGTAAGAATGTATTAATAATATAAGCTACATACAATCGCGAAGGAAAAAAGCGCTCACAAAATTCTAAAATGAATACCACAACAACCACAAAAATCCCAAGCAATAGAAAACGTTCGCTGGATTCCAAGCATTCCAGAACTACTCATGGCGCCGAAGCGCAGTTGGGACGGCTCACGAGTCAGCGGCGGCTTACACGAGCAGTCAACAAACACTCTGCCCAGAGCGCGCCTTTGAGTCATAAATGAAGACCCCGCACGGGTTACAACCAAGGGCTAAAAAAAGGCCCCCTCGTGCTGACGTCGTGGTCTTCATTTAGCCATACGCACAAACACCGCTTCCGCGTGCCGGCTGCTGTTAAGTGGCGACGGAGGCGGATGCCGGGCGCCGTGGTGCCGCGCACGCACGCAGAGATGCGTGGCTGTGCTGCGTGCCTAGTCGGCATAGGAAATAAGGCGCCACTAGGCAAGGAGACACGCTTTGAAGGAGACCGTCTATCTCCCATGCAGGTCCCTCTAGGTTTCGGTTTCACTTATCAACACTGAGGCAAGATAGGCCATTAGGAGGATGTCGGCGCATCCTGGCTGCAGAACTTCCTGCTCACGTACACTTGCGCCCTGCAGACGTCAGCGTACTGGAAAAACCTGACAGTAGAAGGAAATTGAGGGAACACGGTTGTGACCTAATCAGCGCAGCCGTCTAAGCAGGGGTCCTAAATATCTTACACAAACGAAGTTGCACCGATAAAAGGAGCTAATGAGCGGTGCTTTGATACGCAGTGCAATTTAAGACAGCTAGCAAAGCGCATCTTGAGACGAAGTAACTAAGCATGTTCCTACATGTATTCGGTCACTTTACAAAGTATCCTTAAAGTAAAGAGGTGGTGTTTTACTTCATGAGGCATGGGTTCCCTGCATTTATAATTGTACAATAAAGGAAACCAATTGTCTTCATTAGTAAGATTTCCCTCCAACGCAATGCTTGGTGTATCAGCCATCAGGGTGTAGGGACGTCCACTGCACCAGAAACACAATGCCCGAATTTTCAAACCAGCAACACTATCGGAGCGTGTCTGCATGGGTGAAGCATATTAGCCAGAAATGACGCGCCTTGCTCTTTCTTGATTACGACACAAATGAGCGATAAATACTTCTGCAACCGTGGTCACAAAACCAAGACGCAATCATAACAATTTCTCAAAGTTAATGCTGCCTTGACTTGGAATGTAAACGGCAATGACGCCACGATCCTGCGACGTACCGAAAAGTCGCTTAAAGTAAAAAAATTATCCCAAGTGCTGAAGACAGCAACACAAAAAATCTTCAAGCCATCGCAAGACACTAGCGTGAATGATTGGCGGTGGTGGGAATCTTAAAGAGGCGTGGAAGGGGGCAGAAAGTCACAGAAGCACCGGACAAGGCGGACCGGAGCATGTAAGCATAAAAATTAGTTATAACGTAGGTCCGGAAAGAATTCGTTTCCGTACGTAAAATAACGCTACTTCAAGGAAGCATAAAGGCTTTGCCATCACAGAGAGAACAATCATACGTTTCTTGTGATAAATTGGGATCAAACTCTTGTCGACATTTATGTCGTGTCGCAGTGAAGCGCATTGGCAAATCAATCGAGCATGCGGCAATATTCCAGACGCAGTAAAGTGCTATGAATCAGAAACTGCTCGTAGGTAAAAAAAGGAACTGTAGTGATAAAGGAACACCTTTTTCTTACGGGATCAAGTTGCACGGCTTCTTCCAAGAAAAAATAAAGCACAATATTACCTGGGTATTTTTGTTCGAATGGGAGCTGACCACCATTTGTATGTGAAACTTTGGCAGCGTATGTGCTCACTTCGGTGCAAATATTGTCGAAAGACGACACTCTTTCGCCGCCTCTGCCATACAAACTCCTCTCTTCGGTGCCCCGCCCACCTCTCAATCTCTTCCACTCCCGTTGCACTCCTGCTACATTTATGCCATGGCGGACGTTTGAACAAGTCAATTCAATTTTGCTCCGTTCTACTTTTCGCGAGCCATATTATTGAACCTTTCATTACTACTGAACCTGAAATGCCGCCACGAGGTCCATATGCTCGAACGGAAATCCTGTTTGGTTTTGGGGTGAAACTCTCGCTTTCAAGGCGTACTTTTTCATTTGCTATCGCAAATATTACGGGCGCATTTATTTTCTACTAAATAAAGACTGCTTAGTAACAGTTGTGGATTGATGTTTTGCCTCACATGCGGGTAATATTTTGCTTCAGCTCAAAAATGTTGACAAGTATGAAATATGGTACCGGGTTTTAATGTTTGGAAAGGTCTTGCCTACATGATGTTCTGGTTAAGGATTTCGTTTATCTTTTAGCCGGCTGGCTGTATAGGGACACATAGAGAGACCAAAAGTTTTGGGTTTAAGTAGCCCGACAATGACTATCATATCTAAAGGTAAGTCAGATTACGGCAGTAAAAACCCAAGGAATTCCTTGGGGTTCAACAGTAGCGGATCACCCATAATTCAATGCTTAGAGACGCCCCAAGAGGGTCTTTAATGCGCCTGCCCACAATTGTGCTCGAATCACCCTTGATACATCAGCGGCTTTGACGCACTGGGTCCATGACTCTTGAAAGCGGGAAACGTAGCAGAAAGTTAATTCACAAAAATAGGTAGGATCCATTACGGGCTCATTGCACGAAATGAGTAAAGGCCACGTGTACAGCGCAAAGTAGCCAAGCTTGTTGATGAAGCTTCATAATTGGAGTGTTCAGAAACGACTTGACATGCAGGGGAAAGTACATGCATGTCTTCCTCAGTCTTGTCCTTCCGCCAATTGAGATAATAAAAGAGACGTGGCCTAGACGTCATTATCCCGCTCGTTGCGCATACTACTCCCCACCATTCTTTATTTTTTCTTCAAACACCTAGGGACTGGAATGATCTGCCTTCTCATGCCGTGCACCACTCCAGCATCACCCATTTCAAAGAAGCTATCACACAAATCATCCTTCAGTGGCTTTTTTACTCCCTCACGTAACGCCCCTTTGATGTATAATTATTTATTATTTATAATATTGGAATGAGCACGCACAGCTTGTGCAACGCGTGAACTGTCTGTCGGTACCTAGATGCAAGGAGTTAGCTAAAAACAGGGATAAACTAGGCAAGTAATCTATCCCGCCTGTCAATTCTTCCGCAGTAGGAGCGGAAAATCTGTACGAGAAAAAGCGCATTTGTGCATAACTAGTTTTTATTAAAGTGCTTTTGAGAAACGGAGATGGTGACGAGTTTCTGGGACACGAGCGGATATCTTTATCAAGTAATTGTTGTCAACATTGCGTTCCGCATCACAGCTTTAACCCATACTTCGAGAAGAGTAGGTCAACTACCTTAACTTACCTTAACTTAACTTAAAGCGCTTAACTACCGGACATACCTTTTTACGGGCAGGCATACGCTTTATCAGGGCGTACATGATGTTCTCCCATGTTCAGGGAAAACACGACATCACCGATTACTCCCTCCAAACACGCGAGCGACATTCACTGGTAACGCCTGATTTCATCCCAAAAACTTTCCGTTCACAAACACCTATTATGATAAACGCGATTGAAACAAATTTGTTTGAGGAAGGGAAATTTGTTTGAAGTAGATAAATAGGAGCAGAAATTTTTAGAATCTGAGAAATATCTTCTCAGTAACTCCCATGAAGATTCGAAATTATTTCTGCTGGAATGGCCGACTATGAATGAATTCTTGGGAGGATCCATATAATTTCCTTTTTAAAGCTCAACGACGGCCGACAAGTCGTTTCAGTAAACGGCCCCCCTTACGGCAACAAGCGTTCGTTCCCTGAAACATTCCATTTGCTGGGACATTGGTCCCCATAGCAAACAATTTCGCTAGCGCAAGCATCTGGGTTGATTTTTTTTGGCTACTAAATACCGCATGTTTCCGGGAAACGTAGAAAATGTACACTGTTCCTGCGAGACACAGGGGTAGTGCAAATTAAACGAGAACGAACACCAGGACAAGGGCAAGGCGACTGCAAGTCCTGGGCTCGCCCTGCCGGGATTCAGCATTGGCTTTCTTTCTGCGTTGAGCCATCATTTCAATGGCGCTACAAAGTACTAACACCCAACTATCCCAGATTTCAGCCTTCAATGTACATTACTTTATTATTTTCTTTTATAAAACTTATGATAGCAAGTTTCCTTACATAAAGACACAACGCGAAAATAAATTTTGTGTAGACAGCATTACGTCACAAATGTCAGCAAACATTTTTCGCTAAAGTTTGGGCCATCGTCATGTTGACCGCTGCTTAACTTCATACCGCGGCGAACAAAAGCATAGAGCGCAAAACCATGTCGATTGCAAATGGCCGCTATGCGTCTGTTTCCAAAACGCGATACATTCCCATTAACGGCTACTCGCGACAAAAAATCATGCGTTCGTGCTTTAAACTGCAAGTCACATAAGCAACCAAAGTTACTTATAGTTTAATGATGTGTTTCACGCACGTGCTTTAAATTACGCCAGCGACTTACAGACAATACCAGCAACCAGTTGGGTGTAGTTTGGTTTCATAAAGCAAAGCAAATTTGCCACTTCTTAATGGCACACTTTCTTCCTTTTTACACATGAGAACAGAATTAAGCTTTTCTGGCATACAGAAACTTTTTTTGGAAAAACACGTTCAATTGGCGTGAAATTTTCCAGCTCCTTTCGCAGTCCAGAGCACGGGCTGATTCTAGACCTGTTGTCGGGAAATCCTTTTGACACGGCGTCGAAGATGCCTGCAGATGGCAAAACTCGAAAGCAGCACCCCTGTATGACTCCTTTAGAAGGTTTACGCTCTGCCCTTCCCAAAAATTCAAGCGGCCCCACAAGTTGCCGTTGTAATCGTCCACCTATTCTGAAGCGCACGTTCTGTCTTCTCTCACCGGCTGCACGCCAAGGGAAGGGTGATCCCTTGACTAACTTTTGAGCAAGCTCAGCAACTGTACTGCCTTATGGGGCCAAGCTACGTTCAGGTAACCCTCCCGTTAACAGCGGACTTTGTAAAGGCTGCCTACAAAGGCGCTTTGTTTGGCGTGCCAGAGAGAATGGTCGGAACAGAAGCAAAAACCTCCGAAGGAGCACTTGACGTCCTCGTGCGCGCGAACGGCCAACCTAGAACTGACAAAATTCTCGATAACAAATTCAGATCGTTCTCACTGATAGCGGCGGCAATCTCCTTTCGCAAAACTAATGCAGAAAAAGTCTTGTACAAATTTACAAAAGCCTTCACGTAATCTACGCAAAAAGTGTTTTTCGGATCCGAAAGGATAAGGAATCCAAGGGTGATGACTTCCAGAGAATGTAACGGCGACGTATTCAGACCTACGCCACCACTTCGCCAAAAGCACAAAACCTACACCACAAACAACCTCCTCGTCATAAAGGATACCACCGGTATGCATGTCGGAGTTTGCTTGCAATATGTAGCACTGAATAATGCAATTGTTTCTCTCTTGGTAAGGTAATATGTTTGCCATGCAATACCAAGCAATTTTGGGCGATAATCTATCGGCATCTCTTCCTTGACCAAGGGTAGGTGACCCTCATCAAATTGATCTATTGCACATTATATTCTCCTGGCTGCAAGTCGATGAAGAAATAGTTAAGCTAATGTGTTTGCTGTTGCGTTAATTAAAACACAACGCTTGCCTTTAGAAACACAGCGAGCTTTTTTGCTTTGAGTAACGAATTGACTGACACCCGTAACTCTGAGCGCTGTCAGCCAACCAGGCCAACTCGCTTTCAACAGGACGAAAGTCGCGGAGCCAACCAGCACGCAGAAACTAAGTCAAGGGCGCAGCTTTGGTTTGTCAAGACATCTTCCCAATGCCAACAGGTTCTGGAGTTCACTTATGTAAATATTATCTCTGCATTCGAAAATTTGAAAACGTGCATAGTGAGCAAGCATTAACAAGTGCTGAAAAGCGTAGCCTTCCTCACAACTGTGCTTGGCACTCTGGAGTGTCAATTATTGTGAAGGTAAACTAAAATAAGAAGGAGTGAAAAAGAAAGCTCAAACGAAGAGAGGTAGCAAAACAAGAAGAAGCGAATTAGAAGGAAATGATGTAAAATAACAAGGAACGCTAAGGTTAGACGACCATTGCAAATCTTGAGGCAGTCAGACAAATCAAATGAGCTACTTTCCCTAGCATCGCGTCAGCATGACTGCATCTGGTTCCAATAAGCTGGTCCACTTCCAGCCTACATCGCCTGCGCAGTCGCACAAGTACTCGTGCCGGTGCTTATCGTTCGAAATGCCTATTGCCCACCTCTGCTGAGCTTACCAAGCACAATGGTCAATCCGCGGAGTTCACCGTAGGTAGAAAGTTAGAGTGCAGGCCCTTGCTAAGCATGCGCTATTCTCTGATCCCACATTCCTAGATAGAGTTTACTTTTAACGGAATGATTGATTGTGGGGTTTAGCACGCCGAAGCTGCACTTTGGCTATGGGGCGCGTCGCAGTGGAGGGATCCGGATTAATTTCCATCACCTGGTAGCGGGTAATCTTTAAAGTGCGCTGAAATCTCGTCACACGCACAGAGGACATTCTTTAGCTTGTAGTGTCGCCGACCTTCCAGAAGAAAATTCGGTTCGGCGTTCATCCGTAAAATGTGTGCTTCATTATCTGCAACGACACCAGCAATTTTTCACCCATCTGAAAGGCTACCCCAGCGGGTTTTTGTTTCACTCTGAATTTTTGTTGTTCTAACCGCGCTAGCACATCGCCACACTGATGATTCGAGACGTGACTAATAAGGGAGGAACGTAATCATCATACAGTTGGCAAGGAAGGTGCTGCTTCAAGGGATGGGCAGTCATTGAACGCGGAAGAAGCCACCTGATTTTGCAACAGTTCCTGTTGGCCTTCCAAATTTTCTTTTCGCAGTGAGACGCAACTAGATTTTTTTTATTTTTCTAGAGAAATTTGGCTTATTTGTACAACTATAGTCCAGATACCCGGCCATTCACATTTTAGTTCGTCTAATGCGCATATTCTAGATCTACAATCAAAATTTTAATTTTTATTATTAATATTTTGTGACATCACTTTTTACCGTTATGAGAGTAAGAATTTTGAAAACACACCGCAGCATACATGAAAAACGGATCGAAATGCATGACGGAAATACGGTAAAGGAACGGACTATAACAGAATATGTGTCCCAATCAGATGAGCGAAAGTGGAGCCAATACCCACCTGTTTTCGTGATTCAGTGAGAGGGAAAGCTTCCTCCTGGAGAGTCTCGTAGGCGACGAATTAGTGAGGCGAACTCGGCGTCAGAAGATGGAACAAGGCACCGCACACGCTGCGTCGTCGCTTGACGGCCACTTATGAACGGCGGAGTCCCTCTCCCTCCTTTGGCGGGCGAAGCGTCACGACCCACGTCACGGACGTCCGCTCCCGCTGCGCAGCGCGCATTTCAAACTACACGCAATGGTCAATAGCGGCCAAAACAGGACGAACCCCGCACTTGAACGTAGCACAACACAACGACTCCCTCGGATTCCCAAATTCCTTCGCCTTGAGCTCACAGTTGGAACCACGCCCCTTTTTCTTACACGGAGAACGAATGGCGACGTGCTCGTTACGTGGGAGCACCCTTAGATTGCATGTTTGCGTCTCTTCTCTAAGCACTTCCCAGGATCGTGTCGTATACTATTGCGCCACTTGGTGAACATAGCACGCAAAAGTTTCTTTCTGCGTTCGAGAAGCCTTTACTTGGGAGCCCTCAGGGTCCGGGGCCCTGCGGCGTCAAAGTGGGCGCGTAAACAGCCGCATTTCTGTCGAGCCACAGCGGTTGTTTCTGCCCTCGGTATTTTCGAGCCCGGGGCTCTGGATAGCGTCTCGTCGAGATTGAGGGCCCCGCTGTCGACACGCCGCTGTCCACGCGCCGCTTATCTGCGCCGTCCTTCGGCCGCCCCACTCCATTCCTCTGCCGGAACAAAAACGAAAGATGTCCTTAACCGGCTTTCGCCGTTGAGCTTATTCTGGGCCGCGCGTTATTTTCGTAGCTGAGCAGGCGGTTAAATATATCTGACGCGTATTCGCCTTTCCGTTTACTTTGCGTCGGTCAATGAGACTTTCGGCGGGAAACTATTTTCACCGGCTTTGCTTGTGCGGCACTTTACGAGCCAATTTCCGTGGCATTGACGTCGCTGGCGTTGCTGGGCGCCGTACCCTCAGGCTCCACTGCGCTGTTGCCGATAAGCTCTGATTAGACGTCGTTTCTTTCTGCTCGTTGTGCCATCCCTGTTGTAGCTTCCGACCTACGCCGTCTCTCTTTGTGCCACAGTGGAGCGTCATACGGGCCCTGGTAACAACATTACGCACTATTGAAACCTGCTGGCGTCTTTCGAAGATGGCCGCATTCCAAAAAAGCCATAAATCTGCGAATAATGTTTACTTTTGGCCGTGAGTTATTCACTAGCTTCTTAATCCGAATTTAAAATGTTACCGGCAGCTATCAACGCAGAAAAGGTGCGCAAAATGTGCAACATACGCCTAAAATTCCAAACCTGGGGTGATATTCCAGAAGGCCCGAGTTTGCTTACCCCCCGGATTTCCAGCTAATTGGGTTATAAAAGAATTGATAGTGGAGCATCCGATATACCTCGAGCGAAACGGCTCAATCGCAGCCCGCTCGGTATAATCAGCGCGCCGTATTGTGGCCGGTTACGTTGACAAAGTATGGCTTGTGGTATCATCCGCACGCAGCGCTATCAGAAATCCAGCGGCAAGACTCCTTCCCTAGCAGGAACTAGATAACCCCACTGCCACAGAATGGCGAGGCGGGCTAATTGGTGAAATTGCAATATGAAACGTTCAGAAAGCGCAACACTGAAAAAACTTCCTTCGTTTCAGGTTTTTTTCCTTGTTCCGCTTTCTGAAAGTTTCAAAACGAAAAAAAAGTGGCGGCGTATCTGCTCCTTTCGTTGCAAATGTCTACAAAAAACCATTGTCTGTGCCGACATTGGCCTCAAAACGAAAAAAAAGTGCCGGCGTATCTGCTCCTTTCGTTGCAAATATCTACAAAAAACCATAGTATTTGCCGACATTTGCCAAGTAAATGCCGCTTTCGCTTTCCCGCTCACCTCTCATGCTGTTCCTCTTCCGTCGCGCTCCTGTCAGGGTAAACTCGCTAAAGTTTTGCTCAAGTCGATTTACATTTACCGCGTCCACTCCTCCAGGCCGGGTTCCTCGATGCCAGCGCTGCCGTAAGGCGGAGGCGCGCGTGAATGGAGGCGCCCTTCTTCAATGCTTATAGTACCGCGTTTCCCTAGTCCACGTGCGTTCCAAGCAGAGCGTGGAGCCTATCTAGTGGAACCTTTCGTAGCTGTTGCCGCTTGATTTTTAAATGCAGAGCATTTCAGTAACTCACGATGTCACCCGCGTTGAAGTCCGTAGTCGTAGTCCGCACCCCTCCCCCTACACTATATAAAAAAATACTATCCGGCGCGCGCCTGGTTTCGATCCCTCGATCCTGCGGGCGGAACGCAATGTACATGGTAACGTAACGCAATGTACAATGTAACCCAATGTACAATGTACACGGAACGCAATGTACAATGCGCTACAAAGCCGACACAGAATGGGAGGCTACGAACGCGCCTTATATCCTTGACTCATTCAAACTACGTCAAGAAGCTGCTGATACAACGCATTTACTACCGCCAACTCCCCAAACACTAAACGTTAACGCAATACACCCACCCCCTATGCGACGCATTTACTCGAGTCCCCCTCGCGGGGAGATTTTAAAAAGCCGCTATAAGCTATATTGGCGCGGGCGACAGCAGGCGACGGCGGAGTGAATTTTTTTTCTGCAGTGGATGTAGTATTTCATTTCGCAAAAACCAAGCATCTAGGCTTTTTTGTAAAAAACACTGAAAATATCATTGTGTATTATTTTGTGGCCTTATATTTGTGTAATGTGTTGTTCTTGTCCAACAATGTTGACAAGTATAAACATTACACCGGACTTAGATGGCCAGATTTAGCTGTGGGTATAAAAGTCTGTTGCACAGGCCTTGTTTTACTTTGGCCGGGTGGCTAAATCGGGTCACAGAGAGACAGACAGACAAACAGATATACAGACAGACCAAAATTTCTTGGTTTAAGTAGCACGAGAAAGACTATCGTCTTTAAAGGAGCCATGAAGAGAAAATACAACTTCGTTATGTTTGAAAGAACTAGGATTCAATTCCATTACAGCCACAAAAGAAGTTTTTTTAACAAAAAAAGGAAGAATTCTTTAAAAACTTTCAATTTTGTGCCACAGTGACGGGTTATGAGCAAGAATGACGTCATACGGGTCAACAATAAAACATAATTTTCAGTGCCCTAACTGCACGTTAGCATTCAAGTGATGCGGTCAAATGAAACTAGAGTCCCCATTACAGACGTCCAGTCATGTGTCGCCGCGACAGGTGAGTTAGGCGGCCGCCAATCGAACAAACAAGGTTCCTTGACGTCATAGAAAAGTTTCGGGAAATTGGCTAGGGGGTCACGACTGCTTCAGGCGTTTTTGTTTAATATCTCCGTTATTTGTTCGAAGATTGCGATGATATTGGTATCATTGTTATCGTGACTAAGCAGTCTTTCTAACAAACCCAACTTCTATTTTGTCTTCATGGCTCCTTTATTGTCGTCTTTAAAAAACCCCACTGCTACACTTAAATACCCAGCCTAGCTGCTGGCCCCGCCCGGTGCGGGGCGGTCCGTTTTTCTCGGCGTTCCGTTCTTCCACTAAATTATGTTTGCTACGTTGACTGAGGGTAGAACCAGGGGAGCTCTGCGCAAGCACAAACCAAGTAAGCTAACGGAACGCGCCCTGCTCCCGACCATCAATTTGCTTTTGTTTACATCTTGGTGGAGTGTGCACGGCGCGCGCTTATCAGAAATCGTCCCAACGTAGCGTGTCAAGTGCGAGTTTGAGAATTGGCATGTGCGGTTTAGGCGTTTACGTTGTGCCATTTGTCATCGTCTGTTTTCACGGTGTGTGAACATGGCGGCCGTGGAAAAATCTTGTCGTCTTGGCCGTTCCTATCGGTTCGAACCCGAGTGAACCCCAGTCGTGACCGAGCACGCCCGCGACTGGCGCCAATGGCTCATGGTGGCCTGAGGACTTAAATTTTGTTTGGTACTAAGTTCTTGTCGCTGCTAGTGGGCATCAAATAAGGACTTCGACGATGCTACGTACGCCCACACAAAGTGGACGTCATGGGTTGGTGTGTCTCCGTCGCTACGCCGCGCCCACGTAAGGGCTGGGTGTGTATGACTGACATTAGAATTAGATGGAAACTCGGGCATAGTTTTGAACGACCGAGTTCAACTCGGGACGCCCTTGGCGGTCGCTGCTGCGGAGTTGTTTATTAAGTGCAATGCACTTCTTAAGCGACCCTGAACCTGCGTTCACCGGCGATGTCCGCGCACGTGGAGATGGGCGCGCGCAGCCTGGCCGCTGACATAGCACATACCCACGTGGGGTATTGGCCAGGAATCTCCTCGCCTTCCTTGGCAACGGGGGGAGATGGGCGCGCGCTGCCTGGCCGCTGACATGGCACATACCCACGTGGGGGATTGGCCAAGAATCGGGCGTGAGAAGGGCTAATGCACCCACTTAAAGGAGTACTGACACGAAATTTCAAAGCTGAGATCCGCTCTAGCAATCAAGTACAACGACAACACAAATAGGTGTCTGAGAATAAATGCATCTTTCTTTCTTTGTAGTTGTGTGTGTGTGTGTGATCTCTCTTTCGCGAACATTACCGAACCGCGCAAATTCAACTCGTGCATTCGCACTTTCACATTCTTCCCCTCGGGGAAATGCGGGGAATTTTTTTAATGGTCGCCGTAGCAGGCATATTTCAGCCCCGACAGGTCTTTTAAACAAAGAAGTAATTTCGAGCCCATTCTTATGTCTACAAAAGTACTGTGCATTGGCTGTGCACTCATCCGGGGAGAGACACCAGTTTGCTGGACTTAGAGGCGCCTTTCGCTTCGTGACTGCAAAGGAGCAAGTGTTGTGCACTCTGCGGTTTCACGTGGCAAGCAGCTTCCACGGAAGCATTGGTGCCGACAGCAACATCGACCGCACCAGTGGTGGATGTGTGCGCAATCCGATCACTGGAGATGTGTTTCCCTGACCTCGGCTTTGTTTTAGGTAGTCCGGCAAACATGCACGGCTCCCGCAGGTTCTACCCCGCGTGTATCCGTCTGCAGCCGGAGCGTGCGCTTCAGTTATCGTCTGCTAGCAAAGCAGTTTTTTGCGTGACGCACATTTCTTGTGAAAACTTTGCTGGCAGTTTATACGTATACACGTATACAATCAACGGCGCGTGCCTTTTGTAAGAGACGATCTCCACATTTCAGCGGGATTTGTTCAGCGTCACCGTCGTAGAGCAGGAAGCAGAGCATGGAAAGCGAGTAAAGGGGAGAATTGAAAATTAAAGTAACCGCGTGACGCCAGATGGAGGGTGCGCGGGAGTGGGAAGGGCACGAAGAAAGATAGGAAAGTGAGGGGGTTTAACACTTTGAAAAAAAAAATGACTGTGAAGAGCTTTGTCCAACAAGAGTGGCGAAGAGCAAGACTAAATGAAGCAAACAAACTAAATAAAGAAAACAAACCCGAAAAGTTGTTGTTGTTACTCCTTCCTTCGCAGCACATACACACTTGTAGAATTGGCCCGCAATTGGGAGCTTGGAGGGGCTAATGTGCCCGGTTGCCTAAATTCAAAACACCGAGAATTTTGAACGTAAAAGTTGTAGAGTTGTGCGTGCCGCATTTCGCCTGAATGAGATGTCACAGGAGCAGGGCAGTTGCACCACCCCCGTGGGATCGCGATTCTAGGGAGGCTGCGGCGTGTTCCAGTCGGCTTGCTCACGTAATTTACATACTAATAGAAACAAATCAAAGAGAAAACACTTACCAAATATGTTATAACAGAAAAGAAGCTGGTCGAACTAATCCATGCAAAAAAAAACAAAGAAATAAAAGCGATGAATTCGGGGCTGGCACAACGTAGCAGTAAAGAAGTGGTTTATACGTATCGCCAGGCCTCCGCCTTCAAAGCCCATAAGGAGAGTGCCCCGAGGAATTTCTGTATGGAAAAGTGCAAGATTTCGATACCGCACTAAAAGCAGCAACTGTTTTGAATGTGGCGCGCTTCCATCACCCGCTTTCGTTGTTAGCCAGTCGGTCGTAGTCACGTGATTGCGATATCTGCCACCGACGGCAGATACTGCTTCTTAGAATGAAAAAGTCCAAACATAAAGCTCATACGAACGTCTGGCATAAAAAATTAATGAACTCTGTAATGTAATGAGGATTTGTAGCGTATAAGTGCAATAAAATAAAGTAGTTGGATTTGCTTGCCCCCAGTAGCCACTGCTTCAACAATGGAGCGAGAGAACGGACTGAAAGATGCGCCACACTTTTGTGGCGCATCCTTGGAGCACGCGGCCCTGGACCGGTTGCGTCACCTCAGTAACCATCAAAAAGCATGAATCGCATTTGTAAAGCGTTTTTAACCCCTGCATGAAATGTTACCATGAGCTTATTATTATGACCACAGCTCCGCTCTGTCAGAGTGCGCTCAAACTCGGGCCTTCTGGAAAAGCATCCCTGATGGAGTGCGCCTGACAAGAATTTTGCCCCACGATATATTGCTTATTTTAGAAACATTTGCGGCTTATAAACTCTGCAATTGTGAAACCGTGCATGTACCGGCATAGAATATCATGCCTGGGGAGGCACTGTTTAATATATATAGCAATTTAAGCCTTCCTGAAACAATCTTCGACCACGTGCACCTTGCGGAAAAAGGGGAGTACCCAAGTGAGATGGCAAGTTGGGCTAGTTGGTGTAGATTAAGATTCATGGTACCATGAAGTACCCAAGTGCGTCTCTTTCCGGCATGGCAACATGGACGAGTTCGTGCGTATTCCCTGCGGAAGTAAATCCGCGCGCAGAAACAGTGAAACGAAAACAGGGAAGACAGAAGGCAGCACACCGTATGACCACCAATACAGCTTAAAATCTAGGGGTGTTTCAAGAAGCTGAGCTCGAGCATACGGGACAATGATGCGGTCAATGTAATCTTATGGCAGAACAAGTGTCTGTGGCCACGCCATCTAAAGCGAAATTTTGCAAGTGCACGCAGTGTATAGAATCACAACACTGTCATACCGAGTCTAACAAACTACCTCGCCAACATTTGGCACGACGGTTTAACGAAATTATCCGCCTGTCTGATCGCGTCGCTGCGAATGTCGTCGGGATACGAAAGTCCTCTGAAGCCCTTGCCGCTTGACTGTGTCTTCTCTTATTCCTCACACGTCTCACGCTGTTCTCCTGTCTCGGTCCTCACATGATAAACACAACGTAGCTTTGCCAAATTTCAATCAATTTTCCCGCGTTCGTGCTCCTGTCCCGCCATTTGTTGGGGCCTGTTGTTCGGAACTTGTTTGGCCCTAGGATTACGAGCTGAAGGCTCGAGTGTGAGTACTTTTTATACTTTGTGGTTAAAATATTGTTCGTGGTGCGCCTTTTGCATGGTATCGCGTAAATTGCGCCAACGTCCATACTTAATTGAAAGTAGACAACTAGTATCAGTTCCATATTCATGTTTTCCCTCAATGAGCCTAATATTTCTTTTTGCCAAACAACGCTGAAATATTTTTGCTAAATGTCGGATATTATGGAGTATGCTACGAGATTCAGTAGTTTGGAAATGTTTTGCCTATATAAATGTGTCGTACGAACTTTTGGTTTGACAGTTGAATTGAGGGATAGATAGACAGACAGACAGACACACCAAAATGTTCGCGGTAAAGTAGCCCTATCTATTTATCGTCTGTAAAAATCACCCCAAGCCCCCGCCGCGAAATCTGTCACGCCTTATTGGAGTACCACGAACTCTCAAATCCATCTCCAACCTTACATTTGGAAGACGGCGCTGGCATGCGCCATGATATGACGCGGACCAATTACGCATATCCGCCAACTTTACACCATGGTAGCAGGGGGTGTTATCAGACGTCAGAGCCCTTCTCATGAATTCACTATATAGACCCAACAGAATAACTTTGGGATGATTGCTCATTAAGACAGTTTTTTGATGCCTGAAACTGCACCTTCACAAAAAAAAATTCCCTCGCACTTCCCGAGGGGGAGAGTGTGTAAGTGCGAATGCACGGTTGTTGATTGCGCGATTACGGTGGATATCGTGATCTTAATGAGTAGTCGAGAGATCACACACACGCACACAACTACAAAGAAAGATATTTCACTCGTTATTGCTGGTACCGTTGCCCGGTCCGCCATCATCGTTATCGAGATGCAGGACCAGCGACCGCTCTCGATGACGGCGCCCGCTCGACTAATACCCTCCTTTAAGCGGGTGCATTAGCCCTTCTCACGCCCGATTCCTGGCCAATCCCCCACGTGGGTATGTGCCATGCACAGACACCTATTTGTGTTGTCGTTGTACTTGATTGCTAGAGCGGATCTCAGCTTTGAAATTTCGTGTCAGTACTCCTTTAAGCGGGTGCATTAGCCCTTCTCACGCCCGATTCCTGGCCAATCCCCCACGTGGGTATGTGCCATGTCAGCGGCCAGGCAGCGCGCGCCCATCTCCCCCCGTTGCCAAGGAAGACGAGGAGATTCCTGGCCAATCCCCCACGTGGGTATGTGCCATGTAAGCGGCCAGGCAGCGCGCGCCCTTCTCCCCCCGTTGCCAAGGAAGACGAGGAGCGCGTGCACCCGCAGCTGTTGCTATGCGGACGGCGACGGAATGCGGACGGCGGCGGACGCTTCAGGCTCGCTTAAGAAGTGCATTCGCACTTAAAATTATGGCAAATGCAGGGCCGGTCCCCTCCCGCGTCCTAACGCAACACTAATTCCGCGAAAATTCACTCTATACAAAAGCTGCAGATCTGCTTAATTACTCCAACATTTGCCATACAATTGTGGCAGACCTTCTTCCTTATACTTCAACGCCAGCTTCACCAAATGGAAGGGGTGACTAGGCGACCCCACAATTCACGGACAGCGGAAGCAGCCTGAACGGTCTAAGTTTTCCATCCTGTCTATTACGAAAGCCCCAGAGTAGTGGCGCCTTCGACTCAGAAGTACGTTTACTCAGGCAACAAGTACAGTTATCTAAGGAAATGCCAAAGAAGGCAATCAGAAATACTCGAAGGCGTATCAGCCCCCTTACACATTTCACACAAAGCATTCAGGACATCAACGTTTTTCAAAATATGTCAGGTAATTATAAAATGTAGCATGAAAACTTACAAAAACGAGGACACAGACTTCTGTACTGGTTGTTGGAACCGGTGGTAAAAGGTTTTATTCCTTTTTAAAAAATCTGAAAAAAACCTCTCAATTCAACGCCGTCCATCCAAAGTAAAAATAACAGTGGACCTAACATGAAACCGTACAGGACACCGTATTGCATTCCACCGAGTCTAGTTTATGTCAATAGCCGAGTACTGACAGCGGGTTTATAAGCAGCTGTTTCGTGTTAAAGAGAAATCTCTTAACTCCCTATGTAACTACCCTTTGCAATAATAGTGCTTTCAACGAAACCAAACGGTTTTCATTGAAATCAAAAAGTATACCTGTTGCATACCATTTCCACTCAGTGTTGTGAATATTTTAGCCTATTGTTTACCTGTGCAAGTTCAGTGGATATTTTTTTTTGCTTTTGGAATCCGTTCTGATGTTCAGCTTTTATACTGTTTAATTTACCGAAAATAAGATTCGCGCATTGATAATTTATACAATTACTTGTTCAAGAATTATTAGAACAGGGATGGGTCGGTAGTTATTTGCGCCGTTTATATCGCCTTTGTTGTGCATTGCCAGAGTTGTCCAGTGCTTTTCTGGTAACGAAACGTATGCGGAACGCTGTGGGATAGCTTCGTGTGTTCACCAGAGCTACCGCGTGGCGACGCTGCGACGACAAAGCCGCGTTGCCAATGCGTTGGGTCGCGATGTTGCTGTCGTGTTTGTTGTGTGATATAGCTTTGTTAACTCGTCGCGAAGGGCAAACCATGTAAAGTACGACGCCTCAGATGTGCTGTGCGGCTGGTTGCCCTTTTGGCAATCGAAGTACAAAGGAAAAGCTACGCTAATCTGCTTCTCTAAGCGACAGCGAACGGCGTGAAAGGTTGGCGCGAGCCATTCCACAACAGGAGAGGGACGCTTTCATTGTCTAGTCAAAGCATGTGCGCGTGTGCGATAAATGTCACGACTCCACACATGTGATTGGAGCCGATGGGTTCATAATAAGCGGCAACTCTGTCTCTCTAACGCGAGAATCCTAAAGTCCGCGTTGCCGCTATCCCCCCCCATGATCGAAAACCTGCCGGCGTATCGGACGAAGCCAAAGACACGCGGCATCGACAAGAAAAATACAAATTTAGCGCGTTACACCCCTCACTCAATCAATATCGTCTTGACATCTCTCCTACACAAAGACGAACAGAGTGTTGTGTGCCCACCAGATATTGCAGGTGGCGCCTTTCTCACAGCGGGGAACGAATGCAGCCCACGTGCATGACGAGGCCGCGCGGAGGTTGACATGCACAGAAGCAAGGCATGCGCGAGGATCCTGAAGATAAGCAACAGCGCAGTGTTTACAAGGTGAAACACGTGCTGTTTGGAAGACCTATCACGCGTCATGGACCTCAAACAGACTGATCTGAGCCGCTAAGGTGACACGCTTAGATTCACCTGACTACCGAGGCTCAACGTGACTTGGAAGCGCGAGGTGTTCTATAGCTTAAGGCACTGGGAAACGAACTCCCGTGTGTGTATGCTAGTAGCACACGACCGCCTACTAAGTCACACGTCATTCGAAACACGATTGGGCCCTCAAGCTCATACGCATCATCCCTTAAATACAAATCTCAAGTAGGTAATTCAGTAGTGGGTACAATGTGCAACATCAAAACATGGCTTATACCTGAAGCCTAACTTTCTCATCACATGGATCAGTTTTCGTAGCTTGACTGATCGATGCAAGCCTTTGTTGGAGGAAAGGCGAGGCACGGAAACCGTGCATGGAGAATCCAAAGTGGCAAAACTCTGTGTCAGACAATTCAATGTCTCTTTGAGCACTCATTTGCGTCCATGATATTAAGGCTCTTCTCGGGATGAGTAGTCAACCACACTACACTAATCTCGCAAGCCACTCAGCGTTCTGTAATTGCCTCGTGCTTCAACAAAATCGGTGAGATTTGGATGGTGTAGAGTGTCGCTGTCTGGAGGGACGTACAGCCGTGAGCTGAAGTAAACGGACCACGGGAGCGGTGGCCAAAACTAATCGCTGCGCCGTCTGGTTGCGCGGTGCCTGCAGTCGAGACCGCGCACAGCGCAGGCGCGGCCTAGCAGTACAGCACACATGCCACTATCGCCTGCTTCTTCACGGTTGTCTCACGCTCCGATAAGTTGACGCCAGGGGAACCGTGCTGCCATTTTGCTGTCCGCTGGTCAACACACCCGTGGAAACGGCACGCTGGCGCAATCGGCGGCAACGCGGCTCCGCTGGCAGAGTTGGTGCACTGGTGATTATTTGTGCTTGAAGCTTTCTTTGCACCCCCCCCCGCACCCTCGCGTCGTATATTGAAGCAGAACATGAAGCAAAAAAAAATCACTGTGCAGTCGAACAAAAGACATAACACCATCTTTGTCGGTTTTGAGATAGATGCGAAATTATAGCCTCCCGAGAACATCAGCGAACTCGACATAGTATTGATGCTAACCTTACGTGCTAAGGTTTTGACGAATACTGTGTTTAGGTATGTACTGCATTGCTTTATAAAACTTCGTTTGCCATGTGCGGCATATGTGCCATTTCGCAATTGCTCGAGAAAATCGAGCTTCGCAATTTTTCAACTTCGAGACCCCGACAAATACATTTAATGTTCAAAAAACTATGTTGCGATATTAGATACCATTGAACCACGCATTCAACGTTGCGATATTAGATACCATTGAACCACGCATTGAACGCCCAGAGTGTGTCGAAACGCATGCAAACTACATTTATCGATTATACTTATTTACACTTGAAAACATTATTGACAGTTCTTGGGCACTTCTGTGACACGAGTTGAAATTGAAGGATTTGATCCAAAGGGGGGTCGTTCAGTCGATGATTGAAGATAAAAAGAACAATAGCTTACGGTCGACAGTATGCAGCAAACAAACAACGGTATACTTAAAAACAGCCGAGTTTATTTACATGTATTATTTTACAAGGCATTGCACAGGGCGGTCGTTCTCAGATGGGGGTCCGCAGAGAAAAAGAGAAACGTGAAGACAGTTCGGACTCGGTGGGTCCCTCCTTCACACTCCCAAATTCCTTTTCTGTCCAAACCCAACCGCGAAATAAAAAGGTGGAGTTTACCGCATGACATGTTAGAATAAAGCGGGGGACACATGGGCGGAGAGGGACGCGTCTGTGCACGCGATTCCCCGTTCCGGTAGCCGGAACGGCCCCCGCCCGGCACCCAAAACCGGCTCTCCGCATGCGTCAAACGTGTGGGCAATTAACTGGCCGGGAGCGGCAGCCAATAACAGCACGAGGCGCGGAAGCGTCATTCATGACGTTTCGCGCGTGTTTCAAATTGGAGCCTCCGCTCCAGGATTTCGCGAGGTGGCTGTCTCCTGCGCCGTAGCCACGAGCAGCTCAAGGGCGGCCCGCATCGCCGAAAACGATTTGCTGATATCTCTGGTACGAGCAGAACCAAATATATGGGATCAAAAAACAACTGCGTATCGCTTTCGCTTGCATTGTAACTGCAAAAGACCACGCTGCATAAAGTAAAATTAAGAGCAACATCTCTGAGAAGTGTCGGCATTGCAGTGTTTTTTTTTTCTCCGTGTAGTCAGCGAAGGCTTCCTTTATCGTGGTTGATTCGGTGGCTTTATTAAAGTTCAGGTGAAAAGAACAACCATCGAAACCATATTCTTGCGACATTGAATCAGAAAAGCATTTGCAGAAATCCACATAATTGGCAACAATGCGTAGCATTCTTACGCCGCTAGTATTCATTGAGTTTTTTAGAGACAGATTAGGCTATAAGTAGCCTAATACGTTGGGGTATTTTGTTTTGATTTTTTATTTTGTTTCTTTTCGCCAATGATCTAAATTACACCATTATATCGATTAAGCACTTGACCAACAGTGTGTTTTTCCGCAGACGACAGGCGTAGTGCTGGTTTCGTCCGTTTGCGCGATTATTTATTCATGTTGTCGTTCTTTTCCTGGCTTTTCTAGTTGAGTCTTCGTTTTTCAGAGGACATGTTGAGATGCATTTTTTTAAATTTCGTCCTCATTTTTCCGAAATGGTTATATTGTGTATTTGGGGGAGGATATTGTGTTTTACCATTTACCTTCGTTACGCTATTACAACGATTAAATGCGTTACTTCCGCCAGTTATGCATTGTTGTGGAACTGCAAGGCGTTACATGACTGGCTCGTCTCCGCAATTTTTTTTCGTAATTTCAACGTTCTTTTGTCGGCTTTTTTAAAGTTATGTCTTCGTTTTCGTGCAGATGTAAGACATATTTTTAGTAAGTTCACTGTTGTGATTATTTATTTTTTCTATTTTTGTAGTACATTTTATTTTCTCAAAACTCCGCTTGGGCAATTATATCCATTTACGCTATTAATGGATATAATTGGACCCAATTACTGAAAGCAACAATCTCCTACAAGAGGAAATCATAAGCATCGAGGGGCACCCAGGAGAACTCCGTCAAGCGTCAATGCGACCCTGTGGGGGCTGCCAAAGGCTGCATGCGCGCACGACGGAACGGGGCGGAGCTGAGCGGCCCGACGCGCCGACGGCGCCCGCGCACCATGTGTCTCCAATTCCATCAAACGGCGGCGGGGAGCGGTTTCCGGAACGTTTACCGGGGCCGAAAAGCGGCTGCAAAGACGGACATGTGTCTGGCCCTTAACGCCTCCGCACAGCACCAATTTTAAAGCTCGCTTTTTGCGCAACGTTTCAATTATGCAGAGAAGCCACACTCAAAAGGCGGGCATAGAGATATGTGTATGAGCGACTTTTGCTGCAAGGAGTAATTGTGCGACAATAGGGCAAGTCTCACCATATTTCATTGTGGAGTCCCCCGCCACTTTTGCAAGCACAGAACGAGTCTTTGGCACGCTACCGGCCGAGTACCACTGCCATAAAAATTCAGAGTTCAGGTAAATCCCACTTTCTGCTGGCAGCCTTATTTCCTTGACAACGCAATACACTCAGTTTAATTACAGAAGTCCCGCCTCCCAAAGAGAGTGAGGAGAACCTATCAGTTAGCCAATACTAGCCTGCGGAGTGGCCACAAAGACAGTCAATTGTGTACACAAATAGTCATGGAACCAAACTCTGCCACTCTCACGCGGAAACTCGAAGGTGTTTATCAAAAACACGCTACCGAACAAACAAGACAACCGATCTCAACTGAAAAACGTCATCAGCTAACAAAAAAAACCTCGGATGTTCCATATATACCGCCGCCATGCAATGCACGCCTAAAATAAACCTTCGCGCAGAAGATTCCCTTCTTTGATTGCCGGCGGCGGTATTCTAAAAAGACGGGCTTCGCACGCATTAAAAAAGAGCCATCACTCACTCCTTCCTCAACATATCTCTGCGGTAGTGCCTACAGCCGTAGACCCGTGAGGAATCGTAACGCGGCTGCGTAGTTTTAACAACATAATCCCCATGGACACATTTTCGAGTTCACCCCGTTTAAAACTCCTGACCCCTCGACTGACCTCACAGGTCTCCTATCTTTACTGGCAGCTTCTATCTACCACCATCCTTATAACAGCCACAAAATCAGTTACCGTCGCCTCCCTAACACCACACAAAAATGGTGCCGCTCAAGCGACAACCAAAACACTGGTAAAAACTTTATACTCTTCGCCAGCTCACCTCCGCCCGTATACACGACATCCAAACTTCTCTAGAAACTGCGGAAGACAGAAAACGTTCCCACAAGTGTGCTCCGCCCCCCCCCCCCCCCCAAACACAAATCAGCCCAGCCGGCATGAAAGAAAATAAACAAAAACTAAAGCAGCTAAACGACAGAAATAAGTGAGCTACTGGTAGTTTTCATGATATAAGCGAGGCACTCGCATATAACAGGAGGTTCGTTAAACATTGCATTTGTCTCTGAAAAAAATAAAAATGTGGAGTTAATGATTTTTCTTACTGCATGAAGATAGAAAAATACTGCAGGTAACTTCCGCTTTAAACAAAAAGTAATAGACATAGCTTCCTGCTTAGAAGAAATGAAAGATTTGTGACCAGTGTAGTTCCCGTTAACGGCAATTACGTCGTGAATGCGACCTGGAATGGACTCGTAGAGGGAAGCCATTACATCGGTGCGTCCCTGGAGGCGCTCCCGCTCCTCCTTAACGGCACCCCACAAAGCGTCTGCCGTTGCGTTGGCAATGCTGCTGCGGGCTAGGTTGGGTTTCATGAGACCACAAATATTTTCAATGGGATTCAGGTCAGCGCCGTTCGGTGGACATTCCCGCTGAGGCACTTGTCTATCATCCAAAAGCTGGGTGACACAGCGGGCCTTGTGGATCGGGCTGCGGTCGTGCTGCAGCAGGGAGCAGCCATCCTTGAATGGGCTGTCGTACACATACGGTAAGAGTACGTCGTCGATAATGCCGCAGTAGCCGGACGCATTGAAGCGCACGTTTATGCGGACAAGGGGACCCAGACCATTTTTGCTTATGGCTCCCCAGACGCTCACTGTACACCGACCACTGGAGAGCACCTTTTTGGTGTATTCGGGCAAGTATCTGCGCAGAAAATACGCAGCGCATCTAATACGTAAAACAAAGACATTCAATGGTGCGTGTTAATCACAGCCCCAGAGTAATTACCATTTAAATGCGACTTGTAGAGTATTAAAAAAGCGTGTCATTGTGTAACGTGTAGCAATATGTCCTCACATCACACCCCAACCAATGAAATATAGCGCTGGCACACAAGAAGTCACAATAAATCATTCCCATTATTGATTGCAAGAAACAGCTATGATAACAATAAGTTACTCAACCCAATGGTTAGTTAACAAGCGCAATTGTATCTCTATATGGCGAATTGTAAAATGTTTCAAGCAAAGTACAATTTTAGACGGTAGTGTATTGGAGTTAATTACACGTGTGTTCTTACCTCGAATTAGGAGGACGCCAGACGTGCTGCTTCTGCTCCATTGGGGTAGAAAACGTAGATTCGTCAGTGAAAATAACTTCTTCCCACTCCGCCACAGTCCAGTTTTCTACACGTTTGGCAAACTCAAGTCTCTGTGGGCTCTGGGACTCTGTGAGGTGGGGCTTTTGCGCGGCCACGCAGCCTTTTAGTCCAGCCTCTCGCAATCTCCTTCTAACGGTGGTGCTTGAAATATTTAAGTCTAGCTCGGCCCTTAATACCGTCTTCTTCTTCTCCCGTAGCCCTTGGCCGTCCACTACGATGCGCATCTTCCACCCGTCCGCCTTCATCGCGGAAAGCCTGAATAATTCGGCTCACCGCAGTTCTGGATCTCCGGGTGCGGTGGCAGATTTCGCGTTGCGGAACTCCTTCCGTCGCAAGCTTTATAATATAAAGCCTCTCTTCGTGCGGCACTCTTGACGGCATTTTTGCAGACGACAAAGCAAGAGCAGAGCAGTCCCCTTGTATGCATGTTTCTGTCCAATCATACGACAGAAACCATATCACTGGCTTGCAGGGAGCGTTATACTACTTTAGAAATCACCACCATAAAAAGTACAAAAATACATTACGTGGTGCGTCACTAGCTTTGAGATAATGACCAAAAAAGATCGATAAATTTACACGCTGCATGCGCTTGACCATCGATGGTGTGCTGGGGCATGATAAGACGCTTGTCTGCAAAAAAACTGATCAGAACGGGAAGAATGGCTCTAGTCCCTGCAGCGCATCTTTAAAATAAAATACTATGGGCCTTGATTTAACGAAAAAAACTTACTTTGCAGCAAACCTCTTAGTGGTATTTCGTGGTTACCGAGGTATTTCATGTCGTTAGCGTCTGTCAGACATAACATGCATTGCATCGAAGCCACTTTTAAAGGGGCCCGATAACTCGCGTTCTAATGCGGATATTTAATAAAAGAATGCCCTATATTTGACCTCAAAGACCACTGTGAGGAATGTCGCGTACACCTTCTAGTTAGTTCACGCTGGACTTGCAAATGTTTAGAAATGTCTGCGGCTGCCAATACATCGTTCCAGTGAACAGTTATAGCTCGTAAAGTGTATTATTAAAAAACCATTACAAATAAAATTATAGTATGGTTGACTGCTTCAACGACTACTCAATCGTGGAAAGATTTACCTCCGTCGGCCTAATAGATAATTAGCAGTCGCAGTTTGAATATGATAACATGAAGGTACTGCTTCCGAACCCTTTCGAGCGATCTCGCCAGGTTCTCCGAAACTACTGTGAAAATTGACTTACAGCATCCATATTTCTGCCTGCTAGGGTAATTCTAAGTTTCATTGATCACGCATAAGTAGGTTAATGGCCGACTAGAAATGGTTCCGTTTAATTTCTTGAGCTCCTTTCGTTAATACCTTTGTAAAAATTGGAAAAAAGCATAAGCCGTTTTTGTATATATCCTACATCTTATATATCTTATGTATATATCCTACAACTGCAAAACAAAGCAACGTGGAAACATGAGCTTCGCTGGATGCATTCATGTTATCAATGAATCAGTGGGCCACTATTTTTGCCTTTTGGCTTTGATAACTCCGAAGCATTTAATAAATGCTTCGAAGGAATTTATACTGTGTTTCACCCAACCAATCACCCGTGTGGTAATTCTTTTTCAGCCGTTGAATTTCTGGGGAACATACGAACTGCCCCAAGCACGCTAACACACTGACACATTGGTCACAAAAAAGCTGCTATTCTTGATTCGGTGGGTGTTCTGACGAAAACCTAAGTGCTATAACAAGGTGTGATGTGAACAATTGCGGGATTTGGTGACGGGGCGTAAGGGGTTGTGGCCGCTAAATAGGGTAGGATTTATCGTAATGTAATCTGAAGCCTGTTTCAATTGGGGACACGTTTTCCCTGCATCAGGCTCAAATAATCAAAACAAGGAAAATAGGCCGTACACCATCTTGAGCTAAGAAAAAGCACACACGTTGGTTGGCCATTTATTTATGTATTTACTGCAATGCTTTCGGCTGCGACCATGTGATACCGAAGAATAAAAAAAAAAAAAGGCTATGAGCCCAACGCAGTCACAGCCCGCTATGTGTGGCAGCGTAGCAGCATTGCCGCATATCAGGGTAGTCGCATCGTTTTCAATGATAGAGCGGTGCCCGGCAGTGTTCCTTTAACTGCGCGGTGTGATTCCCCTAGGGCTGCTTTATAGAAGCAAGAAGCAGTCGCGAAGAAGCGAGCGATAGCGGCGTGTGTGCTGTACTGCTAGGCCGCGCCTGCGCTGTGCGCAGTCTCGACAGCAGGCGCCGCGCAACCAGACGGCGCAGCGATTAGTTTTGGCCACCGTTCCCGTGGTCCATTTACTTCAGCTCACGGCTGTACATGATAGAACAAGCGCTGTTGTTAGAACGCGAAGTGATGGCACACCGATGTGAGGTGGGGAAGGCCGACGATACGTTTCATTGGCAATAGGGCAATACAGTGGTGGGTGCCTACTTGGACGCTGTCATTTCATTCTGACAGAGGACCTGTGGTCATTGTTGGCAATGCTTTTGTTTATGGATACCTGAGCTACCCTGGGTATTTTAAGGCTACGCGGAAGATATCCGTTGCATTTTGGCGTAGTTGGGGCATCTTTAGAGGCCAGATTTTTAGGCATAAAAAAAATTGTTTTAGGAGCGAAAAATTGGCATACTTTCCAGGAGTTCCAGGCAACCAACGTCGAAAGTGTAGGCACCACAAATGCTTACATAAATCAAATAAATAACTAAGACGTGCGCGACCTGTACCTACAAAAGGAAAACCCGCCATTTTAATATTTATGATGACACAAACGAGCCAACAGCTGAACATAGCAGTTCAATTCTCCAATAAAACTTCTGGAGTAATGGCAGTCCGTTCGCTTAATTCAGAAATCGCACTGCTCCCTTTCATGTTCAATGGCTACTGTCACGGGCTCGAGCATCGCATATAGTGAGGCAGGCATGCAAAAAAGATTTGAGAGCTGGGAATTATGAAATAAAAAAGCGCTACTTGATGTCAGCCTGACATATTTTAGTTACAGCGCAACGAAAACCATCCTCCAATAATAAGCTTAAGAGAGTCGACACCATAAAAGAAATTATCCTGCGCTTACATGAGGACACTTAGAAACAACTGCAGCAATTTTCTTATGTAAAATGGTATTATCCCCATAGGTTAGGCAAGGCGTCCCAGCACTGCTAAATATACTTATGCAGATTTGAAGAGAATCTCTCAAAATTTTTGTTTTGCACCTGAACAGATTGTAGACGAAAAGCGCGTTTCAGACGCCATCGGAAGTGGGAATTTTAGGGCGTAAGGAACTGCAGCTGCGCAGTCATGTTTCGCCGTTGGCTCTTCAATTTAGGAATGATCTGTTAACAAAGGGGTGTTCCACGTTCAACTATTGCGTTGAAAAGAGAGTTGTATTTGCGTATCCTTCTAAGATGCGACTGCACATGTTTCAAGAAATCTTTTTGTAGAGCACGCAGAACGTAGTTTAAGAACAATAGCAAACAACCACTATCTTCCCATTTCTAGATTCAGAGTTGTGTCTCTTGTCACTGCACCCCATTCCAGTGCCACTGGCGGTGGTTTTCCGGACGTTCGTTGAACTAGAGGAATGGGTCGACCACCGTAGAGTTCCGAACAATCGGTGCTGTCCGGTAACGTGAAAAGCGATCCGAACCTGCATTGAAAAGCGAGAATTTGTGTTAAATCGTGCTCGTATACACGTGCGAATTTCGAAAGTAAGAATTTACATACATTTATAGGAATTTAGGCAGGAACGCCAAAGTTGGCATTTATAGGCACTCTGAAAACGCCATAGAAGCACTTCTTCCCGTCTAATTCATGCTCATATATCAAAGTGTGGTGACAGGAACTCAAGGGACTAAAACGGCGTTTACCTAAAGTCGTGTCTCTAGTCATCTTCCGCAGAACGCGCCGAACACCCAATTCCAGGCTTGTATTCGTACAAGGCACGACGGCAGGGAAGGAGGGAAGTACTGAAGTGCTCTACGTGGCAGCATCATGTGCTGTTTGGTTCCCTGACTGGAAATTGAGCAGTTTCGCGTGGCTTCTGGAGAGCCGTGCAGCGCATGCGCGAGGAGCAGTGACGTCACACGGCGCACAGAACGTTGCACGCTTCCCGGCATCTTTCACTCACCCCACGCAACCAGCGTCTTCGGCGACCTCCGTTCCACACGTGGCGGCCCGGTCCACTTGATGATCATGCGAGGGGTAGCCGGTGTGCAATCGATGGCTCGTGCATCGCAGCAACACCAGCGTGCGCCTGTGGAACCAGTTTAGCTCTGGGGCGACTGGTGACGCTGCGCCCGAGCCGCTTGATAAATACACATGTGTCACATAATGCGTATACCATCTCTGTGTCGTTGGAGCAGCAGTGAGGATGATAATGAGGCCAATCCAAGACAACCAGGAAACCTAAGAATAACCAGCTGTGCCCAAGCTCATGCTCCGTATATCCTGGCATAACTGAGCTAAGCCACTTATAATGTTTTTATTGTTTTGCATCTCTTCTAGTAAATTTTGTTTGGTTTAGACTTGAAACATATTGTAATCACTCTGGGTCGGCGACTTCTGCGAGGAGCGATGGAAACCAGGGGTCCCAGTTCCAATTACCGTTCTGTATAGCAACGCGTTCTAATTATCGGGAGTTTTCCCCCCTTGAAATATACGGGGCTCTCCTTGAACGATGGCGTCAGTTCGAATTAACCGATTTCTAATCAACCAGCTTTCACTGTACTTGCACCGCCGTGGATAGAACCTGGACCTGAAGAGAAGCGGAGTAAGCTACGCTATAACGCTTTCTATTGCCTGTTGCGAGATTTTTACACTACATCACACATCATCTCAAATTGTTAAGATCCGTCTACACGTGGCGATGAAGGGGACATGGTGTTCTTTTGGATTCAGCGTCTGATGAGGGGGAGAGCGCTGATGGGGATGCGAAACATGATACAAGAGTGAGGGGAGGCAGCGAGAGACGGGACGCCATAGTCGCGCATGCCACCCTCTTCCTCGCGCTTCCAAAGACGCTGCCCTTCGTTTTGTTTCTGTCGACACACGGCAATGCTAGAGCGGCGGCGTCCGCCGTTCTCGCCCAGCCGTGGCCGACGTGGCGGCGTTCGGGACACCGACAAGGCGAATTCCAGGTAACGGCTTGCAGAGTCACTGGTTTCGCTTTTTCAGTTTTTCAGTTGAAGTTTCACTTTATTATTTCTTTTTATTTCGCAACCCGCTTCGAACAATTATCAGTTATAACGAAGGGATTTCCTTGGCACTTGGATATTGTTATAAGTGGACTAGACTGTAAATCAGTGCGTGTGAACACCGACCGAAGAGGGGGAAAAGAAATTGAAACAGTAAGGTAGCGTTCAGGAATATGAAGACAGTCGAGTGTCTGAACAAGCACTGAGCACATTGTCGTACGGAGTGAGTGAGTTAGAAAAACGTCTATTTGACCCAAAAAACTAAACAAGAACGGTTGGCCGTGTATATCCTGACTTTGCTGCAACTGCCTTCGAAAGAGGATGGTCGTCTTCTGCCCCTGTTGCGTAACTGCCCATCTTCTCTCCCCGCGTACCTCTCACGCTCTTCCCTTCATCTAGTTCCTACAATGATAAACACGGTGAAGGATTGTTCTAGTCAATTAATCTCCCCAGCATTCCACTTCTCGCGCCTCCTCCACTGAAAGCTTTTGTTACTTTTGAACTTCTTAAAAGCAGCCACGAGGTGTAAAGTTGGGCTCTTGCAGTTATTGTATTTTGGGGTCGAATCATTGTATTGTATTTTGGGGTCGAATATTGTTTTCAGCGCGTGCATCTTTATTTGCTGTCGCAGACGTCGAGAAGCAAGGTTTTTAACTAAAATAGCACTGCAAATGCTTGCTTGATTGATTATGAGGTTTAACGCACCCACGCTACAGAGGCGATGAGGCGCGCGGTAGTGGAGGCCTCTGGATTACTTTTTATCACCTGGGGATCTTTAACGTGCCCAGGAATCTTGAACACACGGGCGTTTTCGCCTTCCGCATCTATCGGAAAAGCGGCCGCCGCGGCTGGTAATCGAAGCCGCGCCTTTCGGCTCAGCCGCACAACGCCGCAGCCACTGAGCCACCGCTGCGGATAGGAGTGGAATTATATCTTATGTATTTGTATTTTGTCTCAAATACAACGAATGTATTTTTTTTTCTCAACAACGCAGACAACCATGACGTGTGTTGAGAAGTTTGGTGTTGCGAGGTTTTGTGCTTTGGCTAAGCTCTGTGTACATAAACTTCTCGTTCAAGAATTCAGTTATGCTTTCGCCGGATGTCTGAATCAATGGACAGATAGATAGACTAAAGGTTTTGTCAGTATTCACGCACGGTCGCTAAATAGGGGCTGACTAAACTTAGTAGCCTCGACTACTTAATCAACACTTACGCAAGTCAGCGCTCACTAAGCCCCGACTAACCGAAACCGCATTCACGACACCATCCAAGTGTGTTGACTAAGTAGTCAAACGGTAGTCGCGACTGTGACGTATTCAGCTAACGCTGCGCATGCGCTTAAGAGATTTCTCCCAACGGAACAGCGGCTGTGTCTGCGGCTAAATATATCCTTAACCATCCAACTTATGTCGTTTCGACTTTTTTTGCCTGTCTTGTCATCTGCTTCCCGTCAACTAAATCGGTGTGCTTGCCTGCCTGTTGCCCTGAGTACCTCTATTGTGTGCACAATCCTTGCTGCTCAGCGACCGTTCGCAGAGTTTTAAACCATTCAAATCGCTCATATATCACTCGACTTTGCAATGAAATGACAAGCGTATGGCGTGTGCTCAGTGCATTACGGAAGCGATCGGCGCCGACACACTACATACAGCTCACAGACAGTCCCACTAAGCCGACGCTTGCGTGGCGCGCGCGGCCACCAAACCGTGTATTTTTATTTTACTTCCCTCTGTCGCCGCGACCAACCGCGCAGTGACTGAGGGCGGGAAAGTAATAATAAACAAAAACAAGGGCAAAGACCCCGTCACCTGCTCCTGTTGCTCCCCCTCTCTCTTTTTGTGTTAACACGACCTAACCGACCTACCCTTCATTCTGTGGAATGAGTCTCCGTTTTTGCTTGTTTTGGCAATCCAAGGGAGAGTCCATATTAGAGCGGAGGGGACGCGCTGCTCGGCCTGCAAGTGTAGCTGACGGAGCTGGATGGGGCGACCGTAAGATACGCGACTCGCGCGCTGTGGCGAAAGGGAGGAAAGTTTTTCTTTGCTGTCCGCTTAGCAGCCGCATTGCCGCTTATATTGCAGTATTGTTAGTTACCATGTTTCTTCGGCGTATGCGTTTTGCTATCAGTTACAAGCAGCAGTTGGATGCAAAGGTCGTTGTTGCTCCTATTGTTATCTCATACCGCGTTCGTCCAACTGAAACCACCGTCATGAGACGATTTCATTGCGGAATAATAAAATTTCTCCTTTAGCAAGTGAAGTGTTCGGATGCAGTGCTGTGTGGGTGGAGCAGGTTGCTGTGCGAATAGCCTGCCCGTGACAGCTAATGCTGGACCCGTCCATGTTTGGAATATTCGGATATTTACGCGAACATTCAGGTTGGTGAAGGGTAACACGGTAGCATTTGTGTGTTTTTCAAGCGTTGGCAATGTTTCTTACCTATCTGGGTCCGTAAATATATAGTTACATTTTATTTGTAACTTATGACGGCAGCGGTCGCCTCTAATCTTTGTTTATGTGTAGTTGCTGTAACGATTAATTTATATGGTAGATGTTGCTGCATTTTTCGCTTTTTTATAGCATTGTGTGTATGTAACGTCAAATATCATCATCATCAGCCTATCTACGCCCACTGCTGGGCAAAGGCCTCTCCCATTATTCTCCAATTACCTCGGTCCTGTGCTAACTGAGACCAATTTATCCCCGCAAACTTCTTGATCTCATCTGCCCATCTAACTTTCTGCCACCCCCTACAACGCTTGCCTTCTCTAGGGATCCACTCTGTAACTCGTAATGACCAGCGGTTATCTTGCCTACGCATTACAAGCCCTGCCCACGTCCATTTCCTTTTCTTCATCTCTACTAATATGTCCTTAACACGTGTTTCTTCCCTGACCCACTCCGCTCTCTTCTTGTCCCTTAATGTTACACCTATCATTTTCCGCTCCATTGCACGCTCAGTCGTCCTCAATTTAAGTTGAACCCTCTTAGTGAGCCTCCAGGTTTCTGCCCCGTAGGTGAGTACCGGTAAGATGCAGCTGTCATACACTTTCTTCTTCAGCGACAATGGTAGGCTGCTATTCATTATCTGAAAATGTCTTCCATATGCACCCCACCCCATTCTTAACCTTCTAATTATCTCTGCCTCATGGTTCGTATCTGAGGACACAACTTGGCCTAAGTAGATATATTCGCTTACCACTTCCACTGTCTCGCCACCTATCTCAAACCGCTGTGCTGTCCTGAGGTTATTGATCATTACTTTAGTTTTCTGCATATTAATTTTCAGGCCCACGGTTATACTCTGTTCGTCCAGTGCGGAAAGCATGCTTTGCTATTTGTCCCCCGAGTTACTTAGCCAGGCAACGTCATCACCAAATCTGAGGTTACTGAGATATTCTCCATTAACTCTTACTCCCACCTGTTCCCAATCCAACGTTCTGAATACTTCTTGTAAACATGATGTGAATAACATTCGAGAGATTGTGTCTCCTTGTCTGAAACCCTTCCTTATAGGTATTTTACTGCTCTCTTTATGGAGGATGATGGTAGCTGTGGGCCCATTGTAGAGAGAGAGAGAGAGAGAGAAACAACTTTTATTGAATCGAGCTACTACGACGTCTTCTTAGACGCCGTCGATGGAAGTGGTTCCCTCTTCACGGGACCCATATGCTTCTCTAGCCGCCTGGCCCCTGGAGATCAGGACGAGCTGGTCTTCCAGGGCGGGGCTGGTTAACAAGGTCTCCCTCTAGTATTTTTACATAATGCTCATCTACCCCCTGGTTCCGTAATGCCTGAACAACTGCTAGGGTTTCCACCGAGTCAAATGCTTTCTCTTAATCTATGAAGGCTATATATAGGGGTTCAGTATACTCAGCGCACTTTTCTATCACCTGATTTAACGTGTGAATATGGTCTATTGTTGAATAACTTTTACGGAACCCTGCTTCTTCTTTGGGCTGGCTGAAATCTAAGGTTGGAGAAATTCTGTTAGCGACTACCTTGGTAAGTACCTTGTAGACGACTGACAGTAAGCTGATCGGCCTGTAATTTTTCAAGTGCTTCATGTCGCCTTTCTTATGCATTAGGATGATGTTCGCGTTCTTCCAAGATTCCAGTACACTGGTGGTCATTAGGCATTACGCATACAGGTTTGGCAGTTTTTTAGGTACAATTTCTCCGCCATCCTTCAAGAGGTCTGCACCTGGTGATCCTGGTGATCCTCACCAAAGCACCTGGTGATCCTCACCAGGTGCTTTGCCCCCTTTCATTTCTTTCAAAGCCTTCCTTACTTCTTCGGTCGTTACTGGTGGGATGTCTATCTTTTCTGAACTACTGTCTCGTTCGGCATTATCCTGGATGTACTGGATACTGTACATGTCCCTATAAAACTCCTCGGCCACTGTGACTATTTTATCCCTATTTGTGATGACATTGCCTTGCTTATCTTTAAGTGCATACATCTGATTTTTCCCCGCGCCAAGACGCCTCTTCACTGCTTTCAGGCTACCTCCGTTCTTTACAGCGTATTCGATCCTCTCCATATTGTACTTCCGTATGTCAGCTGTCTTACACTCATTGATTAACTTCAAAAGCTCCGCTAGTTCTATTCTGTCAGCTGCGGTAGAGATTGTCATGGTTTGCCGTTTGCTAATTAGATATTTCGTCTCCTGTCAAAGTTTACCAGTATCCTGTCTAGCCATAGTGCCCCCAACTTCTACTGCACACTCCGCGATAATGAGTGTAAGGTTGTCGCTGGCTTCCTGTGTCGTAAGCTCGGCTTCATCGTTAAGAGCTGAATATCGGGTCTGCAGCGCGATCCTGAATTCTTCTGCTTTACGCCTTATGTTAGCTCATTTATCGGCTTCTTTCGTACTAGCTTGTTGCGGTCCCTCCTCAAATCGAGCCTAATTCGAGATCTTACCATACGGTGGTCACTACACCTTACCCTTCCGAGCACTTCCACATCATGCACGACGCCAGGGTTATCGCATAATATGAAGTCTATTTCATTTTTATGCTCCCAATTCGGGCTCCTGCAGGTCCACGTCCGACTCTCATGTTTACAGAAGAAGGTATTCGTTATGCGTAGGTTATTCCGTTCTGCAAACTCAACTAGTAGGTCACCCCTGCTATTTCTACAGCCCAGTCCATAGTTTCCAACTGCCATGTCTCCAGCCTGATCGTTGCCTACTTTAGCATTGAAGTCCCCCATAACTACGGTATACTGTGTTTTTACTTTAGCCATTGCCGATTCCACATCTTCATAGAAGTGTTCCACTGCTTGGTCGTCGTGGCTGGATGTGGGCGCGTAGCCCTGCACCATCTTGAGCTTGTACCTCTTATTGAGCCTAATTACAAGACATGCTGCCTTTTCGTTAATGCTATAGTGTTCTTCTATGTTGCCAGCTATGATTTGATTGACTAGAAATCCCACTCCCAGGTCTTTTCTGTCCTCTAGACCCCGGTAACATAGGACGTGTCAATTTTTCAGCACCGTAAATGCTTCGCCTGCCCTCCTAACCTCGCTAAGCCCTATTGCATCCCATTTAATGCCCTCTAATTCCTCTAACAACACCTCTAGGCTCGCTTGGCTAGATAAGGTTCGCGCGTTAAGCGTTGCCAGGTTCAGATTCCATTGGCGACCGGTCCGGATCCAGGGATTCTTAGCACCCTCTGCTGCGTCACAGGTCTGACCACCGCCGTGGTCAGTTGCTTCGCAGCCGATGGGGACTGAGGGCCGAGGGTTAATTGGCGTATTCATGGGAAGTTGTGGCCGTTACTACACCAGGGTGGCCAATCCTGCTCTGGTGAGGGAGTGCATTGCCGGCAATGGTCGCCGGGGTCAGGCCGCACCCCAAGCCCCTTTGTGCAATTCCATCAATTCGCGGATGTTTTTTTAATCCGGTGGGAATTTTCCGGCACCGGGATTCGAACCACGGTCCTTCTACACGAGGAGGCGGATGCTCTACCTCTACGCCATCGCTGCACTAACGTCAAATAGTGTGCACACAAATTTCAGTGGCATCCCCGTGTGCATCGAATTTTCAACAAGCGCGATGGAAAAATTCTTCGCGTTTGACGTAGAATTTTTTTTTTGATTTTATGCGTCTAAATTATCATCCGGTAGGCTGTAACGACGTTCGATTGTTGTCGTCGGCATTCCTAATCACTTAAAAAAAGCAATAAAGACTTTTCGTACCATCAAATAGTGTCGAGTGCATTGTTTTGCAGTGCGATTTTCTTGACTGTTAGCTAAACCGCACCGAGTTTTCTCCCGGTTAGAGTTAAGAAAGCACGGCGTTGATTGTCTGTATTTTTATTGGTGTGTGGGTTGTGGTGCCGTTCCGCCACGCAGACGACACATTCTTTCGAATTCACCGGTCGGTTGAAAGCTGCATTAATGCCGGTACCTTCTTCAACGGGAATTTTCGCGCAATACCAGATTTATTAGGTTGGCTTGCGTGTACACGTCAAGAAATGAGTACCGATGCGGACAGCGCTAGTTGCGTCGGGGGTGCAGCGTTCTCCATCTCTTGCAGCAGCTAGAGCTGCGGCTTGGAAACGTACTCTCGTCGCGTTTTCTTATCCCGGAGACGCGGGCCGTTCCATAATTGAGGTTCCTTGAGACATTCGCGGAGCGTGTCGGGCGCGTTGCGGTGCAGATATTTGCTTAAAACTTGGCCGAGCTAGTTAGCCCTGTAGTACTTACGGCCGCCAGCCATATTAAGTCACTCCCAAAACAAGTCTCGAGCATGACTAATATTTTCTTAGTCGCGCGTTAGTTCGTCACCACTACTAGATTCTAGTCGCTACCTCAGAATACGAGGAACGCTAGTTACGACTACTAAAGGTGATCACGTGTCATACCTAATCAGTGACGTAGGATAGTCGGCCGCTAGTTAGGCAATAGTCAAAGGAACGCGATTAAAGGCCTGTGTGTGTGGGCAGCAGAAGAAATACTATCGCCCTTACAATAAAAGTGGGTGGCGTTTTTTCAGTCCGAAAAACAGTGAGCTTTCGTGCTGAAAGGACTCGTACGATGAATTATTTTAAGGCTGAAGCCCCTTAGGGGCTGGGGCTGTTGCCGTCTCCTGTAGTCGTCCTAATCGTCGTCGCATGTAGTCACGGCACTAAAAAAAACACTAGGACCCTCGTTGACGCCTCGCGCTGGAGCGCTTAGTAACGCGCATTAAAAAAACACTGGGACACTCGTTTACGCCTCGCGCTAAAGAGCTTCGTGCTCCAAAGACGAGAGACTTTTACAGCAAAGCTGTATACCTCGACAGCCAGTGGTTTCATCTCCGTTTGCAAAATCGCCAAAGGCCAAGAATACCCTTATATACTGCATGCTTCGCCCCTCTCCGGGATTTAGGTTAGTGGAGATGGCCCGAAATTTTTTTACGTTTAGGCCGTGAGCTGGTCAGCTCGCACTCCCTCTGCTGCGGGGTTCGATAAGAGAGGGGCGTTGGGTGGTAGGGTCATTCCCTCGCGAGTTGTTATGTGGTGCAGGTAGTTTCACAAGCCGTGTAGTTCTAGGGTATTTTTTGCCTGATAGAGATGTGTTCCAAATTGGGGGTATTAGAAGGTTTGCAGTGTGCCCAAATCACGTGTCGTGAGCGTTCAGAGACGAGTCAGGTGGAAGACAGTGGTGTAAAATATTCTTTAGTTAAAACTGAAGAAATGCTCTGCCTTGCGAACCATGTGGTTGTATGCCTCAGGGGCTTTGGAAACGAATGAGAGGGCGGTGCGAACAAGACCCGATAAGGCTATCGCCTTTCCCACTTAAAGGCGACGCTTCGGCGTCCTCCAAATTTTGCTATCACAATCCTAACGACCCGTTCCCACTCACGATACGCCCGGCATCTGCGAGTGATTTCGGCCGCTTTCGCCGGCCCGTACCGCTCGAGACGGGACATGGGCAGCAAATAGAGCGATTGGCCCGCGTCGTCTTTTGTGCCCACCACCACTTTTGCAGCTGAAGGAGATGCTTCTGCACGCTTTCCAGGCTTCACATCCCGTAAAAGATCCCGCATGTTCGTCTTGGGTGCACGCCAATCATAAAAAATGGACTGGTGGGTTGCGGTTAGCGCAGTTTTGTCTAGTAAAAGCTCGGTTTTCGCACCGAGACCACCCAGTGACCGTTTGGATAGCTGGGGGCAGTGATAGAGATATTTAGGAACGCCTTGTGCAAGCCAACTCATCATCGCCACTTACTATCCAGCTGCTTACGACAATAGTCTGCGCCCTTATTCTACGGCCCGAGCAAGCAGCGTCGCCATCATGAGGCCTGTGCCCCTGTATTAAGGCCACGCTACAAAAATGAAATGACTATTTCCGTAAAGAAGTGCAATTTTATAGAGCATATTTGGAGAGAAAAGTTGCTGGTAGGCAACTTGACTGGCCCGAAAATCCGTGTTGGCAGGCAGCAGCGGAGCAAGAGCACTAATTAACAAAGGGAAAAAATTATTAAAAAACGGGTACAAATACACTGGGGATGACACAGCATAATACCAAAGAAAAAAATTACACCATCTTCTCGAAGGGAACTATGTGGTGATGCAAAGCATCCTAACTGACGCTCATGGACGGAATCTTGCCCGACGCCAACGAGTCCTTGAACGTCGCGCACACCGCTTACTCGCCGTAGTCGTTGCACTCGCCGAACTCTCGCGAAAGAACATCGATGGCGTTAGTGCGTTGACGATCGTTCTGGATGCTGCCGATGCGCGTCAGATTGTTGTCGAACCAAAGTCTGTCGCAGATTTTACAGCTGTGTCCGAAGCTCCCGTCCAGGAACTCGCGCTTGGAGCGTTCGCCGGTGCCTACCGTCGCGCGCGCGGCCGCTTTCGCGGCGCTGTCGCATTGACGAGCGGCATCCGGATCGAATTGGCGACGTTGGCGTGCCGAAGCGGCTTCGCTTTCTCGCAGTGTGGGATCCACTGCTCGACGCTGGCGTTTCGAAGCGGCTCGTCCATTTAGTTCATCGGACAAGCAGCAACTGAGGGAGCTGCGCACGGAGAGGAGGAGCAGCGCGCGCGCTATCGCACAGCTGGCGTGGAGAGAGGGAGAGGAGGAGAGCGGTGTTATCGCTCAGCTGGTGGAGAGAGAGGGAGTGGTGCGGACGGACGCCGACGGCCATAGCCCCGAGCAAGAGATGCTTTGCATCTAAAAAGCAGTCAGAAATAATGTATCTGATAAGTTCTCACACGGGCGAAAAACGACGATCCAATTCTGTTGTGGGAAATGAAATTATATCGATGTTTTCAGAAATAGGGTTTTTTAGTAGCCGCGGTAAGCTGGACCATAACATCTGTAAGCCATAGTTCGTTCTTGGCTGCGGTACATGCCAGTGCTGAGGGGTACGGGTACAAAATGTCACAATTTTATGTTTCATAGCTACAAACAAGGAAAATGGTTCGCAGACCTTTGTTATGTTCAATGCATGGTTGCCAGCCGGTAATTTAGCACGTTGTGAATTTTCATGAACTGACTTATTGTGAAAAAGAGTACGGAATTGGCATTCAAAGGTAGCTCAAAAAGAGCGCGAATGAACGTTTTCTGCAACTGGTACATTAGTTTGATATTGGGGATGGTAGTAATACCCCACACCACACTACAGTAGTTTAGGTGGCTGGCAAACAGAAAAAGTATGTTCAACAGAATAAGTAATGCCAATGATTCGCGGATGTTTACTCACATGGAAGTCAACATGATTGCCCAGGACATGTGTTTATCGAAGCACATTCCTTGTGTTTTCCTAGAATCTAAAAATTCAATGTTTTGGCAACGACTTGTAATATCGCTTTGCCAAAAAACTACTTGTTTGGGTGAGAAAACTGAATTATAACATCCGTTTTTTAGCGTTAATGGTAAGACAGCTTATATCGGACCATTAATGCAATTTCCCAACGTGCCCTCCACGCGCATTTTTGGCCTCTCCATTCAAGAAAATGGGGTCAGCGCCGATACTATCCCCACCCTTGACAACGCAGCCGACCAGATTTGCGGACTTATTGTCCGGATAGCTAACGCCAACCAAGGCCTCCAAGAAGCTAACCACCTTCGTTTGGTGGATGCCTTCACAACTACACGAATGACACACACCACCCCTTTTCTCAAGTTCACCCAGCCTGAAATTATACGCATACAATCCATCAGACGCAATGTGGTAAAAACGCCCATGGGTATGCCCCATGACACTGACAACACTCTTCCAACCGTTACATAAAATACCTTCGAAGAACTGTTTGAAGTGCAACGTATTGTGCAACCCAACCGTCTGTCCTAAACTGCAACGGTTAGGTACATTCTGACTAACGCGCATGTCCTTCGCCATGCCGCACGGATATAAGGTCACTTTTAAAGGGCCCCTTTGATCCCGTTCCGTGAGACCCTAATGCCACGCAAATTGCATCCTACCTTCCATCATGGACGTCGGCTTGCCTAGGAGAAAAACTTGTATGTCGACGCAGCCCTGCATGTCGACGCAGCGGATTACCCCGACCGTGCAGCCTGCGTTGCGGTAGGGGACGCTGTTGCATCATGCTCGGTCTCCGTGCCTCACCCAAAGTGGCTGAAGAATTCGCCATTGTCCTCGCTCTTACCGCTACTCCGTCCACCACAGTAATTACTGACTCACAGACAGCTTATTAGAACTTTGCGACGGGTCGTGTATCCCTCATCACTGCACGCATCCTGCAAATAGAACCAAATCAGCGTGAATACTGACCACGCCTGATATGGACACCAGCCCGTCCGTCCCTTCCAGATTACGAGCTATCTATAGCCTGAAATGTCGGCTGTCGGGATGCCTCAGATACGGCCTCCCAACCTTGGGAGGGAGAAAGGGATCGCCCGCTCAGCTATCGGGACATTAAGCAGCATTACTACCTCAGTCTGTCGTATTTTCCGGGTTGTGCTCCCTCCTTAAAGCAGGCACACTGCTCAGTGGCGTCGGCTGTACACTAACAACTTCCCACATCCTTCATTCTGTCCCCTGCATGTTCCCACGCGATCCTGCCACACGGGCACGTGGTGCGGGCGCCTTTCGATTTTTTTAATACGAAAGTTGGCCTGCGGCATAACGGTACACGAGTTCACAGGTTCCCGAACCAGTTTTTCTCGTGTTAAAGTGTAGAACTTGTCAATGAAATCGTCCATGAACTCAGCGCTACATGTCTGGAGGGTGGCCCAGTGTGAAGGGCGGTTGCACAAAGACGCCGTAGTCGGACCTGCTGCAGTACCAAGCAAGTCGACAGCAGATACCGCACATTCACATTCTGTACGTCGGAGTCGCAGAACGGGAAGGTGGAGTTGTGTGGGCCGCGGTATTGCGATGACCAAGGGGAATTCACGGACGGCGTAAGCGCCACCCAACGCGTATGCTCCGCAGCGCAACCTCCTCTCGGCGAGTTAGGTCACCAGGGAAGTTTGAACCACACGGGTGTATGAGGGTTCGCGTGGTGCGCCAAAAAGTTTCCTTCTGTTCTGCGAGGTTTCCACTAGGATCTTTAAATGTGGTAGTGGTTGCATCAAGGTATACCGGCGAGTAGCCATGCCTGCCTCCCCAGAGCTGGGTACAACTGAACGGGGTACCTACTGTATGCGAATCTGCAGTAGAGTGTTTCGTGCTAAGTGGTGAATGGCATCTGCAAACGACGTGGCTTGTGCCACGCGGCGGATGGCGTGGATGACTCCCGCAGGAACTGTTCGTAAGAATAGTCGGGAGTACGTTCGCTTCCCACCTCCACATAGTGGGCGCTTGCAGTGCCAAACACTACTCCTCTGTCCTACTCGCTTCCTGCTCCTTAATTACGTCAGAAAAAAAGGGAGGCTACGCTGCTCAGCCTGACCCACCTGTGCAAGAGTATGATCCAGCTGGCCGAACCCGCCGCAAGGCCTGGCCTTCTCCTGGCCTTCTACTGGCGAGCTCCTGGGGAGCTCCTGGCCTTCTACTGGGGAATTGCAGTGTGCCGGTGCTCCCAGCCGGCGCGCAATAAAGTTTTTGCTAACCCCACAACCACCACGTGCTGGCTTGACGATGACTGAGCTCGAAGGTGAGATCGGCGGAACTATTGTTTTGTTGTGTTAAGAGCCTTCCTTTTTCTGGGATTACAGCCTGGGTTTACATTGCTAATGACGTCGCTCTAAACAGTCCAAGGTTCAGTTGCCCCTAGCATTCTAACGCTGGCGCAGAGGTATTTTGTTGCGGTGAATAGACATAATAAATAGTCTCCGTTTCGGTTTAACAAATGGCTTTTCCAAGATTGAAGATAGTGTGCAAACGTTGCGAACTTGAAACACAGAGCGCTACGTAAACTTGAATAGTGTTTCTACGAATTCTTCTTTTAAAGTCACTTTTGAGCAACCCTCGCAGCCGCGACTAGTGATGTACGGAAATACAAGGTCCAAATGGCGCGTTCTGCTTACAGCGCGTAAGCAGAAGGTGTCCCCTAATTTCGGTAAAAAACGAGAGCTATACCACTTTCAAGCCTCAACTGGAGTATCATGTCGATGCAATCGAGCACGACACGAAAGCACTCGACATTTATCGCCCCCGTCGCCCGTGCCGAGTACAACATCAAGGGAGCCGTTCCGTTGCTGTCGCTCTGGTTCCACTGCCTCTTTAGCATCTCGCATCATCAAGCAAAGGGAGCGGAAGCACTGGGAGGTTCTACCAAAGATTTTTACGAATTCCTGCTTCTCTCGCCTGCCCTTGTACATAATTCAGTTTATTAGCTGATAATAGTGACACACATATGTAAAAATGTCGATTTCAGAATATCGTCCTCACCGAAACGTTGTCTCATCAGTAAATAAATTAATAACAGTAATATTTACTTATCTTTGAAAATTGCAGATCTATATCCAGCCTGCATAAGCCGCATGGCTTAGGAGCATCTCTGGGCAGTTTCAGAAGTACACGAATTCGGACATCACATGATGAAATCATAAGTCCACATATATCGCCAAACATAACACCGCAAGTGGTGTGCTGAAATATTCAAGTAAAAGAAACAATGCAAATTGCGAAAGGACTTTCTGCCAACATAAACAACACAGACATTGTAGCGTTCACACACGCGCAAATGATTTTTTTAATAGTTCTAGCTACATGCATAACAGCGCCGTACAGTCTTTGAATGTCTGGAATAAATGACCTCAATAATGTTCCTACCTCTTTGTGTTACGTAGTGGCCACTGGCTCCGTTGTAATTCCGTTAGAGGACTGTGGGGCAAAAGGCACGGGTTCAAGGCACGGGTTCTTTTGTAGTAAAAAAGTTTATATGTGCCAACACAAACTTTTCAATGTTTTAGTGGCTACCTTTAGGCTACACAGCTTTAAATTGATTCTGATAGGAGTGTTTACACAAGGCATCCAATGTAAATTGCCTTTGAGTGGGCAGAACGTATAAATGTTTCATAAGAATATTAATATGTTCTCCAGTAAATGAAGATTCCAAAGTACAGTTTTCATGGGTGCTTCACATAGTGAAAGGCTTGTTGAGATATCGAATTGATTTATTTGCAAATATTACCCATGCAAATGCGGAAAAAAATCGCGCAGTTTCCCCAGTGAACCGCTAAAGCAGAGTATCTGTGTTTTTGTACTTCAAATAGTTCCCCGTGGCCCCAAAAGGCACTGAGATCGCTCTTTACATTTCTGTCGGGCGCCGAATATAATAAACGCTTGCAGTGTGGGTTGTGCTTCAGCAGAAAGGCGCCGTGTTAGCTCCACTGACCAATCTATTACGCCGGTGGAAACAGCGCAACGCCCTTCCGCGGCGCATAACTCCCGGAGTGCAACGTCCACGCGAAAAGGATAAGGAAACTCGAGATGCGTCCCGCCGGATTTTCGCAACGAGGCAACAAGATGTGATGAAAGCCACGGAAGGGCAAGGCGTATATATATACTGCACACGACGGCAGTTGTTAGAGCGGCTATTACCTGTCGATATGAAGCGAATTCTTGCGATACTTCAACATACTTTTCATTATCACCATCGTCATCATAATCATAAACATCGGCCTATTTAGGTCCTTTCCCACTGAACTTCAACTCCTCATATCCTGAGCTGCCGGAGTTCAATCTTTTCCTCCAAATTTTCTTATTTCATCCCTTCATATAGTTCATGTCATTCCCTTTTTTCTATTCCCACCTCTTGGTATACACTCTGTAACCTTAATTGTCCACTGGTTGTCGGTTCGCCAAACTACATGCCCTGCCCAAGTACATTTATTTCTCTTTATTTGAACTATGATATCATATACTCGAGTTTGTTCCCCGATCCGGGAAGCTAGTTTCGTGTCCCTGAGTGCCATTCCTAACATTATTCGATTCATGGCCAGTTGAGCCGACCTAAGTTTTTTTTCCAGTTATTTGTGAGGCGCGAAGTTTCCGCCCCATATTTGATCCCCGGCCGCGCGCATTGGTTTTAGATGCGGAGCACCTTAGGATCGCACAATGTCAGTCCGCGTCCATCCGTCCGCACACCAATATCAAGCGAAAATCAAGCGAAATTCTGTTTGAGCCGTGAGTTGCGGTTTCATTTAGGGAACAATCACTCACGGCTCAAATCGAATGACGGTCGGGGCGCGAATTGGATGTCACTCGGGGCACAACTTGGATGTCATTTCGAGTCCCCGTACTCCGCACCCTCGCCATCATCCACGTAGTAAAGATGCTTGCATTTTATATTCTTTTTTTCTGTGATAAAGATAATTTCCTTTTCAGTATTTGCTTGTTCTACCTGAGTGCACCCCAGCTCGTACCTATTCGGCACCGGATTTCTTTCTGGTGGTTTGGATTGGCGACCCGTACAAGGTAGCCATAGTCTTGTACTTGTTCTTGCGCTGAGTTACCTAAGCTGTAGAGGACGCTTTCAGTATGCGTATGCTTTGGATTTGTTCATTTTTACTTGTAGTCCCACGACCAAGGTTTACGTATGTAGTTTCTCGAGCATTTTCTGCAGGCTTTCTGCAGGCTCGCTTTGCCAGAGTATGTCGTCCGCAAACCTCAAGTAGCTTAAGTATTCACCGTTTATCCCTATTCATGCGTTTTCCCAGTAAAGCTTTCTGAATACCCCCTCCAGACATGCTGTGAACAATACAGGCGAGATGGTATCCCCTGTCGTGAATTTTAGCTTTTCTTGTGAAATATTACCTTGCCCGCAGGTCACTTATAAATGCTGTCTAAGAGCCTTATGCAGGTCTTGTCTCTTCTCTGGTCTTTCAATGCTTCCAGCACTATTGCCGTGCTTCCATTTTTTGTAGTCCATAAATGCTATGTAAAGACGCCTAATATACTCTGGCTATGTTTCTATTACTTAATAATATCATGGGTGCGACCAGAGGAGTATTATTCATGGTTCAAAGGATTAAAATTAAACAGCCAATCCGGTCTTAGTCCCCAGCCACGCTCCACGCCCCCCCCCCCCCCCTTTCAAGGGCTGAAAAAAAAACGGCAGACTTCAAAAAAGTTTAAGCTTCCTGGTAATCTCCCTCTCACCTGACTAAGACGAAGATTATCGGTTTCAATAATGAAGTATTAGAAAAGGCTTTTTGTTTCCTAAAGTGCATAACCCCGGATTTGGCACGCAGTTGCTTCAATCTGAGGTGACAACTTTGCACTCGCCCAAAACCATGCATCGGGTAGAGCGACGCAGCGTATCCAGCTGATGAACACAGAGAGGAGCGGGACTGGGATTGCTTCAAGGATCAATGTTTAATATTTGATCAACAAACTGTCCCCGCAAAAGGTAGTAAAACGCTTGAAGAAACCTGCAGGCCTATATTTCTTATCTTAAAGAATAAATAGCAAAAGAAACATGGTAATAGGTATAAGAACCCTATTTAAAGTTTTAATATCTGCCAAACGCATAACCCATTTTCTACTCCGGGCTCAAGTAAAACATTCTGCGAAAATCTGAATTTTTAAGCAATTTATTATATGAAGAGGCATGCGGAATATGGCTGTGTTTTCTGTTTCTATAAAAGTGGATATTGCCTGCAAAAAATGTAAACGTATTACCTGTTAAAATATAAACGATCTGTACATAAACGAAAATATCAGTGACTGTTCATTTGAGACTATTATTAAAGAACATTTTTGTTGACATGGGGCATCGATCTTGTTTTCTATATTCGCCCCCTTTTCGGAAAAAATTAGCTTCCCTCACGATTAAAACATTTCAATATGAAGCCATTTAAAATGTTTGTTGTGTTCAGTCGGCATATACAATGTACATAATATCATTGTATGGAACCTCTGCCTCAGAAGAGCTTAAATTTTTATTGCTAGATGTAATTACAAAGTATCCTGACGATTCACAGCGCACTTACTGTAGGTATGTGCGAACAGTTTCTCAAAAAGGCCCACCTGTACTTATGCAGCGCTGACACGCAGGCAACCAAAGCGTCGCTGCCGAATTAGTGAAGCAGATCGACCTAGCCATTTTTCACTAATGCGCTTTATGATGTTGGAGGAAAGATGTTGTCTGTTGCAATAATGGCAAACTGCACTAAAAGCTTAAGGGATGGAGACAAGAGAGAAAGAGAGAGGGGAGAATTTTATTGAAACGAAGGCACACAGAAAGGTCGCGTGATGGTATTAGTTATGGCCGGCCTTTCTGTGTGTGGGAAGAGAAAGAAAGAACGTGGATAGAGGATGAGAGAGGTCATGATGGTGGAGAAATGATTGCATGGCTATGTAAAAAAGAAGCCTATACTTATGTAGCGGTATTGTAGTTGAGTCTGGATGAACTTTAATATAGTGACCAAATGCTAGTTTGGTTCATTCAAAAGTCTGCCTTGTTAAAATAACAGTGACACCACTTTTAACGCTAACGTCACGTATATAAGCCATATAATTGGGAAAAAAGAATGGGCATGCGCCCGACTGGCTTATTTCCCGCACCAATACATATGACGTATTACGGGCAGCTGTGCGATTCGCTGTGACCGGCAAAATCCAACGCAAATTTAACAGGGGTTATGAGCTTGCAGAACCTGTATGGGCTTAAATTTGTATTATTTTTGTAGCAGTAAAGATGGTGGGGTCAACAATGGAAGTTACGAAAGCAGACGCAAAAAATAGAAGCATGAGTGTGTACTGCGCGCACTATGCCGGTTATAGCTGCACAGCCATCCGGGGCCTTCAGCCTGGTAACTGGCATAAGTGGCATTGTCATCTGTGAATCTGTTTGTCGAGCATACTCAATGTTCCCCGAAATGAGTACCATCAACTGGAACAAATTATTGGTTGATTGTAGGGTTTAACGCGCTGACGCAGCGCAGAGGATGAGGCGCGCCGTAGTGGAGGGCTCCCGATTAATTTGGACAACCTGGGGATCTTTAACGGGCGCCCAAATCTAGTACACACGCGCGTTTTTGCTTTTCGCCTCCATAATAAAAGCGGCCACCGCGGCCGGGAATTGAACCCACGACCTCGTGCTCAGCAGCGCAACGCCTTAGCCACTGAGCCACCGCGGCGGGTAGGAACAAATTATCTAGGCACAAATCAGGCGAAAAACAAAGCGAGGTGGACAGCGGTTTCGAGTGATATGGTGGCTGCATCTAGGAAATTGACAGCAAACAAGGCGTTCCGCCGTTCGCTGCAGCTATATTTAACATAATAACGGTCGCTTAAGTACGTGCCCTATGTTACGAAGCATATGTTACGAAGCAAACGATGGAGTGGGAGAATCAAAATAATGGCTAAAATTGTTTAATTTTTCAGCGAATAAAGCTTCGTTTGGTGACGGGCAAGTGCTGCGGGTACTATAAAACACCAAATCTGTCGAACAAAACAAACTGGTATATTGTCTCCATGGCCCGTTTAAGACGAATTGAAGGAACACATAGGACACTTAGACTGCACTTCTCATTGTCGTATTTCCTATTTTCGTCTGAACTTCTCGCGGAGTTTACCTTTCTTTCAGTGGGCACCAATTATCCCGATAAATCCTCATCATCAGCAGCCTGTCTTCGCCCACTGCAGGGCAAAAGCCTCTCCCATTTATCTCCAATTACCCCGGTCTTGTGCTAACTGCGACCAATTTATCACCGCCAACTTCTTGATCTCAACTTCTTGATCTCATCTTGATCTTGATCCCCGCCTAACCTTCTGCCGACCCTTGCCACGCTTGCCTTCTCTAGGGATCCACTCTGTTACCCTTAATGGCCAACGGTCATCGTACCTTCGCATTGCATGCCCTGCCCACATCCTTTCTTCATTTTAATTTCCACTAATATGTCCTTAACACGCGTTCGTTACCTGACCCCCCCCCACCGCTCTTTTGTTGTCCCTTAATGTTACACCTATCATCTTTCGTTTCATTGCTTGCTGAGTCGTCCTGAAATTAATTTGAACCCTTTTAGTGAGCCTCCAAGTTTCTGCCCCGTAGGTGGGTACCGGAAAGATGCAGCTGTCATACACTTTACTTTTCGGGGACAATGGTAGGCTGCCATTCATTATCTGAGAATGCCTGTCGAATGCACTCCACCCCCTTTTTATCCTTCTATTTATCTCTGCCTCAAGGTTGGGATCCTTGGTCTCTACTCGGCATAAGTAGATACCTAAGTTTCCTAAATACGATAACTCCCAATATTGTCTAAGTTTCTCCCTCTCCTGCTATAGTTCAGTTTCGATGACAACCTTTTCGCGAGCTCTGCGAGCAAGAAGACGCCCAGGCGATGTTCATTAACACTTCAGGTTCTTCGCAGCGAATTTTAAAACCCGTCAAGTCTGAAGAATGTGGAGAAGTCAAGACGTGATTTTCGGGGCACCCCTCGCTTTTTTTCTTTTTAACCGGGCTCTCAGCACTGTTATTCCGGCCCTGGGTGGGATCCATGGTAGAGTATGCTTTACTAAACCCAGCCTGTTACCCGGGTTGTTGGAAATCCTGGCGGCCGCTTGCCGTAAACTATTACTTTGCTAAACAGCTTGTATGCAACTGAGAGTAGGTTGAACGGTCTGTAATTCTTAAGCTCTTTGGTATCTCCCTTCTTGAAAATTGGAATTATTTATTTTTTATTTTGGCGTTATTTCACGCTACGGGCCCATTTACAGGTCTTAGGCATTCTGAAAATACAGCGGCAAGTTTTTCCAGTACAATGCCTTCTCCTTCCTCCAAGAGATTTACGTTTATTTCGTTGCCATCTGCTGCTTTTCCTGTTTCCATGCCGTTAATATCCATTTCTAAAATGGAAGGTTTAGCGCAAAAAAAGATGAGGACGGTGGCAAACGTGACAGGCGCTACTAACAACTCAGTTTATTTCGAAAAGCACAAACATATAAATAGCAGGCATGCACTGAAGAAAAATGCGAGAAGAAGCATGTCACGACGTTTATTAAGTGTGCGATTGGTGTTTGTACGAGATCCCTCTGATTTGTGGTAAAGTGTATATCGGCCAAACCGGCCGATGCATTAATGACCGCCTCAGAGAACATGCCTTGTCGATGAAAAATGGAACTGGATCGCACTTACCACAACATTGTAAAGATTGTGATTCTGTAAACCCAATCTGTAAACCCAATCTGGACAAAACAAAAATAATCGAAAGGAGCAGAGATGCTACTGCACGTGAGGTTGCCGAGGCTTTTTTCATAAAAAGAAAAGGGCCCATGTGCGTAAGTGTACCGTCACTTTCTATTTATGATAAGGAAAGTGCATTTCTACATATTTTTTTCTGATGTTCGCCATATGACCGTGATGTGTGTAATTTTTTTCCCTTTCCTTTCTATTTCTTCAGTGCATGCCTGCTATTGATATGTTTGTGCTTTTCGAAATAAACTCAGTTGTTAGTTGTTGTGAAATCTTTTATTCAAAAAGGGAAGGCCGGAGGCCCTGTGGGGGAGTTGGGAGGAAAGGATCCATGGTTGAAGGGTGCTCGTATGAGTTCGTGGTCTTCGGGAGGCGGCATCAGTTTTTCACAGGACAATTGTTCAGCATTGAATGGTCCATTCACTGGTGTAGGCCATCGCTATATAACTCGCGCTAGACCGCTCTTAGTGGCGAACCGTATTATAAGGTTAAGGGTGTGTTCATCTAATGTGAGGGGATCGATACGGGTTGAGGGATTTGGGTTTGGGGAAGGAAATTCCGGTATCGAGAGAATTTGGGGCATATCCAGACCAGGTGGTGCAAATCAGCTGTGACGGCTTGCTGACAGTATGGACATTTTGGGTTGATGTGGGGGTAGTACCATTTGCGAATTGTTTCCGGTGAAAATGATGCATTAGCGCCTGTCACGTTTGCCACCGTCCTCGTCTTTTTTTGCGCTAAATCTTCCATTTAAGTATGTACCAACTCGCCCAACAGCACGTTCTGTTAAAGCCATTTCTACTTCATCTTTATTACTAATGAGACATCGCAAGCTAAGCTTGTACGCTCAGTAGTTTTCCCTGGTCTCACGTCGCAGGCGGATAGCCTGGTGTAGAACCATTCTGCTACTTTAATGATCACGCCCATATGGTGGGTAATGTCACGCTACTGTTCTCCGAGTGCGTAAATTCTGTCTTTGCCGATAACCTTGGCTCGTCAGCATCCGGCTAACGGTTTTTCCCGCGTAATAGGGGCGTCATTTTAAAAGGTCTCGCAAACAAAAAGGGTAAGAACAAATTAAACCATCTCCCCGTAGAGGAACCCTGAGTAGCATGCGAAGCAGGCACGGGGTCGACTCAAGTGCTTATTAGTTTTCAGTTCGTCGTTTCCGTGTGGTTGAGGTACGTAGCTCCCGTTATATTTACCGTTTGGCTTCCATGGTAACTATCATACTTTTCACTTAGCGTAACTACGAAATGGGAAATTGCGTTTCCGTAAGGTTGAGGTACGTAGCTACCGTTATACTTACCGTTTGGTTTTCATGGTAACTACCGCACTTTTTACTTAGCGTAACTACGAAGTGAGAAATTGCGTTGACCCCATGGATGTTTCGCATACTACTCGGGGTTCCCATACGGGAAGACGGTGGAATTTTATTTGAAGGGGGTGGGGCGTGTTAGAGCGTAGAGGCATTAAAAAGGGAGATAGAGAAAGAGAGAGAGAGAGACACGTTGTACGTGGTATGACTTTGTCTTTATTTAAGAATTATCATCATCATCTTCAACGTAGGTGACGTGGAGCTGTGGTTTGCGTTCCGCTCTAATTATGACCGCCTTATGGTCTGTGAAATGTAAATTAAAGTGATGTTGTACCGGATGAAACCTAGAGTTGCTGAAGTTGAGGTCGATGCACGTTCCCTGGATGGTTGTGGGCTGCTTGTAATCACGGCCCGCCGAGACTCGCCGACGAACGCCGCTGCCGCCGACGATGAAACGTCCAAGGCGCGTGAAGCGTGCTCGTCTCGTGCCGGCCCAGGAAGGCACCGGCAACACTGTCGCTCCAGGAGCCAAAGAAGGGACTGGGCGTTCAGCAAGCCGAGCATGCGCAGTGGAGGTGTGGGGGGGGGGGGGGGGGTGCGGATGGCCGGCGCACATTTAAAAAATTTTGACAAAGAGAGAAGGAAGGCAAGGAGAGGGTGAGGAAAGTGAAATAAGTTTTGTCAACGCAAACCTTCTAAAATATCGGATGTGTGCTCATCGCCCCACATGCAGTGAGGATGATGGGGTTTTGCCCAACATTTACTTCGTTTTCGCAGTTTGTTATTATCAGCATCAGAATCATAAGCCGGCCAAGATATACATACAAATAGATGTCGGGAATGCATCGACAACGCAGGATGAATCGTGTGAGTCAAGGGAACTTATAGATATAAACCAAGAAATGGGGATTCTTAAAATGCCGCCACTGTAACGGTGTTTGTATTCTTAAATATATTTTGCCCTGTTCCCAATTGAATAATGCCTACGCTTCAAAAAGCTGTCTTAATCAGAGAGTTTTAGCATAGCGGTTAGCGTACGCTACGCTACCGGTGGCGGGTACCCGGACCCAATGTGCGCATTCGTTCTGTCGCCCGCATTCATTTCCGAGAGGGGTGGCCCGCATCGCCATGCCCAAGCGCGCATGTACAGTCGGGTCCCGGTACCGCCGTTGGTGTACCGTAGCGTACACTGGCCGCTCTTAATTGTGGCGCTTGCATTCTGACATTTGAATTGGGTTAGCAGTTTTTCACTGCTTTACAAAGCTATTTTTATATCAACGTACGCTGTGCCGTTTCCCCCCGTCGGCTTCTGCCTTACCTCAAATCCGTGGAGCGAGGGGTGGGGAAGGCGTTCGTGCGAAGGGAAATGTAGGGGCGATTGGGCAAGAAAATCGACGTGTGTTGATGGCTGGGAGGGCGGGTGGACGAGAGGGTGTTTGGACAAATGAAGTCAGGTGAGAACCAGAAACGTTGGACAAAATCGGAAGAGTACTCGCAGCATTACAATTATCCCATGTAGTTTCTGTTTGAATTTTTAACAACTGTACCGATTTTTAGAAAGAGTTTGCGTCCATTTCATAACTCGCTGTCTATAGATACCAAATGATTTTTTCTTGCAACTCTGGTTATCATTGATCCTGGCAGCTCTGGCTGTATTGAACTCGCCATCTATCCTGCTTTAAATTCCTGGCTATCGAACGCTAATTCTACTTGTTTAAAACAACTAAATATCACAGTGTCAATGAGTTACAATATATTTATTTAAAAGGTCTAAACAAGTGCTCTGAAAGCACAAACAAAAGTAGTTAAGTGGAAGTGTATGAAGTAGGAACGAACGTTTTGGCAAGGGTTGCAAAGGCGGTGACTGTACCTACCTGTCGGTGAGTTAATTTAAAAGGTAGTAATTTCAATTGGCATAGGGAGCAATAACTGATACCACAAACACCTTGAGCAATATAAGGCACCGCAGTATAAAACGCAGGGATACATTTCATGCACACCATAAAACAGAATATCTACACACCGGGAAGGCAATAGAAACTTAGAAATATGATTTTCAAATGTAATCATTTACAATGATACATATAAAAAGAAGAAATTATAGCTAACGGTGGTAGTAGCAAAGCTCTCTGATGCATGACAGACAAGACATCTACCGATAGAGCAGCGGACAAAGTCGGGCGATAGCTCTGGAGGAAAGGAATTGGAGCGGCACGGGTACGGATGAAGGCAGAAGAAAAGAAAGCTGTGCGAAGGGTGAAATCACCCGAGAGCCACGAGCCACGCTTATCAAAAAGCGGTCACTGGTGTAATTTGGAGGAGTTTCACGTTGCCGCCACCCCTGATATTATTGGCGCTGCAGTCGTACATGGCTCCCACGGTGGCACCGGGCTGCCTGGCTTCGCTTATGCTTCAGCCGTGGCACCGAACGCGGGACGCTTTTCTTAAACTGCGTTCCTTTTGCACGTTCCTCGCATCGAAATGAAGGGCAGCGTTTTACATTTCAGCATTAATAACACCGATGTGTGGCGTTACCAGCTGCACGGATGGCTACCGAGGAATAGTGCAGCAAGACATCCTTGAGCTCCAAGTGATCCGGGTCTTCATGCACCCTAGAACCACGCGGTTTCCGTCTCAACCAGAGTATTTATACAAATCGCGCGAAACCTTCTTTCACCGAAGCTATCTATGATTTCAGATGCGACGCTCAGAGCATCTCTTGTCGGCGGCCCTGTCCTTCCTGTGTGCGTCTGTTGTTGTCCGAAGCCACTCTCCCCCTCTCCTCTCCGATAGCGAACACTCTCCTGCGAGGAGCATTGGATTGCATTGGATTCGATTAGATTGGCTTGGCTTGGCTTGGCTTGACTGGGATTGTATTGGATTTGGATTGGATTGGATTAAAGTGGATTGTGTTGTATTGTGGTTCGTCATAGCCGCGGCACTCTCTCTCTCCGCGGTCTCCTATCCTTTGGGCGCGCTGCGCATATAACCCGTGTTCCGTTCTCCGGCGGCCTCTCGGTCGACGGTTGCTCTCCGCTTGCTCTTGAACCCCCCTCAGCGTCGCATCACACCATGGTTCCCGCGACGGGAGGTGGGCGTAATTTTTTGAAAATGTTCGCGTCTGCGCACAGAGTCGCTTAGACAAAAAATTTTCCACCTTGCGGCAAAGCCACGCTCAGGTAAATTTCCGGTACCTCTCAATCTAATGTAGCCATCTTGCAGAAAATCATGAAATAGCCGCTAGTACGACTGTATGATTACGCCGACGTTCATTAACTTGTCATATGTAGTTCACACTGCAGTTGCAGATTTTCCATAATTCCAGTCAGCTAAGAATACATGGCCGTCTACGCAGGTTAGAGAAAACTGCAGTTACTCCTGTGTATCCCACCTGTCCCGAAACCTAATAAATGGCAATTAGCCGATAAGAGTACTCTACCGCTACGCCGAATCTGATTTACTTCAGCCAATTAGTACACAGTGAAGTTGAAAGTCTTGTGAAATTCCCGTCTCATGTCCAGCATTCCTTTTGGCTGGACACGTAGGGCGCGTAGATTTAAAATTGCGATTTCAAAATTTCCAGAGCCCTATCTGTAATTCAGTTGCGAGTTAAGGTCTTTTAAGTGATGCACTTTTATTTTTAATACAAATATATATCGGTTGTCGTCCTTTTAAACTCGCTTGTTTAAAACTAGCATCACGTAATGGTTACAGGTGTGGTATTGGAGCGGTTTGTTTACCGGGCATCCCACATTCTGTGAACGTTTCATGCGAAGAACAAGATGCCGCAGAACTCTTGGACTGCTCCAGTGCGTCTCCGTTGCAGGGGGGGATCACTGTTACGCGTATCCCTAGATCAAGCGAGGAGTCTCAAGTTGATATCTTCAGTGCAAACACATGGTTATAGTCCAAAATACCAATTTGAAAACGAACATGATGTATAAATTCATACCTATACACTCAAAATGAATAACACACCCACAAGGCCTCGCACTGCCAAGAACTATAGGTAAGTTCTAACTATATGTACACTCATCGTCCCCTCATGCGCGTCAGTAACGGTTAAGGTTCTACAGTACCGGTACGCAAACCTCTGTGATGTGGGCGGCGCTGTACAGTCAGATGGCGGCTGGGTGAAGCGGTGATCATGGCTAGCAGCGCGTCCCAACGGCTCGTGCTCGTTGCTAGCCCCCGATGTCACCTGGCGCCAGAGATGTCACTGCTCGTTCGACTGGCGTGCCGTCTTGACGCTGCCGGAGCCACTGGTGCGTCGGGTGGCACAAAACCAACCAAAGGAGCGAAGCCTCTATAGCATGCGTTGGGGGTACGGAGCAGCAAGACCAACCGTCCTGCTCTGGCCCCATTCCGCTCTGATCGCTTGATCCTCTCGTGCTTCTCCACAGCTGGCTTTTTGCCGTGTCCGGCTCTAATCCATCGACACTTTCATTTCCGTTTCTTTTCTGTTTTAGGGGCGAATCTCCTCCTGCTCGGGCCCTGTCCCGTTCCTCGTTTCTGCCGTGTACATACCGCTGATGATGATTGTGGCAAGATGCCCCTAGAGATTGGCCAACCAAATATTGACGAAGAGGTCAAAACGTTCAACGCGCTCGTTGCTACCCAACAAGGAGGAGAAGAAGAAGAGCTTGTCGTTCGTCGTGTTTGAGCTCAAGACACGTACCGGGGGTCGTCACAAGACGCACTGCAGAAGGCGATGGCCAAGGTGGCTAAAATGTCAAACAGCGAATTTGCCAACTTACCCAGGGAGATTCTCATCGTCCCAAACAAGCCCTACATGATCACCACAAACATCGACGTCGTTGACGGTCTTGTCAACGGAGCGGTGGGAACTCTCAAGCTTTGCGAGCGAGGAGTGGTGGTCTTGACGCGGTGGCGCCCGGTTTCAAACCCACGACTCTCTGGCCGCGAAGGGAGGTACGTGGCGCTCTTCCCACTGCGCTACAAACAGAGACGCGAGCATGGCTCCGAATGCGCCTTATGTCCTTCACTCATTAAGATGGTGCGCGCTGTCAAGAAGACCTATAACAACGTTTAGAGTCTTTATATGATGTGTTGGCGTATGTTTCACGGTTTTACCGATAAGCATTTTAGCTTCGCCCTTCTCATCATCATTCACTTCGTGGAGATGGCGGGATTTTTTTGTTGCCCGTCTTCATTGGTACAACTTCACAATCCATCTAGCTATTCTTCCATTATTATTGTTTTTGTGGTGGTTCCTCAATGTCTTTCTATTAGCTAGTTCCTATTCTTTCTCCTTCTCTTTTCATCATTTACTTCTTTTGGGTGTGGGCAATATTTTTTAGTGTATGGGTGAGCTCTTTTTTCTCTTTGCTTCTCTTCATTCCCCTCTATCCACCACATAACACTTATGTAAATGACGTATATGAAATCGTAAATACTAATACGGCAAATTCAGGCTTAGAGCCTGCTGAACCCTTTAACACGTACTTTATAAATCTTATAAATACCTCACACAACAAGTCTGTTTCTGATTATTTAACTGTGGCTAATAAAAATACTGCTTTTGTGAGTCCAAGAACACCCCACGAAATACACACGCTTTTCTCATCCATAAACAACAGCAATGCGAGAGATATTGATGGTCTTAGGATTAAGCCAACAAAATTTGTTCTATATTTTCTTTTACCTGTACTGAACCATATCTTTAACCTCTCTTTAAGCACCGCTGTGTTCCCAGAAAAGGTGAAACTAGTCAAAGTAATGGTTATACAAAAAGGTGAAGATAAAAATATTTTTTCAAATTATAGCCCGGTTTCCATACTTCGAATAGTTTCAAAAGCGTTAGAAAAGCTCATATCTGCAAGATTAATATCTTTCTGCAAAAAGCATTTCATTTTATCCCCACGTCAGTTTGGCTTCCGTAAGGGAATGTCTACAGAGTTTGCCCTATTAACACAAAATGTTATCATTATGAAATTCTTTCAAGGCAAAAAACTAATTATGGGCATTTTTGTCGATTTCTAAAAAGCATTCGACTGGATAAACCACCGCGCCCTCTCAGAAAAAATGGAGTATTTTGGATTTCGTTGTGTTGCATGGAAACTTTTGAATTCCTATTGAACTGACAGAAAACAGTGTATCGAAACTGCTACTTTCTTCTGTAGTTTCAAAAATATGACTGCTGGAGTCCCTCAAGGGAGCATACTTGGACCAATGTTATTTAATTTATATATTCACGATATTGAAAACATAACAAATCAAACTTCCTTCATAATTTACGCCGATGACACAAGTCTTTTTTTTACAATCTGATAACCCCAAAGAACTGTGTTTTAGTGCAAATACTACGCTACAAAAACTAAACCGCCGGAGAACTGTTAATTCCTTGCAAATGAATAGTATGACAAATAGCTGTTGTAATTACGCCATATCCTAAACCTGTTGACCACAATTTTATCCTTTATATTGGTAATAACAGGATTGAAGTAGTTTCGGAAATTAAAACTTTGGGCGTTATTTTTAGCCTGCATTTACTATAGAATACGCAGGTAAAGCGGGTACTGAGTAGTTTGGCAAAGATTCATGGTATTCTGTGCAAATTTCGTCATATTTCGCCCATAAAAATAAAACTTGTTGTTTATAAAGCGCTTTTCGCTTCCAAAATCTATTACTGTGGTTTGGTTTGGGCACAACATCGAAGAATAATATAGACATCTTCTCTATTCAAAAGAAAGCGCTTCGAAATGTTGCAAATGTTTTATACGATATGTCATTACACGATTACTATAATTCTCTTAATATCATACCCGTCCCAGATTTGTACAATTTTATTTTTCTGGCTTGTTATAAAAGGAACTTAAAAAGAAATATTACCGCATTGCTATCGCTATGCAACCTGAGAAAGGCTGCTGATAGAGGATACACATTTCAAAATGACGCCACTTCGTGGGTTGCTTTCTCTAGAAGCAATCATGGGATAGGTAACATTGATAACCGTATATCTCCACTACTAAATTACATGATTTTAGCAGGTGTTAACATAGAAAGGATTTCTATATCCCAATTAAAGCATTATTTTTTAAATTGCCATTCTTCAATTGTACATAAACGTTGTTATTAAAAGCGTAGTGGCACGTGAATAAATGTATGTGCTGAAGTTTTGTTGCGTTTTTGCTTGATTTTCATTTTCAATTCATAGCTCTATTTCACTGAGTCGTAGACTGCTGTCACCTAATTTCGAGTTGAACACGATACGGTTCGTATTTCGTACATTAATGTGTTGTTTTATGTTTCAATATTTTGGGCTACTTGATTTTCTTTCTTTATTTTCTTGATACTTCATTTCTTTCATTCTCTTATAAGTTGTGTCGCTGCAGTAATTTGGTAGAAATATGTAAGTTAGCAGTTTTTTATTGTGTTTTTTTCTGCATTCCTGTAGCTGATGTTTGCTATTATTGCTGTTTTCGTTAACGTTGCACAATCTGTTACTCTACTGTACAATGTGTATTTCATTTCATTAACAGCTGCACTCAGCCCTAGGTCACTGGCTTGTAAGGGGGCATGGGACCCAGCCAAGCTAATATAGCATCAGCTTTCTGTCCCTCTCCCTGCATTTTTTGCATGTAAGAAATACAAAATACACTGAAATTGAATTTGAGCTGAAAATCACCTGCCACGATAGCTCACTGGCTAGGGCGTTGTGCTCCTGAGCCCGAGGAGCGTTTTGGATTCCCGGTCGCGGCGGCCGCTTTTCTGATGTAGGCGAAAAGCAAAAACGCCTGTGCGTAGGAGATTTAGCGCTCGTTAAAGATCACCAGGCGGTTAAAATTAATCCGGAGCACTCCACTACGGCACCCCTCATCGCCTGCGTTGCGTCGGCGCGTTAAACTGTACAACCAATCACTGTAACCGAAAATATTTCTTTTCCATAAAAAAACACGCGCCCAGACACCAGGCTGAGAGCAAGCGCCCCACTGAAACCAAAATGAAAACGGTGCAAGCGCCGATTGCAATGCATAACTTCCCTAATAATTTTCCTCCTTTTGTTTAACACTTTTATATTAAAAAAATGAAACTAAGGAACATAAAATGCGACAGGTACATGAAAAATTTGAATTTGAAAATTCGAAGTACCTGAAAAAATGGAATAGAGAGGAAGAGAACCGAGTGCTGGCTATTTGCATTTATGTGCTAGTCTGACTTATCCCCATCTTTTATTCTTTGTTTTATCTTTCCCATCTCGATAGCACTCCGTTCTATCCTATAATTACTCCGATATACTCCACCGCCCCGAACTGGCTTGTATGCTAGTGAACTCCCTGCCGAGCTCAAAAATATCCCCAAGGCACTTCCTTCCTTTTTTTCTTTCCCTCGAACCACAACTGCCAGGCAGACGCAACATTGTCACGGGACATAATTGGACAATTTCTCAAGGCGCCATGGCCCACCATCCATAACAACGAGAACAAAGGGTGGTGGGGTGCAGCCTGCGTGAGCTCGATCATGGCTGCCTTGTATATATTGTAAATAGATCGATCATCACCCTGAACCATCGCTCGTCTCATTGCACGGCCGCCACTTAACCCACTAGGGACCGGTTCCAATTTTATGAAATTTTTCAAACCTGAGGTTATTTTGTATCGTGTATTCGTCTAAATAAGTCAGTCTAAAACTATCATTGTCAACGCGCTCTTTGTTTTCAAAATATGGCCCGTGACCATATGGTCACGCTTGGCTGTTGGGGTGCACCAAAAATCACAAAGCGGCAAACTTTATTTGTGGCCTTGACACATCGCAAAAAAAACATGATCAGGAATATTTCGGGCACCTATTTGGTTTGATATGGTATGAAGCACGGAATGCGCATACCGACGTAACATTTAGTGCACCGTGTACGCACCCAACTGATACAGTTGTCTCCAGCGCACCTTCGCCTTTCGCTGTTAGGCACAGTTCCAACGATGAGGGCTGTTTGGTCATACCGTGTACCACAAAGCGCACTGTCGCCAATCGTCGACGTTCTTCTGCGGCCAGACCCTTTGTTTGTTATCCCAGCTTTTGAGGTTTCTTTGAGCGATTTGCCTCCGGAATTTATGTTGAGTAATTTTGGATCCGGTGCTGCGGATAAGCCGCCAACCTTTGCTTATCGCTACGTCGCAAAGCCAAGTGAATAGCGGCTAACACCACTTCTTGCCGCTAATTGCGATTCGGGAGGCCCCTACGTTTTCGTCCATCTGGCCAGTGCCTCCCATAAAGAAGTTATATCGGGTAACGGCATTAGGGCGAGACACTTTGATCCTCTCTTTCTGCGCAAACGACCTCTTTACGGAGGATATGGATTCTACGCCGTGCACGCTGCTTGCGATTGTTACAACAGTGTTGTCCATCCAGCGCACAATGCTTATCCCGTCATCCCAAATCACCTGCTCTTCGTACCCACGGGCCTTGCATTTGATGACATCAGGCCGAGTGATGGGGCAATCCTTCGGCACGCGGTTTTTCCTCACTGTTCTCGTGACTTCGCAGTTCTTTTCGTTCAGGTGCCTCAGAAGGTGAATCCTGCTGAAGAGATTTACAAAATAAAGGTGATACGGCAGATGACGAAATTCGATTGGAAGTTCTTCCACCATTTCAAGAAGTGGTGCTACTGCTTTCCGGAAGTCCTTTTCGTTCTGCGTGCTTGTTCCCGTGTCTTTCGGGTTTCCTTGGTAGACTGGAAAGTTTGCAAAGTAAGGATTTTGCGTATTCAAGCACCATAGCTTGTAGAGAAGCGAATTGGTTTGCCGCGTATGAATTCCTTGCAGCGATGGCGCACATAATATTGTATCATGCTGTCGTCATATCTCAATTAACGCACAGGCTGAAAGTGCTCCACGAACTTTGCATTCAGCAGTTTCATGAGGGGGCGAAACTTTGTGAGAGTAAGTCTCGTATTGTCAGCACAGTGAAGAAATATCATAATTGGTACGAATTGGTTTCATCGCTTTGCTTTGTATACTATTTCATCGTGCATGTCAGTTCCACTGTCCCCGGTCCCTTTAGCATATATTTCCTGCTAAGCGGTTGTCACCGGAGAGAACGAGTACGCCGAAAAAAAACACTTCATCTCTTCCTTTGTGACCACAGGGTCAGGCATATTCATAAATAAAACATAGCTTCTTTTTTTTTCTACCAAGAAAAAACAAGACGCTATGTTTGATTTATGAATATTTTATTTTTTTTACTACCAAGACGGCCGCGGCGGCCGCTTTTCTGATGGAGGCAAAAAAAAGCCAAAACGCCCGTGTGTACGAGATTTCGGCGCACGTTAAAGATTCCCAGGTGGTCAAAATTAATCCGGAGCCCTCCACTACGGCGCGCCTCATCGCCTGCGTTGCGTCGGCGCGTTAAACCCTACAATCAATCAATCAATTTTTCTACCAAGAGATCTATGGCGCTTTCGTCAAAAAAGAGCTCACACAATTCCACCGGCGCAAGGTCCTTATAAGCGCCGATGTTTGCGCCTGGAAATATTGCGTAACTTTTCACCGGGTCAGTGTCGGGTGTTTCGAAGCACTAACTGGCGCGGTCCCTTGGAAGAGCAGCGCGGAAATGGAAAGAGCGTACTGCGCGGCGCTTTCAAACGCCGCGCATTCCGAGAAAGGCAGGGCCTGCTCTCACTGGATGTCCTAACGGCCACTACACGGGGATGGACCCCGACGAAGACGACTCGCTTTCCCCCCTTCCCCCGGTCCTCAGCGGCAAGAGGAGCGGAAGATGAAGACGGACAGACGCGGTCCGGGTGCCGGAGCTCTCGACCCGTCTTCTTCGGGTTCCGCCCGAGCACTGTTTTTTAGCCGCCCGCTGGACTGTAAATAAATGCACAGTTTTTGTACCGGAAGCTCAGTTTGTCGGTTGAGGATACCCGGAGTGAGATCCTCAGCGTTGCTGCGGCTTGGAAGAGAAGCCCCGGGGAAAATAACATCGCGAAGATAACTGTCAGTATTCTTCCACTTGGTACTTGAAGATAACTTCGCGTCGGCGCTTTTCTCTTCTACACATGAGGAGCCATTTGGTGATTCATCACTTTGTTCATAACGCACTGCATCATCTTCATCAGAATCGCATCCACCCATATGACGGCCGTCGGCAAGAACCGTTTCAGCACCTGCTCTAAGCTGCCCACTACAGAGGTTGCCTATACCACAAGAATCCTCATCTGTAGAATCTTCGTCTGAGTAAATGGTAGCTTCCAGTGGCTCAATGTATATAGCTCACGCATCGTCATCTTCATCTTCGAGTGTTCTGCCTATTTATTTTAAAGTCAACCTAAAAAGACAAGACATCAACGCATGAGTGCCGCGGAATTACCTTACGAGGAGCGTTAATTGAATCACCAAATGAGGCGAAATGCGAAGCCTAAGGGGCCAGCGTGACCATCTGGCAACACGTAAAAGAACACGCTTTTACGGGCGAAGCACCTTAGGACCTCGCTTTGTCCCGGGCTTGGCGTCTGTGTGCACAGTGTGGCGCATGCGCGAGGAGCATTGGATTGGATTGGATTGAAATGGATTGGATTGGAATAAATTGAATTATACCGGATTGAATTAGATTGGAATTGTATATACCGTATACATGCGTTGTCATTCATTTACAAGCTCGAGTAATAACGATCCCCAGGGATTCACCCCCTCGTCACGATTCACTTCGTGGAGACGCGTGAACAAGGGAAACTGAGGCCGCGTCTCCTTGGGAGTGGGGCCGTCACCTCTCAAGTAGCTCAACGTCCTTCACGTACCCGACAAACCGACTTAAAACCCGCCTCGACCTCAACGACCCGGTCCGACGACTTTACCGGGCCAACACCGCCGAAACGCCATCCTCACAGTAAGAATATTTCGTCCTCAACTCCGATAACTGTCAATAACCATCCCTTGACAGCTATGGTGAATACCGGCCCTGATATTTCGGTGATGAATAGCCTGCTAGCCAGCACGTTGAAGAATGTTACCACACTATGGCATGGACCACAGGTACGCACGGCTGGTGGTCATTCTGTGGGGCCCATCGGTGCATGCACGGCCAGGATCTAGATACGCGGCGAGGATTTCCCTGGATGCCTCCTAGTCCTACGGGAGTGTTCCTAGCAACTAATCTTCAGATTAGACTTCCTTGAGGAGTACGCCGCAAAAACTGAACTTCGATAGTTACTCGTGACGTTTTCGAAGGAGGAAGCTGCTGTAAACAAGGAAGCGCCCACGGTAGCGCTCGGCATTTGTGACGCGTGCGTAACAGTACCGCCCGAGCCAGCATGTTTGTCCCGGTAGTAGAAAAGGGGACGCCACCTACGGGATTGCCGAACGTAACCTGTTGCTAGGCTGCCCAGTGGGGGCAGCCCGAGGGGTGGCTGAGCTTTGCAACCCACGGACATAAATACTGATAACCGATTTCCCTAATAAACAACAACGCCTGGTGAAGAAGACTGGCGTAGACCACCTAGTCGATGTGTACGAGTGTGCCTAGCAACTTTCCTTGTTTGAGAAGCAGACCAATGGTAAGCAGTACGCCTCGACTGCAGCCGCTTCTCAAGACGCTTCCAACAAAGGCATGATTGTTTAGGTTAACCCTGAAGTAACGGCCGAGCAATGAGACTAACGATGGTGCAGGATGACAGGCTATCTATTTTGTATATGTACAAGGCAGCCATGGTCGAGCTTACGCAGGCTGCGCCCCGCCACCCCTTCGTTGTCTTCGTTGTCGATGGTGAGCCATGGCACCTTCGGGGATTGTCCAATTACTTTTTGCGACAAGATTACGTAGTCATAACCACTGGCAGCCGCACTAAAAAATGCCCACACCGTTTAAGAAAAAGTGAACTTAAATTTGTAAATTTATAGACTGTGGTACCGGGGTTCTTGCACCCGGCCGCGGTTCCCAAGAAAGGACACTGAGCCCCCTCGAACACACCTTTACTTGGTCCACTGCTCAGCCGATCCGGCTGCACACACGTCGCCCAGCCGAGTCCGCCATGTTCCCTCCACGCTCGTCCCGCGCCACCTCGTCATACTTCGCCGGCACATGTTGTGGTGTGGGTCATACTCCGACGATCCTCCGCACGCGGCTGCCGTGTAGACGGCGCCGGCGTGAGAGGCAGGCAAGACACAAAGGCAACCGACGCCAACCTCCAAGGGGGGGTTTATTCCCAAAGCCTCCCTTAGCTGGCTCCGTCTTCTCGGATCCCGTGTTGCTCGTGCGGCCGGAGTCGTTCGACTCCGCCGCTACCGTTGGACGATGGTCGGTCCAGGCTCGAAGGGGAAGTCGCCAGGTCGCTCCGCCGCCGCCGTCTCGCTCTCTCGTCCTCGCTCGGAGCGGCCGCCCGCTGCCGCCGTGCTCGCCGAGCGCCGCAGACCAAGTCCCCCGCTCTCCGCAGCCGCCTCTCCGCCGAAGCCACTCCGCGCGCGCCGGTGGCGCCATCTCGCGACGCGCAAGCGAACCCCTCTATTCTTGCCGTGGCCGTGCCGAGCATAGAGGTGCCGAGGCCACGTTCTTGCCGTCTTGTTGCGCAATCCCGCGCAAGCCGCGCGGCCCTTCGAGCGCTGCCGCGTACCGAGTCGGGATCGCGGGCAGCCACAATCCCCACACTCCTCCTCCCTAAATACTCGACGCCACCCGCATTGAAACGGCGCCGCGAAGCACAAGAGTCAATCCCAAAACCTCAAGTTACGAAATACGCCAACAAACGTCACCCCCATGCCAGTTCACCCCCAATGTTCGCCATATGATGCCGTAACCGCGAAGCTCGGCCTGATGAGCGTGCCACGCGTTGCACTGGTCCGAGTCTCTCACGGTTGGGAAGCACAGCAGGTTGGCAGGTCCAGAAGAAACCAGCAGCCGCAGCCGAAGAATGCGGAGGTCGCTTGCTGACGCGACCTCTGCTCCCAGTGCAAGGCGTTCTCCCCAATGGCGGGTCCCTCGGCCTCCTGGGTTCCGTGGCTGCTTCGGCGGCTGGTCCTCCCGAACGGCTGAATGGTTGCCCCGCAGGGCGCTCGCCCGGGGGGGCCGGAGCAGCAACTGGCGACAGCTCAACACGCTGCGCTCGGTGCCACCTTCACTGGCCGGCCCCGCCGGGTGGTTCAGCTGGTCCGCCCTCGCTGTCCATGGCGGTGGCGACTGGCAACTGGCGTGACTCCCGCTGCCGTCCGTGTGCCGAGGGCTCCGCTCTCACCCCTCAATGCGAGCGATTCCGACTACCAAGGAAGGGAGCAGTGGATTTCCGCCAACTCCTGTCACTGGCGAGACAGCCTACTCGGATGCAGCTCGTCTGACATAACAGGGGTGGTGGCTTCGAAATACCCGTTCAAGTTTTCTTTGCCCGGGGTGCGTTACTCGGCAAAGCTGCGTTAGCGTCAAGCAGGCAGGGCTCCTACAACTCACTTGCAGCAATATCAGCTGCCGGCGCCAACCGCCATATTAGAGGCTTACAGGCGCGCACTCCCGCACGCATTCTCAAACACCCTAGGTCGCAACATCACCAGCTGCACTAGACCCAGCGCCCGCCGCAATCTGAGCGGCTTACGGGTGGCCGCACACACACACACGCACACACACTCCCAAAGTAACGCTCGCCCGCACACACACTCCCAGAGTAACGCTCGCCCGCACACACGAACTATCCGCGATCGCAGCATACAGGCTGCCGTAACGCCAGCGCCCACCGCGTTACAAGCGGCTTACGGGCGCGGCTCTGCGGTGATAGTCGCCTGAGGTCCGTCTCTTCAGACACTGACGATCACCTCCCGAAAAATAACGAGCCCCCTGCCGAGCCACGCGAAGCTCTTACTGCCTGAATGCAATCTCGGGCGGCACCTTCTCCACCTTTCCGACGAGACGCAAGCACCCACTAGCGTGGAGACGGTTTCGTCTCCCTTCGCACCACCCGTACCAAAAGGAAAAGACTGACCTTCAACGTCCTCCTCGCTCTTTGTCAACGTCGCATCGGCCAAGTCGAAGAAGCTGTAGTCACTGTAGTCGCGGGTTTATGGTGCGCATTTGCGTACTCCCAACCGCTGCATCCTTGTAGGCTTAGTCCGCCGCACTATTCGGTGCTTGGGGGGTCAATTCATCGCTGCCGCCGGCGCGTGTGCGCGGGAACGGCGCGGCGGGGGAGCCAACCCGCCGCCATGTTGCCAGTAGGCCTACGTGCCTCCAGCCTCTTCCCGTCGCTCCGCTCGTTGCGTTGCTTGCCATCTTGCCTGCATGCGCCTCAACTGCGTTTGCAATCGAGGCCCCACGTTGGTGCGCCAATTTGTGGTGTGGGTCATACTCCGACGATCCTCCCCACGCGGCTGCCGTGTAGACGGCGCCGGCGTGAGAGGCAGGCAAGACACAAAGGCAACCGACGACAGCCTCCAAGGGGGGGTTTATTCCCAAAGCCTCCCTTAGCTGGCTCCGTCTTCTCGGATCCCGCGTTGCTCGTGCGGCCGGAGTCGTTCGACTCCGCCGCTACCGTTGGACGATGGTCGGTCCAGGCTCGAAGGGGAAGTCGCCAGGTCGCTCCGCCGCCGCCGTCTCGCTCTCTCGTCCTCGCTCGGAGCGGCCGCCCGCCGCCGCCGTGCTCGCCGAGCGCCGCAGACCAAGTCCCCCGCTCTCCGCAGCCGCCTCTCCGCCGAAGCCACTCCGCGCGCACCGGTGGCGCCATCTCGCGACGCGCAAGCGAACCCCTCTATTCTTGCCGTGGCCGTGCCGAGCATAGAGGTGCCGAGGCCACGTTCTTGCCGTCTTGTTGCGCAATCCCGCGCAAGCCGCGCGGCCCTTCGAGCGCTGCCGCGTACCGAGTCGGGATCGCGGGCAGCCACAATCCCCACAATGTCCATCACGTGGGATTGTCCACCGCCACTACTGCCGGATTCCCACACTCTCCCCCCCTCCGAAGAAAAGGCCGACGCTGGCTGCCCTCGGCTGCAGTCGCCGGCACTCTCGAGGGACTCCCACGGCTCAGCCCGGATGGCAGTAGACCGGTGCCACAGGTGGCCTCCTAAGACCCGGGGGTCCTTGCAGAAGGTCCAAACGTGGCAAGGTCCTGCCCGCGGGCCTCGCTCCGCGGGGGTGGTGTCCGGCGCAGGAGGGACTCCCACGGCTCAGCCCGGATGGCAGTAGACCGGTGCCACAAGTGGCCTCCTAAGACCCGGGGGTCCTTGCAGAAGGTCCAAACGTGGCAAGGTCCTGCCCGCGGGCCTTGCTCCGCGGGGGTGGTGTCCGCCGCAGCCGTCAGCAGCTGTCCGCCTCGAGCTCCTGCTTCATCTTGGCGAACTCCTCCTTGGTCATGGAGCCCTCGCCCTCGCCGAGCTTCTGGAGCTTCTCCCGCGAGGCGTCGAAGTCCGGCCGCGGAGGGGCCGGGGGAATGATCATCCCGGCGTAGTCCTCGCTCTCCTCCAGGGCGTCATGGAGCCAGATGAACTCCTCGCCAAGGACCTGAAGGTACCGGACAACACGTCACTCGCGAGCGACGTAATCGTCATCAACTTCGCTGAGGACACGACCACGCTCAGGGAGCACCTCGAGGGTCTCGCAGCTGACTACAATGCCAAGCAAGAGGAAACCACCGGTGCGGACGGAGCCGACGCTGAAGAAAGTGACCCTGAACTGCTCGCGATCAACACCAGTGGCCACAGCAACGTTCTGGAGAGACACACTGGGTCCTCCCCGACCGGCTCGATAGCCCCGGGTCTCCAGCCAACCCACGTCTCTCCGGGTGAGGCTTCAAAGATCGCGCAAGAGACTCGCTCTGCTGGTGGAGACTTCTGCGGTGGAGCGAGAGGACGCGGCGATTCGTTTAACCAAGAGCAGCCGCAAGACCAGCGGCGCCAACGTGGAGGAGCGCTGTCCGAGAGGGGCGACGATCCTTTCACCGCTTCGCACAAAGGGGCCGTGGCCGACACGCGAGGCGCCGACTGCACGGGAAGCTACCAACGCCAAGACGCCTTCTGCAGCAAGTGCGGCGATTGCTGCGGCAGCCCGGGCTCGGGAGACAGCCAGGGCGTCGTGCGTGTCTGCTCGTGCAAGATGCGCCGCGGTGGGCTCCGCTCCATGGCCGTAGCCGAGGGAATGGAAGAGGCCCTGAAGGAAGAGTACCGAGACCCACAACTTGTACCTTACTTCGTCGAAGAGACCGTTGAGTACCTGCTTTTGGATAGCGACAGCGAAGAGTACGAAGAATCAAAGCGCCGCGCTTCGGTACGCTTCTCGGAGAGTCGGGGCCAAGCTGGCTTCGAATAGCGCTCAGCTGCATCGGAGCGATGTCCAGAGAACAGCAGCAGCTGGAACAAGCTGAAAGAGGGCTCCGAGGCCTCGGCGGTCAGCCCTGCGCGCTGCTCCAGCGATGCGACGACGGCGGCATCGCGGGCGCTGATGTACGATTGTCCGTGGTGGACGTACGACCAAGGCAGCGATGGCGCTAGTGACCTCAAGGGCTCAAGCAACAAGGCTCTGGCGAGCTGTGACCGGATTACTACTTCGTCCCCCGCTATCCCAGAAATGGGCCCCATGGCAGCTGGAACCCTGCACCCTTGGTCCACCCCACTCGGCGCGGCTGCAAGCTGCGACGGAGGTGCGGAGGCTGCTGGAGCGACGGCAGCTGTTGGCAACAACCCTTGGGGACCTTTCTTGGCGACCGCCGAAGCCATGGTTGGACCCCGGATGGAGGCTGCATCGGGTGACCACGAGTCTTCGGAGCAGGTTGCCTGCCGGATGGTCCGGTCGGACGCCGACTTCAGCACCCTCTACATGGAAGGGCAGCCACGGAAGCCGTCGCTCAAGCAGCGCTGGGATTCTGTCGACGTGGTTGCTACCGCCGGGGTCGGAGAAACTGGTTCCAGCGGAGTGACTGCCGCCTTGGGCACTGATCGTGACTCGCTGTCCTACGAGTTTCCGATGAACGAGCACCCCGAGGTGATTCCGCCGCAGCGCCACTCGCTCAGCATGGAGACGCTCGTCGGGTCCAACATGATTGAAGCCGCCTCAACGTCGTCTACCGGTGGCGGGGGAGAACCGCCCCTCACCGAGGTCAGCGTCGGAGCTCAGTCTGCAGAGGCTATCGAGAACAAGGATTCCGGAACCCATAGCCCCAATGCTCAGTGCTGCGAGTTGGAGCTGTACGGTCCCGGCAACAAGGGTGATGCAGCTGCTTGCACGGTGGCGGTTCCTCCGCAGGCCCTGGCCGAGGATGGAGCCAAGGGAGATGCTTCGCTTGACGGTGAAGTGATGCCGGGGACCCCGCCGGATGACCTGAATTCCTGCGGCGACAAGAAGACTCCCGAGGGCCCCAAGCCGATGAGGCCGACGACGAGCCAGGCGCACGGAGCGTGCTGCCTCGAGCCGGCATTCGGTTCGAGCCGCCTCCGCAGAAGGGACGTAGCGCGCCCAGCTGGTGTAGTTCCCTTTGGCCTGACGGCGACCCGAGAGGAGAGAGGTCCGATGCGCTTCAGCGGTCCCGCCAAGAGGCGCCGGGAGAACGCCGGCGGCCAAGTGCCGCCTGTGTGGGCCGCCCGGCCCAGCGCGCCCATGTGGCCGCCCCGCTACGGACCCCTGGGGTCGCCATTCTTGGTGCCCTTCTTTCCAGGAGGGCCCCCGCCCCCCGACGTCCAGCTCTGCGCGGCCGGTGGAGTACCGGGAGTCTTCAAGAAGGAGAAGGCCAAGATCGTCCAGCTCGAGTGGAACGGGTGCACGTTCTACCGCTACATCCCGGACAAGGTGAACGCGGCTGGGGGCGCCGGCAGACTCGAACCAACTCCGCCCCCGCCGCCGTTGCCGCCCTTCGGAAGGCCTCCTCGCTCGTTCGAGTGGCACCAGCGGGCACAGAGCCGGCGCCGCAAGCAGATGTTCCCGCCCAGGACGCCCGCGCCGGCCTGGGTTCCAGGACCGAACCTGCCACCTGAGAGGTCCAACGCCGGAGGCAGCAAGCAGTTTGGCGGCGCCACGGCCGCCGTGGGGGGCAACCCATCTGGAGGAGGACAGTTCCGGGCGAGGGACAACCCGCGGATCCCGCGCAAGGAGAGCAAGACTCCAGCCAGTCACATGCACCTGCTGCCGTTCCTGGCGGCGACTTCGAGCAAGTCGGGCACCGCGACCAAGACTCCGTCTCCTCCCACGCACCAGCAGGGGCCTCCCCGGGGCGCCTCGTTCCGGAACAAAGACGCGGCCAGCGCGCCGCTCCCCTACTCCGTAAGGGCTGCCTTCGGAGCCGAGGGCGCGTCGCCCCCGCTGCCGAAGAAGCCCGAGCAGCACAGCGCCCCCAGCATTCCGACGTCGTCGGCGAACCAGCAGGCCACGGGAGGCGGCGCAAAGTCCAAGTTTGGAGGAGGAGGAAGAGGAGAAGGTGGAGGAGCCGTGACAGCCCGCCGGAGCCAGGACAGTGGCATTCCGGAATCGGACATCCTCGGGGCCAAGCCCAAGAAGCGCATGGGGAACATGACGTTCAACAAGTCCACGGCTGAACGGCCGGTGAGCGGGCCCGCGGGTAACAACGCCAAGACATACACTCGCGCACCACCCTTCCGTAACAGCCCGCGCGTTTACAGCTCCACGGTGCTCAAGGACGCCGGCGGAAAGCAGGAGTGCCGAGGTGCGGCGGGTGAAGGCAGCAAGCCTGTCTCGTCCACGCCAAAAGTGTCACCGCCCAAGGAACAGAGGCCGAGCCGCCACGAGCGCCGTATGCGCTACAAAGCCGAGGTGGTTGGCTCTAACGTCGTCGTGACGCAGGAAGAGAACAGCACTGACAAGAAGGGCGACGGCGACAAGGCTGCCACGGCCGCACCGCCGAAGGCTTCAACGACTGCAGCGCGCCCCCCTGGCGGAGGGAAAAAAGGCCACGACGAGAAAAGTTCGGCCCACAAGGGTCAGGCGGCCGCGCCTAAAACCAAAACTCCCCAGTGGAGCGACTTTGACGTATCGGTCTTCCGGAGCCAGGTTGCTACGCTGGCTGCTGGAACGGGCCCGACCAACACCGGGAGGTCGTCTGCTGACGCTTCAACCCAAGTGGCAGAAAACTTCTCATTCAACGAGCAGATGGACCGATACCTGACCCCTGGCCCGTGAAGCTCAATGAGCGCGGGCAGCGACTACTCTGCGGGAGAACTAACATCGCCTTCTGGAGATGAGTGGCCAGACGGCAACTCTCGAAGCGTGTCCATTCAGACGCATGAAAATGAAGAGCCCTCCCGACCGCAAGAAAAGCAAGGAAGCAAGAGTGGGTGTCAGGCATCGGTGCACGCTCAAGTGAAAAAAACGCAGTCAGCCTACCGAAAGACAGACGAGTCGAAACGAGACGTCATAGTCTGCAACGGCGCAGCGGGGCCAAACTTCGGGAAAGTTGAAATGAACGGAGTGTTAGACGAGGCTCTGTCCGACGGTGAGCACATTTCCCTGGCGTCCTATCTCGATGAACCGCCCACCAGTCCGAAATATACCTGGATAGTCTGGTATCGAACGGAACATCTACGTCCTCGCCCCGGGAGAACACCTACCGCAAGTCGATCTGCGGAGCCAACAGAATGCCCAATCAAGATGGTCCGGCAATGGTTTTCGAGGAAATGAACGTCTTTCTCAAAGAATGCAGTCCTATAAAGACAGCCGCTAAGAGAGCGGAGGCGGCGGCACAGGCGCAGGCCCTGAGTGACGCTTGCGGGGCTTCATCGTCCGGCCCCTCGTCGAATGCGCCCTCGAGGAGCCCCGAAGGTGATTCTGCGCATCCCGAAACATCGTCTTCAGCACTGACCTCGACCTCGTGTTCCTCGTTGTCCAAAGGGGACGGCTTCTCGGACATCTCGGAGCCCCAGTCGCCGGCACTCTCGAGGGACTCCCACGGCTCAGCCCGGATGGCAGTAGACCGGTGCCACAGGTGGCCTCCTAAGACCCGGGGGTCCTTGCAGAAGGTCCAAACGTGGCAAGGTCCTGCCCGCGGGCCTCGCTCCGCGGGGGTGGTGTCCGGCGCAGGAGGGACTCCCACGGCTCAGCCCGGATGGCAGTAGACCGGTGCCACAAGTGGCCTCCTAAGACCCGGGGGTCCTTGCAGAAGGTCCAAACGTGGCAAGGTCCTGCCCGCGGGCCTTGCTCCGCGGGGGTGGTGTCCGGCGCAGCCGTCAGCAGCTGTCCGCCTCGAGCTCCTGCTTCATCTTGGCGAACTCCTCCTTGGTCATGGAGCCCTCGCCCTCGCCGAGCTTCTGGAGCTTCTCCCGCGAGGCGTCGAAGTCCGGCCGCGGAGGGGCCGGGGGAATGATCATCCCGGCGTAGTCCTCGCTCTCCTCCAGGGCGTCATGGAGCCAGATGAACTCCTCGTGCTGCCGAAGCACAGAGAACTCCGGCTTCTGGAAGTCCGACAGCGTCGTCTTGGTGTGGACAGTGAACTTGACCTTGCCCCTCTCGCTGAGGGCATCCGAGATGTCCACCACCAGAGACTGGTCCGCCAGGTCGATCGTGCCTGACCGCATCCTCAGCGAGCTGTCGGTCGCGTTTGCCGTGTCATCGCTGCCGTCCTGAAGAGTCATCATCACTGGGGGCTGGCCGGCACAGCGACGACGCAGTCCACCGAAATCACGCACGACCCAAAGCAGCGACCGCTCCGAGCCGGTCTCGCTGCTTCCTCCGTTCGAAATCGCCCACTCACTATGTCCTGTGCCACTGCATTCTGAGCGGGAAGAAGACCACAGTGCCCTTCCCAGGAACCACGGCCGGCCCCACGTTCAGGGCGCCAAATGTGGTACCGGGGTTCTTGCACCCGGCCGCGGTTCCCAAGAAAGGACACTGAGCCCCCTCGAACACACCTTTACTTGGTCCACTGCTCAGCCGATCCGGCTGCACACACGTCGCCCAGCCGAGTCCGCCATGTTCCCTCCACGCTCGCCCCGCGCCACCTCGTCGTACTTTGCCGGCACATGTCCATCACGTGGGATTGTCCACCGCCACTACTGCCGGATTCCCACAAGACAAAGAAAGCACATACCCAAAGTTAGCAGTGTTTTTTTAATTAAAATTACGCATTCTTTTAAACTTTGCTATGACGCGTTTTTAAAATTTTACTCTCAAAATTTTAAATGATAAAGGAAATTATTTCTAAATTCTTAAATAATTATTCTTTGAATTTTGACAATATATTTATTTTCTTTACTTCAAAGTTTGAGGCACCGCTATGTTAACCAAAACCGGCATCCCCAACGCCTGTACTTGCTGTTATCACTAGTCGCTGCGCCCTGATATGTGGGTTATAATAAATTCTCTTTACCACCACTTGATGTCGTTAACTCCCCATTTGTGTTTTTATGGGTAGCGTTTCGTTGTTTTCTCAATATCTTCATTTTGACGATACCAACCAGCGCATCCGGATTAGAAATGTGTTAAGGAGGGGTGATTTATTTGCGCAAAAAACTAAACGTTGCGGCGCCACGCGGAATCTGAACAGTAACGCTTCCAGAATAACCGCTTAGCCTCCGCGAACGCGGTCCAGGTTACTGGCGTCTAAAAATTTTTTTTAATGTTTCTCCAGCGCCTCTTGCAAGAGCCGTGCACCTGGATTACTATTCGAGTGCTTAGCCCAAGGCACAGCGGCCGATAACTGCGGTTTCGGTCCGCATAGCTTCCCTTTAGTTTGCCCGGTTAATTTTCGGTGCGCGCAAATTCGCTTGAAACGAGGATTGCTGTTCGTGGATATACGTTTGCACAAGCCATGCCGGTGGAATTCACATTTAAGAGCAGAGCTGTTTTAGCTTGAGCTTTGTCTCTTGGCGTTTGTCAAAAAATTGCAAGAACAAAAAGTGCGTAAACGCGTGCTCCAAGGTTGGGTGGAACAAAAGGTTAACATTTCCGTGCTGCTAAACGTGTCGGTCGCCTCTTTCGTGGGCTCCGAACAGGCGCAGTGCCTTAACCAAAAAAAAACAGAAAAAAACCTCCTGCGCAAGGCGCTCCCTGCGACGCCGCGGAGATGTCACTGCACGGTAACTCCGCTGATTACCCCGAAGCAGTGCACATTGCTGCGCCGACTGCGCCGACATCAATGCGCCGGCGACTCACAGTGACTCGTGACTCTGCGACGAGCTCATCGTCTACACTTCCACAAAATATTGGTCGGCCGAATAAGTATTGAACCCCCGAGAAAGAATCGCAGCGCGAACGCGATCGTGTCGCTGCAACACATCAAACAGCTACAATCCAAATCCGAGTATCGCGACGAAGCCGCCGTGACTACCCGGCAGTGAAAATCACAGCTTCTAATCATAGAGCCACGAAGAAAGAAAGGAGAGCAACAGAATGTGCGTATTACCATAGACGGGACGAACATAACGCCGCCCACGCAAGCCCGAATCCTGGGAGTGGTCTTACAGGACAACGGCAAGGCGGCTGCGGCGCTAAGCAAGATCAAGACCACCACGGAACAGATCACGATCCCAAGGGTCCCAAGCAGGCGAAGAGGACTGAAGGAAGACGACGCCCTCACGCTGGTCCAAGCCTTTGTGACGTCGCGCATCGTATAGGTGGCGCCGTACCTACAGCTACTCAAGAAAAACAGACATCAACTCAGCGCGATCCTACGCAAAGCAACAAAGGTGGCGCTAGGTACCCCGCGCCACTCGTCCTCCGAGAAGCTGCTAGGCATTGTCAAACACAATGCGGTGGAAGAATTGGTAGAAGCCCACCTGTCTACCCAGAGAGTGCGGCCAAGCCAAACCTCGGGAATGCTGAATAGTACTGGCCAAGCTGGGCTGGCAAGAGGCCGACCACAAAGAAACAGGAGGTTATCCCAAGCTTTGGGTGCATAAAATCCAAAGAAAACTTCCGCCCCGAAACCGGAGACCAGGGTCAAGGCCCTGATCGAAAGGCTAAGACAAGCGGAAGAACACAAGACGCAACGGGGGTCACCGTCTAAACGGACGCCTCTCTACCCAAGTTTTCGACGCCAGCCGCAATCTCGGTCACAATGCATAACGCGCTGATGACGTGCGCCTCTGTCAAAACAGCTTTCCCGGGAGAAGCGGAAGAGGCGGCAATAGCCTTGGTGCTCACGCTGCCTAACTTGGGCAAAATAATCACGGACTCGCAGAAAGCGTATGGTAACTATAGAAAATAGCAGGTGTCTGTGACGGCACTCAGAATACTAGAGGGTGAAAAATGCCGCATACCCGAGTCGAACTGATATGGACACCGGCTCCCTCAGGGCTGTACGGCAACTAACTCGCCGACCACTTCGCCCGAGAACTTGAACACCGGGCAGACGAGCACAAGCCTCAGGCCACAACGACTTACGAGGACATCACGAGCCTCTACAGGGAAGGCAGACGGCGGCACCCTGAACCTCACAAATCGCTCAGCAGAGCGCAGCAAACTATCTATAGGCAAATACAAGCAGGATCCTTCCCACACCCTTATCTCCAAAGCAGTATGTACCCCGGGAGATGCGATAAAGAGCGTAGCTTTTGTGGCCAGTTGGGCACGCTCCAGCACGTCCTCGGAGAGCGCGATTTCCCCGAGAGCATCACCGCACCCTTTATCCAACCGTCCACTACCCTTTCCACACGCCTTAACGAGCGATGGGAGACCTTGCTAACCAGCCCCGCCTACGAAGACCAGCTCTTCGTGATTTCCAGGGGCAGGCAGCCACGGGAGCATATGAGTTCGTGAGGAGGGAACCACCCTATCCGGCACGTAGTCGCCACAATTTTGTTTGGCTCAATAAACTTGTTCTTGGGAAGACCGGCAGACCCCGAGTACCGCGCTCGTGATGTGGGTCCGCTCTCCTGGGATCCTCTTTCAGGGTGGGTGTAAGCTGAGTCAACCCCATGCTTTCATGTTTTTCCCGCCTTGCACAACTAGTGCAAGGTGCACCATTTTTTCTTAGAGAATACAGATGATCGCCCGATGTCAGAATCTGTGCGGCATAGAGTCAATACACCGCCTCGCATTTTCTGAGCAAGGCTCAGACATACTTGTAACATTATTTCTAAGCGTTTAGGATCGGTATGCTTTCAAAGGACATTGCAGATGTGTAGTACGATAATAGTGGGAGTGTTGCGCGGAAGCCAGAGATTGGTATTTTCGCCGGCGGCACTGTACCTTTCTTGCGTATACCCTTACGTTTATATAAGCGCAGCCCGCCCTCGTAGCACCCCTGTCAAAGTCAAACTGGTGGTGTGTGTGTCGGGCGGAGGAAGCTTAATTTGTGGGAGTGTTAAAAAAGCACGGCGAATTCGTACCCGAATACATCCTTGGCCAATGACCGTAACAGAGGCTCCTCACCATGAGTATTGGTAGTATGGTAGAGATGCGGCAGACAACATACGTTCATCTAAGCGCCAAAGCCGCTTTTACAGTACAAGGAAGAGTACAGTCGAACCTCGTAAAAACGAAGTAGTATCGCGACATTAAATCAGTTTGTTTTATCCACTATTCGTTATAACAGTAGAGGAGAAAATCGGGTGTAACAAATCGACAATCCGGCTAGGCGTCCCAGCCACTACAAACAAGGTAACCCTTACCTTTGTCCTTGTTGCATTTCAAGCTCATTGAACTGGAACATGAGTATGTGAAATTACACACAAAACAAGGTTAACTTGAGAGAATAGGCCTGCATGCTTAATTATTTAATAAAGGATGTGATATTCATATGGTAGCAACTCACAGCAATGAGCAGGGTGGAATTTTCTACAGTGTCCACGAACAAAAGGGCCTTTGTACTTCTGCAGTTTCGGATGCCAAAGGATTTTCCAGTAGCTTCTCAGCCTCCTGGTTAAATATTTCTTCGTTATATCCGACGTTGAGCGGGGCTCGCGGTTTCAGTTTCGTTATAAAACAGTAACTGCCATTAAAATAACGGGTGACCAACCAAAGTTAGTATATTGTTCGTTATAGCAGATAATGCGATATATCAGTGTTCGTTATAACGAGTTTTAACTGTATCTGTTTGCCATTTAGGTGCCCTATTAAGGTTTGCGCCACATGAAATTGCATTGTTTTGGGGGAAAACCTGTACAGGGTCAATCCGTACGAGTTTTGTTTTATTTTAAATCTCCCCGGAGGGGAATAATAATCTGCCTGACCCATGTTTGAGGAAATCTCTCTCTCTTAAACTCTGGGGAAGAACGTATGCTTTGCACCGGAAGAAAAGCTTAAGCAATGTCCTTTACAACACCAATAATTGACGTCTGGAGTGCATTCCCGTGTTCAGCAAAATCGGGAAATCAAGACGGCCTACATGTGCACCCCAAAGATTGTCGGCGTCCAGATTGAGAAATAGCGAAAGCTCACAGTCGCTACAAGAACCTCTCGCTCGGCGAGACGCACGTGCTATCTAAATGGAACGCCTTCCTCAAGTCGGCCAAAGCCCGTCCTTCACAACGAGACCGCCCGCGAGTGCTGCGTGATAGCAGAGCCACTTGCGTAACGAACGGCAAGGGGGCCATCCAGTCAACACAACGCGACGAAAATACACGCCGCCTTCTAAAACTAGCCAAGCCTCCGCACGCGACTCTGCGAGGGCGACAGACAGGACCCTCTCACGTGCGCCTATCTTATCGCTGGAGAGCGCGGAGAAGTCACGGGCCAACGGCGACAACGCTGAAGCGCCAGTAGACTTCCACCGAGCGCACGGCGCGATGTTCCTCGTGTGGGTACTCGTGGCCTGCCTGAACGACAGCTGCTCGGATCCTCCGAGAACGGGGGAAGTGGCATGGCACCAGGCTGTCGCGGAGGTGCAGCGTCCAGTCGGAGAGTGTCTGCCGGGAAGCGGTCTGCAAGCCTTGTGCCAGAGGTGCGCCAAGGTGATGAAGAGCGCCAAGGCGCACCGGATGTGCTGCACCAATGATCCCGGAAACAGCACGGAGTCCGGACGCGCCTACTGCAAACGCCTCCTGGAGCACACCGTGGACAGCGTAGGGGAAGATTTCCTGGACCGTGAGCGAGAAGTGACCGTGATGCCTGTTGTCTAAAATACGTACAACGGAGGATGCCGAGAAGCTACTACCATTCGAACTGTGCCCCGCGTACTCTCGCAGCGAGTTGCATTCTTTGCACATCAATGTAGGGCGAGTGCGGTTGGGGTTCACCACATTTGGTCTGCTCTCGACCTTCACTGTTGATCTCTCCTGATCTAGAAAAGATGTTTCGTGCTGCAAGTGTGGCCCCCGCCTTTTTGATGATTTGATTTTAAAGTTTTTTTGGCTGTAGGACTCCTGCCTCCATGATTAAACGCAGTGTTCACTTTTTTTTTATTTCGGCGGACAAAATATCTGTAGCATGGAATTTATCTCTATGTGGTCTGTCACTGTGGTTTGAGAATGTACTGCTACTTACTCGGCGTAATGCGTTACGTTTTATTTTCCTTTGGCTACGCGTCACCTCATTTAGCTCACATTACGAGGATGAGCAAATATGAGCAAACCGGAAAATTCTCTGAGGTGTAACTGTAGTTGGTTTTCCCTCTTCACATCGGGCCTGTTAACAGGATTTCATCGACTGGGTGGTTGGGGCACACACAACTTGAGCAAGACGCTATCCTCGCGTTAGCTTCTGCTTGAGAAGAGAGACGGTTCGTTCCTCTGCAACTAGTTGTCTTGGTTGGGGGCCGTACAAACATTTCAGTTTAAATTAATTGTGACAATGGAATTAAAAAGACAGTGTCTAAAAAAACATAGACAGGAAGAGGTTCACAGTTGTAAACTGTAATAGGACCCCTTATTATTTATTGTACACAGCTAAGCAATTAGTAGCAGTTATGAACACAAGTAATAACCACTACATCATAAACACAGGAATTCAAGGTTAACATAGCATTGAATTACGACATCGAGAAAACTCGCGTTTGAAACAGTTACAAAATAAACACCACTAATAAAAAAGTACATGTCTCTAAAAACAAGGAAAGGGAAGCAATACAATACCTATATAAGCAGAAATGGTTAGAAAAGCTGGTTTCTTTATGAGTATTACCCTAACCACTACTCCGGATGATGTAGTTTTTATATTGAAAGGTAATTTATTGCACGCCTCTACAATAGTAACGCCGATGGTTTTTTTGTCATAGTTAGATGCCATGCAGGCAGTAAAAATTATATAACAAGGAAAATCTAGTTTTATTTGGATTTATAGGTTGTGGTGGCCAATTATGTAAAGAATGCCTGGATAATGGAGAAGGCGAAGGTTATAAGGCACAAATTGTGTCTGATAAGCTATGTAATTGAGTACACATTAGGTTCACAGAAAAGACGTGCGACGAGCGCGTTTTAGAGGCTGCGCATGAGTATTCGAATAGCTCGTTTTTTTATTGTGTAAGCTGTGAAATTGAGTGCCCATTGTGTTCACGGAAAAGACGTGTGAAGTGCGCGCTGTAACTGTTCACATGAGTGTTCAACTAGCTGGTTTTTTAATGTGTTGCACTGCAGCGATATCGGTGTTGTATGTATGTCCCCAGCGGGTTCTAGGGTAATTATTATCATAGTATCATAGTATGTTGGTAGAGGTGCTGATAAGGGGTGATATTAACGTGCTTTAATATCACTCTCAATCCAAATGCGGTTGTTTCTTCGGGAAATTACTACGCAAATAGCCTTTCAGAAATCGGAAAAGTAAATACCACACCATGAGGGCCATCTGTCGAAAATATTGCCTGACAATTAGCGTACAGTGGTTGAATATTACTCCAGTCCCTGTTTTTTGTCTGTGTACACTGAAAACCATCACTTTAGTCAAGCTTGGATTTATCGGCAGGTGGTTTTTGCTGAACCATCTGTTAAGGTAGCTAATGTCACAGTTCAGACAACGTGTTCGTGATCAATGCATTTATGCGATGAATGCAGACCAATCTAATGAGAATATAGACTACAATCCAATGCTCATTTAAGACACTTATGCAGGTCATTATTTTAAGGTAGTGTCTATTATCACGGCAACCGTGAGAATTACCGTCAGGCATTTCTCGCGGCAGTCGCTTCTCATTGGCTAAGCCCGCTACGCGGAGATTGTCTGGGGAAAATATTTCCTAAAAACCCATGTTTGGAGATGCCTCTGCAGCGCTGTGTTAAAGTTCTCTTTTTAAACGAGCAGGTGGAGGTTCGAGACCGACATTGCGATGTTTTTTTAGCTTTATAGGAATTTCTTGGTGATCGTGATTTTGTTAGTTTTTTTTATACTCTGGTTTTTATTATATCAGAAGATCAACGCGCAGTATTTCTAGAATGGGTTGAATTACGTTTAGTATAGAGTGTGATCTGTGTAGTTGGGCTGGGTCAGATTAGGTTTGTTGCAGTTTGGCTAAATTTGGGTAGGTTACAACGCGTTCGGTTAGGTTACGTTAGGTTCGGTGGGGTGATGTTATGTTACGTTGGAACGTACTATTATTCAGGAAATTATAGGCCAGCCAGCTGTTATAAAAACTGCCATGAGAATTCCCCGGTGGATATTCTCACATTTACCGTGAGATAAGACGCAGGCTTATTACAGAAAAGTAATAAAAGCGGTCCAAAAATGACACCCTCAGGAATACCTACGATATTTTTAATGTAACAAATACACCAGATATGGTGACAGTTAAATAACTGAGTATTAATACATAACTGAGTATTAACTCTAAATGAAGGCCATATTTCTATAATATTTTGGCCTTCGAAACAAAATGTGATGTATAACAGATTAAAAACTTTTGTGAAATCAATAAAAAACAAAGCAACAAAATTACACTTATCGAATTCGTCATATCTCGTCAGAGCAACTAAAGAAAGATTGGTTTGATAACATCTCCAAAGACCAAACTCCTGCTTACTTAATAGGTTAAATTTGCAAAGGTGGTTTGAAAGGCATTGTTGCATTCAATTTTAGGTACTTTACTAAAACATTAAAGAACGGAACTGCGATCGCAATTTCCTAGTAATGCTTTGCCACGCTCTCTTAAAAAAGGGTTCATTCTACTTTATTTTCATCTCGAGATGAAAAGACAACTGTTTTGATAACCCAGTTAGCAATCTGAGCAAAAGCGAAATATATAATATCAGAAAGCGCTTTGATGTATAAGGCATGAATGTCATCAAGCCCGGGACCACAGAATCTAACATTCGGCATGGTAGATGGAACTTCCGGCACAGTGGTAGGAAACAGATGAAATTATTTCAGAGTGCGGGGCTGGTTATCGTTTAGCCAAATTATGTTCGCAGCTGCGGGGACAAAAATGCGTCAGTATGAACTTGAATGTAAACTTCTTCAACAGAATTCATCCTGAAAACATTAGCAATGTCTTTGGGGTTCCTTAGTATATATAGTTGCATCTCGACATATTTCCGCAATAAATTGTTGGTGGTGGTCCTCTTCAAAAACGACTTCGTTATACGCCAGTGTTTGGCGGTATCACTATCTCCTTCAGTTTTGCCTTTTAAATAGAATGCACGTGTCGCGTGTTTTTGTACTGTATTGAATCAGTTGCAGTATTTTTTTCAGCGTAGAATGAGCGAGCTGCTAAAAGGCCTGTTTTTACTTTTTTTGGTAAACGTTTTCTTCCTTCTGCTAGCTAATAGTCCTTTTCTGAGCCACAGCCTTCGCGTGTAGGGAAATTAGGTCGGTAATTTGCACCCGAAATTAAAGAAGAAATGCATTCAGTAACAATATTTCTTAACACTCACTGTAAGACGCCTGCAAAACTGAGGAAAAGGTCATTCTTGTGAAATCCCACCCGCACTTGCGTTTGTTTATTTCAGTTCGTGTTAGACAAGAATGCTTGCAGTGTGACATTATAGAAGGAGGCCATAGAGTCAGAGACTGGGCGGGGACCAATTGTTCTTAAGCAAACAAAAACTCAGGTGTAAGCAGACATCTGTATGTCACATGTATCGATATCGAATACCGTATGTGCAAAGCAAGAAACGTCTCTGTTAACAGAACATGGAATAACAAAAATGAAATGCAAAATATTTCTAGCACGCCCGATCACGCTATACATGCAAGAAACACATTACTCAAAAATACATGCATAAAAAATTAGATCCCGTTCTACGCCTGCAAAATCAGCTGACGCAGCGGAGCTGACGCCGGTAGGCTAGGGGCAACATCAATCAAAGGCTCACAACGCCAGTCGCCGCGGTCTGCATGCACTCCATGCTGACCCACGGAGGTCCGGTAGTTTATCGGTGCCTATATGTGAGGCGATATCGCGCCACGTGGCCCAGAGCTCTACCCAAGATCGCGCACCCGAATCCGGTGGCATCGTCTCGGAAGCAGTTAAGGTGGCGCTAAGGTGGCCCAAAGGTGGCGGGCCGGCGGTGGGTGCGCCGAAGGAGCCCAGCCCCTTACCATCGTGTACGGCTGCCTTTCCTTTGATTACGGCAGTGAAGTTATTTATTTATTTATTTATTTATTTGTTTGTGTGTTTATTGATTTATTTATTTATGTGTTTATTTATTTATTTATTTATTTATTTATTTATTTATTTATTTATTTATTTATTTATTTATTTATTTATTTATTTGTTTGTTTGTTTATTTATTTATTCGCATACTGCAGCCCAATTAGGTTAGTCCAGACGTTGTTATGTGCATAGAATACAATCAAACTATTCTGCACAGAACATCACAGACATAATTAACAGCACATAAAACTCACGTACGCTTTCTGAAGTTTAGACACAGCAGGGAACAATAAATACAACACAGACTGTATAAAATCATACAAACATTCACACAGCACAATCAATTTAACTATACAATTTTTTTTTCTAATGACAATGACTTCATTTCGCTTAGTAGCTAATTCTATTACTCAATTGTTCGGGAAGAAAAGCTGTACTTAAATCGGTTGGTATGTGGTTGGAAATGTGCAACGTTGAGCTTGTGGCTTCTTGTAGTAGATTTCAGTTTATTAGGAGTCAAATAATTTTTTCTGATAAGTAGCGCGGATATTTGAACGAATATGCAAAGGTTTGACACATTCGCTATCGCCGCGTTCGGACAGGGGTTTCAATTCTAGTGTAGCAAGGTGGGATTACGGTGACAAGTTCCAATCGAATGGGCGGCAACTGAAACACACTAGTTTCTTTTGAACTGATTCAAGTCTGTTAATTTCAGGTACTGTATAAGGGTTCCAGATGGTGCGGGCGTATTCTAGGATGGGGCGGATCATTCATATATTAGCAATTTTGCTTCAAGTGTAGCTTCGCACAGTATACGATTTGGGTGGACTGCTTGGTTGCATCTATATTCAATGTACTTTGGCCGTTTCATGGTAGGTGTTAAGTTGACACCGAGCTACTTTTATCCAAAATTCCGTTGTAGGGAAGCACCATAACCGAAAAATGTAACAAGGAAACACAACTACACGCGATGAGAAATAAAGTGACAGTTTCCGTAAAGTTTATATTTATTTGCCGTTTGTCGCACCACTTACAAAAGTATGAACAAGAACCATTCAGTCAAATAGGATACTCACTCATGTTAATTACGCTGTTTGAAGTTTTAAGTTTATTTCCAACATTACAGTGTTGGGGGTCCACCAGGCGAAAAAGCGGTCAGTGACCACTTGAAGGGTGCCTGGAAGCCTGTAAACACAGCAGCTGTTTGGCAACGGTAAAAAGCATACACATGCTAATATATACGTGATATTAACATATCTATACAGATGTAAAAGCACACCTATATACGAACAACAATGCATAAGTGTACACACTCTTAGATAATATTAATCATGACATACATTAGGTAACAATAGAAAAAATGCATAGACACGATAAACACAATTCTGAAATATAACAAAACCAGCTGTATAATACACAGTCGTCATCATAAGAACATTTTTGCAGATGAAGGATTTGTACCGTGTTCCCCGCTTCGCTAGCCCGCTCACGGCTCAGCGGAAAGCGCATGCGCGTTCGCTCCTGCTGTGTTTAGCTGCTAAGCGGAACGTCCAAACACCAAACTAAAACTCTCTAATAGAGGAGGCGTCGGCGCGTGAACTCACTAAATGTGAAGTAACAATACGATTGGGGCGAACCGGAACGGGTATGGAAAGAGAAATGGCCCTGCGATCTGAAATGCCCTCGGTAACGTCGCAATCATAGCCGTCATAACCGATGGAGACTAACAAAACCAAAATACGAAACAGCGGCACAGCTTGTGTTTTCATCGGCGATATGTTTTAAACCAAAAGCTTATGAAAAACAGCACCTTGCTTATGTCCACATCATCACCGGCAAGTGACAACGAGGGCCCCGGAATACCGGGACGCGTGATTCCAAATGCTTCGCTGCACAGAGCACCCACTTGGCATGTGTGATGTCACTGCGCGCGCTATTCTTTTGAACGCCTGCTAAAACGAGCCTTCCGTTCGAGCTGTGTGGCCTTGATGTAGAGTACTGAGTTCTGGCACTGGACGCTTGCGTTCGAGTCTCAGCAGGTCTATCTCAGTTTTTTCAGTGGTTACTTTTTCTTTTCTGAATTTTTTTTCTAAACTCAAATGTATGGGTTGTTTTTATTAATAGTGATTTGGTAGGTTTTAGGTCGCTTTAGGTTTGGGGCGCAGGCAATGTGGATCTTAAATTACCGTTCTGCGTCGCACAAACAGACATGTCACGCGGGTGCTCTGTTCAGCGAAGCCTTTGAAAATACGCTACCGGGACCGTTGAAATCGCCGAGGGAGATCAAGCTTGAAAACGACAAAATGCGCTTGTGCGTGAATTTAGTTAATGCAAGGAGCTGAAATTACGCCAAATATATTAGACTTATTTCCTAAAAATTCCTTGCATCCCACGGATTCGGTGTCGGCAAATTATAAAAAACTGAAAACTGCAGGTCAGACCGCAAAACTAATGCAATGGCTCCGCCTCTTCCATGTCGTCGATCTGTTCTATAAACAGTAAAATCTGGGAAAGTTTTTCCGCTGATCTAAGCGTTGGCATGGAACCATGGCACCATTTTGCCGATAATGAAAGTGGGTGGAAACCAGTGAAAGAAATTGGGAAAATTTGTTTATCAAGGTTCTGGCACTGAAGGCCAACCGCAAAAATATTTCAACCTCTTCAAAACGTATATATTTCGTACTGTCCGTTTAAAAGTAATGTGAGATACAGGATATGGCAGGGAAATACGTGTATCCGCGGCACAAACGACCATCAACAATCGGATATTTTTAAACCGGAATTGAGGAGAGCGCCGGAAATTGAGCGAAACAGAAAAAAATTGGCAGTGGCTTAGCTCGGCTATGCCAGGGTATAAGTAGTGTAAGCTAAAGTTCAGCTGGGGTTTCTTAGGTTCCCTGATTGTCCAGGATTAGCTAATTATGCTTCCTGCTGCTAAAACAATTTCCAATCCAATCCAATCCAGTCCTGTCCAGCCCAGTCCAGTCATTGCTCCTCGCGCATGCGCAGCACGGCTCTTCAGGAGCCACGCGAAACGGCTATCAAGCGACTCCTGCATAGTGTCACACTTTGCTACTGCACTACGGAGGCGCAGACGCACGCGACGGCTTCAGTGCGTTTGCCGCCGCTATGACGTCACTCCTCTGGAATCCGAAGACCGTCGAATGTGCAGACCCAATTCTCTGCACACCCATTCTGCAATTGGATTATATTTCAATACACAAAATTCAATTTAATCCAATCCAAGGCAATCTAATCAAACCAAGACAATCTAATCCGATCCAATCCAAACCAATCCAATTCTCCCCGCGCTTGCGCAGAACGGCCGTTTACGGCCCACGTGAAACCGCTCACCCTCGGCCAGTGCAGCTTAGGGCAACGTTACTAGAATAAACTCAGTTTGAAAGCTCCGCCGGAGAGGCGGGCCTTGTGGCGGGCGCAAGAACTAGTGGCGCTGTAGTCGAGTCTTGCGCTACTCTCGGCGCGTCGTCTGCTACTGCGGCGAGCCGCCGCAGCAGCCGTCCGTGGCGGGCCGCCGCCCCGACGTACCGCGGTGGCTTTCTAGTACTGCTATTGCTAAATTTAAACATATATCATCTTCCCGGTCGACAAGCTTAAACTTCTTCATCCTTCCAGTCGACGTTACCGCATCCCATTTGTGCACTGTTTGAGTAGATATGCATACGATCGTCTGTATGCGCATTGACTTGCATGCGTTGCTCATTGGCTGGCTAAGAATCGACGGTGGGCCTATATTGAGCAGTGTAGATTGCGTTTAACTTCCATATACGGGAGTTTCTTGGCGAGTGAGCATTTTCAGCGTAGCTTGGATAAGTACTGAGCTGTCTTATCTCGACGAAAAATGGCCCAACGCGTTTGTAAAAGCCGCGCCTTTATGCCTGTCCAGCAACACGACAGTTTTTTGTGAATCTCGTCAGTGCGAGGTTGCGTTAACCAGCTTCCGATGTAGAGTTCTTACGCTCAACTTTTATATGCGCCGGGCTCGTCTCACCTCCTCCGGCCTCAGCGCTGTTTGTGGTGCATACGAGACATTAGATCACCGAAGATGAAAGTTCGCCTACACTTCTGACGCTCGGTTCATCTCTCGCAGATGCACTCGACTTTTGCAAAATCACGTTAAAGCTTTAATCCACAATTTAAAGGTGCGGATTCTACGCCTAAGTTCATAAGGATCTTTGACCACCTTCTTGATGTTTTGAACTCAAGAAATCCCTCCACCTGATCGTACAAGGCACCTCTGCGAAAGGCGAATGAGGATTCAATGAGGACTTTTTTAAAGGCTGAATTGTACATAACAGGACTTTAACATGCACAAGGAAAATCAGCTATTGAGGGCCCCAAGAAAACCGTATTTTTAGGACTCCCCATACGTATGAAAAGTGTCATGGCAACTTTTGACAGGCTTGTGGAAACAGGGAAGCTGCAGAATTTGCTCACGCACAAGATGTCTCATAACCACCTGAAAGCATTTTTTGGTTGCGTAAAAGGAAAGGGGTGTCAAAAAACAACAACCCCACTACCTTCCAAAGGAGCTGCATAAGGCAGTTGTTTAAGCAATTCCATATTAGCCGTACGCGATTAAATATGATCGAATACGCATTCGAGGGCGTAATGCGTATTCGCTTGAAACATTCCAAAAGTCAGGTACTCGGTGGAAGCAACAAAGGGGTGTATGATTTTTATTCACCCGGAATTAATTCGAAAGGCCGTAGAAGGTGAGAGCAGCCCGGCGCACATAAAAATTCAGCACAGGAACTCTGCACCGGAAGCTGGTTAACGGGACCTCCCACTGATGAGGTTCACAAAAACTGGCGTACTGCCTTGCGGGCCGAACGACCACCCTCACGTGTTTTGCCTGCAGCCAGGCAAAACAAGTGTTGGTTTGCCTGGCGAGCGTCGGCGTCAATTGCGGGCGCCTCCTTCACTCCAGATGGTTTTCATTAAGATCGTCGGTGCAAGTGCGCGTGCTTTGCAGCGACCAACATTACTAGTAACGTTGGCAGCGAGTGTGTACGCTTTGCTCGTCGGTCATTTTTGGAACTTTTTTCGGCCATGCGAAGGAGCTTGCACGAAGACACGTACGTCATGTACAAAGCGTAGTGAGGAGCAAGAGATTCATCACGGTTCGGCATGCCGACTTGCTTTGCGCCGGGGTGCAAGAGCGGCTACCGCAACGGCTACTCCACTTCATGCCACTTATTCGGGCCACCAAAGGACCCTACGGAATTCAAAAGGTTTGGCAAGCTTTACATCGCAAAGATAAAAAGCTAACTGCGAAGTGCAAAGTATGTGACATTCATTTTGAAGATGACGACATTGTAAAGCACTAGCGTCATGTTGTTGCCGGACTAGAAATTTTGATAGCACGCGGAAAGTGGGAGCTCGCGCCCGGTGCCATTCCACGTTTGTTCCCAGTACTTCCACCCAATATATCGAAGCCGAAACTTTCGGGATCAAGCCGCAAATCACGCCAAAAACGCACGATATCCCGCAAAAGTCCAGTGCCTAGCCCTTCGGCGGAGGAGCCGCCGGAAGTAGAACAGCAAGACGAAAGGCAAGCGATTATTAGCAACGCTGCCGTGACTCAGAGTTGCCCTGGCCTCACACTGACAATTGATAAATTGTCAACTGTCACGCTGGCTTCAAAGATGTGGATTTTCGAGAGTTTTTACGACGCGGCAACGAGCAAAAGGTGTGGAATATTTTACACTCGCCGGCTCGTGAATAAAATAAAATATAAAATATAATATAAAGTAAAATAAATATAAAGTCACTATCTTACAAACGTGTTGGGTCGTTTTTGGTCGAGATAAGACAGCTCAGTAGTTATCGGAACTACGCTGAAAATTCTCACTCGCTAAGAAACTCCCGTATATGGAAGTTACACGCAATCTACACAGCTCAAATATAGGCCCACCGTCAAATCAGCCCACCAATGAGCAACGCACGCAAGCCACTGCATACAGACAACCGTATGCATATCTACGTAAACCGTGCGCAAATGTGATGCGGGGTGTCAACTGGAAGGATGACTAATTTTGAAGTTTGTCTACTGAAAGTATGATAAATGTTTAAGTTTGGCCATAGCACTACTAGAAAGCCGCCGCGAGCAACTCTGCGGCGGCCCACCGCGGCACGGCGGCACGCCGCCGCCGCCGCAGTAGCAGACGACGCCCCGAGAGTAGCGCAAGACTTGACTGCAGCGCCGCTAGTTCTCGCGACCGCCGTTTGGCCCACCCTCCTCCGCTGGCGGAGATGCGGAGCTCCGAAACTGAGTTTATTCTAGTAACGTTGGCTTAGGGCCCTATTCTCGACTGCACAAATTGCCGGCAATTCAGGCAATTTTCCGGAAGTCTTTTCTGATTGGCTATCAATTTTGGTCACGTGCTTCCGGTTGACAAAGCCGTTGTGTGTGCTGTAGTCATTTTGACCTTTCATGTTGTTTACGGACACCAGTTCTAAAGTTTGCCTTAAGCACCCCCTCGCCCTCTTTGCAAGTCGCCGCCTTCACGTTTTCCAGAAAAAAGACGCAAGATGCGAAAACGCAAGAAAGAAACAACATCTCGGCCAAGTCATGCCGTTATTCATTCTGTACTGATATGGGTTGGAGCTAAACTCACCAATAAATATCTCTCTCTCTCTCTCTCTCTCTCTCTCTCTCTCTCTCTCTCTCGCTCTTTCTCTGACATTCTTTGCGACGGTCTTCGGTCATATGAGAGAACGCTTTTGTCCGCCCACGACCGAAGCATGCAGCCCTCTGGGGTATATTTTCTTTGTGCGGCGGAATAAAGCATGATTCGGTGCCCTGGCTGTTTTTACACTCCTAGATTGCTGCTACCTGACGTAGCGTTTTGGGGGGATATGTGATGCCATCTATGAAGCGAAAAAGTGCGCATCTGAGTTGGCGCCGACCTACTGAATCCGCTTAAAGACCGCCAGGTGGTCAAAATTAATTTAGAGCCCTTCACTATAGCGCGCCTCATTCCCACTGTAGCTCCGGCGCGTTAAACCTCATAATCAATCAATGAATCAACCAATCAATCAATAGGTCGCATGGGAAGTGGCCATAGAAAGTTCGAGCGTAATGCTTCGCACGGGGCGGGTGACGCCTAGTCACGGCGACTCGATTGAGCCCGGTAGCATATTCGAACATGCGCAGCCGGGCCTATATAGAGTTTCGTAGTAACTATACCAGAGAGGACACTGCGCCTGGTAATCCATGTCATCGGAGGGGGGGGGGGGGGTTATGGGAAGATCCGAACTTTTGGCTTGGGCTTGGAATGGCAATTGGATCCTAAGCGGTTTTTGGGATTTGCTTTCTTCACTATGCATTATTAGCACGTCTTCGAGCTACGACGAAGCCGAAATCCCCCCTGTTTCGAGTAGCTGTGCTCGGTGAAACAGCAGGCAGTGCGTGATCGTACCTCACGGTGGTCATGGCGAAGTCGAAGGACGTATGACTGAGCGGGTAATATTCCGCCGCAAAATTTGTAGCTGACGAGAAAAAGAAACAAAACGTACTTCGACGAAGACAAGATATGAGAGATACGGGCGCCCGTATCCGTTCTATGCTGCCATCGTGCACAACTGTTTAACACCACATTTTCTTTTTTCTTCAAGCATTGGCCAACTCGCTCAGCAGCAAGTTTTGTTAAACTGTAGCAGATCGTCGGTGCACCGGTTCACCACGAAGGCGACGTTCTCATTGGCACGCTGCAAAAACTTTCCAAACTCTTCATAGCAACCTATTATTTGAAAAAGTGGTAAAATAATAAAATAGGAGTCTCTAATGAGTCCCCCCCCCCTATTCACATTGTTCCTAGCTACCACCTTGGCATGCAGAATAGCAGGCACAGGCATTCCGGCAAAAATATGCTTTACGTCATTTCTCCTTAGTTTTAAAACACCCTGTTTTATATTCCACTTGCATAATTGCACACTATTCTTCGCGTTTTTGTGGCGCTTTGATTAAATTAGCGGGCACTAAAACGTTTCAGTCCAGGCCAATAATGAAACTAAGGCGAGCGCATTATGCAATGGTGGCCCATAACACACATACGGCCTTGATGTGAGCCGCATAGACGCTAGCGACAGATTCCTCTCTAGTCTATGCAGAAAGAAACTCTATACAGCCAGGTAAACGCAGCCGCCGTTGTTTTTTTACTCGCTTTGCCCTTTCTCCCAGCTTGGTCACTTACTTTCGCCGTGAGAAGAGCTGTGTGGGGAACAAAACGGCAGATCACTTGGTTCAGAACACTCTGCTTGAGTTTTTCGAGAGTCGTGTTTTTTTATAAGGCAACGTATTTGAACGACTCTACGAAATATCTCAACGCATATTTGAACGGGCAGCCAAAGGCTTGGGTCAGGTCGAATACAAAACATAATTATTGAATAACGAAGCAAGACAAGACGCGGAAAAGTAACATATAAGAATTACGCAGCTGCCGAAAATGAAACAAAATCAGAGTCTACAGGGGCCATGAAGCCGAAGAACTAGTTCAGTTCAGTTCAGTTTTATTCCCTGAAGCATCTGGACGACTTCCTGGCTAAAAGGTGCTCGAGCAGCTTGACAAAGGCGCAGGAAGCCCTTACACTATTTCGTTCTATTTAAGTTCGCCTATTCTGTTAAGTTCGCCCTATTTAAAAGATTTGGTGTCTTATCGTGCCCTGAAGGCTTGTCCAACTGGGAACATTGATTTATCCAGTGACAAATTAAACAATTTAAGCCAAAAATTTAATTCACCCGCTGCATCGCCTGTTTCGTGATGTACACTATGACGCATGCGGAGCCGGTATCTAAAACGAATGTTAGTATAATGACCAAAGCTGCAGAAAACGGCGAAACGCTATCTGTGGCCTTGTTTACCGTCCGTCCATGGCATACGATACCCCTCAGGGCCGCTGCGTGTCCGCACTTGCTGAGTTGTTGACTGACATAGTACCGGATTGCTCTTGTTACGGTTGACCGTAATCGTCCCGTGAATCACTCAATATGCTGGACAAACCTGGAGACGCAAGAACCTTTCGTTGGTGCCACGTGGCCAGGGTTGCGTTAGACAACCCAAAGGCGCCTAAAGGCTGTGTAGCGATGTTCGCCATAGTTGTCGCCGTACGAACAAGTGCTTCTATGTTTACATGTTCGTTTGTAGCTTCCATTATTTGTCTTCCTTTTCATACTGCTACAAACATGCTCTGAATGTAAGCACGAACTAGCTTGTTCTGCAAGCGTATATTCCATTTTTAATTTACGTTGGATTTCGTCGGCCTCAGCAAATCGCAATAAGCCGCCCATAATACGTCATCAGTTCAGCGTTGGAAAGTAGCTGGGGTGTCGCTTGGAAATTCTCTGTTTTTCTCATTATACGGCTTATCTGAGTGCAGTTTGCGTTAAAATGAGCACGCCTTTATTGGGATGCTGCGTGCGTGTCTGGAGCAGCTGCTCGGCCCGTTCCTTGCGTACCAGAGTCTTGAACGTTTTCGAAAGCTCAGTCTTGAATAACTCCCAGGTCGTCAGCGTACGTTCGTGGATCTCGAACCAAATCCATGCGGAGTCTTCAAAGTAGAAACACACTTACGTTAGTGTTTCGTTGTCATCCCATCAGTCAAACGTTCGGACCCCCTCGAGATCCTCCAGCCATTCCTCAGGATCCTCCGTAGGTGACCCGTTAAATGATGGTGGCTCCCGGGGTTGCTGCAGAGCAGCAGTAGTGCTCGCTGCCTTAGTCATGATGGCAGCGTCGTTCATGGTACCAGTCGTGACGTCTTTGACTTCAGTGTACCTGGCAATAGTCGAACCTCTGGCTTTAGGCCTTGCTGTCGGCGGGTGGCACAAGTTGGGCTTCGTTGACGTCTTGAAGGGGGTTTATGGTTCATCTACCCAGAACCTCTACCAGATCTCACAAAGCCAAAGATGACGCTGTTGGTTTGAAGGAAAAACAAGTTTATTGGAGCGAACTTGTGCTCCCCTAACAACTCAAATAATACAAATGTGGCGAAGCAGCAGTCAAAAAATTGACGAGCGCCGGCGAGTGTCGGCGAATTTAATACCACACAGAGTGAATACCACAAGCGAATCCAACGCCACGAAGCCGCGGCTCCACAAACGGTGAAAAAAGACACAATTAAAAGCACTTAATCACTGCATTTATTAATTCAAAGAGACATTCTTTGGTAAGGGTAAATGAATGCACGATCCATGAAAGGTGGTTCTTTGAGTTGTATTGCACTTAATCACTGCCTGTATTAATTCAAAGAGACATTCGTTGCTAAGGTTAAATGAATGCACGATCCTTGAACGGTGGTTCTTTGAGTGTTATTGGTGGAGCACAGGAGTGGGAACTCCTTTTTTATAAAATGAAAGGAAGCTTAAACCCGGTGTTAGACGACCTCACTTCTGCGTCTCTGCCGCCGCCGACGGAGGCGACGAAGTGAGATTCTATGGGTTGGTGTAAGCTTCCTTTAATTTTTCTAACACCTAGCGCATCCGCAAGGCGCGCACACGGCCGCTTCACGTGCCGTGGGCAGAGCGCGGAGCGGCGTGAGAGGTGGCGTGAAGCTATCTCGTGGCATTCAGCGAGAATTCAGGGGGGAAACACGCAGGGGCGCCCGGTGACTGCCCCGTCTATCTCCTACGTCTCCGCTTGGGCTCATTGCTAACTCGGTTAGGCAACGGGCCGTCGTTCCGTTTCTCTATTCTTTCCAGTTAGTATTGCTATCAGTGGCAGTCACTTTTTTATATGTTTGCGGGAGTTTCTGTGTGCACCAACGGTCGCGACAGAACCCTTGGGGGTAGAGGTAAAAAACGTCGCTTTAAAAAAGCGCCAGTCGCTGATATCGTACCCACCAATGAGGTTATAGGTGATGAAGAATGCAAAAAAGGAATCGATGCATTCCTCACGGTTATCTTTTTTGTATGAGCACAATCCCCTTACACCACTGGCACGGCACGCTGCAGGCGGTGGGTTATAATGGGTTGAGAAATCACCACTTATTTGTGGATGCGCCTATGTGTGCGATATGGGCCAATTTATTAGGAAACCTGCGGCGCTCACAGCGGCCTCAGCCTGGGACAGGGTGCCTGTACTCGTGCGAAGCGCTAATCGATAACAACGAGCCTTTCGGCGAAACTCGAACTGCCAACAAAGTGGTCCCGGTCAGGTGCAAAGGGTGACGCCTCTACATGCTTCTTGCTCGGCCTCCCATCGCCGCTGTAATGCGTAGTAAACAAGTGCCAAACGGCCCTCCACGAAAGAGGCAGCCAACCCAACGGTACGCTGTGTTTTAAAACGCGCTGGAGGTCAGCGCATGCCCACAAGTTCTGAGCTTGGAACCCATATAAATGACGTCGCGTATATCGGAGCCTGTTCGCTCAGTATCCGCTATTCTTTCTACTGCGATGTGCCACGTACAGTACCTTCGATGTCAGAGATAACGAATTGCCTTAGCGGGCCGTTAAAACTAAAAGCTAGGATTAACAGCTCAACCTTCACTGCGCCTGCGTCATGATTGTGTCACGTGTGAATGTACTGACCGCTGCGGATGTGCGGATGTGGCTCCCGTGTATTCACAAGTGCATGGAAGAGTCAGCCGCAGCAGCCTGGGAAATTTCAAAGTTTTGCCTTGAAGCACTCGGTCCGGGATGGCGGTAGCATCTTGCGACTGCGACTACTCCCGTCTTCCACACGATATCTGGCTCCGAATCCTTTCTTACGCGGACACCGATGTGCTACTCGCCATGGAAGCCACCGCGTCTTGCTTCACCGACATTGTCAGACATGAACACCTTCTGTCGAACATAGTCTGCGCTCCAAGTTCCGACGATGGGACCTTCCAGCGGTTCTTCACGACTCGCACGACGTGCAATGTGAAGGTTCTGGACGTGTCCAACTGCATTGTTGCCGCACCGGACGTCATATTCTCCTGGGTGAGGACCTGCCACGCACTGGCGGAGCTCCGCTGCGTCAACTGTCCAGTGCCCTACAGTACCTTGCTGATGGCATTAATGGAATGGCTCCCCCAACTTAAGCGCCTAGACTGGTCTTTCTTCGGGAAGAACCTCAGCGACGGCCTCATGCGCCGTTTCACGGCCGCGTACAACGAGAGGGCGGTACCGCAGTTGTGCAGCACGTACGTGGAAGTGGCCTGTCAGGGCGCGGACAACCACGCACTCCTGAGTTTCCTGCTGAGGCGTTGCATTGTGCTTCAGGAGTTGCACCTCCACGGCCTTTACGGCGACTTCACCATAGCCACGGCCACGTGTATCGGCGCTGCGACGTTTCCCACAGCCTCGGATGCGATCTTTGTGTACTCGGCAGAGCTGGACGTGCTACGGGGCGAGCAGCCGTATTTCGCCTCGCGATACCTCCGCTTGTGGCAGCTTCCCTCCAACTGCTCGGACAGAGCCTCTGCGTGTGCGAACCAGGTATGCCTTAGAGCGTCCACTGCCGGCGCCAGTTACTCGCGTTCTCGCGCCAAGTCCGAATCCGTCGAAATACCTCGCTTCAAGCCTGTGGTCGTGACACTAAGCAACGAAGTCGGTGTTCAACATAGATTGTCGGAAGTGGCGCTCGAGATGACTTGGACGCATATCGAGGTGCTCGCACTAGAAATGTTGCCTTATCCCGCGTCGTACACCGCTTCTTACGCCGGCTCCATGTTCAGGACACCCCTCATAATGTTCCTTAATTCCTTCCCAGTTCTCACGGAGCTGAACGTGAACTCGTTTCACTTCGCCGGCGGCATGGACTGCTGCCATGTCTTGGCTGCGATCCCTGTGAGGCTTCGAGCTCTGTCCCTCGCGCCATGCGGCATCAACCGGGCGTATTCTGTAAGAAACTTGGCAAAGGTGTCATCAAAGCTCGAGGAACTGGACGTGCGGGTGAACTGTGATAATGTTAGCCTACACTGCACCTTCTGTTGCCAGCCTTTCCGAGTGCGCGGAGCTGATGCGGCTCTTCTGCAGCAGCGCAGTTTACTCAGACGCTTTACTCTTTTCGGCGTTCTGAAAGTGCGGTCCCTTGAATTCATCGCCAATCTCCGCACGTCAGAGCTGCGGATTTCCTTCATGGCGGATTGGGACACAGTGTCTCTGACATATAACGGTTGCAATGTGCTCAGCTGCAACGACAATTTGCGGTCACTTGTTCTCAGAGACAGCGCGGTGCACCGTGGCCTCGAGTTCTACCAGGAAAAGCTTGACGCCCTCAGCGGCCTACATCACCTCAGCCTCGACCTGAGCACGCCGTCTGAGTGCGACAAAGTCCGGTCGTTTTTTAACCACATGACTGCTCGACTTCCAGTGTTGCAGACACTCCACTTGCACTACGTCGGTGGTGATAACTGCGTACGGACCCTGACTTGGTTGCGGCAACCAGCATGGTACCGGGAACCGAGTGAAGATGATAGACAGCCTGCTGGAGCTCTTCTTGCGGATAGGCCGTGCATCGGCTGTTCGATGGCCACGTTTATTGGCCTGGCCAAGCCTCGACATCACAGGAAGAATTGCTTGTAGGTCTTTTTTGTCGATTATTCTTCAAATCTTAATTTTACATCAGATAGCGCGTACGTACCGTTTTTAGCATCGCATTGACAACTGTGACATACTCGGGCGCTGTAGTTATTAGTAACTCGATTTCGGTGCAATAATCCTTTGTTTAGAAGTGTGCCATTATTTGTTTCGTACATCTGAGGGCCGTCCTTCAGTTTGTGCACGCAGCTTTTGAAGGCGTGGCCAATATGTTCTTGCTACTATCGCAATCATTTTGCCACTTTGTTAGCGGGACGTGTTTTAGTACACATATCTGTGGACAGCGTTTTTACCTTTGAGACTATAGCTTTTATGCTGTAGTGACAATGAGAGCGTTTAATTAGTATGTTTATCTTGTATTGGTGTAGCGCCAAGTGCGTATTATACGGGATGTTCCTGGTAAACGGATAGGCATCGTTTTCCAATCGTTAGCATGTAGTGTAGGTTATCGCTATAACAAAAATGTATTTTGATGTGTCACGTTGCTCTTACATGTGTTTTGTTGGAATAAACAGACTTAAAGGGTTGTTAGTTTACCGTAGTTCTGGAGCGCTAGAAGTGAATAGTGTAAGTATTCCTCACAACTACACAAGAACTCGATTAAGTCCTGCTTTTTTTTTCGTGTTCTGGGAGCGCAAACCTGGTCTTCCGCTTTGCTGTTGGGTGTGAACGCCGAGATAACGCTTAGAAAAGTGCGCGAAAATTTCGTTTCGTGCACCTTTTCAACACGTGTATACGTGTACTATGGATAGTTTAGTGCCCGCAATGGAACAAAGCGATTTATTGATTGACACAAGTGATGAGGCGCGCCGTAGTTGAAGGCTACGGATTAATTTTTACCACCCGGGAATCTTCAACGTGCGTCTAAATCTCCAACACACGGGCGTTTTCGCTTTTCGCCTCCATCAGAAAAGCTGACGCCGTGGCCGGGAAGCGAACCCGCGTCCTTGGCGTCAGCAGCACAGCACCTTAATGGGAGAAAACGAAAACATGGTCTGCGCCGACTGGCCGGCTAGCTTCGCTTGTCGGACTTGCAATGCTCATTGATCAAACCAATGGCAGTTGTATGTCGTTCAATGTGTGGCAGATGTCATTAGTCGGCTGCGCTAATCGCTGCTGTAGCTGTCTGTTTATCCTAAATGCCACTAGCAACGCAGGTATGCGCAATCTTCACTTTAGGTTTGATCTTGTCAGATTGTTTTTAGGAAAGTTACGTTTTTTCTTTTTTTCCGTTGTCTAGCTTTCCGAAATTCTCTTCGAGCAATTATCTCAATTTACGCTTTCTTATCGATTACTTTTTTTTTCGCCAAACGCGTTCTTGTGGAAATGCAAGTCGTTAAATTGTTTTTCGCTGTTTTCGCCATTCTATATTCGTATTTGGAGCGTTTTTGGCGGACATTTTTTTTTTTGCTTAATTTTGCGTTTGGGTGGAGACGTACAGCCGCGGACAATTCAAATACGAGCTGCGGAGCGCCTGGCCGAAGATACCGGTGCCGTCAACTGGCATTGGCCGCGCAAAACGCACGGACATGCGCAGTTGAGATAACGGGAGCGAGGCTGCGTGTCCGATATGTTTCGCTCTGTCCACTTGCATGCTTGCCTTGTCGCCATGCCGCAAGTGAAAGCAATTGTTAGCGATGCGGCGCGAGATAGTATCTTCGGCCACTGTGTGCTCAGCTCACACGAGCGCCTGGTCCCCGTGTGCGCCATCGTCACATTGCCGACACAGCTTTGCATGTGGAATGCAGTAACGTAAGCAAATAAGAATGGACATCTTGGTCAAGTCTAAAGCATGCTCAGTAATACCCGATCCACAAATTTCTACAAGCACTTAGGTGCCTGCCAAAAAAAACGAAATAAATTGGGCCGCCAAAATTGTCGTGCAAGGGCAACGTACCTCTAGAATGGTTAGACGTGCATGTCTACTGAATTTTTGTGAATATTAAAATTCTGCCAGTAATTTCCCGAGACCACACAGTGCGTGCAGTTAATGTAGCATGTGATTGAAGACGAGTTCTGGCGGTATATCTTTGTTTGCTACAAGTACCGAATAAGCCAAGTGGCTCAGTCATGACTCCGCCGAAGAAAGGCGTATTCTTGTTGGCGGCCAGCTCATTGTTCAATTCCCGAGCCACTGCACCACGAACGCAAAACGATGCAGTGCCATCAGAAGTTAGGTGGCATGCATTTATTTTTGCGTCCATTTCTGTGCGCTGGTTTTCTTCAGGAAAGCATGATGAGCTCAACAGTATGCCTTACGAGAGTGTGCATGCGTTTCCCACGCAAGTACTGGCCGCAGCTGCAAGCAATTACGCGCCGCATTGCTCTTAACGCGACCAACACCTTCAGCTGCAGCGGCGGTAGAACTTGCAGTGCTTGCAGCGCTCTTGCGGCATGGCGACAAGGCAAGCATGCGAGCGAGAAGAGCACAACATATCGCAGTGGGACACGCAGCCTCGCTCCCGTCATCTCAACTGCGCATTCCCGTGTGTTTTCCGCGGCCACTGCCAGGTGATGGCACCGGTATCTTCTACCGGGCGCTCCGCAGTTTTTATTTGAATTGTCCATGACTGTACAAGATGGATATTCTTGACTTTGTCGGCTCGTTTTTGGGATCATGTAATTTTATGATTCTTTGAGCTTTGTTGTTTTGCAAAATTCTCTTCGACCAAGTGTTCCCATTTACGTTATTATAACGATAACTGGCGTTTTAACGCCAAACCGGAATTTAGGGGGGAACTGCAGAGCTTTGCACAGTTTTTCTCCGTTTTTTTTTCCCTTTTTGCATTCACATATTGCAGTTCTTGTGGAATTGCTTTTGCGCATTCTTGGGTTTTCGCGGAGATGTATAAGGTTCATATTTTTTACTTCCTCAGATAAGTTTTGTGAAAATGTTATTTTTGCAATGTTTATAATTTTAGTTATTCAAATTTTGTTAGACCAATTATCTGCATTTACGCTATTATAACGATTACTGGTATTTTTTGCCAAATCTGTCGTTTTGTAGAAGTGCAGGGTGGTACGCGGTATTTCGCCATGTTTTTTTTTGTACTTTGAACGTCGTTTTATTGCGTACTGCTTTTGTTCAGTCTGCTTTTGGGTGGAGACCATTCCAACGAGGGCGCCGCCATCTTGCGTGCGCAGCGCCCTCACGTAGCTGGCCGATTCGCTGGCTTGGGCGTTTGCTCTGCGGCGCATGGGCGCTAACGGCGGCGCGGTGAAAGTATATACACTTTACGTGCTACAGAGGTCTGTTCGCCGGGGGTTTATCCATAACATCCGTTATGGATGACTGCCGCGGCACCAGTGAACGCAGGTATTTTTTTTTCTTTGTCCGTGATCTAACAAGAAGTTAAGGAGTACACACAGCACAAGCAGCGCACACGCCAGTACGGACGAACGGCTTCAGTCGCGGCAGCGGCGACACGATACTCCAAGTTTGACTAGAGAAAGAAGGTCATCCCCGGCGGGGAGGCGAGTCGGGGGAGTGGGTCGTCACGCGGTCGTCGCCGTCGTGTGACAAGCGCGTCGGCCGACATCGCGCTGACAACGACACCCCGCCGACTTCTCACTTACGCAGACGGTTGGCCAACGGTCGGCACGGTGTGGCATGGCCGCCGATCGACAGCTCGCCGATACCGTGTTTGCCGACCAAATCGGCCGATGGTCGGTCTAGTGTGACCGCTCCTTTAGAGTGAGGAAGAGCGACCATGAACAAAACTTTTGTCGCTAGGACGCAAGGGAGAATACAGTGAGACCCAGTTAATACATAATCACCCCCTATCTAAAGCTCCATTGCTGCCATCACGTTTGTATTAACGTATTAAGTCTGTGCTGTCAGCGTGCGTACATATTTTAGTGGACCCTCTGACGTGTCGGTGCGGTTTGTTTACGTGCTGCGCGCCGCGCTGTCGTTGGGGGTTGCTTCGGCAGCGGCGAAGTCCGTGCGGCGTCATTTCTTCAAGGTGCCGTAGGATCCTGACGGATGGACGGCGTCGGAAAGCGCGATTCCGCGGGAACTCTTCAAGGTTACGTGGCAGATATACGGCTGTGACATTCATTGATAGCCTTCAGACATCGTCAACTGTTACGAACAGATCCTGAACGGTCAAACAAAGGATACCGTGAGGCAGGTCAACCCTGACCGAGAGTGCGGTGCCCCGTATTTCCCCTAACAGACCTGAGCACCTGTCGAAGCGAAGGTGCCGAAGTCACGCAGAAAACCACCCAAAGGGAGCGTTGCGTCCTGCCAAAGGATGGGCCTTTGTTCGACAAATGACCGTATGGATGGTGTAGAAACCCCCGAGGGTACCATGGAAGGAGCAAAAGACGACGCGCCGAGACCAATCTCAACGCAACCCCAGCCCCACCACCTGGTCGGCGTCAGCAACGACCCGCGCCGCGGTACTGCAGTATATTATCTCTATGTCAGTATATTATCTCTCTGCTGCGAGGTCGCTCTCTTTTCCAACTGACCTTATCTAAAAATGCTGCACGGCACTATTACAACAGTGCGGTAGCGCTAACATCACGCACTTCCGTCGTTCTGAAGTGAACATGATGCCCTTTCCAACTCGCTTGCGGCCACAGAATTTCTAACTAGCTTAAGAAACTTTATGCTTGCGGCTTCTTGTAGCCAGTTCAGTAACAAAGCCTGCCAAGACACATCAAAAGCCAAAATGGCGGTTCCCAAGCGGCTTTGGAGTGTCAGGTTGAGACGCATCATACGGGAACGGGCCCACAGTTGCGATGTTACAACGGGGTTCCCAATCCATTATGCCTATGGAAGCTATGCCGGGATCGATGACCAACAACGTAACAGCCAGGAAAACGCAACAGTGAGGAACGTAACAGCGGTGTACTACTGTATATAAACCTAGGAGTGTCCCCCCGCTACAAAGGGGCAGCCGCCAAGCCACCGTGATCACGATACACCTTGACCAGCCGGTGGCATTCGCGCTTCATGTTGCATGGAGGTTGGGGTCGACGTAAAATTCGGGGCGCGTCAATCTTCGGCGTTCACCAGAAATAATCGCCGTGAGATTGCGCTGCACGGAGGTTGGCCTGCAATAAACTGTTAGGGGCCGGCAAGCCCGTTTTTTAACTCAAATCGGTACTGCACAGCAGAGACTCCCGTCCTCCTTCGTTCTTCATCGGCGTAGCAACAGCTGGTGAGTTCACAAGTAGGCACACGGTTGCATTCGCCGCCAATCGTCGTGAACGTGGTGTATACGCTCCGTGCTCAGGATTGCTGACCATGGCGCCATCCTCAAGCCCTGAAGAGAACTCTGTAACTGACGGTGTTTTTTTTTTCGAAACGCACTTAAATATCATCAAGGCTTCCTATACCTGCATAAATCACAATTTCAGCCAGCGCCGAGATACGGTGGGACCCATAATAGAAAGTTAGATCTTTTCAGTGGAGGGACACGTCAACAGCAAGCTGTGTCTAGTTATCTACCGAAAAGGTGCACAGCACCCGTCAGAGCTCGGCTTCTGTAGTGAACCTGCATCGTGTCTCCAGCGACTGCTGTAGTGCCCTCCCGGAAATCAAATTCTCTGTTCTTGGGGACTGAGAACTCAAGGTCGCGGCCAAAGGACATCCGAGTAAGTCCTAGTCGCAGCCAACCAGAGTGACTTGGGGAAGCGGAAAGCGATGTGCGGGGACCTGTTGTGTTCGAACTTGGCTGTGGGAACATGTTCGTTCTCGCCGACACGCACAACGCGGACCAGCTCAAGGCCAACGCCCTCTGGTTCATTAAGAGAACACTACAGATGTCATGGAGACAGACGGCTGGAAGGCAATATGGTGGGCGACAAACGAGACCTCGTCGCACCAGTCTTGCGTGCACTGGCGGTGCCGCATGCTGCACCAAAGGCTGCATTTGTGAGCAAATGACGATTGACGAAAAGCAGTGGCGAATTGTGGTGCGCCACTCCAGACGGGTCAGTTGTCATGTCTGTGTTATCTGCAACAAGTTCGATTGCCAAAAAAAATTTTAAGAAAATGACATCACCTTTTAACTCTCTTAACTTCAACATTTCAAGCGCATTGTTAAAGCTATTCATACCCTTCCCCAACTAACAAATATAACTGTTATTCAATTCAATGCTATTCACCAGTTCAGTCATGCGCACGCTCAATTTGGTCCTGTTAAGCGTATATATTTGTTGAACAGATATCAGCTCACCATTTTTCTTTCCACCATGTTTTCCGGCACTCATGCGCGTACTGCCACCATTCCACTCAAGTAATAAGAGTGACCATAATAATAATAATAATAGGGTACACGCAATAGTATTTGAAAATGATAGGATCACCACGTCTTCAAACAAGACATATAACGGAAGAAAACACGAGAAATGAAGTTCAAACCGCAGAACAAGAAATAGAAATTTCCTCCTCTCACCTACCAAGCAATGATCATCATAGATCTATAATTACCCAGGGCGAGACAAAGGCGTGCCCCATAGGCGTCCAACTTCAGATATCCACTGCGTACAATGCAATATTTTTTTTCCGAGCTGTCATATCTGAGTATCGGGAATGCGCCCTTACTTGCAGCCTAGTCTTTAGGAAGCCGTTTTGTTACTATGGGGATCAACTGGTTACCTGCTTTCGGTATTCACGCCCTGCCAACTTTACTTCTTTCCCTAATTTTCAGTTAAGACGTCTTCCAACGTATCGGCTGTCGAATCCGTGATGCTGGGTTCATATTACTATTGATGGTATTATGCAAAAATATATAATTTTGATGAGTCGACGTGATTCGTTAGGAGGAGGGAAAAGAAGGTGAAAAATTCACGCTTCTCCACGAAGAAATCATGACGAGTGGGCGGATCACTGGGGGTTGTTCTTACCATAAATCACCCGTGGCATTGCCGACTCACGCATGTAAATGATTGACAACGCGTGTGTATAGTATATACAATTCCAATCCATCCCAATTCGATACAATTAAGTTTAGTCGAATCCAATCCAATGCTCCTCGCATTTGCGCGATACTGTGCACACGTGACGCCAAGCCCCGGAAAAGCGATGTCCTAAGGTGCTTCGCCCCTAACAAACGTGCTATTGAGTCTAACTAAAATTTTAAAAAAGAAAAAATCAGTTCCACTCAACGTGAGAGCATCCAAGGGCGCGGGCAGGGATTCGCCTGAAGGGCTGTGGCGTCCTCTCTTGACTAGCTTCAATAACAGCCTGCCGTTGATACCTAAGCTAGCGAAGAGAGGGGGCCACCGTTCTCAGAGGCCTATGATGAGACTCTAGATTTCGGTTTTGTCAATTTTGTGTAATATTTCAATAATTCATGAGTCATTTTGCTGCTTCGCAATCGAGTGTTACTCCAAACAAAATCGCCGCCGCATGGTGCAGAGTCTGCCCGATTTGCGGTTTCTCAAAGCTAAACAAGTCTATGGGTGCTCTACATCCCGCCACTTTGCTCGGGCAAGCTCCAATAAACATACTGAGTTGAAAAAGATATTTGGGAATCTTTCCGATGGTGGAATACGAAACAGGGTCATGCGCAGAACACCTCGACCACAATAGCTCATTGGTGATTTTAGATAACTGGGGGGTGGGCATAGTGCACTGCTTGAGATCTTCGACTTAGAAACGGGTTTTGGCGACATTTACTGCGGGTTACGGCCGTGACTTAAGCGCTCAAATAATAAAAAATATTGTCTGTATCTAGAGCGCCGTCCGACGGCATTATAAGCAATCCACAAAAGGGACCTCTCCCAGCGTTATGTAAAGAAATGCTGCCTCGAGTACTACTTTGGTCTCCCTTGCGTTACGTAATATTACCTAACCTGACATAAGAAAACTAAGAGAAATCGAGAATTTAAAGCACCAAACACTAACCTACACAGGAGTATGGTAGCCACCATAACAGGAGGAGGAATAGGCGTTTATTAGAGTCATGGCCTCCGCAGTCAGCTGCCGGCGCGCCGTTGCTCCGTCCATCCATTCCAATCGCTCGGAGAGAACGCAATTCCGAAGTGGCTGTTCCGCTGTTTTCCGCCGCGCCGCGGGGCGCGGTGCAGATGGATCACATGAGCAGCCGTGTACGCTCTACAGCACCCTCGAAATGGCTTTTGACAGCTGTTACACTTGGCGCGGGAAAAAATAAACGGCCGCAGCTCCCATAGGAACCAAGAGCAATATATAGCACATGGTGATCGATGCATTTATGTGAGCAACAATGGCAACCAGACGGTTTTATTTCACTAGCACGGTGCCCCGCTATCCTCTCGACCAAACCGGCAGAGACTTTCCTATAACGCCACAGTTCAGAAATTTCCCGCGATTAAATGACGTTCACCTCACTAATCGAATTTGTTATTTCTTACGCTGGCGCACGGTCCTAATGCAGTTCTGCAAAGACGAGGCTATTTATTCGAGAGTAGGCTGCGATTGCCTCGTCCCCACGACACGCGGCCCTGCTCTATTTCAGCCTTTGAGTCGATGTTTGTAGGAGGTAACACCTGCTGTCTTGTTCATACACGTGCTACACTAGCGTTTCGGAGGCCTCTCAATCGAAGGGCATTTGGCTCGAACGACACCTTTCAGCTGCTACACGACGTGTTTCAAAGGCATCTGACTGAAATCAGACCTTTCCTATTCTCAAAAACTTTTGAAACTTTCAGTGAAAAAGCTAGTTTTAATATTTTTGCTAGTTTGGTTTTTATTTCTCTGTCTAGAATTATAAAGTATCTTTGTACTCTGCATACCAGCGCCGCGAAAAATAAAATCTACGACGGGGTCGGAAGCCTTGTTGCCATTTTCTTTTGCGTGTTCCTGTAGGTTCAGTGTTGTCAAGTCTTGTTGCCCCTGTTATTGTTTTTAAAATTGATGACATCATCGTACATAATTTATTCCGTTTAATATAAGTTTTCTAGCTTTATATCCATGATTGCAGGGGCTGAGATATCACGTGCGTCGCTATAACCAGCAGAAAAACGAAAGCGTGCGTGCGAACCGCGCCAGTTTTGGAGCGTAGCAGCAACGCACGTGTTGGTAGATTTCTAGGAAAGCCGCATTGGAGACCGGCTGCGTACGAAAAGTGGCGTGTAAAACAAAATGGTTGACGGCATCTGGGTGGCTGGTTTGAGACAGACGCGGGTGCAATTCCAATCGAAAATCGATAATTTATTACAGCTGAGTACCCGCCGATTTCGCAGTATTAGCGATTATACTGTATATTCAGTTATTCGCGTTATTATATCAATTCTTCCTTTCAAGACACGGGCGGTACAGGATTAACCAATGCGCTCTTTATGGTGGCAAAAAAAGTATGGGATTACTCGTAAAAATGTCGAATTATTTATTAACCAGCACTACTGTCAGCTGTTGTTGCATGTATGGCCTTCTCATTCATTATCAGGGCCACTGCGTCCTGCAAGCGCCTTCACAATTTTTGTAGTGTACCTCTGCTTACCATGTATTTTATCTTAGATACTGGCAAAAAGGCCGAGCAACTGGGCCCCACCCTGTCCGGCGAATATTCTTCACAAGACTTCAGAAGTGCCTCGCAAGGCTGATAAGCAATAATCCTAGCTTAGTTTGCGAAAACCCCATTACTTCCGTGCCATGAATAATTGGAAGAAGTCATAGGAGCATGGAATCATAAATTAGTAGTACGTTTTCAGTGACTAAATTTCTATGCTCAATGTTTAGCAATGACTGAAAGAAGTAGATGCACTGGAGTTGTTCAAGCATGTTGTAGTCAAAAGATATTGCGATGAGGTTTCACATTTCTTGCGCAAGAAAGATAACATGCACGAGAAGGTGTAGCGCTTTCATAAATATCAAATGGGTTGTGCAGGCCTGCTCATTACATACAATTGCTAAGCCACATTGGTTGGTATCAAATTATGGTGAGTAAGAGATCAAGCACTGGAATTTTAGGGCACCGAAATAGGTTACAGCTGTTTATTTCACATACTCAATACCGCGAGTTCTTTTGCTGGGTAGCATTTACATACTTGTTCACAAACAAAAACACGGAGCGATACTCCAGAAAGCAGTACTTTGCACCTGAGCCGCTTTAGGTGCGATTAACATATGAGCAACAAAGCTATACTCACAGAATTATGTACACAAAGTGATCAAAGGTGATATTACAATATTACATAGGAAATTCCTCAAGAGTGCGTGAAATCACACAGCAATAAACACTACATAAAAAAATATCAAAAGCCTGTGCGACTACATTGAAACGATGCAAACAGTCAGCAACAAAGCAATACACACAAACAGTAAAGAAGAAAGTGATCAAAAAGCATTGTCAACAGTAGGCAACCAGGCAGTACACACAAAACACTAAACAACAAAGAGGTAAAAACCCTTATACAAAAAACCACAAAACATTGCACGAAACCACCCTTCAAAATGCCCTACATGAAAAAAATATCACAAGGCTGTACAACTGAGAATGCAAGCAGTATTAAGGAGCACTGTTACCATAGTTGACACTCGAGACAGTTCAGGTAGGCATGATCTTACTCTCTTCCTAGTTCCGTCTCGGGGAAACTCCGAATGCACTTGATGGGTATCACTCAATTCGTTACGTTTTGTACTGCAATATGCTAAAGCCTTTGTGACACATTGTTCTTGTTTTTATACTCGTATCATCTATGGCATGGGGCATGGAGGGACAGACACGGGTACTCAGGATGGTGACGACGCTCTGCTGACCACGCCGCCAGGCTACGATCCAGAGATAGTTGTTGATGAGGTTGATTACAGTGACCTGGACCCACCGGACAACATTCCTGGCAGCAGTGACGAATCAGCTGTTGCAGAGGTACCAGCTGTTCAACTGGTACAATTGCAGGTCCACCAACAAACGCACCCAGCAGCCATGCAACACCGCTAGTGCAGCTGCCCAGGCAAAAGCGCAAAACCTCCTCTGCTGTACATTTTGGAGCTCTTCTCGACGGGCACGGTTACTCAGTAAAAACCTCAAAGCTGCGAGGACCAGAGTGTTCGAGCTGTGCGAGCCGCAGCTCAAAATTCAGGAGAAGTTGTACAACTCCATTTCGAGGTATTTTGACCGGCACTAAGGAGAAAATAAGCGTTGCTTCCCTGTGTGTTGTAGAACTCAACAACGGTCACCCTCACTGAATTGCCAGTGGCCTGCACAGCAGGTGTATAGCGTGCAGGCTGATCATACAGTGCTTCGCGTGCCTGAAATTCGGCACACCACTGAGGCAAAACGGTATTAATAACAATGCAGCATGCATGAATGGAAAAGCCTGGCATGGTCTAAGTCACACTCTATGCGTCTTAGCCAGAACCGAAGAACTCTATGCGTCTTCGCCAGAACCGAAACCTTGTCTTCGTCCAACGAATTGTATTTTCAACTATGCGTCTGGTCTTTACGAGCTCGCAGTTCAACCTTCTCTGCTCGGCATCCAGCTGGCTCCTGTAGCTGAAGGAATTGATAAGGTTAGGCGCGAGGGGAAAGGCTTGATCCCACAGCATCAGGAGAGGCACAACCGTGCCGCTGATGTTGACTAGTGGCGTCTGGAACAGTGGCCGGCTAACATGGCAAGCCAGGTCCGATCGCAGGTACAAGAACGAATCGTGGCACTGGCCTGGTGAGTCCACCTTCACGAACCTGAACCGGTATGGGTGGTCCACGGGGGCCAGCAGGATCGTAAATAAAGTTATGTCTATAGCGAGCTCGCTGCGTGCAAGTGGTCATGAGTCGTGTATGCGCATTCCTTATATATTTGACTGAAAAAATGCGGCTTAAAGCCGCCTTGTTTAGCGCTTAATAATAACAGCGAACCATCTGGCACTTGGCTGTGAGAAAAACTGCGTACGTTGGCAAAGCATTGCACGCGCTAAAGAGCTGCTCAGCAACTCTTACCCTAAATAAGTATCTTGGGGAAAAATACTGAATTCGGCCGCTAGGATGGCTCTGTTATTAGCGGAGTTTTATTTACTTTTCCTAGTTAGTTCAGAGTGAAGTAGTAAACGTTGCAGAATTTCCCACTTGTGCCCGTCTACGAAGGAAATATGGGTGGAGGAAACGGCTATAACTCTTGTTTTATCAAACCTATCTCAAAGCAAATAATATGAAGGTCGGCAGCTCAGATGATTGAATTATTACGCCGAGTTTCTTATGCTCGTTACATTTAGTTTGGGGTGAAGTTGCAAACGTTATACAGAATTCCCCTCTGCTGTCAATCCATGGCTATCTCCGTACAAAGGATATATGTTAACAGAAAACGGATGTAACTCCGCTTTCACTGATACGATGCCTACACAGATTATAGAAGTATTCGTCGCTAAGACCACTGTACCATAACGCTGAGCTTCACCCACTTGTAACACTTAGTTAAGAGTGCTGTTGTAAGCGTTATAGAATTCCCGACTTCTGCCAGTACACGTCCGTCTATACGCATGGGAGTATGGCTACAGGAAACGGATGAAACTCTTCTTTCTTTGAAACTATGCTAAACAAATCGTATGGCGATTGGCTGCTAAGAAAATTGTATCATTACGCCGAATTTCATAGACTTGCCGCAATTATTTCAGAGTGCAGTTGAAAACGTTACGGAATTCCCGTCTTTTGTCAGCCTGCAGTCTTTCTACGAAGGGAGTATAGTTGCAGAAAACGACTGCAGCTCATTTTTTACGTAAACCGCCCCGAAACAGATTACACGACAATTAGTTGATAAATAATTCCAAGGAAGTTACGTCTGCCGGTTCATTCAATATAGTAAGTGGGTGGATAACTAGTTATTCAGCAATACAGTTTCGCCAGTTTTCAACCTTCAAAGGGCTATAACTTTTCTATTCCTTTCGGTGTGGCAATTAAAAAGGTGAAAAGCATAATTTAAAGCCCACATCTATGACGCAGGATATAAATAAAACTGAGCATATAACAACTCACTAGGGATAAACTTGCGGTGTATCAATGCACCTCGCGGCTTTTAAATGACGCCAACACATTTTGGTGCTCGCTTCTTCGGGGCTTGTAATAATGTTTTGTGCGCATGGACTACCAGATAAAAAATAAATTCTTTACGATGAGCATCACACGAGGTTGACGGGCTGATCGAGCGCTCACGCCTCCAAATGCGGGAAACCGGAGATCGTAAATCTCGAGTGCTTTGCGTTTATGTTTCGTACCAATCTCATTACTTAATTCTGATGCACAACGCATTCGAGATGAAGGCACCAGTAGTGGTTCCCCGGATGGCCCTATCCACCACTTTTTGCTGGTCTTGAGTGCGTGAGCTGGTCAGCTGGTCCTCCCACTGCTCCAGTGTTGGGTTTGGTTGGGGCGTTAATGATGGTGATTGTCGGAACTCCCAGGCCATATGGTAGAGGGTGTAGGGTGTGGGGAAGTGTTGACAAGTCAGAGTGTATGTTGTTGGGTAGATGGCATGGAGTAGTGTTCCCTGGGGGTACGTGTTAGTTTACAGCTGTCTGAGGGTAATGGCGTCCTCTCTGGTCATGTTGGGGTGTGGTGGGGGGTAAATGCGGCGCAGCAGTCAATAATGTGCGAGGAAATCTGTGTATCTTCTTGGAATGTCATCGCTGGAGGTCATGAATCTGTCTGCCAACGAGGGGAAGGCCTGGAAGGTATGCTCGCGGGCAGCGGCGCGTGTCCCTTCATTCCCCTCGAGGGATGCGTGGCCTGGGGTCCAGACTATGCGGAGTTCGGGTGGGCTTTGTTGATTGTTCAGGATGCGGATGGCTTGACAAGAAACGCGACCTGGTTGGTAATTGCGGCAGGCGGTTTTGGAGTCTGTGATGACCGTGAGGTAGTCTGAGCCCGTCGTAGCAGCGAAGGCGATGGTAATTTCCTCTGCAGACTCTGTGTGAGGGACTGGGATTGTGGCCGACGTGAGTTCTGTGCCATGGTTGTTGACAACGCTGATGGCATGCGCAGACTTTCGAGGGTACCTTGCAGCATCTGTATAGCGGACCGCTGGTTTGTTGTCTCCGTAGGATTTTCTGAGTGTGATGACCCTGGCCTTTCTTTCTTCGGTATGCATTGAATACGGGATGCATATTTCTGGGGATTGGAGCAACGGTAATAAGTTAGCGTAGAACCAGGGGGATACGCTGTTCACTATATGCTGTCTCCTGTGCATCGTAACCAAGCCGACGTAGGGTATGACGACCCGTTTTGGTGAGTTTAAGTCTGTCGAGTTGGCTGATTTTGTGAGATTCAGCGAGTTCCTCCCAGGTGTTGTGGAGAACACGTTTCATTAGCTTGTCGGTAGAAGTTGTCGGAGGTAGACCAAATGCAAGCTTGTAGGCCTTCCGGATAAGGACATTCAGTTTGTCGCGCTCGCTATTCTTGAGACTGAGGTATGGAGTGCCGTAAGTAAACCTACTGATGATTAGGGCTTGGGTCAAGCGTATTATGTGGTGCGCTTTGAGACCATGACGTCTGTTGCTTACGCGGCGAATGTGATAGGTGACTTGAATTACTTTTTCTTGAACGTTTTGGATGGTTGTGAGGCCTGCTCCGTCTCTCTGTAATTTTAAGCCGAGAATTCGTAGGGTATTAACCAGAGGTATGGGGTTACCATTGACTGAGAGTTCAAGGTCGGGTATGGGGGCGGGTGGGCGACCTCTGCTGCGTTTTTTGAGCAGTAAAAGTTTCGATTGGTCAGCGGCACAGGAAAGCCCGCGAACCCGGAGGTATTCTTTCGTAATGTTTATTGCTGTTTGGAGTTCGTCTTGTTGTCCTCCTACTGAGCATGTACGCGTCCAGATAGTGATGTCGTCTGCGTACAGCGCATGACTGATGCCTGGTATCTTGTTCAGGAGTGGCGATAGCCCTCGCATTGCCACGTTAAAAAGCAGTGGAGAAATGACAGAACCTTGGGGGGTGCCTTTTGGTGGTGTTTTAGAGTTGCCGTGCGGAGTTGTCCCACTGCAATTGTGGCCGTGCGGTCGGTGAGAAAGTCGCGCACATAACGGTAGACTTTCTCTCCGCAGTGGGTAGATTGCAGGCCTTCGAGTATAGCTTGATGGGTGACATTGTCAAACGCGCTTTTGACGTCAAGTGCGAGAATGGCGCTGTTGTATATGTTTGGCTTTCGCCCAGGACTTTCAACACAGGACATCCATTTTCAAATTAAAGAAGAATTATTGGATAACCTCAGCAGCCAACTGAAGGGGCAATTTTATATTTTTCGAATCTACGCTCCCCCTGCCTTTGGGTATCGCGATCGTGGAAAAGGGGGTGCTTATTGAGTAATTACGGTAATTATCAACACAAAGAGCCATCGTAGGTAAATATTAGACAGGTCGACAAAATCAATAATAGTTAGAATGATTGTAAGCACAAAGAACTTTTCAAAAAATCCCACCATCTCCACAAAGTGAGTGATGATGAGTGGGGCGAAGCTCCAAAGATTATCGGTAAAACCGTGAAACAATCGCCCACACATCAATAAAGACTCGACACGTTGTTATGGTGGGATTTTATATACACTTATAGACACGTTGTTTATTGTTTACATAACGATTTAATGATGTACACTTATATACACACAAGATGTAATCATGTACATATCGATGAAATTATATACGAGGACTACATTGCTGATTACAAAGCTGTGGTACGCGTTTTCCTTTGAAGATTACAATTGCGCGCGCCCTAGTATGCAGCGGAGCAACGGAGACGGAGGAGCACAGGTGTGTGTCGCAACGCCTTCTAGAGTTCCTGTATATCAAGGGGAGCTATATAGAGGAACTCTACCGCCTTCAGCGGCGGCGCACCATCTAGCGGGCGACCTATGAACTATTGCACAGCTGCTCCTGTAGCGGTCGCTTCGAGATCTAGTGGACATGGCGCGCCCATGGGCTTGCCCCGAGCAAGAGGAGCTTCGCGCCTAAAAGCTTTTGACGCACGAAGACACTCTGTGGGATCTGAACTTCGCCCCTAAAAGATTTTCACGCACGTAAACACTCTGTGGCTTCGCTGCCCATTACCATCACACACAACTCTAGTTTAGAAGACTACCCAGAGAAACGGCGTTACTGATAAAAACAAGGCCAAAACGGCCGACAGAACTACCGTATATACAAAAAACATTTCTAAAAATCGCCTTATTCATGTCAACGTGTCTAGGCAAGGAACTAGGTATTTCCATATTATTTAAAACAGCAAATACACCAACAAGCATATCAATGTCCTTTTAATTTCGAATGCGGTTACGCTTACTTGTTAGAAAAAATATTGCAAGAAAGACTGAAAAATTCTTCACTTTTCAAGGAATACGGCTCCGAAAGTAGCGTTTGTTGCGCGGACGTGGGTACGCAAAGCCATGTCACCGCCTTCTTCATCTCGTGTCTAGTGTTTGCTGTGGTGTTTCTTGAGCAGTCGGCAGCTCGCTTTTTATGTATTCACGACGTGGGACCGTTCGTCCAACAGATGTTACGTAGGCTTCTCTTAGGAAAAGGAACAGTAAGAGTTGCTGTGCAGCCTGTGCTCTTTCTTCCGTTACAGAGAGGCTGAATGGGACTCGGATAGAGGAGTTTATCGAGGTGTGTCATTAGGCCCAAACCCGTCCGAGGAAAACCAACTTTCCCACGATTGCCAGTAGATCTCAATCTATTGTAGGTCATCTCGGAAGAAATGAAACTCAATTTTGCAACTACAACCAGAAGCCGAGTTTCATTTACTTGTCATAAGTACCATGAAGGTGTAAAGGATTAGAAAATTACCGCGGCTGTAAATATAATACATGCGTAAACGGGAGGATTATAATTACAAGTAACTTTTATAACATGTTTTATCAGCATGATCCCGAAGCAAATCATGAGACTTTTCACTGCTAAAATGACGACCCCGCCGAGATAACTTTATTGCAGCAAATATTGGGGATAATACGAGCTCTCGTACCAATATTTCAGATAACATCTAGCCGGCTTTTTCAGTCATTCCAGCAACATCATGACGGCGCCGTGAGAAAGGCGGCCAACGCTTGTTTGCAATGATAAAAGTCAGGCCTTTCAAGTTTTATTAGCTCCCTAACCAAAACCTCTGCCGATTAAAAAAAAAATCAAGACTGCCGGGCTCTGTTTCTTGCACTAGTTAGGACTGCGCCCTAGAGAACCCCATTTTGTGTCTTGCACTCGTTTGATTTCGCTACCCACCACATTCTGAGCGTTGATTGGGTGCGAGGGCTGAGGTCCTGCAAGCAATGCCAGGTCTGCCCCTCGGTTAGGTATCCGAGTTTCACTCCGCTTAATTCAAGGCGAGGCCAGTATTTCTACACCAGCGGCTAAAACGTTTTCGCTTGTAGACTAGCCGTGATGAGTCCTCGAGACCGGAACTTTAGGCACGAAAACTACAGGTTTTAGGCGCCTATAATAGGCATTGAGAAGTGTCATTTAGGCATATATAGGCACCAAATACTCCCTTTTATATATAGGCCAAATTTCTTTTGCTTTAGAAGTATATTTTAGCACTAATTTTTTGCTTGCAGTGAAACCGTGGACACATAATTTGCTGCGGGAAAGTAATCTAATTTTCTTCTCTAATTTTCTTTTCTAATCTAAAATACGCAGCAGAAGAGCTATTATTTTAAAATTTACGTGACATACACGGTGATTCAACAAGAACAGAAAAGATCGAAAGCCTTGAAAAACCACAGAAATCTCAATGACTTGCTTCTTGAGGTTGTACCCACTTTCAGTCGGTAATTGTGTGGGAAAAACGTCCACTGAATTTGGGGGAACGTTCTTGTACTTCGGGACTTTCCATGATTTAATTCCATCTGGAATATAACACTTTTTGCTACTCAGAACATTCGGCAGTTATTTCAGAACCTGGAATCCAGCAATTTTATGTCAGGCAGAATTAATCAACCGGTCCTTCGGGGATGCTGGCGGATCTGTCCTGCACCTCCCCGATTAACTTGTCATTCTTAGACAGAGTGGCGCCAAATCTCCCAGCTGCTGAAAATCTTTCTGGTAAGAATTCGAAATAAGCACACGAATGCGCTGTGTCACGTTGAAGTGTAACGTGGGGCAAATACTTTGGGCTGCGACGCATTTGTCCATTGAAAAGCTGTTGATAAAACCGGAGTGTTTATGGTATAGTTTTCCGCCCTTAGCCGAGTTGTTAAGGGGGAACGACGGGCTCCGGTAGAAGACGCGCAATCGGTAACTGACGCCTGGCGACACAACTTGGCTTCGAATAAAGATCTTTACTGCAGGTATTGATTCGTTGACGGAGCAGGACGAGCTCCTCAGCTCTTCGCAGCACAGATGAATCCCATGGACAGTACACGGAAGTGCAATAATTCTGTAGAAATTACTGAGCTATTCTGTTCTACAGAAGCGGATGACTTGTGAAGCTGCAGGAATAGCACCATTCACTCACAAAGCGCTATATACCAATTATCGACATCACACAGCACGCACGATTCTTTGGAACTAATTCCCTTAATGCGAGGTTCCCAATGCCCTTAAAGGTCACCCGGCCGTGGCAGATGATGGGTGTCACGACTACACTACTTGTAAAGTGCTGAGATCCCCGTTTCTAAGCTCCGTTTCTTGTTCCGTCTTCGCGCTACGCGTACTGCATCGTGCCAGCCGCCGGTTTTCCCGTGATCGGCGGCTGACAGTGCCCGTGTTCGTGGCATCACCTTAAAACTTTGGTGTCTCAGATCTTCCCGTGGTATCCCCCAGAAGGCGTCTTGGAGCTTGAGCGGCATGTACGCGGCTGTGCCGCGTTCGTTTTTTGTTTGCTGTCTTTTTATTCCGTTAGCAATAGATAGGGCACGTCGGCAGAAGTTTGATTGATTGATTGATTGATTGATTGATTGATTGATTGATTGATTGATTGATTGATTGATTGATTGATTGATTGATTGATTGATTGATTGATTGATTGATTGTAGGGTTTAACGCCCCGACGCAACGCAGGCGATGAGGCGCGCCGTAGTGGAGGTCTCCGGATTAATTTTGACCACCTGGGGATCTTTATCGTGCGCCGAAATCTCGTACACACGGGCGTTTTTTGCTTTTCGCCTCCATCAGAAAAGCGACCGCCGCGGCCGGGAATCGAACCCCCGACCTCGTGCTCAGCAGCGCAACGCCTTAGCCACTGAGTCGGCAGAAGTTTTCCCTGTTGGTCCGTGGGCACAGCACGTCATAAGGACATCGAACAAAAGAGTTTGCGCGGAACATGGCGACGTCAGTGAGCTTGGCTGCGGTGTCGCTGGGAACGGGTTTCTGGCGGCTCGGCCGAGGTTGCGGGTTCGAGGTGCTGGCAGCTTGGGCACGGTGTGGGCTTCTCGCCGTGTTTGGCACGACACGCAGATTTTTCTCGTAAGCGGCGTGGCATGCTCAAGCAAGAACAGTGCCTGCAGAACATCAATTCAAAAATCTAAGGAAGGCATATATAACACAAAAAAGGCATTTTTAGGCAACAAAAAATCCCATATATTCAAAATAGGCCCGAAGAAGCTCATATAGTCAAAATAGGCACTATAGGCACAATTACTATTGCTGAAATGCTCCCCTTCCCTTAGTTCGTGCTTATAAGTTAAATAGGCTTGATACGGACAAGAGGAAAAACAGACATTTTGCCTGAAGTTCCGGTCTCTAGTGATGACTGTCACTTATGAAGTGTTATAATGGTTCTTATGGCGGTATACATTCTTAGCGTCTGGTTGTTATTTAACAAAGCACGACCGAGTCTAACTTGTTTTCTAGTACCCGCCGTGGTGGCTGAGTGGCGAAGGCGTTGTTGTGCTGAGCACGAGGATGCAGGTTCGATTCCCTGCCGCGCGGCCACTTTTCTGATGGAGGCGAAAATCAAAAACGCGCGTGTCCACCAAATTTCGGTGCACAATAAAGATTCCCAACTGGTCTAATTTTTTCCGGAGCCCTCCACTACGGAGCGCCTCATCGCCTACGTTGCGTCGGCGCGTTAAACCCTACAATAGAAGAATTGATCAACTTCTATAGGCCTTATGCCAAATCTGCTGCCCTCTCGCGGCCACCGCGAGCGCGACCGCCATGTTTAAGGGCTCAACTGGAAAGCGGGGCATCGAACTGCAGCGCGTTCCCGGCGATCTATCGTTTCCTGTCGTCCAGGATGCCTACATACTGTTGTGTGCCATGTTGCACACAAAGTGGGAACAAGGATGCTCAAGGGGCAAAGGTAAGAATGCTATAGAAGTCAAATTATTAATGTTTATTGCGTGCCGCGCGCGCGTGTGTGCGTGCCGCGCGTGCGTGTCGCGCGCGCAGCGAATCGTATACCCGTGTAAAATTCGTTCATGTAACAAAGACAACAACAAATTATGTCCGTGTGATATGAAAAGGGTTACCAAAGAACTGCCTGCTTGTCTCAATATGCCAGAATTACCTCGCGCTAACGCAGCGGCGATTGCGGACTAAACTACTTCGGTGATCGGCGCGAACGCGACCTCGCGCTAACGCAGCGGCGATTGCGGACTACTACTTCGTTGATCGGCGCGAACGCGATAGAAGCTATAAAAAGAATTACAGCGAATGCTGAATGGAACGGCCAGCGCTCGTGCGTGTAATACTGATAAATCAGCGTTCGTGCGTGCTGGTCCGGTGTTTGAAATTATTTGATCCCTTGGAAGGCAGGAGTGTCAACTGGCTTGATCATAGAGGGTGCAACCGCTGTGTTTACATGCTTTGCGAGTTCAAGGCGAACGTCGCTGCTACAGTTCATGTCCGGACGTACTTTATGTACTGTTTGAAAGATTCCGTTTTTTACATTCTCACAACGAAGAGAAGTTTGCACGCGATGTAAGCATTCTGCATTCACACCAAATGCAGGGCAAAATGAGTTCGAGTGGTCGCGTGAACAAACTCCGTGCCGAACACGAACCATCGCTTGATCCGCGATTTTTCTTGCCATGAATGACGATTATCTGGCCAAAAGCACACGCAAAAAAAAACGCTGCGCAAAAAAAGATACATGGAAAAAGACGCAGTTTAGGTACATTTATTGTATGCCTTAGTTCTGCAATTAGCGCAATAAATGATTATTGAGCATTTTCAGTGCATAATTGAGGAGGTAAAACGAAGGGGAGGAGGGGGTAGCTGTTTCGTAGACATTGTTCTCTGGGGTGTACCACCGTTGTACCCTCTCATTTTATCAAGTATTTCTTTGCTACCTTCCATAGGTAAACCTATCGTATCGTACTTGCGATTACAAGCTAGCACGCACTTTCAGTACGGAAAACAAGCTAAAGAGGTTGTTTTTTCCCTCCATGGCAATCATCACATCATCTCATTTTTGCAGGTGTCATTCCACTGCATTCCTGATGGTGCAGAAGCTCCGGTAGCAGGCACAACGCACAGCAACAGCAGGACCAGCGACACTGAAACCAAACAACAGACCCGTGAAATTCAATACAGGCACAGAAACATTACCTGTTCAAGAACTAGACTAGTGCTTACAAATAAGAGAGGGGGAGAAAGCCATCATTTAGACCTAAATTTGAATACGGTGTGACGTGGCCTTTAATGCATACTCTTGGGAATAAACAGGACGGCTGGTAGTTGAAGCATTTATGACGATTATAAAAATAATTCAAGATGATTTACGTAGTGTGCAACTAGAGCACCATGGTCTTTGACCATGTTAGAGACTACAGTACCTGCCCTGCATAACAAGACAGTTCTTAAACACTCCATAAGTAGTATACACGTTAACAAGTGTGGGTAAAATAAATTAACAGAGTATTCACACAGACAAAATAAATGAAACGAGTGCCACAAGCAAAGGTGACGAACATATGACAGCCTTTTTAATGACCCTCGCACAAACAATGCGCTTGCGCATGATGCGTTCAGGTGTGCTTTCACGCCATAGAAACGGCAACCCGCAGTCCATAGCGTTAATCCTATAAAAATTAATCACCAACTGTGTTCGATCGTTTGTTTCATTATCGTGGCAAGAATTCCTTAGTATTTATTTTTCATTGAAAACGCTTCCATCAATCGAAAAGTTACTCTGCACCGGGCTGCAGCATTGCAGTGCTATTTGATTTCTTAAAAACGGGATTTTTTTTTGCGAGCGACCCAGGATTGCTGTTACAAAAACAAGCGCAAAGTTGAATCGCGGAAGAGCGAGATTCGTCAATGTTTTTTCGCTTTCATAAGGACGATTTACCGCACTGTTTGTTGCAAAACACGATACCCCAGCACTACGTGAACAAACAAGAGCCGTGAGCCAAATATTTATTGCATAAAATAAACGCACAAGAAGTGAAACGGAACACGCGGCTGCCCGAGCGACTGATTTTTGAAAACTTCGATTTGCGTGCGGCACCATTGATGGCTCGGTAGGCTTTAGAATCTAATTCATTCTAGGCACCATTAAAGAACTTCTGCGCAAACTCAAAAGTACATACAAATAACAGCAAACCAAGAGTACTAACCCGGCGCACCGTTTAGTCTTCATCGTCGGCAGGCAAACGTACGATTCGGTGGCGAACATGTAACTGCGCTCCTGGTGCCGTTGCGATTGCGTTTTGGACGCGTAATATGTCTCCGCGATGCCGGACGGGAACCAGGGCAACGCAGACAAGTCCACACACCATTCATCAGTCATTACGTGCGACAACACAGCATGAGACGTGCAGCGAGTCACCAAGAAGCGATAACACGCACGCGCAGCACCTTGTAGCACACGTATTCCCGACCGGCGCTATCCTTAAACGTCGAAGCGAGGGTTCGATTCGGCTGCGACAGAGGGCAGCACTTTTGCATAAGGCCTATTCGGAAATAAAAGAACGCTGGCGCTTTAGGTAATCCGCCTCACAGAAGCATGAGGCGCCCTCTGCGCTTCATGGCGTGGACACGATGTGGTCACGCTAGAAATTAAATTTCAACGAAGGGAATAGATGCGCCGCCAGTTTTCTGGCCTAGCGGAAACTGGTCTAAGAGAGAAGCCAAAAATTAGGTAAAATAAAGGTAGTGCAGATAAGAGAAAAGTAGATAAAGCTAAATATGATATTAAGATAAAGATAAACATTGAGCCGAAAAAATGACGTAAAATACAGGTAGATTGGGTATTCTAAGTTCAGAGAGCCGCAATTGACTGCTGTTGCTCTGGTCCTAGGTATCACGCATTCGTGAGTCCGAGCTTGAGCGGGACAGCCCACACTCCCACTGCTCCGGGGTGGGGGAAGAAAGGCAGTTTGGTGATCCGAGCGTACGCATTCGAATTGGTACAGCGTATTGGTAGTATAGCAGCTTGGGAAGTCGTAAGGGCATGGGTGCATATGTGATGAAGTATAAGGTGTTGCAATATGTTTGCGTCTGGAGTATACGTCATAGTCGGGCGTCGCAAGTGCTGAGAAAGGAGTGAGGAGTGGGCAATGGCGGGGCTTCTGGTGATGTGGAGGCTGAAGGGGGGTGGGGCAACTCGCCGACACCCGTTGGGAATGCCCGGCATGACCTGGGGTTCACAAGATTTGTATCTGGGACCGAGTCTTCATGGAAAGATGTGATATTCTTACTGTTACAAAGTTCCGGCAAGCATGCTGCGAGTCTGTAGGTATGGTTATACGTATTGCTTTGGGGAGGGTGGTGGCGGCGAGATCTATATGACTGTGTTTTAGGCGGTAGTGGTGTTTGTATCGGCGGTGGAGGCGGATTCGAGGATGTTGCTTTGGGAATTGCGGGAAACCATTGCGTGGCCGCGCCAGCTGGTTTAGGAGACGAACGCGTGCTTGTGTTGGACCGACGTGTAAGTAGGGCGCATATTGCATGGGATAGAACAGGCCTTAATGTGGGTGTTGACACGGGGGGACATGCACACTCATGCGTCCAATGAAGTAAGAACTAAATCACAGAGGTTTGTCGAAAGACAGCGGACCCTGGCGGGATGTCTCCCTCGACCCCAACGGACGACTTGCTGACCGACTTCCTGTGCTTCTAGGAGTTGAGACAGCGAATTGCGGAGGCCGAGTCGGAGTAGGTGCGTAGTAGGGGGTAATGCCGAGAGCACCAGAGAAATTATTGATGAAAGTGAGAGATAAACAATTGAAGGCGGCTCACGTTAATTAGTAAGACATGAAGGTATCGAAGCTGTGCGCAATAGTTGCGTCTTCTCTCCTTTTAGCATCACGGCGTTGATTAAGCCTCGCCGCTGTGCGAGGGCCTACAGCGTGATGTTCGTCTTCCTCCATCCCACACGGCTTGCGGCGCACGTGGACTCGTGGCCTTCATTAGTGACGCGCGCTTATCGCCGCAGCGGAGCCTCCTCGCCTTCCTTACTTATCTCTCTGCTGCCGCCTATCTCTCCCCGTTATTGGGCCGCTACTTCGTGCTAGGTGCTTGCGTTTGGGTATGTGGTTTGCCCTGTAGCGCTTAAGGGCAAAACTGGCCACACCGCGAATACTGCCCAAGGATAGCCTAGTGTAGGTTGGCGCTACAAAATACGCCCACCTTCGCAGTTGATATACTAAGCCTGAGGAAACAGCGCAGCTGTTGGTCGTCACTATTTTGAAGTGGAATTTCTTAGGTCAGCCCCCTTCTTGCGGCTAAGCCCCTTGGGGGCGGGCGCTTCTCGCATAGTGATGTAATGTGCGCAGAAGCGTGGTTCTTCGGGGCCCGGCATTTTCATGGTTTAATGTTTTGTGCAATCAAATAAAACTTTTCGACTCAACGTATGTCGATGGTAAACATAGAAAGCAATCATGTTCCATTCTGTCGCCGTCACCGCGCAAGATGATGATACTCAAGTTTAATAAAAGTAAGCTAATAAAATCTATAACAGGTACAACACAAAACATACATGTATTCGTCATCTTTCTCTGTGTCTCCAGCTGCGACGAAAAAAAGGCGCCAAGTATCACTCCTAGCGCTAACGTTTTACCCAAGTCAACATTACCAGACCTAAATTTCCATCAGTAGTTGACAATGTGCTAATTACCGTCTTTTAATGAGGTAGTCGGCTAAAAAAATGACCATGATCACCCTACAGTGTGCGGTGTAGTGCACAATCTCTCTATTGGCGGTGAGCGCGAACACAGGCGGCGCTGCGAAATGCGCCCCGGTGACGTCAGCTTAGGGATTCTCGCATTTGTCGTCTGCTTCACTCAGGATCGCTCTCCCTGCTGTTTCTTTGCACTCAGTCAACGTCTGATGCTTGATCGCACGAGAATTGGCGTGTGGGTCACTTATTATCATAATAATAGGCTTAAAATCGCATACTCTAGCAAATGGTGTCAATTAAAGTACAGTTTTGGATACCGCTGCGGGAGAAACATTGCCAGCGCCACCCCATTCCTTGCGAAGCCGGTCCTGTGCGGAGCGCGAAGAGTCGGAGCTAGGCGTCAGCTTCTCCTGTAAACATTCGAACAAAACGAACAGTCAGCTGCTAATAACCGACAACAGCGAAAATGGAAGAGCAAAACAAATTCTAGGCCTTCAGGGCTGTCGGCTTTGGCAGAAGGCATCACGATTCCCGGTAGTCATATGTAAGGAAAAACAGTTTTTGCAACCTTGCCGAACGCTCGAACGCGTTTTGTCACATCACTTTACGTTGTCAAGGCATGAAAGTTTGCCGACATGCACTACAGACTGCAAAAACTGTAGGTTGAGTTCCAAATAACCCAGTGTGTATATACGCGCGTGCTGATTCTATACCAGGCATCTAACCAGTATAGAGGTTTATTCAGCAAAACGAGTCACGTCTTCGTTAAATTTATAGTAACACATATATGTTTGTTAAGACCTGGAGGGATATTTCGGAACATTTTGCACAGCCATATCTTCCCGATATTCGGATATGCGTTATAGGAAAACTGCTCTTAAGAGGAGGCGGAGGAGTAAGGGCAGGAGGGGAAATCTTTGTTTAACAATTAAATCGATCTGTTTAGTGGGCCGGGTCCTCAGTCCAGGACAAGAGAGTAAAAGAAATTTTCTTTAAATCATAGAACGCCATCCCGAGTAGAATATGATTTGTTGTTCGCGCCTGGAAGGGTTGAAAAGCAATAAAGAGCTGCTTGGAATTCTTCTTCGGTTCCGAGTCTTGTAATATATGCAAGTATACTATTTATTACGTTAGTTAGCGAGAATATCGTGCCTTCAACACCGTAATCATGTCATCATTGTTCGAGTTGAGAGTCAGTTCGTTATGATAACGATGTAATTACGATACAAATTCGGAGCACAAAAGCCGCCTTCGAGTACTGTGGACCACGTTGTGTAGTGCGCGATCGTGGTGGCGTAGCTCAAACCTTATAATTGTGTTTGCATCTGAATAAACAAAGCACGCTGCGGATATGCACCTTCTTGCACGCAGCCGTAATGAAAGCCAATTTGTGAAGAAGGGAATGTATGCCATACAAAATGAAGGAAATATCCGCACGACCTTTGTGACGCTCCCAAACATCCCGAAACCTCCTAATAAGAAGTTGGTGACGGCGCAGAAAAATTAATGCGTTGGGCAGAAAAAAAAAGCAAGAAACATTAATCCGATACAAGACAACAACGAAATAAACAGAAGAAAGCCGCTTTTGTTTCCTGCTATGCGATGAGCGCGTAGAGGCCCTGCTTGATAGGTAGTATTAGACTGTTGAGTCTTCATAGGAGCATCTCAAAAATACTGCAGAGAAGTCTACGCATTTTGAATACTTATCGAGAAGCTCTGATCGCTGATCCTCGCGAATAAGCAAGAAAGGACGAGTTACACACGATCTTCTGACCGACACTCTGAAGAAAGTTGTTCTCCATCTCTTCGTGTGTTGCAAACTTGTGGAGGATACAATTTCAAATTATTCAGATGCGTCAGAAGCTGGCACAATAACTGAGTCGCTAAAAATCACCTTTTTAACGCACTACAGCAACGAAGCGGGCGATTTCTAGCCCAGGCACTGTTTCCCCTAATAAGCGGAGTGTAGCAGACGACAGCGGCGCGAATCCCTAAGCTGACGTCAGAGCCAGGGGGCGCCACTCAAAGATCTTACAGCCAATAACAGCACCCGCTGGGTGCTGTTATAGAGAATAATTTTGTGGCTATAATACTTGAGATTATTTTAAAATGTACGTCCAACACTTGTAAGAATAGCTCCCTAAATTGGTGGCCATTTTTCTGGTGGAGGGAGAAAGGGAAAATGCCCATGTGTGGAGATTTCACTGCACAATAAATATCCCAAAGTTGCCAAAGCTAATCCAGAGCCCTCCTCTGCGGTGCACTTCATATCCCATGTGCAGCTTTGTGTATTAACAGCCAGAAATTTATGATCAATTTAAATTGATTTTGATGTTTCTAAATGCAACTATTCTCAGTTTAAGCTGCCTTATTTAGTAAAATATTTTCTAACAATTGCATACCTACCAAAGGTTTACAGAAAAGCTTTCATTGGTTATGCACCTTTTCATCAAAACAAAAATGTCATTAAAAAAAGCAGAAAAACCTAAATATAGAAAGTAGCAACACTAAAGCTGCTGATAAAAAAGATGCTGAATGTTTTATCGCTAATAATTTGCTGGTTTTACTTCTAGTCAACTCTAAAAAGGGCTATAGACGGGTTTGCGCTTCCCATGAAGCACCTCGTAATACTAGACGAAACTAATGGGCACTGACGGTTGGCTTTTCATTTTCAACATTGAAAAATGACCCCATATCCACCAGCAGGAATAATGCAAGGCACCATGCACAAACTAGACTCATGATAAAATACTGCTATAGCAACAATGTCATCATATTTCAACCATGGGCTTCACCATGGAACACATATGGAGCTCATATGCATTGTTTTGTGATGTTTACAGTTCTTGGTATTGCTATGTGGGGTCATTTTTCATGAAGCAAAAAGAATAATGCAAAATAAAATAAGTGGCAGTGGGGATCCAACTTGTATGGTAGAATAAAGCCACAGTAGGGAGGGAAGTATACATATTGCATTTGGTCTACCCTAATATTGAGCTTTTCTGCTCACCTCAAGAATAAGGCACAAAACATTGCGGGCAGCTACCGTGATTGAAAGTTTGATGCAATGCTGAGAATCCAGGGGTTTTAAGGTTCAAAGAACTTTTGTGCAGTTGATGTGCTGCACGCCTACTTGCTTTCACTGCATAACACGTTTATGTTCTGCAGTGAATCTCGAAGGATGGGCGCTGCAGTTCATCAAAATGAACATATAATTGAATTTTTAACAACGTTTTGAATAATCAACAACCTCTAATGAAACAAAACATCTGTTCTGAGATGTGGCCCTAATATTAGAGTTTATAAATGGATGCTTTAAAAATCGGTGGGACAAAAATTCAAGTATATTATCAGCTGTCGTTGAGCAACAATGGAATGTCTCATAGAACGGAGCTTGGAAAGCACGAATGTTTCATACCGTAATTGTGTGTCATACTGTGCCATATGTGGCTGCACACCTAGCGCCATTTGTGAACCGAGGATGACGCACCCTTTTTGTACCCTTTTAGGAGGGTGCTTTTCCAGGAAAAGCTCCTACAGATTGGGGCGCTAAGTAAGCACCCTATAATATTTTAGGCAGACAAAGGTGTTATAAGGCACCCGTCGTCTGGGTGCATCACAAAGGGTGCTCCTGCGGCGACAGAATCCAAGCACCCTAAACGGTGTAAAATATTCTGTTATGAGGGTGCTCCTGCGGCGACAAGCTGAACGCACCCTTTTGGGAGTAAAAATGTTTAGTGTGTGGTTACGTCGGGCTCCGCAAGATGGCGGTACTTGTCCGTGCTAAGCGCAGGTTATGGTTAAAAATGTAAGAAACAGCGCTAAAGGACAGGACGTAGATTAGACGACAAACACGCGGCGCTGACTAACAACCAGGTTTTATTGCTTGCAGGCGGCTTATATACACATCTACACAGCAATGGAAAGGGAAAAAGGAAAATACAGATAGCAAGGGAGGAGGAAAATACACAAGTTATTGTCACATGGTCATCGATAAGTAAGGCCCAGTTATACATTTGAAAGATACGCGATTTCATTTTCATACATTTAAACATTTTTAAACATGCACCATTTACATTTTTAAACATGCACCATTACATTTTTAAACATGCACCAACCAGCCCACTTGCTCCCCGTTCTAAGATGCAGGATATGGGTTGGACATTCCAAGCTCTAGCCCGCCGATACGCAAAGTAATGCCTCTAGTCCAATGCGAGTGCTTTTAATAACAACTTTGATGACACCACTGCTGAGAATCGGTTGAAACAAAGCAGGCGGCGCACTTCGGTGTTATATTTTTCTTCGGCGTGCGGCCGCAGTGGCACGAGCCGCGCCATGTCCGTGGCGTGATCAGCCATGTTCGTGGCAATTTCAGTGTTGCAAAACGAAGAAATTGACAGCTGAACTTTTCAATGAATACCGGCTGTACGATGGGTCAAAATAAATGTTCTTTATAGTTCAGACTGCTGTGTCCACCTGACTGCATTCGGAGGGAAGGAAGTTCATAATTGCTTGTATTTGATATTTGGTGTGTGCCTGGCTGTAAAGTTTAAAGTGAAGTTGCCAAAATGTTCATTAATAGAGACCTCAATCATAGTTTATGTTTGTGAATTAGTTTTAGTCTCAGGATTCATGCACAGAATTTTGCATATGTTCTTGTTTCTTTTTTTATGTTGCTACATTTACTGTCGATTGTAAAAGTTTGTTCGGAAAACATGATTTCTTTCGGCTTGACCCTCAAGATTTTTGACACAAATGAAATTGTGCAATTTATGGTCAATTGAACTTATAAATGTGGTTATCTGCCTTTTAAAAAGTTGTGACGACAAATACCAATACAAGTTTACTACGGGTGCACATCACATGGGATATTGTTTTTGGAAGCCACCACCAGAAAACATGATTGCAATTGTAGTGGGGGTCCAGTTCTGTCTAGTTGTATCCCTTGAATGCTAATGTGTAGCGAGCACACTGATAACTGTTTTCAGTGGTCCCTCTAGTGCACCAATGTTGTAATCGTCATGTGCAAGAAATTGTAAAGTTCTATTATTTCTTCTTTTTTCGTTCAGACTAGTACGTTTTTTCTTTCTTAGACGCCACGTTTGACGCCACGAGGGATCAATGTATGTATAACTTAAAATTGTGCCATTAGTCATAAATTGTTGCATTTCATTTACTTACAGAGCCTCCAGACATACACCTGTCACCATGAATTGCATTAGGACACCATGGTTCGTAAGCCTCCAAGGCCCTGGTGATGACACGCGCAGCACCATGGTATTGCGCATGCCATCACCTTAAAAAAACAGTGTGAGGATGCTCAACACCCTTTTTAAGGGTGTTGAGCATCCTCAACACCCTTTGTTAAAGGTGTTGTTGAGCTGAACACCTTTTTTTGTTCTTACACCCTTTTTTCGTCCCTACACCCTTTTTTGCGAGAACACCTTTTAAGGGTGTTAGCCATAGGACAAGGTTTTTACACCCTTTTCGGCCAAAAAGGGTGTAAAAAAGTTGAAGTGAGGTACGGCTGCGTGCAACAAGGTGCATATCCGCAGCGTGCTTTGTTTATTCACATGCAAATACAATTGAAGGTTTGTGCTCCGCCACCGCGATCGCGCCTATGACAACGCTGTCCACAGTACTCGAAGGCGGCTTTTGTGCCCCGAATTTCTATCGTAACCATTATTATCATAACGAACTGACTCTCAACCCGAACAATGATGGCATGATTACGGTGTTGAAGGCATCATATACTGGCTAACTAATGCAATAAATAGTATACCTGCATATATTACAAGAATCGAAACCGATTAATATCTCCAAGCAGATCTTTATTGCTTTCCAACCCTTCCAGGCGCAAAGAACAAATCCTATTCTACTCGGGATGGCGTTCTATGAATTGAAGAAAAATATTTTTAATCTGTTGTCCTGGACTGAGCACCCGGCTCACTAACCAGCTCAGTTTCATTGTTAAATCAAGTTTTCTCCTCAACCTCCTACTCCTCCTCCTCTTGAGTGCAGTTTTCCTATAACGCATATCCGAATATCGGGAAGAATTGGCTGTGGAAAATGTACCCAAATATCACTCCAGGGCTGAACAAACGGAGTGCTATTTTATCTTTAATGTAGACGTGACTCGTTTTGTTCAATTAACCTCCTATTGGTTAGAAGCCTGTTATAAAACCAGCACTCGCCTGTACACACAGTGGGTTATATGGACCTCAACCTCCAGTTTTTGCAGCCTATAGTACATGTCGGCAAACTTTCATGCCATGACAACGTAAAGTGATGTGATACAATACTTTCGAGCATTCGACAAGGTCGCAAAAACTGTTTTACCTTACATATGATAACCGCGAAACGTAATGCCTTGTGCCAACGCCGATATCCCTGAAGGCCTAAAATTTGTTTTGGTCTTCCACTTTCGCTGTTGGCGGTTACTAGTAGCTGGCTGTTTGCTTTGTTCGAAAGATTGCCTAATACAGAAGCTGACGCCTAATTCCGACTCGTTGCGCTTCGCACAGGGCCGGATTCGCAAGGAAGGGGGCGACGCCAGCAGTTCTTATTCCGTAGCGGTATCCAAAACTATACTTTAACTCACACCTTGAGCTATGCTGTATGCGATTTTAGGTCTGTTATAAAGATGAAAAGTTACGCACGAGCAAAATCTGGTGCGGACAACCATCAGACGTTGACCGAGCGCAAAGAAACAGCAGGGAGAGCGAGCCCGAGTGAAGCAGACGACAAATGCGAGATTCCCTAAGCTGACGCCACGGAGGCGCGCTTCGCAGCGCCGCCCGTGTTCGCGCTCACCGCCAAAGGGACTCGCGCCGCTGTCGTTTGCTACGCTCCGCTTGCGATTGGCAGCAGTGCCTGCGCTAGAAATCGCTAACTTTGATGCTTTATTGCATTAAAAAGCCTATTTAGTAGTTAGGTTATTTGTGCCAGCTTCTGACAGATCTGAATAATTTCAAGCTGTATCCCCCACAAGTTTGCAACACACAAAGAGAAAGAGAACAACTTTCTTCAGAGAATCGGTCAGAAGATCGTGTGTAACTCCTCCTTTCTAGCTTATTCATGAGGTTCAGCGCTGAGAACTTCTCGATAAGTATTCAAAATACGTAGGCTTCCTTCAGTATCTTTGAGATGCTCTTATGAAGGCTTAAGAATCTAATGCTACGTACCAAGCAGCGGGCCCCAACACGCGCATCGCACAGAAGGAAATAAAGCGGCTGTCTTCTATGTCTTTCGTTGTTGTCGCCTTGTATCAGATGAATATATATATTTTTTTTTGCTGTGCCCAACGCAATAATTTTTCTGCACCGTCACAAACATCTTATTAGTGGGTTTGGGGATGTTTGGGAGGCTCACAAGCTTCGTGTGGGTTTTCTTCAGGCTGTATGGCATACGTTCCCTTCTTCACAAATTGGCTTTCGTTATGGCTGCGTGCAAGAAGATGCATATCCGCAGCGTGCGTTGTTTATTCACGTGCAAATACAAGGAGAAGGTTCGTGCTACGCCACCGCGATCGCGCCCCAGACAATCTTGTCCAGAGTACTCAAAGGTGGCTTTTGTTATTCGAATTTCTCTTCTATCCATCGTTATCATAACGAACTGACTCTCAACCCGAACAATTATGACATGATTACGGCGTTGAAGGCATTATACACTCGCTAACGAAAGTAATAAATAGTATATGTGCTTTTGTTGCAAGCATAGAAATAATATACTGACTCTAGAGGGAAAGCGCGCCGCTGAGCCAATGCATTGGAAGCGTACGACACACAAAGGCAGACATGATACAACGATTTGAAGGTTGCCAGCTGAACTTTTGCTTACTAAAAACGGTGAAAGCGATGGGTTGTAATCTGGTAACGTTCGACTGTGTCGTTTCCGCGTCCGGCTAGCGAAGCATGCCGGGATTAATTGTAACATGGCGGACCGCAGGCCAGGCGGATTTTGTGCAGGCGGCGTCGACAGCATTGCGTGGTTTTATCTCCTGTGGGTAGGTAACCGACGTGTTCTCGGTTCAGCGTGTGACTTATATGTACTGAGACTATTTGAGCAAGATGTGGCAACGCTCACACAACACTTGCCGCAAGCTCGAATGCGACTGATCGCATGCGCGAGGACGCCAAAGAATCAGCTGATCCGTACTGGGGCAACTGGGGCGCACAGAAAAATGAATCTCTGTCACGATCTCCAAGCATTTTTGCGCTGTACCGCTTTATTTGCAATTCTGTGACATTTTGCGCGTCGCTCAATGCTTTTCAAATGAAGTAAAGTGAACTGTGACTTTAGCTTAATATGGAGCCTTTATTGACACCAAGAAAAAAAAAACGTTATCGCATGGGCCAACGCTGATATTGCCGGTGAGTCGCGGTCCCTTTGAAGCGCAGGAACGAAAGAGCGCGGTCGATCGCAGGCCAACGGAGTGGCAGAATGCATGCCAAAGGAGTATGCGAAATACAGTCAGCGGCGTGTCACGTTTTCCTTTCAGTCTGTGTTCGTCAAGTTCTAGCTGCTTTCCACCACTTCAAAGGGAAAGCTTGCCGGACTGAATGGGCACTAATCTGCTGCACAGAGCCCGCGGGGAGAGAACATTGACTTATTGTCTTATTGTGACTGATTTTGAAAGAACCCGCATTTCGTTACCTATTTTTTCGTTCTACCTTTACGAACGTTTGCCCAGAACATCGAAGCACGGAGAGCTGTAAGAAGTTCCATGAATAAAACAACTGGAACGGAATGATTATAAAATCTCTTTTTATTTCTTTTCCAACGGGAACGATCGCTGCCACTCCGTAGCCTGTAGTGAACTTGCGGTAGTCAAGGTCAGATCGGAATCGCTGTTCCGGCGTCAGTGCAGGGGCAATAGATAGGGTGCTTAACGTGAAGAAACGAATGACAGCCTCGCGAGCGCCCGGGAAGGCACTTGCTCAGCGCGTGCATCCGAGTTGTACCAGTTGTACACGTTTTGCACGCACGCAGATCTGAGCTGGAGACTGCACACACACACTTCGCAAGTCAGGCGCAAGGGCCTCGGCCCTTCCTAGCAAACTTAAAAAAAAATCAAAACCAAAACTGAACTACGCACTTACTCTTTGTTCGCGAATTCAAGCTTATTACAGTAAAAGTTCTTTTATAGAGCTAGTTTAATTACTGAGGCAATTATTTCTAACTATTTTGCTTAAAGGAGTACTGACACGAAATTTTTATGTTACGTTTTTTTCGCTGCTATGCGTGCCTACCAGCCCACGAATCATAGAATGACAGATTAGACGGTCGAGCGCAGCGTAAACATTCATTTACGGCGTCGTTTATTCGTGCCAGTTTCGGTTTCGACAAAAAAACGCCGAGCGGCCGCCATGACAGCATGCATCACATGGCGTCATCATTCTTGCCGTATCGCTGCCTCTCTGGAAGCGCGCGCGAGTGAGCGCACGCGCGCGCCCAGACCGGCCGAGGTCTTCGCCCTCCCCACAGGCCCGGGCAGCATGACGTCAGTCCCAAAACCATGACATGTACACACGCCCGAGCAGCGAGCGCCAACCACAGCCAGCGCGTCGGCTTCGTCACGGGAGCCCCGACGTCGGCAGTTAGGGGCACGTAGCAGATGATGTCACGTCGGCCCGCTCTGGGCTTTCTCGTGCGGGCGAAGATTAAAATGGATTTTAAATATGTTTCGCTGAATGGTTGCTGTTGAAACTTGCTGGGAGATATCTCCTAATAAAAAGGAAGCGTTTTACATAGTTATCTCAGCTTTGAAATTTCGTGTCAGTACTCCTTTAAGTTCTTTGTTTTAGTTAAACAATTACGGAACAACTGTTTAGAAGACTGAATAAAATTGATCTGGCAACCATGAGAATTTTATCATGTCAGCGCCCACGATTCGTACGGTCTCGCAGCTCGCTTTACCCCCCTGGTTGCAAGAATCGAATCCGATGGATATTTCCAAGCAGCTCTTAATTGTTTTCCAACCGATCCAGGCGTAATTTCAAATCATTTTCTACTTGGGATGGCGTTCTATGAATTAAATAGAAAATTACTCTCACTGTGTTGTCCTGGAGTGAGGACCCGGCTGGCCCACTAATAAGCTCGACTTTACGATTAAATAAAGTTTTCTCCACCTCCTCGCACTCCTCCTCCTCTTGAGCGCAGTTTTCCTCTGACGCACATCTGACTATTGGGGCGATATGGCGGTGAGAAATGAAAAGGAAATATCACCCCAGGTCTGAACAAAAATAGTGTTACTGTATCTTTACCGTAGACGTAACTCGTTTTGTTCAATAAACCTCCGCACTGGTTAGAAGCCTGGTATAAAACGAGCATGCGCCTATGTACACAGTATATAGGTTATTTGGAACTCAACCTACATTTGTTTGCGCCCCATAGTGTATGTTGGCATACTTTCATGCCATGACAACGAAAAGTGATATGGTACGATACTTTTAAGCGTTCGTAAAGGTTGCAAAAACTATTTTACGTTACAAATGATTACGGGAACCGTAATGCCTTATGCCAAAACCGACCGTCCCCGAAGGCGGTCGGTTTTGGTCTTGTATTTTCTCTGTTCTCAGTTACTAGCAGCTGGCTGTTACCTTTGTTCGAAAGATTGCTTAATACAGAAGCTGACACTCAGCTCCGACTCTTCGCGCTCCGCACAGGACCGGCTTCGCAAGGAATGGGGCGACGCCGGCAATGTTTCTTTCGTAGCGGTATCCAAAGCTATACTTCAACTCACGCCTTGAGCTAGTGTATGCAATTTTAAGTCAATTATTATGATAAAAATTTACGCACGCGTAAAATCTGGTGCGGACAAGCACCAGACGCGAACCGAGTGCCGAGAAACCGCAGGAAGAGCGAGCCCGACTGAAGCAGACGACAAACGTGAGAATCCGTAAGCTGACGTCACGGAGGCGCGCTTCGCAGCGCCGCCCGGTGTAGAGCTCACCGCCAATAGATGTGATTGTATATACACTTATAGACACGATGTTTATTATTTACATATCGATGCACTGATGTACACTTATATACACACAAGATGTAATCATTTATATATCGTTGAAATTATATACAAGGATTACATTGCTGATTACAAAGCGCTGGTACGCGTTTTCCTTTGAAGAATACAATCGCGCGCGCCCGAGTATGCAGCGGCGCAACAGAGACAGAGGAGCACAGGCGTGTGCCGAGCCACGGTGTGCCGAGCCTCCTTGAGCGGCGGCGCACCTTCTAGCGGGCGACCTATGAAATATTGGACAGCTGCGCCTCTAGCGGTCGCCTCGAGAACTAGTGGACACGGCGCGCCGATGGACTTGCTGTGCTTGCCCCGAGAAAGAGGAGCTACGCCCCTAAACGATTTTCACGCACGAAAACAGCCTTTGCCACATCACTGCCTGAAACCTCTCAACGATCAGCTCCAAGTTAAAAGGCTACCCAAAGGAAAGAGCACTAACGTTCTGACCAGGCTTAAAACGGCCAACATAACTCGCATAAATGCAAGAGATATTTCCAAAAATCGCCTTATTCATGCCAACGTGGTTAAATTAGAAACTAGGTATTTCCATAATATTTAAAACCGCGAAAACACCAACAAGCTTTTTAACGTTCTTTTAATTTGGAGTACGGATACACGTAGTTTTTACAAAAATATCGCAAGAAAGACTAAAAAAAAATATTGACTGTTCAAGGAATACGGCTCCGAGAGTGGCGTTTTGCGTCGCGGACGTGGGTACGCCAAGCCAATTTCGCCGCCTTCATCTCGTGTGTAGTGTTTGCTGTGGTGTTTCCTCAACGGTCGCAGCTCGCTTTCCATGTATTCACGACGTGGGACCTTTCGTCCAATGTTACGTAGGCTTTTCTTAGGAAAAGGCACAGTAAGTGTTGCTGTGTAGCCTGTGCTGTTCCTTGCGTTACAGAGAGGCTGAATGGGACTCGGATTGAGGAGTTTCTCGGGGTGTGTCATTAGGCCCAAACCCGTGCGAGGAAAACCAACTTTCCCGCGATTGCCAGTAGATCTCAATATATTGTAGGTTATCACGGAAGAAATTATACTTAATTTTGCCACCACGACCGGAAGCCGAGTTTCATGTACTTGTCATAAGTACCATTAAGGTGTAAATGATTAAAAAATTACCACGGCTGTAAATACAATACATGCGTGAACTGGGGGATTATAAGTGCAAGTAACTTTTATAACATGTTTTCTCACCATGATCACGAAACAAACCATGAGACTTTTCCCGCGTAAAACGACGACCCAGCCTAGAGAACTTTACTGTAGCAAATATTGGGGATAATAGGATCTCTCGTACCAATATTTCAGATGATGTCTAGCCGGCTTTTTTAGTCATTTCAGCAACATAATGAAGGTGCCGTGAGAAAGGCAGCCAACGCTTGTCTGCAATGATAAAAGTCTAGGCCTTTGAAGTTTTATTAGCTCCCTGACCAAAACCTCTGCCGATTGAAAACAAATCAAGATTTCCGGGCTTTGTTTTTTGCACTAGTTAGGACTGCGCCTTAGAGAACGCCATTTTGTGTCTTGCGCTCGCTTGATTTAACTCCCCACCACATTCTGAGCGTTGATTAAGTGCGAGGGCTAACGTCTAGTAAGCAATGCCAGGTCTGCCCCTCGGTTAGGTATCCAAATATCCCTCCGCTAACTCAAGGCGAGGCCAGTATTTGCACACCAGCGGCTAAAACGCTTTCGCTCGTAGAGTAGCCGTGATGCGTCCTAGAGACCGGAACATTAGGCGCGAAAACTGCAGGTTTTAGGCGCCTTTAATAGGCATTGAGAAGTGCCATTTAGGTATATATAGGCACCAAATACTCCATTTTAGTCGTATATAGGACAAATTTCTTTTAGCTTTAAAGTATATTTTAGCACTAATTTTTTACTTGCAGTGAAACCGCGGACACATAATTTGCTGCGGGAAAGTAATCTAATTTTCTTCCGTAAAATAAGCAGCAGAAGAGCTATTCTTTTACGTGATAAATTTACGTGACATTCACGGTGATTCAACACCAACAGAAAAGATCGAAAGCCATGAAAAACCACACGAATCTCAATGACTTGCTACTTGAGGTTGTACCTACATTCAGTCGGTAGTTGTGTGTAATAAACGTCCACTGAACTTGCGGGAACGTTCTTGTACTTCGGGACTTTCAGTGATTTAATTCCATCTCGAATATAACAATGTTTGCTGTTCAGAACATTAGGCAGTTATTTTAGAACGCGGAATCTAGAAATTTTATGTCAGGCATATTTAATCAACCGGTCCTTCGGTGATGGAGGCGGATCTGTCCTGCACCTCCCAGATTAACTCAGCATTCTTAGACAGACTGGCGCCAAATCTTCCAGCTGCTTGAAAGCTTCTGCTAAGAACGCGAAATAAGCACACGAATGCGCTGTGTCACGTTGAAGTGTAGCGTGGGGCAAATATTTTGGGATGCGACGCATTTTTCCATTCCATAGCTGTTGATAAAACCGGAGTGTTTATGGTATAGTTTTCCGCCCTTAGCCGAGTTGTTAAGGGGTAACGACGCGATCCGGTCGAAGAGGCGCAATCGGTAACTGGTGCCTGACGACACAACTTCGCTTCGAATAAAGATCTTGTCTGCAGGTATTGATGCGTCGACGAAGCAGAACGAGCTCCTCAGCTCTTTACAGCACGGATGAATCCCATGGATAGTACACGGAAGTGCAATATTTCTGCAGAAATTACTGAGCTATTCTGTTCTGCAGAAGTGGATGACTTGTGAAGCTGCAGGAATAACACCATTCACTCACTATGCGCTATATACCGATTATCAACATTACACAGCACGCGCAATTCTTTGGAACTAATTCCTTTAATGCGAGGTTCCCAATGCAGATGACACCCATCATCTGCCGCGGCCAGGTTACCCTGCCGTGGCAGATGATGGGTGTCACGACTACACTACTTGTAAAGTGCTGAGATCCCCATTCCTAAGCTCCGTTTCTTGTTCCTTCTTCGTGCTACGCGTTCTGCATCGTGCCAGCCGCCGGTTTTCCCGTGATCGGAGGCTGAGAGTGCCCTTGTTCGTGGCAACACCTCAAACTTTGGTGTCTCAGATCTTCCCGTGGTTCCCCCAGAAGGCGTCTTTGAGCTTGAGCGGCTTGGACGCGGCTGAGCCGCGTTCGTTTTTTGTTTGCTGTCTTTTTATTCCGTTAGCAATAGATAGGGCACTTCGGCAGAAGTTTTCCCTGTTCGTCCGCGGGCACAGCACGTTATAAGGACATAGAAAAAAGAGTTTGCGCGGACCGTGGTGATGTCGGTGAGCTTAGCTGCGGTGTCACTGCGCACGGGTTTCTGGCGGCTCGGCCGAGGTTGCGAGTTCGAGGGTGGTGGCGGCTTGGGCACAGTGTGGGCTTCTCGCCGTGTTTGGCCCGACATGCGGATTTTTCTCGCAAACGGCGTGTCATTCTCAAGCGAGAAAAGTGCCTGCAGAATATCGACTCAAAAAATATAAGGAAAGCATATATAACACAAAAAAGGAATTTTTAGGCGCCCAAAAATAAGATATATTCAAAATAGGCACGAAAAACATCATATAGTCAAAATAGGCACTATAGGCACAGTTACTATTGCTAAAATGCTCCCCTTCGCCCAGTTCGTGCTTATAAGTTAAATAGGCTTGATACGGACAAGAGGAAAAACAGACATTTTGCCTGAAGTTCCGGTCTCTAGTGATGACTGTCACTTATGAAATGTTATAATGGTTCTTATGACGGAATATATTCTTAGCGTGTGGTTGTTATTGAACAACGGACAATCGAGTCCAACTTGTTTTCTAGTACCCGCCGTGGTGGCTGAGTTTCGAAGGCGTTGTGCTGCTGAGCACGAGGATGCAGGTTCGATTCCCTGTCGCGCGACCACTTTTCTGATGGAGGCGAAAATAAAAAACGCGCGTGTCCACCAAATTTCGGTGCAGGTTAAAGATTCCCAAGTGGTCTAAATTATTCCGGAGCCCTCCACTACGGCGCGCCTCATCGCCTACGTTGCGTCGGCGCGTTAAACCCTACAATAAAAGAATTGATCAACTTGTATTCGGAAATCAATGAACGCTGTCACTTTCGGTTACGCAATCCGCCTCACAGAAGCATGAGGCGCCCTCTGCGCTTCATAGCGTGGACACGATGTGATCACGCTAGAAATTAAATTTCAGCGAAGGGAATAGATGCGTGGCCAGTCTTCTGGCCTAGCGTAAAGTGGTCTAACAGAGAAGGCAAAAAATAAGTAAAATAAAAATAGATGAAGGTAAAGGTTGAGCAGATAAGATAAAGGTAGATAAAGCTAAAGATGAGATTAAGAGAAAGAGGAAAGTTGAGCCGAAAAAACGAAGTAAAATAAGGTAGATTGGGTCTTCTAAGCTCAGAGAGCCGCAAGTGACTGCTGTTGCTCTGGTCCTAGATATCGGGCATTCGTGAGTCCGAGCTTAAGCGGGACAGCCCCCACTCCCACTGCTCCGGGGTGGGGGAAGAAAGGGAGTTGGGCGATCCGAGCGTACCCATTTGAGTTGGTACATCACATTGGTAGTATAGCAGCTTGGGAAGTCGTAAGGGCATGAGTGCATATGTGATGAAGTATAAGGTGTTGCAATATGTTTGCTTCTGGAGTATACGTAATAGTAGGGCGTCGCAAGTGTTGAGAAAGGAGTGAGGAGGTAAGCAATGGCGGGGGCTCCTGGTACTGTGGAGGTGGAAGGGGGTGGTGCAAATCGCCGACACCCGTTGGTAATGCCCGGCATGACCTGGGGTTGACAAGATTTGTGTCTGGGGCAGAGTTTTCTGGGAAATATGTGAAATTCTTACTGTCATAAAGTTCCGGCAAGCCTGCTGCGAGTCTGTAGGTATGGTTATACGTATTGCTTTGGGGAGGGTGGTGGCGGCGAGATCTATATGGCTGTCTTTTAGGCGGTAGTGGTGTTGGTATTGGCGGTGGAGGCGGATTCGAGGATGTTGCTTTGGGAATTGCGGGAAACCATTGCGTGGCCGCGCTAGCTGGTTTAGGAGACGAACGCGTGCTTGTGTTCGATCGACGTGTAAGTAGGGCGCATATTGCGTGGGATAGGTCAGGCCTTAATGTGGTTGTTGACATGTGGGGACATGCATTCTCATGCGTGCAACGGAGTAAGAACTAAATCACAGAGGTGGGTCGAAAGACAGCGGCCCCTGGCGGGATGTCTCCCTCGTCCCCACCGGACGACTTGCTGACCGACTTGCTGTGCTTCTAGGAGTTGAGACAACAAATTGCGGAGGCCGAGTCGGAGTAGGTGCGTAGTAGGGGGGAATGCCGAGAGCACCAGAAAAATTATTGATGAAAGTGACAGATAAAAAATGAAGGCGGCTCACGTTAATTAGTAAGACATGAAGGTATCCAAGCTATGCGCAATAGTAGCGTTTTCCGTCCTTTTAGCATCACGGCGTTCATTAAGCCTCGCCGCTGTGCAAGGGCCTACAGCGTGATGTTCGTCTTCCTCCATCTCACACGGTTTGCGACGCCCGTGGCCTCGTGGCCTTCCTTCGTGGCGCGCGCTTATCGCCGCTGCGGGGCCTCCTCGCCTTCCTTACTTATCTCTCTGCTGCCGCCTATCTCTCCTCGTTATTGGGCCGCTGCTACTTCATGCTAGGTGCTTGCGGAAGGGTATGTGGTTTGCCCTGTAGCGCTTAAGGGCAAAACTGGTCACACCGTTAATACCGCCCAAGGATAGCCTAGTGTAGGTTGGCGCTACAAAATACGCCCATCTTTGCAGTTGATATACTAAGCCTGAGGAAACAGCGCAGCTGTTGGTCGTCAGTATTTTGAAGTTACATTTCTTAGGTCTGCCCCCTTCTTGGGGCGAAGCCCCTTGGCAGCGGGGGCTTCGCGCATAGTGATGTAATGTGCGCAGAAGCGTGGTTCTTGGTGGCCCGGCGTTTTCATGGTTTAATGTTTTGTGCATTCAAATAAAACTTTTCAACTCAACGTATAGCTGTCGCCGTTGCTTCTTCATGGCCATGTGGATGGTTAACAGACAAAGCAATCATGTTCAATGCTGTCGCCGTCACCGCGCATGATGATGACACTCAAATTTAATAAAAGTAAGCTAATAAAATCTATACCAGGTACAACACAAAACATACATGTATTCGTTATCTTTCTCTGTGTCTCCAGCTGCGACGAAAAAAAGGCGCCAAGTATCACTCCTAGCGCTAACGTTTTACCCAAGTCAACATTACCAGACCTAAATTTCCATCAGTAGTTGACAATGTGCAAATTACCATCTTTGGGATGAGGTAGTTAGGAAAAAAATGACCATGAACGCCCTATCTCTATCGTAAAGCACTAACTGTATTTACTCGCATAATGATCGTACTCGCGTAATGATCGCACGCTGAAGTTCGTCGCCAAAATACGGCTTTGTTTATTTCCTGCGCAATTATCGCACCCTGAAATTGCCGCAGCCATATGTGGTATGTGTGCCAAGTCTATCTGACGATGTTTGTGCTTACCTATGTTCCCTGCTCTTTGAAAGCGGAATTCGGTACGTTATTGCCGTAGACTTGCCGGTATTAGCGTTATTCGCAAGCATGAGTTCATTCTCACTAAATGCCCATAACGTACCCACAAGAAAAAGAAAAGAACGCGCTTAACTTGCTACGGCAGCGTCTTGGGCCCATTCTGTCGTCAACAATAATAAAGTAAGAAATATCAAAATTTATACCAAAATCAACATAGTAGCGTGTTACATTTACGTTACAGAGCGATTTAAAAATTCAAACTGACTCTCATGTAAACGAATATGAAAGGCGCGTAAATATAACACGCGCTTTCATCCACACAGTCTGTTTCATGCCTGTCATGTTTTGGAAATTATACGCTGGATTGTGACGTATGTATGATGTCTGGTCGCATGGGTTTAGGGTGTAGTATTTAAGTGTGTGTCTGTTCTAATAAAAATTACTTGTGAGTCAGCGCTGTGATTTGTTGTTTCTTTCGCTAGTGTCCGTGTTTAGGTGCGCTACCTTCAAGATGTCCCATAAGAAATACATGCAAACGATGCCTAGTCTGGTAACACCTATACGCCCAAACGATATTTTACAACGCACATCCGAGGAGTGTTTAGGGGAACTCAAAGGGCCATCAAAAGGAGGATGATAAGTGTAACGTTTTGTGATTGGAAACGTGCGTTATGACTAAAAAAGAAGGTCGTGTAGTTGAAACCAGCAAGTGTCGTCTAAGAAAGTGAGTTTTCTGCCGTTCCGCCGCGTATCTCCTTTCTTCCGTCCCCTCTTGCCCCTCCAGCTTGCTCCATCCCTTTTGCTACGCGTAGGATGATTGCACTGACGCAATGATGATGATTGCACGGTATGCTCAAATAAATTAAAGTATCCCGCGTTCGCACTGTTCTTGCACCCTCTGTTGGGATAGCGTGAGTTTATCTCGCATATCGGCTGCGCCGTTTAGATGGCGTTGTTTGTTTTTTCTTTAAACATTGTAAATCCCGCCTTTCCCCACAAAGTGTGTTACGCACTAAGTAAGGATTGGTCCTGTCGTTTATGTACCTATTTTTGGCTGCCAGTTTGCCTGACGTTGATTTCGCGCTAAGTAAACCGGCATGTATGAGCCAGGGCAGTAGTTGTTTTGCAAAGAAGCAAAGAGCCGCACAAATAGTATTTTGCCAGCGGGAAGTCATGGCAACGACCGACAGATCGACAGCCATCCCAAAATTTCAGCGTAAGGTCAAAGTCTATACTATGTAATATCCCTCGCTGATTTTCACCCCAGTACCATGTAGCACAGCAAACACGCTATGCTCGTCTATTGCAATGGACATGTGCGACCAAATGTTTCATTTTGTCCATCACAAAACGCTTCTTTTTCTCCTGGCTTAACCTTTAAGAAAGAATATAATAATAACCAATGCAATAAGCCCGCTTAATAAATACGACATGGGTTGCCAATAATAACAATAGTTCGAATCATTGAAATCGAAATCACACTGGAAAATTAAAACAGTTCCACTCAACCTGAAAGCTCTCGAAGTGCAGAGGAGTGATTGGCCAGAGAAGTTGTGGCGCCGTTATTCGCGGATTGCTAACACCGCTCACGCTCTTCCCTTCCCTATCGCACTCCTCTCTTGATGAATTTAACAGAGGTTTGTCCAACGCAACTGAAATTTCCCGTGTTCACAGTGCTAGCGCTGCCTCTACCTGCAGTAGCAGGAGCGGGAGTTCCGTTCTTTTTGTGCTTGCGTTGGTCTCACACATTCCGGAGCCTTAAAGCGCAGTTTTGAAAGGGTGATTTCCGGGGCTACTTTCCAGCATAGTGTTATAAGTAACCAACCCAATGAGCGTTCCTAACTACAAGGAAGGAGGGGGGCTCCCGGGTAACTACGGAAATTTCGACTCAAATGTACCTGCATCTTTCGCTGCGCTAAATAATGGGGAGATGTAGGACAAATGCCGGAGGCTAAGGAGTTTCGAACGGTAATGGCTAGGTTAACCTCTTGTGTCTCAAAGCTTCTGTTAGGGTTCTCTACGCCGTTTGATTGTGGAGGTGGCTAGACAGCGTAACAGTGAACGAGCTGCAACGATAAGGCAGGCCCCTAAAGTGATGTGCCCTTAAAATGTCGCTCCGGCAGAACACCACGCTCACCAGGCACTGTGTCAGATCACGACAGCGTTGAACATTTCCGAACAGTTTGCTGCAACCGTACGCATGATACCAGCCCTAAACACTGAATAGTCTGCCGTTTGTGGCCTGCTAAGACCAGTACCTTGTGTATAACAACATTCCTAAAAGTTGCCTGATTCATGCAAACATTTTCGCACTTAAAGAAGTTTTTGCCTTTTTTGTTTTCAAAAGTTGCGACAGACACCGCAAGATATGCAGTGCTCCTTTGACTTAAAATACGGATAGAACTAGATGTCGTGAAAATACTGCCACAACAACCTTTGCAACAAGAACAACAACCTGCAAAAAATCCTTTACAGACACACTAATGCGGTCCCGGGGCTAGCGTTTCACCTGGTGAATGCGAGCACGCAGACGTCTTTTGCCAGTCCTGTTTTTCTCACGCCTAGCGTGACTGGTGTTTTTCCGTCGTGATTGGCAGCTCTCGGTTTTGATGTTTCCACAGTGCGGCTGGAGAACTTTCGCCCTGAGACGTTTGTGTAGACTCCTCTTCGGTCAAAGGGGAAGTGGGAGTTACAGTCAAACCGGGTTATACGCCTCGAGCTTCGCGATCGCTGCGCCGCCTGCCGCCGCTTCTTCGCGGCGTTGACGGGATTTGCGCTGCGTGACTGATAGGGGATCGTGCAGTGTTTCGGTTTTATTTCGCTTCTTTTCGCCTCTCCGCGCCCTAAAAAAACTTGTTATCGTGACGATTATAGGCAAAGAGTACGTTTAGGTCACTTAAAAAGCAGCTGCGTCTTCGTAGAGTATGCGATCGCCTGCAAGAGCTAACCGGGGACGCGGTTCTGCGCGCTTCCTCACCGCTCTTCCGTGCGTCGGCGACGGCAGCAACATATCACCCATGTCACCTCCAAAACATCAGGCACAAATGAATTCTACTGACGCCTCGTTTAGACCTGATACTGGCACAATGAGAGGTTGGCTTTATTTTGCAGCGTGGACAACGAATGCGGCTTCGTTTCGCATATATACGCCGCAGAAAAATATGTTTCGGGGATGTGATTACCCAATCCCGGACAATAACTTATGCCTTTTATAGGAATATAAACCATGCGAAAATGTAAAGTATATTCCAAGCCTGTGCGTCGTTAAATATGTGCCCACACACGCCCTATAGCAAGAACCAAGGAAATGAAACCACAGAAAAATAAATGCTGTGCCAATGCGGAATTTAGAAACATATAGTTCTAACGGAAACGAAAAAAAAAAACAGTGCAGCTTATGGCATGCTAAAGACGTTCGTCTAAACTTAAGCCAGGTAGGTTTTACTAGACCTTCTATACGCGAAATGCACTGCTATTTCGCGAGAAATCGGTGGCGGGGGGGGAAAGAGGGGTGGGGGAGGGGGACGCCGTGTACGAATGCGGAGCGGAATCAAGCAATGAACGTTTTAGTAATCCCACACATAAATCTCGCGTTCACTTTCCTTTTGTTTTTCTACTTCAACGAAGAGCTGATCGTACGGCGGACGCATTTTTGGAAGTATACAGGGTAGGCTAATCAGCAATTAAGCGATGAAATGTGTCGTTGGAAGAGTGTGGTATGTGATAAGGCCCTCTGATTTCAGTTTCTGGTTTATTCTGCAGGCTCCCTGTGCCATATGACGATATTTGGAAGAAACATTTAGTCGCGGACGCGGATTATATTGTAAGCCCGTCTTCGCGCTGCTCGCAGAGGATATATGTAGCAAATGAAGGTCTGCGGGCGCGCACCTCACGACAAGACGACTCTGTCATGTGCTGATCCCCAAATATAATTATGTATTGTCCATCGTACTTTTGTTGAATATTCCCGAAATTAACACAGACTGGCTTGTAAATGATGGTGATCAATATCTGAGGTATAATATTGGCAAACGTAACTGGTGTGCTGTCTGGTATGAGTGCTCCGCTGATTAAGTAAGCGCACAAAACCGATTTAAATCGTAGTGGATAGCCGTAGCATGAACATCTGAAGAACCGGTGGTTACGGAGACACGGCTAGTAAATTCAGGTCAGTGTAACTACAATCAGCTCCATCATACGCCGGTTCCGCGACGCTGGACTGTGACACACACCTGGCGGTTATACAGACCGAATATACCACACTAAGATCGCGTCGGAAACATTTACACTCTCGTAAACACACCCCATTTGCGAACATAGTGACTGCTCCACACAAACATGAATTTCAAACGCCCACAAACGGTAAATCTCAGTCGTGAACGTGCCGCAAAAGCAGCGGCGGCACTGGGGAGCGGGGCGCGGACTCCCGCGCCTGCTTTCGAAACGGGCCGCTAGAGGGATTTCAGTGGCGCCCCTACAGGCCGCGCTCGAGGCGTATAGCGAACTGCACTTTGCGTAACGATTACTTCCATATATCGAATAGATCGGTATAGCCGAACCCGCCTATAACCAGTTCGCAATACGCGAGAATCCCCTTGCCATCCCCGCACGCAGAAACGAACAAAATAAAGAATGTCATTACATACACAAAACCATCGATTTATTGCAAATAATAAAGCTACGTTACGACTTAACGCTTTAACTGCCTACTTCCAAAAAACGGTGATTTTTGTTTTCCCTTTTATTTTGACAGCGTCAACTAGCACAGCATTCTTTACACGAGACATTGTTTGCACCAGTTCCAGTCCGTGTCCTTCAATATCGAAGAAGTATTGGCGGAGGAACATCGACTGCCGAAAGCACTTATTTAAGCGTCGGACGGCTTTCACTCGCGACATCCTCTGCCTCCTCGGTGCTTTTCATCAGCATTACGACGGTGCTACTGACGGTGCCCGCATCTGAGGGGCTTACAGTGACGGTAACGTCGTCGTCGACACTCAGAAAATTTTCGAAGGACCCTTCTTTAGGCACAGCATCGGGACGGTTGGCGAGCTGCCAACTGGTCCGGACTCGCTGACTGGGCGGGTTCCGTTGTGAGTTCCGCGCGTCGGAAACAGATACGGAAAGTGTGGGGCGTCATGTCACTTCATACGAGGCGCAATGTCTCAGTCGCGGCCTTCGCTCAGTGTTCGCGGCCAATCAACATTTCAATCACCGCTCCGAGACCATGCATTTCGGCAGCCATTCTAGGCACGCCGAGTTCGATATATCAGATGCGAAGTTCGTTATAAGGAATATGTTTCGCGTGTATTTCCGTGGCTGATTTATTTTTGTTCGATATATAGCATAATTCGCTCTATCCTTTATCGTTATAGTCGGGTTAGACTGTACTGTGCTGTTCTTTGTGGTACAGATAAGCTGGATAGGCCTCGGATGGGTGATTTTCTTTACGTCCCTCCGTCTCCCAAAAAGGTGGCGGAAAGCCAACTTTTCGGGGATTACCAGCAGCCCTCAATCGATTGTAGGTATCGTGGAAGAACTGATAACGAATTTTGCCCTTCGACGGGAAGCTGAGTTTTTTTTACTCTTCATGAGTACCATGGTGGTGTGAAGATGAAGAAATTACCCTCCGCAGTATTTATAGGTGCGTGAACGGAAGGAGTATACTTACAATTATCTGGTGTGACTAATGCGTTATCGGTACAATCAAGAAAGACATAATGTGACGTTTCAATGCACAGACGAACGCCTAGCCGCGGGAACTTCATCGCAGCAAATATTCTGTATAATTCTATCACTAGTATAATTAACGTACCTAATTCAGATAACATGTAGTCGGATTTGTAAACCATTCTGGCAGCTGCTCTGCTATGATAAAATTCTAGACCTTCCACATTTTACTGCCTCATTAACCAACCGCATGCCAAGTGCAAAAAAGAAACTGCCGGAATTTGCTTCCGGCTCTCGTTAGCACTGCGCCCTATAGTTAGTCAGCTTAACTCTGCAGCGGCTTTTCAAGATCAAAGGGATTTTGTTTTGATCCGCAACCAATGGCGTCTTGCCGTTTGTGTGACGCCTGCGACGTACGTTTGAGAGAACTACTTCCAATATGGCCGCGCTCGGTTGCCGGTCGCTGCTGCGCCATCGAGCGACAACGAGGTTGCCGAGAACCAAAAGCTCTGTATGCGATTTGTGTTACGCATGTGCTGTAGTGCATCAAGAAGCCGCTTATCGTCATCTGTCCCGGGTGCGTCTTGCCGCGTCGTGGTTTGTACGTACGTAAGGAAATCGTGGTGGCACTGGTGGGCTGTGTTTACGCCGAACGTCGTCACCGAACTCGATCTGAGAACGGCGAAGCGTCGAAGCTGCATCTGTTGCTGGTGTGATTTTGGAAATCGTGTCGGTGTAACGCAACCTCTGTGAAGAAATAATACGATTTGTTTTCGGCTGCGGCAGTAGCGGTGACAAGTTGCAAGCGTTTTCGTTTGTTGCTGTGAGCGTAGGCTGCGCCCGATGTTGAGCGCAGGCCTACCTGGTGTCCGTCTGGCCCGACGCGGATTGTGCAAAGGTGTGTGGCATGTTTTTTGGCTGGATACGGCCGCTGGCACAGCCTTACACGTTATTAAGACGATTGCCAAATCTTACAGAATAAGATATCTTTCCTTACTGATTCGCGAATTGCTTTAGCTTGCCGGGGTACGAACGGAGCAGCGGTGTGGCGTTTGTTTTTTCGTGGCGTAAACAGTGTGATTAAAGAAATATTGCAGGGATTCGCGAAGAATTAAACGTTCGTGCACAATTATCCGAGACTGGGTAGCTTTAACAAAATCGGTATGAACCTACCTTCGTGCGAGAGACGGGTGCCTATGGCGTTCTCTTTATGCCAATGGGCACATTATCGAACATACAAAAGTGTGAACGAGTGCGAGTATTGTTGAGGTAATCAAATGTGGTAGCGCTTCGTTTCTTGACTGTCATTGGTTGGTCGTAATCACCAGTAGCATTTTTAAAATGTATAATAGGGGTAAATAAACATCGAAACTGTATGATTGCAGGATTTCGAACCACGCCGTTGAAGAAAGCCGGAAGTGTATGGCCCCGCGACATGACCACGTATTTGTTTATACATTGCCAAAAATACACATGCGCGCAGCTTTTTATTATGCCTGGTAAGCTTATGGTGCATATGTTCCCATCGCTACACGAAGCGGCATCAGAGAAACTGACTACGCGTGTACTGAGGCGGCGTTTTTTGTGTGCAGTGTGGAATTTCTCAGAGGTGTTGTGAGCTGTTAAAGTTGTTTTGGAATATCTGAATGCGTTTCGTAGGAATGAACCAACAGTTAATCTTCCCTTTATTTTCATGCAAAGTTTGTGTGATGGGTTTTCTGAGTTATAAAAATTTGTCTATTGCAGCTGTGTTTCTTAGTGATAGCTGTAGTTTAATGATTACATTCTGGTGCTTGTGCAGTTTAGGTTTCAACAAAACGGTTACAGAGTGTATTGGCAGACATTCAGATTTCCAGTGTCTCTGTTATGATAGACTTTTGTTATCATACAGAGTGAAGGACATGTTTGACGTCTTCCCATGTAGCATACTTTAATTTAGATTCAACCCCCTTTCCCACTTTTAGATGTTTTTATTGTTCCAGATACTCTGACAAGAGTTGGAGAGCCTTCAAACAGTGACTGAAGGTGGGTGGTGGTTCAAGTTGAAGAGCTGCAGTAGTAATTGCTAACACTCTTGTATCAGGTAGAAATAGGCTATGTCACCCCTTCAGAATGCAATTTTCATACTTTTCAAGCATGCACTTTTGCTTCTGGTTATACAGCTGCAGGAATAATAAAAAACAGCAAGGCGGCATATCAAAATAGTTTGTGTTCAGGCCTCCATCGTGTCATGTCGCTGCTGTTTAAGCACACTGTTGCTTCCTGCTGTTTAAGACGCGGTAAAAATTTGAAAAACTTGCTCAGCAGGTCACAATCGTTTTACGTCACTTCTTCAAGATGACATGTAACTCCTTTGCAAGCTTTCACTGTTGCTTCTGACTAGAAAGCTATGGTAAGAAGTGAAAGCTCTAATAAAATATGAAGAAATGTGTTTATGTCATGCCTTCAAGCTGTGATGTCACTGCTTTTTATGCAAAGATTGTAACTTCTAGCCATGAAGTTGCGGTGAGAGTTGAAGACCCATAGTAGGTTAGAATAAATTCATGCCACGCTTTCAGGCTATGAAGTCGCTGCTTCTCTCAGGCATACATTGTAGTTTCTGGCCATGAAGGTGTGGTGAGAGTTGAAGATACTTATGTAGTATGTTAGAATGAATTCATGCCACACCTTCACGCTGGGAAGTCACTGCTTTTCACGTACACACTGTTGCTTTTGGCTTTAAAGCTGAATTAGGCATTGAAAACACTGGTGCAGCAAATCAAAATAGACTCAACTTCGGGCTTTCAGGGTGCCACTTTGCTGCTGGCGGCTGGAAAGTGTGGTAAAAATAGAAAATGCTTGTGCAGCAGCCCAGGACACCCTGACAAGAGGCAGTGAGAATTAAATGTTTCTTCTCCCTGTTCCAGTTCGGTGCTCTGATTGGTTGCAGAAGTGGACAAAATGGAAATGCTTGCATGGAGATGTCGGTACATTTTAAATAAGTATCTTAGATCTCATGTTCATACTCATATTATTGGGCCCGTTGAGTGTAGTTGTCTAAATAGGTACAGTAAGAATTCAAGGCACTTGTATAGCCGTTCGTACAATTTTTGTGTGGGGCAGCCAGTGTTCGATGTCACTGTTTGGTGTACATAGAGGAAGATTATTGGCTTTGGGAATATTATCAGAAACGAAAATGCTTCCACAAAAGCTTGACATGGCTGCAAAGGAACTACATGTTGAACCGAATATTTTATGGATGCTATTTCAAAAGCCTCATCAGAAATAAAAAAATCTTCACATTAGGCTGCTGCATATCAGTGTAAAGCCAATGAAAGTTTAATGTAGCACAACTTGGAAAGTAGAACTTCGGAAGGATACATTTGTAGGTCACTATTCACTTTTTGATAAAAGCTCACAGTACTTTTTAGGCGGCTGCTAGTGCTTAAGGGTGTTTTTCTATCAATTTTCACCGCCAGTCAGGGTTCTCTGCCTTATCCTTCCACTGTAAACTGCGGGGTTTTGATATGACACTAAAGAAACGGCGGCAGCTGTTTTATTACATCGCCGGGAAACACCTCGGAAATCGTCGCCTGGATTTAGAGCATGACACAGTATACTGTCAATCTAACTGACGCGGTATACGTCAGTTAACTGACGTAGAGCGTCTTGCCACAAGCGTATCTCGCGAAGTACAAGTGATAAGACTTGTAACGTTTCACATCCCGCAGTTCTCTGCTCGCGCCATACGGTGTTGTCGTCTCGTTTAAGCGGAATAAAATAACGCTTGTTCCTTCGCACCTACAGCTGATTTTGCAAGGCAGGACACCTTATGCGGCATCGCGGCCTCCACCGTTGCGTGCTTCGCCACGATAGGTGTTTGCAGGGCGTCACTACGTTCGAAACGGTCGCATAGAACAGTAAGTGGCCCATTGATATCGTGGCCGATTTCTGAAAGACACTGATTAATTTTTGCCACTGGTTTCCTTTTCACCCTTGGCTTACCCAGTCCGTGCACCGCATCCAGCCATTGCGGCGACTAACCGCCCCTTTCTTCCGCCCTGCGTTTACAACACTTGATTTAACGGTGATGATGGCTGTGGAAGATATTGTACCGACTACATTTCTTGACAATGAGTGAACAGTCAAAGTGAAGAAATTGTCGCACTGCGACGAGCCCGACGAAATATAACGAGGACCATTATGTTATGTTTCTCCTCCAAGGTGATGATGCTTATTGGCTTCCCCTTTGTAACGGGGTGGTGTTGCACAGCGGCCTTAGTCGCAACGCTACTGTACAATCACCTCGCCAAAAAAATACAAACAAAATAAATAAAAAGCAATGTCAAAATAAAAAGCAAATACCTTTACGACGTTTTTGTGCTAGTCTGACTTCTTTGTTCGCATGTCTTCCCATATTGTTCTCTGCTCTTTTCCCACCAACATTCTAACCTTCTTTTACTAACCTCTACTGCTGTCCAGTTCACTTTTCTGCTAGCCTTAAAGCGAAGGGCTTCCGGAAGCTGGATGGCTCCACCACTGATGACTGGACGGATATATTTGCACTCCGTTACAATATGTTGCATGGTTTCTGGCTCATTTCCGCAGCCTTCGCATAGTTCTCCCTGTACCGGCTCGCGGATAAACGTTTTTGTCCGCAAGCAACCCGCTCGGTCTTCAAAAAGCAATGCGCTCCCTTTGGTATTATCGAATAATTTTTCCCTTGTGATCTCCTGGTTCCCGATCCTGTAGATATTTAAGGACTTCTTCGCATCCATCCTCTTTTTCCAGGTCGTTGTTTCGGTTTCTTTCACTTCATTGTTATTGTCTTGGTCGTTTCCACTGCACTTCCAGGTTTCATATACTTTGTCCTGAGCCTTCTGATTCTTTTCCTCCATTGTGTGTCCACGCTTTTCATGTAAAGATACCGTAACACTTTGGCCGCCCATCTCTGATCATCCATATTTCTAAGTGGTTCTTAAAAGCATATTTTGCTCTGTGCTTCTCTCACTTCAAAGGATGCCCATCCCATGTCTCCCTGCACTGCCTAATTTGTTGTTTTACTGTGTGCTCCTAATTCCAATCGACCTACGGCCCTTTGATTTACTTCTAGCCCTGACTGAATCTCTGAGTCGACACACACTACTGCGTTTGAAAAGGTGAGTTCTGGTACCATTACCCCCTTCCAGATTCCTCTCACTACTTCATATCTGTTATATCCCCACAGTGCTCTGTGATTCATGATAGAGGCGTTTCTTCTGTCTGTCATTCTTAAATGCTCTTCATGAGTTTTTAGATACACCTGACCTTCGTTTAACCATATGCCCAGATATTTGTATTCCGTTATCCGCGGTATTGCTGCTTTTTGAACGAATACCGATTCGTTACGTGCGTTGTCATTGAAAAGTAGAACTCCCGACTTTGCTGTGCTAAACTCTAAGACCAGTTCAGTGGCTTCTCCCCCTCAGATATCTGTGAGCTGTTGCAGACACTGTTTGCTATCTGCTAGTAGTACTATGTCATCTGCATATATCAGTCCCGGGATATGTTGTTCCACTTCCTGTCCTGTGCGGCTACAACATACATTGAAACCTATTTTACTGCCTTCAGGCTTTCTTTCTAGTCTAGCCATGTACAGCATGAACTGCAATGGTGGCAGAGGACAACCCTGCTTTAAAACTCTATTTGTGACTACCCGTTCCGTGCACTTTTGGTCCTTCTAGGTAATTTGCACCTCGCTCTCTTTATAAATTCCCTGCAACAGCTGTATAAAGTGCTGGCCTAATCCCTCCCGCTCAAGTATGCTCTATAGAAGTTCTCTATCTACGTTGTCGTAGGCTCCCTTTATATCGAGAAGTGCTATCCAAAGTGGTCGCTCATGAGCCATTGATACCTCTATGCATTGGGTTAAGACAAATAAATTGTCCTCTAGGCGTCTGTCTCGTCTGAAACCATTTTGTAGTTCTCCCAGTATGCCGTTCCCCTCTATCCACGCCTGTAGTTCCGCTTTTATAGCTTGCATTGCCAGCCTGTATACAACTGAGCTAACTGTAATAGGCCTGTACGAATGGGCATCAGCCCTGTCTCCTTTACCTTTATATGTCATCTTCATCCTGCTCTTACGCCAATTGTCCGGTACTTGCTTAGTTTTTATGACTTAGTTTTTGGCTTATTCGATTGCTCGAATCGTTTGTGCCTTGCCTTTTGGACCCAGTAGTTTCAACAGCCGTATAGGAATTTCATCCATCCCTGTTGCCGTATTAGCTGGAATATTTTTTTCGGCTTCTTTCCAGTTTAGAATCTTCAACTTTAGCTCTTTATCTGTGCGCACTTCGCTTTCCCCACTCCCTGAATGCTGTAGCCTTCTCTTCGTTCTTCTGAACCTCTCTTGTATCAGTGAGCGCATGTGAAAAACCGCTTCTTCCCCTTTTAGTACCTGGCCTTCGCCGTTTATGACATGACGTTGTACGTGTTCGGTCTTTTTTCTTAGTTCCTTGACATGATTCCAAAACTTTCTCGGCGCGCCTTTATTCTTTGCCCGTATATTCGAGACCCATCGCTCATTTTCTCGTTTAAGTTTTTGCTGTACAAGTTTTTGTACTTCCAGCTTCTCAAGGCGGCACCTATTCCACTTCAAAGTTATTTCCTCTGTTTGCATTCCCACTCGCTTGGTCTCCCTGTGCTCTCTCGAGGCTTGCTGCCTTTGTGTTATACCTTCCTTGTATTTCTTGTTCCACAAGCTTCTAGGTTTTCTTTTTCCTTTCCAGTAGTTGCGTTCTATCGCGTTCCTTATTTTTCCTTGTATGAAACCAATCAGTTCGCTGTATTCCCAATCTTTCGTAGGTTGTCTCTCGATTTCCGTCTCCAGGCTTTTGGCAATATCAGCCATTTGCTGATCGTTTAATTTCAAGTCATGTACCACCGTTTTCTGGTTTTGACCTTCCATTTTTCCAAAAGTCAATGTTACCGTTTATGGTCACTTCCTAAGCTGTGGGCACCTATTTCATCTATTTCTATTAGAGTCAACCTTTCATAAACTCCTTCTGAAAGGAGGCTGTAGTCTATACTGGACTGCTTTTCCCCTCGTTCCCAAGTAAGTTGCCCCTCATATTTATTCTCTCTGTTTACTACAATGAGATTATGTTCTTCAAACATATCTAGTAGGAGTTCGCCGTTGCGGTCTGTGTATCCGTCCAGGGTCTCAATGTAGGCATTCATGTCTCCCAATAAAATCACTTCTCCCTATCACTTCTCCCGACTAGAATCACTTCTCCCAAGCAGACGACGGCTAAGCGACGTGCAGCGGTCGGAATTCGAAATATTCAGAACCAAAAATCGTGTGCGCGTTGTGTATATGTTTATTTCTGTTGTATAACAGTGAAACAATCACAGATGATAATAATAACAATAATAATAAACTTTATGATTCATATACAATGTACAATACAGGCCTGCCTAAGCCACAACATGGGCTTGTAGGGCAGCGCCCGGCAGCTGGGGAGCATCTAGGAATAGTATTAACATACAAAAAAAAATTAGTTGAGCATTTGTAGAAGCTGCGACTTGATTTGTTTGCGGGTAATGTCAGAAAAAAAGACATCAGGCAACTCGTTCATAGTGCGCGGGACATAGAAGGAACGAGCATGTTCCCCGAAATAAGTGCGAACACGTGGAATAACAAAACGATCACGTGGGCGCAAGTCACGAGCAGGAGTGTATGTGTGACAGAATTCTTTTGTGTACAGATATTTCAAAACAACAGTCTCCTTAAACAATGAGTCAAAGGAGTGCATTCTCAAACAGGCAAAGACGCTCAGGTTTTCATCCCTTGACATACCATACATAACTGAGCGAAGAATTCCTTCCAACATAGCATTAATTTTCTTACGCCAGAAAGCAGTACAAAAATAAAAACAGCAAATGCCGTAACGGAGTACACTGTAAGCTAGGGCATGCGCAATCTTCTAACAGTGATCGGACATAGAAACTTAAGTGAATAAAGCAAGCAAGAAATTTTACGGATGTGCCCACAAATGTAGGCCATATGATTGTTCCAGGACATATTCGAGTCAAAAAGAATACCTAAATATTTAGCATTTGTCTGGTACTCTATCGGAAGGCAGGAACAATTACTACAACATCGAGGAGAATGGAGGTAAAATGGACGAAAAACAGGAATACGTTTTAAAGGATTGTGGAAGCATACTAGTTTTGTTTTAGCAGTGTTGACCGAAATCAAGTTGCTGCAAAACCACTTCATTACATTATCAGCATCAGTCCTCAACGCATCTACCGCCTGATCATAATCACCGTTACGCGAAACTAATAACTTATCGTCTGCATACTGAAAGACACGGCTGTGTTGAGCGGCATCAGAGAGGTCATTAACGTAAAGGTTAAACAAAAGGGGGGCCCAAATAGAACCCTGCGGTACACCACTCATTAGTTTAATGTTCTTGCTTTCAATGCTGCCTATCGCAACAACCTGGGTTCGGTCACACAAATAGTTTCTAAAAAAGGACAAGCAAGGGCCGCGAAATCCATACTCACACAGTTTACAGAGGAGCACTTCATGACTGATAGAATCAAACGCTTTCGAAACGTCTAAAAATAAACCGCAGACAAACTCGTTGTTATCAATTGTATTGTTCAGGTAATCGGACAGATCTTCCAAAGCCAACTGAGTGCCGCGCCCTGTGATGAAACCGTACTGTGTTGTTGATAACACATTATGTTGCTTAAGGAAGCTCAGAATGATAAAGTAGACATGTTTTTCAATTAACAAGGCAATACACGAAAGTATAGAAATAGCGCGGTAGTTTGATACAGAGTTGCGTTCCCCATCCTTGTAGAGCGGGAATACGAGAGCTTGTTTTAGTTTTGGCGGAAAGGACTGTGTTGAAATGACGTTGTTAACAATGACCAGTAAAACGCATTTCAAGGTATTGAAGTTCCTGCAGAGGACATCAACCGTAATACCATCCATACCAGCGCATTTCCGTCGCTTCATACTAAATAAAATATAGCGAATGTCTTCTTCTGTACACTCGGGCAGAAAGGCAGAGTTAACTACTGGACTCACTTTAGATAGAAAAAAGCCAAAGGGGAGGAATTGCTTGCAGCCGAAGCAAACTGAGTGTTGAATTGGTCTGCTAACGTTACGGAAGGGGCACCAAAATTTCTAGCAATGGTTTCGTGCGTGTTTTTTGACTGACGACCTCTAAGCTGATTTATAACGGACCAGGTTTTGCCCGGGTTAGACCGGGATTCTGAAAATCTCCGATGGAAGTGTTGACGTTTTTCCAATCTAATTAAAGTAGTAACTCTATTGCGGGCAATTTTATAAGCGACACGCAATTTGTCGTTTTTAGGGGAGCGTCGACATAATACCCAAGCCATCTCTTTATCTGCAATAGCTGAGAGAATGCTGCGATTCATCCAAGGGCAATCAGTCTTCCTCTGTTTTAACAGTACCGTTTTTTTTTTGCACGAGTTTACCATTTCCCCATAGATAGTTACAAAAGAATCATAGGCAGAGCATTCAGGAACCTCTGAAAGGAACGTTTCCCAGTCATATTCTTTGAGCAACAAGTCCAGCTTCCGATTGTCAACAATTTCAATTTCTGATCCTGCCCTGCTGTGGTGTACTGATTGCAGTGAACGCGAAATAAAACGGCACCCTACGAAGAAATGATCGGACAACTTGTGCTCTACAACAAAAGGAATTACGTCATCGTTTTCAGCTCGAACGTTTACGTGATCCAAGCACGATGGCACCAAAGATGCTCCCAGATACTCAACACGCGTCGGACAACTTATCATTGCCTCGATGCCAGCGTCCGCAAGTGTATTGAAGTATTCCACTACAACGGGCTTTTGGTTTTTTATTAGGTCAATGTTGATGTCGCCTATCATGCATATATGTCCCCGCGGAAAAGGAAGCATGCGCAGTTCTTCCACAAAATGTTTAGCGTTTAGGTGCGGAGGCCTGTAAATAGCAAGCAGAGTGACCGCAAAAGACTGGTTGCAAATGCGAATTGCCAACGACTCGGCATTTGTGAAACCGATATCTACCACAGACGAAATCCAGTCATTTTTAATGAAAACCGCAATACCACCACCCACTTTATCCTTGCGAGTGAAGAAATGTTCATGGTAGTCATGAAGAGAAAATTTACTAGTAAGCTCTTCAGGAATGTTAATTTCAGTCAACACGAAAACATCAGCTAAGTCACGAATTACAGTCACATGTGCACAAAATTCATCCCAGTGTCGACGAATGCTCCTCACATTAAATTGAAAAATAGTGAAGCAACTCGCAGTTCTAACAAAATCGTTGCGCAAGGAAAGAAAGTCCCTAAACTGAATGTTGAAACTGTTTAAGAGAAAAGAAAAAAAAAACGACGCAGAGCAGATTACTAATTAATGAGAGACAAATCAGAAGCGGTTACTATGCGAACACACCGGTCGCCCTCTTTTTTCCTGATGTAAATCCTGCCGTTCTTCACCCAGACAAAATTGTAGCTGGCTTCCTTAGCTCTGTGTCGTGTCATCCAGAAGAGCTCCCTGTTGGCTTTCGTGAGGTTCTCGGAAAAGTATATTTGCGGAAGCTTGTCCGTTTGTATCAAGTGTCGTAGCTTACCGCCCGCATCCAACCATTCGTCTCGCACACCAATTGAAGCGAACCTAACAATTATTGGCGCGAGTCTGTCACTACACACAGGCAAGCGGTGAGCAGCAACTACTTGAGTGGCGTTGAAAGAGACGATTTCAAGCTTAGCTGCAAGGTCTGAGACTGTGTTTGTAAGGTCCTCATCAGGGGTACAAGGCACACCATGTATCTCTAGATTGGCAGATCTGCTATACTGTTGCGCGTCATTTAGCTCACACTGCAGTTCCTGGATAGCCAATGATTGCTCAGAGACCTAAACCTCAAGCGCGCACACTTTGGACGATAAGTCGGTTACAACTGCCTCCCGAGCATCATGATCAACAGCTAGACAATCATATTTCTGCGACAGTGTATTCACTGAACTCTGGACTTCAGCACAATTGCCTTCACTGCACCAATCTCGGGCTTCAAGCCAAGCATGATTTGAGACAAAGAGTCCACCTTCAGTATGAAAGTATCTAGTTTAGCTAGTTTTTCATTAATGGCTTCAAGTTGAGAAGATGCCAATTCCGTATCTGTCTGGGATGAATTTCCCGATCGGCATGCTCTGCACCTCCATTTTTCACGTCTGTTGGGCCCCATAGAACCAAAGGTTGCCTCTGCAATATCCGAGCACTCTGGCCCAAGATGATACAGTGACGCGCAGACGCAGCATTCCATAATCGGCTATCGTCGGATACCGAATCACAACAGTGAGCGCATTGTTTGGAAGTCATTGCACTGGACAAAAAAAAAAGAACACAGACACACTCAAGTTTGCAGTTGGTGGCAAAAAAAAAAATTCTTTGAGCTAGGAATCGAGCTCACCTGCAGCGACAGAATAAAAAACGTTGAGAGCTGGTCCCAGATGCGCCGCCAACTGCGATGGCCGCAGGAGAGCACCGTCCTTATAACCTGTCAGAGGGGCGATCCCAGACTGCAACGGGCGAACAGACTGCAACGCCCTACGACGTGACTTTCGATCATGTAGTTGTCGAAAATCCGGGCATCTTCACTGACGGAGATAACCGGTGGTAGCAGAAGCAACACGTGGCAGCGCTCGTACTTCCAAGTTTCTTGCTATCGGTGATCTGCAGCGACAGAATAAAAAACGTTGAGAGCTGGTCCCAGATGCGCCGCCAACTGCGATGGCCGCAGGAGAGCACCGTCCTTATAAACTGTCAGAGGGGCGATCCCAGACTGCAACGGGCGAACAGACTGCAACGCCCTACGACGTGACTTTCGATCATGTAGTTGTCGAAAATCCGGGCATCTTCACTGACGGAGATAACCGGTGGTAGCAGAAGCAACACGTGGCAGCGCTCGTACTTCCAAGTTTCTTGCTATCGGTGATCTGCAGCGACAGAATAAAAAACGTTGAGAGCTGGTCCCAGATGCGCCGCCAACTGCGATGGCCGCAGGAGAGCACCGTCCTTATAAACTGTCAGAGGGGCGATCCCAGACTGCAACGGGCGAACAGACTGCAACGCCCTACGACGTGACTTTCGATCATGTAGTTGTCGAAAATCCGGGCATCTTCACTGACGGAGATAACCGGTGGTAGCAGAAGCAACACGTGGCAGCGCTCGTACTTCCAAGTTTCTTGCTATCGGTGATCTGCAGCGACAGAATAAAAAACGTTGAGAGCTGGTCCCAGATGCGCCGCCAACTGCGATGGCCGCAGGAGAGCACCGTCCTTATAAACTGTCAGAGGGGCGATCCCAGACTGCAACGGGCGAACAGACTGCAACGCCCTACGACGTGACTTTCGATCATGTAGTTGTCGAAAATCCGGGCATCTTCACTGACGGAGATAACCGGTGGTAGCAGAAGCAACACGTGGCAGCGCTCGTACTTCCAAGTTTCTTGCTATCGGTGATCTGCAGCGACAGAATAAAAAACGTTGAGAGCTGGTCCCAGATGCGCCGCCAACTGCGATGGCCGCAGGAGAGCACCGTCCTTATAAACTGTCAGAGGGGCGATCCCAGACTGCAACGGGCGAACAGACTGCAACGCCCTACGACGTGACTTTCGATCATGTAGTTGTCGAAAATCCGGGCATCTTCACTAAAGGAGATAACCGGTGGTAGCAGAAGCAACACGTGGCAGCGCTCGTACTTCCAAGTTTCTTGCTATCGGTGATCTGCAGCGACAGAATAAAAAACGTTGAGAGCTGGTCCCAGATGCGCCGCCAACTGCGATGGCCGCAGGAGAGCACCGTCCTTATAAACTGTCAGAGGGGCGATCCCAGACTGCAACGGGCGAACAGACTGCAACGCCCTACGACGTGACTTTCGATCATGTAGTTGTCGAAAATCCGGGCATCTTCACTGACGGAGATAACCGGTGGTAGCAGAAGCAACACGTGGCAGCGCTCGTACTTCCAAGTTTCTTGCTATCGGTGATCTGCAGCGACAGAATAAAAAACGTTGAGAGCTGGTCCCAGATGCGCCGCCAACTGCGTTGATTTAGATAGCGTTGATTTAGGTATAAAATACACCGGGAATAGTTTCTACCAACAATAACCTTTGTTTCAGTAAGTAATTTTTTTTCTTCTGAGCCAGTTTTTAAGGAGGACCACTTTTTCTTTTTTTCAATGAAAATCATTCATTCTTCGGATTAAACATATATAAACGACTTCATAATCAGATGGCTATACTGTTAGCCGCTCATAGTAGTGATCATGGGTATAAACAGCTGCAATATAACGAACTATTTTTTCTAACCGTGGAGGGTCAGGTAGCGGCCGCACAACGCTTGTGGGCGGAGCTCCTGCTGCACTCTTACCCTTTCACCAACTATAGTCAATCGTATTTTGTATCTTGCACTCACTTGACTTCGCCCTCCACACTACGTTTTTCAGCGTGGATTGAGGGCCAGGGCTGCGTTCTAGCAAGAGTTTCCGAATTTCCCCCTCCGGTAGGTATCCGAGTACAACTCCCACTTCGGAACTCAATTGGAACTCGATATTCTAACACCGGCGGTTTTAAAATGCTATTGCGTACAGAACACCCGTGGTCAATATCAGTTATGAAATGCTGTAATAGTTACATATGACGGAACGAATTTTTAACGTGTGGTTGTCCATTTAACAAGGCAAACCAAGTCTAACTTGTATTTAGATATAAAAGAACGCTGCTACTTTTGGTTGTACAATTTGTCTCATATAAGCCTGGGGTGTCCTCTGCACCGCATAGCGCGGACATTTAGCGACCACGCAAGAAGGTAGTTTTGAGCGAAACCTAACGATCTGGTCTGGTTGAGCGATCTGGTCTATCCGCAAGTGGTCGTAGAGGGAAGAAAACAAAAATCCCCCGCACCTCCCCGAAGGGAATCGGGCAGAAATGCGAATGCATTGGGTGCACCGATGAGTGTGTTGCGAGTAATGGCGTAATTAATGACGAGAGTGTGAACGTAATCATTTATTCATCAGCACCTGTTCGTGTTATCATTGTACCTGACGGCCACAATCACTGCCTTGTGATCGCTAAAGTGCACGGTCAAAGGGTCTTTGAGAAGCATACGCGCGTCACAGTTTCGCGTAAAGAACAGATCAATGCAACTCCCGTGAATGGTAGTGGGGCACGTGTCGAAGCCGGCAGAGAGACAATGAATAGAGTGCCTGGTCTGCATGTACTCGACCAGCCACTCGCCAGTCTTCTTGCTCGCGTCAACGTTGAGTCGCCAACCAAGACTATGGGGTCAGAGTGGTTGGAACGCACGCGCACACTTTCCATAGCCGCGTCCAGCTGCGCGGCAACGGCGTCTCGAGCGAGGTTGGGCGCGAGGTACACGGTCACCACAAAGACTCCGTCTCCGGTGTAGGCAAGGGTGTACAAGTCCTTGTACGGAGACGTGTCTCGAATGGGAGACGTGTCAACGGCGTGCGATATCAAGTTCCCATGCACGTTAGACACGAGACTAACACCGCATTACTCGCCGTCCTTGCCGCTTCGAGCAAACTAGTACAGCTCGCTTCAAGCGCATGCGTTCGGCATTCAGCTCGGAGAGATAACACCTGCGGGCGCACGCCGACGAAGCACGACAACCCCCGACTAAGAAATGCATTCGCATTTACGACGACGACGACGACGAAGGCAGAACTACGAGGCGCGCGCTTACGTGCGCTCGCGCTGGAGGAATGCAGGCGCGCGCCGCTCGATGGACGCAAGACAACCCCCGAATAATAAATGCATTCGCATTTAATAAACGTTATCGGTCTGACAAAAATAAATAAATAAATCTTGGGTGGCCTCTTCTAAGTTCAGAGAGCCGAAACTGACTGCTCTCGCTCTCGCACTATCGATCAGTCCTTCCTGAGTTCGAGCTGAGAGCTAGTGAGGCCGCATTCCCACTGCTCCTGAGGGGGCGGAAAGGGGTGGTTTTTGGTATGGGAGCACACCCATGCGTGATGGCACATCGTTTAAGAGGAATAGAAGGTTGGACAGTTGGAAGGGTGCGTAGTGGGGATATCTGATAAAGGATAGGGAATTGAAATATGCTTGCCTCTGGACTCTGCGCTGTAGTCGGGCGATGCAATGGTTTAGGGTGGGGAGGGTAGGTGGGTAATGGCGGCATGGCTGACAGTAGTGGTGCAGTATATTGGTACAGCGACGGGGACTCAGAAAATTGGAGGGGGTGGGTGCATGGCGACCACCACCGATGGTCAAGCCTGTCAACCTGGGGTACCAACGATTTTAGGGGCGAAGCTCCTTAGGGCGTGGGTCTGTCCATCCTCGACGTATGTATGTAGCCACCTCTAGTTTAGTTCTTGGATTGTTTACTAGATGGCGTGGCTACCTCTAGTTTAGTTCTTGGATTGTTTACTAGATGGCGGTACTTGTATATGATGAAAAGATGCGCTTGGATTGTTTACTAGATGGCGTGGCTACCTCTAGTTTAGTTCTTGGATTGTTTACTAGATGGCGGGGAGCGTTGTAATAAAATCCGTTCGCTGTTGGCGCGCGCTCGGAGTCGCCCGATGGATAAGGCTGCAGATGTGCGAGCCCGCGAGGCAGAAGCGCTCCGTGAAGCTGCGCGACGCCGCCGCCAAGATCCTGCCGTACGAGAGCGGGAGGCCGAAGCGTGTCGTCTGGCTGCGCGACGCCGCCGCCAAGATCCCAGCGTTCGAGAACGAGAGGCCCAAGCGTCACGGCAACGGCGCGAGGACCCTGCCGTACGCGAAGCGGCACGGCTGCGGCGCCAAGAGGATCTCCAAAACGTCAGAGAACGGGAAGCGGCGAGAAAGTGCGCGTATCGGCAGGCAGACCCCGATGCAGTGAGAGCTCGTGAGGCGTCTGCAAAACGCATCAGGCGAGCTCAGCCCCAAGGTGCCGACGCGCCGTTTAAGCGAGACTTTCTAGACGTTACGTTCAGACACAGATGTAGTGGGCGAACTCTCACTGAAGAGTCACGGTTTTACCGATGATTTCCCCTCAGGAGCTTCGCCCACTCATCATCATTCACCCCGTGGATATGCTGTGAACTTTTTATTCGGGTCAGGGGATTGATAGTCAGGAGAGGCTTGGGGACTGGAGTGAAAATGCGTGCAGTCAGAAAGTTTCCGCAAGCTTGCTGCGAGTCTTTAAGAATGGTTACATAGCCGGGTGGGGCTGGCTTGGAGGCGAAGGCTGCGGCTATCTCTTCGGCGTTATTGGTGTAGTTATCAGCGATGGAGGTGGATGTCAGGATGTAGCCTTGAGAATTCAGGGCAACCATTGCATCGGCGCCATGGTGCGAAGAGGTGCCGATGGCTGCGTATCGGCTATCGGGGCTGTTCGAGTATCCTTTCTCTAGGAGACGGATGCGTGTTTGTCTTGGACGGACGTTTCAAGTAGGACACATATGGCGCGGAGTAATCCATACCTTGATGTGGGTTTCGATATGGGGGACATACACTCAAGTACCTCCATTGAAGTAAGAACAAAACCAGGGAGGTGTACCAAAACCGTGCGGCCCGTGGGGGGATGTATCCCTCACCCACACAGGCCGACTTGCTGGCTGACTTGCTGTGTTTCTAGACGTTCAGGCAGTGAATTGTGGAGGCCGATTTGAAATAGGTGCGCGGGACGGGTGAATGGAGAGAGTACAGGAGAGAGAGAGAGAGAGAGAAATAACTTTATTCACATAAAGGGTTAGGGCGCGGTGGGCACGACCCGAAGGGTCGCGACGACTTCAGCCGCTCGAGTCACGAGCTCCTTCTGGAGCTGGGGGTCCGAGCGGCCCAACGCCTCCATCCACTGGTCAGGAGAATTAATTAAAGGGAATGGGTCCTCATCACAAGCCCACATTTGGTGTTGGACCGTGGCTTTTTCACCGCAGCGGGGGCAGAGCGAGGATGGGTAGAGGGAGGGGTGGACATGATGGAGGACGGCTCTGCACGGTAGAGATTCCGTTTGGAGTTGACGCCAGAGGCGTTCCTCCTCCAGAGTGAGGGATGAGTGAGCGGGTGGAAGCTTGCGGCGGGAGAGGCGGTAATGCTGTGTGACCTCTCGGAATGTGAGGAGACTGTCCCTGGTCGATCTGGCTCCGTGGAGGGAAGAGTCCACATCGTACGCCCGGAAGACAAGTGCTCGGGCTGCCGTGTGGGCCGTCTCTATCCCTCCTATGCCCGTGTGAGCCGGGAACCATTGGAGTTCGACCGCGTCGGATGGCGAATTTAGACCGAGAATTTTGTGTGCCGGGGCAGAAATGAGCCCTTTGGCAAAGTTTTGGACGGCCGTTTTCGAATCCGAAAATACAATTCCAGGGGTGGGCCTTTGGGTTATTGCTAGTGCGATTGCCGCCTGTTCCGCGACATGCGGGTGACGGGTGTGAATGGTGAGGGTTGCAAGAGGAGGAGATGACGTGGAGTAAATTACAGCAATGGCAAATGCATCTTTATGCCGATATTCTGCGGCATCGACATAGAGTGTCGCTCGGGAAGGGGGAAATTTTTTATCCAGTGTCGTGGCTCGATGAATCCGCCTGTCAATATGAAATTTTGGGTGCATGTTTTTGGGAATCGGTCGAACGATGATATGATTTCTGATTGATGATTTGATGCAGCACACAGACTCGGGGCTTTGAGCTGGTCCGATCCCGAGTTTCTGCAAGAGGTGTCCGCCCGCGGAGCAGCGCCCTAGGTAGTTGACTTGGCCAGTGCGGTGGCCTTCGATTAGTTCTGCTGCCGTATTGTATGTCCCTGTTGCCTCTAATCTGGCAGTGGATGCGTTCGGTGGTAACTGCAAGGCGGCTCTGTAGGCTTTGCGGATGAGACCATCTACTTTCTTCATTTCGCTGTCGTTGAGGGGAAGATAGGGAAGAGCATACGTTAGTCGGCTGAGAACAAACGCTTGTACAAGTCTCAAGCGGTCTTGTTCTTTCAGGCCGTGCCCTCGAGCAACGATCCTACGGAGCAGGCCAATTATTTGGGTAACATGCGCCGAGAACGTTTTGATTACATCCGTATTTCTCCGATTACTTTGTAGCAGTAGGCCTAGAATTTTGAGGTTCGTGACCCGCGGTACAGGCTTCCCGTCCACTAAAATATGGATGGAAGCCTCTCGCGAAGGTCCAGATCTTTTTGCTGGCAAGACACGCATCTCTGATTTGGTGGGAGAGCATTGCAGGCCCGCTACTCGGGCTCCTTGCACGACGGCTGTAGCGCCAGCTTGCAGGGTTTCTTCTATGTATGCATCACTTCCTCGAGTGACCCATAGGGTTATATCGCCTGCATACATGCTGTATTGAAGACCGAGCACTCGATCCAGAGCACAGGCTATGTGTGACACTGCTAGATTAAAGAGTAAGGGGGATATGACCGACCCCTGCGGTGTGCCGCATGACGGTAGTTGTATTTCAGGAGATTGCAAGTCACCCAGTGTCAGCGTGGCTGTTCTGTGAGATATGAAGGCGCGAACATAGTTGTACGTCCGTACGCCTGGCCCTATGCGTTCTACGCCTGCCAGGATGGCTGAGTGAAATACCTTATCAAATGCTTTTGTCAGGTCCAAGGCTAAAATGGCTGCGGAGTCACGTGAGCGAGGGTTCTTCAGCAAATCCCAGTATAGCCTCAGGTGGACATCGTTTGTCGCAAGCCCTGCCCTGAAGCCATACATGTTGGGCGACAGCAATTCTTTTTCTTCTATAAGCCTGTTTATTCGTGCCATAACTATTCGTTCCATTATTTTTCCAATACATGACGTTAGCGATATCGGCCTGAGATTTTCTGTCGAAAGCTGTTTGCCCGGCTTAGGGATTAGAGTAACATTCGCATGACGGAACTCTCGAGGAAGAGTGCCCTCTTTCCAATGCTTGTTAAAGAACTTGGTGAGATAAGATATCGAACCATCGTCGAGGTTTCTAAGCATCTTATTCGTGACTAGGTCTTTCCCTGGGGCGGAAGACGTTCTCACGTCCTGCAGCGCTCCCCTGACCTCTGCCTCTGTGATATCCTCGTCCAAGGAGGGGTTAGGCGGCCCGGAGTAGTCCGGGTGCTGTTGTTGTTCCCCATCTGGTACATATCTATTGATGAGGTCTCGAAGTGACTGGTCCGGATCGGTCGCAAGCTGTCTGGTAAGTCGGGTAATTTGGTTCGCCTGCTCCTTTTTAGAACGTGATGGGTCGAGTAGGTGTCTTAGGAGGCACCAAGTCCTCTTCATGCTCATAGCGCCTTGTAACCGATCGCACAGCTCTTCCCATCCTGATCTCCTTAGTTTGTTTGCATAACATTCGATTTCCTTAGCTAGGATGGCTGTTCGCTTTCTTAGGCGCCTGTTATGCTTTTGAGTGCGCCATCGCCTCTTAAGGCCTTTGAGGGCTTCCCACATATGCTGCAATTTAGAGTCGACGTGTGGCGTCGGTATTTCGGGATCTAATTCTTTTTGGTGATTCCGTACATCGCCCAGGAGCTGTTCCGTCCATTGAGCTAGGTCAAGCGTTGGGGAGGAAGGCAGGTCCCCAGCTTGTCGTGCCTCCCGCAAAGCGTGCCCATCTGTGATGACAGTCTGCATACGCTTTGGTGGTGTGGGGTGTTTGAGTGTCGTGTGTAGCTGTATTATGTAATGATTACTGCCGAGGGTGTAGTCTATCCTACTCCATTCTGCATGGCCCACTCTATAGGTAAGGGTGAGGTCCGGGGTGGTGTCCCGTTGTACACTCGTTCCCTCCCTAGTTGGTAGATCCGGTGGAGTTTCGAGTGTCAGCTTCTGAGATTGAATCAGATCCCAGAGCAGCCTGCCCTTTTTGCTGTCCGTAGGATAACCCCATGCAGTGTGTGGAGCGTTAAAGTCTCCAGTAATGATGAGGGGTGAGCCTGGAGCGGCTTGTTTAGCGGCCAGGATTAATGACCGAAAATTATGTGTGTGTTGCTTGGGGCTACTGTAAATGTTTAGTAAATGAATAACCTGTTCTGTCCTACACTTCGGGTAGACCGTTACAAAGTCATGGGGGATGCAGCAGCTATCAAAGTGTGTGTGTTGTGCTGATATGTTTCTCTGTACTAGAACTGCAGTGTCGTGTTGTGTTTGCAAGGACTGATAACCTAGACATCTGACACGCTTTCCGGGTTCCTGCAGCGAAATTATATCCGGGGGATTCTCAACCTCTTCTAGCAATAGCTGCAGTTCCGCTCGTTTCCGAGCGAAGCCCCGACAGTTCCACTGCCAGATCACGAGTCCTTAGAGGCCTTCATCGGTCATACCATTAATTTGGACGTTTTTGGGAATTATTTGTGCGGCCAGGTCTCTGACACTTGACAGCATCTCCCGAGTAATGTTCTCAAATCGGGCCTGCATTTCGGCCTGGGCGCTCAGGATGCTGTGTACTGTTTGGGTGTATTCAAGCTTTTGCTCGGCTAGCACCCTTTCTATACCCTGCAGGCGCTCCTCCGAGGGTGACTAGGGGAAGAGATGACTCTTCCCATTGGGTGGGTTTGGTGCTCTCCGCCTGGGCGGGGGCTCCTCTCGCTGCTTAGTTCGTAACTGCGTGATCTCCTTTTTGAGGGCGGCATTCTCAGCTCGTAGCACGGCTATTTCGAGGCGCATGGCTTGCAAGTCGCGTGCTATGTCAGATGAGAGGGAAGGGGTGGGTCGGATGGAGTTGGGTGATGAGAGGGGGGATGATGGAATGCAGGTGGGGGTCCTGACCAAGTGAGTAGAGGCGTTGGGACCGCTCACCTGTTGCTGTGGAGGTCTGCCGTCTTGTCGGAGGGCGGCCTTGTAGCTGATATTGAGTTCCGTGCCGTGCTGGTTTCGGGGTGGGTGCTGCCCCGCCTTGTGCTCGTTGCCCTCGGGAAGCTTGTTTCGGTCCTTGGCGTTGCGGGCCTGGCGCTCCAGTTGGTCGGTGCGGGTTCCGTGATGGAGTCCAGGGAAATCGGCGGGCCGGTCGTACGGAGCCTTGAGCAATTTTCCTTCTTCCGAGACCACCTGGGCATATGAGGGGGCTCGCTTGCGTGGTTGAAAGCGTCTTGGGCAGTCGGCGGAGCCCGTGGGGTGAGGGCCCTCGCACACTATACACCGCGGGGTGCACGTGTGGTCATCAGAGGGATTCGTGCCGCAGCTGGCGCATCTCTTGGGCTCTGTTATGTTCGGGCACACATCTTGCCGGTGCCCGGCTTGCGAGCACACCGCACATGCCTCCGTCTTGCGGCGAAAGGGCTTGCACCGGTACGTCGCTGCCCTGTATTTCACCCAGAAGGGTACCCGGTGGCCGTCGAACAAGATTTGTACCATGTTAGAACTGTTCAAACGTTTGGCATCTAGGATTGATAAGTCCGAGTTGTAATCAAAAATGCTGTCGCGCACTTGTTCCGGGGTGTCTTCCTGTGGAATGTTGAAGATGATTCCCATGCTGGTATTCGCTGGAGCGGACACGTGAGCGACTGTTTCATATCGCTGACCGCGAAGCCCGAGACATTTAATCCCGGCGTATCTGGTGGCACGGTCTTCGGAAGGTGTGCTAATAAGCAGGTAATTAGCCACAAGGTGTATCCGGATTTGGTCCTCACGGTTGGGCGCCACTCCCGCTTGGGCCAGGATTGCGTCGGCTAAGGTGGCTTGTGCTATAGACGAGAGCGCAAGTCCTCCTCGAGGGCGCAGGACGATTTTTACATCAGAAGATGGCAGAGGCGAAGCCGGTGGCGGGCGACGCGGGGAACGCTTCTTGTTTTGCTTTGGCGCACGTGCAGAGCTCGAGGTGTTCGTGCCTCCAGTCGAGGCACGTGCTTGATCGCGCAGGGCGTGTTGCCGGTGGCGAATCGTAGCCCACCCGGGCTGCTGCAGCTCCTCGGGGTCGATGTCCTCCCCTTCCACGATGCTTTCCATTCCGTGTATTGGCTCGCGCGGCCACTTGCAGATGTTGTGCCGGCTGTGATAGCGACTTCCCTAGGCCTGGTAGGCCTAGCGAAGCTGATGGCGTGGCAGATCTATGAATCGCTGTAGCTGACCGTTGGCGTGGTCCACGGCTGCGATGTTGGTGTCCTCGGTGTCCGTGTGACTTGCCGGTTCTCGTGGTGCACAAAATGGCAACGTCCAAATAAATTAAACAGCAAGAAAGGGGTCCAAAAGCGGAGCCGACCTCACTCGGAGCCGTTGAGAGCCGAATACGCACGAGACGTCAGAGTACAGGAGGAATTGTTGAAAACAGTGACACATAAAAAATTCGGCAACCATCACAGTTGAGATGCGAAGCATGACGAAAGAGCGCTGGTGTTCGTCACTAGCTTTGACATGGCTTTTCTTGCAAGTGCTAACTTTAAAAAAAGATAGTTAAAAGCGAAGCTTCTCCGGTGCAAACTGTGTCTTAATTACGGTCCACAATCCGCTCTCCTTAAGCACACATCCAAACTGCCAAAGCCTGCAGCGAAGTCCACGTCAACTAAGTCAAAATACAAAGCAAACGCCAGAGCTACAAAGCCGAAGGAAAAGCTGGGTGCCCAAATGCAAAGATAGCGCAAATAGATATACGGCGGTTTAATAGCGCTGTGGACGCATGTTCAATTCCTACCTCGGGAAGGGGTGTTTTATTCAGGTGCGCACTCCCCACACGTGCTCGTGATTTATACTGGCCTCCTCTCCTCGTTCCCTCACCGCTTGGCTTGGAAGCGGGCTCAGCGATGCGAGGCACGGATTTAATTCCCGCTTAAACAGCTCCGCGTATAAAAGACAGATCATACACAAGTATTAGGAATTTCAGGGGAACACTTAAAATAGTCACTGTCCACATAGCAGGGGCCACATCTAGGGGACATGCAAAAAAACCTTTTCAGGGCTTGACAAAAGGCTCTGAGCATACGTGTCGCATTGCAAAAGCCTCAAATTTTATTTTTATTTGAGGAACTTTTAATGTCTCATGGTAGGTCCACCTTCTTCGTGTCAAGAGAAATGTCACAGGGCTGTAATCATCCCATCGTAATGGTTGCAGTGATTCCAGCTGGTGGTTCTTTCAGCTGCATGGAGCGTCACCATTCCTCGTAGCAGTGCGGCATTTCAACCTTCCTAAGTGTGTTCTCATAAGCCATACTTCCATGATAGACCACATTTCACAGGTGTTACTCAGATAGATGCTTCATAGTTCGTAGGGTTAAAGACATCACCGGCAGTTTAAACGTGTCCTGTGGAACTATTATGTCTTCTAATTACAATTGCCACTACCCATTTTCTGGTGCACTGTTTCCTTCTCTCTTCTACTGCGGCTGACAGCCTTGGCACATGACCATTTTTGATCCTGGATATACCCTTTCCGCGCAAGCGTACTTTACTACTTTTGCAATTATCAAGCTAGGAATACCACAGGAGTCATCCAAATGTGCGATTGTGTCCTCTCATTACCATTGTCATAATTATTCTTCCTTAAAGCCGACGGCATCGTCAAATAGGGGCGATCAATGTATGGAAGCTGTGGCGTGTGCCAGACTGCTTACTTGCGTAATTCACGCCCTAAAACAAAGGAGCAAAACCGAAGTAACAGACGCAAGCACGGTGTAGCGAAACAGAAACAGGTTTATCTAATTCCTTCCAAACAAAAAAGAGAGCCGAGAGAAGACACGCAAATACGATGTAGCACTGAAGAAGTTGTTAATATGTCCACCACCAGGCTTTCATCTTGAAGGCAGGCAACCCGACTTGAGCCCCTTGTCTTCCTTGGGCATTGTCGATTGCTCTTTGCACGCATATCTGAACACTGAGTGGTACTAGTGCTGCCCACCGAACTAACCGTGTTACCGTGTTCGCACAGTATACATGTTCAGTCTGGTCACCGGCAGTATACAATGGTACCTGCTTCGTGGTTTCCTACGTAGTCCTTAACTGTGGTACTTAGTTGCTGAGGTCTACAGTGAAAGCCATAGCTGTCTAGTGACTGCCCCGCGAGTGAGAGCCTAACCAAAGGAAATGATAGCACTCTCGCTCCAATGTTTGCATCATTGCGCAAAATATTCCGCATAAATAGTGAGCGCCTTGCACTATATTTTATTAACCTCACCAGCTATATTCGTCACCAAGCTTGATATCGGTCTAGTGTGTGAGCACCACTAATCTTTGTAACGCAACCATTAGAGAAAAACTTTTCAATTGTTATTTTTAAAACACGGTTTCGCGGCTCCTCCCAGGCGTTCTACTGGGTAAAATTTAGGCCGGCCGGCCGGCCGGCCTGCTTGCGTGGCTACAGCGAATGTCACAAGAGGTAGGCGAAAGCAGGGTGATGTCCTATAAATACAATTCGACCCGCTTTGCGATTGGTATGCCAAGACTAAGGCAACAGCTGAGCAGGTGGTCTTCCCTTCCTTTGACTTGGATTTTTTACGTGCCACGTGCATTTATTTTTGCCCGATTGAAGGAGGAGGAATGCAAGTTTTCTGGCCTATGATTTTCCTCGTCTTCCTTTTGTTGCGGCAAGTTTTGAGCAACGCCCGGCACGGCTCCCCAACCGAACGTCGGAGCCGCGACGCGCCGTCTTCACACCTGTCGTGGGCTCCTTTCCTCCTGTCCACTTTCCCTTACACATCTTGGCCTAGCCTTTTCCTTTTCTTCGCCTTACTGTGCCGATTTTTGAGCGACGACCGGCATGTCTGGTACTCAAGCGTAAACAGCTCCGCTGTTAAAAAAAATTACCTCTATAAATTTGCAGGATGTAACGCCAGATCGACCAAAGTATTTCGCATATGGTGGTTGGAGAAATTTCCAAATTAATGGTTTGCGCGCGTGTTATCTTGGTTACCTATTTTACACATCTTCTAAGGTTACCGCTGGATGTATTTTTTAATATATTCGGAACATAAAACTTCCTTCAAAGCTGGGTTCCGGTTTGGTGCCATTTCATGGGATCATTTCGATAAGCGAAATTGGCGCAGCTTGCACTAATGGGGCAAGGCTGTTGAAACAGCAGAGATGGTGACCCCTGTCCCTTCGTCAAAGACCCGGTTCTTGCACCTCTCGTGGATTTTCGAAATTGCCGCTGAAGGTTCTTTATTACTGGCAGTTCAGGATCGTTTAGCCCGCAGCCTTTTACACCTTTCACAAAGTGACCGCGTTAGCACGCGCTAGATTCCACGGCAAGCACCTTTGCGAAGTCAGCGTCTGTATCGCGATCTGGACGTTTGTGTGCCCGCTTCAGTTCCAAACGCAGGTGAACTGGTGAGTAGAAGAGCACGCGAGAGATCACGTCACGAATGCTTCGCAGAGTGTTTCGAAGGTCGAGCTGGCCGACGCCGGCCGTTCCTTCGCACGCTCACTTGTGCTCGGCATTTCGTTTTGGAATTTTTTCCAGTCACGTGATCCGGCCGAACGAGAAGCTTAAACATCTCTGCTGTTGAAAAAAATGAGAAGCAAGTGTATGCAGCGCAAAACTCTTCTAAAAGTATCGTCGAACGCCGAATGGTCATCCAGAAGTGCATATACTTTGATTCACAAATATGTATCTCGTATATAATGAACTTGTCCGGTCCGCAGAGCTGGTTGAAGATAAAGAAACTGTGTGTATCGATCTTGTAGGTTTAGTCCCTGTCACCCAAAGTGGTCTTTGGTCTTTGTTAAAAATGGTGTTTGTTAGGTGCGGTGGTGTTAAAATCAATGCAACAAAATCTTCTGCCGTGTAGGTATCTTGGGATGAACGTGTGCCCATGGAGCGCTTACAGTAGGAGCGATGCATGAGCTGTCGGCACGGGACTTCGAGATCCACGCAACGAAGCTAATCTGATAACGTTGGGACCACGTTTACATTGTGCACGCAAGTAAAGCCCTACCGTAAGATGCTTCATTCTAGTTTACTCCGCATTTAGCGACTGGCATCAATACACAGAATCGGCAACTTCTACGTGCCAATTCCCGGCACCTTAAGAAAAAGGAGAAACGTAATCAACAAGCAAAAAGACCAGCAACCGTACAACAAACCGTACAAGGCTCTAAAAGGTCTTCAATGAGTTCCAGTGCTCATATTTTTCTACAATCGCGCCTATACAATCCCGCTTTATTCAACATCATGTCTATTGTCTGTGTTAATTTTATCAGCAGCAAAATTTCATTTCAGTATTTACAACGTGCTTATGCACTGTATAAGTACTCGGGCATCTAAATAAGCAAGCAATAAGAAGCTCAAATAAATGAGACAAAAGAAAACCTCCAAATTTCGGCTTAAATTTTACAGTGACTGTAAAAATCTGCTAAAATCAGTAGTTCAAATAAAAGGCAGTCTGTGTCTGTAAAAAGTATGCACAGGTTGTCACAGAATTGAGAAATAATTTAGTGGCCGATGTCTCTGACGGGAGGAGTGACAAACAACTCCCCCCTGGATACGAATAGAGGATGTGGTTCGGACCTGCCAACCGGCGATAGGTCCACGCCTGATTGGCCGCTGGCGTCAGGCACGAGACGGGGCACGGGATAACAGCCTCAAAACTAGGCAGATTTACTTTATCCACATACACAGGAATTCTAGAACAGACAGACAGAAGGTTTGACAACTTAATAACACACTGCAGTTGACACCCGTAGGGGTCAGAGCTGCCAAGAGACCGACATTGAGCACATTGATGAGAATGAATGAGACGGTACTCGCCATTACGAGCCCAAGAAGGAGGCGACAGTAAATGAAGCGGATAGTAGAGTGTACAGTAGGAGGGGTCGGTGGCTTCCCCCAACTGTTAACAAAGGCCCGCGAAGAACACATACAGCGTGGTGCACTGAAGGAGGCGGATAAGAAGCCCGTGCAGTGCACTTAGAGAAATACCGAGTAGAAAGAGTCCGAAGAAGGGTGGAGAAGGGGAGAACATCTTAGCTGCGGTCCGGCTGATGGTCTCGCCGGGGTGACGGAGGCTGTCGGTCGTCTGTGGTGGGGCACCGCTCATCCGCGACGCAATTTGGGCGAACCTCGGCCGCGCAGTTTCACCTGCCGGTTTACGCGTGCGCAGGTTTGTAGTGAAGAATAGTGGGAAGGAGGAGGGGGCGGGCACGCGCAGCCATGGGTTTCTTGCCCGCCCTGATGGATGGAATGTCCGTTGTGCTGGTGTGAGGTTTAAACGCGGACGTTAAACGGCCCAATGGGAACTGTCCGGAGCCCTTAGTGGTACAGCGGATTGGGTTTGTATGTTAAGCTATGTTCAGACTACCGACGCAAAAGCCGCATCGTGATCTATGGACGAAAAAAATGGCATGTCACGCAGTTCATTTGGCTGAGACGTGAAATGACGTCATTCTTTAAAGTTATTACGACAGTTGTGGCAACAGTCTGAACCCGGCGTTACACAAAGAGTAAGATGGTTACGACGCGGGAGGGACACAGGCAGGACCATGTTTATCTGCAAGAACAAAGCTTGGATCCTTCAGAGGTTCATTCAGCTAATTGGCTAGGAAGGATGCTCCATCGCAAATTACGACAAACGTGTTTTGTTTCGTGCACTCCGTGGACTGCATCCAGCTTTGCAGGTCATCCTTCACACAGTGGAAGGGCGCTCATTTTTTAATCGAAATTCAGTGCAGATGAGGTTGACAGAAAACAAAAGGACTATGCTGCACTTCAAAATAATTAACACAGAATAAAGCTTCTTCTCACCACAACGAAGCATGTAAAGTTGAGCAGCTTTATGCGGCAAAAATGGTTTAATATACCAAGTAATTCGGAGTACGAGGAACTGCCTACAAGAAACATGGTAAACCTTTCGCCAGTTCGTACCTTTCGTGTCTTTCGTTACGTGTGTACTCTTCATGCAAGTACCAAGAATTTTATCACGGGAGCTGATAGGCACACTTAGCTGCCAATTGTTGCAGGGGTCCAAGCTGAACGGAGATGCATGCCTTCTGTGAACGAAAAGTTCGACATCCTTCTGAAGTGCAGCCGTACAGTAACAAAGGAAAACTGCACACCTTTGTGGGAAACTTGGAAGTAAGGAAATGAGAAAAATTTGTCCTTCGGAATTGTTGTCAAACATTTTCATCGCAGAAGCTTGCTCCGTCTTGGGTGTTACCCCGTTTGTCCTAGATGAGTTTTGTAGTAGAAATTGTACATTTTTGTCTAGTGGGTTTCACAAAGCGATCAGGGTGATAAGCAAAAGCACATCAAGCACCTCAATAAGAAACGCTTCCCGTGGTCGTAATGGAACCAGCATCCCTTGCATTATGAAACCATTGTCCATCAGACTGCGCCATTCTGACACGGTCGAAGCAGTTTAGATTTCGGACTTTGACTCAAGTTGCAAGAGTGAAAGCTTCGAGTTAAGGGGGCACATCGGTCTTTGATCAAAAACATTATTTTTACAGGTATGACAATAAATTTTGGGGGACATGTAGTTTTTCATTCTGAATATAGCTATCAAATTTGTTTCTGTGTAATGCGATTATATTCAAATTTATTTGGATTTTTATGTTTGATTTTACGACAGCCTTTATAAAAAAAACTGCTGGAGGGACGCTGCTGAACAAAGTACCAGTGAACTGTGCACAAGTCAAGGAGTGCAATAATACTAACATTATCATTCTGTAGCAGGGGTTACAACCATTTGAAGTTTGGGCCTAGAAGGTGGGAACCAGAAAAACTGGTGTTGCCGTCCAGGCCCAAACTCCAAACAGCTGTTACTTCTGCTACAGACCATATATTATGATAATGTTAGTCTTATGGCAGTCAGTCCTTGATTTGTGCACAGTTCATCGGTACATTGTTCAGCTGCATCCCTCCAGCAGTTTTTTTACACGCTCTCTCTTTACCTTCTCCTTTTTTTACTGCTTTTCATCTTTTTTCCCATTGTTCTCCTTCCCCACGTGTAGGAAAGCAAACTAGGCCACAGCCTGGTTGACATTCCTGCCTTTCCTTTACTTTTATTCCTTCCTTCCTTCCTTACAAAGGCTGTCAAAAAATCAAACATAAAAATCCAAATAAGTTCGAATATAGTTGTTTTACACAGAAAGAAATTTCATATCTACAGTGTCAATAAAAAATTACACCTATCCCTCGATTTTTATCGTCCTAACTTTAAAACCCATGTTTTTTTGGTTTAAGACGAGTGTGCCCCCTTAAAAAAATAATTTGATTTTTGGTAGACAGCTCGGTAAAAGACCTCCTAAAAGCAAAGATTGAGGTGTGTTTCCACCATACTACTCTAGGGTGTTGGTGGCAACAGTTAAATTTCGCCTCTCCATCTTCTTGGTGAACTGATGGAGACGAAATAGTGATGTTCTTTTGATGCGCGAGCCGAGAGGACCATCTCGACTCGCTCCGATGACCGACGACCGATGCTTGGAGCGGGTGAGGGATGAGGACTGCCTTCCTTGCTGGATATTAGGTTTATTTACATTATTTACATTACTCCAACTTTACATCAGGTCAGAGTGACGGTTACATTGTCACTCTGACAGCAGCAGCCTGTTCGGCCGAGATCTATACTCTTAGATCCCCTCTCGACCGACCCCGACAAAACCCAACACTCCGGTTTTGATAGCAAAAACCCCGCCTCCAAAAAGGGGGCGTTCAAGAAAGAGAGAAAAACCTTTCAAAACAATTATTACGAACCATTGATTGGCCACAGGAACCAGCCAATCACACACATGTCCCCACCTGCGGTCACGTGACCTAACACTCTCTCTTACACACTCATAGTGCGTTTCCTACGCACGCTGTTGCACCCGGCCAGAAAATACAGGCCATCTGCGGCCTAAAGTGAACCATCCATTACGTTCAGCGGGCGGCATCTGCACAAACAACAGCCAAGCCGAGGGCCCGGGGCGGTCCTCGCGCGGCTGACCTCCCTCCGCGCGGCGCCTCCCGCGCGGCGGGACAATAGGGTTGCTAATTCCCTCCCAGACGAAGGGGCGCCGCCGGCCACCCAAACAGACCACGTGGAGAGACGCTGCCAGCCGAGGCGACCATCGTCGAGGCGAACGACCCGTCGACGAAGAGCGCCCACCGCCGAAGCCGAAGATTTTCCAAACTTACACCGCGCGCGCTTTCAACACTAAGAGATACGATCATCTGGCCTCCCGTCAGCTTGTTATGCCGAATGACCCTGCCACCTTCGACGCGACAGACGTACTTAGGCCAAGCGCCCCCGTCTTTTGACACACAATGGGACGGGCACAAAACACGCTCTCCGCGGCTCCGAACTTGGCGTCTGTGCGGCTACATGAAAGGGACACGGAATAGCCGCAACCAGCGTACGCGACGCCGAACATGAGCCACCGGCGGCTTTCCTTAATTAAATGAGGAGCCCGAACATAACAGCAACTGCCCGGGATGAACCTATTTTAAACTTTATTTCAGAAAAAGAGTGAAGGTCAATCCCCTTTAACGGTGGGGTGCTACATGAATGGTTCAGTGAGAAACTCTATGTTTTTAGCCACTAGATCCAAATGTCATGTCTTCATCTTCTCTTTAAGGGGTTTTGGCACCTCCCCTTAAGGGTAATTGACCTTGACTTGCGACAGCCACGCAGCACTTTTTCCATTTGTAACATCCTGCCGATTTGCAGCCCCACTTCCAGTTTGGTTCCTCCTACTGTGCACTGTGGAGTACAGACTACTGGGTGGTAGTAGTGTCGCCAGCAAGCAGTCCTCTAGCTCCCACGTTGCTGTTCATCTATTCCATCCAGCCACACGTCAAAGTACAGTGGCTACTAAGACTCCGAACCCTTAATTTCGTCCATTTGCCTTATTCTCCCTCCCTGTTCGGCTGTGTGGGATAGTTCAGACGCTACTGCTGTGCTCCTCTACTGCTCCCTTTCCTGTCCAGACAGTGCCTCACCAGATTTCCTTCTCTGCAATAGGCATGTGCAAATCTGTGGCTGTTGTCAGTTTCATCATTGCTCCTTGCTCTCCGTTACTTGTTCTTACATGTGTTCATTAATTGACATAATTACAAGTAAAAAAACATGCACCCCTTTGTCTTACGACAACAATGGTTAACTCGGTTTTCTCGTGAGGGATTCCTTGCTTTATTGTCATCTGAGCTTAAACATTGACTCGTTGAGCTATCACTTTGACTTGCACGCAGTTTGGACTTTTGTTCGCAGTGGCTTTGAAACTTCGCCACTTGATTTTGCATGACGAAAGCTTCGCATTCAACTGCCGTCGTCGTTAGATTGCGAGGTACACTATTTTTGTTTAATTTCAGGACCCTCACACCGCAGAAACGAATCAGGACCCTCAGGAATCAGGACCCTCACACCGCGAGGGTCCTGATTCGTTTCTGACTACAGAAAGCGTTTTATTTTCTGCACTTCTTCACCCACGATCACTATCATTGTCAGAGAAAGTTGGCTTTTCTGCAATGCCTTTTTGGCATGGCATATTCCACTGGTGAGACATAAAAAGTTTTGCTTTAAAATCAGGGGTCTTCCAAGACTTTTGGTCCAGTGAGTAGCAATCTGCACCTATTTAGAGCCATACAATACTGAGCAAGCACCCTTTGGTCCTTCCTGTCTTGTGCTAGCAGTCTCGTCATCTAACACATAAAGGTGCTCTCGACTTTTGTCCACACTTTTCACTTATCCCACAAACTGACCCAAACTCTTTTGTTGATTTCCAGTTGTGCACGTCACATTTGCATTCAGGGTCACCTTGGGGCAAATAAGTGCCTGTTTGTATTTTTATCAAGTGGTATTAGCCACAAAGCATGCTTTGCACTCTTGCGTGAGCAGCGTTATGGGGCCTTGTTGCATGTCCAGCAAGTGATGTGATCCCATGTCAATAAACATTCTTCAGTGTTTGTGACGACTTTGGTGTTTTCTTGGCTTCACTTTCACATAGTAAGAGTTCCTATCCATCAAGAAGCATACACTTAGAATTGCTAGGTATTCTTTTTTTTTCTTGGAGGTGACATTTACAGTTTCCTTGGCAACACAGCATAACATCAAAACAAACAAAACCAACTAAAATGGCAAATTTGGCGTATTTTTTTTTAAATAATAAACAGTGCAAAAACAACAAAGCACGGGAGAGAGAGAGAGAGCACGAAAAGTGACAGCACTGCCTGTTTGTACTGTTTTGTTGTTTTCGTGCTAAAAATTTTCAAATAAATAAATATGCAAGTAATGCAGATAAAGAAGGGTAACTTTTTATTCGAGCTCGTTCCTTGGACATACAAGTACATTTCTTGAATCAATTGCTGGAATCCTAGATGCAATTTTCGATATTAGGCAAGCACTGGATTCTCGAAGGGACACAACAGTAAGTTGGTTCAATTCTTATTTGCAGTTGCATAGTGCAGTTTTACCCGTACAAAACATTTTGGCCAGTCCAAAGCATTGGTTTAGGTAGAACAAAAAAAATGCCTGTGTGCCAAGTTTTCGAAGCATGTCAAAAGATTCATAGGTGGCCTGACTTAACCTATAGCCCTCCACTGCAGTACACCTCATAGTTGGCCCAAGCTATGCCGAGCTTTGCCATGTGAAACCTAAAAAGTCGAATTTTGACGTTTCCAGCTATGCTGTGCAAAGTATAAGCCAAGCATAATTTACTCTTCAGTATTTTGGCTCTATCCAGGTTTTCTGTTTATTACACCACAATCAAAGTGCGCAGTCAGTGTTGAATTGATGAGAGTCAACCCATTCAGGTTGAAAGCACGAAATGCTCTCCAACAGAAATGGCAGTCTTCACATGTGATCAAATACATAGTCCTTTAACACTAAGCAAGGGCAATGCAGAATGCCAGGAGTGTAAAATATACTCGACGAGGTGCAGTTGGCCAGTGTGTAATTTAAGCAGCATTGTTTTAAGACAAACGGGGATTGGTGAAACAGCCGCGAGCTTCTGACAGCAGCTATCATCGTGACTGGCCAATTCACCTGAGTGGGGATGTTATGGCTATGTGTTGTAGCTTGAGCGTGTGACCTAATGAATCGCCAAGAAATTTCAAACTCATAGTATCTCGGGTTGCTTGTACCTCTGGACGTTTTTTCAGTTAAAGGTCACAATGCGCTCCCTGGGTCCACCTTTAGTCAGCTAGAGCCACTGAGCTATAGTGGTGTCAAGGATGTAATGCTGGATTTGCACTAGGGACGTCCTGGGTTTGGTTCCCATGCGGTTTCAACTCTTCCCAAAGTTGTTTTGAACTCAATTCACTCTGCACTGCCGGCCAATTTAGGAGCTGTTGTGCTAGCACAGACAGTGGATAGTGGCTGCTTAGTCAATGGGCCACATATTGCTTTCGCGTTGATAAGGTAGCGTTTTCAAGATTATGTGTTATGGTCGGCTACAGTTGCTACATTTAGGGTGCTTAAATCCGACCATGTGCAAGTTGCAGGCCTGTGATAAATAGGTACAGGTGATTATCTAGATGCACAAAACTGCGCTTACTGTCAAGGCATGCCGTGAATTTGTTGGTGGAATGGACATTTACAAACATGCATTGGCATGGTTTACACTGCAGCATAAAAATTGAGGCTCCCTATATGACGACACAAAAGGTGCATTGTACGATTGGACTACGGTAGCGTTGTCTATGGGTCAGCCACTAAAACATTCCTCAGAATGCTGGACCCTGTGCCTCATCTAGGGCTCCGTTTGGCGTGTGGTGCCTTCTGGACTAGTCCAGTTGAAAACATGTATGTGGAGTGCAACAAATGGAACCTACAACGCCAGCGAGCATACACAGATCTCCTTTATGCTTTTAAAATTTCATCCATGCCTCGCCATCCTTTTAAATCAGTTTTTCATGACACATCGATGACTGAACTCCTTTAAAATCAAACATCGTTCTCTGCGCCCTTCTCTTACAGAATTAGAGAGGAAGCGTCAGAGCTTGCTGTCTCCTTTTTAGATACAATCCAAAGTTCTCTAACATATTTTATAGCAATATGGCATCTCCGCCCTGTATCATGCGACACATCTTTCACACACGTAGATAAAAACCGAGCTCCCACATGTGCAAATCTGCAGCACTTCTTGTATTTGCAGCAGAAGCATCAGTGTTCTGAATTTTATACGGATAACATGACAATTCCAACAGGGACAAGACCACTTTGTTTTGGGGAGCTTTACCCAAAAAGACCATGGCACTTGGCAACGAAAAGAGCCCCAGCAGAAAACAGAGCAAGGCCTCACGGCTTGTAGAGGATGCCCTCATGGTAGAATGAATGATCCAGCAGTAACTGCCTGACATCATGTGATTTCGATTGCTGAGGCGTCTTCGCCGCTGTGTTGGCATTGAAGGAAGGCGACAGGAAAGTGTCCACAAAGTCGTGCGCCAAGGCTACTATTCCTGTTGACAATGTCCAGACAAAAGCCAAAATTACTACTAAACTAGTTTTCTGCACAACAAAGAAGTCACTTTATTGCTATGCCAGAGTTAATAACTTGCCCTTAAATAATCCACGCACAACGTATCTTCATTACAAATGGGTTGGGTGCATCAAATTATTTGTTATACAGAACCTTTTTTACTGCACTAAGCAGTGCGAACTCGCAGGAAGCAGTTTTATTTCGTGTAAAGTATTTCCAACAGCAACGCAATCACTTTGTTCTCTGTCTACCTTACTCATACTATCAATTCTTAAATTTATACCAGCAAATAGATAACAAATAGAAGGAAGAACACAATTCTGCACACGAGATATCCCCAGCTGTTCATTGCTTTGATACTCGCAGAAAGACTTGTAACGGTAAAGCTGGCATAGATCCGTAGATCGTTTGGTTTTGTTTTCACTGGCAGGCATTTCCAGTACACACGCTGCTGTCTTCATGGCTATCTACTGCCACGTTAGTGTAAACACTCGCTTTAAATGTACGCACAGCGTGAGAACGCAATGGTGGATCTAAAGTATACCATAAATTACAAGCCAGGCAAGTGCGGGAACCCGTTAGGTTGTGACAAGTGGCCTGCGAACATTAGTTCCCACTGGAATGGCAGGATGAGTGCTGCAGGCAGGCTAGGGGCACCGCGACTGCAGTCAAAAGATGCTGCAAGAGAAAGAAATGGAACATGAGGAATGAAACACCGTTGGTTACAACGCCCTCACGAACCACACGCACACACGAAAACCTTCCCAACAGCGTCCTGTCACGCTCCTACTGCAAGTTCATTTTCGCTACAACACGGTTAGCACAAGGCACATTGTCTAGAAAAAGCCTCGAGGCTAACAAGTGATTTTAATGACGCCACATTAAAGAAGAGACAAAGAAACGCCATGGGCGAGACGGGTTTGCATGCGAGCGAGTTTCCGCGCCGTGCAACAAACCGTCAACAGCTCGTGATCGCCGACAGAGGCGAACAGAGCAGCATAAACAGTGACAATGACGCAAGACGGTGAGAACGTGACGTTAAGAATTTCGTAAACGTCGCTAATATAACTGCAGCGAGCAGAAAGCAATTGAGCTTTTCAGTAGGTGGTATGCGAACTGATTGCAAACCCGCCAAAAAGGAGCGCTCACCTGAGTCGGCCGATGGTGGACAGTTGAACGCCCACGGCTGATTGCACAGCCGTAGAGCCACAAGACGCTGGAGCTGTTGAACGACGATTGACAGGGCGACAACCACCATTCACACTTGCGTTGACAGCGAAAGTCCAACGCGGCTACTTGAGTCTCTACGGCGCGCACGCCGTGTAGGCAGCACTCGGAAAAATGTAAACATACCGCGCGGGAGCGCTGGGCACAAACGTCACGTCACTTCCGCCTAGCGCTCATCCTCACCCGCCGAAACGGTCGGTTAATTCCTCCCCTGAAGGGCAGGTGGCGGAGTATGCCCAGAATATTTGTACCCCTTTTAACGTAGTGGGGAGAAAATAAATTAAACATCAGTGTATAGTTATTTATTGTTTATTGCTGTGCATTGTTAACGTATTTCTGAAAAAGGCATGAGTGAGCAATCTAGCGTTGATGATCTGCTGGTGGAAGTGGAATATTAAGTGTAACTATAACACTTTAGTGGAACTTCGATTTTTGTGATATAATCTTTCTAGCTCGGTTCGGATTGACTCAATCTTGTTAATCAAACAGTGACGCTACGAGTACCGGATGTCGGACGCAAACTTGAGGTGGGATTGAACATTAGTTACGTAAGCCAGTATGCAAGTGATAGAAAGAACATGATGCAAATTTCGACCCAAGCATCCTAATGACCTAATATACAAGTTGGTCCGCATGATGTTCTTGGTAATAGCATGTACTACATCGATAAATTCTGCATTCCTTGTTAACACTGGTGATTTACCTTCAATCGCGCTGCGGCCACCTGACGTGATGCTAGTCAGGAGAAACGGTATGTTGTGCACTTCTGCTGAATGGCGCTAACCATATAACCCAGTTGACAACGTTAAGCTTTATATTTTTAGTGTGGTGGAATTGTCAATAAATCGCTTTTATTAGCAGTGGTAACTGCACTTAAAAATGGAAGAATACACCTTCGGTCCTTGGGCCAGATTTGGCTGGAGATTCCGCCACCAAGCGAACGCATGGCGAAGCTTGTAGAGGAGACATTGGGGATGATATTGTCAAAGAAACTCGCAACGACCCGGAGAATATAATCGAATCCTCCGATTTTGGGCTGACACTAGAGCGGCAAAAAAACAAATATACAGTTTGACCTCGGCATGCACTGGCATTGATACCCTTGGTACCGGCTGTAGAAACTACACTTAGAGGGTCCGGCAACGCGGATGAGCACGGACTGATGCAGAGATGCGTACCTATAACGAAGACGAAGGTCCGTTCGACACTTACCATGAGTGGCCCAGAATCAGCTTACTCCAAAGTCAGCTTGCTCTGTCGGCATGGTTTACAGGCGGTGGTTGTAGTCAGTCGGGTGAAGTAACGGGGGCCAGAGCGTGCACTTGACTAGAGTAAAAGAAATTGATTACAGAAGATATTGACTACAGCACTGCACGTGCCCGGGTGGACCGGACAGCCAGGTCCGTGCCGGTCTGGTGTCAGGGAAGAAAAGAAAAATCGTTTCAATGCCGAGGGCTCCGGCCGAACTCGGGATCCAAGCCATGAGCCCGGTCTGCGATGGGCATTGAGGCCGTTGGTCCCAGCCGTTTGTTTCCCACAAGAAGTGTAAAATAGAGCATTGACAAAAATGCTCTGAGTTTATTTTCAGACGTTTTTTGACGTTTGTTGTAAGGATTGATTTAAAAATGCGTTTTTCTACTGCAACAAGAGTTTGTATTTAGAGTATAACATACCAAAAATACGATTAGAAGTAACGCTGCAGCGGCATAACAGAATTATCAGGCAACCTGGGTCTATGGACATTTTTGGGTACAGGTGTGTTTCCATGACGCACCCATCAAAACGACGCTGTCGTAGTTAGGAATAAATTTAGCGTGCATATCAAACAGGCTTGCTGAGCAACGATGGCCAGTAATATACTTCCATGCACGTACAGGTACAGCCTATTTAATCGGAACACAGATCTTACATATAGATAATTTTTTTGTCTGGAAACTGACTGGCTTCATTGGTGTGTGTTTAATGAAGTCCTCCCTAACAGAAAGAGCTTCAGGTAAATCAGTAACGGCTGACAGAAAGCCAGATAGACAAATTATTTAAAAGATTCACAAATTCTTGCCTTTTTTTCTGCTCGTGAATTCAAATGAGTCATCAAAAATTTTAGCATTCCAAATTGTGCCCCAGACCACCAAGTCATGTAGCCGGGAATTTCTTTGTAAAAGTTGACGGTACCCCCGATGCAAGAATATAATTACGCTGCTGTACTGTGGACCGAACCGGCAGAGCCTAAAAAACGTGCACTACATAACCTATTTTTTTTTTTATTTCAATCGACTTTTGGTGTACACAACAGATGCTCGGTCTGATTACCCACTTCGAAAACAATAATAAAATTACAGTAAACATCGCCGCCAGCATCTGAACACAGGTCCGGTCATGCCACTCGGACCCTCCCTATGCTTATAGAACTGGGCCGGTGCCAAGCGTGGTCTTCAGACGACTGGCGTGGCCGTTCCCTGGTGTGCTCCCTTAAGGAGACAGAGGACAGGGCAGGGCGCGGGTAAGGTGTTACTGGCCCGGATCAGGTTTGGGCTTTATAAAACGTGCTCTGGCTCAGCCCGCATGCTTCATTCGGTCTCGTGCAGTGCTTTATTATAGATGGCCGGCTGTTTCGCAGTACGGCCGCAGAAGCACGAGGCCATCATCGAATATCTCTAACCATAGGGCAATTACGTTTTTCCATTTTCACTCCTGGCCGCACACCCTCAAGAAAGATTTGCGTTTTGGACAATGTCCTCCCATCTCCTCCCTGCTCGCCGCGTAGCGTAATAAACTACGTGGGGCGAATTTAGGGTGCGAAGTGTGGGCGAATTACCTCCAGAAATAGCGACAGATGAAACTATGCGCACAGTTCTCGAGGCAATGTATTTTGGCCTCCATGGGAAGAAAATATTTGCCGTCAATTCAAAAGTGCAGAAAACCCACAGAAAAAATTGGCCGCGTAGCTGCTCCTTTCGTTGGAAATACCGACAAGAGACGATACTCTTTTTCGACATTTGCCAAGTAAATGCCTCCCTTCGCTTTCCCGCTCAGCTCCCATGCTGTTCCGCTTCCGCCGCACCCCTCCCAAGGTAAACAGGCTAAAGGTTTTCTCAAATCAATTTAAATTTACCGCGTTTCACTTCTCTTGACGGGGTGCCTCGATGCCAGTGCTAGCGTACGGCGGAAACGCGCGTGAATCGAGACGCCCTGCTTCAGCATTTATAGAGCCATGTTCTCCTTCTCCGAGGTAGTTCCAAGCAGCACGTGGAACGTATCTAGTGGACCCTTTCTTAACTGTTGCCACCTGATTGCATAAAATGCCACCACAAGCTACAGTGGCGCCGCCGAAAGCAGGCGACAGAGTGAATTTTTTTCGGCAGTGCATGTAGTATTTCAATTCGCAAAAAACAAGCATCAAGATGTTGTTTCTAAAGCACAGAGTAAATGTGACTTATGTAACATTTTTTAATCGCACATTTGCGTAATGCCTTGTTCTCGTTCTGCGATGTGGACATGTATGAACTTAAAAACCAGTCTTGGACATTTAAATGTCGGTGGGAGTATATAAGACTACTACGCACATTTCGTTTTACTTTTGCCGGGTGGCTGAGTCGAGTCACAGACAGACCGACAGACAGGCACACCAAATTTGTGGGTTTAAGTAGCCCAATCAAGACTGCCGTCTTTTAAAAAAAATGTGCCACTGAGTTTGACCCCGGCTGATATCAGGGTAGGTGACGGCTGTTGTGCTCCCCTGACTGTTTATTATTTGTAGTCTACGTCCCATTACATAATGTGGCGATGTAGTTTGGTTGTGTATTAAGCAGGACAGGTTTGATGATTGATGAAGACTGGGGCAGCTAAAAGGAGAAGACAACGTCACTCCGACTCGGCTAGGCTGGCCTGAACTTCTGTACATTAGGTTCTGGCACTTACATCTCCTACGTCGTAAATATCGTTTAAATAAAAAAGCTTACCTCGTAGCAATATGCATGGAAATGAATGGGGTTAAACTGGCACAGCACAATACAGGGAACAAAAATTACTTCTTCTTGAGCTGAGCAGGGTGGCTCAAAATGCCCGCACATGATTCAAATACCTACGTGTTTTGCGAGTTCAGTCGGACAATACATCTCCTAATCCCTACTGTAGTGCCAAAGGCTATGCTAGGTTTGAGTGCAAACGTTCTCACCTGTTCCAAAACATTGTTGGAAATGTACTGCCGAGTACACCAATGTACTGGGAGACATTATCCTAGCTAAGCCAGCTGAGTGTACCATAGCATAAGAGGTTTCAGTCTATGTATCATATTTATCAATTCTGTAACTGTTACAGGAGCAGGAGTAAGAATACACTTTATTAGTGGATTAATCATAGAAACGTCCCGACCTAGAATTTCAGGGTAGCATCGCCTAATACATCGAATTGGTTCATTTTCAAGTGCACCGCAAGAATTTGTTTTATCCCCAATTTTCGCTTCAAGTTGCAATGTGTGGTAGTCTGCGAGCTTGCGGTGCAAAGTCTCGTCGGATAGCTGTCGCTGCCCAGTTAAGTAGTCATTCTTTTTCACAATCACTAGATCCCCGCCATTGTCTGGAGGTTTTCTTACGAAGGCAGTATCCTCACTGGCTATTCAGTGCTTCACGGTCGTCCTTGGTGAGGTTGGCGCGGTCGGAAAACCATCTCTCCCACTCGCCCATTATGTCTTTTTGCACGGTTGGAATGTATAGATCCAAGTTCTTATCCCGTCGCTCATTTGGTGTCCACGTTGTAACTGAAAGGGCAGGAAGTAATGTTTTGCTTTAAGTCAGCGCTTCTGAAAGTATATCCGTAGGCGCAGGTTTCTCGCGTTGGCGAGGTTCTGATATAGGTTGAATTTATTATTGTTTCCCGAGGAAAGACGGAAGTTTAGGTCCCTTGGCAGTAATTTTACTTCCACTTGAGATGTTCGACATGTTAGAGCGCGGGTGTATCGGCTCATCCTGATAGGGGTGCTTATTTCGGATCTTCAACACGCTAGAGCACCAAAGGCTACTTTTTGAGCCGAACACACTCTACAGTCACGCCAGGCCCTTCACCTCGGCAATCGCCGTCGGATGTCCGGCGTTCTTGGAAATCGAAGCTTTTTTCGTATTTCGCTTTTTTTTTCCTTTTGTTTTTCGGAGTTTTCCAGTTTTTTGTATCCTTTATATTTCCAGTTCAAGTTGTTCCAGATTACAGAGAACTGCTTGCTTGCGCTTTACTAGTTCAGTTGATTTGAGCTCCTCGGCCTTCCGTATACTGTGCTCTATTACCAATTTTGTCAGGCTCACAGACGCGTCATTTATATTTTTGTTGCAACTCCTTCTGCTCGGTGTCACTTAAAGCAGACGGTCAGAGTTCTCCTTTACAATAACATAATAGTTTAAATCCGCGCAAGCGTCTTCAAACAATTATGATATTACAAAAAGGGAACCTTAACTGCGATTTCTCCAATGTCGTACACCTGCTGTAGTGCACCCTCTGCAGCAAACCGTACATCGGCCAACACCCTTCAGTTTGAAGTTTACCAATCACCGCTTCCATGTGAAAACCTACCCCTAATTGCCTCTATTAGGGCATGGGAACACTCATGGTCATTCATGTGAATAGCTGAAGACCGCAGGATTCGGACAAAACGGTCCCGGACAAAATGGTGCCAAGTGAAAATCCGCACAATGCGGTTCCAAGTGTAACGCGTGAAGAAAAGGCCGCAAGCGAGCTTGAAATGTGGAATACATTTTCGTGCACATTATCGCAATTAATCACTTCGCTCACATTAGTTGGTGACGGATGGCGTTTTCTTGTATTTATTCTTTATTACTGACAATAATATTATTATTTTATTTCTTTTTTTGGAAGCCGCCTTAGGAGGATGCGGCCCGTTCGCCACATGCCCTTTTTGACATAGGTCTGTTGGTGTGAAAGGACGGGAGGCATGTCAACGAAGATTCAGCAAGAGAGTGAAAGTTGGAAGCGACGCAGCTGATGTTGCAGAAGAGGGTGCTGATATCACAGAGTAAACAACTCAAGTATACAGGAGAAAATATTGTCCTGCCCTCCTGTTTGAGCCGGCTTATTTCTCTTACTCATTTGCTGGAATTCTTACTTTACTTCATTCAGCTTGACAAAGTAACAGTGTTGTATAAAACAGGGTTCATTTGTGCATATTATTTCACTGTTTATTTTGGCTTAGACTCAATAAACACGGAAAGCGCTGGTGGTTATCTTTTGCACAACCGTTAGTCCTATAATCATACTAATTTTAACGAGCACAGGCGGCATTTAGCCGCAGGGAAAAGCAAGTTCGGAAGACGAAAGTTTACAATTTTTTTACTAAATATTGTAGAAGTGCTATTATGAGCCAATGGGTGTTCAATTATGAGGGTTATTCACCAGAACTAACAAAACTGCTGTACTGTTTATACAAAATATCTTTTGCAGCAATAGTACATGCCCGCACACAGTAACCAAAAATGAGCGACGTCAGATCGCGGCTCATTGTACCTCACTGAAGACTGCATTTTTATTTCTTAAAACGAAAAAAATCAAAATAACAAGTAAATCAAAACCAGTTTTGTTTTCGGACTCCTATGAGGAAGTGTCCTATGAGTCCTAATAGTCTAATACAAATCAGCCTGTTACAAAACCCCATGTGACAGCGGGCCTACACCAGCATGAAATGATGCAGTAGGTGCGTAACTATTGCCTTTTCATCTTAATGTAACTTCATTCCACCTCCTCAAACTTCAAAAATATTGCGAAACATTCGCAAGATTCTGCTATTTAAATCACTCACATAAAAGGAAACCGCTACAGATATGGACAACTTCGTACGGTATCAGAGGATTGCCTTCGGACCATTTTGGCTGGGTTTCCACTTGTGACCACATTGTCCGGGAACATTTTGTCCGGGCCAATTTTGTTCTACACCCGAAGGCCACAGTTCTCGAGTCTTGTAAAATTTATCTTGTTTGCGATAACTGACAGTCCTATCTTACCTAGAAGTTTACGTCAGCGTCGTTCGGCATCAATACATGTATGGGAAACTAACGTATATTTTCTCTGATTAAAATTTCTGCTTTCTCGTTCTCCTTTCTCTATGTACCTTTTATTCATCAGCTTCAAATCTCGATCTGACAGTACAGTGCAATACCTTTTTTTAGTTCACTCGATAATCAAGTACAAACAATCGGTGACACCCAGTGGACGATTTTAGATGCGAGCTAGCACCGCGTTTTTTAGCAAAGTATCTTCACTAAACCAATCAATCAATCAATGCATCAATGAATGAATGAATGAATGAATCAATCAATCAATCAATCAATCAATCAATAAATCAATAAATCAATCATCAATCAATCAATCAATCAATCAATCAATCAAACATTCAACCAAACACTCAACGAGTCAATCAACCAATCAATCAATCAATCCTTTATTCGAAGAAACCAAAATAAATAGTGTGCTACAGGAACAGAGACTAAAGGCTAAATCGCCTGATGAGGACTCTGTCCCTCTGCGGTGACCATGACCAGCCGGTCTGGACAATGTTATCTCGGAAGAAGGCTTACGTACCATGGTTACCTTTCATATTCTCACATTCTACCATATTTGAGCACACGAGCATGAGTGAGTGCTTTCCTCTCCTATACCTTCATTTTATTCCCTTTTTGTAATATTCATTCTGCCCCGGATTTCCCTGAGCCCGCCATGTGGAGGGCAGATGAGTTCCTCAGGTGGGCGTTATGTGCCGCTTCCACCTGTTTTCGGTTATCTTTTTATTCCGGACCTCTTTGCCCGCGTACGCATGACAGTAGGACCAAAACCGTTTTCTTCCTGATGCATGTAACTATGGGCAGATGTGCGCCATGTACGTGCATTACTACGTCTTCTTTCTGACAACGCTCTTGTCCCTATTTCTAGCGGTCACTGAAACGACCCATTAACTTTTTGAGTTGACTTTATTTGTTCTTTTTTCCTTTTCTTCTGTCAAGCTTGAGGCACGTAATCTTGATTTTTTCCCTTTTTCTCTTCCACTTCTCTAATTTTTTAGCCACCCTCCAAACCTGATTTGAATGTACGAACATAATCCCTTCCAATGCCCTGCCCTCCCCCTTGCTCAGTTTGGTATACATAACACTGAACTCAGCTCACCTGTACTCTGTATAAAGGTACACTCTGTTCCAGAAACGTCAGTACACTTTATATTTAATGTTTTTGCGTTAATTTCTGTGTTTCCCTACCTTCTTTTCTCTGGCCGTTTGTGAGATTGTCATTTCTCTCTCTCTCTCTCTCTCTCTGTATTGATATATATATGTGTGTGTGTGTCTGTGTGTGTGTGTACGTGTATTTATATATATTTAAAATCTCTACTAGGTTGAAGGCGCACATAATTATTCTCGACCTAAAAGGTTCTCACAAATTGAAAGACTGCAAAGGCGGTTTATTACGCTTTTGTCGACGTGTGCTTCCTGTGAAAATTGAAAATTCCCAAGCAGTTTTGATTGTATCGTATGGGCAGAGCAGGTAGCAGACATTTTATGCTATGTGTTCGCGAAACACCAGTAGACGCTCCCTGAACTGTGGCCGGACAGCCGTCATCCAGTAGCTCGCGCGTTCTCGTAATTTATATGCTTCTCATCAGTCAACAGTACAATTAACATTTTCTAATCATACTTAATCTGTGCGGGTTGTGGGCTAATCACTAGTGCTACTATACAATGCAGGTATCTGCTATGTCGGTATGTGGCTGGTGGGGCGACGATATTGATAACAACGGCAAAGTATATTAAGAGGTAATACGTACGAAGCGGGGAGATTTACGCAGGCTACGTGAGAAGCACACACAAAAAAGGCACCGAGAGGAAACAGATATATCATTCCATTGTGCTTGAAAGAGGCAATTGGATATTATGAATTCTGCTAACATGGCAACGTTTAAAGAGCCTTCTGAAAATGTAATACTCTTATTGTTCAATGGTTTCTGTAAGGCGTTCCATTCTTTTAATAATAATAGAACGGTAAACATTGAAACCACCCTGTTCTTGCAAAAAGAGGCTATACATTATAACTTTGATCGATACGTATGTAATATGTTGCACAGGAACAATGCGCGGAGCCGAAAATCGCGCAGTCACCCAGAATATAGAGAGTGGAAAAAGAGACTACCGGAATACTTACGCCTGCCGCCATGGTTTTAAAGATTAAGGGTGCGCCGTGGAAAGAAAAGCTCTTAAAGTATGAGCACTAAAATTAAGAACATTGATGCCCTATTCTTAACTGATTTGGGTCTTTGTTGACGTGTACTGTTCAGTGGGGGGGGGGGGGGGGGAATGATACGTCACCTAAACTGATCTGATATAGGGTATGTAGGCTTCGTAATTGTTTCGCATTTGGATATTGATCGCAAGCGCTGATGGGCGCCCACTTGTGACTGGCGTTTTGGAGACATATTCTGTTTGTGTGTGATATACAGAACCTGTTATGTCGGAACAATATCAATTGCTTGCTATGAGCGGCGTGTTACTGAGCACAGAGAAAAAATATATTTTGTTTTGCTATGCACAATCCCATCTGCAATAAACGATACTATTCCAAAAGATTTACAAGCTCGTCTTTCGAAACATTTGAATCATTGCGAGTACCTACTTACTATAAATAGAGCAATTTTCTTCAATGATTCATACAGTTGAAACAATACTTCTCGCTATATCATATGAACAGATAATATTAAAACCGGGCATAAGGATTTACCGAGTTCTTGACCCAACAACTTTTACACGCACTCACCAAATGGCGCAGAACCTTTAGCGGCTTGACATCGGGAATTGATAAAAAACACACTGTATTTGCCCTTCGACAATTACACAGGAGCACCCCGCACCCTCCCGAGGCCTTCAGGCACAATACTCAGATTAACGTTCTGAGATTCAGGCTCGGACAAACAGTCATAAACGTCGTCCTTGCTCCTAGGGTTATTGCGGCCATACAGAGAGATACCAGGCGAGATCACAATACGTGTGTGCTAGAAGGTCAGAACAAAGCACACCGTTTTCTACATTATACACAAAAAAAACCTCGTGTAAAGACGCTTGGGTCACCTGCCATGCCAAGTGTTTAAAAAACGCTACTTAGATGCTTTCGCAAACAATAACCCCTATAAAGGTGAGGAAAATCCAATTCATAAAAGAAACTACAATGGAACTCGCTATATGCACAAGAATAGAAGCACAAATAAGAGCCTAAAACCACAATGCAAAAGAAGATAAATGCAAGACAAAAACGAACTTCTCTACGTTGACTTCTTTCTCTTACCTGAATAAATTTAGCAATACGAAAGTCACAGCCGACAGTACGCGTCTTTGTTTCCTCTGGCAGTCGGCAAAATTGATTACTAATGTATGACGGGTATTTCTCCCCGTCGATGTGATTTATTAAGTTTTGTTTGAAGCACCACAGCGGCAAATTTCTCGACCTCTCACCTTTTGTGTGAACCTAATTGCTCAGTGATGATGTTCAACAGAAGCAATGTACGCCCTGTGGCTGCTAAAACGTATCACAAAAAGTATTTCGATGTGTTTTAGTTCATGCCCTTCTAGCCATGCATTAAAAAGGACAAGTAAATGAGAAAAAATTTCCCCGCATTTACCCGAGGGGAAGAATGTGAAAGTGCGAATGAAGGAGTTGAATTTGCGCGGTTCGGTAATGTTCGCGAAAGAGAGATCACACACACACACACAACTACAAAGAAAGAAAGATGCATTTATTCACAGACACCTATTTGTGTTGTCGTTGTACTTGATTGCTAGAGCGGATCTCAGCTTTGAAATTTCGTGTCAGTACTCCTTTAAGCGGGTGCATTAGCCCTTCTCACGCCCGATTCCTGGCCAATCCCCCACGTGGGTATGTGCCATGTCAGCGGCCAGGCAGCGCGCGCCCATCTCCCCCCGTTGCCAAGGAAGACGAGGAGATTCCTGGCCAATCCCCCACGTGGGTATGTGCTATGTCAGCGGCCAGGCTGCGCGCGCCCATCTCCACGTGCGTGGACATCGCCGGTGGACGCAGGTTCAGGGTCGCTTAAGAAGTGCATTGCACTTAATAATGTGAATGATCCTCGAATTGGATTGGAAAAACTTTTATTGGGCCAGCGGTTAAAGCCTTACACTAATCCTCGAAACTTCTGTCAGAAATGTCCAGTAGAACCATCAACAGATGAAACACAGTCGTCTCTCGAAATGGAGTGGTGTAATTTCGTGTTTCGCAAGATATACGCCCTGAGAAGGAGCAACTGTATTTCCCGAGGACTTGACGACTCCTCTAATGCTTTTATTGCAATCTTAGGCATCTTCCTCACGATATTCTCGGCCAGTTTTATCAGATTGAAAACAGATAATATTATGTGTTCCAAAAACACGAGGAAGCTGTAGCTGCTGCTCAGTGGCGATAATGAGTGCAGCGGATGGGGAAACAACAAGAACCGACAACAAGATTTAGATGCAGCTTCGGTATCTATCTATGTTTCTGTACACACACACACGTACATGTATATATATATATATATATATATATATATATATACATATCAAGGTTGCAGTCGTCATTGCCAGTGCTATTCGGCTTTTTTTCGAAATATATAATAGGGCCGAATGACGTGTGCTTGTCACGTTTCTTTGATTCATTGATAAATAAGCGAAAATATAAGTCGAGAAAAAATCCGCCGTTTTCCGGGAGCGGGACTCGAACCCACATCTCCGCATAACCGGTGCGGTGCGTTAACCAATTACGCTATCCCCACAGCGGCTTCTCTCTCGACTTTAAAGCGGGGGTTTATATTTACAAGAGCTCTGAGGCCGGTCAACTCTTGTAAATATAAACCCCCGCTTTAAAGTCGAGAGAGAAGCCGCTGTGGGGATAGCGTAATTGGTTAACGCACCGCACCGGTTATGCGGAGATGTGGGTTCGAGTCCCGCTCCCGGAAAACGGCGGATTTTTTCTCGACTTATATTTTCGCTTATTTATCAATGAATCAAAGAAACGTGACAAGCACACGTCATTCGGCCCTATTATATATTTCGAAAAAAAGCCGAATAGCACTGGCAATGACGACTGCAACCTTGATATGTATCTTTACCGAGTCCCTCGTCCCGTATCTCTCTGTTCTGCTACATGCATTACGAGGCACTGGCTCCAGCAGTTCGGATATGCCAATTGCTAACCCCGACCTCCGACCACGTTCTACGTGGCGGCCGCTGGGAAAGAAGACGTTCTACGTCTCCCGCGGTAGTCGAGGGGCGGCGCTAGTTGACCGGCCTCAGAGCTCTTGTAAATATAAACCCCCGCTTTAAAGTCGAGAGAGAAGCCGCTGTGGGGATAGCGTAATTGGTTAACGCACCGCACTGGTTATGCGGAGATGTGGGTTCGAGTCCCGCTCCCGGAAAACGGCGGATTTTTTCTCGACTTATATTTTCGCTTATTTATCAATGAATCAAAGAAACGTGACAAGCACACGTCATTCGGCCCTATTATATATTTCGAAAAAAAGCCGAATAGCACTGGCAATGACGACTGCAACCTTGATATGTATCTTTACCGAGTCCCTCGTCCCGTATCTCTCTGTTCTGCTACATGCATTACGAGGCACTGGCTCCAGCAGTTCGGATATGCCAATTGCTAACCCCGACCTCCGACCACGTTCTACGTGGCGGCCGCTGGGAAAGAAGACGTTCTACGTCTCCCGCGGTAGTCGAGGGGCGGCGCTAGTTGACCGGCCTCAGAGCTCTTGTAAATATAAACCCCCGCTTTAAAGTCGAGAGAGAAGCCGCTGTGGGGATAGCGTAATTGGTTAACGCACCGCACCGGTTATGCGGAGATGTGGGTTCGAGTCCCGCTCCCGGAAAACGGCGGATTTTTTCTCGACTTATATTTTCGCTTATTTATCAATGAATCAAAGAAACGTGACAAGCACACGTCATTCGGCCCTATTATATATTTCGAAAAAAAGCCGAATAGCACTGGCAATGACGACTGCAACCTTGATATGTATCTTTACCGAGTCCCTCGTCCCGTATCTCTCTGTTCTGCTACATGCATTACGAGGCACTGGCTCCAGCAGTTCGGATATGCCAATTGCTAACCCCGACCTCCGACCACGTTCTACGTGGCGGCCGCTGGGAAAGAAGACGTTCTACGTCTCCCGCGGTAGTCGAGGGGCGGCGCTAGTTGACCGGCCTCAGAGCTCTTGTAAATATAAACCCCCGCTTTAAAGTCGAGAGAGAAGCCGCTGTGGGGATAGCGTAATTGGTTAACGCACCGCACCGGTTATGCGGAGATGTGGGTTCGAGTCCCGCTCCCGGAAAACGGCGGATTTTTTCTCGACTTATATTTTCGCTTATTTATCAATGAATCAAAGAAACGTGACAAGCACACGTCATTCGGCCCTATTATATATTTCGAAAAAAAGCCGAATAGCACTGGCAATGACGACTGCAACCTTGATATGTATCTTTACCGAGTCCCTCGTCCCGTATCTCTCTGTTCTGCTACATGCATTACGAGGCACTGGCTCCAGCAGTTCGGATATGCCAATTGCTAACCCCGACCTCCGACCACGTTCTACGTGGCGGCCGCTGGGAAAGAAGACGTTCTACGTCTCCCGCGGTAGTCGAGGGGCGGCGCTAGTTGACCGGCCTCAGAGCTCTTGTAAATATAAACCCCCGCTTTAAAGTCGAGAGAGAAGCCGCTGTGGGGATAGCGTAATTGGTTAACGCACCGCACCGGTTATGCGGAGATGTGGGTTCGAGTCCCGCTCCCGGAAAACGGCGGATTTTTTCTCGACTTATATTTTCGCTTATTTATCAATGAATCAAAGAAACGTGACAAGCACACGTCATTCGGCCCTATTATATATTTCGAAAAAAAGCCGAATAGCACTGGCAATGACGACTGCAACCTTGATATGTATCTTTACCGAGTCCCTCGTCCCGTATCTCTCTGTTCTGCTACATGCATTACGAGGCACTGGCTCCAGCAGTTCGGATATGCCAATTGCTAACCCCGACCTCCGACCACGTTCTACGTGGCGGCCGCTGGGAAAGAAGACGTTCTACGTCTCCCGCGGTAGTCGAGGGGCGGCGCTAGTTGACCGGCCTCAGAGCTCTTGTAAATATAAACCCCCGCTTTAAAGTCGAGAGAGAAGCCGCTGTGGGGATAGCGTAATTGGTTAACGCACCGCACCGGTTATGCGGAGATGTGGGTTCGAGTCCCGCTCCCGGAAAACGGCGGATTTTTTCTCGACTTATATTTTCGCTTATTTATCAATGAATCAAAGAAACGTGACAAGCACACGTCATTCGGCCCTATTATATATTTCGAAAAAAAGCCGAATAGCACTGGCAATGACGACTGCAACCTTGATATGTATCTTTACCGAGTCCCTCGTCCCGTATCTCTCTGTTCTGCTACATGCATTACGAGGCACTGGCTCCAGCAGTTCGGATATGCCAATTGCTAACCCCGACCTCCGACCACGTTCTACGTGGCGGCCGCTGGGAAAGAAGACGTTCTACGTCTCCCGCGGTAGTCGAGGGGCGGCGCTAGTTGACCGGCCTCAGAGCTCTTGTAAATATAAACCCCCGCTTTAAAGTCGAGAGAGAAGCCGCTGTGGGGATAGCGTAATTGGTTAACGCACCGCACCGGTTATGCGGAGATGTGGGTTCGAGTCCCGCTCCCGGAAAACGGCGGATTTTTTCTCGACTTATATTTTCGCTTATTTATCAATGAATCAAAGAAACGTGACAAGCACACGTCATTCGGCCCTATTATATATTTCGAAAAAAAGCCGGATAGCACTGGCAATGACGACTGCAACCTTGATATGTATCTTTACCGAGTCCCTCGTCCCGTATCTCTCTGTTCTGCTACATGCATTACGAGGCACTGGCTCCAGCAGTTCGGATATGCCAATTGCTAACCCCGACCTCCGACCACGTTCTACGTGGCGGCCGCTGGGAAAGAAGACGTTCTACGTCTCCCGCGGTAGTCGAGGGGCGGCGCTAGTTGACCGGCCTCAGAGCTCTTGTAAATATAAACCCCCGCTTTAAAGTCGAGAGAGAAGCCGCTGTGGGGATAGCGTAATTGGTTAACGCACCGCACCGGTTATGCGGAGATGTGGGCTCGAGTCCCGCTCCCGGAAAACGGCGGATTTTTTCTCGACTTATATTTTCGCTTATTTATCAATGAATCAAAGAAACGTGACAAGCACACGTCATTCGGCCCTATTATATATTTCGAAAAAAAGCCGAATAGCACTGGCAATGACGACTGCAACCTTGATATGTATCTTTACCGAGTCCCTCGTCCCGTATCTCTCTGTTCTGCTATATATATATATATATATATATATATATAAAGAGACAGGGTCAAAGAAGTCATGACAAGAAAGATAACAGAAGGCAGGTGCACGCTCATGATGCGTACCTGGAGGTGTACACGTCTGGTGGGCCCATGGTACCAGTTCAGGGAACGCCGAGGCGGCCAGCAACGAATATTAGAAAACAGTAATACAAAAAAGGAAGGGGAGAGGAAAGCAATCACACACGCTCGCGTGCACATATTGATTACAAGGAGCCAGTGTCAAAGCCAACAATGGTACCGCAGCCTCCTTTAAATTTCTGTTTTATTTTTCGTTCTGTTTCTTCTTTTTTTCAGTTCTTGTTTTTTCGTGTTCGTTCCGCGTGACTGTGAGTTTTTTGCGGATGTCAAATGCGTGCATCGGCATATCTTGTTTTGACCCTTGGTTCACCCCTGTTGCCCCTGGGGAAAAGGGGAATTACCTTGTCAAATTTTTTTCGTTCTGCTTCTTTTCTTTTTAAGTTCTTTTTTCTTATGTTCGTACCGCGTGACTGTAATTTCTTGTTATCCTTTTTTCTTTCTTCTACTTCACTCATTTTTCCGCCGCCCACCAACCATGATCGCATTCTACAAACTCTCCCTTCCCTTGCCCTGCCCTCACCATTGCTACATTTTCTGTATATTTAAACCCTTAAACCAACCTAATCTGTACTCTGAAGAAAAGAAGTCCTGTTCCGGAAACGTAAGTAAACTGTTATCTTTTAATGTTTTTCTAGAGTGTCTCTGTCTCTACTTACCTTATATATACGGGGTGATCAAGGTTAAGTCGACAGACTTTTTTAAAAATAGGCGCTCAGATTTACGCGAAGACGACCTGTACAGTGAGGGTATGCGATCAGGAGGACACATAAATAGGAGGTAATTATTGATTTCGGAGTCTTAATTGCCCAAAATTGAAGAATAAATTTTTTAGTAGCTATAGTACCCAGGCATGTTTGTGATGGAAAGTTAGACGCAATCATTTTTTTACGCTGTTTCAATTGGGAGAATTCTTCTTGCGCATCCGTAGTCCTAGATATGAAACGGCGAAGTTTAATTGCTGTTCACATGATTACGCATGCAAGACAGTCTGCATCGGCGCAAAGCTCCTCCCTTGTGTGGCGTGCCTGCTGTGTACGGTGTTTGGATTGACAAAGGAGTGGAGGCAATAAAAAAGTGATAACTTGCACCCATTCATTCTTGGCTGGCGTTATCGCAATTTGCAGTACTCGGAACCGCTGTCGAAACACACAACAAAAGGTTGGATCTATGCGCTTGTCTTGACTTCTAGCATGCGTAATCATGCAAACGGCAATTAAACTTCACAGTTCGATTGTTCAGACTACGGTTGCACTACAAGAATATTGCCAATTCTTGACTGCCAACCTTTATTCTACATATATATATATATATATATATATATATATATATATATATATATATATATATATATATATATATATATATATATATATATATATATATATATATATATACAAAGTAAGAAACCTCGGTAACAGCAACAGCGGAGGGTTTATTTCGACATTTCGACTTCGGGTCAAGTCTTCTACAGGAATGATGGCTTCGGGTGCTTCGGAAGAGAGTGTATATGTCGAAAGGGGAAAGCGGGTTTAGGAATGGCCAACGATACCACACACAAACATACGTGAATAACACAAACACGAAGCGGGAATCTTCCTTATTGGAAGAATGAACAAAAAATGAACAAAAAATGAACAACGAAGAGAGAGACACCAAGATAGTTGGAGAGAAAAAAAAGGAAGAAAGGGAGATGAAAGAGCACTGAACAGGAATTCGAGTGGTGGCGGAAACGCGAAAAGCTCAACAGCGTCCGAAAGTGGGGTTGTAGAACAAAGGAGAGAAGGCAATACATCTTCCGCCGCTAGCCGTCACTATGCTAACGCCCAGACGCTCGGAGGGATCGCGTTTCCGTTGATTGAAAGCGAGTGTCCTGCCATATGTTCGGAAAGTGCGAACAAGGCATTTTACAGCCCGTTTATGGGCCCGTTCCCGGTGCTGAGACAATTAAAGGACGTTTTGTGGTCGTGCAGAAGGAAACGGTCCGTCACCATTCCACCGTTCCCTCGCCGGACGGACGCCTTCCGAGAACGGGGCGCTAGGCCGAGTTTTCAGGTCTTTGTTAAGAGCTGCCACTTTGCAGTTCAGCGACAACCCGTGCGTCGTTGGTGTCTCCCCTCCGCTGAGTGGGGGATGGGGGGGGAAACAGCCAAACCAGAACGCAAGCTGCTCAACGAGATGGGGGGGGGGGGAGGGGAACGGAGAAAATAAACCCGATGGTTCGGTAGCCGGGCTTAGAAGACGACTGTAGGTGCAAGGGAGGGAAAAATAGATTTGCAAGCAGTCAAAAATGTAACCAGTCCGGGGGGGCGATTAGTGATAACAGCGGCAAAGATATGTGCGCTCGAGTAATAACGCAGACCCCAGAATTGTATTGCTTATCTTCCGGGTTATGCACCATATCCAAACGTTTAAATCCCCCAACCAATTTTCGAACATGTGTTTTGGGGTGAAGGTAAACAGAAGTTATTGCTGAAACAGCACCGGCACTAAGCAATATTGCTTTATTGTAAGATTCTGACGGAGATTTAGAAAAGGTATCCAAAGTTATAACACGATATTATAAAAGGGAGAATAAAAAAAAAGAAAGGATAGGAGTGAACACGAAGAGCGGAAAAGGAGAGAAGGAATAAAAATGAAAACAAAAACGGAAAGACATCAGAAATGTGGGAAAAATCTACTGAATAAACGCTCACGTGCATGTGATTTGGAGAATCCGGTTCCGGCTACATACACAGCGCCACTGATACGGTTAGGTAGATGAGAATGTTTTAATCGCTGCAAGTGTGCCTGGGTCCTCATTTATACCTTTTGTGATTGTATTGAATCGGTATATGAGGTATGATTCACGTTGTTCTCGTTCCCGGTTTGACCTGAACACCGTCTCTAAGAGCGTGACGCTTAGTTTATCGAAAGAATGATCTGGAAGGCTGAGGTGTCTGGAGAGGGGCAGGGTCGGGCGCGTTTTGGCGTGCGCTTTGTGATTATTGAACCGGAGCCTGAAAGAGGTCCCTGTTTGCCCTATATATTGCATTCAACACACATTGCATTCAATCAAATAAATCACATTGGAAGTGTCGCACGTCATGTTCCCGCGAATTTTTAAAGAGTACTCTGAGTTGGAGCTTTGAGCAGTGCTTGTCTGTTGCATTGCCTTGCAGACAAGGCACCGCGGTTTCAGGCATGGCCGGCCTTCATTATGCGCGGACAATGAATTTGTCCTTGCGTTCACGAGTGTGTCTTTGATGTTCCGGGATCGTCGGTAGACGACGCCTGCAACGGACGGAAACGCCCGTTTGAGGCGTTCACTTTGTTCGAGAATGTTGTAGGGCCGCTTAAAGATGTTTTTAACGTTAGGAAAGTTGGTGCTGTACGTTAAGCACAGGTCTGTTTGTTGTAAGTCGCGTTGTGGGGGACGGTTCGCAATTAGGTCCACGCGGTTGAGTGCTTCGGCCTTTTTTATGGCGGCATCAGTTACACGCGCTGGGTACCCCTGCCCCTTCAGCGTGGTTTTTAAATTTTTGGCGTTGGTAGTGAAATCTTCCGATTTTGAGCAGATTCGTTTGAAACGGTAGGCCTGGCTATACGGAATGCTATTCTTACAGTGACGTGGGTGATTGCTTTGGTAATGCAGATATTGCTGGCGATCCATTAGCTTCCGATACAGCTTTGTCGTGAGTTTACCGTCTTCAATTGTCACGGTCACATCCAGGAAGTTTATGCTCTCTTGAGAGTAGGTGTGAGTAAAATTGATGATCGGGTGCGCAGAATTGTACACCGTTGAGCAGCTTGCGTTCTGGTTTGGCTGTTTCCCCCCATCCCCCACTCAGCTGAGGGGAGACGCCGACGACGGACGGGTTGTCGCTGAACTGCAAAGTGGCAGCTCTTAACAAAGACCTGAAAACTCGGCCTAGCGCCCCGTTCTCGGAAGGCGTCCGTCCGGCGAGGGAACGGTGGAATGGTGGCGGACCGTTTCCTTCTGCACGACCACAAAACGTCCTTTAATAGTCTCAGCTCCGGGAACGGGCCCATAAACGGGCTGTAAAATGCTTTGTTCGCACTTTCCGAACATATGGCGGGACACTCGCTTTCAATCAACGGAAACGCGATCCCTCCGAGCGTCTGGGCGTTAGCATAGTGACGGCTAGCGGCGGAAGATATATTGCCTTCTCTCCTTTGTTCTACAACCCCACTTTCGGACGCTGTTGAGCTTTTCGCGTTTCCACCACCACTCAAATTCCTGTTCAGTGCTCTTTCATGTCCCTTTCTTCCTTTTAGGGGCGAAGCTCCTAAAGCCATGGGTCTGTACATCCCTTGTGTCTCGTGGTACGTGACCGCAGCATGCTTTCGGAGATGTCGCAAAGTGGGCCGCGTTGCACGCGTAAGAACCGGCTGCAACCGGCAGCGCAAACTCGGCACCGGGAGCGCGAGCTTGTCTATGTTCGCCAACGGAGGCGCGAGCGCACGTGCACTGCGAGGGGGAGATCACGCAAGAGATCACGCCACGAACGCAGGCAGTCGTTCTCGGAGATCGAACGAGACGCAAGGACCTTTGCTCGTTTCCTCTCGTCTTGTTCGGGCACAAGTTCGCCCTAAATAAAAGTTCTTTCTTTACCGTTGTGTCCCATTCTACGTGACAAATTGTGGTGGAGGTGCGGGGTAGTCCTCGATGGCGCGGGTTCTTTCACCAGGTCTGGGCCTGGGAGCATTGACTCCGAAAATAAAAGTTGATTTGTACAATGTACGCACACAGTCTTACGTCTTTCTTAACGATGTAATGGGCGAACTTTCACGGGAGAGTTACGGTTACCGATGATCTCCCCCTCTCGAGCTTCGCCCCACTTATCATCATTCATTCCGTGGATATGGCGTGATTTTTTTTTTCTCTCCAACTATCTTGGCGTCTCTCTCTTCGTTGTTCATTTTTTGTTCATTTTTTGTTCATTCTTCCAATAAGGAAGATTCCCCCTTCGTGTTTGTGTTGTTCACGTATGTTTGTGTGTGGTATCGTTGGCCATTCCTACACCCGCTTTCCACTTTCGACATATATGCTCTCTTCCGAAGCAACCGAAGCCATCATTCCTGTAGAAGACTTATCTCGAAGTCGAAACGTCGAAATAAACCATCCGCTGTTGCTGTTACCGAGGTTTTTTACTTTGTGTTCACCACGCCTTCGGCCCCATCGCCAGCATGCCAGTAATATATATATATATATATATATATATATATATATATATATATATATATATATATATATATATATATATATATATATATATATATATATATATATATATATATATAAATATATATATATATATATATATATATATATATATATATATATATATATATATAGAAGAAAAGAAAAACTTCGAACAAGGTAAAAGCACGATTGTGGCCTACGTTTCACCAAAGAGAACTTGGTTTCCTCAGGGAATATATATATATATATATATATATATATATATATATATATATATATATATATATATATATATATAGAATCAGAAAAAGATATGAGGGGCTCGTTGAAAATAACACAGACATAAGAGTTGGCAGCCAAGAAAACCTCGGAAAGCAAAGGAGAGTATGTGGCAGGTCATCGATTGGCGTATTCAAGGGGTGTTTAGGCTATTACTACACCAGGGTGGTCAATTCTGCCCTGCTGAAGGAGTGTCTACTTCAATGCTAAAGCAGGTAAGAATCAGGCTGGAGACAAGGCAGTTGGGAACTATGGTCTGGGCTGCGGAAATATCAGCTGGGACCTACTAGTCGAGTTAACTGAACAGAATTATGTACTCATCAATAACACTTTCTTCTGCAAACTGAAGAGCCGGGAGGAGACCGGGAGGAGCCTGAACGGGGCGCATAAAAATGCAAGAGTGCTCATATTATGCGATAACCCTGCCGTCTTGCAGAATGTGAAAGTGCTCGTTAGAGTAATGTGTAGTGACCACCCGTAATTGTAAATCTCAAATTAGGCGAGATATCAGAGATTTAAGGAGGGACCGTAACAAGCTAGAACAGAAGAATCCGATCAATGAGCGGAAAGCAAGACGTAAAGTGGAAAAATCTAGGCTGGGGCTGCTGAACCGTTATTCAGCTCTTACCGAGGAAGCAGAGTTTAGGACACAGGAAGCCAGCGACAATCTTACACGCGTTATCACAGAGTGTGCAGTAGAAGTCGGAGGCCCGATGGCGTCATCGATAGCGTAACCGAGTAGGCGTAGCCACGTCTTCAGGAACATCTTCAGCAGGTCCCCAAGGCAACGCTCATGGGACTATATTGACGCTGAATTCGACCACTCTCGTCACCCATTGTCCCTTCCACCCTGGAGCGCCATGTGATTGGCATCCCTCGGCGTCGCCCTACACCTCGGCGGCAGGTGAGAGCACGCGAGTAAAACGTTCGTACCACCCAGAACGACAACACGGAGAACGACGTCGATTATCTTCACGGACACCGCCGTGTGCGGCAATGAGGCGCGATCCCGCGGAAATATTCGGACGCCCCCTTGCTTACCGGTTTCCACAAGATTTCGAATACATAGGGCATAGGTAAAGAAGCCGCACTCATGGGTGGCCTGGGTGCTAAGCGCTCCATCCGCGACCATCGTGGCTTTCTCTCATCCCGGAAACTTCACATCATTACGGATACTGACGTCGCCGTGAAAGACTTGAACAGAACATTTTCACCTAATTATGCGTCCCCGATTATACTATATGCCATCTGAGACTATTAAGTGGAAGGCACCGCCTTCCGCATCCGCTTGTTCAAGGGACCCACACCTGGGGCACATGGCAACCCCACGGCTCACACCGCCGACCGAAAAAGATGACACACCTCCGGTGATTTCCAATACCCCGTTGAAACACCTACCACGGCTAGACTAACAACTTTACCTGAGGACATTTAGGGCAAAGAGTCGCAAGCGGCTGCAAGATACCACTCTGGTGGGGTGTACTAGGCCCACTCACGCGCTCGGGAGAGGTGATACCTAATAAGATATATGCTAACACGGCCCTACCCCTCATATAGTTCATAAATAGACCCCCGGAGCCAGCTATCACATCCAACGACGCCGGTATTGTGGCGAGATCTGCATCGCTAACATAAATCATTTGATATGGCACTGTACATGCTTCACAGCTTGGCGTGAGGCACTATTAATCCTCGGTTTCCAACCCGCAGATGAAAAAGCGCATCGGTAACGCACTCGAGTGGACCCCTCAGCGCTACAGAAAATATTTAAATACTTACTGACCCGTGGTCTCTACAAGATGGTGTGATAACGTGGACCGACTCGTATCATAAACATTGCAACGCTCTCCTTATGAAATCTAAGATATATATCTTTACACAACCATAGGCTTTAAAATGCCATCAGCCATTTCAGGTGATTCAACCATGCACAATTATATATTTTTTTATTATTCCCCCTCTTTCGGTGCCCCTCTCCTTCCACAACAAAGCATAAATGCTCCGTCCGAGAATGAAGCTATTCCTCCTCCTTCACAGCTGATTCTACGTCGTCGTCGAAAATGTCTATGGCCTCATCACAGCTTGTGCTTGGCGCGTAGGCGTGTACTATGTTTAACATGTATCGTTTGTTTAGCTTAAGTAGAACGGATGCGACTATTTCGTTAATGCTCAAGAATTCTTCCACGTTTCCTACGGTTCTTAATAGACTAAGAATGCCACCACGTGTTCATTCTTCTTTTCGAGCCCTCTTTAGCACAAATATTCCGGCTAGTCGTCTCCATGAAGCCCTCTTCTCTTCTTCTAACTTCGCTTAACCCTATGATATCCTATCCAATGTGTGACAGTTCCTCTAGTAACACAGCTTGGCTTTCCTCGTTCGACATGGTTTGTGCGTTGAATGTTACCAGGGTCAAGTTCTAAATGCAGCCTTTCCGGACCCAGGGATTACACCCCGCTGCTGTATCGCTTGCTCGACCGCAACCGTGATCGGATGTTCTACAGCTGCTGGTGACTGAGGGCCGAAATCAGCAAATATTCATATGCCTACGACAAACTAATATGAATAGTAAACAAAAGTACTTCCTAAATAATTACATGGCATCTATTACGGAAAGGGATTTCTGCACACACTATTCGGCCGGTATGGCTATCGTCACACGGAAATGCTTAGCATGCTAAGTTGATCATTACAGTGCTCTTGAAGATGTTGCAATCGGTAGAAATATATTTAGTAGGTTAATAACGGTATGCGTCATTTATGTTCCTCCTAATTTAGCCCTCGAGCTCTATGTTTTAAACACTGGTGCATGAGCAGCCAGTACTATACATTATTCAATGTATGAAGACGTCAATGCAAATAATGCACCCTGGGGTTGCTTCTGCACGCACGGGTTCCCGATGTCGCCTGATTAAAAAACTCTTAACTTCATGCGGACAATGTTTTTGCAATAAATTAGAATGGGCATAATCTGAGCTAGTTGGATCAAATTTGAAATAATACTGTTCAGCCTAAATTTAACTGCGTACGCAGACAATGACAACAAACGCTTGTCATTGACAATGGCAATGAATAGACAATGACAAGTCAGCGCTTGTGCTTCGTTTCTTCTCATTGTCTGCGTACCCAATTAAATTTAAGCTGATCAGTATTAATTTTGCAATAAAAACTGCCTACATACAATTATATAAAAAAACTACGAGTTGCACTTGCTGGTATAGTTTGGTATGGTCGGTACTGCTTGTTCTGGTTTTGATTTGCGGGGCACCATCATATGACCACAATATAGCAAACAACACTTACTCCCTACGTGACTTGGCTATATGATCTGCAGTTCCTTTCCATATTTTTAATGAGGCGTGGACCCGAACTGATTTGGCAGTGACTGCGTTCTTCCCAAATTAACAAACCTAGGCAAAGGCTCTAATAAGTGTACTTCCCATGATAGCTTTAATTAAACAAGGGCGACCCGGAACACATCTACAAAAACAGCTAAACTGCATCACGCATATACAAACATGCACATAGGTAAACCAGCCGAAACCGTAACGGCCAACATCGTCCGCACCGCGTAACAGAAATTTACCGCTCTTACGGTCCTCTGCGCATCCCAAGGAAGCCTTGGTGGAAGGAGGACTGTAGCCGCACTCGTGACGCACAGAACAAAGCTCAGGGAATCCTTTCGCCTACACCTCTATTGAGTAACCATATCTCCATCAAAACAGCAAAGAAAATAGTGTTAATTGTGAGGCAAACGAGATTTTGGCTCTCCTCATACCATCAGTAAATTCGTACACGGGCACACGAATACAAAACCCAAAGGACAACAGACACGTAGACTGTCATCAGTGAGTACAATAGCGGGCACACTCGAATATTTGTCTAACATAATCGCACAAAACTTGCAACACGTGTCTGGTTTGTCACACTACACCAAAATTTTCACGAAACATAAGACACCCGAAGAAAAACAGTTCGTACGCGACAACAAATCAAACACGTCTTAATACTTCCTACTTCAACTTCATGAGCTTTTGGCTGCTCGGAAGAAAACCCGCGAGGGGGCCGCAGCGCTCACATGCGTTCAATGTCGGCTCTGTGTTTTCCGCTTCCAAGTCCGGGAATGCGTTACCCACAACAACGTGAGTGGTACGAAAGGATACAGCAAGGTGCACGGACCCCCTGAACACCAACCGTTGACCTTTCGGACCATTGGATGCCGAGATATTGCTTCTCATAGACTGTGCCACGTTTTCCAGTGAGCTAAGCCTAACAGGCCTAGCGCGCCTTTGAACTTAGCCGGCTACGCCGGCATGCCGACTGCAGCTTTCTGCAGTGGCCCAATGGAAAGCATCGTCGAAGGAGAAGACATCGACCCGGCGGAGCTGGCCCACCCTGACTGGGCTACCGTTCTCCGAAAGCAACAAGCCCTCCAAGCACAACAAACTGCAATGCAGGCAAGTGCGAACCGTGTTACCACCAATTCCCCACAACACCAACGGCGTAGACCAGCCCGGCGCAAACCACCGGCTCAACCACTGCCTGAAAATGATATCAAAATAATCCTTCGCCCGCATGGCGGTCTTGCGCTAACGACAGTTGCTCTAGCTACATTGGCAGATACCATTCAAAGGCACGCGGGCCTTGATCCATGTAGCTACGACCAGGTCCGCATACAGTCAAGAGCCAACTTTGCCATCGTTAGCACGCCCTCCGAAGAACGCGCTAGGAAGTACGAGAAGATCGCTTCCCTCGCGCTGAAAGGGCAGAAGTATGAGGTCTCTACACACGTAGCGGCCCCAGCCAACGCGGTAACCTGGGTGATCTTCAATATCCGCGAAGACGACACGCCGGAACAAGTACTTAACAGTATTGGCCAGTACAAACCTGACCTCCGAATACTGGATGCCAAACGCCTTAACACCTCTAATATCGCCCAAATTCTCTTCGATGGCATCAAAGTTCCCTACTGGGTCCGCGACCGGGCGGCAACGTATCGATGCAAACCGTTTCGCAGAAAGTCCGAAGCTTGCCCGGCATGCTGGCAGCCAGGTCATCGCCGAAACGTGTGCCCCAACGGCCGGGCTCCTCCACGCTGTCCCACCTGCGGAACCATCAATGCCCCTGAGAACCACAAATGTGTACCTCGGTGCATCATGTGTGAAGGCCCTCATCTCACTGGAACTGTGGACGGCCCAAAACGTTATCAACCGCGTCGCCTTCCCTTCACCTACGCACAGGCGGCGGCAATGCACAACGCAGTACCTACTCAGGACGCCTTCCCTCCTCTTCCAGGCAAGACACATCAGGCTCCTACCGACGTCTCTCCCCGAAAGCGGAATGCAACCATGGGCACTTCACAACGAGAACTGCCCCAACAAGAACACACCGAAAGAAAACAGGTGAGCTACCCGCGCACGCCTCCCAGTAGCTCACCACCGTTTCAAATTCCCATCCACCCCGCACTGCATTCCGGCCCTCATTCTGACCTTCTCAAAGAGCTTCGAGCGATCCGCGCGGAAATCACCCTGTTGCGCCAGGAGAATGCAGCGCTCAAACGCGAAAATGCAGCCTTGAAGAAACAGACTACTGCTAGCATACCAGAACCTACCCCTCAAAGTGAACCGACAGGAACAGCTGCTCACGCAAGTTCCAGTCGACCACCACGTACCAAAAGGAAAGCAGTGTTTAACGAGATTGCTCCACTATCTCCCATACATGTCGAGGATCGCATAGCCGCTGTAGAAGACGCCTGCAAAAGGGCTGGGGCCGAACAGAAGCAGGAATACATTCAACTTCACCAAATTCTCCTAAATAATCAGAACACAATTCCGGCTACCCTTCAGGAACTTGAAGCCGAAATGCACAATTCCATGCAACAGTTTGCCAACGTCGGTGCACCTGCCAATAGCGCACCCCCATCATTACCCTTCCTTAATGGTCAAGCTCAATGAAATGATTACAATCTGGCAGTGGAACTGCAGGGGATACACCAGAAAATAACCAAACCTACAAATGCTCCTATCGAACACATTGGATAGCACTTTAGTAATTGCTTTTCAAGAACCAGGCCTTAATGTCAAACTCTTAGGATATCAAACATTTCACCGTCCCGATAACCCATTCACAGCCACCCTTGTGCATAGAAACATGCCTGCAGAATGTGTGCATTTCGACAGCATAGAGATACCCCACGATATTGTCGTGCTATATCCACCTAAACGCACTGCTCCCCGAATGTACGTACTAAACGTATACACCAGCCCTCGTGCTCATACACACAATTTCTCTCAGCTCTTTAATCTAGCAACGCAGACAGCGGGTCCCCACCCTCTAGCCATCCTGGGAGACTTCAACGCTCCCCACACGGCCACGGCCTGGGGTTACACCAGAATTACGCGAAAAGGTCGCCTCCTATGGAAGCTGGCGCAGACCCAACGGCTCACGATTGAGTCCGATCCGTATATCCCCACGAGAATTGGAAATAGCGCGCAGAAAGACACTTCCCCGGGAAATAGCTGGTGTGTTCTCCCGAAAGCCGGGGATCCAGAAGGTGCAGAGATTACTCTTAATGGCGTATAAACTCCTGGAAAAAATGAGCCCAAATATCTAGGGGTAATGTTCGAAGAAAAACTCACGTCTATACAGGGCATTATAAGGACCATGGAACATTTTTTACAACCTACTTCTAAATAATAAATGTTTTCAGCTCGTAGTCAACAAACACATACAGTAGTTAGAAATTGGTCACGCAATTCGTCAGCAAAAGGTACGGCTGAATGCCTATCAGATAACTGAATCCTGCCCAAAAGAGGTTTCTCTTTTTAATAAGTGTTGGCGTTATTTGAGCGTTGGTATTATGCTGTTACGGCAGTGTAGCTCATTATGCCGGTTCGTTTGCGCTGCTGCAATAACCGTCTTTATTTTCACATTAGAAGATTATTATGTTTGGATTTTACTGGCGCAAGGCCAACTATGACAAAGAGCGCCAAAAACAGATGGTCAGCTACCACCGATTAAAATTGAATGATAAAATTGAATAGCGACAGTGGTAGAAATAAGAAAACGCAATGAAGATGGTTGGTGTAGAGGGCCAGGTTGTGATTATGCATGATACGATATAAGATTCAGAAATTTAACTTCTGACAAATACTTAAAAACAGGTTTGAAAGGAAACACTGATTCATCGCCTAAGAAGTGCGATGGGTGGAGTGGGATTTGTCGTCTATAGATCTCTGGAAAGTGAGGTTGTCGTGTAGTGTGGAGTGCATTGAATATGATTAATATGGGAACTACGGATACGCCCTCTCCACACTTACCGCACAGGGGCCTCGAAGACCCAGTGAGCAAGTGTGAATATGTTACGTAAGTGTGGCCTATCCGTAGCCTGGCTTGGGCTATTTTCGTGTGTCTGTCTTGTTTGTCTATTATGTATCGACCTAAGTGTTGCTTTATAGTGTGGAGTTTTTTCTCTGTTTCTGTGACCCATGTTTCGTGCCAAGATTTCCGCAAAGCTGTCCGTACCACTGGCTTCAGGTCGAGGTAGGGAACACCCGGTACATATATGCTAGCGCGAAGAGCAGCCACAGCGGCACTCTGGTCAGCAATTTTGTTTCCCAGAATACCACTGTGACCTGGAATCCAGCAAACAATTCTTTTTTAGTTTCGAGCGATCAGCAGAGGTTAGAGCGTTGATTAACCGCTTGAGGACGATGCTTTTCGTAGGTTTGAAGTAATGTAAGGCTGTTACCACACTTAATGAGTCTGTAAAGATGATGCATTGTTCTGTTCTGGTGTGTGTAATGTGTTGTACTGCTAATAAGATATCATGCACTTCTGCCGAAAAAATGCTGCTATTTCTGTGTAATGTCTTCGTACTGAAAAAGTTGGGCCCGTGTGCAGTACATGTGACGGCTGAAGAAGACTTTGAAGCATCGGTGTAGAAGGTGGTGTGCGGGTATTTGTGATGTAACTGTAGGAAGTCCTGTAGTATAAGTTCTCTGGGCCCATTTCGTTTGTCGATATGTTTAAGTGAAATATGACACAAAATTGCTGACCTCTCCCAAGGCGAAACGAGGTCGTCTCGGGAATGTGTATTGCCTACTCTCACGCAAAACGTTCTCTCTGACATGTAGCTTGCAAGCGTATTTTAAAAACATCTTGCCTGACAAACCAAAACACTCAAGGTCGCAAAATATTTCTTAACGCTATGCAGCATCATATGATTTTCAATATCGAAGAATACTGTCATACAATACTGTTTATGAAAAAATGCATCTTTGATGTAGGATAATAAGGCAATGAGTTGATCATTTGTAGATCCCCCCCCCCATCGAAGCCTGCCTGGCAGCTCTCGAAAAGTCCGTCGTACTCCATAAAGTACACAAGTCTTCTGTTAAACATTTTCTCGATGAGCTGGCTCAGGCAGCTTGTCAGGGCGATAACTGGCGGAAGAGGATGGGTGCTTCCCCTTCTTCAGAAAAGCGATCCCCATAACCTCGCTCCAAGACCTCGGAATGCGCCAGATAACCATATTTTGTTGTAAAGGTGAAGGAGTGTTACAAGAGTGTCTGTGTGTAGGTGTCGTATCATTGTATGTGTTATGTTGTCTAGGCCCAGAGCTGAAGGCTTACAGCCGCTCAGAGCAGCCCTCAGCTCATGAAGCGAGAACTCAGTTATACCATGTGTCTGACCTGTTGTTATCAGATAGAGGTTTCTTTTCGGCGGCGGTTTTATGTTTCAGGAAAGCCTTTGTCTAATGTGCGGAACTGCACACGTGTTGGAAGTGTTGTGCGAGTGTGTTAGCCTGGACTTTCAGTGTGTCCCTTTTTGTACTAACCAGGGGCAGGCTGTGTGTCTGATCTCTTTTGAGTTTACGTATTCGTGTCCAGACTTTGTGTGTGTCCGTGTACACGTTTATGGGTGTGAGGAAGGCGTGCCAACTCTCTCACTTTTCGTCACGGCGCAGGCGCTTCCCTCAGGCCTGCGATCGTTTGAAAGATATCAGGTTATCTGAAGTGGGGTTTCGACGAAGGATACTCCACGCCTTGTTCTGGGCTTCTCGTGCCTGCCTACAGTCCTGGTTCCACCAGGGCCTCTTTTTGTTGCGCGGTGCACCGGAGATTTGGGGAATTAATTTTTCGGTGGCGTCCAACATGTGCGCCGTTAGAAATTTGGTTGCCTCCTCTATGTGTAGGTGTGTTATAAATGCGCGGTGTAGTTAATATGTTCCTCTGAATGTATTCCAATTGGCCCTCACTTCATTGAATTTTTAGTGGGAAGGGGAACTGTTTCGGCCTCTATAACGCAGTGAGGAAGGGGAGTTGTCACTACCGTACGGGTTGGTGTCCACATCCCATTTAAGAGATAAGAAGAGAACTGCTGACCCAACAGATAAATCTATGTGTGAGCCAGTGTTGTGTGCTGTGCTATGGTGCATAGGCTGTTACTTGTTAAATAGGTATGCTCCTGATGACGTTAAGACCCTTTCAATGAGGCGACTCCGCACATCTGTGCGATAAGAGCCCCAGAGTTAGTTGCGTGCATTCAGTTCACCTAACAATATCCATGGCTCAGGTAACTGATCTATCAGTGTTTAAAAATCACCACTTTTTATCGAATAATCACGAGGGGTGTGTACGGAGCATATTGTTACCAGCCTGCGAACGATTATCGTCCGAATTTCAACAACCTCCAGGACAGTGCTCAGAGGGACTTGATGACATGCTAAGGATTTTTGGGCGATTATGGCCAAACCACCAGAAGAAGTTGGGCACCCCCCCTGTCCTTTCTGAAAACGAGATAATTGCTGAGGAAGTTGGTATGCTTCCTGTTTAAATGTGTTTTTTGTAAGCACATAGCACTTGTTTGGCTGGCATGCAGTAACTCGTATACATCATCAAGATTTGTAAGGAGGTCTCTGCAATTCTATTGGATGATAAAATTTATCCTCCCATTATAGCCGTTTAAGAGCTATTGGAATGTGTGTATGTGCGTGTGTGTGTGCGTATGTGTGTGCGTGTGTGTGCGTGTGTGTGTGTGTTTGTGTGTGTGTGCGTGTGCGTGTGCGTGTGTGTGTGTGCGTGTGCGTGTGTGTGTGTGTGTGTGTGTGGTTGTGGTGTGTGTGTGTGTGTGTGTGTGTGTGTGTGTGTGTGTGTGTGTGTGTGTGTGTGTGTGTGTGTGTGTGTGTGTGTGTGTGTGTGTGTGTGTGTGTGTGTGTGTGTGTGTGTGTGTGTGTGTGTGTGTGTGTGTGTGTGTGTGTGTGTGTGTGTGTGTGTGTGTGTGTGTGTGTGTGTGTGTGTGTGTGTGTGTGTGTGTGTGTGTGTGTGTGTGTGTGTGTGTGTGTGTGTGTGTGTGTGTGTGTGTGTGTGTGTGTGTGTGTGTGTGTGTGTGTGTGTGTGTGTGTGTGTGTGTGTGTGTGTGTGTGTGTGTGTGTGTGTGTGTGTGTGTGTGTGTGTGTGTGTGTGTGTGTGTGTGTGTGTGTGTGTGTGTGTGTGTGTGTGTGTGTGTGTGTGTGTGTGTGTGTGTGTGTGTGTGTGTGTGTGTGTGTGTGTGTGTGTGTGTGTGTGTGTGTGTGTGTGTGTGTGTGTGTGTGTGTGTGTGTGTGTGTGTGTGTGTGTGTGTGTGTGTGTGTGTGTGTGTGTGTGTGTGTGTGTGTGTGTGTGTGTGTGTGTGTGTGTGTGTGTGTGTGTGTGTGTGTGTGTGTGTGTGTGTGTGTGTGTGTGTGTGTGTGTGTGTGTGTGTGTGTGTGTGTGTGTGTGTGTGTGTGTGTGTGTGTGTGTGTGTGTGTGTGTGTGTGTGTGTGTGTGTGTGTGTGTGTGTGTGTGTGTGTGTGTGTGTGTGTGTGTGTGTGTGTGTGTGTGTGTGTGTGTGTGTGTGTGTGTGTGTGTGTGTGTGTGTGTGTGTGTGTGTGTGTGTGTGTGTGTTCATTCTTTGTATCTCGGCGCCTGTACTCTGGGAGGGGGCTTTTGGGCCTTTCTGTTGGCTTGGACGTGAGAGGCCATTCCTTGCGCTGCGGTGCAAGTAGGTACGGCCCGAAGTCCATCTCGTCTCTAGATGTCTTGTGGGTGTCCGGCAGACTGGCTCCCTGGACCTAGATGTAGCACCTTTTCGGGTGCTCTTCTCTACAACTACCGCTGCCGAGGGCGTCGTAAGCGCTATGGTCAAGGCAAGTGTTGGGGCGAGGTTTGAAGACGGCGCGGTTCCCTCCGTCTCCATTTCATCAAGGCTTTCCGGTGTGCTGGAGACCTGTGAGGCAGGAACGAGAGTGACTCACTCCAATGCGTGTGGGTGGCCACCTCAAGCACTGCCGGTGCAACAAGGGCTGTGGTGACGGGTGTGGCTGCCACAGGCAGCCTAGCGGGGGGCGGGAGCGGGAGCAAGTCAGCTGAGCTGTATTGCGTCGCCACCGAAACCAGGCGCCGCTCCGCCTCTCGGCTACCAGCGTCGGCGTACCTTCCGGAGCTTAAGAGTGGAAACCTCGTCCGGGCCTTCGGAAAGCTGATGTTTTCATTGACCTTCAATGTGATGATTTGTTTTTCCTATTTAAAACGATCGTAAATAGGCTGCGGAAGGTCCATGGCAGTTAGGGCAGGTGAAGTGGCTGGTATCGCAGTTGTCTGTAAGATTGTCAGGTTGACCACACTTTGCGCATTTTGGTGTTCCCCGGCAAGAATTCGTAACGTGCCCATACCGCGGGCATTCGTAGCAGCGGCGTGTATTTGGCACGTACGGGCGCGTTGGACAACGCAGGTACCCCGGCGTCACGGTTTCTGGTAGTGGGGTTCTGTCAAAGGTCACAAGTACGTGCTCAGTTTTGATCTCTTTGCCATCTCGTCCATTTGTGATGCGCCCGACTGCGGTCGCCCCTTGGTCACTCAGTCCTTCAAGGATGTCGGTTTCGGTTTCGTTGATTAGTTCGAGTTCGGATATGACGCCTTGAAAAGAGTTTAGGGTTCTGTGAGGTGTGATTGCAATTTCTAGGCCATGGATGTTAGTTTGTTAAAGGAGCTTATTTGCTGCTCTTTGTGGCTGAATTCAATCAGCACATCTCCAGAAGTAAGTTTTTTCGCCTTGTAGTTTTTCTCAGCAACACTTTCAAGCAACTTTGAAACAGGGAAGACTGATTTTCCACCTACAGGGGTTTTATTGTCAAGAAATTCATAATGTGGAAGCGGAGGTCAATGTTCATTCCTTCGGTCATTCCTTCGGAGGTCAATGTTCAGAAGAAATTTCTAAGTTACTTCGGAGCGGGGCCTTTTCAGGGCCCGATCATTTTGCTTGGGGGTTTAGAGAATACCATATGCTATACTATAAAAGCAGGGGACGGCGGTTCTTTCTTCTAAACCCTTACCCTGCTAGCTTGAGAGATCCCGGAGCTCCCTGCCTCGTAAACAGACAGGGCGCCCATCCGCCGGAGCTCTACTTAGGCTCCGACGGCCACCGTTTGAGGTTTTTACCCTTCACCTTGCAAATCATGGCCACTGTTGGTTCCAGCTTATGTTTGGGGGCTCGGGGTCAACGTTGTCGCCAATACCGTCACCAAAAATACTGAAGGTGCCCCGTGCGGGAAAAATGCCACACTGGCAACGAGAAACAGAAGGTGGACAACCCTATTGCGACGAGCATCACTGTGTGTTCGTGATAACTGTGGATTTCGCAAAGCTTCCTAACGCGAAGGGAACAGTGACAGCTTAAATCGGAAGTATTGCAGCGTCTCTTTGAAAAGGTCCGTACAAATGGCTAAAATATCAATATTCTGAAGTCTCCTTACACCTATCCAATCCAATACCCCTAATTCCGCGACGCAGTCTGGCAACATCAGAGAAAAAAAGAAATGGCTTCGCAAAACAGGTCCGCCGTCGCAGTTTTGCTTGCTGCCGTACTAAGATTCCTATTGAGGCATTTTCCTTGGCGAGGAAGAGTGCATGATTCCAGCCGACGACCGTATCGTAATCGCGCCCGTCAAAGATCGAGCGATGAAGACAGCTCAGATCGTCGTTACGCGCCTGTAAATGTCCGGAGTGACCGAGGGACTGCTTCACATTTCGCCTAAGATAGGCTGCCTCTTTATCGATCCAAAAATTGTGGAAGGGCAGAGCTCGTGCGCAGCAGGGCTGCCAGAGGACTGCAGGCACCTTTCTGCGGCTCTCATCCACTGCGACAGATACGTCGTGCAGTATTAATTACCACTGTTCGGGCTCTGATAGAGATCAGCCGTAGCCTCACAAATAATGATCTCGTGTTAGCGTAAACTGCAGAAAAAATAAACGAGTTGGAAGAAACAGAGCAATAAGAACGCTTTCGGGTTTTTATTTGTTGCCTTTACACTCGTATTTATGACGTCATGTGCGCTCAGAAGAGGAGCACTCGCATTAAGCTAGAACCTACACAACAGCGGGCTCGAAAACAAATGTGCAACGCGTGTTCGCTTATATTTTGGCAGATTTTAGATTGCGTGCTGTATTGTGTGCTGTCGAACGGCGTCAGTTATGTAGTGGGCTCCACCGCCCTTCCGGAGGCTGTACTGGGATTGTGGCGAAAAACAGAACGCCGTATAATCGAAGTAAGCGCAAACTGCAGCTCGCGACTTTCTGTAGTATCTACAAGAAGGAAAGTTGGTTCTTCATCACCAGCGGTGAAATCAACGACAAATGGCTTAGAATTTAAACAGCGTTCATGTCACATTGCACTAACAATGACTTCAGTAAGTTTGGTGCATGGTGTGGCACCGCGTGTAGTTCCGCTCGCTTTTTTGCTTACTGCTATGCCTGTTTTCGTTTTGATCGGTACCACCATTCTAATTTATGTCGAAATATGGTCACTTTGAATAGATTGAAACGAATACGTTCTCGCTATACAACTGCGATACACTAGCATGTAAAAGGAATTAGTTTTATTCTCGTATTTTAGCAAAGTTTACTTGACTTTCGTTACTTCTCTGTGTTGTATAATTCAGCCACACATACGGGTCGCGGCCGTATTTCCATAGAATAAAAAGTTTGTATGCGTAACATCGCGTTATCAGTACTCTTTCCGCAACCTAGCCGCCTTTTTACCTCTGCATATCTACAACGGAGCTGAAAGTAAACATCCTGCGACACTTAAATCAGCAAGTTGATCTACCGCTTTGCCAGGGGCGTTTCGACGTAAGCTGTTACATTGACTTCTTATTTTTGATATCGGGTTTAGGTCTGATGCTGCAACAGCGGTGAAAGCCCGATGCCTCTGCTGAGAAACTTATGTCCGATTCACTGATGAACGGCAAGTGGACTATTCCCGGTTAATAATACAACTTTGAGTCAACATGGTTTATTAGACCAGGGCTTTCAGTCTTACAAGTGCGTAAGCGTTGAGTTAACAGAAGTCGAATGGGGCTATTCAAGAATACGTAATTTCTCTAAAAGTAACGGACACTTAAGTACAACTTGGCATGAGTTAATCAGTGTTTCAACAGTTGTTCAGGCATGGGCTGAACAGGCTTGGACTGTTTTTGGCAACTGGCTTTATTCCCTCATATAGACCGCAAACAGACACCAGCTACTAGTGATGGCAATCCGGTGAAGGAAGTATATTCGAACGATGTAAGGTGTAGACAAATTTGTTTAAAAATGCTCCATGTGTAACTTGAACAGCCTTGTCAATTTTTACACGAACTTGAGACGCCAGTTGTGCATGGGAAGTAGCAGTGCCTTGAAAAACAAGGAGGAGAAAGAAAGAGAAGAACATAAAATTGGCTCCAATCCACGCTGTGAAGTCGGTTTGAAGCAAAGCTTTAAACGACGACCACAGCAATGTTCCATGTGACGTCACTTGAATTCACACTCCGGCTCTACAAAGAGTGAAAGCAGTGGTTGTGCCAGCCGTTACCTTGAATTCGCGGGGTGGCATTCCGATTGCAGGAGCAGCGTCGGACACGGCCGTGCTACAGCGGCGGACGCAGCCGCTGGAGCCCGGCACTGATTCGGGAGAAACCAAAAGGAGGGGAACGTCTTCCGAAGGGTGAGATAGCGGAACCTAGCCATCCTCATGGGCTAGGTTGGGGCTACACCACCGCGCGACACAAGCGCAGAGACCGAAACAATTCGGCATGTGAGCTCAGTGACTCCTGTTTGTACCGATTTAAACTAGTTAGTGTTGTAAGTGTTGGAATTGTGAGATAGCTGAGGAAACTTTTATAAGTGCTATTTATCAGAACCCTCCCCCCCCAACCTACCATCATCCTCCTTATGGAGAGCAGTAAAATACCTATAAGGGCGTCAGACAAGAAGACACTCTCTCTCCAATGGTATTCACAGCATCTTTACAAGAACTAGTCAGAACGTTGAATTGGGAACAGGTGGGGTTAAGGCTTAATGGAGAATACCTGAGTAACCCCAGATTTGGCGATGACGTTGCCTTGCTATGTAACTCGGGGGACGAATTGCAAAGCATGCTTTCTGCACTGGACGAACAGAGTAGAGGCGTGGGCCTGAAAATAAATATGCAGAAAACTAAAGTATAGATCAATAACCTCAGGACAGCACCGCAGTTTGGGATAGGGGCAAGGTAGTGGAAGTGGTAAAAAATATATCTACTTAGCCCAAGTTGTTACCCCGTATCCCAGCCATGAGGCAGAGATTAGAAGGATCAGAATGGGGTGGAGTGCATACGGGCAGACATTCTCAGATAATGAATAGCAGCCCATCATTGTCCCTGAAGAAGAAAGTGTATGACAGCTGCATCTTACCGGTACTCATCTAGGGGGCAGAAACTTGGAGGCTCACTAAAAGGATTCAACTTAAATTGACAATGCCTTAGCGGGCAACGGAGCGGAAAATGACAGGTGTAACATTAAGGGACAAGAAGTGAGCGGAGTGGGTCATAGAACAAACGCGTGTTAAGGATATATTAGTAGAAATAAGAAGCAATGGACGTGGGCAGGGCATGTAACGCGACGACAAGATAACCGTTGGTCATTAAGGGTAACAGAGTGGATCCCTAGAGAAGGCAAGCTTTGCAGGGGGTGGCAGTAAGTGAGACGGGCAGAGAAGATCAAGAAGTTTGCAGGGAAAACTTGGTCACAGTTGGCGCAGGACCGGGCTAATTTGAGAATAATCGGAGAGGCCTTTGCCCGGCAGTGGGCGTGCATAGGCTGGCGATCATTCGAACCAGTTGCTCCTTTCGCTTTTGCAATACCTCCTAAAACACAAGAAAGATGGTACTTACCAATTTGAAAATAGTCCCATTCCTGGCAAGCAGTGCGCAAAAGATAGCGTTTCTATAGCGGCCAGATGTCTGTATGTGGTGTGTACATTTTGTTTTCGCGCGGTGCAAGCGAATCCCTAACGTATATTTGCCATACGACCACTTTGTCGGGTGCACATTATCCAGAAAGTGCTGTAGAAAACGTCAATCAAGCCGTGCGAAGGAACCGCGCAATAGACGCAAAGCTGCGCGAAAACAGACCCAAAACAACCGTAGCTAAAGCAGGCGACAAAGCCGCCGACGCGCCCACCGACGCGCCCGTCGGCGGCGGTGACTACATGTCGTCGCCGCGCCCTCTACTGTGTGCTCCGTGAGTGAATTCTCCGTGCTCCGTGAAGGACCCGTTGGCTGGTAGAGGTAGAAAGCAGTGTTGTGCGAAACGGCGTTGCAAGGTACGCTTTTCTTGTAACTAGTTCCTTTCTGGAGGAACGGAGGAACGCCAGCGTTCCAATGTGGGTCCATGGAACTGTAACGGTAACTCGGTAGGTTTTTGAAGTAACGGCAGGAACGGCATTCCTTCTGCAAGCGTTGGATCGCTAGGAATTGTCTGTTTTTGATGGCAGGGTTCGAGTACAAAAATCCACATGTAGATACTGTGTTTCTCTTTCTATAAGCTGGCTTATTTGCCCGCCCTTCAGCGGAATCTGGTTCTTCGAAGGTGAAAGGCAGAAGAATAAGAACGCAGCGGGTCGCTGCTTGTGCTTACTTTCATGCCGGTTGAACTTACGCGGCATTCGACGGCTCAACAGCGCAGCCGCGAGAATTCTTTTCACCTTTCATCGTTTGTCTGGAGATTCTAGTATGCGTGCCTGGTCGATATAATTGTTTCCTGCCGGGGAAAGGTTCCTAAGTCCGAGCGGCACTGCAGGTACCTTGTGAAACCACCGCATATTGTCAGGGGTAATTACCGCATTAGTGCAGGCGGGGCGCGGGGGCATTGTTGTCGAGGGAGGTGCTCTCGCTGTGAGGTCATTCGAAGGTTCAGCGGGATTGCAGGCTCACCGGGCCACCGGGAATTGTTCGGGATTGCTGATTGAACCCTCAAAGCAAAGCGCAAAATTGTGGTCGCCAGTTGGGTCATGACAAGGTTTAAACTATCATAAATCCCAGACACTTGTATGCGAGGCAAGTCGACGAACGACATAAAGACAGAGCTGGCTGCAGGGACCGGGCCATCCGACGCAGATTTTGCCACCTTGTCCGAGCCCGATGCTTTTTTCTTTGGGAAGAAAACTCTTCCATCCGAGGCACAGCATGAGCTGTCGCGGTACCTGCCGTTACCAGTTGACTACCAGCTGTCACAGACGAAGAACTTAGAGGGACTGAACCAACGTTCTTGCAAGTACAACACGTCAGTACCTTTACCCGCTTCCGTTGAACGGATCTCTAACATTGCCAACGAAGTGTGTACGAAAAAAAAAATTCCCCGCATTTCCCCGAGGGGAAGAATGTGAAAGTGCGAATGCACGAGTTGAATTTGCGTGGTTCGGTAATGTTCGCGAAAGAGAGATCACAGACACACACACAACTACAAAGAAAGAAAGATGCATTTATTCACACACACCTATTTGTGTTGTCGTTGTACTTGATTGCTAGAAGCATCGCTTTGTGGTCCGTGAAATGGACCACAATGGATCCCCCTGGCCAATCCCCCATCTCCCCCCGTTGCTAGGGTAGACGAGGAGCGCGCGCACCCGCAGCTGTTGCTATGCGGATGACGGCGGCGGACGATTCAGGCTCGCTTAAGAAGTGCATTCGCACTTAAAACGGATTCGTCTGTCTGACTCCAACATCCAGATGCAACTTTTGCTGAATTCAAACAAGCGACTCTATTTAGTTTCAACTATACATTCGAGCATTTTTTCCCACTACCTAATTGTTCTCAAATTTTTTTCCTTCATTCCATATTTTTTAGCCTTGTGCCACATCCAATAACTTTGTTATGTAGTTATCTTTTTTATGCTTTAAGAGCCAAAGAAGCTGTCATTTTTACCACGGCGTGAGTTTCTTTGTTTTCCCATTACTTTTTATTTATTGATTGTTATTTTTTTACTTTATAGTGTGGCACTTTTTGACCGACTATTTTTATTATAGTGCAAATCTTTTTACGTGCGTGATTGTGCTCCGTGTTATTTGCTGTGATTTTCCCACATGCGCATTTCTAACTACCACAGCTTATTGGTGCGTCACGTCCACATACTTGGCAATCTTTGGTTCTGTCCTTTATCAACTACTCTGATTGTATTCGGCATACTTTGTAATTCTTGTGCGTAGATTCCGCGCGTGACTACGCTGTTGGCTTGTATTTTTTTTTCTTGTTATCTTCTCCCGACCTAAACTTGGATTGCGAACCTCGTAGCGAATTCTTGTTCTGCTGTGTTTTGTTACTCGCCAATTTGTGCTGTATGATCCAAAAAGCTTCACCTTAGTAACCCGTTTTATAAATTCCCTGAAAAGAACCTGTATGGTATTTTAAATACTGTAATATTGTTCCAGATGTAAATCCATATTTATTAAAACCCTATGTATTGTTCCTTTCGATGCGGTTTCTTATGCAAGGCATGTAATTACGTTCCGGCATGTGAGTAACTTTTTATTTGCATATCTGAAGCGCATTAACCTTAGTGCGCATTTGTAAGACCGAAGTAAGAAGTGTCACATGTCTTGCACCTATAATAGACGAGCACCGAAATCGCAGTTAGAAATGTCAAAAATTTGTCCAGTGCTCCCCGAAAAGAAACGTCCAGGAGCGTTTTCTTGTGTTAATATTCCCATAAAATACGCACCTCGATGTGAGTTTTAAATTTCCCGGTTAATTTTGCCTCAGGAATCCGACACCATATTTTCAGATAAAAAATGAAACGTAACGTAACTGTAACGACACGTTCCAATGTTCGAAGTGGAACTGGAACGCGTTCATTCCGCAATAAAGGAACTTGCAACGCAACTCGTTTCGAAATTGAGAAGGAACGAGGAACGAGATTTCGTTCCGGTTTTATGGGAACGTGTACAACACCCGTAGAAAGCTTTGCTCTAAAACGAAAAAGGAAGTTGTGGTGCCAGCTGAGGAATACTGTTTTTCTTGTCAGGAAACTGGAACTAAGAAGCTATGCATTTTACTGTGACCATGAAGTTGACATAACGCTTTGTTTAATCGAAAGATTCAGTACTCCACATCTTGCTGCAATTTCTGTCAATGGGAATTTTGCCATCATCACTTAAGAATAAATGCTTCATCGAGAGTATTTTAAATGATCCGCGTACTCCACCTTAATATGATGTTGCAAGGGCCCTGTGACAGATCTGAAGGAGCTACTACATAATAGCAGTCATAACAGTTACTGGGCGTACCCTAATAAAAAAAACCGGAAGATTGGCAGCACTCATCAGGCTTAAAAATCTGCAAGTCTTTTAATGTGTTACTTCCCAATGTTGTAGCAATGAGCTTTCTTGGATGGATGAACTGCCTGGATTATTTGAGCATGTCTCAACCATCAGTACCATTTTAAGACAACAGAAGGTGCAATTTGCTCATTTTGGTAATTCAGAAGTTTTTGCGGTGCAACGGAATAGACATTACCTTCGTAACACGTGGAACCCAGGTGCGAGCTCAGCCAGGGAACGCGGTTTTCATTTCAGAGCCTCTGTTTGGGTGCGTGACACCGTCACCCCGGATGAGCTACAAATACAAGCCGGGACCCTGCAGTCTTCCCCAATTAAAACTACATGACAGAAGCCCAGTTGACAACTATTTGTTACAACGAGTCTTATCATATTATGTATAAAGCATATTGACGAAGTGGCTGGCATAGCCAAACATTGGATAAGTGCCTGTCTAGTATTTTTTGCGACAACCGTCGGTAGCTTATTAGGAGAGGGCCTTCTTTTATCGGCTTGTATGTGGGTATCGCGATATGTCTGTATCTAATATTATATTATGTGTTACACTTGCCGAGCAGATAAACAAAAGTGCTCTTGGAAGCTCAAAAATTTTGGGTTTCGGATTCAGGTCCCCTTGCTTCTCAGCAGCAAACGTGGCCGCTCAGCCACATTCTTTTGCAAATTACCTGTTAAAATTTCAATTTTTTGTGCATTTCCCCCTCTTTTAGGGCAAGTGCGGCTGAATAAATATTCATTGTGTGTGGTATATTTTACTATATTCACTGTAAATGGAAACACCAATGCAAGAATACCTGCTGTTGCTGCTTCAAACCCGTGCTGACAGAGGTGACATATTCACACAGACAACAAAATAATGGCAACCTCTTACTTGGAGGTCTGAACGGCCTTGTGCCCCAGATTCATTCACGCATATATCGACGCGGCACGTTTCCGTGCCCCGTATTCTTCGACTCATTTTAAAGCACCAAGTAGGGCGGGTGCTGAACAAGATTTTGCCCCCGGATAAACGTCACAATGCCACAGAAGTATGTTAGCAGATGTTACTGTTGGTGATATTGCCATCGAGTAATTGCCTAAATTTACCTGCCGCGGTGGATCAATGGCTAAGGCGCTGTGCTGCTGAGCACGGGGCCGCGAATTCAATTCCCGGCTGCGGCGAGACCACTTTTCTCATGGAGGCGACAAGCAAAAGCGCTCGTGTGTACGAGATTTCGGTGCGCGATAAGGATCGCCAGGTAGTCAAAATTAATCCGGAGCCCTCCAGTACGGCGCGCCTCATCGCCTAGGTTGCCTCGGTGCGTCAAAACCCTACAATTAATATTGTGTAATTCGTCTTCTCTTTTCTTCGTCCTGTGACATGTTCGCTAGAAGTATGACTTGTTAGTCACCGGCGAGCCCCCCTTTCCGCTGTAATCAGAAAAATCGGACAACAGGGTAGCAGCAGTGCTGCGGAATGGGGAGCCCCATTCCTTTCCTATTCATGGTGGCTGAATCGGGTTACATGCGAAAGAAACATGGTGCAGGCGTTATGAAGCGCGTTCTAAATTGAAAAAATAAGCTTCCTTGTCGGAAATGTTGAGGCATCGAACATGCTTAGTGAGATTTGGTGCGGAGAAAATTTATAAAACCATCGGGCAGCCAAGCCTTCTCGTTTCCGATGAGAATGCGTGAGCATCACTGCTGTTTGAGCCATCTCTCCGAGTTTCGTCGGTAAGTTTTGTGTCCCTGAATTCTCTGCTGCTCAGTTTACAGTTGCGAATGGTGTGATGTCGTGGAACATACAAAACCCATAATAGACCATACAGTGACCTGTTCATAATTTTTAATTTTCCTTTGCGTTTTTTTAGTCTATCTGATGTTTTGCATGCTTGTCCTATACAGAAGGCTTTTTCACAACCGCGATTCTGCCACTGGTAGCGGAAATTATTCATTGAAGTAACTCAAAATTTCTGCGCTACAATCACAGAATGTTTGCATCATACAAGCACGTCGCAGTTGGACGGCAGCGATTCATTTTCTGTCTAGGTAAGAATCCGTGCAGTCGTCATTGGCTGGGTGGGTGCAACGTAATGCTGAATTTTAGTAAGAAAAAAAAAGACGCTTCTAAACAGTAATAAACCCACATTGGAGTCAGTCATAGACAGGACATAGGACTTTAGAACATCCCTTCAGAAAATATTCGCATTTTTAGACGGCGCACCGAGGACAGTGTCGGTGCCCTTGGTGGCAACACATCAATAGCAGAGTTAGGAGCGATATTGGAGGAGCATCATGTAGGAAAGAATCTGAAAAATACCTCAGCAAAGATAGGAACCTATTGCTAAGCGGAAGAACATTTATGTAGAATGTTTATGTACTTTAAAGGTACCCACAGCGTGGAAAAAAAAGCCAACAGGGTTTAAATTCGCAAGAACAGGGATGGCAAATATTTTACGCAGTAGAGACCAATCAGACTGCGGTTGATTGTAAACAATCAGTTTACCAAGGTAAAAGTTAACCTTAAACACTACAGGATATATTTACAGCAACCTAATCAACATACGAGGTTTAGAAAAGGATACTCTACCGTAAATCACATCCATGTAATCAACAAAGTAATAGACAAAGGCGCACAGTTTAATAAACCGCTGTATAGAGCATTTAAAGACAATAATATGCGCTTAATTAATAAACACCGCCACAGGGACGGACGCTTTAAATAACCAAGGAATATAGAAGACGTACCTACGACTAGTAGACGACTTATATAGTAAATGCAGTCCCCAAATAATACTTCACAAGGAACGCTGAAAATTACCTATCCCAAAGGGAGCGCTACAAAAAGATACCATCGCTGCCAAAATTGTTCACAGCAGGTCCGGAGAGTGCATTCAGAAAACTCTAATGGGAAACCTTAGGTTGACGGATAAACCGGGAAATATTTGAGCCCCTTGAGATTTCCAGGCGACATAGTCTTGCTCTGTGAATCAGCAGAACAGCTCATAAAACAATTGACGAACTACAATCACAGTGCCTCACAATGAGGCTAAAGATACATGCAAATAAATCTTAAGGAAGTATGAATAAATATGGTGAACGTGTTCTTTCCAGCATTGACAATTAAAAAGTAAAATAAATTAAATATAACTTCCTTGGCCAGATGGTCAGTGCTCAGTGGTCAGTGAAAGATGGTCAGTGAAAGAAATCGGGCGTAGAATAGGGATGGCTTGGGGTGCACTCGACAACCAATTGAAACTAATAAAAAGTGAGCTACCGCTTTCTTTAGAAAAAACTGGATTCTATCAATTCCTCCTGCCGATGATGACATATCATGCGTAAACTGGGCGCATTACTTAGCCAACTTAAATCCGCCCAAAGTTCAATGAAAAAAAAATTCCCGCGCCTTCCCGCGAGGGGAACACGAGTAAATGCAGAGCATTGGGGGTCGTTAACGCCGCGTAAAGTCGCGTTAGGGTGAGTAGTTGGGTCGTAGTTGCGTTGGTGTTGGTTTGGGGTAGAGAGAGGAGAGTAAAGTCGCGTTAGGGTGGAGCAAGCGTCAACCAAGGAAGGAAGGAGCAACGCAGTGACTGAAGCACGACCGACCGGTAGCCGCTTTATATTTGCAGCGCGCGCAGTAGAGGGAGAGGAGAGTACGGGGGGGAGAGCGCGCATGCGCAAGTAGAGCGCGCCCTTCCATGCCCCACCGCGCTGCTATCACGCACCTGTTACGCCGAGACCGCGGCGGAGCGAACGGGCTGACTACGACGCATGCGCGCGCCAGCTGCTGTTGAGAGAGTGGAGGGAAGGAGGAGAGGCGCACCTGCTGCGGACGCGGAACTGTGGACGCCGTCCGACGCAGTAAGAGGCGAGGCTAAGAAATGCTCTGCATTTAAAACAATGATAGCAGTAACGCATAGGGACAGGAAACAAGCAACCTGGATTATGGACCACACTCGAGTAAATGATATTATATTTCAAATTAGGAAAAAAAGTGTACTTGGGCTGGCCGTGTAGTACCACAACGTGATATCAGGTGGACGACAAAAACAACCGAAAGACCATCGAGAGATGTGACTAGCGGAAGCGTATGATCAATGACTCGATGGAGACACGAAATAAGAATATTCGAGGGCAAACAATGCACTCGGGCAGCGCTACACACAAGCGGGTGGAGGCCATTGGGAGAAACCTTGATCCTGCAGTAGACCTAAAAAGGCTGTGTATGAATTTGATGATGATGATGATTATCAGTTGTGAATAGACATGCAAACTAGAGGCAAACTGCCTATTTTTTCCTTGATTCTGTATAAGGCATATACCATTTATGCATGAACTACAGGAATTAGAACATTTTAAGAAAAAACTTATTTTGCGTGTAAGTTCCTTTTTTTTGAGATTTGTGCCTATATCAGCTGATTAGCGCCAATATATATGCTGTATAGATATCCTGTATGGCTCCTAATGGTTTTTCAACTTGATGTCCTGTGAGGACTGTTTCCTCATCGGGACCCCTTAGCTAGAGACTGGTCCACGCCGTTTGCGATTACACTTTTTGCCCACGTCAGGACGCGCGTAGTGACACAACGGAAAGAAAGCACACAAGGAGAACATGTAAAGAAAGGAAGACAGAGCGTTATCTTGTGATCCTGCCCTTCCGCTCTGTTGAGTGCACTGATCTGTACAAACTGGCCTGCCCACATTTCGTGCAGCAAGGTCTTTATCGAATTTCCGGGGTGTTTTGTCTATGTGTTATCCTGGCTTCCTCGCTTTCCGTGCTTCGGCACCCTTTGTGAGTTTGTGAGTTTAGAGAATGTTTTGAGGCCACGCGTTAGTCGTAGTTAACGCAGAATCGTCGAGGTTAAAGTCGTGGTTTGTGCACAAGATCGTTTTAAAGGAAACTACGTAAATGGAACCATTCGAGCGTGTCTACCGAAGACAGCCGACGAAAATACTCACTGCCCAGCTGCCGCACGTAGAACAGCAAAACATCAATCTCGACTACCATGGGTACGTACACCATGTGAAGGAGGCCATCAAGCTTGGTCCTACAATGGGCCAGAAACTCCTGAATATGCGACGCTAAAAGCTTTAGCGCCGAATGACAAGTTTCACACAGTTGAGCTCGTGTGGATTGGGATCCAAAGCTGACCAGGCGGCTTTAGTTCGAAGCTTCGAAGATGGTATTTCGGACGCTACCGAACCCAACCATGCGTTGTCGAACTCATCTGCGAAGTTGTCCCCGTGGTGCCTCCGAGACATCACAACTACGTACGCGGCCTTCAGTCCTCCATGCGTTTCGCCTAAACCTTTACAATGCCGGCTGATAGAATTTTATTGTTTTGAATTGCCGTTTCAGGGGCATGATGATGCCATACCATCCCACTTCTTTTGTTTAGTTACGTGGTTTGTTGCCAGAGCCTGTGTTCCACGCGAAGCGTCGGTTTTATTCCATTTCTTTTGTATACAGTGCATGCTATCTGACTTGCTATGCAGAGCGTTTCGCTAGTTTTCAATTTACTGGAAATTTATTCTTTTATCGCCGGTGTTGTCAATCTAATCGGATGGTATTTTAAGGTATAACACGGAAGGGTAAACGTTCGCAAGGTAAACGCAACGCCATTATATTCTCCAACGCTCTATTCTACGTGTCTCTTTGTTGACCGCTACTTCGCCGCCTTATTTTGTTCTTGTTTGTAGCCGAGCGGAAGTTAGTTCCAAGAAAACGTGCTTACCTGAAGAAAACTGCATTGTTCTTGGCTACTTGACAACGCCCTGTTGCCTGTTGTGGAGCCGAAATACATAGAGTGTATGTATTTCAGAGCTATAGGGCATTAACACCAATGTCGAAAGATATGGAGGCAATGCAGTGGCATCGTATCACGTCTTTCAAGCAGGGTTTTGTGTCATCTCAATGAAATGGGCTTGTCCCAATTCTAAAAGGAACCTTCACAATGTTGGCTTTTTAAATGGGGATTTCAACAGGAATACGAAGTTATCTGGAATGTTTGCACAAAATTTTCAACTGGTTATGAGCGTCGCGACTTGTCTCACTGAATGAAACTATAGACATTCTTAAGTAAAATTACTCACCTCAACATGACCATCTTATATTTTATCATATCGAAGAACGGAGTGTAAAAAAGGCTGTAGCTCCTATAATTATCATTTCAAACCTTTCTGTTCGAATATCTTGACAATGCTATCACCGCTAGGTCCGCAGTTTTTACGTCAAAGCCCGTTTGTGATATATTTACTTTTATCTCACTATTTCTCGCAGGCACTCTTCAGCGCCTTTATCCAAGTGCATCATTATTATGGATCTTCTTGCAATGACCTGCCTTTTCGGACTCTCTTTAGCCCAAAGTATTGACGAAATAAAACGGACCAAGTACAGCTTCACAAAAGTAAGAACTAGTGTTGATATGCCCATTGTAGTTCTAAATACCTTTATTTATGAAGTTGTATTCCTCATCATTTATCCGCAACAATGCTGGGGGATTTTTACTCTACACATGGTGCATTTTTTTATGTTGTGGCGACTGTCACGTGGACCAATTATGGGGTTGTCTTGACCAGCTCAGAGAAATGGACGAACGAAAGCCGTTCATAAGTTTAAAACAACACACAATTATGCACGCGAAAAACCCTCAATCAAACCCCTAATAAATCAAATGGAGTCAACCAATAACTCAAATCCCTAACTAAAAATGCCAAAATAAAATTCCAATCAAACTTCAAGGTATCTACAAAAACGTCAAACACCATAGGTTCAAATCCTCTCAAACAATCACATTCTAGGTGACCTCTCTACTACCCGAACGCCCTAGTCATGTCCAACGTCTGCGTCCCTATTGGATTGGCCTACCCCGGTCATCGGCGCTGACGTATCGCACCTTTGCGTGGCTGCGAACCGGTGGTAGCCAACGTCGTCTTCCTTCGATGCCGGCGTTCGATGCGCTCGGGCGTTCCTTGGACGGCGTGGGGTCCGCGCATCCTGACGTTTCCTCTGTGGCTACCCCCTGGTAGCCGCACCCGCTGGAGGTCCCAGGTAGTCTCTGCACGAACATAGTCTTTTGGGGCCGTCGATGCGAAGGTCGACAGAACGTGGACGTTGGCCGCAGGTGCACGACCGCTGCCGCTGGGGCAACGAAGAAACAAGTTTGTGGTGCGCTTAGGATGCCGCAGCCGATGCGACTACGAGCGCTAGGGCTATAGCCGCCTCTTCCGCAGTTGCAGGGTTGGAGGTGAGAAGAGTTAGGGAGTTAAGGGGGGGGTTTGGGGGGTCGTTGGTTACTGCTATTGCAAATGCAGCACGATGCCTATATTCTGCCGTGTCCACATAGATTGTTTCCACTTTGGTTGGAAATCGTTGCTGTAGAGCCTTCACCCTCTGCTCTCTATGTTTGGCGTGGTATACAGGATGCATATTTCTGGGGATCGGTTTGACGGTCAGATTTTTTTTAATTTCAGGGGGTAGGAGGAACCTGTCTTCCGTATTATTGATCTGGTTGATTTTAAGTTGTTTGAGAATGTTGTTTCCAGTTGGGGTTTTAGATAAACGAGCTATTTGGTTCGATATGTGAGCTTCTATAAGCTCTTCGGCAGTATTGTGTACCCTAAGCTCTCCAATCTGGCAGTGGAAGTGCTCAGAGGGAGCTGAAGCGCCGATTTGTATGCCTTCCTGATTAGTGTATTGATTTTTGCAATTCAGTTTTAGAGGGTTGCAAGTACGGTAGGGAGTATGTGATTCTGCTAATGGCGAATGATTGAATTAGTCGGATTCTTTCGCATTCACGTAGGCCTTTCCGGCGGTTGGAGATTCTACTGATAAGGTCTATCGTTTGGGTGACGTGCCGTTCAAGCTTTTTCAGATATTCTGTATTTGCTCTGTTTTTTTGGATGAGCATTCCTAGAATTTGGAGCCTGGAGACTTCTGGTATTGGATCATCCCTTATGTGGACTTTGATGTTGGGGGATACTTTGCAACGTGTCTTGGGGGTCAGAAGAAGCAATTCGGATTGTCTAGGAGAGCATGTTATTCCTGCCTTCTCGGATCCTGCTACCACCTCTTGCACCCCTTCCTGCAAGGTTTGTTCTATTTCTGCGTCACTTCCGCCTTTGACCCACAAGGTGATGTCGTCGGCGTATAAACTGTATCTAAGGTTCGGAATTTGGCCAAGTCGTTGGGGGATGTCTAGTATGGCCAGATTGAATAGCAAGGGCGACAAAACTGCTCCTTGTGATGTCCCTCTAGTCTGGAGTTCTACCGTGTCTGACGTAACTCATCAAATTTGCAAGATTGCTGTTCGATCGGTTAGGAAGCTCCGTATGTAATTGTATGTGCGATGGCCTGGGTTTATTAACTAAGTCATCGCATAATGGCTGAGTGGGATACGTTGTCGAATGCTTTTATTAGATCGAGTGCTAGGATGGCTGCTGTGTCGAGGTTGTTACTAGGGGTTATGATTTCGTGCGAGATTTGGAGAAGAATGTCCTGCGTGGAAAGCCCCGCCCATAACCCAATCATAGTATGTAGTATAGAGCTCTTCGTTTGCAAGTGAGTGACTAGCCTTGCGTGTATCACGTGTTTAAGCAGTTTTCCCAAACACGACGTGACGGATATAGGTCGCAGGTGTTCAAGAGAGAGCGGTTTACCGGGCTTGGGTATAAATGTTATTTTGGCACGTCTCCATGAATGCGGTAGTGTGCCCCGTGTCCAGTATTTGTTAAAGTAGCTGGTGATCTCGACTATCGAGTCGTCGTCTAAATTTCTTAACATTTTATTGGTGATTTGATCAGGCCCCGGGGCTGAGCCAAGTCGTAGTTTGAGTATGGCTGCCCTAACCTCTGCTTCGGTAATGTCCCTGTCCATGCTCGGGTTGTCTCTGCCCGTGTATAGGGGGATAGGGTCGTTGGTGGTTGTGGGAAGGTACGTATCTTTGATGCGATTAATAGGGTCTGTGTCCGAGCCAGTGAAGTTTTGTGTGATGTGGGTGAGTCGGTGGGCCTGGTCTGTTTTCGAATTTCTGGGGTCCAACAGGTGTTTGAGCAGTTGCCAGGTACGTTTCATCCATAGGTTCCCTTGCATTCGGTCGCAAATTTCGTCCCATTGGTTCTGTGAGAGTTGAAGAGCGTGTTTTTGGATGGCGGATTCTAAATCAGCAAGTTTTCGGTGTAGTTTTCGATTGTGTTATTTTTCCTCCACCTTTTTTGAAAGCTTTTGAATGCTTCCCATAGGTGTTGAAGGTGCATTTCCACTGTTTCCGCGAGAATTTCTGGGCCCGTCGCTTGAGTGACTGATTTCACGTCCTTAACCAGTTGTTTGACCCAGTTGTGGAGGTCTGGGGGGTTTTGTGTATTTTGTTCATCCCGCCGGGATTGTCTGACATTTCTGAACTCGTGCCAATCGGTGAGGTGTTGTTGTTGATTAGTTTTCTTGATGGCGTGAGTGAGCTCAAGGTCTATCTGTGTTATAAAATGGTCGCTTCCAAGTGATTCATCCGTGGTTTTCCACGTGACCTGTTTGGCGTGTAGAGTGAAAGTAAGGTCTGGGGTGGAGTCTTTCTGTACGCTGTTCCCTATCCTGGTTGGGGTATTCGGTTCTGTTTCTATTGTGAAGTGATGAATTTGCGCCTGATTCCTGAGGTCGTTGCCTTTTTTCGTGCATTTGGATTATCCCCTAGCTGTATGTGGGGCATTCAGGTCTCCTAGCACCACCAAAGTGTGGGGACCCGCCTCTCGTCTGTCTAACGAGAAGAGAAGGTTAAATAGATGGTGTTGCGCTTTGGGATTACTGTACACGTTTAGAATGAAGAGCTTTGCGGCTCCTCTTTTAGTGGGCAGAATTGTTATGAAATCGTGAGATATTTCTACACTGTCGAATTGAGTCCTGCTGGCCGGGATATTACGTTGAATAAGTACTGCTGTTTTGTGATCTCTATCGCTTTGGAAGGCTTTATAGCCGGGTAGTTTGACGGCTTTGCCCGTCTCTTGTAGGGGTATGACATCTGGGGGAATTTTTACTGATTGAACGACTAACTGGAGATTGCACTTTTCTTTGCGAAATCTCTACAGTTCCACTGCCAGATTCTAACTGAGCGGGTTTTATTATTGGGTTGCGGATCCATGTTGAAGTCCCGTTTGAAGTCCTGATTGCGGGACGAGCCCTGTGGAGGTGCTTATGTTTTGCACGACGTTACTTATGAACGTGGGCAACTCATTTCGGCGAGCTTCTATACTAGCCTGCATGGTGGTCATGTTGGACTGTAATTCGTTCTTTTGTTCATGAAATGTCTTTCTTACTGAGGTTCAGCTCTTTTCTAGGATGGTAATGCTTTTATCTACGTCGTCATCCTCCATAGGTTCCTCTACCCCATTTTCTGGGGAGTCATCTACAGCTCTACGCTTAGAGACAGCGGGGTTAGTATATAAGTCTCCCGGGGGGCGGTTTTCAAGCTGCAATTTCAGCGCCTCATTTTCTTGTCGCAGAGTGTAGTTTTCTTGTCTAAGAAGCGCTACCTCCGCTTTTATGTTAGCCAGCTCCTTGAATAGCTCTGGAGGGAGGGGGCGGATGTTTGAGAGCTTTGGCGTGAGCAGTGAGAGGAGGCACTGGGGCTGCTCACCTTGTCGCTGCCCGGCTGCTTGTTTGGGGATCGTTCATTCGGTGCTTTCTTCTGTTGTTGCGAGCTGTCTTGTTTCTAGTTACTCGTGTTTCCGGTTTCTTTTGTTTGGTTGTACTCGGATCTCTTGGGGCGTTCTTGGTGGGCGGTATTGGCATCGTGCTGGTCGTGGCCTGCAATGGCCGCCTGGGCATAGGTCTGGGATTGCAGGCGAGGTTGAAATCGTCACGGGCAGTCCGCTGATCCAGTGATGTGTGGGCCATCACACACGATGCTCTTCGGGAGGCACGTATGGTCTGCAGCGGCGTTGGGTGTCCCGCAGGTGTTGCACCTTGGCGCTGGCGTTGCATTGGAGCAGACGTCTTGTTGATGACCGGGTTACCAACAAGCTGTGCAGGCCTCCGTCTTGCGTTTAAAGGGCTTGCACCGGTAAGTGGCTGCTCTGTACCTGATCCAGAAAGGGACTCGGGTGCCATTGAATAGAACCTTTGCCATGCTGGAGGTTCCGAGGCGTTTTGCAGACAGGATTTGCAGGTCAGGGTTTTAGTTGGTGACGCTGCGGAAAATGTCTTCAGGAGATTCGTCTTCGGGGATATTGAATATGACTCCAGAGACGGTGTTGGCTGGGGCTGAGACGTGTGCGGCCATCTCGTATCGTCCATCTTTGATGCTTAGGGATTGAATGGAGGCGTATTTTTGAGCCCTCTGCTAGGCGGGGGTGCTGATGAGCAAATAGTTCGGCGTTCGGTGAACCCGTATCTGATCGACCATGTTTGGGCAATACATGCTTCTTGAAAGATAGCATCGACCAGTGTGGCCTGCGGCCCTGATCCGAGGTCGAGTCCTCCTCTTGGGCGTAAGACGATTTTAATGACCTCCTCGGGGAGCGGTGATGCCGGCGGGCCACGGCGGGCAGGTCGGTTTCGGGCCCCGTTGTGGCCGGGTGTGTTGTTTGTTGGGGGAATTTGAGAAGACTCACTTTTGGCGGGCTGATAGGCGCGTTGCCGTTGTCGTATTACTTCCCAGCCGACTTGGTTGAGTTTGGAAGGGTCGATATCCTCTCCCTGCACTACGACCTCCATGGCCGCGGCTGCAGGCGTGGGTTAGGTGGCTCGGTGCGGGTGGTCCAGTTGGATCACGCCGGTGATCCAACTCCGGCGTGGTCCACAAAAAAGTGGAAATTGCGTCCAGGTAAACGCAGGAAAGTCCGAAAAACTGATGTCCAACCGTTCCTTACATCTTAAGACGCAGACGGGCACTGGTTTTAAAGGCTCTGGGAGGGAATTTCAGCTCAACACTCGAAAAGTTGGCGGAGCTTGGCGAAGCACGTCCGATCGAGGCAAGCGACGCAAGCGCCCCGGCATCGAAGAGCTCATTATAATGAGGTGCATGCGAAAGCATGTAAAGCATGCGAAAACTGTGCAGCGAATATCCAAATACTGGGTGTGCCACCATGTTTTACCCCTGGTATTGGTTTAGTTAGTGCACAGTACTATCGCACAGGCCGCACGGATGACAATTTTGAGCAAGTGCCGTGATAAGCGGTGAAAATTGATTCTATTCATTTTGATGCCGTTGTCCCAACGCTGTCCCGCAAGCGGTGGTGCACAAGTGCGGCGTGTTTTCAAAATGAGCCGGATCCAGAAACCGAAACTAAGTCGGATAATACTGAAGTGACAATAAAAGCTCGGCAAGTTCCCTTAAAAAGGGGTGGCAAGAACATAGTTTAGATAACGCCCTGTAAACGTGTAACCAGATCGTATTTCGTATCTAAAATGAGCCTGATCCTGTTGTATCAAGGATGAAAATGAGCCAAGAACGTTCCCCCAGTGAGAGTTTGCTTTGGCTTGACTGCTCAGACTGTTTCCTGGATGTTTTCGCAAGATTTGTGCTTGCTTTTCGGAACTGGTCAATTATAAATTCAGACTACAATCAGGAGATCAAACAAAGATCTGTCATCAGATGTCAGCGACGAGGTGAACAGAGGAGGACGTGAACGAAATGTAACTGAGAGATGTGTAGCAATAATTATTGTTGGTCTCACCCGTCAGTACGAAATAAATCTGGTTATATTTTTAATCCCTATTTACAATTTTAGTGCTGAACGAAAAAGCCGCCGCTGACAAGCCTTGGCTAATATCAACTTCCCCCACCCTCTGAGAGTAGGAACCACATCATTAACGTAAAGAAGAAAATATCAGCAGCTATCTTGTGAAACGGTCTGGAAATTTTTGGAGAGGGAATGAAGAGCTTGCTTACTTCATGAGCGGCTTCAGGCGCGCCCAAAGATTATCCTACATAAGAATTCAAAAACAGCTGTCAATGTTGCCAACAGGACTCACTTCCTGTCTATGTGTATTTTTGCTGTTCTTAAAGTTCTGTTGCTTATTTTATTACGTTCTCCACTAAAACGCAATTTATCATGCTATAAAGTCAATTTAACATAAGTTTATAGGACTAAGGCATCTGCTTGAATGTTTTAATTCAATATGACAAAATTCAAACTTATAACTGCAATATTGCTCAAACTCACGGAACATTTTTTTAACTTGCTGCCATAAACTTCCCCTAGCTGACGTGTAAAATATATCACATAATAGCTTTTTCAGCGTTGCATTCAGTTCAGGTAACAAACTTTTTCTTGTTTCTCAAATTCGCGTTAGTGGGGTCTAGCTAATTTTGAAAAAAAAAAACGTCTCAATTGTCCTCTCACTGCGACCATTCTTTCTCTGGGCATTGTTTCTTTTCCTTTTACGGCTATTTTTCAAGTCGATGTTGTTTTTCCTTCGAATACGCTCTTCGCGGGCACATGGTTTACAGCTAAATTAATTGGTGCTTGTGGAATTATCTTCTTTCAGTTTCTCTTGTACTAATGACTACTTGTCCGAGACGCACGTATCAGATTGAAATGTTACAACCAAATTAGGAGACCCCCTTTTATTCAGCCAAAGTCATCGAGCTGATTTGGTTCCGTGGATTCGTTCGAGCTATCCATTTTGGAGGAAGTATTTGAGCAGAACAAATGACAGAAATTACTTTGTAGTAATTTATCTAATATGTGTGTAGGGTTTTCGGGAGCCCCATGACCTAACATTGAGCCTTTATGGACCTGTATTTTAGCCTTTGTCATGTTGGTTACATTTTCTTCTCGTTTTTTATTATTTTGTGAACTATCTGCCGGCTGTACTTTTGCAACGTGGACGACGCGTTTTGGACCAACAAAGTAAATAATAAAATCGCGTTAGCTATCACAATATGTCAAATTTATCTGAACAGTCATTGTGCGTGGATTTTGTGTGGTCCGTTGCAATTTTTGAACGAATCCCTGACATTTTTGCGGTGTTCATTGTTTCCCTTCTTGTTTGTATGGAAAAGAAAATCGTGTTCATAGGGTCACCTATACTTAACTAATACTTTCGCCGTCCTGTTGTAGGTCAAACACTGGATTATGCCGCCCTGTCAAAATCAGAGTACCTGAGCACTGAGGGAGGACAGCGTTAAATTACAAAGTACAATGGAGTGGGTTATAAAGGCAAAACTACTGAGGGGAAGAAAACGTTCGTTATATTAGAGGCAAAAAACAACTTCCAAAAGCTACATGATAGAAATCCTAAAATCACCTGGCGTACAGCTCCTGCTGCCGGAGTCTGATTAAAAAATTCAGAATGTAGCAAAATATGGCGGCTGTTTGAGAAATGGGGCAGCAGAAGTGAATGCAAATAAACAAATTGCAGTGAGCAAAATTCAATACAGCTGATTTTAGGGCGAGCATAGGAGAATTGTAGGAGAGTTAGCGGAGTAGACTGGCGGAGAAGGAGTGGGCAAAATGAGTGGGCAGGGCGACAAAATGCGGGCGTCTTCCGAGATTGGCTGTTGTTATAGAGGTGCTCGCAATACACCTTCATAGGGGCCTAAGGACCGCCTTAAAAATGTGCTTAAGGCTATTAGCAGCTTTCCTTTTTTTCTTTTCGCATGTCCCACAGTCCCGCATTTTCCCATGTCCCGCATTTCATAACCTTCTGCTTTTGTATGTATGCGAAAGTATTCTCGTGCGGGTCTGTGAAAGTCTTGTTTTCGAAACGTTTTGAGGTAAATGTCCCCAATTCTCATCTAAACGTATTGTAACTTACGTTCGTCTTCCTTTCTGAAAAATCAAAATGGACCAGTGAAAGAAACATCACCACAGTAATTTAAATATGGCGACAACAAACACCGTGAAGGATAGGATATGTCCATTCGCGCGTTGCTCGGAGCCTAGAAATGCGCAATCCTTAACTCAAGCTCACATCCAGGACCACAGCAACATGAACATATGCACGCGTTTAAACTCTTTGCGAAGAATTTATGTACCTCTGTCTCTTTCCGCCTGTTAACATAAATTAAGTCGCCTAGTAAAAAGATGTGTCTGTCTGTTGCTAATAATCAGAAAACCTTTTAAAAAATATATTCTTTCTCAAAACACGTTTGGGGAGCACAAGCTGAGCCCATAAAATTCTAGACCAAAATTATTAAAAACGTTACAATACCACCTGGCCAATTTCACACGAAAACATTCCCTATATTTTAATCCCAATCTTAATTATAATGACGAGATGGCAAGCTGCCTAAGCCTACAGTCTCACTGACACAGAACCTAAAATCCTTTTGGGTGGTCTTGACATATTAGTGGTTCAGTATTCTCTTTGAAGCTATGTTTCTTGGACAGCGAACATATCAATTTCTCTTTCGTGAACGATTCTTCTCAACTGGCACTGTTCTCGCTTTTCTGCACGCGTAGGTACTTATGTGATTGCCAGTGGAAGCGTATTTCTAATATAGCCATGTACTGTTTCTAACATTGCACCGCTAACAAAGAAGTTAAAAGCTTAGCATAAGAAGAAACACATAACCAAAATCACAAAACCACAAAAAGAAAAACAAGCCATGGCAGCAAAGCCGCGAGCGAACATCGAGCTTCGGTGCTCCAGGAAGGCGGCCGTCGTCGGGCCTTACTCTAACTGTTTTCTGCTAATACGCACCTCTAAAGGCGTACTGCAGGCACCAGGCGTTGCAATAGATCGGTAGAGTCGCTCCAGAAAAACAGGAATATACAACTCTTCAAAGTAGCTTTGCTAAAATGAGGTAGAGAGTACCGAAAATTCAAAGACAGATACTGCCCCAACTGGCGTTACGCAAAACGTACGGCGAAACTATTTAAAATTTTGAAGCAGATTTTGTTACCAAAACTGCTCCAGAAATCTATAAAAATGAACTGCAGGTTTTCTTACTGTGCGATTAGAACGTGGAAGAACAAATTAAATCTTGAAAGAATAACAGGAGGGCCCTGCCTATATCTCACGCGTCAACACCAAACGTCACAAAGTTCGTTTGGGTTCCGCTGCAAGACTTTGACATATCCTTATGCGAATATTCAATCATCCTATCGACATAGCAACATGAATATGATTCAGTACGATCTTTTACAGGGCTAAAGAAAACACGGGAACTCCTTAACTTGGCCAAGGTCACTATGTTGAAGTGTACTGAACGACTGGAGTCCGCATCGTCTAACCTAGCTGATGCTGGGCGGAGCTATTTGTCCCCACTGGTGGCGGCTCCTTTGTGGCAAGAGGCGTACATGTGCGCGGTACGCAGGCGCGGTGGGTTTAACACCAACAGACCAATATTCCGGCGACCTACAAGCCAATATGATTTTCTTCAACAAAGCTTAAAATAGTGATTACGGGTCCCATGAAGAAATATTTTTTGGTGACCTGAATCAGCAAAAGATGTGGAAGCTTAGGAAAGTACGAAACCTCTCGGTACGTGGTACCGTTGTGTTTTCTTCTTTTCCGCTATGAATTTTCGCGAACCACCGCATGTATTCCAGGTGACGGTTATCACCTCGAGCATCGCGATCACTGGGCCGCCTGCCGCCGCTTCTCCTCGGCGTTTACGGGATTTGCGCTGCGTGGCTGCTAGGGCCTCGTGCGGTGTTTTGGTTCCTTCGCATTTCGAGGCCCTATTAAACTTGTTATGCTGACGTCAATAAGCAGAGAGTACGTTTGGGCTACTTTAAAAGCAGGTGTGTCATCGTGGAGTACTCTAACGCCAACAGGAGCTACCCGGGGATGCCGTTCGCCACGCTTCGCCGCCGCGCTTCCGGGCGTCGGCGACGGAAGCAGCACATCACCACCGTATACCGATGAGGCATGTATCATGCACTTTCCCAAGTTCACCACAGCGTGGGTTAATTAGGACGGCACATCACAAGGACGCAAAGTTCACATCACAAAAGAACCGGGACACAGTACCGGGGGAGAACTTCACGCCATATTGGCGTGAAGTTCAAGCACTTGATAATCAAGCAACTGAGCTTTCAGCGCAGTTCAGAAGACCGTAGTCTTAAGCACATCTATCATGTCTTTACGGACTCACAGGAAGCGTACAGGGCCTGTTACGACGCTCGGCACACGTCCACTGTAGTCAGCCACCTTCACCAGTACATAAGCGGGCTCCGCACCTTGGGCCACGATTTCACAGTTCACTGGATACCTGGCCACTCGGACATACCGGGTAACGAAAAGGCAAACCGACTAGCGCGCGGTCTACTCCAATCCGCGCAATCGGTACGCCCTAGTTCGGAGGACGACATCGAGCACAAAACAGAGACGCCACCAACAAGTTACCACCCAAGAGAAGCCATCGTACAAGCTAAGAAGAATCACCGGGAATACTTAACGAGCGCCCACAACCCTTTGGGCATCCCTCCTCTTCCTGGCCGTGTCTTCAGTCGTCGGCAGAAAGTCACTATCCACCAAGTCCAGTCTGGCGCACTCTTAACCCCATTCCTACTGCAGCGTTTCCGTAGACCCCAAAACGCTGGTTCATCTCGTCACAGGTTGGGCTCGTGTGATACGTGCCTTGTTCGAGCGGACCTGGAGCGTCTGCTTTGGGCCTGTCCGCTCTACTCGCTGCCACGGACTCGAGCCCTGGCCACTCTGCGGCCCGAGGTACGCCCGGCCTCCCTGCGAGCTTGGGCCTGCCCGGACTCATCTACCCCAATTGCGAAGGCCGTCGAGCTGTGGCGGGCATTGGACGAGTTCCTTCTGGATCCAACTGCTCCGCCCACTGGCGCCAGGCTCCTCGCCCTCGGGCATACCGCCTGAGGGGCACACCGGAAGATGTCCGCAATAAACAATGGCTCCGTGGGACCCATTTACAGCAGCCCCCTAGGGGCAATCTAAGTGAAATAAAGATGTGAAACAACAACAACCTCCGAATACATCAGGCAAAAGTAAATTCTACTGTCGCCTCTTTTGGACCTGATCTTGGCACAGTGACAGGTTGGTTTCGTTTTGCAGCGCGGACAACGAATGTGGCTGCGTTTCGTATATATACGTCGAAGAAAAATGTTTCGGGGATGTGACTACCCAATCCCGTACAATAACTTGTGCCCTTTATAAGAATATAGACCATGCGAAAATGTCAGGTGTATTACCAAGCTGCGCTTCGCTAAATATATGCCCGTTCACGCCTTATAGCAGGAACCAAAGAATGTTAATGAAGCCACAAAAAAATAAATGCTGTGCAAGTCCGAAAGAAACAGAATAGCTCTAACTGGAAAGAAAAAAAAAACCAGTGCGGCTTCTGTTATGCTAAAAACGTTAGTAGAAACTTGCGCCAGGTAGGACTCACCAGACCAACTATACGTGAAATGCACTGCTATTTCCCGAGACATAGGTGGGAGGAGGGCAGGGGTACGCTGTGTACAAATACGGAGTGAAATTAAGAACTGAACCTTTTAGTAATCACATTCGAAAACGTCACCTTCACTTTCCTTTTGTTTTTCGACTTCAAAGAAACGCTTAACGTTCGGCGGACGCATTTTTGGCAGTATACAAGGTAGGCAGTTCACAAGCGATGAAAGATCTCGTTGGAAGAGTGTGGTATCTAATTAGGCCCTCTGATTTCAGTGTGCGCTTTATTCTGCAGGATGCCTGTGCCATATGACCATATTTTTAAGAAGCGTTTAGTCGCGGACCGGATTATCTTCTAAGCCCATCTCCGCGCAGTTAGCGGAGGATATATGTAGCAGATGAATGTTTACGGGTGCTCAACTCAAGACAAGACGACCCTTTCCCGTGTGCGGATACCCGATTATAAATTATCCATCGTACTTTAGTTGAATGTTCGCAAAATTAAGACACACTGGGTTGTAAATGGTGGTGATCTATATATCAGTTATGATATTGGCAAACGTAACTGCGTGCTGTCAGGTATCAGTACCCATTATTATGTAAGCGCACGAAATCAATTTACATCGTGGTGTACAGCCGAAGCATGAACATCTGAGGAAACGGTGGTTACGGAGACACTCTTAGTAAATTTCAGGGCAGTGACAATCAGCTCCATGGATACGCCGGTTCCACGACGCTGGCCTGTGAAATGCACGTGGCGCTTATTCAGACCTAATGTACAACACTAACATCGCGTAAGAAACATTTTCACTCTCACAAACACACTTCGTTTGCGAACAGAGTGATTGATCCACATCAACACGAATTTCTAAAGCCAACAAACGGTAAATGTGCGTCATGAGTGTACCGCAAAAGCAGCGGCGACAGTGGGTAGCGGGGCGGAGACTCCCGCGGATGCTTTGAAAAGGGGCCGCTAGAGGGATTTCCGTGTCGCCCTTATAGGCAGCGCTGGATGCGTATTGGCGACACCTCAGACCACGAGCCCCTATGCATAATCTGTAACCAACCGCTACGATATATTGAGAGGTGGAGGCTACAGGCAGTGAATTATGTCCGTCGGAGCCTTGGTCAAGCTCCGGCCGTTGGGCTTCGTGTCTGTCAAGCAGGCAGGAAGCTCCGCTACCATATTTTCCATCAAGCTACAGTCAAAAAAGGAAGTACCCCAGAACCATGGTATTTTCAAAACTCATTCTAAGCATAACTGGACGCCGAGAAAAGTCCGCAGGGCAGTTTCGTTCACATCCCTTTCATCCATATCGAACAAGCAGCGCCAAAGGAACGGGACACACACCGCTAAAATCTCAACCTCATTTCATTCGAAAAAACACACATATATACCCCACTATGAGGAAGCTCGTGTCTTCATATCTTGTAATCCGCGATTAAATCACAAGTAAAGCATTGTCAAACTACACGTGCCAAATAACCCGCAATGCGCACACCTACCAGGGAGTACGACAAATTCATACTATCACCTTGGCAAACGCGATTACAGCATTGACAAAATGCACGTGCCAAGGACCACACTAATGCGCACCACGACAAATTAATAACACAAATTTGCTATCAGCTAACGACAATGAAGGAACGCTGACGCACTTGTCTCCATTTTTTTTATGCGATACGCTTCGACATTTTTCTCATACACGTTCATCCTTGTGTTTCTCAATTACCCCAGTGTCTTGAAGGACAGGGACTAAACCACACTTCGCACAATGCTGAGCAACATGAAAATAATTGTCTTCTTGCAATGTGCGCCTGTGCGTCAAGAATCTCAGGTTTCGGCAGCGGCCCGTTTGTTCGATATACACTTCTCGGTAGCACGAAAACGGTGTCAAATACTCTACTGCCACGCTGCAAGGATCGAATGGCGACACGTTTTTCACCTCGCACCATGTTTGCTTGGCGGCTCCTGATATTTTCTTGTCAACAGAGTTTCACACTCGGCTTAATAGTGCCGTCCTTGGCACGTGCATTTAGACAATATTGTAATCGCGTTTGCGAAGGTGATAGTGTAAATTTGTCGTACTGTCTGGTCGCGGCCCGCTTTGTCTGTTATGTTATCGCGAATGACAAGATATTGTAACGTAGTATTTTGGTTACATACTGCCGCTACTGTAGCATGAAGATCGGAAGGAAAAAGTCGAGACGTCGAAGAGGTTTTAAAGTTAACTTGTTTACTCTACAGATGACATTGGTGACATTTAGCACATATGAATTAGAATGAATGCACTTATTACATAAATTAGAAAGACAGTCAATAGATTAAGAGTACTTAGCGGGACATAGCTGGCGGGCGAAGGGCTCCCGGTGGGAGGGCACGACGACGAGCGGCAGAGTTTTTGAAGAGAGTCCTGGTGCAGGCCGCACGCCGCCCTCAATCGCCAGAGGGGCCGCGTTATATTTGCTTTGGGGGGACGCATTGGGGGAAAAAGCGCATCCTAGGGTGTGCGGACTGCGTGGAAAAAGGCTAAGGCACACCCGCAGCCAATCAGGAAGACGCTTCTTAGCTCAAATCAGACATGTCCCCGCCAAAGTGAAAAGGAAAAGATCACACACAGAAGACACAAAGTTCAAACTCGAAGGCGTCCGTTTCTGGCAAAAGAATTACTGGGAGAATAAAGTAAAGGTATACAAAATCGAAAAGGAGAAAAGACAGGCGGCCGTTTGGACGAGACCGGGGGTCGGAGAACAAAGCGGCCCGCGTAGGCGCGCAACGGGGGTCGGAGACGCCAGGGCGCGCGGTAATACAAGATGCGTCGATGGTCCCTCTCGAGAGCCGCGTCTCCCGGGTCGCCCGACGGGCAGACACACGTGCCGGAGCCGTTTCTTAGAAAAAACGGCCAGGGCCCAACCGCGTCCGAAGCGCCTTCACACAAACACTTGGGCGGAAGAGTCCCGGCGGCCGCACAGAACTAAAAAACAACCAGAAACCATCAAGGGATCTCCTCTTCGCGATACCTTCCTCGACGGAAAAAAGAGTGCCCTCACTCTTGCACAAAGTTTAAAACATAAGAAAACATTTTCGCCAACTCACAGAGATACTGAAATGACATGGCATGCGGAATCGAGAAGACAACAACAGGCTCGCACACATGTTGGTCGATGAAGTATGTAGGCTGGATCAGTCACCACACACGCGTGCACCTAACAGAGTTCCGTTTTCAGTTCACACACGCACAGTCTCTTGTCCAGCACAGGCCAAAACATTTCATTTGCACATAACAAGAAAATAACAAGAACACCATGAATAACATAGGAATAGCAGGCGCGGTCTAAAAGTCACATCTCGGAGAAATCTCAAAAACAGCTCCACCATTCAGGCCATTTGCCGAGTTCTAAGCAGTAAGGCGCAAAAGAAATAACCTATCCTTAAACAACAGATCGCATAAAACAAGACGCAAAGTACCCGCTATCCAACTTCAAGTAACCAGCAAATAAAAATAAAAACAAGCGCATTCTCGGCCATCGCCACTCAAGCAAATACTCAGTGCCTTAAAGACAGGAGTACACACAGTTGATAAGAAGGCACTAGAAAACTGAAATAAAATTATATACAAGTGCTCACTGTATTGGAGTTATATCTCACCGGCAAGTGGAAATCTACGCACACTAGCCACTGTTGGGCACTTCACTTGACACAACATATCTGCATTCGACTCTGCTCTTTCTAAAACCATCCTTCTCGTCCACTATGACAAGAGTGTACCCCAAGTAAATCGAAACGCTTTCTGAAACATTGGCAAACAACCAAAGGAACGGCTACGAAAACGAGTTGCAAGAAAACTACTAGAAACCAACTCGAAAGAACAGCTCAAGAAAAACGAGTTATCATACAAACTGCCGACCCTCCAAACATAAAAGCTACAAAATGCAAAACTTGATATTCGGGCGCATGATACAAGAGATGTTGGCGCCTGACGAAGCCTTTCAGACGCTCCTAACCGCTCAATACTCCTATACAAACAATAAAGCAAACAAAAAAAAGAACATTGATACACACTTTTTTCATGAACAGGAGCGGTAGAACTGATAAAGTAACACATGCTCGACTATCAACAAAGGTGACATCAAAACTACATATTGGTTAGAATTTAGCGTACAACAAGAACAGAGTCTGCCGAATATCAGCAGTGGTGAGAAACTTTCGCCAACCCGTCGCATTCGCAGAACCGCACGCCCGCTGGCTCTCCCCGTCCGCGGCATCCCGGGCACCCCTGCTGGTGTCTTTGTTTGTACTTCGAGTAGCGTCGTGCAGCGTAAACATCTCTTCTGAACTCCTCGTTTCCCTCAGACCCCCAACCCCGAAGTGGCTGCCGTATTTGCTTCAAGACATAACCTAACTCCCTTGGAACGGAGCCGAGGAAACAGATATCAGCAGTCTCTAATATAGCGAGATCTGCGCAAAAATCAGCCTTTGCAAAGGCGCGTGGGGGTCTTCTTCGGGGCTCCTTCGCCGGGAGAGCCGAACGCTTGTGCCGTTAAGATTCTTACTACAAAGCTGTCCAACTCCCGCGCGAAGAGCCCACATACCCCACGATAAAACGGCTCCACGCTCATAAATTGTTGCATCAGCACCTACAGCGGCTAGTTACATAAACAGGTTGGTGCTGGCAAAGCAAATGAACCAAAGACAACCAGTCAGTGGGCGCCCCGGACACACGGAGAAGAAAAGCCTACAGGCCCACAGTCATGTGGGGCGCCGAGAGGCGAAAATCTCTCACCTTACTGCGTCGGCGGGAAGCTCGCCGCCCCGATGGAGGGTGGCGGTCGCGGCGGCGCTCGGTCCGCGTCGGGGCCGGGGGCTCTTCCTCGCCGGAGCCGCTGGCGAGCATGACGGGCCCGGCTTGCCTCGGGCTGGTAGCGCGGTGACGGCCGTGGAGTTAGACAGTCTTTTGCGCTGTCGCACATGTCGCTTGCCTTGAACGCCCATGGTGCCCGGAAGAATGACGCGAAGTGAGATGAGTTTTGTCCGGTGCACTGGATGAAGAGCTTGGCGATGACCAGCAGGAAGATGAATGATGAGTGGGGGGCGCCCATGATGGCAGAGGGGGTCTTCGGTACCGCGCACCTATCACCACTTTTGTAACGTAGTATTTTGGTTACATACTGCCGCTACTGTAGCATGAAGATCGGAAGGAAAAAGTCGAGACGTCGAAGAGGTTTTAAAGTTAACTTGTTTACTTTACAGATGACATTGGTGACATTTAGCACATATGAATTAGAATGAATACACTTATTACATAAATTAGAAAGACAGTCAATAGATTAAGAGTACTTAGCGGGACATAGCTGGCGGGCGAAGGGCTCCCGGCGGGAGGGCACGACGACGAGCGGCAGAGTTTTTGAAGAGAGTCCTGGTGCAGGCCGCACGCCGCCCTCAATCGCCAGAGGGGCCGCGTTATATTTGCTTTGGGGGGACGCATTGGGGGAAAAAGCGCATCCTAGCGTGTGCGGACTGCGTGGAAAAAGGCTAAGGCACACCCGCAGCCAATCAGGAAGACGCTTCTTAGCTCCAATCAGACATGTCCCCGCCAAAGTGAAAAGGAAAAGATCACACACAGAAGACACAAAGTTCAAACTCGAAGGCGTCCGTTTCTGGCAAAAGAATTACTGGGAGAATAAAGTAAAGGTATACAAAATCGAAAAGGAGAAAAGACAGGCGGCCGTTTGGACGAGACCGGGGGTCGGAGAACTTAGCGGCCCGCGTAGGCGCGCAACGGGGGTCGGAGACGCCAGTGCGCGCGGTAATACAAGATGCGACGATGGTCCCTCTCGAGAGCCGCGTCTCCCGGGTCGGCCGACGGGCAGACACACACGCCGGAGCCGTTTCTTAGAAAAAAGGGCCAGGGCCCAACCGCGTCCGAAGCGCCTTTACACAAACACTTGGGCGGAAGAGCCCCGGCGGCCGCACAGAACTAAAAAACAACCAGAAAACATCAAGGGATCTCCTCTTCGCCACAATATGAAGGCACGTGGATCTTCAGAGTGCAGTTTATATATGGGTGTTTTCTCTAATAAAATTTAGTTGAGAGTTCACCGCTGTGTCGTCGTTCATTCTTCTTTTGCCCCGTTCCTTTGGCGCTGCTTGTTCGATATGGTCACTATGAACCCACTAATTCAAACTGCGATCCTTCTGCAGTTTCTTCCATCCATCACTCTATTCGTATCTGACGAAGCAACCCCATTTCTTCATTATTCAATCAGTTGACTAATAAAAATTCGGCACTTCTCACTCAGTATTCCTAATTTCGGAATTTTTGAAGAAATGTTTGCCAAGTAACAAACCACAAAGAAACTCCGAACAGCTGCTGTCCTGCTCCTAGCACACAGAAACAAGCCAATAAACTCTTCATACAAACGCGCATCGCAGATCAGAGCTTCAGTACCACACTTCACCGCCACCTAAACACCTCTTATGTGCTCTCTTTGAGCTAGATCTGATGAACGAAAATAATGCCAACCTTTCGAATACCTAGCGATCAGGATATCACTGTGTCCTGGATATTAGGCGCCTGACCACACTCTAAGAAATCGGGGGAGTAGTTGAAGAGTCCAACAGTCATTGCACTCCTGCAAGCGTTGGCGCGCTCCCCTCGAAAGCTGCGGGGAGTTGGATGCAATGTTCGCTCCCATGAGGAGGAAGAGCAAAACTGACAGCGTACTCTTCTCGTGCGCGGCGGAGTGCAGCCCCAGTTCCGCTCCCGCACCAGTGAAGAGTAAAGCTGCACATCGTCTCCTCTCTCCAGTACGAAGAGTAAAATTGCAATTTCATTCTTGTCAAGTGCGGGAGTAAGCATGGAGATGCACTCCTACCATTTACGCACACCAACTCATCAGCGATGTTTTATTTGCATACGTATATATTATATAAAGAAGTTGTGTAAAAAGCGCCCCAGTACTTCCGCCGCGCATTCTAAACATGCAAGAATATGAATTCATGTGTAACGATTGCTCGCAGCGTTCAGTGACGTGAATGGAGCAAGCTTAACAAAACTAAAAAAACGCATGTCTCGATTTGGTTTTGTTTCTTTGTTTGGTTTTTTCCTCTGTCATGGCTTAGTTATCGACATTTAAAAAGTTTGCAGACTATCCATCATAAAAGGTGCGCACCACGGAGGGATGAATACTGCGCGCCGATTTCAGCGATTACGCCGATTACACTAAGGGCATCCCACCGCCGCGTCTCCGTAGTTCAGCCCGACGAAGATACGGCGTACTACCGCGGCGGATTTTCCCCAACGCGATCTCGCGTCTACGGTGAAAACCGACACAGGCGGTGCACCCGCAAGGACCGGGCGAGCGACGACTGATCGCGGCAGACCGTGATGTCCCGCCAGCGCGAACACAGGGCTGTGCTTTGTAAACAATGTGCTACGCACGAAGTGGACTTTCAAACAGACGCTTTATCCAACATGGGAAGTTCGACCTGCCCTTATCGTCATACTTGCTTGAACACAATACGACGCGTGCTCGCATGGAATAGGAGAAACTAGGTTTTGAGAATTAAACGTGTAATCATTGAGAAAACTGAGCACAGGGAGAAAACGCCTAACGCGGTGCGCAGGCGTGGAGCGACTCTCCTCGGAGAACAGCACACACACGCCCCACGCAATACTCCAAAGCTCTCACTCGTTGGTATAAACATCTGGCCGCGTTCGCTACGACGGTGGCGGTTTCAGGGGTTTCGTGCACCGGGCTTGGCCCCTCGGCAGGCGGCCGCCGGTGTCTGTTTTCGTTTTCGCCTCTCGGTGCCAGCATTCTCGGTGCGAGAATTATCCGAAGCTTCGGAGACGGCTTGCACAACATTGGGAGTTAGACCCGTTACACCTGCCCTGCCCTGCCCTTATCCTCATACTTCCTTAAACCCAGTGCGACACGTGCTCGCTAACTGCTAACTGCTTGCATGCCTGTGCGTCAGCGTTAGAGCAGGAACACGTAAGCAAGCCGTATATTAGTTCGTTCGTTCGTGCGTGCGTGGAACTAGTTTTTATTTCGGACGGACTGTACAGCTGCGGCGGCGCAGAGGCCGATACCGGAACTATGTGCACTGTGTAGCGATGCGCGCGCTTTGGCCGGACTGCATTCGCGGCCGTCGCAGGCTTCGCGCCTTGAGCCTGGGATCTTTCGCAGCTATGACGACCTTGGATTTATCCAGCGGACGAAGAAACGCTGGCGGGAAGTCGAGGTAAGCCATTAGTTTACCCCGTATTCTTGTCTTGTGTATTTAACGAAGCAGAGTTGCTCTCTAACTTCGGTCCGCGGAAGCGGTTAGCCCTAACGTTTTCGTGACTCATTATGACCGTTGCTTAGATTTGAAGGGCCGCTTTTGTACCCGTGTGCAAACAGCGTCGAGTCTTGCACCGTTTCAATCCCTTTGATTCGTGAAGTGTTGGTATCCTAGCCGAATGTTTTCGCAGGTAAGGAGCACGGTCGCGCGAGTAGTCGCAGCGCTACCCTGTATTCTTAGCTCGGTGGCTAGGGTTAGAGTGGCTGACGTGCAGTAGCTGTGGCTACCTGCGCGGCTCCAAAGAATTGCGTACGATAGGCTGAGTGATGGGAGCGCGTCTAGCGCGTGGCAGTCACTAAAATTACAATTTTAGCGACCGCCGCGCGTACTGCAGCAGACTGAAATGCTGTGCAGACAGGTTTTTCGCGTTTTGATTTGTACTCTTAGCTCGGCGGCTAGGGTTAGACTGGCTGCCGTGCAGTAGCTGTGGCTACCTTCGCGGCGCCAAAGAATTGCGTACAATAGGCTGAACGATAGGAGCGCGTCTAGCGCGTGCCAGTCACTAAAATTACAATAATTTTAGTGACCGCCCCGCGTACAGCAGCAGACTGAAATGCTGTCCAGACAGGTTTTTTGCGTTTTGATTGAGGGCAGGATGGACGGAGATGGGACTTTTCGGGGCATACGCCCCGCACTGTTAAGGGGTAAGTAACTACATGCATCTAAGCCGATGAGCGACGCGAGAAACCTCACTCATTGGGTACGGCAAACAGGTATTGTGGGCGACACAGACAAAATTTTTTTTCACAGGCCACTGGCGGCGGCAGCTGCGGCAGGCGACGGGCCGTCGCCGTCGCTGGCTTATACCGGCCAGAAGCAGCCCACAAGCGAGCGGCAGCAACGACGACGAATAGCATTGGTAGCAATGCATTATTTTTTTTTTCGTTTGTCGCTGTCGCCCACACTGTTTGTTGTACCCATTACGTTACTTTTTTCGCGTCGGTTGTCGCCGTCGCTGCATGTGGTTTAATGTTCGAGCGTTCTGATCGTTCAATAATGAGCCTATTGGTTCTCATCAAATGTTGCGATCTGCATCGTGCATGCAACGAAGCGTACTCTAGAATGAAGAAAACAGTAGCTATATGACCCATTAGCAACTTTTCCACGCTGTACTTGTGAACGTATGTAGTTGTGAACGCTGTACTTGTGGCCGTACGTTGCAGTCGGCTGAGGGCAAATCCAATGGAAATTAATCAGGGATTATAGCCTTACAAAAAGAGTTATCTGTACTTAAATTTTGTGCAATGTTTTTATACTGGGAACGATAGCGGGGTAAACAATAGAAGCTACGGACACGTTAGCACTAATGCGTTTGGGGCGCATTGCGTAGGCGGACAGCTGTAGGGAGCGCTGTCTGACATGACATTGGCCAAGTGGCACAATGAGCGTGGCTGCATCAAAGGTCACCGCACATTCGCATGTAGACTGGGGACTGCGCCAAGCAGTATTGCATTCCAATACGGGTTCAATGCGTACTCTCGGCGCAAAAACTAATCTATCACGTCGTCAAACTCGTCAATTCTTTTTTTTTGCATTGTAGAACTTATCTTTGCTGTCCCCCTCTTTGTAGGAACCACGGGAAGACGGTGCTTGCCCGATGGTTTTTTTTAGAGAGAGAGAGAGAGAGAGAGAGAGAGAGAGAGAGAGAGAGAGAGAGAGAGAGAGAGAGAGAGATCCCCGAGGCGTCAGCAGGAGTGGCCGTCGCATTCAAGACACTTCTCCTCACATCCCTGGACATGGTGGATCTATTTCCATTGCTGCTGTCTGTGTTTTGGCTGTTCAGAGTGTAATACGCTTCAAAGGGGAAGCTCACCTTCTTGCTTCTGTAGACGTTACTTCGGCTCAAGCACGGTGCCCTGGTCGGTAATGTTCTGAAGGCAGTCAACAACATTGTGAAGCAGTCAGCTCGAACGTGTTTGTTTTTAATACCAAGTTATGCATTTTTTAAATCTTACTAGCGCATCCTCATTTGAGAACCACCCGCCTAAAAAACCCAGTGGGAATGTTTCCGGTGGTTTCATATTGTCCCACCAACATATATCTGTTGCGAAGTTCCCATGTCAATGGCATTGTATCTTTGTGTTGATTGCACCTTATAATGCGTTAATAGTAATCCACGCTGAATAGTTTAGTCCAAGATTTTTGTTTCGCAAAATTCATTTGTAAATGTTTTTGATCTGTCCTAAATGAGAGCTGGCTTTCCAGTCCATGTGAAGCATGTACTAAGGCCATTTTGTTTTATGTTATTACTGTTCACCCACTGCTGTATTTCTACTGACGCTTTTCGTGTTTATGCCAGTACCTTTTTATTTGTGGGTGTTAATATCATTTTTATTGTCTTAATTTAGTGTTTATATTTCAGTGTTATCAATTATTTTGCTGCATTTTTATTTGTGAATTTGTCTTGGATGTATCCTAAATAGGTGCTACGTCGCCTGTGTGCACAGTGCATGTGGAGTAGGAACCGTTTTTATGCTGTGATATTTTAATTCCAACTAAATTGCTTTTTCTGTGAAATTGCAGAATTAACCGATTGTTGTGGTATTTTCTTGGAAAATAAAGTCTGAGCTTGTTTTTTCTTCTTTTGCATGTTTCAAAATAGCTTGTCCTGTTCTGTTTGCTTGTAACTGCCTATAGCACCATCGTGGGGAAGGTGAGGGGGGGGGGGGGGGGCTAGTAGCAGGCGGAGGGAAAACACGCTGCCTCGCGGGGAATAGCAGAACGCTCTTAGGCGTAACTAGATGCTTTCAAAGAGAGAGTAGTAGTGCCCTTCTGCAGTATCCGGGAACGCCGCAGCCAATAGAGCTTATTCACGCCTAAAGGGAGTGACGGAACGCTGCCTTGGAGATGGCATTGCAATTCCCAAAAAGGGTTCAAGTACTCCGCTTCCAAAGCAGCAAGTAAATCCCACGAGAGTGTTTTTCGCCTCGCTTGGCCGCCACGCGCTACTCCTCGGAAGAGTAGCCCAATGCTTCCAAAGGGAGTGAAATATGGGACAAAAGTTTTTACTCCTAGACAGAGTGCCCAGCACTCCTCGACTTCTTAGAGTGCATACGCCATGTTAACAAATAAAATTGCAACTAAACACATTGTCCTAGGAACAACCCAAACCGTCTTTCAGAATCTATTAACGCAGTTTTACATATTGTTCTGTCCACACTTTTCATTTCTTCCTTTCCGTTCTGTCCTGCTTGTTGTTCGACTTCAGTTTCACCGAAATGCGTCGCGACTGCGTCTCAGCCTTCGTCGACAGTTTCTCATGGCTGCGCGCTTCGGCGTTTACTTCCTCATCGCGAACCTTTCCCTGGCGCACTTCGTAAAAAAGCACTTGTGCCCAAAGGCCTGTTGCCGCAGAGCACCTTAACATTAATGTTTGGTGTGTTTCCTACAACGGAAGCGTACTGTCATTATCCGCCTCGGCGACATATTCCTGCTGTAAGGGTGTTCCTTCCCTTTAAAACAAAGCTTCCTACCTCTACCAACCAACGGTTCTTTCGCGGCGTTCGGGACAATACACTCCCGACGCGGCGAAGCCCGTTGCGGGGGGATGGTGCAGCGGGGGGTTTCACTCACAGAGCACACTGTAGGGCCGCGGCGAATTTTCCCAGCATTCCCGTGCGGAGTTTCCTGCTCGCCGGCGGGCGCGTCGGCGGTACGCCTTTGTCGTCTCCCTAGCAACGGTTCTTTTGAGCCTGTTTTGGCGCAGCTTCGCGTCCATTGCGCGCTACGGACGCACGGCTTGATTATGGTTCCAAAGCACTTTCTCGGTAACACGGACCCGATGCCATTAAGTGGTCGTACGGCAAAGATGCGTTAAGCATTGACTTGAAGGGCGGGAAAACAAAATGTAGAGACGCATGCAGACATCTGGCAGCTAGAGAAACGCTACCTTTTGCTCACTGCTTGCGATGTATTAGACTCCGTTTTCTAAATTGATGAATACCAATTCGATTGTGTTTTAAGAGGTATTACAAAAGGCGAAGGACAAATTGGTAGTGAGAAATAGTGATTATAGAAGTTACCTGTGTTTTCTCGCAGTTATCAAACTTACTAAACCAGCTATAGTTTAAATCGGTATAAAGAAGAATCACTAAGCTCAATTGCCTAATTATTCCGGTGTCCGCGCTTGTGTCGCGCGGTGTTGTAGCCCCGAGCTAGCACATCAGGATGGCTAGGTTCCGCAGTCTCACCTTTCGAAATACGCTCCTCTGGCAGAAACGGCTGGCAGAATCTGTGACTTCACTGTTCGTAGAGCCACGTATGTGAATTGAAGTGATGTCACATGGTTAATTGTTGTAGATGTCGGTTGAAGCTTTGCTTTCCTACCACCTGCACAGCATGGATACAAGAGCCAATTTTTTCTGGCTCTGCTGCCGCTGCCACGCTTCTCTCCTATTGGACAACGCGAGCTGACTCAAATGGGTAACTTCTTTTAGGTGCGGAGCACCTTGCGACCGCACAATGTCCTTTCCCGTCCGTGCGCAAAGCATTTACAATTGCAAAAAATCACACAGCCAGCGGCAGGATTCGAGCCTGTGTCTGTAAGACCAGACAGTTAGTGCCAGTCGTCCTACCCATTGGGCATATTCCCTCCCCTGTGGCTGTACGGAGTACCTTAGGACCTCACAATATCCGTCCTCGCCCATTCGGGCACACACCACTATCAAGTGAAAATCAAGCGAAAGGTGATTTGATCCATGAGTTGCAGTTTCATTTAGGGAATAATCAAGGAGCAACTCACGGCTCAAATTGAATGACGGTCGGGGCACAAATCGGATGTCACTCGGGGCGGAACTTTGATGTCATTTTGAGTGCCCGTACTCCGCACACTCGCCGTCATCCACGGAGTATAGATGCCATCATCCACGGAGTGGAGATGCTGCAATTTTTTCCGGCTCTTTTTTCTTTACCTTTCGGGTCTTCTCGGCGTCTTCGCTATCCATTTTGGACTCAATTCCCTTCTCGCTGCCGACCGAATGGGCGCCCTCCGCGCATTTCCGCGCCCACTAGGTTTTGGCATGCTCGAAACTAACTGAGCACAGCATGGAAGTGAGCATTTTTGCCTAAATTCTCCTCTTCGTTGTCAGCGGAGGCATAGGGGACTTACGCGCACCACACCCGGGCTTGCCGACCACGACGTGTGCTTGCTAAAATATGTCTGTTTTGGCTCTCGACCTGAACAGCAGGGTTAAGAGAAGAGCCGCGCACAGCGGTGCAGAGCTCCCCGATTTGTCCGGACCTCTTCTCCGATCCAGCCGTAAAAGCCGAGGGAGTTCTTAAATTTATCATCAGTGACGCTGCCGATCATTCACTGCAGCTTTAACTAGAAGTCCTGGTGGTGGTTATTGATGGCGAGGCAGCGACTGCCCTTGTCCCAAATTTCGGTAGGGTTAATTCCCTGCCCTTAATATATTGGCCTATCATATTATGCCCGGAAAGTGTGCCCAGCAGGCGCTTTAGTAAGGTTTGTAGCTTTGAAATTTTTTACCCCGTAGTGCTGCCCCATACCACGAAATAGTAATTCAGAATGGAATACAAAACGCGTAACACAAGAGTACTTTTGCTTGAACAAGCAGTAAATCTTTGTTCCGGGATGAGATACCAATCATCACAGAAAATTTCACACAGGTCTGGACAACATGGTCGTCCGACCACAGAGTGGATGACAACATGATTTCGAATGAGCAGAAGTTTTCTACATTCGATCGGGGTGTCACCTGGGTAAATCGCTGGTGGGTGTATTACTTGCTTTCCTTTTGGTTGAAACATCGCAGCCTTTGTCTCCAGTTTGTTAATTGTGAGAGAATTGCTGGATGACAATTGCGTCATGTATTTTGCCACTCGGTTTGCAGTGGTCGCCCACTTGTACGCGTCAGGGAAACAGAAGAAGATAGTGCGATCGTCGGCATATATAGTAATTTTAGCCTTTCTACGCGGGTTAATTACATCAGTAATGTAGACTATAAATAGAAGTGGACCCAAAGTACTTTCCCTGGTACACCGTTTGATATTTTTACGTGTCCGAAGGCAATTCGTTAATTTCTACATAGTACCCGCCACGGTGGGTGAGTGGCTTAGGCGTTGCGCTGCTGAGCACGAGGTCGCGGGTTCAATTCGCGGCCGCGGCGGCCGCTTTTAAGTGCGAATGCACTTCTTAAGCGAGCCTGAAGCGTCCGCCGCCGTCCGCATAGCAACAGCTGCGGGTGCGCGCGCTCCTCGTCTTCCTTTGCAACAGGGGGAGATGGGCGTGCGCTGCCTGGCCGCTGACATGGCACATACCCACGTGGGGGATTGGCCAGGAATCTCCTCGTCTTCCTTGGCAACGGGGGGGAGATGGGCGCGCGCTGCCTGGCCGCTGACATGGCACATACCCAAGTGGGGGATTGGCCAGGAATCGGGCGTGAGAAGGGCTAATGCACCCGCTAAAGGAGTACTGACACGAAATTTCAAAGCTGAGATCCGCTCTAGCAATCAAGTACAACGACAAGACAAATAGGTGTCTGTGAATAAATGCGTCTTTCTTTCTTTGTAGTTGTGTGTGTGTGTGTGATCTCTCTTTCGCGAACATTACCGAACTGCGCAAATTCAACTCTTGCATTCTCACTTTCACATTCTTCCCCTCAGGAAAATGCGGGGAATTTTTTTCTGATGGAGGCCAGAAGGAAAAACGCCCGTGTGTACTAGATTTCGACACACGTTAAAGATCCCTAGGTTGTCGAAATTAATCCGGAGCCTTCCACTACGGCGCGCCTCATCGCCTGCGTTGCGTCGGAGCGTTAACCCGTACAATCAATTTCTAATACCGTTGTCGGGGCGCCGAATGAAACTTAACCAGCTTTGAGGTTTGACCTTGTACACTATAGTTTTTCCATTTAAAACGGTGTATTTCATGGTTAGTTCGGCCAAATGCCTTACTGAAATCGAGTGCACCATGTACAAAGCGCTGTTCTTCAAGTATGTAATGTTTGAGCAAGTAAGATATGTTCAGCCGATCTCTTAGGACTGAGGCCGTACTGACTAGAAATTGTATCGACATTTTCTGCAGGAACTTATAAATATGGAGATGCATGGTTTCCTCAAGAACTTTTATAATAACTGGACTACTGAAATTGTTCGTTTGGGCAGTACAATACAGAAATGACGGTGAGGCAAAGCAAAAGCTGGTATACCCTCCTGACTAGGCTTCACCCCGCTTGAGCAGCAACAGAAGCAGCTGTAGTGCACAAAAGAGCATAGAATATACAAATAGTCTTCAGACATATGAAGAAAGGAAAAAAAAAAACATTTCACTAGAATACCCGTAGAATAACGTAATATATAGCAATCACGTCATAATTTTTACTAAGACCCCACATCAGCTCAGGCAACATAAACCAATACAATGAAACACGAGGACAAAGATGGCACTTCAAGTACTTAACATACAAATTTGCATCATTGTAATGATAACTCATTCGCGGAAAGAAACAGGATTCGAACAGTACTTCTGAATTTGCGAACATTCCGGCAACTCTTAGCAATTGAAATAACATCAGGGTAGTCATTTCAAAGCTTCATTATCAAATAATCCATCATCTGCATGCCGTAATTTGTACGCGGCTTGTCTACAACAACATATGTGTGACGTAGCAAATACCAGGTAGCTCTATTTAAGAATTTATTAAAGAATACATCGTAGTTTATGGAGACTTGCTTGTAAAAAACACAGCAACTTTAAGCAAAAAGGTTTCTTTTATATGTGGTATATTGTACTGCATCATAAGATTCCCCGAAGTAATATATTTGTTAGACTGGTTTATTAAGTGAATGGCTCGGCGATGCAACACAGAATGATTATCAATATCACATATGTTACCGATACCCCATAACAGCATACAATATGTAAAATGTGAGTGTATAAGTAATATAACTGCACCCTAAATCAACCAGGTAAACAACTATAAAGACGGCGTAGCATGCTGACCGATCGTGCTACCTTTACACGAATATTTTGATGTGATTTGTCCAGGAGAGGTGTTTGTTGAATGTTACGCCTAAGAATGAGTGGCTACTGACGTGCAATAGTGCCGTACCGCAATACTGAAGCCGTATTTCATAGCTTACCATTTTGTTGTTTGGGTAAAACAGCATGAATTTGGTTTTGCTTGTAATCAGTGCGAGTCTGTTTATACGAAGCCATTTGCTAAGCTCATGAAGATAATTGTTAGAGATAATTTCAAGCTATTGAAGGTTCCCCCCAGAAAATAATATATTGGCATCATCAGCATACAGAACGAGTTCCCCTGTTAAAGGGATATTAATTAGGTCGTTGATATACAAATGAAGCAACAAAGGGCCTAAAATTGATCGTTGCGGCAATCCATATTTAATAAGATGGATGTCGGAGCTCTGTGCGTGTAAACACGTGAATTGAAATCTGCTGTCGAGATAGCTGCGGATAAGATCTAATGCAGGGCCCCTGATGCCATACTTTTCAAGTTTATGTATGAAAATATCGTGCTTGATAGAATCGAAGGCTTTCCGAAAATCGAGAAATATGCCAACAGTGTACAGGCGATTTTTGATATTACTAATAATTTGGCCTTTAAAGGCCAACTGCACTCAAATTTTCGACAACGTAAAAATAATGTCACCTAATAGTACACATAAAAATAGTGCGAAATGCAAAATACTACGTTTCAAACATGAACCCGAGCGACGCAACGCAAACGGCTCGCGAAATTGGCGTTTTCGGAACCGAAACTGAATAGAAAAGGCGGCCATTACCAGTGGCCGGACGTGACGTACGTGACGGAACGGAAGCGGCCCCGCTATATCCGGCGGCCGCTCGGATCCGCCTTCAAATGCGCGTGGTAGCGTCGCCTTTCGCGCTGTGATTTCCTTAGAAGAACTCCCACTAACGTTTGCCCAGGATAATGGAGTTAGGCGCGATTCCGACATAGCGTTGCTATCAATCGAAACCAAGTAGACCGTACAACAGTTATTTTTCCATCAGAATAATTGCCGTTGTAAGAATCATGGGAATTGCGAGTAAAAAAGCGGGCCCTGATTTACAAAGCCAGGTGCTCGTACGATATCGAAAAGCAGCTTTGGTTAGCCGGCGCTTCGGCTGTGACATCGCTTCTCTTTGAAGGGAATAAACCGCACGCGAAGGCGGATCAACCACTATTTTTACTCTACATTACGCGCAAACAGCTTCGTGCACATATATATATCAGCGTAGTATTTTTCGCCTTGTTGCACATCGAGAATGAAATTATAAAAGGGATCTAAAACTATAATCCAGCTTACACAGCTAAATGATGCGCTAAAACACGAAAAAAAATTACCTATCTTCCGCGGTCTTCTACTTTCACCAGAGACATATATGTGCTGTTGAAAACATTTGACTTTCAAGTAATTCTAGTGCTCTACAAAAGTAAATACTTCATTCGAGAATTTAAAAAAAAAAGTTTATTGTTTGTGAGAGGGGCAGTTTCGTTAGCTTTCGCACTTCGTAAAGACGACGGCTGATATTTGTGCGGATATATTAGTTACCACGAGCAAGGTTTACTTAGAGAGTGAGGCAAAAGTCGCACAAATGTTTATACCCGCGTGTACAACAACCCTAGTTAGGTCGCAAAACTTTGGACAGGTCTAAGGGAAGGAGGTGGCGTTGGCCCAGCCCAAATATTGCTAATATCGGACGCGGAAGGTCAAGTGGTCAAAACTTTATAAAAGATCCTTTTTTCTGTAATAGATGCAATAGGAATGCGAAATGTAAGGCAAATGTGCGTGCCGCGCTATTTCTTTTTTAGTAGAAATGTTATTTCCAAGTATTATAAACAGAGTTTTGCTAGCTCCAGAACGTTCGCAAGCGCGCGTGTATTTTGTAGGCTTCTAACATATTTTATTGCACTGAAAAAAAGGCGGATGTGCTACCTATGCATTTAGTTTAAAAGATGTGATGGCGACGGCGGTACAGCGTGGTGGTGTAGCAGAGAGAGAGAGAGAGAGAGAGAGAGAAAATTTTATTTGCCCTTTTGGCTAAGGCCTCCTCATTCCAGGGGGCCACTGGAATTCCTCGTTAGTTGGTCTTCCAGGGGTCTAGCCGGGAAGGCGGGGTGCCTATGGTCTTTTGGACAAAGCTTGCCAACGATAGCTGCTGCTCTAACGTGGCCGGTTGAGTCAGCCACTCCCTGCGGATACTCCTTCTATCTACCTTGGGGCATAGCCATAGCATGTGGTCTTGATTTATCGGTACGTGGCATTCATCACACTCTGGCGGGGAAGTGTTCATACAGCCTTTGTAGATGTAAACTTTGTCGGGTGTGAGTAGCGTTTGCGTTTGCGTCAGCCTTATAGTGGTTTGCTGTTGCCTGGACAATTTCTTGTGCGGAGGAGTGAATTTGCGTTTGCTGTCTGCGTATTCTTTTAGCTGCAGTTTTGGCGGTGTCACGAGCTTTTGGGTTTGACCACAGTTGGCAGGTGCCCGGAGAAGCGCTTCGCGGGCGAGCAGGTTTGCTCTTTCGTTTCCTGCCAAACCTGTGTGTCCCGGTACCCAGTGTACCCTGATCGTGCCTTTAAGGTGCTTAAGCTCTTCTAAAGCCGGTTTGGGAATGAAGCCTTGTGTTAAAAGGGTGCAGACTTTCTTGCAGTCAGTGTATATGTTGGTGAGAGTGTGCTGTGTCGCAGTGCAGGCGGCTGCCCAAGCTATTGCAGTGGCCTCGGCTTCTTCGACGGAATAGCCATTGCCTTGGTTTGTCCCTTCCTGGCCTGAACTGCTCGTGAATGCAATGCCATAGCTATATCCTTGCACTGCCGCGTCGGTGTAAACATGGATCTGATGGGCGTCTCTGGTGGCTTTCTTTGCGTAAAATTTGGCCCGGATGAGTCGTCTTGCTGGGTTGCGTTCCTTGTCCATATTTCTCGGGATGGGTGCTGTCTGAATGAGGTTCGAAAGTTCTGGTGGCAGTATAGCCAGTTCTCCGGTAGGGGTTCGCAAGGGGTTGTAGCCCGCAGCGCGGAGAATGTCCTGGCCTTGCGGGGATTTTCGCAGTCGATCCAGTTGGTTATGTCTGTGGACTGCCAATACTTCTTGGAGTGTATTAATGGTACCTGTGTCGAGTAGCAGCTTGGTACTGGCGCACAAAGGTACGCCGAGGGCGATTTTTGTGGCCTTCCGCAAAAGCGTGTTAAGTTTGTTCTCTTGAGTCCTATTGAGATTTACGTACGGTATTTGATATCTGATTTTGGACGTGATGAGAGCATCTCTCAGACGAAGGCGGTCGTCTTCTAGGAGTCCTCTGTTTTTGTTAGAGATTCTCCGAAACATGTGCAGAATCTGCTCTCCCTGTCTGATAATGTTATTCACCGCCATGTGTCCTCCTCCGTCACTCTGTAGTGGCAGTCCTAGTACCTTGATGTGCTTTCCCGGGACGACGGTGTGCCCGTTCAATGACAAGCGAAGTTCTGGAGGTTTCCATCGATGACTATGGACTGCCAGAAGTTCTGTTTTTTCCACGGAGCAGTTTAGTCCTATCCTTACGGCGGCAGCTTCTGTGGCGTCGAGAGCTTGTTGTAGCAGGTCTTGTATGTGCCCAGGACTACCTGTGTTGACCCATACGGTAACGTCGTCCGCGTACAGGGTGTGACGGATGTCTGGTACCGATTCCAAGGCCCTGTGAACCTTCAGCATAGCCAGGTTAAATAAAGTCGGAGATAGTACAGAACCTTGTGGGATTCCTCGCTGCGGGTGTGGAAATTCTTCTGATGTGTGCTAGCCAATTCCAACCGTGAGTACCCTGACTCGTAAAAAGTCTCTGACATAATTATAGAGACGTGCCCCACAGTCTTTCTTAGCGAGCTCCTCTAACATTGAATCATGATCCACATTGTCAAAAGCTTTCTTTAAATATATTGCTAGTATTGCTTTGAGTTGCGAATTGCTGGGTTCCTTAGTGATATCTTCGTAGATCTGAAGTAGTGCATCCTGTGTGGAAACGTTTGCTCGGTAGCCCACCATGTTGTATGGCAGAGCTCCTTTCTTTTCAAGGTGATCTTGAAGGCGGTATAAGGCCATACGTTCCATGATTTTGCCGGCGTTTGAGGTTAATGTAATCGGTCGTAGGTTTGCAAGTCGGATTGGCTTCCCTGGCTTGGGTATAAAAATCATGTTCCCAATCTTCCATTGCTTCGCAAGGGGTTTTTGCCCCAACCACATACTGTTAATTTCTCTCAGAAGTGCCGACAAGTCTTCTTCCGCTAGGTTCCTTAGATGCACCGAGGTTATGGCATCTGGACCCGGTGACTTGTTTCCTTTGCAGTGGCTGAGAGCGCGTTTCAGTTCTGTCATGTCGAATTTTTCATCGATGTCTTTATTTGGGGCGCCCAAATACTCAGCGTATTGTGGTTGTCTAGGTGCTGGGATGTATGTGTCTTTGATGGATTTGATGAGCTTGTCCGGATCGTTTTCGTGTTCTTTCATGAGTGCCTGTAACTTGTGCTGCGTCATGGTTTTCGTCGCGTCCGGGTTGATGAGCGCTCTGAGTATCCTCCACGTTTTCCCAGTGCTAAGCGTGCCTTGTAGCTGTTGACACGTTTCCATCCACTGCTCATGGCGTAGTTGCGCTGAATAGGTTTGTATGTGCTTGTTCAGCTGATTTATCCGCTTCCTAAGTTTACGGTTGGTCTTATTCTTTTTCCAGCGTTTGACCAGCGCCGTTCTTGCTTCCCAGCAATGCGAGATGTGTTTATCCGCTGCTGGTTCGTCCTCCGTTTGAGAGTATGCTTTAGTGTGCTTATTCTTTGCTTGCTTGATTTCTTCAGTCCAGGCGTCTATAGTAGGTGGGTCGCAGCCTTGTCTGTCTAGTCTGTATTTGTACCAATCTGTGATGTGCTGTTTCTTCCACTTTAGACGCTTTGCCGTAGCATGAATGATCACTTGTATGACAGCATGGTCGCTGCCAAAGTATTCTTGAGTGTGTGACCATTGGATGTTAAGCTGTCTTGTGGAGACAGTGAGGTCCGGGTTGGTGTTTCTCTCGACAGAATTTCCCAATCTCGTATATTCACTGAAGTCGTTATGTACCGTGTATTCGGCTTCGTGTAGTAGACGAAGTAATCTGCTGCCCTTGGTAGTGTTTCTGTGGTAGCCCCAAGCTGTTTGCGGAGCGTTGAAGTCGCCTGCCAAGAGGTGTTCATATCCTGCACGTGAGTCGTTGGGTTTGAGGAGTTCTTTTATTTCCTGTAGCCTGTCTTTCGGCGGACTGTAAACATTGGTAACGTGAAGAGGGCCTTCCTGTGTAGACACAGATATTGTGAGGCTTGCATCCGTGTCATGTTCAATGTTGGCGGGTATACGTTTGCTGACCAGAGTGGCGATATTGTGGCATCTTTGATACGTCATGTAGCCTGGAATTTTCGGGTTTTTGCCTGCTTCTTGTAAAAGGATGATGTCCGGGGAGTGGGATAAGGATGTGATCCAGTAGAAGAATGCTGCCTGTTTTCCTTTGAAACCACGGCAGTTCCACTGTAGGATCCTGATATCGTTATTGCTGTGTGTTTTCATCGTAGCTGGGCATGGGGGGGAGCTGAAGGTGGCATGCTATTTGTTCTACCCTGGTAAAGAGAGGGCTTATCGCCTTCAGAACACGTGCCTCAAATGTTTGTTCTTGCTGAGTAATTAGGTTGGTTAGTGTAGCAATTGACTGTGCTTGAGCTTCGAAATTTCGCTGCAAAGTCAAGCAGGCGGCTCGTAAGGCGTTGGCCTGTTCGCACATTTTTGTGTTGTTCTCTAGCAGGAGCTCCACTTGCTTTTCATTTTCGGCGATTTGCTTTTCGTAGCCTCCATCCTTTTGCTGAGTTCGTGTGATCGGGTGGACGATGGCCTGCTTGGGGTTTGGGATCTGCTTCTCTTGGCGAGAGGCGCTTGTTCAGTGTCGTGCGCGTTGTTCTCACTCTCCGCGTCCATGTTGGCAGATTCTGAGGTCGGGTCTTCCTGAGTACCTTCCTCGAGATTCATTGGGATGTGTTCTGGCGTGTTGTTTGGTGTGGTGTCCTGAGTGTGCTTGCCTGTTAGTGCATGTGCAAACGATGCGTACCTGGCGTTAGTTGCTCTACGATTTTTCACAGCAGGGAGTGGCTGACTCACCTGACCAGTTCGGGGCTCCTGAGGGGGCTTCGACACTTGCATGAGCCCCGTGCTCGTGGACGCTCGATGTTGGTGCGACGCCCGCTCTGTTGATGCTATGGCATTCTTGAGTGGGGGTTCTTGTGACGCCTGCTCTGTTGATGCCTTGTCATTCTTGGTCGGTGGTTCTCGTTGGGACATGTATCCTTTCGGTGATTCCGTCGCCTTCCGAATGGCAAGCCTCTTTTGGTAGGCTTGAAGCCTTGTGACGGGGTCTGCTTCACGTCGGACCTTGCATTCTTTGTCTTTGGATGGGTGCGGGCCGCCACAAAGGGCGCACTTGGTGATGCATTCATGTTCTTCATCTTTCTTTGCTGATCCGCATTTAGGGCAAAGAGGGTGAGATACTTGCGTGCAGACGTCAGCTCGATGCCCGAGCTTAAGGCACTTAGTGCAGTATTGGGCGCGTGGTTTGTGTGGCGTACACCTATGCAGGCCGCCGTCGTAGTCTACTTCCACAGGCACGTATGTACCGGAGAACGTGATGATCGCAGTTTGGGTAGAGCCCTTCATGCGGGCGGCGAGGATTTCGTATCCAACAGCTTTAAGGTGTTTAAGCAGAAATTCCGGAGACGTGTTGGCGGCAACACCGTGGATCACTCCTTTGCATGATTCCCGGTTGGCGGCTTCATATACACTCATGCGTTGTTGTTTTCCGTTGAGCGTGACGAAGGAACAGTTTTTAAGTTTGGAGATTGCGGATGGCTCTTGAGCAAGCAAGACGGCAATGTTTTTGCCGGGTAAGAGGCTTACTTTGAGCTCGGCAGCTTCGTTCGCGGTGAGTTGGGCTTGAAGACATAGTTCGTGACGAAGGTCTCGGGGTAAGAAGGACTGAATCGGGAAACCGTCCTGGGAGCGAAGTATCAGTTTACGAAATGTAGGATCGCTCACCCTCGTTTTGGAAGTTTTGCGGAACCAGCCGTCTTGTTCAGGAGTGAATTCCTTCATCGTGCCAGGTTGTGAGGCTCTCGTTGCGGTGTTGATCGGCGAAGCCGTCCTGGTGCAGACGAGGTGGTCGCTAGGCCTAACGGTCTAGGCCTACTCCCAACGTGGTCCACACAAAGAACGCCGTAACTTCACCAATGTTCGCAGGAGAGTCCCAAAAATTGCTGAGGAGGTCCCGGTAATGTTCCGAAACACGTCCTGGTAATGATATGCACCAACACAAAAGGAAAACCGCACTAAAACGCAATACATGCGGAGCTGGGAGCGCACACGGGCGTCTGGGCTAGACCAGTGGCGCCCTGCCTCGTGTAGCAGAGAAACCTCGGGCGAACGCGTCCCTGCGCCCGGCGGAGTGCCGTGCAAGTCGCCGGGACAGGTTCCGCAACCTCCGTCACACGCCGCTCGGAACTTGTTTCGGTGACTCTCCGCCAGGTGCAAACGTCGTCTGCACGGAGCTACTTTGAACGACGGTACCTAGTGTGCTGTGTGCTTATGAAGCTTACGATTCCGCCAAGGTGATTTTAACAGCTTAGACTGCTTATTTGGATCAAATTTGGACAAAGAAAAGTTTGAGTGCCGTTGGCCTTTAACTGTTATTAACGCCGTTTCAGTTTATTTTTTTTTCTGAAATCCGTACTGTTTGTCAGACATGACGCGTTTTGATAATAGAAAACTTTGTAGGCGGCTGTGTATGACCCTTTCCATTATTTTAGAAAAAAATGGTAGGACAGAAATAGGTCTGAAGTTATTTAGGTCGCTGCTTTTACCCCCCTTGTGAATTACTGTTACCCGCACAATTTTCATCCTATCTCTAAAAGTGCCGGATGTTAGAATATTATTGCATATGTGTGTCAATGGGCCAGCGATAACTAAAGAAACCGCTTTAATGGGCTCAGGTTTGATGCCATCTTCACCAGCCGCCGACTTACTGTCAAAGGACATGATAACAGATGCTATCTCGGCTTCCGACGTTGGTGCCATAAATACCGAGTCAGTGACGTAATGGCTAATGTATTTTTCACAGTCAAGTTCAACCGAAGTGGGCAGTGTCGAATTCGGAGCTCCCGAGTTCACGAAATGTTCATTTAAGGCGTTGGCGAGGGGTATACCAGATAAGCGCCCTCCATTGACTGTCAGTTCAGAAGATAATGGAGCAATGTTTGTTCCAACCAATTCATGAAATATGCTCCATACTTTGCGCGTATCTTGCGCGGAGATTTCCAGCCTGCGCATATAATACTCTGCTTTGGTTTTTTTTAATCGGAAATTGATCGGTATTTACCCGCTGTATTTCGATCTAACTTTTTAATATTGCGGCTTATTTCTTCAGTTGCAGATCACGCGGGAATTCCCGTGTCGGTAGTGACGTATTGTATATGTGTGTGTGGCAACATGTTTATATTTGAAGTACATATTTTACTAGCCGGCTTTGAATGTTATTGCAACGTCGGCTGCTGAAGTCCCTCACTGTTCTAATGACAGAAAAAATGTGGTTGCTCCCTTTGTCATAGGAGTCGGTAAAACAGGAAAGTGAAATGTGCCTTCACCGTAGCAGTTGAATGTTTGTTTGGGTATCGATATGAACTTTCACATCGAGCAAGAGCTTTCTTAAACAGGGCCATGGTGGAGGAATTATTCCTCCATTATGTACGGGGCCATTACACCCGCAGCATCGGCGGCGGCTGGATAAACACCGCAACTTACGCTCCTGTACGCTGGCCTATCGAGCCACCAACTGTCGGTGCTTATTAGCGTCATGACGCACTACAGGTCACCTCTCTTACACGGCAGCACTAACGGAATAGACGACGTTAACAGGCGCGTTCATAAACCTGTTAGGCCTTCAGTTCATAACCCATTTGGCAGAGCGTTTCACACCTCCCGTTGTGGCCAGAGTGATTCTGGGCTGGAATCCTAGCGCCGCCGCGCGAATGGAACTTTTTCTGTCGATGTCCTTTCCGTGACGGATATGATGTTGGTTAGAAACTGGTGTACTCCATCATAAAACACTCTCGTGTTAAAACTCTCATCCAGGTCTGTTAGCTCAATAAACATCGACTAAAGTAAGCTTTCCGATACGTATAGAATGATACGTGGGTCATTTTTGCATGTGACCAACATCGGAAAAGGAATTGTTTAATCTTGGTAGCTTAACTCGAAAAGGTAATCTCATTAGTCTCCATTTTTAGGCGATTAAGATAACTTCGAGTACTTCTAATCAACAGCTGCTTGAGTAGTCGCCATTGGTTTTTGTGGGTGCTCAGAAAAAAAAAACTGTAATAGGCTGCCTTCATTACGTTTATCTCGCTCCTATCGCGATTGCATAAAAACTGGAAGTGCTTAGGTATGTAAAGATTTTGACGTTTAAGAAACGCAGCGTAGAGCTTGTTCTTCTTTTCGTTAAGTCAGACAAGGCGGCTAGTCACCCATTGTCCCCGTCCTTTTTTGCGCTGGCCAGTATTCCTTTATTTACAATAGAGAAACATTCGATATACTGGAATTGTATATAATGGAAAAATCCCGCATAAGCCCTTCCAGCTGACGTTTCTTTATAAACAGGTTCGAAGTTAACAAGTGCGATACGACTTTGGAAAAATATCAAGCGAATTCTGGGTTATCGCCTGCCACCAGTTGTTTACTGTAATTTTAGGTATATGACTTTCAACCAACACAAAATTACGCACACGCAGGCTGATATCAGCTTCAATACACCTGCGGGAAAACGGTGTTCGCTGTTTCCAACGATCAACCCTTCTATAGTATAACATGTCGAAATAATGCGGGTAGGACTCTGGATCAAGGTTATAAAGCCCGTGCATTGCAGCGCATATAGAATTTCGTGTTGCGCAGGACCGCGTACTCCCATGTCTATATTAAAATCACTGGAAATGTATGATGTAAAAGTCCGAGAACTCAAGTAAAATGCTGCGCGTTCAAATTTCATGCGGGGGCAAGACGCCACGAAAAAGATGGGTTCACTAGACCTCACTTTAAGCATTTCAATGTCTTCGTTCTAAAGAATGTGATCAGATAATACATCGTAAGCGTAGTTGACGTTTATCATTAGGGGAACTTCTCCACCACGTTTATCTTGACGCATAGAAAAGACCAGTTGTAGTCGCGAATGGGTATCACATCGCTGCCTTCATGGTACCACGTTTCAGGAAAATAGATTGCATTAATAGAGAATAGCAGGATTTATAGAAAATAAGAAAGCCAGTCGCTTTTCTTCTGAGCAGGTTGCTTATTAAGATGTAGTTGTACCTATGTTGACTTATCTCCAAAGATGCATGTGCTGAATTTGTGAAGTGAATGAAGCGGTGTACGTTTCATTTGAGCTGCTGGAAGAATGATACGTCTATATCAAAGAGCCGAGCTTAGATCATCTTTACAAAGCCAGCTATTACTCGAATCCCAGTTTTTTCAGTCATCCTACTTGCGTGCAAAAATTGCCTCGTTCCTTGTCCATTCCTCGTCCATACACAACACCTTGTTTCTATGACTGGTGCTAACAGACCTGAGCCACCCCCCAGGATCATGATTGCCCGATTGTGGAGGGGCCTCGACTTCCATTGATCCTATCATGTGAATTCTAAAGTGGAGTTACAACACTCATAACTACGTTTTAGTACTGCAATAAACTACTTCACTCCTTCGATATTACGTCAGTGCAGCGTGAAATTTGGAAATTTTCGTTATTTGTTGCATTGCTTCGGTTGAAAAATGTCTTCTGTGACTGGAATACAGCTGAGTGAGTTACCAAAGGCTAGTTCTTTTAACTTCAACAAGGTTGTATTCTGTCTTCAAATGGGCTGTTTAAGGTCTCGCTCATAATATTAATGTTGGCTATGCCTGTAATATAGTGCCAGGTGAAGTTACAAACTGCAAAAAAATCCGCAGACCTCCTGGTGCAAATCTGCGCCCGTGACAAGGGACCTACACTGCACTCACGGGCACCTCGTGCAGTCATTGCATTAAATGACCTTAGTTTCATGTGATTACTTGCTTTACTTTAACGTGTGATGCATGATGAGTGTGACATCCGCAATAAAATGACGTAGGCCGTAAGAATAAGACTCCTTTTCTTATTTAGTTGCTGTTGTCCAAAATGCAGAAAAAGTAGTTTGCTTACAAGCATTGTATGCCTGTACAGCCGTTTCCAGGGTAAGGCCAATGGAGCTCATTTGCGCAGTTTGCATCGAATCTGTGCATTTACGTTATGTGTAACGCAGGTCTTCAAAAAACTACAGGCAACAAATTATGCATACAACAAGCATTATATCACTAGCAATAATTTCTGCAAATACCAACCATAAACACATAGACATCACGGAGAACTGCGCTGTTAACGGCGAAAATTACACTAACATGACAGGATAAGCCCTCACGCACAGCGGAATAATTCAACCAACTGTGTTTGTCAAGCCATGCCAGCTGAAATTTGCGTTTCTGTTTCGAGTCGTTAACGCAGTCCATCTCGAAGCTTCTATCAGCTGGGCTTCCGGGCGTACATGAGAAGCTGATGCTTGGTAACCACGTGCAGTCAAAATGTCGAGTTGCTGCAGTAAACTCTCCCTTCATGTTCTGAAATGGTTGCATTATTCTAAGTCAATTTTTCAATGCTTCGTGCATATATGTCCCTAGTCTGCCTGAACGCGTGCAGTATTTCCAGTAACTTTTCTAAGGCGGCCATCCCCTTTAAGTGTAGGTACCACTCCTGGGTGTGGTAGAACAGGTCACTGCAAAGTAAGTTTAAATTAAAAAAAAAATAATGATGTAAAGACAGAGTTGTCTGGCCATACTCCTGTGGTTAGGCATGTTGTATGCAAGGTGAACAAAATCTTGCTGATTTTGGAATTTTGACGTGAGATCTGATGAAGGAATTATAATGTGTTTCTACCATGCTGGTTTCAAACAATATGAAAGGACATACTTTTTCATAGATGCATACGCTGCCATTGTTCTCCGAGTACACGCTGCCGGTTTTAAAGCTAAGCGATGAAACAGCATTGGCGGGACTGCGTAGAACGCATAGGAATTTGGTAATTTTCCTTGGCGACTCGGCAAATGTAAATTATGTTGGGAAGCTTCTTGATCCACCAGAAAACAGCGAGCACTGAGAAGTTGTACAGGGAAGTTGCACATGACCTTCAGGCTTGGGTCGATGCTCGAAACGAGTCAGCATTTTATAGCCCGCAGTGCACCAAGATAACACGCGTAATGACATGGCCCCGCGTACACAAATGCTACAGACTCCCGTGTTTCAGCATGAAACTAACAGTAATCGTGCAGTTAAAGTACTCGCTTGGTTCCCAGGGACCGTGATGTTCAAACTGAAGCATTGTTTTAGGCAACGAGATAACATGTTCAAAAAAATTGCGAAGTTGTTTACAATGATATTTCCTCGGTCATTTTGGTTAGCTAATTAATGATGACTATTGCTCAAAATTTCTTTCATGTGACATTTTAGGACGCATAACAGTATGGGATCCAGGCGGAATCACATCAGCGCGCACCCGTATGTAAAGTCGGAGAGGGAGAGGAGGGGGGGAGCGCAGAAGTGTGCTGGTGTTCCTGAAAGGGCCTGTGGTCCATAGGCTGTTTTTAAAGACGATAGTCTTTCTTGGTCTACTTAAACACACCAGTTTTAGTCTGCCTGTATGTCTGTCTGTGTGTGACCCGATTCAGCCACCCGGCCAAAGTAAAACAAGGCCTGCGCAATAGCCTTATGTAGTCACAGCTAAATCTGCCCGTCTAAGTATGCTGTAATGTTCATACTTGTCAACATTGTTGAACAAGAACCAGACATTACGCAAATTCAAGACAACAAAGTAATACACAAGTGATATTTGCAGTGTTCTTTCAAAAAAATCATAGATGCTTGATTTTCGCCAAATGAAATACTGCATCCACTGCAGAACAAAAATTATCTCCGCCGTCGCCTGCTGTCGCGCGTGCTACTATAGCTTTTGGCGGCATTTTGAGAAATGAAGCAGCAACAGTTACGAATGGTTCCTCTAGAGAGGCTCCGTGTTCTGCTTGGAACGCACGTGGACTAGGCAAACGCGGTACTATTTATTTATTTATTTATTTATTTATTTATTTATTTATTTATTTATTTATTTATTTATTTATTTATTTATTTATTTATTTATTTATTTAAATACTCTCACGGCAATTCAGGCGTTACAGAGAGGACCGGGTACAAAGTACAAATAATAATCAAGTAACAAGCAAGAAAGGGATGAAAATGGCAAACAATCTCAAGTTATACAGCCAAGAAGTGCGTTTTTGAAAGTGGAATGATCTGTGATTGATACAACAGAGGCCGGAAGGTGGTTCTAGTCCCTGCTGGTTCTGGGTACAAAAGAATCATAAAAAAGGTTAGTCCTGCATTGGGGTATGCCAACTTTCAAATCGTGGTCTATGCGAGATGATAGGTAGCTGGGACGAGTGAAAAGACTTTCTTCTAGGATTGCATTGGTGTAAAAAATTTTATGAAAGAGTGATAAACGAGATAGTTGTCGGCGGGACGAAAGATCTGGAAGATGTAATGAAGATTTCATTTGCGTGACACTAGCTAAACGGGAATAATTTGAAAGTATAAGTCGTGCTGCACGATTCTGGAGTGATTCGAGTGTGGAAATGAGCGTGTTAGTTGGTGTATCCCAAACTGTTGATGCGTATTCTACTTTTGACCGTACTAGCGTTTTATAAAGCAACAATTTTAGTGCGGTAGGGGCGAGAAAAACGTTTCGACGAATAAAACCAAGCATCCGGTTGGCATTGTTGGTTATGTTCTGAATGTGAGTGTGCCAGGTGAGGTCATTAGTAATGTAGACACCAAGGTATTTGTAACTCTCGACGGGGAAAGGCAAGTCATTCAGAGAATAAGCAGGGTCATGAAGATTAGTCTTCCGCGAAATTCTCATTGATTTGCACTTGAAAGTATTAAGTTTCATCATCCAGCGGTCACACCATGCAGATATGTTGTTAAGGTCAGATTGAAGGCAAGAGACATCAGATTGGTTAGTAATTTGTCTATATATTACGAAATCATCAGCGAACAGCTGTATGGAAGAAGAAACAGATTCAGGAAGATCATTAATATATATGAGAAACAGGAGAGGGGCTAAACCTGATCCCTGTGGCACACCGGACGTCATTGGGTGAAGGTTGGATTCGTAACCATTGACACTGACATATTGGGTACGGTTATGTAGGAAGTACTCAATCCATTTAAGTATGCTCGCGTCCAGGTTACGTTTGCTCAGCTTAAAGAGAAGAAGTTGATGTGATACGGTGTCAAACGCTTTCGCAAAATCGATGAAGATGCAGTCAATGAACAACGAGTGATCTAACGCCGAAAGAAGGTCATTTGTAAAGGCTATTAATTGGGTCTCACAGGAATGATATTTACGAAATCCGTGTTGGTATGGTGAAAAGAAGACATTTGATTCGAGGAAACTGATAAGATTAGTATAGATTATATGTTCGAGAAGTTTACACGGAACAGAAGTGAGGGTAATTGGTCTGTAGTTAAAGGGAGAATGAACATCACCAGACTTGTGCACTGGGACCACCTTGCCGATACCCCAGTCTGAAGGAAGGGCTCCAATTCGTAAAGACTGTGAGAATATGTATGACAAGATAATGGATGAGTATGCTTCAGTGCTTTTTAGAAACTTGTAGTTAATTGCGTCGACACCAGAGGAGGATGAAAGCTTGGCCTTACGAATAAGTTTACAATGCCTTCTGATTCGATTGTGATATCATTCATTCGTTCAAACCGTACGGTGCAACAAGAAGGGAATGTTGTTGGTGTAAAATCTATAAACGACAGGGAGAATGTGTTATTTAGGACGGTGCAACATTGGTGAGAGGGTACAGGTGTATCATCGGGTAGTCTTAATTGTACGTCATTGGTTCGGCGCATGGTAATCACGTTCCAAAATTTCCGTGGATTAGTGTTTAATAGATCAGGAAGTGTTTGCGTAAAAAACGTGTGTTTCGCGCTTGAGAGAGCGTGTTTGTATTCTGAAGCTGCGGAGAGATAAGAGGATAGTCTGTTGGTCGACCTGGAATGCTTGTAGCTGCGAAAGATGCGCTTTTTTTATTAAGAAGCCGTTTAAGCGTCGGGTTAAACCACGGCGACTTGTGCTGTGCCATTCGACGATGTTGCATATACTTAACTGTTAGTTGTTTAACTATATCTTTGAATAAGCACCAATTATCATCAATGCTACGCTCCCACAACTGCGGAAAATATGAATCGACAAAGTTCGCAAGCTCCGAGTTAATTGCGTCAAAATTAGCCTTACTGTAGTCCCTAATTGTTTTGTAACACTTAGGCGGACGGGGTAGAGCGGAAGAAATGCTGAAGTGTATAACCGTGTGGTCGCTTAAACCGGGCAAAACAGTTAGGGAAGAGACAACATCAGGTACCGTAGTCAATATTAGGTCTAGCACATTGGCTGAGGAAGTGGTTACGGGCGTAGGGGTTGTTACAATTTGTGGAATGTGTTACACAAGTCAATGGAATGTGTTACACAAGTCAAGAAATGCCAGACATTCCGAGGAACCATTGGTTACTACAGGCTCGTCTTCCCATGAGATTGCGGGAAAATTAAAGTCTCCCAAAAGAAAAATTGGAGCGCTAGTATACCTCATAAACATTTTGCTCAAACAGTCAAATAGGTCAGCAGAAAAGGTATCTGCGGCGTTAGGTGCACGATAACATCCGCAGAGCACTGCGTCTCTGTGGTTCACAGTGATGCTACCTGAGACGAATTCTAAAGAGGCGGGGACGGTGACAGGGATGGAATATGATACTAGGTCATTTGATACCGCAATCAGGGTTCCTCCCCCGATACGCTCGCATCGGTCACTTCTGTACACGTTGTATCCTTTTTTGCAAGTAAAAACTCGCAGTTGGTCACTTTACTGGAAAGCCACGTTTCAGTTAACATGACTACGTCGGCTGAGCATCTAATGTTGGTGAAAAGAAATGAATAGTGATGTTTTCGTCGTGCCTGAACAGCCGAAGTTTCCTAGGACAATGATGAGGGTGGTACAGTGGCAGAAGAGGGAGGTACAGCGGCAGAAGTACATGCATCATCGCCAGTCGCAGACGAGAATGCGATATCGGCCGTGGTGCCGGGCATGTTCAAAGGTGTCACTTCACATACACTGTCAGTTTGCGCAACGTATACGTAACACCTTTTGTTAATGTAAAGCTTGTTGTACTTTACGTTAAATTTCTGTCCACACACGTTACCGAATTCAAGCAGCTTTTTCCTTGAAAGCCTCGTTGACTTGCAAAAATCCTCTTGCAAAGTTACACCACTGCTTCTCAGTTTGGATCGCTGGGACAGAACTTTATCCCTAGTTTTGAACGCAGCAAAATTAAGAACCATAGGGCGGCACTTGTTCACGACGTAACCGCCTAGCCTATGTGCTCGCGCGCTGCCTTCGTCATTGAGCTGCAGGGAAAATGTATTCGCGAGAATAGCCCGCACTTTTTCTTCTGTTTGGGACCATGTCTCGGCGGGCGTGTCAGTTATTCCATGAAAAATAAGATTATCCCGTCGAGACCTATCCTCGTGATCGTCCAAGTGAGGCTGAATGGCGGCATTCTCGCTACTAACAGTTTCTGCAACAAGGCGTTGAATATCGGTTGGAGTAGGAAGGCTTTCCAGCGAGCTAACCTTTAACTCGACCGCAGCTAGCCTGGCGGTAATATTTGAGACTCGTTCTTCAAGCAGTTTTTGGCTAGCTTTAACTTCATTCTGGGAGGAAATCACTTCTAAGTGCCTTGATTCATTGGTTCGAGCGAGGGATTTTATGGCAGCTAGCACCTCATTGTTACTCCCATTTCCTTCATTGGAACTATCGCTTGGAGGACCGGGATTTTGCTCCACATCACCACACATAAGTAGCAACTTGGTCACTCGAACACAATCACAAGGCAACAATAAGAGCGTATTTGGGCATGGGACAAGCAGCAAACACCGGTTACTAGTGCGCTTCGAATACCAGGAGCAGGAAGGACTAACCTGCGCAATCAAAAAGAACGGTCTGAGCCATGTTCGCTCCATCGCTGCTTGCCCATGCCCAGTGGTCGGTGCGGATGCACGCTGGCTATTTAAACTAGCTCCACACGATGATGGCAGCGTCGATCCGGTCGCCCTGCAGAGGCAGAGTTGCAGTGGGTGCACCGGTGTCGAAGAAGGCGATTCCGGCGCTGCAGAACCGTGTCGCAGCAACAACAGCGGGACCGAAGAAACAGCTTGCAGCGGTTGTAGATAGTCAGGTGGCATCGCGTCCGAGGCAGGCCACGAGCAGAAGATTGCCATCAGCTGCGTAATCAAAAAGAACGGTCTGAGCCATGTTCCCTCCATCGCTGCTTGCCCATGCCCAGTCAAGGATTGAAGTAGGGCGCCTCACTTCACGCGCGTCTCCGCCGTACGGCAGCGCTGGCATCGGTGCGCCCGGCCTAGATGAGTGGACCGCGGTAAATTTAAATCGACTTGAGCAAAACTTTAGCGAGTTTACCTTGAGAGGGGCTCGGCGGAAAGACTATCATTTTTGTCGACATTTGCAACGAAAGAAGCAGATACGCGGCTAATTATTTTTTAATTACGCCATTCATTCGCCATGCAAAATCGATTAAGCATTGACAGAATGATACGTTTGAGCCCACAAAACTTCAAAAAAAAGCCAGAAAGGCCTACAGAAAAATATTATACTAGAAATGCACGTTCGTTTCTTGGCCACCAGAACGAGGGTCATCCACTTGCGCACGCTGCTATGGTGATTTTAAAATTGGATGTAGCAGGGGATGCGCCTGTCCGTATGAAACACGGTAATAAATTTCCCGATAGCGGGCACACCATGTGAAAACGGCTACCTCACATTAAGCTATGTGACTGTAAATGAAGCAAACTACTAAATCTGCAGTGACAACAAATACATTTTTAACTCTTCATGTACTTCCCAGACAGTGGTAATTAACTCTTCGTGTAATTAACGCTGTCCCTATACGCTTTGAGTAACTTTGGCTAACTCAGTGCATCATAGGATATTTAGGCGGTTATAGGAGTTCAATTTACATTTTTTCTCATTCAAAGTTACCTACCCGCTACATAGTGAGCGCTACTTTCAACACCCCATTCAAACGCAAATATTTATTTAGAAATGGAACGTGATATAATTTTTTTGGCTCGCAGACATAAAGCTACTGTGACATCCTCCAAATATTAAGCAGCGAACATTTAAATATTAAAAGACATCATTGATCATGCAAGGATTAATCAGTAGCCAGGGGAAGAAAACGACTTAAAATTGAGGCCTGATTTTGTGCTGGCACTTCGAGTGTGAGCTTCCCAAAGCCAAGGCGCTTCAGTCCGTGCGCCGTTCTGTCATGTCAGCATTGTTGTGACTCAGGCCCCTGAATTTACACTGCTCTGGGCAGCCGCCACCCAGGGAAAGAGCGGCCGTGGACGCAATGGAGGGGCTCTAGTTGTGACCTACGTCGACAATTGCCATAGGGTGTTAAAGACGATAGTCGTTCTTGGGCTACTTAAACCCATACATTTTGGTCTGTCTGTATGTCTGTTTGTCTGTAACTCGATTCAGCCACCCGGCCAAAGTAAAACAAGTCACAGGTAAATCTATCTGTCCGGTGTAATTTCATACTTGTCTACATTGTTGAATAAGAACCAGACATTACGCAAACATAACACAAAAAAAATAAAACGCAAGTGAGATTGGCAGTGTTCTTTTATAAAAAATCATTGATTCTTGATTTTTGCGAAATGAAATACTACATCCACTGCAGAAAAAAAAATCACTCCGCCGTCGCCTGCAGTCACCGCGCCCCTATAGCTTCTGGCAGCACTTAAGAAATGAAGTAGCACCAGTTACGAAAGGTTCCAGTAGATGGGCTCCGCGTACTGCTTGGAAAGCACGTGGACTAGGGAAACGCGGTACTATAAGCATTGAAGTAGGGTGTCTCGATTCACGCGTACGGCAGCGCTGGCATCGATGCACCCGGCCTGGAGGAGTGGATTGCGGTAAATTTAAATTGACTTGAGCAAAACTTTAGCGAGTTTACCTTGAGAGGAGAGTTGCGGAAGAGGAACAGCATGAGTGGTGAGCGTGAAAGCGAAGGAAGACATTTAGTTGGCAGATGTCGGCAAAGACTATCGTCTCTTGTAGACATTTGCAACGAAAGGAGCAGATACGCGGCTAATTTTCTGCAGTGTTGTACGGAACGGCTTTTCAAGAAACGGCGTTCCTGGAACTAGTTCCCTTTTGGAGGAACGGAGGAACGCCACCGTTCCATTACAGATCGGTGGAACTGTAACGGTAACTCGTTAGTTTTTAAGTGCGAATGCACTTTATAAGCGACCCTGAATTCCGTTGACCGCCGTCCGTCCACATAGCAACAGCTGCGGGTGCGCGCGCTCTTCGTCTTCCTTGGCAACGGGGGGAGATGGCACATACCCACGTGGGGGATTGGCCAGGAATCTCCTCGTCTTCCTTGGCAACGGGGGGAGATGGGCGCGCGCTGCCTGGCCGCTGACATGGCACATACCCACGTGGGGGATTGGCCAGGAATCGGGCGTGAGAAGGGCTAATGTACCCGCTTAAAGGAGTACTGACACGAAATTTCAAAGCTGAGATCCGCTCTAGCAATCAAGTACAACGACAACACAAATAGGTGTCTGTGCATGGCACATACCCACGTGGGGGATTGGCCAGGAATCGGGCGTGAGAAGGGCTAATGCACCCGCTTAAAGGAGTACTGACACGAAATTTCAAAGCTGAGATCCGCTCTAGCAATCAAGTACAACGACAACACAAATCGGTGTCTGTGAATAAATTCATCTTTCGTTCTTTGTAGTTGTGTGTGTGTGTGTGATCTCTCTTTCGCGAACATTACCGAACCGCGCAAATTCAAGTCGTGCATTCGCACTTTCACATTCTTCCCCTCGGGGAAATGCGGGGAAATTTTTTCCATCGCGTTCACATACTTGGCTATCCTTGGTTGTTTCCTTCAACTACTACCCTGATTGTGTTCGCCATTATTTGTAATTATTCTGGGTACATTTCGCGTGTGACTACCTTTTTTACTTTTGTTTATTTACTTTTTATCGTCTTCCGACGTAAATTTGGATTGCGAATCTGGCAGCCATTACTTGTTCTGCTGTATTTTCTTACTCGCAAATTTGTGCTGTATGATCCGCAAAGCTTCACTTTTGTAACCCCCTTACTCCATTTCCTGCAAGGGAGCCCGCAAGGTTTTTAAAATAAACTGTAATATTCAATCAGCACTCATTAAATGCCTATGTACTGTTCCTTTCGACGCGGTTTTTTATGCAAGAAATTTAATTATGTTCCAGCGCGTGAGTAACTTTGTAGTTGCACATCTGAATAGCAGTAACTTTACTGCGCATTTCAAAGACCGCAGTGGAATGTGCCATTTGTGTTGCACCTATAATAAACGAGCACCAAAATCTCACTTAGACATGGCTGGAGTTTGTCCGGTGCTCTCTGAAAAGAAACCGTCTAGGGGCGTTTCTCTGGATTCGTTTTGTCTCCAGATAAACTGTTGCCGGCGGTGTTCGTATTCCTATAATATAGGTAGTTCTATGCGAGTTTTAAATTTCTCTCTTTATTTCGCCTCAGGCATCCGACAGCGTATTTATATTAATAAAAATAAATGTAAAGTTAATGTACCGACAAATTCCAATGTTCGAAGTGGAACTGGAACGCGTTCCGTTCGCAATGAAGGAACTTATTACGAGAACTCGTTTCAAAATTGAGAAGGAACGAGGAACGGGCTGTCGTTCCTGTTTTTGAGGAACGTGTACAACACTGCCTTTTTGTAAACTCGCTGTTCCCCGGTTTCCTCAAACTAGCGAAAAAATACCGCCGAACGAATCTCGGTAATCCCAGAGGAGAAAATGACCGTCTGCAAAACCGCTTCAAGAAGAGGGCACGCAGTTCGCGCAAGCTAACACCGCCCCGGGATGCACAGAAGCGTGAAAAGACGGAACGGGTGACGCGCGGAAGAGGGGCGTACTCCTCACCCAGAAAGACCCTCTGCCCACCCACCGCTTTCATCCACCCAAAGCACACATTTCGCCTTATACGCTGACCCATCGCTCTGTTTACTTAACTTGCAGGAGTACTGAATGTTTGCCACTGCGCTTGCACGCGGTTCTGCTTATCGTCTTTAAAAAAGATCTTCTTTTCCCTTTCGGGCCTTCAACTTACAGTCCTGGCGCATCCATGGCCGGGGGTCTCTCTTTTTTTTGGCTCCAGTTAGTGCGGACCACTCCTTGCTTCCCCGCCCATCTCCTCTGCTGAGCATGACATGCCACACACAAAGAGACACAGCGCACGCCTTTGTCGTCCCGTGGGCTAAGCATATCCGAGGGTGTCATCGCTTTTGGAGCTGCACGCCTTCGCAATTATCCTGACCCCGGCGCTTCGCTTTGTAAGCACCAATGCGTTAAGACAGTGAATGTTTTCAATCGTGTCCCGTCCGAAGGTTGTGCGACTTTTTTCACATACGACGTACCAGGCATAACAGGCAGCTCGGCGCCGGCCGGAAAAATTCCCGGTCAGCCCCCCCCCCCCCCACTGCTACGCACGTCTTCAGGCAGCGAGGCGTACGGTCGCGACGGCCGCACCCGCTCTCGCGAGCATAATGGCTGCGAGGCGAACTACAATGAATTAATAGTCTCTGGTAGGGAATATGGAACGGTTTCACGACGCTTGCGAGGCGCGGGCCGAAGATAGCTACAATTGGCGTCACGCCAAGAGAAGCAAGTTTTTATTATGTTTTCAGCGGCTGTAGACAAACAGAGTTCCCCGCTGTGTCAGCTCAGTGTCAGATGCGTGGTGCTGCTAAGTACGAGGAGGTGGGTTCAGTTCCCGGCCGCGGCGGTCGCTTTTCCGATGGAGGGCAAAACGCAAAAAGTTTCTCGAGAGCGACCCGCTTGAACAAACGGACACATAATAAGGTGTAGCGATTCACATCTCCTTTTATTCTTGGCGAACTACTGATGCAGCATCAATAGCGCTGCATTTGATGCATAAAATCGAGTATAAACAAGATTTTTTCCGTGCCGGCCGTTGATCCTCCTACTGTGAAGCTGCTCCAGGTGCGTCTGTTTTTTTTTCTGTAGTGGGAAGTTTAGGCGATGGGGCATTGATGTGCTAGGTATCTACGTTACTATAAACGATGACTACTCGCATCATTAATTACCCAGAATTATTTCTACACAGCAGTCTTTACTTTCTAGCCAAATCCTTTGCGGCTGTATTGCCCATTAGAGCCTGATCGCTTTTAAACACTTTATTTATTTATTTATTTATGTTTTATTTATTTATTTATCAATTTTATCAGGTAGATTGTAGCTGGGGACCATATTTATTTATTTATTTATTTATTTATTTATTTTATGAAGGGGGTTATAGCTGGGGACCAGCAAGACGCTTGGAAAGAGACGGAGACCAGAGACGGGCAAGGCAGCGGCAATCATTGTCTCGGTTTGGTGGTGCTCGTGGTGGCCCGAAAAATGGCGCTTACTCACTTAGGGGTATTGGCGAAGAAGGCGTTTTGTTTTCATTGTAATCAAGCTTGCGATGCCAAATCATGGAACAGAAAGGAAGAATTTGGTCTAAGTTCAAGAGAGAGAGAAAAAAAAATTAGCCGCGTATCTGCTCCTTTTGTTGCAAATGTCGACAGAAGACGATAGTCTTTGCCGACATTTGCCAAATAAATGTCTTCCTTCGCTTTCCCGCTCACCTTTCACGCTGTTCCTCTTCCGCTGCGCTCCTCTTAAGGTAAACTCGCTAAAGTTTTGCTCAAGTCGATTTAAATTTACCGCGTTCCACTGTTCCAGGCTGGGTGCATCGATACCAGCGCTGCCATACGGCGGCGACGCGCGTGCATTGAGGCGCCCTACTTCAATGCTTATAGTACCGCCTTTCCCTAGTCCACGTGCGTTCCAAGCAGACCGCGGAGCCCATCTACTGGAACCTTTCGTAACTGGTGCCGCTTCATTTCTTAAAATGCCGCCAGGAGCTATAGTGGCGAGGACGACAGCAGACGGTGAGGTGAATTTTTTTTTGCAGTGGATGTAGTATATCATTTTGAAAAAATCAAGCATCTATGATTTTTTGTAAATGGACACTGCAAATCTCACTTGTGTATTACTTTGTTGTCTTGTGTTTGCGTAATGTCTTGTTTTTGTTCAACAATGTTGACAAGTATAAACATTACACCAGACTTAGACGGGCCGATTTAGCTGTGACTATATAAAACTATGGCGGAGGCCTAGTTTTACTTTGGCCGGGTGGCTGAATCGGGTCACAGACAGACAGATAGACAGACATACCGACAGACCAAAATTTCATGGTTTAAGTAGCCCAAGAAAGACTATCGTCTTAAAAATGGGGATGAAATCGAGTAATCGCAATGAAAAAACCAGTTCAATGCCGGAGAGAAAATACCCACTCCAACCTTCTTGTCTTTTTTCGAGACGGTAGTTGCAATGACTTCGTGGTATGGGTATTCGGACTGGTGAGCAAGGAGAATGTTATTCATTATGTGAGGCGGGAGAAAATTAGCGTTTTTCGGTAAAATGTTATCAAACGAAATCCTTACTACTCAGGATGGTAACTGCAACGCGGAAACTGAAAGGAGGGTGGGGTAAATGGAGTGACCAACGATTGGCAAAAATGACCCGTGAACGCCGGAGACGAGACCAATAGGAGCCAAAAACGCCATTCCATGCTGGAGAAGAACGGCTCGTGGTCTGGCCAGCGGAAACTCAAAGAACTTTGCGAATGCATTACTGTTAGGTATTTCAACCTGGAGTTCAGCGTTGGGACTCCGGCTTCTAAGTACAACACCCTAATCGGGACGTAACCGGGTAGGCCTAAGCAGCAGCGCAGTGTTTGACGTTCAAGCTTCACCAAAGGCGAGAGCTTATAGGTTGCAGAGCCGGAGAACAAAACGCACCCAAATTCTAAGACTGGACGAACATACCTGCGGTCAATCATCAAGAACATATCTGCTCTCAGAGCGGATCGATTGTGACTAACCCCTAAAAAGAGCGACAGCGCGGGAGCCTTTCGCTGCAATGTGCTCAATGTGAAGGCGCCAATTTAATTCACTTTCATATATGACTCCGAGGTATTTTTTCTGAATGAACCTGCGGAATGAATTGTTAACGATAGGATAACAAGATCGATATTTGGTCTGTAAGGGGGAGCATGAGAATGGCACACATATTAATTTTTACAAAAATTCTAAAGTGTCCAGCCATAATTCCAGGGCGTTCAGATACGACTGAAGAGAATGAAACAGAGAATGAATATCCTGCGAAGAATAGAAAAAGGCAATATCATCTGCATAAACATATTTTTGTACAGCAGGTTTAATAGGTATGTAGTTCAAGAGCACATTAAATAACACTGTAGAGATGACAGACCCCTGAGAGACTTCACACGTCTGCTTATAACGGGAAGAGGCGTAGCCATGTTGGTAACAAAAGAGCTCTCTGTTTTCTAGAAAAGCCACTATCCACGAGGTGATGGACTCTGGGAACGAATAATAAGCCAGGAGATCTAGGAGGATACCCTATTCCACGCTGTCGTAAGCTTTTAAGATATCCGAAGTGACCAACGCTGCAACCTGCATATTCCGTCATGCCCCCTCGATGCGACTTTAAAAGCCTATATGCGCCCACCAAATGAAGCATCCTTCTCTGAAACATATTTTCCTGTAGTTTAAGATTTTCTTAGCAAACAGAAATTTGTTAATTCGGGGAAGAAAAATGTGTTCAATCACTTTAACTCGAGTGGATATTAGCGCTATCGGCCTAATGTCATCAATGGTATAACCGAGCTCCGCCTTCTTGAGAAAAGGCAAAATATTGGGCAAGCACCATTCAGGTAGTATCCATGCGTTTCTAAGGGAAATGTTTACTACATTCAGCAAATCTGCCGGAGCTTCATTATACAACAATTTGATCATAGCCGCGGTAATACCATCCGGGCGTGGTGCAGACGCTGGGAGGCAAGAAATCACTCTATCCAGTACGCCCATAGCGACCTCTTCAAAATGAGCTGAGCCTACGTTACGGCGGCTTGTTGGAGGAATCCTGGTAAGAAATAGGAGCTTTAGGTCACCAGCAATATTCTCTAGAAAGTCTACTATTTCTTTCGGCGTACGGACAAGTAAAGGTGCGTTCAGAGAGGTGGGACAAGATTTCTTAGACCTTATAAACTTTAATAACGCTTTCTTTCGATATTGTTCTAATAGGGCTGAAAATCTGCCAAGGTGTAAGGATTCCATTGCACGTAATACAGTTCGCTGGAAAGTTGCAAGGTAAACTTTAAAATTAACCCAGTTCGCCGAACTCTGATTGTGGAGAAACTGCTTCCTAGCGGCTTTTCTACTTCGGAAATCTCTAGTGCATTCTTCATTTCACCAAGAACTACATGAGTTGTTGTGGACTGATGCGACAGTAAATTTTGCGTGACGTATGGAATCATTAGGAGGTGTGATCATGCTTTCAGCCCTGCAGGTGTGTTCCTTAGGTGGAAAATTAGAGAGTGCATTGCCCAACGCCAAGAAAAATTTAGTTATAATAATAAATGAACGCACTCTGCCGCTAGGTATTTTCGCGGTGCAAATTATTTCGAAAAAAATGGAGATGTGATCACTGTTCGTCTCGCAATCGACTGTTGACCACGAGGATACCAGCGATTATGTTGCAAAAATCAGGTGAAGGACAGACCGCGACTGGCAAGTAATAAAAGTGGCATTTCTAATATTTCGACAGTGTGGGTTATTGTCCGCTGCCCATTCCCATAGTCGTTTTTTTTTGAAGTGTCTGTCCTAAATTCCCAATATACATGATGCGCGTTCAGGTCTCCCGCCACAACTACAGCTTTCTGGGGTGCCATGATAGCCGAATTTCAAGGTTTCACTTCGAAAACTCCCCCGGGGAAATACACGTTGACAAATCAAAGAGGCCTGCAACCCGGCAGAAGCAAATCAATACCGAGAATGCCACATTGAGTGGACAAGAAGTCAAAAGTCTTAAAGGCATTACGGCAGAAATTATTGGCTATTAGCATTAGTAAACCGCCACCGCGACCTTGACCATCCAGTCGGACAGTTTTGTAGTTATGAAACGTAAAACAGGTGCCGGAGTCCAACCACGTTTCTTGTAGAAGGCTAATTTCAGGGGTACATTTAGCAGGTAAAGAGAAAAGGTCCTTAGATGAGGATCGAATCGAGCGGCGATTTCATTGTAACACTTTAAGAGACGCCATGGTGAGTTATATGTTAGCCTCTGTCACCGCTTTGGTTAGGATATCCTCTGGCGTGGTGTTGCATAACTGGACGTTCCTAGTTTTTTTACTTCTCAGAGGGACCAGGTGGAGGGGACGTGCGTCTTTTGTTGGAAAAGGTCATCCTCAGTCGATGTTTCGTCACATGAATCTGGAGGTAGCGGGACTGTGGAACAGTCAATAGGTGGGTGACAAGCGGACTGGGAGGCTATAGACGAAGGTCGCTTCTCAATACATGGACTGTTCGGTGGGATTTGGCTGGCGAAAGAAGGAAAACCAGCCGGTACAGATGCAGCGCTCTGAGACGGCACTGTTGCAAGCACTGTTGTAGTATTTCCCAAAGTGTTGGTGAGAGTTTGTTTACCAAGGAAGCTGTCATTGGTGGGGCTACTGGAGAGCTCTAAGGAGGAGCAGTGACGGCTTGAGGTGACTGGAGGATGGATTAGTAGAGTTGGAGTTGAACTGCTGCATGAAAGCTAGCATGCCCTGGAATGCTTGAAGCACTTGAGAAAACTGCGACATCATTTGCATTTGCACTTGCATTTGCGTAAAGCCTTCTGAAAATATACCTGACATGCGGTCAACAGCTGCAGGAATGGCTTTTGCGACAGCAGCATCTACAAGCAGGACAAAGGAGGGTCCGTTGTAGCCACCTGACGAGAGGCAACACCCGCTCATCGGAAAGCCCGCTCTCGAGCGATGGCTGCGTCTTCTGCCCGCGAACAGCGACGTTTTTCCAGAACTTCGATCCCACTGACTTCCTGAGCTCGCACAGGACAGTTGTTGTAGTCCGCTGGATGTCCTTGCTGACAAAGGCAGTACTTACCGTAACCTACTTTACATTCGGAAGATGCGTGCGCGCTCCCACACGAGCAGCCACGAAGAGACGATTTTCAACCCCTCAAAGAGTGTCCAAATCGCCAGCGCCGTTTGCACTACAGAGGACACGGATTTAAACGATGAACTCGGAAAACGAGTGGCCAGACCGTAATTTCGGAGGGGCAAGGTAGACCTGCAAATGTGGCGATGACTGATTCAGTGGGGTCCCTGCTGTTGTTGCCCTCTCGGCTACAGCGGTACACCGCAATCACCCAAGCGTCATCAAATTTGTGGAGGACGTCCGTGGCATTCAGCTCTGCGCTAACACCCCGTATGATGCCTTTTGAGCACGCAATATGATGAGGGATGAACGCACTCACAGGAATCAAGCCGAACATGTGACAGTTTAGCAGATCGGAAATGCAGGACACGTCTGAGGACCTACACACTAGGCCACCCTTGCCGAATTGCCGGACCTCGGCACCGACAGTTAGTGCTGCGTGGCACCCGGCCGGGCCGACTGGACTGCCTCGGGATGGTTGAGGTGAATGGATGACCCATTAGCCGGCATCAGAGCCAGAGGAACCCTATTCACGCCACCACTGAAGAATGAAATCAGAGGCAGCTCCTGTGCAGAAAGGGAAGCCGACCAGGGCAATGGCCCCTGGCCGGAGAGCTGAACGACATCAGCTCGCCTGCTTCCCGAACCTACAGTTTAGGAAACGTTCCAGCGTTAGAAAGTACACTCTAAACGAAATGAAAAGCAATCTGAAATCTAAAAATCTTGGTCAAAACCCGTAAGGGGAAGCAGAAAACAGAGGCGAGTAGCCAAAGACACGTCAGCGCTAATTTGAGCCAGTCTACGCAGTGCAAGCAAAAACGGGAGCTTGATAAATTCACTTCAGTGTCCCATTAACACGCGTTTGTTCCCTGGCCCACTCCACTCTCTTCTTGTCCCTTAACGTTACACCTACCATCTTCCGTTCAATTGCACGCTGAGTCATCCTCAATTTAGGTTGAACCCTCTTAGTGAGCCTCCAAGTTTCTGCCCCGTAGGTGAGTACCGGTAAGATGCCGCTGTCATACAGTTTCTTCTTCAGCGACAATGGTAGGCTGCTATTCATTATCTGAGAATGCCTGCCATATGCACCCCACACATTCTGATCCTTCTAATTATCTCTGCGTCATGGCTGGAATCTGGGGTCCCAACTTGGCCTAAGTAGATATATTCGTTTACCACTTCCACTGCCTCGCAACCTATCTCAAACTGGTGTGCTGTCCCGAGGTTATTGATCATTACTTTAGTTTTCTGCATATTATTTTCAGGCCCACGGTTCCACTCTGTTTGTCCAGTGCGGAAAGCATGCTTTGCAATTCGTTCCCCGAGTTACTTAGCAAGGCAACGCCATCAGCAAATCTGAGGTTACTCACGTATTCTCCATTAACCCTTACTCCCACCTGTTCCCAATCCAATGTTCTGAATACTTCTTGTAAACATGCTGTGAATAACATTGGGGATATTGTGTCTCCTTTTCTGACGCACTTCCTTATAGGTATTTTAGTGCTCTCCTTATGGAGGATGATGGTAGCTGTGGATGCCGTGTAGATATCCTCTAGTATTCATACATAATGCTCATCTGCTCCCTGGTTCCGTAATGCCTGAATAACTGTTAGGGTTTCGACCGACTCAAATGATTTCTCATAATCTTTGGAGGCTACATATAGGGGTTCAGATTACCCAGCGCAACTCTCTATCACCTGATTGATTGTGTGAATATGGTCCATTGTTGAATAGCCTTTACGGAACCCTGCTTGTTCTTTGGGTTGACTGTAATCTAAGGTTGCAGAAATTCTGTTAGCGATTACCTTGGTAAGTACCTTGCAGAGGACTGACAGTACGCTGATCGGCCTGTCATTTTTAAAGTCCTTCATGTCACCTTTCTTATTGATTAGGATGATGTTCGCGTTCTTCCAAGATTCCGCTACCCTCACGGTCATTAGGCATTGCGTATACAGGAATGCCAGTTTTACTAGTACAATTTGCCCGCCAAACATCAGGAGGTCTGCTGTTATCTAATCCTCACCAGGTGCTTTGCTTCCTTTCTTTTCTTTCAAAGCCTTCCTTACTTCTGTCATTACTGGTGGGATGTCTATCTCCTCTGAACTACGTTCTCGTTCGGAATTATCCTTTATGTCCCGGCCACAGTACAGATCCCCATAGAACTCCTCGGATACGGTGACTATTTTATCACTATTTGTGATGACATTGCCTTGCTTGTTTTTAATTGCATGCATCTGATTTTTCCCCACGCCAAGATGCCTCTTCACTGCTTTCAGGCTACGCCCGTTCTTTACAGCGTCTTCGATCCTCTCCATATTATACTTCCGTATGTCAGTTGTGTTACGCTTATTGATTAACTTCAAAATCTCCGCTAGTTCTATTCTGTCAGCTGGGGTTGAGATTGTCCAGGTTTGCCATTTCCTAATTATATCTTTCGTCTCCTGGGAAAGTTTACCTGTATCCTGTGTTGCCATCGTGCCACCGCCTTCTACTGCACAATCTGTGATAATGCGTGTAAGGTGTCGCTTGCTTCCTGTATCGTAAATACGTGTAACTTACATTAAAAGGCATGGAAAAAATATACGCGCGCGCGAACACACAAACGTACGGCAAACAAAAACGGGAAACCGGGATTATTGTATGCCATCCTGAGGGAGAACGAATAGCTTCAGATGCTTGCATTCTTAAGAGCATATTTGAAATGCTTAATATTGCCTGAAAACACGTCTCAGGACACATAAAAATCATCATTATACACGCGTTGCACACGGCATGCAGGACACAGCAACTCTGTGGTCTTTACATCAAAGCACATGTGTTCACGGATTGCTCGCATTGTTGGCCTTAGCGGAACAGATCTGACTTATTTCCTGCTGTCGAATTCAGAGTGGACACACTTTCACAGAAAAAAGCCGGCGCATATCGAGACACGAATTGTCGGATCAGCTGTTCGTGGCTGGGATGAGGGAAATGCGCTGAATGTCCGGCGCTTTACGTTTGCAATTATTTATCTCGATCGTAGATGTGGCGACGACATTTCTCGCTTCCGACGGCGCGTTTCGACGAGCGGCGTGCGGCACCACCGCTCACCACCCGTTTCAATTTGGAGCCGCGGCGTCCTGGAAGCAGACGACGCACCTCCGTTGCTATAGCGACGGGGCGCATGCGCAGAGGGCAGTGGAAGTGCGAACGAGTGCGAACCATCCCCCTCGCGAGGGGCACGATCAAATGCAGAGCACTTCCGGGGGCGCACGACATTAAGTAGTTGGCGTTAGGTTAATGTTGTTGCACTTGTGGCAACTGCTGACGAGAGAGCGTTCGTCAGCAGTAATTTGAATGAGTCAACGATATAAGGCGCGTTAATAGCGTCTCATTCTGTGTCGGCGTTGTGGCGCAGTGGTTAGAGCACCATGTACATTACATCCCGCCCGCAGGGTCGAGGGATCGAATCCTGGCGCCGGATAGTATTTTCTTTTTATATAGTAGGCACAACGACGGTGCGGACTGCGGACGTCAACGCGGGTGACATCGTGAGTTACTGAAACGCTCTGCATTTAAAAATCAATTGCGGCTCATGCGTCTATAATGTTATTATTTCATGTTAAGCTGCTTGAGGACGTCGTTGTAGGCGTATTTTACATGCAGGGTGTAGGGGCGAGAAGATACGAGTGAACCTTTTTGCACCCTCTCTAAGCGCAAAGATGACGACTCACTCAGACTACACTACCGATTCGAACTCCACTTTTGAAATAACAATGGCTTTATACCGGGCTAGAACACACGATTTACTTGAGAACAATTTTAGATGCGACGGCATCTCATTCACTCGCCTTGTCCCTCCATACGGCGTTGTCGTGGTCCGTCCACACCCCTCCCCCATTCTCCTCGCCGCGCCAGCTGCGCTCTCCGCCGCTCACCCCCTCTCCTCTCCGATAGTGAACACTCTCTCGCGAGGGGCATTGGATTCGATTGGATTGGCTTGGCTTGGTTTGGATTGGATTGGATTTGGATTGTATTGGATTAAAGTGGATTGTGTTGGATTGTGTTGCGTCATAGCCGCGCCAGGGGGTTCACGGCACGTTTCACGCGATGGGAGAATCAACCTAACGGAAACAACAACGGAACCCCCTATGCGTCCTATATACACATGCGTTCCCGCGACGGGAGGTGAGACTAATTTTGTTACAGAAGAGATCACACCCAGAGTCCGAAGAGATGTGAGTGCTAGGCGGTTAACATGCCGACGCTTTCGCCACTGCGAGATGCGGAGTTCTTAGCTAAGCCAGAACGGAAATTTGGAAGGATGCTTAGGCTTTCCCAGTATGTGCTCATCCATTGCTTTTTGGACAGTTGTTGTGAGCTGCTTCACCGCTGTGTTGGCATTAGGCGAAATGTAGACTGGCTGCTAGTTCGTTTCGTTGAGCGTTCTCTACTGCGGGGTATAATCACCATGGAGAAAATGAAAGGAAGGGATCTCCATGCGGCGCTAAGAAGCGGCCGGTAGTGATACAGTGATGTTGAAATGTTCTTGCGAGAGGTCGACCGGGACAAAGAATTCTCGAGCCTGTTTACAATTGAAAGAACAAAGTCGGAGAAAGCTATGTCTAGGACATTTACTGCGGGGTTAGGAGGTAGGGCAGCATATGCCAGTCCGGCGAATGAGAAGAAGTTAAACAAGTGAACTGCTTTGGAAGAATTGCCTACGTTTTCCCCGTATTCCACCACTGTGTGTGCAAACCGCAGAATAAGAGAACGTTGTACTTGCCAGCGTCTATAGTTTCTCAGAGGTACTAAAAAAGCGGCGCAAATGCAGGCGCGTCTAGAGTTGGATGAAGATAATACACTCCAATGAGTACGTTTTTCAAAGATTAGCCGTCGGCTCGACCCAAGCGCATTCAATCTGTAATTCTAGGTCAGTGTGGCGAAATGCAATCATGGACTTTCGCAGAGCAAAATAAAACTCATCCACCGTACTTTTCGGCGGTTGTTCGTAATTAATTTGATAGCGGAATACAGGGTAATCGCCGGGGAAGTAGTCTGCGGCAGAAATTCGGTCTGATATCCATGTTTCGGTAATTAAGCTCACGTCACGGTATAAAAGAACAAAATTATCAAAGAACTGCTGCGCTTCTGTACGTAGGCCTCGTGCGTTCTGGTAGTAAAAAGAAGTACTCATGGGATATACATGTCGTTTGGCTTTGTAAATATCCCACGAGTATGACGACGTCTTCCTTCTCTTAAAAATAATTTTCTGGACGATTTATCGATACAATGTTATCTCATACATAGTATTGTGACGAAAGAAAATGCTTTAGTTTGTTGGGTTGATGATTTATTTTTTTAAAGCGTAACCTTTTGCGGTACGTGGAGTGTATGTGATAGTTACTGAGGATAAAGCGCGTAAAGTGATAAATGAATGGAACAAGAAAACTATTGATTGTTACATTTTTACACTACGAAGGAGAAAAGGAATTAGTTCTGTTCTACAGCACCCACCTCAATGAAAGTTTGAAAGCTTCTTAGACATTTCGTTCGGAAGGATAACGTATTTCTCATTTCAGGTAGCGATTTTAGCCCCGATATTTTGAAGCAAAATGAAAGTGAAAAAGCGTGGTTGTGCGGGATTGTTGGTACATACTTGACGACAATAACAGCGCTTTAATGGGACGCAAGAAAGATAGACAGACAAGGCGCTGACTAGCAATAACAAAGTTTATTTCATCGCAACGAAATATATACCCTCGGAGAAGGAAACGCAGAGAGAAGGAACAAGTAAAGATAAAGAGATGTGAAGAACTCATAAGCACAAACATAGGCACGCGCAAGGAAAGTTGCCATCGGTCAAGATAATCATGCTCCTTTTGTAGCAAAACAATAGATGGCTTGCTGAGGGATGAATCCTTTCGCGTGTGGATGACGTGCGCCTCGAAGATCTCTCTGGCGCACTGAACTTCGTATTTTCGAAGCCCACGTGTCTGGTCGAATTTCGGTGTGCAATTGCACTTGACGTAATGTACGGCGAAATTGCTGCCAGTTCCTTTCTTGTAAGTGCCCGCATGTTCCCGCAGCCGGTCATTCAAACAACGTCCTGTTTGACCCGTGTAGGACTTCGCGCACGGCAGCGGCAACAAGCAAACCTTGTTGTTGCTAGTCAGCGCCTTGTCTGTCAATCTTTCTTGCGTTTGTTAAAGCGCTGTTATTTTCGTCAAAACTGAAAGTGTCCGGGAGGTTAAAGCATAAATTTGTTCTTATGAATTTTAAACGTAATGTGATGCATTCATAAATTACTCGCATTATATTAGTACGCTTCATCTGTTTGCGACAAACATTTTAGTTCGGATGGACAGAGCTGGCACTGTATCGTCCGATGTCACCCATACCTATACTTATGACGTATTGTTGTGATTTTGTAAATTAAGGTAGCCTTAGGCAGCGAATTGTTGTTCCACACATTACTCGGTGCATTGGAAATTTTAGGAGGGGTATTCGGAAACATAATTTCTAACCAATAAAAAAAACAACGTTAACGATCATTAAAATGAACATATTCAGACCTTTTTTGCGCAATTATACTAAGCACTTCCCTCTGAAACATCCATCCCATCAAGGAAAGCCAGAAAACGACGGGTTGCAAGAAAATTACGCCCACCTCCCCTCGCGGGAACCCTGGTGTGATGCGACGCTGAGGGGGGTTCAAGCGCAAGCGGAGAGCAACCGTCGACCGAAAGGCCGCCGGAGAGCGGCACACCTGTTATATGCGCAGCGGGCCGAAGGAGAGGAGACCGCGGAAAGAGAGAGTACTGCACATGCGCAGCACCGCGCGCAGCGCCGCCCACCGGCGGAGTGAGAGCGCGCTAGGCCGCACACCCGCAGATGTTGAGAGAGTGTGTTCGCTCTCACCTTGGCACGCGCCGGCGCCAGTGCGTCTACCACGGCTATAACGCAACACAAACAAACACAATCCACTTTAATCCAATCCAATCCAAATCCAAATCCAATCCAATCCAATGCAATCCAATGGAATCCAAGCCAAGCCAAGCCAAGCCAATCCAATCGAATCCAATCCAATGCCCCTCGCGAGAGTGTGTTCGCTATCGGAGAGGAGAAGGGGATAGTGGAGGATAGACGCAGTCTTGCGGACAACAACAACGGATGCACGCAGAAAGGCAGTGGTGCGGACAACAACAATGGACGCACGCAGGAAGTCAGCGGTGCGGACAACAACAACGGACGCACGAGGAAGGACAGGGCCGCCGACAAGAGATGCTCTCAGCGTCGCATCTCAAATATCAAAAAAAGAAAACTCGTTGTTAGCAGCTACTCCTACGTGCGCGTTAGAAACAACTCTTGAGAAGATAAGTATTAGCGAAATCTGGTACATTCAGCGCTTAGAGAGGCGAAAATGATCACCAGCAACTGTTCGCTTTCAATGCTTGACAGCCCCTTGAGTCCGCGTAGATGATAAACACAGTGAAACGAGGTCGAAGCAGCAGCTCCGTTTCTATAGCGATACCCTCTAATGATGCAACTTTGACGGGAGCCGCACTCGCCCAGTTTCGCAACAACTTTTTAGTGGGCATTGTCATGCCACCTTACGAAAACTCAGCCACAGTACGTTCTTTCTTTTTCAGCTGACGAGAAAGTGTCGCTCTTTCCAAATGATGAAACTGAGTTATTTAGTGTTAGCGGAACTGCACAACTGTGAAGCGGCAAGCTGGGAAAATTCCCAAATGCGGCCACAAAAATACGTTGTGGTGTCTGCTACTTCCGTATTTGTTGAAATTGTGGAAATTCTCAACCTTAGTTCCGGCTCCAGAATTTTTCCTAGTGCCATTGAAAGGGCCAGCGCCTTTTTGACATGCAATCGTGGTGGTGACAGTATCCGTCGTCATACGTCCGACTCATTTCCCCCCTTCCAGTTTTCTAAGTGGTTCGTAAAACAAATTTTTGCTCAATTGCAGTAGCTTTAGAGATAAAAGAGGCAAATGTTGAGACAACTTTGGAATAGGATTTTTGGAAAGGTCACTCTTCCGAAACGGCTCTTGTTACCTTGAAGAAAAAAATTTTACAAACATTCACTATTTTCACAATTCGCCATTCCAGCTTCGTAGTATTGGAAAACCCTTCAATTCACTTATTCAGGTTATTCCTAATAATAAGCTTCAGTCGGGTAATTCTCATGGCAAACCATTACCGCTACTACAATCAACCTTAATTACACAGTCAGTTTCCAACGACAACATTAAACCTCCGGCTTTACCCATAAATAGTAGAGTACCCCAGCGAGGTATAATAGGGCTGTTATAACTTATTACATACATTTTAGATATTGTGAATAAATACAGCCCCATTGAAATTTTTATCTATGCTGAAGGCTGCACCCTTCTGCTTACTGGGCAGGATATCGATCACGAAGTATTGGCTGTAATGTCACGTAGAGAAGGACAACGCAGGTTTTCTTTAGGAAACAGGCAATTCTTGGAGCGAACTTGTGCTCCTCAAAATCTCACAGAAAATACAGGCGATGTAGGGACCTGTGCCGAATGGAGTCTGGAGTTGAATGCCGCGGTGTTTGCTTTCTGAGCATTTATCCTTCCGCGTTAATCCTTCGAGAACCATCGAATCACATCAACCACATTCGCGATCAATGGCGAACATCCTTTATATATGAACAGCCGGCGATACGTTTTTTTCCATCAAAGAAAATATCCAGCGCGGCATACAATCAGAGACGGAAACGCGTGATCTCTTTTCTAAGTGAAGAAATCTGCGCGCGGCAACACGCTCGCAACATAACAAAAAATAAAGATACCATGGTTTGTAGTATTGTTCCGGCCGTTATCTTGGCCTGGTCTCATGTAAACTGCATTCGAGCGAGTCTACAATAGTAAAAATAGAAGGGTGAGAAAGCACAATAAGGTTACTGATGAGGGGAAGGAACTACAGTTTGTCGATTATAAAATTTTTGTGAGTACGCATTTTAGAACGTGACTTATTTTCTCACTAAAACTACACGCGCAAAAAGTTTCTTTGAAAGATAGCTTCAAGTGTAGAATGCCTCCTATATTTAATATTTAAACAACTGCAACTTAGTCTGGGCCACTACCCCTAAAAGCAACATTAGGCATTTTGTACTACACAAATAAATAAATAAATAAATAAATAAATAGATAGATAGATAGATAGCTAGATAGATCGATAGATAGATAGATAGATCGATAGATAGATAGATAGATAGATAGATAGATAGATAGATAGATAGATAGATAGATAGATAGATAGATAGATAGATATCGATAGATAGATAGATAGATCGATAGATAGATAGATAGATAGATAGATAGATAGATAGATAGATAGATAGATAGATAGATAGATAGATAGATAGATAGATAGATAGATAGATAGATAGATAGATAGATAGATAGATAGATAGATAGATAGATAGATAGATAGATAGATAGATAGATAGATAGATAGATAGATAGACAGATAGATAGATAGATAGATAGATAGATAGATAGATAGATAGATAGATAGATAGATAGATAGATAGATAGATAGATAGATAGATAGATAGATAGATAGATAGATAGATAGATAGATAGATAGATGTACTTTATTAGGGAAAGAGCTGGCTCAGAGGCCTATGAATGGTAGGGCGGAAAAGGAGGGACTAAAATTAAGTCCGGCTCAGAATGTCAGCCTCGCGTGCGAAGTACCAGAGGGAACGCAGCACTCGGCTGCGTGCGTGTGCTGTGGTGGCGAGATCCAGTACTGGTACGTCGGTACTTGGTGGCGATGGCGCGTCCGAATAGCCTCAAGTCCGGGACACTCCCATACAAGATGCTGCATAGTGGGGCGGACCCCCAGGTCGCATGCTCGACAGGTGACGTCGGGATGGGAGGGCTCAGCGTCTTCAGGTTGCTGGCGTCCACGACGGGGGTTGTAGGCTCGCCATTTAGCAATGACGTCATCTGTGAGTGCCGCTCCAGCTCGAGCCTTATAAATAAAAACCTCGGCAGCACGCGGCAGTCCGCTCGGCAATGGATGGGGGTCAAGAGGTACCGATGCGAGGACCACTTGCCGTCCGCGTTGCTTCAGGAAGTCACGCTGGTCGTCGGGGTCCTGGAGTGGACGGGCGGTAGTGAACCCGTGTTCCAGCGACGGCGAGCGGGTGTTGAGAAGCGCGCTCGCCAAAGCGTGAGCGGCCTCATTTCCGAAGTCGCCCGCGTGTCCGGGAACCCAGGTCACATGTACGTCCACATTGTTTTGTTCGTAAAGTGCACGGCAACTGCTCTGAATTTGATGAGTTAGGCAGCCGTTCCGTGGGATCTGCTGTAGTTTTTTGATGGCCTGAAGGGACTCTGTGTAAATGGTGAGGCGCGTCCCTGGGGGAAAGGCGCCTTGAGACTCTTGTAATAAATAAATAAATAAATAAATAAATAAATAAATAAATAAATAAATAAATCGCTACATGGGGACTTAGGGTCGTATTTTGAGTCCCTCCTCCACTCCATTTGCTCCCTCCACTCGGCTAAGGAGAGTATTTCGCAAGGCTTACGCATTGGAAAATCTATTTCAAGGACTTCCTCTACTGGAGGCTCGAGTGGAGGAAGGTCTGGTACCAGCGTTAGAATCTTACGTCCCTACAACGTAGGATTGTGTAACTTGTAATAGTATTCCCGTTTACATCCTTGACGAATTTTGGTTGCTCCACATCATTTACATCCTGCCACGACCGTTTCCAGTAATTTAATACCCTTGCATCCTTAAAATAGCATTAATCTCCTGCACCGACGCACAGCATTACTGAATCGGAGATACAAAACTACGCACTCGAGCGTCGGCTTTTATGAACTGGTTAAAAGTTAAATACTAACGAGTGCATTCCGAATAGGTTTGACATTGCTAATTCTAGTGGTAACACGGCGCCTCTTTGCAAAGGATAATTTTTTAAATGCAGAGAATTTCTTAGCCTCGCCTGTTCCTGCGTCGGACGGTGTCAACAGTTTCGCGTCCGCAGCAGGTGCGCCTCTCCTTCCCTCCTCTCTCTCAACAACAGCTGGCGCGCGCATGCGTCGTAGTCAGCCCGTTCGCTCCGTCGCGGTCTCGGCCTAACAGGTGCGTGATAGCAGCGCGGTGGGTCGTGGAAGGGCGCGCGCTGCTTGCGCATGCGCGCTCTCCCCCCCGTACTGCTCTCCCTCTACTGCGCGCGCTGCAAATATAGCGGCTAGCGGTCGCTCGTGTTTCAGTTACTGCGTTGCTCCTTCCTTCCTTGGTTGACGCTCGTGCCCACGTTTACTCGTGTCTGCTACTCCAGCATCACGGAAGAAGCGATGGAAGCAACACTGCCTTCAATCAGTACTGAGGCCCCAATGCTCTGAATTTACTCGTGTTCCCCTCGAGGGAAGGCGCGGGAATTTTTTTCTCTTGGAGCTCGCCTCAATTGACGCGTACGGAACTACAAAAACGAGAAACCAACAAAACAATGCGTAGTCGAAAACAAAGAGAAAAAAATAAGAATTTCGCGTGGTACCTTAAACGCATGAACTGGGTGATAGTGTGAAGCAACTAGAAACATGTGAACGTGAAGTCAGTTTATCCGTTCCCAATTAAGCTATTTGAAGCTTGCAAAGAGTTTATATAACTATAGTGGCTGGAAACAAGTTTGAAGAGGAATTCCAAAAGATCCTGTCGCCTGTGCAGAGGTAGCACGACTTTGTTTTTCAAAAATACTCCAAGGATTAGTTCGGCCAAACTGATAGGTTGTAAAGCAAACCACGGTGGGAGGGCGTTTAGAATGCTTCCAAAGCATGCAGTGCTCGCCGTTCTTTCCTTTGTCACCGTTTTTTCCAGAACTTAGAGGGCTGTACCCGTGATTGTAAATTACGGAAACCCAACCGGGAGGAATAATATATACGCACACAAATTGACGACATAGGGGGTCGATGCGTGACCAATTTATCTAATGGCCCGTAAGATAAAGAAAATTCGTTAATTGCAAGATCGAAGTAGCGTGCATGACTTAATCCTTATCGAGCGTCATGCTCGGTCCATGGCTGGCCTGTTCATATTTCTTTAACGTTCACGCAATGTTTTGAGCCACTTCAAGTGCAGCGCTAGGTCTACGCATGTCCGCGTTTTCAAGAAGCATTCAGGACTCGCGCTCTAAGAAAAAAGGGTAGAAGAAGGGAGGAAATCGAGGGTTTTCTCCCCCTGAACAGCGAGCGTCTCCTTTTAACTAATTACATGTAGCGCCCTCTGTAGGGCCTCTACGAAACACCGAAACGGGGGAGGAAATATTCTCCCCTGTCGTCGGCAATCTTCTGCCGGCGCCGACGCCGAAAACGAAACCGTTCATCGTTGCACTGTGGCTTTCGGCGATCGGGCTCATTAAATGAGCAACACCTACCCTGCGTAGGGCAGTTTGCTTGTTTTCTCGCACTCTTTTTTTTTATTATTACCATGTTCCCGACACGCTAACGCACGGCTCGCCAGCAGTGTGTTTGAAGCGCATTCTGTGGGCACCGCTGCATGCTTGCTGTGGGCGACTCACCTGCGCCCTGTTCAACGTTACCACTACATTTTTAGACGTTTTATACTGACGCCCAAGGGTAAAAGAGGTCAGCGATGACAGCAAACTGGCCCTTTTTCGTAAAGCAGCACGGACCGCAGCATATTGACGGATCAGTTACGAACAACAAAAGTCCCCCATTCGGTAACATCTTGCCTGAATGGTTGCCAGAACAGCAGTGCGGTCTACGATAAAAGAGCGATGGCGAGGCTATGGGTGTCATTGCTCTCACATACCTGCCGTACTGTTTCGTGAAACGTTTTTTCTTCTTTGCGATATTTTTCTGCTCTTACAAAACGACAAATTAATAAAAGTTTGCAATTGCACGGGTTACATTTGATGAAATAACAAAACCCACCTAAGGCTCACACACTGCAGTGGGTTATCGAAACAACCAACAAGCTTATTGTTCCTACCTGTATTCATGGCGATCAGGGTTATCAATACTTTGTGGCCGTTTCAATGTTTAGTTGTGGCTTGTGATCATGTGGACATGTCAAAAGTGTACTATAGGTGGTGGTGTATACGTGTATTATGCTTGCGATGTTGTGTGTTGCGTGTAATGTGTGTTGGCAGTGCCTTTAATGAAGTGTATGTCGCTGTGTTGCGCTATGTTTTTTCCCAATATGTGCCCGCCCACGTGCGACCTCCGTGATGTTGTCTATAACAATATACGTGATCCATTAAGGAAAGCAAGGGAACGCCTTAATGTAAGTGCCCGCTGATGGTGATTTTTAGTGGCTGCCCCTCGCCAACCCTATTTTTTTGCGTCATCTCTCGGTCATTCTAAAACGGGTAGGAGTGCTCTACTTCGAGCACGCTACAGGGCGAGCATTGTCATCTCCTCGCTCGGACGGATGCGACAGCGACAAATACGTTTTTCGTGTTGCCTGCATTGCCTTTGCGCTGAGATCTACGATTCCAGACGATCCGTGTTTTGATGCGTCGGTTGTAGCAAGGTAAGGCAATTAACAACAACTGGTTGTTCCCAAACGGCCGCATTGGATGCTTGTGATCTCGTGTGCGGTGAACGGCGGGGTAACGAGCCTTTCGGAAATAAAGCCAGCATTTTGAAAGCAATCGGTATGACTTCTACTGTGTTTACGGCGGCGCGTTCGCTCTGAACGCGTAGGCGGGGCGCGTAGCGAGACGAATGCAAGAAGTCGCGCAAATACGATTGGCGACATCACTTGCTAACCGCAGTTCTGGTGCTCGGTAAGTAATTTCTTTATTTATTGTTTTAGCCCATTTTAAGCGCACACAACCACATTAACCTACGTATATGTACTTCCTCGATCCTCAAACCGATCAGCTCGCTAGGCCTTTCTCGCATGACAAGCTTTGCTCGGGTGACGCTGCCAGGGGAGGAACGCTACTCCAGTAGCTCACGAAAGGGGGAAATCTTCCTCAACTCCTCGGGGTAGAAACGCGCTCCTCCCTCATAAAGGGAGAATCTTTCTACCTCTTAGGGAGCAATATATAATACATTCGTGTTTCACCCTTAAGGGAGAAACTACCACACCCTTTCTTCATAGAGTGCGTAACACGTGATTGGAAAAGGGGCTACATCTGTCTTCGCGCTCTGTTGACACTCTGCGATGAGGCCAAATGATACATAGAGGTTTTTCCGTGTTTACCTTTTATGGTTAAACCTCTTGCTTTTTATACACTGCTGTCAACGCAAGAAAATTAAGTGGCGTTGCTCGGACGTCAGAGCTTTGGGGAGTTTGGCGCATGCATTACGTTTTTATGTTATCGGTGCTTAAACGCTACCACAGAAATAATGTCCAGGTTCCACTTCTTGAGTTCATTCGCAGTTCTAATTTCGTGTTTTTGCTTCCAGCTTTTACAAGCAGGAGGGAGAATCTATCTGAAAAAGAGCAACTACATACCCCCTAACGAATATTCGTATTATTGCACTTACATGCAAGTAACAGAAAGTTGTGGAGATGGGAATTATGACCTTATCTATGGTTTTGTGCATGAGAGTAGAAATGGGTAAGTTTTATTTATATATTTTTGAAATAGGACCGTGTAATAGGGTACATCTAATATCTTAGATTCACCTCCGAAGATAGATCCTCCGCTAGGAAAGGTAGAGACGACACACCATGTTTAGGTATAAAGAGATTACCTTGTTTCTATGCAATATTTTGTGCATGAAAATACCGGAGACCATGTTATCTTTTGCATCAAACGCATAGAATCAAATCTGCAGAGATGCACTGAAAATAACGATGAGGGATATATGTGCCGTTTCAGTATGAAGGCGTTCTGCAGCGGCTACAATGAACTTCAAAAAATGTACTATAAGATTGTTTTGAACCTGTTATAAAACAATGTTATGAACACTGAACCTGTTATGTAACAATACTAGAGGATATCTACAATGGGTCTACAGCTACCATCATCCTCCATAGGGAGAGCAGTAAAATACCTATAAGAAAGGGTGTCAGACAAGGACACACAATCTCTCCAATGCTATTCACAGCATGTTTACAAGAAGTATTCAGAACGTTGGATTGGGAACAGGTGGGTGTAAGGGTTAATGGAGAATACCTCAGTAACCTCAGATTTGCTGATGACGTTGCCTTGCTCAGTAACTCGGGGGACGAATTGCAAAGCATGCTTTCCGCACTGGGCGAACAGAGTACAACCGTGGGACTGAAAATTAATATGCAGAAAACTAAAGTAATGATCAATAACCTAGGGACAGCACAGCGGTTTGACATAGGTGGCGAGGCAGTGGAAGTGGTAAGCGAATATATCTACTTAGGCCAAGTTGTGACCCCAGATCCAAACCATGAGGCAGAGATAATTAGAAGGATCAGAATGGGGTGGGGTGCATATGGCAGACATTCTCAGATAATGAATAGCAGCCTACCATCGTCGCTGAAGAAGAAAGTGTATGACAGCTGCATCTTACCGGTACTCACCTACGGGGCAGAAACTTGGAGGCTCACTAAGAGGGTTCAACTTAAATTGAGAACAACTCAGCGGGCAATGGAGCGGAAAATGATAGGTGTAACATTAAGGGACAGGAAGAGAGCGGAGTGGGTCAGGGAGCAAACTGGTGTTAAAGACATATTAGTAGAAATTAGGAAGAAGAAATGGACGTGGGCAGGACATGTAATGCGAAGGCAAGATAACCGCTGGTCATTAAGGGTAACAGAGTGGATCCCTATAGAAGGCAAGCGTTGCAGGGGGCGGCAGAAAGTTAGATGGGCAGATGAGATAAAGAAGTTTGCGGGGATAAATTGGTCACAGTTGGCACAGGACCGAGGCAATTGGAGAATAATGGGAGAGGCCTTTGCCCTGCAGTGGGCGTAGATAGGCTGGTGATGATGATGATGATGATAAAACACTCTGCCATATTTATTGCTTCAGTTTTTATCTGATAATTTCATGCGTGACGCGAGTTGCTGTTACGTGTAAGTCAATAAAATTCAATCTAGTGAGTCCACGTGATGCCTAAATGTCAAGAAATCGCTAGTCGAACTGTCATATTTTATGCTGTGTTGAGCGCTATTTTTTCTGCCATTTCGGTAACGTGGGCATTCCATTTCGGCCCACTGACAATTTCAACAAATGTTAGCAACGGTAATGTATTATTGCCCAAACTCAAGAAATGATAATGTGTTTGGTTTTTATTTAGGTGTAAAAACTATTACTACACTTAAAGAAACCTAAACACCTAACCTTAAGAAACAGACGAAACTCCGAAACTATTCGGGCAACAGTTGATTCCCGATTACATGTTCCCTAGATTATTCCCATACTTTAATAAAAAGACTCGGTTGTTACTCTGTTGAAGATTACCAGCGTTTATATATGTGATCGCTATTTGTATCTACTGAATTTTCAGCAACGCAGGTTGCTGATATAATAACAGTCAGGTAAATTCTATGGTAAATAACACAGCGGAATGTTGTGATGAGAACCTTTTCTTATTCGTAAGTATTAATATAGTTTTTCAGTGGTTTCAAAGGCCACAAATAAATCTTAGTTGTCTTTTTCATATTGGGACTGCGCACGCACCTGCAGGCGCCACCTCCGCTAAGTGAGAATTCGAGCTGCCGCGAACAGCTGCAATTCCTGGCCAGTCTTGGCTTGCGAGAGCGCGCTGTGTTTCGTCGCTCGGCTCTGATTGCACTAAAATATTTTCTTTCTAGTACAATCTTCGTAAGCATGCACAGCTTTCTTTCCTTGGGCACATTTTAGGGGCGAAGCACCGTAAAGCCGAGGCTTGGCTGTCACGCATTCGGCGTCCGTGCTCACGGCACGGCACCGTGTAAATCGAAACACATGGGAACAAAAGGTTCACCAAAAGTTCACAAGAACTAAATAAAAGGTTCACAAAAGGTTAGAGAGAGAGAGAGAGACGCATAGCACCGTGTAAATCGAAATATCTGTGAACAAAAGCTTCACAAAAGGTTAAGAAGACCTAATTAAAACGTTCACAAAAAGGTAAAGAGAGTGCTCCTGGAGAGCCGTGCCGCGCATGCGCGAGGAGCATTGGATTCGATGGAACTGGATTGGATTAGATTGGAATAAATGTAATTATATTGGATTGAATTGGATTGGATTGGATTGAAAATGGTTTTAGCAGCAGTAAGCCCTCCCACGGGTGATTTACGGTAAGAAGGATACCAAATGCTTCTCCCACTCATCCTGATTCACTTCGTGGAGATGCGTGAATTTTTTTTCTTTACAGTTTTCCTGCGTACACATTCCCGCTGTTGGCAATTACTGCACGCACGGCGTCGGGCTTAAAAGTAAAATGGAGTTTATGAATTTTTTAACATACTTTTTACAGGAAGTTATTAACGTTATAAAAGCGGGAGCTCCATTGTAAGGGGATGCTACTTGCTAATGGGATGGAAATAGCCAATACACGTAGTTCAATGTATTCAACGCGCATACCACGCCAGATCGAGAATCATGCCCTAAGTGAAAGCCGAATACAAACCTGCATCGATTATGAATCTGACAGATGACAACAGAAACGAAACACAGAAAGACGGCTGCACTGCGTCTTTCCGCAGTAAAGCGTTGGAACTATAAATGTGCGACAGGAGAAGTAATGAATGTGTTTTTCAGAGGTCAAAAAAAGAAACCCCAAATCTACAAACCAACGCAAATCAGCGTGATACAGAGTAATCGCTATAAATAGGTTCCTTGGGTTAAAATATGCTGCACCTGGCGAAAACGACCTATGGATAGTAAGACCACAAAGACGTCATTACAAACATGTTTTTTTTTGTACCAGCCTGGACACAAGGCACCACAGTTTTGCAAGCACGTAGTTACACAACAGCTTCTAAGTTGCAGATCAAGCACACTCATGATTTACGTAAAGCTTGTGTTGAATAGAAAAGAACCACGATGCCCGCAATAAAGCAGATTTTTGTCTGAATAACGCTCCGCAAGCTTGACATGATTACTTCGCCTGCTGGGAGTGTTTCTCCCTTCATCAGATGATATGGCTTGTTTTATCCTCGCGTAAGAAAATGCAGACGGCACCGAATAAAAAACGTTTACCACTTCTGGCGACGTTCCCGGAAATTGGGCGCAGTAACCTAAAGCAGCTGAGCTGCACGACTACAAAGCAAAACCTGTCCAACAGTGCCCATGTATACACGAGCCCAAACAATTTTGTTTGTGCGTGATGAATTGTGCAGGCAACTTTTCGACTCTATGGAGAACACTAGACGATGTCGTTTACCTGGCGTTTTTTCAACGCCAGAAATCACGGCTTGAAAGCTGCAAACAGAAGGCATAAAACTCGGGGCGGCGTCGGATTTACCGCGTTGCAGTGACATCGCATCAAATAATACTGCAAATTATACAGCACGTATGATGTCACTGGTGTCAAAATGCTTCTCGGATGTACGCGTATACCTGGAGACGAAGATTCACCGTCTCCCCTTCTTTGTCAAGGAAGGGCTTGCTTCCGTATCTCATGGTGCGACAGCACCATGAGATACGGGCACAAAAGTAAAACTGTTTCCATCTTTCGCATGTACCAGAACTACCGCCAGGGACACGCTCTTGACGTGGCCCTTGTAACGCGCTAGTTACGTCGCAAAAAAATAAACAGCAAGAGTAGATCGCGGCGCGTCGTTCTCGCACCAGACTATCTAAAGTGACTGCGCCCCGTCTCTCTGGCCAGCGCTATGCCGCCCGACGTCTACAACATGCAAATTTTTATTTATTTATTTATTTATTTAGGTATTTATGTATTTATTTATTTATTTATTTATTTATTTATTTCAACATAACACTAAAGGCCAATGCGGCGGTGGGTATTACATAGGGTGTACAGCCGGTAAAAGGCTTGTCTATAACACAGCGTTCGTACTCCGCCAGAGCGGGATTTGAATAAAACTACTGCGGAATAAGGAAGTCTTAGCCCTTCGCTTTTGCATCCGACATGTTTGGAACGAGTATGTTTCGGCAGTTTTCGGATGTAGGTGGTTGAAGTTGAAATCGCTGTTATAGACAAGCGTTTTACCGGCTGTACATCGCATCGCAATGGTAAATGGATAATTGAAATTGTAATTAACACAAAATACAAAAGCAAAAAGTGTAAAATAAATGACTGTGCATTATGTAAAAAAACACTAGCAGAGAAGCAAACTTTCTGGGAACGAATGTCAAAATTAATACAACCTCACACGGACGTCAACTAGCGTGCGGAAAGAAAGAGAAACAATAACAAGAAAAGGAAAATAATTTTACAAATGAGGCAGTCACATGGGGTTCTGTTTGGATGTTTCTCTTTAGAGCATCTGTAAATTTCGAGGTATTGGTTTCGATAACTAGTGTGATGGCAGATTATTTCATTCTATCACCGTTCGAGGTGTGAATGATTGAGCAAATGCGAGGGAACGACACGCAATGCGTTTGACTTTTTGCGGATTATCACGACGCGGAAACATGGCTAAAAGGTTCATTCATAAAATCACTTGAAGAGACGCATGATAGTAAAGTTTGTGAAATAGCGTTCAACGAGATACACCACGACGATGGGATAAGGCTTCAATTTCGGCGCGATTTCTTAATGCTGTTGCACTGGTGTGGCGTGAATAATCCGAATAGATGAAGCGTGCAGCACGGTTTTTATGGTTTCCAAATTGGTTATTAGGTATGCTTGATGAGTATCCCATATAGCTCAAGAGTACTATATGTCTGGATGTGCTAGTTTTGTGTACGCCAATTTGCGTGAGGAGGATCACGTTTGAGGCTGTGTTTCAGAAAGCCACGAGAACGGTTTGGAGATGCGAGATTATGGTTAATATGGAGTCAATAGATGGTGGAGATCACGATATGGTGGAGTCACCGCGCGACAGCCAAAGGCGATATTGCCCATAGAGTTACTGACCAGTTTGGTGGCTAGTAAACCATTAAAGACTTCGTTATCTGCATTTGCAATAAAATGGCCAAGCACAAATGCGTTTCAGAGCATTTTAGGTATAACGCACACAAAAAGTTATTCAATCTATTTTTCTTTCAATTTTCACAGGTTATATGTTAAACAACCTGAAGTGCTTACGTGTTCTCTTTTTATACAAACTGTGGAAACGTAACGTTTCTTGGAAAACCTTGGAGGGGAGGAAAAGGGATATAAATTTTTACAGGTTAATTCTGCATTGGCTTAGATATAGTCGGGGCTATTCCAGCGCTTGTTTTTTGCAACGTTCTTTCTGTCCCGTGAGTTCACGATGTACTATCACTATGTAAAGGCTGATTTTTTTTTGTGTGACAACGTTGGCTTCCAAGCTATACAAACTAAATGAGTGATTTTTAGACATTTTTATGGCCCATGCGTTTTTGCGCACAAACACCATGCTGCGCTTCAATGTAATGCATTTATAGTCGGTTTGCACATGCAGCTAATCAGACTGATAAGCTTCATTTGACATTTTGAATAACACATTGGCTTATTGCAATGTTTATTTCCATATTTTGAAAGAAATGTTTCAGCGATTCCTTGAAAGTTTCGAAGACTATCTTTCACAGCCACGAGAGTTTTTGGACAGTCGGTAAACTTCCAACATGTAAAAAGTCCCATGAACGAGACAACGAAGGGGTCGCAGGGTGATGTGCTGACTGAGAACTAAATGCTTGATTTCTGCAAACGCTTTGAAAAGCAATGCTGAAGAGGGGGCAGAAAACCAACAGCCACGTTTGCATGATTAGGCACTTCGCATAGCAGTGCCAATCATGAAGCGCTGACCACCGTGTCAGCCCAGTAAATAAAATTTCATGCAGCAAACCTGGCGAGTTTATCGGTGCCAGTAGTTAGTGGATACTTTCAACTGGAATAAACCTGTGGGTGGCATTCTTAACGATAGCCCCCTATACGACTGTTTAGAACTCTTTTTGTGCTGGCATGTTTCGCTAAAAATGATTAAATGTCACAGTTCCACCTTCGTACCCTCTCCCCCACGGAAACGACACGTGGTAGCCCCTGTGAACGCACATTTAACATACTTTCACCACAGATCTTTGCATAAGACTCGGTATTGTCTGTTTCATTAAAAGTAACCACAAAACACTTCTAAAATTGGCATTGAAATGCATTCAGATGGTACAATGCATAACATGAGGTTTGTGAGCCACGAAGGAGCCCCATAGATTGAACGAATATTTTGTAAACAATCTTTAAAGGTAGCGTTTCTCAGCCGATGAGCCTATTCAACTTCAAGCTGTATACTTCTGAAATAACGGTGAGGCGTTCGCTCAGGCGCCCACTCTGATAGAAAGCGGGCGTGACGTCAGCCGTCGATGCCGTCACTGCTATTGCCTACCCGCTGCTCGTCCTGGTTCCTGGGTGATTCAGACATCGCTGCCTGCCGCCTTGGTGTAGGCCTAGAGATCCAGATTTCTGCAGCCACCTTCCGAAACGAGCGCTCCGCGTCTTCTGGACAAAGCTGGGAAACTCGTGCAATGTCGTAGGTGGCAAAGGCTATCACTGCAGTAGTGTGAAGATGATGTGCGCTCTGCGGAAAGCCACGCGCGTTCGATCTTATTGCCTGGAATACATCGGATTCTCTACTTCAGTGGCACACGCAAGTGCTGGAGTTTTTTTCAGGCATTTCCCGCCCCATGAATACCTAGGAATTTATAGCCGTTGGATTTAATGCCCCAAGCGTGTTTTTATGGCCGTGGCTACTGTTTTGTAATACCTATTCTTCACGCGACCTTAGAATTCACTAGGTGAGAGCAGTGGGTATTTTTCCCGTGAACGACAGAACCACTACGGCTCACTGAAGCGAAAGCCGGCGTAGTTGGGGATAGAATTACGTAGTATCGTCTGTAAATATTATTTTAAAGTATAGTGACTCTGGCTAGTACATGAAGCGAACAACCAGCCCGTATGCTGTATGCGACATGAGGCCGCAAATGATCCCTTCTTCGCGCGCCCGCCCCCCATCATGGTTCTGCACATTTTGTTTTCCAATGCACTGACGAAGACAGAAACGTTCGACAACCGTCATCACGACAATTGTGGCACATACAACGTTCCACCATGCCGGAGCACCGAGAAGGCGAGCGTATGCGAATGCGCACGCGAGCGAAACCAAAGCTTTTCGCACCGGCTGCACCAGCCCAAATGGGCCGCGGAAACAGGATTGAACAAGGAAACCAGGACTACAATATTGTTTTGCCACCTCTGCCAACAAGGGCAGTTATTTTAAATACTCTATTTCTTCATCCCGACGTTGAAGCGCGGCAGTACCGTGTCGAAGATTTTAGAGACGCGCTGCTTCACAAAAGCGCCCTCCCCGATGTAGCTGCCCTCGGAACTTTCGAAATGAATCACATTTTGGCACTGACATAGAACAACGAAGAAGCAAACAAGTTGCTGCTTACCGTCAAATGTCGCCGATGCAACCAAAACTGCCGCATCAAACTCCATCGGGTACAGCATAATGTGACTGACAAAGAAATCAAGACGGCTTTTGCACCTTATGGGAAAGTTGTTGAGGTTTCAAGCGAAAAGTGGTGTGTTGACGGCTGCGCATCTTTTGGTAGCATGATGTGCACCGTTGTGCTCCGTCTCAATGGGGGAGTGACTTTAAGTGAGCTTCCCCACCAACTACGTGACGCCGGTGAGCTAGCCCTCGTCGCGTTGTCCGGAAGGCCGCCATTGTGCCTCAGGTGTCCGCAGACTGGACATATACATCGTGAGTTCCGTGTGCCAGAGTGTACGGTGTGTCGGCGCTTTGACAATGCTGGTAAAAACTGTGTGAAATAATACGCGGTGGCTGCGCGAACGACCAGTGACCATGATAAGTGGGAACTTTTCATGGACGAAACGGAATGCGAAGAAGTTTTGACAGTGAAGAAGACGCTCGAGCCGGATCCGCACAGGCATCCGAGGCCAGCACGGACAACAAGGTGGACAGCCCGGCATCAATGGATGAGGAAGCCTCTGAAGGAACACCAACGACAGGAAGCGTCGTACCTGCGTCTCCTAGCGGCAATGCGGCTAACGCTGACGGTGTTGAAGGAATTGAAGTGGAAGGGATGAACAATGATGGCGGTGCATGCAGCTTTACCGCAAAACGTCAACGGAAAGAGGCAATGCAAGACACCGGCGACCACAGCAGCGGGAACCGCCCACCAAAGCCACGGCGGGGAGGGGGAAGCTGCGGGAACTGAAGACGAGCGTCAACGACGGCTAATGGACACCGCCCAAGCCGCCCTTCTTAGTGGTTGTGGGCAAAGCTCTGTGAATCACTACGCACAGGCAGGCAAACAGACGTTTTCCCTATGAGGGCTGTTATATGTACTTATACAGGTATGCACTGAGGTAAGCGGCATGAGGTCTAGTTTTCACTTCATTAGTCATGAATTTAACGCAAGCCTTACACATTGCCACAACTTGTGTCCGAGGTCTCGCAGCCAAGCGTAATCAGCATTAGTTAAAGCAGGCTTTTCATTGACAATGACCTATATATCGTTGTGGTGCAGGAGAAGAAAGCAGAGAGTGAGGAGGCTAGGGATCGCATAATGCAGCATTTTGTTGGGCGCATGTGTGTGTGCGTGTGTGTGCGTATGTGTGGGGCATGCCGTAGGGACGTCGGCTGGATGCGTGCTTTTTTCCGGTGGTATATCGGATTCGTCGAGCAGGGTGTTCTAAGTACCGTGCATGGTTGCTTTGTGTGGTGTGACTCCTTTCTCGGACCGTGAGTGGCGTGTGATGCGCGTGTAAGCGCCGAATCGTGAAAGGGAATGGAAACTTTGTGTTAATAAAATAGAGTGCATCTTGAGCTTGACGAAAGAGCAATGTAGCTACTTTACTTTAACTGGGGATCTGCACCTGAAGATAGATCAATACTTACCCGATTTCGAGATAAAGGTTCAAAACTTTTAAATCAGCTCATTAGTAAAAATGGTTCGGAATACGTGGCTCAGTGTTTTTAGGAAGAGGGTGTGCAGTTCACACATTAAAAAGGCAAGAGTCATGCTAGGCTTGATAGGGCTTATGTTTTAAGTGAACTCCTACCAATGTGCACTGACGATACAGTCGAGCCTGTGCCTTTAAGTGATCACTGCGTTGTTGCGCTCACGCTCGGTAACAAACTTAAAATTCCGCAATTGAACTGGAGCTTTTCGAACTTAAACACCAGCCTTCTTATTATGGCTCAAGTATTTGTAACAAGAGTTAATGAACTGTTGAACATTTGAATGTGGATAAGGAGGCCCCTAGGGGCACTGCATGAGAGAGGTTTAAGAAACAGGTTAAAATAAACACAGTGGAAAGGAGTACAATCATCAACAAGGAGAGAAGAAAAGCTGAAAGGGTACTTCTCAGTCAACTGCAGGTATTAACAATTGGCAAAGACAAAGACAATGAAGGCAAAGACAATGAAATAAAAGAGAAAAAAATAACAAGACGAAAGGCGAAATAAAAAAAAATGGGCATTCTATAAAACGAGTAACAGCGGTCATCCAACATTGTAGTGGGCAGCAACACACAGCAGCAATAATGAATAAAATAACAAATACAAATATTTGCAGGAGCAAGATCACGGCCATTACAGAAACACCATTTTCAATGCCGCCACACAGATAACACCTTAGAGCGGTGTCAAATCTAACACCAGATGCGCGAACGACGCTTACCGGAAGCTTATTCCAATCGCCATTTGTTCGCGGAAAATAAGAGGTTTTAAAAAGGCAGGTGCGGCAATAAATGTCTCTGATCAAATGAGATACCACGTGCCGCATAAGAAAGAAAGAGTGGAAGACGAGCTTCTTTTAGGACGCAGATAACACAACCCGGTGCAGCGGGGCGTAAAAACAAAACATAAATAAACATATCCAATGCATGGTTCGCGGCAGTATCGTTCGTCTACAACGCGTCGCGGAAACATATTCCCAACGTGGCCGGCAATCGCGGTGGCGCTGGGGACCGCACCTCATCGCTGGTTGCTCTGTAGGACTGTTTGTGCCCACGGCACCGCATTCGTTCATCGCGCATGGCATGTGTTGTTTTTGCTGTGGCATGGGGTGTGGGCGGTAGAAGTCTTTGTTGGCGCCGCGTTTGCGGTGTTTTCTTGGTATCTTTCGCACGTTCGCAGTTATCGCTCGACCGACAGTTAGTGTGACAGCAGGTAAGCGTCATTTCATTGCTTGCTTTGACGTACTGCGTCGCGGGGCGCATTGAACCAACCCCTTTGTTCAACCTGGCTTTGTTCTCCCCTAATTCAGAGCCCTGTTTTGACGCGCGGTGACTGGCACGTCACCGCGAGGTACCGGTCGTGCTTTTCCAGAAGGTGAGCTCCCTTTTTTTTAAATGCAGAGCATTTCTTTAACTCACGATGTCACCCGGCGTTGTCGGCGTGCCTCGGCGCCCGCAACAGCCGTTCCAGGTCCGCCCTCTCCTCCACTCCTCCTCTCCCGCATCACGCTACCCTCCTCGCTCTCAACAACAGGTCCGCACCCCTCCCCCTAGACTATATAAAAAAATATTACTTACCGGCACCTGGTTTCGATCCCACGACCCTGCGGGCGGAACGCAAGGTACATGGTGCTCTACCCTCTGCGTCACAAAGCTGACACAGAATGGAAGGCTACGAACGCGCCTTATATCCTTGACTCATTCAAACTACATCAAGAAGCTGCTGATACAACGCATTCACTACCTGTGGGCGGAACGCGAGGTACATGGTGCTCTTCCCAATGCGGCACAAAACCGACACAGAATGAAAGGCTACGAACGCGCCTAATATCCTTGACTCACTCAAACTACGTCAAGAAGCTGCTGATACAACGCATTCACTACCACCAACTCCCCAAAAATTAAACATTAACGCAATACACCCACCCCCTATGCGACGCATTTACTCGAGTCCCCCTCGCGGGGAGATGGGCCCTTTTTCCCTTGAAGTGTTTAGATTTTCCCCTCGAGGTTGGTCGTAGTGCAAGCGTGACATTTACGAGCTTTGCACGCTCAGACGAGTTATCGGTGCCGTGGCTTGGCAGGGCGAATGAAATATGAAATGACTTGCCAAGCTGTACTGTAACACACGCTTATGGGGCTTGGTGCATCTGGCACGGGAGAGCATATCATATTGGTTGGCGGTCCTAAACAGCCCTAAGTTGTAATTGGCGTCTATTTCGTACCTATGCTGGCGATAACTGTCGCATGGTTTTCTGGGGTATTTCCGCAGTTCAGTAAAACTGTCCGAGCGCAACATACATGTTCGGTTCTCATTACAGTGTAAAGTCCTTTGAGAAAGTCCTTTGAGTGTAAAGTCCTTTGTGTAAAGTCATGCGGCGAGTATTTGCTGTTTCTTCTTCAATAAGTTTTACTCGCACATCTTTTGCGGCAGTCAAGCTGCCAGTTCTCACTTTACAAATCTCATTCAATCGTTGAAGCGTAGCTGATTATCGGAAACAGAGCAACGCATTTCTCTGTTAACAAAGCTACAGGTCATACGGGTACAGGCGCACCAACTGTGTAACTACGTAGCTAAATTTCTCCCAGTTGTAGAAAAGTGCTGATGTACTGAACATTTACAGAAGGATTATGGCGGCAGTGATTTTTACACGTTAATGATAATGTCATTTGCAGGTAGCAATGCAGGATGACGAGCTGCAGCTGGTGTAGAGAAACCTTTCTAGCGTGTCTCGCCTGCTTTGAACGTTTTGTGTTTCGCAGTAGTGTACTTAGGGTTATGCTTTGTCCCATTAGTTTACGCAGCGTGGTTTTCAGGAAAGCCTTCAAGAGCCTTATTTTCAGGCGCGAAAAAAAAACTGGATGGACAAACAAACAATATTGCATTTTTGTGTTCTCTGCCGTCATGTGGCAACTAGTCAAGATGTATGAAGCCCATCCCACACATTGTAGGCTACTTTAAGAATGGGACATTCTGTTGTGCATTCTTTTACAGGCTGTGTTAGCGTGCTGAGGTCAGCTGGCTCATTTATGACCCACGAGTCTAGATGCCACAAAGAAGCAAAGTGTACATCAGTGCACTCTCACGACCTAAACAACAATATTTAAATGGAACCAGTAACTGCCCCAGAGCAATCACAGGGCCCCTGCCAATTTACGTTGATTCACGAGGAGAGCCCATCGTTAGCCAGTGCAAAGATATCGACCCTATGGCAGCGAATTGTGCATTGTTTCGCCCCAGCTGCAGAGCCAGCAACAAATGCTGTAATGGCTGTCCAGATGTATTTTATTTAATATTAGCACAAAAAATACTTTGAACAAGAACAAAATAAATCGCAACCCATAGGTGTATGTTGGTGGCACGAGGTCGTGCTTACGTTGTTCCTTTCCCTCCTGCCCACTTTGAATCTCTTGGCTCCCGTACTGCCCTTTCAGCTTAGGCTTTCCGCGACGGTAGATTAAGAGATCTAATTTTCAAAGGAACTGTGTGAACAATGACTGTTAAAAAGAACCGCGTGAAATGTCTCTGGGTGTTCAAAATTAATTCGAAGCCCTGCACAAATTCACACCGCATAGCACAGGTTTGATACGTTAAACCAGTTAAACCCCATAATTTTTTTACATTTTTAAGATTTGTTTTTGGGACTTGCTTAACTAGTGAATTGTGTGCGTTTTCTTCAAGCCACTCAGAATAGTTTGTCAGACAAACGCATGCTGCTGCTGTGCACAAGATCACAGGTTTGATATTTGGCTGTAACACCTGTTTCTGATGGTAAAGTATTAAAAAGATTGTGTACGTGCTATGTGCAAGTTAAAAGAACTCCAGGTGGGCCAATCGAACGCCAACTGTACTCAAATTTCGCATCGGTAAAATGTATTTTGGACGTACAGTGCGTATCACCAAACCAACTGGGACGTTACTGGTAGCCATGTGAAATGGCTTGATAATCAGTTGGAAATGTTTAAAAAATAAAACAAAACTTGATCGCTGACAACGTAAGTCCTGCCAGCGGATCGTGCAAACAGCCATGAAGCGGAAGTGACATTGCAGCCAAACAGGTGATTGGTCCTCCAGCCAGCCAGGGGAACCGGTCCAGCTTTTCTGAATGCCCTTCCCCTGTACGTGCTGCATAATGTGAAGCTGTTGTGAGAAGGTTTGCTCTGGCTTGCCGGCTGCGATGTCACTTCAGCCTGGTTTTAATGTCCGCAAGCTTCTCAATTTCGGTTTCAGAGTCACCGATTATTGATGGTCGTTTGTGCCATGCATACGCGTATGTCAGGTGTCATATTTTGTATCTTCCTGTATTTATAGGCAGACCAAAAAGAAATGAGGTTTTCAAGAGGTCACAATTTTTATTGCAGTTGGCCTTTATTCCGGAGTGTTGCACTTATAGCACATTTAATAGCACGTTAAGGAGTGTTGTGCCTGCGATTTATATTTAATCAAATGCCACTACCCAAACACTGGTAAGGCAAGGTTTATCACAAGATTTTTTCAATTGCTTGCAGGCAGCATCTATCAGTTGCGCTGTTCTTCTCTGCGCGCAAGAGGCACTATACACGGAGCTGACGATCCTCAGGGAGGAAACGTGCCTGCTGCTACTCGTGTGCGATGGACTCGACCTGGAGTATGCTGAGCCAGCAGCTACCACACTTGAATTTCTCGAGACGTTAGTTACTTTTTCAGCAGGCCTAGCATTGTTTTGTTGTTTGTCTAATACTCAGGTGCTGAGTTCGTTTGATATCATGCCCTTAATTTCCTTGGTAAAGATTGGACATTTAGGGCAGACATGATTTTTTCAATTTTTAAAAAAATTTCTTTCTTTGTGTATGCCACGCCATTCAGTCCACAGTAGAGCGCAGGAAGTTTTGTAGTACGATAGGTGTTGCATGAAAACTATGAACCAGATAAAAAATTACACCATCTTCCCGAGAGGAACCATGAGGGGGATGCGAAGCATCATAGTGGTTCCGTGAAGGTTACACTGTTTTGCCGTTATTTTGTTTCATTTATCGCAGCACGAATGGGAACGTAGTCTGAACCCCCATGTAGAGATAGAAATGTATAGAAATGTAGAGAAATGTAGAGACAGCGAAGAGACCGACACCCGCGTTACCTGATCGAACACCTCCTGCTTCTCGTCTTTCTTTATTGCGTGCTCACGCTCCTACCCCGCTGCCCGGCCTCTTCGTCCTCTTTGGTTGAGCTGCAAGGCGCGTTGCCCTTCCCGCCACAGCTTTCCAATGGGAAATTCAACATCCTCCTCTAAAGTTTTCATTTCGTCATTTCCGTTGACGTTCAGCTTCGCGTGCCTTCGTTGTATCAGTAGCTTCTTGACGTAGTTTGAATGAGTGAAGGACATAAGGCGCGTTCGTAGCACGTGCTCCCATCTCGGTTTGTAGCGCAGTGGAAAGAGCGCCACGTACCTACCGCTGCGGCGAGAGAGTCGTGGGTTGGAAAGCGGGTGCCGCCTAACTATTTCTTTTATTTATAGTGGACTGCGCTGACGTCAGGCCAAACGCTGACAGGGCTGAAGAGACGCGCATACGCAGTAGAGTGCGGATGTCGGATAACAACAAGACGGGAGGGGCACACCCCCCAGAGCCTGAGATGCTTCGCATCTAAAAAAAGAACCAAGCATAACCTGGGTTGTTTAATAGGAAACCTTTTGTCCTCCTGATCAAAACATATTGGGGCTCTCGGGTGCAGTGGGTGTATTTAAATAAGTTGTTAATCTGTTCATATGCATCATCATCAGCGTATCTATGCTCACTGCAGGGCAAAGACCTCTCCCATAGATCTCCAATAACCCTGTCCGGTGCTTACTGCGACCAATTTATCCCCGCATACTTCTTGATCTCATCTGCCCGTCTAACTTTCTGCTGCCCCTACCATGCTTGCCTGCACTAGGGATCCACTCTGTTACATTTAATGACCGACGGTTTTCTCGCCTTCGGACGTGCACTGTTCATACTATCCTATTTAAAAAGGGACCTAAAATAATTTGGGGACCACTGTGTGCCAAATATCACAGGCTTGGCTCAAACCATAAGAACTCACGTTTTATAAAAAATGAGGATCCAATATACTATAGGGTGTATGCACTGGCCCCTAAAGCGCGCGGTGGGGCTACCCTCACAAGACGGCTGACTTTATTTTCAGAGTGAAACGCTGCCACGCGGACAGCTCATTCTCCGATGCTAAACATGGTATGCGGATTGGTGTTTGCAAAAACCACTGTGTGGGTGGCGCTTTTTTTTTCTGCGTGATTTGTCGGTTTGCAAATGCCTTGTCGTAACGAGTAGCCGTCTTTTTCTTTCGCTTCGGGATGCCAGACGGCGTGTTCATGCTCCCAAAAACCGCGAGCCTGAAACAGGCCGCATGGTGACAACAAACGCCATGTTTTTGACTGTTTCACAGAGAATGATAGGGTACCGTTCGAAGACGGTATGGCCGCATGCATTGAATTCTCAAAGAAGCCATTGATGATGGTGTGAATCAATACGAAATCATCGGTGCACATTTAATTGCAGCTACCCGCCGGGGTGGCTCAGTGGCTAAGGCGCTGCGCTGCTGAGCACGAGGTCGCGGGTTCGATTCCCGGCCGCGGCGGCTGCTTTTTTGATGGAGGCGAAAAGGAAAAACGCCCGTGTGTACGAGATTTCGGCGCACGTTAAAGATCCCCAGGTGGTCAAAATTAATCCGGAGCCCTCCACTACGGCGCGCCTCATCGTCTGCGCTGCGTCGGCGCGTTAAGCCCTACAATCATATTTAATTGCAGTTGAGGATGATGCCAAGTTGGCACTCATCTCATGCAGCATCCCATGCTTGAAACCATAATTAGTGCTTAAAACATTCACTATTTAGTTCACACAGCGTACTTTACGGATTATGCACACCCATTCGGGCACTCGGCATCACCCTGGGCTATTTGGAGTGTTTTGAAGTTAATGTGCTGTACAAGGCCACTGGTAATTGTGGGCTTGAACCATTTGCTTTCGACTTTTCCCTAATCACCAAGCCTGTTCCGTGAGCTTGTTCTGTTTCTAATTCCTGCCCGCGTGCATCAAGAAAAAACATTTGGAAACGATTGGCGTAATCTTCGTCACCTCAAGTGAGCAAAGCGTCGCCGGCACATTAAATTATAATGTATACATACCTCACAAGCACTTAAACCTAGGCAGTTTGCGTAATCGCTTAACTTCGTTTGAAAACCAGTTTGAGGATGGTCACGCGTTCAATGCATCAGAATAATCTCACTAGAGCTCCTCAACGTCTCTGACACTCCATAAGGAGCGCGCAGCAGGGGTTGGTGAGATGTTAATATGAGCGGATGATTGCAGACACCACTACCACAAACAAAATTGTCACAAGCTTTGGTAGAAACATTTTTGTAACTCCAGCATAGTCGTTTTGAGCAATGCAAGAAATAAGGAAGCGGACGCTCGGGGATGATACCAAGCTAGTGCGAAACAGCGGCACTTTATCGACGGCACTGCTCGCGCACCTCTCCAACCACACAAATAAAATCGGCTCCACTGTGTGGCTGAGTGGCCAGTGCATACACCGTATAGAATACAGTACAGCATGAATTTAAGCAGCGTGAAGAAAAGCAGTCGTTCCTGCCCTCTGTTCCAGGTGGCTGTTCAACGGCAACCCGCCTTGGGCAGCAAGTAAAGAGGCAGCGAAAGGATGCGCACCAGCGTCCACTTGAAGTGGATGGAGTTGGTGCAAAGGCTGTGGACCAGTGAATAAAGCCGATGGCAGGTATTTTACTGCTTTTACATGATGCTTCTTTTGGCCGCCATTCATAAATGTGTACTTTTATAAACCTTAGAAGCTATTTGTCAGGCTAAAGATTACAATATAAATAAATTTTCCGTGTATAACTTAGGCAGGTTCGCACGATAAGGGTCTTATTTATTGTTGCCCTTTGAAATACATCAGTTTCTCATGTTTAGCCCTATTCTTTGATGGCATTATAAGACAATTTTTCAACGACAGGATAACCATGTGTTTATCTGTGCCTAAATTAGAGGTCTGCAATCGGTTTTCTAGAAAGATGTGATGCCATCAGCACTTTCACACTTTAAAAAGCACTGTCTGCCCGGTTGGTGTTCACAAAACTCAGCAGTTCAGAAGTTGCGTGAAAAAAAAAACATGTAGAGCACATTTCAATGGTGGAGAAATAGTGATTTGTGCCTATATTTTGGTAAGCGTCTGACCAAACCATTTATACCCAAGATAAATCAACTTTCAAGAATCATCAACAAAATTTTTAATCGGAAAAAAAGGCATTGACATAGTGGTTACAAGAAGGCATATTACCCCAGTTCTTTAGCTAGCCGGTCATCTTCTTTATTTTTGGTTGTGTTTGGTGTTATAGTATTCTGCAGCAATGCACCTACAGGCTCAAGCAGTAAATTTATCAAAACGAGAAGCATATTACCTAAACATGTGATCTTGCCAGTATGTCTAAAATTTTAGCAGTTCTCATTAATGCGTCAAACTACATTTGGCATCGTAGTCATTCCCGTGATGCTTAAAGCTTATACCACGCAAGAATTGTTGTGTTGGGTGCTAACTGAGACTGTGCACAGTCAGCTTTAGGCACATTGGGAAAGTTCAACCACCTCGGCAGCTGTACACCAGGGCTGCCTGCCTTATCTGCTTATTTCAATGTATTTTATTCTCTTCGCATTAACCTGTATAGCCTTATTAATGTAGCCTTACTAAGATTACAGGCTTTCTTGTGCACATGGTTGACATAAAAACAAATGTAACACAAATTTGTGGCCCTTGTTGACGGTGCAAGTTAAGGGGCCTTTGATTTTACAATCAAGTACAGGTAACACACAATTTACAGAGCATGAAGGTAAAGCGACCCCGGAGAGGATGTCGCGCCAAATAGAATCACAGCACCTCATTTCCAGCATCATGCACACCATGACCCTGGGTGCTGTATTTAAGGTGTCTTCTAGCTAGGCCCAATCACCCTGCTCTGCAGCCAGGCAGGCTGCCAGCAAGTGGTTACACGAAGCCCAAAAATCGAATAGAATGAGTTTGTTAAAAACAAGCTCATAGTTGAAGTATTGGGCATGATGGAATATGCTGCACCATTGAAGGCACAGTATGCTTATAAGACAGGGGCAGGCTGCCATTGGATGGTTATTTAGCATGCAGCAGTTTATAATGCAACCTCTGGCTGCAGTATTTTTTTCGTATATCCTTTTTCAAGTAAATCAACTATAAAGTAATCCAAGACCTGCAGCTTTTTAAATATTTGGGTGCACCGAGAAAAAGTGTCGCTTACAGTATTTGTTAGAATATATATTGTCTCAAGCCTAGGAAAGTTCTACTTTATAATTATGTTAGGTATTGGAATTTAAATTTTTCATCTTATTTGGGGTACTTCAAAGTTATCCTGTCTACATTAAGTTTATTTACTTAAAAATTTTGATTTTGCAGGGGCTGTGGAGAGAAAATATGTGTTTTGTTCTTCGGATTGGTGTTTTATAGTGACCGAGTGCTTGTCTGACAGTGAGCAATGCTTTATTCACTGACAATTTCAACAATTTAAAGGGGTCAGGAAGAGATTTAAAAAAAATTGGGCTGTGTTGGTACTTATACTTGTGAAGCCATGATAAGCAAACTATGCATTGCCCGCTTTCGGCAAATGCAGTTATGGTTTTACCGAGGCTTTCCTCCTCAACTCGTGAAGTGACGTCTTGGTGAGGAACTAATCACAGTTCCCCCTCGCCTGAAAAACATGTCGGTATAGGGCGGGCTCGCAAAGGGTCAGATAAAGCGGCAACATCGCCGCCATGACGAAACTCGCCGTACAACTGAACGGGAGATGTCTAATCTCTGATTCGATTGATCGATTGGTCGAACTTTTAGTCAACAACGCGAGCGAGTGGTGCAGGCAGAAGTAGCCACGTTTAAAGTAAACTAGGTATTTGTAAACTGTTTACGCTGTTTCACACAAGTCCAAACTGCCGATGTCCGTCTCACCTTGCCTGTAATGTGAGCGAGTGACCCAAAATGGCGGATCCAGGGTATACGTGTCTCCACCGTGTACGGCCGACGCGCGAATCAAGGGACCCTAGGTTGCAGAGCGGTCGGTTCCTGTGACATCATTGCAGACCACGAAAACACATGATTTAGCGGGAAAATCAAAATTTTAACTTCAATTGCAATATTTCTCAGTGAATAAAGCATCGTTTGCATTCGGTCAAGCGTTGGAGCATTAAAAACTCGAAATATTTCGAATAACAAAAACTTGTAATTTGTGTTCATGGCTCCTTTAACACTGTTTTGTTAATTGGATATGATCCCCTTTGGCTTACTGCAGAAACGTTCAACACTAAGTTGGCGGTTAAAGCTCACGGTTGATACGAATACATAAAAACACACAAGAGAGCTCGTTTAGAAATATGAAGCAGCTTTTATGCCGCATTTTTCTGCCATGCGCGCTTTTTGCATCGATAGTGTAATAATAAGTAAAGCGTCTGACTTCAAGGCAGCCTGGCCGTAACGTTGCGCTGGCCCGGAGGTCGCAAGTTCAAATCGCAAATGGGCACTTTTGTTTTGTTTGAACGGTTTTGTGCCATGTGACACAAAAAAGGTGTGCTTCCAAAAGAGAATTCCGCAAAACATGAACTATAGCAGGGAAACTGGCTACGAATCGTTCAAACAGCCAGTAGATAGATCTGAGTTATGCTACAATGGTTACCAGACAACTGAAGCGGTCATGACAACGTTCATGTCAATCGAAAACTATTCACTGCACCGAATAAAGGATGCAATATTTTTTAAAATATTGGGTTTGCACTTGTACAGAACAATATATACAAAGATTGCTTAACTTATTGCTCTGACGTCACAGCTGGTTGCGCTATCGACCGACGATGCGCGCATGGTCGCTTGCGATGCGACTCAAAACGAGAATTTCAAAGATGTTTCGGAAATTCCAGAAGCTATGAATTGTGAAAATATTTGAAATTCGTTTTTGTTGGTCGTTGAAGCAGACAAAATTAAGCAAAGCAAATGCAGTTTCTCTTCACGCCCTTTTTAAGACCAAATTTTCGTTCTCCTTTTGAATTGTGTGTTTCGTGACGTCTGAGATTATGTATCCAGAGCAAGTCTTTAAGCGAACATTAGTGGGATGACTAAGGCTGCAGTTTACTGTAGAAAGCCTTGTTAACGACCAGTCCTCTTCAGTTGCACCACAATACCACTAAGGACAACTGTCCACGTTCGCTCGGTTAGCGACCAGATTTGCACCTGGTTTATTTTTGTTACAGCTAACAGTAATGGTTTCGTGAAACATTGGGTAGGTGCGGCAAAAAGGGTCACACAATGTCACTTAGTTGTGCAGCTATAACCAGCATAGTAAATGCATTACAGACTGGTGCATTTATGTTTACGTGTACTAGAAGCACCAGTGCGTACTGTGAGTTTTGTGCTTGTTACAGCTGCACACCGAAGTCCGGCACATTGGGGTTGTCTCACATGACACTGACCAGTTGGCATAAGCGACATTGTCTTACGTGCCCTGTTTATCGAGGATAGCCACTATTTCACAAAACGAGTCTATAAACCGCAACAAAAATAAACCAGGTGCAATTTAACTCAAAAACAGAGCGAGTGTGGAGAGCATAGTTTTGTAGCTTCCGTTGTTTAACCCCACCATTTTAACTGCTATAAAATATTATGCTTTTAATTTAAGTACAATACGCTCATTCTTCAAGTTTATAAGCCTGGCTTAACTTGTGTTCGCTTTTGGCGACCTTAGCCAATCGCACAGCTGCCCATAATACGTTATAGGTTCTAGTGCGGGGAATCAGCCAGTGGGTGGCGTAACCATTCTTTTTTTTTACTTATATAGCTCATGTGAGTGAAGTTTGTGTTAAAAGTCAGTGTTATTCTAACGAGGCATTAAAATGAACCAGAACTTGCATCCTACCTTCATGCCTACTTTAAAATGGAAACACTAATATGAACCATACGCGTAATTTGGCTCAGTTTCGACAAAAAACTACCTTTTAAAGGCGTCCTGAAATACCTTCCTCCGATGCATGGATGTACATGTAACCAAATAAAGCTATATATTAGCACAGTCCTTCACTCTTCCCCTTTTACCAAATTTCGTTGGTCCCTCTCTCAGCTTGCATCTCTTTTCTGCCCTCCTCTCTCTTGGGCCTTTCTTCCTTTTCCCCCTCCCCTAACAGAGTAGCATGAAGGCGATTTTGTACGCCGGCTAAACACTCTGTTTTCTAATAAAGAGCTTCTCTCTCTCTCTCAGTCCTTCATTGCTTTACTGGTCACGAAACTGCTCCGTAACTCAATGGGAGAGCTTCATATGCTGCGTTTGGCCGCCGCGCGGTGGCGCCACCCTCTCACTGAGGTCACTCCTCGGGCGGCGTTGCGCTGGCTCGAACGGCGGAGCCGGGGCGAGTTGGGTTTGTTTTGTGCGGGAAAACAAATGTAACGTGCATCTCGAGCTCTTGTGATGCGACTTAAGTAGTGCAACGACGATGCCTAACATGTGTTGCGTCCCGGGATGTCGTTCCTTGTACAACGATACCACAGAAAATGTTTCCTTGTTCTGTTGACCGAGCGACGGGGAGCTGCGAGAGAAATGGAGGCGCGCCATTCCAAGGCAAGAAACGGGAGATTTCAGCTTCGATTAAAAGTGTGTGACAGTGCGCGGAAATGCACTGTGTGTGAGAATGGAAAAGCAATTTACCCTTTTGAGAACATCGTGGACCTAGAATTGTACAGGGCTAACTTAAAGCCGGATTTTCGTCATATCAATCAGGTTGTAGCGGTGCTTCATTACCTGTTTGCAAACTTGTATTACCTTGCGCTCAAGCTCGCGTGTAAGAAAGCTTTGAGACGTCCTTGTGCTTTTACGTTTCATATTACCACGAATTATCCCTTAGGGTTCGTATTGTTTGTTTTGTAACCGCGCGTCGCCGATTCCGGTTTCTTATGTGGCGTTTTAACAGGAGCTACCATTTGCTCTTTTTGTCGTACGTCCCGTCGGGCGATATTGTTTGATATGAAAAGGGTGCCACCTTGTCGCCAACTTGATTTTTTGTTTCTTCGACAATGTTCTTGATCCCATTTCCATGGATCTGAAATTAATAACGTGCCGAAAGTAATGCATGCATAGCAAACGCCGTGCAACTCACTTTATTGACGTTCATCTGTGCACGTCACACTGCGGACTGCTTCTTTCATTCTAGTCTTCTGTAGAACAGGAGTTCGCTAGTTCGCTGGGTTCGGAAAAGCTTTGCGTCGTTCTTGGCTACGTGGGAATATTCTGTTTCCTCCGTGTGCTCCACATCGCAGCCCGAAAAAATAAATTTTTGTACGCTGGACCACGCTCTTATGTCTCCCTTCGTAATATTGAATTTTTGTTGGGTGTGATAAAGTCAATTTTATTGTTCTTTTTTCGCTTCCTGTTTTTGCAAGGATTGCAAAGCGTGGAAGCGGAAAGACACAAGTTGCAACATATATCTCTTCGTGTTTTGATTCTTCGCGTTTCTGCAGCTTTTTAGATGTTCTGAAGTATGTACCCACTCATTGCAACGACAATACTATTGGGCTATCTCTTTTAGTGTTCAGTGCATTCCAGAGCAATCAACGGATTCATTAAGCGTAGTCTGAACGACGCGTATTTGGTTTCTTTAAGTTTTTTTGTTGTATTATCGATGGGCCGGCAGCAGTCCATGACTACGCAGCTACTGTATGTGTGGTATTTACAACTTTTGCTTTAAGAAAAGAAGAAATAGAGATTAAAAAATCCGAAAACACGACGGCGCAGCGCTTGTGCGAGAGCACGCAGAAGCCGTTGCCGTTCGCGGCCGAAGTCTACGGTAATTTACTGCGAAAAATAAAATCCCATTGAAGGCAGGTGATGACTGTACTATTCATCGCAAACTACTACAAAAAAAACACACTTAATCATCGCGCAGACACCAAAAGCAGTGAGAGTTTGGACGCCAAGAGCAGGCCGCCGCGAAAGCGGCGGCTGGATGACCTTCGTGCGGCGGTGGCGCCTGTAGTGGCGCGCGCGGTCCCTATATGAAGCGAGCGCCGAAGTTCTGTGACCAGTAGCGCATTCAAGGACTCTGGTATTAGCCATCTCCTCCAGCAAGAATTTTGTTAAAGCGATGAGTATTAGATGAGAAATCGTAAATAAAAACCGAGCATTATCGTCGCGTCGTGTTTCCTGCTGCTTTCAACTCTTTCAACTTCGCTGTTGACGGCGCGGGCCTTCTCTCCCATAATGCTGCGCTCCTCAGCGGTGTCGTACGTCCGCTATTGCGCTCCTCAGACTGCCGTCTGAGGAACGTGGTGTCAACAAAGCTAGCTAGCTTTGTTGACACCATGAATCCCGCACTCCGCTGAAGGCTGGAAAAACGAACAAAAAATCTGGCCGCATGTGAGCGGCGGCCTGGCCTTGCCCTTTCGCGGTGTACGTTGCTGCAGTTGCTATCGGCGGCACGTGACCTTTTATCGGCGCCGAACTCGCAGTTGCACGGGGAGGATCGTGCGCTCGTTCCCTTTTATGCACCGCGCAATGTTTATCCAAAAAGCGCCGTATCAGATGTGGCCCCGCTGGTGCCGTCTTATTTTGCGGCGGTGGTAATTCCTGCCGGCGGCATGTGAAAAAGACATTTTAAACCGATACAGAACCCATGCACAAAACGCTTCAATCATGTGACCAGTTCAGCTTGGGGCGATGCGTGGTGGTGAGCAGCAATGTTGGCAAAACACGCTCCGCCGCGGCTCTGAGCTTGCTAGAGCTGGAGCAAGCGCCATTTATTTGACAATCTCAACATCGGTTGCCTTGGCAACAAGGCACAAACTGCTCTAGAAGTCAGTTACGGTTGCGTGATCCCGGTTCAGCTCGGGGCCCCACCTCGCGACGTGTTGGCACTGCAGGTGTACCACTCACTCCCATTGGGAAGTGCGAGATGCGTTTGGAATTACAGGAAGCCATGGTGGGTGTGTTGTGGACGCCTTTGTTTCGCGGTGAAATGCGACGTTGTGCTTCTGCGGGTGGATAGTGCTTCCCATGGTTTGGATTATCTTTCTCGAGCGGCGTACGACTCAACCTCGCATGGGGTATGTGCAGTGTGCGTGGCTAAAAGCCATCTCGGCTTTTGCGCCAGAGTTAAGTGACTTGCTTTTCGTCCCCGCAAACCGCGCGCGATTGGAGGGCCGTATTTACGACAGACAGGAGGAGGCAACCCATCGTCTGTCAATCGCGGTTCAGACTTGCAACGCATGCTGTGACGCTGTGTTCGTTGGAGACGCATCTCTGGATTGTTTTGAAGTTGAATAAAATGTATGCGTCAAACCCGTGCGTTCGGCTCAGGGCGTTCTCTGCGATTGCACGAAAGAAGTGCCACGGGGCTTCAACGCTTTCTTTATGGAACGTGCTCAGGTAAGAGAATATACATGTCGTGTTATGGCCGTGTTGCCTTCAATACAAACGGTTAAGCGTTTGGTTACACTTGTTTCGTTTGTCGTAAAATGTCCAAGCACTGCGGCACTCCGCTGGTAGATCAGCCGGCGAGCCGACGCTGAGCAGACGACTCATCTGTTTGCCTGAAGTGCGCGAAAAAGCCGCCCAATAGCAGGATGTCTAGCTCATGACGAACATCTGGGAATGGATGACGTAGACATGTGGAGATAGCGGGGTCCAAAAACACGAAGGGAATGGTGACAAGAAAGCGACAAACTTTGCAACAAAAGTGCGAGCTTTCCGGTGCTTCTAAAAGAGTTATACTTGGCATAAATGACGTTGACGACCCAGTCTAACGGTAGCGCTAATTCATTTAGTGTGCTCAAAACGCCTTTCAGGGCCCCTTTAAGGAATAACGAACCTTGGGTGGCCTCTACGACCCGTTCGAATACTGGGAAAGAGCGGTTACTGAATACTCTTGGGTCTCATTTAAATACGTTTGAGTGTGTTGATTTTGCTGTGTGCACATGTCCGAAGCATCAGCTACGCTCCATGGGTAGCAAAATGTGTGTTTAGCCTTTTTTTCTGTCTTTCTCTCACGTTCTTGTTTGCTTAGTTGTGTGCAGCCATTGAAGATAACGGGAATTACATGTGAAGCAAAGAAATGTAGTACTGGAAGGTCTTTATTGTTCTTTCTGGTGGTCTTTGTTATAACTGCGTTCGATTTCTAACAACACTGCTGTTGAGTAGAAAGGAGGATGCGGACTTGTCAAGCTGTCTACTACACTGCAACTTTTTTACGTGACTCCCTTTTTTTCTATATGTGGCGGAGAGAAAGTTGTAACAAATAAATTTAGTTATAAATTTAAATTTGTGTGCAGTTGCTATTTGCTCTGGTGTGTTTTTTTCGTTTCTCTTTTTTAGGTGATGCCAGGGAACAAGGCAGAGGGTTCAGTGTGTAAAAATAAATTGTATGTACTTGTGTTCATTCCAACACGTGTCAACAAACTTTTGCAGACAGAGCTAGAGGCTTTGCCTACGTGCACACATATGGTGAACGTACATAATGAAATGTACTGGGCTCGTATGGCACGCCTGTATGTTTTCGAAACCAGGTCACTGAAGCCGCTGCACAACCACGATTTATACATACCAGTTACGGGATTTACCCGAGAACGGACACCTTACATTTGAGTAACGTAATTGTTGTTTGGACAGAACGGGTAGTTTCCGTAAAATTTCAGGTTACAGAGTTTCTGTTAGCAGAAAACGGACACCTTACAAATTAGCTTATGTGGAAGTCCCGTAATAAGGTCAAATAGTCCGTGCTACAGGCTGCGCGTTTTCGAAATCACGGAACGTGGTCGGCAATACGTTACCACCGGGTTGTTGCGTAAAACAGGGAATTTTTTTCACAGTGTAGACCTGGAGAAAGCATTCCGTAAGGTGTCGCGTGAACTTATGACTGCGATGTTAGAACACACAGATGTTGGCACCATCATCCTAGAAGGTCTCAATGATATATGAAAACTCTACAGCACTTTATTTTTGTTAACAAAGAGGTAAGTGAAAATACTGAGGTGCAGGCGGGGACTTAATATTGCAGGCCACGCGAGCGCATGGCAAAAGCCACCGATGTGCACTCTGGAGGCACGGCGCCTGCTGCCGAGACCGTCGAGGCGCGCATACGAGTCCTGTTTTACTCGCAGGCACGCAGATTTCCTCGCTTCCTGCAGCGGTGCTGAGATGGTCACTGAACCACCGCATAGCGACGCCTTTGTAGCCTTCCTTTCATTCCAATGACACATTAGCGGCCTTCACTGACGCTTTCGTAGGCTTTGGCGGAACTGCTCCTCGCGTCTTTATAAAGACTTGCCCGATATATTTTGTTTGTTTGTTTTTAGCTTTATTGGTTTTAGACGATGAGACTAGCTGCTTGCGAACGGCGTCACCGCATGAAGCGTGTACGAAGCACCATCACGGGGTGCGGCGCTACGGACAACAAAATGCCACTGATATGAATCGCGAACCTTTGATTAACTTGTTTATTTTGTAAACTATTTGGCCACTGGTCGTATATTTGAGCTGGCTGTCCGCTGCTGATAAGGTAGGCGATTTGCAAGTTCCATAAAACAAATGATCTCATTTTTTATTGTCTGCTTCCTTACTTAAAAATGGTACAAACATATCCACTATATCCTAAAAAATTGTTTGTTTACTCTGCCCGTCGGCATTTTTTAAAGGGACCCTGCAACACTTGCCATCGACTACTAGGAATGTATTTTGGGATAAAGTCTATTGTCCCAGAAATCTCGTCCGGCAACAATTATGAAAATCCGTTCACAATTAAGGAAACTACGCGCGATGAGAAATCGCGCATAATCGTTCCCTCTCAACTCGACCGCGGACAACGCGATGAAAGCTGCGCGCTCTCTCCCGGAGAGGGGGGCGGCTCGCGGCGTTCTCTTCGGCGGCCTTCGATATATCACATGCCGGGTAGTTTTCTCCTTTTATCCCATAGAGATAATATACTGACTCTAGAGGGAAAGCACGCCGCTGAGCCAATGCACCGGAACCGTACGACACCTAGTGGCAGACATGATACAACGATTTGAAGGTTGCCAGCTGAGCTTTTGCTTACTAAAAACGGCGAAAGCGATGGGTTGTACTCTGGCAACGTGCTACTGTGGCGTTTCCGCGTTCGGCTAGCGAAGCATGCCGGGTATAATTTTAACATGCCGGACCGCTGGCCAGGCGGATTTTGTGTAGGCGGCGTCGACACCATATCGTAGTTTATCTCCTGTGGGTAGGTAACCGACGTGTTTTCAGTTTAGCGTGTGAATTATATGTACTGAGACTAGTTAGGCAAGACGTGGCAACGCTCACATAACACTTGCGCGCAAGTTTGCGCGCAAGTTTGATCAGTCGCGCATGCGACTGATCGCATGCGCGAGGACGCCAAGGAATCAGCTGATTCGTATTGGGGCGCACAGAAAAATGAATCTCCTTCATGATCTCCGTGCATTTTTCCGCTGTGCCGCTTTATTTGCCATTCAGTGACAATTTGTGAGTCGATCAATGATTTTCAAACGAAGTGAAATGAACTGTGGCTTTAGCTGAATGTGAAACCTTTATTGACACACACACACACAAAAAAAACACTTTATCTCATGAGCCAACGCTGATATTGCCGGTGAGTCGCGGCCCCTTGAAACACAGTAACGAAAGAGCGCGGTCGATCGCAGGCCAACGGAGTGCCAAGGGAGTATGCGGGAGTATGCGAAATACAGTCAGCGGCGTGTCCCGTTTCTTTTTTTTCTGTCTGTATTCTTCGAGTTCTAGCTGCTTTCCACCACTTCAAAGGGAAAGCTTGCGGTGCTGAATGGGCAGTATTGAATGGGCAGTAATTTGCCGCACAGAGCGCGCGAGGAGAGAACATTGACTTATTGTGAATGATTAAAAAAGAAACCGCATTTCGTTACCTATTTTTTGTTCTACGTTCACGAACGTTTGCGCAAAAGTTCGAAGCACGGAGAGCAGTAAGAAGTTCCATGAATAAAACAAGTGGAACCGAACGCTTATAAAAGCTCCTTTTATTTCTCTTTCAACGGGAACGATCGCTGGCTGCCACTCCGTAGCCTGTAGTGAACTTGCGGTAGTCAAGGTCAGATCGGAATCGCTGTTCCGGCGTCAGTTCAGGGGCAATAGATAGGGTGCTTAACGTGAAGAAATGAATGACAGCCGCTCAAGCGCCCGGGGAGGCTTGCTCAGCGCGTGCATCCGAGTTGTACCAGTTGTACACGTTTTGCACGCACGCAGATCTCAGCTGGAGACTTCACACACACACACCTTGCACACACTGCGCAAGTCATGAAACCCATGTATGTTTGTTGTTTGTTTCCCCGCTTTAATGGAATTTGACCGTGGCGCCCCCTAACATAAGCGGCGCCACCTATAGGACGACTCCTGGCCAATACAGGGAAGGCAGGTTTAGGTTCCCCAGACCTCACCGGCACCTAAACAGGAACCATCAGACGATCGTACGCAGAGTACAGGCGGGGTCGCTGGCGCATCCCGTACTCTTACACGCAGTGTACCCGGAGGAGCCAGGGAGTGCACCCTGGCACACGTCATAGCCGAGTGCACTCACCTCAAGAACCCCCACCACCCCTTCCCCACAACTTCCCCGACCCTAACCCCCGAGAGCGATGGGAGACCTTGTTGTCCAGCCCCGCCCTGGCGACCCACCTCACGCTGCCAGTCAGGGGACAGGAGCTGCTGGACGCATATTGGGCCCGCGAAGAAGCTAGGTTCCACCCCGTAGGGTGCCTGCGTGCACTAATCATTTATGGGGCTCGATAAAAGTTGTTTCTCTGTCTCTCTCTGCACAGGGTATTTGCGGTGTTTATTTGGGCGTCCAGCTGGGAGTGGACCAGTCGAACAAACTTATTTCGCTCGATGAAAATCGGAGGTCTCGGGCTGTGTCGTTGGTTTCTAAGACAAGTTGTGTCTATGTTATTATCCCTGCGTTACCAAAACGATCCTCCATTCTTTCTCACAGTGATACAGGCCAGAATAAAAAACAGGTTGCTTGAGTTTGTGGTATCTTCAAGCGATGTATTCGTTCCTGCTGTACGAGGATACCTGCGGGAAGTTGTGCTGTCTTTTTTAATTCCTTAACTACGTTTTTATAATGAATATTTGTGTCCAATCTCTCAGAAACAATTTCATAAGGATCTACTTGACAATGTTCTCCCTATCCGCTTGTATAGAACAATATATTCTAAATTGTCAACGCTAGACGTTATAAAACGGTGAAGAAATGTCTTTAGAACCAGCCATGAAAACATTTTCTGAAGCTGCAGAGCAACACTCTACCAGTTGCAGGCTGGTTGCAGGAGAAGGGCATGTTTGTGCCATGGACCACAAACTGTAGGCTGTGTAAGGTACCTGGAAATATTGATCATCTATTGATTGATTGCTGGAATCCTATGTCTTATTGGGATATACTACAGCGAACACTTAAAACGGAATTACCAATCACGCTCTATAGAATTCGCTTTCTGCAAGTGCAGAATTATGGAGGCTCCCCATACGACATGGTCATGGTTCTAGGTCTTCACAGTATATAGAAAATAAGTATGGCTGTGAATCATGCTGATGTGAATGCGCAACCTGTGCGCGAGAACTTCCTTCTAAAGTGTTGTATATCTACGGTATGTTTATTGCACTCAGGCGGAACCGCCAGAGCGGCTGCCAGTTCTCCGTGAATTAGTTGCATAGACAAAATTTTGATGTACACGCGTCCGTGTAAAATCACTGACGCATTATTTTAGTCTTTGTGCTGAGTACGCGTTAAATGTTTAAACAGGCAATGAAGAAAAATGACGTCGGTGAATCGATGGGATAAATACCAGGCTTCCAACAGAAGAGTCCGTGGTTTGATTCCTGGCGAGCGGAGAAGCGATTTTTTTTTCGCAGCCTCTTCTCGCACTGAACATAACGTCTACGTCATCTGTCACGTGAACAGGCAAATATTCAAGTTGTTAGGCCGCAGTTAATCGAAAACCACTTCCGCGACACCCTGAAAATGGCGCCACGTACACCCGACAGGGGGGCGCTCCGTCGTTATACCTCAGCACTTGTTCATAGATGGCGCCACCCAAAACTAAGGATTACTGGCCGGGCCCAGGTTACCAATTTCCCACGCATGTCGCGGCATGCGGCGAGCGAGTTCGATGATGATGACTGCTTACGTAGCAGGAGACATAGGACTTTGCTGCGGCGTAGGAAGTCACGTGTAGCTCCCCGGATATAGACTTCCACTCCTTGCGTGGCAAACTTTTTCCAGGTTCGAATCTAGAGTGTCAGGGGTATGGAGGATTATAAACTGCGTGAAGGCAATGACAGGTCCTCAGCAGTTGCGGCGGGCCCAAGCGCATGATGGTAGTGAGTTTAGAATGGAAGACCTGCGTCGCAATGTGACATGGGTATTTCGTAGTGTTTTAGATCCTCCTGAAGACGCAGGGGGAGGAGGAATCGAGCGGCGATGGAGGGGAAGTACTTAAATTGTTTCTGATGCAAGTAATATTGAATATAAATATAATAAATCCAACAATATTGCCACGCTAGGTCTTAGCTACGTGACAATACAGGATTTTGTAACTTACTGAAAAAGGCTTTCTGGGAGCCATTAAGCTACAGAAATTACGCAACCTTGTTTTAGGCTAAAAAAAAATACCCCATCTTCCCGAGGAGAACCCTGAGTAGGATGCGGAGCATCGGGGGGTTCCGTTGCGTTAGTTGGGTTTGGGGGAAATTGTCGAAGTTCCGGTACCGCCGCTTGACGTTCTCGAAACGACGCTGCTTGACGTTGCCGAAGCACAGGATCAGCTGTTCGACGTTGACGCTTCGAAGCTGCTTCGCGCTGACGAAGTTCAGGGTCCGCCGCTCGCTTCAAACGTTTGCGTTCAGCGTCGCGTGCCCTTTGCCTCGCAGCTTTGTCTTGAGTGGACGTAACGTTGCTATTAGTGTTTGGGCTGATGCTGACGCGTGCTTGAGTCAGCCCACTCACTGCCGGGACTGTTGCTTCCATCACATTTCATCGGAAGCATCTACGGAGTCAACCGAAGCAAGCGCTGCACTGAACGCGCGCAGCGCTCTACCCGCTTTATATTCACACTTGAAGGAGAGGAGACTAGAGGAGGAGAGTAGCGCATCCGCCGCGAGAGCAGAAGCGAGAACGCAGGAGAAGCGCAAGCAGGTGGGAGGAGAGACGTGGAGAGAGTTACGCGCAGCTGTTGGAGAGCGGGAAGAAGGAGAGTTGCGCATGCGTAGTGTGAGTTCGGACGCCGACCCCGCGGGACATACCCCCGAGCAAGAGACGCTCTGCATCTGGAAACTCGCCTCCTGTTTTCGGCGATATCATATCTGTTTTGTAAAAACGCGCAATGTAAAGGCAGTATTTCAGAGAAGTTTGCTTTCTCGTAGTGATGGCTTAGATTTTATTTATTGTCAATTCAGCGGCAATAACTTAGTAAACACTCTAAACCGATTCGAAGAAGTATTTTGGTTAGCCCGGCGATTGGTATTTGTAGGCAGAATTCTTACGAATGGTGAGAGCAGCTGCTACAAGCTTTTCTTTTTGGCCACAAGGGGGCCACGGAGTACACTCGCATCGTGTGCGGGCTCTTGCAATTTGGATTAGTTTCTCAAAACGTTTTATAATTCAGTCCCTAAAAGTTTATACGCGTCTTCATGAACATGTGCTGAACAACTGAACGGCGAAATGGAGCCCATAGCACCACCGAGTGTGCCAGAAACGGCTTCGGGTTGTTCGGACCGGCTGCTACGCCAAAAGCTGAGAGAGTTCGAAAACTGGCATTCCTGCAACGGCTACCGGCGCCACGGTGGCCCTTTACTTGACGGCTGCTGCGCCTGTGGGTGTGGCAGTAAGATCAGAACCGGCATATCACGCCTCGCCGCCGCAAACCATCGCCCGTGCGGCTCGTTTTCCCCGGGACGGGCCAGCCGCTGGTCAGCGACCTCCGCCACAAGCCGGTTTCGTGTTCTGCTCATCCCGTCTTTGTAACCTTCTCCCGACACGCGGACAGCAGCCTCTGGTCATCGCACCCCTACATCCCCCTATCCAATCCATGGGGCTTCTTTCCGCGCTGCCTTGGCGAGCCGTCTACGGGGCCTCGATATCGACAGGCACAGCTGAGAAGTTTCGCCGGAGGACCGAGCACCTGCTTCCTTCTTTGAATGACGCTGCGTTGACGGACGCCATACCCTGCTTCGAATTCCCGCTACTACACCGAGCGGCGACAGCTGCCATCTGGCCGACCTGCCTGCAGACTGCACAGCTGTTATCGCTCGCTTCGAGTGGGCGTTTCCAGGGAACAGGACTGCGGACACATGGGTTGCGGCAGCGACGGCGTACAGCAGCTGAGCTTCAACGTGCCTTTTGTACAATACAGATAGTTATCACAGTCCCTCCCCTTGCGAATGCAGCCGTGTGATTGGCGCCGCAATCATCGACTGCAATGACCTGCTGACGTCATCAATGGCGTCATACAATGACTAGGAGGCGCCGCAAGGGACGAGTCTACATAAGCAAGGCAACGGCAGCTGCGTTGGTCACTTGCCAGCAGCGCAGCACAGCGCTTCTTTCATCTTGACGCAGTGTGTTCTGCAGTTACAGTTGGCATTTTGTTTTCCACTTGTAAAGTAGTCGAGTCCATTTTAACTTCTTGTTGTGTGCTGATGCTGATGCGGATATTGCTACTGTGCCTGACCTTCACATTGATTTTCTTATGTTTGTGGTCGCAGCAGATGTAACCAAAATATTTGCTAAAGGAACTTCGACAGGATATTGCCGATATGCGCCAATCACTGGAGAGAGATATGCTAAAAAAGCACCGTGAAATTAAAGCAAGTCTCAATTTCATGAACAAAACTCTTGAAGAAGTGACGTCATTTCAAAGAAATTGAATTGCCAAATGCAGAGCTCAGGGCAGCAAACGAGTCTATCTCCAGTGAATGCACGGCTTTCGGAAAGAACGTCTGCGAAAACGACGACAGAATAACGCTTCTTGAGCAGTATTCTAGAAACCAAAACTAGAAATCAAGGGAGTTCCCTGTACCAATGCCGAGAGCCTACCAGAAATTCTTGCCGTGATTGGGGAAGCCGTGAGTGAGCCCATCTTGGAAGCGGTCTAGAGGTTGGCCACCGCGTCGCGACCAAAGATACCTGCCGCCGTTGCTGAGTGGCTAAGGCGATGTGCAGCCCAACCCGAGGACTCGGGTTCGATTCCCGGCCACGGTGGCCGCTTTTCTGACGGAGGCGAAAAGCTAAAGCACCCGTGTGTACGACATGTCTGGCGCGTTAAGATCCCCAGGTGGTCAAAAGTAATCCGGAGCCGTTCCGTACGGCTCTCTTCATCGCCTGCGTTGCGTCGGTGGGTTAAACCATACAATCAGTCAATCAATCAAAACCGACCAAAGATGCATCTTGTTAAAACATAGTTGTGCAGTTTGTCAGCCGTGCGAAACGCATGGCTGTACTTGAAAAGGCACGCAGAAAGCGCCTTTCCGCTGCAGACCTTTTACACGCCACGTGTGCGCCCGTATACACAAAGGGGCATCTCTGCCCGGCGTTGAAGAAAATGCGTGCAATGATGGTGGCAAAGGAACGGGAAGCTGGATGGCGGTTCGTGTGAGCTAAGGAAGGAAAAATATTTTCAAGGAAGACCGAGTCTACTAGAACCCTTCACATTTCTTCCCCCAACGACATAGCCAAGATGGCGTGAGGTAAGAATACAATGAAGGACTAACCTTTCAAAGAAAAAAATGGCAAACTTTGTTCTTTCGTTGAAATCGTAGAACGTACTGAAGGCACCTATTACTTGATTACTTGTAAAGAGGCCGGGATTACTCTTAAAGATTCGGCATACGGTTTTAAAAAGTATTTTGATAACCCTTTCATGCATACGGGCCTCATATGAGGACCCATATTTATCTTACAACAGAAGTCATGCAGTTACTTACATCGAGTCATTACCCGCATGGCCTCAATTGAGGACGCGTCAGAGTTCCTAGCTTCTTTCACAGATGGCGCTAGCTGTCCATATTTCTTGAATCGCCAGGCTCTGAGGGGCTGTATCCTTGCTTGAGGTCTTTCAATGTTACCAAAAAACAAAAAAAAATTGCTCGACAGGCTATGGTGTTTTTCAACTACAAAAAATATGCGGGCAAAAAACAATTCGTGCATATTATGAGCTTCTTTTGTTAAAGTTTTCTTCTTGGCGGTTGGCCGTAGAGAAAGAAAGGAACAGATGTCCTCAAGAGGGGACAATATGCAAGAAACGTGTAGCCTTACCTGCAGCGCCACCAAACAAAATCATACTCGTAAAAAGCCAAGCCAGGGCTGAAAGCGCTTGATATTTGCCGCACGTTACGCCATTGAGTTGGCTTTTGCGCGGCTTATTGAATGTGAAAAAGTCTCCTGCCTTCGGAAACTTTGGGACAATCCGCACATTTCGAAGATGTGTTCCAAGCGGGGACTTTCCAGAGAAGAAATTGATGCTCTTTTAGACCTCTCCTCTGATTATGGTGACAATTCCGAGGCGGATGATGGGGAGCAGCTCCTCACCGATATTGGCACTTCGAGCAGCTCGGGAGAAGAAAGTCAAGACAGCGAGCCAGTGCGTGCTAACGGCGCTTCCACAAGCTCTGGTGCAGCTAATGCCCCCTCAAAAACATTTATGGTGAGAAAGGACAGCGCAGCGTGGATCGCTGATAAAGACAACGACTGTGCAGGAAATCCTCCGGATTTTCTTGGTGAGCATAAATTCAATGTGGACAGCGCACTCCCCGTTGACTACTTCCTGGCTGTTTTTGCAGAATCATTACTGGAGCACATCGTTTTTCAAACAAACTTGTATGCAGTCAAAAAGGGAAAGAGAACCTACGGTTGACACTGCTAGAGCTCAGTCTTTCTTGGCATATGCTTGGTAATTACTTACATCAGATATCCTCGAATCAGAAATTACTGGTCAACAGAATCAGGAATTCGAATGGAACTTGTCGCCGATTCAATGCCTGTCAATCGTTTCAAGGAGCTTCGACAATTTCTGCACTTGAAAGAGAACAGTGACACTCTGAGCTTCCAGAATGACCGCGTGGCTGGAATGAGGCCATTTATTGGTGCACTCAACGAAGCATTTTGATCGGCAGCTGATCCCGAGGAATACCAATCCGTCTACGAGATAGTGATATCATTCAAGAGGCGCTCCTCTATAAAGCAATATCTTCCAAGTAAACCGAGGCACTGGGGCTTCAAGGTATGGGTGACAGCAGGAGTGTCTAACTACATTTACCCTTTTGAGGTATACCAAGGCGCAACAGGTGGGTGACCTAGTGTTTCAAGCGACTTTGGTATGGCCGGAGACGTCATCAGGTTGTCCAAGCGACTTGAAAGGAAAAATTATAAACTTTTTGCTGATAACTTGTTCACATCCATGGCCCTGGTCAGGAAACTGAGAGGACGGAATATTGTTCGTCGGTACATGCCGTGCAAACCGTCTGTAAGGAGCGGATAAAAACCTAAAGCCCTTTAAGAAGCTCAAAGCGGACGGAAGGGGAAGCACATCAATTTGCACCTCAGCAGACAATATCGCAGTGAGATGGTGGCTGGACAACTCGCTTGTTCACGTTCTTTCCTGCTACGCCGGACGGCACCCTGAAGGCACTACCAAAATGTACAACAGAAAAGAGATAAAAGTAATCGATGTAACCCGGCCGTACTCCGTGGAACTTTGGAACAAACACATGGTAGGTGTTGACCTCGTGGATTCCTTGATTGCAAGGTACAGAAACGACGTCCGGAGTAAGAGGGGCTAATTGAGGATTTTCTTCCACCGACTAAACGCTGCAGTTGTGAACGCCTGTATTGTGGTGAGGTGGGACAAAGGTGTGGAGCATCCAATGGACCAACTTGAGTTCCGAAGTCGCGTTGCCAAGCCGCTGATATTTCGTGGTGAAGCAGCACAGATGTCGAAGCGACGAGGCCAGCCATCCAACGATTCGCTGCCAGCGCCCACAAAGAAGAGTGTGTTCAACCATGTGCCCCTGAAAAAGAGGCTCGATGGCGGGCGCCATTTCCCAAAGAAGAGCGAACAAAAGTACGCCAGCCGTTGTCGAAGCCTCGCCTGCCGCAGCAAGACAAAGTAACTCTGAGGTCGGTGCAACGTGCCTCTCTGTCCCGAGTACTTCCAGTCCTTCCACAGCACCTAAGCTGAATGTGCAAGACTGATCGTCAGCATTCGATTTTGAATTGTAATTGTTTCTATCAGTGTTCTAGCATCAATGCGCACTACAATATTTAGAGTATTATATATTTGATGTGTGCTGAAACCAACGGAAAATATTAACTTAAAGCATGATGTCCTCAAATGGGGACACATTGATATTGTCATACCGAGGCTCGTGATTACTTGGAAGAAATTTTTTTCATAATGTTTGTGGCTTCTGCGAATAATTTTAGGCCAAAAATAATTTTTGTATTCTCCGGATTTATTTCATGCATGAAAGGAATCTGGTTACTAGTATATATGAACCGCGATGCACAGAGTATTTATACGCAGCGTTGCCTGACAGTGCTTTCCTTAGACCTACCACAGGGCAAGAGATTGTAGCGGCACTTCTGTCAATAAAAACAGCGCTTCTGGTGACGTTGAAGGCCTCCAAATAAAGCCCATAAAATACATTGGAAACATTATCGCCCCAGTGCTAGAACATGTCATAGATTAAATTTTTTTTTCGCAGGAACTTTGCCTGAACGCCATCAGGTAGCGAAAGTATATAGTCGTCATTTTTAATAGCGTCGACAGTGATCTCATTTCCAATTATCGACCAATATCGATACTCCCAATATTCTCGACATGTGTAGAAAACGTGATACCAGAGCACATGACTAAAGTTTTAAACAAACACCGACTTTTCACGCACTGCCAGTTCGGCTTCAGAAAGGGTGCCCTGCAGAACGGGCGCTACTTTCCCAGAAAGAAGCCTCATTAGCATCTTTTGAACAGCAGTTCTATACGTTGGGTGTATCTGTCGATTATTCCAATGCTTTTGACTGCAATCATATGACCTTATTGGGAAAATATGAGCGGTATAGCTTCCGAACAACTTTTATGGCTCTCGTTAAATCTTATTTACAATTTAGTCGTCAACTAGTAAAAATTACAAACTTCACTTCTGAAATCAAGACTATAAACACTGGAGTACCAGAAGGCAGTATGCTCGGGCCGTTGTTATTCAATCTGTACATTAACGACGTCGTAAATATTCATCATGACACCAATTTTATAAATCACGCAGATGACACCAGCATATTTTTCACGGAGAAAAACATTCCCAAATTAATATACCAAGCTAACCACTTTGTAAATGAACTTAATACCTGGAGCGCGTTAAACTCGGTTACAATAAACACAACTAAAACGAAAGCAGTTTGGTTTCGACCATGACAGAAAGGCTTTGGAGATGAAGTTAATCTAAAACTCGGTTCAGAAGCTATAGAAGTTCTGCCTGTGATTAAAAGCCTCGGTGTACTCTTTGAAGAACACATGTCGGGAACAATCATGTAGAAGATGTCCTAAATTTGCTTGCCTGAATAGTCGGTTTTTATCCAGGCTACGATTCTTTCTCTCACAAAACATAAAAAGTACAATTTATCAATCTCTCTTTTTTATCGAAACTTAGCTAGTGTTAGTTGGTGTGGGGCAGAACGACAAAAACTAATTTAAGTTACGCATGATTCAAAAGAACACAGCACGCATAATAGCAAATGCTTCGTTAGACGCTCACACACATCCTATCTTCCGGCATATAAACTTTCCTCCTGTACACGAATTTTATAATATGGTCCTTCTGGAACGATATCAGAATGGTGTAAAATACAATGCCTTTTTGACCCAGTTGTCCCATCTTACATTAAAGGAAAACGTGGGTGGCTTACATGTTAATGAGCAATCGAAAATTCCACGACCACGTACGAACTAAAGGCGCCATATCCTGTATTATCAATTACCTGTTTTACTAAACACCGCCTCGATATCTTAGTGCGCAAATGATATGGCACACGAATTTACAGCCTGCAGTGTCGCTATAAAATTTTCTTGGTGACCAAGAGAATTGTTACGTCCTTGCCCTTGCGGTGCTTGCATTTGTCTGTATTTCACTGCAACATGTTCATCTTTTGGGAAATAGCTTATTTTTGTGGGGCGAGGGGGCATGTTTTGTCTGCGTATTTTTATGTGCTATAGCGGTATCACGTTTTGCTTGGGTGAAATTGTGACTACCTGTATGTGTTTTTTTCTTTTGGTTGTTTCATTTTGGAGCACAGATGAAACTTGGACACTGTAAGCATTTGTTGCCTGTACAATCGAATTTTTTAGCACTTGCTGCTATATGTCCGACTATATTGACTGTATGTTATTGTTAAAAGGGCTAAGTCCTTGTCAAGCCTTAGTGGAGTTTAGTCTGTGTTTCTTTCAGTGTCATTTTGGTGCTGGAAATAAAAAAAATGATTAGAATATTTTAAATGCTTCGGTAAAGTTTTCTTCACTCATATAGGGGCAAAGCGGTTTAGGGGCTAGAGCTGTTTGCATCACCTGTCGTCGTCGTCATCGTAATCGCCATCGTAATCGTTCTTAGATGTAGTCACGGTGCTAAAACACCACGAAACTTGTTTACGCCTCGCGATACAACGTAATGGGTACTAAAAAAACACGGGGACAATCCTTTACGCCCCGCGCTAGAGAGCTTCGGGCTTCAAAGGCAAGAGACTTTTACAGCAAATGTGTGTACCTCTACCACCCAACGGTTTAAGCTCCGTTGGCGAAAACGCCAATGCGCCAAGCATAAACTTATACACTGCATGCCTCGCTCTCCCCACCCACCCCACCAGATTAACGTTAGTTGGGATGCCCCGGGATTTTTTTTTGTGTGTGTGTGTCGCACAGTAGGTTTATAGTCTCGTCCTGCGCCGATTCTTCTGATGATAGCACATTTGGCCCAAAATAAAAAGGAATGTGGACGTTTAAAAACGGTATTTTTGAATCAATGAGAGCTATTTTTAAAGTGTAATTGATTTCGTCGTGCTTTTTTAAAAAGGTGGCCCAGCTGTCGTACAAGGCTCGAGAGAGAGCGGACCTGGCGGCCCCTCTACCTTAATTGTTGACCCGGCTAGTGCACCTCCCATGGATTCCCGAACTTGACCTTGAAAGTTCTCCATGACTGGTAAGCTCGTACTGCTTTTTCCGCAGCCTTTCACAACTCTCCCGAGTAGACTGCGTTACCAAGCGCTAGAATCCGCGCCAGGCAGATTCGTCAACTCAGCGTCTGTAGCGCGATCTCGGCGTCTGCCTTACCCCTAGAATTCATACGCTAATGCGTGTGAACTGGGGAGGTGAACAGTGCGTGAAAGATCCCGCCACGGACGCTGGGCAGAGTGGTCTTGAAGGTCGAGCTGGTGGACTCCCGCCGCTCCTCACTTGGCGCGCGCACTAGAGCGAGCGATCGAGACACAAAAGGACGAGAGAAAACGGTAGGGGAGCACATGGCGGAAGTGTGCGTGGGAGAGCGGAATGCGCTGCTGTTGCGTGATCTCCCAGCCTCACCACGTCTACCTCCCACTTACACTTTCGCCATCCCTTGCCGGTACACAGCACCCTCCCCCTCACATTTTCGTCTGTGCTCATTCTCCGTCCGTGGCTCCTCCTAATCACGTGATATACGCGCGGAGGTGGAAACACAATATTCAACAACATGAATCCATTTCGCGCTGCGTACAAATTTCGCAAAAGTGAGTATGCTAATACTCAGAATAATTGCTTGAGGTATTCTATTTTAAGAATGCTGGACGGTGGAACCGGAATCTTAAACAGGTCTGCTGTAAAAACATGGAAAAGAATGGCCATTTGTATACAAGAACTAGAATTGCCAGGTTGATATACAGAGAAAAACGTTACGGGGCACAACGTACCTTGCTTGCGATTTTGTACTGGCAGTCATCAATGGAGCAAAGACACTAAGTAACACACGAAGCAGCAAGAACAAAAGAAAAAGGAGAGACATGAAGAAAGTGGAAGCAAAATACAACTTCCAAGTTTATTATTTTCATGTACAGAGCTGTAGAAAAAAAGCCAAAGCTGCTGACATGTCATGAAATTGAAAAGAACAGACAGAGTCAAAGGAACCCATAACTTTTTAGAAGAAAGTAAAGGGGCGATGACATTCAGTTATGCAATAGGCGCTTTTATCTATATTTTTAGAAATGAAGCACTATAACGGCCTGGATAATTGTGTGAGTAAGAACTGCACGCAATGGTTAGTTGTTTACTTCAAAAATTATCCTATACAGTTCAAACCAGTAATAATTATAAAGGTAAGCTAATATAGATAAACATCCTACTGGACCACAGACATCCGTACGACATCCCTACTATAACTGAACGTCCGAGTACCGCGCTCGACATCCAGCCGACGTACTTTGGATGTATTTGTCTGGCAACGTGAACGCCCGTCGTTCACTTGTAGTCCCATGATCGTCTGCGCTACATTTGTGCATAGACGTTTACTATGGTCCCATCAATAAAAGCCGCTGGACACCATCGTACGTCTGCATGGTTGAAGGAATATTGCGCGATTACGTTTGCCACTTATCGTAATTAGCATATAGTTGATTATATTGTTTATATTCTTCCTTCCTGCTGTGAGATTCAAATGATTCCTCAGTTCAGAAACCCTTGTGCCTTTCTGGCGCACGCACAAAACAGTCCTTGTGTACTGGTCGAGTAAACTTTATGCTGTAACTGAAAAAAAGAAACGCAGATGTCGAACAGTTTTGTAAAAGCAGTCCGGTTGACACACAATGCTGTCTTGTTGAAATTCCTGCGTATGGGGATGACGAGGGTTTTTGTAAGCAATTTTTTATTGTTTTTTAGGGCTGCAAAGCTTAAACTGGTCAAGCCATGTCGAGCGTAGCGCCATAGCTTTTGGGTACGAATGCGAAGCAACAACGAACTTTAATTTCTCGTAGAAGTATAAACCTGGCCTCATTCTGCTAGGTATCTATGCACGTCTTCAGCATTCAGCATTCCTCAGCATTCACGTCTTCAGCATTCAGCATTTCGTCTTCAGCATTCTATGTACGAGAAATGCTACACGCTGTGCCGTAGTTATTCATAAATGGCCTGGTGCGTTTTATATGACAACCTAACAGAAAGAGCTCAGGGAATCATTATTCTTCGCAAACATTCGCGTAATGGATTGGCTGTACCTTTTTATCAGGTTATCAGCGCTACGTGCACCTAGTCTGTTTGATAGAGAAAGCCGTTGACTACGCCCGCGTTCGTATTGAGGCCGGGGGTACATGCGACATGGTGTGCGCAGTGGCTAAGGTTACGAAAAGGTTTGTAACAATATGAGGGTGTGAGCTGGTTACAAAGTTGCTTTGTGAAATGGCGTTGAGACGAAATGTAGGTGAGGTGTGGCGAAAAGTGGAAGTAGCCGTAGGTGCGTTTGAAATAGTGGTTATTTTACGACGCCAGGGAGGACCCGGAAATAGTGTTTACGCTTAGGTACCCTGCACTGCGCATCATGCCATCAAACCTGGCCAAGTAAACGCATTTTGCGACGTGAGAATGAAAAGTGCATTAATGTATTTACCGTGCTTGCTGTATGCATGCGTATATGTACGAATCCGCTAACAGATTCCGTCAAAGCCCGTAGGTGAAAACGTGTCTTTATTTTGTAGGACATTCGGCGGTCATATAACAGCTTTGCTCGATGCAACAGGGTATGCAGTTTTTTATGTTTTCATTCAGGATAGACGTTCGTTCTGCATTAAACAGAATCGACATGTACCCCTCTGGCTTTGCTAAGCTTGGAAGTGGGCTACTTGGTGTTTAACGTTAATGAAATATTGGGGATTTAGCCTTGCCAGTCAGGCTTTCGGTGCGCGAAGTTACCTCCCTTCGCAAGCTGCGAGTCACCGTGTGAATGCATTGTGTAAAGGTCCGTTCACGCTTGCCACAGGAACTACAAAAGCGGCGCTGATTTCTGTTCTGTTGCTGCTGCAAAAATTAGTCAATACCAATCAACAAGAGCGACGTCCGCGACGCGAAAAGAGCGATGCCGGGTGAATAGATTGACAGAAATTGCTCCCGTTAGTCCTTCCACTTGCAAGTATAAATTGGCCTTAAAGCCTTCTTGCATAACAGTTAACAGTCTTGACCTAATTATGGGAGTAACGGTCCTTTTTTTTTCGGCATACGTTCTTGTGCCACCCAACACGTTTCTGTTGTCACTTGCCTCGGTAAATAATTTGCCCTTGTTCTTGTTGTCACCTGTCGCACAATTTCATGAAACACTAGCTGTGCATATTGTAACTCTTACGTGAGTTCTACTCTGTAACTTTGAAATCGATTTGTGCGTTTTTTTCAGCTCAGTAACTGAAGGTTCCTTCTTTTGAGAGGTATTCTGTTATGGTGTCCGAACAAGGGTCAATGCAGAATGTCTGTGCCTATTCCTGCCGCCTTCCACGGGAATACATGCATGTCGTGGTTTTGTTGTGCCATTAGTTTTAGTTGACTGTTTGTCCTTCTTGGGTATGGCAAACATCATTCAATATATGTAATTAAAGGAAAAACGTTTGCTTTGCGCAGTAACAGGGCTTGCAAACAATGTAATCTGCTGGAGTGCAGAGTTTCTCCCAAGGGAACTGGTTTTTTGATGTTACACCCATTGCTGATTAGCATGATTCGTACTCTACACCTGCCAAGCATTTCAAGCGTCACGAAGAGATTGTATGGTGTAATAGCAATTATATAGCTCGGAGGTTGTTATGGGACAAGAACCACTGAAAAGACACAAAACTGCGGACTGTCAACTGGGTTTTTATCCAAGAAAACACACATTCAGGGTGTTTCAGCTAACTGTGGCCTGAGTTTGAAAATAGGCCAATTCACTCTTAGACTACGCGACCACTTCATGTTGCTCATTTTGTATGTAGTGTTTCACGTCGTTTTTTGTTTTGCTTAATTTGATAGTTCATCAAGGTTAACTAACTTCCGAAGCATAGAAGCTATAAAAAACCCAATTTGAAAGTTGAAGTGTGGTATGAAAATCCTCCGAATAAACAGTTTCTATATTTCTATCTATTAAGTATTACTTTTTCAGCCTACTGATGGTGCCCATAAAATTGAAAAAAATGCGTCCCAATTTACCTGTGAAGGTGGTTGGAAAGCGAAGCTGTAAAAAACACTCACAGTGATTACCCACGCGACGTCACGTGAATTCACACACTTGGCTCTACAAAGAGCGAAACCAGAGACAAGTGAAATGCACCTATTCCAGCCTCACTACTTCAAAGTTGCATTCTTTGCTAAGCTTAAATCAGCCCATAATTCATGAACGGTGGTTGCTTGGGTTGTATTGGGCAAGTGCACGAGCAGGCCCGTAGGGGGCCCTAGAGGCCCGACCCCCTTACCACCCCTGAAATTTTTATAAGGGGAGGGAGGGGTGTTCTTCAGTAGCAGGGCTTTTAGCACCCCGCTGCGCCAAGAAATGTGTCTACGGCAGATGTCCATGTTCAAAACTGAGCATATGTCCTATGCCGCCTAAACACTCCGGAGCATCAGAAAAGAGCTCAGAAAGCCGCAGGCGACAGTCGGCGCCCGATAAACAGAGTAGGGCGACTGCGCTACCGACTTCGCTGCCACTGCGGTTCTTTCACCCGGACCAGCCACACCATTAATTTCACCCCCAAACATGCCCTGCCTGCGGCGCCCTGAACGAGCACGGCATTCTCTGTGCGAGGGCGCAGCAGACCCCTTCCCCCCCACTCTATCTGGCAGCAGGGGCTGCGGGACCCGGATGCATCAAGCCAGCTCTAGGTGATGCCGCGAAAGCCGTCTTCGCCACCCTGGGGTCGACCACCCAAGCCTGCCATCGACTGAGTGCCCCCTGCCCTCACCCCCTTATGGACGACGAACATCCCGTCGTCTACACTATGACGCGTCGACGACCCGTGCCGCTGCTGCTAGACATATACCGCTTTCGGCGGCACTTCCAGCCACCCAAGCGACCCCGAATGCAGCCTTAACGACCGCAAACATTCCGAAGAGGTGGTGACAAAGACTTTACGCGGTGCCTCACTTTTGGGGGCAGGCTTGACGTTCCTGTCTACTTCTTTGGGGACGTACCGCGCATCGTTCTCCTGCACTTTGCCGTGTCACTGATGACTCTGTAAAGGCCGTTGTTCAACGAGCCGCCAACGCCAGAACACCAGAAGGGATCCCAGATGTCCTCCCAACGCTTCAACATCGGTGGTCCAAAGGGCTTCGACCATAGGCAGACTGCCTCACCGGATTCAACCCCACCTTGACTTGCGCGAGAGGAATATGTGCCCTGTCTGCGGGAGAGTGGGCGAGAGTATGAGCGCCATGGATTTTGGGATGGGTGCGTTCCTGAGAACAGCGGGAGAAAGTGGACGGAACTACAGTATTACCTGTTCACGCTGGTGGAGAATGTAAATGCTTTTACATAACATTTTTTTTCTCCCTCTACTTGGTCCTCATCAGGGCTCCGGCACGGCACCAACCACGGTCCACTTCGGCCATGCTACCTTGGATCGCAACAGTGACCACCCAGGCCCTGCTAATCGCGGTGGCCTCCTGGCCAGCCCCTGTCCCTTGTCCTGATCCCTGAGCTTAAACAATGCTGTTCTCTCTCTCTCTTCCCTCCGCCACAACCGAGCAAAATATGCGACACGGTGAGACGCAGTGCGCCACGGGCTCAAATTCAGTGCGGAGGTCCTTTGCAGTGGAGGCGAAGACGCACTGCAGTTCAGCCGATTTTTGGGCTGGAATATATCGCGTGTTTGCCCTCTTATGTGTGGTGTTCTCTGGGTTCGTCATTAAGAGCACAAAAAAGAAGTTGCAAGGCTCAACACTGAAAAACTACTTCAAACCAGCTTCCGAATGTAGGCTTTCTAGATTTGTGCAATTTTCTATAAGTGCGAGAGCGCAATAAAACGCGTATACAATGCATCAGAACTTCTTATATCGAGTTTTCTTGAGGAATTTACAGACAGTTTAGGTTTTAGACGTATAATTTGAGGAGGAGTTGAGAAGCTTACTTGTTATTTGCGAACGGTAATATTTTTTAGCATGCAATGCCCGGACGGCCAAACGAAAAGCACGAGATGGTTGCTAATTCGACAGCTGCGGTAGTCGACGACGAAAAGTCGCTGGATCGTCGCCTTTAGAAAGACTTACCGTGAAGCTGAATCAACCGCCTACAGAAAATGATATTGGAACATACGTAGGCCGCCCGCCCCTCTCCGAAGACACGAAAGGACATGTGTACACGTGCACGTGGACACCTTGTTCTAAACACGATTTCGAGGTTTCCGTGTCAAAGGACAGGAATAGACCAAATTTCCAGCTGAACTGGCTGCAACGTTTCCAGTGGCTCGCCTACTCAGACGTCCAAAAAGGCACCTTCTGCAAAGTCTGCGTCCTATTTTCTATAAAATGTTGAACAGGAAAAGGTTCCCATGAAACTGCCCGGAGCCTCGTCACTTCACCCTTCACGAAGTGGAAAAATGCCCTTGAAGTATTCGAAAACCACGCAAAAAAAGAGTGACACATAGACGGAACGATCGCTGCAAAGGTATTTTTGGAAGTGGCTCACGGAAAAATCGACAACAATAGTTTGCAGCTGAACAAGCAAGCAAACATTGAATCAGAAAAAAAGAAGGCAATGCTGCATACAGTCATTGAAACGATACTTTTTGTGGCCGACAAGAAATCGTGCCTAAGGGACGCAGAGATTCTGCAAGACTTGCCCTAGCAGAACCCGCCAAAAACGATGGAAACTTTAAAGCACTTCTACGCTAGAGTAAGAGGGGGGGGCGATCACAGTCTTGCTGAGCACATACAAACGTCCGGTGCAAATGCCCTCTACAAAAGCCCGACGATTCAAAATAAGCTGATTGCGATAATCCGCAAGAAAATTCAAGATGCAATTGTTGGAGCTGTGAAAAAGTCCGCATTTTTCTCCGTTCTTGCCAATGGCACAACGGCGAAAGAAACTGAACAGTTCTCCCTGTGCATACGGTATGTAGAGCTTGAAACTGTGGACATCAAAGAAGAATTCCTCGCTTTCGTACCACTTTGAGATTTAAGTGGATCAGGTCTGGCGAAAACGTTGAAAACCGAGCTTATTCGCCTCGGTTTTGACCTTCATTGCATGATAGGTCAAGGCTATGATCGAGCCGCCGTCAGGAGTGATTCATTTCGTGGAGTGTAGGCCCTGATTCGCGAAGTGTATCCTTTAGCAGTGTACACGCACTGCTTTTCGCTTTCGCTCAACCTTTGTTTGAACGATGCATCTAAGTTAGGCGACATCCGAAACGCTTTAGAAACGATTTGGGGAAGTTTGCACATATTTCAGAAGCTCCTCGAAAAGAATTGATGTATTCAAAAAGCACCTAGAACTCCTCGCGCTCATTTTTACACCTTCATAAATACTGCGAGACAAGGTATTTTGAGCGGCAAAAAGCCGTGATTCTCTTTAGTGAAGCGCTGCCTGACATTGTCGAGTCGCTGGAAGTACTTATGGAAAGTAAAACAGGGAGAAATGCGACTGTTGCCGCACTTCCCACTCATCTGTGCAGCTTCACCTTTCTCGTCTCCCTTGCAGTGATCGAAATGTTTTGAGGCTTACGCTTCGTTTGCCCCAGTACCTGCGAGGCAATTTCGTCGACATTGGTGTTACCCTCGAGCATATCGGCTTGGTGCTGAAACAGCTTAGTGACATCAGAAAAGATGCGAATGATCATTTCAAGGATATTTTCGATTTATGTGAAGCAACGGTGAGAGGATTCGGCGTTCAGCCAGAACATCTCGGAAAATTCGGTTCACAGAAGTACAGAGAAAACCATGCTTCCTCTTCTCATGAAGAATATTACAGACGGACTTGTTTCATACCGTATTTGGATGCTCTGCAGTCAGCATTGACCAAGCGCTTTATTGGTCAGAGGGCGATGTGGAAGAGTCCTCAACTCGTGCTACCGAAATACACCGCCGAGAACAGCTTTGAGTCGTTACAGCCGGCCATATAATTGTACTTGGCAGACATGGAACCGAAAAATCTCAGAGTGCTCAAGGTGGAGTGGGAAATATGGAAGCAGAAGGCAAGCAACACCTCCAGAAGAGCTGCCGAGGTATGCGACCAAGGCCATTAAGCAGTGCAACACCAGCCTGTTTCTAAATATTAGTACTCTCCTAAAGATACTTGCCACACTTACTGGCACCACAGCGGCAGCTGAGAGAAGCTTTTCGATGTTGAAGAGCCTTAAGACATACATTCGCACCAGCTCTTTTGAGGAATGGTGAAATGGGTTAGCTTTGATGTCGCTGTACAGGTAGTCTGTTGACGTGAGCAATATAATTGCAACGTTTACGATGAAGGTACGGAGACTTGTACTTTAGGCTGCCGATCTTAAGGCGCCAGTGCGGAGGATCACCACATAGCGTTCAAAGCAAAACGTCGGGTGTAGCTTTCGAGCGTGCTTCAATAAAACAAAATATATCGCCCTCCGCCCAGTACACGCCGGAGTGTAGATGCGGTACTCCTTTGTCGACCCCAGACTTATAACGACTCTCACCAGCACTGTTCCACCTCATTAACTCGCGCTGATACATGACCTCACAGAGCCCATTACACCCTGGAAGAGGCACGGCCGAGCATATCCTGTGGAGTTACCATGCTTTTGCAGCGCTCCGTGACTCAGCACTTCCGTCCCTCGGCGGACATCGTACTCACAGTTTCCGAGAGTGGATCGATCCGGGATCGCACATGGACCCATCGTACGCACTTCGGCTCTGGCAAGCCTGTGTTCAGTGCTTTAAGGAAAAACAAGGACCTGGACGCTTCTTCGCAGAGCCGGCATCGGCACCACCCCACCTACAAGAAGTGAACGCCATTCTTCGTCTTCGACTACCTTAACCCACTTTATTTCTGCCGCAGTAGCTTTAACCTATTATATGCCGAAATAAAAACGTACAAAAAATATTTCGGCTTTTCGTCCTTTTATTTTTGGCCGTGTGTGACGTAGTTTTATTTTTATCTGCGGGAGTTCTGGAGTGAGTGAGTGAGTGAGTGAAAAGACTTTATTTAATTATCCGGCGGATGACAATCCTAGCCCCTCGAGGGGACGGTCATCGCGATGCGGCCACACACCATCTCGGCGTGGTGTCCTTTACTCGGCGAGCAGCCCTCAGTACTCCCACCTTCTGGCACCCGTGCCTGCCCCTGTGCTGGGGTGGTAGCGAGCACCTGGCGCTTTCGCTTGGGCGTTGCTTTTCGAGGGCAGCCGAAATCCACTGGACGGCCCGTGTCTGTTGTTCCCGTTGGGCGCTTCCCGCAGCGGCGGCAAGCCACGGCGGTATCGTCGTCACTGTCCGTGGGTCCCTCGGATTTTGTTCACAGTCCCACAAAATTTGGGCCGCAGTAGCCCTTTCCGATGCACACACGTGACACAAGTCACTCACATATACGCTAGAGCACACGTGTTTTATGAGCACCGGCGTGGGTACCGACCCAGTCTGTAGTTGCCGGAACGTCACTGCCTCGATTTGGGTCAGGCCCAGGTAAAGCGGGGCATAGTCCTGCGCCCTATTCTATACACGTTCAACACTTCACTATACTCCGTCATCGTGTCTTTGGCTTCGCGCCACCACTCCTTCGTCCAGTCGGCCGGTTGGGTGGGGCGTTATGTGAAACCTCGCGCCGCCTCGTAGGCCGTCTCATTGTAGTTCGCGTTGCCTCGGGCTGAGACGTCCCTTCCCATGTTGGCCGGGAACCACTTGATTGTAACCGCTCTGTCCGTTGGGTTCACCGCGCGCAGCACCCGCACTGCTGCCAGAGACACACTGCCTCTGGCGTAGTTCCGCACCGCGGTCCTGGAATCACTCAGCACGGTCGTGCATCTGGTGTGGGCGAGGGCCAGGGGAATGGCTACCTCCTCGGCCTGATACGCCGACCGTGTCCACACGCTCGCCGTCGCCTTCGTCTCGCCTGTGACCGCACTGACCACTGCCGCAGCGAAAGCTCCCCTCCTGTCCTGATATTCCGCCGCGTCCACATATACAGCACCGCTGTCACTGGCATGGAGGTCCATCAAGGCCCTGGCTCTTGCCGCCCTCCGCTCCCTGTTGTAATCAGGATTTACGTTCTTGGGTATCGGGCACACTTGCACGTGACTCCGCACACACTCTGGTACCTCCGCTCCTTCCGCAATCTCCTCGTCCGCTCTCCTCGGCTCCAGTCCTAGGTTACGGGGCACCTGCCGGCCGGTTCTCGTGCCTGAGAGCCGCTCCAGCTGGGCTGTTCTCTGGGCTTCTGCAATCTCCTCGAGAGTGTTGTGCACCCCCAGTGGCAGGAGCTTATCCGTGCTTGCACAGTCGAAAAGCCCGAGTCCAGCCTGGTATGCCCTTCGTATGAGCACGTTGATCCTGTTGCGCACGTGTACCTTCCAACTGCGGAAAGCCGCCACATAAGCAATATGGCTCACAGCAAAGGACTGGACCAGCCGCGTTAGGCTGGCCTCTGTCATGTCTCCGGCCCTTCTGCTTGATACCCTCTTTATGAGGCGTATGGCTATGTTGCCTTTGGCCGTTAGCCGGTTTATGGTTTCGGCATGGCTCTGCTTCGCTATAGGAGCATGCCCAGCACCCGGATCTTTTCGACGTGCGGGATTACCTGGCCACCGCTCGTTCATATTATGATTTTCTCGCTGTCCCTTCTCGTGTCTCGCTTCTTTCTCACTCCCTTCGGTGGCACCACTAGCAACTCCTACTTGCTCGGTGAACACAGCAGCCCTGTGCAGTCCAGTTGCTCCTCGATGGCGTCCACCGCCGCCTGTATCATGTATTCAATGTGGGCGTCGCTACCTCCCTTCACCCAGAGCGTGATATCGTCGAGGTAGATGGTGTGCCTGACCCCGCTCAGGCGCAAGAGCCGTTCAGCCACTCCGATCATCAATAGGTTAAACAGTAGCGGCGAAATGACCAACCCTTGCGGGGTCCCCACGCTGCCCAGCTTCTTCTCCGGTAGCTGAAGGTCGCCAGCGTGCATTTCAACCGTGCGACCCGCCATAAAGTCCCTGATATATCTGTATGATCGCTCGCCCATGTTCAGCCTGGACACCTGCGCCAGGATCGCAGAATGCGTCACCTGAGGATCGCAGAGGAGGGCTTTCTTGGCCTCGATGAGGTGGGCCAGTCGGTTGTCCACTCTCTCGATACTGGCATCCGTCTCAATCTCTCTGGTCGCTGCCGCGGCCCGCTCCATGAGCCCCGCCGTCCACTCCTCGATGTCCTCGATCACCACCGTCTCGCCCGGTAGGGACCCTCGGAAGGCGTCTCAGTCGGTGATGATGTGCGCCCTGACGCAGTTTCTCGAGTTGGTGCCCTCGTCGCCGCTGCGGAGCGGTACGGCGATCTTCACTATGTAGTGGCCGCTGCCCAGCTCGTGCCCCGTGATCCACCAGCCAAAGTCCCCCGTGTCGGCATTGTCGCTGCCGCCTTCCGAAAGAACGCGGGGTCCAGCGACGTGTCTCGGGTGACCGAGTTGCGGATCCGCGTGGGGTCCGCCGGGTCGGTGATCAGGGTCAGCCCAAGGTCGGTCGCGTTCCGCAGGAGGTCCCAGTCCTTGACTAGTGTCCTGCTATAACCCTAGGCCTGGTTCGGCGCGTTAAAGTCTCCGCACACGGCCAGTCTGTTGCGCGGGCCGGCGGTGCGGTTAGCCGTGTAGAGCTGTGCCTTGAATTTCTGTTTCCTGTGTGCCGGGCTGCTATAGACGTTTAGGATGAATGTGCTCTCCTTCCTACTCTTCCCGGTTACCACCTCGATGAAAGTGTGCTCAATCAGGCTGTTCCCGCCGAGTACCTCGTGCTCTAGGAAAGTGATGGCCTTCCTCACCACGATGCAGGCCCCTCTGCCGGTGCTGCCGGTAGTGTCCAGCAGGCGTGCAGGGTTGACACTCGCCTTGTAGCCTGGGAGCTTGACCTCCTCGGTAAGAGTCTCTTGCAGTACGATGACGTCGGGCCTCACGGTTGTCTGTTACAGGTGTTGCTGCAGGACTGCCTTCTTTCTGGCGAAGCTATTACAATTCCACTGCCAGACCAGGAGGCCTCGCGTGGTCCCTACTGCTGCAGCTGATGTTGCTGCTCTATCCATGTTTGCGGTGGCTGGTGCTGCTGGCTTGGTATTTTCCTCCTGACGCCTGCAGCGTCGCCATGATTTGTTGTAGAGGGGTATCAATGTTCGCCAAGTGCGCGTTGTGCGCACTGACTGTCGCGTTGTGTTGCTCTTCCATTCTGTTGAGCCTCTCGTTGATGCTCCGCTCTTTGAGGTTTCGGTGGCTCTGCTTTTGGGCACCGCTGCCGCTGCCACCGTCGTCGTCTCGTCTTCCACAGTCTCCTCTTCCATAGCCTGAGGGGCAGCGGCGGCCGGGGTCTGCACCCGCTCCGCCTCTTGATGCGGGGGCTGCTGTTGTCGCCGCTCGCAGTCCCGCTCCTCCGCCAACTGTTGTGTCGGTGTGGGTCGTCCCGGTAGACCCAGCTTGAGCGCCATCACTTCCTCGTTGGACTTGTCCAGCGCTGCCATGAGCTCCGTGACTTTTCTGTTAAATAACTCGTTTGCTCTGGTAAGCATGATTAAATTCTTCTTGAGTAGCTCTATCTCATCGTCCCTCTTGTCGCATTTCTTGTCCCCGCTGTTACATCCCCCGCTCGGCCCTGGGCTCTGCTGCAGCGATAGACCCCTCTTCCTGATTTTTGCTTTCATGGCGTTCGCCCAGCTTACGCGCTCTCCTGACTTGGTTCTGCCGCGCTCGCGACTCGCCCTTCGGCCCCTGCTGTTCTTCCTGGAACGTGGCATGCTCCGCTCTGTCGCAGCTATTGTAGCTCTCTCCATTGACGTCCTCAATTCCGGGAACTCGTCCGGGTTCGGCAGCTGCCGATTTGTACGCTGCTCCTCCATCAACCTTTCCCACTGCCGCCGGGTCACCAAGTAAGGTATCTTGTACCCATGCTTGCAGTCGCGATCGCCTGTTGGGTGTGTCCACCCGCAGATCCTGCAGTTGACGTAAAAGTCGTGCTCCTCGGTCGGGTTGTTAACACCGCAGTCGAAGCACACTTTAGCACTGGGATTGGGGCATACATCCCTCCTATGTCAAACCCTACCACACTGTGTGCACACGCCAATGTGCTTGCGGTACAGGCTGCACCGGAGGAGCACCGTTTCATAGCACACATAATTGGTCATCTTCATCGCCTCAAAGGCCACGGTCACCGTTGTCGTATTGCCAATGCGTCGCGCTCCGCGTGCCAGCGGATTGCGCGGGTGGACGATGTTACGGTGGATTTCTTCCGGCGTGCTCTCCACTGGGACTCCTCGTATTATTCCCTTCACTGTGCCGTCTAGCGTTGTTTGGTATGCTGCTACCTCATGTACTCGATCTAAAATGCGCATGGACTGAATTCTGGCGTAAGCCCGGGCTCGTCCCTCCTCTGGGGTACTTACCACCACGATGTTCTGGTGTACATTCGGGCAACACGTGTCTGCCGCGCCGTCTTCCCTTGATACCCCCGCTGCCGCGCGAATGGCCGTCGCCACGGTCGCCTGCAGCTTGGCAAGGTTTAGGCCTCCCTGAGGCCTGACGAGGATTTTGAGGTCTTCGCGTGGTAACATTCGGTATTTTAGACGCCCTTGCTGATGAGGCGATGACTCTCTTGACGTACTGGTTCCATTCTCGAGGCCGAGATTGCCGTTCTGGTGTCGCCGGCCGCGCAGACTCCTTGCCTACTGTCTTAGGGTTACGGACAACGTGCGACCAGCCGGAGCCCTCTCGAAAATCCTCGGTTGTAATTTCGTCTCCCTCCACTTCGACTTGTATCTGGCTAATGCCGGGGCCAGAAGCCGCAAAATCTCCCACCGGAGACGCCGTCTTCCTCGTAGAAGAGGAAGCCATTGCGTAACCGCCGCTGGCTGGCTAACCCTTGATTTAGGATTACCGTGTCGGCCGTCGCTTCTAAACTTCTCGAGCTCGTAAAATGAGACTTAATGGCTTGCCTGGGGAAAATCTGGTCTCCCGGTGATCGCGTCGAGAATCTCTGTCGATTGGTGCCAATTTCGTGGCCTTGCATGCACTTGGCACGTCAGAAGACCGGTATTTGCAGGAGCCGACGTGATGCACGACTGCATCGGTTTGCCCCCCCACTTGTGGAGTCATATTGTGCGTATAAAAATATTGTACTATTTGAAAGGTTACTTTCCAAACTAAAGATATAAAAGAGTGTAATAGTACTTAAAAACTAAAATAATGTACCTACCGAGATTTTTACCCAACATAAATACTGAAAATGGGTGCTTTCTTCAAATAGTCAAGGCCTGCAGCAAAAGCCCCCCCCCCCCCCCCCCCGAAAAAAAGTTTTGGCTACGGACCTGCACTTCAGTGTAATTCCTATATTTATGCATTTAAAGCAAGCTAAAACCCACTGTTTGACGATCTCGCTTCTCTGCTTCTGCCGCCGCCGATGGAAGGGACGAGATCGGCAGCCAAGCGATGAGGTAAAGTGAGATGTCATGCGTTGGTTTGAGCTTACTTTAATTTTTAAAAATCCTGGCGGATGCGCAAGGCTCGCAAACGGCCGCTACCCGTGCCGTAGGCGGAGTGCACAACGGCGCGACAGGTCGCCTGAAGCAACCACGTGGCATTCAGCGAAAACGCCTGGGGTAAACCTGGAGATGTGCTCGGTGAGTGCATCATCTGTCGGCCCCGTTGCCACGTGGGCTCCTAGCTCAATCAGTAAGACAACGGCCTCTTGCTCAGCTTCTCTACCGTTCCAGCTTCGATTCCTGGTGGTGCCACTAACTTCTTTTATTTGGTCGTAAGAGTTCTCTGTTGACACTAACGGTCGCACAAAACCATTCAGGGGTACGAGGTAAAAAGCTTCGCTATAAAACACACTACGTGAGAATCCCGCTTGTGTGTCGTGTATTCACGGCCCAAAAATGTTCCCAGCACATACAATCACAGTCGTGCGGCCCCTTAAAAGGGGACACGGCACCGACGCAAGCGTTCGCTGCGTCTGCATATCACTAGTAACGACCTGTCGTGAGGGAAGCATCTCTCTGGAGTAAATGGCAGGGCCAAACGCTTGCGTGTCTGCCCTGTCGCTTTTGAAGTGTCTGCCTGCCTGTGATTGTTTGTGCGCAGAATGTTTCACGGATATCATCAGTAACTCAAAAACACTTATACTTAACACATTGAAATACAAAGACTGTTTTTTCGGTTGTTTGCAAACCGCTATGAAATTTTGTAATTAAACAAAAGCTTGATCAGGGCTAGTTGGTTGAACATACTGAAAAATTTGAGGCGCTAAACAACGGGGACCAGAAGAAACACGTAGACACGCCTTGTCTGTGTCTACGTGTTTCTTCTGGTCCCCGTTGTTTAGCGCCTCAAATGTTTCTGTAATTAAACCTTTTTCCCTAGATTTGTTGCTTCAGAAGTTGGCTAATCAATCTTGACTAGTTATCTATATCATAAAAATAATAAAAATAGTAAGCCAAACTACATTTAAAAGCGAGCAACATGCATAAGGTCACTACATCTTACAATGCACCACCATATTTTAAACATTGTCTAAAGATAGATGAAACACCCTGTGTATCGTACTGATTGTGATGATGTCGAGGAAGTAGTAGTTCAAGACGTTGTTGCTGAAAAGAAGGCAATGGAAAGAAAGGCCAATCCTCCACTTATGGCTAGGCGCCTCAAAAAAAAAAGAAAGAGAATGCAAGAGGAGAACAGGAATGCGAAGGGACACTCTGCCGATAGACGCTTTGGGTGCCTTTATCAAAAACAGTGAATTCTCCCACCGACGGCGCCAGAGCTACCGTGTGGGGTATCGCCAGCTACCACTTTATCACAGTGCCTCGTGCAGTAGCGCCGGCCATTTGTATCCGGCGCTACACCTGGCATCAGCGCCGGGATATCCTGCCTGCTGTTGCAGCTTCGCTTGTGGAGATGCGCGTGCTGATGCGGCGGACCACCTACTGTTCCTGTCAAAATGGGGACCAGGAACATCACCTGAAGACGAGACAAAGATGCAGTATTGGCACCAAGTTAGAATGGACCGTCGTAGTTTGTTACCGGAAGTACGCTTTTTGTCGCAATCTCGGGTGAGGTTGCTGGGCCCTATGTTGGCCGGAACAGTAAGTGGCCTGGCGAGGTAGCTGGGGCAATGTCGGTGGGTGAATTAACTGTTCTTTGCAAGCGCACCCTAAGCTTCCACCGGTTAGTGCCCAATAGTGTTCCTGCTCTTCCCTTGCACGCTCTCTTTTAACATGCCAACCCATGTTCATCCTCGAGGTAAACGCACACAGAATACCCCAATCTCCGGTCCTTCTCTGTGGTGGCTCCTTCCACTGAGAGACAAAATTGGTTTCAGCGAAGGCATTCATCGTACTAGCGAACATTAAACAGAGACAAAGGTAAAGAGGAGACGGACCACCCGCTAGAACTTCAACTCAGTTAATGCAATTGAAACACGGAAAAAGGCTATATGTACATGAATCGTGGAAAGGGTTAAAAATCAGCGAACACAACAAAATAAAATAGTATCGCACTCGTCACACTTGCTCATATCACAAAGCTAATTCACAGTGGCCGCCAATATCACACGGCATAAATTAAACCTGTACGTGTGTACGGCTATCACCCCTCACCCGTGCACAACCTGCTCCCGTTCTCCAAGAAACCGATTTCTTTCGCGGACAGTGCCAAGGACGCTGAACTGACGCATCGTTCCCCTGCCATGCCTATCGTGAAGGCCTCAAGAATTTCTCGTTCTGTTTGCGGGAAATACCTGTACAGGATGCGCAACTGCAAGAAATCTGGAGTTCAATCATTCCAGGTGCGGCAATGATCAGCCAAGTGGGCAGCCCCAATCGGCGCGTTCACAGCCGCTTGGTGGTCTCTGAGCAACGTTCATTGCTCTACGAACTAGTGCACAGAACGCGCGCAGGCTAGCAGTGGCGCGCTAGCGAGTTCTCGGCGTGCTGTTGCCATAAGCACTGACTGCTTGTGGGCAGTGGGCACAGGCCAAAATCAACAGACCCTGCCTGGTGCGAACACGCTTTTTACGATACAGGCATGAGTGAGGCAAGCTCCAAATATGGGGGAAAATCGCACGGCATTTGAGCGTCTGCGGGGAGGCGGTGGGCGTTCATGCACTGCGTAGGCCTCGGCTAGCCAACGCTACGATTCCAAGCCGTCCTGGAAGGCTTATCTGATGCATTTTACGGCTGACAACACGGCGGAAGCGCGTTATGATGATTACTGAGATATTGATAATGCCCATCCAACAACGCCATCGGATGTGTTTTACAGAACCGAAATCGAAACCGAAACTTGCTTGATTGCTAACCTTGGGCGTCGTACAATCACGGTGCCCCCTCCTCCCAACGTCACAGCCTTAGTTGGTACGGCCGCTGCAAACCGCGCATGTAAGTATTTTTTCTCTCGTACTTTGTAAAATAATCACCGATTTGCCAACCGGATAAACGATGAAAAGTGTGCTAATTTGAGCCAGTCTACGCAGTGCAAGCAAAAACGGGAGTTTGACAAATTCACTTCAGTGTCCCTTTAAATTCGCCTATGAGAATGAAATGTTCGTGTAGCCGATCTTCAAGACCCTTAAAATTGGAGTTTGAGTGCTGGAAGTTAGGAGGGATGGACATGTAGTGTGACACGCCAAAGATTTTCTCGAAATGTTGGCCACACCCCTTCAAGATGCACAACCACAATCCCTTCCTGCAGACACGTGACACTTGGTTGATTGGATTGCAATATCTCGTATACATCATGAAGATATTTTCACAGGCCACTGCAGTTCTATTGAATCATTTTCTCTCTTCCCAATATTTAGTGTAAAGGTACGGGAATGTCTATGTGTATGTGGTGTCTTTTGGGAAAGTAATTCTTTGCTTTTTGGCCTTTTTTGAAGGCTTCGACATCGCAACTCGTTCTTTGAAGTGCGACGTTCAGGAATGGGGCAACGGCCATGCCCTCATCGGATGTCCTCAGAGTACCCGACCGGCCGGGCTCCTTGGACCCCTGGACCCTGTGCGCAGGCACAGCGCACCCTTTTGGGTGCGCTGTGCCTGCGCCGCAAGCGCCGAGGGCTTAAGGAGGGCGGAGGACCCCTCCGTGTTCACCTCATCTATGCCCTCCCGTTTGCTTTGAGCCGCTGGATGGGGCATTGTGGATGTAGCATCACTCCCAAAAGAGACAGTTGCAACCACAACGGCTGCTGCCTCAGCAAGCGGTGTGGGGACTGGTTGGGCTACCTAAAGCTACCCAGGGGGGAGCGGAGACGAGACAAAGTCTGACTCACAGTACTGAGTTCCTGGCAATACCAGACGTCGCTTCACTCCCGGGCAAGCTGCGTCGGCGTAACTCTCCAGAAGGAAAGAGCCAAACCACTCTCGCGCTTCTGGAAAGGCGATGTAATCTGTTACTTTGAAGTTGGTTGTTTTCTTTCCGCGTTCGAACTTACCGCAGGCCCTGGAGTAGGCCACGTGTGGCCCCTGCAGTTAGCCATTGTGGAATTGTTGTAATTGTTCTTGTCAGTGGAGTGGTAATGTGCGGCGCATTTTACAAAGGTTGTTTTGCCTCTGCAAGAGTTTGTACTGTGCCTGAACCGCTGGCTCTTGAAACAGCGGCACGGGTTTGATATGTAAGGACGAATGAAATGCTGGATGAAGCCGGCATTTATATGATCTGGAACTGGCTAGCACATGATTGTTGCATTAATATGCTTGGTGGGTATTATGTTATCTCTGTGCATCGTGATGAGCCGCGCGGCTGTGACGCCGCAATACTTTGAACATTCGAGAAGATCGTCACTGTTTCAGTTAGCAGATATGGCTCGGTGATCACACCCTGCGAGCATTTCAGGCTGCGGTGGCGTGTGACTGTGATGTCCAGATCGATCATTTTCGTTGGAGCAAGGAGTTTGCTGGCCTTTTCCTGGTTCTTCACCTCAAGAAGGACTTCAAGCTGTGCGTTGTGTTTTTAATTGTATGTTACTCCAATTATTCCTTCAAGACAAAAATACTGATTCTGAAGCAACAGGGCGGGCTGTCTCCAGTGATTCGAAGACCAGGAAACGAAAGCAGTTGTCAGGCTTTGGAAGCCGTATGGTTTGAAGTTGAGCAAATGAGACCTGTGGGGACCCTTTTCATGGAACGATCACGTTTCAGGAAGGGGTTTGATTTATCTATACAGCACAGGAAAAAGCAGGTGGCGGGGGTACTTCACTCCGATTTCCCTAGTGCAGAGATAGGTTCCAGAGCTCCCTGCCTGCCAACAGACAGCGAGCAGGAGCTTCACCACGGTTCCGACAGACACCGTTTGTGGTTTTTACCATCCACACTAAAAGTCCTAGCCGCGGAAGGGAACAGTGTAAGTATGAGGGGTCGTGGCCCATTGTGCCGCATGTACCGTCACCTTGAATACACAAGGTGCCCCGTGCGGGGTTGGTAGACTAAATAAGAACCTGTTCTTGTGGACGTCGTGATCACTAAGTGTAGGCGTACATTCTCCGCCACGTAAAACACGCAAGGAAAACGCCCCACAACCACACGGAGAACACTATTGTGATCTGTTGCTCGTGTCACGCGCTAACAAGGCCCACATTTCACTTATGTGGGTTCTTGGGGGCTGGGTATGCAGAGAAGAGCTTATCATCCGCCGAACAGGAAGTGCCTAGAGGAGCGATCATTGCCTACTTCAGGAGGGGGGCTTCCAAGAGAGAGTGCTTGTCCCTAGGGATTTCGGCAAGTGGCACGGGCATACACAAATAATGCAGACATCGCCACCTCACTAAAGCTGATGTTTGAATTTTGGAAGGGCACACGCAGCGTTGCATATGTGCGTTTCTTGTCTTTGTGTGTGTGGGTTTCTCCGCTGTGGCTTGAGCCCTCATCTCAAACTCTTGCCCATATCCCTGACCACACCTTGAGTGACCCGGTGTAAATAAATATCTCTATTTTTACAATAAAATATGTACATAATTTCACATTTAGCAATCCCGGAAAAGGCGACGAACACGGTGTAACACAGCCATGCTCGTTAAAATATAACTGATACCCATTAAATTCACTTGATCGTATACCATGGCATACGTCGCCTTTCTCCTGCAACCAACGCATACCTTTGACAGGCGGATGACCGGATAGTGCCAGTATGACGGCATTTAGCTGTGTAGCGTTTGTGTGCAGTGGCGCTTTGCAGTGATCGCCCACATACCGTAAGCAGATCGCTTCACCCTGTCATATTACTTGTATCATTGTGTTCTATCAATCATTATAGGCGGCGGCAAGAGGTGCATAAGCCGTGATCGATTAGGGACGATTTAATGGGAAGCCATGACAGCAGGAACGCCGGGGCTATATGACTTCCATGTTGTCGTCTTCTAAAGACTGGGCTACTGTCGACGTACCGCTTCCTGTAGTTTTAAATAGGATCATCCAAACACGGACCACGTATCCTCGATAATTGCGCCGAGCTGGGTACGGTGTAATGTCGGGGCCAGGATTGGCATAAACACGTGAACCCTATCAAAACGGTTATGTGGCGACAGGATTCACGCGGTACTATGCAAGGTATATGAGAGATTGGTTTAACCAGTGCCTTCCAATTATCCCGGCTGTTGCACACAAGCTGCTTGTATCGTAGATGGATAAACCTGGTGCTATGCATCAGTCTCCTACTTCTCGTGAAATGATGATAATATTTATACTAAAAACCATGGCGTTTTTGCCAACTTTATCAGCCGTTTTCTCGCAGAAGCAGGTGTGCTGCTGGAGTTACGTCTTAGGTTGCGATCAGAAGTGGTTACTGGTGCTACCTGCTCCCTATTAGGCCGAGAGTAACATTATCTTGCGCCGCGTGGCTTGGTCCACGCTACGTGAGGGCGATATACATGGCTGCATCAGCGCGCTGATGCCGTGCATGTTGCGTCACCGAATATAGAAAACCCTCCCTACAGTTCGCGCTTAGGAAAGGGTTGGCCCTAGCCATTTCAAAATTAGCTGTGAAGCCGCTGGGTAGCCATAGGTGAGGCGATTCGAGGCCAGGACACCACCAAAAGCATGAGTTACAATTGCATTTCTGGAGCCCATCATTATAACAGCAACCTACGCGCCCTTATGTACCCATGACCACATGCAAAGGTACCACATAGTGGATATTTCCTGCACAAGTGACGAAGGTATTTTTCTTGTTACAAGAACTTCAGCTGCGGTTGTCTGAAAGCTGTTGCGAATAGTTCGGCAAGCTGTTATTGCGCCGCACTTATTAAGCGCCCACTACTGTTCAGCTGTGCCGTCGTCCCCGGTTCTAACACAGCAAAACAAGGAGATGCCGAAGACAAACAGATAGAATGAGCGGCAAAACGGACGAAGAAATTAGGGCGAAATTGTGAGAGGGAGGCGGATTGCCGAGACTGCGTGAGATACTCTCCCGAGGCGACGCTTTACGATACAACGCCGGGCTATACGCACTCGTTCGTGGGTTAGCTGATACGGCGATCACTTCGTGCGACGCAGAAAGTATACCCCATTACCCAGAAGACTATGTTCGTCCAGAGACAAAATCTAGCCCCAGGTAGTAACGTATTCGTCAAACAATTTTTTTTGTTGCTGAAAATTTTAAATTTGCACGAACTGGTGCCCCGATCTCTTTTTAAGTTGTGGGATTAGCTATGAATACACGGAACTATATGGAACGTAGGCGCATCTCATGAAGAAATTTGTTCGGGGACTTTATCTGAGTACTAGTGTTTCTTGATCATTTTCGGGTCGGGAAATCGAGCTTTGGGAGTCTTGCAGGCACACAGATTGCTCCTCAAAACTAGTGGCCAATGAATGGGCCGTGTTTTTTTATGGCATTGCAGAGGCACGGGATGCATAAATATTCTTGGGAGTTTTCAAAGAGGCGAATGGAATGACTTGTACGTGTTGCGATTCCGGTTTTGATACGATCAGAGAGCCATGTTTAAAACTCACCGAGTTTTGTTTGTTAAAAGCTCTATAGTTCGAAAGAGGGTTTTAGAATCGGGGACAGAACTCCCGTCGTCAAAAGCGAGTTCATTTCTTGAGCTAGGCTCACAGTGAAAAATTGAGGTATTTGTTAAAAACCAGAGATGTGCATAACGATTTTGTCACTTAATGATAAAAACCGACAAATCCACTTGAAGCGCCACAAATGATCGTAAGGGTTTATTGGAGTGCTCAGAATAAGGAAACGCCAGATTTGCCTCATGTCCAAGCTCATCCCGGCGCAGAAAGACTTGCCCGTTTGAGCCTGAATGCATTATTACAACATCTTTTGGGCTCTGTGAAAAAGACTTGATAGTCCTGATGTTTTAAACTGTTCACACATGGCAAATGATGGGCCTTTGAAACGAATTAGACATTGTATGTCTATATCTACTGCCCCCCAACAGCGGTTAGCATTCTGCTGAACCTCCTAAACTTAACACTCCTTCTCCACTCCTCCTCGCCACCGCTAACAAATCTTTCTTATATTTCGTACACCTCGCCATCCCAGAGGCCGTTTGCACAAGTGGCGCAGTGCAAAGGGCCTATGACGACAATGTTAGCGCCGTTATAAGAAGCTGCAACTTTAACTAGCTATGGCATTGAGTAAAGAGGTACACTCTCCTGCCGGTACCACAGAAGTATAACCGACAACGTTGTAGAAAGAACATTGATTATAAAGCGAAGGTGCGCACCTCTACCACCTAAGTATCACCGATGTAAAAAAACATGGATGGTATGAAACAAGAAAACTGGCATTTAAAAAAATAAAAAATAAAACAGAGAAGTGTATTGAACAATAGGTTTCCTGTGGAGCTGGAAACGGGGATGGGAGAGGGTCACAGGTAGGGATTCGGTGAGTAAGGAGTAAATAGAAAGGGGGAACCTAGCACAGTGAAGCCATCAGACCCAGGGATGGGACGAAATAAAGGCGGCATTTATTGAAATGACCAATTCGACTTGTGCACGTGCAGGTACGAATAAATAAATTGCATTTCTACATTGTAGGGACGCAACCCCTATGAATGAATAACCCGGCTTGGTGATCACATCGCAGTGTGGGCGAGTCGAACGCTGATACGGACGTCAGCGCCGTCATTTCGCGTGCCCAGGGCGCGTGTGTGCGATGAGCAGTCAGCCGTAACAAACACGTGTAGTGCGTATCAATCCCTGATCATGTGCACAACCTCCAAGTCTGGCTTAAAAGCACCGCTCACGAGTGCAGCCAGGGAGATTTGTACGCTACAGACCGGCCGCATCGCTTCTTCAGAATGGTAGGAGAAACAGGCCTTTAACCTCATCCATGCCCTTTGGCCAGCCAGGACTAACTAACACATGCAGTGGGCGTGGATGGTACGGCTTGGGTCAGGGGACTCGGACATCTTTGTGAGCTTCGGGGAAGAGTCGTCCTATTATCTTCACACTCGGAGCAGTTCGCTTTTATATATCGCGTCGCTCTGTCGCGGTTATGTTTTAAGCGGATATTGTTAGGAACGAAGATCGGTAGAGAATGGTAATTTTTCGGGTGCACAGATAGAAATACCAAGAAATTTCCGAGCGCGCTCATGTGAGAGCGTGGTCCTCGCCGCGTCCACCCGGCCGTCAACAAAACGAAGAAAATGCCTAGCTCTCGTGTGTGCGTGCCTCGCGAGCATCGCCCAGCGACCCCTGCGCACGTTTGTCAAGCCAAGAATGCCCACATTGGCAAGTTTCAGTGGCGGTCCGGCAGTTGAAAAAGCCAAGAAAATACCGAGGCGATCGTGTGCACGTACCTCGTTCGAGACTTCCTTGACGACCGGAAAGCTATTCTGAAGGTGGGTGACCTGACATCAGATCCCGTTTCCCTCGGCAACAAGGGCACACCCCAGGGTGCCGCCATGTCCCCATTGCTATTCAACTTAGCCCTGATTGGTCTCCCTCCGCTCCTGACTGCTATACCATGCATACGCCATGGATTATACGCGGACGATATTACCATATGGGCCATTCATGGATCAGTAGGGGACATGGAGAATAATCTCCAACAGGCGGTTGACGTAGTCATCCAATACGCATGGCAGTGTGGCCTAGAATGCTCACCACAGAAATCGAGGGTGTTGATTGTTTCAGCAAAGGAGAAACCATCTTCTGGGTCGCCAACCATTTCTCTACATATGGATGGCCATGTAATTGTTCCGGCTGCAAAAGTCAGAATTTTGGGCATGCTTTTGCAAGCGGTTCGCTCGAACATCTAACTGCTCAATATATTTAGGAACAGCACAGAGCAAGTATCCCACATGATCCGGACGACTAGTACCAAGACGAGGGGTAGGCGAGAGGAGGATGTACTCTGGCTGGTTCAAGCCTTCGTAGTATCTAGGCTCACTTACTCCCTCCCCTGCGCCATACTCTCCAAGACCGAACAGGAAAAGGTAAAAGTGATGATACGCAAGGAGTACAAAGTAGCATTAGGACCACCTTTTTGCACCTCAACCCACAAACTCTTGAGGTTGGGAGTCCACAATACCTTAGCTGAACTATTTGAATCCCACCATTTGAGCCAACTTTTACGTCTTAGCTCTACCCCTACCGGTAGATCCATTTTGTCTCAACTGCATCTGCACTCTCCTCTGCAACACCCGCAAGCCGATGCGACTCAGCTTCCCCATAAAGTTCGCAAGTTCATCGATGTGGCCCCACTGACACGCAACATGCATCCGACACATCACGAGGCTCGTAGGGAAGCTCGAGGGAAAGCGATTGTTAATTAATACGGCCGAAACTCTGGCACAGTCTATACAGACGCCGCTTCGTATCCAGGGCGAAACGCTATGACCGCTGTCGTTTCTACAACCCAAAGCCTTGTTACATGCGCATGAATTCCCACCATTCACTCTCTGCAGGCGGAGAAAGCGGCCATCTCCCTAGCCATTGCACAAACCTCTGCAGAAATAATTATCACAGACAGCCAACAAGCATGTAGAACCTTCTCCAGCGGTTGCATATCACGACCTGCCAGAACAATTCTACTCCAGCATCCTCCTCGACATCCCGTGAGGATTATTTGGGCTGCAGCCCACTCCGCCGTGCCTGGCAACGAAGCTGCCCATCAGCTTGCCCGAGAGTTGACCCACCGGGCTAGCCAAGAGTTCGGCGAGCAGTGGCAGGTCTGCCCCCTCTTGGCGTTCCACGAAATCACCCAGCATTACCACCTGGAACGAACGCTATATCCCCCTGCGCACAAAAGCCTCACTAAAGAACAAGAGCGCCACCTCGGAGGCATCCAAACAAACACTTTTCCCAACCCCAGTAGAGCTCACATTCTGGCCGCCACCCTGTACTCCTCGCAATGCCGCTTCTGCGAGGCTCCGGGAAATCTCTACCTTATCATGTGGGGCTGTGATAAGAACCCCCACCTACCCCCCTGCCCTTCCCCTCCCCTGAGTACTGGGAGAGATGTCCAGCTCGGACCCTGACGACCAGCTTTGCTTGGTGCAGAGAGCCCGAGAAGCCGGACGGACTCAAGAGGTCCTGGAATGAGGACTCTTCCCCAGTGCGGACTGTTTTTGACACACGTTTATTCCTCCTCCTTCTCGCTACGACCCCCCAGCGTCATCGGGGCACGTTTGCAAGCAAAGCATACTTCCTTGAGAGATTGGCCCAGATTGACCAAAAATATTACACCATCTCCCCGAAGGGAAGTATATGGTGATGCAAAGCATGGGGGTTCCGTGTAGGTTCCACACCGGAGCAGAACCCGCGCGGGCGGTGTCTCGGAGCAGACGGAACGCCGCGCAACGGGCGCACCAGCTTTTATACAGCTCGACGAGAGGAGAATGGAGGAGATACACGCATGCGCAGTGGGGCTGTGGACGGCGAAACAAGGCAGGGATGGCTCCTGAGATGGCTCCTGGAGCGACATTGTCGCCGGTGTCTTCCTGGGCTGGCACGAGACTAGCCCGGTTCCCCTTTAAGGGCTCCTGGAGCGACAGTGTTGCCGGTGTCTTCGTGAGCCGGCACAAGACGAGCCGAGCGGCGAGGAGGAGCCGCGAGGAGGAGAGCAGCACTATCACAGCTGGTTAGGGCTCTTAGAGCGACGGTGTTGCCGATGTCTTCCTGAGCGGGCACGAGACGAGCCGAGTGACGTGGAGGAGAGTGGCGTTATCACAGCTGGCGTGGAGAGGGAGACTGCAGGAGAGGTGCGGACTCCGGTTGCTGAGGGACGACGGAGGGTCGACTAAGAGATGCTAATAATCATCACTTTCACATAATGAAGAAAGCTCACACATATAGCGGCAATGATGGGAAAATGTTGTTGCAGCAGGGAAGGAGAGGAAAATCGGCAGCAATGGTGGAGAAACCGTCCTTGTGTTGTGAATGTCGCGGCACCTTCCCTACTTTCAAGTCTTACGAGTTATGGCAACTTTCTCTCGTTTCGTGCACGTTTTTTCTGTGGTCCTGGAATCAACCGGCGAGTTCTGTTTCTTGCGGGTCGGTGTCTCTTCGTCATGCGCAGTCGGGCTCGCGAACCCTTCACAAGGAAGGAGGTTCCTTCAGTGGGGCCCACCGTGGGGCCCGGACCTACAACTGGGAGATTAAGAGTCTGGTTATATAACGGCTCAGGTAGCCGGGGTGGATTCTCAAATTCCCCCTCGGCTGCACTGATGAGCGAAGGTTTTTGGCCAGACTTGGCGGTTGTGCGCAGGTTGCAGGTATGGTGCTTACAAAGGGTGTTCGCTGGGCCTGACTGCTCATAGCGTACGGACGCGCGGGGCACGTGACACGTAGGGACTAAAGTATTCGGAGTTAGACCGTCGCTGACTGTACTGTGACCACTACGCGCGAGCACACCATGTGGAGGGGTGCGTCCCGACAATTTAATGCAGTTTTCATCTTCAATGGGGGTAGCAGCCTAGATCGGTGGGGATGAGGGGGAATAAAAACCTCGCCTTGCTCCCCTAGCAGGGGAGCAAGGCGAGGTTTCACCTTCTAGTTTCACCTTCTTCTGGCCAGTGTAATTTAGGGGACCGAATTCTTCGAGGTCTTTCTCGTAATTTTCGAATTGCCGCTGTTGTTAAGAGATTATCTCAGTATTGCTCTTTTGACTGGCTCAATTGGTGAAATGAGGTAGACGGTCGTTCCTTCTGCCACGTCTAGTACGTTGTCTACCGTAGGTGCACCTGCACTTGTGGGTCTGTAAAGAAAACCCCAATAAATGCCCCAACCTCCTTACCAATTTGTGACTGCACCATTCGCAAAGAGAACCTACAGCTGTTGTCGCCAAACATCCAGCCGCCCTTACCGCCTGAAGTCCTCCCCCCCCATCAAGTCGGTGTCGATTCCTCTTGTGTGAGGAGAAGCTTGCCCACTTTCGACGCCGATGTAAGTCAAATATTTTGTAGCGCTAGCTACAGTACGCTACCTCGGCAGTCTTCTCGGGGTGACCAGTTTTGCCCTTGAGATCTAGAGGTCAAACCCGACCCCTTTCACCAAGCGCTCGGATCGGAGCAGCGCCCAATGGCTGGGTGAGTTAGGCGAGGAGGGAATAGAGAAGCGCAAAGGACCCGTGCCGCCACCTGGCGGAAGAAGGTGAGGACGCCTCCGCCTCAGCGTTGAGTGCGCGCGACGAAGGAAGGCGATGTGGGCGCAGGGCGGTCTGCGATGGAGTAGGACGAACATCCGGCTGCGGTCGCTCGTACAGCGGCGACGCTTAAACAACTCCGTGAGGCGAAAAGACGAAACATGTTGCGTCCATCTTCGCTACCTTGAAATCTTACGCGTTAGCGTGGGCTTCATTCATTTTCTGTTCAGCTTGAAGGACCTTCTGATGGACCTTTTCGTCAATTTCTTTCGTCAATTAGGGGCACATCACGGCTTGCAGGCTTTTGCGTGCACGTCCAGCTAGATTGTATGCCCTCACCGATGATATGCTTCTAACACTGTTTGGAGATTTAGACGTCGAGGTCTCGTGTCCAGATGCCACCTCACTGCTGCCCTGCTTGGTAGGGCGGTATGGGGGAATTTGATAAACCCAGAGTAAAATGGGAAGGACACGCAATCGAAATCGAACACCCGATATTTGCCCACTGGCAAATTGCCAACTAACTGTGAAGAAACCATACTTAAATGCAAAATACAAACAGACGAGTTGTATTCCGTGCCCTCCTTTATCTGCGAACCGCTTCGCTAGCCATAGTTCATATACAACGAGGGCTTTGTATTTTTTTTGTATTTTTATGGCTGAGGCAGATATATCTGCATGATTTCTGAAATATTTATTCTGCGCTAGCGGTAGTCATTGCACTTTCTTTCGTCTGCTGTGCATATTTTGGAAAGCGTATAAGTATGCGTCACCAACAACACAATATTTACACACTCATGAAAAGGGTACTCGAGGGTACGGGGGTGAATGTAATTTTTATGCGCAAAATTCTTTGCTGAGTTCCCCACAGTGGGGACTGTGTAACGACCAACATTTTCATAGTAATGCAGATTCGACGAAAGTTCCCCTTTAAATCGTTATAATAGTGTTAATGGGGATGTCTATTAGGATATAAATTTGAAGGCCCAGAAAGTAAAGGAGAAAAATTAACTTTCATGGGAATGATTGGGCAAAAAAAAATATGCGTCTTATGCACCTCCATCAGAAGCCGAAGAAATAACGAAGAAAATCCCCAAAACAACCCTAAAATAACGAATAAAAAATGCCGAAATTGCGAACCATGCAACGCCCTGCATTTCCGCAAAAATGAAGAGCTGCTGGAACTTCCACCTTTTATCTTTATATAGAGTTAATGAAATAATTGAGCAAACAAAATTTCTAAGAACCCCCCAAAATAGGAAAACAAACATTTAGCAAAAATTATCCGACAGAATTAAAAATCAGTCTTTGATATGCCTCCTCGAAAAACCGAAAAATCAACTAAAAAACTGGGCCTTCTCCACAACCCTGAAACATGGGGAAGGGAGAAGCATGCAGTAAAAATTGTTGTTGTTCGTTTCCCTGAAGTCAGGTGTCTATCAGGAACCCAATCGCCCAGGCTCCGGTTGATTTGGCAGGAGGCTGGTAGGGCGATGGTGTTGAAGTTCTTGAAGGTGGCGGTCGAATTGACGAAATCGAGGCGTTGGGAAGATTAAGTGAAACGAAGAGTTTATATACAGCTATTTACAGTAGGAAAACTGGGTACACGAGTAGTAAAAGGAAAAAACTTCAAACTTCAGCTACACGCTAGCTCCAAGTGCGTACAAATCCCTCGCTCAGCTTCGCCTAATTCTCCTATCCTCGGAGCGTACAGAAACCGCTCGAGAAACGACAGCCAAGACCCTGTCTCACCGCAGGATCCGTCTAGTTTCCCGATACGGCGCTGTACCGTAAACTTCCGAAGCGATCCTAACCTCTAGCCTGGGGGCTCACAAATCCCAACTTAGCTTTAACGGTCGAGACTCCTTGTCCCGCCGGGAACTGCCCAGGTCAGCGTTTACACAAGAACGATTCCGAACGGCGAAGTTCGACCTTATAACGCCTCGTGCTCACGCCCTCTCGGGAACGCCGCTGTAGCATTCGTACACGCGTAACCGAGTGCCCAAAAGTTACGTAGACAGCTGTCACTCAGCGCGCTACGGAATATTCACTGATGCGCCACCATCTTTGGGTCAACGGCCCGCACGCGGGCGAGCAAGCAAGCGCGATCCCGAGGTGTGAGGGGGAAAGGCGGCGACTGTGCACCGTGCCGACCGGAGCGCGTTAACAATGGTGTCTCGCGCTGGCGCGCGCTCCGACACCGGTAATTCCACCTCCCCCACGCGCCACGGCGACGATTCTCGGAACCCGGCGGCGCCGTCTGCGTTCTCAATGGGGCATTATCCCCTCGGTATTCCGTTGGCTATACAATCCGTCTCCCGTGCGTGCCGTGACAAATTGGCATCGACTGCTCTGCAGTGTTGGCAGTGCTACGCCGCCAGAGAGAGTGGCGAGTTCTCACGCGCAGCCCGGGCACCTGGCCCCTGACCTCATCAGTGGACCTTACACATGCAGTGTATAAGTTATTGATTGATGAATTTATTGAAGGGTTTAACGCGCAGATGCAACGAACGCGATGATGCGCGCCTTAGTGGAGAGCTCCAGATCAATTTTGAACACCAGGGGATCTTTACAAGCGCCGAAATGTCGCACACGTGCGTTTTTGCTTTTCGCCTCCGTCAGAAAAGTGACCGCCGCGGCAGGGACTCCAACCCGCATCCTCGTGCTTATCAGCAGTAAGCCTTAGCCACTGAGCCACTGCGGCGGGTCGCAGTGTATAAATGAATGACGCGATTTCAATAATGCGGTTTCGATGTAGGACTAGATTGCGAAGTTATGCGGATGTGTACAATGCGGTTTCGAAGCTGAGCGTTCCGCAACTTAGGCCTTGGCGCCTCGGTGTTTTTAACCACGGAGATGAAATCATCGGGCTAGAGGTATGCCGGCTTTGTGTAAAAGTCTTGTGTCTTTGAAGCACGAAGCCTTCTTGGGCGAAGCGTTGGAACACGAGTGTCCCGGTGTGTTGTTCTAGTGCGCCTGGAGATAAAACGTTCTAGTGCGAGCCTTTTTCAATCGGGTGTCCCGGTGTGTTCTGTTAGCACGCGTGACGTTTTAGGGCTAGTCGTTGGACGACGGGTGTCTTGTGTTTCAAGTACATGTTTGTCCATTTTTGGCCTCTAAGTTTGTTTTTTTGTCTTTAAGTGTTACTCCGATCTTTGTTTGTTCCAACGACCCTGGACCCAACCTCAATTTGCTTTGTATTAAGGCGAGAAGGTAGCGCTGCATATGTCATTACTTCTCATTTATTTCCGATCTTTACGCTGCACGTTACCCGTGACTCGCAGGCCCAGACCATTCGTACGTAAGCTTTCACTTCTCTGCCAAAGTGCACCGCCTTATGACGCGCTAGAACCTGCGTCCAAGTCCAAATCTAAAGGGCGCGCTATGGACCCAAAGGAACTACTGTACCCCGGAATGCGATGAAAGCTTAAACCAATAGACGGTGATTTCATAACGCGGAGAACCGAGGTTCTATTCCAACCACGTCAAGGATTTTTTCCCCAGATGGCTGGACATGTTATTGTACTTTGCGCTGATAACCCCGTCCTCCTCAGGTGTTCGGGTTGGCCCACTTGTTCGGTTGCCGCTGTCACGGCGTAGAACCACCGGGTTCAATTCCGGGGACTTCTCGAACCATATTTTTTTCTTGAGAGTTCGACGTTTCTTGGTTCGAAGGACTAATTTACGTTGACCAAACAGCTCTAGTGGTAAAAGCCTCAAAAGATGTTTAAAATTCGAAATAAAATTGCAAAAAAGGCCAGAAACCGTCTACAGTTAAACCTGGATATAACGAAGTTGACGAAACCTCGCAATTTTTCGTTGCATCCAGGTTTTCGTTACTTGCAGGTTTCGAGTAAAGGCTCGCGTGAATGAAGCGAAAAATGTACCAGAATGCTAGACATCAGTGAAAGTGAACTCACAGTTCAATGACTTATTTCACAGTTGAAAACTGCGTGATTTGCTCCTGCTGCTTTCGCACGACTTTAGGCACTACACGGCGCATCCAGAGAGGCAAGGTCACTTACCCCCGTATTCACAAGCGTAACCTAATTATGACTTGTGCCTTTCTGAACTTTTTCTTTCCAAACGTGTTTCGAAAACCGAACTTAAGCCAAAAGCGGCGCCTTTTCACGAACTTGATGCTCACTTCCGCAGTCAAAATTGTTGAAAGGGTGCAAGCTGGGATACTGTACCTGGCGTCACTGGCATTTGCTTGCTTGTTTTGAAAAGGGAAAAGGTTTCGGTTTCTGGGAGCAGAACTCATCACAGACGAACCAACACCACAGGTAGCAGTGGAGACGCGCGACTTAACGCCGACAAGCAGCATGGCACCTCAAAACGTAAGTGTCGAAGTGTGCGAACGCGCACGGTCTTTCTCGGTGCGGACGAAAAAAAAACTGGAATGCAGCTACACTTGCGATATGGTGTCACGCTACACAAGCGAAACCTCAATTGGGTGCTGCGTTAGCTATCGGTTGGCGCTAGCCGCTCCGTTCATCAACACTATCACGATAATTTTGTTTTGATCAATTCTAGCCGAAGCTACTCCTTAAGTAGCTTCGGTAAGCTAGCCCGTTCCGCCGGCCAATTTAATAATAAAAGTTCAGAAAACGGTGACTGATCAGCTTAGCGAGTTCGTTACATCAAGGGTGATCGCCCCAACGCCTTCGTTACATAGAGTTTGGAAATGCATGGGCTTCACTGGGGGTGGAAGTGGGGAAATAAAAACTTTGTTAAATCCAGGAATTTGTCGCATTGAGGTTGGTTACATGCAGGTTTAACTGCAATGATCTGCATTTCCACAAAAACATATATTCGGCTTAAGTTGAACCTTTAATCATTATACCAGCGTAGGACGTCCATTGAACAACGCTGCAAATAAAAATAATTGCGTAAGCAGACCAACCGTCTACAACGCTTTGCATTTTCTTAAAAAAAACATAATTTAGCGATGTAAAGTGACTTCATGCATACAATAGTATAAATGTCCATCATTGGCAAAACGAAACATAGAACGCTTTAAAAAAACAAAATAGTACAATTTCTTTTGAAACGCATAGCCATATTTGGTTGTAATGAACTCGAACTACAAACAAGCGGTATAAGTATCAGTACACGCATCAGTAGACAATTCTCTTACTGTCTGCATATATATTTTTTCACACAATATTAAATGTTTCGTCTTTGAAAAAGGTTTCAATGACTGGGCAATGAAATCCTCCGCGAGAAAAAAACCACACTATAAAATTTGTGAAACCCCGTGAAATTGTGGTCTGTAGGATTCGTTTTTCGTACAAACTATAGCGGTAAAAGCGAAAGCCTTTTTAAGAGAAACATGATTAAAAAGGGCAAGCTTTCTCCACACGCACTGTGTCAAGTCAGTGTCCAACAACGAATCCAACTGACCTGCATTGCACAGCCAACGCCCGCGCAACGATACTAAAGGAAATGCTAAGCAACCAGGTCCTGATTATAGAACGTTCATTGTCAGCAGCGATTTTATTAAAATGCGAATGTGTTTTGCAGTTCTATACCATTTCGCGTGTCTTGAGTAGACACCCCAAATGTCTACGTTTTGTGGTATAATTTTTATGCCATTCTGGAAACAATTTGTGTAAAGGTGTCTGCATCTGAATAGGCGTTATGTTTTGATAATCTGTTTCTAATACCTGTTGTTTTGAATTTTGCTAAGTGGTGCGCCACACTGACCTTTCCTCTCTCACTGTGACCAACTAAATAGCATAATGTATTAGTTTGTTCGTTGATGTGCATAAGTTGCAGAAGCCGAGTGTTGAATGGTTAGCTGTTCTAAAAGCACTGTGCGCGTTTGGTGTCTATTTCGAAATGTTTCTTAAGCCAAATTCCGGCCGACTGTTTTATGCCTATTCGTGGCGTATTATCTATGCCAAAAAATTAAGAAGTAACAGTGTGCAAATGAGAACATCTAGTACACGCCAGCCTCATACGCGCGGAAACTTGGTTCGATTGCGATCACGGGAAACGTAAGATTTTCAAGAGGCGCTTGATGTGCCTGTGTGCAAACACACTGGGAAAGGGTGACTCGACTGCTGTGCGTTTTGGCCTCCAGTCGTCCTCAGTGAAGACATACGCGCAACAGGAATTGTTAATCATGCTCACCCGCACAAACATGCTAACTCTTGGAAATCGGTAACAAACAATTACGTATCAGAACGTTGTGATAATGTTGAGCAATGTGGGCGCACGTCTTTACCGTGCAATGCAAAAAGCTAATAATGGTGCCTGCCAGCGAACTCGCGAGATTTGTGGAGGTCAACAGAGTCATGAAGGCGATGACGCGTATGTACACGCTCTATGATTGACGTAAATAAAAACATAGACCTGTGGGACGTCAAGCTGTCCCACCGTATACGCGTTTTCTTTATTTTCGTACCTCCATTCACGACTTCTCATCACCATTCTGTTGTTACCATTTGCTCTGCGGTCCTTCCTTCGTGTGGTTCGTGCGCAGTTTCTGAAAGGTTTATTTGTCTCTAAATTACTGAAACCTAGGGTCACGTCCCTTAAGAATATGTTATTTTTGCCACTCTAACAGTGACGTACATATTTTGTTGTTTTAATCACAGAGCTTACCGCAACATAGGCAATTTTTTGACGGCTACAACCGATATTTCCGGAAGATACGAAGTCTTACGAATCAAAGATGAAAAAGGTAAGCATCTAAATTTATCGATTATAGCTGCGTTATCTGTAATTCATGATTCTAAAGGATATAAGGATGCTCATTCTGGATAAGCGTAGCGTCCTTAAACATTATCAAGTGGCTGTATGTGGGACGCATTACGTTTCATGCGTCCCTAAAAAATAGATGTGTGCGTTGGATACTACACCTCAAATTTGGGTTGAAAGTATATAACAAGACGTACTGAAGTGATGTAAATGTAAAGCGATGGTGCTATTTTACTGAGGAATACGATAAAATGCAGTCTTATAATGTGTAATAATAAATAAAGAGGCACGTAACAATGTCGCTTACTTCAAATGAATTCCAAGCCCTACTGAGACATAAGTACGGCTAATTTCATCCCGACACTAAATTAAAACTACTTGTGCAGGCAAAGAGAAATTTGATGGTGAAGTTTTTTAATGATATGTATTAATACTGAACAAATGAAGGCACGCGATTTCCCCAATAAATTTCCTGGAATAAGTGAGGAAGTTATCATTTTCCTATTTTGAATGTATAGTGCTGAATGGGTGTGCGCTGCGTGTATCTGTTTATCGTTGCGACTCTGTTGATGCTTCGCCCCCCCCCCCCAAAAAAAAATACCAGGGCGAATTTTGGCACCTATAAGAAAGCGCAAAATTGAAGATTTGTATTCATTTATGATGTTGTGGAAAACGAATAAATACGGAAGTGTGCCGAGGGAAGTCCTAAAGTGTTATGATTGTCATGAGTGTTATTTTATTATTTTTATCAGCTAACGTGGCTGTTCGAAAATACACGCCACACCATGCCCTAAATGACGCACTGTTGACTGCCGCAAATAAAAGCGGCAGCATTATCTTCCTTTGTTTGACTGGACAGTCCCGCTAACGTAAATTGTTCTCTCGATTACGGTATAGAGCGCCACAGTTTTGGTGCCTTCGGATGGTAAGAAATTTCCTCGAACTGCTGCTCTCTTTTATGATGAGCTCATCTGTCACGTGAAAACAATGCGAGCAGATCTTGGTCGGCTATCACTAGGCGGAAAAGTTTGGACACAACGTGGTAGTTCGTGTTTGCGTATGACTGGTAGACTAAGGACAGCAGGTTTAGCTAGGTGGTGTTGCCTTAAAAAAACTTCCAGTAAAAGACCGGACCAAGACTACACAGAGGATTGGCCCATCCTGTCTGTCTTCTCAGTCCTCCACTTGGTCTTCTTGGTTACCTCTGGGGTACGTCGCGAGCAACACCGCACAGTATTCGGTTCCTACCGGTGGAAAATGAGGGCAGTGTGCCATCCGATTTGATCATGGTCCTCAGTATTTATAGTGTATTGTAACGGTGAAAATAAGTACTCAGGTTTGTAGCAATGGGAAAAAGCACTTTATTTAGAGGGCGAACTTGCGCCCGTTAGTCTTTTGTCACCGCTAGCTACAGCCTCCACAAAACTGCTCCTTCGTCTCTCTCTTCGCCTTTTTCTCAGCTGCTCCCTTCAAGGTCCTACCTTCGAATATTGGGTTTGGACCGCTGGGTCTGTCTGGCATTAGTGATAACAATGCCGTGGCATTACTCCCGCTCTCGGAAACGGCGTCGGCCCAATGCCGGATGGTATGTCCGTAGGTATTCCAGCCTAACCAGTCTTCTAAACGTAGTAGCTGAAGGGCACCGTCTCAGTCGTCTGCAAATACATAAAGGTAACCAGATACGTTCTGGCAGGCTGGACTTGCTCTGAGCCGATGTATTAGGGCTTCATCCGTGCCACATGTACGATTTCTGGGGTAGGCCTGCCTCTCGATGTGCAAGCTGCTGGTACCTTGGGTTCTACCTTGTACTTTACACAGATACGCAACGAAGGACTTGATAGAGGCCGAAGTATTGGCGGAGAAGCTTTTCCGAAACCCCATGGCGACGGACGGGTCTCCACACCCAAACAAGGTCTCCAGCTAGATATTAAGCATTGCATGATCCTTGGTTGTATCATTTGGCGTTGACTGTTTGTTGCCTTAGAATGCGGAGTTGGGCATTTTGACGAGCTTCTTCAGCGCGCTGCGTGAAATCTTCCACGACATTGTCGGCAACGTGGGTGTGACCTACGGTAAGCATAGCGTACAGTGAAGAGGTCACCGGGCGTCCGTAAACAAGTTGAAACGGTGTGAGTCGAGTTGTTTCGTGCGTAGCCGTATTATAAGCGAAGGTTGAGTAAGGTAGAATTTCGTCACGATTCCTGTGTTCTAAATCGACATACATGGACAACATATCGGTGATGGTCATGTTGAAGCGCTCTGTGAGCCCGTTAGTTTGAGTGTGATATGCCGTGTTTTTACGATGCTCACAGTTAGTTAGCCTAAGGACGTTTTTCGTGAAGGAAGCAGTGAATGCGGTGCTCCGATCTGTAATGACACTGGTAGGTTCGCCGTGTCGCTGAACGATGTTTTCTACGAAGAATTTCGCGACTTCTACGGCGGTGCCTCGAGAAAAAGCCTTCATTTCGGCATATTGTGTTAAATAGCCAGTGGCTACAATAATCCATTGGTTTCCCAGAGACGATGTTGGGAATGGCCCCAGTAGATCGATTCCAACCTGCCTGAAAGGCGCGACGGAGGGGTCAACTGGGTGAAGCATTCCGGGTGGTTTTACTGGAGGCGCTTCGTGCGCTGCCAATCGCGGCACGTCCTTACGTTATGTCTTACCGATGGAAGAAGGTTCGGCCAAAAGTACCTCTGGTGGATCCGCGCAAATGTGCGAATCATGCCGAGATGGCGTGCTGAAGGCTCGTCGTGACAGCCTTGCAGGATGTCTGCCCATAGCACAGTTGGCACAACAAGGACCAATTTCTCTTGGCTGTCATAGCTCTGTTTATACAGCATATTGTTCCACTGGCACTATGCGGCTACATTTATAAGAAAGGGATGCAGTACGCTGGAGTTCCTGCCGCGCCGGCGCTCGATGAAAGGCTGTAGCTCCGCATCTTGCAGCTGGTAGTCAGCCATGTCAGTGGTGTAGAGGACTAAGACAGACGGGATGTCCTCTTCTGATTCACGTCTGTCGGATGAAATCGGCGCCCGCAATAAACAGTCTGCATCGGTATGTTTTCTTCCCAATTTGTATACAACAGTACTGTCATACTCTTGGAGCCGTAGGCTCCACCGAGCAAGTCGTCCAGATGGGTCCTATAGGTTGGCCGGCCAACATAAGCAGTGGTGATCGTTTACGGCACTTAAAGGGCGACCGTACAGGTAGGGAGAATTTGGTTACGGCTCATACCACCGCTAGGCATTCCTTTTCGGTCCCAGAGTAATTCGTCGCGGCTTTTCAAAGCGTGCGACTGGCGTATGTAATCACTTTTTTCTGTCTGCTGCTGCCATTGCACAAGGGTAGCGCCAATTCCAACATTCCTTTCATCAGTACCGAATTCTGCCTCGCTAGAGCCGACGAAGTGGGCCAGGATGGGTGCGTTCTGAAGGCGGCTACGTAGTTCATCGAATGACGCTTGCTGCTCCCCTGTCCAAATGAATGGCACATCGTTTTTTGTAAGGCGCGTTCATGGTTCGGAAATCTTGGAGAGCCCTTACACGAAACTTTTTTAATACGCGCAAAGGCCTAACAAGCGCCGTATCGCATACTTGTCAGAGGGTAGTGGAAAGCAGCGCACAGCAGTGGTTTTGTCGGGATTGGGTCCGACGCCTTAAGCGCTGACAACGTGTCCAAAAAATTTTAGTCCTTGGAACCTGAGATGGCACTTTTCAGGCTTGATAGTTAAATCTGCAGAGCGGAGAGCTTCCAGATCACATCTCAGTCGCAGAAGGTGTAACTCAAATGAACTTCAAAAAACAACCACGTCGTCTAAGTAATCCAGACACGTCTGCGACTTGTGCCCCGTGAATACAGTGTTTATCATCCGTTTGAAGGTTGCAGGGGCGGAACACAAGCCGAAGGGGAGGCCTTTAAACACTCACAGGCCGTCCGGTGTTACGAACGCCGTGTTTTCGTGATCTCTTTCATCAACCTCCTTTTGCCAATAACCAGATTTCAAATCTAATGACGAGAAGAATTTGGCATCACGGAGGCGTTCTAACGTGTCGTCAATTCGAGGAAGCGGGTAGACGTCTCGTTTGGTTAAGCTGTTCAATTTGCGGTGGTACTACAAGAGAGGCCCACGCGCTTTTAGACGATTTAATAACATCATCATCGATCATCTGCTTCACCTGACCCTTGATGACTTTCTCTTCGCGCCATCCTGTAAGGTTGCTGTCGCACTGGCCTGACAGATTCATCCGTGAAGATCCGATACTTCGCGATGGGTGTCCGACCCACAGTGGCGTGGAAAAGCAGTCGGAAAAATTGCGCCCACCTCCCCGCGAGGGGAACCCTGTGTAGATGCGACGCATCGTGGGGTTCACTTGGTGTTTCGTTGGACTGATTCTGAAATCGCGTGAAATGTGTCGGGAACGCGTATGATTATTATGTTTTATGATTAGTATTATGTTTTATTGGCCAATCTTGGTCAATCTCTCTAAGTGGTATGCTAGGGGGCTTCGCTTTCGCAACGACTTTTACTGCATCAGTGTTGCTGTAAGTGCGAGCTTCTTTTCTTTTATTGCAAGTGTTAATCATTGCCCCATCATGCGTTGTATCAGTAGCTTCTTGACGTAGTTTGAATGAGTCAAGGATATAAGGCGCGTTCGTAGCATTTGAAGATTGAAGATTGGTTTGAAGATTGGTTTATTTAGAGCGTTCAGACATACATAAGGAATAATGCAAGACATCTGAATCCCTAGCCCGCAGGCTAGTTGGGATTTGTGGCGCAGTCTCGGTTCTGTGCCGCTGTCTCGGTTTTGTGTCTCGATTTTGTCTCGGTTTTGTGGCGCAGTGGGAAGAGCACCATGTACCTCGCATTCCGCCCACAGAGTCGTGGGATCGGAACCGGGTGCGGCTAACTATTATTTTTTTATAGTGTAGGGGGAGGGGTGTGGACGGACAACAACGCCGTATGGAGGGACAAGGCAAGTGAATGAGATGCAGTCGCATCTAAAACTCGTGCACGAGTGACTTTAAGGTCCCTTTTTGAGCGGTCGAGAGTTCGGGGTTGATCTAAACGGCTATGCACAGAATCGCTGCCAGTGGATCAGATCGCGTCGTTCCCAGAGCGCTAACGGGCGTTACGTCAGCGATCCCTTCAATGAACGCGATGACGGTGTCTTTTGCGAGGTGCCGACGCTCGTTGGCAAAATTAGTGAGCAAGACAGGCCTACATCTGTGTTGTAGCCTCACTAATTGTCTTGCTATCTAGATGCATTTCTGTATGAGCAACCGGTTTTTACACACTAAAAATTTTTACGCCCAAAAGGGCGCTTCAGCTTGTCACCGCAGGAGCACCCTAAAAACTGAATATTTTACGCCCTTTAGGGTGCTTGGATTTTGTCGCCGCAGGAGCACCCTTTGTGAAGCACCCCAGAAGACAGGTGCCTTATAACACCCTTTTCCGCCTAAAAGTATCCTAGGGTGCTACTTAGCACCCCAATCTGTAGGAGCATCTTCTGCAAAAGCACCAACCTAAAGTGGTACAAAAAGGGTGTGTCATCCTCCGTTCACAAATGGTGCAGCAGGTGTGAGACCACACATTGCATAATATCACACCCGATTATAGTATGAAACATTCGTGCTTTCCAAGCTCGGTTCTGTGAGACATTCCATTGAAGCTCAACGTTAGCTGATAATTTCCTTGAACTTGTGTCACCGATTGTTAAAACATCAATTTAAAGAGTCAGGAGCCACATCTCAATACAGAGTTATAACTTTAGCGGTAGTTGATTATCCAAAACTTCGTAAAAAACCAATTATATGTTCACTTTGCCGAACTGCAGTACACATCCTTCGAGCTTCACTGCACAGCCTAACCAGCTGTGCAGTGAAAGCAATTAGGTGTGCAACACTTCAACCACACAAAACTTCCTTGAACCTTAAAACCCTTGGCTTCTCAGTATTGCATCAAACTTCAAATCAAGGTGGCTACCTGCAATGTTTAGTGCCTTATTCTTGAGCTGAGCAGGAAGGTTCAATTTGAAGGAAGACCAAATGCAAAATGTATAGTTTCCTCCATAATGCGGCTCTTAATAGTTCCCTCCGTACTGCGGCTCATAATCTACTTATAAAAGTTGGATACCCAAACCATTTATTTGCGTTTGCATTATTCTTTTTGCTTTACGAAAAAAATATTCATATGGTACAGCACTTGCAAGGTTTGGCGGTATATGGAGTTTTATAAGCATACCTTTAGACTAAATGACCCCACATAGCAATAACAAGAACTGCAAACATCACTGAACAATGCATACAAGTTCTCTGGTGAAGCCCATGGTTGAAATGTAATGTCATTGTTCAGAACACATTATTTTATCATGAGGCTAGCTTGTACATGGTGCCTTGCATTATGTCCCTGCCGGTGGATGTGGTGTCATTTGTCACTGCTGCAAATGAAAAGCCAACAGCCAAGGCCCATTAGTTTTGGCTAGTATTACGAGGTGCCTCGCGGCAAGCATTCTACGTCGATAGACTTTTTTAGAGTTGACTAGAAATGAAATCAGTAAAAGATTCTCTACAAAACATTCAGTCTATCCGCAGCTTTAGGGTTTGCAAATTTCCATATTTGGGTTTTCTTCTGCCTTTCTTAACAACATTTTTCTTTTGATAAGAAGTTGCATAACCAAAAGCAAAAAGCTTTTAAGTAAACTTTTGGCAGATATATAATTGTTACACAATATTTTACTCTGAATATGGCAGCTTAAACTGAGAATATTTGCATTTAAAAACATTAAAATAACGTTAAATTGATCATAAATTTTTAGCTGTTTTTACACAAAACTGTACATGGGATATGAAGTGCACCACAAGGAGGGCTTTGGATTAGCTTTAGCAAATTTGGGACATTTAAGGTGCACTGAAATCTCTACACATGCGCTTTTTCACTTTCTGTATCCACCAGAAAAATGGCTGCCAATTTAGACAGCGATTCTAAATAGTAGTTGACGTGCATTTTAAAATGATCTCAAGCATTATAGCCACAAAATTAATTTTTACAAGTTGTAGACATTGCCCGTTACACCAGACATTGGACTACACTGTCAAAAGCTTTGACATCTACAATGACGTCTACAAAGCAAGCTTTATACTGGCAGAATGTTTCATACCACAATTACTGCGTGTTCAGAGCTCACGTGTGAAGTATGGATACTGCTGCTTCAGCAAGAACCGAGGATGAGCACCCTTCCTGGTTCTGAAAAAAAAATAACAGAGAAAATGCCTTAAGCAGGATTCTGAAACAGGGCTGAAAGAAACAAGAATGAACAAGAAATTCTTTCAAAACATGTAAAGCAATGCAAACAAATATTTATTTCAACTTCATTTCTACAAAGGACCACCTCATGAAGACTGGTAATGGGGTATTGGCTCAAAAAAAAAGAGCAGAGAGCACTTATATAAATGCTACAGGAAGCCTTCGCAACCAAAAATTGTTTGAGCACCTAAACTAATCACTGTTCAACAAACTCATAAAAAAATGTTTGAATGCATACAAAACCGGTGGTAAACACAGGAAACAGTTAAAACAGAATGACGGCACAAGTTTGTCCCGTCGTTCTCTTCTGTGTCCTGGGTTTTCCTATGGTTTTTCATCCATTCAAACATGTACCAGCTAGCCCAGTCCAACGCCTTGGTATCATAAAAATATGGATAGTCAATCCTTACAGAAAGTTGAAAAAAAAAAGAAAGTATAAAGTAAGTGACAAATTTAAAACGACAGCAAAATGATTGGCTTTTAATTTTAAATGATAATATAAAACATATTGGCATGAATGAAAGTTAGCAGCACGCGAAGTACCTTGTTGCTAGCCCGACATGCCACTTTGAAGCAAAATGTCCGCTTTCAACACTACATAGGCTAAACATGCAATGAGGCATTCCTTTAGGAACACAAAATATACCATAATTGTTAAAAAAGCTACGAATTAGTTGAAAAAACCTGACCACAACAAATTGGAATTAGTGACTAGATACAGTTTCAGAAATACACAGCGACATCATATAAAAATATATAATTCCCATACAAAGATTGATCATAACAAAAATTCAGGACTACATTTATCAGACTGGCATCAATGTGCAAAGCAGCTTAATGAAGGAAGACGGTCTTGACTAAAAACATGATAATATTGAGAGCTCATGTGCTTCCCTGCAAGTTGGGTGTGTAAACCCACTGACATCTTAACTAACCTGCCTGAATCATCACTATATAGACATTGAGGAATTTTACCAATTGGTTTATTGTAGCGAGCTGTCTAGTTTATTTCCCTATTTTTCTTGGCATTTTGTGTTTAATTTTAAATTTGGTGACTAGATAGCTTTTACTGTGGTCATGCACTGGTGACAACGAATATTTGATTGTACTTTAAAAAAATTTCAGTTTTGTTTTATTGCTCACCATCCAACGATCTGAAATATCAGAGGCGCTTAAAACGTATGTTGGCATTTCCTTCCTGCACTGTAGTACAACTAATCATAACTTTTACCATAATTTGTTCACAAATCGTAATATTTGGAAAGTATTCAGTCGAATGAAAATGTCATTTCAGAAGCATGCACAATCAACAAGGCCTCAATGACTCTCACGGCGTGGTCCACTTGTTTCTGTCACAAATAACCTGAGTGCAGACACACTCCACCGAAGACGAATGTAACATGCCGTCTTGGGTGATGAATATTTAAAAAGCCTTACGAGTAAATTTGCTGCTGAGCACGTGAAATTGTGGCATTAAAACAAAAGATCCCTCTGCGGCATCTTTCACTTGGAGGAGTGCTTGACCACAAACTTTGAGAAGCTGGAAAATGATCCATGAGCCGCTCCAGCCAGCAGAAACGATTCAGGACACAAGTTGGTAGGCGGACCGTTGGCATCCTGCGATTGTGAAGATATTTCTGTTTAGTAGATGCTCTTCTTTTTGTACCACTGTTTATTTCATCTTTAACACGCAGCTGAACTCTGTAACGTTCGCATAATAAAATGCTGCAATGCGGAACAGTTAGCAGGGTTACCTCAATTTTGCTTTTCTACGAAGTAACACAATGGAGGTAATCTGCACACAACTACAATCAAACTGCAATTTTCACCTACTTCACTTCCAACATCAGCGTTTGACTGCTCAAGCACAAATACAGGTTAGACATGTGAGCAATCTGCTAAACTTATCCCCACAAACTGAACAATCAGGCATCAGAAATCGGCAAGGAAGGAGGTGTAACCTTTAAATGGCACTTTTTTCGTTCAAAACATAAACAACACCTGGAAGCTTGAAGCGTGAAAGGGGGTCTTTCACGCTGACAATGTCAGAACATAGCTTGCTAGTGGGCACGTGCACGATGTGCACAATGTGTTTCTTGAAAATGCGTGCAAAAGCTTGATTGATGTGTAGGACGAGAATTGCAGCACGTTTTGACACAGGCCTTGTGGACGCTTCTGCCTGCTAATGTCAATGCGGATTCCTGCTAGTCGCCCTCTTCGCTTCTTTCTGAATATAATGCTTTAGGCAGCCACAACGACTGCATCCAAACGTGCAGAAATTACCTACGTCCCACACATCGGTGAAACTCTCGCACACATTTTCAAGAAACGCAGTGCATACATCGTGCATTTGCCCACTAGCAAGCTGCGTTCTGACATTGTCAGCGTTAAAGACCCCCCTCTCACGCTCCAAGCTTCCGAGTATTGTTTATTATATTCCATGCGATGAATGCAAATCAGTGTACATTGGCGAAACGGGCAATCTGCACAGAAGATTAACGCAGCACTGGAACGAAGTGAACAAGGGCCATGCAAAAACAAATCCACTGGCAGGGCACCGGAAGAGGACGGGACACGTGGTCGACTGGAACAAGACAAAATTACTGACAACTGAGTGCAATCTATCTCCTCGATTACTGCTCGAGTCCCTCATCGTTCAGACGACGCCCAACATTATCAACATAATGGATGGCAATCTGCACCATAGCTATGCAAACTCATTGCGCCGCGTAATGCTTAACATATAGCTTCGTTTTCCACGACAGATGCTCACCATGAACAAGCACCAAACCGTTAAATGGCTTTCTTGACTTGGTCAGTGACCTACGTTTCATCATTGCAATAATGATTTTACCTGCCTACACGGCATTCCGTCAAACACTGGGCTACACCACATGAGCCATTGCCGTTCTTAACCTGCACCAGAGTATATAACCTTTCACTACTGCTATGAGATAGAAACATAACCGCACTTCAATATGGCCTTTATATTTAGCTCTTGGAAACATGTATAATTTCACTTTTATGTTGCACCTGCTACAGGAGCTGGTAATATACCAAAAACATGAAACAAAAACTGTGGTTTAACACGCCAAAGCTACAGTTGGTATATGGGGAGCACTGTAGGGGAAGGCTTCGCATTAATTTTGACCACCTGGGTATTTTTGTGCGCACCGAAATCTCAAAACACGGGCATCTTTACGTGTTGCCTCCATCTGAAAAGCGGCCACACCAAGCGGTATCTAACCGACATTCGCCTCCACAGCACACCACCCTAGATAATGCAGTGGGTTAAACATATGAAATAAAGCGAGTTTTGGAGTGCAAATGAAAATATTAATCACACGTCTTATTTTCCCAATCGATCTACCTTTTGAAATCCACCATGCAATCCCCCCTCCCCTACCGGCCTACCAAAACACCTTTGTCTCAAGAAGTAATCAGGCTGTTGTTAATGAAGTAAGTATTTACAATTCGAGACTTGCCACCGTTAAAGTCATGCACTTTGTTTTAGAGATAAGCGACATTAGCAATTTGCAGCACAAGGAGTTAATTGTGTTAAGATCAGAATGAAAGCATTGATGGTAGTAGTTGAAAGAAATTGTGTGATAAATTACAACATCATCTGCAAATAGACCTACATGGGAGGATATGCAACATGGAAGATAGACAGGACCAAGCAACCTGCCTGGGGGGACAACAAAGTGGCACGAGCAAAAGACGTATATAGTTATTAGAAGTAAACTGCATTTGAGAAGAATGAAAATCTTTCACTCAAGTGAGGACATTAGGGTGAAGTTTGAGAAGTAGTCTGTGGTGTGCAATGCGATTGAATGCTTTTGAAAAATCCAGAAAAACTACCGCAGTTTGTAAGCCTGCGTCAATGGATCAATGTAGATCGTGAACAAATCCTGAAAGTTGTGTTTCTTAAGTAAGTGAAAACCGTGGTGACATTCGAATGTGATATTGTGATTTTATAAATAATTAGCGACCTGGGAGTGGATGAAATGTTTCCCGACCTTGTATGTGGTGCTTGTTAGGGAAATTTAATGGTGAAGTACCGTCTCATGATTTAAAGATTGGTGCTACCTCGACTATCTTCCAATCATTGAGAATAGTGCCTGTCATGAAATACTGCGAAAAAAAGCGCTGCCGGAATTCTACAGACTGCGGGATGTACTTTTCGGTATAGTATGATTAACACCAGTATGATCTGAAGTAGACCAGTTTGTATTGCAAGTTCAAAACCATATCGAAAGATCCTAAATGTTTGCTTGGCTTGATTGCGTACAAATACTTGCTTCAAAGTCAGTTGAATTTCTCTTCTTGCCCTTTAGAGAGAGAGAGAGAGAGAGAGAGAGAGAAAACGTTTATTTGAGCTTTCTAAAGTGGGAGTGGTTCCCTAGTCCGGGAATCCATCAAGTGAGCAGAGAGCCTTCGCTCTGGATGCCAGGAGCTGCTGGACGTCCAGACGGTCGCTGGTCACCAGGTTATCCCACAGCTCAGGGGTGGGAAGAGGGGATCGGAGAGGTGGTAGTTTGGGATTGCACACACACTGTATTATAACATGAGCTAGAGTTCCGGGTTGTGAACAAAACAGGCATACAGCAGAGTATTGAGTTGGAAATATACGATGCAGGCGAACTGGATGAGGAAAGGTATTGGTTTGTAGTCTGCGGAGCAGCGATTCTTCTTCCTTGGATAGTGCAGGGTGAGGAGGAGGGAAGTGTTGTCTGTCGGACCGGTAATATTGAGTGATGTCCTGATACGTTACGAGCGGGATTAACGATGTGGTTTCCTCGGAAGCCTGGAGAGAAAGGGCGCAGGCTTGCTGATGAGCAAAGTTGTTGCCCGTCAGGGAGGAATGGCCAGGAGCCCAGATGATATTAACTTTCCGGCTGGGTTGGTGTGGTAAAAGTAGCTTTAAAGTAGAAGGGGCCACCCTCCCGGCTAAGAAGCTTCGGCAGGCAGCTTGGGAATCCGTAATAATGATTGGGTACTTCGTGTGTATGAGGGCTAAGGCTATAGCTAGCTCCTCGGCAACCCAGGTTGATGATGTCTTGATTGATGCACAGGTAATGAGGGCGCCCTTTGTGGTGACTGCGGCTACTTTGTGTTGACCATTAGGGTAGGTACTAGCATCCGTATAGGCGACATCTGTTCTTTTTCCATAAATATTCTCATGTGCTTGGCTTCGGGCTTGTCGGCGGCCGGGATGGAGGTCAGGGCGCATATCTTTGGGTAAAGGGGGAACCTGGATGTTACTTCTCCAATGGTCAGGGAGGGGCTGACAGACAGTAGATTGCGGGCATGTGATATGAAGGCTGTTTAGGAGGGCTAGCCCTGCAGGTGTTTGTTTTAAACGGAGCCGTTGGCTTGATAGGTGGCCTTCAATAAGCTCGGATACCGTATTGTGGAGGCCAAGTTGTAGGAGACGGGCCGTCGAAGTGTTCATAGGTAGATTTAATACTTGCTTAAAAGCTTTCCGGATTAATCGATCAATGCTTTCTGTGTCACTTTTGGTGAGGGTAAGGTAAGGTGTTACATAGGTTACTCGCGAAATCAGGAGAGCTTGAACCAGTCGAATGAGATCTTTCTCCTTCATGCACCGGCAGCAGTTCGAAACGCGTCGAAGCATGTTGGAGACTTGCTGAAACGCCTTGGAGAGCTTGAATAAAGTTTCATCATTACGCGTGTTGGCCTGGATGATTAGGCCTAAAATTCGAAGTGAGGAGCTGGGTCGTATGGTATGGCCGTCGAGGTGGATACAAATCGGTTCAATGTGTGAAGCAGGGGGATGTTTGCGTACGACGATAAGTTCCGATTTTTGTGGCGAGCATTGAAGCCCGACTGATGAGGCATATTTATTAACGACATCCGTAGCCTGTTGAAGTGAGTCTTAGATTTTTCTTGCCCTTTAGTCATCGGCCCCAGATTCTCTTTAATATCTCTGCTAAGCAATGACACGCTCCAAACGCACAGCACTGCTTCATGAAAATGTTTCAAATAATCAGAGGCGACAGCACTGCTAACAGGTATACATCATGGCAGGTTCCACAACATGCAATAACTAACCTGAAAGTACATAATAGGTGGGTGCACCGATATGGCAGCAGTGCCTGGACCAATGTGTTCTAGCAAATGCGCTGACTTCTGAACGGGTGGTCCAAGCGGCCAGATGATGGATGAATGACCATTCCTGGCGGCAAACAGTACGGAGTACCAACGAAAGGCCAGGCAGTACTTGGGTACAGCAGGTGCAGTGTCGGTTGGCCAAGGGAGGCCCTGGCAAAGCCTTTGAGACTGTACTGGAAGGCAGCTGACCCAGGACAGCCAGCAGCAGCACCTGCAGGTGCATAATCTGTGGGTGTGCTGACACTTGTTGAAATACAAGAAGAGCACACACAAAGCACGAATGCTTACATCAAGTAGATTTTTAATCGTGTAAAGACAGTAACCTCCAAGGCACTAATAAGAACATTCCCAGAACACCCCAAGTGAAATTTAGGTGACAGTAAGAATGTATTTATTAGACGCGCAGGTACTGTGAGTGGGGTATGCATGATATATGCAAAGTTCACTGCTGAGCTAATTTGCATGGAACGCATGCTAGCAGCTCATCTGTCCCCCTTGCTTTCAACCGGAACTGGTGTGTGATAGTTGAGGCTCCTCCATTTCAATATCTGACTTGTATCTGCACGTTCAATTCTCCAATATAAATCGAGTTGAGTGAGTGCCTACAGCTTTCTTGTTAGTCTCTGTATGGCCTGCGGTTTTGCGAAAATGAGAACTTGCGAATTCGCTCAATTTTCTGCACTAATTTAAACAATACATATGCCTCTGATATCATGCGCCAGACTTCCCGAGAGCCACTCTGACGGAATCGGCAGGCGCCTTGTAGGCGTTGTGAAATCTCCCCCCCTACCCCGAGACTATGCTAACTCCCTGCGAGGCCACACGCGCGCATTTCACCTTCAAATTGCACGTATGTGAATTCTTCGCGGCCCGAAGACCGCGAGGCGTACGGTCGCCGGTCTCGCGAGCGCAATAGCTGCGAAGCGCACTGCACGAAATTCGTGTAGGGGGGGGGGGGGATTTCACAACACCTACGAGACGCCAGCCGAGGAATCCAGTGTACGCTTTTTCACATGCACTTCCAGGGAACCTCCTGTTTATGTTATTTCTTGGTATACCGCGGGTATTCACGAGGGAGGACTAATCACAGCGTTGTGCCACTCACGCGAAATTGCGACTGCGATCTGCAACCGCAAAGGCACTGTTTGAGAGACACACAAACAAACGCCCCGGTGTTAAAGAGCCTTGCGTGATGTGAAATTATTAGCAGCCGTGTACCACAGCGCGAGCATCGTAGCCAAGGTCTAGCTTCAGCGTAAATTGATGCTGACTTCTGCGGAAACGGTGGACTGGGCGCCACACAAGTATACTAACTCACGTAGGCTCTCAGAGCAAACAAGATGGGGGTCTAGCGAATTACTGACCCATAAACACCAGAACTCGTTCCAACCAAATACAGAATAATAAAAAATGCGTACTTACCCGAGCGAAAACGATGTTTCCAACGTACAATTCTCCTTCACTGTCGTCTTCATCTCGCGGACACACGAACACGCTTTGTTCTGATGAAATGTCATCCACTTTTGACGCGCCGTATTTTATCCGGCGATGATCGTTCTTCCGGGGTCCCCATGTTCAACAGACGCGTAGGTTCGAAGGGTAGACATCACTCATAAAGCTTTTATAACTATGATTTAAGCTTGAAATAGATAAAACTGATCAAATCACGCAATAACCACTCGGCACAAAACGCCATGAAAAAACACACAAAAAGTGAGAGATAGTTGCCAGACTTAAAATGCAGCACCTCTATGTTTGACGAAAATTGTGTTAGTACTGTAATGTTGGTAATTATCCTTCTGCTTTCAAAGTCTGAAATGTATTTATAACTTAAATTTAAGGTTTTTAAACACAAAAATTGAATACCATAAAGTAATTGACATATATACTGATATTGTAAAGAGGTTTTGACGTTTGTTTTGGTTTTGTTTTCACGGCGGGCTTCTCAAGAGAGAAGGTGCGAGAAAACGAGGTACTTTGGGTTTAGGAAGAGGGCGGTAAATGTCGGCGTGATAGAAAGCAAGGAACAGGCGCTCACCCTGGTCGTAAAAAAAAGAGCTAATAAAACCCTCAGCTAAAAAAAAACAAAAAAAAACTGGTTCGACGAGGAATCGAACCATTGACCTACAAAACAGTAAGCGGACGCGTTAACGCTCGGCTATGTTGGTTCGATTTTCCTTTATTTCCAGACAAACACCGCTGTTACAAACATAATGCACAACAACAAAACAAACCCATTACACTAAGACATAAAATCACTGTTCCACTCTAGGGTACAGTGCTGACTACTAAAATATTTTCATTTTTGTTAACTCCTCCATTTGTGACAACCAGTCTGGAACACATTGGCGTGCCTTTTGAACTTCAAGAAAAGAGAATATGGCCTATCGGAAATACTCATTTACTGGCCGCGCATCAATATCCGAGTGGCGGACTGCCATTCGGTATTTCCATGTACTGTGCAGTCCTAGTAACATTACTAGATCTAGAGGGACGCCATCATCATCAGGTTCAACAGACAAATACCGAATACCATGGGCATCGATTGGCAGATCTTTTTCCAGCGTGCGTTGTAGCACATCCCAGAAGAAGACCCCGTCCCAACAGTCAATGAAAACATGTTCAATGGTTTCCGGTTTGTTGCATAACCAACACTGTTCACCTCACGGCATAAAAAGGCCTTGGGCGCTGTTCGGGGCGCCTAAAACAACTCTATACTTACGTAAGTTGTCAACGAATATTGTCGCTTGTGTTTAGTTTATGCTGCATTTTTGAAATTCTGGCTGTCCTAACGCTTGTTTCTCACGCGCCGGTCTTGCAGACGAGGCCGCATTGCTAGCGCTGCAAGCGATTGAGCCAAAGCTCCCTTATTTGACTCAAGAAAAGCTATCGCAGTCAACCCGACCTTTTCTGCGCAAGCCACGGTAGCCACGAAATAAATGGAATGTGCCGTTAGAATTATGGCGTTGATAACGCTTGTTTGTCCGGCACCGTCTTGCAGACAAGCAACGTCGCGCTAATACTACAAGCGATGTTACTCCTGGCATGTCAGCCGCATCAAACCTGTCGTGTAAAACGACTGCTAACAGTGCGAAAACCTCTGAGTTTGTATCAAGTGGGGATTATTAGAAAGCGACCGAAGCATGCGGTGGCGGCGACATAATAGGTACAGCAAACAGGTAGGCAGAACGGCAGAGACGAGCGAAAATGATTTTACACGACCGCCCCCGTCCGCCTGCGCAAATAAGGAAGATAGAACCCCTGCATACACGCCCTCGAAGAAAGCTGTACAGCCGATTCAGTTTGTTGTGGACGGAGAGCAACCGATCGGCTGCAGCCACAAACGATTGTGCTTGGCGTGGTATGAAGCAAAGCATATCTTCACATCGTTATGTTATCGTCCCCCAGCCGAAAAAAACCATTGGCCGACCTATTGGAATTCCAATGGGTCGGCCAAAAAAATGGCCGGCCAAGTGGCCGGCCAATAACGTATTAGGCACCCATTGGCGTCCAATTGGGCGATCTATTGGCCGGCCATTTGGAACGCCAATAGGTATTCCCATTACCGCCAACTTGTTGCATCCCACTGCCGCAGCCACTCCATCTGAGCTGCCGCTGCAGTGCGTTGGTTACCTGTATCACAAAACAAGAACTGTTGGAATGGATGAATATCTTTATTGCTCTGTTTGTATACACAGCATGCAGACAGTTCGTCGTTTAAGCAATTTTTCAGAGGCCATTGCCCATGCCGTGCTCCGCTCGCCGCAGGCTGGCTGGACCTTCACAAAGTGAGTGGCAAAAGCGAACAATGGGTTAAGTTTATAATAAACTGCAGTTTCGCGCATTAAAACAACAAGGCACTGAAATGTTGAGTGGCGTGAGCTCACCTCTTCAACAACGTCCCATGCATGGCGAACTGCGTTGCAGGGCGATGTCGTGAACCCGTCAATCGTAACATGAACAGCCCAGAAATATATTTAGGCAGCCAAATTAATTCCTAATAACACCGCTCACGCTATCAGGATTAAAAATGGCAAGAAAAACTGAACCAGCTATGTTACATAAACAGACACTCTTCCTTCGTGCGAGGCTTAGCGAAGTTCAGCGTAAAGATGCATCTTGAAACACACTGCTATGAGTGTACGACATCATCGTCGCCACTTCTCACACTCTTGCAGACCACCTTAAATTTCCAATGCAATGCACAGTCAGAGAAGACTGCGCGTGCAACCGACCAACACGCCTACACCGCCAACACCACGTTGAATACAGTCAAACCCGTTTATAGCGAACTACAATATGCAATAGTTCGATATAGCCGATAGTTCCAATAGTTCGATATAGCCGAACCCGCCTATAACGAACTTATTGTTACAAGTTCGCTATCCACGGGACCCCCCCCCCTCCTCAACTCCACCATCCCAGCATGCAAAAATGAACACAGTAAAGTAGTCGTTACCATACCCAAAATATTCCATTTATTGCAAGTAGCTATCAGACGGTTTCTGCCTACAAGGATCTAGTGCTCGCGCTACACGAGAGCACTTCCTGTAACATTTTTTTTACTGTTTTCAAACTGCCACTTGTTATGCCGATTTCGTTTTTCATAGATATTGCTGTTGTGCATTGCTATATATTATGCTCTATTTCTTGTTGACTTCGATCATGTTTGAGTGTATAAGTAGTGTCTAAGTAGTTGTGTAATAGGGGTTATTTTATAAAGACAGTGCTTTTATCCAATCTGTTTTACCAATGGAGTGCATGTACCGCTTGTCACATGAAGCGCCTGTATTGCTGAGGGTGGGAGATGTGCCCTTGATGTATGCCTTGTACCCAAGGGGGGCTCGGGTTTCCTCAAGTGAAACCTGTTCGCTTTTTGCCCGAGCCTGTCCGCATCACTGTGATGCAAATAAACTGATTTGATTTGATTCCGCCTGAACTGCCTACTTTGCAAAAAAAAAAGTGGTGACTTTTGTTTTCACTTTCGTTTTGGCGGCTTCAACTAGCATAGCATTCTCTACACGAAACATTATTTGCACCAGTTTGAGTCCGCGTCCTCCAAAATCTAAGAAGCACTGGCGGAGCACATTGACTGCCGAAAGCGCTTCATTATAAGCGTCGGACGGCTTTCACTCGCGACATCATCGGCAATGTGGGGGAGCTCTTTCAACAGTTCACCGATGCTGCTGTCTGGGTCCGGGCTCGCTGACTGGGCGGGTTCCGTCGTGAGTCCCGCTTGCCGGAAAGTGTTGGGCGTCGTGTCGCTCCGCGCGAGGCGCAATGTATTAGTCGCAACTTTCGCTCAGTGGTCGCGGCCAACCCACATCTCAATCGCCGCTCCGAGACCATGCATTTCGGCGGCCATTCTAGGCGCGCAGAGTTCGATATATCGGATGTGAACTTCGTTATAAGGAATATGCTTCCCATGTATGTCCGTAAGTGAATTATTTTTGTTCGATATATAGGATAATTCGCTCTATCCGGGTTCGTTATAGCCGGGTTTGACTGTACCACTTATCCACTGTACGTCTATGGATTGGATTCGATTGGATTGGATCGTGGTTTTATTTCAAAACAATTTTCCTACTCGTTTCGGAAAGTTTTCTTTAGTGTTTGCTTGTTATGTTTTTTTGAGAACTTTATTTTGAATTGCTGATTGTAATACCAAAATAATTGCCTGATAAATATACATATGTAAAGGTCGAAGTTTTGAACATTTCTGAAGGTTTCAAATTAAGGGTGAGAGAGAGAATTAAATTTCAGCAACTGGTTGTCGTAACTGAATACTATCCAAATACTATCCAAAATGGCTCCCCGATTGGGTCATCATGTTGGAGCAGTCAGTAGTATTAACTTTATGGTTGGAGCCAATGGGTCCTATTGGGCCAACTGGCCATCCTAATCGAGCCAATGGACCCAACTCGGATCGCTCCAATAGGTCCAATTGGACCCATTGGGTTTCCATTTGGACCCATTGCGTGGCAAATTGGACCAATTGGTCGGCCAATGGTTTTTTTAGGCTGGGGCGTCTGACTGTTACTTATTGAAGGGAAAATTCAGAACACAAACGTTGACGTCTAGCGTCTATGCCCGACATAGACGCTGCTGTTTAGACCCTAAAAACCACCTTCAGAGCGTCTGTCGGTTCTGTCTGATGGCGTGCTCAGGCCGCTGATTACGAACAAGGCGTCTGTTGGCGTTCACTGATCGTGTTGGCGAGCCGGTAAACGCCATCACGGTTAAACTTCCTGTTGGAAGACTACGCCGTTGGGACGATAGAGTGCCGACAGAGCTTCTTATTGGCCCCACAAACACCATCAAGGTTAAACTCCCTGTTGGAAGACTAGGCTATTGGAACGATAGAGTGCCGACAGAACTTCGTATTGGCCCCACAGGCGTGCCATGAGCCTAACAAGAAAGTCTTGTTGAACTTTTTACATGGAGAATAATCATACAGGAACAAATTCTTATGTAAATTCGATTTCGTTGAGGACACCGATGCCTCGCGTAAAAGTTTCATTTATAGGACTACAAGAGGCATTTTGTAGACTTCCCTTCCCGTGCACCCAGACATCGAAACGAACCTTGTGATACACTCGAAGAAGTAGATTAGTGCAGAGTGAAATTTAAACATTCAGCACGTTTTGTTCAAATTACGAACAGCAATTTTAGAGCATTTCCCCTGGTCTATGTGGAGAGTTCATATTTAAACCTCTCAACGAGAGGTGAAATAGTGCAATGTGCGGTTTAAACATTCAGCCTGTTTTTGTGCAATTTTGCATGCTTGCATTCACACACCGTTCTTTTAGGCACCCTAACGATAGGGTGCCATGGTAACACCCCAATCGAGGAGAAATACTTTTTAGCACCCCTTAACGGTCGTAGCACCCTTTGAAACTGTTGATTACACCCCTGAATTTTGGCACCCTCGATGTGGGGTGCCCGAGCAATATTTGGGCGCTTGAAAGGTGCAAAAAGGGTGCAAAATGTTCAGTACACCCTTCTAGCACCTTAAAGGGTGTTAAAAAGTTTAGTGTACCTGAGGCAATAGTAGCGCAATCCTGAAATGCATTGCTTTTAACGTTCATGAGCACGCTAGTGCGAGCTGGTAGCATGACATCGTGGTCAACGATGCGCAACCCTTTGTCACGCTCGTCTTCCACATGACTGGCGTTAGATTTTTTGCTAGAAAAGCTAATTTTAGATTTCTCTAAGTCGATAATTAGATTTCTCTAAGTCGAAACGCGACACTGCGAGCGCTTGCCCTGCGGTACATGCAGCGCCGCCCGTGGATGCCCGTGGAAGCTAGGTTTGAATTGTGGTATACCACGAGCATGAGAGCGTTTAACCGTAGGCTTGCTGCTTCCCGTTGCCAATAAGAAGGGCTGTGGTTCCCCGCAGCGACAGCGGTGCGCTGCGAGCCTGGAGCGCAAGAGCGCGTTTCTGCGCCGGTGGTAACCACTCGGCGGTCCGCGCAGCCACTTTCACTACAGTGTCTGCTCGCCCGCTCTTCTGAGGCCTGCCCTTCTGATGTGACACAGATAACGTGCATGTAAGGCACGGTCACGTTTATCTGAATCAAACGAGCGTCTACACGAAGAACCAGCCAACTTTAATCCATGATATAAACTAAAAAAAAAACAGGAGAGCCGACGAAGTACTATTGCACCCCTCCACACGCGAACGTGCCAGCAAAGGCGTATTTCCCTCTTTTTAGTTTGCATCCTGGAATAAAGTTTGCTGTTCCTTCGTACAGAAGTTTCTTTTATTCAGATGAGCGGGATTGTGAATTACATGAACATTACTGTGCCGCATTGGAAGGGCACGCGATTTCACAAAATAAGAGGCGCGCAAAGCCGGGCTACTACCGTCGGCGCACAAACGCGTTCCAGCGCTCCAGGCTCGCAGCGCCCCGCTGTCGCTGCGGGGAACCAAATTCCCGCTCATTGGCAACTGGAAGCCGTAAGCCTACGGTCAACACGCTCTTATCCTCGGGGTATACCACAATGCAACACCCAGTTTCCGCGGGCGTCCACGGGCGGCGCTGCATGTACCGGTGGCCACGCGCTGGCAGTGTCACGTTTCAATTCGTGAGCACTGTACGTCACACGATACCGGTTCGGCGTAACAGCGACCATTTTCTTGTCGTCATGATCGTGGTCGTCGCAGTGGAGGTTGTTGGTGGTTCGCGACGTCAGTGGCCTCACCTCCGGAAGTCCCTTCACTCAGTTTCCCCAGTTCTCGGGGCTGCCAGGGCGACGGTTGGTAGAACCTGGCGCGGTACAGGGACTCAGGGGTCTGCGTCGGGTGGGAGGAGAGGGGGACCGATACTAAGGGCATATGGGAGGAAGCATGTTCTGACGTCCGACGATGTACTCCTTGATCACCCGTGGTCGCTCTCCGTATCTTGGGCGCAGTGCGTTCGGCGCAAATCCCTGTTCTCCAGCCCGACGGTATGCCAAGGTGCTGGAGATGTGTCCTGCTTCCCCACAGTGGAAGCAGAGAAACGTGCGGTAAGGGGAACGCCATACGTCACTCTTCCGGGGTGTTACATTCATCTGGTAGGGCATGTCGTGGGGTCCCAAATTCAGCTTCGGCTGCGGCGAGACGGTGGCGATTCCGAGTGGAGAGCAGTAGGCAGGGTTCCTCAAGGTGGCCGCGTACGAAATACTTGGCTCTAGTCGCGCCATGTCTGCTCACCCCGATGTCCTCACAGCTTGGCTAAGGTCTTCTCTGACAATTTCGGCGATGGACACCGAAGCAGGTGGCACATTCCCCCGTTGAAGGCGGTGGAGCTCCTCTCGGTCTATTTGCCTCACGATCTCGCGGAGCCCAGTGATTTCGATCTGAGCTACGTTTTACTCGGTGGCTCCTTCGCGGTGGTACTGCCGGGCCCTTTTTCTAAGCGCCCTCTCTATCGCCGTAGCCTCCTTAATAACTTCGGAAACGGTAATGGCGAACTCCGTACTAGGACGACGAAGATTTCTTCCTTGACTTCTCGCATGAGGTGCGGCACCTTCTTGTCCTCAGCCATGGCGGGGACTGCCCGCCTGAACAGACGAGACATGTTGCCGGCGTACATCGTGACGCTCTCATTAGTACGCTGACTCCTCGCTTCAAGCGCAGCCTCCGCCGTTTCTTTGCGGTCACCGCTCACGTAAGTAGCGAGTACCTGCCGGCGAACCTTCTCCCTGGACGTCATCTTGGCCTCGTCGTTATCGAACCACGTTCCAGCTGCTCCTTCCAGGGCTTAGAACAAATTTCGTAGCTTGCGCTCCTCATTCCATTCTTTGAACGCGGCGATGTGCTAGAACTGGCACACCCAGTCCTCCACATCTTCATAGCTGCCCTTATAGAACATATTCGGCGTACGTGGCTCATGAACCACGTACTTAAGGGAAGTAGTAGGTGGTGCAGGTGCATCCACGACACATGTGTTTCGCCCCGTGATCTTCATATTCCGGTCAGCCAAGGGCCCGCACTCCGCAGGCAATCCGCGTGGGCGTCGGATGATCCGCGCGTGAACTGGTGTAATTTCCATACTTGGCGGCCTTTTAGTCGGCGTCCTGGTAGGACCAGGTATCATGTACCCCACCCCTTCAGAACCTGTAACGGTGAAACTAGGCGTTCGGGTTTGCAGCAATGGGAAAAAACACCTTATTCAGAGGGCGAACTTGTTTCCGTAAGTTCGCTGTCGCCGCTAGCTACAGCGTCCACAAAACTCATCCTTTGTCGTTCTCTTCGCCGTTTTTGCAGCTGCTCACTTCAACGTCCTCACGTCGAATATTGGGCGTGGACCGCCGGGTCTGTCTGGCAATGATGACAATATTTCTGTGGCAATATGGATGACGAGAATGGCAGTGAGGAATGCGTACAGAAATGCCCGTCCTGTCGGAGAAACGCAATCGAAAGTGTAAATATATACCGGAAGTGCTTCGTACAGAGGATGAACCTTCTCAGTGGAAACCTGTGCTTGATGATTTAATGTGTCTTAGAAATTGTTAATGCCACTGAGTAAGCCAAGCAGGGTTGATGAATTTTAACAATATGCGATGATGTGTGATGTACTGTGAAAGTGTCTAAGCAGGCAAAAGAAAAACGACAGCGTTTTCACGGAACGCCATTTTCGCTACTTGGGTGCAGTGAGCGAGCTACGGCGACAAGGCCAGCGCCGTAAGGGATGTGCACTTAAAAGGCACACCTGTTTCCAAAGAGTGACAGAGATGGCTCGTTCATGCAATCCTCTCCCTTTCGCTCTATGCAATAACAAATGGCGCAGCTTGCACTAGTGGTGCAAGCCCGGAGAAACAGCAGAGCTGGCGGCCCCCCTATCTCGTTTGAGAGTCTGCCGTTGCACCCCATATCGATTTACAAACTTGCCGGAGAACATTCTCTATGAATGGCAGGTTCAGTTTGTTTTGCTCGAAGGCTTTTACATCTCTACAAAAATGAACCGCGTAATGGACCCACAGCCCAATATCTCACATGTTTAAAGAATCTAAACTAAATCGAAAACGCATTCGCCGAGAAGTCTCAACCAACTGGTGCGCGTCTTTCGTTTCCTGGCAATGTACTGGGAGAATAACTGCATATCCCTGTGGCCAATCTCTGCCTATCTGGGTTTGTGTTCCCGTGGAAAGAAGCTGGTCGATGACCAATGGAATGAAGAGAAGGCAGATGATGTCCGAGTTCCCGCTGGACTGAGTTTGTGCCATTAACCCGCCTCTGTGCCGGTGACTACAGTGTGTTTGTAAATACACCTTCTTCCTGAAAACCTATCTCTACGTTGTTGCGTTACAATATCATCTATAATTCTAACATAAACAAAACCAAGGTAGGGAACCGAATATAGAAACCGAAAGGGCAAAAAACAAACCAATTACCTCTTGTAAACAGGTCAGCGAACTACGTGAGCACCAGGCAAACACACTTGCAAAACACTTTGAACACGTATCAAGTTGGTCACACTGCACAAGCACAATTAGGCAGTATAAAATGTTTCGCTGAGCGCAAGCCCGCACTGGACAACAAGCCATATAAGGAGCATTTAACCCTTGTGTTGCATGGCAACATTAAAAATCACCATCTGACACAGACCAACGCACTTAAAGAATGAGTCGACACCTCAATGCAGACACTATTGACACTTTCCTTTTTCTCATTCATAAGATTTGGTGTGTCGGATGCTTTCCACAGTCATGAGGAGAGTCGATCGTAGAAGGAATTCTAAAGGCAGGAAAAAATTATCCTCTCCGTCTACCATTCCTCCCATTGCCCCCCACAGCAGCCTACCCAAGCTGCTTGAAATTATGAATATTAGAAAACATGTATTTCTAGGAATAACACGGCATCCATGATAGCTGCCAGGCAGGATTTATTTTCTGGCAGATGTACAAGTGACCAGTTGGCGGCCTTGTAGTTGTACGTCAAATGTGCGTTTATTCTCGGGCATCACTGGATGTCTCTATTTTCGATTTAGAAATAGCGTACGACACTGCCTGGCGTTATCGTATCCTGCTCCACCTGAAATCCTGTGGTGTATCAGAAAACATGGTGAACACGGCCGCACTCGTTCGAACAGCATGTTTGATTCTGCTTGGCTTGTTGTGCGGGTTGTAATATTTATCCGACCGCTGTCATGTGCCGAACAGCCCGCCATTCTGGGCCTGCTGTGCGGCCTGCCGGTTTATCGCACAAGTGGAAAACACCTGCACGGATTGATCGTCTTTTCATCGACTCAGCGGACGGGACACCGAATTGGCTGCACAACTCGGTGACGTCGACTATGAAGGACGTAAAGTCTCCGGTCGAGGCCTGTCTTCTCAAGGGGCACGGCGGCGCTCGGCGGAGCAGCATGGCTGATTCTGCTTGGCTTGTTGGGGAGGTTAGTTTTTACGACACGCTTTCTGAATTTCGTTCAACTTCGTACGCTATTGTTGTGCTGCTGTAGCCTCAAGTATGTATTCATGTTGCCATAAATTGCTGGTCTGCTTATCTGCTCTGTTATCTGGCGACGTGGAAAGTAACCCTAGTCCCAAGATAGAAGAAATGTTGAGGATATTTTGCTCCAGTTAAAAGAGCTAAAAGTTTCGGAAAAAGTGCGATCCACACTTCCTGAGGTGAATGCGAAGGTGTAAACCTAGGTATTTACATTGATCATCATTTAAACTGGGACGAACAAATTACGCAAATATGTAAAAAACTAAGAGCTATGTCCGCATGCAACTGTGTCAGCATGCAATAAATTGTGATTGTTATTGACTCATGTGCAAAAATGCATTGTTGTATAGTGCCTACGATAGTACGCTTTATCTTTTCTTTGCTAGTGTTTTATTTAGTGTTATTATATTTTTTCTTCCTGTTTAGTTTAACCATACCAGTCCAGCACGCGTTTATCTTCATGATACCGCTTGTGCCTTTTCGTCGCGTTCTTTTCCTCTTTTAATACGTCATTGGCTGCTAGTCATCGCATTCATTTTGTGACGTTTTTTGTTTTTATCCCCAAAATCACCTTATTGCCGTCTCGTCGGGTGCAGCTCTTCTGCTTTCTTACCCACAAGCACTCCGTGATTAGGGAGGCAAGGAAACCCTTGTACCACTATCATGTGCAATAAACTATCCATCCATCCATCCATCCATCCATCCATCCGTCCGTCCGTCCATCCGTCCGTCCGTCCATCCATCCATCCATCCGTCCATCCATCCGTCCGCCCATCCGTCCGTCCGTCCGTCCGTCCGTCCGTCTATATGGGTTGGGACCTAAGATCCTTTGCAAATTGAGGGAGGTCATTATGATTTCTTTGTGCCGTGCAGTCTGAGGAACCAGGCTCCCTCACGTGTGAACCATGGTACCCAAATACGCATAATAGGCGCCGTCTTGTTGTAGTCTACGGGCCCTGTACACCCACATAACAGCTTTTTTAAAGAACCAGCTAATCATCTCATACACATTTTGAGCCCAATCATGGTATTGAAGGCTTACGTATTATGGTTTGGCGCTCTTTGGTTATAGATACTTTTGCGCCAAAAAACAGAACCATGATACTACTCGTACATCATACGTGCGCATCGATAGAACTTGATCAATGTAGGATTGCATGCTGAATTTTTCTGTAAGTATCAACAGGCATACAGTATATAATGCACATGTATTAAAACGGTAATATAACGCTTGTGACAAAATTATGATTATTGGCATTCGGCACATCTGTTTGAATTGGAAATTGCTATAACCCTGAATTTATGCTTCCGCTCCACGTCCTCTGGCGTGCGTGCACAGCAATGTATGTCGTCATCGGTAAGGTTAATTTTACGCGCGTTTTATATGACGCTTGCTAAGATCTACCGCCCTCCGGATGCTTATAGGGGCTGTTGAGCAGCAAACATTTTTGTGCTCGGCTGCGGTGGGTAAGAGAAATTGTGCATTGAAAGAGTAACTTCTTAAAAATCACTTGCAAACCCAAACAACAAAAACCCGACAGCCTTTTTTGTTCGGTCAGAAAAACATTTCAACAATCCAGCATACTAGAGGAGGGACACTATTGGGGGGTCCAAATAGTCTACGTGTTACAATGATTACGTGGTATAAGGCGCGTTGTTTAAAGGGGCCATGCAGACAGAATACGATTTATTTTATTCAAAAGATTCTGCGCTTTGTAATGCCCCAGCGCTTCCCTGGAAGCAAAGGAAGCTTTATTCACTGCGAAATTTTGATTCACCCGCCAAATTGTGTGTTTTGATGACGTCGGCAATGACAAAAAGTGCAGGTCTTCAAGCCAAACCTAGTGTGCTCTGGAACCTTGTTTACCGATAGACAACCTAGATGGCACCACCCCACCGCGGGCGGCCGTTTTCTCCCTTTTCTTTGTTTTAGCTGCGGACTACCTTAGGACCACACAATGTCCGTCCGCGTCCGTGCGCATAGAATTTACAATCGCGAAAAATCACACAGGCACCTGCAGGATTCGAGCCTGTGTATGCTAGACCAGGCAGAGTTAGTGTCAATCGTCTCACCCATTGGGCCACGACCGTGAGTTAATACCCGACAGTCTAATGGCTTACTCCCTCTCCAGCACAGTGCGGAGTGCCTTAGGACCTCCCAATGCCCGTCCGCGTCCATCCGTGCGCCCACCACCATGAGCGCAAATCAAGGTAAATTCGATTTGAGCTGTGAGTGGCACTTTCATTTAGGGAATAATCAAAGTGCAACTCACGGCTCAAATTGAATGAGCGTCGGGGCGCAAATAGTGTCACGAAGCCAAGGACGACGCAGTTGTTTGAAAACAAACAAGTTTATTGGAGCGAACTTGTGCTCCCCTAACAACTGAAAAGAATACAGAGGCGGCGAAGCAGCGGTCAACAAGTGACGTACGTGCGTCGGCGAGCGTCGCAGAATCGAATGCCCCGGTGTCTGCTGTGCAGGCTTTTATCTTTCGGCGCGAGAGTTTCTGGAACCGTCGATTCGCATCCAGAACATTGTAGATCACAGAAGATTATTCTGGGCTAGCGGCGTTAGGGCGAAACACTCTGCTTATCTGAATGAGATAGCGCGGCGGAATAAAAATAAAGAATGGAACACGCGCTTCGCATGGGACACAGATAACAAAGGTGGGCGCGGCCGGGCATTAAAAACAAACAATAAATAAACAAACCCGTGCATGGTTCGCGGCATTACCCCCCCTCTAAGAGTGCATCGACCCGATGCCAAAATAAAACGACAGTCCGAACAAACAGCAACAACAAAAAAACAACAAAAAAAGTTCGTCATCTTGCGAAGTACGGTTTGAGGTGAACCACGTGGACGACTTCGCGTCGCGTGCCTCGTCGTGATGTGCCGGAATCACCACTGGTAATCACTTCGTAGGTTAATTGGCCAATACGTCGTAGAATCTGGTAGGGTCCGAAATACCGTCACAGAAGCTTCTCACTGAGTCCGCGTCGTCGAATGGGAGTCCAAAAACCCACACGATCCCCTGGTTGGTACTCGGCGTCTCGGCGTCAGAGGATGTAGCGACCGGCATCCACCAGCTGCTGGTCCGTTATACGAACTCGAGCGAGCTGGCGGGCCTCCTCCGCACGTTGAAGGTATCCTTGGACGTCGGCGTTGAGGTCGTCGTCTTCTACATGCGGAGGCATGGCGTCGAGCATCGTAGTCGGCCGTCGTCCGTAGACAAGCTCGAACGCTGTCAGCTGCGTAGTTTCCTGCGTCGCTGTATTGTACGCAAACGTGACATACGAGAGGACTTCGTCCCAAGTCTTATGTTCAACGTCGACGAACATGGACAGCATATCCGCAATCGTCTTGCTCAGACGTTCCGTTAGTCCATTCGTTTGGGGGTGGTACGCCATCTTTTTTCAGTGATCTGTATTGCTGTAACGTAAGATTACTTGCATCAGCGCCGCGGTAAAGACCGTTCCTCGGTCCGTGATTAGGACTTCAGGAGCTCCATGTCGCAGCACAACCTGGTTTATAAGAAACTTGGCGACTTCTTGTGCAGTCCCCCGCGGATTTGTGGTGGTCTCAGCGTAGCGCGTCATGTAGTCTGTCGCTACGACAATCCACTTGTTCTCCGATCGTGACGTCGGAAACGGGCCTAGAAGGTCCATTTCAATCTGTTGAAAGGGCCTCGACGGGACGGTGATCGGTTGCATAAGTCCGGCGGGTCTTGTCGGCGGCGTTTTTCGTCGCTGGCAGTCACGGCAACTCCGAACGTAGTGGGTGACGTCGGATGTAAGGCGGGGCCAGAAGTACTTTGCCTTAATTTTTGCAATAGTGCGAGCTGTGCCGAGGTGTCCGGAAGACGGGTCGTCGTGGGACGCTTCCAAAATTTCGTCACGAAGGTCTGCGGGGATGACAAGTAGATAATTCGTTCTTGTTCCAGGGCTGAAATTCTTCTTCACGAGGACGGAGTTTTTGAGGCTGAATGCTGGTAAGTTCCGCTTGAACGCTCTAGGCACGGCGACGTTTCGTCCTTCGAGGTAGTCGATCATTACGCGCAAGTCCGGGTCGGCACGCTGCTGGGCGGATAGGTCGCTCTCCGTAACAACCCCGAAGAACGCGCTGTCTTCATCGGAGTCTTGTGGTGGTGGGTCGACAGGGGCGCGGGACAGGCAGTCGTCGTCGGACTGTTTCCTGCCGGATTTGTAGACGATTGTAACGTCGAACTCTTGCAGGCGCAAACTCCACCGCCCAAGACGGCCAGAGGGGTCCTTCACATTAGCGAGCCAACACAGCGCATGGTGGTCTGTTACAACCTTGAACGGTCTGCCATACAAGTATGGGCGAAATTTTGGAATGGCACATATAATAGCCAGGCACTCTTTTTCGGATGCAGAGTAGTTTTTCTCCTCCTTCGACAGACCGCGGCTGCCATAGGCGATTACGTTTTCGCACCCGCTTTATTTTTGGACAAACACGGCACCCAAGCCTATATCACTGGCGTCCGTGTGTATTTCCGTTTCGGCGTTTTCGTCGAAATGAGCGAGCACGGGCGGGCTTTGCAGGTGTTTTTGCAGCTCGCAGAATGCCTTTTCTTGTTCGTCTTCCCAGCTGAAAGGGGTGCTATCGTTCGTCAAGCGCGTGAGCGGCTCTGCAATGCGTGCGAAGTTTGCGACGAAGCGCCGGTAGTATGCGCACAGTCCAAGAAATCTGCGCACGCCCTTCTTATCTTTCGGCCTTGGGAAGTTCGCTATGGCTGAAGTTTTCGCCGGGTCAGGAAGGACTCCCGCGGCGTTCACGACATGGCCCAAAATCTTCAGTTCCTCGTACGCGAAGCGGCACTTTTCAGGCTTCAGCGTTAACCCCGACGTACGGATGGCCTCGAGTACCGACTGCAACTTTGCGAGGTGTTCGTCGAAAGTCCGGGAGAATACCACAACGTCGGCGAGGTATACGAGGCAGGTGTGCCACTTCAGGCCAGCTAGCACAGTGTCCATGACTCTTTGGAACGTTGCTGGTGCCGTGCATAGCCCGAACGGCATCACCTTGAACTCGTATAGGCCGTCCGGGGTTATGAATGCAGTCATCTCTCGATCTCTCTCGTCCACTTCAATTTGCCAGTAGCCTGTCTTCAGATCCATCGATGAGAAGTACTTCGCGTGGCAGAGGTGGTCGAGGGCGTCGTTGATTCGTGGCAGGGGGTACACGTCCTTTTTGGTGATTTTGTTCAGTCTCCGCTAGTCAACGCAGAACTTTAAAGTGCCGTCCTTTTTCTTCACGAGTACGACCGGCGCAGCCCACGGACTTTTCGATGGCTGTATAATGTCGTCGTTGAGCATGTCGTCGACTTGAGTCCGGATGGCTTCTCTTCATGGGTACAGACGCGGTATGGTGACTGTCGGGTAGGTCGGGGTCCATCTTCAGTTATAATACGGTGCTTCGCCAGGGGTGTCTGACGTAATTTTGAACTCGACGAAAAACACTCGCTGTAGCGACGCAGCAAAGCCAATAGTTTGTTCTGTTGTTCTTGCGGAAGAGCCGGATTCATGTCGAAGGCTGCGGAAGCTTGAAGGTGTGATCGGATGTGCGTTCAAAGTCGTCGACCACGATCACGTCACTTGCTTCTTGCGTTTCTTCGAGGAACGGAATTGCAGCTCCCTTGTTTGTATGCTTGTACTCTTCAGTAAAATTAGTGACGAAAACGTGAGATTGGCGTTGCTTAAAGTGCGCAATCCCTCTTGCGACGGAGACACCGCGGTCGAGAAGCAACCTTCGATCACTCTCTACGATAGCGTCTATGTCAGAAGCAGCATCCTCACAGTAGACGACAATCATCAAGCTTGCGCGGGGTGGCAGGGTGATGTGATCGTCAGCGATCCTGACAGCAGCACGGTGATCGGGGTTCGGCTGCGGCGTCGTGGAGTGATCGGAGGAAAAAGTTATCGACTTGGTCTGCAGATCAATTATTGCGCCGTTGTCCGTCAAAAAGTCCATTCCGAGAATTACGTCGCGGCAGCAGTTGGCAAAATAACGAACTCAGCAGGGTACGTGGTGCCGCCTATGGTGACGCGTGATGTGCATGTTCCACTTGGCGTTACGAGATGGCCTCCTGCTGTGCGTATATGCGGACCGTCCCATGTTGTCGTAACTTTCTTCAGCTTCGACGCGAATGAGCCGCTCATTACCGAGTAGTCGGCTCCCGTGTCGATGAGGGCGACTACGTCAAAGCCGTCGATGGACAACTGGACGTCGGACGCCGCTTTCCTCGAGTTTCTGGTGCGTCGGGGCGTTGTATCTCGGCTTGTTCGTGTTGACGGTCGGGAACCATGCGTCGTCATTCTCGTCATCTTCTCAGCGGCAGGCTCTGTCGTTTCGGGTACGCGTCGCGTCGTGTAGTCGTCGGGTTCGGGAGTCACGTCCGGGTTAGCTCGAGTCGTTGGGCTGCAGGTACGGTGTTCGGTGCGGCCATGCGTCGTTGGAGGGTTTTCATTTTTTCGCCGTTCTGCAACTCCACCTCCAGAAGTTGCTGCTTTTAGTTTCCCCCGCGTGGGCTGGGGGACCTTCCACATGAGAAGTCAGCGGTGTTATGGCGGTTTGGCGACTGGTACCGGTAGGGCGACGGCGAGCGGTTGAACCGGGCAGGTCCTCGGTTCGTGTTGGACAGGTATTCGTCGATCTCAGTAGGGCGCTGGCCGGGTCGGGGCGTGGTGCGTCGACGGAGAAACCACGCAGTCCGAGTCTCTTGTATGGGCAGCGACGGTAGATGTGGTCGGCCTCTCCGCAGTGGTAGCACAGAGGACGGTTATCGGGAGTTCGTCATACGTCCGTCTTCCTCGGCGTCTGGTTTCGGGCTACCGGGGGTCGGGCGGGTGACAGTGGGCGGCAGTACGGCGGGGCCTCTTGACGGCGTGTTGGAGCATGGCGGCGTCGACGAACAGCCGCGGAATATGTAATAGCTTGTAGCTCTCGGGGTACCTCGGATGGCGTAGAAGTTCCCTTGCACTTCTGCTTTAATCACGTCGGTGAGGGAAGCGACTTGGCGCTGCGGCGGCGCTGGGAGAAGTTTCCGCAGCTCCTCTCTCACTATTGCGCGGATAGTCTCGCGTAGGCTGTCGGCCGGGATCCGCGTGCTGCCAAAGTCGTTCGCATTGGCCGCGCCAACAAACTTGCGGGCATACTGCTTAGCACGCATTTCGAGGGCTTTCTGAATGGTGCTGGCTTCGGTCACGAATTCGGCGACGGTTTTGGGCGGATTTCGGACTAGTCCAGCAAACAGTTCCTCCTTCACTCCGCGCATTCAGAAGCGCAACTTCTTTTCTTCCGTCATTTCGGGGTCCGCGCGGCGAAATAGCTGCTTCATCTCCTCAACGAAGATCACGACCCCTTCGTTGGGGTGTTGCGTGCGCGTTTCCAACAAAAGGGTGGCTCTTTCTTTCCGTACGACGGTAGTTTAGGTCTTAGTGAACTCGCTTTTGAACTGAGCCCAGTTTGTCAAGGAGATCTGGTGGTTCCCGAACCAAGTGCGAGCCGAATCTTCCAAGTAAAAGAAAACATGCCGGAACGTTTCTGCGTCATCCCACCTGTTGAATTTCCGGACGCGCTCCAGTTTCTACAACCATTCTTCTGGGTGTTCTGCGGGGGCTTCTCGGAATGATGGCGGTTCCCATGGCTGCTGCAGAACGACGGGAGGGTTGGCTTGGTTGGGCATGGTGCTCGTTGCTACATCTTTCTCCTTCGCTTTCTCTGGTAGTAGACCACCCTCGGGTGGTAAATCTTGCAGGCGGAGGCTGGCTCTTGTTGGGCTGGCTTGGCGGCTTCCAGAGGTTGTAGTGGGCATGAAGGGTGCGTACCCCGCACCTTCACCAGTTGTCACGAAGCCAAGGACGACGCAGTTGTTTGAAAAAGAAACACGTTTATTGGAGCGAACTCGTGCTCCCCTAACAACTGAAAAGAATACAGAGGCGGCGAAGCAGCGGTCAACAAAGTGACGTACAGTCGGGGACTTAATTTTGGAGACCACGCGAGCGCGTGGCAAAAGCCACTGATGCGCGCTCTGGAGGCCCGGCGCCTGTTGTCGAGACCGCCGCGGCGCGCATGCGCGTCCTCTTTTACTCGCAGGCACGCCGATTTTCTCGCTTCCTGCAGCGGTGCTGCAACGGTCACTCAAGCACCGAATAGCGACGCCTTTGTAGCATTCCTTTCTTTCCGATGGCACATTTGGGGCCTAACGTGACGATTGCGATGGCTTTGGCGCAAGTCCTGCTCGCGTCCTGATAAGCACTTGCGCGTCATATTTTATTTGTTTATTTTGTGCTTTATCGTCTACAGACAATGAGACTAGCGGCTTGCGAACGACGTCCATGTATGAAGCTCGTACGAAGCACAGTCTCACGGTACCGCGCTACCGAAGACGAAATGCCAGCTATATGAATAGGAACCTTTATTCACCTTGTTTATTGTGTAATTTGGCCACTGAACATATATTTCAGCTCGCTCTCCGCTGCCCACAAAGTAGTCTGTTTGCAAGTTTGATAAAAGAAATTATTTCGATGTTTTTTGCCGCCTACTTCATTACTTAAAAATGATAGAAATACGTACTCACATAAATTGTCTGTTCGCTCTGCCCATCGCATCTGTAAAAATGGCACCTCGGGCTCCCATTGAACCCGGTAAAATGATTCGCGACTTTTGAGAAGCTGTCTTTCAAAGGGGCATTTGCCGGCTTACTAATAGACCAAGAGATGCTGTTACCGAGGAATTCATTCCTACGGTGATGAATCGCTTCAAGGCCGGAGCAATTCTTCAAGGTCGGCTTGCATTGATTGATTATGAGGTTTTAACGCGTCGATGCTACAAAGCCGATAAGGCGCATCGTAGTTCAAAGCTCCGGATTAATTTTGATTACCTGGAATATGTAACATGCGCCGAAATCTCGAACACACTTGAGGATTTTCGCTTTTCGCCTCCATGAGAAAAGGGCCACCTTGCAGATGCCCAGCGGAGCGGAAGGACAAGGTCAGCAAGAAAACAGTAGGACAAGCTGATTGTTTTTCAGTGGTTAAACACCCATTCATTAGTGACAAAACATTCGAAAGGCCCTAAGTAGCCATTAATATTACGGCGAAAAGTAGCGAATAAGGTTATGGCATTCTTTGACGGGAACCCGAGGTGCCGTTTTGAATAACGCCGACGCGCCGAACGAACAGACAATTCATATGTGTATGCCTTACAATCATTTTTAAGTAAGGAAATGGACATTAAAATAAAACAGAGGAGTTCTTTATTAAACTTGCAAATCGCCTACTTTATGGGCAGCGGAGATCGAGCTGGAATATAGGTTCAGTGGCCACATTACACAATAAACAAGGTGAATAAAGGTTCGCTATTCATATAGCTGGCATTTCGTCGTCGGTTGCGCGGTACCGTGAGACTGTGCTTCGTACGAGCTTCCTTCGGGGACGCCGTTCGCAAGCCGCTAGTATCCCCGTCTTTAAACGATAAAGCACAAAACAAACAAATAAAAAATCACGCGCAAGTGTTTATCAGGACGCGAGCCGCACTTGCGCCCAAGCTCTCGCAATCGTCACGTCAGGCCCCAAATGTGCCATCTGGAAGAAAGGAATGCTACAAAGGCGTCGCTATTCGGTGCTTGAGTGACCGTTGCAGCACCGCTGCAGGAAGCGAGAAAATCGGCGTGCCTGCGAGTAAAAGAGGACGCGCATGCGCGCCGCGGCGGTCTCGAGAACAGGCGCAGGGCCTCCAGAGCGGGCATCAGTGGCTTTTGCCAGGCGCTCGCGTGGACTGCAAAATTAAGTCCCCGACTGTACGTGCGTCGGCGAGCGTCGCAGAATCGAATGCCCCGGCGTCTGCTGTGCAGGCTTTTATCTTTCGGCGCGAGAGTTTCTGGAACCGTCGATTCGCATCCAGAACATTGTAGATCACAGAAGATTATACTGGGCTCGCGGCGTTAGGGCGAAACACTCTGCTTATCTGAATGAGATAGCCCGTGCGGCATAAAAATAAAGAATGGAACACGCGCTTCGCATGGGACACAGATAACAGAGACGGCCGCGGGAGGGCATTAAAAACAAACAATAAATAAACAAACCCGTACATGGTTCGCGGCAATAGAATGTCACTGGGGGCGCAACTTGGATATCATTTCGAGTTACCGAACGCGGCACCCTCCCCATCATCCACGGAGTGGAGATTCTGCCATCTGTTTCACCGTATTTGTACCTGGTTTGTTTTTTGAAAGTATAGAATAATTCTTTGTGAAGCATGCAGTTGGCTCGATATACTAGGTCACCTAAGAGACCGCTGCTTACGCCAGTCGGCCGTTGTCGTCTGAGACAATCCCTAATAACCGCAGTGCTGTACAGCTAAAACAAGTATAGTGCGCGCAGTACCAAAAGCAGTACGCATCGCTACTTGAATGTTTCCGTGTACGTTCGTAACTTCCACTGTTTACCACACCATTTTCCTGCTATAAAAATAATGTGCCATGAATATAAGCTCCAATAGCTCCTTCGGCTCGCTGAAAAGCCCTGCCGAATTCACGTTTGCTCTTTCCGGCCTTTCCGAACCGCAGAGTTACCTCACATGACATCATAGGCTCTGTGGCAGGAAATAACTAGTCGGTCGCGATGCCATTCCCTTTTTTGATAGTTATATAGCGTGTTTCAGAGATTTTTACGTTAAACGTGGTGTCAGTATGATTCTCACGAGGCCATCTTTCGAATGAACCAAACGTGTGTTTTGCCAGCAGGGCCCTTCAAGCGATAAAAACAAGCCAAATGTTAGAACACTGCAAGGTATTTAGGGGGCGACACCAAACTATACAACACCTAAAAGAGCGTTCGAAATAAAAGTAAAACTGCATTGCAAACTAAGTGATATTGTGCTGTCTTTCTAAGTGTTTCTGGTCGTGTTAGCATAGAAAAGGGTTTGCATCAACCATCCCGCCACAGTTTTAGCTTCAATGGAGGCGTATTTGATGGGTAATTGCGCCACTGTTATGATTCTTATGTGTACTGTGTTATGGCGCCTGTTGAAGTCAAACCCAATTTCTGGGCACTAGCCTGAGCCTGCCCTTTGTCAGATTTTTCTTCTCTTTGGAACTTCTCATGTGGCATACATTCCACAACTTGCGCAGATGCGTCTTTTCGATAACAGGCAAAGTAATTGTTGAAGACGAGGAAGCAGACGTATGTTAAAGGACAGCGGTTTAATGAGGGGGTAATTCGGTCGAGGAAGAAGATGGTGTCACGAGCCTCGCTGCCTGTGAGGTGGCTTCGATGTCTTCGTCTTCTCAACCAGATCACATTTTCCAACAGGCTCCTGCCGGCCAAATATTATGGATCTGGTTGGATTCACATGGCTAAGTTCTAAAAATGGCAGTACGCTGTGCAATTACGTCTGTAGCATTAAGGCGCTGAAGTCGCTGAATGAATTGTCCGTCTCAAAGTCTGCGGTAAATGCAAGCACCACGCATTAGCGAACGTGTCCATTCACACTTTCATTGGCCGAATCAATCTTTTCCAAGAGCCTCCCCACCAGGGAACCTGCGCAGCTATGAAGTTTAAGCTTCCGGAGTTGTTTAGAAAACAACCATGCATTTCCTGCGTCCATGGGATCCAATTCCCTTCAAATATTCGTGATGCTTTTTTCTTGAGATAACTATCGCGCTTAGGCTTCGGTTTCTTGCAGCAATCAGTTAACGTTTTCTTCCAAGCGGTAAATCGTGCGAGAGGGATGTTTGATCTGCAAATGTCGATTTCAGCAATACCGCAACAAAGGTTTGCGTTTTCTGATGTAGAGGCGCTTTCCCCGCCTGAGTTGTCGATATCTTCATCATGATTGAAAGCTTTGAAGTTCTCTGTACTTTCTTCGGAAAGTTCTCGCTCGGCCGTAACTCCTAGGTGGTCAAGGTCCGAAATTGCTTTCTTCTGCTCATTTGCAGGCGCTTTAGTTGCCACGTGCACGCTTCTCATTTCTTTGAAATCGACGATCGGAGAGATGGATGTCGCACCTCCATGCACCGTCCACCGGAAGACTGTTTTCACGGCGGTGAGATTTTCACTAAGGCGCCGAATGACCCCAGTCACAAGTTTCCAGTAAAAGTCCGCTCCGATAACTAGGGTAATGCCTGGTTCGTGCTGAGCTTCAAAGCAGAAGTCGGCGAATGACATCGCTTTGCCATCGAGTTTCTGAAGAATTGTCTGTTCCGTTAACCGAGGCAGGTCCTTGCTTATATCAGGTACTCCAAGTGCCTCGATTTCAAATTCGCGACAGTCGTGGCTGTAGAGGATGAGTTGTACTCTTTTGTATCACCTGCGTTGAAAGGACGAATTTCTAAAACCGGACATCGTCATCTCCTCCTCTGCAAGTACATTGGATCGTAGCTTCCTCGACAGCCTTTCGGTTATAAAACTACGTTGGCTACTTCCGTCCAGTAAGAGTCTCACCAGATGTTAGCATGAAGTGCCCGTAATCCAGACATGTGCTGTCTGAAGCAGAACAATTCTGTCGGAGGTCTTTGATTCCGTTGACGAGCTGGACGCCGGCAATCTTTCCGGCGGTCGGCGTTTCCACGCTGGGTCACACAAGGAAGTGATATGGCGTCCATTGCAATTTTTACATGAAAGCCTTCTCGTACTCCTGCACTCCTTGGCGCGGTGAAAACCCTAGCGCAGCGAAAGCAACATCCGTGTTGTTTCAACTTGGCTTTCTTTTCGTCTAGTGTAAGTTGAACCGGGCAGTTCTCTGTGGTGTGGTCGTGCGATTCACAGAAAAGGCAACAGTTGTGGGACAACCTAACGGTTAATGTCGAAGCAGACCCTTGAGTGTTGTCCTTCACTTGCATCCGTGGTGTGTCGATTGCAGATCCAGTCATAACAGAAGTAATCTCCCGACTCCTTACTTCTAGGTTCAACAGGTGAAGTAACGTCGATACTTCATCGGGCCTTTCACATCTCGGTTCTCGTGCTGATGTTTCCGTCAACGTAAACTTGTTATAGTTGAGCACGAGCTCATACAATAAACTCTGCAATAGCGCAGCCTTTAACATCACTCCGTAGGAATCAATGTGAACATCGAGATGCTTTAGCGACCTGACGTGGCTCTGCACACGTTCATGGAGCGTCTGAAGGCCACTCAAGGCGTCGCAGGAGGCTGCTTTTGGCAGGTTTAGACGTTTTCTCATGTGGTCGTTGATTATCAGGGTCTTGTCTCCAAATCGTTGCTGCAGCAGTTCGATGGCTATGGGGTAGCTGTCGTTAGTTGTTGGTAATCCCCTGATGACGCCTTGCGCATTCCCCTTCAGATAACTGTGCAGATACTTGAGTTTGTCAACGTTGGCAAGTGATGGGTTTTTATGGATCGTAGATTCAAATTGGTCCCAAAATGCAGGCCACTGAGCAGATTCTCCGTGAAAAGGTTGTATGTCAAGTTTGGGCAATCGAACTTGAACTCGTTGTGGAGGTGAGCTGGCAGCCTGTATTGTATTACCCGCCGTGAAAAGGCACGCGTCTACAAGAAGCCCTTCAGCGCGGAAAATCATGCGTGCGATGGAATCACGGTAGTGTTCTACGGCTGTCAACTCGTCGTCTAATTCCTCACCGGGGACGCGACGCTCGATTTCTTTGTCCATATCGTTTAAAGAAGTCTGTTTCAATTTGAGCATATTTAGCTGTTCCGCCAGCTCACCCATCGGTAGCGGGGTACTCTCCATTGTGGCCTTCATGTCGTGGATGATCCGTATAGTTGAGGCGCGTAGAGCAGCACGTTTTCGTTTGAGCAGGTCCATGAGGACACGCGGTACGCGGAGGTGCCGCTCTAGCAGGAGCTGGGGCGATGCGTCGTTCTTGGTAGCCGCGTCCTCTTCATTGTGCCTGCTTCATCGGTAGGGGTCTTCAACGGTGTAATCCTTCGATCCTGGTCACGGCACCAAATTGTTGAAGACCAGGAAGCAGACGTATGTTAGAGGACAGCGGTTTAATGAGGGGGTAATTCGGTCGAGGAAGAAGATGGTGTCACGAGCCTCGCTGCCTGTGAGGTGGCTTCGATGTCTTCGTCTTCTCAACCAGATCACATTTTCCAACAGTAATAAATCAAACTAGAAAATAAATGTAAATGCGGTAGTAGTTGTCTGCATTGGATTCGGAATCCACGCACACTAAATAAAAGGTTTTCATCCTGCGGACGACTCATATGACCACAAAAAAACACAAATATTGAAGGTGCCGAGCCCTAACCTTATCATCAGAAAACATAGGTCGAGGTTTGTGGAGAATGGTTGACACTGTAACGTATTTTCCCTCCAGCGGATCGATTGGATGACCCAGTTTAAAATTCATACATTTATCGGGCCAGTGAAAACCTATTTTGGTTGAAAAAATAGGCATGTACATATGAATAATTGCGTTTCTTGTTACGTATCTCGATTGTAAGACAGATTTGCACGTTGAGCCTATTGAGTTTTCATAGGCACTAGCTGAGACAGTCTTTGCGCGGTAACTTTATACGCAGTGCCTATTCTGTGGACCAGACCACAAGATAGTGTTCAGATTTATTCTGAGGACCAGACCACAGGATAATGCTCAACATTATTTTGTGGACCATTTGAGGCGGCGCCTGGCGGTGCTGTTCGGCGCGGTCGTGTCTTGCAACGTTCATTTCAGGTTCAGAACTGCGCCGACTGTACCTTCCCGGGTGGGCGCTCTGTTCGGGAGTTGGAGGTACTTTAGGCGGCAGCGATGGCGCCGTGCGCCGGTCCGCTGAGCTCTAAGTTGCGGTGTGTAGTTGCGTGACTGCTCTACAGATTTCTTCTTTTCGCGTGCGTTTGTCTTTATCCTTGTGCGTGAACCTTGCCTTTTCAGTGCATTCGGTTGTACGGCCGCGGACGAAAACGTTTCGTGACTCCATAAACACGCTTTTTTCGTTCATGTGCTGTCTTGGCGCACCGACCTACCTCACAGCCGGCTGTACGAGCGGATAATAATAATAGGAATCTTTATTTACAGGAACAGTACATATAATTTCCCAGCCCACTTAAGCAGCTGATGCTTGTGAGACGGCTGAGCACATGCATCGGGCATGGGGCACATGCTTATGTCCTTTACAAAATGAACAACTGAAAGGAGGAGCAGGAGGAAATCTCTTGCTAAAAAGCTATTAATAAAACCAAGCAGCGTAATGAAGAAAAACCGAAAAATTTTTAATGCTATCACCGTCGGCAGGCGCGCATGCGTGTTCTGCTCCTTTCGTTTACCGCCGGTGCCGCTACACGGCGCTCCTATGCGGTTCGGCCTAAGGTAATTTCAGGGACCTTAGTTCGGCCACCGCTCCCGTGCTCCAATTACTTCTGTCCGCGCCTACTTCTTTTTAGGGGCCAAGCCGCTTAGGGGCTGGGGCTGTTGGCATCTCCCGTCGTCGTAATCGTCATCTCATGTCGCGGAACTACAACACCCGGACACTCGTCTACGCCTCGTGCTAGAGCGCTTCGTAACGCGTATTTATTATGCAGTGCCCGGAGCTTACGTGGTTACCAATTTTGAAAGAATTGTGTTCTTTCGATGTTTATGATAGTTTTCGCCCACCAAAGGTCGGTGAGCGGGTTTTAAACCGCCACTGATGTGTTTTAAACCAGCGTCGCAGTCATTGACGAGACTCTTTGTTCTATATGCAATAAAGAAAAAAAAAGCGTAGTAAAAAAAAGAAAAGCACCGAGACTCTCGATTACGCCTCGAGCTAGAACGCTTCGTGCTTCGAAGACAAGAGACTTTTACAGCAAAGCTGTATACCTCTACCCCCCCCCCCTTCCCCCCATGGTTTCATCTCCGTTAATCAGAAAAGCATTCCCATTTACGCACAGCAAGCGATGCAGGTGGCGTAATGTCGTCGTCACGCATTTAGTACCCAGCATAACAGAACACACGAAATCAACAAAGACGTCCAGAGCGGCGAGCCCTACGTTCCACACCACAATGCGGCGAAATGCGGCCGAGTTCACGTTCACAAAAATTAGGTGGGCAAAGAAACGTCTTGAACTCCCGATGACATGATGCCGACCGTTTTAACGCTACAGGACGCTCAGTTTGCACCGTATTTGTCCCGCGCGATTTTTATAATAGTCGCAATGTTTATTATGGAACAACAAACTTGGCATGGCTTCAGTTGACTTCGGGGCAGGCTTGCTAAAAAAATGTTGCGGTACGTTAAAAATCGGCATCAGAAATACGTGTTACTAGGTTCATAGCCTATAGTTCATCTCACAAGCTAGCTGCAGCACTGTGGAGGCTACATTGTTATCAATAGTGCGCCCACTGAGGGCGCCTAATCCGCCGTGAAGGGGGTCCTGAAAGGACCCTCCCTTCTCCTCTCTCGGCAAGTGGCACCGCACGGCCCCGGCGCCTTTTGTCGCTTCCTTGGCGGTGAGTTAGGCGCCCTGAGGGGGACAACAATGTAGCCTCCACAGTGCTGCAGCTAGCTTCTGACATGAACTATAGGTTTTTTGTAAACCAGATCACAAACCTCTGGACAAACCACGCAGAAAACGCTAAGTTAAGTTGGCCTGCCCCCCCGCAAATGTTTGTAGACCAACCACCTACAAAACAAATATTAACTGTACGTGGCCTACTCTACCACGATTTTGGCAATCTTGGTCCACAGAACAAAGCTGAACATTACCCTGTGGTCTGCTCCACAGAATAAAGCTGAATATTATCCTGTGGTCTGGTCCACAGAATAAAGCTGAACATTATCCTGTGGTCTGGTCCACAGAATAGGCACTGCGAACTTTATAAGCAGAAACTTGCTTTTAACACAGCGTTCTTTTAATATAAATACCGAATGTTTTATTTCTACAATTACTGTCTTCCGCGATCTCAGAATCTCGTACTACATAAAAAGGGTTATTAAAACACTAATTATTTACGTCGGTACAATACTTTCTTTCACTTTCAGGACTAACGTTCGCAAATTGGACGCTTTGGTGCATTGATCGCTTCGGTGCTGTAATGGAAACCGCGTTCATCAGTGAGTAAAACAGCTGCGTATATTAGCACTTTTGATAGGGTTTCCTTACAAAACATTGAGCTCATACTCGGCGTTGCAAAAGCGTGAATATATTCAACCCAGTCATTTATTTTTTTATGGTTCAAATATATATTTCAAATATATTTGGATTTAAAATGACCTTTTGGGAACTACCAGTGAATGGACGTTTATCTTTAAAAATACCTATATTCGCACTAAAAACATCCTTTTAGCATTACAGATGACTTTGTTTTGCAAACTTGCTACCCATCATATTCTCCGTGGGAAACAGTACATTGGAAATGTAGAGGACCCATTCGTGTACGTGACTAATTGCGAAGAAGAGACTGACTATCAATTTTATTGAGTCCATCGTAGGAGCTACATTACTGAGTGCCTTTCGGTTCACAGTAACGCACTGGTACCGTTCTCGCGATGCAGTATCGCGATCGATTACGAGTTAAAATCATCTTCTTAAAAAGTAAGATGTAAAAATTAAGAAGTTAAACGTAGGAACTGGAATGATGCACTAAAATTGCGGTTCAGGAAATATTCCAATGTACCATCCTCCATAATAAAGCCTCCTAAGCACCTGTACTATGAAAACGAAATATCCAACAATGGGAACGACTGCACAAAAATTTGGCAGTTAATTAAGCAGTTTTTAAATAGCGATGACAAGCAAGCTTTATTGAAGAAAATAAAAAAACGGCAGCACCTACACTGATGCTAGCGATATAGCAAATGCGTTTGGTGACCATTTTGCTGGTTCTGCTCACTTGCAAACCCATATGCCCTTGCTTCACGTACCGCGATGTGATCGATCTTTTCATTTGTTTACGACATCGGTCGATGATGTTTTTCAACTTATTTCATCGCTAAAAATAACTGGCCCAGAATTGGATTAAAAAAATTCTTCCAGAACAAAACTTGTAAAGAAATAGCCACGCACCATTCTAGCAGAAAGTATCGAAAAACTGCTCTAACAGGGCACGTTTCCGAGCTCACTTGAGAAACGAAGAATATCCCCTGTTTTCAAAAAAGGCCATCTGGAATGTATTGTTAATTATCGGGCCATATGCGTCTTACAATTTTTGAGTAAAATAGTCTAAAAGCTTTTGTACTCCAGACGTTTTTTACCTAACTGAATTTAACCAATTATCCTATCGTGCGTTTGGTGTTCGACCCAATTATTCTACAGAGCTGTACATCCTTATCTTACTGATCAAATTAAACAAGTCATGGACGAGTGCATAGTCTTTGGTGGTGTTTTTGTTCATCTGACTAAACGATTTCACTCAATTAAACAGTCACTATTATTATACAAACTTGATCATTTGGTATTTCTGGCGCTCCTTTGAACTCATTCGCTGTTACCTGATTCATCGATGTCAAATGGTGCAAATCAACGGTTAACTTTCTTCCGCAAGAACAGCCACTAGGCGCGTTACTCACGGTTCAGTTATAGTTCCTCTACTTTTCTTGTAATTCATGAATGACTTCTCTAGCGTGCTTCAAAGCTCTAAATATCTGTTAAATGTGGGACACACCAATATATTAACGCCCGGCAGCAATCCTAACGCACTTCGAAATGGACTAAACACGAACCTTATCACCATCAACCAGTGTTGCGTGAAATCGCAAATAAATCCTACAAAAACATCTATGGCGTTTCATTCCCCACAGGATAAGGTTACAACAACTCTTTCAGTTGTAATAAATGACTAAACAATACCTGTTTCCGAGAGCGCTCGGTTTCTTGGCGTCATTTTAGATAAGCATCTGAAGTTTAGTGGTGATGCACAGTCGCGTCTTTAGAAGCTTTTTTTCGGTATTCACATCATTCTGAAAGCACGACCACACTTTCCACAACTTGTTACCCTGTCCCTATACTACTCTTACATTCACAGCCATCTTTCATATTGCTTATCATCTTGGAGAAACATGTACAGCACACATCTATATTATCTATGACACCTCCAAAAATAAGCCCTACGGCTCATGACATTCAGTCCACACATTACAGTTTGTCACTGCGGCCAAAGTTTGATTAGTTAGACTGTGTTTTATTTGACATTACTTAGCTTTATTGCACAATTACTACCTCTCAAGAGTGTATATTTAAATTTTTGTTGGACGGAACATTTGCACAATCCTTCTCTATACTAAAATTCTCGAACGGATCAGTAAAGGCCGACCTCCATGCAGCGAAATGTAGGCGAAAAGGCGGCGAACGTCCTCCGGCAGCAGCCGCTCCGCCGTGGCGTCGGAAATACGGCTGTTCGCCGGCGATCTACGCGAGCTAGACGTCGAACGCGCGGCGGTGAACTCGACCGGAAGCGGCAAACTGCATTTTGAGTCCACAGCCAATCACAGCCTTGTACTTCCTTGTACTTCCTGTCCTGTCTTCCATCGGCGGCGTTCGCCGCATTACCTGGCATCACGTTGCATGGAGGTTGGGGTGGACGAAAACTCAGCGGCGCGTCAAACCGCGGCGTCCGCCGCCCCAACGTCGCCGAGAAACTTCGCTGCATGGAGGTCGGCCTTAACTTTAGCAACAATTCAGATGTCTTGTTTAACTTGTCCGATTAGTTTTTCATAACAAAGTGCCTTTTAGAGTCGTCAGTAGCGTGAATTTAGGTCGTAAGGTAATGAAGATGCTCAGTTATGTTTGCAGTTGACTCTTCAAAAAAGGATTAACCTGCAAACCAAGACGTGTTCCGTGTCGTTGAAAATAGAGTTGGATTGGAGTACGTTTCTAGAAACGAAGGTGCGACTGCTCGTATTTGAACAAATTTGTTTGCAAAGCACGCTGATTGGAGTTTATGAATCAATGTGAAAATTTTGGAAACTATAGCATTCTGACACGTTCGCCAGATTTTTGGATTCAAAATTGTGCGTTTCGCATCAAAAATGAGCGCCCCATTTTAATGCTGCTAGCGGTTGTATCGGGGGACTTCTTCGTTCTAGAGAGAGAGAGAGAGAGAGAGAAGTAAACTTTATTGAGAATGTCCGGCGGAGGTAGCGGGGAGGACCACGCAGGGTCGTCCGCCACCCGACGTAGTTAAGGCGTCTTCGGGGTGTTGCCTCCCCGACTCCCGCTAGGCCGGCCCGCTGTCGACCTGTGGGGTTTATACCCCCGGTCTCCAGCCGGCTCAGCCCCACGCGTTTGTCGGGCAAGAGCCACCTCGAGCCGCTGGACGGCCTGCAATTGTTCTGTCAAGTCCTGCGTTAACACTGCACGAGCTATGTCTTCCGGCAGTCGCCCGGGAGAGGAGACCGCTTCTTCCGGATGTAGGTCACAGTCCCAGAGGATGTGGGTCAAAGTTGCTTTAGCCCTTTTGCACACACTGCACTCTTCACTTTCGAACACCTCCGGGCACACGTAACGCGCAAGCGCCGGCGTGAGCACGGATCTAGTTTGTAGTTGTCTGTATAACACCGCCTGTTCGCGTGTCAGTCCTGGGTGGGGCGGGGGCATGGTTCGGGGACCGTACCGGTACCAGCCCAGCACCTCCGCATACCCGAGTAGTGGGTCCGTTTCGTCGTCGTCATCACTGCACATATCACAGTCTTTACAGTCCACTCGTTCCGCCGAGGCGAGGGGCGTGGGGGCGGCCGCGTGGTTGGTAAGGACTCGCGCGGCGGCGTCCGCCGTCTCGTTGCGGTTGGGATGGCTGCTGCTGCCGCTGCGTGTAGTTATTGTATGCGCCAGGAACCACCTCAGATGGGTGGCGGGCACCGAGTCGTTCACTGCACTGCAATGTACCACGCGCACTGCACTGGCACATACTGAGTTGCGGGCGTAGTTCTTGATTGCCGAGCGGGAGTCACTCAGTATCGTCGAGCACCGACGGTCCGTGAGGGCAAGCGCGATGGCCACTTCCTCTGCTTGGCATGCCGACGGTGCCCGGATGCTGCAGGCACTGTACACTTCACCCGTCGGGGCTTTGACCACCACTGCCCCGGGTCTTTTCTGTCTGCGTACTTGGCCGCGTCCACGAAGAAGAGGGCTCCGGTGTCGTTCGCGTACGTGTCTGTAAGGGCCTTGGCTCTTGCGGCACGCCTCCCCGGGTTGTTGTCGGGATTGACATTCCGGGGGAGCGGTGTTATCTTTAGCCTTTGTAGGGTTTCCACCGGCAAGACTCCGGCTTCTTGCTGCTGGGGTGGTGTTGTTGCCCCTGCGAAGCCCAGCCGGGTGAGGAAGCTCCTGCCCGTTCTGGTCGTCGAGAGGCGTTCTAGTTGCGCGGAGGACTAGTTTTCAACCTAAAGGGTTGAGAGCAGTTTATGGTACCCGGTAATAATAATAACGATCTCAACTTGCGCTCGAACGGGAAACTTTTGAGTGTAGTGTTCATATGGGCGTTGATATTTAAAAAGGACAGTTATAGGTATTCAGGGAGAAACGGTAAAATAGGCATTAATGGAGCGCCATAAAAGCCCTTATAACCTTTGACTTATTTTCACATATCAAAGTAGTGCGATATGGAGACAAGGAACTAACTAGACATTTGCCTAAATTCCGGTCTCTACTAAACATTAACGTCAAGTGGTGTATTCGGTCCATGGAGAAAATGTTCTAATAACCTAGTAGCCCGTACTCACCTCTCGGGAGCGGGAATGCCATGCTGTGGTCTCGCGGAGCACTCATACTAACACCTGAAGCAATGCCGCAAGTTCCGCAGTGATGTCACGACAACTCGATCGCGGAAATGATGCGACGAAGACAAACAAATGCATGTTGTGTACGTGGTTGCAAATATCAATATTTAATGGTTATCTTGGAAGGTCTTTTCTTGCCATCTTCAAAAAGCCGTTTCCACTAAATAAAAGTCCCGAATGAGTGTTCCGTTAAAGATCTAGGCTATACCATTTAGAATGGGGAATTCGTATCACGGTAATTTTTGAAAAATTAAGATACTTACATTGCGGCTGTGCATGTTCTCTTTTTTATCAAACACTATTTTTTGCATATTTTCAAGACCTACGGCAAAGAAACTTGCCCGTTTGATTGCTCTATACCATAAAAGTATTATGGCGTGCGGGTTTGTCCCTTTTTACTTTGTCTTATTCACCACGCTGTTTTCAAATGAAAGGTACCGAGTTTTTTTTATCACATGGGCGATTTAAAAATGCAACAGAGTGATTCGCGCACTCGAGGTTGTGACAGGTGGCTAGTTCCACTTCGACGAACTGACTATATTCTGGAGTCCTTAAGATATACTGTCCCTTCCCTGCTAAACAAATGGGATATTGTTAACACAAATTTAAGTGGCTAAACCCGAAAAGAAATGAAGGAATTGTTTTTATAAAGTTGTTAACACACACCGTTTTTTTTATATATGTTGATCAAAACTGTCGTTTGTTTTCTCTGTTTCTTTTCTTTTTCTTTTTTTCCTTTTTTGCCTTTTCGTGTCCATGGAATCTTTGTATAGAAATATTGCGATTTTTACGACTGTTTTTCTTTTTTTTCTCCTGTGTCACTGCACTCGCTATGCTTCATTGTTCATCTGCGCATGACAGTGTATATATTGTTACTAGCCTACTCTTGAAGTCGAACAACTCTGTATAATGGAGACAAAAAGGGAAACAGAACACTGTAACTGTCTACATTGCGAGTGCGGGCCCTCAGGCACCTTTCAAGTTGTCTTTACGGCCACTTCTCGCCTGGGGGACCCCCAACTTCTTGTTGGAAATAAAGTTGAATTGAATTGCATTGAATTAATGCGAATGCCTAGACTCTCACATCTCTTAACAGGGCTGGTTTGATAAAGTGTGTGTGACATTCGAAAAACGTCCCACAACACTTACAAACGAAAAGGGCATGTTTAACGCAAGCTCTCAAACACTGTCCCGATTGGTAGAACCTGCACCACACATGCCCGAAATTGAATGACAATGTGTTTTTTTTTTCCGCTAAGTGTTTCCTTTTATGCTACTGACATTGCAATGAGCCAGCTAGGCTAACCGGTTTTGTGATCGGTATTCACATTTTTTTTGGCGCCCGTGTGCTTAAGGGCGCGATTTGTTGAAACGTTTTCGGAATGGGGGTCAGGTGCTTCAAGCACTCAGCATACATGCACAAACCACGGACTGAATGACTATTTTAAACCTTAAGCTGAAGAAAGCAGCGAACGACGACCATAATTACTGCCACCGGTTGCCGTAGAATTCCAAAATTTCTTTATTGAGAAGCGCTGCGTCAAGCTCTCCCGCAAGCGTTTATGCCATCACTGGAATCACCGTTCCTGCCACCTGCACATATTAGCATCCTGACGCTGGATGAATAACGTTTATAGGGGGAAAAAAGACTGAAATTTGACTATGATGGATGTTCATCGGCCAATTTTTAAACTATGATACAAAAAGAGAGGAGGCCGCAGAAATCGGACCATGAAGCATACTGCCAGTGAAACACACGCCAACGTTATCCCGCATCGTGATGCTGTGTGTACGCCACGCAGCACTTGGTAAAAAAGAGGGGAGTGTTTTGTTCAAGTTGAGTAAATGTTTTGGTTGTTATTAGTCAGCCTCTCGACTCTACTGATGCTTGTGGAAGGTCTCGAGGGGAAGGACATTTTCACAGCCTCAATGGCGGATCATTGCGTTGCGAACGCCGCAACGATTCAGTGCGCCTGCCACAAACACACCAGCTTGGCAAACCGGCGGTACACGCCTAGATGGGGAGTCAGGTCAGCATTATATTCTGCTCCTATAAAAAGGCAGGTGCTTGGCGTATACATATTACTCTTCAGAGAACAAAAGGCATGAGTGCAAGCACCAGGTGAGCAAGAACTGTGTATTCTCTTTTTTAACGATGATGGCTTTTTTGGGCTACTTCAATGCAGAAATTTCGTCTGTCTGAATGTCTGTCTGTCTGGGGCTAGATTTAGCCACCCTGCCAAAGTGAAACAAAAGCTGCGCCATATAATTCATACTGAAATTCGCTAAGTATACAGACGAACAGGACTCTAACAGGGCTGGGACGAGGCGCAAACTTGCAACTGTTTATTTGAAAAGAGAACATGAAACGGGTCCTATTCTACGTTCTTTTGAAAAGCTGCGGAATAGTCTTATATACTTACAGCCAAGCCTAAACGTGTAAGTCTGGTGTCGGTGTTCATACTTGTCAACATTGCTGAACCATAACAAGATATTGCGCACATATAAGAAAGAACAGTACATAAGTGATATGTGCAGTGTTTCTTCCTTAAAAATTTCATGAATGGTTGCTTTTTGCGATAGCAAATGAAAGACTACATCAACGGCAGAACACCGTCACCTATTGTTTCCAGCGCTACCATAGCTTCTGGCGGCATTTGAGTACTCAAACAGCTATAGCAGCGAAAGGTTCCACTAGATAGGATCCACGTTCCGCTTAGAACGATCGTTGAGTAGGGCAACGCGGTTCTATAAACATTGTACTGGGGGGCCTCAATTCTTGCGCGTCTCCGCCGTACGGCAGCGCTGGTGGCGAGGCACTTGACTTGGAGCACTGGACTTCGGTAAATTTAAATTGACTTAAGCAAACCTCTAGTGTGTTATCTTGGGAGGAACGAGACGGTAGAGGAACAGCATGAGGGGTGAGCGGGAAAGAGAAGGGAGTCATTTACTTTGCAGGGGTGGCCGTCGACTATTGTCTTTCTTCGACATTTGCAACAAAAGGAGCAGATGGGCGGCCCTGTTTTGTGTGTGGGTCGTCATAACTATTAGTAAATTACTATAGCGCACGCTTGCGACAACGGCTGAGGATATTTATTTTATTGCCCTCCGACACAGTAGACTTTGAACAGTTTTGAGAGGGGGACTGTTATTGAGAAGGTAGCCATGTAGTTCAATCACGAAAGGGTTCTATTGCAAGACCATGGCCGTGTACGTTGTAGTATAACGGAATGAATTACAGAAGTTGTCTATACTAGTCGGGCGGCACGCTACGGGCTGCACCCACGCAACACCGGGTTCTAGATATCTGGCACCTGCGCGTGTGCGGCCACCTTAACATGACCAGCTTGTCTTTGTCGGCCTTTCAGGCTGCCGCGGTTACAGAGGATGATTTGGCACCGTGAGCACTGCTGACGGAACCGCTTGTAAGGCGTACTCTAAGCGGGCACTGTACGGCGCGCGCTGCTGCGGTGTGATGGTAGGGGCCTTAGTCATGGTGTGTCGGCTGCGTCATTCGAAAACCAACTCTTCCGCGTCACCGTTCTCTCAAAGTGCTACATGTGATCGTGTGTTGCGTGTTTAGAGTTTGTGGACCGGTGTTGCTAGTTCGCCGACGGTGGCGACAGCAGGATTTGATAGATCGGCGTTTATGGTTAAAGGAGTCCTGAAATACCTTCCGGCGATGCATGGATGTACATGCAACCAAATAAAACAATGTATTAGTAATCTCGTCATGCAAGAATTTTGTTACAGCGACGAGTATTACCAGAGAAATCGTAAATCAGAAACTGCGCATTATCGTCGCGCCGTATTTCCTCCCCCTTTCAACATTTGTAGGCACGCGAGCCTTCTCTCCCACGATGCTGTGCTCCCCAGCGGTGACGTACTTCCGTCATTACGCTCCTTGTGCTGTCGTCTGCAACGGGCAAGCTCTTTCGGGTTTTTCATCATTGCTGACACCATGGACATGAATCCCACACTCAGCTAAAGGCTAGAAAACCGAACGAAAGACCTGGCCGCATGTGTGCGGCCTGGCCTTGCGCTTTAGCGGTATTATATTGCGGTGGTGTTAATTCCTACCCACGGCATGTAGAAAAGCCATTTTAAACCGACACAGAACCCGTGCACAAAACGCGCCGCATCAGATCGCTTCATCGGTGGCGATGAACGGGAAGGCGCAGAGCAAACCAGCGCCGCACTCGAGCAGCGTGCACCCGCAATCCGACAAGCTGCACCTATGTGCTGCATTCAAAGCTGACGGGAAAGCGTTTGTGCGCACTTGTTTAGATAGTCGTAAAGTGTCCAAGCACTTTGGCACTCCACTAGCAGATCACCGGCGATTCATTTCGCAAAACATTCGGCAGATGGCGCCGTATGCATTAGCGTGTCGCTACGCAAAAATGATGAGAAGCTCTACTAAAACTCCCGTCGCGGTGTCTACGTAGAGGGACGCAGAAATGTGGCGTTTAGCGTATGCAGAGGCCAATAACGCTGTATAAAACTCTCTATTAGCAGCAAAATAGCGTGCGCACGTGAGGCCGCTTGCGTTTCCAACATGGAGGCAAGTAGCGCGTGATGGAGGAAAGATTTTTTGTTTCCGATGAATCAAGTTCTTTGCCCTTGTGTTTTTAAATACGTCAAGTTGTTAGCACGTCGCCCTTACGCAGCTCTGTATCGTCGTAACATCGCTGACTGTCCGAACGAAGCTTGCAGCTAAGCCAAGGCAGCGACCGAAGCTGCGTGTGTGTGTGTGCATCGCCCCTTGTGTGTTGTGGACGCGTTCGTTTCGCGATTAAATGCGCCGTTTTACTTCGGCTTGTGGATAGTGCTTCCCATGGTCTGTATTATCTTTCTCGAGTGACAAACGACTCAACCTCGCATGCGGTATGTGCAGTGTGCCTAGCTAAATGCCTTATCGGCTTGCGCGCCACAGTTAGGTGACTTTCTGTTCGTCCCCACAAACCGGGCGCGAGGCGAGTGCCGAATTTACGACGAGCAGGACGAACCAACCGATCGTCTGTCAAACGCGGTTCAGACTTGCAACGCATGTTGTGACCTTTTATTCGTTCGAAACGCATCTCTGGATTATTTTGAAGTTGAATGAAATGTATGCGTCAAACGCGGGCATTCGGCTCTGGGCGTTGTCTGCGATTGCACGAAGGAAGTGCCACGGGGCTTCGACACTTTCTTTATGGAACCTACTCAGGTAAGATAATATACATGTCGTGTTATGGCCGTGTTGCCTTAAAACGGTTAACCGTTTGTTTACACTTGTTTGGTTTGTCGTAAAATGTACAAGCACTCCGCTGGCAGATAAGCCGGCAAGCCGGCGCTGAGCAGACGACTCATCTCTTTGCCGGAAGTGCGTGAAAAAGCCGCCCAATAGCAGGACGTCTACCTCATGACGAACATCTGGGAATCAATGACGTAGACATGTGAAGATGGCGGCGTCGGAAAACACGCAGGGAAGGGTGAGAAAAGGGTGACAATCTTTGCAACAAAAGTGTGAGCTTTCCGCTGCGCGTAAAAGAGTAATACTTGCAACAGCTCACGTTAACGACCCAATCTAACGATTGCACTAGTTCAGATAGTGTGCTAAAAGCGCCTTTCAGTGCCCCTTTAAAGTGGCCATGCTTTTACGTTATTGCGCGCACTGAACGGAGAATGAGCGGATGGCTCTGCGCAATCATATTGTGAGGTCGCGTGTTGAGCAGGCGGGCGTGTGGCCCACGGAGGAGGATCAACGACAAGTGACGCCATGGGTCGAGAACAACTAAAAAAACATATATTCTTCTGAGGACACACAAACACTGGGGAAAAGAACTGGCGACCTGATCGGCAACATAAAGCAGCACACGCGCCACGCGGAGGAATGGCTATAACACTGAAGTCCGAACCAAAGTTCGCGCGGAAGGGAAAAACGAGGGGATACGCTCACGTTCCAGTATATTCGACGCTGGGCGGGATGACGTCGATGGAACGCAAGGAACCTCGGTCGAACGTCGCCTGTTGAGACGTGGTGGTCGCAGGTACAGAATGTCGATGCCCGCGCTAGTTCTTGGCCACTCTAGGCCTCGCCCCGAATATTGGCCCGGAACATGCCTCCGGACCTCGCCAGCGGGAACAGGCACCCCGTGTTGCAGCAGAGGAACCCCGGAGCAGCTCCCGGGACGATTCTCGGAGCACGGCGCAAGCACGCTCCTGGCTTGCTCCCGAGAGGTTTGTTCGGGGCAAACAAAACTCGGCACATAATGTTAGCACGGCCGCGAGGAGACACATGGCACTGAAGCACGTTCTGTCTTGCCAGACTTTCTAGCACCACGACAAGAGTACTGTCCGAAACAGTCCAAAACAGTCTCTAGCCCAATGAAAGAGAAACCCACAAAAGAAACAGCGTTTGCCACTCTTTTAAAACCACTCTTTTAAAACTGCCTACTTAAAAAGTTGGACAAAGGTGCCCTCTTCCGTGCCTACTCTGCCAGTGGGTGGGAAATGTACAGGTTAATCGGCACGAGCAGTCGGTGGTAGTACAGGAGTTAGAGGTAATGACACACCCGCAACTTCGTTGTTGGGTGCGTGTGGCATCTTGAACCCTGGGGAGGGGTTTCCCTTGTAGGCGCTGGGCAAGAGGTGGATGACCAGATCGATGGCAACACGCCCAAATGCCTCGATCTCCGCCACGATCTCCCGTGGCTACTCGGTGTCTGGCGCAGCCCTCTGACACATGCGACGCAACTTTACGAAGAGTGCGGTGCAAGCTTGCATCCCAGGCCAGTAGAAGTCCTTGCAGACGCGCTCCATGGTCCGCCTGATACCCCTGTGACTGCCCAGGTTTCCTTGATGGGCCTTGTCCAAGACGATGCCTCGTAGTTCCTTGGGGACGACGAGTTACGTTCTTGCTTTTCCGGAGGGCAACTGATGCCATCGATAAAGAACCCCAGCAGTCTTCACGAACTCGATCACCGCTGCGTTGAATGTCCCCTTTCTGCCGACCTCGCCGAAAAACTTTCGGAGAGAAGGGTCTTGCTGCTGTAGCACACATAAGTCAGCAGAGGTGATAGTGCAGGTGCTGTCAGCAACGGCAGGTACCTGCGGCATTGTTCTTGGAGCCTCGTTTTTTGATGCGTAGGTGCAACTGTGGGACTTCGATCCTGCTACAGCTGGCGAAGACGACGGCAGGTTCCGACCGCGCAGGTCTTCTGGGACGCGGGCGCTGCCTTCTCCAAGAACCGTGCTTGCTATTAACAGCTTCCTTTCGTGAGACACCTTGCGTCTGTTTCTGCAGTCATACTCTGGCGGAGCCTGGCGTCGTTGAAACTTGGTCGGTGCTTCCATCTCAAAGGAATTGGGTCCAGGCAATTAGCTTGCTGCTTGACCCTCGTTCTCGGGCAGGTTTGCGCCAGCTTCAGCCTGGTGTCCGAGATTGCGGCCCCTTAAGCAGAAGGCATTCTTCTTGCTGGGCTGGCTGGAACACTGAGACGTTGACTTCGTCCAACAGTCTGCTGGCCGATGGCCCTGCTTATTACATAACAAGCAGTAAGGCCTCGTCTTAGGATACTCCTGGTCAGAAGGGCTGTCGACTTCAGGCTGCCAGCACCTCTCGTCTTCTCGGCTTCTTGCCAAGTTGGTGAGACCTTGCGCTTCAAGGTAGTGGTCGGCGGTTTCGACTAGCTGGTCCAGGTTTTTGTAGCCCCTCTCTTTGAGAAAAATGGCTAGCTTCTCATGACAGCTGTTCAGGAATTGTTCGGCCACTATTTTGTCTCGGAGCGCGGCGTACGTCTGCTCCGTTTTGGCCAGCTCCTGCCAATTGTCAAAGTAGCCGAGTAGGCGGCCCAAAAATTGACGGCCTGTCTCCGAATTCTGTGGCTTAGACTCCCTAAACTTGCACCTGTAGCCCTCCTCGGTGTACCTGAACCTCTGTAGCAGGGTCTGCTTTAGTTTAGGGTAATCCATGGCATCATCAGAAGACATGCGGCCAACGGCACTGAGAGCCTCACCTGTAAGGCACAAGTGTAATGAGAGCGCCCACTTGTCCGAAGGCCAACCTTGGCTTGTTGCCACCCTCTCAAAACGCTGGATGTAGGTGTCAAGCTCATCTCGATCCTCGTTGAAGGCAGGAATGAACTTGTGAGGGCTGTGGACGCCTTGTGCTGCATTAGTCGCAGTGTGGCCTCCCACATCATTAGAACTCTGCGACCCTTCCTGAAGCCGCAGCTTAAGTTCTGTCAGGGCCCGTTCAGCCTCAATGCGCGCTCTGGTCTCGGATTCTGTCTTCTGAGCTAGTATTGCCACTTCTTTAGCCGCCTCTCGTTCAGTTGCGCGCCGGTCCCTTTCTTTTATGCGTTCCTCGTCAATCCATTCTTTTAGAGCTGGTCCGGACAGTCCTAGCTCATTCCCAATCGACATCAACTTTTCTAGATCCATCCTCGCTTGCCACACCCACTTGCCCGCTTAGTCTCAAGATGGAATTCGAGCATGCGGTCCTGTCGCGGACGCCAGAAATTGTGAGGCCGCGTGTTAAGCAGGCGGGCTTGTGGCCCACGGAGGAGGATCAACAACAAGTGACGCCATGGGTCGAGAACAACTAAAAAAACATATATTCTTCTGAGGACACACAAACACTGGGGAAAAGAACTGGCGACCTGATCGGCAACAAAAAGCAGCACACGCGCCACGCGGAGGAATGGCTATAACACTGAAGTCCGAACCAAAGTTCGCGCGGAAGGGAAAAACGAGGGGATACGCTCACGTTCCAGTATATTCGACGCTGGGCGGGATGACGTCGATGGAACGCAAGGAACCTCGGTCGAACGTCGCCTGTTGAGACGTGGTGGTCGCAGGTACAGAATGTCGATGCCCGCGTTAGTGCTTGGCCGCTCTAGGCGTCGCCCCGAATATTGGCCCGGAACATGCCTCCGGACCTCGCCAGCGGGAACAGGCACCCCGTGTTGCAGCAGAGGGACCCCGGAGCAGCTCCCGGGACGATTCTCGGAGCACGGCGCAAGCACGCTCCTGGCTTGCCCTCCAACCGCCTCCCGAGAGGAATCCTTGCCTCCGTTCCTTTAGCGCTGTCTCGTCGCTGCTCGCTGCCGACACACTCCCCTCTCGTGCTCCGCGCTCCGCGTTGACCAGCTCGTCGTCGTCTTCTCTTCCACCGCCGGCTTGTTTCCGTCGTCTGCTTGCGCGTTGTCGCGGCTGGGGGATGCCAGTCATCACAGATATGTATTTTCTAGTGTAGCACACTGTAAACCACCAGTGAACACGCGTCGGGTAAAAAGACCACTGTACGCCTTCTGGCGCAAACAGGCAGTTAGAGGGCTCCAAAGCATGATTGGGCATGAGGGGGTGACACTGCTACTTATGATCGATGACAAACTCAGCTAAAAGTAATGACAGTAAATTTAGAGGAACGAAAGTGAAATAACACTTAAAAAGCAACGATGACAAATAAAGTGGTTGAATGAAGGAATCAGGCTTGCTTGAAGTGAATAATTAATAAACCAAGCAAATTACGAAAGAACGCAAAGCAAGTAAAATAAATCGATGTGAACTGTGAGGAATAAAAGTCACTATAAGTAATTAAATGAGAGAATTAGGCCTGACGAAAAGAATTACCGCGACCAAAACAGAATTGATACTGACCGTAATAAATTAGAAGACAGAGCAAAGGGAGGAATCATTGCAAATCCTGCTGAATCAGAGTCCAATGATATAAATCGATGAGTTAAAACAGGTGGCTGAATTCATTAACTTATTTCAAAGTAGACAAAAATAAGTCCAAATGAATTTAAAGGAACGAAATTTGAATAAGGACGCATCCAAGCTAATCCGCAAGGCAAAGCCAATCAAGAAGAACAATCGGGAATTAGGAGAAATTAGAGTAACTTAATTGCGGTGCCTTAGTGTCCCAAGTTACAACCAATGGAATGGACAGAAAGCAAAACGAGTTAAAAGAGAGTCCAAGTTATCAGCGACAGAGATAAAACAAATACGAATGAATGTAAATTGTACGAAATAACCGACTTTGTCACTGGGATTGGTGTCTTGGTGGTAGTGTTGGAGGCTTTATGTCATGTGTCGCTTATCAGTAATAGGTACATGTGGTAAGCGTCATAGTGGGTTCTGGTTGGGATTCAGCGAAAGTGCGAAAGAAAGCGCAGCTTACACTACTTGTGCAAAGCTGGAGCAACAGCTTAGCTGGCGGCCCCGCACTCTTTGTCGGAGAACCGGCTGTTGCACCCCACATGGATTTCCCAACTTCCAGCTTAAAGTTTGTTTTCTCTCACATCTCACATCTCTCCAAAGTGTACTCCATCATCCAGCTCTAGAACACGCTGCAATCAGCTTCGGGAACTCGGACTCTGAAGCTAGAACTCGGCGTCCTTGCTCACAACTTCAAGTTCGAACGCACGTACAATTGTGAGGACAACAGCACGCGAGAGATCACAACACAAACGCTGAGCAGAACCGATCCCGGGCACTTCTCACGAGGCGAATGCTGACGTAAGCTCGGTCTTTTTTGTGTTTTTGCGAGCTGTTCACGTAGCGCAAGCCTGCGCCCAAGCGTGGGAGACGCCGGGCGCTCCTCTCGAGGCACACACTACCGCGCACGGGGTACTTTTTGCGGGTTGTTTTTCTGGTTATGCTAGATGGCGGAAAAAAGAAGGTAAATGGCTCAGCGTTAGAAATATTTTTTACACAACCGGTACCTTCGCTTTCATTCAGCAATCTTGGCTGGCAGACGGTGGGCCCGTGGCTGAACCAGAGACCGTAACTAATCCGAAAGCAGCAGGCGGCAGGCAGTTGTTTTGTAGCCTTGATGTCAGCGCTGTTACCAGGGTTCGGTCAGTCCTCCCAGGGTGATGCTGAGGGCGTGGTGGCCGGTCTGGTGGACAGCAATTCTACTTGTTTTCACTGATGATTTGGCAGAAAATTCGTTTGTATGGCAAGGGGAGGTGTATAATTTATGCGAGTTTGTGTGAGAAGAGGAGGTGTGTGCTTACAAAATTATAAATGCAGATTCACGGGAGATGGGGGCGGTGTGAGCGTGAAAAACACTCCTTTCGGGCACGTGACACGTAGACATGCTGGTGGCATATATGATGCTTATAATGTTTTGAGTGCCGAGTTGGTACAGCCATGGCCAGAGCACGCAGAGACCCGGGGAGGACTTCGGCTAAGCGCTTGGGCTCGGAAATGGCCTCCTACTTTGACGTGGCCGGCGACCAAGACCACTGTTTTCAGCTGGGATGCACCGGAAGAAAGGGCACTGCTGTGGTTGTCATTGCTATAAGGGTTCGTGGCATCTCGAGGTACCTATATCACAGAGCGCGATCTTATAACTATAAAAAAGCAGATTGGAGGTGCAGAACGCTTGCCTTTATACAGCGTAGCTGACTGTAATGGCTACGGATATTTCTCCAAAGTTTGTTCAAATTTGAGCACTTTTGATGGGAATAAACTCCTCTGGTCGGGATCCAGAGCGCATAGCATGATCCGTATAGTTGGGTCCAAAGTGGTGTACGTGAAGTAGATTGCAGTGTGGACACTTTGATGATCAAGCAAAAATTGGGTGCAGGAGTTGCTCCGAGATGGCGATGAGGAACAATGGCGAAGATTGGGGTTGTGATGAATGCAAAAGGTAATACCAGTGCTTTACAGCGAAGCTTCATTGTAATCACTGATGCCATTGTTGCACCAATGCGCCCTGCAGGAAAGTCAACTTTCTCTGACTCTGAATGCGAATGACGGTGGGTAAAAAAATGCTTCCCGTGGAAGGAATCCAAACTGGGTCGCGCGTGTGATAAGGTGGCGTCTATCCAATTGTCCCAATTCGACATTGTCGAGCCGAACACCAGATAGCAGGTACCAATTAGCGCCGTACACCACAAACCCTGTCTCGTAGGCCTACGACGTGCACACTCGAGAGTTTCTGTGGGTATTCCAGACAAGTAGTGCTTCCTCCCGAGTAGCCTATGCTCGCCGTGTGGGATTGTTCAGCCAAACGATCTAGCACGACAAAGGTTCGCATTGAACCATCGCCGTCATGAGACGGGGAGGTTGCGTAATTTTCTCTTACCGGAGTGTTCTAGTCGCAACCTATCGGTGCCAAAATGAAAATGAATGAGTGAGGATAAGTACCTCAGCGAATGTATCTTACGCTTTATTGAAATTGGTCCTACCTCCATCGTAACTCAGACATAACGGGAGGTTAGTAAAGACTATCTGAAGCAATAACAAGCATTTAAACACAACAGTACAAGGACACTAATATTTGACGCGAAGGCTGCAATTTTGAGGACGGAGACAAAGAACGGGAGATTTTTACCCTTCCCAATATCCTTGATAGTCATTCCAGCAAACACCGCCACAGCGACCACGACATTGAACCCTTTTTAATTGATAAGTACGCCGAAGAGGAGCTGATTGTATCTGAAGGTCTGTGGCCATTTTTAAGCTCCGAGTTTATTTTTAAACAAGCGACGCAGTGCCCTCAAACTAATACTCATGCTGCTTGTCTCATATTGTGCAAAGTCGCGTAGCAGCTTCTAACATCCACCAGCAAAAGAAGCTTCACCCGGCCGGGTAAAGCTGGGAAAGACACTCACGTTGAAATCTCAAGCAGCTGGGTGACAGAATATGGCAGAATTCAGCGCCGTAGTCACTACACCGAAATCTTTCATCCAGCCAGAATCAAATGCACTAAGTTTGTCTGCAAACGGTGGCATATTTCTTGACGTAGTGCTCCACCTTCTTGTGGGCGACTACGGTGACAGAACCATTCACAACCGTGAGGCACCATGAAACGTCTCCCAAGATCGGTATATTTCTACCTATGACGCGCACATCAATTTTCCAAGTACCACTTGTGGGTGAAGGGATTTCAAAGTGATATTTGCATGGTGCCTTTTTACTGACAATCATTGCCGCTATGGGGACCCCGCCGAAGAGCACAACATGCTCACTAGCCATTTCTCAAGGCTAATAAACTACTGATGGCATCTCAGAAAAGCACATGGCCAAGATCAAGACCAAGATCAATCAAATAAAGGCTTCCGCTGCTTTTGGTCACACTTTTAAATACACACACAAGAACCCTCTGCCATACTACCGTTTGGGCGGAACTTTTAAACAGGCCAACAGAAAAACTCTACTGCCACTAGAAATATATGCGTAAGACACGTGCAGCGACAATTAACACAAAGTTCATTGCTTTTTTTTGTTGGCCTCGAGGGCCGGTTGCTTCAGCTTTAATCACTACAGAAGAAACAAGTGCATGCAGGGTTTGGTAGAAGAAGGCGGTAAAAAAGGATGGCAGCGGGAGGATGTGTTATGTGTGTTAGAAGATGTATATGTCATTATCCTTGTTGTTATTCAGAGCGTTCTAGTCGCGACATGGAGCGCAATTTTGTTTATCGGGGCCTTGCAAAGATTTCATACTTTATAGTGCCCCTAGGGTTTCTCTGGAGGCAATTTATCAATTCATGTTAGAAGTGTACTTCTCCCACCTAATCGCGTGTTTTCATGACGTGTGCAATGGTATCAAAAGTACAGGCTTTCAAGCTGCTGGAGCGCCTTGTTTACCTCTAGTCAACTCAGATGGCGACACCATACCGCGGCGGGCCGCTTTCTGCCTAGGCTTCGTTTTTGACCATATTTGTACCTCGTTTTTTTTTTGTTAAAGTATAAAATAATCGTTTCGTAAAACATGGCGTTCGCTCGAAACATACGATCACTGTAGACACCGTTGCTCGCGCCAATCAGCCATTTTCATCTGACACAACCCCCAAGTCCTTCAGTGCTGTTCAGATAAAATGAGCAAAGCACGCAGTACCAACAGAAGTGCGCATCGGTGCTGATATGTACACGAGTTCTTTCGTAAATTCTACTTTTTACCACACTGTTCTCAGTGCTAGAAAGCGAATGTGCCCTGAATGTATGCGCAAATTGCTCGCTAGGGAAGCTTGTAAGCCCTGCCCAACTTGTGTTTGCTTTTGGCGCTCTCAGCCAAGAGCAGCGCTGGTACATTAGACATCATAGGTTCTATATCGCGAAATTAGTTGGTGGGGCGCAAGGCCATCCCCTTTTTTTAATTACATAGCTTATTTGAGCGAAGGTGACCTTAAAAGTGGTGTCACTATAATTCTAACCAGGGAATCTTTCGGATTAACCAAGCCTGTGTTTTGTCTGCATGCCCCTCTAAGCCAGCACATGGCTTTCTCATTTATATTGTGCGTTGCTGTAACTGCCCATGTTTGTCAGTAGGCAAGAAATGGTGAGATACCTTCGATCACCAGGTTGGAGGGGAACAAGAGAGGAAGTTACGGAGCGATGAGTGGAGTCTGTCTGGTAGTTTAAGAAGGAAAGAGTGTCTGGCTTCGCTTAGAAGGGCCATGAGTATTTTAAATGACCAGCGCTAAGATGCCTTCTGTGGCAGCATGGTGAGGTACACCCCCCCCCACACACACACACACACTAAATTATGAAAGGAGTGGAGGACTCCTTTGAGGAGGGTGGTCTGGGAAAATGTCAAGCAAATATAGTGTACCGTGTCGAGGATTCAAGACGTGAGGAAATATAATTCGGAGAAGGTGAGCCTCGTGGAAAATGTGCTTGCGATAACAAATAGGCTTGAAAAGTTGGCGCTATCTAGGAGTGGAGGATCTAGTTTGAGGTACAACAGACCCACTGTGGGTCAGTGTGATACACAACGTTTTATGTATCCACTTGTAGCATAGAGGCCGCGATAATCGTCACCTGCGTAACAATTATCGGGCCAGAGTATTGCTGGTGAGACACCAGTAAACAGCCAAACTTAGGTGTCGCTATCTAACGCCCATGAACGACGCAAGGATGAACATGCCGTCAGAGGCCGGTTGTGAGGATCCCTTTATATTCTACCAGGAATAATGGATGTAGAGAGAATTTCTGTTTTATATAAACAAAGTTTTAGTCTGTGACAAATCGCCTGTTTGGTATTATGCTCGGGCGGTAAAAGGAACAAAATGCGCAAAAAAGGAGGGCCGAGAAGAAACACAAGCTGAGGGATAGTACTACCATATTATGGTAGAAACTGCAATTCGAAAAACATCACTGCGGGGAATATCCAAAAGTTTGAAATTCATCTGACTTTGCTGATGTATGTAAACAAACAACTTAGAGCTTGGTGCTGTTGAGAATGCCAAGGCCCTGGGTCTAGAATGTTTCTTGGATTTACTGGTTCTAGTGCGTATGCCATTCGGACTATTTCCATATAAAGCTTCAAGTTAGGTCCAAGTAAACGGGGCTGTGAAACGTGACATGCCCAACTGGTTCTTTTGCCGGCCAGTTGTTGCAAAGCGATTCCGAAGTGATTCGAATATGGAAGCTGATACTCTGCTCGTGGGCTGCCTTAATTCTGAGCCCATGGTATGATGTTTCTAGGTGACGAGATGATTGACACATAAGCCAGGAAATCAGCTTATTTGAGCAGATATTTACGTCCGCTTGAAGGCAAATAAATAGTTGCGGAGGGTGGGAAGGAACCGAAACCTGTTTTTATAAGGGCCTAGCCTTTCTCAAGATAGCAAGGTCGTGTTTTGTAAAAATATTCTTTGGAATATTGCAGTAGGTATACTGCATACAAAGGCTTCATTGGCTTTGTTGTTTTCTCATTGCCGCAGCAACCAGACACCCATAGAAGCATAAGATTATTCCCAGAAATTACGGCTATGTGTTACAAGAGAGAAAATCTTGGGCTTAAATTCATATTTGGACCGCGTGATGCTGTTCACCAGGCAGTGAAGTGTTTGTTTTTGATCATTCAATGACGTCAACTGATTGGACTGTCGAAGGAGCATGAATGCAAAGCCTTTCCTGTTTGAGTTGATGTAGGGCAGCTAATGTCGAAGAGTTGAACGCTGTAAACTGACCGAGATGAGTTTTCCAGCCAATGTAACATATATCTCACAGGAGGAACGTCGAGGTGACAAAGAAACAGCAGTGAAGGTCAACCTCCTCGTGGAATGGTTACTGTTATTGCAATCTAACCCCGATTGGAGCAGTACATCTTGGTGCGTTGTGTTTTTGTTCTTATTCCAGGGGTGAGTGAATATATTGAAATTAGCGAACGTGTGCAAGCGGGAATATTAGGCGGCATTGCTGGCGGATGCTAAGCTGTTACGCACTAAGGATAAATTAGTAATGGCCTCTCCAAGTCCAGAATCCTGGCTCTCAGTGATCTAGCTGATACAGTGCGGGTTTGTATGGGGAATATGGATGTAACGAACAGGGCGCGACTCTCCTAGATTGGTTGCATAATGCGGCAAGCATAGAGACCGAAATATAGTTCCTTCACTCGAGGATCCTATCGTTCGTTATAAACAAATGCGCAGAGTGTTGCGCACCACCGCGTCAAGCTACATTTTGTGGTTAGACAATTTATAATGCCGTAGAAAATGCAATAACGTACGACGTCCTGATAGTAATGTTTGGGGAGCGGTAGTAACGAACCGCCTTTACCGCCCTGGGATGAACTAGGAAGATGTCCGGGTACTTTACACGTCACAAATATGCCTGCACAATGTTTTTTTTGTCTCAGGATACCAGGAAGGCTTTCGGTGAATAAAAGGTTGAAGATACCATTCCGGACACACGGGAGGGTACGAGCACTAAGCAGATGCGTATATTGATATACGCGTTTTCTCGTCGAGGCAAATTTGACACTTTCCTCGTGTGATAGCATCTATTTACGAGCAGGAAGGAATTTCGAAGTATCAAAAAGGACCTTGCGGTGACGACGCTGAGAGGCGAGTCGACAACGTGGTGCATACAACATACATGTCTGCGAAATAGTAACACTGATTCATCCGTTTAGGGTGCATTTCAGTTGTAAAAGTGAAAAAGGCCAATGAACTTAAAACGGCTTCTTGTGGAATGACATTTTCGGTGGGATGAGTGATATGCACATTTCGAAGCGCGCATGGAATTATCGCATTCAGTAATCTGGATGTAAGCGCTGGGATAAAGACTTGCGCTGAAGCCTTGCACTGCAAGAGAGGCGATTACAATTACTATTACAGAAAATTACAATTAGGATGCGGTTAGAATGCAGTTCCTCATCAACTTATGAGGTAAGGGTTACTATAATGACGGTGCGGATCGCCATTGAAGAGAGCGTTAGGTCTACTGCAGCGGCAAATTTTCCTACAGAGCAACCGAGTATACGCGTATGTGCTCGTTCTACAAAGGAGGTCTCGGCTTGTTCGTTTCTCCCTCGTGATTGCGTCACACGTAGAGTCTTGCCAGCGAGATCACTTGTTCCCATTGTAAAATAACTCTGCGCCCAAACTGAGACTCATCTTCCCCCACATTTCTAGTGGAGGAACTGGGTACGTGTGGTAATCGCACATGCATCTCTTGAGCAGTGTTGCTGACGACCAAGTGTCGGAAAAAGGCCTTACATATGGGCACCAACGAGTCAGTCTTGACTTCAGGGTGCTTTTGGCGAGTTTTGAGTGCTGCTTGCGACAACGAAGGCTATGGAAGCAGCCATACCGAGCCGGACAACATAGGGAAATGATATCATGCCAGGCCAGATCGTGATTCATCAGCCTGGGATTGTGGCGACATCTTTGAAGTTACATAGGACTGGCCCCCGAACAATGTGAGCCAGTCGCGAAATTCAATGCTGTGGCCAGAAAAGGAAGCTGCACAGTGGACACTTAAGCAGGCCGCCAAAGACGTGGTTTGAAAGCCATGAACAAGAGGTCTCATGCTGGAACGAATTTAGGCGTCAGTTCTGGATGCCTACACACACAGCGACCGCACAGAAAAGGTGAGGAAGCGCTCCGTTCTTGAATACAGCAGTCCAACGTGCTCGTTGCCGTGTATTATGAGGACACGTGCGGTGTTTTCAGATACGCAAACTTGAACATGGAGGAGTAAAGATGCTGTGTCACCTCATGGCAGGCGCTGATTGGGAATTACGCCACGAACTACCGTCACTTAGATTATCTCGGAAGTGTCTCCCATAAAAAGAAAGCTAGAGCAGCGCATGAAGCAGTACGACGGCAGGCAGAACTTGGCATCGGCAGGCATGCTCTCTTCTGCCTTAGTTACCGTCACTGATGCCTTACGGGAGCTCATCCACACCGTTGGTCTGGAAGAACTTCGCGCACCAAAACCGCCTCAGAATGCTGGTATGTATGCCTCCCTACTCAAGTTGTTGGAAAGGAGGTGCGGCAAGTGGCTCATAAACCAATGGTGCCTGATCTGCGGGCACCGTCATGCAACACGACGACATGCGCTGTAGCCCTGCAACAAGCTATTCCGCATGCTGCTTCATATATTGCGTCGTCACACACGCCATGTATGCTGCCTCTAGTAACACCATTACTGCTGGTCGATAGCCTAAAATTTCCCCTCACCACTAGCTGGAAAGGCGACCATACTCAAGACATAAGTGTATCTTCACTAGCACAGCCGCAAATAATTTCGCGGGGGAAGTTAACGCACCCGGCAAGAATCTAGAGAGAAAATAGCCTGCGGGCAAACATCTCTGCTATTTTATTTGTTAACCAACATTTTATATTAATAATCCATATTGAAATACCGGTGCCTATTGCATTGACTAGCGTTGACAAAGAAAGGCCGAAATGCGGGCGAGACATAGGGGAAATGCCGCGCTCACATTATTTCGGGGGTGTTCTGACACCGAAACACCCCACCCCCCCGGTTGCTCACCTGTATTCCGTGTACCGTATAATAAAGTACCGGCTATAGTATCACAGTATTATCGCTGTGGTCAGGCAGGCGATATCTACAGGTTCCATTCGTACTGTCGTGTAGGGATTCGCGTATATTCCTTCGGATGAGCTCTGCTTGCGGGACGGAGCAGGACCGGTGGAAATTTAGAAATTCGTTCTACCACAGCACGCGTGGCTGGCGTTTACGCGCGGAGAATGAGCAGCCATCATTGAACCGTTCCCCGTCGGCGAGCCACCGTCGTCCGACCTGCTCTACCGGGCGCCGCTACACGTTGGGTCACTAATAGGACAGTCAGAGAATGTTGATTATGTCAACTACGACGAAGAGCCGAACTGATATACCACAATTTCGCCGTCACTTGTTACCTTCCAGCGACCTCGACGTAAACCCTGAACCATCAGACATAGCGACTCCCGTAGTGAGACTTGCCCGAATACGTACCTATGCCTAAAATGATACGAAAAATTCATCATAACCACAGACAAGCACTGTTCAACTTACGGAAATATTAGTGTGTTCTGAACTTAGACCCTTGAATGCTTGAAAAACAGTTGGGTCAACTCGTGATTGCGTAAACAGCTGGCTTTTTCTGATTCTCAACTATGAAAAGGCGCAAGCCGAACGGCGCTTGGTTTGACATACCGCAAAAAATTCGGTCCCTGAACCACCTCAGGACAATGCTGAAAGCCAGCTAAGCCGAAATATTTACCTTATTTGGGATTTCCATATGCGCAGTCAGAAACATGGACCCAATTTCAGAAAGCAGTGGTGTTTTTGGTTCAAGAATTTTCAGGCATAAAGGTCGACTAGTCGAGCATCAAAAAACACACAGGATATGTCGCTTTGAAATGAAGAATAGTCGACCTATTGTAGTACACTTTAACCACGTTGACGCAAAGTAACCAGTTCCGCATTCAGAAATAAACTGATGACCACCGACTTCACAATCTGCGAAGCTTTTCCCGCCTCTGTACGCCTACCTTGCAAAAAAGATCTCTAGTTTCCCATGTAAAGCAAACCTTTTTACGGATTATGTATAACAAACTGCTAATAGGGAAACACTGCCACCTGTATGACGCGGACTAAAATGTAGTTGTCATGCTTAAAACTTTGCTATATGGGAGCATCTGCGATTTCCCGCCCCTCGAGCTGAAGCAAGTTATTTTCGTCAGGACGTGTCGCGGCCCAGGGAGCTCAATGCCAGAGTAATTGCCTCACACAAGATAAAAAGCATACCAGACTTACTTTCCTGTTTTATATTTACCTCACATGCTGATGTTGCGGTTGAAGCGGAATTTTGGTTACACGACACAATAATGCTGACGTTTCACACTCTTATCTAGAAATTTATCGCCTCGACCTTAAGGTGCGAAGAGGCGGTGTTTTCTCTCTCGTAGACCAATCTATCTCCTACTTTGCAATAGATATGTGTGACAATCACTACAATAGTGTGGGATTTATTACATTCTACAGAACACCGTACCTTTGCCAAATGTTCTTTTCATCACAGCTCCATTTCAAGCAAGCTGATATTTTCCGGTTTTCCTCGAACGCATTGCGAAAAGAGTTACGAATCTCTTTGTCGCAAGCGACATAACAATACCCGTGTTCAGTGGGTGAACAAAATTTTCTTCCTATCTTCTGAGTCTTGTCTTTACGAATAACAGCAACATGATAGCAACCCATGTCCTTTTGAAATTTTTCGGTGTTCCCACAATACCCAACAAAAAACGTTGCCTTGCTCATAATTTTGTTTTTTCTAAATGCCGAAACATTCTTTCGACCGCTGGCATAGTAATCCCGAAAAAGGCTTTGGTAATATTTTATGCAGCCACTCACAAAAAGAACGTATCCAAACCAAGCAAAATATACAGTTTTGAGAATGGAAGTTACAGTGTATGTAGTCACAGCTTAAATCAACTTTACAATGATGTAGTTAAAGCCTTATCAAGTTGCAGCTTCGCGACCGGTTCACACGTATAGTCGACCATTATGGAATAACACATTCCCCTGCAATTTTTGTCTTTGTTCGCAAAACGTTGGTTGGCAACAAAAATTCTTTGTTTGGCCGCAAGGATAAATTTTTTGCGTCAAAAATCTAACATATTTAACAAAACACCGGAAACGGCAGCGAACAAAATTCCCCGCAGCCTCAAAAAAACGCCACAAAATTAAGGTTAACATGCAAGTGCCAGACCAATTTATTATTTCAAAGTATTAGTAAAACGTCATATCTGTGTTTTAGTTCGCCTTCTTCATCTTTTTGAGTATTGAGCATGAAAATTGAGTTTGAAGTGTGTAGCAGCACTCATACAAATATATTACCGCAGTAGTCGGCGAACTACGTCGACAACGTGCGGATTCCGGCTGATAGCCTAAGTGGGACCATCCGCCCAGTAGTGAGAGAGCAGCTGCGGAACCTTCTCCCCACGCCATCGCAGCCCCAAGTTGATTCCTTTAACCACGTGATTAGGGAAGAAGGGCAACAAGCGTGGAGAACTTTTACGCCATCCGAACTAACCTGTGAGCCACAAGCTATGACGTACTTCGCGGCTATTCGTCGACCCAGCCCTGCTGCAACACGTCATCAAGAGGCCCCGCTGTACCGCCACCCACTTTCTCCCGCGCCAACTCCTGTAGTCCGAAACCAGACGCCCAAGAAGACGGACGTATGGCGAACTCCCGATAATCGTCCTCTGTGCTACCACTGCGGAGAGGCCGACCACATCTACCGTCGCTGCTTCTACAAGAGGCGCGATCTGCGAGGGTTTCTCCGTCGACGCACCACGCCCCCGACCCGGCCAGCGCCCATCTGAGATCGAAGAATACTTGTCAAACACCAGCCATGGACCAGCCGGTTTTGACCGTTCGCCGTCACCCTACCTGTACCAGTCGCCAAACCACCGTAGCAATGCTGACTTCTCACGTGGAAGGTCCCCCTACACACGTGGGGGAAACTAAAGGCAGCAACTTCTGGAGATGAAGTCTCACAACGGCGGAAAAATAAAAACCCTGCAGCGACGCAATGATTCGCCGACGACAACGATCTACCCCTGACGTGACTCCCCAAAACGATGACAGCAACACAGAGCGACGTGCACCCGACACGACTGATCCCGCTACTGAGAAGACGATGACAATGACGACACATACTGCCCAACCATCAACACGGACAAGCCGAGATACGACACCCCGACGCACCCGGAACTCGAGAAAGGCGGTGTCCAACGTCCAGTTGTCCATCGATGGCTTTAATGTAGTCGCCCTCATAGAAACGAGAGCCGACCACTCAGTGATGAGGGGATCATTCGCTTCTAAGCTGCAGAAAGTTACGACCAGACAGAACGGTCCGCACATAAGAACAACAGGAGGCCATCTCGTAATGCCAAGTGGAACGTGCACATCACGCTTCACCACAGACGGCACCACGTACGCTGCCGCGTTCATCATTTTGCCTCACTGCTCCCGCTGTGTAATTCCTGGAATTGACTTTTTGACAAACAATGGTGCAATAATTGATCTATAAACCAAGTCGATAATTCGTTTTCCTATCACTCCATGACACCGAAAGCGAACCCGGAACACCATGCTGCTGTAAGGATCGCCAATGATCATGTCCCTCTGCCAGCCCGCGCAGGCTTGATGAGCACAGTATATTGTGGGGATGCTGCTCCTGGCCTCGAAGCTAGCATAGTGAGTGACCAAAGGTTGCTTCTCAACCGCGGTGTCTTCGTCGCAAGAGGCGTTACGCGCTTTAGGCAATGCAAATACCAAATTTTGGTCACCAATTTCACCGAGGAGTACTAGCAACTAAACAAGGGTGCTGCAATTGCAGTTCCTCGAAAGACGCACGAAGCAAGTCAAGCGATCGCGATCGCCTACTTAGAACGCACATGCGCAGATGCTTCCAAGCTGCCGCTTCCTTTCTACATGAACCCGGCGCTGCCGCCAATAAATCGGGAAAGATGACTGGATTTGCTGCAGCGCTACAGCGAGTGTTTTTCATCAAGATTAAAGTTACGTCGGGCACCCCTTGCGAAGCACCGGATAGTGACCGTAGATGGGGCCGGACCTACCGACAGTCACCATACCGCGTCTCTTCACACGAGCAGGAAGCCAGCCGGACTCAAGTCGACGACATGCTCAGCTACGACACTATACAGCCATCGAATAGCCCCTGGGCACAACGGTTCGCACTCATTGCAGACTTCGCACTGATTGCAGAGCCACTCGCACGCTTGACGAAAGATAGAACCCTCTTAGCTGGAAAGCGACCAAGAAAAAGCATTCTGCGAGCTGCAAAAATGCCTGCAAAACCCGCCGTGCTAGCTCATTTCGACGAAAACGCCGAAACGGAAATCCGCAAGAAAGCCAGTGATATAGGCTTTTGTGCCTTCCTCGTCCAAAAGCAAAGCGGTTGCGGAATATATTCGCCTATGCAAGCCAGTATCTGTCGAAGAAGGAGAAAAACTACCCTGCCTCTGAGAAAGAGTGCCTGGCTATCATAGGGGCCATTTCAAAAGTGCGGCCATACATTTAGCCCATACGTGAATGGTAGACAATTCAAGGTTATGACAGACCACCATGCGCTGTGTTGGCTCGCCAATTTGAAGGACGCTCTGGCCGTCTTGGCCGCTAGAGCTTGCACCTGCAAGAATTCGACGTTACAATCGTCTATAAACCCGTCAGGAAACACTGCAATGCCGACTGCCTGTCCCGCGCCCCCGTAGACCCATCACCACAAGACTGATGAAAAAAGCCCGTTCTTTGGAATCGTGAGGGAGAACGACCTTGACGCCCAGCAGCGTGCCGACCCGGACTTACGCGTCATAATCGAGTACCTCGAAAGTTGCAACGTCGGCGTGCCTAGGCCCTTAAACGCAACCTACCAGCATTGAGCCTGAAAAACTCCGTCCTCGTGAAGAATTTCAGCTCCGGAATGAGAGGGCATTATCTTGTCAACCCCGGAGGCCTTCGTGGCGAAATTTTCGAAGCATGCGACGACGTCCCGTTTTCTGAATATCGCGCCACAGCCCGCACAATGGGAAAAATCAAGGCAAAGTACTACTGGTGCCGCCTTACATCCGACGTCACTCACTACGTCCGGAGCTGCCGTGACTGCCAGCGACGAAAAACGCCAGCGACGAGACCCTCCGCACTTCTTCAGCCAATCGCCGTCCCACCGACGCCCTTCCAACAGATTGGAATGGACCTACTGGATCCTTTCCCTACGTCCCGATCCAATAACAAGTGCATTGTCATAACGACAGACTACATGACGCGCTACGCAGAGACCACAGCTCTTCCGAGGGGGGCTGCACAGGAAGTAGCAAAGTTCTTCATAAAGCAGGTTGTGCGGCGGCATGGAGCACCCAAGTCCTAATCATGGACCGCGGAACGGCCTTCACTGCTGAGCTCATGCGTGTAATCTTAGGCTACAGCCACACGGATCACCGAAGAACGACGGCGTATCACCCCAAACGAACAGACTAACGGAACGTCTGAACAAGACGATCGCCGACATGCTGTCTACGTATGTCGTCGTTGAACGTAAGACTTGGGACGAAGTCCTTCCGTATGTCACGTTTACGTGCAATACAGCGACCCAGGAAACTACGCAGGTGACACCGTTCGAGCTTGTTGGCGGAAGACGGCTGACTACGATGCTCGACGCCATGCTTCTGCACGTAGAAGACGACTAACTCAACGCCGATGTCCAATGATACCTTCAACGTGCAGAGGAGCCCCGCCAGCTTCCTCGAGTTCGTATAACGGACCAGCAGCTGGTTCATGCCGGACGCTACAATCACCGACGCCTAGACGCCGAGTACCACCCCGGGGATCGTGTGTTGGTTTGGACTTCCATTCGACGACGCGGACTCAGTGAGAAGCTTCTGCGACGGTATTTTGTACCGTACTGGATTCTATGACATGTAGGCCAACTTACCTACCATCTGATCCCCGATGGTGATTCGGGAACATCACGAAGACGCTTGCGGCCCGAAGCCCTCCACGTGGTTCGCCTCAAACCTTACTGCGCGATGGACATTTTAAATGCAGAGCATTTCAGTAACTCACGATGTCACCCGCGTTGACGTCCGTAGTCCACATCGCTCCCCTTACACTATATAAAAAATACTACTTACCGGCGCCAGGTTTCGATCCCACGACTCTGCGGGCGGAACGCAAGGTACATGGTGCTCTACCAACTGCGCCACAAAGCCGACACAGAATGGAAGGTTACGAACAAGCCTTATATCCTTGACTCATTCAACCGTCGGCCACAGGTGCACGCTCTCCCCCGCGTCCTCCTCGCCTTCTCTCCGCTCGCAACGCCCTCTCTCGCCGCTTTCGGTTCGGGCGCACTACAGGTGGGGACGTGCGCAACACCCTCTCTCGCCGCGTTGGGTTCGCGCTGATCAACAGTCGGTTCGCGCGCAAGAACAGGTGGGGGCGCTCGCATGGCGCTCTCTCGCCGCTTTCGGTTGGCGCTTAAACCACATAAGTCGTTCGCGCGCGCTCCGGTAGCTAACATCTGTGGCATGATCGGGACGTCAACATCAAGCGTTCGTGTGGTGGCGCGATTTCGGCGCTATAACACTCTCTCGTGAGGGGCAGTGGATTGGATTCGATTGCATTGGCTTGGACTGGCTTGGCTTGGCTTGTATTGGATTGGTTTGGATGTGGATTGGATTGGATTAAAGTGGATTGTGTTTGATTGTGTTGGGCCATAGCCGCGCCACGTTGCGTCATAGCCGCGGCAGGGGGTTCACGGCACGTTTCGCCATCGACTTTCTCGACAATGTCTACGCTGGAAGACAACAATTACAACAACAACCAATACGAGATCCATACGACTTGCAGGCGCGCCCCCCGCGGAAATGCTCTGCATTTGATCATGCACCTCGCGAGGGGGATGTTTTCTATCTTTTTTGCATAGACAGAGCTATAAAGAGAGTAACTTTTTTTCACACGCCCCACCAAAACAGCGCCAGCCGTGCTTTGCGATGTAAGTATCGCAGTGGCCAAGTTTTCCCACTTTGAGCAGCGGCATCGCGTGCGCGTCAATCAATTTTTTTGTACTGCAATCGACATACGCAAAAAGCAATTTTTATTTTATGTAATTCTAATTTTTTGTTGTTGTTTGTTTGGACTGTCATTTTATTTTAGCATCTTTTCGATGCAGTCTTAGAGGGAGAGTAACGCCGCGCACCATGCGTTGGGTTTGTTTATTTATGGTTTGTTTTTACTGCCCGGTTCCGCCGGGCTGTGTTATCTGTGCCCCAGGTGAAGCGCATGTTCCATTATTTATTTTTAGGCCGCCCGGGTTATCTCATTCGGCTAACGAGAGCGTTTCGCCTTACGTCAACTGGCCTGGAATACTTTTCCTTGATCTATAATGTTCTGGATGTAAACAGACGGTTCGAGAAACACCTGCGCCGAGAGATAAAAGCCTGCAGAGCAGACGCCGCGGCATTATTTCGATTCCCGACGCCCGCCTACGCACGTCACTTTGTTGACTGCTGCTTCGCCGCCTGTGTACATTTTGAGTTGTTAGGGGAGCACAAGTTCGCTCCAACAAACGTGTTTTGCCTTCAAGACGACTGCATAATTTTTGGTTTTTTGACAATATACAATACATTAACTTCAACACGTTCGTGCTTCGGTCACCGGACCCACAGAAGGACGTCCTGAGCCATTACTGCCATCAAAGCTGTCACATATATTTCGCATTATCTGCTACACCACACGATCAAATTATCTAGCGCGAACTGCGTGAGGTAGTCCGGTCGCCCGGAATTGGGAGAGTAATTGCGTGTGTTTAGACGTTATTTACTTGGTGTATTATTCATCAAGACACATTTATGTTCGTTTCCCATCACGGGTACGGGCTTGCGTTGGTTGTAAAACCTAGATTAATTGTTTGTCACCTTGTCAAAGCTGACGATAGCGTTGACTGACCCCGCCTGGTGAATCAACACGACCGACAACCGCAGCCCTGGCGAGCATTTCTGCTTCCTAAAAGGCTCCACAACGTCAGCCAGAATTGAGCGGTTCCCAAACTACAGAACGTCTTTTTTCCCACTAGTACCGATTTCGCTAGTGATAGGTTGCAGAGGTAGCTAGCGGCCAGGCCATTTAAAAATTGCAGTTCAACACACTTCCGGACGCGGGATGCTGAATCAATCCCTTCACAAACTAGTGGAGCCAGTTGTAACATATTTTACAGTTTTGAATTTAGCGTCAGACTTTTTCGGAGAAAATTTATTGAAAACTATACTCTAGCATTCACTGATCGAAGGTTTAGCACATAATTTACAAATAGACTTTAGCAAATACGTTATTGAGTTCTGCTGCCCCCATATTTATTATAGCAACTGCACAAAACCCTCAGTGTCATCTTCCGTCTATGAGAGATATAGTGTGCCATAATAATGAAGTATGGAATTTTCTTGAAGAACTAAAACCTGGTTCTGCCCACAGAATAGATGCGATTTCTTGTTGAGATTGAAAGAGTCCGCACCCAGATTAGCTTAATTTTACCAGCGAAGGTGCTTAGGAAATCGTGGATTCGGGCATTTACAAAATTTAGTATACCAGTATAAAGGAAATAACCGAGAAAAGCAGGATTCGAACCCTTATATGGCCAATCAACAGTGCTAGAATGAGGAGTCTTGCCCACTCACCTCCGACCGTGGGCTATTAACCGAGAGTCAAACGGCTTACTCACTCGGGTGTGACTATGGGGAGAAAAATCACGCCACCTGCTCGACACAGAACGCCTGATAGGACACTTTGCATTCTTTTTGCGTTGCGTCGTGTCGTTCTTTTTTTGGAAATTCTTCTCACCATGTACGTGCGATCATCGGCATGGGAACCGGTCATCATTTTACTAGATTGCGTCTGTGCAGTGGCAAATTCGGTCGCTGTCAGTTCCGCCTGGGGGGTAGTGCACTGCTTTAGAAATATGCTCGTGATGAGAGCAGTGGGGGCTATGACAACGACAGTTTTGGTGTTCGCGCGCGCGTAATCCGCTGCATCCGTGTACACCATGGTGATAGATTCTCCGTATAAATTTTCGAGGGCTTGGGCTGTGGCGTTTCTTCTTCCTTCTTGTTGTATAGGGTCCATGTTCCGTGGAAGTAGGATGTACTCCCAGCCTTGCCCGAATATCCCGTGGTATGTCCGACGTCATTTCAGATGTATGTGAAAGTGTGTAGCCTAGGTGTTGGAGTACGTGGCATCTAGTTTGTGTGTGTGGGGTGTAGCAGCAGTAATGCCTCTGCGCGTAGAGGTGGGCATTGGTCAATTCTTCTAGAGTGTTATGCAGTATACGTTATAGCAGTGGAGCAGTTTATGTACATGTGGGAAAAGCGAAGGCCTGTTTGCACGCTTTGCGAATAATTTTGTTATTTTCCACTTCTCGCACCTCAAAGATCTTGTAGGGGGCGACCTAAGTTATTCAAGGAACGATGAACCCTTGGGCCCAACATAGCATATCTTGCTCTTTCATGTCGTGTTTTTGAATCACAATGCTTCCGAGCATCCCTACTATTTGCGCCAAGGTTGTTTCTAGTTTTTGGCTTAGCAGGTTCGTTCCGATTTTGTTGGTGGGTCATGCCCTGTATCCAAACGGTTGAAAAAGAAAGAACACTATGTCAGTTCATTTATTACCTTTATGTCCATGGCTGTGTCGTGTCGTCGCTTTTGTACAAGTACGAGCTCAGATTTTTGATGGGCGCAGAATAATCAGGAGCGTTTACATGAGCTTCAACTACGTTGCCGGCCTGTTGGAGGCGGTCTTTCATTGTTCCTGCCGATCCTTTGTTTAGCCACATCGTGATGCCGTCGGCATATATACCGTTATGAATATCAGGAATTTGAGCCAGCATAATGGGGAGTGAGATTAATCAGGGCCATGTTAAACAATAAGGGGAACAAAACCGCTCCAGGTGGAGTTCCCCTTTTTTCACAATAAATCATTTTGGAAAGAGGTCTCGAACCTTAATTAAAGAAATTCTGTGTGTCAGGAAGCCTAATGTCATGATACATCCTTTCCCCGATACTGAGATCGGAAAGGTTCTTGAGAACGGAAGCGAGTGTCACATCGTCAAATGTCCCTTTGAGGTCGAGGGAAAGTATAACTTTAGGTTTGGTCTGGCTTGCAGCCTTAAAAATATATGGTTCTTTCATTGCAGCAGGATGTCGTATGTCGAGAGGTACGCACGGAATACGAACATCGTGCATCGAAAGTTTACAGGTGTTTTAAGTGCGAATGCACTTCTTCAGCGAGCCTGAATCGTCCGCCGGCGTCGTCCGCATAGCAACAGCTGCGGGTGCGCGCGCTCCTCGTCTTCCTCCTCGTCTTCCCTAGCAACGGGGCGAGATGGGCGCGCGCTGCTCTCCTCCTCCTCTCTCCGCTCAGTGACTGCGGGTGTTGGGCGCCTCCTCTCCACTTCGGTCGGGAGAGCTCTCGCTCGCGTAGCGGGCGCTCCGCATTCCGACGCGTGAGGGCGCTCGTGTAGCCCTCGCCGTAACAGCGGGCGCTACTCTCCTCCTCCTCTCTCCGCTCAGTGACTTCGGGTGTTGGGCGCCTCCTCTCCACTCCAAGATCACGATATCCACCGTAATCGCGCAATCAACAACCGTGCATTCGCACTTACACACTTTCCCCCTCGGGGAAGTGCGAGGGAATTTTTTAGGTACGTTTGTAGTCGGATAAGTTCGATGCGTTCCATTACTTTTCTGACGCATGAAGAAAGGAAAATCGGTCGAAGGTTGTCGACGCTTAGTGTGCTGCCCAGCTTGGGTAGTAGTCTCACCTCAGCCTGCTTCCATGTAATTGCGGCAGTACCAGAGGTCCAGCACTCATTCATAAAATCAGTCTAGGCTAAGATGGAGCTGTCCTCTATGTTTACGAGTGCCATGTCGGTTGCCTTATCTATGCTTTGGAATATATTTCCACGGACTTTGACCAGGGCAGCACGCAACTCAGCCGGGGTTATTGGCTTGTCGAGGGTAGGGTTGGGTGTACTCGTGTATGCAGGGTGTGGTTCTTCAGGGCAGGCTTGGAAGTACTTTGTTTTAAGCGTTTCCATGAGGTCCTTTGTAAATCCCGGGTATTGGTGGAGGATGGTTTGCGTAGACTTGCTTCTTCCGCCCGTTCATTGGTATGTTCTACGAGATATCGGAGTAGGTCCCAGGTTTTCGGGGTGGTACGCCTTCCATTTAGGCTTTCAGACAGGGTGAGCTAGTTTTGACGACTGAGATGCACGGCATAACTGGCTGCCGCCACGTTTGCATTAGATATGCGAATTCTGAGTTTTCTGTAAATGCCACTGTCGCTTCCATCTTTGGATTAAGGTCGCCCTTGCGTACAAGCTGTGGAATAGGTAGTTATCTACGGCTGGAATTCGGTCAGACGTTAGGGTTATATTTCTGTAAATGGTTACCTCACTCGCAACGTCTTGTGCCCTTTTTGTATATCCACTATTGGTGAGTGGGGGTCATTGCTTCGTTTCTTTCGGACCGCATCAAATTTATTAGATTTGCCTCTCCCTGCTTTCTTCGATTGTGGGCCCCTGTACTGTTTTCTCAATGTTCATGTGATCGCTTCCCAAATTATTCTCGTCCTTCCGCAAGCAAGTACGTCGGCAATTAGATTTAAGAGTGAGGTCCGGGCATTTTTCCCGTGCTACGCTCCTGCCAATTCGCGTTGGTACGTTGAAATCGACAGCAAGAGTAACGCTATCGTCGTACATGATTTCTGACATCTCCGTACACGTTTTAATACTTGTAGCCCAATGCTCGACTGGCTGCGTTGACGTCCCGACGTATGACAACGTAGTGGAAGCCTGCTAAACGTTTTCCTTGCCAGAGAATATCAGCTACGCTTGGAGCCTTGGTTTTTGGGGGCGGAAATAAATATTGAGGACAAATATACTATTATCTTTGGTTTTTTGGGGGACCACCTCAGTGAGAATTTGGTCATGTGTTCTTCCCGACAATGTATGTTGAATTGCTATAATATTTTTCGATGAGGGTACACACGTCTCTGCCATTCTCGACCGAGTGTGTGGCACATATGGGAATTTTGGCCATGTGGTTCTCTTCTTGTAGAACTATGGCGTCGGGTGTAATTTTTGAGCTGACATGTATTGCTGGACGTCACGTTTTTCAAACCTGCGACAATTTCACAGCCAGATTGTAAGTGCGGAACGCGTGCTTCGAGGTGTTTTAGTGTTCATTGTTGATTGGGTCGCATCAGTCTGGCCTGAACGTACATATGGCTTCTCTTTTCTCAAATGCCGCCCTGCTGCTGTTGGCTGTTGCAGCTCGAGGCGCTGAATTTTGAACTGTGCGTTGTGCACCGGCGATGATAACTCCGTAATTTGTTTGGTTATTTTTTTCAATCTGAGTCATGATTCTTTAGCATTTACAGCATACAACATTTGTGAGCTGCTTGAAAGTGCTTTCAAAATTTTCCTCGGCGATCGTGTTTGGGGCCTTTGCCTACTGCTTTTGAGGGATCTCATTTATTCTTCTTTTCATCTGTCATTGCATTTTCCTGTGTAAGCCTCTCAAGGGATAAGCAGTGAGGATTTGCAGTGTGTGGCGGCTTGTGTAGAAGATTCCGGCTGTATTCCGACGTGATTAGCCATGTCATGAGAGTTTTAATCGATTGTAAGTCACCCGCAAGTTGTCTGATTTTGTGTTGCAACTTATCACATTCTCTGCGCTGGAGTTTGGGGAACTGCACAGTGGGAGAAAGGACGTTTGCTAAGCTCACCCGACTACGTTCCGCGCCTTGATCTTGGAAATGTGGCTTCTCGCTTGACGGTTCAGAGCTCGATCTGACCCGACGCGGTGGCTCAGGGGCTCCGGCGTTGCGCTGCTGAGCACGAGGTCGCGGCTTCGATTCCCAGCCGCCGCGGCAAGTTTTCTGATTGAAGGTAATTGGAAAAGTGCGCGTGTGTGCTTCGGCGCACGTTAAAGATCCCCAGGTGGTCAAAATAATCCGGAGCCCTCCACTACGGCGCGCATCATCGCCTGCGCTGCGTCGGTGCGTTAAACCCTACAATCAATCAATCAACCTGGATCTGTAAAGGCTACCCTCGGCTGGGGCTGATCTTGATGCGAGGCAACCGGTCGGTGCACCCCCTCGAGTGGTGCTGCGGGATCTGCCTGTAGTCTCCTGTTAAGTCGTCTTTCTTTCCCATTTCTTTTTCCGCAGGAGGTATGGCCACGCCAGAGCTGATCATTCGGAAGTAGGGTGAGCTTTTCTGCATACGCTTCGACGTTTTAGTTCGTCATATAAGAGTCTAAACCTGTCTCACGGCGGACATTCCGGTGTCGTCCTGTTACTCGCGATGTTATATAGACGATACGAAGGCTTAGGGGAGTTTGGGAGGACTTTTTTGTCGTGTTAAGGCTTTTGGTGGAGCAGAAGCACATCAAGCTTGGCGTCGTCATCGTCGTAGTCGTCCTCCTTGTTTTATAAAGTATGCATTAGTTCGGTGTGTGATTTGTACTTGAGAATTTACAAGTTACACAATTCATTGAGATGTGACATTATTCCTTGAGGATGTTCAAAGTTCATTGCTCAGATTTCGTGAAATTGATCGCCGCGTAGCCCGTTCCCACTACAATGAAAGCTCTATGCTAAAAAAGTTAAATGTGTATTTTAATGTCACAAACCTCATGTTTCGTGGCGAACGCGTTTTATTGAAGAGCTTTAGCAACGTGGTGAATAATTATATCTTCTGTGAATCAGAAGCAGGCTTTGATGCTTGAATGTTGTATAAAAGCACCCGGGAGGGTTCTTAAATGCATTACGTTGCAAAAGCAACAAACATGTAACGTACTCAAAACATACATTCACCGCCTATTTTGAAGCACCCAATATTTTTTTCTGATGACATTGTTCGGTAACAGAGAATACAGGGCAAATACTGCTAATTCAAACTATTTGAACCAAACTAATCCACTGCGGTGAAAAGTGTGACGGGCGACTGCACCCGTAGCTGACACCCTGGCACCTTCGAATATCATTCAGAAAATATCATAAATATTTCGGAATAAACATAACGGGTGGTGCATAGCACGAGAAGACGCCTTGAGCATAGTTAGATAACAATATAGTTATTCCAAAGTGTCGAACTGGAGCCGAACCGAAATAAAACCTGAACAGAACCGGTGTATTTTCCGGAATAGAAGGCGTACGGGAACCGTTATATTTTTGCCAGCTGAACCCGAAGTGGAACTGAATGGAAAAAAATGCAGTTTCTGGTTGACGACATAATGGTTCCACCATCCCGTTGTTGATAACGGGTGGTCAAAATAATTAGGGGCTTCTCTCCTTCACGCACCACTATTTCGCGATTCTCGAGCACTTTTTCCCTTCAAATGAACAAAACCCTATAAACACCCTATTCTTGGTGACAGCATGATGAAACGACTGGGAACCAGTATTCGAATTGTACGTTGCTGGAGCTCGAGCAGGCAGGGTTAACGCTAGGCAAAAAATAGCATTACACTGTCTTAGCCTACAGGACGCTTGCAGCAGCGACTTTTCCAAGGGGCCTCAAGTCTGGCAGATGCGAGATATCTGCACTGCAATTGGTGAGCTGGTCATCCCACCGGTCAAAGGTTCAATGTTGAAACCCTACATGTGCCCACGTGTAGCACCTTAAAAGTGTTGAAATTTTGGCAGGCTGGCTCGAAGCCGTAAGAATAAAGCCATCACCGCTTCGGACGGGACACAGGAAAAAACAGACGCGCATTTGTGCTGACTATAGAAACAATAGGTTTTTTATTGATTGAACCCTATTGAAAATGTGGAGTTCATGGAATCCATCAAACATCAACATGGTGGATTATGGTAATGGCATTAATGATGGCATGACGGCCGATGACTGCATGCTGGCAGGGTGATGGATGATGGCATGCTGGTAGACGTCGGCACAGCGGTAGCTGACGGCATGCGTCGGTAGCTGACGGCAATGGTAGCGTCGATGCTGGCAGGTTGAGTGACGGTATGACGGCAGATATGCGAAATTGCACAAAAATGATGACATGAAAAGTAAAGGTGGTATGCAATGCTAATTAAAAACTGGTTTCATTTCTTGCGAATAAATTTATGAAATAAGATTTGCAGCAAATAAGTAAGCTTGCCTATGCGTTTTTCTCTGTCCATTCATGTCGTGATCATTTTTCTGCTATCCTGCTACAATGCTCTGAAAACTTATCAACCATTATATGAGAGCTTAGAGGTGTGTGCTGGGGTTCTTAAAAATATTACACAAAACAAACTTGGTTTAACGTTGAATATATTATCATTAAATATCAAATATGGTGACTATCTTCGAACAGGTGGGCAGCTGAAAAGAAAAAAAACTGAGTTACACACCAAAGCTTTACAATCCAGATCAACTCAAAACAAAGGGATATTCACATTTCACATACCTCCTTAAACATTCTGAGATGGTCACTCCGATGTGGTCCCTTGCTTCTGCCCTTCCTCTTTGCCATAAAAATAGAAAGCCTGCAGAAAAAGAACATTTTCAACAAATTAAGTTGAAACCATCCTGCTAGGACTCCCTTCAGGTCATGGAAGGGTGCTCTTGACCGGCACTGCTCTAAAAGTCATCGCATGGTGGCAATGCCTTTCTTGGGAAAGGATTTTAGTAAGATGCAAGCGTGCATGCATGCAACCGAGAATTTCAAGAGAACATGCGTTAGCAGCAGGTGGGAAAGAAGCAAAACACCCTCGTCTAGAAGAATTCTACGCTCAAAGCCCCAGCGAATACCAGGCGCAAGAAAATGTAGCTTCAGGCGAGTGTGTTGAAGGTTAGGAACATGTTAAATTGAAAAGTGAAGAAGGCCAGATGACATTAACCTGGTTGGATGCATTGAAGCGACGAAAAGAAAGGCACACAGTCTTGAGATGAAAGTGCAGACTAAACGAATGCTTGCAAAAACTTCAGCAAACTTGTGATGAATTTAGAGAAAGTTCAATACTATGAGGACAACCGAGCTGTGCAAGCACTAAAGACCCTTTCGGAAGCCGCACAAGAAGGAGAACGGGTGTGCCAAATTTGCCATGGAACAGATTATCAATAGTGATAAGGCGCGCTGACTGGACAGGAACCCACGTTGCGGCAAAGTGTTGTGGAAGGCGACTTCTTGTAAAGGATACCAGCATGTGAGGGGCAAAAAACTGCTTAAGCTGCCTTGTCAAAGCACACTAAAAATCTTGTCAGACCTTCTGCAAGAGACTCGAGTAATAAACCTAATAAAGGAACGGCTTCAAGTGGAGGGACAAAGCTTGCGGTCACTAAAAGAACCATACTGCAGCCTGATTATTGACGAAATGTAAATGCAGGAAAAAGCAATTTATGGCTGCCAAGTCGACATATTTTCGGCCTTGATATAAGCTGTGAACCTTGAACTGGCGGTGCCACTGAAATAGTTTTAACAAAACAGCGCGAAGCACGGGACAAAGGGAAGATGAAGACAAAACAAGCGCTATCAACTGTTTATATGAAAGCAAAGAACGAAATATATAGGCGAAATCTTATCAAAGAGTAGCCGCGCGCATGATCAGTGAATGAATTAGGCTATTTGCTAACAGAGGGAAAGTCACATTCAATGGAAGACGCTATCTTGACAAGTATGATTTTTTTTTTTCCAGGAGAGCTACTGAAGGGGTGCTTACACACGAGGTTCCTCTTTTGTGTATCGCAAACGCTTCACAAATTTCGCGCGTGCGCTGACCCTTGTATCTTCGTAAGATACTACATTTGTCGAACTGTGGTGTACATCGGCAGGCCTTGACGTGTTGGGCAAGCATGCTGCCCGTGCCGGTCTTCAGTGTGTTGGCATGCTCCCTTAACCCGTCGTTGATGCACCGCCCGGTTTGTCCCACGTACGACTTGCCACAAGGCACCAAGGGGATCTCGTAGACCACCGCTTCCAGGCATTCGACAAAGGGATTGGTGTGATTTACCGGGCATCCTTTCTCCGCTGCTTGATCTACATTCACTCTCCTGCAGAGCCCGCCCAATTTGTTGGGGGCAGAAAGCAGCAGCTGTACACCCGACCGTCCTACTATCTTTTTGAGTTTGTGGCTGACACCATGAATGTATGGATTTACTGCTATTTTCTTGCGGCGTTTCCGGTGCGGCAATCTTCCGCGTGTCGCTCAAAAGTTTGCTGGCTATGCTGCTAAGAAGGTGATCTGGGAATCCGGCGGCAGAAAGACGCTGGACTTGCACGGTGAAACTCGTCTGAACGGTGTGTCCGTAGGACCGAACCAGTGCATTCTTCATAACGGACGTGGCGACCCCCCGCTTCACAACCTTAGAATCAGCTGACGAGTACGGGAGCAGGTTCTTCTTGGAACGCGGGGAATATGTCCAACACAGGTGTTCAGGGCTCAGTTGAAAACAAAGGTCGAGGAATTGTAGCTTCTCACCCTCGGGCTCCTCCTTAGTGAGGTCGAAGACGCAGTACACTGTTGAAAAAATGTCGAACAGTTTTTCAACTTCTTGTGGATTGTGCCTTTGGGGTGCCTGGAAGATTATTAAGAAATCATCAACGAACCGGAACACCCTCACAACTGCGGTGTCCTGCAGAGCTTCAAGCAGTTTTATATCCAGGTGTGATAGAAGCAGGTCACTAAGGACCGGAGCTAGACAGGAGCCTATGCATACTCCCTTCTTCTGTATGTACAGGTCGCCTTCAAAAAGAACATACGTAGACCGCAGATAAAAGGCCAGCAACTGAAGGAAGCCATCAACGCTCACCAAGCAAGGAATTTTGAAACCTGGTTCGACCGAAAGAATCTATTGCTTCTTGCACCACTTCGAAAATTGGTTCGTGTGGTAGAGAGTAGTAAAGATCTCGTACGTCTACCGAGAACGCACTGACCTTGTTTAGGTCCTCATCCTTCAAGACGTCCGACACATCTTGCGGTCTGCGAACGAGAAAATGATCCTCTACAGCCTCTTCATCTTCCCTTTGTCCCGTGCTTCACGCTGTTTTGTTAAAGTTATGTACCAACTTGCCCAACTGCTAACGTTCCGTCCAGACTGAACGCCAAACCAAAATCAGCCGATTAGCTGCCATTTCTCATTCTTGGATTTGGTGTAGTGGTTCCGCGGCTGACTACGAATGTTGTAGGCCCTGGTTCGATTCTCGCACCGTTGTTTTTTTTGTGTGTGTGGGGCCGTGGTTAGCGTTTTGTAATAGCAAAACTTCCCGCCCGCTTTACAATTCACGCGATGAGGCAGTCGGTCTTGGTTTTTTACTCAAGCGGCCGAGCCGCTCCCGCTCGCTGGAGCCAAGGCCGACGTAGCCATCGCCAGTTACACCCGATCTCCTATAATTATTACCAGTGATTATTAATTAACAGTGACTCTGGCTAGTCAGTGAGCAGAAGCGGTTTGGCCGGTTAGGTAAAAATCAAGACCGACTGCTCTCGCTGAAATATTGTGAAGCGGGGGTCGGGTGGCGGCTTGGAGATCTGTACAGATTGAGCTAGAGTTAGTCCGATCATCTGTAAGTATTAATAATGATTAATAATTAACAGTGATTCTGGCTAGACAGTGAGCGGTAGCAGTTTGGCCGGATGGGTAAAAATCAAGAAAGACTGCTCTCAACGCGAGTTGTGTTTCCTCCGGACGGAACTTTAGTGACAGTTGCCGTTCCGTTAGACGGAACGCTAGACACAGCCTAACAATTCTCCCAAAGGAGGCTGGAAAGGCTGTGATGAACTGCTGAACAACAATACAAGTGAAGCAATTTTTTTTGTTTCTGAAGTCTCTTATAGGTGATTGGAGCTTAAACCAGGTTCAATTCTCCTTCCCACGCAGTGCTTGAAGCCCACATGATGTGTCGGTGCATGTTTTCAGCTGGTACCGTCAATATCATGGCAACAATTTTTTTCCTTCAAAACATGAATCTAATTATTCCTTAATAATGGCCGCGATGTCTTAGGGAAGCATAGGGAACCAGATTTACGGTTGTGCTCACATTGACATCAAACCCATTGAAACGATTTTCAAAAATGACACACATTGGTATAGGCCGCAAAATTTGAAACATGACAATAATGCATTACTGCCAATAATGACAATAGCCAGTGCTTAAAAAATATTGCGATGAGAAAGAGGTTATCCTCTTCTGAAAAATTAAGAAAAAACTTTCAGTGTGATCTAACCATCTAGAAAAGGCTGTTCTCCCATCTATTCTCTAGCGGCATATTTTCTAGAACTACGTTTGTTTACATCAAGTTGTGTTTTTAACAGAGTGTGTTCTTTGCTGTGCAATTATGTACACAAGCTACTAGAAAGAGACCTTCGGCCTTAACCAGTCCACAGGAGACCCACTTTTTTTTGAAGCATTTGCTCTTGTGCGGGGTGCACTCATCCCGAGAATGAGAGCCCAATACAAAATTTAACTGAGCCACACGCGTGGCCGCGAATTATTCGGAGACGGTAGTGAATGTTGCAGTGCTTAAACGCTCCCCATGTGCGGCCAGCATTGCTTATGCCTCTGCACCAGACGCACGATACGCATGTAGTTTCGACGTGGTAGCAAATTCGGGTTGAATGAACGTTTTTGGTGCTACCGATACACATGCACAAACATATATGCGATTATCGAACGATTGGAACACTGAAACATTCACTGCACATGCGGGGCTTGCGAGTGTGACGCCAATTTCAGCCATCGTACCCTCAATCTGAACGCAGAGAGCCTTGTTTGTACCAGTGCACTTTACTGAGTGACCGCTTTGAAAAATGACAATCCTTGCAGTGTAGTGTAGACTGCTATGTGCCTCGGCTAAAAGTTACCTAAAGCGTACCACTCCAGTCCAGGTACGAAAAATGATGCGAAGAACAATTTACAATTCCTTAAAAAGAACTACCCACACAAAAAAAAACAACTTGCGAACTCAACCTGGAGCGGTCGACCGCGCGTATTGGCGATCGGTTGTTGCGAGCAACAAACCGTTTAGCCAACGTAGCAGTATGATCCTGCTTCGCTCAACAAAAAGCCTACAAATGGCAGAAACAATAGGGCTCTTCGATTTACATACTCGAATTCACCGCGGATATTCCGCCGGAGTCCGAGGATTCCCCGAAGCCATAAGGATACACAAGAAAATCGAATGCCTGACTGCTTTCAAGGAATCGGCGGTGAGTCCAGGACTGTAAATCGAACAGCCCTACTGTTTCTAGTCCCGCACGCAATATCCGCGGTCGAAAGGCAGATCTACGTAACCCTCAAAATCAGTCGCTGTCAAAAAACATTAGGGCTAACCGACGACGCAAACGTCTAGCACGGAACGTAAGAGCCCTGCCCTGTTAAATACACAAGTAAAGTGCAAAAAGTTGACTAGTCACTTACCTTAAATCACAGGCGACATATCTTCGTCGAAACAATAATCCGATGGCTTCAAAACAACCACAACAAAGCCACTCGACAAGCGCGTACAACTCCGCCGTCTCGGCGGCCAGGAAGAAAGGAATGCGACGGCGTGATGGCGTGGCGATGTTGCTGGATGGAGCAGTGGAGTACTGAGGCCGGGGTTTCGGTTTCGGCTGTGCCTTGGTGTTTTCGTAACGCAGTTCATACACGGCGCGAAGTGAACAAAATGCGTCGAAACAAATTCTGGCTTGAACATAGACACATAAAGCAATGTAAATAGAAAGATCAGGTTGCCATACCAGCAAAAAATTGAGTTTGTTCGGCTATCCTGTATATGAGCGATTGCGTTGTGGAATAAACCTCCGACATCACTTTGGGGGAAATCACTTTTGGTTAAAAACTACCAAGAACAGGCACATTTTTCGTTTAAAAAATTATATCGTTCTGTCAGCAAAAAAAAACAGACCGACGGAGGATCGAACCACCAACCTTTGCAACAGAAAACGAGCGCGTTACCACTGCACCACCGCCACAATTTTTTTTTCTTTAATACATTGAAATTTTAGAGAGAAGTCAGCCAAGACATTTGACACATAATATAAACACTAACAGACAGCAAAGGGTAAGCACGTCAGTCTAACAAAGGTCGGCACCAATTCAAAACTCAGGCAAGCAAACGCACGCATCCAAAAGATGCAGCCACTCTGGTGGATCACTCTGCGCAACGTAAACGCTCCGTACCAACGCCGCCTGTTCCCGAAAAATGACCTTGGTCGGCCTAGGTGGTTCAGCATGCCGATCAGTCATGCGGCACTTCCACAAGCTAAACAAACCTAGGAGCACAAAAACGTCATACGGCACCCGAATAACGTCCTCAAATGGCAAGAAGCGAATGGTGTATGGGGTGATATCAATGTCCTTTTTTAGTGTCCGTTGCAAAACGTCCCAGAAAAACACCGTGTCACGGCACAGCACAAAACAGTGGTCAATAGTTTCTGGTTGGTTGCACAAGCGGCAGTTGTCTGACCAAGGGATCGACATTCCTTTGCCTCGCAGCCATGTTTTAACTGGAAGCGTTTGCGAATGAAGCTTAAAGAAAAACGTTTTGGCATTTGGCGGCACGCACATACTCTTGACACGGTCTAAAACATTATTCGTATGGTCCCGCAAGTATGGCTGGCGATAAAGAGGCACGGGGAATAGATTATGAATTAAAGTGTTCGTCATATCCGTCCTTGAAAGACTAAACAGGTACTCCAGAGAAAACCGCGCAGTAAGGAAATGAAAAGTATCTACAACTTCTTTTAGAAAACCCCATGGCGGCTTTTGGTTCACCTCAACCGCACAATCGCAATTTATGACCGAACAAGTGTCATTTATTTGGTTTGTCAATCTGCTGAATCGCCCATGAATGCACAAATATTGTGAGCTATGTTTACTGCTTCTCGTATATAACCCATTCCGGCAGTCATACCGCTTCTTGCGCACGCACCGAAACGAGGCTCACGAGTCTCCAAAACGAGTCTCCAAAACGAGGCTCACCTTGAGCCGTGTAGCCAGCTATCTCAACCTAAACGAGATATCGCACATCCCCGTTCTCCCCGACGAAAGCCAACGTAGCTATGAGTGAAATGGCATAGAGTGAAATGGCATGCGCGCCCGGAATTAAAATTATGTTGTGTAATAATACCGTGCTTGGATCTGTCTCAAGGCAGCTGATTACAACTAAGGAGGATCGGCGAAGCGCTAGACCCGTAGTCTGCCGCGTACAATTTAAGCCATGCCACGGACGGTTCTGTCCGCGGGCTCAGCGCAGCGGAAATGAACACGTACGGTTTGACGGTTTGACCCTGTCGCAGCGAAAAAAAGCTGCCCATGTTTTCAACGTAAGGGTCGGCACTGCCATCCTTACACCAAAAACGGCGAATAAAGGGCATACAGTTTCATACCAGCCCTCCAAGTTCTGGCTTAAAAACAAGAAGCGCTAATCAAAGTAGCTTTTCTCTAATATGCCAAGTTTTCAGCAGCACCTTATCAAAAATGCAGTTATTGTTTTTCTTTGAAATTCCCAATGCCACCGCTATGTTTCTGTTATTATATCAGTCCATCGCTATCGAATGAATTTTGGCTTGCTGCCAGCATTCGTTCGGAAAATGACTTTCCAACATCAATACAGCAGTCAAGCTTGCCGTCACGCGAACATCTGCCGTCATCGGGCAGCGTGCGTTGCAAGTTTTTGGCAACACCTTTTCAAAAAGGCAGCTTTTGTAATTTTCTCGCAACGGTCAATGCCACCGCTATGTTTCTGTTATTACAAGCGCTTCGCTCTCGTATCAGTTTTGGCTTTCTGCCGTCATTCATTCAGAAAAAGCCTTTCCATCATCAATTCAGCAGTCAAGATTGCCGTCACGCCAACATCTGCCGCCATTGCGCCGCAAGCCTGCCAGCATAGAGGAAGGTGCTGGAAGGTGCTGAAAGGTGCTGGCAGGCATGCCATCATGCCTGCCAGCACCTTCCAGCGTCTCCTTCTAGCAGCTTCCATTACAGTTTCTTACGTACATCAAGCTTTCCAAGGCGACCATCAAACGCAATCAACCTTTCCAGCAATTATACTGATGGTTGGTTGATGGAATTTTCAACAGGGAAGGCATCGGTTTTATACAAGGGACGCAAACCCTAAGCAACAAGCAAGAATAGAAAAGAAGGCGAATGAAGGGGGCCCCAGATATGGATTTCTAAATAAAACAACAGCCTTGCTAATGCAGAATTACGCGTGTTAATTCGATATTTCAGAGACGGTATTCTTTCGAATCGAGATGAGAGCAGAGCGTTTAGAACTGCAGCCCGGTCGAGTTCAGTTATTTCCACTGGCGTCTTAAATTGTGTGCTATAGTCCCTTATACAACAAAAGCTTTTCTTGAGAGGTTGATAGAACGCCATATTCTACCGAAGCCATAGATGACTCAGTTCGCTTGAAAGAAAAACAAGTTCATTAGAGCGAACTTGTGCTCCCATAAAAGTAAAAAAATACACAAGCGTCGAAGCATCTGTCAACAAAATGCGTGCGTAGGGGACTGTCAGTGCATAGAATACCGTGGGGTCTGCTCGGCGGGTTATTATCACTCGGCGCGAGCGTTTCCCAAACCGTCCAATTGCAGCCAGAACACACTGTAGATCAAAGAACATTATTCTAGGCCGATGGCGTTAGTTCGAAACACCTTCCTTATCAAAGGAGGCAACACGTCCGGCATAAACAACGACACAGTCGCTTCACTTGGCCCCTCGGACAATACAGATAACACAGCCCGCTGCAGCCGGTCGGCAATAAAATATAAAAAAACAAACCCAATGCATGGTTCGCAACATTACTCCCCTCTAAGAGTGCATCGACCCGATGCTAAAATAAAAGACAGTCCGTAAAATACAAAAAATACTATCTTGCGTAGTAAGGTTTCAGGCGAACCACGTGGACGTCTTCGGGCCGCGTGCATCGTGATGATGTTCCGGAATCGCCATCGGGGATCGCCTCGTAGAACTTGGCCAACACGTTGTAGAATCTGGTAGGGTCCAAAATACCGTCGCAGAAGCTTCTCAGTATGTTTACGTCGTCGGAAGGGAGTCCAAAGCCACAAATGATCTCCTGGGCGGTACTAAGCGTCTCGGCATCCGAGGTCTCGCATCCACCAGCTGCTGGTCCGCAGTACGAACTCAAGACTGGTGGCGGGCCTCCTCCACACACTGAAGGTATCCTTCGATGTAGGCGTTGAGGTCGTCAGCTTCTACGTGGGGAAGCATGGCCCCATGCATCGTACTCAGCCGTCTTCCGTAAACAAGCTCGAACGGCCTCATCTGCGTAGCTTCCTGAATATCCGTGTTTTATGCAAACGTGAAATGAGGAAGGACTTCGTCCCAAGTCTTATTTTCAATGTTAAAGTACATAGCATAGGCACGATCGTCTTGTTCAGACGTTCCATTCATTCGTTCATTTGGACGTGGTAGGCCGTCGTTCTTCGGAGATCCGTGTTGCTTTAGCGTCAGATTCCTTTCATAAACTCCGCAGTGAAGGCCAAGAGCGGTGGTTTCTGCGTAGCGCGTCATGTAGTCTGTCGCTAGGACAATCTACTTGTTTTCAGATCGTGACGTGGGAAACGAATCCTGAAGGTCCATCCCAATCTGCTGGAAGGGCCTCGATGGGTTAGAGATCGCCTTCAGAAGTCCGGCGAGTCTCCCCGGTGGCGTTTTCTGATGCTGGCAGTTACGACAGCTCTGGATGTAGTGGGTGACGTCGGATGTAAGGCCGGGCCAGTAGTACTTTGTCTTGATTTTTCCAATAGTGCGAGCTGTGCCGAGATGCCTGCGAGACGGTGTGATGATGTTGAGGTTAAGGAGAACTCTGGATGGTGAAGAATATTCCAGGAGCAAGAAGTTCTGACACCGGCTCGACGGACAAGGAAAACAAACATTTATGGAGGACGGGAAGTTTAGGCAAGGTTAGACGCTCGCCAGGAGAGTTCTAGCGACTAGAAGGTTATCGCGACTAGTAAAAGTCTCAGGTGGTAGATGCACCGGGATGTGGTTGCGGAGATTGAAGGCGCAAGTGACGCAGACGTCTTCAGAAGTATCAGCCCGGATCAAGGCGCAGCTGCTGAAGAAGCGAGGACCAGGTAGAGAAGTTACAGTAGCACCGTCCGGGGAAGAATAGATGCAATGGAGGAAAGGCCACGGCAGAACGTTGCCAGTGGCGACTTGTTGTCTCGACGTTCTCTACCAACAGTCACAAAACAGCAGGGTCCTCTCGGTCCTGACGAGAGGCATCCGCAACCATCGAACCCGCCACGCAGCCCATCTTTCAAGCCCACCTCGTCTTTCTAGTTCTCGTCTTCTTTCTTCTGGGCGCTTCTCCTCAATCCACAATGACGATGATTTATGGCGACATCTTGCGCTGGTCCTTGTCTTCTTTAGTTCCCTTTTGATTTTGGTCACCTCACCACAATACACTTCAAAAAAGTTTCTGGCGTGAAACCACACAACCATTCACTGTCCTGAAATCAAAAGGAAAAAATTAAATTCACTACTAGGTTTCCCAATACACTTTGCCCCACACAACGATCGTGTAAATGTCCTGCACAATGTTTTAAATATCTGTGAGTACCGAAATTTCTCTTAAACACTCAGTAAGTTGCGACGATCATCGGTGTATAAATAAAGAAGGTCCGCGGTCGACTAACTTTTTTCAAGGCCAAGGCAAGGACTCGTTTGTTTTTCTGCCGTTGTGCCGGTCAGTTGATGCAAATCTTTTGTATTATACTTCCAGTATCCCTGGTATGAAAAGATTTCGTGCACAGGCACTTTCGAGGTCTTGTTCTTTCCAGCTTTCTAGTGCACCGTCTTAGTTTGCAAGGCCGCCTACGCGCTTCTACGGTCTGTCTGGTCTCTCTTTGCAGGTAATATTCTTAAACAGAACAGCAGATTGTGCATCGTAAGCTTTCTCTTGGTCACAAGTAAAGCTTGCCTGTCTTGCAAGAACATTGGACACTGGCTCTGCTGGGCTACTCTCACTCAGCTTTACCAGGCTGGCTTTAATCTGGACCTGCATCCGAAGCTTCCTGCTGAGACATTTCCTTCGGCAATGCTTTACAATACCGGACTTAGGTTTATCGTCATCCTGCTCGAGGGAATCTCTTTCTTGCAGTGTCTCCGGCTACGTTGTTCCACTTTCCTTATCTCTACTGGAAGCACTGTCTCCATCAGCACTCCAATACATGACAGCTTAGGACAATGGCTTGTGAACACCCGTTTGCATTCGGTGGCTACAGACACCACCGATGTGTTTGTTTCGGGCGCGTCTGACAACCACCCGAAGCACCTTCCGGCAGCACCTGTGACAGCAGCATATCCATTTCTCTGTATGGTTCAGATACCGAAGTGTCTACATGGTGTGCTACTTCTTCGTCGGATTGGAGATCCACGCACACTGCCTCTTTTTCTAATAAACGCATAAATTCGCCATTCATTCATTCATTCGCTTTCATTCTGCCTGGGATCTGCGGATTGGAGCTCCAGACATACTGGCTCTTTTTCTAATAAACGCATAAATTCGCCATTCATTCATTCATTCGCTTTCATTCTACCTGGGATCTGCCCCGCCATTATAAGTGGTTGCAGATGGCGCCCGTCCATAGACATCAACGCCCTTTCGCTGAAGTTGTGCCACCCGGACGTCAAGCTCAGCAATCTCCTTCTCTTGTGCTGCTTCTGTTACGTCGTGTAGTTGGGCTCGTAGTTAAGCGTGCGCCTCCCTTTCAGACAATCGCTGCGCTCTTAGTTTAGTACGCTCGGCTTCGACAGACTTTCGAAGTGCCTTTCTCTGGAGCCCTAACTTGCGCCCCTAGGCGGTAACCTTATCTCACTCTTCTATTCCCATTTCTACGATCTCAAACTCCTGAATCCTTATTTCCGGCCATGGTCTCACTCTCCAAGATGTTAGAGGAGAGTCCTGCCATGGACGCCACTTTTTGATGACTTTGAAGTTAGGGAGGACTCATGACGTGGACGTAGATGGAAAGAGCAAGAAATCGCTACACCGGTTCGACGGACAAGTGAAACAAACATTTATGGAGCACGGAAAGTTAGGGAAAGGTTAGACGCTCACCAGGAGAGTTCTCGCAACTAGAAGGTTCTCGGGACTAGGTAGAGTCTCACGTGGTCGATGCACGGGTTTGTCATTGCAGCGCTTGAAGGCGCGAGCGACGCAGACGTCTTCAGAAGTAACAGCCCGGATCAAGGCGCAGCTGCTGCAGAAGCGAGGACCCTTTGGAGAAGACACAATGGTACGGTCTGGGGAAGAATAGATCCAGTGGAGGAAAGGCCACGGCAGGGCATTGCCAGTGGCGACCTAGGGTCTCGAAGTTGTATACCAACGGTCGCAGAACACCAGGGTCCTCGCCGCCCTGACGATAGGCATCCGGAATCATCGATCCCACCAGGAAACCAATCTGTTCTTGTTGTTGTTGTTGTTTTTCCTTAACATTAATGGCGCTTACCCAATCAGGGGATCGGCTAAACATCAGTCGTTAATGCGAATGAGATTACTGCCTAGGTGGATGATTCGAGGAAAATTAGAAAAAATTGGAAGCTTTTTGATTCTTGTGTTGGAGGAATCGAGTTTGGAAATTAGTCAATATTGAAACAAAAAAAGGAAATAAATAAAGAAATAAATAAATAAGGAGAAGAAGGACGAGGAAGAGAACGAGCAGGAGGGGGAGAAGAAGAATAAAAATATTCAGAAATGAATGCTTTTGGAGGGCTCTGGTGAGGTGCCAGAATAACATACGAATTAGGTTGTAAATCTTTTGGTATTTTCTATGAAGCGCAGAAGAGCAGAACAAACATCCCCGCGGCAATATCCCGTTTCTGAAGCCCCAAATGATAAAAGAGCCACCAATGATAATGCCAACCCCAGGCCATGAAGCGGCACCTCAAGGAGCTGACGTCTTAGGCTTGAAAATTGTCGACAGGACAAAAGGAAATGGTCGACAGACTCTTCTTCATTACAGTAACTGCACATGGCAGACAGCCTCAGACGAGACCTGTGTAGGTATCTATGCAATTGGGGCACACGCCATCGAAGGCTGGTTAAAATCACCTCCAGGTCGCGTGAGGGGCACCAATTCGGTTTCCAGGAGAATTTTAGATGACAAAAATCTCGCAACGGCAATAATACTGATATGTGCTGCCCTTGCAGCTTTAGCAATCTACGGAATCTTGCTGCGGATACTAAAGGCGTTGTCAAAATGACATCGACAACATGCCCGGAGAGTGCTACCCTTGCCAGTGAATCTGCGGTTTAAAGCCCATCTTCCGAGCCAACCTCTTCTTTCTCGTCCTCGTCTTCCTTGTTCTGGTAGCTGCTTCGCAATTAACAACGGCGATGATCCACGGCGACATCTTGCACTGGTCTGTTTCTTCTTTAGTTTCCTTTTGATTTCGGACACCTCACCACAGACAGTTCTTCATGGCATGCTTCCAAAATTTCGTCAAGAAGGTCTGCTGGGGTGACAAGAGGATAATTCTTTCTTGCTCCAGGCGGACTTTTTTACGAGGTCGGAGTTTTTCAGGCTGAATCCTGGTAAGTTCCGTTTGAACACCCTTGCCACGGCAAAGTTGCATCCTTCGAGGTAGGAGATTATGACTCGCAAGTCGGGGAAGGCACGTTGCGGGGCGTCTAAGTGGCTCTCCTTCACGACTCCGAGATACGCGCAGTCTTCATCGGTGTCTTGCGGTGGTGGGTCGATGGGGGTGCGCGACAGGCAGTCGCGTCGGAGTGTTTCCTGCGGATTGTAACGTCAAAAATTGCAGGCGCATGCTGCACCTACCCAGGCGGCCAGACGGGTCCTTCAGATTGGCGAACCAACATAACGCATGATAGTCTTGCACAACCTTGAATGGTTTACCATACACGTATGGGGTAAATTTTAAGTGGTCCATATAATAGCCAGGGACTTTTCCGCAAGTAATTTTTCTCCTCCTTCGACAGACCGCGGCTGGCATAGGCGATTACGTTTTCGCAACCGCTTTGGTTTTGGATAAGGACAGCCCCCAAGTCTATATTTGAGACGTCCATGTGCATTACCGTTTCGGAGTTTTCGTCGAAATAAGCCAGCATGGGCGGGTTTTGCAGGCACTGTCGCAGCTCGCAGAATACGTTTTCTTAGGCGTTTTCACGCTGAAACGGATGCTACCTTTTTTCAAGCGCGTGAGTGGCCCTGGTATACGTGCGACGTTTGTGATGAAGCGCCGGTAGTATGCCCGCCGGCCGAGGAATCTTCGCACGTCCTTCTTCTCTTTCGGTGTCAGGAAGTTCGCTATCTGAAGTTTTCGCCGGGTCAGAGAGGACTCCCCCAGCGTTGACGGCATGGCCCAAAAAAAATTCCCCGCATTTCCCCGAGGGGAAGATGTGAAAGTGCGAATGCACGAGTTGAATTGGCGCGGTTCGGTAATGTTCGCGAAAGAGAGATCACACACACACACACAACTACAAAGAAAGAAAGATGCATTTAATCACAGACACCTATTTGTGTTGTCGTTGTACTTGATTGCTAGAGCGGATCTCAGCTTTGAAATTTCGTGTCAGTGCTCCTTTAAGCAGGTGCATTAGCCCTTCTCACGCCCGATTCTTGGCCAATCCCCCACGTGGGTATGTGCCATGTCAGCGGCCAGGCAGCAAGCGCCCATCTCCCCCCGTTGCCAAGGAAGACGAGGAGATTCCTGGCCAATCCCCAACGTGGGTATGTGCCATGCATTCGCACGAGCGCGGACATCGCCGTTGGACGCAGGTTCAGGGTCGCTTAAGAAGTGCATTCGCACTTAAAACATGAGTTTCTCGTACCCGGCACGAGCGCGGACATCGCCGGTGGACGCAGGTTCAGGGTCGCTTAAAAAGTGCATTCGCACTTAAAACATGAGTTTCTCGTACCCGATCGGCGCTTTTCTGGCTTCACTGTTAGCCCCGAAGAGCCAATACCCTCGAGTATTCCAACCTTGCAAGGTGTTCTTCGAAAGTTCAGGCCAATACCACAACGTCGTCGAGGTATACGAGACAGGTGTGCCACTTCAGGCCATCTAGCATGGTGTCCATGGCTCTGAAACGTTACGGGTGCCATGCCCATACCATACGGAATCACCTTGAACTCGTATATTCCGTCCAGGGTTATGAAAGCAGTCTTCTCTCGGTCTCTCTCCTCCCCTTCTATTTGCCAGTAGCCTGTCTTTAGTTACAACGATGAGAAGTACTTAGCGTGGCAGAGGTGGTCCAGGGCGTCGTCGATTCGTGGCGGGGGGTACACGTCCTTTTAGGGGCGAAGCTCCTAAAGCCGCGGGTCTGTCCATCCCTTGTGTCTCGTGGTACGTGACCGCCTAGTTCGGTGACTCACTCGCAGGTGGCGCTGGTGTGAGTGACGTCATGATGACGTCACTCGCACGTGACTGACACTATAAAAGGCAATCGCTGTTGACGCGCTTCCTCTTTCGCAACGAGTCACCGGATGGAGGAGGTGGTTGTTGACAAGGCTGCGGAGCGGAGGGCGCGCAGGGCGGCGGCAGCGCGCTCGCCGACAGGATCCCGCCGTGCGCGAAAGAGAGGCCCAAGCATCTCGTCTAGAAAGTCGCGCATAAACCGCGCGTCGGCAGCTTCGGGCTGAGCTCGCTTGATGCGTCTTGCAGCCGCCTCCCGAGCTCTCACTGCATCGGGGTTTTCCTGCCGATACGAGCACTTGCTTGCAGCCTCACGAACCCTACAACAACAACAACAAAAGAACAAGAACAAAATAAAAGAACAAAATAAAAGTTGATTTGTACAATGTACGCACTAAGTCTTACATCTTTCTTAATGATGTAATGGGCGAACTTTCACGGGAGAGTTATGGTTACCGAAGATCTCCCCCTCTGGAGGTTCGCCCCACTTATCATCATTCATTCCGTGGATATGGCGTGATTTTTTGGTGATTTTGTTCAGTCGGCGATAATGAACGGAAAACCTTAATGTGCCGTCTTTTTTCTTCATGAGTACGACCGGCACAGACCAGGAACTTTTCCATGGCTGTATAATATCGTCGCTAGGATGTGTTTCACTTGTGTCCGGATGGCTTCCCGCTCGTGTGAAGATACGCAGTACGGTGACTGTCGGTTGGGTTGGGCTTCATCCTGTGTTATAATTCGATGCATCGCTAGAAATGTCTTACATAAATTTGAGTTCGACGAAAATACTCGATGTTGCGACGCAGCAAAGCGAATAATTCGTTCCGTTCTTGTTGCGGTAGCGCCGGATTCAATCTGAAGGGGTGCGGAAGCTCGAAGGTATCTGCGGGTGGGCGTTCAATGTCGGCGACTGATCACGTCACTTCCTTCTTGCGTTTTACGAGGAATGCTATTCCTACGCCCTTGTTTATATGCTGGTACTCCTCGGTGAAATCACTGACGACAACGTGGGATTGGCGTGACTTAAAGCGCGCAATACCTCTTTCGACAGAGACATCGCGGTCGAGGAGCAACCCTTGGACCCTCATTACGATAGTGTCGAAGTTAGGAGCAGCATCTTCACTGTAGACAGTGATCGTCAAGCTCGCGCAGGGTGCCAGTGTGACATGATAATCGGTGATCCTTGCGAACCGAACCCCCATCGTTGTTCGGGGTTCGGTTCCGGCGTCGTGGAGTGATCGAAGGAGAAAGTTACTTGGTCTGTAGATAAATTACTGCACCATTGTCCGTCAAGAAAACTATTCCAAGAATTACGTCACGTTAGCAGTTAGGCAAAATGACGAACGCGACAAGGTAGGTCGTGCTGTTTATGGTGACGCATGATGTTCATACTCAACTTAGCGTTACGAGATGGCTTCCTGCTGTGTGTATGTGCGGACAGTCCCATCTGGTAGTAACTTCCTTAGGCTTAGACGCTAATGAACCACTCATTACTCGAAATAAGGTAAATGCGATGATACGTCTAGCTAAACGCACCCACATGCGGAATAAGTTTGAAGATGCGCGCTTCGATTCTAGGAAAACTTCGTCCTTAATTAACGGTATGAAAGGTTCTAATGTGCAATCTAGCAAGGACGAATACTTTTTTTCCCATTTTTCTGGTGACGGACTGAATATTGCCAATAGTTTCAACGACTTTTTTTCGCGGGTCACAGGTGTTGCCCGATCTACCCCTGGCATTTGTACGTAGCAGAATAGCACAGCTAAATCGGCTTATCTGCCCTCACTCATTGAAGGTGACCTCAAGTCAATTTTATTTGCGCTGAAACCGAACAAGTCACCTGGGCATGATGGTATTTCAATAAATGTGCAGCGCAGAAATTTTGACCACATTAAAGCTGTTCTTCTTTCCATTTTAAACCATATCATTGAGAGTGGCATCATTCCCATACAGTTGAAGAAGGCAATAGTTTTTCCTTAGTTTAAGTCAGGTTCTCGAAATAAAATTGAAAACTATAGACCTATCTCTGTTCTCTCTTATAGTTCAGATATTAGAGAAACACATTTTAAAAGTTATGACCAGTTTTTTATCGACTCATGATGTTTTCTCCCCATCTCAGTATGGGTTTATTGGAGGCCGAGGTACTCAAACTTTGCCCGAGGACTTTTCTGATTTTTAAACTATACTTTCGATCGTAACCAGATTGCATGTGCATTATTTCTTGATGTCAGTAAAGCTTTCGATAGCGTGTATCATACCCTCCTGCTCACCAAACTACAAAGACTAGGTTTTCGGGACAACTTTCTGCGTCTACTTGAAAACTTCTTACTTGACAGAACTCGGGTTGTTCGGATTGGTGAATTTTCAAGTAATGCTTCTTTTATTAGGTCTGGTGTACCACAAGGGTCTATACTGAGTCCTCTGCTGTTTAACTTGTATGTTAACGACCTCGCCTATTCTGTATCGTCTTCAATATTTCAGTACGCCGATGACACGGTTCTTGTTTCTTATGCTTCTCGTCATTCTGACGCCATAAAGCCGCTTCAAGTTTCTGCAATGGAAACTATGAATTGGTTTACGGCCAATTCCATTGATGTTAACACCAAAAAAAACACAGCTGATTTGCTTTCACAATCCATTGAAAAAAGTTGACTTAACGCAATCTTTATTTTTACACTCAGCGGCCTGCTCTTCTTGTAGTTGTATTCCTGTAAAGTATGTGTCCACTGTGAAGTATTTAGGTTTGTACTTCGATAGCGACCTTTCTTGGAATTCCCACTTAGCTTATGTATGTAAAAAAATTCGTGCTGTGCCATCTTTGTTGTACAAATTAAGAACATTTATTCCATTTTCGCTGCGAAAAGTCATTGTACATTCCCTTTGTTATAGTGTGCTTAGGTACGGTATTACAGTATATGGTCACTGTTCTTTACGTTGGATAGAGCGAGTCAATTTCATTTTGCGTTTTTTGCTGCGTACCATTGCATATGAATTGTGTATGGAGAAAGATGACAATGTATTCAAAACCTTGATGTTGCCCGATTTTACCTCACTCCTAAATGAAACCGTTATCTTAAAACATTTTTGGATTAATACATTCAAAACGTGTTACACTCCTGCTCGGTCCCTGAGACCGAAGCAACGTTACGCAATTCCTCGTTGTTCCACAAGGTACGGGAAAAGAACACGCCGTTATTATGTGCCAGCTGTATTTAACACTTTGCCATCTGACTTTTTTGCACATGCTTCGAAATATAAACTGAAAAAGGCTTTAAGGCGCATGCGCTAGTGCTTTCAAGAGATTTCGGGAATACCGCATGGTTATCTGTTCTTGGTTGGTGCTGCGTACTGTAACATATATAATTTTTTTTTATTAACGCTTGTCGCCTGCCATGCTCTGACTGACAAGCCCGTTGCGGCTTAGGTAGGCCTGATTATGTACATGACTGTTTTTTACTAATAAATATTATTATTATTATTATTATTATTATTATTACTGAGTAGTCAGCTCCCGTGTCTATGGGGGCGACAACATCAAAGTCGTCAATGAACAACTGGACCTCGGACGCCGCTTTGCTCGAGTTCATCGTCAGTCGGGGCATCGTATGTCGGCTTGTGCTTGTAAAGGTTAGGCACTATGCGTCGTCATTGTCGTTGTTCTCAGCGGCAGTCTTGGTCAAGTCGGGTACGTGTCGCGGCATGTTGCTGTCATCGTGTCCGGGAGTCACGCCGGGGTTATATCGGGTCGTCGAGCAGGGGGCATGCCGTGGATGATGGTCTTCGGTGAATCGTTGCGTTGTTCGATGGTTTTAATTTTCCCGCGTGTCGTGCAACTTCACCTCCGGAAGTTGCTGCTTTTAGTTTGCCCAACGTGGGCTTGGAAAACTCCCACGCGTGAAGTCCGCGTTGCTTCGGCGGCTTGGCGGTCGTTATGTGTTGGGTAAAGTCGAACGATTGAAGCGTGCTGGACTTCGGTTCGTGTTGGACAGGTAATCTTCGATTTCAATGGGACGCTGGCCGGGTTTGGGCGTGGAGTGTCGACGGAGAACCCTCGCAAACCGAGCCTCTTGTAGGGGCAGCGACGGTAGATGTGGTCGGCGTCTCCGCAGTGGTAACACAGCGCACGATTATCTGGCGTTTCCCACCCGTCGGTCTTCCTCGGGGCGGGCGGTTGCACCGCAGGTGGTCGGGCCGGCGACTTGGGACGACGATATGGAGCGTCTGCAGGATAGGGTGCAGGTGGGCGACGTCGACGGACAACAGCCGTGTTGGCCATGGCTTGCGGAGTGCTTCTGTCGTCGTTTAAGTTCCCAGCACTTGCTGCACTTCTCCCTTAATGAAGTCGGTAAGGAAAGCGACTTGGGGTTGCTGCGGCGTTGAGAGACGTTTCCGCAGCTCCCCCCTCACTACTGCGCGGATAGTCTCACGTAGGCTGTCGACGTAGTTCGCATTGCCCATGTCAACAAAGTTGTGGTCATACTGCTTAGCACGCATTCCGAGGGCCTCCTCAATTGTGCTAGCTTCAATCGCAAATTCAACGAACATTTCGGCCGGATTGCGGAAACGTCCAGCAAAACAGTTCCTCTGCAAAAGAAAGTTTGACATCTACCTAAATGCAGCCAATGGCTACAAAGAAAAGCTATACAACTTTCTCAGAAACTTCGAGGTTGAAGAAAAATTCGTCAAGGTGGAGGATTCGATCCCGGCCTGCATTTAGTTGGATGTCGAAGTTTCCTTCGCAGAAACTTACTCCACCAAGAGGATTTCCCCAAAATCTGTTCGAAACAGTTCCCCCTTTACACCCCGCATCAAGTAGCGTAACTTCTTTTCTTCCGCCATGCAACGGTCAGCACGCTTGAAAATCCTCATCTCCTCGACGAACACCGCAACGCTTTTGTTAGGGTTGTGTCCGCGTCTTCAGCCCGCTTTTTTTCCACAACGCGGGTAAACGCCATTAAATATTAAAAAGACTCTACCCAGCTCTCAAGGTTGCCTAATGAGATCCGTGCTGAGTCCTCAAGGTAGAACACTTGCCTCGGATTTTACGCATCGTCCCATCGGTTAAACACCCTGACCCGTTCGGCTTGCTCCAACCAGTCTTCGTGGGCCTCCGAAGGTTACCTATGGAATCATGGCGGCTCCCTGGGTAGCTGAAGAACAAGGGCAGGAATGGAAGTGCTGGTCATAGTGCCTGCGTTTATCACGGTGGTTTTCACGACGTCTGTTTTCTTCCCTCTATATGGAAGCAATCCAAACTCTGGCTGAAGACCGTACTGGCGGCGGCTGACACGAGTTGGGCTGGCTTGTTGGCTTTACGAAGGCTTAAGGGGCATGTACACCGCACCTCTACCAGATTGTCACGAAGCCAAAGATGACGCAGATCACTTGAAATAAAAAAAGTTTATAGGAGCGAATGCTAGCACGACGCTGGCATGCGGCCCCTTGCCCTGTATTCTCTACTGGCGTTAGCGCTTTCAGGACTCTCCGCCTGCTATTGGCAGCGGACCGGCATTCCAGTTTGGTTTACGCGAGCCACTACGTGAACCTGATTGCGGAGGGTTTGGGAACTGCATCGGGAAAGCTTCAGTAATGCGCTTGGAGGCGTCCAGAAAAGATCTTAGAGCTGCGAGATTCGCTGTCATGGTCAATGTTCTGGAGGCCCGGTAGCACTGCTCCTCATCGCGATCGGCGTTCCTGCTAGTGGCACGCGACTTTGCCTGCAGTCGCCGACAGCTTGAACAGCAGGGAGAATTGCCGTATGATTCCGGCGTCTATGGTGGTTCAGGCGGGGACCAGGACAGCGATCGAGGTTCCGGGCATATTCCTGATGCCATCAACGACAAGGGTACACTGCTTATTGTCTAGCACGAGTACGCAATTAACCATACTCAGATATTCAATGAAAATGGCGAAGACGAATACCCCACCATGTAGGAAGCTTGCCGCAGAAAGTTGAGCAAGAGGGTGTGAGTGGCCTGCTCCTTTGGTGCTTGTTGCGCTGGCTGAACAGTCAGCCAGATATCGTCCGCGGATGGCGGGACTACCTGGGTTGTGGTCGTTCCCTACTTCCTGTACCTGGGAATAGTCATTGCGCGTCTCATCCTGTCGCGCACACTGGAGCTGGCCGGAATGCGCAACGAAATTCACGCTGGTGCGAGCTCTACAAGTTCTTCTCTTATGCTGCAGAACATTTATCACTGTGCGTCCACCGAATCTGGCAGTGCGGCTTCTTGCCGCTTCTTTTGTCTTTAGTGCATGTCCGCATTTACTTCGATCGTCCACAGTGTCCGATTAGTTTTTATTGTTCAAAGCTTCTTCACCTCGCTGCGTTGGGGTGTTTTTGAGAATGATAGGGGAAAAAAGAAGTGGGGTACGGGCATAGCTTGCTCGTCGGCCTTGTGGCAGCCGGATCATGATCAGCTCAGCGAAAGGCCGACCGGCTGGGTGTTTTTTGCCTATGTCGATTTGCACTACAGTCGGTTTCTTGGGGACGTCACACTTTGCTGATTGGAATTTCTGATATGATATATATCATGATCTTTTTTAACAACGCCCCGGCCTTGCCACTGCTATATGTTCTCCCTTGCATTATTTACATTGAACAGAAAATGAAGTGTTCCCTTTCAGGTAGCGGCTTTCAAAGCTGTTGTGCTTGGCAGGTTTTTTTGTGCTATTTATTCACTTTGCTATTCACACTAGTTTCCCATCGGTACTATTCTGGCAGGTACGGTATAAAGTCTGTGTGGTCATCTAATGTCCTAGGCAGTGCTGCGATGGTGAGAGCCGCTGAGGGTACCACCGGGTCCATCTACGCCCAGCGTGTACTTGAAGGGTGGGGGGGGTTCCCGAAAGCGGAATAAGATTCAGCTGCCCCAAATGTGGCCATTGCCACCGCAACTGCTGCAGATTCTTCATCCGGTGTGGTGACGGGCTGCGCTGCAAAAGGCAGCAATGCGCGGGGCTGGAAGGAAAAGGTCAGCCATGTGGCACTGTGCCGCTGCCGGAACCAGTCACCACGGTACCCCGTGTGACATGCGTCGGTGTACCTCCCTAGGAGGAAACAGGTGACTTTTTATTGCGCCTTTGGGGAAGAGATTTTGTCGGCCAATTCTGTGTCTACGGCTCGTATGTGAAGTTACAAATTCTTTAATTTACTAGTATAGGCTGGGTGTGACTGCTGGCAGTTGGCATCCACTACCACATGAAGCACCTGTGCACCATCGGTATGTAAGGATGGACTGCAAATCTAATTAAGCCTGCATCGAATGACTCAGGGACTATGGAAGTGTCAAATATCAAGAATAAGAACTACGTTACTCTTTCATTGTCGTTTCAATACATGTTAATCCACCTGGTGATCTCACACTTATCACTAAGGTCCTTGAGCTAAGCAGTTTTATTTTCATTTATTATATTTTGTTCACGGATCACGCCCTGCTGGCTGTTTAGGCTTTGGAGTTGCGAGATATTGATTTTTACATTGGCTAAGCAAGTTTCCATGAGGCGGGTAGCATTTGTTGTTTGGTGCTAGGTGAATTAGTAATTCTGCATTCTGATTTTTAAGCTTGATATCACTTGTTTACGATGACCTCAATAAAGACAATTTTAGGACACACAGAGTGTCATAGCTAGGACTCATTTATTAACAAATTTGCTACTGGAAAGCGGCACCAATCATGAGGCCTACGGAAGGTAAGGTAGGAGCGGAACGTCGCTGCGTGACCTTTTCAGGGACCATGAATTTGAAAAACTGCTTTCATTTTACCATACAGCATAAGAACATTCCGGGAACTGCTAGTACTTAGTTCACTGTGGTTTCTCTGGTATCCAGGAAGTTCGAGAGCTTTGTGCCTGGTACACCGCTATGGAGCCCGTTGGCTGCAACTTGACCTGAGCTCCCACAGCCACCATTTTACAATTCCATCTCTCGGTTTTCAACACGTCGGCGCAGTTTGTCACAGCTTCTGATCAGAGATACGAGGCCCGCAATGCCACCATTCGCCCTGACTATAAATGCTAAATGTGGCCCGTACTGGAAAGGATTGGGGTAGTATGTGAATTTTATAATTGATAATTGGCTCCGACAGAAGGACTGCACTTTTGACGATAACCCCTGCTTACTTATTGATATTGCTTAAACGTGCTATAGAACTGGTGGAGCTGCTGTTCGTACCGCATTGTGGTCCTTTTGCGGGAGGCGACCAGAGAAACAGATAAAGGAAACAGATGCATAATACAAGAAAGGACAATCAGCCTCATGTGCCAAGAAACAAGAAATACATAATCAGAAAATAAATAAATGTAATGAAACGAAGTTAAATATCGGTTTGTAATGGTGCGAATACGCCAGACAAATTTGTGGGTGGCCAAGCAAATTTCAAAGAAAAAATGGAGCCGCCATGCACATTGCAGATTTTGTGGGCTTGTCAAAGAAGCACTTTTTTATTCTCAAGCTGCGGTCTCACTGAGCAATAGGTGGCCACGGATTCTTACTGAATTATTGAAGCCCTAGGTAGTTTTAGGACTCCCCTACAGAGGGCAGGACGCCGATAATACTTTCCGGCAAGTTTCGAGCTAAGCGATGGCCTCTAGCATTTTCTGGTAACAAATGGTGAATTCACCAGCTGCGTTAAAATGCTCTAAATGCGTGGTAAATCTGTCGCCTCGATTTTTTAAGAAATCAAGAGTAGGCACCGTGCAACGACGTCGTAGCTACCGTAGCTATCACTAACTACCCCGTGTCTGCGTTTTCTAAAATTGAACACAGGCGTCGAGGTGTGCATGGTTTCATAATATTCACGAACTCGGCCACCTCGCCTGTTCTTAGAAATGTTCCATTAGGCCTTTTCCCTCCGGTATTTCTATTGGCAGACCTTTGCAAAATGGCCCGTCATTGAGTAATATGTTCCCAACATTGCGAAATCAGATGTCTTGTAGTTTCTGATGCTGCCCACGAAGCAGCGCGCGCCGCGTGACAGATAAAACTTCCGCATATTTTGCACGCCTACCGATAAGCCTAGTGCCTCTTTCACAAACGTGTACATGGGATCTAAAAAACGACACACGCAAAAGATGGCATACGATTCGAGGATACACAATGCGACTTAAGCTACACCTCCTTGTATATGTCTGCAAGCTTGCAATCGTAAACAAATAACAAAAAGTGGGCTGTGCGGATTGTTATATTTACTCTGCACCTTTGAAAATAGCACAGCCCGCAAAGTAAGTAACAAAATACATTCAATATATACACAAGGTTTTGCTGTCTCCGCCCCCCAACATTGTTAACTGTTCTGCCCTAGGGTGTAATAATAATATGTTACATTTATGTTCATCCCCGCGTTCCCGGACCTAATTTTTAAGCTTAAAACAGCCCTTCTTCTTCTGCTACCGAGGTTTTCCCTATACACTGTCTTCTATATCCGTCATATTTGAGTAAATGTTTCTTTTCGACCGTCCCAACACACATAAATCGTACCACTGCCTAATTCATGATTTGCAGCACTCTTTGGCGCCATCGTATACGTTTGTTTCTTAATCGTCTTTCACACGTATCTTGAAAGCGCCGCATATAAAGTCTGGGGTTTAATACCAGAAATAAATATCACCCTATTGTGAGCTAAGAAAGGTCTGACGTTGTTAGCACCAAGTACACAACTATTTTGTGGCGCCGGAGCTGTGAGAGACATTGTAATTGCGGTTACACACATCAGTAGCACTTGTTATGTTTACTCTTTTCAGATTCTAATTATTGCTCCTGGTTTCTGAAAAACTTACACGTGGAAAAGGGTGCCTGCAAGGACTACTTTTTCGCCGAGTGCAAACACCCCAAAATTGAGCACATTCTATGTTACAGTGGTCTGTTGTCTAAGACGTTCTCGAATAAATACGATGAGTTTCCAACCTGGCAGACCACCTAACAAAGCGAAAGTGCGCCAAAGTACGGCATGAACAACACGAGATCCTAGTTCGCAATCACTGAATGGCACTCTCATACAGGTTGTGACTACCCATACCCTTGCCACAAGGATACAATTTGCAAGAATAAAACGAAAAAAAATAACTAAAATTCTTCGAACAGTTTGCGTAATGTCTGAGTTTACTTGGGAGAAGATGATGGGTGCGTACTTTGGCATTGACATTTTTGTGCAGTACAGACTATATTTGGGACGTACATCACAGTGCCAGAGTGCGTGAGAAAAAGGGAATCTGTGTTTGAATGTAGTGCATTTTTACTTTCAAAAACCTTTGCATAAAAACCGGAAGTTTTTCTTACATAAACATAGATGCGTGTAAAGTCAACATCACATTTTCATAACATTTATTTCTTTATAAAAAACATTAATACCAGATGCGGTTCTGCTTATAAAATGGGTAGTCGTTCTTGCACTCTAGCTTTTCACTCCACTTTACGGCTGACTGGGTAAAGTCCTAACTTTTCCTTCAAATTCCGCAATTTTTATTCGCTCCCAGGGCTATCATTAGATCTTGCTTCTGCTTAATTCTTGAGTAACACCCTCTTAATAAAGATACACCCACCAGAGGCAACAAACCTATTCAAGAAGACATATCACTACATTTATTAAATTTTCAAGCTCTTTTGGGATACAGCTGTGGAGGCCACAGTACCCATCTGTTCTTGCCCGGGTTGTGTGCTAGCCGTTGGCAGTATGGGTTTGGTAGGTGCGATATTACTGCGAGCAAACGGTGTTGCGACATCTCTTTTCACTACGTTGCCTTTTTTACATTCACATGCACGTATATGTGTACCGCGGCTACGAAAGCGCTGATAGCTGCTTTGGACGCAACATTCCAAAGAGCCAGGCGGTAAAAAAGTTTCCAGATCCGCAAGACCCAACAACTAACCAGGAAATCACGATATAACAATTTCAATAATATATGTAGATACGTTCTTTGAGTAGAATTCAACGTTGCGACCGCAATGGCAGTGGCCGATTTCTATACAGCACGAGCACTAATGACTGCTTGTATGAATATTTATCGAGCGATATGCCGATGTGATGTGAAATGAAAAATTTAATTGTAATGGTAGGAAAACTATGCAGCTCCGTATTTTGTGTAACTTACTCCGGCGCTGTTCAATCGTTTAACAAAATTTCATCTCTCTTTATTTATAACAGCCATATTCATTAGCTATAAAATCACCAACCGGCAACCAGTTACGATTTTCAGTGTAAGTAAATGGATATATACAAAACTGGATATAACCACTGAGTCATCTGAAGCAGCGCCAGTAAAATAGCGCATGGTGTTAATTAAAGTGTTGAGGAGGTCGATCCGGCAAAGTTAACGTGAGTGAGGATGCGAAATAAATGGACAAAAAGAACGAGCAAGACGACAACGACGGCTCTCGCTTCGGTGCTTTTACAAAAGGAGAATCGCAAATATTCTCCTTGTTCTCCGCACAACTTGGTTATCAAAAGCCTTCTTACATTTTCAACACGCTACATTTCTGATAGGAGGTGCTATGTGTGAGTTCCGCGTGTATTAAGAAACAGTGTTATCATTGAACAATAGGATCAAAGAGAAATGACTCATTTTTACAGGCCCATCAGTGATAGACACGAAGGTGCTTCATGTGAATGTGGGCAGCTAACAGTGACAACCAGGGAAGCAGACCAGAAACTCCATGCATACATAATGACAGACCGGCACTTTCATGTATTACATGCTGACCGGGAACTCGATCCCAGGTCAGTTCGTGATCCGGTTGCAACGAACACCGCCACCTTTTTAGGGCGATGACTACGAGGGTGTAAAAAATTGGAATGGCTTGTATGAGCATGTTGCAAGGTTTAACAGTAAATAAAAATACAAACTGAACAACGTGTACCTTGCACTGGACCACTACACTAAGACGTAAATTTAGAACCACCAAATTAAGTTGGCATACTGAGAGGAATTTTGTTGCTGATTTCCGGCTAGCTACACGATGGGCAACCGATTACAAAAAGCTGAAGTTGCATTTCGCTCCAGAAACGCGCGTCGGAATGAGAGCGCCGAAATGTACTACCAGGACATATACCGCCTTTCAGACGCAGTGAACCGACTATGGTGGAACAGAAGAAACTCTGTAACATCGTGTGACGTGAAACATGAGCTTTTTCACGGCCTCGACCGCAGTCGACAACTCATCGTGGCTGAAATAATTACAGAAGCCGCGATGCTGGAGATGACGCTGGAACCGCACGCCAGGGAGTATCACTGCAGTCAAAACGGCGTATAAGTGGTTGTAATGTATGCTGCGTTTTCCACAAGCCCGGACGTTCAGCGGGATCTATTTCGCTGAGTTGTCAGGAAAGAACTCCACTTACCCCAAGTGCATCGGTCTTCGAAGTTGTATGCCTCTTTCGTCAACTTGGTTTGAAAGGAAGTAAGGCAAGCTGTTCAAAATCCAGTAGAGCTGGATCTGCTGCCGTCTTGATAAGTCGCAATTACGGGTGTCTCCCTTTGTGGCAAGCCAGCGCGTGCCGCCACGTGCTGGCTTGCCACAAAGTAGTGTCGCCACTACTGCACCGACCAAGAAATCCACGCGCGGGAATGGCCGCGCCAGTTAGAAAACCAGCGCAACCATTTACTGCCAATGCCAGTGTCTGCAAGACGGATGCATGGCAGGCACCACACCACAGGCCCTTTTGTTACCCCAGTTGTGAGGCTTGGCTTCTAACCAGAGTGTGCTTGTAGCCCGTTGCTTCATCCGCTCTTTCCATCAGGATACTGCTGCCCCATAAACGGAGAAGGTGCCGTTTGAATGGAAGAAAACGCGTTCACACAGTGCACTTCGCCTACATTTAGCCGCCCGGAAGGCGGGTCAGCACAGCCGTTTTATTACCGTTAGCGACGCCCCGCCGCCTGCCTATTAGCCGGACCCTGGTGAGAAGGCCTTGGTGTTACTTCCCAGTGACACTGATGAATTACTAATGCATTGAAAAGGGCCCTTCGTGGTTACACAAAAGAGAAATGAAGTGCACTAAGAGTTGTTAACAAACGAACGATAGAAACTTTTCAACATAAAAACGTGGAACAGGTACGCGCAAAGAAGTCCCCTAACATGGAAAAATCTAAGCCCAGCTTTCATGGCGCTAGCCAAAGATATTGAGCATGAAGCACATTCATAATCGGCAAGAAAAACTATGGGGGTTAGGTAAGGTTGATATATGCGCTATCCTTAGGAAAAGCGAAGCCCTAGAACTTCGATACCTGCTTCAGAATTATGCTCAGCTGTTGCCAGATGTACCCGGAAGGCACACCATGCAATAATGCAAGCTACAGCTAAGCTCGCACCATCCTCTGCACGTAACGATATATTCATTGCCACTAGCAGTACAAGAGGATATTGAACAAGTGGGCAAATCAACGTTGACACAAGAGATAATCAAAATGTCTGATTCCGCATGTAATGTTCCCTTTAGTGTCAGTGAAGGAGCCGAATGGGCCCACGAGAGTGTGTGCGTGGATTTTCTAGGCCTCTACAACATCTTGATTGGAGAGGCTGAGCCAATACGTAGAGTAGACGTAGTTTTCGCAAAAGGCGATAACTGGAAATACTTTCAAACTCGACCTCACGAAGAGATATTGGCGGAAGAGTCGAAAGAAGTGACAGATTTTTGTCTGTTCAATGGCACGTTTCTGTTTCGGGTTTATGGCTTTTTGGCGTAATAACAGCTGCTTCATCTTTTACGAAATTAGGGAAAAAAGTGCTACATGGACCCCGTAACGTGGAACACTTCATTGATGCTATTTTGTTATCCACGGTGACATCGGAAGGACACCTTAAAGCAATGGAAGCCTTGTTTTAACGACTGCAAGAAAACATTCCCACGATTAAGCCTCAGAGTCTCAAATCAGAATCCAAGAACTGACGTTCCTGGGACAAAAATTAAAAATTAGCAGTAGGTGTGCTAAGAAAGAAATCCTGTACCAGGTAGAAGCAGCGCATCCACCAAAGAGGAAGAAGGAACTGCAGTCGTCTCTGGGACTGACTCCATTTTCTTGAGACTTCATTCCCAACTACGCTACCACAGCTGACCCTCTGGAGGAACTGACGAGAAAATAGTAAAGCCATAGCGTGAAATGTACACCAGAATGACCAGAAGCATTTTGGTTAAACTCAAGAACTGCCTGGCACGGGCGGCGGTTGTATTACACCGAACCTGACGCAGCAATTTTATTTCACTTCTGTTGCAGTTTTGATGCAAGAGAAGGATAAAAAGTTACTTCCGTTCGGTTTTGGTATTAAGAGGTTTAATCAAGCTAGTAAAAATTACTCTACGATGAAGAAGGAATGTATGCCTTTGGTATGGAGTATCAAAAAATTCCACTTAAACCTCTATAGGAAAGCCTTCACAGCTGAGACAGATCATCGCCAACTGGAATATTTCAAGAAGGCGATACTAAATAACTGAAGAATAATGCAGTGCTATTTATCCCTGTAAGAGTATGAATTTCATGCAGAGTACCTAAAAGGAAGAGAGAATGTAGTCGCAGACTTTATCAGTACAGTAGACTAAGCCAAATTGTATTTACTACAGTGGGTCATTAGCATGTAGTGTATGGCACTCGTGAAATGTAGGCGAAATTTGTATGCTTATTTTCAAAGCACATTCAACTGTGCCTTGCAACCTTGCTGTGAACGCTGTGTATAAATTGTGTATGTTAGAGTGTGAGAGGACTTTGTGGTCCTACAAGAGAGCATGCGAGAGAAAAAACTGTGTTCAACCTATAACCTTCAGCAGGAATAGTTGAGGGGAAATCCTTATGCAGCGAGTCAGCCGCTTTTTAGGAAGAACGCCTGAAGCAGGGAGGCAATAATGTCAGAAGCAACCCCCCGAAACAGCGTATTTCAATCTTAGTATGAAGTCTGCGAAGATTAGTTGGAATTGGTAGATGAGAGGAAGAGGACGCCTGTGAACAAGCCCTATAAGCCATTACACATGGAACGGCGCTATGTCTGACTCCTTCGTCCTCCAGATACCAGCTATAAGACGTGATGCCGCGCGTGGCAACAAAGCGTAAGTGGCTCCGGAAGCGACATCCAGCTGGGCTGCCGGACTGGAACCATTGGGCTGCACATCAGACGCACATACCGCCGACAGCCATGGCCATGAACCCTGGGCTCCATTTTCGTCTCCAATAACCAAACATCACGAGACGTGACTTACTACCGCACCCTTATGGCTACAACCGGGTACAGCTATGGCTTTCAATGTGAGCTTACAGCTAAGGACTATATTGTGTGTTTGCTTTAGAACCTTTTATCATTTCCGCAGTGAGGAGTCTTGTATTGTGTCGCATTAAATGTCTCGTTTTCGTGCGTCCGGCTTGCCCAGCTAAGTGACGTGACACACACTTATTTTCCACCATCTGGAAAGTCTTGACGCTCGTGTCCCGCCGCAGTTATAAGCAACATCGCCCTCTTCAGACTAGCTACAAGCTGCTTTTACAAACATACGTTCTGAAAGACCAATGATGGGTTCATCCTATTTGAGCCGGCAGCAATGCGAGTGAAATTTTCGTACACCTGTTACAACAAAACATCGGCGGGAAACCTGGGTTTCGGCTTTGTAGCGGTCAGTATTTGGGAAATATCCTATCCGAAAAACCTTTTGCAAATGCTCTACGAATACGTAAAGATCGGCCGTGAATGTAAAGGCAGACAACTTCACCTTTTTAACCGGCTGGGCTTCTTCAGCCGACTAAATCGTCTACAGCGTCTTACTATCGATTTGGGATTCAGTTTCATGATTCATTTACGAAGTCGGTGAAGGGGAATACGTGGATTGTGGAAGTGACAGACTATCTCACGCGTTATGCGGATAGAGCTCATGTTGTGTGGTCAACGTCAGCTGAGAGTACACAGTTCGTTTTCAAGAGTGTGGTTGTGCGGCCTGGGTCTCCATAGACCATAAGAGTGAATCGAGGAACAGCCTTTAAGGCAAATGCGAGGCACTCCATCTTAATGCGAACAAAAATAACCCACACGCGAGGGATAGCGTGTCACGTTCGGGCAGCGGCTTGACCTAAAGACTGAACAATACCCTCGCGGACATACTTTCCAGGTAAAAATGATGGCGTACTCAACAAGTAGAATGAAATTATATGACATGTAATTGCGTACAACACATTAGTTCAGGAAACTGCAGGGCTGACTCCCATCGAAGTGCTTAATGTTCCAACTAACACCATTACCATATATTCCATGCTAGCAGTTCACGATGACCAAAACATGGAAGTCGACGATTTGGTGTGAAAGGCAAAAGAACGGCACCTGCCACGATGGCGGATCGAACATCAACACCACATCTAAGCCACGCGTTATATTAACGACAGACGTTTTGCGTTCTACAAGCCCTGAGGCGCGATGAGTCTGCCTCCCAGTACGACGCCGGCTTCCTAGCTAGTTAGTGCCCTATCAGGTCATCGGCTAAATTAGTGATGTCAACGATGAAGCTACTACGGAAAGTAGGACGCACTTCTCATGACCCAGTTCACCCTTCGTGTTCGTAAACGCCGTAAAAATGACACATTACTTCAAGTTCTACATCATTATCACCATCTATACGACGGCGTCTCAACTTTAAAATTTGAGAAAAAAGATTAGTGTTCGGCATTACTGTTGCGCGGCTAAATTAAGCCCGAAGAGAAAAACGAACACATTGGTTTTTTTTGCTTCCCAAAGATGACAGTTAAGCAACAGGTTTCTGAAATCCCGTCACACATACAGTGATTTGTGGATGAATTTGCTAGTAATAAATAACGTACACAAATTTAATTAGCCATTTGAGCAAAGAATGTTGTTCGATCAAAGAGTTTCTTAGTTGTGGTTTTGTATATATTAGTACTGAAAGCTCACAAACCATACATTGAGTAAACTGAGTACAGTGTACTAGCGCAAGGAAAGAACACATGATTTAGAAAACCACAGGACGAACGCTAGTACAGAAAATTATGCTTGTGGTGAAAATAATAAGCAATTCACAAGCGTGGAAACGAATTAGGTCATCAAACAAATAAAATTTTATGTTCTTCCAGACAAAGGTTGGCGAAGCTTGCACTAAGACTCGCAAGGCTCGAACGACAGCGATGCTGGAAGAGCTCTTTCTGTGTAAACACTAAAGGACAGAAAACCACGTCTCGAGTTAGGTTTTAAATTCTTTATTTCCAGGTTCCACCTTCCCTTTTAACTGTAGTAGTAGTAGACATCGTCGTATCCATCTATACTGTTACAAGAAAACAACGAAGTAGGCAGTGGCGCACGCCGTAATGGAATCCTGAGTGAAGACGACCGTGTTCTGAATGTAGCATAGCCTTTCCCCGCTCTTGCCATAATGGCCGCTCATTAGATCATAGCTTCATCAACCATGGGTGGTGCATTTTGTCCTGCTGCCGCGTGACATTGTGGTTGAAGGGGCGGTGTCTTCATCCCCATTCTGGCCCTCTTCACCACACCGCATCAGCCTTGAAGTGACCGTGGTTGGTACGGAAGCCGTGCTCCGCCGCCCCAGACCCGCCGCAAGCAGCACTAGCACGACAATGCCCCACTTCCTGTGACCCTAGCCCGTGCGTCACTTGAATAGACATGACTAGGCCAGCCGAGACGATGACAAGAGTGGCCAAGACCAAAATACCGTCAGTCCTCCACCGTTATGTCTCGTACGGGTCCAAGCGCTTCAACACTTTGCCGTACCCACGGCACACATCGCTGTGCTGAGGTCAGCATTGACCCAACTCTTCATCCTCATCCGCCGTGGCAAGGACTTTCTCACTCATAATTATCCTGTTCGTGCTCACGTCTATGGCCTGCTGGTCCACCGGGGTGGTCGCCTTCAAAGGGGGAATCGGTTACAAGACAGCGACGACGTAGGTGGTGGGGCACGGTGCACTAAAAGCCGCCCATATATATATGTATATGTATATGTATATATCTATATATATATATACATGTGTATATAATATATCAGTGTTGTACGCGTTCCTCCAAAATAGGAACGAAAGCTCGTTCCTCGTTCCTTCCCACTTTTGAAACGAGTTCCCGTTACAAGTTTCTTTATTCCGAAAGTAACGCGTTCCAGTTCCACTTCGAAAATTGGAACGTGTCGTTACATTAACGTTACAATTAGGTTTTTAAATTAAAACATAGTATCGGATAATCCTGGGTCGAAATGAAGTGAGACATTTAAGACTCATATCGAACTACGTATATTATACGAATATTAACACCACCGGCAGCAGATTATCTGGAGATAAAGATAATCAAAAGAAACGCCCCTGGGCGAATTTTTTCAGAGAGCACCGGACAACTCCAGACGGCTCGAGGACATTTCGGTGCAGGATATTTCGGTGCGGGAATTTCGGTGTATAGACATATCGGTGTACGGACATATCGGTGTACGGGCGTTTTGGTGCACGGACATTTCGGTGTACGAACATTCCGGCGACCAAATTATCCGGTGCTTGCCTGTTTACGACAGCCGTTATATTTTCATTTCAACTTAACGTGGGTTATGGACAACAATCTGGAGCGGTGAATTTATTTTTTTGATTGATGCCATGTTCGATCTTTGCAAGGTATTTTTAGAAATTCTACATTTATATATTTTTCTTTATTACCTCTTCCTGGGGACACCTGTTATGCAGCCGATTGACTTCTTTAGCACACGTTATTTTTTTCTATTCATAACAGGTTGTTAATTTAGATTCGCTCTTTTTTAGCTAAGACAATTAACCGGTGTTTACGATGGTCTACCGCCTCTTTTGTAGTTTTTAATTATAGACCCCCAAATTACATAAATTACATGCACACTCTCAATATCCAAAAAGTAACAAACATTAGCTAGCCCTCCAGAATGAAGGAAACCTTATGAAAAATATTACGTAGGCTGGGCTGCCTTGCTAAAATGAATTCGCGAACACTAGTCTAGGATATTGTCGGGGAGGAAAAACGGGCATTTTGGAAAACCGCCGCAGGTCCTAATGTCCTAAATGCGGATTAAGCGCGTACCGGTTGTGCATACAAATTCCACCCATTGTGCTCGGGACAACCAACCTTCGTTTAATGTTTACAAGCCTACATTTCACCTCCCGCCTGTACGCTCGAATCTCGACCAGATTTCTTTTTCAGCCATATTATTTTCGGTTTCCCCTGAAATGCCTACTGGCGGGGTGGAGTTCACGGTCTCCGAAGCGTCACCGCAGTGATTCTTTATTTTTATTTAGAACATACTGCTAGCCTCTTAGTGGAGGCTTTTACAGAAGACTTTTACAGGACATAGCACACTTCGCGTTTAAAACAGAGAAAAAGCTTCACATTCACCATGGGCGCACGAAACCTTTATAATGTGACACAAAAAGACTCCCAGAACACAATGGCCACTATCATTTGCTGGCTACGCCCTTCCGCGCATCGTGGTAATACCGACGGCGCCCCAACTCCGAGAATTGCTCTTTCTGCGCCTTCAGTCGCCCCCTTGGGAATTACCTCATCAAGTCGCGCATATCATGGGCACCCCAGGTATACATCGCTTCCTCCCATTATAAGGAGCAAAGAAATGAATACGCTAGTGTGACGAGAGCGGCAACAGTCGTCTTCAAGTTTCCTAAGTCCAGTCGACGCAATGGTGAAGCACAAGTGACACCACTCTCTCTCTACTTAGGGGAATGACTGCCGGCGGGGCTCAGTTTTCCCTTCCCCTAAGTAACGCCACCGTAAGTGCGATCGTTGGTTTGTTACTTTTAAGTAGAACTAACACGGAATGGAACAAAGGCGAGATTGATTGAGAGAATAATTAAAACAAAATGCACACGCGCTTAATCGACCTCGTTTTTCTGTTGTTTTTTCGCGGAAGTTTTGCTGGGGGGGGGGAGAGGATAGACTAAAAGCAGCAGCGTGTTGCACCGTTGGGTGAAGTGAAAGGAAAGCGCTTTGGTAACACTAAAAGTATTAGGGTTGTTCACTTGAATGTTAAAATAACAAAAAATGATTGAACGGAACCAAATTAACAGCGCTAATTTTTACCATCTACTACATAAATTGGGTTTCACATGGCAATGCTCCGACAGGGTTCAGCGTTTGTTTCCACGAACGGCGGCGCAAGCACAAGTCTCAAACGTAAAATTATATCACGTCACGAAATTACAATATTAGAGCTAAAATGTTCAAAAAATGCCTGGAACATCCCCTCACTGAAAATATCTGGGCGAAGACGTCATGCACCAACATATCTGTGCACAGAAATGGCCACACCGAAACGTCCTGGACCGAAATGTCCGACACCGAAATGTCCGGATCCCGTTTAGCAGTCCGTCCGTTTCGTTGGCTACGTTGTTACCGGATGGACCTGGACCGGTCTGCTCCTGAGCGCGCGGACGGGCGAGTAGGAACGGTGCGGAGGCGCGGACATGGCGAAGGCAGTCCCGCGGATTTAATCCCCCTACCGCGACGAATGCCGAAGTGCCCAGCCGGGTCCTGGTCAACCCAAGCCCCGTGTACATGGACGCGACGGGGGCGGGGTGAGTTGAGTGGCGGATTCAGCTCACCTCGACGCGTCCGAGTTTATATGAACCCCGTCCAAAGAATCGAGGTGAGGGGAACGGCGGGGTTCCCGGAAAAGAGGCTACCGTATTTTCACGATTCTAACGCGCACCCTCCTTTGCTAAAAGGTAGCTTAATATTTGTGTGCGCGTTACAATCGGGCTCAAAACCGACATAGGCTTTAAAGCGGCCAGCAGCATTGCCATGCGCAACGGACACGAAGTACCCGCAAAATCCAACTCAATCCAATAAAAACAATCCGTCGACATCACGTGAGTGAATTTCGGCGCACTGATTCCTCAATGGCATGCCGCGTAACCTGGTCAGTTGTTGCACATTTTTTTGTGCTTCTTCTTAGCCCCCAACGCTTACAATTATGAATAACAAGGCACTTGAAATTGCAGGTAGCTTCAGTGTTCCCCGCTATAACTTTATTTCCAGCAGCAGCTGGATAAGCAACCTTGTGAAGCACAATTTATTTCTGGCTTCCAGAGCTGCATACTCCAAATAAAATCTCCCTCTTCCAGGTACGTGGTGTCATGTCTTTTCCATCTGCGCAGTACCGTCAGTGTCACATTTTTTTTCGAATTTTCCTGCGCGAAGTTACCCCCGCGTTACGATTGGGGGCGCGTTAGAACCGCGCAGATACGGTATTCTGCTCCCCGCGGCCCCCCGACTCAGCCCGACGAGCAAGCTAACCCACCCCCTGCCTCCGAGGTGACTGGACTCGCAGCGACGGCTCTCTGACCCACCCCGTCCGCTTATACATGGAGTGTCGAGTCCAAAAAAACCTGTTTATTTCGACTCTTCGCGCCCTCGTTGGATCAATGTAAACGGGGCTCCAGTAACAACGCATACGACAGAACGGACGGACTGCTAAAACTCTCTATTCTTTCCCCGCCAGGGAACAATTCCATCGGCCAGACGCGCATTCTGGTTTCCCCACACAAACGATGAAGGGTGAAAAGCATTCTCGTGGATACGCTATTCACCCGTCAGACGCCGCGTAAGCAACCAGCATGAAAGCAAGCACAAGCTGCGGTTTGCTGCGTGGTTATTCTTCTGCCTTTGACCTTCGAGGAAGCACGTACGGCTGAAGGGCAGGCAAACTGACCATCTTATAGGAAGAGAAACGCAGTAGCGCTTTGTGGATTTTTGTACTCGAGCCTTGCCATCAAAAACAGCCAAATCCCAGCGATGTAACTGCAGGAACGCCGTTCCTGCCGTTCCTTCAAAAACGTAACGAGTTACCGTTATAGTTCCACCGACCCTGAATGGAACGTTGGCGTTCCTCCGTTCCTGCTAAAAGGAACTAGTTCCAGGAATGCCGTTCCTTGTAACGCCGTTCCGTACAACACTGATATATATATATATATATATATATATATATATATATATATATATATATATAAAATCCAGGGAGTAGTAGAACTTTGAAGATGGTAGAGAACACAAGAGAAGGAAAGCTTCGAACAAGGTAAAAGCACGATTGTGGCCTACGTTTCAGCAAAGAGAACTTGCTTTCCTCAGGGCCAAGCAAAGCAAGTTCTCTTTGCTGAAACGTAGGCCACAATCGTGCTTTTACCTTGTTCGAAGTTTTTCTTCTCTTATATATATATATATATATATATATATATATATATATATATATATATATATAGACAGAAAATAAGGGTTGGCAGTCAAGAAAACCTCGGAAAGCAAAGGCGAGGTTGTGGTGGGTCATAGAAAGAGATGAAGAATTTTTTGATTCCAAACGAAAGTGGTGAAAATACGCCCGCTGGGTGGGATCGGAACCCACGACCTCCAGAATACCGTCTGGATCCCGCCCGGCGGGCATTTTTTCACCACTTTGTTTTCGACTCAAAAAATTCTTCATCTCTTTCTATGACCCACCACAACCTCTCCTTTGCTTTCCGAGGTTTTCTTGACTGCCAACCCTTATTTTCTGTCTTATTTCACAGAGCCATTCATTTCCCGTTTTCTGATTCACTATATATATATATATATATATTTATATATATATATAAGGCAGAAGTAAGGCTAGGCAGTCAAGAAAACCTCGGAAAGCAAAGGGGAGGATATGGTAAGTCATAGATACAGAAAACGAATTTCGAAAGAAAGACAGTGGAGAAAAAATACCCGTCAGGTCGGATCCAAACCAACGACCTCCAGAATACCGGTCTGGTGGGATAACCACTACGCTAACAGCCGGGCTATTTTTCCTCTCCACTTTCTGGGGTATTTATGTCAATATAATTTTTTTTGTGCTTGGGGGTGGTAGCCAGCGCCACTCCGACTTCTCGGGGTGAAGGGGACCTTCTTTTTAACCCCCTGGCTGTGACTCGAGTGTCTACGACATGTCCAGAGTGTTCGACCAGCGTTGAACCCTCCTAAGCTCCCGATGGCCACAAGACTACCAGAACATAGGCCTTCGCTATGCATGTAGCGAATAAGAATAGGAAATGAGGGGCTCGTTGAAAATAAAGCACAAATAATTGTAGGCTGTCAAGAAAACCTCGGAAAGCAAAGGGGAGGATATGGTAGGTCATAGATACAGATAAAGAATTTGAAGAGAAAGAAAGTGGAGAAAAATGCCCTCCAGGTGGGATACGAACCCACGACCTCCAGGATACCGGTCTAGTGCGATAACCACTACGCTACTGGCGGGGCTATCTTTCCCCTCCACTTTCTGGGGTATTTGTGTCAATGTAATTTTTTCCGGTGCTTAGGGGTGGTGGCCAGCGCCACTCCGACTTCTCGGGCTGAAGGGGACCTTCTTTTTAACCCCCGGCCCGTGACTCGAGTGTCTTCGACATGTCGAGAGTGTTCGACCAGCGTTAAACCCTCTTAAGCTCCATATGGCACCAAGACTGCCAGAACAGAGGCCCTCGCTATGCATGTAGCGAATCAGAATAGGAAATGAGGGGCTGGTTGAAAATAAGGAAGAAATAAGGGTAGGCAGTCAGGGAAACCTCGGAAAGCAAAGGGAAGAATATGGTAGGTCATAGATACAGAAAAAGAATTTGGAAAGAAATAAACAAAGTGTAGGAAAAATGCCCTCCAGGTGGGATTCAAACTCACAACCTCCACAATACTGGTCTGGTGGGATAACCACTACGCTAGCGGCGGGGCGATTTTCCCCTCCACTTTCTGGAGTGATTATGTTAAGGTGTTTTTGTTTTCCTGTGCTTGGGGGCACAAGCCAGCGCAACTCGGACTACTCGGAGTGAAGGGGACCTTCTTTTTAACCCCCGGGCCGTGACTCGAGTGTATACGACATGTCAAGAGTGGTCGACAAGCGGTCAACCCTCCTAAGCTTCCTATGGCACCAAGACTGCCAGAACAGAGGCCCTCTCTATGCATGTAGCGAATCAGAATGGGAAATGAGGGGCTCGTTGAAAATAAGACAGAAATAAGGGTTGGCAGTAAAGAAAACCTCTGAAGGCAAAGGGGAGAGGAGAGGCTGTTGTAGGTCATTGAAATAGATAAAGAATTTGGAAAGAAAGAAACAAAGTGGAGGTTGCTTTCCAACGTTTTTTTTGACTGCGAGCCCTTATTTCTGTGATATATATATATACTTATAGATACGTATACATATAAATATTTATATACCATCATCATCATCATCACCAACTTATTTACGCCCACACCAGGGCAAAGGCCCCTCATGTTATTCTACAATTACCGCGGTCCTGCGCTAACGGAGACCGATTTATCTCATCTGCCCATCTAACTTTCTGCCACCCCCTGCCACGCGTGCCTTCTCGAGAGATCCACTCTGTTACCCTTAATGACAAACGGTTATCTTGCCTCCGCATTACATGCCCTGCCCGCGTCTATTTCTTCCTCTTATTTTTTACTAATATGACCTTACCACGCGTTTTTTCCCTAACCCACTCCACAATCTTCTTGTCCCTTAATGTTACACCTATGATCTTCCGTTTCATTGCGCGCTGAGGCGTCCTAAATTTAGGTTGAACCCCTTAAGTGAGCCTCCACGTTTGCACTTTCTTCTTCAGGGACAATGGTAGGGTGCCATTCTTCATTTTCATTATCTGAGAATGCCGGACGAATGAGTATATGTATAAATATATATATATATATATATACAGAAAGATTGCGCAGCAGTCTACAACGCCAAAGGAGGCATAGGGGTGTGGTTAGGCTCTTTTTTTTACTACGGTTAATGAAGTAAACATTTTTTTAATATACAGAAGAAAGAAAGAAAAACACGCGCCCAGAGTGGGGCCCGAACCCACGCCTTTCGATTACATGTCGAATGCCTTACCAATTCGGCTATCTGGGCGACTGTGTTCTCCTTCACTTTCTGGGCTATTTATATTTACTAGAAGTGTATCTGACGCTTGAGGGTGGTAGCCAGCGCCACTCGGACTACACGGGGAGAAGGGGACCTTCTTTTCAACCCCCGGGGCGTGACTCGAGCGTCTACAGCCTGTCATGAGCGGGTAACTGGCGGGAAGCCCTCTTATGCTACCTAGGCATCAAGGCTGCCAGAACCGAGACCCTCGCTAGGCTTTCGCAGAATAATATAGTGTATATATATATATATATATAATATAAATATATATATATATATATATAGAATATACATATAATATATATATATATATTTTATATATATATATATATATATATATATATATTATATATATATATATATATATATGACATGTATATACCACGACCATTTACCTACTGCTGAGGGGGAGGAGTAGAAGTCAGCGTACACTCCCCCCTGCCCACACCCGCCTCCATGTGGTGTCCCACAAGCAACGTCGGCACTTACGAGTCCGACGGCTAAAGGGGGGGTACGTGGCAACTGCCCTAGCAGCCGTGTGGTGGGAACAAGTGTTTCAATGTGTCAGGAGCGCCGGGCCAACTCAGCCATGTGCCCAACCACCACACACGTGGGGTGCGGGTAATCATGGACTTCAAATCCACTTCGGCCTAGCCGGGGTGGCAACGGACTTGACCTACGCAACCGAGCGTCTCGTTGCGACCAGTTTGAACGGAAAATCGCTCTTGTGGAATTAGGCGGCTATAAAAATGCAGGAACTAGAGCAGAAAGTCCGAGAAGGCCCTGCTACAGGTGAGCAGCTCGTCGTAGGTTCCTACGCTCGAAATCATCCCGTCACCAAGGACAATGACCACGTCCATTTGAGGAAGCACGGCAAGCCGGGCGCAAGTTGGGGTCGATGACCTTCTCGAAGATGTGCTCGCTGACGTGCGAGTCGACAGTGCTGATCACGTCATCGAAGAAGTAGATGTCGGAGCCTTTGTAGACGGCTCTCGCACGGCTGATACGCTGCTTCTGACCGCCGCTGAGCTTAATGCCCTACTCGCCTACTTTCGGGTCATCACCACCCGGAAGGACGTCCAAGTCCGGCTTCAGGGCACACGCTTCGATGACCCGCTCGTAACGCTCTCGGTCGAACGGCGGACCGAATATGATGTTGCTCTTGACGCTGGCATTGTGAATCCACGCCTATTGAGGACAGTACGCGTAGAGCCATTGAGGGTGACGGATGCTTTCAGCTTCATCATGTCACGAAGCAAAGCGGACAGCATGGAAGATTTTCCGGAGCCGACAGAACCGACAACAGCAGCGAGCCCACCTCGATGAATGCTGATGAGGTCTTTGAGCGTGGCCTGCGAGTCCTTTGACCAGGCGAAGTTGGCTCCTTTAATGTTCAGGCGATCTCCTGCAGCTTCATTTCAATTGTGTTCCAAAGCTTTCGGTTCCCATTCATTCGACCGAAGATACTTGTTGATACGTCCAAGTGATACAAAGAACATAGCGGTGAATGTGATCAGCATTTGCAAGAAAGCCATTTGCACGAGAAGTATCATGAACAGGGAACGCGACCTCAAGGCCTTATTGGCATCAAGGACGTTCGACGAATCGATTGCGATGAACACTCCGAAGCTGGCGAGTGCACCAAGAACGAAGCGCACGTGAACGCAACAATGACACCGGAGCTCAAGTAGCCTTGAACCTTCAGAGATGTCATCTCGTCGTCTCGTATTTGCTGCACCCGCTCTTCGAAAGACTTCTTCCAGGCATACAGCTTCAGCACCTTGATGCCACCCAGGATGTCAGTCATGAGCTTCAGATGCGGGTCCTTGTGCGTCATCAGTTGAAACTGATACTTTCGGATGAAGGCTATCACCACACCATTGACAGGCAGGAGAACAATCATGACTTAAAGGCCGCCAAGGGTGGCGATGCCAAGTTGTCCCCAGAGCAGCCAGATAGCAAGAACAATTTGCAGGGCTACAATCCAGATTAAATTTAAAACCTGGATATAGTCCATCACTCGTTGAGTGTCCACAGACAAGACGTTCACGAACTCCCCCCGAGTAAAACACCCTCTGGCGACGGTAGACAGTGACAGCGCCTTCTTGTAGATTTCGTTTATCATGGCCGAGCGCATGCGCATGGAGATAACGTAGAGGCTGTAGTCGTACTGGCCATTCAGGATGAACTCGAGCATAGATAACATCGTGAAGGCGAACAGGCCACACCACATGCGATCGTTGGAGCTCATGATATCAATGAGCATGTCGAGGATGAGTGGGTTAACAACGGTGAACATGCTGGAGACGAGCTTGACGAGGCGACCAGGGTGAACTCCAGTCAGAAGGTGCGGAGCGGCGGCGGCATGATTCCCACCATGGACACCACCGGATGAGGGCCCTCGGCGTCGGGCTTCTTGCTCAGTACAGCACCTCGCTTCCGCTTCTCTTTCTCTAAGTGGTAAGAGGAGTCCTCGGCGATCTTGGCAGTCTGGCTGTTCTGGTCGAGGAACCACATGTAATGCATCGGCAGTGGCTGCATGAATCCCTGGATGATCATGCTGTTGAACCACTAGAAGAGGAGCTTCGACAGGAACTAAACGCAAACTTCAAGGCAAATTTTCGTCGACTTCTTGCCGCTCATTGGGTGCCCGCTGTCCGCGAAGCAACTGAGGAAAAACTATCCCAGCAGCACCAGACAGTAGGCCACAATAGTGATGAAGCGGAATTCCATCTGGTCGTCGTGTATCGTCTCTCCCTCCTCACTGAAGACTTGCAGAATTATGGACCTATACCACACAATGGCCGCTAGAGACATCAGCAACCAAAATGTATACATTGGTCCGGTAGTTCTGGCAACCCGTCTTCGAGCCGCAGCTATCAGCGCCAAGGCTAGGGTTAAGGTGACGAAACGTATCACGGGAGCGTAGTACTCGATGGAGTACACGATCGCCCCACTCGACTTTCGAAACAAGGCCTGGACGATCTCCACAAGCGAGGTGAGTACAAGAAGGAATAAAATAGCCAGTTTCGTGATGGCATGGCACCGACGGCGATGGTCGAGTGATAAAACACTCGTATAGTAAGCGGGAGGTACCAGGTTCGAATCCTGGGCCGCCAGATACCCACCGGCTTCTTGAAATGGTACAAGCGTCCCCGAAGCCTCTGGATACCTTGGACGCGGGAATAAACGCTTCGAGCTTGACCACTAGCAGCCATTGAAGGCTATGGGGGAGATCCCTCGAACACCTTCGGGCAGGGTCAGGGGTTCGAGGGAGCTGCCCAAGCCGAAAGGGTAAGGCGCCCCCTGTACTGCCTTAGAAGGGGATAAACGGTCTCGACCCGCTCTACCACTGCGGCATACGTAAGTGGCTGCTGCTCCCCGACTTCAGCCGCTGGCCACTAACCAGTTTGAAAATGGGAACAGGTTCCGACCATGAGGTGTTCTTGGAGACCGTAATACCACGCCGAACCGTGTCACTGGTTACAAAAAAGTGGCTGTCACTTCGGTACCGCTGGGCACAAACGGGTATAAAAAATGGTGCAAGCAGCCTCTGAACAGGGGATCTACTGCTTGGGAAGTTACCCTACTTCGTCGGGAAATGCCCCACTGGAAGGGGTCATACCTTTTCGACCGCAGCAATGGCTCAGAAGTACAGCACTCATCTCATATGCGGGACGTACCGGGTCCGAATCCTGGTGCCGCCGGGCCCCCACCGGTTTCTTTAACGGGTACAAGCGTCCCTGGACCAGTGCGGACCCTGGAAAGCTGCCTTTACCCTTCCGAGGGGCCCCTGACCTTTGTCCAACTGGTGGGGCCCCCGGCCATGATGACGCGTTGCACCATTGCCGGGGGTGAAAGAGTCTGGCGACATGTCCTGCCACAGGGGGTTGCGAGTTCAGTGCCCATCGTGGCTGTGGAAGGCACCATGTGCAATCGTGTGCCTTGGTAGCGCCGGGCACCTACCGGTAAAATAGGTAGAAGTGACCCCTTAGCCTGGCGCTCAGCCCCTTGTGTGGGACTACAACGATGGGGAAGTTCACCCGACTTTCATGAGAGAAATCGCTCCGACAGAAAAGGGCGGCTGCAACAACGCACGAACATTTATATATATATATATATATATATATATATATATATATATATATATATATATATATATATATATATATATATATATATATATATATATATATATATTTATATACATCTACATATATAAGAGAAGAAAAACTTCGAACAAGGTAAAAGCACGATTGTGGCCTACGTTTCAGCAAAGATATATATATATATATATATATATATATATATATATATATATATATATATATATATATATATATATACACAAAAATGGTTTCGACCACGGTAACAAAAGAGCACAGATTTAATAACGTTTCGGCCGAGGGACCGGCCTTCGTCAGATACAGTGATGGCATTGTCGTACAGCTTATATATGTTTCAAAACTACAAATCAGCTACAGCAGTCGAATGAGGAAAGGGAAGAAAAGGAAAGAGGCAAACACGAGATACAGGCGCTTGTCTAAAGCATTACATAGACGCTATGGTGCCCAGAATTATCAATAAAGGTTTTCTGCACGATGTGTGTGCTTATACAAAAGCAAGGCTATCTTTACAGGGTTGTCTCTATAAACACCAAGAACAGAGCAACGACCCTTAACAGCGATAACATGAACAATTGCCTATGAATATTCAGTTCAACAGCAGAACTCAGTGTTATAACATTACTGCGTTTTCAGGCAGCTTAATTTCCCCGGACTTTCGTTTAAACCAGATACTAAGATGTTAAATTTGTAAATTAGGAATGACTCGCGCACTTCTCTATCATGGTGGGTACGAAAAGCAGACTGAAGAATGGTGGCTTTGATATGATCAAAGGAATGGCCGGTAACGTTCACGTGTTTGGATAGCGGAAGATGCGGAAGGGAGGTTACATGTGCCCTGTGGTTATTGAAACGCAGTCTAAACGATAGCGCCGTTTGACCAATGTATTGCAGATTGCAAAGAGAACATTCTAACATATAGATTACGTTTTCACTGTCACAGCAAAGATCGCTATTTATTTCTAGGCAGTACTTCGAGGCTGAACTGGTAACCGATCGGGTAGTAGTCATGTGTGCGCAAACCTTGCAACGGGGCTTGTTGCAAGGATGGCACCCAGATGGAGCCACACGTGTGGTTTTTGATGAAGTTAGAATATCACGAAGGTTTCTAGCTCTGCGGTATACTACTCGTGCGGTTCGGGAAAAATTTCTTGCAGCCGATCACTCTGCTTGAGAATATTGTAGTGTTTACTTAAAATGTTTCTAATGTTAGGCATTGACGCGTTGTACGTAACCACGAGGTTAGTTTTTTCGGGGGGTGAAGGCCGGGCTTGAATATCGAGGAGGTCATTGCGGTCAAGAGCATCGGCGTGCCTAAATGCATCGTCAAGAATTTCGGCAGGGTACTTTTGTTTAGTGATGGCGTCGCGAAGTTGTAGGCAGTTGGACTCGAAGTCAGATTGCTTAGAACAAACTCTTTTGAAACGGATGGCTTGACTATACGGGATACTAGTTTTGCAATGCTTAGGGTGGCTACTGTCAAAATGGAGGTACTGTTGCCTGTCGGTTGGCTTGCGGTAAATTTTAGTCCCGATTTCACCGTTATCTACAGTCAAAGTAACGTCAAGAAAATTGATGGTTGACTGGGAAAAGAATGGGAAAATGAAATAGAAGGGTGAGCCTGATTAAAATCATTAATGAAAGACAAAAGAGCGGCCTCGCCGTGTGTCCAAATTAAGAAGATGTCGTCAATGAAGCGTTTATAGTACAGAGGTTTAAGAGCACAACCGGCTAGAAATTCGTTCTCAAGCAAGCCCATGAAGATATTAGCGTAGTTAGGACCAATGGCGGTGCCCATTGATGTACCACTAACCTGAACGTAATGGATTCCATTGAATTCCAAATTGTTTAGCTCTAATATCAGGCGCAAAAGAGTAGCTAAAGTTTGGCTGTCCAAGGTCTTATTGATATCTGATATCTCGTATGCTAGTAGTACAGATCGGATGCCGTCGGTATGTTAGTATACAGAGACGCCACGTCTAAGGTAACCAAGAGGGCGCCTTCGGGGACCTCAACAGAAGTGATATCAGTTAAGAAATGATTGGTGTCTTTAACGTATGAAGCAAACGTTGCAGGAATGTGGTTGATTTCCGTATCGACAAAACGGGAGATATATTCAGTTACAGTTCCTATTCCCGAGACGATTGGACGGCCAGGATTACCATGTTTATGTATCTTCGGTAGGAGGTAAAAACGGCCTGCGACGGGGCTTAGAGGAATAAGCGACCTAATTAATGAGCTATCCAACTTTTTTTCGGATGCGACCGCGGTTAGCGCACTTGTTATGACAGACTTAAAATGTTCAGTTGGGTCTTCATCCAAACGTTTATAAAATGACGGATCATTAAGTTGCCTCATCGCTTCTTTAAGATAGTCTGTTTTATTAAGCACTACGACTGCGCCCCCCTTATCTGCAGGCTTAATGACTATGCTGTCACGGGACTCAAGTTTCTTGATTGCTAAGGTTTCCTTTGGGTTGAGGTTACGTTTAAAACAGGCTTGATTGCGGGATGCTTCTAGGACGTCTCGCTGTACTTCGTTAATGTACAAATCTAGACATTTGTCACGTTGGGTGGGAGGCGTCCAGCGCTTACACGAAGGAACTGCTTTAGATCTATGGTTAGAATCATCTCTGCCATGAAAATATTCTCGTAGTCTTAAACTGCGGGCAAAGTTATCTAAGTCTTTCATTAGTTCGAATTCACTGAATCCGCCTGTGGCTGGACAGAAACTGAGTCCGCGTGACAGCACACTTATCTCCTCGTCTGACAACACAGTTGATGACAAATTTACGATACAGCTAGGCGTGGTTGAAGACACTTCAGGTGTTACGTTTAACGGTTCTCTTGAGGAAATTCCAGAAATGCAGGGCAGTGGTACACCATCACGTAAAAGTTTCTTATGCTTCGTCGCTTGAATTTCGCGTATCTTTTTCTGCTCGTAAGCCGCTAGAAGCGTTTTTTCGTCAATACTTAAGTTGTGAAAAAAAGAAGTTGCATTTCCTTGTTGCGTAACGACTTAAGGGAAAACTCGTGATGCTTGATGATGATGCGCATAAGGTCTAGAGAAGCGTTTTTTAACACACTATTCCATTGGGACATATTATAACTTGACATATTGTCTACAGCTGGTTTGATTGATAATTTCAGACCTTTGGGCACCATAGAAGCCTGTAAGCAAGTGCGTAGAGTTAAGATATGCTGGTTGCAACGAATACGCTTTTCAACGGCTTTCCTGATTTTGAAGTAACCACTAGAAAGCATGCCATCTTCTGCAGTACAATTAGTCACGGAGTCTAGTCACTTTGAATCGTTTGATTTTTGCACTTCAAAATTTCTCTTACGCAAGTCGTAATGGGGAACTCCAGGTCCGGTATGAAGCGGAGATGAAGATCTCGGGGTTTTGCGGCGGGCGCCCAAACATGGTCCATGAGGGTAGGAAGGCAATGAAGAGGGGTGCTGATTCATCGCCGCCACTGTAGTCATCGTCGTCGTCGATGTCGCCGTCATCGTTGTCTTTGTAGCCGCAGGCATCGTTGCTGCCAACGTCGTCGTCGCCGTCGCCGTCGCCGCCGTGGTCGTCGTCGCCGCCGCCGCCGCCGTCGTCGTCACCGCCACCGCCGCTGTCGCCACCGCCGTCGTCGTCGCAGTTCTCGAAGACTGGACCAACGCCGCCGCCCGTGCCATCGCCCCCGCCGCCGCCGCCGCCGCCGGAGCCCGGACCACCGCCGCCGACGTCGTCGCCGCCCGCGCCGCCGCCCCCGCCGCCGGAATCGCCGCCGCCGACGCCGTCGCCGCCGCCGCGGTCGCCGCCTGCGCTGTCGCCCCCGTCGCCGGAATCACCGCCGCCGCCGCCACCGCCGTCTGAGACGTGACCACCAAGTCATACAAATGGTCGGGAGCGTGGTCACTCCAGGACATCAATGAATTGTCGCTGACCCTTGGTACGAGTAGCTCCTTAAAGTGGCTCGCGAGCAAAGCTGTGCCCTCAAAACTGAGATGAAGACCGTCCGCGGCAAGTACGCGGATGGGAGGAATGGACTCGAAGCCATGATCCAAAAAGTAGCAAAGCCAGGAGCGTCTGCAAAAATTCCGCACGAGGCCGTTGAAATGGTAAGCCTTTTGGTTGAAAGCTTGGATAAATTGCTGGTTGTGGTTGCCGCGACGCCGGTCTCCAGCTCTGGGCAGAATGAGGCTAATGTAGATCTTCTTGATTCCAGGACGTTCATGCGCGACACGTTGGAGAAGCGTCCGGTAACTGTCGAATGCCGACAGTGCAGAAGTAGATGGCAGTTCATTCGTACCGATGTGGACTACAAGGGTACTCGTCGAAGGAGGCACGAAGTCAAGTAAGCTGCGAAGATCATTGATGCGAGCGAAGATCACTGATGCGAAGATCATTGATGCGAAGATCACTAATGCGATCATTGATGCGATTCCGGCGGCGGGGGCGGCGGCGCGGGCGGCGACGACGTCGGCGGCGGTGGTCCGGGCTCCGGCGGTGGCGGCGGTGCGGTCTCCGGCGGCGGCGGCGGCGGCGACGGCGGCGATGGCACGGGCGGCGGCGTTGGTCCAGTCTTCGAGAACGGCGACGACGACGGCGGTGGCGACAGCGGCGGTGGCGGCGACGACGACGGTGGCGACGGCGGGGGCGGCGACGGTGGCGACGGCGGAGGCGGCGACGGTGACGACTACGGCGGAGCCGACGACGGCGACGGCGGCGGCGGCGGCGGCGACGACGACCACGGCGGCGACGGCGACGGCGACGACGACGACGACGTTGGCAGCAACGATGCCTGCGGCTACAAAGACAACGATGACGGCGACATCGACGACGACGATGACTACAGTGGCGGCGATGAATCAGCACCCCTCTTCATTGCCTTCCTACCCTCATGGACCATGTTTGGGCGCCCGCCGCAAAACCCCGAGATCTTCATCCCCGCTTCATACTGGACCTGGAGTTCCCCATTACGACTTGCGTAAGAGAAATTTTGAAGTGCAAAAATCAAACGATTCAAAGTGACTAGACTCCGTGACTAATTGTACTGCAGAAGATGGCATGCTTTCTAGTGGTTACTTCAAAATTACGAAAGCTGTTGAAAAGCGTATTCGTTGCAACGAGCATATCTTAACTCTACGCACTTACTTACAGGCTTCTATGGTGCCCAAAGGTCTGAAATTATCAATCAAACCAGCTGTAGACAATATGTCAAGTTATAATCTGTCCCAATGGAATAGTGTGTTAAAAAACGCTTCTCTAGACCTTATGCGCATCATCATCAAGCCTCACGAGTTTTCCCTTAAGTCGTTGCGCCACAAGGAAACGCAACTTCTTTCTTTTCACAACTTAAGTATTGACGAAAAAACGCTTCTAGCGGCTTACGAGCAGAAAAAGATACGCGAAATTCAAGCGACGAAGCATAAGAAACTTTTACGTGATGGTGTACCACTGCCCTGCAGTTCTGGAATTTCCTCAAGAGAACCGTTAAACGTAACACCTGAAGTGTCTTCAACCGCGCCTAGCTGTATCGTAAATTTGTCATCAACTGTGTTGTCAGATGAGGAGATAATTGTGCTGCCACGAGGACTCAGTTTCTGTCCAGCCACAGGCGGATTCAGTGAATTCGAACTAATGAAAGACTTAGATAACTTTGCCCGCAGTTTAAGACTACGAGAATATTTTCATGGCAGAGATGATTCTAACCATACATATAAAGCAGTTCCTTCGTGTAAGCGCTGGACGCCTCCCACCCAACGTGACAAATGTCTAGATTTGTACATTAACGCAGTACAGCGAGACGTCCTAGAAGCATCCCACAATCAAGCCTGTTTTAAACGTAACCTCAACCCAAAGGAAACCTTAGCAATCAAGAAACTTGAGTCCCGTGACAGCATAGTCATTAAGCCTGCAGATAAGGGGGGCGCAGTCGTAGTGCTTAATAAAACAGACTATCTTAAAGAAGCGATGAGGCAACTTAACGACCAGTCATTTTATAAACGTTTGGATGAAGACCCAACTGAACATTTTAAGTCTGTCATAACAAGTGCGCTAACGGCGGTCGCATCCGAAAAAAGTTGGATAGCTCATTAATTAGGTCGCTTATTCCTCTAAGCCCCGTCGCAGGCCGTTTTTACCTCCTACCGAAGATACATAAACATGGTAATCCTGGCCGTCCAATCGTCTCGGGAATAGGAACTGTAACTGAATATATCTCCCGTTTTGTCGATACGGAAATCAACCACATTCCTGCAACGTTTGCTTCATACGTTAAAGACACCAATCATTTCTTAACTGATATCACTTCTGTTGAGGTCCCCGAAGGCGCCCTCTTGGTTACCTTAGATGTGGCGTCTCTGTACACTAACATACCGCATACCGACGGCATCCGATCTGTACTACTAGCATACGAGATATCAGATATCAATAAGACCTTGGACAGCCAAACTTTAGCTACTCTTTTGCGCCTGATATTAGAGCTAAACAATTTGGAATTCAATGGAATCCATTACGTTCAGGTTAGTGGTACATCAATGGGCACCGCCATTGGTCCTAACTACGCTAATATCTTCATGGGCTTGCTTGAGAACGAATTTCTAGCCGGTTGTGCTCTTAAACCTCTGTACTATAAACACTTCATTGACGACATCTTCTTAATTTGGACACACGGCGAGGCCGCTCTTTTGTCTTTCATTAATGATTTTAATCAGGCTCACCCTTCTATTTCATTTTCCCATTCTTTTTCCCAGTCAACCATCAATTTTCTTGACGTTACTTTGACTGTAGATAACGGTGAAATCGGGACTAAAATTTACCGCAAGCCAACCGACAGGCAACAGTACCTCCATTTTGACAGTAGCCACCCTAAGCATTGCAAAACTAGTATCCCGTATAGTCAAGCCATCCGTTTCAAAAGAGTTTGTTCTAAGCAATCTGACTTCGAGTCCAACTGCCTACAACTTCGCGACGCCCTCACTAAACAAAAGTACCCTGCTGAAATTCTTGACGATGCATTGAGGCGCGCCGATGCTCTTGACCGCAATGACCTCCTCGATATTCAAGCCCGGCCTTCACCCCCCGAAAAAACTAACCTCGTGGTTACGTACAACGCGTCAATGCCTAACATTAGAAACATTCTAAGTAAACACTACAATATTCTCAAGCAGAGTGATCGGCTGCAAGAAATTTTTCCCGAACCGCCACGAGTAGTATACCTCAGAGCTAGAAACCTTCGTGATATTCTAACTTCATCAAAAACCACACGTGTGGCTCCATCTGGGTGCCATTATTGCAACAAGCCCCGTTGCAAGGTTTGCGCACACATGACTACTACCCGATCGGTTACCAGTTCAGCCTCGAAGTACTGCCTAAAAATAAATAGCGATCTTTGCTGTGACAGTGAAAACGTAATCTATATGTTAGAATGTTCTCTTTGCAACCTGCAATACATTGGTAAAACGGCGCTATCGTTTAGACTGCGTTTCAATAACCACAGGGCACATGTAACCTCCCTTCCGCATCTTCCGCTATCCAAACACGTGAACGTTACAGGCCATTCCTTTGATCATATCAAAGCCACTATCCTTCAGTCTGGTTTTCGTACCCACCATGATAGAGAAGTGCGCGAGTCATTCCTAATTTACAAATTTAACACCTTAGTATCTGGTTTAAACGAAAGTCCGGGGAAATTAAGCTGCCTGAACACGCAGTAATGTTATAACACTGAGTTCTGCTGTTGAACTGAATATTCATAGGCAATTGTTCATGTTATCGCTGTTAAGGGTCGTTGCTCTGTTCTTGGTGTTTATAGAGACAACCCTGTAAAGATAGCCTTGCTTTTGTAAAAGCACACACATCGTGCAGAAAACCTTTATTGATAATTCTGGGCACCATAGCGTCTATGTAATGCTTTAAAGCGCCTGTATCTCGTGTTTGCCTCTTTCCTTTTCTTCCCTTTCCTCATTCGACTGCTGTAGCTGATTTGTAGTTTTGAAACATATATAAGCTGTACGACAATGCCATCACTGTATCTGACGAAGGCCGGTCCCTCGGCCAAAACGTTATTAAATCTGTTCTCTTTTTTTACCGTGGTCGAAACCATTTTTGTGTATATTCTACCGGCGTCCAGGAAAACTTTGTTGCTGTATATATATATATATATATATATATATATATATATATATATATATATATATATATATATATGCACGAGAGGGTAGACACACGTATGAAATCGATGCTTCAACTAACGTTTCGACCGGGGTCCGGTCTTCCTCAGTCTGACGCACTCTGACGAAGACCGGACCCCGGTCGAAACGTTGGTTCAAGTACCCTTTTCATACGTGTGTATACACTCTCGTGTATTTTTGAAACCGAATCCCGGAACTTATTCATCGCTATATATATGTATATATATATATATATATATTGCCGCGAACCATACATTGGGTTTGTTTATTTGTGTTTTGCTTTTACCACCCAGCTGCGCCCGTCTGCGTTATCTCTGCACCAAGGGAAGCGCGTGTTCCATTCTTTCTTTCTGTGCCGCATGTGTTATCTGTTGTGATAGGGAGAGCATTCCGATCTAACGTGAACAGCCCAGAATAATCTTCTTGGATCTACTATGTTCTTGGATCTTGGATCTACTACTATATATATATATATATATATATATATATATATACATATACATATATATATATATATTTATATTGTCACGAAGACAAGGACGATGCAGTTGTCTTGAATGACAAACACGTTTATTGGAGCGAACTTGTTGTGCTCCCCTAACAACTCAAAAGAATACAGAGGCGGCGAAGCAGCAGTCAACAAAGTGACTTGCACAGGAGAGTGTCGTCGAGTCGAATGCCCTGGCGTCCGCACTGCAGGCTTTTTATCTTTTGGCGTGCGTGGTTCTCGAAACGTCGATTCGCATCGAGAACATAGTAGATCCAAGAAGATTATTCTGGGCTGTTCACGTTAGATCAGAATGCTCTCCCTCTCACAACAGATAACACATGCGGCACAGAAAGAAAGAATGGAACTCGCGCTTCCCTTGGCGCAGAGATAACACAGACCGGCGCAGCCAGGCGGTAAAATCAAAACACAAATAAACAAACCCAATGTATGGTTCGCGGCATTAACCCCCCTCTAAGAGTGCATCGACCCGATGCTAACATAAGCGACAGAATGAACAAATGAAAATAAAAGTTCGTCATCGTCCGTAGAAAGGTTTTAAGCGAACCACGTGGACGACTTCAGGCCGCGTGCGTTGTCGTGATGTGCCGGAGTCACCATCGGGGATCACTTCGTAGGTAAGTTGGCCAACACGTCGTAGAAACTGGTAGGGTCCGAAATGCCGTCGCAGGAGCTTCTCACTGAGTCCGCGTCGTCGGATAGGAGTCCAAACCCACACACGATCCCCTGGTTGGTACTCGGCGTCTCGGCGTCAGAGGTTGTAGCGGCCCGCATCCACCATCTGCTGGTCCGTTATACAAACTCGAGCGAGCTGGCGGGCCTCCTCCGCACGTTGAAGATATCCGTGGACGTCGGCGTTGAGGTCGTCGTCTTCTACGTGCGGAAGCATGGCGTCGAGCATCGTAGTCGGCCTTCTACCGTAGACAAGCTCGAACGGCGTCAGCTGCGTCGTCTCCTGGATAGCCGTGTTGTACACAAACGTGACATACGGGAGCACTTCGTCCCAAGTCTTATGTTTAACGTCATCGTACATTGACAGCATATCTGCGATTGTCTTGTTCAGACGTTGTGTTAGTCCGTTCGTTGGGGGGTGGTACGCCGTCGTTCTTCGGTGATCCGTGTTGCTGTAGCGTAAAATTCCTTCCATCAGCTCCGCGGTAAAGGCCATTCCGCGGTCCGTGATTAGGACTTCAGGGGCTCCATGTCGCAGCACAACTTAGTTTATAAAGAACTTGGCGACTTGTTGTGCATTCCCCCTAGGAAGAGCGGCGGTCTCTGCGTAGCGCGTCATGTAGTCTTTCGCTACGACAATCCACTTGTTCGGTGATCGTGACGTACGGAACGGACCTAAAAGGTCCGTTCCAATCTGTTGAAATGGTCTCGATGGGACGGCGATCGGTTGCAGAGGTCCGGTGGGTCTTGTCGGCGGCGTTTTTCGTCGCTGGCAGTCACGGCAGCTCCGGACGTAGTGGGTGACGTCGGAGGTAAGGCCGGGCCAGTAGTACCTTGCCTTGATTTTTCCAATAGTGCGTGCTGTACCGAGATGTCCGGAAGACGGGTCGTCGTGGCACGCTTCCAAAATTTCGTCACGAAGGTCCGCGGGGATGACGAGAAGGTAATTCGCTCTTGTTCCGGGGCTGAAATTCTTCTTCACGAGGACGGGGGTTCTCAGCCTGAATGCTGGTAAGCTGCGTTTCAAGGTCCTAGGAACGTCAACGTTGCATCCCTCGAGGTACTCGATTATGACCCGTAAGTCGGGGTCGGCACGCTGCTGGGCGCCTAGGTCGCTCTCCGTCACGATCCCGAAGAACGCGCTGTCTTCATCAGAGTCTTGTGGTGGTGGGTCGACGGGGGCGCGGGACAGGCAGTCGGCGTCGGAGTGTTTCCTGCCGGATTTATGAACGACTGTAACGTCGAACTCCTGCAGGCGCAAGCTCCACCGCCCAAGACGGCCAGAGGGGTCCTTCAAATTGGCGAGCCAACACAGCGCATGGTGGTCTGTTACAACCTTGAATGGCCTTCCATACACGTATGGGCGAAATTTTGAAATCGCCCATATAATAGCCAGGCACTCTTTCTCAGAGGCAGAATAGTTTTTGTCCTCCTTCGACAGACCACGGCTGGCATAGGCGATTACCCTTTCGCAGCCGCTTTGATTTTGGACAAGGACGGCACCCAAGCCGTTATCACTGGCGTCCGTGTGCATTTCCGTTTCGGCATTTTCGTCGAAATGAGCGAGCACGGGCGGGCTTTGCAGGCGTTTTTGCAGCTCGCAGAATGCTTTTTCTTGGTCGTTTTCCCAGCTGAAAGGGGTGCTATCTTATGTCAAGCGCGTGAGTGGCTCTGCAATGCGTGCGAAGTTTGCGACGAAGCACCGGTAGTATGCGCACAGCCCGAGAAATCTTCGCACGCCCATCTTGTCTTTCGGCCTTCGGAAGTTCGCAATGGCTGAAGTTTTTTCCGGGTCAGGTAGGACTCCCGCGGCGTTGACGACGTGGCCCAAGAACTTGAGTTCCCCGTATGCGAAACGGCACTTTTCAGGCTTCAGCGTCAACCCCGACGTACGAATGGCCTCGAGTACAGACTCCAACCTTGCAAGGTGTTCGTCGAAAGTCCGGGCGAATACCACTACGTCGCCGAGGTATACGAGGCAGGTGTGCCACTTAAGGCCAGCTAGCACAGTGTCCATGACTCTTTAAAACGTCGCTGGTGCTGTGCCCAGCCCAAACGGCACCACCTTGAACTCGTATAGGCCGTCTGGGGTTAGAAATGCAGTCTTCTCTCGGTCTGTCTCGTCCACTTCAACTTGCCAGTAGCCGGTCTTCAGGTCCATCGATGAGAAGTACTTCGCGTGGCAGAGGTGGTCGAGGGCGTCATCGATTAGGGGGAGGGGTACACGTCCTTTTTCGTGATTTTGTTCAGTCGCCAGTAGTCAACGCAAAACCTTAATGTGCGGTCTTTTTTTTTACGAGTACGACGGGCGCAGCCCAGGGGCTTTTCGATGGCTGTATAATGTCGTCGCTGAGCATGTCGTCGACTTGAGTCCGGATGGCTTCCCGTTCGTGTGAAGAGACGCGGTACGGTGACTGTCGGGTAGGTCGGGCTCCATCTTCGGTTATTATTCGTTGCTCCGCTAGAGGGGTCTGACGTAGTTTTGCGCTCGACGAAAAACATTCGCTATAGCGACGCAGCAAAGCCAATAATTTTTTCCGTTGTTCTTGCGGTAGCGCCGGATTCACGTCGAATGGCTGCGGGAGCTTGAAGGTTTCTACGGGTGTGCGTTCAAAGTCGGCGACCGCGATCACGTCACTTGCTTCTTGCGTTTCTTCGAGGAATGCAATTGCCGCGCCCTTGTTTAAATGCTGGTACTCCTCGGTGAAATTAGTAACCAAAATGTGGGATTGGTGCTCCTTGAAGCCCGCAATGCCTCTTGCGACAGACACACCACGGTCGAGAAGCACCCTTTGTTCAGTGTCTACGATAGCGTCCACGTCAGGAGCAGCATCTTCACAGTAGACTGCGACCATCAAGCTTGCGCGGGGTGGAAGGGTTACATGATCATCGGCAATCCTTACAGCAGCACGTCGTTCGGGGTTCGGTTCCGGCGTCATGGAGTGATGGGGGGAAAAAGTTATTGACTTAGTCTGCCCATCGATTATTGCACCGTTGTCCATCAAAAAGTCCATTCCAAGAATTACGTCGCGGTAGCAGTTAGGCCGAACGACGAACGCTGCGGGGTACGTTGTGCCGTCTATGGTGACGCGCGATGTGCACGTTCCACTTGGCGTCACGAGGTGGCCTCCTGCTGTGCGTATGTGCGGACCGTCCCATTTGGTCTTAACTTTCTTCAGTTTAGACGCAAATGGTACGCTCATTACCGAATAGTCAGCTCCTGTGTCTACGAGGGCGACTACGTCAAAGCCGTCGATGGACAACTTAACGTCAGATGCAGTCTTCCTCTAGTTCCGGGTTCGTCGGGGCGTCGTATCTCTACTTGTACGTGTTGATGGTCGGGCACTGTGCATCGTCGTTGTCGTCGTCTTCTTAACGGACGTCTCGGTCAGGTCGGGTACGCGTCGCGCCGTGTAGCTGTCGTCGTGTTCGGGAGTCTCGTCAGGGTTAGGTCGGGTCGTCGGGATGAGGGCATGTCGTGAATCACTGTGTTCAGCGCGTCCTTGCGTCGTTGGACGGTTCCCAGTTTTTCGCCGTAGAGCAACTTCACCTCCAGAAGTGGCCGCCTTTAGTTTCCCCCGCGTGGGCTGGGAGACCTTCCACGTGTGAAGTCAGCACTGCTACGGCGGTCCGGCGACTGGTACGGGTAGGGCGACGGCGAACGGTTGAAACGGGCTGGTCCACGGCTGGTGTTCGACAGGTATTCTTCAATCTCAGATGGGTGCTGGCGGGGTCGGGGGCGTGGTGCGTCGACGGAGAAACCACGTAGTCCGATCGTTTGAAAACAGCGCGGAAGACGGGACGGAGCAAGTAATAGACGACACAAGCGCTGACGAACAACTGAGCGATTTAATTCGCAAGAAAATATATACATGAAAAACTAGGGGAAGAGAAGGAAAAATACGACATAAAATTTTGATAGAAAAAGGTGATAGCTACTGATTAGTAAGTATGACAACGTTGTCATACTTACTAATTGTCATACTTACTACTTACTAATTGTCATACTTACTAATCAGTAGCTATCACCTTTTACTATCAAAATTTTATGTCGTATTTTTCCTTCTCTTCCCCTAGTTTTTCATGTATATATTTTCTTGCGAATTAAATCGCTCAGTTGTTCGTCAGCGCTTGTGTCGTCTATTACTTGCTCCGTCCCGTCTTCCGCGCTGTTTTCAAACGATATGATGTACCAACAAGCCCTTCAGTTCACCCTTTTGCACGTAGTCCGAGTCTCTTGTATGGGCAGCGACGGTAGATGTGGTCGGCCTCTCCGCAGTGGTAACACAGAGGACGATTATCCGGTGTTCGCCATACGTCAGTCTTCCTTGGCGTCTGGGTTTGTGCTACCGGGGGTCGGGTGGGTGAGAGTGGGCGGCGGTAGGGCGGGGCCTCTTGACGACGTGCCTCTTGACGACGTGTTGGAGCAGGGATGGGTCGGTGAACAGCCGCGGAGTACGTCATAGCTTGGGGCTCGCAGTGTACATCGGATGCCCCAGAAGTTCCCAAAGCGTTTTGAACTTCTTTCCGGATCACGTCAGTTAGGCAAGCGACTTGGGGTTGCGGCGTCGTCGGGAAACGTTTCCGCAGCTCCTCTCTCACTACTGCACGGATGGTCTCGCGTAGGCTATCAGCCAGAATCCGCACGTTGTCGACGTAGTTCGCACTGGCCGCGCCAACAAAGTTCCGGTCATACTGCTTAGCACGCATTTCGAGAGCCTTCTCAATGAGTGCTGGCTTCGGTCACGAATTCAGCGATGGTTTTGGGCGGGTTGCGGACAAGTCCAGCAAACAGCTCCTCCTTCACACCCCGCATCAAGAAGCGTAACTTCTTTTCTTCCGTCATTGCGGGGTCCGCGCGGCGAAATAGTTGCTTCATCTCCTCAACGAAGATCACGACCCCTTCGTTGGGGTGTTGTGTCCTAGTTTCAAGCAAAAGCGCAGCTCGCTCTTTTCTCACAACTGTAGTGAATGTCTTAAGGAACTCCCTTTTGAAGTTAGTCCAGTCGGTCAAAGAACTCTCATGGTTCTCGAACCAAGTTCGAGCAGCATGTTCTAAGTAAAAGAAGACATGCCGGAAAGTTTCTTCGTCGCCCCACCTGTTGAAGATGCGGACGCGCTCCAGCTTCTCCAACCATTCTTCGGGGTCTTCAGCGGGGGCTCCCCGGAACAATGGCGGTTCCCGGGGCTGCTTCAGGACGATTGGCGACGTTGTTTCTTGCACCTGGTGTTGGTTGCAGCGTTCCTTTTCTTGGGCCCTTCTGGCATCAAACCGAACTCGGGTGGTAAATCTTGCAGGCGGAGGCTGGCTCTTGTTGGATTGGCTTGGCGGCTGCCCGAGGTTGTAGTGGGCATGAAGGGTGCGTACCCCGCACCTCCACCAGATGTCACGAATACAAGGACGCTGCAGTTGTCTTGAATGAGAAACACGTTTATTGGAGCGAACTTGTGCTCCCCTAACAACTCAAAAGAATACAGAGGCGGCGAAGCAGCGGTCAACAAAGTGACTTGCACAGGCGAGTGTCGTCGAATCGAATGCCCCGGCGTCCGCACTGCAGGCTTTTTATCTTTTGGCGCGCGTGGTTCTCGAAACGTCGATTCGCATCGAGAACATAGTAGATCCAAGAAGATTATTCTGGGCTGTTCACGTTAGATCGGAATGCTCTCCCTATCACAACAGATAACACATGCGGCACAGAAAGAAAGAATGGAACACGCGCTTCCCTTGGCGCAGAGATAACACAGACCGGCGCAGCCGGGCGGTAAAAGCAAAACACAAATAAACAAACCCAATGTATGGTTCGCGGCAATATACAGTATATATATATATATATATATATATATATATATATATATGTAACCGCTACTTTTCGGAGCACGCTGAACCCGAACCGGAACTGAACCTAATAAGAAATAACGGTCACTGCCCCATGCCGAAACGGTTCGACCCTCCATTGTGGATACTGCACAGTCAATGAAATTCCTGCCTTTCTTTCTTTCACGTACCATTAACTTCGTATCCGCTCGCGCACTTTCCCCTCCAGACAATTGAACACCATCACGCTCAATGTAACAACAGGGGAAATGAATAAGCACCAATGTAGCAATGGTCTATTGCTGCTGGAAGCGCGAGCGTTGTGCAACTGAACCAAACGCAATGTCATTCTCGGCAGCTTGAAAAGGATAAAAAACAACTTTGCCCTTTTCTAGCGCGGACTTTATTGGATCAGTCAGGCTGCAGGTGTGCTCCACTGCGCAACAGCGAAAGCCCACACCCGGTGTGTGCAACCTTCTTGCATTTCATAATTTGTTTAAAAGTTCTGACACCTTCAAATTGATAATACTTGACAAGTGTGACCGCACGAGCTGCTTAGTGGCTAATCCGTTAGCTGCTGACCACAAGTGGACTTGATCTCCCTTCCCCATGACCGTTTTTCTGAAGTAGAAGGAAATGAAGAACGTCCGTGTATTGAGATTTTGATCCCCGTAATATCACTAGCTGTTGGGAATACGTTTGCTGGCCTGCAACATAACGTGCGCCTTGGAGCAGAGATGTGGCTCAGTGCATCAAATGCGCCAGTTTAAAAAAAATGTGTTTACACCGAAAACAACAAAAAACAAAACCCGAATTACGTAGTGTTAAAATATTCTGCAAAAAATAAGTAAAACTTCATAGTATATCCTGTCCTATACTGCTCAATAGTATTAATTTTCGGATTCCGCGGAAGCAAAGAAGAGAGAGCAGACCGGTTCTTGTAACTCCCCGCCTCTCTCAGCACTCAACCCTCAACAGGATACAAAGTCTTTATAATTTTTATTTTCTTGACCTCGATGGTTTTGATGGGTCACAGTTATCGTTTTCCTACAAGGTTTCTACCGTTATAAGATAACATCGCATGTGCAATTTCTTTCTATCCTTCTCTGCTACTTTATCTGGCGCATTGTTGTATGTATGTATGTATGTATGTATGTATGTATGTATATTATCTGACTTTTCTTCATTATCATTGGCTATTTCTCATACTGTATTAATCTACTTTTGTCCTGTCATCCTAATATTTCTGTGCGCACTGTGTCTCTGATAGTTTTCTTCTGAACAGTCATCTGGGTCTATTGTGTTATTCTTAGTTTTTTTTTTCTTTTTTTGTGCGCCAGCATCAAGACCTCTGGGTTGTTCCTGGGCACGTTAAATAAATAATTGATTGATTGATTGATTGATTATTATTATTATTAATATTATTATTATTCAGCCTCACTTTTCAGTCAACCGCTCCCGTACATAGTACGGTATGGCATGTAGAAGTGTTTGTGTCCCAAAATTATTTAATGATTTACCCCAAGAAGTCCTTGCCGCACAATCAGAACAACAACTTAAAAAAGACCTGTTGACCTTTTGTTAATTCATGTGCCTGACATTTTGTTTGACATATACGAGTATTGTATATGCGTCTTGTCGTTACGGAAGTGTGTACTAATGTGGATTCTGATATCTTTTCCGCGATAATTTTCTGATGTTCTGCTTACACTCAGTTTAGTATATTGACTTCATAATTATTGTGTTCGTGCTTTCGTACTTCCTTGTACTCTATTGCCTTCTTTTTTTCGATTCGCCGGCTTGCTAGGCCTAGTAACACCATCTTATATTGGCTTCGACAGGCCTGTTGTTTTACTTTGTAAATAGAAGGACAATAAAGATGATTATTCATAATAATTATAATATTATTAATATAATATTATTAATATCCATTATTAATGTGCTGGGCGCCATCTTGCGCCAAGATGGCCCCCTGCACAGATGTCTGTGTGCTGTGCTCCGCTGTTTTTTTACGGCAGACAGGAGTATTTTCGATGCACGTCGTGCAAAAAGCGTCCGAACTCTAAATGTATTCAGCTGCCCGAAATGGTGGTGCAAGCAGTGAAGACTGGGGAGAGGCCCTTCCAGTGTGATCTGCGCTTGTGTTCGGCGTCGGAAGTGGTGAGTAGGCCTAGTGACGATTCCGTACAAGAGAGCCTGCCGGACACGCAGCCACCCGATCCTCAGAACAGCGCTCCTCGACCAGACGACCTTGGAGGGGACGCGGCTGACATCCGCGAAATGCTGCTCCACGCTGCCGAGGGTCTGTCATTCTTGACGGACGAGGTGGCAAAGCTACGAGAGGCCAACGACCGCCTAAGTAGGGAGAATGCGCGTGCTTTCGCCCAGCAGACAGGCATATTTGCTTCACTGCGGGCGGAGGTTCGCAGTGTTCAAAGCTAGCGGCTCCCGCGGTTACCATGGGCCGGTCCCTTGCCTCCCGAGCTGCCTGCCCCCTTCGACACCTGAGCTCAACGTGACGATGGGGACCTTTCATCCTTTGCCACTGTTGTGGCGAAGATAAACGCAACGTCTACGCTTCCAGCAAACGAGCAGCTGGCCCGACCCCTTGCGAGGCTTGCCTTTTGTTAAATGATGCATCCGGCAAGCCACCTTCCAACGACTCGGCCCAGTCAAACAAACACAGAGGGAGCGCAGTGTGTGTGGGTGCGTCATATGCGTGTAGCATCTCCATCGTTCATCCATCTAAGCGTCCGAGACACATCTTTGTGTCTAAACTGTCACCGTGCACCATTTCAGCCCACCTGACGGAGCATCTTTCGGCGGAACATGTCGTACCTCTGGCTTGTCAGCGGCTGAAGACTAAGTACAGTTCATATTCTTCCTTCTGCGTTACGGTCAATGAGGACTCCTTCGAGCGTTTGAGCGATCCTTTGTTCTGGACGAAGGGCTGCCTTTTCTAACCTTTCCGCGGAAAGCTGCATGCCAAAATGTTATGTCCCACTGATGTCCCCCACGATGACAAAAACGAACAATAGGGTGGATATATACTATCAGAATGCGCGCGGCCTTCGCACTAAAGCGTCCGAATGTTTTGCTAATGCAGTTTCCTCAAGGTTTCCAATTATTGTAATTTCTTAATCCTGGCTCTGTAGCGACATTGTGATGATGATGGTTGGATGTTTATGGCGCAAGGCCAACTGGGGCAAAGAGCGCCAAAACTATAGTCATCTATGAGGGGTGAAACTATAAAAACTAAGTAAAGTCAGCAAAAACAAAAGTAAAATCACAAAACGACAATGAGCATGGCTGGTGTATAGGGCCAGATTTCATGATGCGTGATAGGAAATGAGGTTTAAAAACTTGACGTCTAACAAATACTCAAACACACGATTCACAGAAACAATGGCATCGTCACCTAGAATAAAACGATGGATGTAGGGGAATATGTTGTCTGTAGAGTTCTCTGAAGTGTTTGTGTCGTGTTGTGTGAAGTGCCTTGCATGTGATTAGTATTTGCACTACGGAAAGGGCCTCTCCGCACCTGCTGCACTGGGGTCTAGAAGATCCCGTCAGCAGATACTAGTGCGTCGCATGGGTGTGCCCTATCCGTAGCCTACCCAAAGCGACTTCCGTGTGTCTGTTGTGTGAGTCAGTTGTGTACCGTCCCAAGTGTGGCTTTATTACATGTAGTTTGTTGTCTGTCTGTTCGTCCCAGTGTGTTTGCCATGTTCTGCGCAGGTGTTGTCTTATGTGTGGCTTGAGGTCTGTGTAGGGTACCGTTGTAATGTCCACAGTGTTCCTGAGTGCAGCAGCACCAGCCCTCTCGTCTGCGAACTCGTTCCCAGAGATCTCTGCATGTCCTGGGACCCAGCAGAGGACCAGCTCATGCTTTTGTGCATACACGGACATGATAGTGCAGAATACAAGATTAACTCTGTGGTTTCTGGGGGGCTTGTGCGATGACACTGCGCGAACAACACTCAAAGAATCTGTATATATGATGGAATTGGGAATGTGATTTTCAAGGATGTGTCGTACAATCAGTAAAATTCCATACGCTTCTGCTGAAAAAATTGATGTGTGCATGCTCATGGTTCTGGCTGCATTGAAATTGGGACCATGAGCAGCGCACGACACCATACTGGAGGTTTTAGAGCCGTCACTATAAAATTCTGCACATGTGTATTTAAACTGCAAAGACAGAAAGTGCTGCAGTATTGCAGCTCGTGGTACACGATTTTTGTCAAGTCTCATAAAAGAAAGGTCGCACGACACAGGGCGAACTTGCCAAGGGGGTAAACTGTTAGAAAAGGATGACCTGTACACATCTAAAAACAAAGCACTGAGATCCGAGGCTCGCTCTCTCACTCTAAGTGAAAAGGGCAGAGGAACGGATGGGCGATTTGCAAAGAGCAGAGATGTTGATGTGTGGTTAAAGACAGGATAAAAAGGATGATTATTGAGTGGTGAAATTTTAAAAGCATATAGCAAGTCCATGTACGTTCGTTGGTTCTCAAGGCTCCACTTATCACACTCGACATACAGACTCTCGACAGGGCTAGTGCGAAAAGCACCCGAGGCGAGACGAAGCCCCAAGTGTAGCACTGGGTCAAGCATTCGCAACGCTGTTTTAGTCGCCGACCCATATACCACACTGCCATAGTCTAAACGAGACCCAACCAAAGCAGTATAGAGCCGTAGTAGGAGTTCTTTGTCGGAACCATAAGATTGATGGGAGAGAACCTTAAGTATATTCCTTGTTTTCAGACATTTATGTTTAAGTTCCTTGATGTGTGGAATGAATGTGAGTTTCTGGTCAAACACAACACCTAAGAACTTGTGCTCCTTGTTCACAGGAAGCGACACGCCATTAAGAGTAATGTCTGGGTTCATATGGACCCCGCGCTTCCTGGAGAACACAACGCAGGAGCTTTTTGCAGGATTTAATTTAAAACCATTCTTGTCTGCCCAGCCGGCAAGTTTCTTTACACCAAGCTGGACTTGACGTTCGCAGATTGACATATTGCATGATTTATAGGATATCTGCACGTTATCTACATACATGGAATAAGAGATTGTAGGTGGCAGTGCCTTACCAAGAGAGTTCATTTTTACTATGAAGAGAGTGCAGCTCAACACGCCACCCTGTGGCACGCCATTTTCTTGCACGTAAACGTTTGAAAGTGCACAACCAACTCTTACTCGAAACGTTCTGTCTGACAAGTAACTAACAAGAGTGTTTAACATGTTACCCGATACACCGAATGACTTGAGGTCCCTAAGGATCCCATAACGCCAAGCGCTGTCGTATGCCTTTTCAAGGTCGAAAAAGACAGTTAAACAATACTGCTTATGAGCGAAGGCATCCTTGATGTACGAGTCAAGAGCTACCAGTTGATCGTTGGTCGATCGCCCCACCCTAAAGCCTGCCTGGCAGCTCTCGAGAAGACCGTTGTACTCGAGGAAGTACACGAGCCTGCGATTTACCATCTTCTCGAAGAGCTTGCACAGGCAGCTCGTCAGGGCTATAGGACGGTAACTTGGTGGGGACGACGGGTCAATTCCCTCCTTTAGGAAAGCTACAACTATAGCCTCCTTCCAAGAGTTTGGAATGTGCCCCGAAAGCCATATCTTGTTATATAGGTGTAAGAGTGTTAAAAGAGTGTCTCCGTGCAGGTGTTGTATCATTGTGTATGTGATGTTGTCTAGGCCTGGAGCTGAGGGTTTACACGTGCTTAGAGCAGCCCTCAGCTCATGTAGTGAAAACAGGGAGTTGTAAGAAGTCTATGATTTGTTGCTGTCGCGTAGGGACTTCTTTTCACAACAGGCTTTATGTTTCAGGAAAGTGTTTGTGTAGTGTGCTGAACTGGACACGTGTTGGAAGTGTTCTGCGAGTGTGTCAGCCTGGTCTTCGAGTGTGTCCCCTGTAGTGCTAACCAGAGGCAGGCTGTGTGTTTGTTGTCCCTTGAGTTTACGTATTCGTGTCCATACTTTCCTTGTGTCTGTGTAGGAATTTATTGATGTTATGAATTTACGCCAACTCTCTCGTTTTGCCCCACGGCGCACACGTTTTCCTAACGCGTTGGCCCGTTTGAACAAGAGGAGGTTTCCCGACGTGGGGTACTGACGAAGGATACCCCACGCCTTGTTCTGGGCCTCTCGCACCCGCCTACAGTCCTCATTCCACCACGGCCTCCGCTGGTTGCGCGGGGCACCAGAGGCGTGGGGAATGGACTTTTCGGCGGCGTCGAGGATGTGCGCCGTGAGGAGTTGGGTAGATTCTTCAACGTGTAGGTGTCCTATGGATGTGTGGTGTAGTTTGGATGTCTCTGTAAATGTATTCCAGTTAGCTCGTGCTTCATTGAACCTATTATGGGAAGATGGACTGCATGGGCCTTTACGTATGTATGTTAGTGAGGTGGGGAAGTGGTCACGGCCATATGGGTCAGTGCCCACACCCCACTCGAGAAATGGAAAGAGCACTGCAGAGCCAATAGCCAAGTCAAGATATGAGTATGTGTTGTGTCGTATGTTATGGTATGTAGGCGGTTTATTGTTGAAAAGGCATGCTCCACAGGATGTAAGAAACCTCTCTATCAGGCGACCCCGGGCATCCGTACGAGAAGAGCCCCATAGAGAATCGTGAGCATTAACATCGCCTGTTAAGATGTATGGTTCGGGCAGCTGGTCAACCAACGCCTCGAAGTCAGAGCTCGAAAGTGAAACATCAGGAGAAATGTATATGGAGCATACCGTTATCAACCTATTAAATAATATTGTTGGAATTGCTACAGCCTCGAGGACAGTGTTCAGAGTGACAGGGTGGCAGGCTAAGGATTTCCGGGCAATTATGGCCACACCGCCAGAAGAGTGTGTGCAGCCATCCCTGTCCTTTCTGAAGACCATGTAACTGTTCAAGAAATTTGTGTGCTTGGAATTCAAATGTGTTTCCTGAACACACATTACACTTGGCTGATTAGCATGCAGTATTTCGTATACATCGTCAAGATTTTTAAGAAGGCCTCTACAGTTCCATTGAATTATGTTTTCTCTTCCCATTATTTAGTGTGAGAGCTACTGGAGTGTGTGTGTTTGTTTATGTGTCGTCTTTCGGGGCTGTGACTCTCGCCTTTTTTGGCTTGTCGGGAGGCTTTGGCGTCGGGACGCGTTCCTTGCGCTGCGTTGCAGGCAGGAACGGCCCGACATCCATATCGTCGTCGGATGTCCGAGGGGTGCCCGACGGACTGGGCCCCCAAGACTTGGCCTCCCCTCGGGAGCCCTTCGTTTGAGCCGCCACCGCTGAGGGCGTCCGGGGCGCCAGAGGTGGCACGGGCGGTGCGGTGGCGATGGGAACCGGTGCAGGACCTCGGTACCGTCCAACGCACTGGAGGACGGGGAGACAGAGGCGGGAGCGGCACCGGTCCCGACGGAACAGGTTGGCACCACAACCGCTGCTGCCTCAGCAAGCGGCGTGGTGGCGGGTTGGGCTGCCTGAGGCAACCCGGGGGGGGGCGGAGCAGGGACCAGGTCAGACTCGCTGAACTGTGTCCCTGTGGAAACCAGACGCCGCTCCGCCCCCCGGCGAGCTGCGTCGGCGTACCTCCCCAGGGGGAAAGAGGCGAACCTCTTTCGCGCCTCTGGGAAGGTGATGTTCTCAGTTACCTTGATGTTGATTATCTTTTTTTCAGTTTGAAATTTTTCGCACTTGCGGGAGTAGGCTGCATGCGCCCCCCCCCCCCCCCCGCAGTTTACACAAGAGAGGGTGTCAGATGGACAGTTGTCGCTCGGATGGTCATGCGACGCGCATTTTGCACACGTCGTTCGGCCACGGCAAGAGTTTGTACCGTGCCCGAACCGCTGGCACTTAAAACAGTGCCGCGGGTTCGGGATGTAGGGACGGATGGAGCAACGGATAAAACCTGCATTTATGTATTGTGGAAGAACTGCGCGGTCGAAAGTCAAGATAATGTGTTTGGTGGGAATCTCCTTGTCGTCTCTGCGGATAGTCATGCGTCTCACGGCAGTGACGCCCTGATCCTTCTAGCCGGCAAGGAGATCCGCATCCGTTTCGTTCAAGAGATCCGTCTCGGATATCACACCTTGCGAGCTGTTGAGGCTCCGATGGTGTGTGACCCTGATGTCTAGATCAGCCAGTCTAGTCTGAGCTAGAAGCTTCGTGCTGCTTGTCATTTACCTCGATTAGTTGTTCACCAGACCTTTGTTTTTTGCACTTATATGATTTTCCTATTATGGCTTCAAGATATTTTGAGATCAAGAAGACTGACTGAGATGCAAGCGGGTGGGTTGGATTGAGGGACTCCATGACAAGAAATCGAGAGTAATGATCTGGTTCAGGAAATGTTAAAGATGGCAATGAAGGAAAAGATACTTCGGCGCGGCCCCTTTTCAGGGACCGATCACGTTGGGGGGGGGGGGGTTTGAAAATGCCATATAGCATAGTAGAAAAGCAGGGAGACGGGGGTACTTTCTTCTTTGACCTTACCCTGGTAGCCAAAGAGGTCCCGGAGCTCCCTGCCTGGTGAACAGACAGGGAGTCCATCCGCCGGCGCTTGACCAGGGCTCCGACGGCCACCGTTCGTGGTTTCTAACCCTCCACCTATAAACACATCGCCACGGTTGGATCCAGCTTATGTTTGAGGGATCGGGGTTCGCGGTATCGCCAGTACCGTCACCAAGATTCCTCAAGGTGCCCCGTGCGGGGCTGTAGCGACATTAGCTCAGGTGATTATTTCCCTCTAAATTACCAAGTTTTCCGCGAAGATGAGAATTTTACTCGGGCTAAACAGAAGCGAGGGGCGTATTAGTTGCGGTAGATAGTGGTCTTCAGTGTAACAGGCGTCATGACCTTGAGGGTGACAATGAGTGTGTCTGGCTGGACATACAAGTAACTGGGGGCGAGAGGCTCTTAATAGGAGCGTTTTATGTTCCCCCCGATGTTCCTATTTCTTCGTTCAATGAGCTCCTTACTTCTGTAGAAGACGTTTGCGCTTCACACCCAAATCACCATTATATAATTCTGGGGGATTTCAATGCAGATGGTGTACAATGGGACAGTCTAACTAACCAGCATTACAATTATTAGGTACAGCAGAAATCTCGCATTATTTTAGACTTCCTAGATTTTACATCCATGGCACAACTGAATAATATCAAAAACTGCTCCAAAAATATCTTGGACCTCTGCTTTTCAAACATTCAGAACGAGCGAGTATCAATGGTGGATATCTCTCTTGTCAACCCCGACAAACTTCATCCTCCATTTTCAGTTTCTGCTCCCGTTTCGATTCGGCATTGTGGTGCCTCACTAAAGTATAATGAACTCTCTCCCTTCTGTTATGCACGTGGGGATTACATTGGCTTGTATAGCTTTTTTCTTCGTTTGATTGGTCGGAAATTCAAGAACTCCCTGACTGCAATGCACAGGTCGAACGGTTCACCGAAATTGTCAAAATCAGTATGGACCAATTTATTCCCAAGTATAAACCAAACCCCTCCAAGCACCCCCATTGGTTTTCGAAAGAACTTCGTATGACTCTTAAATTAAAAGACCGCTGCCACAGAAAGTATAAGAAAACCGGGAGTGACGAATGGAAACAGAACTTCCGCTCTTACCGTAAATTATGTAAAAACCTTTATGAGCGGGACAAGCGCTCCTATCTCGATTCTGTAGAGAGTAGTGCGAATTCTCAGCCTGAAACATTTTGGAGATACATCCGGTCCCGTAAGAACAACTCACATGATCTTATCAATCTTGTAGATTCCTCTGGAGGAGAAGTTCACAATGTCGCCAACCACTTTTCCCAGCACTTCAGTGCCACATGGGGTCAGCGTGACGTCTCTGAAATGAACATATTGTCAAATCGCGTACAAGGCTCTAGCTTAGTGCTTTCGGACGAGCAGTTGGTTTTGGAGAGCCTAAAGCGCATGAAACCGTCATTGTCGTGTGAAGCTGACGGATTACCTCCAGCTATCCTCACAACATACGGCAGGATTTTTGTACCTGTTTTGACTGATATTTAACCAGTGTCTAAAAACAAACATGTTTCCTCTCGCGTGGAAAATTTCTCGAGTGCGTCCTATTTTCAAGTCAGGCTCCAAATCGGATGCAACAATCTACAGAGCAGTTTTTCTCCTTTTTGCTTGTTCCAAGCTGTTTGAGATAGCGCTGTACAAATTACCGTCAAGTTCTGTACAGAATCTCCTTGTAAGTAAACAGCACGGCTTTATATCAGGAAGGTCGACAACAACTAATCTCTCCTGCTTCATGGAGCAGGCCTCGGCAGCCATTTCTGAGAGGCGCCAGCTCGACGTTGTCTACTGTGATCTGAGCAAAGCATTTGACGTCTGCCACACGTTGTTACTTAAAAAGCTTTTACAGGTAGGAATTGATACACCATTCGTGGCATTGTTGGGTATTTATCTAGATAATCGGTTCAGTTTCGTTAGCGTTAACGGGCCGACGTCTGCTCTGTACAGATCAACAAGCGGTGTGCCTCAACGTTCTATGTTGGGGCCTCTCTTGTTCTCCAATTTTGTTTATGATGTGTCAGCCGCAATTAAGATGTCTTCTTTCCCTCTTTACGCTGACGACATTAAAATATTCAGACGGATTGAGTCCATTAATGACTGCATTGCCCTGGAGCAAGATATATCCTCATTTTCTAAGTGGTGCTCAGACAATAGATTCAATCTTAACTCTACAAAAACAAAGGTAATGTCTTACAGCAGAAAAACGAACTGCACTTTACTTTGCTACAGTATTAACGGCGGTTACTTGTCTAAAGTTGAAGAGATCAGAGACCTTGGCGTGCTTTTCGACAGTGCCTTAACTTTCTCACCTCATGTCACTCAACTTACTAGGCGAGTGCTCCGCTCACTTGGGGCTGTAGGCTAATTTCACGAGAATCCTGGTTTCCTTATTCATTCCTAAAACTATTCAGAACGCTTTGTATTCCGCAACTAGAATATGCTTCTGTCGTTTGGAATGGAACCTGTACTTCCAACTGCCAACGTATAGAGCGTGTACAGACCAAATTTTTATCAATATTTCGGCGTCGTTTTCCTTCGGAGCCTATCCCTATAACTGTTTTTCTAGGTTCCTGGCGGACCCACTCAGACCTTCTTTTCATGTACAAATTGCTTCGTGGTATTAATTTATGCACGGAACTACTTGAATCAATCCGTTTTCGCGTTCCACAAAGAGCTACAAGGCTGGCCCACCCTTTTAAAGCAGCTTGAGCTCTCAGCACACGTTCTCCTCTTCAAAGGATGCAGCATCTCCATAATGTTCACTCCGACAAGCTCGATATCTTTGAGCGTCCTATTCCGGAGTTTGTGGCCGGGTTCTTAGCTCTGACACACTAGGTTCATCTTGGCAGTGCTCTTTTTCTTCACTTATCGTCCTGACGTGTGCATTGACTTCACCGAGCTTGTTCCTGTTCCTGGTTATTCGTGTATTGTGCTGATACTGCGACTGTAATTATCGTAAAATTGTAAAAGTATCGTAAAAGTTGCCATATTCACTTCATGCGTCCATTTGAAACTGAAAATGTACGCTTCCAGAATCTTGTAAAAACTTTCTTCTTTTCACTCACCCTTCCGTATAGTTACGCTTATTGTAAGATGTCTTCTTGCAATTGACCAGACATTACAGTTTCTATTGATTGTGTAATGTTGCCTAAGATTACACTATGGCATTTTTACTATTCTGTGAAGTTGTAGTTTCTTCTTATTTTTTGCTCACTCACTGTTCTTTTACCAGCTGTTGATGCATTTCATTGCTGTCTTATACCTTTTCTGTGCACCAGCACGACTTGATTGTGAAAAGTCGGTTGGATTGCACTATTTTATTTCTAATCTTCTTTGCCGTTTTTTGTAGGTCTTTCTTTCTTTTCTTTTTTTTTTTTGCTCACTGAGTGTTTATTAGCGAATTGTTGATGTACTACAGTGCTGCATTTTCCCCTCTGAGTGCTCCAGCACGAAGGCCTCCGCTGTTTCTGGGCACTATAATAAACATTGATTGATTGATTGATTGATTGATTGATTGATTGATTGATTGATTGATTATTATTATTATTCTGACGTGTCCTGACGTGTGCATTGACTTCACCGAGCTTGTTCTTGTTCCTGGTTATTCGTGTGTTGTGCTGATACTGCGACTGTAATTATCGTAGAATTTTTCTTTTTCTGCCATTTTTATCATTAAAAGTTGCCATATTCTCTTCATGCGTCCATTTTGAAACTGGAAATCTACGCTTCCCGGATTTTGTAAAGACTTTCTTCTTTTCACTCACCCTTCCGTTATAGTTACGCTTAATGTAACATGTTTTCTTCCAATTGACCAGACATTACAGTTTCTATTGATTGTGTGATGTTGGCTAACATTACACTATGGTAGTTTTATTCTGCTTTGAAGGTGTTGTAGTTCCTTCTTATTTTTTGCTCAATCACTGTTCATTTGCCAGCTGTTATGTATTTCATTGCTGTCTTATACCTTTTTTGTGCGCCAGCACGAATTGATTGTGTAAAGTAGGTTGGATTGCACTATTTTATTTCTAATCTTCTTTGCCGTTTTTCTAGTTTTTGTTTTGCTCACTGAGTGTTTAGTAGCAAATTGTTGATGTACTACAGTGCTGCATTTTCCCCTCTGAGTGCTCCAGCACGAAGGCTTCCGCTGTTCCTGGGCACTATAATAAACATTGATTGATTGATTGATTGATTATTATTATTATTATTATTATTATTATTATTATTATTATATTATTATTATTATTATTAGGCGCCATCTTGCGCCGCAAGATGGCGCCTAGTACGGACGTCTGTGTTCTGTGCTGCTCTGTTTTTTACGGAAAGCAGAAGTTTTTTCGATGTGCATCATGCCAAAAACGTGCTCACATCAAGTGTATTCAGCTACCGGATGAGGAGCTACAATCTTTGTTGACCGGTGAGCAACCTTTCCAGTGTGGTCTGTGCTCGTGTTCGGCGTTGGATGCCGCGGGTAGGCCTAGCATCGACTCCGGCGAAGAGAGCCAACGATTGCCTCCCTCATCGCAACCACTCCTTACACAGAAAAACAACCCCTGTTTGGATGACCTTGAAGACTCGGCCGGTCTCCAACGCATGCTTCTCAACGCCCTCGAGGGGATCTCTTTCCTGACGGACGAGGTGGCGAAGCTGCGAGAGGGGAACGAGCGCCTGTGCAGGGACAATGCCCGTGCTTTTGCCCAGCAGGCAGACGTAATTGCTTCGCTGCGAGCGGAGGTTCGCAGCCTGCGCGGAGAGCTGCCGCGACGTGCCGGTTCCTTTCTTCCTGTGCCTACCCCCCCTTCGACGCCCATGCTCAATGGCACGGCGGCGGAAGCTTCTCTACGGCGTGAGCCCTCTTCAACGTTTGCCGGTACTGTGGCGAATACGAACGGGACGGTGGCGGACCCTGCTCCCGACCAGCTGATGCCAGGGTCGACAACTTCTTCGCCTTCTCCCCTACTAGGTCCCCCATCCGGTGCGACTCCTCGCACCGACTCGGTGAAGTCCAACAAAAAGAACGTGAGTGCGGCGTGTGTAGGCGCAGCAGACAACTCTAATCTCCGTTGTGCAGCGACCGAAGCACCCGAGGCGCATCTTCGTTTCGAAGCTATCTCCCTGCACCACCTCTGCGCAACTGACCGCGCACTTATCGTCCGTGGACGTCACACCTTTATCGTGCCAGCGGCTGAAGACAAAGTACGACTCCTATTCTTCCTTCTGCGTGACTGTAAACGAGGACTCGTCTCAGCGTCTGGCAGATCCCTCCTTATGGCCTAAGGATTGTCTTTTTAAACCGTTCCGAGGAAAGCTGCTTCCGGAGATGATACTTACTACCGATGTCGCGTAAGATGACAAAAGGGATAAATAGAATAGACGTCTATTATCAGAATGCTCGCGGTCTTCGCACCAAAGCGTCTAAAGGTTTCTCAAATTTAGTTTCTTCAAGTATTCAGGTTATTGTTATTTCCGAAACCTGGCTCTGCGGTAATATTAGCTCTTCGGATTATTTTCCACCAAACTACCAAGTCTTTCGTAAAGATAGAGATTTTGGTGGGGTTAAGCAAAAGGGAGGGGGGGTGTTAGTTGCGGTTGACAGTACTTTTCAATGTGTGCGGCGTCATGAACTGGAGGGCGACCACGAGTCTGTCTGGCTAGATATACGACTAAATGAAGGTGAGATGCTTTTACTGGGGGCATTCTATATTCCTCCGGATATTGCTCCTTCATCGTTCAATCATGTTCTTACATCTATAGAACAAGTATTCGCATCTCACCAAAACCATCAGCATGTTATCCTGGGTGATTTCAATACACCTGGTGTGCAATGGGATAGCCTTACTCTTCAACACTACAACTATTACGTGCAACAGAAATCCAGCATGCTATTAGACTTCGTAGCCTTTACATCCATGATGCAATTTAATAATATCAAAAATAGCTCCGACAACATCTTAGACCTCTGCTTTTCAAACATTCAGAATGCACGAGTATCGAGGTCTGGTATTTCTCTTGTTAAACCCGACAAGTTTCATCCTCCGTTTTTAGTTTCTTTTCCAATCTCTTTTCAACGCCGTACTGTCTCGTCGAAGAATAACGAATTATCTTGCTACTGTTATGCTCGTGGGGACTACATTGGCTTGTATGACTTCTTTTGTACATTTGATTGGTCTGAAATTCAAGATCTTCCTGATTGTGATGCGCAGGTCGAGCGGTTCACTGAGGTTGTCAAAAGCGGTATGGACAAGTTTATCCCCAAGTTCAAGCCCAGCCGCTCAAAGTACCCCTATTGGTTCTCCGCAGAACTTCGTACCGCGCTTAAATTAAAGGACCGCGCCCACAGAAAGTCAAAGAGCACTGGACTTGCTAAATGGAAGGAGGAATTTCGGTCTAACCGAAAAATATGTGAAAGTCTATATGAGCGTGACAACCGCTCCTATCTAGATTCCGTGGAGAGCAGCATGAATTCCCAGCCTGCAAAATTTTGGAAGTATATCCGGTCTCGTCAAAACAACTCTTGTGATCGCATCAGCCTGGTTAATCCCTCTGGGGAACTGGTTCATGACGTCGCCAACTATTTTGCGCAGCAATTTAGCGCTACATATGGCCAGCGCGATGAGACAGTAATGAACCTTTTGTTAAACCAGGTACAAGGCCCTAGCCTTATACTATTAGACGAAAAGCCGGTTCTTGAGAGCCTAAAGCGCATGAAACCATCTTTGTCCTGTGGCCCTGACGGAATCCCTCCAGCCATTGTTAAAACCTATGGCAGTATTTTTGTACCTGTTCTAACTTCTATATTCAATAGTTGTCTAAAAACAAACGTCTTCCCCCGCACGTGGAAAATCTCTCGAGTGCGTCCAATTTTAAAGACAGGCCCGACGTCTGACGCAACAAATTATAGTGCTGTTTCTCTCCTTTGTGCCTGCTCCAAGCTGTTTGAGACAGCGCTTCAAAAAGTCTTATCAAGTTCTGTACAAAACGTCCTTATACCTAACCAGCATGGTTTTATATCGGGAAAGTCGACAACAACAAACCTCGCCTGCTTCATGGAGCAGGCCTCCGCAGCAGTTTCAGAGAGGGGCCAGTTGGACGTTGTATACTGTGACCTGAGCAAGGCATTCGATGTTGTCTGCCACTCGTTGTTACTTAATAAGCTTTTACTGTCTGGCGTTGATGTACCGCTCGTGGCATTGTTATGGAGTTACCTACACAATCGGTTTTGTTATGTGAGTGTTAACGGCAGGAGGTCCGCTATGTACAGGACAACAAGTGGTGTGCCCCAAGGCTCTGTGTTGGGCCCTCTGTTGTTTTCTATTTTTATAAACGATGTGTCAGCTGCAATCAAGAAGTCTTCGTTCCTAATCTATGCTGATGACATCAAAATATTCAAACGTATTAAGTCTGCTGAGGACTGTGTTTCCCTAAACAAAGATGTGTCCTTGTTCTCTAAATGGTGTTCAAAGAATAGATTAACTCTTAATCCAAAGAAAACAAAGGTCATCTCTTATAGCCGAAAAACAAACATCCTTTACTTTCCTTACACCATTGACGGCGGCCACCTGTCTAGAGTTGATGGTATCAGAGACCTTGGAGTGCTCTTTGACAGCGCCTTAACTTTCTCGCCCCATGTCGATCAACTTACTCGGCGGGCTCTTCGCTCTCTTGGTGCTGTATGCAGATTTTCACGGGACTTTCGGTCCCCTAATTCATTCCTGAAACTATTCAAAACACTTTGTATTCCTCAACTAGAATATGCGTCTGTCGTTTGGAATGGAACCTGTCATTCTAACAGCAAACGTATAGAGCGTGTTCAGACCAAATTTCTATCAATATACAGGCATCGCTTTTCCTCTGGGCCTCCCGAGACTGCCTTAGCAGTATCCAGATTCCCATTGCCTGTCTCTCTGAGTTGTCGGCGAACCCGCCTAGATCTTCTTTTTCTATATAAACTGCTTCATGGTATTATCACATGCCAGGAACTACTTGCACAAGTCAGCCTTCGTGTTTCGCAAAAAACAACAAGGTTTACCCCCCCTTTCCATAATGCTACAGCACTCAACACCCATTCCCCCCTCCAAAGAGTGCAACGTCTCTATAACTGTCACTCTGGGAAACTTGATATATTTCAACGTCCCCTTCCGGAGTTTTTGACTGGGTTGTTAGCTGTGATACAATAATTACTCTTCTTTTCGGCACTTTTTTTTAGTTTTTTATATGGTTTTTATGTATGAAATGTCTTCATAGTTCTTGTTTCTGGTTTGTAAGTTCAATATATTCGTGACTTTGTGGCTGTAACTGCTTCATCGACTTGTCATATATTACGGTATGCTACTTGCTTTCCATCGCACAAGATTTATTGTGATGTGCCTGGTACTTTCCATCTTCTGTTGCTGTTTTTCATAAATCAGTTCCTGTATTTTGTTTCATACGTTCATGTTGAATTGAAGCTTTGTGTTTTCACCTATATCTGCGAATACGTTTTTATGTCTGCTTACTTCACCCAACAGCTATGACCATTGTTCCATATACTTTTGCCATTGATACACCATTAGAGTTTCTTAATCGTCTAATTGTGTTTGGAATAGCTTTTTATTATCCTTAGGATTTTACTGCTTTTTTTTTTTCTTCGCTCGTTCTTCTTGCTGACTGTTTATATTGTGAGTTTCTGCTGTATATTAGTGCCACATTTTGTCTTCCTCAGTGCGCCAGAACCAAGGCCTCGCTGTTCCTGGGCACTCTAATAAACATTGATTGATTGATTGATTGATTGATTGATTTATTGATTGATTGATTGATTAATTGATTGATTATTATTAATATTATTATTATTTTCGGGTATGAAGGAATACATCCCGCAATATTTACCGAGGAGGTTCAAGTTTCCACACTGGTTTTCTTCTGAATTGCGGGATGCCCTTAAAATCAAGGAACGTGCGCACAGAAAGATGAAGCGCTCTGGTGCCAACCAGTTTGCTCAGGAATTCAGGCGCCTACGTGCCCTATGTAAAATATTGCACAAACGTGATCATACTTCGTACCTGGCGTTGGTAGAAACTAAAGCAACTCACCAACATGGAGCCTTCTGGAAATACATTCATTCTAGATCTAGTACAACTAAAGATTCTATTCGTCTTCTAGACTCCAACGGCGATGAGGTTTTCAAGGTGGCCGACTGCTTTGCTCGTCAATTTTCTTCTTTTTTTGGGATTAGCGGTGGTAGTGACAACAGCAGCGCCCCTTGTCACCAGGGCGAGAACTCCGGTTGTTTACAACTGGACGAGAACATCATTCGGACCAGCATCAAGCGGCTCAAGCCCTCGCTTTCTTGTGGGCCAGATGGTATTCCTGCTGCAATCCTAAAAACATATGCAAATATATTCGTTCCTGTGTTCACTTCAATATTTAATAACTGTCTCCGGTCGGGAACGTTTCCTCGCTCATGGAAAATCTCGCGTATTCCCTGTTTTCAAGTCACGCCTAAAAACTGATGCTATTAACTATAGGCCTGTCTCCCTGCTTTGTTCTGCCTCTAAAATTTTCGAGTTGTCTCTTCATACGGTCTTGTCTTTCTCATTTAAACATGTCCTCATTCCTAATCAACAAGGATTTATGCGTGGTCGTTCAATTTCCACGAACCTTGTATGCTTCATGGAGCAGGCTGTCCCAGCAATCGTTGGTAGAAGCCAACTGGATGTGGTCTACTGTGACATGAGCAAAGCCTTTGATGTTGTCAACCACTCGTTATTGCTTGCAAAGCTCACTCTGTTAGATGTACACGCTTCTTTGGTGGGTCTTATACGTTGTTATCTCAAGGAGCGATATTGCTATGTAAGTGTTAACGGTCAAACATCATTTAGGTACAAAGCAACCAGTGGTGTACCCCAAGGCTCCGTTCTGGGTCCCCTTCTTTTTTCCATTTTCATTAACGATGTTGCTTCTGCCATTCAAAATTCTTCTTTTTTGTTGTACGCTGATAATATAAAAATCTTTAGAGGAGTGCGTAGTGTTCAGGACTGTAATTCTCTTCAGGTTGATATTGTGTCATTCCATCGTTGGTGCACCAAAAACGACCTTATTTTGAACCCTTCAAAAACTAAAGTTGTCTCCTATAGTAGAAAAACTCAACAGCTGCAATACCCTTATGAAATTGCAGGCACCACACTGCCGAGGGTGACCGAAATTCGTGACTTGGGAGTACTTTTTGATTCTCCTCTGACTTTCTCTTCCCACATTGCACAAATGACCCGTCGGTCTCTTCGTTGTCTGGGTGCTGTTTGCAGGTATTCTAGTGAGTTTAAAGGTCCGCTTCCTTTCTTAAAGTTGTATTCGGCTCTCTGCTTACCTCTTCTTGAATACGGGTCTGTTGTCTGGAATGGAACTTGTAAGTCCAATAGTGACCGCATCGAAAGGGTTCAAAATAAGTTCCTTTCTATCTTTAGGCACCGTTTCCGTCATGTACAAGAAGACGCAATCGGCAGCATGTCTTGTCTCAAAAGTATTCCTTCCCTTTGGTGTCGACGAATGAGAGCTGACATTATCTTTCTTTATAAACTTCTTCATGGTGATATTTTGTGTGATGACTTGGTTGCACTTATCAATGTCAACTTGCCGAACAAACTTTTCCGAAGATTTGGAACTTTCAGAACAGATGCTTTAAGTAGACGACGCTCGTCCATCTGCAGAATACAATGTGCATATAATGAATATTCCGATCGTCTTGATATATTCCAGAGCTCTTTGTCTTTGTTCTCTAATGAATTGAAAACTGTTGTAGCTTAAGTGCCTTTATGTCATTTATGTGCCGTATTTCTGTTCCATATTTATTTTATGCAAATCATCATCTTGCTTGTTTGTTTTTCACTTTTCCTGATTTTGTGTTGCTTGAATTTCTGTCGGTTTAAGTGTCAGTGCTTGTAATGCTGAACTTCGTTTTTCCATTTTGAAACTTCCTAACATTTTGTTACAAAACCTTTGTTTTATGTGTATAATCTATCTCCGTCATGTTCATAGAGTATTTGCTTGTGTATTTTCAATTTTTCACGTTCCTTCAACGTTTTTGCTGGCCGGGTGTCATGGCTTCTAACACTAGGCTTCCTCTTTTTTTTTTGCTGTTTTGCATTCTGGGATCTCTGTAACTATTTTTACAGAGATGAAGCGCTCTGGTGCGAATCAGTTCGCTCAGGAGTTCCGGCGCCTACGTGCCCTATGCAAAATATTGCACAAGCGTGATCATGCTTCGTACCTGGCGTCAGTTGAAGCTAAAGCAACTCATCAGCCGGGAGCCTTCTGGAAGTACATTCATTCTAGATCTAGTACAACGAAAGAATCTATTCGTCTACTGGATTCCAATGGCGATGAGGTTGCAGATGCGGCCGACTGCTTTGCTCGTCAGTTTTCTTCTTTGTTTGGGCTTAGCGGCGGTAGTGATGACGGCAGCGTCTCTTGTCACCAGGACGGTAACTCCGCTTGTTTCCAATTGGATGAGAACATGGTGCGGACCAGCATCAAGCGGCTAAAGCCCTCGTTTTCTTCTGGGTCAGATGGTATCCCTGCAGCAATTCTAAAAACGTATGCAAATATATTTGTTCCTGTGTTCACCTCAATATTTAATAACTGTCTTCGGTCTGGCACGTACCCTCGCTCATGAAAAATCTGTCGTGTATTTCCTGTTTTCAAGTCAGGCCCAAAAACCGACCCCATGATCTATAGGCCAGTGTCGCTTCTTTGTTCTGCCTCTAAAATATTCGAGTTATCTCTTCATACGGTCTTTGCTTTCTCACTTAAACACGTCCTCATTCCTAATCAACATGGCTTCATGCGTGGTCGCTCAACTTCCACAAACCCCGCATGCTTCATGGAGCAGGCTGTCCTAGCAGTCGTTGGTAGAAGCCAGCTTGATGCGTTCTACTGTGACATGAGCAAGGCCTTTGATGTAGTCAAACCACCCGTTATTGCTTGCCAAGCTCATTCTGTTAGATGTTCACGCTTCTTTAGTGGGACTTATACGTTGCTATCTCCAGGAGCGATATTGCTATGTAAGCGTTAATGGTCAAACATCATTTAGGTACAAAGCAACCAGTGGTGTACCCCAGGGCTCCGTTGTGGGCCCCCTTCTTTTTTCCATTTTCATTAACGACGTTGCTTCTGCCATTCAAAATTCTTCTTTTTTGTTGTATGCTGATCATATAAAAATCTTCAGAGAAGTGCGTAATGTTCAGGAATGTAATTCTCTTCAGGCTGATATCGTGTCATTCCATCGTTGGTGCACCAGAAACGACTTAATTTTGAACCCCTCAAAAACGAAAATTGTTTCCTATTGTAGGGAAACTCAACAGCTTTAATACTCCTATAAAATAGCAAGCACTGCACTGCCGAGGGTGACCGAAATTCGGGACTTGGGAGTACTATTTGATTCTTCTCTGACTTTCTCTTCCCACGTTACACAAATTACCGAACGCTCTCTTCGATGTCTGGGTGCTGTTTGCAGGTATTCTAGAGAGTTTCAAAGTCATCTTCCTTTCTTAAAATTGTATTCGGCTCTCTGCTTACCTCTTCTCGAATACGGTTCTGTTGTTTGGAATGGAACTTGCAAGTCCAATAGTGACCGCATCGAAAGGGTTCAAAATAAGTTCCTTTCTATCTTTAGGCACCGTTTCCGTCATGTACAAGAAGACGCAAACGGCAGCATGTCTTGTCTCAAAAGTATTCCTTCCGTTTGGTGTCGACAAATGAGAGCTGACATTATCTTTCTTTATAAACTTCTTCATGGTGATATTTTGTGTGATGACTTGGTTGCACTTATCAATGTCAACTTGCCGAACAAACTTTTCCGAAGATTTCGAACTTTCAGAACAGATGCTTTAAGTAGACGACGCTCGTCCATCTGCAGAATACAATGTGCATATAATGAATATTCCGATCGTCTTGATATATTCCAGAGCTCTTTGTCTTTGTTCTTTAATGAATTGAAAACTGTTGTAGCTTAAGTGCCTTTATGTCATTTATGTGCCGTATTTCTGTTCCGTATTTATTTTATGCAAATGATCATCTTCCTTGTTTGTTTTTCACTTTTCCTGATTTTGTGTTGCTTGAATTTCTGTCGGTTTAAGTGTCAGTGCTTGTTACGCTGAACTTCGTTTTTCCATTTTGAAACTTGCTAACATTTTGTTACAAAACCTTTGTTTTATGTGTATAATCTATCTCCGTCATGTTCATTGAGCATTTGCTTGTGTATTTTCAATTTTTCACGTACCTTCAACGTTTTTGCTGGCCGGGTGTCATGGCTTCTAACACTAGGCTTCCTTTTTTTTGCTGTTTTGCTTCCTGGGATCTCTGTAACTATTTCTACCTCATTGTTTCTTTCATATATATGGTTTTCTGTGTTGTGTTGTCTTGATTTTAGTTTGTTTTTATGAATGCTTGTATATGGTGTACCAGTACCAAGACCCTAGGGTTGTTCCTGGGCACCAAAAATAAAGGTTGATTGATTGATTGATTGATTGATTGATTGATTGATTGATTATTATTTAGACTCAGCGGGTCAGTCAGGCGTCTCATCCAATATCTCCGAAGTGTGACTTTCTATTTGATTTTATTTTCTTTACTTCCTTGCAGCAGTGCAACCTCATTAGGAATTCATGTGGGAACGTCTTAGATTTGTGTCTGACTAGCTTGGAAGCTGTCGACGTCTCGCGCAGTTATACTAAACTTGTAAAACCGGACAAGTTTCATCCGTCATTACATATTTCATTGCATAACGTATCTCTCCTCCATTACAGGCCCCCTGTTTGCACACCAGGAAGCGGTGGTTACGACTTTGCTCGTGGTGACTACATTGGTTTATTTCACTTTCTTAGTAACACTGATTGGTCACCAATAGCTAACCTCAACGACGTTGATGAACAGACCGATTTTTTTACTAAAGTTGTTCACGATGGCTTGAGGAGCTTTGTTCCCCGAAAATTTGAAAAGAAAGGCAATTTTCCAAGTTGGTTTTCTGCTGAACTTAAACGAGCTTTGGGGAGGAAAAATCGAGCGCACAAGCAAGCTAAGAAAACGGGGCAGGAAAGGTGGCAGAATGAGTTTCGTCAACTCAGATCTCTTTGTAAATGTCTGGTTAGGCGCGATAGGTCGAATTACATTTCCGCGGTTGAGGCTGATGCAACACGCAATGCAAAAGCTTTCTGGGGCCACGTCCGTTCTCAAACATGTAAAAATTCACCTGGGAACATTAACCTCATCGATGAACGAGGAGAGAGCATATCGGACGTTGCCAATGCCTTTGCGCGACAATTCCGTTCCACTTATGGCAACAACAGTGCAGCGTGCCCCCCTCCACCATCTCTAGGTTACTGTAAAAACTCAGAAGTGTTGGTTTCGGAAAGTCTCGTTTTGAAAGCTCTGAAACAATTGAAATCGTCATTTTTATGCGGCCCTGACGGCATTCCTTCTGCAGTACTGAAAGCGTTTGGTGATATCCTAGTTCCAGTATTGACGTGTATATTTCAAACTTCTCTCAAGTCTGGCAAGTTCCCCGCTCGTTGGAAGAATGCAAGGGTTGTTCCTGTATCTAAGACAGGTTCTAAATTGGACCCCACGAACTACCGACCGATATCTATTCTAAGTACTGCTTCTAAATTGTTTGAGTCAATACTGCATAAACTACTCACATTCAGTATAAATACCACATTAATACCTGAACAGCATGGTTTTTTCGCGGGCCGATCGACCACTACCAATCTCGTCAACTTCGTGCTGCATGCTTCGGAAGCTGTGCAAGGGAGAGGTCAACTTGATGTAGTCTACTTTGATTTAAGCAAGGCTTTTGATGTCATCTGCCACGAGCTCTTAGCAAAAAAACTATCTGAGCTTGATATACAACCATCCCTGATATTTCTTATATGCAATTATCTATGTGATAGGCCATGTTTCGTGCATGTAAATGGACAGTCTTCTCTTTACTATGAGGTCACTAGTGGTGTCCCTCAGGGCTCAGTTCTCGGGCCACTTCTCTTCTCAATCTTTATAAATGATGTCGCGACAACATTTAATGATTGTAATTTTCTTTTATATGCCGATGATGTAAAAATATTTAAATCTGTTTCCAACTCTGCCAGCTGTTCCGCTCTCCAGAGAGCAATCTCGTCCTTCTCGCATTGGTGCTCATGCAACAAACTCCTCATTATTACGTCTAAAACTAAGGTAATGACATACGCAAGAAAGACTGACAACATCTTGTTTCCCTATAACATCAACGGTGAATTACTCCCACGTGTGGTAGAGGTTAATGACCTAGGCGTCACTTTCGACAGTAAACTGAGCTTCTCTCCACATATTCAGGTAATTACTCGTATAGCTCTTCGATCGCTTGGCGTTGTCTGTCGCGTGTCCAAGGAGTTCAAGGAGCCGATTTCTCTTCTCAAGCTCTACACAACTATATGTCGTCCTCAGCTTGAATATGCATCTGTTGTCTGGAACAGCACGAGCAAAACAATCCGTAAGCTTGTAGAAAGGGTCCAAAATAAGTTCACATCTATCTTCAACCATCGCTTTGGCGATAGTAGTAATTATAACCCTGGATGGCCCTCTTCATTGACGCTATCATGCTTAACTTCCAGGCGGAACAAGGCTTATATTCTCTTCCTCTTAAAAATTATGCACGGCATAGTGTCTTGTGGTGACCTGCTACAACATGTTCGTCTTTATGTGCCGCAAAAGTGGACCAGGAAACATGATACCTTTTGCAACCCCAATTGTCTGCGTGTCTTGTGCCCTGTGTTCCGACTGCAATGCACGTACAATCGGTGCTCGTATTACCTTGATATATTTAATGATTGCCCTACTCTGTTTCGCAAACATGTCTGTGAGTTTGTATTGGCGTAACTACCAACTTCTCTTATTCTGCATTTGTCTTTTATCCTTGAGTTCATGCACTTAAATGACTTTCATTCCGTAACTTCAACATAAGCTATCCTTTCGTTTTTTGTATTTTGTATTTTATTTTGTATTTGAGAGATGTGTACATTATGTTTCGTGTGTTTCTGTTTCCGTGCGCCAGCACAAATGCCCCCCCGGCTGTTCCTGGGCACGCAAATAAATGATTGATTGATTGATTGATTGATTGATTGATTGATTGATTGATTGATTGATTGATTGATTGATTGATTGATTGATTGATTGATTGATTTGTTGATTGATTGATTGATTATTATTATTATTTTTGGGCACCATCTTGTGCCAAGATGGCGCCCAGCACAGATGTCTAATTGCTGTGCTCCGCTGTTTTTTACGGCAGACAGGAGTATTTTCGATGCACATCGAGCAAAAAACGTGCGCACTCCAAATGTATTCAGCTGCCCGACATGGAGCTGCAAGCTGTGAAGACTGGTGAGAGGCCCTTCCACTGTAATCTGTGCTTGTGTTCGGCGTCAGAGGTGGTGAGTAGGGCTAGGGACAATTCCGTACAAGAGAGCCTGCCGGACACGCAGCCACCCGATCCTCAGAACAGCGCCCCTCGATCAGGCGACCTTGGAGGGGACGCGGCTGACATCCGCCAAATGCTGCTCCACGCTGCCGAGGGTCTGTCATTCCTGACGGACGAGGTGGCAAAGCTACGAGAGGCCAACGACCGCTTGAGCAGTGAGAACGCGCGTGCTTTCGCCCAGAAGTCAGGCATAATTGCTTCACTGCGGGCGGAGGTACGCAGCCTTCGAGGGGAGCGGCTCCCGCGGTACCCGCGGGCCGGTCCCTTGCCTCCCGAGCTGCCTGCCCCCCCTTCGACACCTGCGCTCAACGTGACGATGGCGACACCTTCCACGCAGCGAGTGGACCTTTTATCCTTTGCCACTGTTGTGGCGAAGATAAACGCAGCGTCTACGCTTACGCGAACGAGCAGCTGACCCCAGCCCCTTCCGAGGCTTGCCTTTTGTAAAATGATGCATCCGGCAAGCCACCTTCCAACGACTCGGCCCAGTAAAACAAACGCAGAGGGAGTGCAGTGTGTGTGGGTGCGTCAGATGCGTGTAGCATCTCCGTCGTTCGTCCATCTAAGCGTCCGAGACACATCTTCGTGTCTAAACTGTCACCGTGCACCACTTCAGCCCAACTGACGGAGCATCTTTCGACGGTAATGTCATACCTCTGGCTTGTCAGCGGCTGAAGACTAAGTACAGTTCATATTCTTCCTTCTGCGTTACGGTCGATGAGGACTCCTTCGAGCGTTTGAGCGATACTTTGTTCTGGCCGAACGGCTGCCTTTTCAAACCTTTCCGCGGAAAGCTGCATGCCGAAATGTTCTGTCCCACTGATGTCCCACACGATGAAAAAAACTAACAAATGGGTGGACATATACTATCAAAATGCGCGCGGCCTTCGCACTAAAGCGTCCGAATTTTTTGCTAATGTACTTTCCTCAAATTTTCCAATTATTATTATTTCTGAATCCTGACTCTGTAGCGACACTAGCTCAAATGATTATTTCCCTCCAAGTTACCAAGTTTTTCGCAAAGATAGGAATTTTACTGGGGCTAAACAAAAGGGAGGGGGCGTATTAGTTGCGGTCGCTTGTGGTCTTCATTGTAAGAGGCGTCAAGACCTTGAGGGCGACAATGAGTGTGTCTGGCTGGACGTCCGACTGACTGGGGGCGAGAGGCTCTTAATAGGGGCGTTTTATATTCCCCCCGATGTTCCTATTTCTTCATTCAATGAGCTACTTACTTCTGTAGAAGAAGTTTGCGCTTCACACCCAAATCACCGTTTTATCATTCTGGGGGATTTCAATGCACGTTGTGTACAATGGGACAGTCTAAGTAACCAGCATTACAATTATTACGTACAGCAAAAATCCCGCATTGTTTTAGACATCCTAGATTTCACATCCATGGCACAACTGAATAACATTAAAAACTGCTCCGAAAATATCTTAGACCTCTGCTTCTCATACATTCAGAACGCGCGAGTATCAATGGTGGATATCTCTCTTGTCAAACCCGACAAGCTTCATCCTCCATTTTCAGTTTCTGCTCCGGTTTCGATTCGGCATTGTGGTGCCTCACTAAAGTATAATGAACTCTCTCCCTTCTGTTATGCACGTGGGGATTACATTGGCTTGTATAGCTTTTTTTCTTCGTTTGATTGGTCGGAAATTCAAGAACTCCCTGACTGCAATGCACAGGTCGAACGGTTGACCGAAATTGTCAAAAGCGGTATGGACCAATTTATTCCCAAGTTTAAACCAAACCACTCCAAGCACCCCCATTGGTTTTCGAAAGAACTTCCTATGACTCTTAAATTAAAAGACCGCTGCCAGAGAAAGTATAAGAAAACCGGGAGTGACGAATGGAAACAGAACTTCCGCTCTTACCGTAAATTATGTAAAAACCTTTATGAGCCAGACCAGCGCTCCTATCTCGATTCTGTAGACAGTAGTGCGAATTCTCATCCTGGAACATTTTGGAGATACATCCGGTCCCGTAAGAACAACTCACATGATCTTATCAATCTCTTAGATTCTTCTGGGGAAGAAGTTCATAATGTCGCCAACCACTTTGCTCAGCACTTCAGTGCCACATGCGGCCAGCGTGAAGTCTCTGAAATGATCATATTGTTAAATCGCGTACAAGGCTCTAGCTTAGTGCTTTTGGACGAGCAGTTGGGTTTGGAGAGCCTAAAGCGCATGAAACCGTCATTGTCGTGTGGAGCTGACGGAATACCTCCAGCTATTCTCAAAACATACGGCAGTATTTTGGTACCTGTTCTTACTGTGATATTTAACCAGTGTCTAAAAACAAACGTGTTCCCTCTCGCGTGGAAAATTTCTCCACTGCGTCCTATTTTCAAGTTAGGCTCCAAATCGGATGCAACAAACTGCAGAGCAGTTTCTCTCCTTTGTGCTTGTTCCAAGCTGTTTCAGACAGCGCTGTACAAATTACTGTCAAGTTCTGTACAGAATCTCCTTGTAAGTAAACAGCACGGCTTTATATCAGGAAGCTCGACAACAACTAATCTCTCCTGCTTCATGAAGCAGGCGTCGGCAGCCATTTCTGAGAGGGGCCAGCTCGACGTTGTCTACTGTGATCTGAGCAAAGCATTTGACGTTGTCGGCCACACGCTGTTACTTAAAAAGCTTTTACAGGTAGGAATTGATACACCACTCGTGGCATTGTTGGGTAGTTATCTAGATAACCGGTTCAGTTTCGTTAGCGTTAACGGGCAGACGTCTGCTCTGTATAGATCAACAAGCGGTGTGCCTCAAGGCTCCGTGTGGGGGCCTCTCTTGTTCTCAATTTTTGTTAATGATGTGTCAGCCGCAATTAAGATGTCTTCTTTCCTTCTTTACGCTGACGACATTAAAATATTCAGACGGATTGAGTCCATTAATGACTGCATTGCACTGGAGCAAGATATATCCTCATTTTCTAAGTGGTGCTCAGACAATAGATTAAATCTTAACTCTACAAAAACAAAGGTCATGTCTTATAGCAGAAAAACGAACCGCACTTTATTTTGCTACAGTATTAACGGCGGTTACTTGTCTAGATTTGAAGAGATCAGAGACCTCGGCGTGCTTTTCGACAGTGCCTTAACTTTCTCACCTCTTGTCACTCAACTCACTAGGCGGGCGCTACGCTCTCTTGGGGCTGTATGCAGGTTTTCTCGAGAATTCCGGTTTCCTTCTTTATTCTTAAAACTATTCAGAACGCTTTGTATTCCGCAACTAGAATATGCTTCTGTCGTTTGGAATGGAACCTGTAGTTCCAACTGTCAACGTATAGAGCGTGTACAAACCACATTTTCATCAATATTTAGGCATCGTTTTCCTTCGGAACCTATCCCTATAACTGTTTCTCTAAGTTCCCGGCGGACCCACTCAGACCTTCTTTTCATGTACAAATTCCTTCATGGTAATATTTTATGCCCGGAACTACTTGAATAAATCAGTTTTGGCGTTCCACAAAGAGCTACAAGGCTCGCCCACCCTTTTAAAGCAGCTTGAGCTCTCAGCACACGTTCTCCTCTTCAAAGGATGCAGCATCTCCATAATGTTCACTCCGACAAGCTCGATATCTTTGAGCGTCCTATTCGGGAGTTTGTGGCCGGGTTCTTAGCTCTGACACACTAGGTTCATCTTGGCAGTGCTCTTTTTCTTCACTTATCGTCCTGACGTGTGCATTGACTTCACCGAGCTTGTTCCTGTTCCTGGTTATTCGTGTGTTGTGCTGATACTGCGACTGTAATTATCGTAGAATTTTTCTTTTTTTGCCGTTTTTATCATTCAAAGTTGCCATATTCACTTCATGCGTCCATTTGAAACTGGAAATGTACGCTTCCCGAATCTTTTGAAAACTTTCTTCTTTTCACTCACCCTTCCGTATAGTTACGCTTATTGTAAGATGTCTTCTTGCAATTGACCAGACATTACAGTTTCTATTGATTGTGTAATGTTTCCTAAAATTACAGTATGGTATTTTTATTCTTCTTTGAAGTTGTAGTTTCTTCTTATTTTTTGCTCACTCACTGTTTCATTTGCCAGCTGTTGATGCATTTCATTGCTGTCTTATACCTTTTCTATGCGCCAGCACGAATTGATTGTGTAAAGTCGGTTGGATTGCACTATTTTATTTCTAATCTTCTTTGCCGTTTTTTGTAGGTCTTTCTTTTTTTTTTTTTTTTTGCTGCCTGAGTGTTTATTATCAAATTGTTGATGTACTACAGTGCTGCATTTTCCCCTCTGAGCGCTCCAGCACGAAGGCGTCCGCTTTTCCTTGGCGCTATAATAAACATTGGTTGATTGATTGATTGATTATTATTATTATTATTATTAATATTATTATTATTATTATGGCGCCCCGCCGGGATGCATGCTTGCTCTGCTCCTGCCCTTTTTTCGGGAAACAACAGTTCTATCGCTGCGAAAGCTGTGTAAAACGTGTGCATGCAAAGTGTGTGACCTGGCCGGATGACCAACTGGAACTTTTGAGGGCTGGATCGCGCTCATTTTGCTGCAATTTGTGCGATTCGACCAAGTCGGGCAATAAGCCTAGCGACGAGATGGAGGCATCCCCGACGGAAACGTGTTCTCCGCAGCCCAGCGCTCTGCCGACCGGTTCCTCTCTCTCCCCTCCGGGTAACCTTTGTGGTGAGATTGCCGGTCTCCGCCGTCTTCTCCTCGACGCGCTGGAGGGAATTTCTTTTGAGCGACGAAGTGTCGCAAATGCAAGAAGAAAATGAGCACCTCCGAAAGGACCATTCCCGCGTAGCCGGACAGCAGGCTCGAATCGTCGCCTCCCTCCGCTCCGAGGTTCGTTTTTTACGTGAGGAGCTGGCCCGCCGTGTGACCCCCGCGCCTGCGAAGTCCCCGACGGTTGTTCCATTTCAAGCTTGCGTGATCCCCTCAACCTCCGACAACCCCTCGCCCTCCGACACGCCTCGAGACACCACGACCAGTCCTCTTTGCCCTACGCCGCCAGCTCGTCAATCCCCTTCGGAGCAACGCGTTGACGATCCTGCCCGACCCCCTTTTTCAACAATTGCCACAAAGGGTGAAAAGAATACAAAGAAGGGAAACAGGCCTGCATTTCTTGGAGCCATGGAGTCGTGTGCATTGTCGGTGGTTGAGCGGCCGCAGCGTCAAAGGGCACAATTTGTTTCAAAGTTGAGCCCTGATACTGCCACTGCTGACCTCAAGAAGCACATCGGATCTCAAAATATTTGTCCCCTTTCCTGCCGGCGGCTGAAAACGAAATATTTGTCGTACTCCTCATTCTACGTCATGGTTGACGAAGAAAACATGAAGCGTCTGAGCGACCCCTCAATGTGGCCGCGTGGCTGCATTTTCAAGCCATTCCGTGGAATTTTTCATGATGATATGCTCCATCCTTCAGAGTCTGTAATTGACAGTGAAGGTGTGTAATTTGGACATCTTTTAACAAAACGCTCGTGGTCTACGAACAAAGCCAACTGATTTTTTTGCTAATATTATTTCGTCTTGGTTTCCTGTCATTGTGATTACCGAAACTTGGCTGTGCAATGAGATTCCCTCATCAGACTATTTTCCATCAAGTTACAACACCTTCCGCAGTGATCGTGACTTCAGTGCAACCAAACAAAAAGGTGGTGGCGTACTTATGGCTGTAGATACTTCTCTGAGATCTGTTCGCCGAAGGGACATTCAAACTGTTCCTGAATCAATATGGGTCGCAATCAGCCTCTATCGCTGCGAAAAATTGTTGATTGGGTCCTTCTATGTGCCGCCTAGCATTACCCCAATCTCTTTTAATTACATCATCTCTTCCATTGAAAATGTCACGGCTTCACATAGGAAGCACAGGATTGTTGTTATTGGTGATTTCAATACCTCTGGTATCGACTGGAGAACACCTAAATATTCTCATTACCATCAATACATAGAGAATAAGTGCGGCCTGCTATTCGATTTTCTTGCTTTTAATTCCCTTGAACAACATAATTCTTGCGGTAACACATTAGATCTGTGTATTTCGAACAACCAGCCTATTTAAGTGTCACTCTCTGACGTTTTTCTTGTTCGTCCCGATAAACTTCACCCACCACTTAAACAACACGCTCTCTCTCTGAGGGAAAAACAGAGCTTTCAAAATAATATCAACTAATCTCCCAGATTTGCTTTCAAAAAAGGTGACTACGTTGGCTTACACCGTGACTTATCCTCCATTGACTGGTCTATGGTAACTGAAAAAACCAATGTTGATGACCAAGTAGATCAGCTTACGGAACTTAAGCAGTATGCGCAAATATATTCCACAATATACTCCTAAACTCCATAAATATCCCCCCTGGTTCTCGTCTGAACTTATAAGTGCTCTAAAGCATAAAGGTCGCGCACACAGAAAGCTTAAAAGCACTCCATCTGTCGAGCGCAAGCAAGATTTCCGATGCTTTCGAACTCTCTGTAAAAACCTATATAAACGGGATCACAGTTCATATATTGCACACTTAAAAAAAAGCGCCTCTGACAGGCCGGCTGAGTTCTGGAAGTATGTACGCAAACGGTCTAACAAAAGTGAAGAGCCTTTAATACTACTGGACTCCAATGGAACAGAACTACAAGCCGTCGCTGACTGTTTTGCCACGCAGTTCTCTTCCGTTTATAAAGCCTCTCACTCTAGCACTACTATCGAACAACATTTTGAAATCAACACACCCAATGCTCTGTCGCTAGATGAAAATCTCATCAGCAAATGCATTAAGCGCTTGAAATCATCCTTATCATGTGGTCCAGATGGTATCCCCTCAGCCATACTAAAAGCTTATAGCAGTATATTGGTCCCAGTACAAACTAGCATATTTAATAACTGTCTGATTACTTCCAAATTTCCTAACATGTGGAAAATTGCTCGTGTTTTTCCAGTATTTAAGTAGGACTCTAAAACTGATGTCTCAAATTATCGACCGATTTCTCTTCTCTGTGCCATGTCAAAGATTTTTCAGCTGGCCCTTCACCACATACTGTCTTTTAATGTGAAAAACTCATTGAATAATAATCAACATGGATTTGTCCCTGGCCGCTCAACCGTCACTAATCTTGCCAGTTTCATGACGCAAATATCTACACCTGTATTCCAGAGAGGACAGGTCGACACCATTTACTGTGACCTCAGCAAAGCGTTCGGTGTAGTCAGTCACTCAATGCGTATGGTTAAACTTGCTCATTTTGATGTTGATACCGCTGTTGTGAATCTATTGCATGGCTACCTTCGTGACAGATCATGTTATGTTGCCGTCAATGGCCAAACGTCCTCCTTTTACAAAGTGACTAGTGGTGTACCTCAGGGTTCGGTTTTAGGCCCACTCCTCTTTGTAATGTATGTTAACGACGTTTCTTCTACCATTCGCAATTCTTCTTTCCTTTTGTATGCAGATGATATAAATATATTTAGGGAAATTCATTCATTTAACGACTGCCGCTTGTTGCAGTCTGATTTGTGTTCTTTTTCAGAATGGTGTAAAAACAATAACCTTTCTCTCAATATTTCAAAGACAAAAGTCATGAGTTTCACTCCCATATCATCTAGCGCATCTTTTTTATACTCTGTCAATTCTGTGTCTTTATGTAGGGTTTGTGATATCAATGATCTCGGCGTTCTCTTTGATAGCACCTTGCATTTTTCAGCACATACTAAGCGTGTTGCTATGCGGGGTCTTCGTTCTCTCGGCAGTGTTTGTAGAATATCGAGAGAATTCAATTCTCCTATGCCACTCCGCCAATTGTACACCGAAATATGTCTTCCTCAACTTAAATATGCATCTGTGATCTAGAATGGCATCTCTAATTCCTTAAGTAACGTAGTTTAGCGTGTCCAGAAAAAATTTCTAAGTGTTTACAACCATCGCTTCGCTAAAAATGACTCTGGCTCGTCTTTTAACACCGTTGAACTATTGCCACTGCCTTCACTTCGCTGCCGGCGAAATCGCGCCGATCTCTTCTTTCTTTTCAAGCTCGTTCACGGTACTATATCCTGTCCTATACTGCTCAATAGTATTAATTTTCGGATTCCGCGGAAGCAAACAAGACAGAGCAGGCCGTTTCTTGTAACTACCAGCCTCTGTCAGCACTCAACCCTCAACAGTATAAAGAGTCTTTATAATTTTTATTTTCTTGACCTCGATGTTTTTGATTGGTCACCGTTATCGTTTTCCTCCAAGGTTTCTACCGTTATAAGATAACATCGCATGTGCAATTTGTTCTATTCTTCTCTTTTAGTTTATCTGGCGCATTGTTGTATGTATTTATGTATGTATATTATCTGACTTTTCATCATTATCATTAGCTATTTCTCAATCAATCAATCAATCAATCAATCATTGGTTCATTTCAAGCATACGTACATGATATTTGCAAACAGTGCTTGGAACCTTAGCCAAAGGCTAGTTGTGGGTCCAAATTCGGAAATACATAGTTATAAGCAGTCTCATTGTTATCAATCAGTGTAAAAACATACTGTCAGATTACAGTAACTACCAATACAACCAATACCAACATACAATCAATACCAATACAACCAATACCAATTAATACAACCAATACAATACAAACCATACCAATACAACCAATCCCAACATAACACGTGATGACTATTTGAAAGAAAAAAAAGAAGAAGAAAGGCCGCGAACTTTGCGACTGTACGCAAGTGATCGTGCTGCGATCAAAAAGGAAAAAAAAAAACAAGTACGTTTCTAGTGTTGGGGACACTCATGGGCATATAACAACAGAAAATGATTTTTCAGTTCTTTACAGCAGTTATGGTCATTCCTCAGGTCAACAGGAATTTTATTCCACACTTTCGCGCCAACGTACTGTATAAGTCGCTCACCATAAACATTATGAGTAAGGGGAAGATATAAATTGTTAAGGCTGAAATTTCTTGTGTGCCGTAATGGACTATTAAATAAGGAGACAGGAAATGGATGATTGTTCCTTACTATGCTGTGTGTGATTCGAGCCGTTTTATCCTCACGCATGTGATCAAAAGGTAATAGTCGAAGCTGAGTAAACAAAGGCTTACTGTGTTCATTGTATTTGGCGAAATTCATAAATCTAATCACACGTTTTTGCAATCGTCTGATGGGGTTAAGGTACGTAGTGAACGTCCAACCCCAGGACTCTAAACAATATGTCAGGTGACTGCTGATAAAGGCATGGTAAAGTATAAGCAGGATGTTTGCGTCAAAACAATCACGAGCTTGTAAAAGGGCGTAGCATCCGGATGCTACCTTCGAACAAACATGCGTAATTTGGTTCTTCTAATTTAAATTGCTGTCAAAGATAATACCTAGATATTTGAAGGAACTGGTTTGTTGACGTGCATTATCGTTAATAATCGGTTTAATTATGCTGTATTTTACAAGTTTTCTCGGAGAGTGAAAAATCATGTATTTAGTCTTCTTCGTGTTGATTGTCAATTTGTTTGTTGAAAACCAGTTTGATATTTTAGCTAGCTCTACGTTCAGTTTATGCTGAAGTTCATCCTCAGTATCGGCTGTGAATATGACAGCAGTGTCATCGGCATACATGAGCATTTCAGGAGAAATTATTTGACACAAGTCGTTTACATAGAGGGTAAACAGTAAGGGCCCAAGCACGGACCCTTGTGGAACACCTGTTGTTATGTATCGTATTGAAGACGTTATATTGTTAATGGACACTTTTTGCTGACGGTCGGTAAGAAAACTGGAAAATAGATAAAAGGTTTTGTCTCGGAAGCCATAATTTGTAAGCTTATCCAACATAATACTGTGATCGACTGTATCAAAAGCTTTTTGAAGATCTAAGAATACTACAGCGGCAAGTTTATTATTATGCAGGGTGGTATTAAGCATTTGCGTAAGTGAGAGCACAGCTGTTGATGTAGAGTATCGCAGGCGGAATCCATGCTGTTGCGGACAGATGACGCGGTACTTTTCAAGAAACTTGTGGACGCGTTTTGCAATTAATTTTTCGAAAATAATATTGATAGCACTTAGAACTGAAATTGGTCTATAACTGGATGGCTCAGATCGGTCACCTTCCTTAAATACAGGAGTAACTTTTGCTATTTTCAGACGTAATGGATATATACCATCAAGGAGAGAGTGGTTGAATAGATTACATAGTATGGGGCCAAGTATGTCAATGTTCTCTTGATGTCTAGGCCTGCGGCTTTGCTTTTGGGAAGACTGTTAACTATCGCCACTATTTTATTCAATTCGATGTCTTCCATAACAAAAGTTATACTGTGTTAATCTACTTTTAATCCACAGTATGAGTGTTAATCCAAACTATGAGTTAATCTAACTCATACTGTGTTAATCTACATTTGTCCTGTCGTCCTAATATTTCTGTGCGCATTGTGTCTCTGATAGTTTTCTTCTGAACAGTCATCTTGTTCTATTGTGTTATACTTAGTTTTTTTTGTTTTTTTTGTTTTTTGTGCGCCAGCATCAAGACCTCTCGGTTGTTCCTGGGCACGTTAAATAAATGATTGATTGATTGACTAATATTAGTATTATTATTATTATTATTATTGCCAAGATGGCGCCCAGCACAGATGTCTGCGTGCTGTGCTCTGCTGTTTTTTACGGCAGACAGGAGAATTTTCGATGCACATCGTGCAAAAAACGTGCGCACTCCAAATGTATTCAGCTGCCCGACATGGAGCTGCAAGCTGTGAAGACTGGTGAGAGGCCCTTCCAGTGTAATCTGTGCCTGTGTTCGGCGTCGGAGGTGGTGAGTAGGCCTAGTGACGATTCCGTACACGAGAGCCTGCCGGCCACGCAGCCACCCGATCCTCAGAACAGCGCTCTTCGACCAGGCGACCTTGGAGGGGACGCGACCGACATCCGCGAAATGCTGCTCCACGCTCTTGAGGGCCTTTCATTCCTGACGGACGAGGTGGCAAAGCTACGAGAGGCCAACGACCGCCTGAGCAGGGAGAACGCGCGTGCTTTCGCCCAGCAGTCAGGCATAATTGCTTCTCTGCGGGCGGAGGTTCGCAGCCTTCGAGGGGAGCGGCTCCCGCGGTTACCGCGGGCCGGTCCCTTGCCTCCCGAGCGGCCTGCCCCCCCTTCGACACCTGAGCTCAACGTGACGATGGCGACCCCTTCCACGCAGCGAGTGGACCTTTCATCCTTTGCCACTGTTGTGGCGAAGATAAACGCAGCGTCTACGCTTTCAGCGAACGAGCAGCTGACCCCAGCCCCTTCCGAGGCTTGCCTTTTGTGAAATGATGCATCCGGCAAGCCACCTTCCAACGACTCGGCTCAGTCAAACAAACGCAGAGGGAGTGCAGTGTGTGTGGGTGCTTCAGATGCGTGTAGCATCTCCGTCGTTCGTCCATCTAAGCGTCCGAGACACATCTTCGTGTCTAAGCTGTCACCGTCCACCACATCAGCCCAACTGACGGAGCATCTTTCGACGGTACATGTCATACCTCTGGCTTGTCAGCGGCTGAGGACCAAGTACAGTTCATATTCTTCCTTCTGCGTTACGGTCGATGAGGACTCCTTCGAGCGTTTGAGCGATCCTTTGTTCTGGCCGAAGGGCTGCCTTTTCAAACCTTTCCGCGGAAAGCTGCATCCCGAAATGTTCTGTTCCACTGATGTCCCACACGATGAAAAAAACTAACAATAGGGTGGACATTTACTATCAAAATGCGCGCGGCCTTTGCACTAAAGCGTCCCAATTTTTTGCTAATGTACTTTCTACAAATTTTCCAATTATTGTAATTTCTGAATCCTGGCTCTGTAGCGACATTAGCTCTTATGATTATTTCCCTCCAAATTACCAAGTTTTCCGCAAAGATAGGTATTTTACTGGGGCTAAACAAAAGGGAGGGGGCGTATTAGTTGCGGTCGATTGTGGTCTTCAGTGTAAGAGGCGTCAAGACCTTGAGGGCGACAATGAGTGTGTCTGGCTGGACATCCGACTGACTGGGGGCGAGAGGCTCTTAATAGGGGCGTTTTATATTCCCCCCGATGTTCCTATTTCTTCGTTCAATGAGCTACTTACTTCTGTAGAAGAAGTTTGCGCTTCACACCAAAATCACCAGTTTATCATTCTAGGGGATTTCAATGCACCTGGTGTACAATGGGACCGTCTAACTAACCAGCATTACAATTATTACGTACAGCAAAAATCTCGCATTGTTTCAGACTTCCTAGATTTCACATCCATGGCACAACTGAATAACATCAAAAACTGCTCCGAAAATATCTTAGACCTCTGCTTCTCAAACATACAGAACGCGCGAGTATCAATGGTGGATATCTCTCTTGTCAAACCCGACAAGCTTCATCCTCCATTTTCAGTTCCGGCTCCCGTTTCGATTCGGCATTGTGGTACCTCACTAAAGTATAATGAACTCTCTCCCTTCTGTTATGCACGTGGGGATTACATTGGCTTGTATAGCTTTTTTTCTTCGTTTGATTGGTCGGAAATTCAAGAACTTCCTGATTGCAATGCACAGGTCGAACGGTTCACCGAAATTGTCAAAAGCGGTATGGAGCAATTTATTCCCAAGTATAAACCAAACCACTCCAAGCACCCACATTGGTTTTCGAAAGAACTTCGTACTGACTCTTAAATTAAAAGACCGCTGCCACAGAAAGTATAAGAAAACCGGGAGTGACGAATGGAAACAGAACTTCTGCTCTCACCGTAAATTATGTAAAAACCTTTATGAGCGGGACAAGCGCTCCTATCTCGATTCTGTAGAGAGTAGTGCGAATTCTCAGCCTGAAACATTTTGGAGATACATCCGGTCCCGTAAGAACAACTCACATGATCTTATCAATCTTGTAGATTCCTCTGGGGAAGAAGTTCATAATGTCGCCAACCACTTTGCTCAGCACTTCAGTGCCACATGCGGCCAGCGAGACGTCTCTGAAATGAACATATTGTTAAATCGCGTACAAGGCTCCAGCTTAGTGCTTTTGGACGAGCAGTTGGTTTTGGAGAGCCTAAAGCGCATGAAACCGTCATTGTCGTGTGGAGCTGACGGAATACCTCCAGCTATTCTCAAAACATACGGCAGCATTTCTGTACCTGTTTTGACGGTGATATTTAACCAGTGTCTAAAAACAAACGTGTTCTCTCTCGCGTGGAAAATTTCTCGAGACCGTCCTATTTTCAAGTCAGGCTCCAAATCGGATGCAACAAACTACAGAGCAGTTTCTCTCCTTTGTGCTTGTTCGAAGCTGTTTGAGACAGCGCTGTACAAATTACTGTCAAGTTCTGTACAGATTTTTTTTGTAAGTAACCAGCACGGCTTTATATCAGGAAGGTCGACAACAACTAATCTCTCCTGCTTTATGGAGCAGGCCTCGGAAGCCATTTCTGAGAGGGGCCAGCTCGACGTTGTCTACTGTGATCTGAGCAAAGCATTTGACGTTGTCTGCCACACGCTGTTACTTAAAAAGCTTTTACAGGTAGGAATTGATACACCACTCGTGGCATTGTTGGGTAGTTATCTAGATAACCGGTTCAGTTTCGTTAGCGTTAACGGGCAGACGTCTGCTCTGTACAGATCAACAAGCGGTGTGCCTCAAGGCTCCGTGTGGGGGCCTCTCTTGTTCTAAATTTTTGTTAATGATGTGTCAGCCGCAATTAAGATGTCTTCTTTCCTTCTTTACGCTGACGACATTAAAATATTCAGACGGATTGAGTCCATTAATGACTGCATTGCCCTGGAGCAAGATATATCCTCATTTTTCAAGTGGTGCTCAGACAATAGATTAAATCTTTACTCTACAAAAACAAAGGTCATGTCTTATAGCAGGAAAACGAACCGCACTTTATTTTGCTACAGTATTAACGGCGGTTACTTGTCTAGAGTTGAAGAGATCAGAGACCTCGGCGTGGTTTTCGACAGTGCCTTAACTTTCTCACCTCATGTCACTCAACTTACTAGGCGGGCGCTACGCTCTCTTGGGGCTGTATGCAGGTTTTCTCGAGAATTCCGGTTTCCTTCTTCATTCCTAAAACTATTCAGAACGCTTTGTATTCCGCAACTAGAATATGCTTCTGTCGTTTGGAATGGAACCTGTAGTTCCAACTGTCAACGTATAGAGCGTGTACAAACCAAATTTTCTTCAATATTTAGGCATCGTTTTCCTTCGGAACCTATCCCTATAACTGTTTCTCTAAGTTCCCGGCGGACCCACTCAGACCTTCTTTTCATGTACAAATTCCTTCATGGTATTATTTTATGCCCGGAACTACTTGAATCAATCAGTTTTTGTGTTCCACAAAAAGCTACAAGGCTCGCCCACCTTTTTAAAGCAGCTGGAGCTCTCAGCACACGTTCTCCTCTTCAAAGGATGCAGCATCTGCATAATGTTCACTCCGAGAAGCTCGATATCTTTCAGCGTCCTCTTCGGGAGTTTTTGGCCGGGTTGTCAGCTCTGACACTAGGTTCATCTTGGCAGTGCTCTTTTTCTTCATTTATCGTCCTTACGTGTGCATTGACTTCACCGAGCTTGTTCTTGTTCCTGGTTATTCATGTATTGTGCTGATACTGCGACTGTAATTATCGTAAAATTGTAAAAGTATCGTAAAAGTTGCCATATTCACTTCATGCGTCCATTTGAAACTGAAAATGTACGCTTCCAGAATCTTGTAAAAACTTTCTTTTCACTCACCCTTCCGTATAGTTACGCTTATTGTAAGATGTCTTCTTGCAATTGACCAGACATTACAGTTTCTATTGATTGTGTAATGTTGCCTAAGATTACACTATGGCATTTTTACTCTTCTGTGAAGTTGTAGTTTCTTCTTATTTTTTGCTCACTCACTGTTCTTTTACCAGCTGTTGATGCATTTCATTGCTGTCTTATACCTTTTCTGTGCACCAGCACGACTTCATTGTGTAAAGTCGGTTGGATTGCACTATTTTATTTCTAATCTTCTTTGCCTTTTTGTAGGTCTTTCTTTCTTTTTTTTTTTTGCTCACTGAGTGTTTATTAGCAAATTGTTGATGTACTATAGTGCTGCATTTTCCCCTCTGAGTGCTCCAGCACGAAGGCCTCCGCTGTTTCTGGGCACTATAATAAACATTGATTGATTGATTGATTGATTGATTGATTGATTGATTGATTGATTGATTGATTGATTGATTGATTATTATTATTCTGACGTGTCCTGACGTGTGCATTGACTTCACCGAGCTTGTTCTTGTTCCTGGTTATTCGTGTGTTGTGCTGATACTGCGACTGTAATTATCGTAGAATTTTTCTTTTTCTGCCGTTTTTATCATTAAAAGTTGCCATATTCACTTCATGCGTCCATTTGAAACTGAAAATGTACGCTTCCCGAATCTTGTAAAAACTTTCTTCTTTTCACTCACCCTTCCATATAGTTACGCTTATTGTAAGATGTCTTCTTGCAACTGACCCGACATTACAGTTTCTATTGATTGTGTAATGTTGCCTAAAATTACACTATGGTATTTTTATTCCTCTTTGAAGTTGTAGTTTCTTCTTATTTTTTGCTCACTCACTGTTCTTTTGCCAGCTGTTGATGAATTTCATTGTTGTCTTATACCTTGTCTGTGCGCCAGCACGACTTGATTGTGTAAAGTCGGTTGGATTGCACTATTTTATTTCTAATCTTCTTTGCCTTTTTGTAGGTCTTTCTTTGTTTTTTTTTTTGCTCACTGAGTGTTTATTAGCAAATTGTTGATGTACTACAGTGCTGCATTTTCCCCTCTTAGTGCTCCAGCACGAAGGTCTCCGCTGTTCCTGGGCACTATAATAAACATTGATTGATTGATTGATTGATTGATTATTATTATTATTGCATTGTTCTTCCGGACGAGGAACTGCAGCGTTTGATCTGCGGTGAGCAGCCGTTCGTCTGCAATCTGTGTGTGGCCGCGGCGTCACCCGCTAGGCCTAGCGACCCCGGTGACCAAACCAGCGAAGACGGTGAGCCAGCGAACATCCCGGCCAAACGAGTGGCGTCCCCTGTCGGAGCAAGCTTCAACCCTTCGGCGGACCTACGCGCAGAGGTAGCGGCTTTGAAGAATCTCCTGTCCGAAGCCTGCGAGAGCCTCTCTTTTCTTGGGGATGTTGTAACCGATCTGCGCGAGGAGAACCGGCTTCTGCGACGGAACCATGTGGCTGGGCTTGCCCATCAGGCTGCAATCGTCGCGTCCCTGCGTGAGGAGGTTCGCTGCCTCCGAGGGGAGCTCGCCCGTCCGCAGCCTTCCCCGCCTGCTTCCCCGAAGCCTGCTAGTCGTTCCACGCTATCGGTGACGTCACCGCACTCCGGTCTCCCCATGAGGCCGTCGTTCGCCGCAGCTGCCGCCGGTGCAGCGGGCGAAGGCGGCGCCCTCCTGTCCTCGACGAACCCTTCGGCATTCTTAGAACGCTCCAGCGGTCAACCAGGTGCGGTGTTGAGTGATTTAAGTTCCCCATCGGACTGCCCTTTGCATCTGCCTCTACGGTCCGACACTGCGAGTAATGGCCCGCCGGTGAACTTAGTGAAGAAAAGAAGCCCTCCTCGCGTTGGTGCATCGGAAGCTTCTGAGTTGGTTGTGGTGCGCCGACCGCCGAGCTCCAGGGCCATCTTTCTTTCGAAGTTGTCGGCAAACACTACATCTGGGCAACTGTTGGCCCACTTGTCGAATGTGCAAGTCACGCCATTGTCATGCAAACGCCTTAAAACCAAGCATGACTCCTATTCTTCTTTTTGTGTAACTGTTGACGCAGAGTGTTTCAGGCGCCTGTGCGACCCGTCTATGTGGCCAAAGGGCTGCCTCTTCAAGCCGTTACAAGGCAAGCTCCACCCTGGCATGGTGCACAGCTGTGAAACTTCTGAGAATTACCAGTAAGAACGACACTCTCGACATCTATTATCAAAATGCGCTCGGGGTCTACGTACTAAGTCCTCCGAATTTCTTAGAAATGTTGTGTGCTCCAAATTTTCTACTATTGTTATTACTGAAACTTGGCTTTGCGATGATATCTCATCTTCCGACTATTTTCCTCCGACCTATGAAATTTTTAGAAGTGACAGAAAGTTAACTGGGCCCAAGCAGAAGGGTGGCGGTGTTCTCATTGCCATCGATCGCTCAGTGCAATGCATGCGGCGTGCAGACCTCGAGACTGAGGAATCAGTCTGGCTTGAGGTAGGCCTCAAGAGGGGCGAGAAGCTGCTCATCGGTGCATTCTAAATAACCCCGGATATTTTACCTGCTGAATATAATCTAAAGCTCACATCTATTGAAAATGTTTCCAATTCACACTCCAACCATAAGCTAATTATACTAGGGGACTTCAACACCCCAGGTATTCACTGGAACAGTCTTTCATTTCAGCATAAAAACCATTATGCAGCGCAGAAATGCACCATGTTATTAGATTTTCAATCATTCACCTCCTTGCAGCAGTTCTTCCACATAGAAAACTTCTGTGGTAATGTCCTAGATGTGTGCTTCTCGTACTTGAAAAACGTAGAAGTGTGTGCCTCCGAAATATCTCTTGTACACCCCGACAAGTTTCACCCCCCTCTTATTGTCTCTGTCTCTGTCGCTGCCCAGCATTGCTATGGTGGTGTTGACGATTGTGCAGTCCCGCGATATGCTTTCAAGCGTGGAGATTATGTTGGGCTCTATCACTTTTATTCATCTGCTGAATGGTCTAGTGTTTTTGATGTCAATGATGTTGACGAACAGGTTCGACGTTTTACCGAAATTGTAAGGAGTGGCATGGAAAAGTACATTCCTTGTAATATGCCTGTTCATTCCAAATTTCCTCATTGGTTCTCTAACGAACTTCGAAGTTCGCTTAAACTTAAGGACAGCGCCCACAAAAAGGCCAAGCGTTCTGGGCTCGACAAGTGGAAAGCGGAGTTTAGTCGGCATCGCTCACTTTGTAAAAGCCTCTACCGGCGTGACCACCAGCTCTATATACAGTCGTTAGAGGCTACTGCGTCTCAGAAACCGGCTGACTTCTGGAGGTATGTACGCGGCCGTTCTAAGGAGTCTAAAGAACACATTAGCCTGCTTAATTCCGATGGGGAACAGGTTGAGGATGTTGCCACTAGCTTTGCTCAGTACTTTTATTCTGTCTTTCAACTGCCAGATGGTCACGACGAACGCCTATCGTTTAATAATATGTCTAATTTTAGTACACTTATGTTCGATGAAAAACTTGTCAATGATAGCCTTAAACGGATGAAACCGTCATTTTCCGGTGGTGCAGACGGAATTCCAGCAGCCCTCATGAAGGTTTACGGCAACATTTCTGTGCCTGTCTTAACTTCCATTTATAATAACTGTTTACTTTTCGGCAAATTTCCTCGTGCATGGAAGATTGCTCGAATTTTTCCAATATTTAAGTCTGGTGATAAGTCAGCCGTTACCAACTATCGCCCAATCTCACTCCTATGTGTCGCCTCAAAACTCTTTGAGTCAGCTCTGCACAACGTTCTGGCTGCCTGCGTCAAGAACGTTGTGATACCAAATCAGCACGGCTTTTTCTCGGGTCGATCGATGGTTACAAATCTTGCAAGCTTCATGACTCAGGCTTCGGCTGCAGTTTGTGAAAACGGCCAGTTGGATGTTATCTAATTTGACCTCAGTAAGGCGTTTGATGTAGTGAACCATAAATTATTAATTAACAAGCTTACTATGTCCGGTGTTGATGCAAGCCTTGTTGCCTTGTTGTCCAACTATCTCCTTTACCGGTCCTTTTACGTAGATGTAAACTTCAAAAGGTCTAGTGTTTACACTGCAACGAGTGGTGTACATCAGGGTTCTGTGCTTGGTCCACTATTGTTTTCTATCTTTATCAATGATGTGTCAACAGTGTTAACAAAATCTTCATTTCTTCTCTATGCTGATGATGTAAAACTATTTAGGCACATTAGCAGTTTTCAGGACTGCTGTGCCTTGCAGAGGGATGCGTCGGAATTATCGGTCTGGTGCAGCAAAAACTGTCTAATTTAAAATGCAGCTAAAACAAAGGTTGTCACGTACAGCCGGAAAACCCATCGTCTACTGTTTTCCTACAATATAGAGGGAGCTCCTTTGCAAAGGGTTGAGGAGATTAGGGACCTCGGAGTTCTTTTCGACAGTACCCTCTCTTTTTCTTCTCATATTAGGCTCATCACCCGGCGAGCGCTCCGAAGTCTTGGAAATGTGTGTCGGATTACAAAGGAATACTCTTCTCCAGATCCATTTCTAATGCTATACAATGCAAAATGTATCCCCCAGTAAGAATATGCTTCTGTTGCCTGGAACGGCATCTCCAAATCTAGTAGTGAAATAATAGAACGTGTGCAGAAGAAGTTTTTATCCATATTTAAGCACCGTCACCACAATCACAGTCCGGGTCCTGATTATGACTTACCCATAGTTCCTTCCATTCCTTCGTTGACCTGCAGACGTATGCGTGCAGACCTTACATTTCTTCACAAAGTTGTTCATGGTGACCTTTCTTGCGCGGACCTGCTTAACTGTTTAGAGTTTAGTGTTCCACAGAGGCCCACCAGGTCGCATCGCCCTTTCTTGACCACTGCGCGCAACTCCATTCATTCTCCAGTGCGCAGAATATAGAATTGCTACAACCGCTTCTCTGAACGCCTTGACATCTTTCAAAGCTCCTTTACAATTTACCGTACTGCGCTGTTGAACACAGTATGTTAAACATCTATGATATCTCTGTCGTTCATTTTTCTTTTTTTTATTGCTGAAATTTGGTTTCTCTGCGGTTCTGTTTAACCAATATAGTTTCCTGTTTTTGAAACTGTTTACTTATCATGCTTGTCTTATCATTTGTCTCTATACTCTTGTCATTGTTTTTGTCGTCTTACTGTCAAACTTTGTTCTCTGCTTGTTGTGTATTCATTACAATAAGCTGAGCCACAAAGGCATCTTCTTTTTTCTTTTTTACCTGTACCCAGGCTCCGCCTGTGCTTTATTTTTGTAATTTTCGCTACTTCAATATGTGTGTGTCTTGTCGCTTGTTTGTTTCTTGCAATATGTTTCTTGTATTTTGTTTTCATATAACTATCCGTGCGCCAGCACTCAGGCCTCTGGCTGTTCCTGGGCACGTAAATAAACATGATTGATTGATTGATTGATTGATTGATTGATTGATTGATTGATTGATTGATTGATTGATTATTATTATTATTTAAAACGTTATTATTATTATTTAAAACGCAATTCTAAAAACGTATGCAAATATATTCGTTCCTGTGTTCACCTCAATATTTAATAACTGTCTCCGGTCTGGCACGTACCCTCGCTCATGGAAAATCTGTCGTGTATTCCCTGTTTTCAAGTCAGGCCCAAAAACCGACCCCATGAACTATAGGCCAGTGTCGCTTCTTTGTTCTGCCTCTAAAATATTCGAGTTATCTCTTCATACGGTCTTGTCTTTCTCACTTAAACACGTCCTCATTCCTAATCAACATGGCTTCATGCGTGGTCGCTCAACTTCCACAAACCTCGCATGCTTCATGGAGCAGGCTGTCCCAGCAGTCGTTGGTAGAAGCCAGCTTGATGCGGCCTACTGTGACATGAGCAAGGCCTTTGATGCAGTCAGCCACTCGTTATTGCTTGCCAAGCTCATTCTGTTATATGTTCACGCTTCTTTAGTGGGTCTTATACGTTGCTATCTCCAGGAGCGATATTGCTATGTAAGTGTTAATGGTCAAACATCATTTAGGTACAAAGCAACCAGTGGTGTACCCCAGGGCTCCGTTCTGGGCCCCCTTCTTTTTTCCATTTTCATTAACGATGTTACTTCTGCCATTCAAAATTCTTCTTTTTTGTTGTATGCTGATGATATGAAAATCTTCAGAGAAGTGCGTAATGTTCAGGACTGTAATTCTCTTCAGGCTGATATCGTGTCATTCCATCGTTGGTGCACCAAAAACGATTTAATTTTGAACCCCTCAAAAACGAAAGTTGTTTCCTATAGTAGGAAAACTCAACAACTGCAATACTCCTATAAAATAGCAAGCACTGCACTGCCGAGGGTGACCGAAATTCGGGACTTGGGAGTACTATTTGATTCTTCTCTGACTTTCTCTTCCCACGTTACACAAATTACGGGACGTTCTCTTCGATGTCTGGGTGCTGTTTGCAGGTATTCTAGAGAGTTTAAAAGTCCTCTTCCTTTCTTAAAGTTGTATTCGGCTCTCTGCTTACCTCTTCTCGAATACGGTTCTGTTGTTTGGAATGGAACTTGCAAGTCCAATAGTGACCGCATCGAAAGGGTTCAAAATAAGTTCCTTTCTATCTTTAGGCACCGTTTCCGTCATGTACAAGAAGACGCAAACGGCAGCATGTCTTGTCTCAAAAGTATTCCTTCCCTTTGGTGTCGACGAATGAGAGCTGACATTATCTTTCTTTATAAACTTCTTCATGGTGATATTTTGTGTAATGACTTGGTTGCACTTATCAATGTCAACTTGCCGAACAAACTTTTCCGAAGATTTCGAACTTTCAGAACAGATGCTTTCAGTAGACGACGCTCGTCCATCTGCAGAATACAATGTGCATATATTGAATATTCCGATCGTCTTGATATATTCCAGAGCTCTTTGTCTTTGTTCTCTAATGAAATGAAAACTGTTGTAGCTTAAGTGCCTTTATGTCATTTATGTGCCGTATTTCTGTTGCGTATTTATTTTATGCAAATCATCATCTTGCTTGTTTGTTTTTCACTTTTCCTGATTTTGTGTTGCTTGAATTTCTGTCGGTTTAAGTGTTAGTGCTTGTAACGCTGAACTTCGTTTTTCCATTTTGAAACTTTCTAACATTTTGTTACAAAACCTTTGTTTTATGTGTATAATCTATCTCCGTCATGTTCATTGAGTATTTGAATGTGTATTTTCAATTTTTCACGTGCCTTCAACATTTTTGCTGGCCAGGTGTCATGGCTTCTTACACTAGGCTTCCTTTTTTTTTGCTGTTTTGCTTTCTGGGATCTCTGTAACTATTTTTACCTTATTGTTTCTTTCATATATATGGTTTTCTGTGTTGTGTTGTCTTGATTTTAGTTTGTTTTTATGAATGCTTGTATATGGTGTACCAGTACCAAGACCCTAGGGTTGTTCCTGGGCACCAAAAATAAAGGTTGATTGATTGATTGATTGATTGATTGATTGATTGATTGATTGATTGATTGATTGATTGATTGATTGATTGATTGATTGATTGATTGATTGATTGATTGATTGATTGATCGATCGATTGATTGATTGATTGATTGATTGATTGATTGATTGATTGATTGATTGATTGATTGATTGATTGATTGTTATTATTCATCTTTCCGGGCAAGATGGCGCCCAGTCAGGACTTCTGTGTTCTATGCTCTTGTGCTTTTTTCGGGAAACAAAAGTTTTTTCGCTGTGCGTCGTGTCATAAACGTGTGCACGCGAAGTGCGTTGTGTGGCCGGACGAGGAGCTGCAGCTTTTGAAGTCGGGTGCTCGGCGATTTAGGTGCTATTGGTGCGAAACCGCCGATGCGGCGCCCAAGCCTACCGAAGCTTTGTCGGCGAGCAACGACACCATCCCGCCGTCCCACACGCATTCTTCACCCTGCGCCCGCCTAGAGTCGCCGGCCACCTGGACCCCCGCGCCGCCGTCCCAACCGGTCGACCTACGGACCGAAGTTGTCTCTCTCCACGCCCTCCTCACCGACGCGCTGGAGGGAATCTCTTTTCTGACCGACCAAGTGGCCCGGCTTCGTGAGGAAAACGAACAGGTCCGTCGTGAGAGCATGCAGGGCTTTGCTGGGCAGGCCGATGTTGTTGTCTCCCTCCGGGAGGAAATTCGCTGCCTGCGTGGGGAACTCGCTCGACGGCCTGCTGCTCCGCGCACCCAGCCCTGCTCCCCGCAATCGAAGTCCCTATTCTCTGCGGTTGCGGTGGCTCCGACGCTGCCTGCCCCTGCCGTATCCCCCTCGCTGACATCAGCCACTGCCGGGGGTGTGCAGGGTAATGTAGTTGCATTTGTCCCTGCCCCGGTCACGGATTGTACAGCCGAAGGGACGCCCAGCTTGCCTTCAACCGTCGTATGGCACTTCCGACCCGGGATCAATCACGGTGGTTTCACCGAAATTAACACACTCGGCTGACCAACAGCCGACACGTGACGTATCTCGGCGGCCACCTGCTATGTTCGTTTCTAGGCTGTCACCGGAGACTACTAGTGAAGCCTTGTACTCCCACATCACCAGTTTGAACGCCCCTCCTGTGACCTGCAAACGTCTAAAAACAAGGTTCACCAACTAGGCATCGTTTCATGTCGTGTTCTCCAATGAGTACTTCGAACGCTTGCAAGACCCATCGTTGTGGCCGAACGGGTGCCTCTTTAAACGGTTTCTAGGCCCTCTTCATGAATCCATGCTACACACGTCTGAAACATATAATAATAATCCACCGGGATGCGGCTGAACATTCTCTATCAAAACGTTCGTGGCCTACGTACAATGGCTAGTGAGTTTTTTATTCTGTATCTTCATCCGATTTTCATATTATTATTCTTACGGAAACCCGGCTTGAACCAGATATTGCCTCTGGGGACTATTTTTCCGAAAATTTTAATGTTTACCGCAGTGACCGGGACTGTACAAAAGGTAAAAGTTTTGGTGGGGGTGTTCTCATAGCTGTGGATCGTTATATTACTTCCTTGAGGCGCAGTGATATCGAAACTGTGGATGAATCTGTCTGGGTTGAATTATGCTGCCCAGGTAAGCGGAATATATTACTTTCTACATTTTACTTTTCTCCAAATCTTCATCCACATGAGTATGAGTCAGGCATTTCGGCCATCGAAAACGTCGTCACCTCAAATCCCCGTCATGGCTTCTGTATCGCTGGCGATTTTAACGCACCTGGTATCGACTGGTTGGATGGTACCGTCCAGCATCACTACCACTATGCCATACGGAAAGGCACCTGCCTTCTCGACTTCATTTCTTTTACTGACCTCCAGCAAAAAAATGGTGTAACAAACTGCAACGGAAACACGCTTGACCTTTGCTTTTCCAATCTTCATTCTCTCACTGTTTCCAAGTCCGAGTTTCATCTTGTGTGTCCTGACAAGTATCATCCCCCCTTGTATCTTTCTTTACCGTGTTCCCCTCAGTTCATTCGCTCCTGTCCATCGGCCCGTCCTGCCTTTAACTTTGCCGCAGGGGACTACGTAGGTTTTTATAATTATCTGTCGGAGTTTGATTGGTCTGAGGTTTTGAAAGCTGGAAAAGTTGATGAGCAAGTCGAGCAATTTTCTTCTATTATGCAAGAAGGTATGCGCAGATTCATCCCGCGTAAGCATCCCAGGAACTCTAAATTACCCGCATGGTTTTCAGGTGAGCTCCGCGTGGCCTTGAAACATAAGAAGCGTGCCTATCGGAAGGCACGGCGGACAACTAGTGAGTCATGGCAACGGCAATTTGTCTTTTACAGGTCTTTGTGCAAAGTGCTCTATAAGCGGGATCGGTTACTGTACATCTCTGCTGCTGAAAATGATGTACGCGGAGTTCCAGGTGCTTCTGGCAGTACGTCCGTTTTCGCTCCGGCACGAAGAGCCGAGAACACATCAGTCTTCTCGATGAAAAGGGAAATGATATCGCTTCTGTTGCCGATGCATTTGCTGGGCACTTCAGTTCAGTATTTGGACCCAATACCCTCTCCCGCGCCCGCGAACTGTCTTCGAATTTCTGTATCACCCTTATATCCGAAGAAGACGTTCTCAAGGCACTTAAACAGCTAAAGCCATCTCTTTCCTCTGGTTTGGATGGAATTCCCTCCGCACTACTAAAAGCTTACGGGGTCATACTAGCTCCGATTCTCGCTTCTATATTTAACAATTTTATAAAATCATCTACCTTTCCGCGCCTTTGGAAAGTCGCGCGTATTGTTCCTGTGTTTAAGGCTCGTGTGAAAACAAAGGTAGAAAACTACAGGCCAATTTCTATCCTCTGCTCGGCAAGCAAACTGTTCGAATCAATTTTGCACGTAATTTTGTCGAGTAGTGTCAAAAACGTCCTTCTTCCCGAACAACACGGTTTTTTTATCTGGCCGTTCAACTACTACAAACCTTGTGTCTTTTATGTCCTTTGCCTCAGAAGCTGTGCATGGGCGGGGTCAGCTCGATACCGTGTACTGTGACCTCAGCAAAGTGTTTGACGTAGTTGACCATTCCATGCTTCTGCATAAAATGTCTACTTATAACATTCCCGTTTGCTTCGTGGAGTTACTCCGAAGCTATCTTAATAATAGGTCATGTTTTGTCTCTGTTAATGATAAAGAATCTGCTGCCTACTATGCTTCCAGTGGTGTACCTCAGGGATCTGTTCTGGGGCCCCTTTTGTTTTCTTTGTTTGTTAATGACGTCTCAGCCTCTATAAATCACTCTTGTTTTCTGTTATATGCTGATGACATCGAAATATTTAAAGAAGTTACTAGCTCTGAAGATTGCATAGCTCTTCAATCTGATGTGGATGCTTTTAGCAACTGGTGCTCCGCGAACAAACTTGCTCTTAGTGGCACTAAAACGAAGGTTATGTCCTACACTCGTAAAACAAACCCCACACTTTATCCGTACGTTGTGAAAAGTGAGCCACTACCGCGTGTGTGTAAAGTATCTGACCTTGGAGTGGTATTTCACAGTGCGCTAAACTTTTCTGCTCATGTGAATTCTATTTCTAAGCGCGTCCTTCGCCGCTTGGGGTTTGTCTGTCGAATATCAAGAGAATTCAGCAACCCTGTCTCACTACTAAAGCTTTATTTGTCTGTTTTTCCGCCCTATTTTAGAATATGCCTCTGTTGTTTGGAACGGCACGTGCCAGTCGAACTGTAATATACTTGACAAAGTGCAAAATAAGTTCATATCTATCCACAAACATCGTTTCTCCCGCCACAGTAGGAATGGTTCAGACTTTTTTACTTCTAATCCTCTCGAAAGTTTGAAGTCAAGACGAACCAATGCTGACCTAATTTTTTTTATTTAAACTTGTACACGGGAATATTTCTTGTTCGGAGTTGCTTGCAAATGTGAATCTTAGATTACCGTCGAAACTTACCCGTAAGTCTCCTATACTTCGTACCCGTAAGACATGCAATAGACACTGCACTTTGTACCGCCTTCAAGAAATATACAATCACTACTCCTATAATATTGACCTGTTTCATACACCCCTTCGGTCTTACATGTGCGACCTTCTAACTTCTGTCTCTCCCCGTCTTGGTTCCGACCAGTTTTAATTCTATTTTTATTGCCCTATTTTTGTTTATGTTGCTCGCCTTTGTTACTGTTCCTACTCATATATATCTATATCTGCCCGTTTGTATTGTCAAATTTTTATGACACTCTGTTTTATCGTTTCGTGATTGTTCAAACCTTAGTGTGCCAAAATCATTGATTTTGTTAAATGACCTTTATTCTTCATCTAGTTTTTCTCTCCTCTTGAATTTTGTTGTTCTTCTCACGCGTGGATGTATTTGTGTCGTCGGCTGTCTTTTTCTTAAGTGCGCCAGAACAAAGGCTACGGCTGTACCTGGGCAATATAATAAAGAGATTGCTTGATTGATTGATTGATTGATTGATTGATTGATTGATTGATTGATTGATTGATTGATCGATTGATTGATTGATCGATCGATCGATCGATCGATCGATCGATTGATTGATTGATTGATTGATTGATTGATTGATTGATTGATTGATTGATTGATTGATTGATTGATTGATTGATTGATTGATTGATTGATTGATTGATTCGTTCCTAGGCAAGGTTCACCCTGGTATGCTGCACAGCTGTGAAATAACTGAAAATGATCAGTAAGTACGAGAGTCTCGACGTATACTATCAAAACACATATACTATCAAGTCCTCTGAATTTATTAGAAATATTGTATGCTCTAAATTTTCTGCCATTGTCATTAGTGAAACTGGGCTTTCCGATGATATCTCGTCTTCCGACTATTTCCCTTCTAACTATCAAATCTTTAGAAGCGACAGAAAATTAACTAGACCTAAACAAAAAGGTGGCGGGGTTCTCATTGCCGTTGATAATTCAGTGCAGTGCATGCGGCGTGCTGACCTCGAGACCCTAGACGAATCGGCTTGGCGAGAGGTAAACCTCACGAGGAGCGAGAGGCTACTTATCGGTGCATTCTATATATCCCCGGATGTATTACCTTCTGCATTTAATCGAACACTCACATCCATAAAAAATGTCTCAAATGCACAATCCAACCATAGGCTCATTATACTTGAGGACTTCAACACCCCAGGTATTTGCTGGAACAGCCTTTCCTTTGAGCACAAAAACCATTATGCAGCTCAGAAATGCAGCATGTTATTAACTTTTCAATCGTTCACCTCTATGCAGCAGTTTTGCCGCATAGAAAACTCTTGTGGTAATGTTCTAGCTGTGTGCTTCTCGAACTCAAAAAACGTACAAGTGTGTGCCTCCGAAATATCTCTTGTGCGCCCCGACAAGTTTCACCCCCTCTTATTGTCTCTGTCTCGGTCACTGCCCAGCATCGCGATGGTGGTGTTGACGATTGCGAACTCCCGCGATATGCTTTCAATCGTGGAGATATGCTGGGCTGTATCACTTTTATTCATCCGCTCAACGGTCAACTGTGTTTGATGTCAATGATGTTGACAAACAGGTTCGACGTTTTACCGAAATCGTCAGAAGTGGCATGGATTACAAGCCTGTTCATTCAAATTTCCCCACTGGTTTTCTAAAGAACATCGAAGTTCGCTTAAACTTAATGACAGCGCCCACAAAAAGGCCAAGTTTTCTGGGCTTGACAAGTGGAAAGCGGAGTTTAGTCGGTATTGCTCACTTTGTAAAATCCTCTACCAGCGTGACCACCAGCTCTATATAGAATCGTTAGAGGCTGCTGCGTCTCAGAAACCAGCTGAATTCTGGAGGTATGTACGCGGCCGATCTAAGGCGTCTAAAGAACACGTTAGCCTGCTTAATTCCGATGGTGAAGAGGTTGACGATTTTGCCACCTGTTTTGCTCAGTACTTTCATTCTGTCTTTCAACTGCCAGATGGCAACGACGAACGCCTATCGTTTAATAACTCTAATTTTAACACAGTCATGTTCGATGAAAAAATTGTCAATGATAGCCTTCAACGGATGAAACCATCATTTTCCTGTGGTGCAGATGGAATTCCAGGAGCCCTCATGAAGGCTTACGGCAACATTTATGTGCCTGTCTTAACTTCCATTTATAATAACTGCTTACTTTTAGGTAAATTTCCTCGTGCATGGAAGACCGCTCGAATTTTTCCAATATTTCAGTATGGTGATAAGTCAGCCATTTCTAACTATCGCCCGATCTCACTCCTTTGTGTCACCTCAAAACTCTTTGAGTCAGCTCTGCACGAAGTTCTTCCTGCCTGCGTCAAGAACGTTGCGATACCAAATCAGCATGGCTTTTTCTCGGGTCGATCGACGGTTACAAATCTTACAAGCTTTATGACACAGGCTTCGGCTGCAGTTTGTGAAAACGGCCAGTTGGACGTTATTTATTTTGACCTCAGTAAGGCGTTTGGTGTGGTGAACCATCAGTTATTAATTAACAAGCTTGCTAAGTACGGTGTAGACGCGTGCCTTGTTGCCTTGTTGTCCAACTATCTCCTTGACCGGTCCTTTTATGTAGATGTTAACTACAAAAAGTCTAGTGTTTACCCTGCAACAAGTGGTGTACACCAGGGTTCCGTGCTGGGTCCATTACTGTTTTCTGTCTTTATCAATGATGTGTCAACAGTGTTAACTAACTCTTCTTTTTTTCTCTATGCTGATGACGTCAAACTATTTAGGCACATTCGCGGTGTTCAGGACTGCTGTACCTTGCAGAGGGATGTGTCGGAGTTATCGGTCTGTTGCAGGAAAAACTGCCTAATTTTAAAACCCCGCTGAAACCAAGGTTGTCACCTGCAGCCGAAAAACCCACCGTCTGCTGTTTTCATACAGTATTGAGGGATCTCCTCTGAAAAGGGTTGAGGAGATTAGGGACCCAGGGGTGCTTTTCGACAGTACCCTTTCTTTTTCTCCTCATATTAGGCTCATCACCCGGCGAGCACTCCGAAGTCTTGGAAATGTGTGTCGGATTACAAAGGAATTCTCTTCTCCAGATCCATTTCTAATGCTATACAATGCAATATGTATACCACAGTTAGAATATGCTTCGTATACCTGAAGGGAAGTTTATTGTTCCTTTTCATAGAAAAGAGGGTACCGAGGCAAAAGGTGGTTAAGCCTGACGAGGCCTCGGTACCCTAAGCCTGTAAGTAGTACAGATGCAAACGCAAAAACACTTAATACATAGAATGGGCAGCAATCAAAATACAAAAGTAATATATAAGCAGTAACACTTTGTAGAATACAAAACATGTGCACAATCATGGGCAAATACAAATTGATACTTGTACGAGTTCAATTTCGTACATACGGATGAAATAAAGTAAATCATTCGACTTAAGCACTTGTGTGAAAAAGATAGAACAATAGATATATACACTTACATCCATGTACACACATACATACACATACGCATATATATCAGAGACAGTAAGCTGCATTTTTACATTAGAATTTTACCTTCAATCAGATGCTGTTTGGTCTTTTTTTTGAACATGTTTCCAGATAGAAAAAACTCATCAGGAAAGGGGAATTTGTTTAGCGCATTGGGTACCTGACAACTCAGTTTTTGTTCACCGTAATTTGTTCGCGTTCGCGGAACTCTTAGTTTTACTACGCGAAGATTGTAACCTATGTTGCTATCAGGAACAGAGTACAAGCGATTCTGGTGAATCAATTGAAGAAGCCGCAGATAATACACTTGGTCGGCTTTTAATATTGAGTGTTTTACACACAATGGTTGCGTGCGTAAGTTTCATGGTGCACCATGATATCCCTCAATAGCCTGCAAGGCTCTTTTTTGCAGGACAAGTAATTTTTGGTAATTGGAAGACGTGGTCGTACCCCAAACAAGATTACAATAAGAGAGTCTTGAAAAAAACAGGGCATTATACATAGACACTTTTAACCAAACAGGCAGTAGATTAGAAATCCTATAAAATAGGCCAACAATTTTACTTAGTTCAGAAGTAAGTTTGGAAATATGAACAGACCACGAAAGATTTTCATTAAACCACAAACCAAGAAATTTTTGGGAAGAAACTTGATTGATTGTTATACTGTCATAATGAATATGTATACAATTAGTTTCCACGGTGTTGATGGGCTTGAAAATAATATATTTCGTTTTGCTTATATTTAAACTAAGCTTATTCCTCTGTAACCAATCACGAAGGTTGATTAAATAAGCATTGATCATATTTTGAAGCACCGGTAATGAACAGGAAGAGAAGAAAAGATTAGTGTCATCAGCGTACATCACCAGATCGGGAGAGTTATGTATGCCGGCTAGGTCATTGATATATGTAATGAATAATAATGGCCCTAGTACTGATCCCTGTGGGACACCATGCTTAACCACCTGTATATCAGAGGATATGTTATTTGTTCGAACATATTGGGACCTATTGCTCAGATAACTCTGCAAAAGGTTCAACGCAATACCTCTAACCCCATAGTTACAAAGTTTCTTAAGAAGGGTCTCATGGTGTACACAATCAAATGCCTTGCGAAAATCTAAAAATAGGCCAAGGGTACATTTTTTGTTTTCAATATTATCTATTATTTTGTCTTTAACAACTAACAGTGCTTTCTCTGTGGTCTTATTTTTCGTGAACCCATACTGTGAATCAACAATCACATTATATTTGTGCAGAAAATCGGCTATCCTAGAACTGATAATACCTTCAAAAATTTTTCACAACACAGGCAGAACAGAAATCGGTCGGTAATTCGACAGTTCATTTATATTGCCTCCTTTATGTACTGGAACGACTCGGGCCAATTTGAGATCTTCAGGAAAAACACCAGTTGACAGCATTAGATTTGCAATGTGTGACAAGACATCGCATATAACGGCGCAAACGTGCTTTAACGGGATCACCTTTATATCATCGTACCCTGCAGATACGTCATTGTTTAAAGAAAGGATCAATGTAGCTACTTCTTGAGGAGTTGTGGGGGCGAGTACTATAGAATTGAGTAAGGGAGTGGTGAGGCTCAGTGAGCTATTTGCAGGAGTTTGCGTGACAGAATTTGGAGAAGCGACATTAATAAAGTAGTCATTCAGGGCATTTGATAGCTCGTGACCAGTTAATTTACCATTTTCTGTGATTATTTCATCAAGTTGCATAGATTTGGTTTTATTGGTCAAGTTGTTGACCTCTCGCCAAACTTTACGACTATCATTTTGAATGCGGGAGAAATTTTTACATAGTAGTCCGATTTCGCGTTTTTTAGATCTTTGTTGAGTTTATTTCGATATTTTTTATACTCAGCAAGTAGAGTGAGATTTCTGCTGCTGAGAAAAACGTGATAAATGCTATTTTTCTTCCTGATCCTTGAGTAAAGTGATTGGTTCATCCAAGGCTTCTTAAACTTCTTAGGAATAATTTTTCTTTCTATTTGTAGGAAGGCGGTGTTATATTGGGTTATGAGCATATCTATGAAAGCAGAATATGCTGCATTGACTTCTGTGATCTTGTATACGGGCTCCCAATTAGTATCTTCGATTCGTTTGTGAAAGTCGTTGAGCGCAAGATCATTGAAATCTCTGATCATGTGGGTAACAGGGTTTGTTATGGCATTTATTTTGAGGGGTATGAAGCAAAATATCGGCAAATGGTCACAAATATCGGAAGATATTACGCCAGACTCAGTGTGCGGAAGCTGTACATTGGAGATACAAACGTCTAATAATGTGGCCGTGTTGCAAGTTATTCTAGTCGGTAAACTGATATAATTAATACATAAATACGAGGAAAGGAGACTCTGCAATTCCCCTGCTTGAGCAGCGTCTGATAATAGGTCAATGTTTAGGTCACCCATTAAAATGAAGGGTAGCTTAGTGGAGTCGAGGGAAAGGAAGAGGTTTCCAAAAAATCGAAGAATTGTGATTTGTTACCCTGAGGGGGTCTGTACATAGCAACAACGATTATATTCTTGAGAGATATAGCTAAACATTCAACATTGGAATTTGTGATTGTAACATCGCCAATCACAGAATGTGAGTAACATTTTTTAACATATACAGCAAGCCCACCCCCTCTTCCATGGGGCCTGGATAAACCATTGTAAACATAGTTATCGAAGGAGCACACATCGCTGTCAGTGCCAAACCTTGTTTCTGAGAAAAGCATAACGTCGAACTCAACCGACAGTGACCCAAGTAATAAATCAACCTCGTCTCGCTTGTTTTTCATGCTACGAATGTTAACATGGAAGGCTGAAAACAATTTTTTGTTGACACTGCTAAAGCTAGAATTAAAGTGATCGGTTTTGCATCTAATAGAGGCAGGTGGAAAATGCATGGTGGCAATTCAGGGGTGACGAGCATGCTGCAAACGTCTCATTCTTATTTCGTCATCTTGGTCAGATCAGACAATTCCTGTATCCTCACAGCGTCCATTTGTTCGCCTTTCCGCGCAAAAACCTTTCCTCCGCTCGTTCAGACAAATTTCCATGCCACTTCCTTTTTGCGGGCAATAGCGGCACCAAGCAGCTGTTTGTTGGCATGAGTAAGATGCTCGTTGACGTACACTGCGTTGGCCTGAGACAAGCCGAGCTGCTTAGTTGTGAGCTTCTGCTTCCTAGCCTTAGCAAGAAGCGCGTGGCGCTTGTCCCTCCGGACGAAGCGAACCACGATATTGGTCTCGCCTGGCTTCCGCGTTGGGATTCGGTGACACGTGTCAATGTCATGGCTAGAAACGGGCTCTTTGAGAACATCACCGAATTTTGTGACAACGTCAACAGGATCCTCGTCTGAGCTGATGCCCTTTATTTCCAAGTTATTTAGCCTTGTGTACTGCTCCAGCTCGTCAACTCTCCGCGTTAAGCGCTTGTTTTCGTCTTGAAGGGCTTCATTAGCTTCGAGCAGATGACCTATTTCCTGTCGAAGTGCTTTCAGGCCGGCACCGATCGCTTTTGTTTCGTCACATGTATCACTACAAAACTTAACACTATCTTTCATACTCCGCAACTCGGTTCTCATTTCTCGTTTGAAGTCTTCGAGAGCCTTCATAATCTCCTTAGCGTTGCCAGCCATGTATCAAAGTAAGTTTGGCAGCAGTGCGCAGCAATTTGACAAGGGGATACTGTTTCAACAACGCCAAAGTCTTACTTGCACAGAACAGGTAGGTTAGCGAACTTGGAGACCGCTTTCGCACCTTTACCAAACTGAGCAGCCACCCGTGATGCCGTCCCTTACAAAGGTAGCCGATGGTAGCCTCCCACGCTGATTGGTGGGCGATGCGGCGATGATCAAAGTAGCGTTGGAAGCCACGCCGTTGAGTCAGCAATCTTGGATCCGGCCGGATGCGTGAGCGGCTGCTCTTCCAAAGGGTGCTGTCAACCCACACCACCCGAGAGGAACACGGGAGTGATCCAACCGACTGGCGCACGCTGCACCACTCTTGCGAAGTGAACTAGCTGCGATGTCCAGTTGTCATAGCCAGGCGTTGCGCTGCTCGTTGAAGGCACACAAACCACACCTTCACTTCAGGGTCGCGAATCCACTAGTCACTGGAGCCAGGAGCAAGGGAAGCTGCATAGCAGCCAAGTCAAATTCCAAGTTTCATCAAACCTAGCCGATTCCGAAGTCTGCGCTGGCAACACTGATACCAAGATGGCTGCGCCCACACGCAAAACGGCCACGGTAGGTTTTTGCACTTTCTTCGCAAATTCTTGGCCAATTCAGACGCAGTTTCTTGTTTTTTAGCCTTATTGTAAGTTCCGATGGAAGTTTGTGGCAAGGAATGATCGCTGAGGCTGAAGTTTCAGCCGGATCAAATCAAAATTCGGTGGTTAGGCTTGACCGCCGCCTTACTTGTTTTTCCGGCAGATTTCAACGGTTCCAGGGGCTCCTGAGGAATAATCTTGTTTTGTCCAGGGTCCAGGATGCTTCATGAGTTTCTGGCGAGCCTTTTCGATCGTTGTACTACTTAAATTTCCTTGAAAAACTTGTTTTTGGCCGGAGCCCAAGTGGGAGCCCCCAACAACTTCTTGGCTTGGCTTGGAACGGCATCTCCAAATCTAGTAGTGAATTAATAGAACGTGTGCAGAAGAAGTTTTTACCCATATTTAAGCACCGTCATCACAATCACAGTTTTCATCCTGATTCTGACTTACCCATAGTCCCTTCCATTCCTTCCTTACTGCAGACGTATACGTGCAGACTTTACATTTCTTCACAAAATTGTTCATGGTGACCTTTCTTGCGCAGACCTGCCTAACTGTTTAGAGTTTAGTGTACCACAAAGGCCCACCAGGTCGCATCTCCCGTTCTTGACAGCTGCACGCAACTCCAATCATTCTCCTGTACGCAGAATACAGAATTGTTACAACCGCTTCTTTGAACGCCTTGACATCTTTCAGAAATCCTTTACAATTTGCCGTACAGCGCTGTTCAATACAGTATGTTAAACACCTATGATATGTCTGTCGTTCTTTTTTTTCTGCAATTTGGTTTCTCTGCGGTTGTGTCTATCCAACTGATAGTTGCCTATTTTTGAAACTGTTTACTGTCATTTGTTCGTCTTATCATTAGTCTCTACACTCTTGCCGTTTTTTTGTTGTATTACTGTCAAACTTTGTTGCTCTTCCTGTCGTGTGGCCTTTACGACAGGCAGAGCAACATAGGCATCTTCTTTTTTTATTTTTTACCTGTACCCAGGCTCCGCCTGTGCTTTATTTCTGTCATTTTCACTACTTCAATTTGTGTGTGTCTTGCCGCTTGTTTGTTTCTTGCTATATGTTTCTTGTATTTTGTTTTCATGTAACTACACGTGTGCCAGCACTCAGGCCTCTGGCTGTTCCTGGGCAAGTAAATAAACATGATTGATTGATTGATTGATTATTCTTCTTATTAGGGGCGAAGCTCCTAAAGCCATGGGTCTGTCCATCCCTTGTGTCTCGTGGTACGTGACCGCCGCATGCTTTCGGAGATGTCGCAAAGTGGGCCGCGTTGCACGCGCAAGAACCGGCTGCAATCGGCAGCGCAAACTCGGCACCGGGAGCGCGAGCTTGTCTGTGTTCGCCAACGGAGGCGGGAGCGCACGTGCACTGCGAGGGGGAGATCACGCAAGAGATCACGCCACGAACGCAGGCAGTCGTTCTCGGAGATCGAACGAGACGAAAGGACCTTTGCTCGTTTCCTCTCGTCTTGTTCGGTCACGAGTTCGCCATAAATAAAAGTTCTTTCTTTACCGTTGTGTCCCATCCTACGTGACTAATTGTGGTGGAGGTGCGGGGTAGTCCTCGATGGCGCGGGGTCTTTCACCAGGTCTGGGCCTGGGAGCATTGACTCCGAAGCCCCGTAGCCCGAGTTCCCAGTAGGAACACCGACGATACATGTGTCCTGCCTCGCCACAGTGGTAACAGAGAGGGAGTTGATTGGGCAACGAGTCACCGGATGGAGGAGGTGGTTGTTGACAAGGCTGCGGAGCGGAGGGCGCGCAGGGCGGCGGCAGCAAGCGCTCGCCGACAGGATCCCGCCGTGCGCGAAAGAGAGGCCGAAGCATCTCGTCAGGCTGCGCGTCGACGTCGCCAAGATCCTGCTGTACGGGAAAGCCAAGCCGAAGCTGCGCGTCAGCGTATCCAAGATCCGGCCGTACGTGCAAGACGGGCCGAAGATGCACGTCGACGCCTGCGAAAGAGAGGCCGCAGCGGCACAACAGTGGCGCGAAGTTGATTTGTACAATGTACGCACAGTCTTACGTCTTTCTTAATGATGTAATGGGCGAACTTTCACGGGAGAGTTACGGTTACCGATGATCTCCCCCTCTCGAGCTTCGCCCCACTTATCATCATTCATTCCGTAGACATGGCGTGATTTTTATTATTAATTTTTTTTTCCAAGATGGCGCCCAGTAAGGATGCGTGTGTTCTGTGCTCGTGCGTTTTCTACGGGAAACAGAAACTTCTTCGTTGCGCTGAGTGCAACAGGCGTGCTCACGCAAAGTGCATAACGTTGCCGGACGAGGATCTACAGTCTATTAAGTCAGGCGCGCGTCGTTTTGTGTGCAATGTATGCAAGTCTGCCTCGTCGCCGTGTGTGCTGGCTAGCCCTAACGACGACTACGGCGGCGTTGCTTCGGCAGCGACCCTTTCGTCGAGCCCTCCCCGCACAGCCCCCGCCACCCAACCTGTTGACCTTGAGGCCGAGCTGCTGTCCATGCGCGCCCTTCTCGTGGACGCCCTGGAAGGAATTTCCTTCCTCTCCGATCAGGTTACCAAGTTGGGAGAGGACAATGAGCGGCTGCGCCGGGACAACGCGACAAAGGCTGAAGCTCACGCCGATGTCGTGAAGACCCTGCGGCAGGAGGTGCGTGCACTGCGTACAGATTTGACTCGGTTGAGGGGCGACCCTCCTTCCCCCTCTGGGCTAGCCGAGTTCCCGCCGCTTCCAACCGCGTCGTCCGCGGAAACAATACCCCCACTCCGCTGTCGCAGAGCGCTTCGCCTGCCGCATCACCTCTCTCGGCCGACCCCAGCTCGAAGGTGGTTTCTTCGAAATCCCATCGCCTGGACCGTCCGCCCCTGCACCTACCTCTGCAGCAACGCACTCCCAAGAACTCCGTACCGCGTCCCCTGGCTGTTGGTGTATCTGAGGGATCTGGTCTTGTGGCTGTCAGCCGTCGCAAGCCCCGAAAAGCTGTGTTTGTAACAAAACTGGTTCCGTCTCCAACTTCAGCTCAAGTCTTCGAGCACCTGTCTGGTGTGGGGGCCGCCCCGATTGTGTGCAAACGTTTAAAGACGAGGCATGACTCTTACGCCTCTTTCTACGTCGCTGTGGACGACGCTTGTTTTGAGCGGCTAAAGACCCTGTGCTGTGGCCTCAGCACTGTCTTTTCAAGCCCTTCCGTGGTGAATTGCATGAAAAAATGATTCATGCAGAGCAGCAACCACTTGATGATGATGGCAGGTAATAGTAGCTTTGATTGCTTTTATCAGAACGTCCGTGGACTTCGCACAAAGTCAGCTGAATTTTTCTCAAGTGTCGTTTCTTCTTCCTGGCCTATAATTATTCTGACAGAAACTTGGTTGTGCCCGGACCTAAGTTCCAATACCTTGTTCCCTCCGCATTACCAAGTTTTCCGGCATGACCGTGACCCGTTGCACGTGACCCGTTGCACGACCCATTGCCCTACATGACTCCATCAAGTGTAAACGCCGCCTTGACCTTGAATTAGAGAGTGAATGTATTTGGTTAGAGGTGTTTTGTGATCGGGGTGAACGGCTCTTTGTGTGTACATACTACATTTCCCCTGAGACACATGCCAGTGAGTTCAGAAATATCCTTAACACAATCGAAACTACAGTAATATCTCACAGTGATCACCATTTCCTTGTCACTGGGGACTTTAACGCACCGGGGATTTCTTGGGAGACTCAGCGGCTCAGTCAGGCGTCTCACCAATATCTCCGAAGTGTGACTTTCTATTTGATTTTATTTCCTTTACTTCCTTGCAGCAGTGCAACCTCATTAGGAATTCATGTGGGAACGTCTTAGATTTGTGTCTGACTAGCTTGGAAGCTGTCGACGTCTCGCGCAGTGATACTAACCTTGTAAAACCGGACAAGTTTCATCCGTCATTACATATTTCATTGCCTAACGTATCTCTCCTTCATTACAGTCCCCCTGTTTGCACACCACGAAGCAGTAGTTACGCCTTTACTCGTGGTGACTACATTGGTTTATTTCACTTTCTTAGTAACACTGATTGGTCACCAATAGCTAACCTCAACGACGTTGATGAACAGACCGATTTTTTTACTGAAGTTGTTCACGATGGCTTGAGGAGCTTTGTTCCCCGAAAATTTGAAAAGAAAGGCAATTTTCCGAGTTGGTTTTCTGCTGAACTTAAACGAGCTTTGGGGAGGAAAAATCGAGCGCACAAGCAAGCTAAGAAAACGGGGCAGGAAAGGTGGCAGAATGAGTTTCGTCAACTCAGATCTTTTGTAAATGTCTGGTTAGGCGCGATAGGTTGAATTACATTGCCGCGGTTGAGGCTGATGCAACACGCAATGCAAAAGCTTTCTGGGGCCACGTCCGTTCTCAAACATGTAAAAATTCACCTGGGAACAATAACCTCATCGATGAACGAGGAGAGAGCATATCGGACGTTGCCAATGACTTTGCGCGACAATTCCGTTCCACTTATGGCAACAACAGTGCAGCTTGCCCCCCTCCACAATCTCTAGGTTACTGTAAAAACTCAGAAGTGTTGGTTTCGGAAAGTCTCGTTTTGAAAGCTCTGAAACAATTGAAACCGTCATTTTCATGCGGCCCTGACGGCATTCCTTCTGCCGTACTGAAAGCGTTTGGTGATATCCTAGTTCCAGTATTGACGTGTATATTTCAAACTTCTCTCAAGTCTGGCAAGTTCCCCGCTCGATGGAAGAATGCAAGGGTTGTTCCTGTATTTAAGACAGGTTCAAAATTGGACCCCACGAACTACCGACCGATATCTATTCTATGTGCTGCTTCTAAATTGTTTGAGTCAATACTGCATAAACTACTCACATTCAGTATAAATACCACATTAATACCTGAACAGCATGGTTTTTTCGCGGGCCGATCGACCACTACCAATCTCGTCAACTTCATGCTGCATGCTTCGGAAGCTGTGCAAGGGAGAGGTCAACTTGATGTAGTCTACTTTGATTTAGGCAAGGCTTTTGATGTCGTCTGCCACGAGCTCTTAGCCAAAAAACTATCTGAGCTTGATATACAACCATCCCTGATATCTCTTATATGCAATTATCTATGTGATAGGTCATGTTTCGTGCATGTAAATGGACAGTCTTCTCTTTCCTATGAGGTCACCAGTGGTGTCCCTCAGGGCTCAGTGCTCGGGCCACTTCTCTTCTCAATCTTTATAAATGATGTCGCGACAATATTTATTGATTGTAATTTTCTTTTATATGCCAATGATGTAAAAATATTTAAATCTGCTTCCAACTCTACCAGCTGTTCTGCTCTCCAGAGAGCAACCTCGTCCTTCTCGCATTGGTGCTCATGCAACAAACTCCTCATTAATACATCTAAAACTAAGGTAATGACATACACAAGAAAGACTGACAACATCTTGTTTCCCTATAACATCAACGGTGAATTACTCCCACGTGTGGTAGAGGTTAATGACCTAGGCGTCACTTTCGACAGTAAACTGAGCTTCTCTCCACATATTCAGGTAATTACTCTTAGAGCTCTTCGATCGCTTGGCGTTGTCTGTCGCGTGTCTAAGGAGTTCAAGGAGCCGCTTTCTCTTCTCAAGCTCTACACAACTATATGTCGTCCTCAGCTTGAATATGCATCTGTTGTCTGGAACAGCACGAGCAAAACAAACCGTAAGCTTGTAGAAAGGGTCCAAAATAAGTTCATATCTATCTTCAACCATAGCTTTGGCGATAGTAGTAATTATAACCCTGGATCGCCCTCTTCATTGACGCTATCATGCTTACCTTCCAGGCGGAACAAAGCTGATATTCTCTTCCTCTTTAAAATTATGCACGGCATAGTGTCTTGTGGTGAGCTGCTACAACATGTTCGTCTTTATGTGCCGCAAAAGTGGACCAGGAAACATGATACCTTTTGCAACCCCAATTGTCTGCGTGTCTTGTGCCCTGTGTTCCGACTGCAATGCACGTACAATCGGTACTCGTATTACCTTGATATATTTAATGATTGCCCTACTCTGTTTCGCAAACATGTCTGTGAGTTTGTATTGGCGTAACTGCCAACTTCTCTTATTCTGCATTTGTCTTTTATCCTTGAGTTCATGCACTTAAATGACTTTCATTCCGTAACTTCAACATAAGCTATCCTTTCGTTTTTTTTCCTTTGTATTTTGTATTTCATTTTGTATTTGAGAGATGTGTACATTATGTTTCGTGTGTTTCTGTTTCCGTGCGCCAGCACAAAGGCCCCCCCGGCTGTTCCTGGGCACGCAAATAAATGATTGATTGATTGATTGATTGATTGATTGATTGATTGATTGATTGATTGATATTATTATATTAAAGGCTTTAAAATGTGAAGCCCGTGCTCACAAGAAAATTCGCAGGCTACAATCCGAAGCTTGGAAAAAAGAGTTTAAGTATTTCAGAGCCCTGTGTAAAGAGCTGTATGATCGCGATCGGTCAGACTACATAGCCAATGTAGAAATCAGCGCTACACGCGACCAGAAAGGTTTCTGGCAGTATGTTCGCTCTCGATCTGCTGGAAAGGTTGCCGAAATCGTTAACCTTCTAGACGACAATGGAAACCCGATTGGAGACGTTGCTAATGCCTTTGTGGATCATTTCAGCTCAGTATTTCCAAAGGGTGAAGTTAACATTTTGTCCAACTCTTCCTCTGCGTCGTCTAATTTCTGCGTTCCCAGAATAAGTGAGGGCGACGTCCGGAAAGCCCTGAAGCGCCTCAAACCGTCATTTTCCTGTGGCCCTGACGTCATTTCTCCCGCAATATAAAAACCAATGGGGAGCTTCTGATTCCCATACTGACCGCTATATTTAATAATTCAATTCAATCCGCTACTTTTCCAGCAGCCTGGAAGTTAGCACGCTTCGTCCCCGTCTTCAAAACTGGTGCTAAAGATAGTGCTAGAAACTATCGGCCTATTTCGCTACTCTGTGCAGCGTCTAAGCTTTTTGAGACTATATTTCACGATGTTTTATCTTCCAGTGTTAAGGGCATACCAATTTCCGAACAGCACGGGTTTATGTCCGGACGTTCCACAACCACTAACCTCGTTTCTTTCATGCAGCGAGCGTCCGAAGCGGTTCATCATAGGAGGCAGCTTGATACTGTGTACTTTGACCTGAGCAAGGCTTTTGATGTGGTCAGTCACCCATTGTTAATTTCTAAACTGTCACTGCTCAACATAGATAATTCGATTCTTGACCTACTAATTAGTTACTTGCGTGGGCGGACCTACTACGTAAATATTAACGGCCAGCAATCCTATCGTTACTGCGTTTCAAGTGGTGTGCCACAAGGGTCTGTTATAGGCCCTCTTTTGTTTTCTTTATTTGTCAATGATATTTCAGCTGCTATAAGGCATTCTTCTTTTTTACTTTATGCTGATGACATGAAGATTTTTAGGGAAGTTTCGTCTCTTAGCGACTGCGGGCATTTGCAAAGAGACGTGGATGCATTTACACTCTGGTGTGAAGAGAACGAACTGATAGTGAATGCCGCGAAAACCAAAGTGTTGTCATACACGCGTAAAACAGACTGCCTGCTTTATCACTACTCAGTTCACGATGTTACTTTGCCTCGAATCTCGACGACAACTGATCTTGGCGTGCTCTTTGATAACCAGCCGACTTTTACACCGCACGTTCGATTCATCAAACAGCGAGCTTTTCGCCGCTTGGGCATGGTCTGCCGGATGTCTAAAGAATTCCGTAGTGCAAAGTCCTTCCTGAAACTGTACTCCACTGTCTGTCGACCCGTGCTGGAATGTGCCTCGGTTGTCTGGAATGGTACATGCAAGTCTAACAGCAGAGCCATTGATAAAGTGCAGAATAAGCTGCTGTCCATACTTAGACATCGCTTCCCTCACTAGTATCACCGTCTTGACTCTGGACCACGGTACTTGCAAGTGCTGCCTGAGCTAAAGGCTAGGCGCGATACAGCTGACCTCTTATTTCTTTTTAAGCTCATACATGGACAAATTAGCAGCGCGGAACTTCTTTCTGAGCTGCAACTAACAGTGCCTCTTAAAATCACAAGAAAATGTCATCCTTTTCGTACTCTCAGCTCCTGTAACCGACATTGCCCGCTGTTCAGGCTGCAGACCACGTGTAACTTCTACTCTGCAGACGTAGATATTTTTAACAGCTCCCTCAATCAGTTCAGTTCAGACACTTCCAGAATTCTCCTTCGCTAATATGCTCCCTCTTATTCTCTTACATGGAACTATATGGAATATTTCTTTGCTCAGTCATACTGAATGGATATTGTTCTAGTTATAGTAACTTCTTTTTACCTGCTTGCCTTACTGTATAGAGAGTATGCTGTTTATAGGACTCTTTTATTGTTTTCCATTTTATAGATTGCTGTTATAAGGTTACACGATTATCTGTACTGTGCAGATTTTGTTTCATCAGTACGATGTAATTACCAATTCTGTTATATCCTGTCAGTTTTGTTTGTGTTCATTGCATGTAGTGTATACGCTATCTACGTTTTTGTAGTGATTTGTACGGTATAATTTGTAATATACATTCTAAAAGTTATTTTTTTCTACTCTTTTATTTTACACGCTGTCAAAGTGTTCTTTCCTTTCAATTTTTGTTTTTTTTACCTACCTGTATCCATCTGTATACCAGCACCAAGGCCTCACGGCTGTTCCTGGGCACAATAAATATACATGATTGATTGATTGATATTATTATTATTATTATTATTATTATTATTATTATTATTTTGATTGATTGATTGATTGATTATCATCTTGCGCCGCAAGATGGCGCCTAGTGCGGATTTCTGTATTTTGTGCTCCCAGGCTTTCTTCGGTAAGCAAAAGTTTTTCCGGTGTGCCGCCTGTAAAAAACGTGTGCACGCGAAGTGTGTTGCGTGGCCGGACGCGGAGCTGCAACTTCTGAAGTCTGGTGCCCGGCCGTTCAAATGCAATCTGTGTGAGACGGCCGAGGCCGCGGCTAGGCCTAGCGTAGCCAACGACGACATCGGCCCGTCCGCAAGCAGGGTTCCTTCCCCCTCCCTTCGACGAGACTCCCCGGCAGTCGTCAAGAAAGCCCCGCCGCCGCCGTTCCAACCGGTTGACCTTGGAGGGGAAGCGGCCGGTCTTCGCGCACTCCTCATCGACGCGCTGGACGGCATTTCTTTCCTCAGCGACCAAGTGGCCCGGCTGCGGGAGGACAACGACCTCCTACGCCGGGAAAACGCGCAGGCTTTCGACTGTCTCCGTCAGGGGAGGGAGGGTGACCGCGCCCATTATGCGCAGGTGGTTGCTTCCTTGCGAGCGGAGGTGTCCTCCTTGCGTGCCCAACTACTTCACTACCCCGTCGTGTTGCCGGAAGGAGTGCGTCACAGATCAGGGCAGCCTTCTTTTGCCCAAGCTGTAAACAAGGAAGTGTTGCCTTCGGCTACGTCTGCTCCGCTGCAGTCGGTGTCTTCGGCTTCTCCTGCACTGCCTCCTACTCCGTCCCAACTTTCCCCGGTGCATTCTGCGCCTGTGCTTGACTGTCTCCCTCCTACTGTTGAGAAGAAGCGTCGAAGCCGGGCATGTGTAGGTGCATCGGACACATGTGGACACGTTCCGCAGCCGAAGCGCCCCAAAGCAATGTTCGTTTCAAAGCTTTCCCCATCCACCACCTCTGCTAGCCTTAATGCCCATCTGTTAACCTTAGGTGTCTCGCCCTTGAACTGCCGACGACTGAAAACTAAATTTGAAACGTACGCATCCTTTTATATTTCTGTCAGTGAAGAGTTTTTCGAGCGCTTGAATGACCCCGCTGTTTGGCCGAAAGACTGCCTCTTTAAGGAGTTTCGAGGCATGTTTCGCGAAGGCATGCTTCACAGCTCTGAGCGCAACACATCAGAAAAAGAATAATGACTAGTTTAGATGTTTTTTATCATAACGTGCGAGGTCTTCGAACTAAGGCGACTGAATTTTTTGGTAATGTTCTGGCTTCTTGCTTTCCGTTAATAGCTATATCTGAAACTTGGTTGTGCCCTTATATTCTATCCAATGACTATTTTCCTCAAAATTACCATGTATATCGTAATGATCGTGCCTTAACTGGATGCAAACAAAAGGGGGGCGGGGTACTTCTCGCAGTTAACAAATCTCTCCCGTGTGTGCTACGTAGCGATATTGAAAACGCAGGTGAGTCTTTATGGGTCGAAATTCATATCTCTAAAACTGAAAAACTTCTAGTTGGTGTTTTTTACGTTCCTCCTGATGTAGTTCCTGATGCGTTCAATAAGTTAGTCTCCTCCATTGAACAGGTGCTCACTACTCATGGCGACCTCAAGGTAATCCTCCTTGGAGATTTTAACGCTCCTGGCGTTCAGTGGAGCCACCTCACCTGTTCCCACTACAACCACCACTTTCAACAGAAGGGTAATAGGTTACTAGATTTTTCGTCTTTCACTTCCATGGCACAGCGTAATCGCATAAAAAACTGCAGTGGAAACATTCTGGACCTGTGCTTTTCAAACTTCGATGGCGTTAATGTGTCGCGCTCTGATTGTGCTTTAGTAATACCCGACAAATATCATCCTCCTCTTTCTATTTCCTGTTGCCTTCCTACAATGCTCCACCGTTCTGTAATTTCAAGCAATGCGCAACCTCGCTACGCTTTCGCCCGGGGAGATTACGTTGGGCTGTATGGCTACTTTTCTGCTGACCCTTGGTCAACAGTCATTGACCACTCTGATGTCAATGAACAAGTTGACCGTTTTACTGAGATTGTGCTTTTGGGTATGAAGAAATACATCCCGCAATATTTACCAAAGAAGTTCAAGTTCCCACACTAGTTTTCTTCTGAATTGCGGGATGCCCTGAAACTCAAAGAACGCGCGCACAGAAAGATGAGGCGCTCTGGTGCGAATCAGTTCGTTCAGGAGTTCCGGCGCCTACGTGCCCTATGCAAAATATTGCACAAACGTGATCATGCTTTGTACCTGGCGTCAGTTGAAGCTAAAGCAACTCATCAGCCGGGAGCCTTCTGGAAGTACATTCATTCTAGATCTAGTACAACGAAAGAATCTATTCGTCTACTTGATTCCAACGGTGATGAGGTTGCAGATGGGGCCGACTGCTTTGCTCGTCAGTTTTCTTCTTTGTTTGGGCTTAGCGGTGGTAGTGATGACGGCAGCGTCTCTTGTCACCAGGACGGTTACTCCGCTTGTTTCCAATTGGATGAGAACATCGTGCGGGCCAGCATCAAGCGGCTAAAGCCCTCGTTTTCTTCTGGGCCAGATGGTATTCCTGCTGCAATTCTAAAAACATATGCAAATATATTTGTTCCTGTGTTCACCTCAATATTTAATAACTGTCTCCGGTCTGGCACGTACCCTCGATCATGGAAAATCTGTCGTGTATTCCCTGTTTTCAAGTCAGGCCCAAAAACCGACCCCATGAACTATAGGCCAGTGTCACTTCTTTGTTCTGCCTCTAAAATATTCGAGTTATCTCTTCATAAGGTCTTGTCTTTCTCACTTAAACACGTCCTCATTCCTAATCAACATGGCTTCATGCGTGGTCGCTCAACTTCCACAAACCTCGCATGCTTCATGGAGCAGGCTGTCCCAGCAGTCATTGGTAGAAGCCAGCTTGATGCGGTCTACTGTGACATGAGCAAGGCCTTTGATGTAGTCAACCACTCGTTATTGCTTGCCAAGCTCATTCTGTTAGATGTTCACGCTTCCTTAGTGGGTCTTATACGTTGCTATCTCCAGGAGCGATATTGCTATGTAAGTGTTAATGGTCAAACATCATTTAGGTACAAAGCAACCAGTGGTGTACCACAGGGCTCCGTTCTGGGCCCCCTTCTTTTTTCCATTTTCATTAACGATGTTGCTTCTGCCATTAAAAATTCTTCTTTTTTGTTGTATGCTGATGATGTGAAAATCTTCAGAGAAGTGCGTAATGTTCAGGACTGTAATTCTCTTCAGGCTGATATCGTGTCATTCCATCGTTGGTGCACCAAAAACGACTTAATTTTGAACCCCTCAAAAACGAAAGTTGTTTCCTATAGTAGGAAAACTCAACAGCTGCAATACTCCTATAAAATAGCAAGCACTGCACTACCGAGGGTGACCGAAATTCGGGACTTGGGAGTACTATTTGATTCTTCTCTGACTTTCTCTTCCCACGTTACACAAATTACCGGACGCTCTCTTCGATGTCTGGGTGCTGTCTGCAGGTATTCTAGAGAGTTTAAAAGTCCTCTTCCTTTCTTAAAGTTGTATTCGGCTCTGTGCTTACCTCTTCTCGAATACGGTTCTGTTGTTTGGAATGGAACTTGCAAGTCCAATAGTGACCGCATCGAAAGGGTTCAAAATAAGTTCCTTTCTATCTTTAGGCACCGTTTCCGTCATGTACAAGAAGACAAAAACGGCAGCATGTCTTGTCTCAAAAGTATTCCTTCCCTTTGGTGTCGACGAATGAGAGCTGACATTATCTTTCTTTATAAACTTCTTCATGGTGATATTTTGTGTGATGACTTGGTTGCACTTATCAATGTCAACTTGCCGAACAAACTTTTCCGAAGATTTCGAACTTTAAGAACAGATGCTTTAAGTAAACGATGCTCGTCCATCTGCAGAATACAATGTGCATATAATGAATATTCCGATCGTCTTGATATATTCCAGAGCTCTTTGTCTTTGTTCTCTAATGAATTGAAAACTGTTGTAGCTTAAGTGCCTTTATGTCATTTATGTGCCGTATTTCTGTTGCGTATTTATTTTATGCAAATCATCATCCTGCTTGTTTGTTTTTCACTTTTCCTGATTTTGTGTTGCTTGAATTTCTGCCGGTTTAGGTGTCAGTGCTTGTAACGCTGAACTTCGTTTTTCCATTTTGAAACTTCCTAACATTTTGTTACAAAACCTTTGTTTTATGTGTATAATCTATCTCCGTCATGTGCATTGAGTATTTGCTTGTGTATTTTCAATTTTTCACGTGCCTTCAACGTTTTGCTGGCCGGGTGTCATGGCTTCTAACACTAGGCTTCCTTTTTTTTTTTTTGCTGTTTTGCTTTCTGGGATCTCTGTAACTATTTTTATCTTATTGTTTCTTTCATTTATATGGTTTTCTGTGTTGTGTTGTCTTGATTTTAGTTTGTTTTTATGAATGCTTGTATATGGTGTACCAGTACCAAGACCCTAGGGTTGTTCCTGGGCACCAAAAATAAAGGTTGATTTATTGATTGATTGATTGATTATTATTATTATTATTATTAATTTTATTATTATTATTATTAATATTATTAATATTATTCAGAATGCAGATGAGTCTTTATGGGTTGAAATTCTTATGTCTAAAACTGAGAAACTTCTTGTTGGGGTTTTTTACATTCCCCCTGATGTAGCTCCTGACACATTCAATCAGTTAGTTTCCTCCATTGAACAAGAGCTTATTACTCAATGCAACCGCAAGGTCCTCCTTCTTGGAGACTTTAACGCTCATGGCATTCAGTGGAGCCATCTATCCTGTTCTTACCATAACCTCCACATTGAACAGAAGGGTAATAGATTACTAGATTTTTCGTCTTTCACTTCCATGGCACAGCATAATCACATAGAAAACTGCAGTGGAAACATTTTGGACCTGTGTTTTTCGAATTTTGATGATGTTAGTGTGTCACACTATGATTGTCCTTTAGTTAGACCTGACAGATTTCATCCTCCTCTTTCTATTTCCTGTTCCCTTCCCACAATGCTCCACCATTCCGTAAGTTCCTGCAACACGCAACCTCGCTACGCTTTCGCCCGGGGAGATTACGTTGGGCTGTATGATTACTTTTCTGCTGCCCCTTGGTCGACAGTCATTGACGAACCTGATGTCAATAAACAAGTTGACCGTTTTACTGAGATTGTACTTTTGGGTATGAAGAAATACATCCCGCAATATTTACCAAAGAAGTTCAAATTCCCACACTGGTTTTCTGCTGAATTGCGGGACGCCCTTAAACTCAAAGAACGTGCGCACAGAAAGATGAAGCGCTCTGGTGCGAACCAGTTCGCTCAGGAGTTTCGGCGCCTACGTGCCTTATGCAAAATATTGCACAAGCGTGATCATGCTTCGTACCTGGCGTCAGTAGAGGCTAAATCAACCCATCAACCGGGAGCCTTCTGGAAGTACATTCATTCATGATCTAGTAAAACTAAAGAATCGATTCGTTTACTAGACTCCAACGGTAATGAGGTTGAGGAGGTGGCCGACTGCTTTGCTCGTCAGTTTTCTTCTTTTTTTGGAATTAGCGGTGGCAGTGATAACAGTAGCGCCCCTTGTCACGAGGGCGGTAACTCTGGTTGTTTCCAACTGGATGAGAGCATCGTGCGGACCAGTATCAAGCGGCTAAAGCCCTCGCTTTCCTGTGGACCAGATGGTATTCCTGCCGCCATTCTAAAAACGTATGCAAACATATTCGTTCCAGTGTTCACTTCAATGTTTAATAACTGTCTCCGGTCTGGCACGTTCCCTCGCTCATGGAAACTCTCTCGCGTATTCCCTGTATTCAAGTCAGGCCCAAAAACTGACGCCATAAACTATAGGCCAGTCTGGCTCCTTTGTTCTGCCTCTAAACTATTCGAGTTCTCTTCATATGGTGTTGTCTTTCTCACTTAAACACGTCCTCATTCCTAATCAACATGGTTTATGCGTGGTCGTTCAACTTCCACAAACCTCGCGTGCTTCACGGAGCAGGCTGTCCCAGCAATCGTTGGCAGAAGCCAGCTTGATGTGATCTACTGTGACATGAGCAAGGCCTTTGATGTAGTCAACCACTCGTTATTGCTTGCCAAGCTCATTCTGTTAGATGTCCACGCTTCTTTGGTGGGTCTTATACGTTGCTATCTCCAGCAGCGATATTGCTATGTAAGTGTTAACGGTCAAACTTCATTTAGGTACAAAGCAACCAGTGGTGTACCCCAGGGATCTGTTCTGGGTCCCCTTCTTTTCTCCATTTTCATTAACGATGTTGCTTCTGTAATTCAAAATTCTTCTTTTTTGTTGTATGCTGATGATATGAAAATCTTTAGAGAAGTGCGCAATATTCATGACTGTAATTATCTTCAGGCTGATATTGCGTCATTCCATCGTTGGTGCACCAAAAACGACCTAATTTTAAACTCCTCAAAAACGAAAGTTGTCTCCTATAGTAGAAAAACTCAACAGCTGCAATACTCTTATAAAATTGCAAGCACTGCATTGCCGAGGGGGACTGAAATTCGAGACTTGGGAGTACTATTTGATACTTCTCTGACTTTCTCTTCCCACGTTACACAAATTACCCGTCGCTCTCTTCGATGTCTGGGTGCTGTTTGCAGGTATTCTAGAGAGTTTAAAGGTCCTCTTCCTTTTTTAAAGTTGTATTCGGCTCTCTGCCTACCTCTTCTCGAATACGGCTCTGTTGTTTGGAATGGAACTTGCAAGTCCAATAGTGACCGTATCGAAAGAGTTCAAAATAAGTTCCTCTTTATCTTTAAGCACCGCTTCCGTCATGTGCTTGAAGACGCTAACGGCAGTGTGCCTCTTCTGAAAAGTCTTCCTTCCCTTCGGTGTCGACGAATGCGAGCTGATATTATCTTTCTTTATAAACTTCTTCATGGGGATATTTTGTGTGACGACATGGTTACACTTATCAATGTCAACTTGCCGAACATACTTTTCCGAACATTTCGAACTTTTAGAACAGATGCTTTAAGTAGAAGACGCTCGTCCATCTGCAGAATACAATGTGCATATAATGAATATTCTGATTGTCTTGATATATTTCAGAGCTCTTTTTCTTTGTTCTCAAACGACTTGAAAACTGTTGTAGCTTAAGTGCCTTTAGTCATTGCAAATTTATGTGCTGTATTTATTTTAGGCAAATCATGTTCTTGTTTGTTTGTTTTTCACATTTCCTGGTTTTGCGTTGCTTGAATTTCTGTAGGTTTGAGTGCCAGTGCTTGTATTGCTAAACTTCTTTCAAAGTTGAAACTTCCGAACATTTTGTTATAAAACCTTCGTGTTATGCGTATAACTTATCTCTGTCATGTTCAGTGAGTATTTCCTGTTTTTCACGTGCCTTGAACATTTCGCTATCCGAGTGTCATGGCTTGCAACGCTAGGTCTCCTGTTTCTTTTCTTTTCTTTTTTTTTTGCTGTTTTGCTTTCTGAGATTACTGTAACTATCTTTACTTTATTGTTTCTTTCATGCATACGGTTTTGTGTGTTGTGTTGTCTTGATTTTAGTTTGTTTTTATGTACGATTTGTATATGGTGTACCAGTACCAAGACCCTAGGGTTGTTCCTGGGCACCGAAAATCAAGGTTGATTGATTGATTGATTGATTGATTATTATTATTATTATTATTGCTACGTAGCGATATTGATAACGCAGATGAGTCTTTATGGGTCGAAATTCATTTCTCTAAAACTGAAAAACTTCTAGTTGGTGTTTTTTACATTCCTCCTGATGTAGCTCCTGAGGCGTTCAATAAGTTAATCTCCTCCATTGAACAGGTGCTTATCACTCATGGCAACCGCAAAGTCCTCCTGCTTGGAGATTTTAATGCTCCTGGCGTGGAGTGGGGCCAGCTAACTTGTTCCCACTACAACCACCACATGGAACAGAAGGGTAATAGGTTGCTAGATTTTTTGGCTTTCACTTCTATGGCACAGTGTAATCGCATAAAAAATTGCAGTCGAAATATTCTGGACCTGTGCTTTTCGAACTTTGATGGCGTTAGTGTGTTGCACTCTGATTGTTCTTTAGTAATACCGGACAGATTTCATCCTCCTCTTTCTATTTCCTGTTGCCTCCCTTCATTGCTCCACCGTTCCGTAAATTCCAACAACACGCAACCTCATTACGCTTTCGCAAGGGGAGATTATGCTGGGCTGTATGGCTATTTTTCCGCTGCCCCTTGGTCGACCGTCATTGACCACACTGATGTCAATGAACACGTCGACCGTTTCACAGAGATTGTGCTTTCGGGTATGAAGGAATACATCCCGCAATATTTACCGAGGAGGTTCAAGTTTCCACACTGGTTTTCTTCTGAATTGCGGGATGCCCTGAAACTCAAGGAAAGTGCGCACAGAAAGATGAAGCGCTCTGGTGCCAACCAGTTTGCTCAGGAATTCCGGCGCCTACGTGCCCTATGTAAAATATTGCACAAACGTGATCATACTTCGTACCTGGCGTCGGTAGAAACTAAAGCAACTCATCAGCCGGGAGCCTTCTGGAAGTACATTCATTCTAGATCTAGTACAACGAAAGAATCTATTCGTCTACTTGATTCCAACGGCGATGAGGTTGTCAAGGTGGCCGACTGCTTTGCTCGTCAATTTTCTTCTTTTTTTGGGATTAGCGGTGGTAGTGACAACAGCAGCGCCCCTTGTCACCAAGGCGAGAACTCCGGTTGTTTACAACTGGACGAGAACATCATTTGGACCAGCATCAAGCGGCTCAAGCCCTCGCTTTCTTGTGGGCCAGATGGTATTCCTGCTGCAATCCTAAAAACATATGCAAATATATTCGTTCCTGTGTTCACTTCAATATTTAATAACTGTCTCCGGTCGGGAACGTTTTCTCGCTCATGGAAAATCTCTCGCGTATTCCCTGTTTTCAAGTCAGGCCTAAAAACTGATGCTATAAACTATAGGCCTGTCTCGCTGCTTTGTTCTGCCTCTAAAATTTTCGAGTTATCTCTTCATACGGTCTTGTCTTTCTCATTTAAACATGTCCTCATTCCTAATCAACATGGATTTATGCGTGGTCGTTCAACTTCCACGAACCTTGTATGCTTCATGGAGCAGGCTGTACCAGCAATCGTTGGTAGAAGCCAACTGGATGTGGTCTACTGTGACATGAGCAAAGCCTTTGATGTTGTCAACCACTCGTTATTGCTTGCAAAGCTCACTCTGTTAGATGTACACGCTTCTTTGGTGGGTCTTATACGTTGTTATCTCAAGGAGCGATATTGCTATGTAAGTGTTAACGGTCAAACATCATTTAGGTACAAAGCAACCAGTGGTGTACCCCAAGGCTCCGTTCTGGGTCCCCTTCTTTTTTCCATTTTCATTAACGATGTTGCTTCTGCCATTCAAAATTCTTCTTTTTTGTTGTACGCTGATGATATAAAAATCTTTAGAGAAGTGCGTAGTGTTCAGGACTGTAATTCTCTTCAGGTTGATATTGTGTCATTCCATCGTTGGTGCACCAAAAACGACCTTATTTTGAACCCTTCAAAAACTAAAGTTGTCTCCTATAGTAGAAAAACTCAACAGCTGCAATACCCTTATGAAATTGCAGGCACCACACTGCCGAGGGTGACCGAAATTCGGGACTTGGGAGTACTTTTTGATTCTCCTCTGACTTTCTCTTCCCACATTGCACAAATTACCCGTCGGTCTCTTCGTTGTCTGGGTGCTGTTTGCAGGTATTCTAGAGAGTTTAGAGGTCCGCTTCCTTTCTTAAAGTTGTATTCGGCTCTCTGCTTACCTCTTCTTGAATACGGGTCTGTTGTCTGGAATGGAACTTGCAAGTCCAATAGTGACCGCATCGAAAGGGTTAAAAATAAGTTCCTTTCTATCTTTAGGCACCGTTTCCGTCATTTACAAGAAGACGCAAACGGCAGCATGTCTTGTCTCAAAACTATTCATTCCCTTTGGTGTCGACGAATGAGAGCTGACATTATCTTTCTTTATAAACTTCTTCATGGTGATATTTTGTGTGATGACTTGGTTGCACTTATCAATGTCAACTTGCCGAACAAACTTTTCCGAAGATTTCGAACTTTCAGAACAGATGCTTTAAGTAGACGACGCTCGTCCATCTGCAGAATACAATGTGCATATAATGAATATTCCGATCCTGTTGATATATTCCAGAGCTCTTTGTCTTTATTCTCTAATGAATTGAAAACTGTTGTAGCTTAAGTGCCTTTATGTCATTTATGTGCCGTATTTCTGTTCCATATTTATTTTATGCAAATCATCATCTTGCTTGTTTGTTTTTCACTTTTCCTGATTTTGTGTTGCTTGAATTTCTGTCGGTTTAAGTGTCAGTGCTTGTAATGCTGAACTTCGTTTTTCCATTTTGAAACTTCCTAACATTTTGTTACAAAACTTTTGTTTTATGTGTATAATCTATCTCCGTCATGTTCATTGAGTATTTGCTTGTGTATTTTCAATTTTTCACGTGCCTTCAACATTTTTGCTGGCCGGGTGTCATGGCTTCTAACACTAGGCTTCCTTTTTTTTTGCTGTTTTGCTTTCTGGGATCTCTGTAACTATTTTTACCTTATTGTTTCTTTCATATATATGGTTTTCTGTGTTGTGTTGTCTTCATTTTAGTTTGTTTTTATGAATGCTTGTATATGGTGTACCAGTACCAAGACCCTAGGGTTGTTCCTGGGCACCAAAAATAAAGGTTGATTGATTGATTGATTGATTATTATTATTATTATTATGATCTAATAAATGATCTATGTCGAGGAACACCGTTTCGATGGCGAGTAACTGCAGTTTTGATTTTTTCTACCAAAATGTCCGTGGGCTACGTACTAAATCTGCAGAATTTTTTTCTAATGTGGTTTCTTCTTGCTTTCCAGTAATAATTCTTACCGAAACCTGGCTGTGCCCGGAAATTAGCTCTAATTCCTTCTTTCCCCCAAACTACCAAGTCTTTCGGCATGACCGTGACCCTTCGTGCGGCAAACAACGGGGAGGTGGCGTTTTGGTTGCCCTACACGATTCGATTAAATGTAAACGGCGCCTGGACCTTGAATTGGAAACTGAGTCTATCTGGTTAGAGGTGCTTTGCTCTCGGGGCAAACGCCTTTTACTATGTACTTACTACATACCACCCGAGACAAATGCCACTGACTTCAAACATACCCTAAATTCAATAGAAAATGTTGTAACCTCTCACAGTGATCACGATTTTCTAATAACTGGTGACTTTAACGCACCCGGCATTGCATGGGAAACTCAGTTGGTTGATCGGGCGTCCCATCCGATATCACATAAGTGTGAAATTTTGCTAGATTTTATTTCTTTCACTTCATTACAGCAATGCAACTTAATTACGAATCGGTGTGGAAACGTTTTGGCTTGTCTTTTACTAACATGGAACACGTTGAGGTGTCGCGTACTTATATTGACCTCGTAAAACCGGACAGGTTTAACCCCCCTTACTCATTTCAATTTATAACGTATCCCTTGCCCACCACAGTCCTCCCGTCAACCCACCAGGCGTCCGTGGTTACAACTTCGCTCGTGGGGACTATATTGGCTTGTTTCACTTCCTTGCTGAGACGGATTGGTCACCATTGGACACTCTCAATGACGCAGACGAAATGACTGATTTTTTCACCGAAGTACTTCACGATGGCTTAAGCATGTTTGTACCCAAAAAAACTAAAAAAAACTAGCAATTATCCGTACTGGTTTTCATCTGAACTAAGAAAGGCCCTTGGTAGAAAGAATCCAGCTCACAAACAAGCAAAAAAAACTGGCCAAGAGAGGTGGCAGAGCGAGTTTCGTCAACTCAGGTCGCATTGTAAAAATCTGCTTAAGCGCGATAGGTCGAGTTATATTGACGCGGTTGAAGCCGATGCGCCGCGCAATGCTAAAGCTTTCTGGGGTCATGTCCGTGCACAAACTTCCAAAAACAACCCTGGAGATATTAACCTCACTGACAAGAGGGGTGACAGCATTCCTGACGTGCTAATGCTTTTGCTCAACAATTCAGTTCAGTATTCGGCAAGAAAAGTGCAGCCTGCCCCCCTCAAGTGTTTCCGGGGTATGATAAAAGCTCAGAATGTTTTATTTCGGAAAGTCTTGTATCAAGAGCTCTAAAGCGAGTTAAGCCCTCATTTTCGTGCGGCCCTGATGGCATTCCTTCGCAGTACTGAAGGCGTTTGGGGATCTTCTTGTTCCGGTCTTGGCGCGAATATTTCGAACGTCACTCAATATCGGTAAGTTCCCTACTTGTTGGAAGACTGCGCGGGTTGTTCCTATATTTAAGTCAGGGTCAAAGTTAGACCCCACAAACTACCGCCCGATTTTTATTCTCTGCGCCGCTTCAAAACTCTTTGAGACAGTACTACATACACTACTCTCTTTCAGCGTAAAAACTATATTATTACCTCAGCAACACGGCTTTCTCGCTGGGAGATCGACCACCACTAATCTCGTCAACCTCATGCTGCATGCTTCGGAAGCTGTGCAAGGGAGAGGTCAACTTGATGTAGTCTACTTTGATTTAAGCAAGGCTTTTGATGTCGTCTGCCACGAGCTCTTAGCCAAAAAACTATCTGAGCTTGATATACAACCATCCCTGATATCTCTGATATGCAATTATCTATGTGATAGGTCATGTTTCGTGCATGTAAATGGACAGTCTTCTCTTTCCTATGAGGTCACCAGTGGTGTCCCTCAGGGCTCAGTTCTCGGGCCACTTCTCTTCTCAATCTTTATAAATGATGTCGCGACAATATGTAATGATTGTAATTTTCTTTTATATGCCGATGATGTAAAAATATTTAAATCTGTTTCCAACTCTGCCAGCTGTTCCGCTCTCCAGAGAGCAATCTCGTCCTTCTCGCATTGGTGCTCATACAACAAACTCCTCATTAATACATCTAAAACTAAGGTAATGACATACACAAGAAAGACTGGCAACATCTTGTTTCCCTATAACATCAACGGTGAATTACTCCCACGTGTGGTAGAGGTTAATGACCTAGGCGTCACTTTCGACAGTAAACTGAGCTTCTCTCCACATATTCAGGTAATTACTCGTAGAGCTCTTCGATCGCTTGGCGTTGTCTGTCGCGTGACCAAGGAGTTCAAGGAGCCGATTTCTCTTCTCAAGCTCTACACAACTATATGTCGTCCTCAGCTTGAATATGCATCTGTTGTCTGGAACAGCACGAGCAAAACAATCCGTAAGCTTGCAGAAAGGGTCCAAAATAAGTTCACATCTATCTTCAACCATCGCTTTGGCGATAGTAGTAATTATAACCCTGGATCGCCCTCTTCATTGACGCTATCATGCTTAACTTCCAGGCGGAACAAGGCTGATATTATTTTCCTCTTTAAAATTATGCACGGCATAGTGTCTTGTGGTGAGCTAGTACAGCATGTTCGTCTTTATGTGCCGCAAAAGTGGACCAGGAAACATGATACCTTTTGCAACCCCAATTGTCTGCGTGTCTTGTGCCCTGTGTTCCGACTGCAATGCACGTACAATCGGTACTCGGATTACCTTGATATATTTAATGATTGCCCTACTCTGTTTCGCAAACATGTCTGTGAGTTTGTATTGGCGTAACTGCCAAATTTTCTTATTCTGCATTTGTCTTTTTCCTTGAGTTCATGCACTTAAATGACTTTCATTCCATAACTTCAACATAAGCTATCCTTTCGTTTTTTTGTATTTTTTATTTTATTTTGTATTTGAAAGATGTGTACATAATGTTTCGTGTGTTTCTGTTTCCGTGCGCCAGCACAAAGGCCGACCCCGGCTGTTCCTGGGCATGCAAATAAATGATTGATTGATTGAATATTATTATTATTATTATTATTATTATTATTATAGTCCCTTCCATCCCTTCCTTGAACTGCAGACGTATGCGTGCAGACCTTACATTTCTTCACAAAATTGTTCATGGCGACCTTTCTTGCGCAGACCTGCTTAACTGTTTAGAGTTTAGTGTACCACAAAAGCCCACAAGGTCGCATCGCCCGTTCTTGACCGCTGCGCGCAACTCCAATCATTCTCCTGTGCGCAGAATACAGAATTGTTACAACCGCTTCTTTGAACGCCTTGACATCTTTCAGACATTCTTTACAATTTACCGTACAGCGCTGTTGAATACGGTATGTTAAACACCTATGATATGTCTGTAGCTCTTTTTTTTCTGGAATTTGGTTTCTCTGCGGTTGTGTCTATCCAACCGATAGTTGCCTATTTTTTAAACTGTTTACTGTCATTTGTTCGTATTATCATTTGTCTCTACACTGCGTTGTTTTTGTTGTATTACTGTCAAACTTTGTTGCTCTGCCTGTCGTGTGGCCTTTACGACAGGCAGAGCAACATAGGCATCTTCGTTTTTTATTTTTTACCTGTACCCAGACTCCGCCTGTGCTGTATTTGTCATTTTCACTACTTCAATTTGTGTGTCTTGTCGCTTGTTTGTTTCTTGCTATATGTTGCTTGTATTTTGTTTTCATGTAACTACCCGTGCGCCAGCACTCAGGCCTCTGGCTGTTCCTGGGCACGTAAATGAACATGATTGATTGATTGATTGATTGATTGATTGATTGATTGATTGATTGATTGATTGATTGATTGATTGATTGATTGATTGATTGATTGATTGATTGATTGATTGATTATTATTATTATCCCAGCAGTCGTTGGTAGAAGCCAGCTTGATGCGGTCTACTGTGACATGAGCAAGGCCTTTGATGTAATCAACCACTCGTTATTGCTTGCCAAGCTCATTCTGTTAGATGTTCACGCTTCTTTACTGGGTCTTATACGTTGCTATCTCCACGAGCGATATTGCTATGTAAGTGTTAACGGTCAAACATCATTTAGATACAAAGCAACAAGTGGCGTACCCCAGGGCTCCGTTCTGGGCCCCCTTCTTTTTTCCATTTTCATTAACGATGTTGCTTCTGCCATTCAAAATTCATCTTTTTTGTTGTATGATGATGATATGAAAATCTTCAGAGAAGTGTGTAATGTTCAGGACTGTAATTCTCTTCAGGCTGATATCGTGTCATTCCATCGTTGGTGCACCAAAAATGACTTAATTTTGAACCCCTCAAAAACTAAAGTTTTTTCCTATAGTAGGAAAACTCAACAGCTGCAATACTCCTATAAAATAGCAAGCACTGCACTGCCGAGGGTGACCGAAATTCGGGACTTGGGAGTACTATTTGATTCTTCTCTGACTTTCTCTTCCCACGTTACACAAATTACCGGACGCTCTCTTCGATGTCTGGGTGCTGTTTGCAGGTATTCTAGAGAGTTTAAAAGTCCTCTTCCTTTCTTAAAGTTGTATTCAGCTCTCTGCTTACCTCTTCTCGAATACGGTTCTGTTGTTTGGAATGGAACTTCCAAGTCCAATAGTGACCGCATCGAAAGGGTTCAAAATTGATTGATTGATTGATTGATGGATTGATTGATTGATTGATTATTATTATTATTCGCGCCGCATGATGGCGCCAACTACGGACAAGTGTCTTCTCTGCTGCCTCGCTTTCTTCGGCAGGCAGGAGTTTTTTCGATGTTCTGCGTGTAAAAGCCGTGAGCATGGAAAGTGCATTGTTCTTCCGGAAGAGGAACTGCAGTGTCTGATCTCCAGTGAGCAGAAGTTCGTGTGTAATCTCTGTCTGGCTGCGGCGTCACCCGCTAGACCTAGCGACCGCGGTGAGCAAGCCAGCGAAGACGGTCATTAGCGAACATCCCGGCAGAACGAGTGACGTCCCCTGTAGGGGCAAGCTTCGTTCCTTCTGCAGACCTATGCGCAGAGGTCGCTGCTCTGAGGAATCTCCGCTCTGAAGCCTGCGCCAGCTTTTGCTTTCTCGGCGATGTAGTAACTGAGCTGCGCGAGGAGAACCGGCTTCTGCGACCGGACAATGTGGCTGGGCTTGCCCAGCAGGCTGCAATCGTCGCTTCCCTGTGTGAGGTGGTTCGCTGCCTGGCGAGGGGAGCTCGCCTGTCTCCCGCCTTCCCCGCCTGCTTCCCCGAAGCCTGTTAATCATTTCATGCCGCCGGTGACGTCACCGCAGTCTGAAATCCCTACGAGGTCGTCGTTCGCAGAAGTTGCCACCCGTGCCGCTGGTGAAGGCGCCCCCTTCCTGTCCTCTACCACCGCCTCGCCGTTCGTTGAACGCCCCAGCAGTCAACCTGCTACGGCCTGGAGCACTTTGGTTTCCCCTTCGATCTACCTTCTGCCCCAGCCTCCTAGGTCCGACAATGCATTTAATGGCCCGCCGATGAATTTGCAGAAGAAAAGGAGCCCTCCCCGCGTGGGTGTGTCGGAAGCTTCTCAGTTGGTTGTGGTACGCCGACCACCGAGCTCCAAGGCCATCTTTGTTTTGAAACTCTCGGCTAACACCACATCTCCTCAACTGTTGGCCCACTTGTCAACTGCGCAAGTTATGCCATTGTCGTGCAAACGCCTTAGTACCTGTACGACTCCTATTTTTCTTTTTGCGTAACTGTTAACGAGGAGTGTTTTAGGTGCCTAGACGGCCCGTCTATGTGGCCAAAAGGCTGCCTTTTGAAGCCGTTCCAAGGCAAGGTCCACCCTGGTGGGCTGCACAGCTGTGAAATAACTGAAAACTACCAGTAAGTACGAGAGTCTCGACATCTACTATCAAAACACTCGAGGTCTTCGAACTAAGTCCTCTGAATTTATTAGAAATATTGTATGCTCTAAATTTTCTGCTATTGTAATTAGTGAAACCTGGCTTTCCGATGATATCTCGTCTTCCGATAATTTCCTTTCTATCAAATCTTTAGAAGCGACAGAAAATTAACTGGACCTAAACAAAAAGGCGGCGGGGTTCTCATTGCCCTTGATCACTCAGTGCAGTGCATGCGGCGTGCTAACCTCGAAACCCTAGATGAATCAGTCTGGTTTGAGGTAGGTCTCACGAAGGGCGAGAGGCTACTAATCGGTGCATTCTATATATCCCCGGATGTATTACCTTCTGCATTTAATCGAACACTCACATCCATAAAGAATGTCTCAAATGCACACTCCAATCATAAGCTCATTATACTTGGGGACTTCAACACCCCAGGTATTTGCTGTAACAGCCTTTCCTTTGAGCAAAAAAACCATTATGCAGCTCAGAAATGAAGAATGTTATTAACTTCTCAATCGTTCCCCTCCATGCAGCAGTTTTGCCGCATAGAAAACTCTTGTGGTAATGTTCTAGGTGTGTGCTTCTCGAACTCAAAAAACGTACAAGTGTGTGCCTCCGAAATATCTCTTGTGCACCCCGACAAGTTTCACCCCCTTTTATGGTCTCTGTCTCGGTCACTGCCCAGCATCGCGATGGTCGTGTTGACGATTGCGAACTCCCGCGATATGCTTCGTGGAGATTATGCTGGGCTGTATCACTTTTATTCATCCGCTGAATGGTCAACTCTCTTTTATGTCAATGATGATGACAAACAGGTTCGACGTTTTACCGACATTGCTAGGAGTGGCATGGAAAAGTACATCCCTCTTTACAAGCCTGTTCATTCCAAATTTCCCCACTGGTTCTCTAAAGAACTTCGTAGCTCGTTTAAAGTTAAGGACAGCGCCCACAAAAAGGCCAAGCGTTCTGGGCTTGACAAGTGGAAAGCGGAGTTTAGTCGGTATCGCTCACTTTGTAAAATCCTGTACCGGCGTGACCACCAGCTCTATATAGAGTCGTTGCAGGCTGCTGCGTCTCAGAAACCTGCTGACTTCTGGAGGTATGTACGCGGCCGTTCTAAGGCATCTAAAGAACACATTAACCTGCCTAATTCTGATAAAGAACACGTTGAGGATGTTGCCACTAGCTTTGCTCAGTACTTTCATTCTGTCTTTCAACTGCCAGATGGTCACGACGAACGCCTATCGTTTAATAATATGTCTAATTTTAGTACACTTATGTTCGATGAAAAACTTCTCAATGATAGCCTTCAACAGATGAAACCATCATTTTCCTGCGGTTCAGATGGAATTCCAGCAGCCCTCATGAAGGCTTACGGCAACATTTTTCTGCCTGCCTTGACTTCCATTTATAATAACTCCTTACTTTTCGGCAAATTTCCTCTTTCATGGAAGATCGCTCGAATTTTTCCAATATTTAAGTCTGGTGATAAGTCAGCCGTTTCTAATTATCGCCCGATCTCACTCCTTTGTGTGGCCTCAAAACTCTTTGAGTCAGCTCTGGCCAAAGTTCTTGCTGCCTGCGTCAGGAACGTTGTGATACCAAATCAGCACGCCTAATTCTCGGGTCGATCGACGGTCACAAATCTTGCAAGCTTCATGACACAGGCTTCGGCTGCACTTTGTAAAAACGGCCAGTTGGACGTTATTTATTTTGACCTCAGTAAGGCGTTTGATGTGGTGAACCATCAGTTATTAACAAGCTTGCTACGTCCGGTGTACACGCAAGCCTTGCTGCCTTGTTGTCCAACTATCTCCTTGACCGGTCCGCTTATGTAGATGTAAACTGCAAAAAGCCTAGTGTTTACCCTGCGACAAGTGGCGTATCTCAGGGTTCCGTGCTGGGTCCTTTATTATTTTCTATCTTTATCAATGATGTGTGAACAGTGTTAACAAACTCTTCTTTTCTTCTCTATGCTGATGATGTCAAACTATTTAGGCACATTAGCGGTGTTCAGGACTGCTGTGCCTTGCAGATGGATGTGTCGTAATTATCGGTCTGGTGCTGGAAAAACTGCGTAATTTTAAACCCCGCTGAAACAAACGTCACCTACAGCTGGAAAACCCACCGTCTGCTGTTTTCCTACAGTATTGAGGAAGCTCCTCTGGAAAGGATTGAGGAGATTAGGGACCTCGGGGTGCTTTTCGACAGGACCCTCTCTTTTTCATCTCATGTTAGGCTAATCACCCGGCGAGCGCTCCGAAGTCTTGGAAATGTGTGTCGAATTACAAAGGAATTCTCTTCTCCAGATCTATTTCTAATTCTATATAATGCAATATGTATTCCTCAGTTAGAATATGCTTCTCTTGCGTGGAACGGCATCCCCAAATCTGGTAGTGATTTATTAGAACGTGTGGACAGGAAATTTCTCTTCATATTTAGGCGCCGTCATCACAATTACAGTCCGGGTCCTGATTCTGACTTACCCATTGTTCCTTCCATCCCTTCTTTGAACTGCAGACGTATGCGTGCAGATCTTACATTTCTTCACAAAATTGTTCATGGTGACCTTTCTTGCGCAGACCTGCCCAACTGTTTAGAGTTTAGTGTTTCGCAACGGCCGATCACGTCGCATCGCCCGTTCTTGACCGCTGCGCGCAACTCCAATCATTCTCCTGTACGCAGAATGCAGAATTGTTACAACCGCTTTTTTCAACACCTTGACATCTTTCAAAAATTCTTTACAATTTACCGTACTGTGCTGTTGATTACAGTATGTTAAACATCTATGATACCCGCCGCGGTGGCTCAGTGGCTAAGGCATTGCGCTGCTGAGCACGAGGTCGTGAGTTCGATTCCCGGTCGCGGCGGCCGCTTTTCTGATGGAGGCGAAAAGCAATAACGCCCGTGTGTACGAGATTTCGGCGCACGATAACAATCTCCAGGTGGTCGAAATTTATCCGGAGCCCTCCACTACGGCGCGCCTCATCGCCTGCGTTGCGCCGGTGCGTTAAATCCCACAATCAATCAATTAAACATCTATGATATCTCTGCCTTTCGTGTTTTTTCTGGAATTTTGTTTCTCTGCGGTTGCGTCTAACCAACTGATAGTTGCCTGTTTTTCAAACTGTTTACTGTCATTTGTTCCTCTTATCATTTGTCTCTACGCTCTTGCCGTTTTTTTTGTTGTATTACTGTCAAACTTTGTTGCCCTGCTTGTTGTGTGGTCTTTACAATAGGCAGAGCAACAAAGGTATTTTCTTTTTTATCTTTTAAAATGTACCCAGGCTCCGCCTGTGCTTTATTTCTGTCAGTTTCACTACTTCAATTTTCACTACTTTATTTTCACTACTTCACTACTTGAAGCAGATCTTTCTAATAGCCACCAGTCAAGGGACCATCGGATATGGGATGTGAGGAGCTACTTTGATCTTGCCTTTAGTAAGGGTGATACCGTGTAAAAACTAACAAACTAAAGATTCTTCTATGCACATGGCATGTTGTGGCATAGTTTCTACTGAGTGAACGAATTGAACCCCACACGCACACACACAGACACACACACACACACACACACACACACACACATTGACGCGCACGCGCACGCGTGGACGCACGCGCACACACACGCACACACACTCACATGCACACACACGCACGCGCACAAGCACACGCACGCACACGCACGCACACGCACGCGCACGCACACGCTCTTACACACATGCGCACACGCGCGCGCATGCACACGCACACACGCACGCGCGCACGCACGCACACATCCGCCGCCTCAGCGCCCAGCAAGCCTATCCGTAGCGAGGTCAAGCTAAACCATCTTGAGTGAGCTTCATACAGTTGGAAGGGATATAAAGTTGGAAGGTAAATTCAACTGCATTAAATCGCTGGGACATAAAAAGGTAAATATAATGCAATATTTAAAAGGGGATTTAATGGGTTTGTAAGAAAATATATAAGTCCTCTTCGCCTATGGTTCACCGACAATCAGCTTTACAAGCGGAAAACGTTTGGCAAGAAATGCTTTCGCGAAAGCCTCAGTAGTTTCCCCAAAGAGCTATCAACGTCGCCAGCCCAGTTGGCAAGAAGCGGCCTCAATAGCATTTTGTATAAAATTGCACACAGCTCATGACAGTAGTACGGGCGCCTGTTGCTGGCGCCCCACATCAGCGGAAAGTCTGCGAGGTGTGGGAATACGGTGTTTGAAAGGAACTTACAAATTTGTCCGTTGTGTCGAACTGCCTGTACAGCGCCATCCTCCTCGAATAGTTCTTCACTTGTTCTCGGAATTCGTCGCGACGTTCCTGCAGTTTTTTGTAGTTTCTAGTTTAACCTGTATGCTTTCATTTTAAAGTGGCGGGCATTTCCATTGGTGTTATGGAAGAAGCGTGTCAGATGGAACAAAGTCTAGTATTCTCGAGTCTCAAAATTACGTTGGCCTCATGATTGCATGTCCGTGAGAGTGTACAGGATTGGGTCTGCCTTTGTCAGTGCGTGCGGTTGATCTCTTTATTCATTCCCAGTTAGGCCCAGAATTGAACGTTCAATCGCTTCATTTTCTGCAACCATTGTGCTCACTTGCCCTTGATTGCGTACTTGAGATGCCGACGCACTCGCCTCGAGCAGCGGCCGAACAAGCGCCCTCCTCCTTTTCGGGCTTCCCGGCTGCATGTACGTTGGGCACGACGGAAATCTTGTCGACACAGCTGTTGGCAGCAACAAATTGCACTTCAATCCCACCGTGTAGTCATAGCCTTTAAAGTGCAGCGAGCAACCGATCTGGAGCTTGGCTTCCATTGGCTGCCCTTGTAGATCCCTTGACGGGAGAGGATGTGTAGCCATCTTTGGGTAGCTAGACGTCTAGGAGTCACTCTTTGGCTGGAACACGTGGTAGCAAACGTCCACGGTTTTCGAGGAATTCGATTTGCAACGCGGCACGCAGCAGTTTCGGGAATTTCATAGGCAGGAGCACGCTAGTACGCTATATAACACGCGCAGTTCGCTTAATTCGGCGAAACGAAAAGCTCAAAGCGCTCACGAAAGCTGCAACACTCCCGCCGCTGCTGCTTTTCCCGCATAAACCGGAGTTGCGCCGATACGGGGCACCCCACGCCGAGTACAAACGGCAACCGTAAACTTTGCTTCCATGCCCTCGCCCGTCGCCGACGCGCCATGCTGCGATCGTTCCAACCGTGTTGCTTGCCCGCATTAATTCCGGTTCCACCCTCCTGAAGTTAACATGTACCGATTATTAAAACTGGAAGGTGATGTAATTCAGTGCTGTTCATAATAAAAAACGACCAGCAGCTAAATGCTAAGCAACACAGAATCACGCAAAAATACACAAGTTCTCACTACCAAGCAGTTTTTTTTAAATCTATGAATATCCACCCAAGCGGCCTAACAGACTTCACACATCAAATTTCACACATGCGGGACACTCGAGCGCACATGCGAAATCAAACCACGATTCAAACGAAATACGGAAAGAAGAAGGCAAATCACAAGCACATTACCGATATTACACAGGTGTTTCTCTCACGCAAAGCAATCAGGTACGCAGCGCATGCATTTTACGTCCCTGTTTAACCAGTAAAAAAACGGTTTACTAATAAATGTGACCTTCTACAATTGTTCGGAATTTGGGGACATTTGGTTCGGAATAAAATTACCGTGCCTGAATTCAAACATGAGACACCCCTGGGGCTGCTGATCCCGTGTTTGGAAGCTTAAAACACGGCCGTTTTAAAATTGTCCTTCAATTAGCATGATGAATGGCAGCAGTAATGGAGTTTTATTTTCCAGCCCAAACGGGCTGCAGTGTTTAAACCGAATTGGCATTCTAATATGTACAGTCATAATCCCGAACATCGCGGGCACTGGGTTGCGGCAGCGGCCGCATCGCACTCGTCTTTTTAAACCGCGAACAAGAATTGCCGTCATCGAGCAGATGAAATTTTTATACTGAGTTACAACTTAAGAACGGAACCACCTCGTATAGTGTATCACTCTGCCGAAGCGCTGGACCCGTGTTGTCAGTGCGCGCGCGTTTTGAAAGAGGATCGCTGTAAATGCGTGACATCACCTGCTTTTTTAACCGAGTTTGTTTGTCGACAATGCAGAAATTTATAGGCAGATTAAGTCCGAAAAGTCATGCAAACGACTCGTGTGCGGTGTGGTTATTGTGTGCGTGCGCTGGCGGTCATTGCTATCGGTTGTTTATCTTGCGTTTATCATTTTAGAACTGATCGATTGTTCACACCTCACCCCACCAGTTCGTGGATGGCGCGAGATTTCGTAATTATGATGTCGCGACGGGGACAGAGAGATGAGAAGACACACGTCTGTACGCTACAGCGCCGTGGACCCAAACTGGGGTCCCCGCTTTATTCCACGCTCGTGCCCAGCGCGCACCGCAAGCGCGTGGTCAGCACTCGCCACTCGTGGCTCAGCCCCAGCGTCATCGTTCCTGGAGCGTGCCCGTTTGCGGCCGCAGACGACGCAAGCTGCTGGGGCGCCGCCACATAGCCCCCCCCTCTTCAGACGGAGTGTCGGCAAAACGGACAGTCTTTGCGCTGGGATGTTCACGGGTGGGGCTGCGAACGGAGGGGAGAGTGGTGGTGTTCAGGGGGTTGAGGTGGCTGGCGCGTTGTGCCTTCCTGGCGAAATACTTGCGGAGACGGGGTACGGCGAGAAGGGCAAAACCGGCGAGCTCGAGGGTTGCGAGGCGGCGGCGAGCTGTAACCAGCCGAGGCGACAAGCTCCTCCAAGTTTTGCATGCGCTCTCGGAGCGCGGCGAGGTCGTCGGATTGCGGTGAGGGCAAAGGAGTAGCAGGCGCCGCCACGGTGGTATGGCCGGAAGATTGAGCGGATGCCACCGTGGACAAAGGCGGATGCAACGTGGCGACTTCCATTATCTTGTCAGCATGCGCGGCCAACGCGGATAAGGGAAGGTCAGAAGCAGTCGCGAGGATCATCTGCACAGAAGAGGGGAGCCGTCGCAGGAAAAGTTCCTTCAACAAACGGGAGTCCGTGGCAGAAGGTGCGTCGCCGAGCAGGGTTTGCAGTTCGTGAAGGAGCTGCGAAGGTCGACGGTCACCCAACTCCTCTGCAGAAAGCAGCCCCTGTAAACGCTGCCGTTCCGAAGGGCTCGTGCGGCTCAAGATGGCAGCCTTCAACGTGTCGTAAGGGTTCGTGGTAGGCGGGTTGGCAAGGATGTCACGAACCTCAACCGCGATCTCAATAGGCAGTGACTGTTGTAGATGGTTGAAGCGGGTCTCTTGCGACGTGATGTGACTCACTCGGAAGCTTGCCTCGGCCTGAAGGAACCACACGTCGGGGTGCTTAGCGCTGAAGGGGGGCAAACGGCAAGCGACGGCGGAGATGCCAGGTGAAGAGGCAGCGGAGGACACAGAAGGACCGCTGGCGTCGCGGGGAGGGTCCATTCTGAGTACGTGGCTCCGCTGCAACCTCCGGGTCACCAATGTCGCGACGGCGACAGAGAGATGAGAAGACACACGTCTGTACGCTACAGCGCCGTGGACCCAAACTGGGGTCCCCGCTTTATTCCACGCTCGTGCCCAGCGCGCACCGCAAGCGCGTGGTCAGCACTCGCCACTCGTGGCTCAGCCCCAGCGTCATCGTTCCTGGAGCGTGCCCGTTTGCGGCCGCAGACGACGCAAGCTGCTGGGGCGCCGCCACAATGACATACGAATGAACAAATAAGTTTTAACATAGCGCGTAAAACAGCGAGTGCGTCATTAATTCGTATAAGACTCACCATGTCACAAAGATCAATGCAGTTATGCGTACGTGAAGTACTCGATGTGCTGAAGCATTAATTTCGTGAGGTACGGAACATTACGCGCGTTCGACGACGACGCGGAGAACAAGTTTAGATTTTTAGATTATGCTGATGAGTAATAACAATGGCATCAAACACTATTGTGTTTAGTAATGTGTGCACAAAAGCCACGCCAGTCGGACGTGCACATAGGTAGCGCGCTGTGTGTAAAAAGAAAAACAACAACAAAATTGCTGTTTTCAGATCACGCGTTAAAAAAGACTTCGCTTCTGCTTCGTTATTACGCGTGAGTTTAATACTTTCTAGCTATTCCTGGTTATTTCTCCGTACACGTGCATTGCCTAAGCACTGCCGTCATTTCTGTTACGCGCTGTTACGCGTTTTTTTACGCAGTCTTGGCAAGAAAGCCTGCAGTTTACAGGAAGCGATCATGAAGTGTCTGCGCGTAAAAGTCGTGCTTCACGGCGCTGCACATTTTCGGGAAAAAGCGCTTTTAAGCTTAGTTCGGCTCAAGTCTCAACGCAAAGCAATTCTGATCGAGTCTACGCAGGCGTTTCCAAATGGATGGAAATTCTCCCTTCCTGAAAAATTCTCTTTCGCAGCTGCCTTATCCATTGCGATTTTGAGAACGCTAATAAAGGTTAAAACCGCCTATTTCATTTCTTTCAGATTGTTATGCGCCCTTACACACGGCATTTGGAGTATCATTTTACGATACTGGGGAAAATGCCTGTAGAGGAAAAACTTTTTGGCGTCATAGTTACAGCTCACCTTTTTATGCCCATTGCTTGAATTTACATCTGCTGGGTCAAGCTCAAATAAATCGCAGTCCAAACAGCAAAAACGTTTGCTTTTCGCTTGTGTGGAAGTAAATTATTCACACTTACAATTTGGCTAGAGAACCACCACTTGTAAACAGCATTTTTTATCCCCTTTTGCGCTGAAACATTTATGGATGGAAAGTTATAGTGTCTTCTATGCAAATTCAAGTGCCAAAACAAGGGCATGATGCAGACAGTCTCATTGGCAGACATACTCATGGATACGAGCTTGAGGTTACAATTAACAAATATGAAAAGGTTATTAGAACCTTAGCAGCAGGTTATTAGAACATTAGCAGCCGCCTCCCCCACTCCAACCAAAATAAATTGTGCTAAAACGTGTTCTGTGGTTATGACATGGAGCTTCACTGAACACCAGAATGCAGAGTGGGACAGGTGATTCCCTACAGGCCTTCCATCTGGATTTACCACTAGGGCACTACCGCAGGTGTATGAAGATATTCATAGTGGCGGTACACAGTTTTGCTCAATGTTTCCTCCACATTATCACAATAACGCACCGCTAAGAACCTACATATCTCACATTTCTCTCTGAAGTATGCTTTAAAGCCCAGGTGTTGAAACAGCTGCTGAAACTTCTGTTCAGCTGCTTATCTATATACGTGAGGCACGTTCGACAAACTTGACACTCACTCTTCTTCATCACATCAAAACAAAGTTGCATTTAATGAAAACAAAGTTGTATTCAATGACCTCCCCATGCCCGTAATATGACAGTCACATTTTATCGTGTCTTATAATGAGCGTGAGATTGTTATACATACATTCGTTATAAGCAGTGTACTCTAAATGCACAAAACTTGCAACGGCTGCTTTTTTGATACCATTCAACACGACACCAATCCAGCGATGTGTTGCAAAATTGCAACTGCACCGTCAATGGTAATTTTTTTAATTACATAATACATACATTTAATTACATTGCAAGCTTTGACTTGATATCACATACAAGCACACCTGTAGTGAGAGGAAAATGTAGACATCCTCAGTGAAAGAACAAAACATCCCATACGTGGCGCTGCCATAAGAAGTCCATTCAAGCACATAGTAGCATATGATGCCACTTAGAACACTGCAGTGATTTTTCTTATACCTTACTTCCAAATGCTGCCGGTGCGTTTTGGGCTTAGTGAGATGGTTATACAAGTCGTTTTTTGCCTCAGCACCTCGGCAACTCTTCATTTCCAGCATTTTCAAGGAAAATAAAATCACCAAACAACGAGAAATGTGGTTGCAGGTCACGTAATGCTGCAGGACAATTTCAAGCTTATGCGCAGGAGGTTCCTACTCATCAGGCGCAATGCCACAAATTCGTCGTAAAGAGAACAAAACGACATGAGCACATTTTGTAAAGCATCTAGTTATCACAGCAATGTTAAATTTTTTTCTGTACTGCCGCGAGGCACAGTCCCCTCGTTGAAGCTTGTCGCTGAAAGTTTCAGGCAGTCCAATAACTTAATCAGACAGCCTTGCCCTGGTAGCATTCAGCGTATCTTGTGCATTGTTGCAACATGTTGGCATTCGTCCCAAGGGTAGAAGAGTCTATTGTGGAAAGGCAGGGCACACAAGGTAGCAACGTCAAAAAATTTGTTGTTTGAACAGTACGTTATCCTGCTAAATGTAGTCGTGCGAGCAGAACAGCCATTCTTACTAGAAAAAAATACTTCATTAAAATTGTTGACTGCAAGCTTGGGCAGATGGTGGTTACTCTCTGGTCGATGCAAAAATGAGCGGGAAGTTTTTCTGTTTCCTTTGCGTGCATTCTCCCAACAAGGCGCAAACTCGTACTGACATGTTTGCTTCCCCACAAACTGTACTACGTAATGTACCTGTAAATGCATTTATTCTTTATGACGAGATATTAACTGCGTAAAGTGTCCGTGACAAGGGAGAGCAGAGCCAGACACTCTCAACTTGTACGTTAATGTTCGTTTTCTGGGACAGTGATAGAATTTATGTGGACTCGGGACGTCAGTGGGGTGCCGCCCCGCAACACATCGCGGCATGGCACGTCTCAAGCTCACCTAGAGCGCCTCTGCGTTACCAAGGGCTTCTCGCAGTGAGTGGTTAGATACGGTGTCGCACGTCTTTTCTGCCCAAGGACTATTGTTTTTCTCCATATTAATCACCTTGGCTCGTGTGGAAATAAAGACCAGCAACCGCCGGATAACGAATCCTGACGCCGTTCACAAACCTCAACTGGTTGAAAAGGTAAACAAGACCATTGGAAACCTTGAAACCAACACTGCTGACGTGGCCGCATGGAAATATTTTAAGGGAAGAATTTAGCGTGAGGCCACAAAGATGGGTAGGCGGGAGGCAGCCGAGCATAAAGTTACAGAGCGTCGCCTCAATATACAAGATTGTCTTTTCAATAATGCAAGATTGTGTAACCATCCCCTTAGTTTTATGTTTCTCAGCCCTACATTGTTGACCAGCCATGTAAATAACCTTGGTATTGTTCCAGAAAAAAGCTGAATTCTGCTGCCTAAAGCATAGTGGGAGGATAGACAGGTGGCAAGCTCACTGTAGGGCAGACCGCTATTCAACCTTTGGTGGGCTCTTAAAAGAGCCGTTTGGAGCTTCGGACCTGAAGATTGCAACATGGTAAGCCTCACTCCATTTGCTCGATGCTGGAGAGGTCGTCATCTGCACTCCCACAACTGTCGTCGTCTTCCTCCCCGAGGCTGATGATGATTGGCTCCACCTGGTCGCTGAAGACACGCGCCTCTCAGCACTTGTCCTCAATGCCAATGACGTGCTCAACAGCCTTGGCCCAGTTGTTTGGAGAGTCATTCTCAGTTGCTGGGATGAGGAGCTTCCGCACACTGTCAATCTTGAAGTCAGTGTTCAGCCTAGCAACTTCACCTTTCTTCTGCACCCAGATCAGCTCGATGTGGTTAAACTCGCAGTGGTATGGTGGCAACCTCAGCACGACGCACCCAGCCTTTTCTGTCGCGACATCAACTCTGAACTTCAAAACCTGGTTTTTCACCAGCGCCACGAGTTTAAGAAGCTGCTTCTCTGTCATCGTTGCATCACACAGGATACCTTTTGATGTCAGCCGGGCTAGTATGTTAGGCTTCTATGAGGATATGGTCGGGACAGTCTCCAGGTGTCTGTTGTGGTAGGACGCGTTTTCCAAGACGAAAACACCACCCTGGGGCAGCTAAGTGAGAACAGAGTCAAACCAAGCCTTGAAATGCTCGCCGTCCATTATTTCCTGATAGTCTCCCGACTTCGTTCTTTTGAAGACGGACAGACGGCCGTCAACAAAGCCATCCTCGTTTCCGATGTGGGTGACTATCAGCCGCGCTCCCCTTCCGGATGGCTGTTTGAGCCCAGTTGTCAAACCACGCTGGAAATCGTCCTCATGCGTTTTCACTGTCTCGTCCCTCCAAGCCTTCGTCACGGTGTGGCCAGCATTTACCCAAGTTTTGTCTCTGTAGAACACATTGCGGTGCTGCTGCCTGTACTCAGCGATCTGACGAAGGTACCTCTGCCGCCAAATCAGCACGTCCTGACGCTCGATCATCATCGAGTTTCGTTCGCGTTCCTCGAAGACAAAGCCGATGTCACTCAAGAGGCGGCGGATGGTCCACGTTCGAAGGCTGGGGACATGCTCACTCTTCCGAAATTCTTCCGCAATCTTCTGTGCATAGCAAGCTCGTTGCGCCGGAAGAGATTTTGCACAATGTTTCGCAGCGCGCAGAACGTGAAGCCGTCATACATCGCAGTGCGACGTCTGCGGTTCTCGCTTCCGGGCCTTTTCCGCGGAGGTGTTGCCAGCTTCCCGCCTTTCGCCTTCGCTTTGGATTTGATGTCCAAAATCTTCCGGAAACTGACACCGGTGTACGCACTAGTCGTGCGACAAGTTTCTTTCACACCAACGTGAGGGCGCTCCTCCCACAGCTTCATGTAGACGTTCAAAACTGTATGCTGAACGTGGCGGCAAAGAACAATGCCGCTGCAGTTCTTCCTGTACAGATGCTTCGGCGTGTATGTGCTCTTTGGGGGAGGTGAACTCGCCCCAGACCGAAATCGCGGCAAAGAATCTGGAGTCAAAGAAACAGTAACAAATGCGGCTGCAGGTGGCACTGCGTAGTCGTGCGCTGCGAAAAAAATCGACCTCGCACGAGACGTCCATGTTGGAGAATGAGATGGTGGAAAATGTGGGGACAAAAATACAATGCAGGAAGCAAAAAGCCCACTATACGCTAATACTTCGTAATTCCAAAGCTAGTGAATAATGCATAATTTTGTAAAATACAACACGTAAGCCATAAAAAGTAAACTGAACTTTGTTATTTTTTCTTAATAAGGGACTGTTTTGTCATTTTTGCACCTGGTTTTGACTGGGAATGGCAATTTTTTGTGATATTTTTACGTTTTGATACACGGTAGTTGTGGTATTGTATCTCACATTGAAATTTAAAATCCCAAGAACATCAAGTTTACTTGTTTTGTTTTGGGTGGATTATTTTATTTCGTGCTTCCAAAAATATTCGCAGTAACGTACTCTTTGCGCGGAGCGGAGGAACAGCCGGTTGCGGTGATGAGGCGCAAGGGCAACTTCCGGTGCCGTTCTTAAATAGTAACCGAGCAAGCATAGACATTGAATATATACCTTTGCCGTAAATTTTAGGGTTATTTTCCAGATACGTGAGGTTAGAACGCAAATGAACGACGTTTAAAGGAACGGTAATCGTCCATATTCCATAGCCGCCACGAAATGAGGGCCGCGGGAGCCGTCACTAAGGCCCCTAAAATTACTAAAGGAACGCCATTCTATGATCTCGCCGCCCTTCACCCTCACCCGCGCTCCTTTCCTCCTCCGTGTTTTGCTATTTTCTTTTTCTTCGCCCAGCGCCGCCCACCATTGGGCAACAGAAAAGTCGCGTGGTATTTCTCTTATGCTTCCGCCGCTGGGTCGCCTCGCCGATGCCTCGCCGGCTGGGTAGTATTAACTCCATGCCGGCTGGGATAGAGTTCCTCTATATCGCGTAGCGCAAGAGTTGCGCGTCTGATTGCCACATGCCGCGGGTTCCAGTTCGGCAGAAAGCCCTCTTTCAGTGCTGCGCACAGTCGGGTCTACTCAACTGGGCATCGGCGGTTGTGGAAGCGGCGACAGCGGCGGCCGCTCATCTGATAAGCGGTCCAGTATCGTGCGCCAGTTTTTGCGCGGCCGCTCCTCGCAACTCCTCGCCGCTGCCACTGGCGCGGCGGCCCGGCGGCAGCTTTTTCACGCGACAAGGGTGGCTTTCCCGCACGACCTGGAACTCAAGATGGCGGATGGATGCGCAACTCTGCTCCCCTAGGGGAGCTATATACAGGAACTCTAGGCTGGGACATTGCACAACGCCGCCGCTACAGCGCCATTTCTGGCTGCCGAGCCACGGAGCTTCAGTGCCGGCTTTATCGTAAGCGCCAGCTAACAGCAAAGTAAGAATTAGCTTCTCGTTCTGAACAGATGTCGCATCGGAGTAGCTTTAGTTTGCCGATGTTGCCGATGTGTTGTGCCTTAGGCAGCGCGAAGATCGTCAGGGAGGGCAAAAGACTTCGTTATTCCGTCCGGGAAACGCGACGCAGAAAGGAGAAAAGTTTGGTTGCATTGATTTGAAAGGGCATACTTCAGGCCGACGCTGCCATCACTCTTTTGCGAGGTAAGTTTCTGAATGCTTATTTTTGCAATGTTAAATTCTGCGCAAGCTTGAGCGGTCACTTACGAAGGAATGCGTATTCCCTCCGCGACCATCGTCCATCCTTTGTTCTGAGTAGGCATTGCACGTAGCGGCCAGTTCTTCCCGTAGTAAGCTTTGCTTTGGATAAAAGGTCGTGTATATGTCATGTGCGCGCTTCACTTCCAGCATAATTATCAGCGGCGTAGCATGTTCAGTCGGTTGTAAGGTTTTCGTGACGCGAGAATTGTTCACCTAAATTCGCGCTTGTTTTGGCCGACGGCACCTTGCGTCTCACCATGTAGCGTGTGCGTTCCGAGTGCGTGTAAGCTTTTTGTGGCGTGAAGTCATATTTTTTGTGTTAGCGACCCGGGTGGTATTATAATGCCGTTGTTATGACATTGGAGTGATTTGCTGCGTAATATGTGCTTGGTCGGTGCGGCGCAAATTGAGGCTCTTACGAGAAAAAAAAATTGCGGCTAGGTAAACCAATTTAGGGCCAGCTAATCTAGTGGCCGCGCGTTTACGTACGTTTGATTTGCAATTTCTGTTAGCGGCGCGCTTTGTTACATTCGCGCACATTTGAATGGACACTTGAAAAGCATATTCGCACCGCAATGGCTGTACGCTCTTTCTTCCGTGTATGCACAGAGGACCGTTATTTACACCTTACGTTTGCCTTACACGTGATACCGCACATTTGCAGTTTGCGCGCTTTCTTCATCTTAGTAGTAAACGGCGCACCGTATCCAGTCATTGCGATTTGAACCAAAACACACTGGGCGACTGTAATATTTTCATCCGACAAATTTTTAAATGCGGAGCATTTCTTAGGCTCGCGATGTCACTCGTCGATGTTGTCGGCGCCGTCCACAGGCTCACTGCGCACGCGCGTCGCGTCGAGGCGCAGGTGCGCGCCTCTCCCCCGTACCCTCCTCGCTCTCAACAACAGGTGCGATGGTGCGGGAGGAGCGCGTGTACCCCGTGCGCTCCGTCGCTCTCAACAACAGCTGCGGCGGTGCGGCGGGAGCGCGTCTGTGCGCGCATGCGTCGTAGCTACCCCTGCGCTGCGTCGCGCTCAACAGTAACGGCGGCAGGGCGTGTACACGTGATAACGGCGTGGTGGGTGCGTGGAAAGTTCACGCGCTTGTGTACGCAAGTGTGCGCGTGTGCGTCTCTCCCCCGTACTCCTCTCCCTCGAACGCGGGCGGTGTGTATATAAGCGGCGGAGCGCGCGTTCGGAATTCAGTCAAGGGCGTCTTTGCTTGGCTTTCGCTTGACTTGACGCTTTGCTTGATGGCACCAAGCAATAAAGACAAACTTTAACTTTACACTCCTTGCCTTCGCTTCTCCTTCACTAAATCAATAATAATAATAAAGACGAAATAACAATTAAGCATTCGCAAACCATACCCAATTACGCAACATTCACGCGATACCCCCACCACTCTGCGACGCATTTACTCGAGTTCCCCCCGTGGGAAGATGTGGGCGGGTTTTTTGTCCAGCAAAGCGCTTCTTAAACCAGTTTAGTGTAAGCGCGTTGAGCGTGGACGCGGCACTGAGCAGATGCGCGAACACGAATTTGACCATGCTACGGTAGAACGGTCACTAGCCCTCGTCTGCAATTCAATTGTGCCTATATTTGCGGAGTGTTTGTGGCGCATCTCAAACTCGGTGCTGACATTTTTCCTCTCTCAATAGGTTTATTTCACGGATCAATTTGAGCAACGGATATTGGAGAAGCTTGGCGTTAAAAAAACTAAACCCAAATGCCACTCCCAACATTTTTTCGCACGGGAAGCCACGTCAGCAGCACAAGCCACCTGCACGACGTCATTACGGACGTTTGTTCCAATGAAATATATATTTGGTGGCCCCAATTAATTTTTGTGATATACCTTATTGTTTTCTCTTGATAATCATCGTGACATTGGTCCTCTTTCGAATTTCTTTGGGGTGTATTCCTGTGTTAGTGCAACGTACAAATATTCCAGAATATATCCCAGCACAAAACAATTCTCTCCAGGCGCCTCCATTAATAACGGCTGTAAACGACCGTGCCCGGTAAAAAACGTATTGCATGCTTAATTAACTGTAGTAATTAGTTACATAATTTGTACCTAGCGGGACTCGATATCTGGCTCTTATGAGTAATAAAAGGCCTACAAAATCTGTAGTTTCAGTTTACCCGATCTGTTGATCGCAATCTTCTCTGGCGCATATTCCCAGAATTTCAAGCCTGCGTTTTACACTTGGTTCGCACATGAACGTACGGCTGCAAGTGCAGTTTAGTGCATCCGGCTGCGAAGTCGGGGAAGCAGGGAATTTTCACGTCGCTGTACCTGCACACACGCACAACAGCATGTGTATATTTTTTTAATTATTCACAGCAGCCTATAACAACATGAAGGTGAAAGAAACATTTCTACAAAAACGGCAAAGCACTTTAAACTGCGCGGAATTAGGTTGGATGTAGGTCGTTAGTAAAAGCGGGCGCAGAGTCAACGCTGCTGATTCAGAACCATCGCAAAAAAGGCGAATGCAAGGACGTCAGCGCAGCGCTCGAACGACGGCATTTTCAAATGAAGCGCTCTGTATACTGCCGCGAACCATGCGTAAGCCGTCTGTGCAGTCATTGCACAAGAGTCACGCGAATACACGAACGGAACTACCGTAACAGAGCAGTTTGGATGTCTGCGCTCGATCCTTTCGCATTCACGAGCAATCCTGAGGTGTTATTGGCGGTGAGCGCGAACACAGGCGGCGCTGCGAAGCGCGCATCCGTGACGTCAGCTTAGGGATTCTCGCATTTGTCGTCTGCTTCACTCAGGATCGCTCTCCCTGCTGTTTCTTTGCGCTCGGTCAACGTCTGATGCTTGTCCGCACCAGAATTGGCACGTGGGTAACTTTTTATCATAATAATAGGCTTAAAATCGCATACACTAGCTCATGGTGTCAAAGTATAGTTTTGGATACCGCTACGGGAGAAACATTGATGGCGCCACCCCATTCCTTGCGAAGCCGGTCCTGTGCGGAGCGCGAAGAGTCAAAGATAGGCGTCAGCTTCTCATGTAAGCATTCGAACAAAAGGAACAGTCAGCTGCTAATAACCGACAACAGCGAAAATGGAAGACCAAAACAAATTCTAGGCCTTCACGGCTGTCGGCTTTGGCAGAAGGCATCACGATTCCCGGTAATCGTATGTAAGGTAAAACAGTTATTGCAACCTTGCCGAACGCTCGAACGCGTTTTGTCACATCGCTTTACGTTGTCAAGGCATGAAAGTTTGCCGACATGCACTATAGACTGCAAAAACTGTAGGTTGAGTTCCAAATAACCCAGTGTGTATATACGCGTGTGCTGATTCTATACCAGGCATCTAACCAGTACGGAGGTTTATTGAGTAAAACGAGTCACGCCTTCGTTAAATTTATAGCAACACATATATGTTTGTTAAGACCTGGAGGGATATTTCGGAACATTTTGCACAGTCATGTCTTCCCGATATTCGGACATGCGTCATAGGAAAACTGCACTCTGAGGGGGAGAAGGAGTAAGGAGAGGAGGGAAAAACTTTATTTAACAATTAAATCGATCTGGTTAGTGGGACGGGTCCTCAGTCCAGGACAAGAGAGTAAAAGTAATTTTCTTCAAATCATAGAACGCCATCCCGAGTAGAATAGGATTTGTTCTTCGCGCCTGGAAGGGTTGAAAAGCAATAAAGAGCTACTTGGAATTCTTCTTCGGTTTCGAGTCTTGTAATATATGCAGATATACTATTTATTACGTTAGTTAGCGAGTATATCATGCCTTCAACACCGTAATCATGTCATCATTGTTCGAGTTGAGAGTCAGTTCGTTATGATAGCGATATAATTACGATAGAAATTCGGAGCACAAAAGCCGCCTTCGAGTACTGTGGACCACGTTGTTTACGGCGCGATCGCGGTGGAGTAGCACAAACCTTCTCATTGTATTTGCATATGAATAAACAAAGCACGCTGCGGATAGGCACCTTCTTGCACGCAGCCGTAATGAAAGCCAATTTGTGAAGAAGGGAATGTATGCCATACAAGATGAAGGAAATATCCACACTACGTTTGTGAGGCTCCCAAACATCCCGAAACCTCCTAATAAGAAGTTGGTGACGGCGCAGAAAAATTAATGCGTTGGGCAGAAAAAAAAGCAAGAAACTATAATCCGATACAAGGCAACAACGAAAGAAACAGAAGAAAGCCGCTTTATTTCCTGCTGTGCGATGAGCGTGTAGAGGCCGCTGCTTGGTACGTAGTATTAGACTGTTGAGTCTTCCTAGGAGCATCTCAAAAATACTGCAGGAAAGCCTACGCATTTTGAATACTTATCGAGAAGCTCTGATCGCTGATCCTTGCGAATAAGCAAGAAAGGACGAGTTACACACGATCTTCTGACCAATACTCTGGAGAAAATTGTTTTCTATCTCTTCGTGTGTTGCAAACTTGTGGGGGATACAGCTTCAAATTATTCAGATGCGTAAGAAGCTGGCAAAATAACTGAGTCGCTAGAAATACGCTTTTTAGCGCACTACAGCAACGGAGCGGGCGATTTCTAGCCCAGGCACTGTTGCCCCTCACAAGCGGAGTTTAGCAGACGACAGCGGCGCGAATCCCTAAGCCGACGTCAGAGCCAGGGGGCGCCACTCAAAGATCTCACCGCCAATAGCGTGCCGCACACGTAAACAAAAACCACGCTGTGCGTATGCTCCAGCGGGATCCACCCCGCAAATATCCCCTTGTATACAAAAATATAAAACAAAACACCCTCACTCAGTGCGTCTTGGTAAAACGGGGCTCTCAAAATCCTATAAATGCTACCAAATAGCGATTTCGGCGCGAAAACAAGAGCAAACTGCAAGAAAAACTGCAGCGAGCGGAACGAAGCGTTGCGAGGGCGTCTGCTCTGAAGCAGCCAACAAAAATGGTGGCACCGCCGCAGCGTTAAAGGGACCGCGGCGCCACGGTTGACGGGAAAGAAAAAAGAGGAGGGCAGCGGAGAAGGAGAGAGCAGTTGGCGCTACCTTAGTAATTTTAGGGACCTTAACCGTCACCGATGTGTGGCGCCGCCGCCGAAAGTAGGCGGCGGCAACTGACAACTCCGCTGAGCCACCCTATCCGCTGTCACGCGCGCCCATTGGCGGTGCGTGAATGGGCAGGCCGGACCTAGTTCCAATCAAGCGGCCGTGCGCAAGTAAACAAACAGCGCGGAAAGAAAAGCAAAGTAAATGCCCTGGTGGCTACTGGCGGATCGGGTGAAGTGTGAAGGAAGTCGCACTATTTTCACGCGCTCATCGGAGGACTCCGGCAACCGCGTCCTAGAAACGTCGCCTCTGAGCCCCCAGATGGGCTCAAAATAATCCCCAGTTCATTTCGTTTCCTTTTCAAACGAACCCCCCCCCCCCCCTTCGCCGAAGGTCGGTACGCCGAGGCCCTACTTCACGGGAGGGATTTTTCGTACTTGTTCTCATCCCCACTGCTCTCTGTGCATGCGCCCCGTTGCTATGGAAACGAAGGCGCGGTCGTCTGTTGCCAGAAATCTGCGCCTGCCATCCGCGGCGGCAAAGTCAAGCGGGAGTGCGCGTCACGCCACTCGTCCATACGCGCCGTCTGCAGCGAGAAGCGTTCCCGTCGCATACCCAATCGAGGTGAAGGTTTGGTTGCGCGTCCCCATCGGGGGGCACGCCGGGGCGCGGGCTACACCACGACAGTGAGTGCAACGCAAACGGGGCGGGTGACCAGTAACGACGCGCTGAATCCTGTTGAATTTGAACCTATATAGAGGAGGATTTAGCGAGCCCTGGAACGGAAGATGATAGGTGTAACGTTAAGGAACAATGGAACGGAGTGGGTCACGGAATAAACAGGTATTAATAAGACATTAGTAGTTATTAAGAAGACGAAATGGGAGTCGGCAGACATTTAATGTGAAGACAAGTAACCGTTGGTCATTGAGGGTAACAGAGTGCGTCCCTAGAGAAGGGAAGCGTGGCATGGGGCGGTGGGCAGATGAGATTAAGAACTTTGTAGGAATAAAGTGGTCGCAGGTAGCGCAGGGCCTATATAATTGGAGATTAATGGGAGAGGCCTTTGCCCTGCAGGGGGCGTCGACAGGCTGATGATAACGATGATGATGATGAAGATGATCAGTTGGAACGACACGACGAAGCGTTGACCACGGTGTAAGAATATTTATGTGTTGACACTGCAGGCGGCGGCGCGGCCAGTTCTTGTTGCCGCTCCATGCGTTTCTCCGGAACGCCGCCAGAGTGCGCCCCGCCACGAGGGCATGTCTGCTCGCCGAGCTTCGGTGGCCGTAATGCAGATGCAATGGGATGGTTCGGTGGACCGGCATGTATGTGGTTTTTTAATTGCAGATAGGCGCATACAGATTGAAAATGCTGTCGACACCGAATAATTCTGGGCTTGTTTCATTTTTACTCTCTCAAACTGCAGCAGTGCGCGGAACAGCAGCCAGAACGCGGTTGTGCTACCCTTCCGAGCCAGTTGTCGAAACACTTTTATTACAAATATTTTTTTTTCGCTCATCCGCACAACTCTCGAGAGCGTAGTTACTTTCTGGCCGGTTAAAAAAAAGGTTATCCAAAACGCACACGCTCGCCCATTTGGGCCGAAGAGCCTAAGCGTAGCATAAAATGTGGCTTCAGCAATGCAAATCGCCGAAGCTGTGAGGTGGTAATTCCCGCCGTGTAGAGAATATAGTAAAATTCGTCCAACTGTGGCTTTTAATGTGTTCGGAGACGTCAAGGAAATTTCCGTATTTCGCCTGTATCAGAAAATAGCAAGGCACCCAACCAGCACCGTTTTGCTGTGCAGCGGGACGCCTCCACCGCTGTACGCGCGAGGGCCCGGAATGAAGCGAAACCAAGACTGTATACAAACGCGACATTTTAATGGCTAAGGCAGTGCAGTGCTACCTACTCGACGCGAAAATGGTCAGAGAAAATTTCCGAGCCGTTTCTCTATCAAGCTCGTCTTTAACGCCGATACCGATGGTGCTGAGCGGTTGCCTATTTCACGAAAACACAGGCATGCACGCGCAAATATAAAATACTTGCGAGGCTCTAAACTCGGATTGGCGGATGTCAGTTTAGAATAATTGCAGTCGGCGTGATAAAGCTAGTTGGTTGGCCACAAAATTCTCCACCGAACGTAAGGGCAAATTATATAGCTTAACCAACATATTATGTTGAAGCAGCATTTACAGCGAGTAAAAACTGAGCTCGAGATGGCTGTCTAAACTGAACCGCTCCGCTGTCTTGGCATACGGCATGTAGTGTGCCTGTGTAAATGCTTCTTTGGGAAAACATGGAAGATACCTCCATCGGTAGCCTTAATTATTTTTAATAAATTTGGAACTTGGGCTAATTGGTTATTTTGCACATTTTGACAAAAAAAACTGCACGTAGACAAGGGCGAAGAAAGGAAAACACAAGAACTCGTGTTTGTGTTTTCCTTTCTTTGTCCTTATCTATGCCCCCTTTTTTTTTGTCAAAATTTACAGAAGCCTCAGTTTTTTTTTTCTGGGGACCTGTGACCTGCACACTTTTGATACTGTATTTTACTCATCAGGGAGCTCAATCGAAGGACATAAGTTTAGCACTGACTGCGGCATCAGCTAAAGAATGCAAATGGTACCGTGTTCTGTGCGATGTGGATAATCCTATTTGGTCCTCATTTGGGGCCTTCCATTCTAGTGTCTACTTTTTCCGACAGTGGCGTATCCTGAAATTGTTTTCGGGGGTTGTTATACGCCACAGATAAAAAAAAATAAAAAGGAATAGATCCTCGGCGAAACAATATTCGTTTTTCTGTTTTAGTAATGCCTAAGGGTTATTTGTTTCGGCGACTGTAATATCTGCAAAAAATGCGTGTACGTACAGGACTCCGAAGAACAATATTTCTCAACAAACCAACATTATTATAATTTTTGTTTTGCATTGTAATATAACGATTCGGGGTGTTAATAGCATTGCTCTGTCTTCGCCCCTGGTTGCCCATGTGTACATTCAGCATAAGAATAACATTTTTTTTTTCACGGAAGCCAAAATAGCCATTATGTGCAACATACATTTTTAACTACAAGTCGCCTTAGAAAACAGAATGCGTTACAAGTGCCTTTCGCAGACTTTTGCAATCGAAAAAGCGCATGGGCCGCGACATTCACGCACCGCGCCGCCTCGCTCCACCGCGTGAGTTCCACAACGATCAGCCGCAGTGATCGGTGACGAACATAACGTGGAAGCTGAAACATAATGTCTACTCCTCAGGATTAACTCTGGCAGCAGAAAACACCGAAGCGCAGCTTGAACGATACGGAAAGGCAAGCGCGCTTCGCATCCACCGCAGCTGCGCCGCAACTCCGCAAGCAATAGCCGGCCCCTCATTCGCAGCGCCCCCGCGCCGCTGCGGTCTGCGCATGAACTAAGGGAGAACACGATCTGGCCATGTTCTCCGCCGCGGCGGCGGGCGATTGTCAACACCTAAATATTCTTACACCGTGGCGTCGACTAAAGGATTGGCAGATACACGCTCGTTAGAGTGAGGAAGAGCGACCATGAACCAAACTTTTGTCGCTGGGACGCTCGGGAGAATACAGTGGAACCCCGTTAATACGTTTTTCACCGGAGCGGGAAAGAAAAACAAAACAGCCGGGTAAATGTAAGAGTGAGGAAAGCCACGACAATGGGCCGGCGTCTAGCTGGCGTCGTTAAATCACCCCCTATCTAGAGCTCCATTGTTGCCATCATGTTTGTATTAACGTATTAACTCTGCGCTGCCATCGTGCGTAGATATTTTAGTGGGTTTGTGAAGTGTCGGTGTGGTTTATTTACGTGATGCGCGCCGGGATGTCGTTCGGGGTTCCTTCGGCAGCGGTGAAATCCGTGCGGCGGCATTTCTTCAAAGCGCCGTAGGATCCTGACGGATTGAAGGCGTGGGAAAACGCCATTCCGCGGGAAAAAATTCAAGGTTACGTAGCAGATATACGGATGTGACATTCATTGATAGCCTTCAGACATCGTCAACTGTTACGAACAGATCGTGAACGGTCAAACTAAGGATACCGCGAGGCAGGTGGACTCTGAGGGAGAGCGCGGTACCCCGTATTTCCCCTAACATACCTGAGGACCTGTCGGAACGAAGCTGCCAAAGTCGTACAGAAAACCACCCAAAGCGAGCGTTGCGTCTTGCCAAAATGATGGGCCTTTGTTCGACAAAACTGGAGCAAGTGACCGTATGGGAGGTGTAGAAATCCCCGAGGGTACAATGCATAGAGTTAATTCTACTGAATCTAGAGGAAAAGCTGCTCGGCCAGCCCGTGCATGGAAACCGTGCTAAACCGCGAGCGGAGCCTTGATGCCACCCTCACACCGTTGCCTGCTGTCTGTTTGCCTACTAGAGTTGGCGGCAGTAATGGTTATTCACCGGGCAACTTATGAATTCCATCATGGCAGCCTCCATTGCCGTGAATGCGCAGGGACAACTTTCGTGTGTGAAAACATTGTGTGAAGTTTTTCTAGGGGCAGGTAGCCTTGTTCGTGCTATGTTAACGCGCTAGATGCAGTGTTGACTTCTCCGCAACTAAGAAGAGTTGCGCGTAGAATAGCGCCTACTTCGTACGCTCGGAGGTGGATTTTGTGATGCGTCGAGATAGTTAGGTCGTCGCTTCGAGGTTTTTTTTCGCTTTTCCGCGCCCCCCCCCCCCCCCCCCCCCGTGCTCCCCCTTTTCCGCGCTCCCCTTTTCCGCGCTCCCCCGCTTCTGAGGAGCTTCGCTTCGGCAGCCCGTTGACCGCACAGGCCGTGGCCCTGCGTTTAGATGTCGCCCGGATTTGCCTGGGCTGGTGTGGGCCGTCAAGTGCTACCTCCCGCTCCTCGGTACCCGTCGGTCGGCCGCAGTCCATTCGAGCGAACTCCGCAGTGCCTGGAACCGCCGTAGACTTCGCTCCTCGCCACAGCAAGCTCGCCGCTACGCTTTACCACGGCCGCTGGATGAAAGGCGCACTCACCGGCCATGGCTTTACGGTTCCCGTCGAGGCTTCTCGTTTCCCGGAATCAGCATGATACCAGCGAGCCGTGTTCGAGTCGTGGTGTGTGCGAAGGAATCGACCGCAGTGTAGTGTTTCAGTTTCGGTTTCGATTCGGTTTATGTTGTCTTTACTTGCCACCAGGTGACCTCTGTATATATATGCATGCCTCTGAAAAAAAGTCAGTCTTTGGTTGCTGATCGTCGACGACAGTGGTCGCTTCGTCGTTCTTCTGCGGCTTCCGCCGCGATATAACAATGGCGACGAGGATGCGTCTTTTTCGGGGGGCGTAACCACACCTGCACCTTTTCGACGCCATGAGCTGCATCGGGCTTGCTCCGCCGCCCCCGTTCCTGCCTGAACCCGGCCGCCCTCCTCTCCCGTGGACGCAATGGCACCACATTTTCGAAAACTACCTACTGGCATCAGGAGCGTCCGAATTTCCGCCCGAACGTCGCAAGGCCCTGCTGTTACACAGCCTCGGCGTTGAGGGTCAACGTGTCTTCTCCGGTCTACCGCTTCCAACGTATGCCTCCCAGACCGGTGAGTCAACCGCCGACGACAAACTTCCTGAAGCTAGCAAGGCCGCCGACGACAAACTTACTGAAGCTAGCAAGGCCGCCGCCGTTCAGCCTTCTGTTTACGACGAAGCTGTAGCGACTTTAAAGCAACATTTCACAAGCTCACGTAATGTCGTCGTAGAAAGGCACCGCTTTCGCCGTCGCATTCAGCACCCAGGGGAGTCTGTCCAGGAGTACGTTGCGGCACTACGTGCGCTCGCCGCTGCATGTTCTTTTGCTTCACCTGAAGACTCGCTTCGTGACCAGTTCGTGGAAGGGGTCTCGTCCCAGCACATTCGAGAACGCCTTCTTCTTGAGGGGTCCACCCTCTCGTTCTTCCGAGCAATACAATTAGCGTCACAAATCGAACAGGCAACTGAGGACCTTCGAGAAATTGCTTCAGGCACCGTGCAGCGTATATCAAAAAGCTCTCGCTCAATGCCGCACGACCGCAGTCGAAATGAACACTGCCCCCGTCCTTCGCGTAGCGACACGCCTCTACCTGCACCTCGTACCGAAACGTGCCGGCATCCCGACACCCACCAGCCTGCTTCCTGTACGCGCCCACCCACCTCTTCTTCTTACTGCTACCGTTGTGGTTCGCGCCAGCATCGTGCCGCGTCATCCCGCTGCCCAGCGAAAGGTCAGCGTTGCTATAATTGTGGGCTCATAGGGCACTTTAGTTCAGTTTGCAAAAAGAAGCAACAGGGCGTTCGTGTTCACGAGCTTAGCGACCAGAATTTGCCCGACGAAGCTGTGAGCATTCTGTCGGTGACCGCATCCAGCCGCGCCGGTATTCACGTCGAGGTAACAGTCGGGCATGCGCCGTTAGCATTTCTTATCGACTCGGGCTCCTCTGTTTCCATTCTGGCGGGTGATCTTTTCGTTAGGCATTTTGCCGGGCATGCGCTGCTGCTCGCGCCCCGTGTGAAGCTGCTAGATTACTCGAAACAAGCTATCCCCGTGCGAGGATGCTTTTTATCGAAGGTCGTATACAAGGAACGCGAAGCGTCCATTCTGTTCTACGTTGTTTCGCAAGGCACATCGCTGCTAGGTATTGACGCCATTCAGGCCCTTCAGCTCCAGATTGACGGCTCGTCCCTCCGCTGCCTTGAGACTACCGCGTCAACTACCAGTGCTACCGACGTACAAGCCCCAGGCCAGGAAACAATTTCAACTGCATGCCTTCCAGCAGAGTTGTGCAATGAGTTTGCGTGTCTTTTCGACTCCAGCCTCAGCCTAGCCAAGGGTTTTGTGCATCGTGTCAAAGTTCGGCTCTCAGTTCCGTCTACTGTAGCAAAACTTCGCCGCCTTCCCCTTTCACTCCGAGCTCCGGTATCGGAAGAACTTCGTCGGCTCGAGCAGTTGGATGTGATAGAGCGCATTAATGCGTCAGAATGGGTCTCTCCGATTGTTGTTGTTCAAAAGAAGGATGGAGGCATTCGTGTTTGTGTCGACTTACGGGAGCTTAATAAGGCCGTGGTGACGGATAGCTTTCCTCTTCCACACACCGAAGAACTCCTCCACAGTCTAGTTGGGGCAACTCATTTTTCGAAGCTTGACCTCGCATCAGCCTACCACCAGGTTTTGCTCGATCCTGAAAGCCGTTGATTTGACCGCTTTCATTACTCACGATGGTCTCTTTCGCTTTAAACGCGTCTGCTTCGGGTTGGCGTCCGCCCCCGCTGCATTTCAACAAATGATCTCCAAAATCCTTCAAGGATGCTCTGGTGTTCTCTTCTATATCGATGACATCATTGTGTTTGGGAAAAATGAAAAGGAACACTTGACCAACCTGATCGCTGTACTACGGCGCATTAAGGAAGCCGGGCTCAAGTTAAACGACAAGTGCGTATTTGGCGTACAAGAACTTTCCTTCTTGGGACACAAGATCACAGCGCAAGGCATTTCTCCACTGCCGGAAAAAATTTCTTCCATTATAAATACTCCTGCGCCAACTCATGCTACTAGTCTCCGTTCTTTTCTTGGTCTGGTCGAGTATTACGCCAAGTTTGTTCCCAGTCTTGCTGATGTGGTAGAACCTATGCGAGCTCTTCTCCGAAAGAACCAACCATTCATTTGGACTGATGCGGTAGATGCCAGTTTCGCCAAAATAAAGTTTCTGCTCTCGTCCAGCCAAGTTCTGCAGATGTTCGATGCGTCCGTTCCGGTCGTAGTGTCCACTGATGCGTCCGACTGCGGACTAGGTGCTGCTCTCCAGCAGGTCGATGGCCACAGGTTGCGAACTGTTTCCTTTGCTTCGCGAACGCTTTCACCTGCGGAGCGGAAATACGGGGTGGGAGAGCGTAAAGCGCTTGCGTGGGTTTGGGCATGCGAGCACTGGCATACGTACTTGTGGGGACGGCATTTCACGTTGCGCACAGACCACCAAGCCTTGGTCTCTCTCCTCTCTTCGCAAGGTACTGGCCACCGCCCCCTTCGCATCGCACGCTGATCGGAACGGCTACTTCGCTATAACTATACTGTAGAGTATCGGAAAGGGTCCGAAAACCAGGTTGCGGATGCCCTTTCTCGCCTTCCAGTTCCGTCTCCGCAGGAAGATGCGTCATTCGAGGAGGTTGTGTCCTTTGTTGAATTACCTTGCCTCACCAAGGAGCAGTTTCAACAGGCCCTTCGTGAAGACTGGAACTTGAAGCAAGTCGCGACTTATGTCGCCACATCTTGGCCTGCACATAAGACGCTCTCAAGCGAACTTCAGCCTTTCTTCTTGGTGCGCGGAGAATTGTCGGTCGTTGACAACTTGCTCCTGCGCGGAGAACGAATCGTCGTTCCTTTGTCTCTCACGCCGCAAGTAATCGCTGCTGCCCACGAAGCTCACCCGGGTATAGTTCGGACAAAAGCTCGACTAAGAGAAAGGTTCTGGTGGCCAGGCATGGATAGACAAGTGGAACTTTCCATCCAGTACTGCAGAATATGTCAGATGGCTGACAAAAGTGCAAAGAGTGCTGCTACTCCTTTGCAGCCAGTACCCTTGCCAGAACGCCCATGGGAGAAGCTGGCCGTTCACATCGTCGGCCCTCTGCAGAGAGCACCGCACGACTGCAGATACGCCATTACACTCATCGACTACTTTTCGAAATGGCCAGAAGTTCAATTCTGCAGTGAAGTGTCATCCCGCACCGTCATAAACTTTTTGCTTTCGGTGTTCTCCCGTGAGGGTTACCCGGACGTGATAGTATGCGACAATGGGCCCCAGTTTGCCTCTCCGGAGTTCACAAAGTTCCTCAATGATCGCGCCATCCGTCTCGTGCACTCTTCCATTTACTACCCTCAAGCGAACGGACTTGTAGCGCGGTTCAACCGTGTCTTCAAGGATTTCGTACAGGTTGCAATGTTAGAGCAACGTCCGCTTCGTCAAGCGGTAGCAGACTATTTGGCTATATATCGCTGCACGCCACATGCCACTACGGGTGTTGCACCATCCGTTCTCCTACACGGGCGGCTACCGAGAACACGTCTTGACGTTGTGGGCCACCCATCACCAACTTTCTTCAGCGATCCTGCTTCCGAACTCTGTCGTCTACGCCAACGCGTGCAGAGCAAACAAGGGTACAGCAAAGAGTACACAGACCGTCGCAGGGCCGCGAAGAAGACAACAGTGTCAGTTGGTGATTTTGTGCGAATTAAGAAACCCGGAATATCTGCTAAGGGCGACCTCGCGTTTAGCCACCCACAGAAGGTTGTCCACCAACAAGGCCCATCAACGTTCCGGCTTGACGATGGACGAACTTGGAACGCTTCGAAGTTATCTAAGGTACCTGCGCCATCAGCCGCGTGGAATCCGCATCATGACGCTGTCTTCGAACCTGCAACCCCGCCTTTGGCGCCTGAGCGACCCGAGGATCGCTCCTCAATAGCGCAGTCCGAAGCTTCACCAGCTACGCCCACGCTACAAGCTTCAGCGCCAGCTGCGTCGAAGCACCCAGTACCTCAACGTCGGGTCCAGCCACCGAGGAACAGAAGACCCCCGGATCGATACGGGGACCGTGTGTAGCTGGTGTTTGTGTGTAGACTGGTGCAGTGACACAACTTGAGTGCTACGTGGACTTTGTTGAGACGTTTCAGTGGTTCTGCAATTGTGTTTTTTTTGTGTTATATAGCAGTCATCGAATGTATGCTGCATAGTTGTACATCAGACATTATTGTGAAGCGCACATGCCATGTGTGGTTGTAAATATTTGTAAATATTGTGTACTCGTACTAATACTAATCCACTAACAATTACTAACATTGATCTTTTAAGGAGGGGAATATGTAGTGTTTCAGTTTCGGTTTCGATTCGGTTTATGTTGTCTTTACTTGCCACCAGGTGACCTCTGTATATATGTGCATGCCTCTGAAAAAAAGTCAGTTTTTGGTTGGTGATCGTCGACGACAGTGGTCGCTTCGTCGTTCTTCTGCGGCTTCCGCCGCGATATAACACGCCGCGGAACTACTTTCTTCACCTGTCTAATCTTTACCTTTCTGCATCCTATCCTATATCCCGCCCCCCCCCCCCCCCCCCCCGTATACACATCCCCGGACTGGGTTAAAAGCAGGTGAGTTCCTATGAAAGCTCAATAATATCCCCAGACCATTTCTTTTTCTTCTTTTAAAAACGAGCCCCTTGCCCTGATTGCTTTTATCTCCTGATTTGTTTCCTGGTTGCTTTGGCCGAGTTCGCGCATGCTCTGTTTCTGTATATCTTCTTTTGCCTAGGGCAAAAGAACTCAGTTGATATCCAGCGTTAGTCCTGTGTAGTCTCTTCGTTGTCCCGTCTCTACCGCGCTATTTTACCATGTTTCACGCCCCCCTCCCCTCCCAGAATGCGTCAGCTGGTGCTGCCTTCGCGCTCCGTTGAGGTGCTCTTTAAAACAGCTTGCTTTTATAGCGAATAGAAGCTTGAAATTTACTATGCTACCAAGAAATGCGTATACCTGTTACTTGAAATGTTATTCCACTTGATTCTAAACAAACACGCTTTTTCAGATTAATGTAAATGACTGTTTACAGGGTCCCTGCAGGATGTGTGCCAACTTTTTGTATCCAGTTGATATGCTTTTAGGTAGTGCCCTTGGATTAGCTTAATTTCAATAACCATGTTATACCCAAGCTTAATTTTATTATGCTATGTGCATCAAGAAACTCGCGCAAAGAGATTTTTTCTCTTTCTAGGTAAGATTATAATATAGGGCATTCGTTTTATGCTTGGGGGAGGTTACACCAGCCATATTATCACGGCTGCGGGGTAGCTTTAGTTCGCAATTAATGTATTTGATAGCAACCCAAACAAAGAGATTTTTTCTCTTTCTAGGTACGATTAGAATATAGGGCATTCGTTTTATGCTTGGGGGACGTTACACCAGCCATATTATCACGGCTGCGGGGTAGCTTTAGGTCGCAATTAATGTATTTGATAGCAACCCAAACAAATCTAAACAAAAGCAAACAAGAGACTAGAACATATCATGTAGAACGTGCATTTCTATTCTGGGTTTGTGGAACTATATCTTTCAGTACTTCCAACCACAAAGAAAGTAGTGCAAGTGTTCATTAGTCGTCGCAGGGCTCTTTGACGTTTAAAGTTTCATGCCCCCGCTCCCAGAATAAAGAAAGAGGAAAATAATGGGGGGACTAACTTGCTCCATCAAAGCTATGGCAGGTTCAAAGTCAATAAACAGACAGGGCTAAAAGCCAAAAAACATTTTTGAAGAAAAACCAATTTCATAATAAAAAAAACTTAGGAACTGGAGAAGAGATGAAGAACGAAATTAACATACAAACAGAGGCAGCATAAACGAGAAAAAAAAAGAAAAAAAAGCAAATGCAATTCTACGAGTCAGGCAGGAAAGCTTGCCACAAAGGAGCAGACACTCCAGGAGAAATTTTAAAAAATTAGAAATTATGTACCCTATTTACATCACGTGCGCAGAAAATCAATCATATTTCAGTGGTATTAGACAAGCAGGAGCCGAAGAAGCCAAATCAATTCTTACATTGAAGAAGCAGATTGAAGTGAATAAGAGAGAAAAACATTCACAGGTGCTGTAGGGGTGTTACCTGCATGCAGCATCCTTCGTTTGCCCATTTTATCGTTTTGCCTGCTTGTTTTATGCATTTTCATTCCTCGTCCGTGGTGCTGTCTTTGTACTGGCTATTTCGACGCCATGTTTTTTATTTGCTCCGGAATTTTCTATCCTTTATTTTATACCAGTCCTTTCTTTTCAAGTTCCCTATTCCCACTTCCACATATAGCACAGCCAGCTGGACAGTTCTTCTTCTGTGCTTGGTTAACCTCCCTAGCTTTATTCTACAGTTTCTTCCTTTCTTTGAAGTCGCACATTAGGTCACATTAGCCTTTCTGTTACCACCACAAACTTCCCTAGAGGTCTGGTGGGATTACTGGTGGTGAAATAACATTTGTTTGATGAGAATTCCTCGTACATATGACCCCTTTGCTTTTTCTGTGTTTATTTTTGCGTGTTCTAACAGCCAAAGAGTAATGTATGTATGAAAAGTAACTGTGGAAGATTTTATTGGGCTCAGCTTGAGCACCTCAACTTATCACGCTTCAAACAAAACCGGAGGAAGGATGAGCGGGTAAGGCTGTTAATGTCAAATTGTTTTTTTTTTTTTTTGTTGCCAGAATTGTGACACGAAATTTTTTCTATGATGTGAAGCACATGATACATGGGCTGATGGCATTGTGAGGCCCCATTATTATTGATGAAAATAAGAATGCTGGTGACCACAGTCTGAATGAGAATTAGCCAGAACTTTCATAATCAGCTACAACATTGCTGGAACCAAGCTTCGGTAGTAATGCAACTTCGTCATCATCCTAGTTGCTGTGAGCACGCTGGAATGGAAGCGTGACAATTCGACGAGGTGTGGTGTGACACCTTTGCGGCCACCGATTTGATGTTGGCATAAATGATAAGGCTGGGCTACGCATATCAAATTCCTTCCTTCTATCGCGTATCGCATTCGAATATCGCATTCCTTCCTATTATGTGGTGTTTACAGCTGAAGAACGCCTGCGGGTGGCCGTTGCTGAACCGATTCGTGCAGATGTAACTGTCGCATATAATATTATTGAGAGTTTAATTTATTGTCGGCTTTCTTAATCACTTCCATGTGCAATACACATTAAGTCTCTGAATTCTCTACACTAGCGAATGATGATAGCCTCATGCTAGGCAGTCCGTTTCACCTGCAATAGTTATGTTAGGCAGCTTTTTCTAAATTAACTACTATGATTGAACTAATTAGGTGTAATAACCAGTTTATAGGTGCACTCAAATTCATTTACTTTTCAAAGGAGACATATGACCTTCGTCGACTTCGCCTTGCACAAACTCCATGACGGTCCCATCGCGATCCAAGAAAGCGCATGTGTGTGTTACCTCAAAATGCTCCTAGGCGGTTTCGATTGGCAGACAGATTTCCGACCAAACCCGCAGGCATTTCAGGCAAAGCCGTTTTCAGACGCAATGGACCTGATAATTGGGCGTGAACGGAAGTGGCCATATCCGTTCATTAGTGAAGGCCCCCAGGGAAGGACGGAAGAATTTTTCTTAACGCCCCACCAGATGGATTCCCATCTCATACGAATGAAGTTTGCTCATCCTCCTTCTCCTCCTCGTCTGTACAGGTATATACATGGGCCACATGGGAGTGGAAGTGCAAGTAGTTGTAATATAATATTGTCGCTGATCCACCGAGTTTCAGAAATGTGTCATGCAAAGCATCAACTATATTCTAGAAAATTTCATATTGCGTGTTTCAGCGTTCAAAGGAGCATGCACTAATCGCACACACCCATACAGGAAATTTCTGCACCTACATTCGAGATTACCTTCCGGCTTCGCCTTGTCCTCCTCTAAAAAACCACCTTATGGTAGAAATAGAGTTACCATTATTATTATTACTTGGCGGTTGTTTTATCTCTCACTCAAGTAAAACACTGTTCAGTGAAAGTATAACAGCACATGTAAACAAGAGCCTATTTATACGTACCCGCCGCGGTGGCTCAGTGGCTAAGGCATTGCGCTGCTGAGCACGAGGTCGCGGGTTCAATTCCCGGCCGCGGCGGCCGCTTTTCTGATGGAGGCGAAAAGCAAAAACGCCCGTGTGTACGAGATTTCGGCGCACGATAAAGATCCCCAGGTGGTCAAAATTAATCCGGAGCCCTCCACTACGGCGCGCCTCATCGCCTGCGTTGCGTCGGCGCGTTAAACCCCACAATCAATCAATCAAATCCTATTTATACGCTAGGCATGGTAAAATGCTTCGTACATTTGTTTGTTATTAATTTACGAATCATATACTCAAAAGGAGCTGATCTGCCCAGCAATGTCTCGTGTAACATGATATGACAGGTTGACGGCCAGTTAAAATCGGCAGGAGCCACTAAAAACATTTAGTGAAGGTGACCTTGAAGATATTCGCTGCGGCTTTATTCCCTATCGTCGGCAGTGCGCGGGCTCCAGCGCGGGGATAGATAAACTCGTTTTAGCAAGCAACGAACGGACAAAGCAAACACCAAGATGTGGTAGAGTGAACTTTTGTAAATTACCCCCCCATAACTGACGCTTCCACGAAATACCGAAACTGAATTTGGCGCCTCTGCATGCCCCCTCTTTTTTTGCTTCATATTTCATTTATTTTTGTTCGTCAAACATGAATGCGTTGAGGAAACCTATAAAAAGCATGCAAAGTCGTAAATATACTCAGTTATTGCCATAAAACTGGCCTAGTTATAGCTTATGGCCCTAAATTTGTGCCTCATTTCGGAAAAAAATGTTAGTCGTATCTCCAACTACTGATCTGGCAACTACAGCGTGGCATCATGGCGGCACCCGTGTTTTGGCACATTTGAGAGCCACCTTTACCCGCCTGGTACCATGGAATGAGCAGATGACGACGCGCCGAGACCCATGTCAACGCAACCCCAGCGCCACCGCCTGGTCGGCGGCAGCACCGGCCACGCCGCGGTACTGCAGTATATTATCTCTATGCTCCAAGGCCGCACTCTTTTCCAACTGACCTTATCTAAAAACGCTGCACGGCACCATTACAACAGTGCGGCGGCGCTAACATCACGCACTTTCGTCGTTCCGAAGTGAACATGATGGCCTCTCCAACTCGCTTGCGGCCATAGCGTCTATTTATTTATTTATTTATTTATAATACCCTCAGGACCAAATGGCATTACAGAGGGGAGTGGATTACATTGAATAACACATGGTACATGGTGGGGAGGAAAAATACAGAGTTAGTACGATTACAAGCAAAAGTAAGCGTACAAACAAAAATACATTAAATAGATCTTGCGTATACAATGTTAGCTACGGTTTCACGGAAAAGATGGTTGTCATTAATAGCAACAATTTCAGGGGGAATTGTTGCTATTCATGACAACCTATTGTTGTAATTCAGTGTTGCCAATACTTGTTGTTGACATTGTTGTCCGTGCGCAACACTGTGTACACGGACGCCAAGCCCCAGACAAAGCGAGGTCCTAAGGTGCTTCGCCCCTAACAAACGTGCTATTGAGTCTAATTAAAATTTTAAAAAAGAAAAACCAGTTCCACTCAACGTGAGAGCATCCAAGTGCGCGGGCAGGGATTCGCCTGAAGGGCTGTGGCGTCTTCTCTTGACTAACTTCAATAACAGCCTGGCGTTGATACCTAAACTAGCCAAGAGAGGGGGCCACCGTTCTGAGAGGCCGATGAAGAGACTCTAGAATTCGGTTTTGTCAATTTTGGGTAATATTGCATTAATAATGAGTCATTATGATGCTTCGCAATCGAGTGTTACTCCAAACAAAAGCGCAGCCGCATGGTACAGAGTCTGCCCGATTGGTGGTTTCTCAAAGCTAAAAAGGTCTATGGGTGCTCAACATCACGCTACTTTAGTCGGGGAAGCTCCAATAAACATACTGAGTTGAAAAAGATATTTGGGGATCTTTCCATTGGTGGACTAGGAAACAGGGTCATGCGCAGAACACCTCGACCACAACAGCTCATTGGTGATTTAAGATAACTTGGGGTGGGCATAGTGCACTGCTTGAGATCTTCGACTTAGAAACAGGTTTTGGCGACATTTACTGCGGGCTACGGCAGTGACTTGAGCGCGAAAATAAAAAAATACATAGTCTGTATCTAGAGCAGCGTCCGACGGCATTATAAGCAATCCACAAAAGTGACCTCTACCAGCGTTATGTAAAGAAATGCCGCCTCGAGTACTAATTTGGTCTCCCTTGCGTTACGTAATATTACCCAACCTGACATAAGAAAACTAAGAGAAATCGAGAATTTAAAACACCAAACACTAACCTACACGGGAGGAGGAATAGACTTTTATAAGAGTCATGGCCTCCGCAGTCAGCTGCCTGCGCGCCGTTGCTCCGTCCATTCCAATCGCTCGGAGAGAACGCAATTCCGAAGTGGCTGTTCCGCTGTTTTCCGCCGCGCCGCGGGGCGCGGTGCAGATGGATCGCATGAGCAGCCGTTTACGCTCTACAGCACCCTCGAAATGGCTTTTGACAGCTGTTACACTCGGCGCAGGAAAAAATAAACGGCCGCAGTTCCTCTAGGAACCAACAGCAATATATAGCACATGGTGATCGATGCATTTATGTGAGCAACAATGGCAACCAGGCGGGTTTATTTCACAACCGCTGTGCCCCGCTATCCTCTCGACCAAACCGACAGTGCCTTTCCTATAACGCCACAGTTCAGAAATTTCCCGCGTTTAAATGACGTTCACCTCACTAATCGAATTTCTTATTTCTTACGCTGGCTTACGGTCCTAATGCAGTTCTGCAAAGACGAGGCTATTTAGTCGAGAGTAGGCTGCGACTGCCTCGTCCCCACGACACGCGGCCGTGCTCTATTTCAGCCTTTGAGTCGATGTCTGTAGGAGGTAACACCTGTTGTCTTGTTAATACCCGTGCTACACTAGGGATTCGAAGGCCTCTTAATCGAATGGCATTTGGCTTGAACGACACCTTTAAGCTGCTACCCGACGTGTTTCAAAGGCATCTGACTGAAATCAGACCTTTCCAATTCTCAAAAACTTTTGAAACTTTCAGTGAAAAGGCTAGTTTTTAATATTTTCGCTAGTTTGGTTTTTTATTACTCTGTCTAGAATTATAAAGTAACTTTGTACTCTCGATACCAGCGGCGCGAAAAATAAAATCTACGACGGGGTCGGTAGCCTTGTTGCTATTTTCTTTTGCGTGTTCCTGTAGGTTCAGGGTTGTCAAGTCTTGTTGCCCCTGTTATTGTTTTTAAAATTGATTACGTCATCGTACATAATTTATTCCGTTTAATATAAGTTTTCTAGCTTTATATCCATGATTGTAAGGGCTGAGATATCACGTGCGTCGCTATAACCAGCAGAGAAACGAAAGCGTGCGTGGGAACCGCGCCAGTTTTGGAGCGTAGCAGCAACGCACGGTGTAGGTAGATTTCTAGAAAAGCCGCATTGGAGACTTGCTGCGTACTAAAAGTGGCGTGTAAGACGAAATGGTTGACGGCATCTGGGTGGCTGGTTTGAGACAGACGCGGGCGCAAGTCCTCTCGAAAATCGACAATTTATCTATTCATTACAGGTGAGTACCCGCCCATTAAGCAGTATGAGCGATTATACTGTTTATTGGGGGGTTCGCGTTGTTATATCAATTCTTCCTTTCAAGATACGGGCAGTGCAGGATTAACCGATGCGCCAATTATGGTGGCAAGAAAAGTATGGGATTACTCGTTGTAAAAATGTCGAATTATTTATTAAGCAGCACTAATGTCAGCTGTTGTTGCATGTATGGCCTTCCCATTCATTATCAGGGCCACTGCGTCCTGCAAGCGCCTTCACAATTTTTGTTGTGTACCTCTGCTTACCATGTATTTTATCTTAGATACTGGCAAAAAGGCCGAGCAACTGGGCCCCACCCTGTCCGGGGAATTTTCTTCACTAGATTTCAGAAGTGCCCCGCAAGCCTGATAAGCAATAATCCTAGCTTGGTTTGCGAAAACCCCATTACTTCCGTGCCATGGGTAATTGGAAGAAGGCATACAAGCATGGAATCATAAATAGTAGTACGTTTTCAGTGACTACATTTCTATGCTAAATGTTTAGCAATCAGTGAAAGAAGTAGATGCACTGCAGTTGTTCAAGCATGCTGTTGTCAGAAGATATTGCGATGAGCTTTCACATTTCTTGCGCAAGGAAGATAACATGCGCGAGAAGGTATAGCGCTTTCATAAATATCAAATGGGTTGTGCAGGCCTGCTCATTACACACAATTGCTAAGCCACAATGGTTAGACTCAACTTATGGTGAGTAAGAGATCAAGAACTGGAATTTTAGGGCACCGAAAGAGGTTACAGCTGTTTATTTCACATACACAATACTGCGAGTTCTTTTGCTGGGTAGCATTTACATACTTGTTCACAAACAGAAACACAGAGCGATACTGCAGAAAGCAGTACTTTGCACTTGAGCCGCTTTAGGTGCAATTAACATATGAGCAACAAAGCAATACTCACAGAATTATGTACACAAAGTGAGCAAAAGTGATATTACAATATTACATAGGAAATTCCTCAAGAGTGCGTGAAATCACACAGCAATAAACACTACATAAAAAAATCAAAAGCCTGTGCGACTACATTGAAACGATGCAAACAGTCAGCAAAAAAGCAGTACACACAAACACTAAACAAGAAAGTGATCAAAAAGCATTGTCAACAGTAGGCAACCAGGCAGTACAAACAAAACACTCAACAACAAAGAGGTAAAAACCCTTAAACAAAAAACCACAAAACATTGCACGAAACCACCCTTCAAAATGCCCTACATGAAAAAAATATCACAAGGCTGTACAACTGACAACGCAAGCAGTATTAAGGAGCACTGTTACCATAGTTGACATTTGAGACAGTTCAGGTAGGCATGATCTTACTCTCTTCCTAGTTCCGTCGCGGGAAAACTCCGAATGCAGTTGATGGGTATCACTCAATTCGTTACGTTTTGTACTGCAATATGCTAAAGCCTTTGTGACACATTGTTCTTGTTTTTATACTCGTATCATCTATGGCATGGGGCATGGAGGGACAGACACGGGTACTCAGGATGGTGACGACGCTCTGCTGACCACGCCGCCAGGCTACTATCCAGAGATAGTTGTTGATGAGGTTGATTACAGTGACCTGGACCCACCGGACAACATTCCTGGCAGCACTGACGAATCAGCTGTTGCCGAGGTACCAGCTGTTCAACTGGAACAATTGCAGGTCCACCAACAAACGCACCCAGCAGCCATGCAACACCGCTAGTGCAGCTGCCCAGGCAAAAGCGCAAAACCTCCTCTGCTGTACATTTTGGAGCTCTTCTCGACGGGCACGGTTACTCAGTAAAGACCTCAAAGCTGCGAGGACCAGAGTGTTCGAGCTGTGCGAGCCGCAGCTCAAAATTCAGGAGAAGTTGTACAACTCCATTTCGAGGTATTTTCACCGGCACTAAGGAGAAAATAAGCGTTGCTTCCCTGTGTGTTGTAGAACTCAACAACGGTCACCCTCACTGAATTGCCAGTGGCCTGCACAGCAGGTGTATTGCGTGCAGGCTGATCATACAGTGCATTGCGTGCCTGACATTGGGCACACCACTGCGGCACTACGCTATTAATCACAATGCAGCATGCATGAATGGCGAGCCTGCCATTGTCTAAGACACACTCTATGCGTCTCAGCAAGAACCGAAACACTCTATGCGTTTTCGCCAGAACCGAAACGTTGTCTTCGTCCAACGAATCGTACTTTCAAGTATGCGTCTTGTCTTTCTGAGCTCGCAGTTCAAACTTCTCTGCTCGGCATCCAGCTGGCTCCTGTAGCTGAAGGAATTGATAAGGTTAGGCGCGAGGGGGAAGGCTTGATCCCACAGTATCAGTAGAGGCACAACCGTGCCGCTGATGTTGACTAGTGGCGTCTGGAACAGTGGCCTGCTAACATGGCAAGCCAGGTCCGATCGCAGGTAAAGAACGAATCGTGGCACCGGCCTGGTGAGTCCACCTTCACGAACCTGAACCGGTATCGGTGGTCCACGGGGGCCAGCAGGATCGTAAATAAAGTTATGTCTATAGCGAGCTCGCTCCGTGCAAGTGGTCATGACTTATGTATGCGCATTCCTTATATATTTGACTGAAAAAATGCGGCTTAAAGCCGCCTTGTTTAGCGCTTAATAATAACAGCGAACCGTCTGGCACTTGGCTGTGAGAAAAACTGCGTACGTTGGCAAAGCATTGCACGCGCTAAAGAGCTGCTCAGCAACTCTTACCCTAAATAAGTATCTTGGGGAAAAAATACTGAATTCGGCCGCTAAGATGGCTCTGTTATTAGTTGAGTTTTATTTACTTGTCGCAATTAGTTCAGAGTGAAGTAGTAAACGTTGCAGAATTTCCCACTTGTGTGTGTCTACGAAGGAATTATGGGTAGAGGAAACAGCTTTAGCTCTTGTTTTATCAAAACTATCTCAAAGCAAACTATATGAAGATCGGCAGCTCAGACGATTTGATCATTACGCCGAGTTTCTTATGCGCGTTGCAATTAGTTCGCAGTGAAGTTGCAAACGTTATACAGAATTCCCCTCTGCTGTCAATCCATGGCTATCTCCGTACAAAGGATATATGTTAACAGAAAACGGATGTAACTCCGCTTTCACTGATACGATGCCTACACAGATTATAGAAGTATTCGTCGCTAAGACCACTGTACCATAACGCTGAGCTTCACCCACTTGTAACACTTAGTTAAGAGTGCTGTTGTAAGCGTTATAGAACTCCCGATTTCTGCCAGTACACGTCCGACTATACACATGGGAGTATGGCTACAGGAAACGGCGGTAACTCTTCTTTCTTTGAAATTATGCTAAAAATCTATATGGCGATTGGCTGCTAAGAACACTCTATCACTACGCCGAATTTCATAGACTTGCCGCAATTAGTTCACAGTGCAGTTGTAAACGTTACGGAATTCCCGTCTTTTGTCAGCCTGCAGTCTTTCTGCGGAGGGAATGTAGTTGCAGAAAACCGCTGCAGCTCATGTTATACCTAGACCGTCCCGAAACAGATTATACGACAATTAGTTGATAAATAATTCCAAGGAAGTTACGTCTGCCGGTTCATTCAATATAGTAAGTAGGTGGATAACTAGTTATCCTCCTATACAGTTTTGCTAGTTTTCAACCTTCACACGGCTCGAAATTTTCTATTCCTTTCGGTGTGGCAATTAAAAAGGTGAAAAGCATAATTTAAAGCCCACATCTATGACGCAGGAGATAAATAAAACAGAGCATATAACAACTCACTAGGGATAAACTTACGGTGTATCAATGCACCTCGCAGCTTTTAAATGACGCCAACACATTTTGGTGCTCGCTTCTTCGGGGCTTGTAATAATGTTTTGTGCGCATGGACTACCAGATAAAAAATAAATTCTTTACGATGAGCATCAGACGAGGTTGACGGGCTGATCGAGTGGTCACGCCTCCGAATGCGGGAAACCGGAGATCGTAAATCTCGAGTGCTTTGCGTTTATGTCTCGTACCAATCTGATTACTTAATTCTGATGCACAACGCATTCGAGATGAAGGCACCAGCAGTGGTTCCCCGGATGGCCCTATCCACCACTTTTTGCTGGTCTTGAGTGCGTGAGCTGGTCAGCTGGTCCTCCCACTGCTCCAGTGTTGGGTTTGGTTGGGGCGTTAATGATGGTGATTGTCGGAACTCCCAGGCCATATGGTAGAGGGTGTAGGGTGTGGGGAAGTGTTGACAAGTCAGAGTGTATGTTGTTGGGTAGATGGCATGGAGTAGTGTTCCCTGGGGGTACGTGTTAGTTTACAGCTGTCTGAGGGTAATGGCGTCCTCTCTGGTCATGTTGGGGTGTGGTGGGGGGTAAATGCGGCGCAGCAGTCGATAATGTGCGAGGAAATCTGTGTATCTTCTTGGAATGTCATCGCTGGAGGTCATGAATCTGTCTGCCAACGAGGGGAAGGCCTGGAAGGTATGCTCGCGGGCAGCGGCGCGTGTCCCTTCATTCCCCTCGAGGGATGCGTGGCCTGGGGTCCAGACTATGCGGAGTTCGGGTGGGCTTTGTAGATTGTTCAGGATGCGGATGGCTTGACCAGAAACACGACCTGGTTGGTAATTGCGGCAGGCGGTTTTGGAGTCTGTGATGACCGTGAGGTAGTCTGAGCCCGTCGTAGCAGCGAAGGCGATGGTAATTTCCTCTGCAGACTCTGTGTGAGGGACTGGGATTGTCGCCGACGTGAGTTCTGTGCCATGGTTGTTGACAACGCTGATGGCATGCGCAGACTTTCGAGGGTACCTTGCAGCACCTGTGTAGCGGAGCGCTGGTTTATTGTCTCCGTAGGATTTTCTGAGTGTGATGACCCTGGCCTTTCTTCGGTATGCATTGAATACGGGATGCATATTTCTGGGGATTGGAGCAACGGTAATAAGTTAGCGTAGAACCAGGGGGATACGCTGTTTACTTTATGCTGTCTCCTGTGCATCGTAGCCAAGCCGACGTAGCGTATGACGACCCGTTTTGGTGAGTTTAAGTCTGTCGAGTTGGCTGATTTTGTGAGATTCAGCGAGTTCCTCCCAGGTGTTGTGCAGAACACGTTTCATTAGCTTGTCGGTAGAAGTTGTCGGAGGTAGACCAAATGCAAGCTTGTAGGCCTTCCGCATAAGGACATTCAGTTTGTCGCGCTCGCTATTCTTGAGACTGAGGTATGGAGTGCCGTAAGTAAACCTACTGATGATTAGGGCTTGGGTCAAGCGTATTATGTGGTGCGCTTTGAGACCATGACGTCTGTTGCTTACGCGGCGAATGTGATGGGTGACTTGAATTACTTTTTCTTGAACTTTTTGGATGGTTGTAAGGCCTGCTCCGTCCCTCTGTAATTTTAAGCCGAGAATTCGTAGGGTATTAACCAGGGGTATCGGGTCACCATTGACTGAGAGTTCAAGGTCGGGTGTGGGGGCGGATGGGCGACCTCTGCTGCGTTTTTTGAGCAGTAAAAGTTTCGATTTGTCAGCGGCACAGGAAAGCCCGCGAACCCGGAGGTATTCTTCCGTAATGTTTATTGCTGTTTGGAGTTCGTCTTGTTGTCCTCCTACTGAGCATGTACGCGTCCAGATAGTGATGTCGTCTGCGTACAGCGCATTGCTGATGCCTGGTATCTTGTTCAGGAGTGGCGATAGCCCTCGCATTGCCAAGTTAAAAAGCAGTGGAGAAATGACAGAACCTTGGGGGGTGCCTTTTGGTGGTGTTTTTAGAGTTGCCGTGCGGAGTTGTCCCACTGCAATCGCACACATAACGGTAGACTTTCTCTCCGCAGTGGGTAGATTGCAGGCCTTCGAGTATAGCTTGATGGGTAACATTGTCAAACGCGCTTTTGACGTCAAGTGCGAGAATGGCGCTCTTGTGTATGTTTGGCTTTCGCCCCGGACTTTCAACACAGGACATCCTTCTTCAAATTAAAGAAGACTTATTGGATAACCTCAGCAGCCAACTGAAGGGGCAATTTATATTTTTCGAATCTACGCTCCCCCTCCCTTTGGGTATCGCAATCGTGGAAAAGGGGGTGCTTATTGAGTAATTACGGTAATTATCAACACAAAGAACCATCGTGGGTAAATATTAGACAGGTCGACAAAATCAACAATAGTTGGAATGATTGTAAGCACAAAGAACTTTTCAAAAAATCCCACCATCTCCACAAACTGAGTGATGATGAGTGGGGCGAAGCTACAATGATTATCGGTAAAACCGTGAAACAATCGCCCACACATCATATAAAGACTCGACACGTTGTTATAGGTGGGATTTTATATGCACTTATAGACACGTTGTTTATTGTTTACATATCGATGCAATTATGTACACTTATATACACACAAGATGTAATCATTTACATATCGATGAAATTATATACGAGGACTACAGTGCTGATTACAAAGCTGTGGTACGCGTTTTCCTTTGAAGATTACAATTGCGCGCGCCCTAGTATGCAGCGGAGCAACGGAGACGGAGGAGCGCAGGTGTGTGCCGCGCCGCCTTCTAGAGTTCCTGTATATCAAGGGGAGCTACATAGAGGAACTCTACCGCCTTCAGCGGCGGCGCACCATCTAGCGGACGACCTATGAACTATTGCACAGCTGCTCCTGTAGCGGTCGCTTCGAGATCTAGTGAACACGGGGCGCCCATGGGCTTGCCCCGAGCAAGAGGAGCTTCGCCCCTAAAAGCTTTTCACGCACGAAGACACTCTGTGGCATCTGAACTTCGCCCCTAAAAGATTTTCGCGCACGACAACACTACGTAGCATCACTGCCCAAAACCATCACATACAACTCCAGTTTAGAAGACTACTCTGAGAAACAGCACTACCGATCAGGCACGATCTGGAACGGCCGACAGAACTACCGTATATACAAGAAACATTTCTAAAAATCGCCTTACTCATGTCAACGTCGGTAGGCTAGGAACTAGGTATTTCCATATTATTTAAAACTGCAAAGAGAGCAACAGGCATTTCATTGTCCTTTTAATTTGGAATGCGGATAGACTTACCTGTTACAAAAATATCGCGAGAAAGACTAAAAAAATTTTGACCGTTCAACGAATACGACTCCGAGAGTGGCGTTTGGCGTCGCGGACGTGCGTACGCCAAGCCATTTCGCCGCCTGTTTCATCTCGTGTCTAGTGTGTGCTGTGGTGTTTCCTCAGCGGTCTGCAGCTCGCTTTTCACGCTCGTGTTGACCCCTGCCACTACCCCAAACAGGGGCAGATGGGGCATGCAATTTTTGGTAGCGGGGAGACTGCGTGCGCGCTTTCCCCCCTTCCTATTGCAATTCCAAAATCAGAAGGAAGCACTGCTTGAAACCTTTCCGAGTCGCTTTTCATGTATTCACGACGTGGAACCTTCCGTCCAACAGATGTTGCGGAGGCTTCTCTTAGGAAAAGGGAACAGTAAAAGTTGCTGTGCAGCCTGTGCTCTTTCTTCCGTTACAGAGAGGCTGAATGGGACTCTAATAGAGGAGTTTCTCGGGGTGTGTCATTAGGCCCAAAACCGTGCGAGGAAAACCAACTTTCCTACGATTGCCAGTAGATCTCAGTCTATTGTAGGTTATCTCGGAAGAAATCATACTTAATTTTGCCACTACGACCGGAAGCCGAGTTTCATTTACTTGTTATAAGTACCATGAAGGTGTAAAGAATTAGAAAATTAGCGCGGCTGTAAATACAATACATGCGTGAACGGGAGAATTATAATTACAGGTAACTTTTATAACATGTTTTATCAGCATGATTCCGAAACAAATCATGAGACCTTTCACTGCTAAAACGACGACCCAGCCGAGAGAACTTTATTGCAGCAAATGTTGGGGATAATACCATCTCTCGTACCAATATTTCAGATAACATCTAGCAGGCTTTTTCAGTCATTCCAGCAACATAATGACGGCGCCGTGAAAAAGGCAGCCAACGCTTGTCTGCAATGATAAAAGTCTAGGCCTTTCAAGTTTAATTAGCTCCCTAACCTAAACTTCTGCCGATTGAAAAAAAAATCAGGACTGCCGGGCTCTGTTTCGTGCACTAGTTAGGACTGGGCCCTAGAGAACCCCATTTTGTGTCTTGCACTCGCTTGATTTTGCTCAACACCATATTCTGAGCGTTGATTGGGTGCGAGGGGTAAGGTCTAGTAAGCAATGCCAGGTCCGCCCCTCGGTTAGGTATCCCAGTATCACTCCGCTTGCACCAAGGCGAGGCCAGTATTTGCACACCAGCGGCTAAAACGCTTTCGCTTGTAGACTAGCCGTGATGAGTCCTAGAGACCGGAACTTTAGGCACGAAAACTCCAGGTTTTAGGCGCCTATAATAGGCATTGAGATGTGCGATTTAGGCCTATATAGGCACCAAATACTCCCTTTTAGGCGTATATAGGCCAAATTTCTTTTAGCTTTAGAAGTGTATCTTAGCACTAATTTTTTAGTTGCAGTGAAACCGCGGACATATAATTGGCTGCGGGAAAGTAACCTAACTTTTTTCTGTAAAATAAGCCGCAGAAGAGCTATTCTTTTAGAATTTACGTGACATTCACGGTGATTCAACACCAACAGAAAAGATCGAAAGCCATGAAAAACCACACGAATCTCAATGACTTGCTACTTGAGGTTGTACCCACTTTCAGTCGGTAATTGTGTGTGATAAACGTCCACTGAACTTGGGGGAATGTTCTTGTACTTCGGGACTTTCCATGATTTAATTCCATCTGGAATATAACAATGTTTGCTCCTCAGAACATTCGGCAGTTATTTCAGAACGTGGAATCCAGAAAGATTATGTCAGGCAGATTTAATCATCCGGCCCTTCGGGGATGGTGCCGGATCTGTCCTGCACCTCCCCGATTAACTAATCATTCTTAGACAGAGTGGCGCCAAATCTCCCAGCTGCTGAAAAGCTTTTTGCTAAGAATGCGAAATAAGCACACGAATGCGCTGTGTCACGTTGAAGTGTAGCGTAGGGCAAATACTTTGGGCTGCGACGCATTTGTCCATTGCATAGCTGTTGATAAAACCGGAGTGTAGAAACTTTCTAATCATCATCGCGGCACCGATGCGGATATCATCATCGGGGCACGTAATCTCTCGTGAGCAGCTCGAGCTCGAGCTGCTTCATCTTCTTTTAATTCGCCATCTTTGTTAATAGAACCACCATCGCATCACCGGGACGTCTCGGTCCTTGGTCTCTCCTCTCATTTTAAATGGTGCCGATAAACCCGGGAAGAAGGCCCTCCTGAGATTTGGAGTCTTCCGCACTTCGGCCCTTTGGAGGAGGAGGACCCCTTGATACCGACGACGGACCACTGTGATGGACTGAACCGGTGGTGGTACACGAAAGTGACCGAGGCGATGGGCGGACTAGACGACGACGGATCCTCACCTCCGACGGTTCCCTCGGTGGGCAGCGATTCCTTGAACGGTGAGGGGAATGCCACCGGTGATCGCGCAACGCAAGACGCATTAACTTTCATGTGCGACAAGAGTATTCTTGAGAATACAATGCACCTTAACGATCTTCAGACGAAACGAAAAAAGGAGCGTATAATAGCTCGAACACTGTGCAAAGAAGCAAGAGCAACATTAGTCCTCTCAATGACGAGCAGTGGTGTTAGTTATGTGTTGCAACTTTTCTGCACGAGTTACGAAAAAATGAAGTTAGGTTAAGATTGCTCAACGAAGAAATCGAACAGTTTGTTGATATTGAGCATATAGACCAGGAATTCGCTACCAACATCGAATACGAAGACGAAATATTTCACGTTATGTGCCGAATATATTACCAATAGAAAGGCAGAATATGTGACGTCCTGAAGGAAGGCCAGATCTTCGAATCATTAAATTTATAAAAACACTTCAGAGAATTTTGACTACGACAGAACGATTGTATGACCCAGATGATTTGAAGAACTCCCGAGAAGCCTCTATGACAAACTCCGCCTGCGTCACAGCTCCTACCGCAAGTAGAGCGTGATAATGCGACAGCTTTGTTGGCTGAACGTAATTTTCAGGCTGAAGACGCTTTGCTATCTTGTGCCATTGAAGAGACAGCCGAAGTGAGCGCAAGCAAATTGACTCCCTTGACGTTGGCACAAGCTATTTATCGGGGTTGCTTCCAAACTAAGATTACGGACGTACCACCTGGAGAACCAAAAGTGACGAATAAGAGACAAGTGTTGGCAACAAAAAGACAATCGATAGTCGACGCTGAAGAGCGGGGTACTGACCATAATGAGAGAAATCCCAAGAGGATTGCTGTTGCATGCATACTACAACACAGACGAAGAGTTTGCGGCAAGCGCCCTTTTAAGATACGGAATGCATCACGCAATGACGGTCCAACGAGGAGAGTGCAAGCATCCAGAAAAAAGCATCAAGGAGCGAAGAAGGTCTTTTCAGGACGAGGTGTATATAAATTGGTTGAATACACATCCGAGTTCAGAGGCGTCGATGATCTACTTCGAATTTCCGCCTGGCTACGTCGTGTGCACCGAATCTACCGGCTTGGGCTCTGAAGACGGCCCCTGCTGCAGCTTCGCCTACCGATTGCCTTAGAGTATCAAGAACGATCTTAAGGCAGCTACTGGACGCGAACTAGACACGGCTACTTTGTGGGCGCAAAAACTGGGGCCGGGGAAGATGTAGAAACTTTCTAATCATCATCGCGGCACCGATGCGGATATCATCATCAGGGCCCGTAATCTCTCGTGAGCAGCTCTCGCTCGAGCTGCTTCATCTTCTTTTAATTCGCCATCTTTGTTAATAGGACCACCATCGCATCACCGGGACGACTCGGCCGTTGGTATCTCCTCTCATTTTAAACGGAGTGTTTATAGTATTGTTTTCCGCCCTTAGCGGAGTTGTTACGGGGTAACGACGGGCTCCGGTAGATGAGGCGCAATCGGTAACTGACGCCTGACGACAAAACTTCGCTTCGAACAAAGATCTTGACTGCAGGTATTGATTCGTTGACGGAGCAGAACGAGCTCCTCAGCTCTTGACAGCACAGATCAATTCCATGGATAGTACACGGAAGTCCAATAATTCTGTAGAAATTACTAAGCTATTCTGTTCTGCAGATGCAGATGACTTGTGAAGCTACAGGAATAACACCATTCACTCACTATACGCTATATACCGATTATCAACATTACACAGCACGCACAATTCTTTTGAATTAATTCCCTTAATGCGAGGTTCCCAATTCCATGCCCTAAAGGTTACCCGCCACGGCAGATGATGGGTGTCACGACTACATTACTTGTAAAGTGCTGAGTCTCCATTCCTAAGGTACGTTTCTTGTTCCTTATTCGTGCTACGCGTACTGCATCGTGCCAGCCGCCGGTTTTCCCGTGATCGGCGGCTGACAGTGCCCGTCTTCGTGGCATCACCTTAAAACTTCGGTACCTCAGATCTTCCCGTTGTTTCCCCCAGAAGGCCTCTTTGAGCTTGAGTGGCATGTACGCGGCTGTGCCGCATTCGTTTTTTGTTTGATGTCTTTTTATTCCGTTAGCAACAGATAGGGCACATCGGCAGAAGGTTTCCCTGTTGGTCCGTGGGCACAGCACGTCATAAGGACATCGAACAAAAGAGTTTGCGCGGACCGTGGTGACGTCGGTGAGCTTGGCTGCCATGTCGCTGCGGACGGGTATCTGGCGGCTCGGCCGAGGTTGCGAGTTCGAGGTGGTGGCGGCTTGGGCACGGTGTGGGCTTCTCGCCGTGTTTGGCACGACACGCGGATTTTTCTCGAAAACGGCGTGGCATTCTCAAGCGAGAACAGTGCCTGCAGAACATTGACTCAAAAAATCTAAAGAAGGCACATATAACACAAAAAGGCATTTTTAGGCGCCAAAAAATCCCATATATTCAAAATAGGCACGAAAAAGCTCATGTAGTCAAAATAGGCACTATAGGCACAATTACTATTGCTACAAAGCTCCGTTCCCTTAGTTCGTGCTCATATGTTAAACAGGATTGATACGGACTAGACGAAAAACAGGCATTTTGACTAAAGTTCCAGTTTCTACTGATGACTGCCACTTATAAGGTGTTATAATGGTTCTTATGACGGAATGCGTTCTTAGCGTCTGGTTGTTATTTAACAACGCACAACCGAGTTTAACTTGTTTTCTAGTACCCGCCGTGGTGGCTGAGCAGCGAAGGCGTTGTGCTGCTGAGCACGAGGATGCAGGTTCGATTCCCTGCCACGCGGCCACTTTTCTGATGGAGGCGACAATCAAAAACGCGCGTGTCCACCAAATTTAGGTGCACGGTAAAGATTCCCAAGCGGTCTAAATTATTCCGGAGCCCTGCACTACGGCGCGCCTCATCGCCTACGTTGCGTCGGCGCGTTAAACCCTACAATAAAAGAATTGATCAACTTGTACTCGGAAATAAAAGAACGCTGGCACTTTCGGTTACGTAATCCGCCTCAGAGAAGCAAGAGGCGCCCTCTGCGCTTCATAGCGTGGACACGATGTGATCACGCTAGAAATTCAATTTCAGCGAAGGGAATAGATGCGTGGCAAGTCTTCTGGCCTAGCGTAAACTTGTCTAAGAGAGAAGGCAAAAATTAAGTAGAATAAAGGTAGATGAAGGTAAAGCGTGAGCAGATAAGATAAAGGTAGATAAAGCTAAAGATAAGATTAAGATAAACAATAAGGTTGAGCCGAAAAAATTAAGTAAAATAAAGGTAGATTGGATCTTCTAAGTTCTAAGTCACTGCTGTTGCTCTGGTCCTAGATATCAGGCCTTTGCGAGTCCGAGCTTGAGCGGGACAGCCCACACTCCCACTGCTCCCGGGTGGGGGGAAGAAAGGGAGTTTGGCGATCCGAGCATACCCATTCGAGTTGGTACATGGCATTGGTAGTATAGCAGCTTGAGAAGTCGTAAGGGCATGCCCAAGCAGCACAAGCATGTACGGCTAAACATGAGCTGTCCATCTCTGGTCGGGTAATTTCTGCTCGGTTGTTGCTCCATCAGAGTGTAAAGCCCGTACCCAAAAGTGGTCCTTGGCCTGTGCTGAAAGTTCCCTGGTGTAAGCTGAACAGCTGCTCACCTTTGACCAAGGCATCGCCAAGGGGCCTACAACCGCCCTTCGGCCGCCAGACTTTGCCGTCGTCTTGCCGTTCTTTTATTGGCCGGCGGCCGTTCAACCTTTAACAACCCACGGCCGTTCAACGTTTACAGACGACGGCTATTCATCCTTGCTTCGGCGCCAGCTGTTGAACCAGAGGCGCTCAGGCATGGTTAAACTTTAGCCATGCAACATTCTCGTCCGGCCGTTCCACTGCAGCAGGCATATTAATTGTGCTGCCGCTCTCATCCAGCCCTAGAATGGGTATAGTCGAGCTGTTTCTACAGCCAAGTGCAGAATTTATAACCTCGTAACAGCAATCATTCGTGCTTTTAAGGAAACAATTAAATTCAGCAACTGGCAAAAACTGTTGATCACAAAATGTGGTGCAGGTTTTTTTTCTCAATTGCTGCTCCTACAGTGATGCTGCTTCCATTTGATGCAACCGCTACTGTGGTCATGGACAGAGTACAGCTGCTTTGTTCCAATGGAAACCACAGCTGCCATGCTCAGGAGCACCTGCAGCACAAAACAAAAAGAAAAAAGGACAAGTTACAACTCTGCACAGCTCACAGTGTAACCAAACTAAGAAAGGCAGTTCGAGGCACCTACAGATATTTACACTGCTAATGTGAAATGTACCTTGCTTTAAAGGGACCCTACAACACTCTTGGAGCAGTGGAAGTAAACCTCCACGACCTTTAGATTACACTGCCAGGAATACCTGAGCCAAATTTTACACGTGCACGTGAAGCGGTGGGCGCGCAAATCACTGTGAAAGACACGGAAAAACCAACCTCACTCTCTTTAATTTTTCTCATTATACACCCCTGGCATGGCCTAAACAACGTCAATACGGCCATGGGTGTCCTATTTGCTGTCGCTGGTCAATTTCGCGGCTTATGTCTTGTATTTCCTGTTCGTCGGCGCTGTGTACCAACCTCTTCTAAGCGTGAACCTGTACGGAGAGTTTTTGGGGTTCTGTTGTGTTTTGAGTGCACAAGGAGTTTGAGTGAGCGACTAAATAGTCCCGGTTCAACGAGATCAATCGACAACAAACGTTCATTAATGTGAAAACACCCTACCAGACTGAGCACGAGCTTGGGAGTAGGCAGCGATGCCTGCTTTTTTGTGCACCAGACGGGAAATAGACCCCTCCACGTTGCGGAGAAAAGAAAAAAACACTCCCCGACTTGTGATGTAGCGAAGGCCCCCAAAGAGAACACCGTGAGCCGCAGAGCGCACAACTTTCGCGCGTCCAGCCCAGGTGCTCTGGAACTACACATTGGTTAAAGAAAAGAAATAGTTTCCAAAGAAACAGAATCCGAGAAAGAATTAGGAAAGGTTTTCAGCCAGGAATCAGATAAAAATGAAAATAGAAAAACGCTTTTATTGCAAAGCTCAGATTTTTAAACTATCCCATGTTGCCTTTTTTTCTCACGGGAAGTCTTAGCTCTGAAAGTTGAGCAGTCGCATATTGTATTTGCCTTGTTCAAAGTTGCCCAGCTATCGAAGTCACACGATAATGTGGTGAAACCGCCCAGCCGCATATTCAGGGTGATCAAGATTAAGTCCACAGGGTTTTTAAAAAGAAATAGGCGCTTAGATTTACGCGAAGCCGACCGCTACACTGAGATTATGCGCCCAGTGGGACATTTAAATAGGAGGTAATTATTGATTTCGGAGGCTTAAATAACTAAAATTGACTAATTAACTTTTTAGTGGCTACAGTAACCTGACATGTTTATATTGGGAAGTTTACGCAATCATGCTTCTAGGCAGTTTCAATTGGCAGAATTCTTCTGGTGCGTCCGTAGTCTGAGATGTCAAACGGCGAAGTTTAATTACCGTTCGCATAATTACGCATGCAAGACAGTCCGCACCGCCGCAAAGCTCCTCCCTTCTGTGACGTGCCTGCTGTGTACGGTGTTTAGTTCGACAAACGGGTGGAGGCACAGGAAAAGGTGATATCTGGCGCCCATTCATTCTTCACTGGCGTTATCGCAATCTTCAGTACTCGGTACCGCTATCGAAACACAGAACAAAAGTGAGGAGCTATGCGCCGGTCTTGACTAGTAGCATGCATAATCATGCGAACGGCAAATACACTTCGCCGTTTCATATCTCGGAGTACTTATGCGCTAGAAGAATTCTGCAAATTGAAACTGCGTAGAAACACGATGGGGTCTAACTTCCTAATGCAAACATGCCTGGTTACTGCAGCCACTAAAAAGGTAATTAATCAATATTAGTTAATTAAACCACCTACATCAATAATTACCTCCTAATTATGTGTCCCCCTGGGAGCATAACCTCACTGTAGAGGTGGTCCTCGCGTAAATCTAAGCGCCTATTTAAAAAAAAAAAAATGCCCACTAACTTTGATCACCCTGTATAAACAGAGCTCGTGCGATAAAAACCTGCATACGGTACAAAACACCTCCATTCCTCACGATGTCATCAAGAACACCGGCACTTATTTCAGACATCCTAGCACCCTCGCTGCGCCTCCACCTGTCTTTATCAACGCTCGACATATCGAGCGTCGTCAGCATCAGTAAATTGTATTTAGCTTCCGCGAACCAACACCGTGAGACTGAAACGGAAGCGTTAAATCGAGCCGTAACACGTTTCTGCACCGAACCTCAGTCGCGCAAGGAAATGGCCAGCAAAAATGAACTTACCGAACTTTCTTTGTACGGGCAGTGGATAACGCCGCCGTTCGTCAATCGTTTGCAGCAGCATTTCACCTTATCCTTACCCTCACGTGCTTCCAAAGTGGCAAGCAGGATATCCACAAAGCGCGAACACATGTCACAACACAAGACTGAAAATGTGCCTTTACAACTATACCACTAGCAAGCCATTATTTTGTATTCACTGTCCATTATCTTTGATTTAGCGTATTCGGTTAATATTTTTGTGTCCTCGTGGATTTGACTATGAGTGCACATGTACATACAGCACACTGTTCGGTGGCTGGGCGCGTGTCCACGCATGACCTTAGGAATTCCGGTGATTGGCCACGGGTGGTGCTACACCTGCGACAGACGTCAGCGGTTCACCTTTCGAAGAACACAAACGTGAAATTCATACGCGGACCGGATAACGTACGTTTCCAAAACAACTTTTGAACAACGGCTGCCTACGAAGAGAGAGAGACAAAACATTTTAATGAGCTCAAATGTGAGAGTGGAACCCTAGTCCGGGAATCCATGCGTTGCCCTCGCCGTCTTGGCCCGTGTCACCAGGAGAGTCTGGTCCTCCGGTTGACAGCTGATCAACAGTGTCTCCCACAGCTCAGGAAAGGAACAGGTGGAGAGGGGTGGTAGGGCTGGGTTGTGAGCGCATTCTGCAATTATATGCTGGAGGGTACCTAGCTGTGGACAAAACTTGCATAGCGCGGAGTGCTGTGTGGGAAACAATAAATTCATTCGAACCGGGTGAACGTACGTGCCTGCTTGTAATTGTCGGAGTGTTATTTCCTGAGTTTTGCTGAGGGGTGGGTGAGGGCACGGGAATTTTTGTCTGGTGGTCCGGTAAAATTGGGTAATTTCTTGATAGGTGAGAAGTGGCGTCGGAGCTGCGGTGACCTCTGGGGCTCGGTAGGCCAGTTCGCGAGCCTGTTGGTGGGCGAAGGTGTTGCCCGTCACAGAGGCATGGCCAGGTGTCCAAACGATCGCCACTCGGTGAGAGGGACGGTATCGCTGAAGTAACCGCCGGGTCGTTGGTGCAGCCCTCCCTGAAAGGAAACTGCGGCAGGCTGCTTGAGAGTCAGTGATGATGACTCTGCTGGAACATTGGATGAGGGCTAAGGCAATGGCGAGTTCTTCGGCGTCTCGTGGGGATGTCGTACGGATGGATGCGCATGAAGTTAAATGGCTTCTGGTTGTTGTCACTGCAACCATGGTTTGGTTGTCAGCGTAGCTCGCCGCATCGGTGTAGGACACGTCAGAGCGATTGCCATATAAGCGTTCGTGGGCTTGGCTACGGGCGGTCCTGCGCTCGGAGTGGAGGTCGGGGTTCGTATTCTTTGGTAGGGGTCGTACAGAGATATGTTTACGCCACTCGTGTGACAAAGGGGCCAGGTGGGTTTGTTCTTCACAGGGCCAGTTGATGCATTGCAGTACAAAGCGGCCTGCCGGAGTGTGTGTCAGACGGAGGCGCTGGCTTGCGAGATCACCTTCAATGAGTTCCTCAATAGTGTTGTGAAGACCCATTTCAAGAAGCTTGGTTGTCGATGTACTCATAGGGAGCCCGAGTGCTTGTTTAAATGCCTTCCGAATGATCCTGTTTAGTGCTTCAATGTCGGATTTGGTTAGGGCCATGTATGGAGCGACATAGGTGAGGCGAGAAATGACGAAAGCTTGAATTAGTCTCATTGTGTCCTTTTCTTTCATTCCTCGATGCCGGTTAGTGACCCGCCTAATCATATGCATGACTTGAGGTGACATATTACGCAGCTTTGACAAGGCAAAGTCGTTTCGGGTATTGGCTTGGATGGTAAGGCCTAATATCTTGAGTGAGTGGCTAGGTTTGATCGAATGGCCGTCAAGAGATATTTCGATGGGCTCGACGTGGTGTCGTGGGGGGTGTTTCCGGATGAAGACAAGTTCTGATTTTTGCGGTGAACAATGTAAGCCACAAGCCTGGGCGTAATTATTGACTTCTTCGGCTGCACGCTGCAATGTGTCCTGCAGCCCACCGAGAGAGTCTGTGTCAGTCCAGAGGGTGATGTCGTCTCCATACAGTGCGTGGTGACACGAGTACTCTAGAACTGGACAACAGCCATTCATCATGTGTTCCCCTGCAAGCGGAAACAAAGCGGTCGCCTGGTAGCCGTGCCCAAGCTGACCATCTTTTGTAAACCCGCTTTCAAGCAACAAGCGGGTACTCGGTGGCGGGAAACCTGCCGCCTGTCTTTTGATTGAACGTTGCTGGAGCAAGTGCCGTTCATCCGCCAGATAACTTCTGAGTAACGTTCACCGAGGGGAAACCGTGTTGACGGTTAACAAGCGAAAGCTGACCAACTTAAGAACATTGGCTGCCGAAAACGTGCGCTGAGGATGGTGGCTGTATTCAAACCGTTTATCTTATGTTCAACGCCGGCCAGTTTGTTGCCGATGGCCGAGCATTCCGGGGAACAGCCGTAGGTTGGCAGGTCAAGAATCGGACTTGCTGTGCTGCCTGGGTGGGTGCATATGTGATGAAGTATAAGGTGTTTCAATATTGTAACGCCTCACATACTTGGACATGTGCATGACGGATGGGCAATCCCTGGGCTAGAAGAGGAGGAGGAACGATCCTCAGGCGTGTGCGTTTGGAGCCCCGTTCGTTCCTGTGAAGCTTCTCCGTCCTGTCCAGGAAATAAACCTCCCTTTTACCGTAACAGACTTGGTGGAAGGTGCGGGGTAAACCCAGCGGACAACGGCGTCACTGGATCTTCGCCGAAGCCGTCGCGTAGCTGGCCTCTCGCCCGTCCGAGAAGTCATGGCGCCCCCGGCTCAAGGCAGCTCTTCGGCGACACCGCCCGGCGGCTGGCAGCTGCAACGAGAACCACGGAAGTTTGAAGGCAAAGCGGAAGAAGACGTCGATGAGTGGCTCACCCATTACGAACGAGTGAGCAAGTACAACCGTTGGAATGCGGCAGACAAGCTTGCAAACGTCGTATTTTCCTTGGAGAAGACCGCCCTGGTGTGGTTTGACAACAATGAAGCGAAATGTACGACGTGGGATCGGCTAGTAGAGTTAATGAAGGAAAGGTTCGGTGACGCTGAATTCAAGAAGAAGCGAGCGGAGCAGACTCTTCTGCAGCGAGCTCAAGTCCCAGGGGAAAGCTGCACCACCTACATTGAAGACATTCTGCAGCTGTGTAGAGTAGTGAACGCCGAAATGCCTGAGGACGACAAGGTGGGCCATCTACTGAAGGGAATTGCTGAGGACGTCTACACATTCCTCATTAGCAATGAGCATTTGGACACCGTGTCGGATGTAATTCGGCATTGCCGCAAGTTCGAAGCGCTAAAAAAACGCCGTATAACTCCAAAGTTTGGCCGCTTATCCAACGTGACTACTGTCGCAAGCGTTGACAGCGCGTCTCCCGCTGATCTCGCGGCTACCATACGGCAAATAGTCCGTGAAGAGTTGCGACTACATGAAGACGTCCCAAGCAAGGCAGCAAGCTTCTCTGAACGCTATCTGACGAAAGAGGCTGCGTGCCGGTGCCCTTGTGTCCACAGTGAATGCATGAATCCGTCCATCAACGCTGCAAGCATTGAGCCCTACCGAGCCGCGGGAAATCTTAATGGTCCCTATCACAGGGACGCAGATTTTTGGCGGCCAGGTCGCTTTCCTCGTAATCTATATGCCGACTCTTACGAACCGAATCTACAACTGGATCACTCTCACTCGAACACAGGAAACTGCGAGGTTGGCCAGCGTGCCTACCAACCAGATATGCGATATGCGTCTTTTGAACGGTCAGATACGGGGCGTCGGCCGCCTGTTTGCTATCGCTGTGGCATGACGGGGCACATCCAGCGATTCTGCCGTCGTCGACGCCAGCTGCCAACATACAGGGCCCCAGACGCATACCCTCAACGTTCTTCCTACAGGCTTGACTCATCGTGGCATCCGGGAGTACTTCCGACCCCCTCCGGACAAAATGCGCAGCGAAGTGGCTCTCCTTCATCGGATCGCAGCCTGACACCACCCACAATGCGCCCGAGGAGGTCGCCATCGCCTCGCCGCCGCCCGATGTCACCACCCCCGGGAAACTAACCAGTGCGGCCGATGGGGGTGAGGTCGCTGGACCGTCTGTAATCGATAAACCTCTGCCTGTTTCTATGGACAAAAACAAAGTTCAAGTTTCGGTCGATGGAGTTTCAACAATGGCTTTAGTGGACACTGGAGCCACCGTTTCTGTAATGAGTTATGCGTTCAAGGAAAGACTTGGCCGCAAAGTAATGTTCAGCTGGGATCAGCTTCTTTCTTTCCGGGGAGTTGGTGGCGAATGGCTCCGACATATGGGTGTTTGTAGTGTGAACGTCTCCGTGGCCGGGAAAACGTTTACAGTGGAGTTCGCGGTGCTTCCCAGTTCCACACACGACGTCATTCTCGGGATGGACTTTTTACGGGACTGTGGGGCAACCGTTGACTGTGGTGCCGGTGAACTTTCAGTGAGCAGTCTTCTCTTTCCCTTGTCTGGCGACGATTCTCCAGCTGAAGAAATTCTGATTGTTTGTGACGACGTGGTTCTGCCAGCACACACAGCATCACCCATCACGGTGACCGCTTCTGAAATCCCTGTCAGCTCCCTGGACGCATTTGTGGAGCCACTGGCCGGGAACTGTGCGAAAAAAGACATTTTGTTGCCGCGGTGCCTTATTCGCATCAACAATGGTCAAACTTTATTGTGGGCGTTGAACTGCTCCGCTCATAACGTAGTTCTACCTAGAGGCATGAAACTTGCCCGTTTTTAGGCTTACGAGAGCGCGTCTGTTGCTGTGGTGTGTGAAAGTGAGCCTCAGGTTGCCACTAGCGGCGTGCCTGATTCTAAATTTCTGGGCATGATTGATAAATCCCTCTCCTCAAGTGAGCGTGCTACGCTGGTGACCGTTCTATCCCGACATGCTTCTTTGTTTGACTTCGCCCAAGACGGCCCCAACATCCGGATCCCGTCTTCACGTGCGCGTCACACAATTGAAACTGGCTCGGCACGTCCAATTCGACAAAAGCCCTACCGAGTCGCCCCATATGAACGCAAGGTTATAGCGGATCAGGTCAAAGAAATGCTGCAAAAGGGTGTTGTACAAGAGTCATCTAGTCCGTGGGCTGCACCTGTCATCCTTGTCAAGAAGAAAGATGGGTCATGGCGATTTTGCGTGGACTATCGGCGCCTCAATTCCATTACGAAGAAAGACGTATACCCGCTTCCTCGAATAGACGATGTAATTGATTGTCTGCACTCAGCGTCCTACTTCTCGTCCGTGGACCTACGATCCGGATATTGGCAAATCCCGATGGAACCTGCACACAAGGAAAAAACGGCCTTCGTCACTCCTGACGGTCTTTTTGAATTCAACGTGATGCCGTTCGGATTATGCAACGCTCCGGCAACATTCGAAAGGTTCATGGACACGATTCTGCGTGGATTGAAGTGGGAAATTTGTTTGTGTTACCTTGATGATGTAGTAATTTTCGGGCGAACGTTCGATGAGCACAACTGCCGCGTGGATACCGTCCTGAACTGCCTGCAGAGTGCTGGCCTCGTGCTGAATTCGAAGAAGTGCCGTTTTGGCGAGCGTCAAGCGCTGGTTCTTGGCCACATGGTTGACAAGGATGGCGTCCGGCCTGATCCTCGGAAGATTGAAGCTGTCGGCAACTTCAAGCAACCACGCTCAGTGCGCGAGCTCCGCAGCTTCCTGGGGTTGTGCTCATACTTTCGTCGCTTCGTTCCTCGGTTCGCGGACTTGGCATCGCCACTTACGTACCTTTTACATGACAACGTCCCATTTCATTGGACACCGGAATGTGAGGCTTCGTTTTCTCAGCTCAAATTTCTTCTGACATCAGGCCCTATTCTGCGTCACTTCGACCCTTCCGCGCCCTCTGAGATACACGCTGACGCGAGTGGAATCGGTGTTGGCGCGGTGCTCGTTCAAAAACATAATCATGTTGAGCATGTTGTCGCCTATGCTAGCCGATGCCTGAGCAAAGCCGAGCGAAATTATACGGTAACGGAGCAAGAGTGTTTGGCAGTTATTTTTGCCGTCCAGAAGTTTCGCTCATACATATACGGACGCCCATTTACTGTGGTCACTGACCACCACGCTTTGTGTTGGCTCACTGGACTTCGCGATCCAGTTGGTCGTCTAGCCCGATGGGCCTTGCGTCTACAGGAATATGACTTTGTTGTGCGCTACAAGAGCGGCCGCCAACACGCGGACGCCGACTGCTTATCTCGGCTTCCGGCCTCTGAACCCGAAGCAGACGCTGACAACTTTGACGATTATCTGGCAGTGGTTAGCTCCAACTTTCCTGATGCTGAAACTTTCATCGTGGAGCAGCAAAACGACTCCAGCCTACAACCGCTGTTTGCAGTTGCTCATGGTCCCAATTCGTCTCGCCGCTTCGTTATGCGGGACGGGCTGCTTTGGAAGACGAACTACCTCCCGTGGGGTGCCCGTTTTCTTCTTGTTGTGCCAACACGCCTGCGCTCGCAAGTTCTGCGCACAATGCACGACGACGCTACTTCCGGTCATTTGGGAACGGCGCGAACCTTGCATCGCACAAAAGAACGCTTCTTCTGGCCGAATATGCATCGCACTGTAGCGCAGTACGTAGCCAGTTGTCAAGAGTGCCAGAAATATAAGCGCCCTACCCATGTTCCACCGGGACTTCTTCATCCAGTTGCACCTCCAAGTTCTCCGTTCGAACAAGTTGGCATCGACCTGCTAGGTCCGTTTCCGCGCTCTTCCACTGGTAATCGATGGGTCATCGTTTGCGTCGACCATCTTTCGCGATACGCGGAAACCGCGGCTGTTCCGACCGCCACCGCTGCTCAAGTGGCACTATTCATGTTGCACTTTCTCATTCTTCGGCACGGTGCTCCTCGGGTGATAATCAGTGACCGCGGTCGCCAATTCATTGCAGACGTCATTGAAGAGCTTCTACGTCTTTGTACTTCTCGTTTCCGCCACTCGACACCATACCACCCTCAGACAAACGGCATGACCGAACGCACAAACAGAACTCTTACTAACATGCTCGCCATGTACGTCGACTCGGACCAAAAGAATTGGGACGAGCTGTTGCCTTTTGTCACATATGCATACAACACTGCGACGCATGAAACCACAGGTTATAGTCCGTTCTTCTTGCTGTACGCTCGTGTTCCTCGTAATACTCTGGACTCCATCTTGCCGTTTTCGCTGCATTGTGAGCCCTCGGTTGCGAAGACGCTGTGCCTTGCCGAAGAGGCTCGCCGCCTTGCAAGACTCCGAACTGTGGCGTCGCAGACGCGTTCTAAGAAGCGCTACGACAGTCGGCACCAATTCGTCTCTTATGCAAAAGGTGACTTGGTCTTGCAATGGACCCCAATACGAAAGCGCGGCCTGTGCACTAAGTTTCTGTCACGCCACACAGGCTCATTCGTTATTGTTGATCGCTTGAGCGACATCACGGACGTTCTGTCACGGCTCACTACGACTGGACGCCGGAGCAACAAGACGCAACTGGCTCACATCGCCCGCTTGAAGGCATTCATTCCACGCTGTGAACAGTGACTCACCCTGCGGGTTTCGTCTGTGAAGGGGGGAATTGTAACGCCTCACATACTTGGACATGTGCATGACGGATGGGCAATCCCTGGGCTAGAAGAGGAGGAGGAACGATCCTCAGGCGTGTGCGTTTGGAGCCCCGTTCGTTCCTGTGAAGCTTCTCCGTCCTGTCCAGGAAATAAGCCTCCCTTTTACCGTAACAATATGTTTCCCGGGAGTCGCAAGTGTTGAGAAACGAGTGAGGAGGTGGGCTATCGGGGGGGCTCCTGGTAATGTGGAGGCTTAAGGGGGGTGGCGCAACTCGCCGACAGCCGTTGGGAATGCCCGGCATGAGCTGCGGTTCACAAGATTTGTATCTGGGAGCGAGTCTTCATGGAAAGATGTGATATTCTTACTGTTATAAAGTTCTGGCAAGCATGCTGCGAGTCTGTAGGTATGGTTACCAATTGCTTTGGGGGCAGCGGTGGCGGCGAGATCTGTATGGCTGTCTTTTATGGGGTAGTGGTGCTGGTATCGGCGGTGGAGGCGGATTCGAGGATGTTGCTTTGGGAATTGCGGGAAACCATTGCGTGGCCGCGCTAGCTGGTTTAGGAGACGAACGCGTGCTTGTGTTGGACCGACGTGTAAGTAGGGCGCATATTGCATGGGATAGAACAGGCCTTAATGTGGGTGTTGATACGGAGGGACATGCACTCTCATGCGTCCAACAAAGTAAGAACTAAATGACAGAGGTGTGTCGAAAGCCTGCGGCCCCTGGCGGGATGTCTCCCTCATCCCCACCGGACGACTTGCTGACCGACTTGCTGTGCTTCTAGGAGTTCAGACAGCGAATTGCGGAGGCCTTGTCGGAGTAGGTGCGTAGTAGGTGGGAATGCCGAGAGCACCAGAGAAATTATTGATGGAAGCGAGAGATAAAAAATTAGTAACACATGAAGGTATCCAAGCTGTGCGCAATAGTAGCGTTTTCCCTCCTTTTAGCATCACGCGTTGATTAAGCCTCGCCGCTGTGCGAAGACCTGCAGCGTGATGTTCGTCTTCCTGCACCCCACACCGATTGCGCTGCACGTGGCCTCGTGGCCTTCCTTCGTGACGTGCGCTTATCGCCGTGGCGGGGCCTCCTCGCCTTCCTTCCTTATCTCTCCCCTGCCGCCTATCTCTCCCCGTTATTGGGCCGCTACTTCGTGCTAGGTGCTTGCGGAAGGGTATGTGGTTTGCCCTGTAGCGCTTAAAGGGACACTGAAGTGAATTTGTCAAGCTCCCGTTTTTGCTTGCACTGCGTAGACTGGCTCAAATTAGCACACTTTTCATCGTTTATCCGGTTGACAAATCGGTAATTATTTTGCAAAGCGCGAAAGAAGAAAAACTACCATGCGCGGTTTGCGGCGGCCGTACCAACTAAGGCTGTGACGTTGGGAGGAGGGGGCACCGTGATTAGACGATGCCCAAGGTTAGCAATCAAACAAGTTTCGGTTTCGGTTCTGTAAAACACAACCGATGGCGTTGTTGGATGGGCATTATCAATATCTCAGTAATCATCGTACCGCGCTTCTGCTATGTTGTCGGCTGTAAAATGCGTGAAATAGGCCTCCCAGGACGGCTTGGAATCGTAGCATTCACTAGCCGAGGCCTACGCAGTGCATGAACGCCCTCCGCGTCCCCGCAGGCGCTCAAATGCCATGCGCTCTTCCCCCATATTTGGAGTTTGCCTCACTTATGCCTGTATTATAAAAAGCGTGTTCGCACCAGGCGAAGGGTATGTTGATTCTGGCCTGTACCCACTGCCCGCAAGCAGTCGGTGCTTATGGCAACAGCACGCCAACGAGAACTCGCTAGCGCGCCAGTGCGAGCCTGCGCGCGTTCTGTGAACTTGCTCGTGGAGCAATGAACGTTGCGGCCCAAAAAAAGGTGAACTCAGTATAGAAAACATTGGCGGAAAACGAAAAAGTTAGCTTATAAAAAAAGAACCACGTAACCGCGGGGATTCGAACTTGTGAATTGCAAAACACCTAGCGCTAAAGACCACTCGGCCACGGGCCGCTTTTTTTTTCTTTTCTTTAATGCATGGGAAATTTAAAAAACTTCAACAGACAAGACACTTAACACACAATATAAACACTGACAGCAAAGGGCAGGGACATCAGTCGAACAAAGACAAAAACTCAGGCAAGCAAACACACGCATCCAAAAGAGGCAGCCACTCTGGTGGATCACTCTGCGCATCATAAACGCTCCGCACCAACGCCGCCTGTTCCCGAAAGATGCACTTGGTCGGCCTAGGGGGTTCCGCATGCCGATCAGTCATGCGGCACTTCCACAAGCTAAACAATCCTAGGAGAACGAAAACGTCATATGGCACCCGATTAACATCGTCAAATGGCAGGAAGCGAATGGTGTACGGGGTGATGTCAATGTCCTTTTTTAGTGTCCCTGCAAAACGTCCCAGAAGAACACAGCGTCCCGGCACAACACAAAACAATGATCAATTGTCTCTGGTTGATTACAGAGGAGACAATTGTCCGACCAAGGAATACACATTCCTTTTTCCCGCAGCCATGTCTTAACTGGGAGTGTGGAAGAATGAAGTTTGAAGAAAAATGTTTTTGCATTTGGCGGGATACACATGCTCATTACGCGTTTTAAAACATTGCTTTTCTGGTAGCATAAGTAAGGCTGCGGATAAACAGGCATCGGGAATAGACTTTCAATAAGAGTGTTCGTCATAGTTTTCCTTGACATGCTGAACAGATCTTCGAAGGAAAGCCGCGCGGTAAGAAAGTTAAACGACTCCACGACCTCTTTGAGAAATCCCCATGGAGGCTCCGTATTGACTTCGCCCGTACATACAAGCAAAAAAGGCAAATGGAAACTTATGCGCTGCTGAAGTACAGTTAGTAAAAAGTGGGTGATCAACCAATTTGCAGAAGAAAAAACGCGACACAAGTTGGTGCACAAACAAATGCATGAGCCCAACACCCCCTGCCTTTAAAGGAAGAAACAAGTTGCCCCTGCGCATAGGTTCCCATTGAGAGCTCCACACGAATGTTGCAAAAACTCTATGTAGGGCCTGAACTTTTGCTCGCGCACAGTGAAGCACTTGAAGCACATAAAGGAGCTTTGTGGCAAGGAAGACTTTACACACTCTTGCACGTGCAAACACAGAGAGGTCGCGCCCATTCTATGCCTGCGTTGCGCGCTTAACTTGCGTTAGCGCTGATGACCAATGAGGCCCTGTGTTCTGTATTTGATGTAACGGCACGCCGAGGTACTGAAGTGGGGCGCTATCCCATATAATACCAGCGAATCTGGATGGTTTTGTTCCCCACTGTCCGATCCAAAATCCCTTAGTTTTTTCCATATTGACATCCGCTCCAGACACATCGCAGAAATGCTTAGTCACTGTAAGGGCTTCCTGGACACTCCTTTTGTCAGCGCAAAAATACGCTATGTCATCTGCGTAAGCAAGCACCTTAATTTCGCACGATTGTAAGCAAAACCCTTTCACTCTTTGACTCTGCTGAATGCTGAGACAAAGAGGCTCGAGGTAAAATGCAAACAGCAACGGTGACAGGGGGCAGCCTTGTCTGACAGGCGACTTGATCGCAATCTGCTCAGACAGAATACGATTGACGATAAGCTGTGTACTGCGCCACGGGCCACCATTGCCAGGGATGGAAATATAAGGTATATAATGTATAACCAATTTACACTTTATTTTAGCATCCCAAGCAGCTTAGGTGACTATTTGTTGTTTTGCGCTCGTGCAGTAAGCATCTCCCAAGTTTCCACAATATCTCACGTCCCGCAATTGCATTTCTTAGACGGAAAAGCGTTCGCAGATGCGTAGTCGTGCTGCTGGCCGCTGTGCTTGTCCGCCCAGCGCAAAAAAGTGCTTCCCGCATCGTAGTTTGACGCTGTACGGTAAATATATCAGTTGATTTCATTTCCTTAGTACCTATATTGACTTCGCTGTCTCTTCTCCCGCCTTCAAGATGCCTTATATTTTTTTACTGGCGTATACGTATACCAGTCAGCGAAGCGTCGCATGTGCGCTTGTGCAGCGCTTGTGTGAAGCGACCTTGACTTGGAGCTAGATACAGTGTATAAACTAACCAAGTAAAGAAAGGCACATTCTTCCATTCACAAACGTGTCCTGGCTTCGTTTCAACTGAGCGAACGAATTGCGACGACCCGTCGGCGGCCGGCGGACGAAATGCTGGGCCGACTGACTCTGTCTGAAGGCCGGGGAGCCGTGCAGTAGCGCAGCCAATTGCGAGCTCGGCTCCTCCCGACGTCACACGAAAACGCCACAGAAAATGGGCGAGCGTAAACAGAGGAGGACAGCATTTTCGAATTAATTTTTTTAGTAAATAAATTCACGTAAACGCGCCCAGAGTCGTGGAAACATGGCCTGGGGACTCCAGACTACAATTTGCGCTAGTAATCCCGCAATGTTTACATATCACTTCAGTGTCCGTTTAAAGGCAAAACTGGTCACACCGCGAATACTGCCCAAGGATAGCCTAGTGTAGGTTGGCGCTACAAAATACGCCCACCTTCGCAGTTGATATAGTAAGTCTGAGGAAACAGCGCAGCTGTTGATCGTCACTATTTTGAAGTGGCATTTTTTGGTCGGCCCCCTTCTTGGCGCGAAGCCCCTTGGCGGCGGGCGCTTCGCGCATAGGGATGTAATGTGAGCAGAAGCGTGGTTCTTGGGGGCCCGGCGTTTTCATGGTTTAATGTTTTGTGCATTCGAATAACATTTTTCGACTCCACGTATAGCTGTCGCCGTTGCTTGTTCATGGCCATGTGGATGGTCAACAGAAAAAGCAATCATGTTCAATGCTGTCGCCGTCAACGCGCATGCTGATGACACTAAAATTTAATAAAAGTAAGCGAATAAAATTGATACCAGGCACAACACAAAACATACATGTATTCGTCATCTTTTTCTGTGCCTTCAACTGCGACGAAAAAAAAAAATGCGCCATGTATTACTCCTAGCTGTAATGTTTTACCCAAGTCAACATTACCAGACATAAATTTCCATCAGTACGTGACAATGTGTAAATTACCGTCTTTGGAATGAGGTAGTAGGCTAAAAAAATCACCATGAGCGCCCTATCTCTATCGTAAAGCACTTACTGTATTTACTCGCGTAATGATCGCACTCTGAAGTTCGTCGTCAAAATACGACTTTGTTTATTTCCCGCGCAATGCTTACACCCTGAAATAGCCGCAGCCATATGTGGTATCTGTGCTAAGCCTAGCTGGCGATGGTTGTGCTTACGTATATTCCCTGCTCTTTTTGCGATGGTTGTGCTTACGTATATTCCCTGCTCTTTGAAAGCGGAATTGGGTACGTTATTGCTGTTGACTTGCCGGTATTCGCGTTATGGGCAAGCATGAGTTCATTATTGGTGTAGGAGGAACTCAGTAAATGCCCATAATGTACTCAAAAGAAAAAGAAGAGAACGCACTTAACTTGCTACGGCAGCGTCTTGAGCCCACTCTGTCGTCAACAAATATAAAGTAAGAAATATCAAAATTTATACCAAAATCAACATGTGTATTAGCGTAGATTCTCCTGTGAAATTCAAATGTTGGATGTAATTACCGGGAGCCATGGCTTCTTACATGAATTGCAACAGACTGATGCAGTTTTCATCATTTCTCCGAAGCAGCTGATGTCAACCCTCATACCTAATATAGGAAAGGAAGAAATGTTAGAATGCAAATTGATGTTATTTGGCGGGTTACGGAGTACCTGTGTTACAGACCCCCGGCAGCTAGATAGAGCACAGTCTTTATTTCAGATGTCCAGCACTGTGACAGCAGCAGCAAATTGTGTGTTGAGCTGTTCTCCCCTCGCAGCAAACTCGTTGCGGAGCGCGTTCCGTAATTCATGAAAACACTGCATTTTGCGTCACTTTAAAACGTGGCAGGTGGTGGTCGGTGGAGTTTTAAATGAGAATGCATTTATTAGCCGGGGGTTGTCTTGCTCGGTTGGCCGGCGTGCACCTGCATTCCTCCAGCGCGAGCGCACGTGAGCGCACGCCTCGTAGTTCTGGCTTCGTCGTCGTCGTCGTCGTAAATGCGAATGCATTTCTTAGTCGGGGGTTCACACAATGCAACGTGAGCATTACGCCTGTCCCTGGCGGTGACGTCACTGCAGTTGCTTCCACGTCATCATCATCGGTTGGAGGAGAAGAAGAAAAGTCTGCGAAGCGAAGAGCGCGTAATGCCGAACGCGTTACGCGCTCGGGAACATCAAGAAGGCGTCTAGTCGTTTGAACGCGCTTCGGGTTCTTTGGAACGAGTTTGGAAGAGGAGGTGATGACAACGGTGACGCCATCATCGCGGTCTGTGACGACAACCCTCGTCTGGCGCCGTTCAGGTCGCACCTGGTGTGTGCCTCGTGCCGCGAGTCTCTGGTCAACGGGCGCGTTCCTTCGATGAGCGTGAGTTTCGGCTACCGGTACCCTCCTCGTCCGGCGCACCTTCCCATTACTGCTTGCCGACTGGTGCCTTGATAGCGATGGACGTCGGGGAAGTCGAATCCCTCGCAGCAACGATACCACCAGAAAGAAGTGTAACACAATGCAACGTGAGCATTACGCCTCTCCCTGGCGGTGACGTCACTGCAGTTGCTTCCACGTCATCATCATCGGTTGGAGAAGAAGAAGACAAGTCTGCGAAGCGAAGAGCGCGTAATGCCGAACGCATGCGCTTGAAGCGAGCTGCCGATGCGGAACTTCGTGCTCGGGAAGCGCCTGCGAAACGCCAACGACGAGCCGAAGATCCTGAAATGTGTGCTCGTCACGCTGCTGTCCGGCAACAACGGCGCGCTGAGAACGCTGAAGCTCGTGCCAAGAACGCTGCCTATCAACGTCAACGGCGAGCCGAGAATGCTGAAGTTCGTGTTCGAGAAGCACGGCGAGCCGCCGACCCTCGAGTGAAGCGGCGCGAGGCCGAGACCAAGCGCCAACGACGAGCGGCCGATCTCGGCGGCGCTCGGCGCGACTCGCTCTCGGGAGTTTGCTCTGCCGGACGCCCGTTTCAAGCGTGACTTAGAGAACCGGAGCTTCGGACGGCGCACCCAATGCATTCGCATTTCTGCACGATTTCCTTCGGGGAGGTGCGGGGGAATTTTTTATAATGTTTTCATTTATGGTGTTTATTATTTCATGAAGCCTATCGTAAAAAGTCTGAACTATAACTTGCTTGAGTTTTCTGCGGTAAAACCTTTTTCGCGAAAAATTTGCCTTGCTAATTACGGACCCCTAAATATGCATCACATTTTTGGAAAAAAAAGTACGATCATTGCGCCAGTAAATACGGTAATTTCTATTAGCGCTTGACCTCGGGAGCGACAAAGGATTCCATTGTCATTTTCATAGATTGAAATGAAGACGCAAATTCTGGGGATTAATATTACTCGGGCACAGGTATATTCGACGTCGGAGAAGATAGATAATAACGCCACAAGTGCATAAATGTACTTTATACTAGGTACTCTACACATTTTCCCTTTGAGTTCTGTTGTAAAATACGAGGCATCGTGTGTCGGTACTGACACCATAACTGCAGGAATGAAGCTTGGCATCATACTATGTTATTCTTTCCCGATTCAGTAGCTAGTCGCTGCCCATGTTTTTCTAGCCGGTGATTGCCAAGTTCTTTGTAATGTGTGGTCCTTTGTAATGTTGGTCTACACGCAGATGCTTATTTTACATAAGCGCATGGGGGCGCAGTTTTATTCCACAAAACAATATTACACATCTTTCGATCTAACAGGCGTTTTTTAGGGAGTGTAAGTCTTGAAATTTAGGGATACAAGTAAACTGAGAATGTATAAATCCATTCAGGCACCATAATCAGGCACCATAATTAATTAAATTCGGTGTAAACAACGAAACAAATATTCATGCATCCCATAAAGAAATCTCAATCGAAAGCCTAAATTAAACAAACAATCGTATACATCGTTAATTAGACATGATGTGAAAATATAAGCCCTTAAGCGCCTATCGTTATAGTAATGAAGGTGGTTTTTTATAATTACATTTTACAGAATGGCAGTGCTGGTATAAAAGACTCATTAGAAACAAGACGTAAAATTAAGACGAGATGGAATGCACACCAAGGCACACCAAGATAACAAAGGGTACTTCACAGCTATCACTAAAAAGAAATACAAGCAAACGATGCCTAGTCTGGTAACACCTAAACGCCGAAACGAGATTTTACAAAGCACATCCAAAGAGTGGTTAGGGGAATTCAAAGGGCAATAAAAAGAAGGATGATAAGTGTAACGTTTTGTGATTGGAAATGGGCGTTATGACTAACAAAGAAGCTCGTGTAGTTGAAACTAACCAGTGTCGTCGAAGGAGGTGAGTCTTCTGCTGTTCCGCCGCGTGTCTCCTTTTCGTCCCCCTCTTACCCCTCCTGCTTGCTCCATCCATTTTGCTCCGCCCATGATGACTGCACTGACGCAATGATGATGATTGCACGGAATGCTCATTTAAATAAAATTCTCTCTGGTTGGCACTGTTCTTCCGCCCTCTGCTGCGGATAGCGTGAGTTTATCTGCAATATCTTCTACGTCGTTTTGATGGCGTTGCTTGTTTTTTCATTAAATATTGTGAACCCCCGCCTTCCGCCCCAAAGTGTGTTACGCATTAAGTAAGCATTGGTCCTGTCATTTATGTATCTATTTTTGGCTGCCAGTTTGCCTGACGTTTATTTCGTGCTCAGTAAACCGGCACGTATGAGCTGGGGCAGTAGTGGTTTCGCAGAGAAGCAAAGAGCCGCACAAATAATATTTTGCCAGAGGGAAGTCATGGCAACGAGCGACAGAACGACAGCCATCACAAAATTTTAGCTTAAGGTCAAAGCCTATCATGTGTAATATCCCTCGCTGATTTTCACCCCAGTATTATGCAGCGCAGCAAACACGCTATTCCCGTCTATTCTCGCTATTCTAGTACGACCAAACATTTTATTTTGTCTATGACAAAACGTTTCTGCTTCTCCTGGGTTACCGTTTAAGAAACAATTTAATAATAACCAATACAATAAGCCACCGTAATAAATACGACATTGGTTGCCAAAAATAACAATAGTTCGAATCATTCAAATCGAAATGACACCTAAAAAAATTGGCCGCGTATCTGCTCCTTTCGTTGCAAATGTCGTTAAAAGACGATAGTCTTTATCGACTTTTGCCAAGTAAATGCCTCCCTTCGCTTTCCCGCTTACCGCTCATGTTGTTCCTGTTGCGTCGCGCTCCTCCCAAGGTAAAGACGCCAAAGGTTTGCTTAAATCTTTTAAATTTCCCGCGTTCCACTGCTCCAAACCGGGTGTCTCGACGCCAACGCGGCCGCACGGCGAAAACGCGTGTGAATCGAGGCGCCCTACTTAAACGTTTATACAACCACGTCTCTCTAGTCAACGCGCGTTCTAAGCAAAACGTGGAACCTATCTAGTGGAACCTTTCGTAACTCTTGCCACTTGATTTCTTCAAATGCCGCCAGAAGCTATATGGCGCGGGCGACAGCAGGCGACGGCGTAGTGATATTTTTTTCTTCAGTTCATGAAGTAGTTAATCTCGCCAAAATCAAACATGTACGATTTTTTTATAAAGGAACGCTGCAAATATCACTTCTGTAATAATTTGTTGTCTTATATATGCGTAATGTCTTGTTGTTTTTCCACAATATTGACAAGTATGAACATTACACCGGGCTTAGACGGGCACGTTTAGCTGTGACTATATAAGACTATTGCGCAGGCATTGTTTTACTTTGGCCGGGTGGCTGAATCGAGTCACAGACAGAAAGACAGATAGACAGACATGCAGACAGACCAAAATTTCTGGGTTTAAGTAGCCCAAGAAAGACTATCGTCTTTAAAAAATTAAAACAGTTCCACTCAACGTGAGAGCTGTCGAAGTGCAGAGCAGTGATTGGCCAGAGAGGCTGTGGCACCGTTATTCGCGGATTGCTACCAGCGCTCACGCTCTTCCCTTCCCTATCTCACTCCTCTGGTGATCAATTCAACAGAGGTTTGTCCAACGCAAGTAAAATGTCCCGTCTTCGCAGTGCTAGCGCTGCCTCTACCTACAAGAGCAGAAGCGGGAGTTGCGTTCTTTCTGTGCTTGCGTTTGCCTTACACATTCCGGAGCCTTACTACGCAGTTTTGAAAGGGTGAAGTCCGCAGCTACTTTGCAGCATACTGTTATAAAAACAAACCCAAATTTTCGTTTCTAATAAATGAATCGAGGGGGGCTCCCGGGTAACTACGGAAATTTCGACTCAAATGTACCTGCATCTTTCGTTGCGCTAAATAATGGGGATATGTAGGACAAATGCCGGAGGCTAAGGAGTTTCGAACGGTGATGGCTAGGTTAACCGCTTGTGTCTCAAAGCTTCTGTTAGGGTTCTCTACGCTGTTTGATTGTGGCGGTGGCTAGACAGCGTAACAGCGAACGCGCTGCGACGATAAGGGGGGCTGCTAAAGTAATGTGCCCTTAAAATGTCGCTCAGGCAGAACACCACGCTCACTACATCACTGTGTCAAATCCAAACAGCCTTGAACAATTCCGAACAGCTTGCTACAACCATACGTCATGATACCAGCCCTAAACTCTGAATAGTCGGTCGTTTGTAGCCTACTAAGACACGTACCTTATGTATAACAACATTCCTAAAAATTGCCTGATTCATGCAAACACTGTCGCACATAAAGAATTTTTGCGTTTTTTTTTTTTCAAAAGTTGCGACAAACACCACAAGATATGCAGTGCTCCTTTAACTTAAAATACCGATACAACTAGATGTTGTGAAAGAACTGCAACAACAACAACAACCTTCGAAAAAAACCTTTACAGCCACACTAACGATGTCCCGGGACTGGCGTTTCACCTGGCGAATGCGAGCACGCAGACGTCTTTTGCCAGTCCTGTTTATCTCACGCCTAGCGTGACTGGTGTTTTTCCGTTGTGATTGGCAGCTCTCGCTTTTCATGTTTCTATGGTGTGGCTGGAGAACTTTCGCCCTGAGACGTTGGTGTAGGCTCTTCTTCGGTCAAAGGGGAAGTGGGAGTTACAGTCAAACCGGGTTATAGCGAACTGCACTTTGCGTAACGATTAGTTCCATATATCCAATAGTTCGATATAGCCTAACCCGCCTATAACAAGTTTATTGTTACCAGTTCGCAATACGCGAAAATCTCCTTATCATCCCCGCATGCAGAAACGAACAAAATAAAGTATGTCTTTACCATACACAAAACAATGGATTTATTGCAATAAAAAAGCTACTTTACGGCTTAATACTTTAACTGCCTACTACCACAAAACAGTGATTTTTGTTTTCCTTTCATTTTGACAGCGTCAAGTAGCACAGCATTCTTTACACGAGACATTGTTTGCACCTGTTCGAGTCCGTGTCCTTCAATATTGAAGAGGTATTGGCGGAGGACATCGACTGCCGAAAGCACTTATCTAAGCGTCAGACGGCTTTCACTCAGGACATTCTCTGCCTCCTCGGTGCTTTTAATCGGCATTACGACGGTGCTGCTGACGGTTCCCGCATCGGAGGGGCTTGCAGTAACGGCAACGTCGTCGTCGACACTCAGGAAATCTTCGAAGGACCCTTCTTTCGCCACAGCATCGGGACGGTTGGCGAGCTGCCATCGATTGGTCCGGACTCACTGACTGGGCGGGTTCCGTCGTGAGTTCCGCGCGTCGGAAACAGATACGGAAGGTGTCGGGCGCCATGTCGCCATACAAGACGCAATGTCTTAGTCCCGGCCTTTTCTCAGTGTTCGCGGCCAATCAACATCTCAATCGCCGCTCCGAGACCATGCATTTTGGCCGTCATTCTAGGCACGCCGAGTTCGATATATCAGATGTGAAGTTCGTTTTAAGGAATATGTTTCGCGTATATTTCCGTAACTTATTTATTTTAGTTAGATATATAGCCTAATTCGCTCTATCATGGGTTCTTTTTAGTCGGGTGTCACTGTACTGTGCTGTTCTTTATGGTGCACATAAGCTGGATAGTACTCGGATGGCTTATTTTCTTTATGTCCCTCCGTCTCCCAAAAAGGTGGCCAAAAACCAACTTTTCCGGGATTACCAGTAGCTCTCAATGGACTGTAGCTATCGTGGAAGAAGTGATAACGAATTTTGCCGTTCGACGGGAAGCTGAGTTTTATTTACTCTTCACCTCTTCATGAATACCATGGTGGTGTGAAGAATGAGAAATTACCTTCCGCAGTAAATATGGGTGCGCGAACAGAAGAAGTATACTTACAATTACCTAGGGTGTACTAATGTTTTATCGGTACAACCCAGAAATAAATAATGTGACGCTTTAATGCTCAGACGAAGGCTTAGCCGCTAGAACTTCATGGCAGCAAATATTCTGCATAGTCCTATCACTAGTATAATTAATGTACCTAATTCAGATTACATATAGTCGGATTTCTGAACCATGCTGGCAGCTGGTCTGCTAGGCCTTCCAAAGCTTATTGGCTCATTAACCAAGCGTACGCCAAGAGACAAGCGAAACCACACACGCAAATACGATGTAGCTCTGGAGAAGTTGGTAATATGTCTATCCCCAGGCTTTCACCTGCCAAACACGCAATCCGACTTGAGCGCCTTGTCTTCCTTGGACATTGTCGATTGCTCTTTGCACGCGCATCTGAAGTCTGAGTGGTACTAGTGCTGCCACCCGAACTAACCGTGTTACCGTGTACGAACACTACACATGTGCACGCTCGTCGCCGGCACTATACGATGGTACCTGCTTTATGGTTTGTCACGTAGTCCTTAACTACGGTCTTTAGCTACTGATGTCGACAATGAAAGCCATATCTCTAAAGGCGGTGTTCAATGAAAAGTTTAGCGGGCGATTTCTCTGACTGGTAACACTGAAAACCGCTATGCCGGTGGCCACCATGCCAGCGCATGCGCCCGCATCTAGAAGGAAAAACCACCAGCGGGCGTGGTCTGCTGCGTTTCAGCCTGATTATCGGTAGTGGCGTCAACAGATATAATATTAATCGCACTCACTTTAAGTGGTGGCGCTCTACCTACCCTCGAGCAGTTCGAATCCACGGAGGATGAAACCGCGTTTGCGAGCGGCGCGTATAAGCAGCAGGTGCCCTCTAATACGTGGTTGAGTACAAAAACCGAATAATTTCTTTGGAGAAACGGTTCACACGTAAACCGATTTTGCACTGGCTTTCTCGTGCTCTAAATGTTTCACACCTAGCAAAACAACCTACGGCTGACGTTAGAGCGCGGAGGCTTACATTTCGCCAATCTGCGGCGGCTACTTCATACGCGTCTGGGGATAGGTAGATCTTACTTTGCTGCACTCAACAGAGCTTGGCGTGGAGGTATTACTTTTTCGTTCAGAGGGCAACAGTTTGGTAATGATGCAGTTCCTGCTGTCAAACGGACCACTGCGCTAACTTTGCAACCTTTGTGCCACGACTGACTCGCCCTCGCTCGTATGTGTGCGTGGAGGCTGGGGTTGAATTGCAGGTAAGGTTGTCACACTGATGAGCAGAATCGCGACTTTTCGCGTAACCAACGCAATCGCGGCACAACTGACTATCGAATCACTCGCACGCGCCTTCCACACGAACCCAAGGTCACTCGCGGTTCGCGGACTGCCTGGCCGCCATAAAAGGGACACTGAAGTGATTTCTAAATGTTGCGGGATTACTAGCGCGAATTGTAGTCCGGAGTCGATAAGCCATGTTACGACCACTCTGAGCGCTTTTACGCGAATTTATTTAGTAGAAAAATCAATTACAAAATTCGGTCCTCCACACTGCACGCCCGCCCATTTTCTGTGGCATTTTCGTTTGACGTCAGGAGGAGAGGATCTGGCAATGGACCTCTCCCGGGTACGTCCCGCGTCAGCCGTGACGTCACGGCGAGCGAATGTGCTGGGTGTAGCCAGGAGGGTGGTTGGCAAAACATTCAGACCGGCGCGCGGTGCGTATGCAGTGAGGCTTCATTAGACGCAGGCAAAAGTGGAGTTTTAGACGCGAAGCATCTTATGCTCGGGGCTCTGTCCCTCCCGCGTCCCTCGTCCCGCGTCCCTCATCCGTCCGCACCTCTCCTCCTCATTCGCCTCTCCATGCCATCGGTGCGATAGCGCGCACTCTTACACGCCTCTCCCTCCATCCTCATCTCCACGCCATCTGTGCGTTAACGCGCTTCTCCCTCCATTGTCTTCATCCCGCCACCTGTGCGATAGCGCGCACGCGGGCTTCTCTCGCCTCCTCCTCTCCGCGCCAGCTGCTTATATAAACCCGGTGCATGCGCCGCTGACTCAGTTGCTGCTTCGGATGAGTCACGCTCCGGCTTCTGATTAGTTGAATGGAAACCAACCGCCCTGTCAGCGGGCTGGCTGACGCAAATACAAACAGCAATAAATTGCACCATCTTCCCGAGGGGAACCCTGAGTTGATGCGAGGCATCATGTAGGTTCACCCACTTTCACGCGATTTAGGTGACCAACATCACAGAAAATAATGGAACCTCCATGATGCTTCGCATCTATTCCCCTCGGGAAGATGGTGTAATGTTTTGTTTAGGTGTTGGCTTTTCTGACGCCGCTGGGCTGCTGTGCTCTCGGCTACGCAAATCGTGCGAGCAAAATCAGAGGCATCAGACTTTCCTCAGTCCCCAAAGAGGTACATTCGGCGGGTATTGTGGATCGATGCGCGCTATGAACCGCAGAGGCTGGCAGCCAAAGCAGCGACGTGGTCTGCTCTTACTCATAGCAACATTGCCCGTTCTCGAACTTCGGCTGTTCTTCGAAGCGCAGTCATACCGTCTACATTGGCAGTCCGTGCTGATTAGTGCCATGAAACAATGCTGTTTATCAACCATCTGCTATCACGCAGCACCAGCAGAAATTTGGTCCAGTGAACTAGTGTCCGAAGGTGGGGTGCAGAGGGAAGTTTTCTTGCTGTGAAATATTCTCATGTTTGGATGAGGTAGAGTACAGTATTAAAAAGACAATGAACGCCTAGCCTAACCTGCTTAAGCGGCGCGAAATAAATGTTTCGAGATCACCGAAGCCAAATGCTCTCATCTCTCGCTATGACTAGCACCGCAGGGCCTACACACCTGTCTTGTGTTCTCCAGTGGAACTGTAGGGGCTTATCGGGTAAGCTCGGTGAACTCAAATACCGCATGCGCATTGGCCAATTATCTGCACGGGCCCTCCTGCTACAAGAAACAAACTGCGCTCCGCAATTATCGGAGTTCAATGTACATACGTCGCCAAGCATTCGGGACCGCCGGGGTGTGCGTCCGGACATCCCCCCTGGCAAAGCAATTGTATACGTACGTGCCCACTTGCCACAAGCCCAGGTCCCTCTTTCCGCGTGGTGCACCGCTTGGCAAGAGGTAGTAGCTGTACGAGTTCACCTATCCCACTCAGAGGTGATTCTCGTATCTTATTATGCTCGACCGAGCAGTGGTAATGCCAGCCGAATTCGGTTAGGCTGGCTTTCACATCTCCGCCGCAACTTCCCAGGAGTCCCGATTCTGGTGTGTGGAGACTTTAATGCCCCGCATGGATCCTGGGGCTACCCGAGGAACAGCTCTAGGGGTCAGCTGGTTGGAGACACATTTAGGGGGGCGAACTTTCAACTCCTAAATGATGTTCTCAGCCCCACTCATCGGCAAACACACCCTCGCGCACCGTCTTACTCTCCGGACCTTACTTGGTGGCTTGGGCACGGTGCGCCCTCATGGCACTTGGAGCTCGACGGCTGGGCGAGTGATCACCATCCAATTTATATTAGGCTTGCTGCAGGACCGGTGCCACGAATTCATCGACGCTGCCGGGTCATCGATTGGGATGAGTTCAGATCACAGCTCTCCCCCCTAGAACAAGAGTCTGATGACCCGATTTCTATCTTACAAAGCGTACTGCACGCATCAACGCACATCTCTTGGGTAGATGAAGCCCGACCTACGCCTGACCTTCATCTGCTCCGATTGTGGGCCGCCCGCCGTCGCGCGGAACTAACTGCGGCCCGCCAACCGTCTTCTGAGAGTGCCAAGATCCACCTTAATCACCTGACAGCCCAAGCGCGAAGACATGAACGACGCCTTCCAGGGCTCGCTGGATAGATTGGTGTGTTTCACTCGGTCCCTCAACAAACACAGCCTTGATATGGCGCACGTTTCAGGCAATGAAACGAGGCCGCAAGCCGCAGAACTCCTTGGACAATGCTTACCTTGCATCGGGTCTCTCCTTGCAAGAATTTGCGGAGGAGGCAATGAAGGCTTTTTTCCCCAATTATGACACGCCTCCTCCGTCCTTTGGGGGACCTTCACCCCTTCCCCCTGAGGCAGGCCGATCCCTTACCATGGAAGAGGCAGCTGGTCTTGTTTCCCCCTTTACCATGGCGGAATTGTTGGCAGCTATCGACTTAGCAGGAACACATGAGGCACCGGGCCCCGATGGTATACAGTACGAAGTGTATAAGAACTGCACAGAGAAGTATCTTCAGGTCATACTGACCACTATAAACGAAGCTTGGGCCTCTGGATGCGTACCCACTTTCTGGAAGCACGCAGAAATCATAGGCGTCCCGAAAGCAGGAAAACCACCGGATAGGCTCAGTAATCTACGGCAGATTGCTCTGACGTGTACCATATGCAAGCTGGCTGAGCGTATGCTAGCATCAAGGCTCACATGGTGGCTTGAGGGCATAGGTTGGTACCATCCCTCTCAGATCGGCTTTCGGCCCCACATCGGCGCAGAGGACGGCCTTGAAGCGTTCTCTACTTCCGTACTCATAAGAGGACGCATTTGTCGTATTCGTTCTATTCTTGCCCTAGATGTGAAGAAAGCGTACGACAATGTGAGCCACCAAGCAATCCTACAGATACTGCGATGGCTTCCCTATTGAAAATGTGGAGTTGATAATCCATCAAACATCAACATGGTGGAATATGGTAATGGCATTATTGATGGCATGACGGCAGATGACTGCATGCTGGCAGGGTGATGGATGACGGCATGCTGGTAGACGTCGGTACGGCGGTAGCTGACGGCATGCGTCGGTAGCTGACGGCAATGGTAGCGTCGATGCTGGCAGGTTGAGTGACGGTATGATGGCAGATATTCGAAATTGCACAAAAATGATGACGACATGAAAAGGAAAGGTGGTATGCAATGCTAATTAAAAACTGGTTTCATTTCTTGCGAATAAATTTATGAAATAAGATTTGCAGCAAATAAGTAAGCTTGCCTATGCGTTTTGCTCTGTCCATTCATGTCGTGATCATTTTTCTGCTATCCTGCTACAATGCTCTGAAAACTTATCAACCATTTTATGAGAGCTTAGAGGTGTGTGCTGGGGTGCTTAAAAATATTACACAAAACAAACTTGGTTTTAACGTTGAATATATTATCATTAAATATCAAATATGGTGACTATCTTCGAACAGGTGGGCAGCTGAAAAGAAAAAAAAACTGAGTTACACACTAAAGCTTATACAATCCAGATCAACTCAAAACAAATGTATATTCACATTTCACATACCTCCTTAAACATTCTGAGATGGTCACTTCGATATGGTCCCTTGCTTCTGCCCTTCCTCTTTGCCATAAAAATAGAAAGCCTGCAGAAAAATAACATTTTCAACAAATTAAGTGGAAACCATCCTGCTAGGACTCCCTTCAGGTCATGGAAGGGTGCTCTTGACCGGCACTGCTCTAAAAGTCATCGCATGGAGGCAATGCCTTTCCCGGGAAAGGATTTTAGTAAGATGCAAGCGTGCATGCATGCAACCGAGAATTTCAAGAGAACATGCGTTAGCAGCAGGTGGGAAGGAAGAAAAACACCCTCATCTAGAAGAATTCTATGCTCAAAGCGCAGCCAGCGAATACCAGGCGCAAAAAAATGTAGCTTCAGGCGAGTGTTGAAGGTTAGGAACACGTTAAATTGAAAAGTGAAGAAGGCCAGATGACATTAACCTGGTTGGATGCATTGAAGCGACGAAAAGAAACGCACACAGTCTTGAGATGAAAGTGCAGACTAAACGAACGCTTGCAAAAACTTCAGCATCTTGTGATGAATTTAGAGAAAGTTCAATACTATGAGGACAACCGAGCTGTGCAAGCACTAAAGACCCTTTCAGAAGCCGCACAAGAAGGAGAACGGGTGTGCCAAATTTACCATGGAACAGATTAGCAATAGTGATAAGGCGCGCTGACTAGACAGGAACCCACGTTGCGGCAAAGTGTTGTGGAAGGGGACTTCTTGTAAAGGATACGAGCATGGGAGGGGCAAAAAACTGCTGAAGCTGCCGTGTCAAAGCACACTAAAAATCTTGTCGGACCTTCTGCAAGAGACTCGAGTAATAAACCTAATAAAGGAACGACTTCAAGTGGAGGGACAAAGCTTGCGGTCACTAAAAGAACCATACTGCAGCCTGATTACTGACGAAATGTCAATACAGGAAAAAGTAATTTATGGCTGCGAAGTCGACATATTTTTGGCCTTGATATAAGCTGTGAACCTTGAACCGGTGGTGCCACTGAATTAGCCTGCAGGCTCCTTTGGTTTGTCCTGCGGGGGCTTTCCACGGCTGACGTTATCCCCTTAGGGTATTTTTTTACCGGGAACAGGAAGCATGACCGGCGCCGTAACCTGAATTTTAGTGTGCTCAACTGTGTAAGAGGTGGGGTTCTTCATTATCCGTATTGTCACAGACAGCCACCAGACAAACAGCGCCATGTTTCTAGGCATGTCGGTTGACAACACACTACAACATCAGCATGTTTTGCTACATCCAGCGCGGCAAAATGACCCATCGTTCCTTTTATTTGACCAAACCACCTCATTAAGAACCTTAGAACAAATTTTCTAGAGAGAGGGGGGGGATGTTTGGTGGAATGCAGAAAGTTAGGGACTGTTTTGTTTTCAAGGCCCTCTTAAAGATCCAATAAAACTTGCCACTTGTGAACCCAGTTTGGCTCCTAAGCTGATCACACATTGAGCCGAACCTGGAAAAAATTAAGCTGTCCCACGCCACCTTGATATTTTCGCCTGTCGTCATCAGCAGCCCGAAGTTCCTTCAGAAAAAGCTCAAAGGTCACGAACACGCTACAGAATCGAAAATTCCAGTAAAACAAGCTGAATAGTGCAATGCCATGTTAAGGACCATGCATCTATTCCACGTAAATATGTGATTGCAGCCTGTTCAGCAAGGTGTCTCAAGTGAAGCATGACAAAGCGCAATAACACAACAGCCGAACCAAGAACTGAAGCGCGGATGGCTGATTGTGTGGCCGCTTTCCGAATTGACGCCACCGCATCACCGATAGCGTGCACCACAGGCGACGCGGCGGAGGAAAAGAGAGCTATTGTTCTCACAGGCGGAGAGGAGCATTTAGCGGGCTGCACCAAAAGGGGGATATCAAGCAGCTGTGTCACTTCTAAATGTTGCATCATGTGCATCCTAGTTCTCTTTTTTACTAAGAACTCCCACCTTCGTGCTTGTGTTTCAGCAGTTCAGTGTACAATGGCAGCAAAGGTTCATGTTAAACAATACATAAAGACGTTAAATACAATACATCCAAATTCACTGATTCCAAACTCTGAGAGCAATGAATTGCTGAAATGAAGATGCCGACCAGCATATATATACAGTGCTATTGGAAGACCAAAGCACTGCACTCTCGGTCAAATTAGGCAAGTTCTGGTAACTGAATTTCACAGTGCACGTCATAGCATTGCACTACAATTGTATAGAACTAGGTGCTCACCTATTGTAACCAACCTGAAAAACAGCCAGTGACATCTGATGAGAGGTTCATCCAGATAGGTCCATCCACCAAGTAGGGCATGCCAGCTGATCTTCACTGCAAGGTGTAACAGTCAGTAGCCTGCAAGATAGAAGTGAGTGGCAAACAACAAGCAAGTTGCATTAGCCTTAATCCTTCAAAGTTCTAAATGCGATATTAAGGTGTCGAGCAAGGTGTTCTTCACACTCCAAGCGAAAATATAAGAACGTTAAAATACCACATTACCTGGATGTAAGGATGGCCGAAGTGACTATCACAGCACAGTGACAATGTCAACGATCAAGCTTCTAACTCAATTCTCTCTTTGGAAGTAGATGCCGTTCATTATGACCAGTTCATGTATGCGTAAAAAGGTGCCGAGATGAGCTCTCTCATTGCTATACGGCAAATTGCTTCCACGATTCTGTGACAAAGCGCAGACCTAAATGATGATAACGTTGCCTTAACAATTAGGGAGTGCCTAGCGTTCCGTCCAGCCGGAATGCTAAAAACTGCTAAAGTTCCGTCCAGACTGAACGCCAAATCAAAACCAGCCAATTAGCCGCCATTTCTCATTCTGGGATTTGGTGTAGTGGTTCCGCGGCTGACTACGAACGTTGTAGGCCCTGGTTCGATTCTCGCACCACTTTTTTGTATGTGTATGGCCGTGGTTAGCGTTTTGTAATAGCAAAACTTCCCGCCCGCTTTACAATTCACGCGATGAGAGCAGTAGGTCTTGGTTTTTTACTCAAGCGGCCGAGCCGCTCCCGCTCGCTGGAGCCAAGGCCGACGTAGCCATCGCCAGTTACACCCGATCTCCTCTAATTATTACCAGTGATTAATAATTAACAGTGACTCTGGCTAGTGAGTGAGCGGAAGCGGTTTGGCCGGTTAGGTAAAAATCAAGACCGACTGCTCTCGCTGAAATATTGTGAAGCGGGCATCGGGTGGCGACCTCGATATCTGTCCAGATTGAGCTAGAGTTAGTCCGATCATCTGTAATTATTAATAATGATTAATAATTATCAGTGATTCTGGCTAGTCAGTGAGCGGTAGCGGTTTGGCCGGATGGGTAAAAATCAAGAAAGACTGCTCTCAATGCGAATTGTGTCTCCTCCGGACGGAACTTTAGTGACAGTTGCCGTTCCGTCTAGACGGAACGCTATACACAGCCTAACAATTCTGCCAAAGGAGGCTGGAAAGGCTGTGATGAACTGCTGAACAACAATACAAGTGAAGCAATTTTTTTTGTTTCTGAAGTCTCTTCTAGGTGATTGCAGCTTAAACCAGGTTCAATTCTCCTTCCCACGCAGTGCTTGAAGCCCACATGATGTGTCGATGCATGTTTTCAGCTGGTACCGTCAATATCATGGCAACAATTTTTTTCCTTCAAAACATGAATCTAATTAGTCCTTAATAATGGCCGCGATGTCTTAGGGAAGCATAGGAAACCAGATTTAAGGTTGTGCTCACATTGACATCAAACCCATTGAAACGATTTTCAAAAATGACACACATTGGTATAGGCCGCAAAATTTGAAACATGACAATAATGCATTACTGCCAACAATGACAATAGCCAGTGCTTAAAAAAATATTGCGATGAGAAAGAGGTTATCCTGTTCTGAAAAATTAAGAAAAAACTTTCAGTGTGATCTAACCATCTAGAAAAGGCTGTTCTCCCATCTATTCTCTAGCGGCATATTTTCTAGAACTATGTTTGTTTACATCAAGTTGTGTTTTTAACAGAGTGTGTTCTTTGCTGTGCAATTATGTACACAAGCTACTAGAAAGAGACCTTCGGCCTTAACCAGTCCAGAGGAGACCCACTTTTTTTTTGAAGCATTTGCTCTTGTGCGGGGTGCACTCATCCACAGAATGAGAGCCCAATACAAAATTTAACTGAGCAACACGCGTGGCCGCGAATTATTCGGAGACGGTAGTGAATGCTGCAGTGCTTAAACGCTCCCCATGCGCGGCCAGCATTGCTTATGCCTCTGCACCAGACGCACGATACGCATGTAGTTTCGGCGTAGCAAATTCGGGTTGAATGAACGTTTCGGTGCTACTGATACACATGCACAAACATATATGCGATTATCGAACGATTGGAACACTCAAACATTCACTGCACATGCGGGGCTTGCGAGTGTGACGCCAATTTCAGCCATCTTACCCTCAATCTGAACGCAGAGAGCCTTGTTTGTACCAGTGCACTTTACTGAGTGACCGCTTTGGAAAATGACAATCCCTGCAGTGTAGTGTAGACTGCTATGTGCCTCGGCTAAAAGTTACCTAAAGCGAACCACTCCAATCCAGGTACGAAAAATGATGCGAAGAACAATTTGAAATTCTTTAAAAAAAAACTACCGACAAAAAAAAAACGCGAACTCAACCTGGAGCGGTCGACCGCGCGTATTGGCGATCGGTTGTTGCGAGCAACAAAGCGTTTAGCCAACGTAGCAGTATGATCCTACTTCGCTCAACAAAAAGCCTACAAACGGCACAAACAATAGGGCTCTTCGATTTACAGACTCGAATTCACCGCGGATATTCCGCCGGAGTCCGATGATCCCCCGAAGCCATAAGGATACACAAGAAAATCGAATGCCTGACTGCTTTCAGGGAATCGACGGTGAGTTCTGGACTGTAAATCGAACAGCCCTACTGTTTCTAGTCCCGCACGCAATATCCGCGGTCGAAAGGCACATCTACGTAACCCTCAAAATCAGTCGCTGTCAAAAAACATTAGGGCTAACCGACGACGCAAACGTCTAACACGGAACGGAAGAGCCCTGCCCTGTTAAATACACAAGTAAAGTGCAAAAAGTTGACTAGTCACTTACCTTAAATCACAGGCGACATATCTTCGTCGAAACAATAATCCGATGTCTTCAAAACAACCACAACAGAGCCACTCGACAAGCGCGTGCAACTCCACCGTCTCGGTAGAGTGTACTAGAAGTTTTAGAGTGGCCCGAGCGGCGGCCTCTCCCATTGCTCCGCCGGGTTGACTTTCGAGCAGAAAATAAACCGGCATAGCGGCGGCGCTGCTGTCCTCAACCACTGAATAGCCGAGCCGCCGCTTCCCTGCCCCAGCTCCTAGCCTGCGCGCGGCAAGATTTGCGCTGGTCGCTGCGGTGTTGGGCGCCTGGGTAACCTTAGCCTGGGCAGCTGATTTATTGATCGATTATGAAGTTTAACGGGCCGACGCTACACAGGCGATGAGGGGCGCCGTTGTGGAGGGTTAAGGATTAATTTTGACACCACCTGGGAATCTCTAGCCTGCGCCGAAATCTTGAACACACGGCCGTTTCTAGCTTTTCTTTTCCATCAGAAAAGCGGCCACCGTGGCAGGAAATCGAATCCACGCCTTTGGGCAGCTAATTTAGAGAGTAAACGCCGTACGTTGAAATTCCGCTTGTGAAAATTTTAAACCAGTACGACCCAACATCAAATTATCGACGCCTTCCACCTAACGATAGTTTCACATTTCCTGATGCGTATTCTGAAAACGCTCTTGATATACAGCTCCCGTTAACTCAAAGTCGTAAAATTGTCTGAAAATTTTAAGATATGTGGAATGCCAAAAATTTGTGGCCAGGTCACTGAAATAGCAGCTGGTGCTCCTTATAGCTCCACTGCAAATAGGTGCTTTCCTAATGAAGGGAAAATAATTGGCGGGGAAAACAATTTTTAATATTGAAAAAGAAAGAACTTATATGATCCTCGCCTTCTTTGCGTTCGCATCTACATCCCAAGAAAGCGTTCTCAAGCTGCTCAATGCATCACATCGGTTGTTGGTCGCCAACGCTACTTTCTATCTTGTTGTGAAGCAGACGTTGCATGTTTGGTGTTTCTTCTGTTGTAGGCACTTCTGGAGGCTCCTCGTCGTCCTCATGATCAGCTGTGTTGTCCACATGTAGCTATCTCAAAACGATGTAAGCGACAGACAGCATTCCGGTAACGGGGCGGTCGGTTTTGCACAGCGCGTACTTCGCGTAAATTTGCCATTCACGACCGCGTTTGCCGCTTAGTAGTGGGAGCTAAGCGTTCGAACAGGGACATTATCAGCTTCCTGGGCTAACTTTGCCTTGTGTCCTCTCTGTCAAGATTTCAAGGTATCCGTGGTCCTAGGGAAAAAAAACGTTTCGAGAGAAATGGGGGCAATTGCGTACCGCCTATGGGAGGTAGTTTCGATTTGACAGATATTTAGAGTTTCCAAAACCGAGTTAATCTTTCACGTTCGGTATCTGGAAAGTTTTCCCCTTCACCGGTATTGGTTGCGGCAAGCACAATGAGACTTTTACTGCAAACTTGGTTGGGTTCTACGTCATGACACGGATGCGTTTCTATATAAAAAGTCTAAACAAGTCCTGTGATCACATGCGAAGTTCTGAAAATGCGTTTGCCCCAAAATGTAAGCAAAGTATTTTTGTCCCCGGTAAATCTCTATGCTAGCGTTCTTGTACTTTTCTTTGTTGAATAGATTTTGTGTATGATTATTTGCGTTACATTTCATGTTTGTTGCCATCGAAAATGCAATAGAAATGTGTATTTAGTACCAGTTCCGTTTATTTGAACTTTGAACTTTCTTTCATAATAGATTGTGTATAGTTTCCCGCGTTATATTTTATTTTTGTCGCGATGAATACATTTGTTAATGATCTTATCTATGTCTTGCTTTGGTTTTATGTGCGTGTAGTTGTTCTCTCAGTATGCTTGTGAATAAAATTTCTGTTTCTTTGATTCGACTTTTCTTAGCTGAATTACGCTGTTGAACTCAAGGACGCGGCTTCGATTCCCGGCTGCGGCAGCCGCTTTTCTGATGGAGGAGAAAAGCGGAACCCCCTTTTGCATGAGATTTCGGTGCAAGTTAAAGATATTCAGGTGGTCGAAAAAATTAACCTGGAGCCCTCCACTACAGCGCGGCTCATCTTCTGTGCAGCGTCGGCGCGTTAAACCCCATAATCAATCAATCAATCAATCAATCAATCAATCACTGAACCAGGTTATAGGTGGTATGAAAAATAGAATGTTGGGAGAATAGTTGCAAAAACAAGGTTTTGCCGACAACTGGGCTAACAGCTAAGATAATCCTTAAGTTAAAACAATTTTTCCCTTGCGTGTGTCATTTTCTGCTGGGTCAGGCGACGGCATGCATTAACACCACGCTGATCCTTAATTATTACAAGTGGACCACTGCTCACGGCTATAACAACATCTCACGTAAATTACACCACAATAAAAAAATCTTCTGAAAAGCCATCATTCCAGGCCTCATATTTTTTTCATTTTTTGTGTGAACGAATTAGGTCCATCCAGCAGCATAACAATGACAGGATCATAAAGCAATCATGAACTCGTTCATACTAGGCCGTTTCACGCAAAAAGTTTTATTGGGGAATTTGTAATAGCAAAAATGTCGCTGCAATTACTTAATTTACAATCCGCCACGAATACTGCACCAAAGGATCGATAAAACCGTAATTTTTTTGTTGTTGTCGATCGGAAAGGGCAAAATTAACGGAAAATGCGCCGCAGCCGTTATTTCTCATTTCGCTACCCACACTCCACTGCATCTACAGTATATTTAAACAGTCGGACGTCCCTCGGAACAAGCTTCAAGCGCTCCGCGCGTAGAGTGAACTAGAATACTTCTAGTTCACTCTACCGCGCGTACAGCAGCAGTGTTTCCTGCCCGCCGACAATACGGCCGGGCGAGCGGCCGTGCGCGCGGCCAGCCGCCGCTTTCAGTTGTCGTTGACTACAGCGCCGCCGCTATTTTCTGCGCGAAAGGAGCACCGCTCCGGGCCGCCGGTCGGGCCACTCTAAAACTTCTAGTACACTCTAGTCTCGGCGGCCAGGAAGAAAGGAATGCGGCGGCGTGATGGCGTGGCGATGTTGCTGGATGGAGCAGTGGAGTACTGGGGCTGGGGTTTCGGTTTCGGCTGTGCCTTGGTGTTTTCGTAACGCAGTTCATACACGGCGCGAACTGAACAAAATGCGTCGAAACAAATTCTGGCTTGAACATAGACACATAAAGCAATGTAAATAGAAAGATAAGGTTGCCATACCCAGCAAAAAGTTGCGCTTGTTGGGCTATCCTCTATATGAGCGATTGAATTGTGGAATAAACCTCCTATATCACTTTGGGGGAAATCACTTTTGGTTAAAAACTACCAAGAACAGGCACATTTTTCGTTTTAAAAAAAATCATATCGTGCTGTCAGCAAAAAAAAAAAAAGAACCAGACCACCGGAGGATCGAACCACCAACCTTTGCAACAAAAAACGAGCGCGTTACCACTGCACCACCGCCACAATCGCATAAATGCCCGAACAAGTGCCATTTATTTGCTTTGTCAATCTGAATCGCCCACGAATGCACAAATATTGTGAGTTATGTTTACTGCTTCTCGTATATAACCCATTCCGGCAGTCATACCGCTTCTTGGGCACTCACCAGTCTCCAAAACGAGGCTCACCTTGAGACGTGTAGCCAGCTATCTCAACCTAAAAGAGATATCGCACATCCCCGTTCTCCCCGACGAAAGCCAAAGTAGCTATGAGTGTAATGGCATGCGCGCCCGGAATCAAAATTATGTTGTGTAATAATACCATGCTTGGATCTGTCTCAAGGCAGCTGATTACAACTAAGGAGGATCGGCGAAGCGCTAGACCCGTAGTCTGCCGCGTACAATTAAAGCCATGCCACGGACGGTTCTGTCCGCGAGCTCAGCGCAGCGAAAATGAACACGTACGGTTTGACGGTTTGACCCTGTCGCACCGAAAAAAAGCTGCCCATGTTTTCAACTTAAGGGTCGGCACTGCCATCCTTACACCAAAAACGGCGAATAAAGGGCATACGGTTTCATACCAGCCCTCCAAGTTCTGGCTTAAAAACAAGAAGCGCTAATCAAAGTAGCTTTTCGCTAATATGCCAAGTTTTCAGCAGCACCTTATCAAAAATGCAGTTATTGTTTTTTTCTTCTCGAAATTCCCAATGCAACCACTATGTTTTTGTTATTATATCAGTCCTTCGCTATCGAATGAATTTTGGCTTGCTGCCAGCATTCGTTCGGAAAATGCCTTTCCATCATCAATACAGCAGTCAAGCTTGTCGTCACGCGAACATCTGCCGTCATCGCGCAGCGTGCGTGCCAAGTTTTCGGCAACACCTTTTCAAAAAGGCAGCTTTTGTAATTTTCTCGCAACGGTCAATGCCAAAGCTATGTTTCTGTTATTACAGGCGCTTCGCTCTCGTATAAGTTTTGGCTTTCTGCCGTCATTCATTCAGAAAATGCCTTTCCATCGTCAATTCAGCAGTCAAGCTTGCCTTCACGCCAACATCTGCCGCCATTGCGCCGCAAGCCTGCCAGCATGGAGGAAGGTGCTGGAAGGTGCTGAAAGGTGCTGGCAGGCATGCCATCATGCCTTCCAGCACCTTCTAGCGTCTCCTTCCAGCAGCTTCCATTACAGTTTCTTACGTACAGCCGGTAAAACGCTTGTCTATAACAGCGATTTCAACTTCAACCAGCTACATCCGAAAACCGCCGAAACATACTCGCTCCAAACATGTCGGAGGCAGAAGCGAAGGGCTAAGACTTCAGAATTCTGCAGTCGTTTTATTCAAATCCCGCTCCGGCGGGGCAGGATAGGGCTGAGAGTACGAACGCTGTGTTATAGACAAGCCTTTTACCGGCTGTACATCAAGCTTTCCAAGGCGACCATCAAACGCAATCAACCTTTCCAGCAATGAATCTTGATGGTTGGTTGATGGAATTTTCAACAGGGTTGGGTGTCCGGCACCTGTGGTGTTCTTTATAGAGTCGTTTTTAACACACCGCACATTTTCAATTAGTCTCAGGACAGGCGGTTGGCTCCTTTTCAACATGCCACGGGGTACCACAAGGCTCGGGCCTGGCACCCATACTGTTCAATCTTGCCCTTCTCCCGCTCGCTTGGACAGTAGGGGCATTGAAAGATCTAAAATGCCTCATCTATGCGGATGATATCACGCTCTGGTCGACACTTCCAGACAATGCGGATCAAGAACACGCTCTTCAGAGTACTTTAAATACGGTTGACACGTGGTGCAAACGCGTGGGACTCATGCTACCCCGAGATAAGACCGTGTTACTTATCGTCGCCAATCGAAGGGCTCGACAAAAACTGCAAAACCGACCCATTTTACTAAATCTCGATGGCGAGCCAGTGACGAAAGTTACTTGTCACCGCATCCTTGGCCTGGACGTTGCGGCCTCCGGTTCGGCTACGCCATGGCTGCGGAAAGCTCGCCGGCGCGCCCTTCGACTGCTAAATCTAATTCGCCGGATTTCCATGAAATCGGGAGGAGCTCGCACAGAGATGGCTCGGCTTCTCGTACCTGCAATACTGCAGCCACGTATCACGCACCAGGCTCAGTTTCAGTATATGACAAGGGCGGAATGGGATCGTCTAGAGGCCATCAATAGAGAAGCCATGAGGACTATTACCTGCCTTCCTCACTTAACACGCATCCCCACACTACAGGAAGAAGCTGGCCTTAACCCTATAGATGAGTTGGTTCACCAGCGGCGACAGGCACGATCTCTGAAAGCGCAGGTGTACACATCTGTGGCTGCTTTAAGGTGGTATATGTTCCTCCAAACTAACACGCCGCCAGATCCCTCTCCAGGACTCCCTCCTTGGACCCGAATATTAATTACTGACTGCAAGCCTCTGGGTGAAATGGGATTGGTGAAGCGGGAAGGATGAAATGGGAATGGGTTCAAACGGGAAACTCCCCGTGGGCGAGCATCATGTCAAGAGAGAGAGAGAAGGCTCTTTATTGAAAAAGCAGAGAGTTTTGCCGGCGTTTGCGATCGCCTACATGCTTCTCTGCTAGGGTTCGGGGATGTAGGGAGAACAGGCCCTAGAGAGAGGTGGGCAGAAAAAAAACGAAAGCAAACAAAAACCACTGGCGTGGCTTGGCGGGCTCGGAGGACTATTTTTTAGATTGTGTCACATAATTTGTCACAGAATTTACAATTTTGAACTGTGACCAATGTCCTCCAAATATGAAAACAAACTTTTTAGTGCCTGACGCTGCTTCGAGGGGCAAGTCCATGGTCCTAAGATGGTCTTCAAAGTCACCGGCCCTTGATCTAGGTGTTCAATATCTTCAATAAAACGGGATCTTGGTGCCAAGTAGGCCACACATTCTAATAAAATATGTTCGACGGTTTCTATGGAAGAACAGTTATCGCAGTACGGGTTGGTCGTCAGTCCGAGGCGAAAGAGGTAACTGTTGGTGTAGGCCGAGTTCAGTCGTAGGCGGTGATATAATGTCTACAGCCTACGAGGGAGCTCTCTTTGAAATTTTGATGTCAATTCAGGGTCAATATCGTGCAAAAATACTTCATTATTAGGTTCGTTGCTCCGCCATAGCCGGTTTCTTTCACTTACTGCAAAGCGATGGGCCATGTTGGAAGCGTCTGTTTTTGTAAAGTACATTTTGCGGTATTTCCGGTGGTTAAGGCCCATACCGGCCGCTACATCGGCTTTTTGATTTCCAATAATACCACTGTGGCCAGGTATCCATTGCCATTTTATAGTGTGTCCAGCAATGCAAGTGAGGTGGTGAAGGTAGGAGATATCGTCGGGTGCGGTATAGTGAGGAGAAGACCTGCTCCTCCTTTACAGAATTTGCAGAGCTGCCTTGGAGTCTGTAAAGATGCTCCACTGACGCGGCTGATGGCGTAGGACGCAAACAATCGCTTCTTTAAGGGCATATAGCTCAGCCGCTGTAGATGATGTTGGTCGCTCCAGACGAAATGAAAACATTTAACCCGTAAGTGGCACGTACAATCCAGATGAAGAGCTCTGCGGGGATGACGATCCATCCGTAAATATGTGTGTTCTAGCCGAATGCATTTTATACATGTATACTAGCACAATATGTAGTATTTCAGTATGGGGAATTGTCTTCTTGGGGCCGATTCCAGGGATGCGACATTGAATCTGTAAAGGAGTAACGTTCCAAGGAGGGAACGTTCGAGGCATTATTTGTTTCGGCTGGTTTGGAATTAACAGGGGTATTCTGCCAATTGCTTGGGCGAATCCAGAGCTCGAGCAGCTTGAGGATACGCGACTTAAAAAGTGATTTCTTGAGTGAAGCCGATGTCTCAGGTGCCTTCACACGAAAAAAGATTGATTGTTATCCTCTGATTCTAGGCGGCCGCGCACTCTCATATGCCCGAGGTCAGAGATTTCTGGGAATTCTAATAGATCGCAACTTGACCTGGCCACCCGAGATTAAACGCTTACGGGCCTGCATTTCTTCGGCCACTCAGGTTTTGAAATGTTTTGCGGGTTTGCGCTGGGGCAGCGATTGTCATTCCATGGTCATGCTGCACAACGGTTATGTGGATGGTGTGCTGAGGTACAGCCTCCCAGTCCTACAATGATTATCAGACACAAGCAAGAAGAGTCTTGAGGCAGCAAGGAACAACAATTTACGCATCTGTCTTGGGCTTCCGAAGGCATCTTCGAGCGTCAGAACCCTTGCGGAGGCACGTTGCCTGCCTTTTGACGTGATTAGAAAACAGGAGACACTGCGTCATGTCAAGAGCGCCCGCCGTCGTCCACGCTTGCGCGTGGACTAACGAATAAGCGTAACGGATATGACGTGACTGAAATATTGAGGCATCCCTGCATCAACAGTATCGTGTTAAAAAATTACTCAGTACCCGTAAGCGTGCGCGTCGCCAGGAGTGCCAGCGTCGGCCAGCTCGATCTTCGCCAACACTCCGCCCATCGTCCGAGGCGTGATTTCTCGCGTGTTCTGCTCCTACGCAGCTCGCGTGCATTCGCACCTCAAGGAGTTCGCGCTAGAGACGCCTAGTTCGCGAAGCCGGAGGCGAAGCCGGTGGGGTCTAGCTCGTGCTAACACGGTCTACTTTGGGACAGACGTGTAAGCCGGCGGACCAAAGCCTGCGGACGTGTAAGCCTGCGGCCAGGCACCCTTGCAGGACTCTCAGTGACACGTTCGGAAATCCCTGTGAGGTCAATACTAAACAGCGCAACAAAAACACGGACTTTAGGTGAGGTACACAGGACGAGCGCTGTTTCGGCTTTGTGGCGCAGTGGGTAGAGCACCATGTACATTGCGTTCCTCCCGCAGGGTCGAGGGATCGAAACCGGGCGCCGGATAGCATTTTCAGCGCTCGTCCTGTGTACCTCAGCTAAAGTCAGTGTTTTTGTTGCGCTGTTTAGTAATGATGGATAACCAACTCGTCCAATACTGCAATTTGCTTAACCCTGTGAGGTGCAACAACCGGATCTTCGACGACGAGAGAGAGGCCGCCAGCTGTGCTGTTTCTCAAGAAATGCACCATTAGTGCAAGCGAGTTTGTTGCTGGACTAGTTGGGGCATATTAGGTTGTAAGAAAACCAACAGAACATTGAAGCAAATGACTAAGTGTTAGCCCAAAACTGACAGGGACACTGCTGGCCGGTCACTTCTGGGTTAGCACTTAGTCCTTCGTTCAACGTTCAGCTGGTTTCCTCCAAACCTCTTCAGCAAGCTGCGCCAATTTTTTTAAGTGCGAATGCACTTCTTAAGCGAGCCTGAAGCGTCCGCCGCCGTCCGCATTCCGCCGCCGTCCGCATAGCAACAGCTGCGGGTGCGCGCGCTCCTCGTCTTCCTTGGCAACGGGGGGAGATGGGCGCGCGCTGCCTGGCCGCTGACATGGCACATACCCACGTGGGTATTGGCCACGAATCTCCTCGTCTTCCTTCGCAACGGGGGGAGATGGGCGCGCGCTGCCTGGCCGCTGACATGGCACATACCCACATGGGGGATTGGCCAGGAATCGGGCGTGAGAAGGGCTAATGCACCCGCTTAAAGGAGTACTGACACGAAATTTCAAAGCTGAGATCCGCTCTAGCAATGAAGTACAACGACAACACAAATAGGTGTCTGTGCATGGCACATACCCACGTGGGGGATTGGCCAGGAATCGGGCGTGAGAAGGGCTAATGCACCCACTTAAAGGAGTACTGACACGAAATTTCAAAGCTGAGATACTCTCTAGCAATCAAGTACAACGACAACACAAATAGTTGTCTGTGAATAAATGCATCTTTCTTTCTTTGTAGTTGTGTGTGTGTGTGTGATCTCTCTTTCGCGAACATTACCGAACCGCGGAAATTCAACTCCTGCATTCGCACTTTCACATTCTTCTCATCGGGTAAATGCGGGGAATTTTTTTATCAGCAATAGTAAACCCATACCCGAAATTGTACTATTTAGAAGACGTTGGTTCTGCTCGTTATGTACCTGTTTTTTATTGCATTCGGCTCGACATTTATTTCGCGCTCAGTTATGTACACATATGAGCGGCGGGGTCAGATCTGTTGCAGTGTGAGCAAACCAATATGCACCTCATTTTTTGCCTGCGGGAAGGAGTTTGAGCCAGCGCCATAACGACGGGCATGCCAAAATTTCACCTCAAGATTGGCGAAGTAAAACTGCCATGTTTCATATTGCTTGCGCAGTTTGACCTGAGTTCTTTCAGCACCGCAAACACTCCTTACTCGTGTATTGCAGTTGACATGCGCTACCGAAAGTTTCATCTTGTCTTTGATAAAACAAGGATATACTCTGCTCCTTTTGGCTTAGAGCCGACAAAAGAATATTATATAGCCAATACAAATACCCGTCGTAGGTAATTGCTCCATGGGTCGCCAAAAATAACTGTACCTCGAGTGATTGAAAACGAAGACGTTTTAAAAATTGGTAGCGGCATAGCTGAGCAAACCTTGGATATGCAAAGCAAAAGCTTTGGTTATTGTTGGCCCCGTTTGGTTAACCTTTGATATTGCGAACTATATTGCGAAATTGCGATATTGCGAAAGCTATATTGCGAACCACGGCTCAAAGCCGTTCGGTCCCGTGCAACGCTCATAAATGGAGCCCCGGCCACGCTTTCATTGTCGGCGAACGCGGCGTTCCTCTTTGACGGCGAACGCGGCGCAAGGTGCGTTACATAGCCCGAGAAGACCCTGCGGCGCATGCGTGGAAGGCAGCGAGTTTGGTCGGCTGCCGACCAGCTGATCGGCCGCTCCACGCGCGGCCACCCCGCGACGTGAGCAGAACGAACCGAAAATGTCACCTTGTGCGCAGCACCGGCCGTGGGCCCGGCGACTCACACGATGAGCTTCGAGTGGTGTGTCGCCGAAGCCGGGTACGTCCTCCTCACGGACCCGTCCAGCCCGACCCGCATCGGCACGTCCACGGCCAGGGACACCAACCCGGCCCTCTCGTTCGTGTATCTGCCGGAAGGTAGAACCGCGCACTGGAGGAACACGGGTCAGAACATGGGCAGCGACCACAACATCATCGAGGTCAAGATACCGATCCGAACCAGCCGCAGCGGGGGCGGAATCGGACGTCGACAACAAATCAAGCACAAACTAACGGACTGGCACCAGTTTCGGGACGCGGACCTGGGCGAAGTCGAAGGCGACGAAATAGAGAAGTGGACCGAGGGGCTCATCACGGCCGTCTCGCAGGCGACTACGGAGGTTGAGACGGACGAAGAGATCTTCCGAATGGATCCTAGCCTTGCGCACATGCTCGAGGCGGGACGGGCCCTGCAAAAACGGTGGAAACGGCAGCGGCACAATCGAAACCTCAGAAAGAGGATCGCCGCGCTTGGCCGCGAGATTGAAAAATACAGTAGACAGCTGTGCACTCAGCAATGGCACGCAATCTGTAACGAAGCTGACGGGCAACTCCAAAGACCGTACGTGGAAGTTGCTCTGGCACTTGATGGACGAGACCAAAAGAAAGGATTATCAGCACCACCGGCTGGCGCAATTAATGTACACGGCCACCAAAAAGCTCGGCGAGGAGGAGGTGTACAAGCGCCTAAACGAGCGCTACCTCCCCGACACTCCGAGCGAGGCACACGCAAATTACGACGGTCCGCCCAACCCCGCCCTCGACAAAGACATAGAGGAGTGGGAAGTGCGCAAGGCGGCCCAAGATCTGAACTGCAAGTCGGCCGCAGGTCCGGACCGAGTGAGCAACAAGGCCCTGCGCAACCTGAGTGACGAGGCAATAACGGCCCTCACCAAGTACTCTAACAAATGCTGGCAGTCGGGCAAGCTCCCAAAGCAATGGAAGACTGCCAGGACGATATTAATACCCAAACCGAACAAGCCACCGGGCATCGAGAACCTGAGGCCTATATCCCTCACCTCGTGTGTGGGAAAGGTCCTGGAACACGTGCTCAATAAAGGCCGATCCACACGGTGGACCAAAACGATTATTTTGACCACGGTCCGCGCATCACGTGACAGGACGTCACCAGTTCGCGCGGGCCGCCGTTGGTCCGGGCAGGACCGCGGCCCTCGCGGGCCAAATATTCGCCGAGGGTTTACCGTCCGCGGTCTCGACGGCGGACCGCGACATCAATCAGCGTGGTCTGACAGCTCCCGCGCCACGTGGGCGGAGCCGGGTCCAGTTGCGCCAATAGAGAATGGCGCAGGCAGCGCGGCTGTTTCGAAGCGCTCGAAGGAGCCTGTCAATCACCCCCGCTGGGATAGGCGGTGGGCTAGGCTTACAATCGCGACGCATACTTCATCCGCGCTTTTACTAGCGAGTCCTACGACTCTTACTAGTGCAATGCTAGCCGTCATTATCACTTTGTTTCACGCATGTGGACCTCAATTTGCGGGAAGCGTTCGGTTCCAGCGAGCGGTGACGAGCCGTATGCAGCCCGCATCACCCCGCCGTCGCCGCTCGTAGTGTCGCCTTCGTGCGAACGACGCCGGCGGCTGCGTGAGCGCGCCCGCCCGGCTGGCACGCGGGTGGCTGTTACTGTGGGGATGAAACGTTTCGTGCAGGCTTGTGCGTTACAACATGTTGTCGCGTCCAAACGGCGCCTGTGTTCAACCTTCCAGCTTGCGTGTTCAGACGGTCGGCCATTCCCGGTCCGCTCAGCCGGCCCGCCGTGTGGATGCGCTCTGCTCTGGATTCCGCACGCCACAACTTGGTTCCGCAGTCCCAGCTCTTTTCGACACATCCACTTTTTAACCCAGCACGACCTTTTCTGCGCAAGGTAGTCTTCTTCATCAACGTACAAAGCTAACGCCATAGCGGCCAAACGACGCTTGCGCTCTGTTTACATTTCGACTGCTCCAAAATGCGCGCGGAACCGCGAAACCAAGCGCAAAATACACATAAAACATGTACGGAGCGGGCGCGAGCCGTTCGTATGGGTTCGCGAGTTCGTCTGGTTGGAAGCACTGTGGTGGAGAGTGTTTCTGGGTTGGACCGCTCTGTCGTCTGCTACGGCGGTCCGCCGTGTGGATGCTCTCGGCGCTGCATCGGACCGCGGCGGGCCGTGACGCGGCATCACGTGACCGATCGGACCGCGGACTCGGTCCGTCGTGTGGATCGGCCTTAACAGGTGGCAAAGGTTTCTAGAAGACAACGGGCTGTATCCCGATTCGATGCTGGGCTTTCGAGAGAGGCTCGGCACGCAGGACGCCATGTTGCTCCTACAACACGAGGACGTGGATGTCGCCAACAACTCCACAGCGGACAATCGCGCCATCCTCGGTTTGGACCTGCAAAGCGCCTTCGAAAAGGTGAAGCACTCCGCGATCCTAGCCCAGGTCTCGCGACTCGGACTGGGAGAGCGATCGTACAATTACATCAGAGACTTTCTGACGCAGCGCACCGCCCGGCTTCAGATTGGAGAGACGCAACTGGAAGAGAGAGAGCTCGGCAGCATGGGTACCCCGCAGGGCTCGGTCATTTTACCTTTACTATTCAACCTGGTGATGATCGGGGTCGCCGGAAGGCTAGACGAGCTTCCTCTCGTGAAATACACAATATACGCGGACGACATTACCCTGTGGGTACCCGGGGGCACTGACGGCCATATTGAAACAACGCTACAGGAGGCGGTGGACTGCATCGTGGCCAGCCTACGAGGCACGGGACTCAGATGCTCCCCGCAGAAATCCGAGTTGCTAATCTTGCCCCCGCCGGGTCGGTATCGCAAGAGGGCCGCAGAAGAGGCCGAGAAGAACATTGTGCTGAGAACGGGAGACGGCACCGTCATCCCGAAAGTACAGAGCATAAGGGTGCTAGGCATGCACGTCGAAGCGAACCGGAACAACTCGGTTACGATCGACCGGATGACCACGAAAATGGGAGTAGCCACGCGCCTCATCAAGAAGATCTCCACGCGCAAGCAGGGGATGCGAGAGGCCAGCCTCCTCCGATTGTTACAGGCTTTCGTGATGAGTCACGTCGCCTACGTCGGCGCGTTTCATCGCTGGAAAAAGCAAGAAAAGGATAGGATAAATGCGGCGATCCGCAAGTCCTACAGGTCGGCCCTCGGCCTCCTGAATGGCACGAATAACGAAGCGCTCCTAGCACTGGGGGTGCACAATACCCTAGATGAGGTGAGCGAAGCGCAAAGGGTGGCACAGCTCGAGCGCCTGAGCTCCACAAAGACTGGCAGAAAAATTCTGCAAAGACTGGGAATCAACCCTCCCTTGGGATCGCTACGGGAGGACGAGATCGTCCCACTAAGAGACGAAATCGCCCGAAGTATCAAAGTACCGCCGCTCCCGCGCAACATCCACCCGGACAGAAACGCGGAACGGCGAACGGCGCGAGCACAAGCGCTCGCCAAGGCGTATAACGCAGACGAGGGAGCCGTGTACGTGGACGCGGCCAAGTACCGCGGACGCTCCGACGCGTACGTGGCGGTGGTGCTGAAAGCCACCACTGGAGCATTGCTGAATGCCGGCAGCGTGAGGGCCAGAACGGCGCGACAGGCGGAAGAGGCGGCCATAGCCTTGGCCATGAGCTGCCCGACAACGACCACGATTCTGAGCGACTCCAGGTCGGCGATCGCAAGCTTCGCCAGGAATGCAGTGTGCAGGACCACGGCACGCATCCTCTCGAACGCCGAAGGGAAGGGTCGAACAGGGACTACAAGAATCCGATGGTTCCCCGCACACGCGGGAGTGGACCTACCGGACGGACACAGCAACCGCAACGAAGAGGCGGACGCCGCAGCGCGAGAACTATCAACGTGCCGCACTGCGCCACCCCGCCCGCCGTCCCCCGCACCAGCGGACCGGCAACAGCAGCACAACGCAGACGCAGAGATGGAACCCTTGACCGTCTACGGTGAAGTGCTCCAATGGTACAGAGACGGGAGACGCGCCTTCCCGCCACCCCACCCGGGACTGACGAGAAGAGAAGCGGTGCTCCTACGGCAGATGCAGACTAAGACTGTGCTCACGCCAGCGCTTGCGCGACACGTGTGCCCGGACGTTTACGAAGACAGTGTGTGCAGTGTGTGTGCGCTTACAACCGCGGACCTCGCCCACCTGCTGTGGGGTTGTGGTGGACACGTAGGAAGCGGGGGCTGCAAGGACCTCCCCCCGGACATTTACGGACTCATGAGCTCGCCAGAATGCGAGCGGCAACTGCAGGCAGTCCAGCGGCTCGAGGCTGCTCTGGCGCAGCTGAGGCGAAAGGGGGACCCGCACCTTCTTCTTTCTGCCGCCCGTCGGGGTGGCGGAGGGAAGAGAGACGGGGACCCTTCTAGTAGCCCAGGCTGTGGTCCAGGCCCCAGTGCTTCGAGGTCTGCCTAACCATATAGACAGGGGGGACGGCGAAGCCCTGCGTGGCCTGACCCGTCTCCTCCCGCCGGGCAAACGTTCAATAAAGTAATTTCTCTCTCTCTCTCCCCGATAGTGTGTCGCAGGTAAAAAGATTAACTTGCGCATCCTTCGCGAACCCACGGATAAACGTTGTCAAGACCTACTTCAAAATCTTTTCAAGACAGAACATGCGCTCACAAATTCATATTTCACTATACCCACCCGATGATATAGAAAGAAAATGTAAGAAACGGAATGATAATGATATAAGGAGTGGAAAGAAATACAAAATACGTGATAATCATTTCTAAAAATACCCGGAGTCATGTCAACAGAGTTAAAGAAAGAAATAAGTTGATGCATTTTTACTAAAAGATCTAAAAATGCAGGTCATCTTTACATTGTTCCTTTAACTTATAATGCAGATAAAAACTGTTCTTAAGAAAACAACGTCACAAAGCCAAAATTAAACTTCAACCGGTCCATCATACGCACTACTCGAAGCCACGTTTGACGTCGCAGACGCTGGTACGAAGACGCCCTTTGGCAGTTTTGTTTACCTCGGTGCTCGCGTGTGCTGTGGTACTCCGTCAGTGATCGGCAGTTCGCTTTTCATGTTTCCACGAACGTGGCCTGGGAACGTTCGTCCCGAAATCTCGGCGCGCAAGTCTCTCCGGAAAAGGGGAATGAGAGTGGCTTTGCTTTTGTTTGTAGAATCGGGATTGGACTCGGAACGCTGATTTTCTTTGCGTCCCATCATCAGCCCAATATGGTGGTGGAAAAGCCAAATTTCCCGCGATGCTTAGTAGCCCTCAATCTATTGTAGGTACCTTAGATAACGTGACACCCAATTTTGCAACAACGCCCGCAAGACGACTTTCATTTACTTGTCATAGGTATCATGAAGGTGTTAAAAAATTAGAGATTGCCGTTGGCTGTAAATAAATGTGCGTGAGAGAGGGGTACAGTGACAGATAACTGATGTAACCTAGGAGTTATCGCCACTTCCCGTAACAAATCACGTCACGCTTTCCTGCTCAAACGACGACCTAGCCACGAGAAACTTTTTCTCAGCAAATATTGGGTATTATAGAGTACTATCACTCGTACAATTAATTTACATAAAATGTAGCCGGTTTGTTCAGTCATTCCAGCAGCATCATTAAGGTATCGTGAAAAAGGCAGCGCAACGTCTGTATGCTATGATAATACTGTATGCTTTCCAAGTTTTCCTTGTCCACTAACCAAAGCGCTTGCAATTTGCAAAAAAAAAAAAAACATCCGGGCTTTGTTTCCGGCACTCGCTAGGACTGCGCCCTAGTAAATTATTATATGTCTTGCATTTGTTTTACTTCACTCCCCACCACGTTCTTAGGGTGGACTGTGGGCGGGGGCTGGGGTCGAGGCAGCGTTGCCAACTTTTCCCCTCGGAAAGTATCCTTATCTCTCCGCTTCTGAACTCGAGGTAAGATCAGCATTTTCGCACAAGTGGTTAAACCGCTAGAGCATACACGCTACCCGTTACCACTGTCGGTTATGTAGTGCTATAAAGTAATACATAGGAGGGAACACATTTTTAGCATCTGGTTGCTATTTAACCCCGCCAAACCGAGTCTTACTTGAATGCGAGTACAAAAGAACGATGGTATTTTCAGTTACGCATTTGGCCTCACGCAAGCCTAGGATGTCGTCTTCTTCGCTGCACAGCGTTTACTTGTAGCAACCATGTAAGAAGTTCATTTTCAGCGAAGCGAATAGGTGCGTGGCTAGTTTTGTGGCCTACCGGTCCCTGGTCGAGGAGACGAGGAGCAATAAACTCCGTTGAGCCGACAAAAAACAAGTAAAATAAAGTTGGGTGCCCTCTTCTAAACTCGGACGGCCGCAAGTGGCTGTGGTTGCTCTACCCCCAGAAATCAGGCATTCTTCCACGCACGGGGCACATTGAGCAATCTTGGTGACGGTATTGGCGACACCGCGGACCCCGAGCCCCCATACTCACGCTGTAACCGACCGTGGTAATGAGTTTTAAGGCGAAGGGTTAAAACCTCAAACGGTGGGCGTCGGAGCGCAGGTCAAGGTCCGGCGGATACGCTCCCAGTCTGTTTACCAGGCAGGGAGCTCCGGGACCTCTCAAGCCAGCAGGGTAGGGTTTGAGAAGTACCCCCGTCCCCTGCTTCCAATACATGCTGTATGGTATCTTCTAAACCCCCTTCCAAACATGATCGGCCCCCGAAAAGGGGCCGCACCGAAGCATCTTTTCCACCACTCTCAACAGCCATCTTTTCCAAGCCCGATAACTATTCCCGTTTTTTGGTGATTGAGTCAGCTGACTCACCGAGACCTGTAGCGTCGATGTCTGTATTCGTGATTTCAAAGTTCTGCATAGCATTCTCGGTGAGAAGTATGAGGCTAAAAAACTCAAGACGGGAGAAACGCTTGTCGAGGTGAACACAGAAAAACAGACCGACAACCTCCTTGCCCAAACCCGCATCCTCGATTGATTGATTGATTGATTGATTGATTGATTGATTGATTGATTGATTGATTGATTGATTGATTGATTGATTGATTGATTGATTGATTGATTGATTGATTGATTGATTGATTGATTGATTGTAGGGTTTAACCCCCGACGCAACGCAGGCGATGAGGCGCGCCGTAGTGGAGGGCTCCGGACTAATTTTTACCACCTGGGGATGTTTATCGTGCGCCGAAATCTCGTACACAAGGGCGTTTTTGCTTTTCGCCTCCATCAGAAAAGCTGCTGCCGCGGCCAATAATCGAACCCGGGACTTTGTGCTCAGCAGCACAAGGCCATAGCCACTGAGCCACCGCGGCGGGCCTGCGTACAGAACAGCTCGTACGCGACCAGCAAGCAAGGAAAAATCAACTGCAAGCACACGCCCTCCGATTCCATAGGTACAATGAACTTGGGGGCGCAAGCTATTGCGTAGAAATACGACGCCTACGCCTGAGGTACTTCTGTATGACAGGGCGAAAAAGGCTTGCCCACGAAAGCGCTCGCGAAACAAAAGAACGTCGCGTAGAGTACGAAAATTGCGCTGCCGCAAAGCGAGAAGGTAATCCTGTTGCACCCGAGCATTGTGCACCACCTTCCTCTGTTTGTCCAAGTACCGAAAGCCGTGCACATTCAGAGTAAGAAAAGGCACAAGCATAGATGTATTAGGTTAACAAACAACGTTAATCCTACGATCTTCGGAACTCTCTATAGTCAGACGGCACCTCATATTCCACCCACACGCTGATTTCGATTCAAGTATACGAGAAGATTGAATAGCAGGCGCTTAATGCAGAGCCGAAAGAAGTACAGGTTATGTAACAAAGATTTCTAAAAATTGGCTAATGTATACCAAGTGGCTAACGTCAAAACAGTATGTGCATGTCATTAAAAATTTCAACTATTTTGGCAAACTTCTTGATACTTAAAATGCGGTTGAAATTAGTTGTTACGAAAGCAGCATCGAAAAAAGCAAAAAAAAAAAACTCCCACCGCAACACGAAGTGCACATCCGGGAGTGTTGTTTTGCGTTGCCAAATCAAGTATGGAGAATACTTTTGTCGGTCTTGTTTATCTCACGGTGTCTAGCTTGTGCTGTCGCATTTACTCAGTGATCGGCAGCACACTTTTCATGTAACGACTAACTTTCGTCCCCAAAATGTTACGTAGGCTTCTCTTCGGAAACGGGATCGTGGGTGTCTGTGCTGTTTTTTGTGTCACAGAGAATCTGAGTGGGAGTCGGATAGCGGAATTTCTTGGTGTCTTTTCGTGTTGAGTCTGTTCCTACTTGGTGGAGCAGACAGGCTTCGGCTCTTTTCAGGCCTTTCGTCACGACTGGTTGATGTACTTGTCGCCACAGCTGCCTAAAGTGCTCGCGAACGGTCTGTTTCTGTATGCGTTGGAAATCGCACCGCGTTTGCTCGTACACCAGCTTGGCTACATAAAATCAACATTGTTTCATCCCCTTTGTGCCCCTCGTGCAGTGTGACTGGTGACATTGATCACTTCATTATGAACTGCTCCAAAACCAGCCCTGCACGGACGAACCTTTTTCGTCATCTCCAGAAGTTAGGAGTGCCCTATGCCACATCGGATGACATTATTTTTCCTAGGGACCACTGGATTGTGCGAAGAGAGGTGTCTCATTTCCAACTCGGATTCTTGCAGTCCACAAGGTTAAGTGAGGTGTGGTGACATTGTGTGTCTGTTATTTTAGGACTAAGTGAGGTGTGATGACTTTGAGACTTTTGATATGGTATTGGGGACGATTAGGCGGAGCAATTGCCGGCAGCTATCCAAGGCTAAGTCCGCCTTATTCAACAATACTTACTTACGTACTTACAACAAATGTCGAAGGCCAACAAAGCGAAGCAACGCCATCTCCTTCTCGTCGAGTGCGGAAGCGCCCGCGAGAAGTCATCTTCATCCTCGCATCCATGCCGTTAGAAGGAGCGCACTTTGTGAGGCAATAGACCCTATGCAAAATGCGCCCCGCCATCTCACGTCGAGTCCGGTAACTAGGTCCGCCATTTTGGTACGGTCGTTTGAAACCGAAACCAATTAGCAAAACATAGAAGGCGGGCATTGACCGCTCTTGGTGATGGACTACAATGCCGGAGCATTGCTTCGTGCCGCAGAGCACGCAATGCGGAAATACCGGTTCAAATGGAGAAAAGGTACGTGAAGTTCCACGCTTTTGAACGAACTTTGTGACGCGAACTGTGCCGGCGCGAGCAACCTTTGTGACACGCTGGGCGCGGTGCGCTTGGAGCGAATATTTGTCGTTGGTTCGCTAAGCGCGGGGTTCCGTAGTCGCTGTCCGCATGAAAAATACAGCTGCGTTGGAGTTCTCTTGTCCAGCCTTTGTATTCTAAATGAAGCCTGAGCGTGCGCCGCCTATTCACGCGACTGACAGCGGCGCTCGACCGGGAAAACAGTACCACACGTTGCCAAAATTAGGCTCTTTCTTTACTCGTCCCTGTGGCTCTGCGCCCGCTTCATTTCATTGTTAAATGGTACCGCTTAGCCCCTACACGAGCCTTTATCTTACCGAGGGCTGTAAACAAACTTTTCTTGCCGCACTACGCCGTCGAAAATTTCCTCTGTGGCGGGCGCGCACGGTATGAGAGTGTGTTGTTGGTTTCTTTACGTTGCATTTAGCCGTGTGTCGTTGCAGAAGTGGCGCACGCTGTTTTATGATGATCTAACGGTGGAAAATTCGAGCTTTTGCACTTGGTTCCCGATTTTCCGGGCTGAAAGGTTTGTTGTTACGTCAAGTTAACTTGGTGCCCATTGTCATTCCAGCAACGATGTATTTACTGTCGAATATTTTGCGACTAAAATACACACTCACTCCTCTAGTTTGTCACTCGCTGCATGCATGTCTCCGACGTAATGATAGTGTCCATTGATGTACGTAGCTGAGACAATTTTCAAGTTTTATTCAAAAAGAAAACGGCCACAGTTGCATAAGGCTGCCGCGCATCAGCTTGAGAGCTTTCGCGTTTTTTGTATCCACAGTGAAAATCCCAGTAAATTAAACTACTTCGCTGATTTATAGCGCGTGCAGTATAGCAAACTGTGGATATAAATGGAACAAAAAGAAGCATTCGCGCACACCTGCATGTCGCGGTCTAGTAAACGCGACGTTGCCCAGCCTCTGCGTGCTCCTGAATGCTTGCTGGTAGCTCATAGGTGACCCTTCAGGTGCCATGCCAGTCCTTCTTTCTGTCACTGGCCCGGGGGGGGGGGGGGGGGAGGAGGAGGAGGAGGAGGAGCGGGAGGCCAGCACAACTGGGGCAAAAAAACTAATTTCCAAGACTACCAAGTTTTCTCCCAAGCGCCTGCACGGCACTTCCTGTACTCGACGTGCATCGAACAGACGCATTGGCGAGGGAAGGGAGGGGCCATTATATCGCGGGCTTCTCCAGTCAATGTTTTCGACACTCGCTGGCTTGATGCCCTGCTGTCTCGGACGTCCCCACTGTTGTGGCAGCTCAGTGCACGCAAGCTTTGGTGGCGCCTCTTAAAACATTCGGCTCGCAAGAGGGCGAGTAGGTGCACAGCAGCCAGGATGTGACTCCATGCTACACTGCAACCCGCCGGGCACTCGCACGCCGCCTCCACAATCGCCCCACTGTCCGTCTCAAAGGTGAGGCACACAACTTAGGGCCGGCCACTTTTCTTCTGCGAGCGAAAGCAGCTGCTGAGCACATGGATGAGGCCCAACCTGCAAGAACAGAGAGAGTATAAGTAAATAACACTCAGTGAAGAACAGGACTAGTCCGCTACAGTTTATGGTAAAGAGCAGAAAGAAGTGGCCGCAAGGAACAGACTCAAAATGACCAGATTTCGTGTCTTCCTTAACATTGTTGCAAGGGCAATAATCTACACCTGAAACAGCAATGATGTCAAAATTGTTTGTCAAGTTCGAGCGTGCAAGTATCTTTGCATGCTTTGTTAATGCATTTTTCAAGAGAAGGAAGTTTAGCATTTAAAAACCTCAGCGTGGGTAATGATACCAGTACCCGCATAATCGTGTTCGTCATAACTTAAGCAAGAAATAATATGATTATCTGGAACTCACTTCCAGAATCTTTCCGAGATAAACAGGTAAACATTCGGGCTATACCGATGACCCATCGAATTAAAAAAAATCTAGTTCAGTGAGTTCGAGCTAACGAGGTTTTACTGTATTATCTATTCGTGCACACCAAAAACATGCGCTTTAAAACAAACACAACCACCCCACCGCCAAAAAAGGAGAAGAAAGACACACAAACAGATTTTTGCGCAGAACATGCGCAATAAATAATGAAAACACAAAAAAAGAAAATTCAAGGCATATGTGCGCTATTGTAGTTGACTTCGCCGCAAAGCACGATTGCTTTGCGGCAAACGCGCGGGCGGACGACCGTCACGGAAAACGGCCGCAACCTTTCCGTTAACATCTTCGCCAAAAATCATCCCGTAAATTCGATGCACAGCATTTGAAAATACCTAATCCACCCACTAGCGGTATGGTCTGGCGATTGTCGCTTTCCTCTTTCAGAGTTACCGCAACAGGGTCGCCGCTGCGCATTTGCAAGGTAAACAACGGTGAACAAAGTGCCATACAAATGCTCATACCGGTTAACTCGCGTCAAGTAAAAAACAAAGAAGGATTTACTTACTGCGAGTCGCACGTGTTTGTCCGCACCGATGAAGGTGAGCAATGCGCCTCGGTGGCTAGGCGGCATGCCCTGCTCCGCTGCCGCTCGGATGGGTCTTTGGCACGGCACCCCTAGTAGTACGAGTCTTCGGACACATTCGGCAGCGCAAACAGGTCCTTCGTCCACAATCCGCGGTCGGGAGCCGGAAAACGCCGTCCAGTTTGAGCCATACCGCGTTATCGTCACCTGCTCTTCCACAGTAAACAATACGAGACTTCCCGATCGGCGCCCGTACCAATATGGCCGACGGTCTCGTTTACATCAGTGTTGCTAGATCACCAAGCAATTTCGCATAGGGTCTATTGCAGCGTAGAGTTCGATATATCGCATGTGCCCGTGATTGGGAGTTGTATACACGCCTACAACGGCGCTATACTTTTGTAGGGGATTTTCAAGGGGATGTTCAAGCAGTTCGATATAGATAATAATTTGATGTATCTGTGTTCAATATATCCGTGTTGAACTTTAAACTGGAGGGGAGTCCACTTCGATGCACAGCGTTCACACGACATGTAGCCACCACGCCAGAAGATAATTTAAGCGAAGCAAATACATTCGTGGCCGATTTCATGGGTTAATTGAAGACAGTGACAGATAAGAAGGTGGTAAGAGTGGCAGATAAGAGAGCGACAGAAGGTTGAAGAGAGTGACAGATAAAAAGAGAAATCATACACCAATAACGACTACAAAATTCAGGCGACCCTTAAAACTACTCACGTCTGGGATTGCGAAAGCCTGAAAATTTTTCCAAGAGCTATGCGATTTGTCTCATGGTAGGCCTGTCGGCTTTATGTCAGGCATCTGACTGAAATCAGACCTTTCCAATTCTCAAAAACGTTTGAAACTTTTAGTGAAAAAGCTAGTTTTAATATTTTTTCTAGTTGTGTTTTTTATTACTCTGTCTAGAATTATAAAGTCACTTTGTGGTCTCTATGCCGGTGGTGCGAGAAATAAAATCTACGATGGGGTCGGAAGCCTTGTTGCCATTTTCTTTTGCGTGTTCTTGTAGGTTCGGGGTTGTCAAGTCTTGTTGCCCCTGTTATTGTTTTTAAAATCGATGACGTCATCGTACATGATTTATTCCGTTTAATATGTTTTCCAGTTTTATATGCATTTATTTCAATGGCTCATATATCACGTGCTTCGCTAGAACCAGCAGAAAAACGAAAGCGTGCGTGGGAACTGCGCCAGTTTTGGAGCATAGCAGCAACGCACGGTGTAGGTAGACTTCTAGGAAAGCCGCATTGGAGACTTGCTGCGTACGAAAAGTGGAGTGTACGACGAAATGGTTGCCGGCATCAGGGTGGCTGGTTTTAGTCAAACGCGGGCGCAAGTCCACTCGAAAATCGACAATTTATCTTTATATTACAGGTGAGCACCCGCCCATTTCGCAGTTCTAGCGATTCTACTGTTTATTGAGGGGTTCGCGTTATTACGTCAATTCTTCCTTTCAAGACACGGGCGGTACAGAGATAACCGATGCGCTATTTATCGTGGCAAGAAAAGTATGGGATTACTCGTTGCAAAAATGCCGAATTATTTATTAAGCAGCACAACTGTATGCTGTTGTTGCATGTATGGCCTTCTCATTCATTGCCAGGGCCACTGCGTACTGCAAGCGCCTTCAGAATTTTTTCGTGTGTTCCTCTGCTTACCTTGTAATTTATCTTACAAACTGGCAAAAAGTCCGAACAACTGGGTCCGACCCTGTCCCATGAATTTTCTTCACAGGGCTTCAGTAGTTCCTCGCAAGTGAAGTTTGCGAAAGCCCCGTTACCTCCGTGCCGCGGGTAATTAAGAGAAGTCATACGAGTATGGAATCATAAATTGGTAGTACCTTTTCAGTGACTAAATTTCTATTCTAAATGTTTAGCAATGTGTGAACTTAGTAGGCTCCACTGGAGTTGTTCGAGCGTGCGTAGTCAGCAGAGATTGCAATGAGGTTTCACATTTCTTGCGCAAAGAAGATAACATCCACGAGAAGATATAGCCAATTCGTAAATGTGAAAAGGCTAGCGAAGGCCTGTTTATTACACAGAAGCGCCAAGCCACTGTTTATTTCACATACGCAGCACTCCCTGTTATTTCGCTGGGTAGCATTTACATTCTTGTTTACAAAGAAAATCACGGAACAAAGCAAACTCCGAATAACGACTGCAGAAAGCAGGACTTCGTATTTGAGCCGCTTTGGGTGCGGTGAACAGATAAACAACGAAGCAATACACACAAACTTGCATACAAAAAAGGGATCAACTGTAATATTAAAATATTACATGGGGAATGCCACAAGACACTGCATGAAACCACACAGCAATAAACACTACCTAAAAATATCACAATCCTGTGAGACTACATTGAAACGATACAGTCAGCAACAATGAAATACCCGCAGAACACTATACAAGAAAGTGATAAAAAAACCTTATAACCAGTAAGCAACGAGGCAATACACACAAAACACTAAACAGCAAAGCTATCACAAACGATTTCGCAATATATACATAGGCCACAAAGCATTGCACGAAGCCACCCTACAATAAGCACTTAAAGGGACACTGAAGTGATATGTAAACATTGCGGGATTACTTGTGCAAATTGTAGTCCGGAGTCCCCAGGCCATGTTTCGACCACCCTGGGCGCAATTACGCGATTTTATTTAGTAGAAAAATTATTTCGAAAATGCTGTCCTCCTCTCTTTACGCTCGCCCATTTTCTGGGGCGTTTTCGAGTGACGTCAGGAGGGGATAAGCTGGCAATTGGCTGCGCTACTGCACGGCTCCCCGGCCTTCAGACAGAGTCAGTCGGCCCAGCGTTTCGTCCGCCGGCCGCCGACGGGTCGTCGAAATTCGTTCGCTCAGTTGAAACGAAGCCAGGACACGTTTGTGAATGGAAGAATCTGCCTTTCTTTACTTGGTTAGTTTGTACACTGTATCTAGCTCCAAGTCAAGGTAGCTTCACACAAGCGCTGCACAAGCGCACATGCGACGCTTCGCTGACTGGTATGCCAGTAGGAAAATATAAGGCCTCTTGAAGGCGGGAGAAGAGTCAGCGAAGTCAATATAGGTACTAAGGAAATAAAATCAACTGATATTTTTACCGTACAGCGTAAAACTAGGGTGCGGGAAGCACTTTTTTTGCGCTGGGCGAACAAGCACAGCGGTCAGCAGCACGACTACGCATCTGCGAATGCTTTTCCGTCTACGAAATGCAATTGCTAGACGTGAGCTATTGTGGAAACTCGTGCGACGCTTACTGCACGAGCGCAATACAACAAATAGTCACCTAATTTTGGTTGAAATGCCAAAACTAAAGAAAAGTGTAAACAGGTTGTACAATATATGCCGTATGACTGATCGGCATGCGGAACCCCCTAGGCCGACCAAGTGCATTTTTCGGGAACAGGCGGCGTTGGTGCGGAGCGTTTATGCTGCGCAGAGTGACCCACCAGAGTGGCTGCCTCTTTTGGATGCGTGCGTTTGCTTGCCTAAGTTTTGATCTTTGTTCGACTGTCTGTTAGTGCTTAAATTGTGTGTTAAGTGTCTCGTCTTTTGAATTTTTCTAACATTTCCATGTATTAAAGAAAAAAAAAACCTTATATTACCAATGCCAGCGGAACCCGCTCCGTGGCCGAGCGGTCTGGGTTGCTAGGTATGCCACTGCGAGTATTTTGCAAGTCACGAGTTCGAATCCCCGCGGGTACGTGCTTTTTTTTTAAGTTAACTTTTTTGTTTTCCGCCGATGTTTTCTATATTGAGTTCACCTTTTTTGGGGCCGCAACGTTCATGGCTACACGAACTAGTTCACAAAACGCGCGCAGGCTGGCACTGGAGCGCTAGCGAGTTCTCGTTGGCGTGCTGTTGCCGTAAGCACCGACTGCTTCCAGGCAGTGGGCACAGGCCAGAATGAACAGACCCTTGGCCTTATGCGAACACGCTTTTTACGACACAGGCATGAGGGAGGCAAGCTCCAAATATGGGGGAAAAGCGCATGACATTTGGGCGTCTGCGGGTACGCGAAGGGCGGTCATGCAGAGCGTACGTTTCGGCTAGTGAATGCTACGATTCCAATCCGTCCTATGAGGCTTATCTTTATGCATTTTTACAGCTGACAACATGGCAGAAGCGCGGTATGATGATTACTGAGTTATTGAGAATGCCCATCCAACAACGCCAACGGTTGTGTTTTACAGAACCGAAACCGAAACCGAAACTTGTTTGGTTGCTCACCTTGGGCATCGTCCAATCACGGTGCCCGCTCCTCCTAACGTCACAGCTTTAGTTGGTGCGGCCGCCGCAAACCGCGCATGGTAGTTTTTCTTCTTTAGCGCTTTGTAAAATAATTACCGATTTGTCAACCGAATAAACGATGAAAAGTGTGCTAATTTGAGTCAGTCTACGCAGTGCAAGCAAAAACGGGAGCTTGACAAATTCACTTCAGTGTCCCTTTAAAACACAATATCACAGAGCTGTCAAACAAACAATGCAAGCAGTATTAAGCAGCAGTGTTACCGTACTTGAGCCTTGAGGCAGTTCTGCGAGGCAAAATCTCTCTTCCTAGTGCCGTCTCGTTGCGATTTCGAATGTCGTTGATGTGTATCATTCAATACGTTTCCTTTTGTACTGCCATATGCTAATGCCTTTGTGCACATTGTTCTTGTTTTTATACTCACATCATCTATGGGATCGAGTATGTAGGGGCCTACACGGGTACTCAGGATGGTGACCACGCTCAGCTGACCAAAAGCACAATTTCCACAAGTACAGTTGCAGGTCCACCAACCAACGCACTCAACAGTCATGCAACACCACCAGCGCAGCGGCCCAAGCAAAAGCTGAAATTCTCATCTGCTGCAACATTTGGAGAACTCTCGACGGGCAGCGGTATTCCGTAAAGACCTCAAAGCTACGAAGACCAGAGAGTTCGAGCTGGGCGAGCCGAAGCTCAAGATGCTAGAGAAGTTTCGAGGTATTTTGACCGGCACTAAGGAGAAAATACACGTTGCTTCCCTGTCCGCTGTAGAAGTCTGCAATGGTCACCCGGACTGAATTCCCAGTGGCATGCACAGCATGTGTATTGGGTACAGGCTGATCATACAGTGCTTCGCGTGCCTGAAATTCGGCACACCACTGAGGCAAAACGGTATTAATAACAATGCAGCATGCATGAATGGAAAAGCCTGGCATGGTCTAAGTCACACTCTATGCGTCTTAGCCAGAACCGAAGAACTCTATGCGTCTTCGCCAGAACCGAAACCTTGTCTTCGTCCAACGAATTGTATTTTCAACTATGCGTCTGGTCTTTACGAGCTCGCAGTTCAACCTTCTCTGCTCGGCATCCAGCTGGCTCCTGTAGCTGAAGGAATTGGTAAGGTTAGGCGCGAGGGAGAAGGCTTGATCTCACAGCACCTGTAGAGGCACACCCATGCCGCTGATGTTGACTAGTGGCGTCTGGAACAGTGGCCGGCTAACATGGCAAGCCAGGGCAGGTACAAGAACGAATCGTGGCACCTTCCTGGTGAGCTCACGTTCACGAACATGAACCGGTGTCGGTGGTACACGAGGGTCAGCAGGATCGTAAATAAAGTTATGTGTATAACGAGCTCGCTCCGTGCAAGTGGTCATGAGTCATGTATGCGCATTCCTTATATATTTGACTGAAAAAATGTGGCTTAAAGCCGCCTTGTTTAGCGCTTAATAATAACAGCGAACCGTCTGGCACTTGGCTGTGAGAAAAACTTTCGTACGTTGGCAAAGCATTGCACGCGCAAAGAGAGCTGCTGAGTACCTCTTACCCTAATTAAGTATCTTGGGGAAAAATACTGAATTAGGCCGCTAAGATGGCTGTGTTATTAGCGGAGTTTTATTTATTTGTCGCAATTAGTTCACGTTGAAGTTGTAAACGTTGCAGAATTTCCCACTTGTGCCCGTCTACGCAGGAATTATGGGTAGAAGAAACGGCTATACCTCTTGCTTTATCAAAACTATCTCAAAGCAAACTATATGACGATCGGCAGCTAAGACGATTGGACCATTACGCCGAGTTTCTTATGCGCGTTGCGATTATTTCGCAGTGAAGTTGCGAACGTTATACAGAATTCCCGTCGGCTGTCAATCCATGGCAGTCTCTGTAATAAGTATATACCTTAACAGAAAACGGATGTAACTCCGCTTTCACTGATACGATGCCTACACAAATTATAGAACCGTTACAGAGTTTTAGTACAGTGTTTGTTGCCTTTGCGTACGCTAAACGCTAACTTTTTCGTCCCGCTACGTAAACACCGCGAGCGGACTTTTACTAGAGCATCTCATCAGTTTTGCCTAGCGGCACGCTATGCATACGGCGCCATCTGTCTAATGTTTTGCGAAATGACTCACCGTCTGATCTGCGAGCAGAGTGCCGGTGTCCTTGGAGATTTTACGACTATCCAAACAATTGTAAACAAGCGCTTTCCCGTTAATATTGAATGCAACACGGCCACAGCACGGCATGAATATTTTCTTACCTGAGTAAGTTCCATAAAGACACTGTTGAAGTCCCGCGGAACTTTTTCGTGCAATCGCACAGAACGTCCTGAATCGAATGCCCTGGTTTGACGCATACATTTTATTCAACTTGAAAACAATCCAGAGAGGCGTTTCGAACGAACACAACGTCACGACATGTGTTGCAAGTCTGAACTGCAATCGACCGGCGATCGGTTGCCTCCTGCTGCCCGTCGTAAATCCGGCACTCACCTCGCGCGCGGTTTCCGGGGTGGAACAGCAAGTCACTCTGGCGCTCAAGCCGAAGGGGCTTTTAGCCATGCACACTGTACATACCCGATGCGAGGTTGAGTCGTGCGTCGCTCGAGAAAGATAATCCAGAGCATGGGAAGCATGTCCACCCGCAGAAACACAACGTCGCATTTCATCGCGAACGTGCCCACAACACACGCACACAAACACCGCTTCGTTGGCTGGCCTGGCTACAAAGCTTCGTTCGGGCAGTCAGAGATGTCACGACGATACGGAGCTGCGCGAGGGGCGATGTGCAAAGCACTCGACGTATTTAAAAACACAGGAGCAAAGAATTTGGTTCATCGGGAGCAAATTACTGTCGACAGAAAAGCGGAATCGTGGATGCTTGCCGGGCTACTTGCCGCCATTGTTGGAAACGCAAGCGGACTCACGTACGTACGCAATTTCGCTGAAATAGCGTCCGTCCGCTAAACGCAGAGGCGGCTTAACGTACGGCGCAAGCGCAGTGAGAACGACGCAAAGAAATAGCGTTCGCTAACTGTTTGCGTACGGTTGCGTACCTTATTCTAAAACTCTCTATTGGTCGCTAAGACGACTGTATCATAACGCTGAGCTTCTCCTACTTGTAACACTTAGTTCAGAGTGCTGTTGTAAGCGGTATAGAATTCCCGACAGCTGCCAGTACACGTCCGTCTATACGCATGGGGGTATGGCTACATGAAACGGCTGTAACTCTTCTTTCTTTGAAACTATCCTCAACAAATTATATGACGATTGGCTTCTAAGCAAAATCTATCATTACGCCGAATTTCATAGACTTGCCGCAATTAGTTCAGAGTGCAGTTGTAAACGTTAAGGAATTACCGTGTTTTGTCAGCCTGCAGTCATTCTACGGAGGGAGTATAGTTGAAGAAAACGGCTGCAGCTCATGTTTTACCTAAGCCGTCCCGAAACAGATTAGTATACGACAATTAGTTGATAAATAATTCCCAGGAAGTTCCGTCTGCCCGTTCATTCAATATAGTAAGTTGGTGGATAACTAGTTATCCACCAATACAGTTTCGCTAGTTTTCAACCTTCAAAGGGCTCTAAATCTTCTATTCCTTTCGATTTGGCGATTAAAAAGGTGAAAAGCATAATTTGAAGCCCACATCTATGACGCAGGATAGAAATAAAACTAAGCTTATTACAACTCACTAGGGATAAACTTACGGTGTATCAATGCACATCGCGGCTTTTAAATGATGCCAACGCATTTTGGTGTGCGCTTCTTCGGAGCTTGTAATAATGTTTTGTGCGCATGGACTACCACATAAAAAATAAATTCTTTACGATGAGTACCACACGAGGTTGACGGGCTGATCGAGCGGTCACGCCTCCAAATGCGGGAAAACGGAGATCGTAAATCTCGAGTGCTTTCGCGTTTATGTTTCGTACCAATCTCATTACTTAATTCTGATGGACAACGCATTCGAGGTGAAGGCACCAGCAGTGGCTCCCCGGCTGGCCCTATCCACCTCTTTTTGCTGGTCTTGAGTGCGTGAGCTGGTCAGCTGGTCCTCCCACTGCTCTAGTGTTGGGTTTGGTTGGGGCGTTAATGATGGTGATTGTCGGCACTCCCAGGCCATATGGTAGAGAGTGTAGGGTGTGGGGCAGTGTTCACAAGTCGGAGTGTATGTTGTTGGGTAGATGGCATGGAATAGTGTTCCCTGGGGGTACGTGTTAGTTTATAGCTGTCTGAGGGTAATGGCGTCCTCTCTGGTCATGTTGGGGTGTGGTGGGGGGTAAATGCGGCGCAGCAGTCGGTAATGTGCGAGGAAATCTGTGTTTCTTCTTGGAATGTTATCGCTGGAGGTCATGAATCTGTCTGCCAACGAGGGGAAGGCCTGGAAGGTATGCTCTCGGGCAGCGGCGCGTGTCCCTTCATTCCCCTCGAGGGATGCGTGGCCTGGGGTCCAGACTATGCGGAGTTCGGGTGGGCTTTGTAGATTGTTCAGGATGCGGATGGCTTGACCAGAAACACGACCTGGTTGGTAATTGCGGCAGGCGGTTTTGGAGTCTGTGATGACAGTGAGGTAGTCTGAGCCGGTCGTAGCAGCGAAGGCGATGGCAATTTCCTCTGCAGACTCTGTGTGAGGGAGTGGGATTGTGGCCGACGTGATTTCTGTGCCATGGTTGTTGACAACGCTGATGGCATGCGCAGACTTTCGAGGGTACCGGGCAGCATCTGTGTAGCGGACCGCTGGTTTGTTGTCTCCGTAGGATTTTGTGAGTGTGATGACCCTGGCCTTTCTTTCTTCGGTAAGCATTGAATACGGGATGCATATTTCTGGGGATTGGAGCAACGGTAATAAGTTGGCGTAGAACCAGGGGGATACGTTGTTCACTATATGCTGTCTCCTGTGCATCGTAACCAAGCCGACCTAGCGTATGACGACCCGTTTTGGTGAGTTTAAGTCTGTCGAGTTGGCTGATTTTGTGAGATTCAGCAAGTTCCTCCCAGGTTTTGTGCAGAACACGTTAAATTAGCTTGTCGGTAGAAGTTGTCGGAGGTAGACCAAGTGCATGCTTGTAGGCCTTCCGCATAAGAACATTCAGTTTGTCGCGCTCGCTATTCTTGAGACTGAGGTATGGAGTGCCGTAAGTAAACCTACTGATGATTAGGGCTTGGGTCAAGCGTATTATGTGGTGCGCTTTGAGACCATGACGTCTGTTGCTTACGCGGCGAATGTGATAGGTGACTTGAATTACTTTTTCTTGAACTTTTTGGATGGTTGTGAGGCCTGCTCCGTCTCTCTGTAATTTTAAGCCGAGAATTCGTAGGGTATTAACCAGAGGTATGGGGTTACCATTGACTGAGAGTTCAAGGTCGGGTATGGGGGCGGGTGGGCGACCTCTGCTGCGTTTTTTGAGCAGTAAAAGTTTCGATTTGTCAGCGGCACAGGAAAGCCCGCGAACCCGGAGGTATTCTTCCGTAATGTTTATTGCTGTTTGGAGTTCGTCTTGTTGTCCTCCTACTGAGCATGTACGCGTCCAGATAGTGATGTCGTCTGCGTACAGCGCATGGCTGATGCCTGGTATCTTGTTCAGGAGAGGCGATAGCCCTCGCATTGCCACGTTAAAAAGCAGTGGAGAAATGACAGAACCTTGGGGGGTGCCTTTTGGTGGTGTTTTAGAGTTGCCGTGCGGAGTTGTCCCACTGCAATTGTGGCCGTGCGGTCGGTGAGAAAGTCGCGCACATAACGGTAGACTTTCTCTCCGCAGTGGGTAGATTGCAGGCCTTCGAGTATAGCTTGATGGGTGACATTGTCAAACGCGCTTTTGACGTCAAGTGCGAGAATGGCGCTGTTGTATATGTTTGGCTTTCGCCCAGGACTTTCAACACAGGACATCCATTTTCAAATTAAAGAAGAAATATTGGATAACCTCAGCAGCCAACTGAAGGGGCAATTTTATATTTTTCGAATCTACGCTCCCCCTCCCTTTGGGTATCGCGATCGTGGAAAAGGGGGTGCTTATTGAGTAATTACGGTAATTATCAACACAAAGAGCCATCGTAAGTAAATATTAGACAGGTCGATAAAATCAATAATAGTTAGAATGATTGTAAGCACAAAGAACTTTTCAAAAAATCATACCATCTCCACAAAGTGAGTGATGATGAGTGGGGCGAAGCTCCAATGATTATCGGTAAAACCGTAAAACAATCGCCCACACATCATATAAAGACTCGACACGTTGTTACGGTGGGATTTTATATACACTTATAGACACGTTGTTTATTGTTTACATAACGATGCAATGATGTACACTTATATACACACAAGATGTAATCATGTACATATCGATGAAATTATATACGAGGACTACATTGCTGATTACAAAGCTGTGGTACGCGTTTTCCTTTGAAGATTACAATTGCGCGCGCCCTAGTATGCAGCGGAGCAACGGAGACGGAGGAGCACAGGTGTGTGCCGCGACGCCTTCTAGAGTTCCTGTATATCAAGGGGAGCTATATAGAGGAACTCTACCGCCTTCAGCGGCGGCGCACCATCTAGCGGGCGACCTATGAACTATTGCACAGCTGCTCCTGTAGCGGTCGCTTCGAGATCTAGTGGACACGGCGCGCCCATGGGCTTGCCCCGAGCAAGAGGAGCTTCGCGCCTAAAAGCTTTTGACGCACGAAGACACTCTGTGGGATCTGAACTTCGCCCCTCAAAAATTTTCACACACGTAAACACTCTGTGGCTTCGCTGCCCATTACCATCACACACAACTCTAGTTTAGAAGACTACCCAGAGAAACTGCGTTACTGATAAAAACAAGGCCAAAACGGCCGACAGAACTACCGTATATACAAAAAACATTTCTAAAAATCGCCTTATTCATGTCAACGTGGCTAGGCAAGGAACTAGGTATTTCCGTATTATTTAAAACAGCAAATACACCAACAAGCATATCAATGTCTTTTTAATTTCGAATGCGGTTACGCTTACTTGTTAGAAAAAATATTGCAAGAAAGACTAAAAAAATCTTCACTTTTCAAGGAATACGGCTCCGAAAGTAGCGTTTGTTGCGCGGACGTGGGTACGCAAAGCCATGTCACCGCCTTCTTCATCTCGTGTCTAGTGTTTCCTGTGGTGTTTCTTGAGCAGTCGGCAGCTCGCTTTTTATGTATTCACGACGTGGGACCGTTCGTCCAACAGATGTTACGTAGGCTTCTCTTAGGAAAAGGGACAGTAAGAGTTGCTGTGCAGCCTGTGCTGTTCCTTGCGTTACAGAGAGGCTGAATGGGACTCGGATAGAGGAGTTTCTCGAGGTGTGTCATTAGGCCCAAACCCGTCCGAGGAAAACCAACTTTCCCACGATTGCCAGTAGATCTCAAACTATTGTAGGTCATCTCGGAAGAAATGAAACTCAATTTTGCAACTACAACCAGAAGCCGAGTTTCATTTACTTGTCATAAGTACCATGAAGGTGTAAAGGATTAGAAAATTACCGCGGCTGTAAATACAATACATGCGTAAACGGGAGGATTATAATTACAAGTAACTTTTATAACATGTTTTATCAGCATGATCCCGAAGCAAATCATGACACTTTTCACTGCTAAAATGACGACCCAGCCGAGATAACTTTATTCCAGCAAATATTGGGGATAATACGATCTCTCGTACGAATATTTCAGATAACATCTAGCCGGCTTTTCCAGTCATTCCAGCAACATCATGACGGCGCCGTGAGAAAGGCGGCCAACGCTTGTTTGCAATGATAAAAGTCAGGCCTTTCAAGTTTTATTAGCTCCCTAACCAAAACCTCTGCCGATTAAAAAAAAAAAATCAAGACTGCCCGGCTCTGTTTCTTGCACTAGTTAGGACTGCGCCCTAGAGAACCCCATTTTGTGTCTTGCACTCGTTTGATTTCGCTACCCACCACATTCTGAGCGTTGATTGGGTGCGAGGGCTGAGGTCCTGCAAGCAATGCCAGGTCTGCCCCTCGGTTAGGTATCCGAGTTTCACTCCGCTTAACTCAAGGCGAGGCCAGTATTTGTACACCAGCGGGCGGCTAAAACGTTTTCGCTTGTAGACTGGCCGTGATGAGTCCTCGAGACCGGAACTTTAGGCACGAAAACTACAGGTTTTAGGCGCCTATAAAAGGCATTGAGAAGCGCCATTGAGGCATATATAGGCACCAAATACTCCCTTTTATATATAGGCCAAATTTCTTTTGCTTTAGAAGTATATTTTAGCACTAATTTTTTGCTTGCAGTGAAACCGTGGACACATAATTTGCTGCGGGAAAGTAATTTAATTTTCTTTTCTAATTTTCTTTTCTAATCTAAAATACGCAGCAGAAGAGCTATTATTTTAAAATTTACGTGACATTCACGGTGATTCAACAAGAACAGAAAAGATCGAAAGCCTTGAAAAACCACAGAAATCTCAATGACTTGTTACTTGAGGTTGTACGCACTTTCAGTCGGTAATTGTGTGGGAAAAACGTCCACTGAATTTGGGGGAACGTTCTTGTACTTCGGGACTTTCCATGATTTAATTCCATCTGGAATATAACACTTTTTGCTACTCAGAACATTCGGCAGTTATTTCAGAACCTGGAATCCAGAAATTTTATGTCAGGCAGATTTAATCAACCGGTCCTTCGGGGATGCTGGCGGATCTGTCCTGCACCTCCCCGATTAACTTGTCATTCTTAGACAGAGTGGCGCCAAATCTCCCAGCTGCTGAAAATCTTTCTGGTAAGAATTCGAAATAAGCACACGAATGCGCTGTGTCACGTTGAAGTGTAACGTGGGCCAAATACTTTGGGCTGCGACGCATTTGTCCATTGAAAAGCTGTTGATAAAACCGGAGTGTTTATGGTATAGTTTTCCGCCCTTAGCCGAGTTGTTAAGGGGTAACGACGGGCTCCGGTAGAAGACGCGCAATCGGTAACTGACGCCTGGCGACACAACTTGGCTTCGAATAAAGATCTTTACTGCAGGTATTGATTCGTTGACGGAGCAGGACGAGCTCCTCAGCTCTTCGCAGCACAGATGAATCCCATGGACAGTACACGGAAGTGCAATAATTCTGTAGAAATTACTGAGCTATTCTGTTCTGCAGAAGCGGATGACTTGTGAAGCTGCAGGAATAGCACCATTCACTCACAAAGCGCTATATACCAATTATCGACATCACACAGCACGCACGATTCTTTGGAACTAATTCCCTTAATGCGAGGTTCCCAATGCCCTTAAAGGTCACCCGGCCGCGGCAGATGATGGGTGTCACGACTACACTACTTGTAAAGTGCTGAGATCCCCATTTCTAAGCTCCGTTTCTTGTTCCGTCTTCGCGCTACGCGTACTGCATCGTGCCAGCCGCCGGTTTTCCCGTGATCGGCGGCTGACAGTGCCCGTGTTCGTGGCATCACCTTAAAACTTTGGTGTCTCAGATCTTCCCGTGGTATCCCCCAGAAGGCGTCTTGGAGCTTGAGCGGCATGTACGCGGCTGTGCCGCGTTCGTTTTTTGTTTGCTGTCTTTTTATTCCGTTAGCAATAGATAGGGCACGTCGGCAGAAGTTCGATTGATTGATTGATTGATTGTAGGGTTTAACGCGCCGACGCAACGCAGGCGATGAGGCGCGCCGTAGTGGAGGTCTCCGGATTAATTTTGACCACCTGGGGATCTTTATCGTGCGCCGAAATCTCGTACACACGGGCGTTTTTTTGCTTTTCGCCTCCATCAGAAAAGCGACCGCCGCGGCCGGGAATCGAACCCGCGACCTCGTGGTCAGCAGCGCAACGCCTTAGCCACTGAGTCGGCAGAAGTTTTCCCTGTTGGTCCGTGGGCACAGCACGTCATAAGGGCATCGAACAAAAGAGTTTGCGCGGAACATGGCGACGTCAGTGAGCTTGGCTGCGGTGTCGCTGGGAACGGGTTTCTGGCGGCTCGGCCGAGGTTGCGAGTTCGAGGTGCTGGCAGCTTGGGCACGGTGTGGGCTTCTCGCCGTGTTTGGCACGACACGCAGATTTTTCTCGTAAGCGGCGTGGCATTCTCAAGCAAGAACAGTGCCTGCAGAACATAAATTCAAAAATCTAAGGAAGGCCTATATAACACAAAAAAGGCATTTTTAGGCAACAAAAAATCCCATATATTCAAAATAGGCCCGAAGAAGCTCATATAGTCAAAATAGGCACTATAGGCACAATTACTATTGCTGAAATGCTCCCCTTCCCTTAGTTCGTGCTTATATGTTAAATAGGCTTTATACGGACTAGAGGAAATACAGGCATTTTGCCTAAAGTTCCGGTCTCTAGTGATGACTGTCACTTATGAAGTGTTATAATGGTTCTTATGACGGTATACATTCTTAGCGTCTGGTTGTTATTTAACAAAGCACGACCGAGTCTAACTTGTTTTCTAGTACCCGCCGTGGTGGCTGAGTGGCGAAGGCGTTGTTGTGCTGAGCACGAGGATGCAGGTTCGATTCCCTGCCGCGCGGCCACTTTTCTGATGGAGGCGAAAATCAAAAACGCGCGTGTCCACCAAATTTCGGTGCACAATAAAGATTCCCAAGAGGTCTAATTTTTTCCGGAGCGTTAAACCCTACAATAGAAGAATTGATCAACTTCTATAGGCCCTATGCAAAATCTGCTGCCCTCTCGCGGCCACCGCGAGCGCGACCGCCATGTTTAAGGGCTCAACTGGAAAGCGGAGCATCGAACTGCAGCGCGTTCCCGGCGATCTATCGTTTCCTGTCGTCCAGGATGCCTACATACTGTTGTGTGCCATGTTGCACACAAAGTGGGAACAAGGATGCTCAAGGGGCAAAGGTAAGAATGCTATAGAAGTCAAATTATTAATGTTTATTGCGTGCCGCGCGCGCGTGTGTGCGTGCCGCGCGTGCGTGTCGCGCGCGCAGCGAATCGTATACCCGTGTAAAATTCGTTCATGTAACAAAGACAACAACAAATTATGTCCGTGTGAAATGAAAGGGGTTACCAAAGAACTGCCTGCTTGTCTCAATATGCCAGAATTACCTCGCGCTAACGCAGCGGCGATTGCGGACTTAACTACTTCGGTGATCGGCGCGAACGCGACCTCGCGCTAACGCAGCGGCGATTGCGGACTACTACTTCGGTGATCGGCGCGAACGCGATAGAAGCTATAAAAAGAATTACAGCGAATGCTGAATGGAACGGCCAGCGCTCGTGCGTGTAATACTGATAAATCAGCGTTCGTGCGTGCTGGTCCGGTGTTTGAAATTATTTGATCCCTCGGAAGGCAAGAGTGTCAACTGGTTTGATCATAGAGGGTGCAACCGCTGTGTTTACATGCTTTGCGAGTTCAAGGCGAACGTCGCTGCTACAGTTCATGTCCGGACGTACTTTATGTACTGTTTGAAAGATTCCGTTTTTTACATTCTCACAACGAAGAGAAGTTTGCACGCGATGTAAGCATTCTGCATTCACACCAAATGCAGGGCAAAATGAGTTCGAGTGGTCGCGTGAACGAACTCCGTGCCGAACACGAACCATCGCTTGATCCGCGATTTTTCTTGCCATGAATGACGATTATCTGGCCAAAAGCACACGCAAAAAAAAAAAAACGCTGCGCAAAAAAAGATACATGGAAAAAGACGCAGTTTAGGTACATTTACTGTATGCCTTAGTTCTGCAATTAGCGCAATAAATGATTATTGAGCATTTTCAGTGCATAATTTAGGAGGTAGAACGAAGGGGAGGAGGGGGTAGCTGTTTCGTAGACATTGTTCTCTGGGGTGTACCACCGTTGTACCCTCTCATTTTATCAAGTATTTCTTTGCTACCTTCCATAGGTAAACCTATCGTATCGTACTTGCGATTACAAGCTAGCACGCACTTTCAGTACGGAAAACAAGCTAAAGAGGTTGTTTTTTCCCTCCATGGCAATCATCACATCATCTCATTTTTGCAGGTGTCATTCCACTGCATTCCTGATGGTGAAGAAGCTCCGGTAGCAGGCACAACGCACAGCAACAGCAGGACCAGCGACACTGAAACCAAACAACAGACCCGTGAAATTCAATACAGGCACAGAAACATTACCTGTTCAAGAACTAGACTAGTGCTTACAAATAAGAGAGGGGGAGAAAGCCATCATTTAGACCTAAATTTGAATACGGTGTGACGTGGCCTTTAATGCATACCCTTGGGAATAAACAGGACGGCTGGTAGTTGAAGCATTTATGACGATTATAAAAATAATTCAAGATGATTTACGTAGTGTGCAACTAGAGCACCATGGTCTTTGACCATGTTAGAGACTACAGTACCTGCCCTGCATAACAAGAGAGTTCTTAAACACTCCATAAGTAGTATACACGTTAACAAGTGTGGGTAAAATAAATTAACAGAGTATTCACACAGACAAAATAAATGAAACGAGTGCCACAAGCAAAGGTGACGAACATATGACAGCCTTTTTATTGACCCTCGCACAAACAATGCGCTTGCGCATGATGCGTTCAGGTGTGCTTTCACGCCATAGAAAGGGCAACCCGCAGTCCATAGCGTTAATCCTATAAACATTAATCACCAACTGTGTTCGATCGTTTGTTTCATTATCGTGGCAAGAATTCCTTAGTATTTATTTTTCATTGAAAACGCTTCCATCAATCGAAAAGTTACTCTGCACCGGGCTGCAGCATTGCAGTGCTATTTGATTTCTTAAAAACGGGATTTTTTTTTTGCGAGCGACCCAGGATTGCTGTTACAAAAACAAGCGCAAAGTTGAATCGCGGAAGAGCGAGATTCGTCAATGTTTTTTCGCTTTCATAAGGACGATTTACCGCACTGTTTGTTGCAAAACACGATACCCCAGCACTACGTGAACAAACAAGAGCCGTGAGCCAAATATTTATTGCATAAAATAAACGCACAAGAAGTGAAACGGAACACGCGGCTGCCCGAGCGACTGATTTTTCAAAACTTCGATTTGCGTGTGGCACCATTGATGGCTCGGTAGGCTTTAGAATCTAATTCATTCTAGGCACCATTAAAGAACTTCTGCGCAAACTCAAAAGTACATACAAATAACAGCAAACCAAGAGTACTTACCCGGCGCACCGTTTAGTCTTCATCGTCGGCAGGCAAACGTACGATTTGGTGGCGAACATGTAACTGCGCTCCTGGTGCCGTTGCGATTGCGTTTTGGACGCGTAATATGTCTCCGCGAAGCCGGACGGGAACCGGGGCAACGCAGACAAGTCCACACACCATTCATCAGTCATTACGTGCGACAACACAGCATGAGACGTGCAGCGAGTCACCAAGACGCGATAACACGCACGCGCAGCACCTTGTAGCACACGTATTCCCGACCGGCGCTATCCTTAAACGTCGAAGCGAGGGTTCGATTCGGCTGCGACAGAGGGCAGCACTTTTGCATAAGGCCTATTCGGAAATAAAAGAACGCTGGCGCTTTAGGTAATCCGCCTCACAGAAGCATGAGGCGCCCTCTGCGCTTCATGGCGTGGACACGATGTGGTCACGCTAGAAATTAAATTTCAACGAAGGGAATAGATGCGCGGCCAGTTGTCTGGCCTAGCGGAAACTGGTCTAAGAGAGAAGCCAAAAATTAAGTAAAATAAAGGTAGTGCAGATAAGAGAAAAGTAGATAAAGCTAAATATGATATTAAGATAAAGATAAACGTTGAGCCGAAAAAATGACGTAAAATACAGGTAGATTGGGTATTCTAAGTTCAGAGAGCCGCAATTGACTGCTGTTGCTCTGGTCCTAGGTATCACGCATTCGTGAGTCTGAGCTTGAGCGGGACAGCCCACACTCCCACTGCTCCGGGGTAGCGGAAGAAAGGGAGTTGGGCGATCCGAGCATACGCATTCGAGTTGGTACATCGTTTTGGTAGTATAGCAGATTGGGAAGTCGTAAGGGCATGGGTGCATATGTGATGAAGTATAAGGTGTTGCAATATGTTTGCGTCTGGAGTATACGTCATAGTCGGGCGTCGCAAGTGCTGAGAAAGGAGTCAGGAGGTGGGCAATGGCGGGGGCTCCTGGTAATGTGGAGGCTGAAGGGGGGTGGGGCAACTCGCCGACACCCGTTGGGAATGCCCGACATGACCTGGGGTTCACAAGATTTGTATCTGGGACAGAGTCTTCAGGGACAGAGTCTTCAAGTTCCGGCAAGCATGCTGCGAGTCTGTAGGTATGTTTACGTATTGCTTTGGGGGCGGTGGTGGCGGTGAGATCTATATGACTGTGTTTTAGGCGGTAGTGGTGTTGGTATCGGCGGTGGAGGCGGATTCGAGGATGTTGCTTTGGGAATATCAGGAAACCATTGCGTGGCCGCGCCAGCTGGTTTAGGAGACGAACGCGTGCTTGTGTTGGACCGACGTGTAAGTAGGGCGCATATTGCGCGGGATAGGTCAGGCCTTAATGTGGGTGTTGACACGGGGGGACATGCACTCTCATGCGTCCAACGAAGTAAGAACTAAATCACAGAGGTGTGTCGAAAGACTGCGGACCCTGGCGGGATGTCTCCCTCGTCCCCAACGGACGACTTGCTGACCGACTTCCTGTGCTTCTAGGAGTTGAGACAGCGAATTGCGGAGGCCGAGTCGGAGTAGGTGCATAGTAGGCGGGAATGCCGAGAGCACCAGAGAAATTATTGATGAAAGCGCGAGATAAAAAATGAAGGCGGCTCACGTTAAATAGTAAGACATGAAGGTATCGAAGCTGTGCCGAAAAGTAACGTTTTCCCTCCTTTGAGCATCACGGCGTTGATGTTCGTAATCCTCTATCCCACACGGTTTGCGGCGGACGTGGCCTCGTGGCCTTCCTTCGTGGCGCGCGCTTATTGCCGCGGCGGGGCCTGGTCCCCTTCCGTACTTATCTCTCCCCTGCCGTCTATTTCTCCCCGTATTGGGCCGCTACTTCGTGCTAGGTGCTTGGGGAAGGGTATGTGGTTTGCCCTGTAGCGCTTAAAGGAACCCTGCAACCCTCTTTTAGCAGTGCAAGTAAACCAGCGCGGCGTTTAGATTACACTGCCAGGAATACCTGAGCCAAATATTACACGTGCACATGAAGTGGTGAACCCGCAAATAGCGGTGAAAGACGCAGAAAAACCAACAGCGCTCTCTTCCGTTCTCCTCATTATGCACCCCTGGCATGGCCTAAGCGACGTCACATAGGCCATGGCTGCCCGATCGGCTGTCACTGGTCAACTTCGCAGCTAGATTCTCCCATTTCCACCGTCGTCATCGCTGTGTACGAACTTCTATGCCTGAACCTGTAGGCACAGTTTTGCCGTTTATTTTGTGTTTTGAGTGCGCGCGGAGGTTGAGTGATGAGCTCAATACTTCCCTTTTAAACGGGATCACTCGACTACAAACGTTTATTGCTTCAAAAACGCCCTACCAGCCCGAGCGCGCTCTTGCGAGCAGGCACCCATGCCTGCATTTTTGTGGCACCAGACCAGAAATAGGCGCCTCCACGTTGCGGAGAAAAGGAGAAAACTCCCCGGCCCCTAATATATCAAAGGCCGCCAAAGAGAATACCGCGAGCCGCCCCCCTCTCCGGGAGAGAGCGCGCAGCTTTCGTCGCGTTGTCCGCGGTAGAGTTGAGAGAGAACGACTATGCGCGATTTGTCATCGCGCGTAGTTTCGGTGATAGTGAACGGATTTTCAAAATTCTCGCGGGACGAGATTGCTGCGACAATGGACTTTACCCCAAAATACATTCCTAGCAGTCGATGGTAACTGTGGCAGGGTCCCTTTAAAGGCAAAACTGGTCACACCGCGAATACTGCCCAAGGATAGCCTAGTGTACGTTGGCGCTACAAAATACGCCCACCTTCGCATTTGATATATTAAGCCTGAGGAAACAGCGCAGCTGTTGGTCGTCACTATTTTGAAGTGGAATTTCTTAGGTCGGCCTTTTTCTTGGGGCGAAGCCCCTTGGCGGCCGGCGCTTCGCGCATAGTGATGTAATGGGCGCAGAAGCGTGGTTCTTGGGGGCCCGGCGTTATCATGGTGTAATGTTTTGTGCATTCAAATAAAACCTTTCAACTCAACGTATAGCTGTCGCCGTCACCGCGCATGATGATGACACTCAAAATTTAATAAAAGCAAGTTATAAAATTTATACCAGGTACAATACAAAACATACATGTATTCGTCATCTTTGTCTGTGTCTTCAGCTGCGACGAATAAAAAAGGCGCCATGTATTACTCTTAGCGCTAACATTTTACCCAAGTCAACATTACCAGAGCTAAATTTCCATCAGTAGTTGACAATGTGCCAATTACCGTCTTTTAATGAGGTAGTAGGCTAAAAAAATGACCATGAGCGCCCTATCTCTAGCTTAGAGCACTTACTGTATTTACTCGCACAATGATCGTACTCGCGTAATGACCGCACGCGGAAGTTCGTCGTCCAAATACAACTTCGTTTATTTCCCGCGCAATGATCGCACCCTGAACATGCCGCAGCCATATGTGGTATGTGTGCCAAGTCTAGCTGACGATGGTTGTTCTTACCTATGTTCCCTGCTCTTTGAAAGCGGAATTGGGTACGTTATTGCCGTAGACGAGCCTGTATTTGCGTTATCGGAAAGCATGTGTTCATTATTGGTGTAGAAGGAACTGTCACTAAATGCCCATAATGTACTCACAAGAAAAAGAAAAGGACGCACTTTACTTGCTACGGCAGCGTCTTGAGCCCACTCTGTCGTCAACAATAATAAAGTAAGAAATATCAACATTTTATAACAAAATCAACATGTGTATTAGCGTAGACGCTCCTGTGAAACTCAAATGTTGGATGTAATTACCGGGAGCCATGGCTTCTTACATGAATTGCAACATGCTGATGCAGTTGTCATCATTTCTCTGAAGCAGCTGATGTCAACCCTCACAGTCGCCTTATATAGGAAAGCAAGAAATGTTAGAATACAAAGTGGTGTTATTAGGCGGGTTACGGAGTACTTGTGTTACAGACCCCCGGCAGCTAGATGGAGTACAGTCTTTGTTTGAGATGTCCAGAACTGTGACAGCAGCAGCAAATTATGTGTTGACCTGTTCTCCCCTCGCAACAAACTTGTTGCGGGGCGCGTTCCGTAATTCATGAAAACAATGCATTTTGCGTCACTTTGAAACGCGGCAGGTGGTGGTCGGTGGAGTTTTTATGATGTTTTCATTTATGGTGTTTATTACTTCATGAAGCCTATCGTAAATATTCTGAACTGTATATTGCTTGAGTTTCCTGCGGTGAAACCTTTTTCGCGAAAAATGTGCCTCGCTAATGGCGCACCCCTAAATTTTCATCACATTTTTGGAAACCAAATTACGATCATTACGCCAGTAAATTCGGTAATTTCTTTTGGAGCGTGACCTCGGGAGCGACAAACGATTCCATTGTCATTTTCATAGGTTGAAACGAAGACGCGAATTCTGGGGATTAATATTTCTCGGGAACAGGTATATTCGACTTCGGAAAAGATAGTTAATAAGGCCACAAGTGCATAAATGTACTTTATACTAGATCCTCCATGTTCCCTTCGAGTTCTGTTGTAAAATACAAGGCATCGTGTGTCGGCACTGACACCATAACTGCAGGGACGAAACTTGGCATCGTACTATGTTATTTTTTCGCTATTCAGTAGCTAGTCGCTGCACATTTTTTTCTAGCCGATGATTGCCAAGTCATTTGTAATGTGTGGTCCTTTGTAATGTTCGTCTACACGAAGATGCTTCTTTTACATAAGCGCATGGGTGCGCAGTTTTATTCCACAAAATAATATTACATAGCTTTCGATCTAACAGACGGAAAACAAGCGCTAAATAAAAACACAGGACGAGGAGTGGACGGGACAGGCGCTTACTTTCAACAAAAAGATTATTGCCCGTCCTCTCCTCGTCCTGTGTTTTTATTTAGCGCTTGTTTTCCGTCTGACGATGAACCAACACGCCCAAACCTTTTCCCTTCTTTCGATCTAACAGGCGTTTTTTTCGGGAAGGTAAGTACCGAAATTTAGGTATACAAGTAAACTGAGAATATATAAATCCATTCAGGCATCCACAATCGCCCTGTTAATTAAATACGGGGTAAAGAACGAAACAAATATTTAGGGATCCCATAAGAAAATTTCAATCGAAAGCCTAAAATAAACAAGCAATCGCATACATCGTTAATTAGACATATGATGTGAAAATACAAGCCCTTAAGCGCCTATCGTTATAGTAATGAAGGTGGTTTTTTAAAATTACATTTTACAGAATGGCAGTGCTGGTATGAAAGACTCATTAGAAATAAGACGTAAAATTCAGACGAAATGGAATGCACTTCAAGGCACACCAAGATAACTAAGGGTACTTCACAGCTATCACTAAAAAGAAATACATGCAAATTGGGAACACATACGCCGAAGCGAGATTTTACAAAGCACATCCAAGGAGTGTTTAGGGGAACTCAAGGCGCCATAAACAGGAGGATGATAAGTGTAACGTTTCCTGATTGGAAACGTGCGCTATGACTAAAAAAGAAGGTCGTGTAGTTGAAACCAAGAAGTGTCGTCGAAGGAGGTGAGTTTTCTCCCGTTCCGCCGCGTATCTCCTTTCTTCCGTCCCCTCTTGCCCCTCCAGCTTGCTCCATCCCTTTTGCTACGCGTAGGATGATTGCACTGACGCAATGATGATGATTGCACGGTATGCTCAAATAAATTAAAGTATCCCGCGTTCGAACTGTTCTTACGCCCTCTGTTGGGATAGCGTGAGTTTATCTCGCAATATTTTCTGCGCCGTTTTGATCGTGTTGTTTGTTTTTTCAATAAATGCTGTAAACACGCCCCCTTTCCCCCCAAAGTGTGTTGCGCAATAAGTAAGCATTGTTCCTGTCGTTTATGTATCTTCTTTTGGCTACCAGTTTGCCTGACGTTCATTTCGCGCTCAGTAAACCGGCATGTATGAGCTAGACCAGCAGTTGTTTTGCAGAGAAGCAAAGAGCCACACAAATAATATTTTGCCAGCGGGAAGTTATGGCAACGAGCGACAGAACGACAGCCATCCCAAACTTTTAGCGCAAGGTTAAAGTCTCTCATATGTAATATCCCTCGCTGATTTTCACTCAGTACCATGCAGCACAGCAAACACGCTATTCTCGTCTATTGCAATAGACATGTACGACCAAAATTTTTATTTTGCGTATGACAAAACGCGTCTGCTTCTCCTGGCTTACCCTTTAAGAAAGAATATAATAATAACCAATGCAATAAGCCCCGTAATAAATACGACATGGGTTGCCGAAAAAAATTCCCCCGCATTTCCCCGAGGGGGAGAATGTGAAAGTGCGAATGCACGGTTGTCGGCCCGCTTGCGGCGCTTGCGCTCGGCCCCCGCAGCCCATCGCCTCGCCGCCTTCTCTTCCATCTCTTCCATCGGGTTTGTAGTATCACGTGTACACGATGGTTATCACGCCGCTATAACGCCGCTGAGTCGCCAACGCACGCCGCTGACGACGTAGTTTGAATGCGTTAAAGATATAAGGCGCGTTACTGACAATATCAGCGTCGCGTCCGTGGCTTATTCGGTAGAGCGTCGGGCTGCGGCCCGCAAAGACCTCGGATCGAAACCTGGCGCCGGACGCTGTTTCTTCTTTAAAGAGCGCTGCGGACGCCGCCGACGCCGCCGCCGCCGGCGGTGGATGGTTTGGGGTCGCTTATAAAGTGTATTCACACTTAAAACAACAATAGTTCGAATCATCGAAATTGAAATCACACTGAAAAATTAAAACAGTTCCACTCAACGCGAAAGCTGTCGAAGTGCAGAGCAGTGATTGGCCAGAGAGGCTGTGGCGCCGTTATTCGCTCATTGCTAACACCGCTCACGCTCTTCCCTTTCCTATCTCACTCCTCTGTTGATGAATTTAACAGGGGTTTGTCCAACGCAACTAAACTTTCCCGTTTTCGCAGTGGTAGCGCTCGCTCTACCGGCAACAGCAGGGGCGGGAGTTGCGTTCTTTTTGTGCTTGCGTTTGTCTCACACATTCGGGAGCCTTACTACGCAGTTTTGAAAGGGTGAAGTCCGCAGCTACTTTCCAGCATACTGTTATAAAAGCCAGCCCAAATGAGCGTTCCTAATAAATGAATGGAGAGGGGCTCCCGGGTAACTACGGAAATTCCGACTCAAATGTACCTGCATCTTTCGTTGCGCTGAATAATGGAGAGATGTAGGACAAGTGCCGGAGGCTGAGGAGTTTCGAACGGTAATGGCTAGGTTAACCGCTTGTGTTTCAAAGCTTCTGCTAGGGTTCTCTACGCCGCCTGATTGTGGCGGGGACTAGACAGCGTAACAGCGAACGAGCTGCAACGATAAGGCAGGCCCCTAAAGTGATGTGCCCTTAAAATGTCGCTCCGGCAGAACGCCACGCTCACCAGACACTGTGTCAGATCACGACAGCATTGAACATTTCCGAACAGTTTGCTGCAACCGTTCGTCATGATACCAACCCTAAACACTGAATAGTCTGTCGTTTGTAGCCTGCTAAGACCAGTACCTTGTGTATAATAACATTCCTAAAAATTGCCTGATTCTTGCAAACACTTTCGCACTTAAAGAAGTTTTTGCCTTTTTTATTTTCAAAAGTTGCGACAAACACCGCAAGATATGCAGTGCTCCTTTGACTTAAAATACGGATAGAGCTAGATGTCGGGAAAATACTGCCGCAACAACCTTTGCAACAAGAACAACAACCTGCAAAAAAACCTTTACAGCCACACTGATGCGGTCCCGGGGCTGGCGTTTCACCTGGCGAATGCGAGCACGCAGGCGTCTTTTGTCAGTCCTGTTTCTCTCACGCCAAGCGCGACTATTGTGTTTCCTTCGTGATTGGGAACTCTCGCTTTTTATGTTTCCAGGGTGTGGCCGGAGAACGTTCGCTCTGAGACGTTGGTGCAGACTTCTCTTCAGTCAAAGGGCCAGTGGGAGTTACAGTCAATCCGTGTTATAGCGTACTGCAATATGCGTAACGATTAGTTCGATATATCCAATACTTCGAAATAGCCGAACCCGCCTACAACGAGTATATTGTTACCAGTTCGCAATACGCAAGAATCCCCTTGCCAACAAAACGAACAAAAGAAAGTAGGTCATTACCATACACAAAACAATCGATTTATTGAAAAACAATAAAGCTACTTTACGCCTTAACTGCCTACTTCCAAAAAAACGGTGATTTTTGTTTTCCCTTTCATTTTGGCAGCGTCCACTAGCACAGCATTCTTTACACGAGAAATGGTTTGCACCAGTTCAAGTCCGTGTCCTTCAATATCGTAGTATTGGCGCAGGACATCGACTGCCGAAAGCGCATCATTGAGTGTCAGACGGCTTTCACTCGCGACATCCTCTGCCTCCTCGGTGCTTGTCATCAGTATTACGGCGGTTCTACTGACGATTCCCGCATCCGAGGGGCTCAGAGTTACGGCAACGTCGTCGTCAAAACTCAGGAAATCTTCGAAGGACCCTCCTTTCGGCGCAGCATCGGGAAGGTTGGCGAGCTTCCGTCTTGGTGCGGTCTCACTGACTGGGCGGGTTCCGTCGTGAGTTTCGCGCGTCGCAAACAGTTACGGAAAGTGTGGGGCGTCATGTCACTTCATACGAGGCGCAATGTATCAGTCGCGGCCTTTGCTCAGTGGTAGCGGCCAATCAACATCTCAATCGCCGCTCTGAGACAATGCATTTTGGCGGCCATTCAGGCACGCCGAGTTCGATATATCAGATGTGAAGTTTTTTATAAGGAATATGTTTCGCGTGTATTTCCGCAGCTGATTTATTTTTGTTCGAGATATAGCATAATTCCCTCTATCCGGTTTCATAATAGTCGGGTTTGACTGTACTGTGCTGTTCTTTGTGGTCCAGATATGCTGGATAGTACTCGGATGGCTGATTTTAATTACGTCCCTCCGTCTCCAAAAAATGTGGCGGGAAACCAACTTTTTCGGGATTACCAGTAGCCCTCAATCGATTGTAGGTATCGTGGAAGAAGTGATAACGAGTTTTTCCCTTCGCAGGGAAGCTCAGTTTCATTTACTCTTCATGAGTACCATGGTGGTGTGAAGAATGAGAAATTACCCTCCGCAGTAAATATAGGTGCGTGAACGGAAGGAGTATACTTACAATTACCTGTCGTGACTAATGTGTGATGGGTACAATCAAGAAAGAAATAATGTGGCGTTTTAATGCTCAGCGAACGCCTAGCCGCGAGACCTTCATCGCAGCAAGTATTCTGTATAATTCTGTCACTCGTATAATTAACGCACCTAATTTAGATAACATGTAGTCGGATTTGTAAACCATTCTGGCAGCTGCTGTGCTATGATAAAATTGTAGACCTTTGAAATTTTACTGCCTCATTAACCAACCGCATGCCAAGTGCAAAAAACAAACTGCCAGGATTTGCTTTCGGAACTCGTTGGGACTGCGCCCTAGTCAATCGTATTTTCTGTCTTGCACTCGTTTGACTTCGCCCTGAACACCACGTTGTCAGCGTGAATTGAGGGCCAGGGCTGCGTTCTAGCAAGCGTTTCCAAATCTCCTCCTCGGGTAGGTATCCAAGTATAACTCTCACTTCGGAACTGAATTGGTAAGCGGTATTTCACCGGTGGCTATTAAAACGCTATTGTGAACAGAATACCCGTGGTAAATATCAGTTATGAAATGCTGTAATAGTTATATAAGAGAGAACGAATTTTTAGCGTCTGGTTGTCCATTTAACAAGGCAAACCAAGTCGAACGTGTGTTAAGATATAAAAGAACGCCGGTACTTTCGTATGTACAATTTTCCTAATATAAGCCTCAGGTGTCCTCTGCACCGCATAGCGCGGACATTTAGCGATCACGCCAGAGGTTCATTTTCAGCGAAGCAAATAGATCCGTGGTAAATGAGCTGGTCTATTCGCAAGTGGTCGTAGAGGGAAGGAAAATAAACTTTAGTTGTCCGACAAAAAAAAATCAATCTTGGGTGGCCCCTTCTAAGTTCAGAGAGCTGAAACTAACTGCTTTCGCTCTAGCACTATAGATCAGGCTTTCCTGAGTTCGAGCTGACACCTAGTCACGCCGCACTCCCAGTGCTCCTGAGGGGGGCGTAAAGGGGTTGTTTTTGATATCGGAGCAGGCCCATGCGAGATGGTACATCGTATAGGAGGTATAGCAGATTGGGCAGTTGTAAGGGTGTATAGTGGGGATATCTGATAAAGGATAGGGTGTTGAAATATGTCTGTTTCTGGGCTCTGCGCTGTAGTCGGGCGATGCTATAGTTAATGGTGGGGAGAGTATGTGGGTAATGGCGGCATGGCTGACAGTAGTAGTATATCGGTACAGCGACTGGGAATAAAAAAATTGGAGGGGGGAAGGCCAAGGTGCCCACCCCGGATGCTGATGCCTGTGATGACCTGGGGTACCAACGATTTTGATTCGGGTCAGGGTCTTGAGAGTCTGGAGAGGCTTGGGGACTGGAGGTAAAATGCAAGCAGTCGTAAAAGTTCCTGCAAGCTTGCTGCGAGCATTTAACAATGGTTACATACCCGGCTGGGACTGTAGTTTAGGCGAAGACTGCGGCTATCTCTTCGGCGGTGTTGGTGTTGTTATCAGCGATGGAGGTGGATGTTAGGATGTAGCTTTGAGAATCAAGGGCAACCACTGCATGGGCTACATGGTGCGAGTAGGTGCCGATGGCTGTGTATCGGGTATCGGGGCTGTTCGATTATAGTTTCTCTAGGAGACGAATGCGTGTTTGCCTTGGACCGACGACTTAAGTAGGACAAATATGGCGCAGAGTAATACATACCTTGATGTGGGTTTCGATATGGGCTACATGCACTCAAGTACCTACATTGAAGTAAGAACGGAACAACAGAGGTGTGCCAAAACGCTGCGGCCGGGGGGAGGGGATGTAACCCTCACCCGCACAGGCCGACTTGCTGGCTGACTTGCTGTGTTTGTAGAAGTTCAGGCAGTGAATTGTGGAGGCCGAGTTGAAATAGGTGCGCGGAATGGGTGATTGGAGAGAGTACCGAAGGAAGTATTGAAGACAGTGACGTATAAAAAATTCGGCTACCATCGCAGTTGAGATGCGAAGCCTGAGGACACAGCGCTGGTGTTCTTCACTAGGTTTGACTTGGTTTTTCTTGCAACTGCTAACTTTTTAAGAAAAAAAAGATAATTAAAAGCGAAGCTTCACCGGTGCAAATTGTCATAACTAAGGTCCACAATTCGCTCTCCTTAAGCACAATATCCGAACTGCCAAAGCCCGGAGAAAAGTCCACGACAACTCAAACGCCAAAGTCCAAAGCAAACGCCAGAGCTACAAAGTAAAAGGAAAAGCTGGGTGCCCAAATGCAAAATAGCGCATATAGATATACGGCGGTTTAATAGCGCTGGGGACGCATGTTCAATTCCGACCTCGGGAAGCGGTTTTTTTTAGGTGCGCACTCCCCCCACGTGCTCGTGAGTTGTACTGGCCTCGTCTCCACGTTCCCTGACCGCTTGGCTTGGGAGCGTGTTGAGCGATGCGAGGCACGGATTGTATTCCAGCATAAACAGCTCCTCGTATAAAAGAGAGATCATACACAAGTAAGTATAAAGAGTTTAAGAGGGACACTTAAAATAGTTACTATCCACATATCAGGGGCTATATCGAGTTCACAGGCAAAAAACCTTTTCGGGGCTTGGCAAAAGGCTGTGAGCATACGTGTGGCATTGCAAAAGCCCTAAATTTTATTTTGTCTGAGGAAATTTGAATGTCTTATGGTAGGTCCGCCGTCTTCGTGTCAAGAGAAATGTGTCTGGTGTGTAATCTTCCCGTCGTTATGGTTGCAGGGATTCCAGGTGGTGGTTCTTTCAGCTGCACGGAGCGTCACCATTCTTGGTCGCAGTGCGGAATTTCAATCTTCCTAAGTGTCTCCTCATAAGCAATACTTCCATGAGAGAGCACATTTCACAGGTGTTATTGAGATAGATGCTTGATAGTTCGTAGGGTTACACATCACCGACAGTTGAAACGGGTCCTGTGGAACTATTGTGCCCTCTAATTGCTGTTTCCACTATCCATTTTCTGGTGCACCGTTTCTTTCTCTCTGTTACTGCGACTGACAGCCTTAGCACATGGATATATCCTGGATATACCCTTTCGCGCAAGCGTACTTTACTACTTTAGCAATTATCAAGCTAGGAATACCGCTGGAGTCATCCAAATGTGCGATTGTGTCCTCTCATTACAATTGTCATAATTATTCTTCCTTAAAGCCAACGGCATCGTCAAATAGGGGCGATCAATGTATGGAAGCTGTGGCGTGTGCCAGACTGCTTACTTGCGTAATTCACGCCCTAAAACAGAGGAGCGAAACCGAAGAGACGCAAGCACGATGTAGCGAAACCGAAACACGTTGATCTAATTGCTTCCAAACAAAAAGAGAGAATGCACGCAAATACGATGTACCACTGAAGAAGTTGTTATGATGTCCGTCACTAGGCTTTCATTTCCAAAGCAGGCAACCCGACATGAGCCCCTTGTCTTCCTTGGGCATTGTCGATTGCCCTTTGCACGCATATCTCAACGCTGAGTGGTACTAGTGCTGCCCACCGAACTAACCGTATTACCGTGTTCGCACAGTATACACGTTCAGTCTGGTCGCCTCCACTATACAATGGTACCGGCTTCATGGTTCCCTACGTAGTCATTAACTGCTGTACTTAGTTACTGAGGTCTAGAGTGAAAGCCATAAGTGTCTAGTGACGGCCCCGTGTGTGAGAGACTAACCAACGGAAATGATAGCACTCGCGCTCCAAATTTTGCATGATTGCGCAAAATATTTCGCAGAAATAGTGAGTGCCTTACGCTATATTTTATTAACTTCGCCAGCTGTCTACGTCACCAAGCATGATATCGGTGTAGTGTGTGAGCACCACTAATCTTTGTAACGCAACCATTAGGGAAAAAGTTTTCATTTGTTATTTTTAAAACGAGGTTTCGCGGCTCCTCCCGGGCGTTCTACTGGGTGAAATTTAGGACGGCCGGCCTGGTTGTGTGGCTACAGCGAAAGCCACAAGAGGTAGGCGACAGCAGGGAGATGTCCTATAAACACTATTCGGCCAGCTTTGCGATTGGTATGCAAAGACTAAGGAAACAGCTGAGCAGGTGGTCTTCCCTTCCTTTAACTTGGCTTATTTACGTGCCGCGTGCATTTATTTTTTCGCGATTGAAGGAGGAGGAATGAACGTTTTTAATCCTATCATTTTCCTCGTATTCCCTTTGTTGTGGCAAGTTTTGAGCAACGCCCGGCACGGCTCCCAAACCGAACATCGGAGCCGCCACGCGCAGTCTTCACACCTGTCGTCGGCTCCTTTCCTCCTCTCCACTTTCCCTTACACATCTTGGCCTAGCCTCTTCCTTTTCTTCACCTTACTGTGCCGACTTTTGAGCGACGACCGGCATGTCTTGTACTCAAGCGTAAAAAGCTCCGCTGTTAAAAAAATTACCTCTATCAATTTGCTAGATGTAAAGTCAGATCGACCAAAGTATTTCGCATATGGTGGTTGGAGAAATTTCCAAATTAATGGTTGGTGCGCGTGTTATCTCGGTTACCTATTGTACACATCTTCTAAAGTTACCGCTGGATGTATTTTTAATATATTCGGAACATAAAACGTCCTTCAAAGCTGGGTTCCGGTTTGGTGCCATTTCATGGGATCATTTCGATAAGCCAAATTGGCGCAGCTTGCACTAATGGTGCAAGGCTGTTGAAACAGCAGAGATGGTGACCCCTGTCCCTCCGTCGGAGACCCGGTTCTTGCAACTCGCATGGATTTTCGAAATTGCCGCTGAAGGTTCTTTATGACTGGCAGTTCAGGATCGTTTTGCCCGCAGCCTTTTACACCTTTCACAAAGTGACCGCGTTAGCACGCGCTAGATTCCACGGCAAGCACCTTTGCGAAGTCAGCGTCTGTATCGCGATCTGGACGTTTGTGTGCCCGCTTCAGTTCCAAACACAGGTGAACTGGTGAGTAGAAGAGCACGCGAGAGATCACGCACGTCACGAATGCTTCGCAGAGCGTTTCGAAGGTCGAGCTGGCCGACCCCGGGCGTTCCTTACGAGGCGCACGCTCACTTGCGCTCGGTATTTTGTTTTGGAATTTTTTCCAGTCACGCTATGCGGCCGAACGAGAAGCTTAAGCATCTCTGCTGTTAAAAAAACGAGAAGCAAGTGTATGCAGCGCAGAACTCTCCTAAAAGTACCGTTGAACGCCTAATGGTGATCCAGAGGTGCATATACTTTGATTCACAAATATGTCTCTCGTATATGATGTACTTCTGTCCGGTCCGCAGAGATGGTTGAAGATAAAGAAACGGTGTGCCTCGACCTTGCAGGTTTAGTCCCTTTCACCCAAAGTACTCGAGCTCTAATAAAAATGGTCTTTGTTGGGTGCGGTGGTGTTGAAATCAATGCAACAAAAGTTTCTGCCGTTTAGGTATCTTGGGATGAACGTCTGCCCGTGGAGCGCTTACAGCAGGAGCGTTGCATCAGCTGTGGGCACGGGTGTTGGAGATGCACGCAACGAAGCTAATCTGGTAACGTTGGGACCACGTTTACATTGTGCACGAAAGTAAAGCCCTACCGTTAGATGCTTCATTCTAGTTTACTCCGCGTTTAGCGACTGGAATCACTACACAGAATCGGCAACTTCTATGTGCCGATTCCCGGCACCCTAAGAAAAAAGGAGAAACGTAATCAACACGCAAAAAGCCAACCAACCGTACAACAAACCGTACAAGGCTTAAAAAGGTCTTCAATGAGTTCCGGTGCTCATATTTTTCTACTATCGCGCCTATACAATTCCGCTTTGCTCAAGATCATGTCTATTGTCTGTATTAATTTTATCAGCACCAAAATTTCATTTCAGTATTTATGACGTGATTATGCATTGTATAAGTACTTGGGCATGTACATAAGGAAGCAATAAGAAGCTCACATAAATGAGACAACGAAAATCTCCAAATTTCGGCTGAAATTTTACAGTGACCTTAAAAATCTGCTAAAAAGCAGTGGTTCAAATAAAAGACGATCTGTCTCTGTAAAAAGTATGCGCAGGTACAGAAAATAACAGGATTGCTTTCTGCTCTCAACTTTCCTTTTAAAGCGTTTAGTGAAACATTTTCACTATGGAAGATCAAATGAAAGAGTCCTGATGTGAACCCTTCTTCGGCAACTTGCATCTTTGCGACAGCAGAATGGCGGGGAGACATTGCAGCCTCTAACGCTAAGCCATCTATAACTGCTAGCTGTAAAACGTGCGCTGGACCGTTCATACGAACAGATACACAGGTGCAAATAACTCCTCCCCCCTAGACACATTCCCGAACGCACACACGCACCCTCAAACACGCCAACACTAGTTAATTTCTGCACGGTCAGGTTCTAGGGCTCCTTAATTGTGGATGATTTTGAAGTAAAAGTAACTAATTCTACCTAAAATGCACAACATAGGAAGATCTACATATACGAAAGCCTACCATTTTTATAACAAAAATGCGCGCAAAATCTTCACTCTCACTCTGGCATCACCTGAATACGTAACTTCATAATGCAAAGCCAACAGACCGGCTAGCTGGGTTTTCTGGAATATGCAGTGGTAAACGCGAGAATAATAAGCGGATATATCACTGCGCTCATCTAAACTATTAAGTGACAGCAGAGATGCAAAAACACATAACATCTGAGTTGTTACAAGCGAACTTCGGTGGCTATCAGACTACCCGTAGCAACTCGTGTCAATCATTCGTTATTTAGAGAGGCAGCACACATCACCTGGTGCGTTGCCCCGTGTCACATGCCCGTTGCGTGGTGCATTTGGTTGGCCTATTTGACAATTTTCTAATCAGTGGACCGTTAGTTCCACTCCAGGAGTGCTGTATGTTCAGTTGGAGCGCTTTTTTTAGGATCGTTTGTTTGCCTTTACGTGGTTCCAGTATTCTGATGAAAACCGTAAACTCTTTCATCTCCGTATGTCCGGGAAAATCGAGCAGCATGATAATAGTGTGCGTGATAGACTACTTGACTTTACTGAGAAAAAAAATCCCATAAACGTCACTATCTCTGTGTTGAGTTTAACGACACTTGAAGGACGTACTCTGCGAAGAGTATCCTGAGCTAATACTTTCTATGGAGAGGTTGATTTTTTACTTTTCGACCTCAGAGCGCAAGCTGACGCATTTTCACAATGATCAAGACCTGATGATAACAAACCTCGCATCACTCCGAACATAAAGATAAAAGAATATTGCTGACTGCGTAGATTTAATTCAACACGCATCATAGACTTATGGGCGCTCCTATCCTGCATTCACAGCTGCGTCTTACCCATCACCTCCGCAAACACTGCCGATTTGCTGAAAGCACTTCACAATACAAAGTGCTGTAGACCAATGTTCTTGTATACTAGGTTCTTGCCCTTATTTTGGCGCAGAATTCTTGTAATATCACAGTTCTTCTACTTTGAAAACTCCAGAATGAACTCGAGGACGACATCTTCTTCTGGTGAGGAAGAAAAAGAAGGGCAACACTGCTTAGGCTTCTTCACAACCGCTCCACTGTTGTCTTGTTGCGCGGACCTATGCAGTGACTAGTATGTCCCGCAAGCTTGCGCTGCTTTTCACCTAAGGGGTCACTAATGCAAAAGCACTTTCGCTGAAACAAAAGTTGATCATTCTACGCAAGTGGACGAAACCCGAGGAGAAAGGAGATTGGCATAGCGAAGGAGTTGGGCGGCCACCACCGTTGCTGCCTTAGGCGTTTCTTCAGTTGCTCAGAAGGCACTATTGGTCAAGTGGCGATCTAGAAATCCACAAGGCATTGCGAGGGTTCCAAAAGCGTGCCCTGCTCATCGTTCGTGACAAAAGGCGGTGTACAACGCTGCATGATTTCTTCTAGTTCTATGCTAGCAAAATCTCTATTCCAGACATTTTTTTTCAGTTTTCTGGTGTTTCCTGGAAGGAACGTGCTTTTTTTGCGAGCATGGAAAAAACGCATCGCTGGGGTTGTACTGAATGCACTTATTAATTAGTATATACCTTGGAACGGGCAGCTGAAAACAAACACGGCTGCGCCCGAAATAAGTATTTTCTTGCATGATGTTAAAGATAACTCGATTACGTTTGGAGCAGGCTAATCAGTTGTACACAGTGGCCCACGCGTACACAGTTATGTTCGTTCTGGACAGAAAAATGCGGTGCGCTCGTTTTGCACCTGGCATGTGTTTGTGGCCCAAATAGAACTTGAATTTTAGTTTCCTTTTAGGGTGATATCTGCTTGGATCCTACGGAAAATACTGCAAGACATTCTCACTCATGAAGAACCACATGAATGGTTCGCAGTTAGCGTAACCAATTATAAAGGAAATTTATACTGTGGTCTGCAGTAGTGGTAGGAGTAGTAGTATGAAACTTTATTAGGCCATAAGGTAGGAGTGGTTACCTAGTATAGGAATCCAAGCGGTGACCGAGCGACAGATGCACAAGTTGCTGGATGTCAGAAGTTGCTGGACATTAAGGTGGTCGCTGGTAATCACGTTTTCCCACAGCTCAGGGGCGAGTAGGCGGAGAGGCGGGAAGGAAAGGGTAAGCGGTCAGGTTTGTGCACACTCTAATAAAATGTGGGAATGTCTGCCAGGCTCACAGCAAAAAGTGCATTAGGCGGCAAATTAGGCAGGAAACATCTTGGCTAAGCGAATTGGATGGACGAAGGTATCCGTTTGGATTCGACGACGAGTGGTGTCTTCTGATTTAGACAGCTTTCAGTCAGGTTGGGGGAAAAGCAGTCGGTCCAGTCGATAATACCGTCTAATGTCGTGAAATGTGACCAATAGTGTGGTCTCCGCTTGTTCTTCAGGGGCCTAGGAGGAGAGTGCAATGCGCAGGGTGCCTAATGGGCAAAAGTATTACCCTTCAATGTAGATACAGTGGGCGGGTGGCCGGACGAGGGTAACCTACCCTTGTGGCTGATGTTGTGAGAGGAGGGGGGAAGTGTGTGAAGCCAGCCTCCCCGCCAAGAAGCTCCGACAGGCAGCTTGAGAGTCTATTAGACATGACCGAACTCGTCGCGTTAGTTCTTCAGCAGCCTGCGTGGATGTTGTAATAACTGAAGCCCAGGTTATCAGTGCTGATTTGGTAGTGGTAGTTGAAACTTTGGGCTGCCCGCCAGGATACGAGCTATCGTCTGTATACGCAACGTCCGGACGGTTACCATAGGTGTTCTCGTGGGCTTGACTGCGTACTCTCCCCTGGTGGAGATCAGGGTGCATGTTCTTTTTATTGGGCGAACCCGTATAGCGTATCTGTAAGCCTCGGGGAAGGCACGTCGAGCAGCAGGAGGCGCTGGGTGCGCCAGTCGTATGTGTTTGAGTAAGGCAAGGCCCGCAAATGTGTGAGTGAGCCGGACACGATGGCTGGCAAGGTGTCCTTCAATTAATTTTGAAACTTTGTTATGAAGCCCCATTTAAAGAAGCCGCTGAGTAGTGGTGTTCATAGGTAGGCCCAATGCTTGTTTGAATGCCTTGCGCATGAGCCTGTCAAGGAAGTCCTAATCTCCTTCGGTAAGGCATAGTTATGGAGCAACAGAGGTAACTCTAGAGATTAGAATTGTCCGAATGAGTCTTATAAAATCTTGCTCATTAATTCCCCGATGGTGGTTAGAGAAGCGCCGGAGCATGTGTGCGACTTGAATGAATGTCATGGATAGAGTGGATAAGTTCAGCTCCTTTCGTGTGTTTGCTTGTATAGTGAGACCGAGATGATTGATTGAAGAGCTGTGCTTCGTGTCTTGGCCGTTCAAATGTAAGCAAATGTCTGTAATATCTCGTGCTGGTCGGTTCTTGCGCACAATTATTAGTTGCGATTTCTGTTGTGTGCATTGCAGAACCACCGGAGATGCATAAGACTGCACAATGTAGGTGGATTCTTGCAGAGTATCTTGTATGTTCCTTAGAGAGTGAGTATCTGTCTATACGGTGATGTCATCTGCGTATAGAGCGTGATAGATCTTGGAGATGGAATCCAGTGGTTCAGGAAAGTCGGGTAAGACGAGATTGAAGAGATGGGGGGACAATACAGAATATTTCAGCGAGCGTCGATCAGCAAGGGATATACGAGCTGACGTACGATCGTCAACCTTGAGGATAGCCTGGCATTGGGTTAGACCATCAGTAATGGAGGCGTAAGCGCGATGGCCACATTCAGTCGGGTTGAGCCGGTTTGGAATAGCTGAATGTAAAGGGTTATTGAGAGCACCTTTTAGGTGAAGTCCTAAATGGCCCGCGGAGAGTGACGGGTAGCCGGCGCCAAGAGTTCTTCCTTCAAACAAAGGAGGATGTCGTGAATACTGAGGCATTTCCAGAACCCGTACATGGTATTGGGAAATACGCGACTGTCCTCCATAAATGGTTGAAGACGTCTCAAAATAAGTCGTTCTACCAGCTTACCCACACAAGATGTGAGAGATATTGGGAGCAGGTTTTCTAGATGAGGTGACTTGTTGGGCTTAGGTATGAAACGTCCGTCGGCGTTCTTCAATTGTGGAGGAAGGCGATCAGAGGCCCTGTGTGTATTATGTTGTGAAGTAGGTTATCTAGACAGTTGCAGTCGTGGTTCGCCAGAAGCCTGTGAGTCTACGTTAAGTGCATTCTAGTAGAGCTGATTCCAATTCGTAAATGTTAAAATACACGTCAAATAGAACATTCAGTACGCCTGTGCACGACGGTGGGGAAAAGTTCTTGTTTTTTTTTTTGCGAGAGTTTGCCTTACGGCATAACAGCTATATATACAACATCACATTAGTTTCACGCAGAAACGTCAGCAGAGACCGTACTGAGGGCCCTATATCCACCGCTGTAGATCAGGGGGTCTCCCAGGATGGAGCCCTGTGACCCGGAGGTGTTCTTGTTGGTGTTGAGATATAAATCTGTTAAGCATTTAGAAGGGCCTTTGGGGAACCTTGAAATTATTTTATGGTCTGAATCATGCTGTTTAGATTCAATCCTGCCAGATATGGGGTCGATCACATACCTGAGTTAGCGCCAAGTTTTACGTGTGGTTAGGGTCTCTTGGAGACTATCGCATAGCTAAAGCAAATCCTCTTTTCATAGTTCCTTGGCATAGTCAGTGGCGCTTTGATTTAGTGCGGCAATTTTAGGGCGAAGTCGGCGATTGTGGCGTTGCCGGTTCCATAGCTTTGTAAGGGTCGACGGGCCCCCTAATTGGAACAAGTTGGGGGTTGACGCGGGGCATTGGGCATTTGAGAAGACGTGGCGAGGCTTTTGGTGTGCGCCTGTAATGTTGGTATGTGATCATCAATGCAGGTGCCAAGAGGTTGAACGGTATCAATTAGACGGGAAGAGGCAGCCTTTCGGAAGGCGTCCTAATTAGAGATTCGGGCCACAGAAGGTTTGGCATTGTATTGCTGATTCTTCATTATGAGTTGAATATTGTCGTGGTGAGAGCCCAAACTTTTATATAAGTTGAATTCGAGATGACATTGGGATTCCGGGCGGAAAATGTTAAGTGCGGGGTTGTTTGCGTTGCAGTATTTGTGCCCTTACGGGTGGGTGAGGTTCAACATTTTCGGCGGTGCACCACCTAAGTATTAGGGTAAGTATATTTCGGTGCAGGACAACATTTTGTTTGAAAACCGAGACACTTTACGATACTTTGGAAGTCATATATAATAACAATTATTGTAGAACCCGCCGCGGTGGCTCAGTGGCTAAGGCGTTCTGGTGCTGAGCACGATGCCGCGGGTTCGATTCCCGGCCGCGGCGGCCACTTTCCCGATGGAGGCGAAACGCAAAAATGCCCGCGTGTACGAGATTTCGGCGCACGTTAAAGATCCCCAGGTGGTCAAAATTAATCCGGAGCCCTCCACTACGGCGCGCCTCATCACCTGCGTTGCGTCGGCGCATTAAACCCTACAATGAATCAACCATTTATGGTACATTGCACGCATTCAACGAACAAGATCAATATGACGACATTTCTCGTGGTAAATAGGGTCTGGTAGCACTGCATAGCATTCAGGCTACTTACGTGTTATAGCAAACGTGTGGCGTCTACGCGGACAGTTAAGAGGGGCAAAGCAGTGAACGAGATTCGCGGATGACTGTCTTCCTCATTATGCAACCAGCGAATATTTTGCAGTAAACTATTGTTTATTGTTTTCTCCTTAATCAGTAAAACAATTGGCCCCTACGTGGTTGCTTCCCTGCATCTGCTTCTTCCGCGAACCCGAACGGTTCTCCTGATAAGTTAATTCGATAAACGGGAATGGTTACGTTCTTCCATGGCTGCCTTGGGCATTCTTCCGCGGAGCGAATCACCATAGCCTACCAATGCAGTGGTTAAAGGTGAACTGCTCGAAGATACCAAGCGACCGGAACTGTAATGTAGCATGATGCGAGGCACTACGCTGATTGCCTCCCATTGTGGCGTAATATAGGGCGACACGTTTGCGCGCGTATCTGCGATAGCTACGGACGGGTACCTCAAACGAAATACCTATACCGCAAACGGGGTACGCTTAGCAATTTATTTCGGACCAATTACTTCTAGTGGACTCGATGCCTGACAAACACTTCAAGAGGACCATCATCATCATTATTCTCATCATCATTACAGCATAGATAAAGTTCGCTTTGCCTGAAGGCGTCTCGGTGTACGCCGCCAACGACGGCGCAAGTCAGCCAATACAATCTTCGCTTGAATACCCCGTTATACTGCTTCATAATATGTGCAGTGGAATTCTAAGCAACACACCCTAAATGATAACGACTTCCAGCCAACATGCTAACCCACAACAAAAAAAGTGCCCGCGTACCTTCTGTTTTTGTTGCAAATATCCACAAAAGAATAGTCTTCCGTCGACATTTGACAAGTAAATGCCTCCATTCGCTTTCCCGCTCACCTCTTATGCTGTTCCTCTGCCGTCGCACTCCTCCCAAGAAAACAGGCTAGAGGTTGGCTCAAGTTACTTTAAGTTTACCGCGTTCCACTGCTCCAGGTCGGGTGCCTCTATTCCAGGGCTGCCGTACGGCGGAGACTCGCGGGAAACGATGCGGCACACTTCAACGTTTATAGAACCACATTTTCTTACTTTACCTGCGCTCTAAGCGGGACGTGGCACCTATTTAGTGGAACCTTTCGTAACTGCGGCCGTTTGATATTTTACCTGTGGTTTACCTCTGTGGTTTACCGTGGTTTACCTCCTCTCTTAACCGGTTGCGCAACAAAAAGAAACGGTTGTACCGTAGCGCAGTATTATCTGATAGTAGCGAAAGGTGGTCAGCCTATCAAAATGTAAACCTTGAATATAAACATGCGCTTCTTACAGCAAAACGTGAGTTGTTTACTAAAACGTTGCCCTCTTTGCTACATACTAACCCTCGTAAATTTTGGTCAACAGTGAATGGTTCTAAAAAAGGACACGATCCAGTTGTGTGATCATGACGGTAGTATGATACCACCGGATGAGTGTTGCGTTACCTTGCAAAATGCCTTTGTTCTTTCTTTTTGTAATCGTGTTTCTACTGTGTTTCCCAAAGTTCATTATGTGCATTTCCCGCCTATGGACCCACTTATTGTTGATTGGGTTGGCATTAGTAAATTAATTCAGAACCTAAAGGTATCCTACCCCGGTGCTGATGGTATCACTGCACAGTTTTTGAAGCTAACCGAAACATACTCGTCACTAATATTGTCAAAGCTGTTTTTGCAATCTTTGCAGTTTTCTGTGCTGCCGAGCGACTGGAAGGCAGGAAGGGTGGTGCCAGTTCCGAAGCACCCCCGCACAGGGCACCTTGACCAATCTTGGTGACGGTACTGGCGATACCGCGGACCCCGAGCCCCCAAACATAAGCTGGATCCAACCGTGGCGATGTGTTTATAGGTGGAGGGTTAGAAACCACGAACGGTGGCCGTCGGAGCCCAGGTCAAGCTCCGGCGGATGGGCTCCCTGTCTGTTCACCAGGCAGGGAGCTCCGGGACCTCTTTGGCTACCAGGGTAAGGTCAAAGAAGAAAGTACCCCCGTCTCCCTGCTTTTATACTATGCTATATGGCATTTTCAATCCCCCCCCCCCCAAACGTGATCGGTCCCTGAAAAGGGGCCGCACCGAAGTTTCTTTTCCACCACTTCCGGACTTGAGGCCTCCGAAACCAAACAACTATCCTCGCTTCATCGTGATGGAATCTGTAGATCAATCAAAACCTCTTGCTTCACAGTCGGTATTTCTGATTTCAAAGTTTCTTGACGGTATTGTTGGAGGGTCGTGTAAGGCCAAAAAACATCGAACCGGTGAAATTCTTGTCGAGGTCAGTAGCCAGGACCAGGCCAATAAACTTCTTGAGCAAACCAGCATCGCCGATTTGCCAATCCGAGTCACGCCCCACCGCAGCCTAAACAGCTCCCAGGGCTTGATTTCCGAGTATGACCTACTAAATGAATCTGAAGCTGACCTGCTGGAGGGCCTTCGTAGTCAGGGCGTAACAGCGGTCAGGCGCATAACCATCCGCAGAGACGATAAACAAATACCGACAAAGCAATTCATCCTAACCTTTGACAACTCCACCCTTCCAGAATTCATCAACGCTGGTTACATCCGATGTTCAGTCCGGCCGTACATCCCGAACCCGCGGCACTGTTTCAAGTGCCAACGGTTCGGGCACGGCACAAACTCCTGTCGCGGCCGACTTACCTGCGCAAAATGCGCCCAGCACGACCACCCATCTGACAACTGTAACGTTCAACAATTTCTTTGCGTAAACTGTCAGGGCCCACACGCGGCGTACTCCAGAAAATGTGAAAAGTTTCAATTAGAAAAGAAAATAATCAACATTAAAGTCACTGAAAACATCACCTTCCCAGAGGCGCGAAACAGGTTCGCCTCTTTCCCCCTGGGGAGGTACGCCGACGCAGCTCGCCGGGGGGCGGAGCGGCGTCTGGTTTCGGCGGGGACCCAGTACCGCGAGTCGGACTTGGGCCCGCCCCCGCCCCCCCCCCCCACCGGGGTTGCCTCTGGCAGCCCAACCCGCCTCCGCACCGCTCGCTGAGCCAGCAGCGGTTGTGGTGGCAACCTCTTCCGTGGGGACCGGTGCCGCTCCCGTCCCTGCCTCCCCATCCTCCAGTGTGTTGGAGGATGCCATGGACACCACGTACCCCGCACCGGCTCCCACCGCCACCGCACCGCCCGTGCCACTTCTGGTGCCTCCGACACCTGCGGCGGTGGCGGGTCAAACGAAGGGCCCCCGAAGGGGGCCAAGTCCGGGGGGCCCGGTTCGACGGGCACACCAAGGACATCGGACGACGAGATGGACGTCGTGCCGTTCTTGCCTGCGGTGCACCGCAAGGAACGCGTCCCGACGCCAAAGCCTCCCGACAAGCCAAAAAAGGCGAGAGTCACAGCCCCGAAAGACGACACATAAACACACACACTCCAGTAGCTCTCACACTAAATAATGGGAAGAGAGAACATAATACAACGGAACTGCAGAGGCCTTCTGAATAATCTTGACGACGTGTATGAGATTCTGCATACCAATCAGCCAAGTGTAATGTGTGTTCAGAAAACACATCTGAATTCCAAGCACAGAAATTTCTTGAATAGTTACATGGTCTTCAGAAAGGACAGGGATGGCTGCACACACTCTTCTGGTGGTGTGGCCATAATTGCCCGGAAATCTTTAGCCTGCCATCCTCTCACTCTGAACACTGTCCTTGAGGCTGTGGCAATTCGAACAATAATATTTAATAGGTTAATAGCGGTATGCTCTATATACATTCCTCCTGATGTTTCACTTTTAAGCTCTGACTTCGAGGCGCTGGTTGACCAGCTGTGTGAACCATACATCCTGACAGGCGACCTTAATGCTCACAACTCTCGTTGGGGCTCTTCTCGCACGGATGCCCGAGGTCGCCTGATAGAGAAACTCCTTACGTCTTCAGGAGCATGCCTTTTCAACAATAAACAGCCTACATACCATAACATAGGACACAACACATACTCATGTCTTGACTTGGCGATTGGCTCTGCAGTTCTCTTTCCTCTCCTCGAGTGGGGTGTGGGCACTGACCCATACGGTAGTGACCATTTCCCCACCTCACTCACATACATAGGTAAAGGCCCATGCAGTCCATCTTCCCAAAACAGGTTCAATGAAGCAAGAGCTAACTGGAATACATTTACAGATACATCCAAACTACACCACACATCCATAGGACACCTACAGGTTGAAGAAGCTACCCAACTGCTCACGGCGCACATCCTCGACGCCGCCGAAAAGTCAATTCCCCACGCCTCTGTTGCTCCGCGCAACCAGCGGAGGCCGTGGTGGAATGAGGACTGTAGGCGGGCGCGAGAGGCCCAGAGAACAAGGCGTGGGGTATCCTGCGCCGGTACCCCACGTCGGGAAACCTTTTATTGTTCAAAAGGGCTAAGGCGATGGGAAAACGTGTGCGCCGTGAGGCAAAACGAGAGAGTTGGCGCTCATTCGTAACATCCATAAACTCTTACACTGACTCTCGCAAAGTCTGGACACGAATACGCAAACTAAAAGGACAACAGACACACAGCCTGCCCCTGGTTACTACAACAGGGGACAAACTGGAAGACCAGGCTAACACACTCGCACAACACTTCCAACACGTGTCCAGTTCAGCACACTACACTAGCACTTTCATGAAACACAAACAATTGGCTGAAAAGAAGTCTTTACGTGATAATTATAAGTCAAACTCCTCTTATAACTCGGAGTTTTCACTTCATGAGCTGAGGACCGCCCTGAGCACTTGTAAACCATCAGCTCCAGGCCCAGACAACATCACATATACAATGATACAGCACCTACACTCAGACACTCTTTTAACACTCCTCCACCTATATAACAAGATTTGGCTTTCGGGGCACATTCCTCGCTCTTGGAGGGAGGCCATAGTAGTGGCTTTCCTAAAAGAAGGGAAGGACTCTTCCTCTCCTTCCAGTTACCGGCCCGTTGCTTTGACAAGCTGCCTGTGCAAGCTCCTCGAGAAGATGATAAACCGTAGGCTCGGGTACTTTCTTGAGTACAATGGTCTTCTCGAGAGCTGCCAGGCAGGCTTCCGGGCAGGGCGATCCACAAACGATCAATTAGTTGCACTGGAATCTTACATTAAGGATGCCTTTATACACAGACAGTACTGCATGACCGTATTTTTTGATATCGAGAAAGCTTATGATACGGCATGGCGTTATGGCATTCTTGCAGACCTAAAATCCTATGGTGTGACAGGTAACATGCTGAATTTTCTTTCAAGTTACCTGTCTGAACGAACATTTCGTGTCAGGGTCGGTTCGGCACTTTCAAACGTTCACGTGCAGGAGAATGGCGTGCCTCAAGGTGGCGTATTGAGCTGCAGCTTGTTTATAATTAAGATGAACTCTCTACGAAAGGCACTGCCGCCAACCTTATCCTGCTTGATGTATGTAGATGACGTTGAAATATCTTTCAAATCATGTAACATATCCATTTGTGAACGTCAGGTCCAGCTTTGGGTAAATAAACTTTCTCGCTGGGAAGATGAAAATGGATTTAAACTTAATCCTTCTAAAAGTACCTGCGTTGTATTCTCAAAAAGGTGGGGCATCCTGCCCGATCCCGACGTAAAACTCTTTGGTGACTCGATTTCAGTAAAAAGAGAACACAAGTTTTTGGGTGTGGTATTTGACGAGAAACTCACATTCATACCGCACATAAAACGACTCAAACAAAAATGCCTTAAAAAACAATGAATATTCTAAAAGTCCTGTCTCACCAATCGTACGGTGCAGACAAACAACTCCTGCTTCGAATTTATGCCGCGTTGGTGGGGTCACGGTTGGACTACGGAAGCGTTGTGTATGGGTCAGCCACAAAAACAGCACTTAAAATGCTCTACCCAGTGCTTCACTTGGCGCTTCGCCTGTCTTGTGGGGCATTCCGTACTAGTCCTGTCCACAGTCTTTATGCTCAGTGCGACAAACGGTGCTTAGCGTACCAGCGAACTTATGTTGACCTCCTATATGCCTCCAAAATCTCATCAATGAAGAACCATCCCTTTAAACCGATTTTTAATGATACGTCCACAACTAAACTCTTTTTAAACCGCCCATCAATTTCCGTTCCCTTCTCGCAGAGAGTGAGGGACGAGGTGACTATTCATTACATCTCCTTCTTAGACACATTCTAATCATCTCACACTGATCTTGTAGCACCATGGCATCTTCGTCCTGTAGCATGTGACTTGTCTTTCGTACAATACAATAAGAACAGGACACCAAAAAGTGGGATTTTGCAGCATTTCATGCATCTGCAGAATAAATACAGGGCTGCAGAGTTCTTCAGTGATGCATCTAAAACGTTCACTGCAGTGTTTTGTGCTGCGCATGGTCCCAATTTCGAAGCATGTAGAACAATGAATGTTAATACAAGTATTTTTACGGCAGAAGCATATGGCATATTTTTGGTTGTAAGTCACATAGTTGAACATCGTATTCCTACATCCGTCATTTATACAGATTCGCTGAGCGTCGTCCGTGCATTATAATCCGGAAAGTCGTCGAAAAACCATGTAGTTAACCTTCTTTAGAAATCAATTAAGCTGGCGTATTCTTCAAACCTTGAGGTGACTGTTTGTTGGGTGCCAGGCCACTCTGGCATCAGCGGAAATGAACTGGCGGATGAAATGTCCGCCAATGCTGCACTCCGAAACACAGTAAACATAACAACACTTCCTTACACAGACCTCAAGCCACACATAAGACAGCAACTCCGTAAAACGTGGCAAGCAGACTGGATCGAACAGACAGACAACAAACTACACGTAATAAAACCACACCTGGGACAATACACTACTGACTCACACAACAGGCACATTGAAGTTACCTTAGCTAGATTACGGATAGGCCATACACATGTGACGCACTCGCACCTGCTCACGGGTTCTCCAAGACCCCTGTGTAGCAGGTGTGGGGAGGGCCTGTCCGTAGTCCACATGCTCATACAATGCAAGGCACTTGACACAACACGACACAAGCACTTCAGAGAACTTTACAGACAACATATTCCCCTACACCCATCGTTGTTTCTGGGTGACGATGCCATGGTTTCTGTGAAACGCGTGTTTAAGTATTTGCCAGACGTGAAGTTTTTAAACCTCATTTCTTATCATGCATAATCAAATCTGGCCACTTTGGCACCACTATCTTTAACTGGTTTTACTGTGTTCGGTTGACACGTTTTTTTTTTATCTTACAATGGCCAGTGTACATGTTTTATACCTACCTTTTGTGGTAATCACTTCTTTTCATTAAATGACTTCTCTGGCGCTCTTTGCCATCGTAGGCCTTGCGCCATTAAACACAAACCATCATCAGTTCCGAAGCAAGGTGATACCTCCAACCCTTTCAACTGTAGGCTCAATACACTCGCAAGTATCCCCTGCAAACTGCTTGAGCACGTCATCCATTCCAATTTGATAACTTTCCTCGAGGACAACAAATTTTTTGATAACCGCCAGCATGCTTTTAGAAAGTATTTTTCATGTGAAACGCAACTTTTAGTTTTCACTAATGATTTATTTTTTATAACAGACCGGGGTGCCATTGTCGATTGCATTTTTCTAGATTTTCAAAAAGCGTTCGATTCAGTTTCCCATCCACTTCTTTTGTTAAAACTTCGTGCTCTTAACATAGAAAGCAGCTTACTCAAGTGGATAGAGTGGTTTTTGTCTAACCGAACACAATATGTAAGTGCTAACAATTGTAACTCACCGTTGCAACACGTAACGTTCGGGGTGCCGCAAGGTTCTGTGTTAGGTCCCTTACTCTTCCTAATTTATATTATTGACCTTCCTAACATTATTTCTTCTACAATTAGAGTTTTTGATGATGATTGCGTGATTTATCGTGAAATAACTAACCCGGAAGATTCCGTCTCTATCCAACGTGACATTAATACCGTATCTTCTTGGTGAAATAATTGGCTGATGCAACTTAACGTTAACAAATGTAAAATAATGAGAGTTTCTTCAGGTGCTAAGCACTATACCCTTCTGAGCTATTTCCGTACGAACTTAACCATGTACATTTATCTTGTGTCTCTTCTTATAAGTACTTTGGCATCCACATTACCACTAATCTGCAATGGCATGAACATATTATGTTGCCAATAATGCTAACCGCATGCTCGGCTTCTTGTGCCGTAATTTTGCTCTTGCTCCAGTGTCTTTAAAACTCTTACTATATAAAGCCCTTGTTAGATCTAAATTAGAGTATGCATCATCGATTTGGGACCCTCATATGGTGGTGTTGTCTTCATCCATGGAAGCCGTTCAGAACCGGAGAACCGGGCTGCTCGATTCATTGTCACAAACTACTCACGAACCGCTAGCATCACGTCAATTAAATCTTCTCTTAAACTTAGTGACCTTGCTGCTGGAAGGAAAATTGCGCGCTTGTGCCTCTTTCATAACAATTACTTTACTAACCCCATTCTAAAACAGGCTCTCATTTCTTCTCCATCCTACAACTCCGCACGAAACGACTACAGGTTCAAGGTAGGGGTTCCTCAATGCCGCGCAAACCCCTACTTTCACTCGTTCATTCCCATGACCTGCGACGACTGGAACCTCCTCCCCGCCTCCATCGCCAGCATTCCGCATCCTACATCATTCAAAACGGCTGCAACTAATATTGTATGAAATGTAACCACTCCTCTCTATAACGCCTTCGGGCTTTGAGAGTATTTTATAAATAAATAAATAATAAATAAATAAATAAATGCCCCCAAGTAGTGCCGGAAACAGCAGGCGACGGCATTCTGCAGTTGATGTAGTATGTCATAAGCTTTCGCAAAAACCAAGCATTCTTGAGTTTATTAATCAAGGACCACTGCAAGTAAACATCACTCATGTATTGATTTTAAGCCTTATATTTGCGTAATGTCTTGTTCTTGTTAAACAATGTGGACAAGAATGAACTTTAACACAGGACTTAGACCTTTAGATTTGGCTGCGAGTGTATAAGACTACTGCGCAGTTTCTGTTCACTTCGGCCGGCTGACTGATTCAAGTGACAGGCAGGCGTACAGACATACAGACCAAAATGTTCTCGTTCAAGTAGCCCAAGAAAAGCTACCGCCTATAAAAAAAATAACCTGCCCTCCCCCCTTCCAGCTCTTAATTGAGAAACTCAACTGCATACCCCACAACAAACAGGCCTGCAACAAGTAGTACTTTATTTTTTGACACCATATTGCTGTAGGTGTAGCTCCGTGTGGGCCAGTCGGTCAGGAGTAACAAAGTAATCATCGTGAAAGTCGATGTCGTCTCGGTATACTTAGCAGAATTGGGAAGAAAAGAAGGTAAGGAAAATATACTTTAAAAAAGGCTATAGAAAGGAGTTTGAGGGAGCGGGGGCGATGTGTTGTGGTGGCCTAAGGTGTACAGAGATAATTAGCTGTCCTGGAGAATGTTGTTCGTTAGAATAGCGAATTGGGTTATAGTATGGCGCGGATTCACCGCTTTAAATTGTTCCTAGACCACCTTGGACGAATAAATATGGCTGAAAACTAAGCACTATAATTCGCACCATCGTATTCCTGGGCGTGTGAACCACCAGTAGACAAAGCAATCTTTGTCATTGTCGTCGCCACAATCGAGCACAAGGACGGCAATAAAAGGGAAAAAAATTAAACCTTAATAACAAAAGGATCACAAATCACTGATGCAGCCATCATGTTTACCTGGTATTTTTGGTGCGACGTGAAAGAGCAGGTGGGCTGCAGTGCTCATTGGTGTAAATGTTTGCCCAATCTGGAGAGCGCCAATCACCAGGCCTTCAACTCCCGGCCACCGCGGGGGTCGAGCGGACGGCGACGGCGCGGGCGAACCGAGTAACCCGCGCGGCCGGCCGGGCACGACGCCTCGGGCTCCGCCCGCTACCTAGCGCAGGTAGTTAGACGAGGTGCGGCGAAGCCCTGCGTGGCCTGACCCGCACCTTTCTCGCAGGACGAATCAATAAAGGTCATTTCTCTCTCCCTCTCTCTCCAAAGATACGTTAATTGTTCACCTGAAAATTCCTGTCTTCCAGATGAAGTGTCGACAAACCAGAATGTGATACTACGAGCACCTTACTGCATCCCGAAGCGCTTCGTTTCATAGCGAATATAACCTCGGGAGCCACAAATGGCTTACCCTGTCATTTTCATAGGTGCGCATTATGATGCGAAAACTAAGGTTCAATACTTGTCGTGGACGTGATTACACGACAACCGCAACGAAAGTTTCTAAGGCCACAACACGTGCATGCGGATATTTCGGAATGTATCCTCCCCACACGTTCTCTTCGAATTCTGTTGAAAAATACAAGGCCTCATGCGTCGACATTGATAACAAATCTGCAGGAACGTATTTTGGCATGACTTGTTTTTATTTTTTCGTTGTTCAAAGCAGCTAGTCACCGCGCCATATCTTTTCAATGTGGTTGGTTCCCAAGTCCTTTTTAAGGAGTGAACATGGCTGAATGTGTTCGCATGAGCACAGATGCATCTTTTACGTAAGCGATATAGGTGCCGCTCTTTTTATTCAAAAAAAAATATTGTTACACAGCTTTCAATATAAGAGGTGTCATTTAGGACTCGTCACTAAGAAAATTGAGGGATACAAGTAAATGGAGAATGAATTAATGATCAATCGTATCCACTCGCATTGCCCTGTTTATCGAGTGTGGCAAAACCTTGAAAAAAAATCAGCAATGGCGGAAAAAATCGCACTCGCAATCTCACTGGAAACGAAGAAATCTCGAGTATTGTGAATGAGAAATGGTGCGGGTTTATAAGCTTTATAAGGAGCGAATAAGATTTTGACATAAAAAAAGGATGGGATAGAATACACTCCAGAACACAACTGCGTATGCGTTTAGTGTTCCGGAGTGTCAGTATTTTTACTATTGTTAAACGCCCATCCCACTATCACTTACCAGACTGAACTAATTTACACCCCTGATTAAAAAAAAGAAAGAAAAGTTTCTGTATTTCGCATTTTTAGATGGGCGGCGAAGGTCGAGTGGTAAAGCACTCGTCTTGTATGCGGGAGGTACCAGGTTCGAATCCTGGGCCCCCACATACCCACCGGTGTCTTTAAAGGGTACATGCGTAACCTGAGCCTCTGGACGTCTTGGACGTGGAAAAAAGAGCTTCGAGTTTGACCAAACGCAGCCGTGGGATGCCACGTGGGAGGTCCCTCCAACCTCTTCGGGGAGGTCCGGGACCGATTGGCATCCATCAGCCAAAAGGATAAAGGCACCCCTGTACTGCTTCCGAAGGGGATAAAGGGCTTGGACACGCTCTTCCACTGTGGCATACGTAGGAGGCTACTGCTCCCCGACTTGAACTGATCACCCACCACAATAAAATTGGGTAGAGGCGCCTTCCATGTGGGAGGATCCTGGAAACAGTAATACCACTTCGGACCGTTTCATTGGTTCCAAGAAAGTGGTAGGTACATCGGTACCGCTAGGAATCAACCAGTATTAAAATTGGTACAAGCATTCCCTGCACAGGGTTTCTCGTGCTTGGGAAGTTACCCGGCTTTGTCGGAAATTGCGCCAGTGGAAGGGGTTGTAACTTTATAAACTGCAGCCGATACTCAGAGGTACGGCCCTCGCCTCGTAAGCGGGAGGTACCGGGTTCGAAACCTGATAGCTCCGGGCACCTACAGGTTTCTTAAATGGGTACAGGCGTCCCTGGTAGAGTGCGAACCCTTCAAAAGGGAATTCAGGCGTGAAAAGATGCCTTTACCATTGCGAGGGGCCCCTCACCCTTGTTCATCTGGCGATGTCCCCAGCCATTATGCCGCGTAGCGCCATTGCCGGGGTTGAAAGAGTCTGGCGGCATGTTCTGCCACAGTCGGTTGCTAGTTGAGCGTTCGCCGTGGCTGTGGAAGGCACCGTGTGCAATAGCCTGCCTTGGTTGCGCCGGGGAGTCGAATGTACTTAAATAAATACAAGCGACCCCCCGGCCTGGCGCTCGGCCCTTTGTGTGGGACTACAACGCTTGCGAAGTTCACCCGGCTTGCGCGGGAAATCGCCCCTATGGAAAGGGTCGGCTGCAAAAACGCAGGTACGTGTTTTTTTTAAACTCGAGTGTCAATGAGGTCAAGGTGAATCTGTTCACTAATAGCTCAGAAGAGCGTTTAACCACGGCCTCCGCGATCGGCTGCCGGCGGCGTAACGGCGCGCCGCCGGCAGCCGATCGCGGAGGCCGTGGTTTAACTATAGTAAAACGTTCTTATCAGCTATAACTGAACAGGTTGACCTTACTTCCGGTGCTACATGGAGCCAAAAACTTGGGATTTAACGAAAAATCTCCAAGAAAACCTTAGGGGAATTCAAAAGGCCATAAAAAGGACGATAATAAGGGCAACGTTTAATGATTGTAAACGTGCGTAATGACGCAGTAGTTTGTGTAGGTGACACCCAGTAATGTCGTTGAAAGACGTTAACCCTCTCGTGCAATTGGATTTCACTAAAAGTTCAATTTCTGGTTCCGTTTACACGGTAACGCGGAAATTTTAATTCCGATTACCGATAGCTTTTGGCATTATCTGAATACAAAACCAACCAACTTACAGGCTGCTGTTCCGTTTAAATGATTTCCGTTTATCAAGATCCTACTGTACTTCGAATGGTTGAATTCGAAACAATGTTTCTCACGCCGCAAAATGCGCTCACCACAAACTGCTTTCTACAGCTCGCCAAAATACTACTAAACAAGATAAACTGTCAAAAATAAGGACAACACTATTAAATACCTAACATGAAGTAGCGAGCCCATAAAAACAGGATATAAAAATTTAATTGTTGAAAATTGCTTAATTCATGTAAAGACAGTTAAACTTTCAAATAGTTTTTAGCATTTCTGCTAAAAGTTTTAAATTGGCATCAACATGTGACTTTTCTTTTAAAATAATGTGTGGATAAAAATAGCTTTTTTGAAAACAGCAAAAAAAGTTAAAAGGAACTTTTACACCTTCTTAAAGCACTGCACCGGTAGGGAGGTTTTGCGTCACGGACGTTAGTACGCGGAAGCCTTTTCACACTCTCGTTTCTTGCACGTATACAGTGGGCTGCATTTCCTCAGTAATGGCTAGCTGCCTTATCCTGTATCCACGCCATGGCTCGGGAACTTTCGTACCCAAAACATTACGTAGGCTTCTTTCCGGGAAAGAGTCGTGGGAGTTTCTGGACTGTTCTTTGTGTTAAAGGGAAGCTGAATGGCACTCAGAAAGCGGAATCACTAAGGGCCATTCCGTAAGCTTAATACCGTGCGATAAAGCCAACTTTACCGGCAGGCACAATTTCTCTCAATACATTGTAGGTATCGAGGAAAACATGATACTACATTTTCCCCTACCTACCCGATGCCCAGTTTCATTTACATGTTACAAGTGTCATAAAGGTGTAAGGAGTTAGAAAATACCGTCAGCTGTACATACATACGCGTGAAAGGGAGGAGTATACTTACAAATTAGTGATATAAGTCATGTTTTATCTCCCGATTCCGAAAAAAAAATGATGTTGCGTTTTGCTGTTGAAACGACGTCCTGGCCACCAAAACATTTCCGTAGCAAATATTATATATAATGCAAACACTCGGATAATTTTTTTATAATAAATGTAGCTGTTCCAGCAGCGTCATGAAGGTACAGTGAAGAATGCGGCACAACGTTCGTTTGCTATGAGAAAAATGTAGGCCTGCCAAGTTTTACTAGGCTCTCAACAAAATGTATGCCAATTGCAAATAAACATCGGGGTTTTTGTTTTTGCACTTTTTATGACTGCGCCCGAAAAAATATCATTTGTGTCTCGTACACGTTTGGCTTCGGTACGCACCCCGTTCTTAGCGAGGATTAGGGGCGATGGTTGCGGTCTAGTAAGCGTTGCTAGATCTCCCCCTCGAGTAGGAATGCGAGTATCACTCTGCTTGGAAACTCAAGGTGGGAGCAGTATTATTATCCAGGGGTTAAAACGCTAGCGCTTAGACACTACCCGTGATGACGGCAGTTCTTCTGGGCTGACGCAAACCGATTTCCTGGTTGCAGCAAGTGTTTCGAACCAGGAACAGACGGACCGGTGTACCAAAATGTCTCCTTTAAGTTGCCGAAGATAAACTGTCATGTGTCGTATCGCTTTCGGCTTTTCACCAGAGTTCCATTACAGCGCACCCAACAGTCTGTAGTCGTCCATTGCAATAGACGTGTACGACCGAAAGTTTTATCTTGTCGTTGATGAAGCATGACCATACTGGGCTCCTCTTGGCTTACCTCCGAAAGAAGAATATCACTGTGTATGCTCGCAGCGTCCTAAACAAGGTAGAGGAGCTAGAAAACGTTCGCTCGATTATGCACCCGATATAGCGGCCATTACGAAAACGTTCTTGCGAGCAGATATTTCTAGGGATGAAATTGTTCCACCAAATTATTCTGTCATGAGGAAAGATCGACCATCACGAAGGACAGGTGTCGTTATATTGATTACAAAAACCTATTCCGTTTGTAGTTCTCCCTAACTGTGATGGAGAAGTGGCCATTTTTCGTTACATTAACTGTGATGGTTGTCATATCTTTCTTGGATGCCTTTACCGCACCCCGTCTTCTGACCACGAGTGCATAGTTGCTTCTGAGTAATTCATGCAGATACATGTGCGGAATTCGAGGGTGGTTGTTCTTCTACGTTGTTTTAATCTGCCCGATATTGACTGGGGATCCATGAATTACAATACGGAAGCCTCTAGCGCTTTTATAGATCTAATGTTTAACTTCAACCTTCAACAAATTGTATTGCACCCGATACGCATACAAGGCGGAACTAGTAACATTCTATATTTAATTCTTCTAAGTCACAACTTTCATTCCACCCAACAAACAGTCGATATAATAGACGGCATATCGGACCATGGTATTGCAATGTGCCGCCTCCCACTTGGTTGTAGAATCAGAAACAAGCTAGCCGTAACCACTGTACTTAATTTGAAGAAGGCAGATCACAGCAGTATCTTATCTTTCCTTGCGCATGAGCACTAGAACTCTTCTGAAATTGCTTCTCATCCTACCACCGACGTGAATTTTTTGTGGTTTCAATTTAGGAACGTTGTATCATATGCATCGCTAACTTCATTCCTGTAAAATATAAAAGAGGGCAGACGCATAATCTGTACATGACAAGAGAGGTGATACAAGCTAAACGTCGAGCTAGGGATTCCGACGTTCAATCAAAATCGTTCACGACCCAGTGGCACCACTGAAATTATCACACGCGGTAACAAAGATTAAGCAAAAAAAGTAACGACGCCAAGCACTTTTACTTTGATTCATCCCAACCCAGTTACATTACAAACAGCCCAAATAAGTTTAGCAGGCATTTTCGCATATCTAAATCGCCGTCGTTGTCTTTATCAATAGGACAGAAAACTACAGGGCAAATTATTACAACGAACTTTTTCACTCTGTGTTCACAAAGGACAACATTTTTCCTCCACTCCCACCCCCAATCCCTTACGAATAGATCCCCTAAACATTTTCCAGCAAGGAGTCGAAACCTTTTACTAAACCTAAACTAAAAAAATCGAATAGCCTTGACAATATCCCTAATGAATTTCTTATAAACTACGCCGAGTGGTGCAGCAGGTATCTCGTAATAATTTATCGCATGTCACTTTCAACATCCCAGCTACCAGACGAATGGAAAATTGCAAAACAAGCCCCAATTCATAAATCGGGAGACAATGCTCAGCCTAGTAATTTCTGGCCTATTTCCCTCTCTTGCACGTCGTGTAAGCTACCGGAACGTATTCTGAAGCATTTTCCTTTATTTCTCGATTATTTATTTTATTTATTTATCGCAAAAACACGCAAAAATTTATTACGGTGCTTCACAGAAGCTTTGTAAAGTATTTCTCGAATTTTTGTGCCGATTTGTAGGAAAGAACCGCAACGCAGAGCTGCTCGAATTTTTTCTAGTGGGGCCTTTGTAATTAAAAAAATGGCGCAGTTTACAATTGTTATGGAAGGCTGTAGGAAAATCCGAGCTGGCGGCCCCTCTCCCTTCGTCGGAGATTCGGCTATTCAGCCTTACATGTATTGCCGAACTTGCCGCTGAAATTCCTGCACGACTCTCAGGCCCAGATTGTTTCATCTATACGCTTTCACCTCTTTCACCTCTCTCCCAGAGTGCATCGTGTTAGAACGTGCTTGAACCGCGGTACCTGAATTAGCGATCTCCACGTCTGTAGCAGGAACTCGGAGTCTGTGTGCCCTAGTTCAGGCGCGAACGCAAATCACCTGGGGAGAACAGCAAACAAGATATCACGCCACGAATATTGGGCAGATTGTTAACCCTATGCATCACATTTTGCAACTATAAAATCATTATAACATTGTGTTGTATCTTGACGTTGCAAACTTGCAGGCTTGGTATCGTGACGTCAGTACCTCACGTGCTTTTTCCTTTCCTTGAGCCACCGCTATAAAACGGCGAGGCTCACAAAATAAAGGCTTCACAATCACGGCGATCTGCGTGCTGTGGTGTTATCGTCCGGCCACCCTCAGTCCCCGCCGGCCCAGGCGGGATAGCAATGACGACGAGGATGGGATTCGAACCCAAGCGGGACATTGGTCTTCTCACTTACTACAACAAGTTGCTTCCCAACATGGCTAGCCTGCTCGCTCCGCTCTACGACCTGCTAAGTAAGGATTCCCGCTGGGTATGGGGCCCGAAACAGCAGGAAGCGTTTGACAAGTCGAAGCTCGCACTGCAGCAAGCCAAGATGCTCACGCATTTTGATCCCACCAAGCCACTGCGCCTCGAGTGTGACGCGTCACCGCACGGCATAGGAGCGGTGCTCTCTCATCGAGTCGGAAGCATCGACAAGCCCATTGGGTTCCGCTCGCGAAGGCTGTCTAAGGCGGAACGAAATTATTCGCAACTCGAGCGAGAGGCGTTGGCGTTGGTGTTTGGGGTTACAAAGTTTCGGGACTACCTGCTTGGGCGATCTTTTATACTTGTTACAGATCACAAGCCATTGGTGGGTTTGTTCCGAGAAGACCGCCCCACGCCACTCATGGCCGCGGCCCGGATCCAGCTTTGGGCTTTGCTGCTAGGAGCCCATCAGTACAAGATCGAGTACAAGCCCGGGCCTGACAACCAAAACGCGGACGCCCTCAGTGGACTTCCATTGAACACCCCGGAGGGAGTCACCGAGGAGCTTCCAGAGTACGTGCATTCGTTGCAACAATTTGACAAAACGCATCTTTCGTCACAGGTGCTCCGGCAGATGACTTCCAAGGACGAGCTACTCCAGACAGTTCGAACTTTCATACTCAACGGCTGGCCACGTGATCGGAAAAGATCAGATCCGCGCTTGGAACCGTATCTGTCAAGGAAGTTGGAGCTGACCGTGGTTCATGGTCTCGTGTATTGGGGTCATCGAGTCATCGTTGCTGGCTGCTGCACGGGAACAGATGCTGGAACTGCTCCACGAGACTCACCAGGGGGCCTGTGCAATGAAGGCGGTCGCTCGCACGAGTGTCTGGTGGCCACGTTTGGATAATGACATCGAACAAATGGCGAGTAATTGTCCCTCGTGTGTACAATTTCGGCCTATGCCACCGGCGAAGCCACCTGTTAACTGGCCGATGACGCAGGAGATCTGGTCCCGGCTGCATGTTGATTTTGCAGGGCCACTGAACGGCATGATGATTTTGGTGGTGGTGGATTCGCACACCAAGTGGATAGAGGCAGTCACCATGCCGCACGCCACGGCCGAGCCTACTATCACGGCGCTGCGCGAGACCTTCCGCCGGTTAGGTATACCTAGAACGGTGGTAAGCGACAATGGAACCCAGTTTATGGTCCGACGCATTTGCCAAGTTTCTGGCTGGAAACAACGTCAAACACTTACGTACGGCACCTTACCACCCGCAATCAAAGGGACTAGCTGAAAGGGCCGTTCGGACCATTAAGGACGGTTTAAAGAAGCTTCAGGTGGGCAGTCTACCTACGCGCTTAGCGAAGCTTCTTTTTAACTATCGAAGAACACCTCAGGAAGACGGACACTCCCCGTCCCAGCGGCTCTTGGGATAGCAAATTCGGTCGCGCCTAGACACCTGCCTTCCTCCGCCTGTGTCTTTTCCGTTCTCTACGCAGGAGGACAGCGAAAGTACGCCTGGCCACGGTGACTCTGTCTGGGCACGCAATTTCAGCGAAGGAGAAGGCTGGCTTCCAGGAACTGTAAAAGGAACCACGGGCTCCCGCATGGTCACAATCCAGACGGATGAAGGTGAGCTGAGCGACACTTGGATCAAGTTCGCCCACGTCAGAGCCCAGCCAAAGTGACGAAGGCCTCTTCGAAACAAGCAGCGTCAGTGCAAGAAACGGCGTTGGTGCCTCCTGAGGAAGAAGCGGCGCTGGCGCTTCCCGTTCCCGGTGAAGACAACCTGGTTCCGCAACTACGACGATCTCGCCGTAAGAAGAAACCAATAGACCGTTATTCACCTTAAGGGTGGAAGATTGTTGTATCTTGACGTTGCAAACGTGCAGGCTTGGTATCGTGACGTCAGTACCTCACGTGGTTTTTCCTTTCCTTGAGCAACAGCTATAAAACGGCGAGGCTCACAAAATAAAGCGTTCACTATCACGGCGATGTGCGTGCTGTGTTGCTATCGTCCGGCTACCCTCAGTCCCCGCCGGCCCAGGCGGGATAGTACATTGCAACATTTTATGAATTCCACAACAAAAAGGGCCGTTAATCAAACGTTTTGAGTGTGAGACTCGATCCCGTCAAACATTGCTTCCTTTCAAGACAGAAAGCAAAAAGTGTCCTCATTTTATAGAAATCTTACATCCGGTGTTTGAGTCTGTAGTAATCAAGCGACTCTTACAATGACCTGCGGTGCGGATAGTGAAATTAACGTAATAAAATTGGAAATCAATAGCGGGAAAAAGGGCACTGTATAGGAATCTCACACAGCATCCGTAATACTCGACACCTCACATCCCGAACGACACTTTGGCTCATTAGCTTTACATGAATAGAGCTGGAACTAGTAAAAACGGTCTCAGTAAATAGCCTCAGACTTTTAAAAAAGCATCTGAGTGGCTTTACACATAGTCTGACGCATACTGGGTGCGATGTTGCATGGTGCGTTGTAAGGCATAACGTTAATGTAAACACATATTATGTCTGAGCATCGGCGTGAAAAACACGTACTGAGGTGGATTGGCCAGCACTTTCTACAAGGTGGGACGCGTTCATTAGCGCGTGTATTGAATTGAATTCACGTATTATTTTTAAGCGATTTTGGATGAAAAATTGAAAACTATTGGACAACTCCTAAACACGCGCATTGAATCTGACCCGTTCCGCAGAACGTGCAGCGTATTATTCAAGGCAAGAGTCTTAAATGGTCAATGAAAACAAAATACCAGTTTGGTTCATTAGAAATGGTGCTTTCCTCCAATAACAACGATACCAGTTTTATCGGAAACTTCGAACAAAAAATGTACATACTAACCAAAACATGTGAAGCAGTGGTGACTCCCTAGCCACTTCCTGGCAACTTTTCTATGACGACAAAGAATCTTGTCTGTTTTACTGGCGGCCGCCACGCTAACCCATCGCTACGGCACATGACTAAACGATAGTTGTAGAACCTCTAGGTCAATTGTATCGAATCACTTGGATGATAATGTACTGTTACCACACTGAAAGTTTTATTTTAATGCTGGCCCATGTGACGTCACTGCAGTATCAGGCCACAGTAGCGCCAGGCCAGCCTGCATCATCGTCGTCATTACAGAGCATTGATAAATATAGCTTTGGCGGAAGGCGTTTCGGTGTACGCCAGCGACAACGGCGCAAGTCAGCCCACACAAGCTTCTTACAATATAAACCCTGTTATACCTCTTACAATACAATACAACACATACCCCGTCGTACTGCTTCACAATATGTACACTGGAATTCCAAGAAACACAGCCTAAATGGTTACACCTTCCATTCAACATGCTAAGCCACAACAACAAAAAGTAACCTGCCCCAACTTCATCGAGAAACTCAAGTAAACACCTCACAACAGATAGGCCTGCATAAGGTATTTATTTATTTTTGACACTATCATGTTGTGGGTGGAGCTCCTTGTGGGCCAGTCGGGCGAAAATGCAAAGATATTCATCGTCATATAGGTTCCGTCTCTGTATACGTAGGAGTCTTTAGAAGAAGACGAGATGCGGAAAACGTTAATTTGAAAGACAAATCTACAGGCCCATTAGGAGAAAGGAGGTTAAGGTAGTGGGGCCTAGGTCCTTTGGTGTCCTGGGGTGTAAAGTGATTGGTAGCTGTACTGGAGGAAGATGTTTGATTAGACTGGTCCTTTGGGTTTGCGTGTACCGCCACATGAATGCTTTTGATTTTTCCCAGACCGCGTTGAAGAATAGTTATGGCCGAAAATCTAATAAGCCTTGTAATTTTCGTCGTCGTCTTCTTCGGCAGGTGGGCCGCCAGTAGACAAAGCAGTACTTGCCATTGCTGTCCCCATCATAGAGAGCTAGGACGGCAATAAAAAGAAAGAAATAAACATTAATAACAAATGGAGCAGAAATCGTGAATGCTGGAGTGAACGTTAACTGGGACGTTCAGTGCGACGTGAAAATCAGGGCGGCTGCTCTGCTCATCGCAGTAAAATTTTCGCAAATTGGAGGGCGTAAGAATGACGAGGCCTTATTTCCCAACCTAATTTATCTTGTCACCTGCAAATTCCTGTCTTACAGATGAAGTGTCAGCCAACAAGAATATTACTAGGAGCACTCTAACTGCAGCCTGAACCGCTTCGTTTCCCATCAAAAACAACCTCGGGAGCCACAAACGATTCGCCTGTCATTTTTCATTGGTGCGAATATAGAAAACTAGGCTGAAATACTTGTCGCATACGTGTTTGCATGGCATCCAAAACATAAGTTCCGAAGGGCACGACATGTGCCTGCGGATATTTCCTACTCTATCCTCCCCACACATTCTCTTCAAATTCTGTTTTAAAATACAAGGCATCATACATCGACAATGATAACCGATCTGCACGAACGTACCTTGAAATGACTCATTGGTATTCTTTCCTTATTCAAAGTAGCTAGTCGTAGCCCCAAATTTTTTCCAGCAGGGGGTACCCAAGTCCCTTTGAAGGCGTGAACATGGCTGAATGTGTTCGCTTAAGCGCAGATGCACCTTTTATGTACGCAATAAATGCCCCTAATTTTATTCTAAAAAATAGCGTTACATAGCTTTCAATCTAAAGAGTGTTTTTTATGACTGGTCACTCAGGAAATAACGGGATGCAAGTAATTTGAAAATAAACCAATTTTTTATGGCATCTACATTCATAGCCCTGTAGGCGGAAAGCTTGAAGAGAATATTGAGTAATGTATAAGAAAAACCTCAATGGAAATCTCAATCAAAACAAAGAAATCTCGAGCATTGTTAATTAGAAAAGCCGTGGTTGTATAAGCCCTTCAGCAAGTCTCGTAATACTGAACTGGGGGATTTAAATAAATACATTAGAAAAGTATGCACTGTTGATCCGAAGGAGCAAATAAAAACTAGACGTAAACATAGGACGGTATGGAATACACTCCAGTACACTGCCACGTAAGGAAGGCTGATGGAGAGAGAGAGGACGATCTTTATTGAAGTCTGGCGATGTTAGCCAGGTTAAAATGCCAGCTATCACTAAACAGATTGGGTTTAGTTCAGGCGCCATATATAGACCAAAACTCTGGATATCACGAAGCATCTCCATGGAAAACATTGGGGAATCGAAACGTCCATAAACAGGATGATGATAAGTGCAATGTTTAATAATGGAAAATGTGGGTTATGACTAAGAAATTTGTGTAGGTGACCCCAAGAAATGTCGTCGAAAGAGGTTAGTGTTCTACTGTCTGCCGCGTAGCTGCTTTTCCTCTCACTCTTACCCATCAAACTGCGGCCCGTCTTTTTTGCTCCTTCCGGGATGACTGTGGTGATGCAATAAAAATGAGTGCAATGAATGTTCAATTCCATTCGATTCTCCCGCGTTCGCACTTGTCGCGCGCTCCATCTTGGGATGGCGCTGATTTATGTCGGATCCGTTCTAGGCCTTTTTGATTTCGGAGACAGTTTTATTGACAATGCTGCTTAATTAAGCTTTTATTTCCGCCTTCGAGCATTACCAGAAAACCCAGCCCAGCCGAGAGCACGTGGACGTGTGCCTCGTAAGAAGCGCCCTCGGTCGTCAATGCTTGCGCGCGGGCTTACACCACGTGTGGCGCTCGAACAAAACTAAAAAATACCAAGCGCCCGTGGGCGCGCGCCTCGTGACGAGTGCCCAGCATCGGCCAGCTCGATCTTCGAACACACTCCGCCCATCATCGCTGGCAACACCTTTCACGTACTGTTCTCCTCTCCAGTTCACGTGCATTCTGGCCGGAAGTGGGTAACACAGGCGCCGAGTTCGCACTAGACGCCTTGTTCGCGAGGGCGTGCTAAGGTACACTTCGGGCGATGTGTAAAAGCTTGCGGACAAAACAATCCATGCGTGCCAGTCATGCACAACTTTCAGTGACAGGTTCGGAAATCCATGTGACCGTCAACGGCCGGGTCTCCGATTGCGGCAGAGAGGCCGCCAGCTCTGCTGTTTATGGAGCCTAGCACCATCAGTGCAAGCTGCGACTATTTGCTTCATTAGCTGTGGGAAACACCATACTGTTACTGTACTGTTAAAAGTTTACACATTTTACTGTTAAAAAGGCATTCGTTCCTTAGGTTATCTACTTATTCTTGCTTCCCGTAGGCTGGAAATTTATTTGATTTTGACTGTGGGGTTTAACGCGCCGACGCAACGCAGGCGATGAGGCGCGCCGTAGTGGAGGGCTGCGGATTAATTTTGACCACCTGGGGATCTTCATCGTGCGCCGAAATCTCGTACACACGGGCGTTTTTGCTTTTCGCCTCCATCAGAAAAGTGGCCGCCTCGGCCGGGAATCGAACCCGCGACCTTGTGCTCAGCAGCGCAACGCCTTAGCCACTGAGCCACCGCGGCGGGTGGAAATTTATTTCGCGCTCAGTAATGTAGACAGGTATTAGCGATGGGGGCAGTACTTTTGAGTGAAGCAAACAGATACGCACCTGATTTTTTGCTGCGGCGAGTAGTTGGAACCAGCAACAGACGACAGACATACCAGAATCTTAGCCTAACTTTGCACAAGGAAAACTGTCACGTTGCATATCCCTTGCGGCTTTTCACCTGAGTTTCATTGCAGCGCGCCCAGCAGGCTGTAGTCGTCTATTGCAACTTACTTGTACAACCGAAGGTTCTATCAGAGTCCTTGAATGCTTTTCTGGTCTCGAAACTTCGCCCGGAGGTTGATATAGAGACGAAATCTCCCGCTAGCGGCGCCATCCGTCGTAGGGTGGCCACAAGCCGCCGCCAGTGCGTGGCTTGTATGCGCGCTACTGCCGACGTTTCGACGCGATTATGTGGGTACTGTTCTTCCTGTTACCTTTTCTTATACGTCTCTGAACACATCAATTCCACCAGATAAATAAGTCCAAACGGGATTCAGCGTCGACGACGAATGAGAGCTGTTTACTTTGGAACGCACGCGTAGTTTGCTTGGGAGTGCGGGCCTACATTATAAACAGCAGCGCATTTAAAGTGTTCTCACACCGCGCGATAACGCACTGTGTTAATAATTACCTCATAGCCCAATTATATGCGTACTTACGATGCCTCGAAGCGGTACGTCATAGCTCGCAAGTGTTGGAAGATGATGCTCATGCTCCATGTTCCCGATGCGAGAAGCTACTGCTAGATCTGCTCGACAACGTGTTTAAATTTGCGCCAGGCCAAACGGGGATTATTTGTATGCAGTTCTTCCTCCTGCGCTTCCTGCGCTCCTCGCGCAGCAGCCTGATCGACATGGTCACAGGCTGCGTGGCAGCGCGGGCGCACGAGGACACGGGGGTCTCACCGGTGCTCACAAAATAGAATTTCCTTGTTCTTGCCGACAAACGGTCGTCCTGTCCGAGGCTCCTTTCTCTTGCCCGACATAGCGCCCTACAAACAATTACTTGATGAGTCTCAGTCCAAGGGTAAGCAGAGATTCGCTATCGACAGAATCATTCACAGCCAAAAGGCAAAGGGGGTGTCCGAAAAGGCCCTCCTGCAGGGGTTAGCAGACAGATATCTTCCTCTGGGCTCTTCCGGCGACGCGGATTATCCTAGTTAAGCGGGATTCACACGACGGAGAAACCCTCTCTTTCTGGCCCGCGGGACCCGCTGACGTGACAGGTTTTTGGCTCCGTCCCTTCGGTAGGGATCGCCCGCGGATGCTCCGGGAAAGAAAATGCCTCCGCATGTTTTCGCTTGGCGGCGGCGGCCCTCCGCAGGGAATGTAACCGGTTTTTCGCACAGGGCGGCACTGATCCGGGCAGCGCGTTGTCATTGCGGTCACGTGGGTTTATGTCGAAGCGGGTGGAAGGGCGGCTTTTTCGAAGTGGTGTGGTCGACACGTGGTGAAGTGACAGGTGCGGGCATCGCTTGGAATATCGTTATTACTGCAGATGCTGTTGTCGGGAAAAAACGAAGAGCGCCTTGGCGTTTGGGGCGCTATGGGCGAACGAAAGCAAGGCAAAAAAACTGGTCCCGCTGGGTGCCTTACCGAGAATCCCCTCGCTTTCTCCGCGATGTCGTCTGCTAGTCACTCCGCGTAGCTCCACACGTGTGGATGCGCCTCGAAGCTGGACAATCCGGTCACTTGATGTTGACGTCACATATCCGTCCACCGTCCGAAATTTGGGACGTCCTACTCAAGCTCAACGGGCGCTCTGCGCCGGGCCCGGATGAAATCTCAAATAATCTCTTACGTAACTTGGACAGAAAATCTATTGCGAAGTTAACTGAGGAAGTGAACAAAATCTGGGAGATCGGGCTCGTTCCAGATTCCTGAAAGGCAGCCTCGGTTGTGCTCATCCCAAAGGCATGCAAACTTCTAACGCTGGACAACATGCGGCCCATTTCGCTTACGTCCTGTGTGGTCAAGCTGGCTGAACATGCGATTCACACTCGCGTTTCCCGATACATAAAAAGCCAGGAGTTGTTTCCCCAAAATATGGTAGGACTTCGACCTGCACTATCCACACAGGACGTCATGCTCCTTCTCAATAAACAAATGATTGACAACTACACCAGGGATACTAGAGGCATACTCGCGCTAGACCTGGCTAAAGTTTTTGATAATATCTCGCACAAATTTCTGCTTGAGGCGATCTCGGATATGGGCCTGGGACAACGTTTCCACGCATATGTTAGCTCCTTTCTCAGGGATCGCAAGGCTACCATCCCAATCGGTCAAATTAAATCTGAGGAATTTACCTTGGGAGCGAGAGGCACCCCACAGGGTGCAGTCATCTCTCCACGTCTCTCCAATATTGCCATGAAGGGCCTATCGAAGCGACTGGCCACGGTGCGCGGGACCAACCATGCTCTCTCCGCGGACGATATCACCGTGTGGTGCATAGGAGGGTCCGACGCTGAGGTAGAGCAGGCGCTTCAACAGGCATAACACATAACGGAAAATTTTCCAGTCCATTCGGGAATGAGCCTGTCACCGGCCAAGTCCGAGTTATTACTCTACAGACCCACTCGACACGGGATGAGGAACCTCACTCCTTTAGAGCAGATTACCATAGCTATATACACACAGGATGGGCAGAGAATCCCCAGGGTACACTCCATCAGCATCCTCGGTCTTTTACTGGAGTCAAAGGGGCGAAACTCTAAGACAATAGCCCGCATAACCTCCAAGACGGAGAACATACTTAGGCTCATACTCAGAGTCTCTACCGCAGGGGAGGGTTCAGCGAGAGCAATCCCCTTCGGATCTACCGTGCGTTTCTTATGAGTCACATTAATTAAGTCGCGTCTAGGCTTGCCTCTCAACACAAACACCGAGAAGCTCATGGGCATGCATTATTCCCTCTCGGTGGTGATCGAGGCCCAGAAGACGGCTCAGTTCATGCGTCTATCGTCCTCGAGGGTGGTAGGCGCATCCTGTAATCCATTGGCTGCGGTCTTAACGAGTCTAACGAGCGTAAAGTGGCCTTATCGCTCTCGATCAGAAGTACGTTTACAGTACGTCCGCTTCCAAGGAATGTCCATCCGCAATACAATGTAGGGCACCGCTTAGCTCGTTGACGCTCTTTATTGACCTCGGTTGCCGAGAGACGGGAACTCGCGACCTTGTCGATGCAGCCCAGTACGGGCGCTCCGACTGCTCGCAGTGGTCTCGGTCGACCATAGTGGTAAACACCTATGTTCTGCCTCAGTTAAAAATATTTCGGCAACGGTGGCTGAGAAAATCGCCATTGCTATAGCAATGAAATACCCATCGCGTCCAGATATCTTTACAGATCCACGGTCCGCAGCTAGGGCTTTCACCTCGGGCTAGATCTCGCGAGAGGCAGTGGCCATCCTCGGCAGTAAGGGCGCTGCTGGATTTCACACCATAAAATGGTTCCCGGCCCACATGGGGGCCAACGTACATCCCGATGTTCCCAACCCTAATGAGTTTGCCAACGACCGTGCGCGAGGTTTCGCTCACCGTGGCGGTCCCGGCGAATTCGCAGGCAGGGTCGCCGGGAGGTACAGGGACTCGCTCCACACCTTCCACGAGGTCTCGACTCATTATCAACTTTCTCGGAGGACTTTTCCACTTCCTCACCCTCACCTCACTCGACCGCAATCGTCGTCATTCAGGATGCTCCAAACGGGATCTTTCCCTTCGAGGGGAAGGTTTAGCCACTTCTCGCCAAATATAGAAACGCATTTTCCGGACTGCGGGGAGGCGCACTGCTTACTAGCACATATGCTCTGGCACTTTCCGGCGTTACGCTATGCAGAGTTCGCCAAAGAAGAGGACTGGGAGGAAGCCCTTAAGAGCGGCAACTTTTCAATTCAGCTTCTGGCTGTCCAGAGGGCCTGCGAGAGAGCGGAGGGTCACGGCCTCCTGGTCCCTGCGTGAGAGCGGCCCGCGACTTTCACGGACTCCCCTTGATTGGGGCAGTCCAAGGCAGTTCCTAGGAACCTGAATAAAGACCTTTGTCTGTCTGTCTGTTTGTGAGTAATCGCAGTTTTTTTAGGAGGCATTGGTAATCGTCATCAAGTGACGCATGTTTGTCTGATGTGCCTCATTTTTATCTTTGTTCCTTGTAACTACTGTGACAAATCAATGCATTGTAGTTGTGCCCAGCTGCAACGCTATCAAGCTGAGAGTGGCCGTATTGAAAATAAATAAATAAATAAATAAATAAATAAATAAATAAATATATATATATATATATATATATATATATATATATATATACATATTTATATATATATATATATATATATATATATATATATATATACAGAAAGAAACGCCGGCAGTCTACAACACCAAAGAAGGCATAGGGGAGTGGTTAGACTATTTTTTTACCGTTAGTGATGTTATATTATTTTTTTTTATTATTATTATTAATTACGTGAGAAAGAAAGAAAGAAAAACACGCGCCCAAAGTGGGGACCCTCCCCACTCGGTCGCGTGTTTTCCTTTCTTTCTTTCTCACGTAATTAATAATAAAAAAAAAAATAATAATATAACATCACTAACGGTAAAAAAATAGTCTAACCACTCCCCTATGCCTTCTTTGGTGTTGTAGACTGCCGGCGTTTCTTTCTGTATTTCCTAACGAGCCCCTCATTTCCAAACCCTATATATATATATATATATATATATATATATATATATATATATATATATATATAACAATAACCCATACAAAGACCTGTCGTAGGTAAATGCTACAACGGTCGCCAAAAATAACAATGCTTCGAATGATTGAAATAAAAAATAAAAATGTTTCTCAGGCAGAAAACCACGCTCACTACACGCTGTGTCATATCCCTGCACCAATACATTTAATACTGCACACTACTACAACCACTATTTTTCTACCAGGAGTCGACCGGACATTGAATAGCAGGCGGCTAATTCAGAGCCGAAGGAAGTAACACGTCTATAACACACTTCTAAACATTGCCTCATTCATGTCAATGTGGCTAAGCTTAAAATTAGTTTTGTACATATTATTAAACATTGCAGCGATGTCGGCAAGTTTTCAAGTGTTCTGTTGACTTACAGTACGGTTAGAAGCAGTTGTTACTAAAATAGCATAAACAAGGCAAAAGAAACTTTCCCCGCTACAACAAGCGCGGTCCCCGGATTCACGTTCTGCGTTGCCGACGGGGTTACGCAGAAACCTTTTGCCAGTGCTGTTTACCTCATGAATAGTTCATCTAGCCATGAGCCAGTGCTGTGCTCAACTTATAAACGCAAAAAAGACGAAAGCTGTTCTTTTCTGTACAAGACAATTTCCCACTCCACCTGATATGTGTATATAAATAGGTAATTCACAGATGTAGTTTGTAGATACCATGAAGATCTTGGCAGTTTTTTTAATAAGACCATAACTTGGGACACTGAAATTCAGTTCATACTGGGTAATGCGGCAAAGTGCACGGGACTTCTCGCGAAATTTTGGTATTTTCTGCCAGAGCACATCAAATTAATAATATATTATGCACTTTTTATAGCGCCTAAATTTCAGCTTCTTTGTTTGGGGTACCACCACAAAAAATATTAATAAAATATACATGCGTCAGAAGAAAGTCGAGCGCTATACTGCAAACGTAGACTACCTTGCTCACACGGAGGAACTGTTTACTCGTTTCCACATATCACCTATTTAGGCTATGTACGAATATTATTTAGCCTTAAAATGTAAGCAATGTATCTTACACAACCAACTTGGTTTTCTTGAATTACCCTGTCTCAAACAAAATCTCTCAGGGTATTCTTTTCGCAAAAAAGTAATTTTCCTTATTCGTTTGTGTCGTAGAGACAACAAATGCTTCCAGCTGTCTTTTGCTTGTAGGTGTCAGTTGCTGCAGGACAGGAAGGCTATAGCGCAACAGCAAATCCACATACGCCTTGAACAGCTAAACCATGGAGCGGCAATCGCTGCCCCAATGGCTACCAGCAAGACACCCAATAATTTTCGATGCTGCTGAGATTCGCTTCCGTAGCCTGTGCACTTCAGGGGCCCAGGAGAGGTTTCTGTCTCAGAGAATGCCAAGATATCTTTGCGTCCGTCTGTAGTGCAGAGGCCGGCCACTCAGGATTAAGGGATACCTATCCATGCATTTGTGAGTGAATGCAATGGCGACGCTTTTTTCTGAGGAAAGATGGAGTCGTTTAGGCACTAGGTATGCGGATATTTTTGCAAGCTCCTTCTGAAGTTTGTTTTGCGTTACCCTCCGGGATTTTGATGCACTCCAAATACAGATATCGTCCGCATAGAGAGTGATCTTGACGCCACGGGGGAGAACACGCTTCAGGTGGATGAGCGTGAGACTAAAAAGTAAAGAGCTTAATACAGCTCCTTGAGGTACTCTTTTTATTTCATGATATGATGTTGGGCCTTCTGCCGTACACATAAGAGTTTTCGTCCTTCAAGTTAACTTGAAATCCATACGTATAATCTTCCGCCTAGTCCAAGTGCAATAAGGGGTGCTAGTATGGCATCGTGATAAACGGATTCGAATGCTGATTTAACATTTAGAAACACCGCAACGGGTAAATATCCAGAATGTAGTTCTTCAACAGACGATACAAGGGCAATGATGTTGTCAATAGCCGATCTGTTTTGCCAAAATACATTCATTTTAGGTTGATAAAGTTGTTTTGGTTTCCATGTACCAAGTGACCCTCTTAAAAAAATTTTCCATTAATTTTCCAACGCAGCTGAGCAAGGCTATCGGTCGAAAGGAGTTGTAGCTTGTTGGTCGTTTTCCAGGTTTTAAGAAAGCGGTGATTTTCGCCACTTTCCAACCAGAGGGGATGATGCCATGTAGCCATGCTCTATTCTAATATTCTAGAAGACGTAGACGGGAGTGCTGAGATAGATGACAGATTGCGTCGTAGGTGATTTCGTCATAACCAGGAGAGGAGCGTTTTCTGAAGTGGCAAGTTGCTGCGTTGAGCTCCTCTATTGTAAACGCAAGGTCCAAGGCAGTTACAGCAGCTGACGGAGGAATGACATCGTTCAACTGTGAGCGCATGTGCGTCGACGAGGTTGCTGACAGGAGCTTGCAATACTCTTGAGCTGCTTCCATCTGGGAAATGTTTTCGCGCAGCGATAGCGCACCTAATGGGTGCAGCTGCCGGATATTCTTGCGCATGCCCTTTAAAACGCGCCAGATGTGCGACGAAGGTTTGTGAATATCTAAATTTGCGCAAAAGTCTTGCCATCGCTGCCTTCGTAACTTTTACAAATGGCGCCTCACATGTCTCTGTGCCTTGCGGGCTTGTTGCAGGTCTTCTAAAGTTCTGGTGCGTCGCGCCTTCCGCTCGGCACCCCTGCGAATTGCTCGTAATCTCTCATATTCCTCATCCATCTTGATGTTCGAACGCCTTCACATCATCACACGATGATTCCTTAAGGCAGCGAGCTATAGTTGGAATTAGGTCATCATCTGTAGTTGCAGCAGTAATCAGCTGATCTACACTGTATTCATAGGTGTCCCAATTGGTGCACTTCATTTTAATTTCCAGTCGGGGCTCATCTTTACCGAGGTAGGATAGTAAAATCGGGTAGTGGTCGCTGCCCCTAGTTTCAATGTCTGTGCGCCATGAAAACCTTTGAGCGCTGCGGCTTGAGACAAATGAAATGTCAATGCAGCTGCTGACTGTCGTGTTTTTCATATACAGTATGTGATGCTTCCATTGTTAAGTAGCTAAATACCCTGTTGAAAATTCCATCAACCAACCATCAAGATTCATTGCTGGAAAGGTTGATTGCGTTTGATGGTCGCCTTGGAAAGCTTGATGTACGTAAGAAACTGTAATGGAAGCTGCTGGAAGGAGACGCTAGAAGGTGCTGGCAGGCATGATAGCATGCCTGCCAGCACCTTTCAGCACCTTCCAGCACCTTCCTCCATGCTGGCAGGCTTGCGGCGCAATGGCGGCAGATGTTTGCGTGACGGCACGCTTGACTGCTGAATTGACGATTGAAAGGCATTTTCTGAATGAATGACGGCAGAAAGCCAAAACTTATACGAGAGCGAAGCGCTTGTAATAACAGAAACATAGCTTTGGCATTGACCGTTGCGAGAAAATTACAAAAGCTGCCTTTTTGAAAAGGTGTTGCCGAAAACTTGGCACGCATGCTGCGCGATGACGGCAGATGTTCGCGTGACGGCAAGCTTGACTGCTGTATTGATGATGGAAAGGCATTTTCCGAACGAATGCTGGCAGCAAGCCAAAATTCATTCGATAGCGAAGGACTGATATAATAACAGAAACATAGCGGTGGCATTGGGAATTTCGAGAAGAAAAACAATAACTGCATTTTTGATAAGGTGCTGCTGAAAACTTGGCATATTAGAGAAAAGCTACTTTGATTAGCGCTTCTTGTTTTTAAGCCAGAACTTGGAGGGCTGGTATGAAACTGTATGCCCTTTATTCGCCGTTTTCGGTGTAAGGATGGCAGTGCCGACCGTTACGTTGAAAACATGGGCAGCTTTTTTTCGCTGCGACAGGGTCAAACCGTCAAACCGTACGTGTTCATTTTCGCTGCGCTGAGCCCGCGGACAGAACCGTCCGTGGCATGGCTTAAATTGTACGCGGCAGACTACGGGTCTAGCGCTTCGCCGATCCTCCTTAGTTGTAATCAGCTAAATTGAGACAGATCCAAGCACGGTATTATTACACAACATAATTTTAATTCCGGACGCGCATGCCATTTCACTCTATGCCATTTCACTCATAGCTACGTTGGCTTTCTTCGGGGAGAACGGGGATGTGCGATATCTCTTTTAGGTTGAGATAGCTGGCTACACTTCTCAAGGTGAGCCTTGTTTTGGAGACTGGTGCGTGCCCAAGAAACGGTATGACTGCCGGAATGGGTTATATACGAGAAGCAGTAAACATAACTCACAATATTTGTGCATTCATGGGCGATTCAGATTGACAAACCAACTAAATGGCACTTGTTCGGACATAAATTCCGATTGTGGTGGTGGTGCAGTGATAACGCGCTCGTTTTTTGTTGCAAAGTTGGTGGTTCGATCCTCCGGTGGTCTGTTTCTTTTTTTTTTTTTTGCTGACACCACGATATGATTTTTTTAAACGAAAAATGTGCCTGTTCTTGGTAGTTTTTAACCAAAAGTGATTTCCCCCAAAGTGATGTCGGAGGTTTATTCTACAACTCAATCGCTCATATACAGGATAGCCCAACAAACTCAACTTTTTGCTGGGTATGGCAACCTTATCTTTCTATTTACATTGCTTTATGTATCTATGTTCAAGCCAGAATTTGTTTCGACGCATTTTGTTCACTTCGCGCCGTGTATGGACTGCGTTACGAAAACACCAGGCACAGCCGAAACCGAAACCCCGGCCTCAGTACTCCACTGCTCCATCCAGCAACATCGCCACGCCATCACGCCGCCGCATTCCTTTCTTCCTGGCCGCCGAGACGGTGGAGTTGTATGTACGCGCTTGTCGAGTGGCTTTGTTGTGGTTGTTTTGAAGACATCGGATTATTGTTTCGACGAAGATATGTCGCCTGTGATTTAAGGTAAGTGACTAGTCAACTTTTTGCACTTTACTTGTGTATTTAACAGGGCAGGGCTCTTCCGTTCCGTGTTAGACGTTTGCGTCGTCGGTTAGCCCTAATGTTTTTTGACAGCGACTGATTTTGAGGGTTACGTAGATCTGCCTTTCGACCGCGGATATTGCATACGGGACTAGAAACAGTAGGGCTGTTCGATTTACAGTCCCGGACTCACCACCGATTCCCTGAAAGCAGTCAGGCATTCGATTTTCTTGTGTATCCTTATGGCTTCGGGGAATCATCGGACTCCGGCGGAATTCCAATTCGAGTCTGTAAATCCAAGAGCCCTATTGTTTGTGCCGTTTGTAGGCTTTTTGTTGAGCGAAGTAGGATCATACTGCTACGTTGGCTAAACGGTTTGTTGCTCGCAACAACCGATCGCCAATACGCACGGTCGACCGCTCCAGGTTGAGTTCGCAAGTTTTTTTTTTTGGTGGGTAGTTCTTTTTAAGGAATTGCAAATTGTTCTTCGCATCATTTTTCGTACCTGGACTGGAGTGGTACGCTTTAGGTAACTTTTAGCCGAGGCACATAGCAGTCTACACTACACTGCAGGGATTGTCATTTTTCAAAGCGGTCACTCAGTAAAGTGCACTGGTACAAACAAGGCTCTCTGCGTTCAGATTGAGGGTACGATGGCTGAAATTGGCGTCACACTCGCAAGCTCCGCATGTGCAGTGAATGTTTGAGTGTTCCAATCGTTCGATAATCGCATATATGTTTGTGCATGTGTATCAGTAGCACCAAAAACGTTCATTCAACCCGACTTTGCTACCACGTCGAAACTACATGCGTATCGTGCGTCTCGTGCAGAGGCATAGGCAATGCTGGCCGCACATGGGGAGCGTTTAAGCACTGCAACATTCACTACCGTCTCCGAATAATTCGCGGCCACGCGTGTTGCTCAGTTAAATTTTGTATTGGGCTCTCATTGTGTGGATGAGGGCATCCCGCACAAGAGCAAATGCTTCAAAAAAAAAAGTGGGTCTCCTCTGGAATGGAAGGTCTCTTTCGAGTAGCTTGTGTAGATAATTGCACAGCAAAGAATACACTCTGTTAAAAACACGACTTGATGTAAATAAATATAGTTCTAGAAAATATGCCGCTAGAGAATAGATGGGAGAACAGCCTTTTCTAGATGGTTAGATCACACTGAAAGTTTTTTCTTAATTTTTCAGAAGAGGATAACCTCTTTCTCATCGCAATAATTTTTTAAGCACTGGCTATTGTCATTATTGGCAGTAATGCATTATTGTCATGTTTCAAATTTTGCGACCTATACCAATGTTTGTCATTTTTGAAAATCGTTTCAATGGGTTTAATGTCAATGTGAGCACAACCTTAAATCTGGTTCCCTATGCTTCCCTAAGACATCGCGGCCATTATTAAGGACTAATTAGATTTATGTTTTGAAGGAAAAAAATTGTTGCCATGATATTGACGGTACCAGCTGAAAACATGCACCGACACATGTGGGCTTCAAGCACTGCGTGGGAGGAGAATTGAACCTGGTTTAAGCTGCAATCACCTAGAAGAGACTCTAAAAACAAAACAAAATTGCTTCACTTGTATTGTTGTTCAGCAGTTCATCACAGCCTTTCCAGCCTCCTTTGGCAGAATTATTAGGCTGTGTATAGCGTTCCGTCCGGAGGAGACACAACTCGCGTTGAGAGCAGTCTTTCTTGATTTTTACCCATCCAGCGAAACCGCTACCACTCACTGACTAGCCAGAATCACTGATAATTATTAATCATTATTAATAATTACGGATGATCGGACTAACTCTAGCTCAATCTGGACAGATCTCCAAGTCGCCACCCGACGCCCGCTTCACAATTTTTCAGCGAGAGCAGTCGGTCTTGATTTTTACCTAACCGGCCAAGCCGCTTCCGCTCACTGACTAGCCAGAGTCACTGTTAATTATTAATCACTGGTAATAATTAGAGGAGATCGGGTGTAACTGGCGATGGCTACGTCGGCCTTGGCTCCAGCGAGCGGGAGCAGCTCGGCCGCTTGAGTGAAAAACCAAGACCTACTGCTCTCATCGCGTGAATTGTAAAGCGGGCGGGAGGTTTCGCTATTACAAAACGCTAACCACAGCCACACACACACAAAAAAAATGTTGCGAGAATCGAACCAGGGCCTACAACGTTCGTAGTCAGCCGCGGAACCACTACACCAAATCCTTCGATTCCCGGCCGCGGCGGCCGCTTTTCTGATGGAGGCGAAAAGCAAAAACGCCCGTGTGTACGAGATTTCGGCGCACGATAAAGATCCCCAGGTGGTCAAAATTAATCCGGAGCCCTCCACTACGGCGTGCCTCATCGCCCGCGTTGCGTCGGCGCGTTAAACCCCACAATCAATCAATCAATCAACTACACCAAATCCCAGAATGAGAAATGGCGGCTAATTGGCTGGTTTTGATTTGGCGTTCAGTCTGGGCGGAACTTTAGCAGTTTTTAGCATTCCGGCTGGACGGAACGCTAGGCACTCCCTAATTGTTAAGGCAACGTTATCATCATTTAGGTCTGCGCTTTGTCACAGAATCGTGGAAGCAATTTGCCGTATAGCAATGAGAGCTCATCTCGGCACCTTTTTACGCATACATGAACTGGTCATAATGAACGGCACTACTTCCAAAGAAAGAATTGAGTTAGAAGGTTGAGCGTTGACATTGTCACTATGCTGTGATAGTCACTTCGGCCATCCTTACATCCAGGTAATGTGGTATTTTAACGTTCTCATATTTTCGCTTGGAGTGTGAAGAACACCTTGCTCGACACCTTAATATCGCATTTAGAACTTTGAAGGATTAAGGTTAATGCAACTTGCTTGTTGTTTGCCACTCACTTCTATCTTGCAGGCTACTGACTGTTACACCTTGCAGTGGAGATCAGCTAGCATGCCCTACTTGGTGGATGGACCTATCTGGATGGACCTCTCATCAGATGTGACTGGCCGTTTTTCAGGTTGGTTACAATAAGTGAGCACCTAGTTCTATACAATTGTAGTGCAATGCTATGACGTGCACTGTGGAATTCAGTTACCAGAACTTGCCTAATTTGACCGAGAGTGCAGTGCTTTGGCCTTTCAATGGCACTGTATATATATGCTGGTTGGCATCTTCATTTCAGCAATTCCTTGCTCTCCGAGTTTGGAATCAGTGAATTTTGATGTATTGTATTTAACGTCTTTATGTATTGTTTAACATGGACCTTTGCTGCCATTGTACATTGGACTGCTGAAACACAAGCACGAAGGTGGGAGTTCTTAGTAAAAAAGAGAGCTAGGATGCACATGATGCAACATTTAGAAGTGACACAGCTGCTTGATATCCCCCTTTTGGTGCAGCCCGCCGAATGCTCCTCTCCGCCTGTGAGAACGATAGCTCTCTTTTCCTCCGCCGCGTCGCCTGTGGTGCACGCTATCGGTGATGCGGTGGCGTCAATTCGGAAAGTGGCCACACAATCAGCCATCCGCGCTACAGTTCTTGGTTTGGCTGTTGTGTTATTGCGCTTTGTCATGCTTCACTTGAGACACCTTGCTGAACAGGCTGCAATCACATATTTACGAGGAGTAGATGCATGGTCCTTAACATGCGATTGCACTATTCAGCTTGTTTTACTGGAATTTTCGATTCTGTAGCGTGTTCGTGACCTTTGGGCTTTTTCTGAATGAACTTCGGGCTGCTGATGACGACAGGCGAAAAGATCAAGGAGGCGTGGGACAGCTTAATTTTTTCCAGGTTCGGCTCAATGTGTGATCAGCTTAGGAGCCAAACTGGGTTCACAAGTGACAACTTTTTTTGGATCTTAAAGAGGGCCTTGAGAACAAAACAGTCCCTAACTTTCTGCATTCCATCAAACATCCCCCTCTCTCTCTCTAGAAAATTTGTTCTAAGGTTCTTAATGAGGTGGTTTGGTCAAATAAAAGGAACGATGGGTCATTTTGCCGCGCTGGATGTAGCAAAACATGCTGATGTTGTAGTGTGTTGTCAACCGACATGCCTAGAAACATGGCGCTGTTTGTCTGGTGGCTGTCTGTGACAATACGGATAATGAAGAACCCCACCTCTTACACAGTTCAGCACACTAAAATTCAGGTTACGGAGCCGGTCATGCTTCCTGTTCCCGGTAAAAAAATACCCTAAGGGGATAACGTCAGCCGTGGAAAGCCCCCGCAGGACAAACCAGAGGAGCCTGCAGGCTAATTCAGTGGCACCACCGGTTCAAGGTTCACAGCTTATATCAAGGCCGAAAATATGTCGACTTGGCAGCTATAAATTACTTTTTCCTGTATTGACATTTCGTCAGTAATCAGGCTGCAGTATGGTTCTTTTAGTGACCGCAAGCTTTGTCCCTCCACTTGAAGCCGTTCCTTTATTAGGTTTATTACTCGAGCCTCTTGCAGAAGGTCCGACAAGATTTTTAGTGTGCTTTGACACGGCAGCTTCAGCAGTTTTTTGCCCCTCACATGCTCGTATCCTTTACAAGAAGTCGCCTTCCACAACATTTTGCCGCAACGTGGGTTCCTGTCTAGTCAGCGCGCCTTATCACTATTGATAATCGGTTCCATGGCAAATTTGGCACACCCGTTCTCGTTCTTGTGCGGCTTCCGAAAGGGTCTTTAGTGCTTGCACAGCTCGGTTGTCCTCATAGTATTGAACTTTCTCTAAATTCATCACAAGTTTGCTGAAGTTTTTGCAAGCGTTCGTTTAGTCTGCACTTTCATGTCAAGACTGTGTGCGTTTCTTTTTGTCGCTTCAATGCATCCAACCAGGTTAATGTCATCTGGCCTTCTTCACTTTTCAATTTAACGTGTTGCTAACCTTCAACACACTCGCCTGAAGCTACATTTTTTTGCGCCTGGTATTCACTGGCAGCGCTTTGAGCATAGAATTCTTCTAGACGAGGGTGTTTTGCTTCTTTCCCACCTGCTGCTAACGCATGTTCTCTTGAAATTCTCGGTTGCATGCATGCACGCTTGCGTCTTACTAAAATCCTTTCCCGGGAAAGGCATTGCCACCATGCGATGCCTTTTAGAGCAGTGCCGGTCAAGAGCACCCTTCCATGACCTGAAGGGAGTCCTAGCAGGATGGTTTCCACTTAATTTGTTGAAAATGTTCTTTTTCTGCAGGCTTTCTATTTTTCTGGCAAAGAGGAAGGGCAGAAGCAAGGGACCACATCGGAGTGACCATCTCAGAATGTTTAAGGAGGTATGTGAAATGTGAATATACATTTGTTTTGAGTTGATCTGGATTGTATAAGCTTTAGTGTGTAACTCAGTTTTTTTTTTCTTTTCAGCTGCCCACCTGTTCGAAGATAGTCACCATATTTGATATTTAATGATAATATATTCAACGTTAAAACCAAGTTTGTTTTGTGTAATATTTTTAAGCACCCCAGCACACACCTATAAGCTCTCATAAAATGGTTGATAAGTTTTCAGAGCATTGTAGCAGGATAGCAGAAAAATGATCACGACATGAATGGACAGAGCAAAACGCATAGGCAAGCTTACTTATTTGCTGCAAATCTTGTTTCATAAATTTATTCGCAAGAAATGAAACCAGTTTTTAATTAGCATTGCATACCACCTTTCCTTTTCATGTCGTCATCATTTTTGTGCAATTTCGCATATCTGCCGTCATACCGTCACTCAACCTGCCAGCATCGACGCTACCATTGCTGTCAGCTACCGACGCATGCCGTCAGCTACCGCCGTACCGACGTCTACCAGCATGCCGTCATCCATCACCCTACCAGCATGCAGTCATCTGCCGTCATGCCATCACCCTGCCAGCATGCACTCATCTGCCTACAAGCCATCATTAATGCCATTACCATAATCCACCATGTTGATGTTGGATGGATTCCATCAACTCCACATTTTCAATAGGGTAGAGTGTTTCATCATTAGCTCGGATAGTTTCACTCCGCGGGAACTTGTATATGCGCTGCCCCAGATCTCGTGGTGCACGTTAAAGTCTCCGCAAGTAAGGTAAGGCGGTGCCGTGCTGCTTATTATACTTTGTAGCCCTGAGGCATCGAAACCGTTGCCTGGCTCTATGTATGCAGCAATAAATGTGAAATATTGAGTGCCGATTATGGTTTTGACACATACGTATTCTCCAGTTTCATGAGTAGGCACGGCAACTCTGGCTACAGGCATGTCATTGCGGAAGGCAGCAAAAAGCCCACTTACGCCGTTAGAGCGTTGCGAGTGTAGTAGATGGTAGTTTTTTCATCTAAAGTCATCTTCAACCCGAGATTCGCATATGACAATGAAACGAAACCGATATGTATGTACAAGTTGCCGAAAGTCGGTGAGCTTTGATCGTAGTCCACGTGCATTCCATTGGAAAACTGTACTTGCCTTAAGATTGGCGTTGATAAACGGTTTCAGGGCGCAGGTGTCGGACGAAGTCATTTTCGTTGGTCTCTGGAGCCAAGCCGCAAAGCCGAAGAAGAGGCAGCCACAAGATGTTCTAGGGACAACACAGCTTCTACTTCCGGATTACGTTCGTAGGAGGGATTGGCACGCAGCAGAGCCCTTGCGGCGAGGAATAACTACCTCAGAAAATGCCTCGGACATACTAAAAGCTCGTCATGTTCTTGAACAACTCCTGAAGCAGGTTGCCTCCCCTTCGACCTGCTACGGCTCCAAGAAACGCTCCGCGTTCATTTGAGGCATACGCTGCATGCACAAACCCATTTCTTGTCCCGTATTTCTGTTTAATATCTGACTTCTAGCTTTGGGCAAACAATAAAAAGTATTGTTTTCAATTCCAACTCAAGCACCGCCGACCATGCCACGGAACTTCCCGACCTAGAATCTGACGCCTCTGCGGATAAAATCATTCATACCCGCAATTGCTTAAAAAAACATATACCTAAGTTGGCCTGCTGCAGATGAGGCTTGCACATATTAACAGATTTTACGCGGCTACTACTGACATTTATACCGATGGATCGGCGACACCTGAGTGCAGCTCCTCGGGAATTTTCATTCCATCAAGTGAAAAAGCATTGTCATTTCGGCTTGAGCGACCGACTTCGCCTGCGTCGGCGGAGCTCTACGGTATTAGAGAAGCACTTCGATACATTCTACGACAGCCGCCGAGATGTTGGACCGTTTTCTCTGATTCGAGGGCAGCACTTCAAAGTTTACAACGCGCTAGCTGTTTCAGCTTTCACAAACATGTCCAGCGCGACGTAAAGTATTTGCACCGTCTCGCATACGTCGCTGGACATCGCGTTATCTTTCAATGGCTTCCAGGCCACAGCGGCATCATGGGAATCGAGAAAGCGGACGAGGCTACCGGCAGGGGCCTACAAATGCGAAAAAGAAAGAAAATTTTCTTCACGAAGCATGATGCCGCCACAATGACGAAGGCAATAGCTCTGTCGGAAAGGAACCGTTTATGGTCTTTGCAGCAGCATCATTACGGTTTTTATATTCCATAGACCCATATGTCAGAATGCGGCTGCCAGAGCCTCTACACCGCCACTTGGAGACGTTGCTGCATAGACTTCGTCTTAATGCAGCACTAACAAATTCCTATCTACATCGGATCGGCCAGACATCAAGCCCATATCGCGATAATTGTGGTTCACTTGAAACTGGTTAACACATATTACTGGAATACGTGTCGTTTACAACATAAAATTGATTGCCTCCACCCTGGACCATTGCCATTAAGATTGGTACTTGGACCAAGGCCCTCTCCCTCCGCTCAGAGCAAAATCGTGTCCGCGCTCTTCGAATTCCTAAAAGACATTGGTGTGTCCACGATATTGTAGTCGTTCCTCCATCTCAAGAACCTTGAAACTCAATACCCTGGATAAGGATCATATTTTATTTTTTTTCTCTCTACTACTACTCTCCTTTTCTTCACTACACCCAGATCTTTTTTCCCTCTCTTCCTTTCCCCGCAGAGTAGCATGCCGGCGAACTGATGTCGGCAAACCTCTCTGCATTTTCATCTTTAATAAAGAGTTTCTCTCTCTCTCTCTCTCTCTCTCTCTCTCTCTGCTCCAGCACACCCTGCCCTCTCTTTTGAACAAATTGTTCTCAAAGGGTGTAATTCCCGAAACATGTTCGCTAGTTGACCTTAGAAGTGCATTATCTATCTAATCTTTTCATTTGTGGTGTTGTGATTACATATTTTCTTTCTTTCTCCCAAGTTATTCATACCTGCTTCATACATGCTGTGTTGTTCCTCCTTTGTTTTTAGGCTTTTTTATGCTTCATTCATAAATTCATCTGAGATTGCAAGGAGATTTAAGCACCCCGAGGAATATTTTTCTTGGGCATTGTCGCTAGCGCCTGGCACGCATTCAGAAATGTGTTAAGTACCGATGCTGCTCGCCCAACTGACCGAGTTATTGGGTTCACGCAGTAAACATGCCACCGTTGGTCATCAGCAGTATACTATGGTACCTGCTTCATTTTTTTCACGTAGCCCTTAGGTTTATACCTCAGCTGCTGATGGGCACAATGAAGCCAATGCCTGTCTAGCGGCTGCAACATAAGTGACGGACCTATTTTGCGGCAATGAACAAAAATTAGAAATAACATCTCTTCTGATGTACTACCAGGTATTGCACGCCTAATTCAATAGAAAAATAAATAAAAGGATGAGCAATATTTTCAAAAGGAAAAAAAGAAAATGAAAGCCAAAAAAATTACGCCCACCTCCCCTCGTGGGAACCCTCGTGTGATGCGACGCTGATGGGGGTTCAGTCGCAAGCGGAGAGCAACCGTCGACCGAAAGGCCGCCCGAGAGCGGCACACCGGTTATATGCGCAGCGCGCCCGAAGGAGAGGAGACCGCGGAGAGAGAGAGTGCCGCGGCTATGACGGAACACAATCCAACACGATCCACTTTTTTCCAAACCAATCCAATCCAAATCCAATCCAATCTAAGCCAATCCAAGCCAAGCCAAGCCAAGCCAATCGAATCCAGTCCAATGCCCCTCGCGAGAGAGTGTTTGCTATCGGAGAGGAGAGGGGGAGAGTGGCTGCGGAAAACAACAACGGACGCACGCGGACAACAACAGACGCACGCCGGAAGGACAGGGCCGCCGACAAGAGATGCTCTGAGCGTCGCATCTAAAAAAGAAAACTACCGTCTGTGACACTTAGCCCCGAGGCAGGAGGCCAATCAGCGGAGTTTATTTTAAAACCTTGATTGTGTTCTTGTACTGATGCCCCTTGACTTTTTGACTTCTCTTCAGATGTGCTGTTGTGTTTAGGTTGACGTGAGCATAGTTTTTCTTTTGTTGATTATATGATAAAACACTGCTGAGGGTTACTTCCACAACGGGAAACCATAGCACACTTGCCTGAAATTTCACGTGGCTACGCAAATTGTAACCTGTATTACTCAGAGGCTTACTCTTCATTTTATTAACCTTGAAAGCTGACTGCGCCTCCAAGCATGACGTCGGTATAGTGTGACAGCGCGGCTACCCTTTGCAACAAAATTATTAACTCGTGGTTTTTAGCACGAGATTTCAAGCCTTTTCCCGCGTTTACTACTGTTCGAAATTCCCGCCAGCTTGCTTGCATGCTTCGCGAATTATGAAAGAAGCACGCCACTGCAGTAAGACATTCTATTAAAAAATCTGGCTACCGTCGCAATTGCGATGCTAATACTAAGGAAATGGTGGAGTTTGTGGTCTTCACTATCTTTAGCATGCCTTTTATCGGAGCCAGCTGAATATTTTGCGCTACACCAGGAGGAGAAATGAACTTTTATATTGAGCACAAAGAATCTTCCAAAAAACTGAGGCACCACACGGGCTCTCCACACATGCTCGCGGGCTCAGTGCTTGTCAAAGCTTAGGAAAAGAATAAAAAATGTATTTCTGCTGGAAAATAAAGTGTTAATTGCCTGTTGACCTATTTCCATGCCTATAAATCGCTTAAAGGTCGCACCACAATCTCGATTTTTTGTATCTAAGCTCATACTGTCCGAAACTTCTGGAAAACACAACAAAAAAAACTACTCTAGTATGATATACAAAAATCAGGGCAGAAAAGTATAAAAACCGTGTGGAAACTCTTTGAGAACTTGTAAAGTGCAGCTTGTGATAAAAAGTAGCCTCCAAGTTTGGTGAACACCGTGCATGGTCAAGGTTTCACATTCAGTAGGTGCCACCAAAGAGCCAAATCACCTCGAATAATAAACTTCCACTGTTCATCCCTATATTGTCTCCTAATTTAAAATTGGTGCAAGATTTATTTTTCTTGAAAACCATTCTCAAAACACACCAACAACGCGGTCCAGCCCTTTTAGTTGAAACCGTTCATCGCGAAAACACATTGCATGCACTTGGCTTTGGTTGTGTAATGAAAGCATCACTATAGGTTTTGCCTGTTAACCACAAGAGAGATTGCAGAATAATATAATATACCCGCTCCTCGTAAACAAGGTTTCCCCATGAAACCTAAAACGCAGCTTTGCAAGAAAGGATTTCCAAATCACGCCCGGAAGAAACAGTTAATTTACATTGTTTTACTATATGTTGGTAGATGTGAGACTGGCTAAAGATATACAGCATTCACTCGTAGTAGGGGAAGAATATCAAAGTATCTCCCCTTAGCCACTTCATTTGCATTTTGGCCATTGCCCGGCGGTTTAACCACGACTACAACTGTGGAAACATTCACACATGCAGAAATAGGCCTTCTACTACTCTACTTTATTATGGCGCCATGACTGTTTAGTTGTTAAACACAACTCACTTGAGCCCATGGAATTTGTAAACCTATGCTGCGATATAAACCTCACGCAACTTGTTTACATACCTACTCGAACTACACGCTCCATAGCTAACATCTAAGACCTAATCCTTACTTCTACAATGGAATTAATCTCTACTATCACGCGTATGCCAGGAATAAGCGGCCATTCCATCCTCCAGTTTAATATGAAAGCGCAGGTTCCCTGTAGGAAAGTTTACAAACCCATACAAGACTATGGCAGAGTCGACGTTACCTCAATAGCAGCCGAATTACAGTCGTTTATGGAAACTTATTTTCATAGCTTTTCAGCACGCACAGTGAACGAAGACTGGTCGCTGTACAAAGATAAACTCTTTGATCTAATAAGTCAATATGTACCGAAGAAAACTATAATATCAAATCCTAGCTCGCCTTGGTTCAATAGCTCGCTTAAACGCTTGCGGAACAGGAACAAACGTTCATTTCGTCGTGGAAAACTGACGATTGGCTCACTTAACACACCATTAATAATGAATTTACAAATCTGTAGCAAGCGCGAAAAAACGTTCTTTAATGACACATTATCGGTGCTATTACGAACGAACCCGCGAAAATGTTGGAACATCATTAGTGGCACGAAAAGGGATCTCATTCAGTTGCTTCATTCAAACGCTCCGGTCCCTCCAAAGCAGTGCTGTACAATTCTAAAAAACGCCTTTGCTGCAGTGTTCAATTCTTTGCGAATATAAAATAGTGGTCACTGACCAAGTCAAAAAAGGAAACAATTTGACCCCTGACCAGACGAAGTTTCGTCGAACACTCGACTACAGTGTTCAATTCTACTAATCCTGTCAGTACCGGCACCATTAACTTTAGTAGACTTTTTACTAGTGGATCCTGTTTTTGTAGACTCTGCCGGCGTTGAAGCATTAATTAGTAAACACAACATTTCCTCCTCTCGTGGGCCTGATTGCATTAACGCGAAAATGCTCAAGTACACTACTGTCGACTCCTCTGTTATTCTGTCACACATTTTTCAGCAGTCGCTGCGTTGTGGTGCATTGCCTCGTGACTGGAAGGGATGGAAGGTGGTTCCCGTTCATAAATCCGGTGATGTACATTCTCCTGACGACTACCGTCTCATCTCACTTACAAGCGTACCCTGCAAACTCCTCGAACATATAATATATGCACACATGGTTGAATGCCTTGAGTCGAATTCATTTTGCACTTCTCTTCAACATGGCTTTCGAAAAACCTTCTCATGTAAAACTCAGCTTGTAGCCTTTACTAATGACCTTTTTTGCAAATAACGACCTTGGATTTCAAACTCACTGCAGATTTATTGATTTCGCCAAAGCGTTTGACTCAGTCCCTCACAGCCTGTTATTTTCAAGCACAGCCAACTAAACCTTGACTCGTATGGATTACAGACTTCCTGTCTAACCGAGCTCAATACGTTCTTCCTAATGCCTGCACGTCTTTTACCTGTGATGTAACATCTGGTGTTCCGCAGGGATCGCTATTAGGGCCTCTACTCTTCGTGATATGTATTATCGATTTACACGACTGTGTTAAATTCTCGCAGATAAAACTGTTTGTGGGTGATTGTGTAATTTATACCAAAACTTCTAAGTGCTCTGACGTTCAAAATCTTCAAAATGACCTGAACACTTTACCAAATGGTGCAATACTGGTGTATACAATGAAACGTTTGGAAGTGCAAAAGTATGCAAATATCTCGCCCTACTGTTAAAACCAGTGCTTGCCTGTATTTCCTTGATAACATTCCCTTGCTCTCTGTTAATGGCTATAAGTACATAGGCGCTCACATTTTTAATGACCTTTCTTGGAATACCCACATTGAATACGTATTAAGCAATGCTAACAGCAGGCTGGGCTGCTTCAATGTTCATTCGTCTCTACCTCCCTTAAACTTAATCTTTACAAAACACTTGTTCGTTCCAAATTAGAGTACGCGTGCGCATTATCGGATCCTCATCAAGTCACGCTCATTCATTGCCTCAAATAAATTCAAAATCGTACCGCTAGCTACATCTTATCGTCCTATTCACGTACTGCCAGTGTTCCGTCAATGAAAAAAACTGTTAACCTCCCTGACCTGTCAGTGCGCCGTAAATATTCTCGTCTGTTTTTTTTTCCACAAAATATATCACCATAACCCTACCTTAAAAGAACAACTTATTACCCCGCATCGCTATATCTCATCTCGAACGGACCGTAGTTGCGAAGTAGGCTTGCCGTATTGTCGTACTAACGTATACAATGACTAATTTATTCCTAAAACGAGTGTAAAATGGAACCACCTCCCCGCCGCCATGGCATCCATTACTGATACAAACCCTTCGAAAACTGCTGTTCATAACACCTATTGTTCGTAGAATGTCATAGGGGATTGTGTATTATTTTGCTGTTGTGTAAACAGTGTACATTCATTGTTGTTATACGCGCATCTGAACCATTCCACTGTCGTAAAAACTGCACGTTGTATTCTCTTAAGTTTACCACTCCTTTCTGTTGTACCCTGTGGACCGTGAAAGTATCTGTAATAAATAAATAAATACATTAATAAATAAATATATAAATATATAAACAAACAAATAACTAAATAAATAAATAAAAATTAATAAAAATTAAAAATAAATAAGTAAATTTATTCTTCTTATTGCGTAGAGCTGCTTCCTTGTTCTGGCAATCGATTCTACTTAGCAGAACGGAAATTATTTGAGTGCACCGACGTTGGACATTCGAATTTTTCCTCCGTACGGGAAAAAGTAGCGACGATAAACAGAAGCTGATGTTGAGATCAACCGAACAAGTAACGTAGTACTCGTAGTACTAATCTAGAAAAAAGTCGGTGGGCACAAAGAAATTGGTTGATGACGATTCCTGCACTTTGAAGTGCAGAGCACTTCAGGGGCTCGCCTTGTCGTCGCCGCTCGCTCGCTTGACCCAAGTAGAGCCTCACGGCGTTCCGTCGTAGCGGCTGTCGTCGCGGCGTAATCCAGAGAGTTCGAAAGTCAAGCGGTTTATGTCGTCATAGGCATTAAAAACTCGTGAACCACTCGCGCTTGTCATATATCTCCCGGTTCTTTAGCGCAATGAAAACTGTAGGTAGATTTGAGGAAAAATGGGCGGTTTTAAACGGCAGCGCCGGCGGCGGTCATTTACATAGGAACGCTCGTTGGGTTGGTTTATACGGTAGTAAGCGAAAAAAGAAGTGGCAGTGCAACGCCGGCACGTTCGGGAGGACAAGAAAGCACAAAAAGGACAGAAATCTCGATTTCGCATTTTCAGGCAGGATGCACGCGAGCACTGCGAAGGCGGGAAATTTGGTTGGCATTGGGTGGTAGCAGTGAGCGGAAAACGGCTTTCCAGCCCAATATGGCGAATCGGTGCTCAGCATTTCCGACAGCTCCGCATTCATTGAAACGGCCTTTATTTTTTTAAAGCGCGCTTACCTGAAGGTTCTGTTTAGTGTGCACGTCGAGGCTCCGCTGTGGTCAGTAGACGAGGTATTTGCTACAAATGTTGATTATTAAGTCGCGCCTTACCATGTGTCCCAGAAACAGAAATCAAACCGTCAAGTTGATGTCATAATTTAATTTCGAGGACCTTCAGGTCCTCGCAGCTACAGCCCCGACATACGCTCTGTGCGCCGATACCAGTGCGCTGCCCTGCGGTCATAGGCAAAAGTTAAATGAGAGAAAAAGCGAAGCCGCCGCCGCCTTGAGCGCAAAGCCCTGCAACGATAATTTCTTGTGAGTATTAGTGTCGCGCGTGCATGTCAAATGGTGCGTGTAAGCCAAACTTTCCGCCGTTGAACCCCAGAGAGCGAGCAACCTAAGAGAGAACGACAGAGGATGGGTGAACATGGATTGCGTCAAGCCAAGGTGCGAGCCGTTGGAAGGGCGCTGCGGTGGGACTGCGGTTGCATCGCCACCGACCACGTGTCTACGTGACGTTAAGTAGCAGTCATGGAGGACACGTCATCGCACAGCGTCGTGATGCGTCTCGTTGTCACTTGTAACATTTCAAAACTGCAGTTGGCAGCGAGCGGAGGCTTGAATAGTGAGTAAAGCTCGATAGAATGTCAATGTAGGCGAGAAAATACCGGCACTGCTGGACAAACCAAAATAATAAGCCATTTTGAACAGCGACGGTGGATGACCAGCGAAGCTATGAGCGTACGACGAAGAGGTGACTCAGAATAAAGGAGAAGAAGAACGCCGGTGCTAGGTTCTAACACGAAAAATAAATAATACTCGGCGAAAACTTGGAGTCGTGTCAGCGGCAAATGATCTTACAGTTTTGTGGGAAAGGTTTAACAAAACGAGAGTTACAACAGTCTTCGGTAGCCATAATTCCTCCACAGAGCGCAATGTGTGGACAGAAAACAACTCAAAACCCCATCTCCACTAATGTGAAACCCGTGGAGGGCGAAGCATGCAGTGTGCAAGTGGGTTCAAAAATTCAAATCCTCTCTCTTTCCACGCGCCACGTGCTTATTGGACGCCGGAGAAGTGCCGATGGGAAAAGTGATCGCGCAGTTGCTGAGGCGGTCGCGTTGTCTCTGGCGTTGAACCGGATTTAAAGGGACACTGAAGTGAATTTGTCAAGCTCCCGTTTTTGCTTGCACTGTGTAAACTGGCTCAAATTAGCACACTTTCCATCGTTTATCCGGTTAACAAATCGGTAATTATTTTACAAAGCGCGAAAGAAGAAAAACTACCATGCACGGTTTGCGGCGGCCGCACCAACTAAGCTGTGACGTTGGGAAGACGGGGCACCGTGATTGGACGATGCCCAAGGTTAGCAATCAAACAAGTTTCGGTTTCGGTTTCAGTTCTGTAAAACAACATGTTTGACATCCGATGGCGTCGTTGGATGGGCATTCTCAATATCCCAGTCATCGTAGAACCGCGCGTCTGCCATGTTGTCGGCTGTAAAATGTATACGATAAGCCTCCCAGGACGGCTTGGAATCGTAGCATTCACTAGCCGAGGCCTACGCAGTGAATGAACGCCCTCCGCGTCCCCGCAGACGCACAAATGCATGCGCTTTTCCCCCATATTTGGAGCTTGCCTCACTCATGCCTGTATCGTAAAAAGCGTGTTCACACCAGGCCAAGGGTATGTTGATTTTGGCCTGTGCCTGTGCCCACTGCCCGCAAGCAGTCGGTGTTTAAGGCAACAGCACGCCAACGAGAACTCGCTAGCGCGCCAGTGCCAGGTTGCGCGAGTTCTGCGGACTAGTTCGTGGAGCAGTGAATGTTGCGGCCCAAGAAAAGGTGAACTCAGTATAGAAAACATCGGCGAAAAACGATAAAGTTACCTTTAAAAACAAAAAGCTCATACCCGCGGAGATTCGAACTTGTGACGGGCGCAACACTTCCGATAACATACCTAGCACTCCAGACCAAACGGCCACGGGTGAGAGCGCTGCCGACACTGGAAATATAAGGTATATAATGTGTAACCAGTTTACACTTTTATTTAGGTTGAGTATTTAAAGCTTCTTAGGTGAATATTTGTTGTATTGCGCTCGTGCAGTAAGCGTCCCCCGAGTTTCCACAATAGCTCACGTCCAGCAATAGCATTTCTTAGACGGAAAAGCGTTCGCAGATGCGTAGTCGTGCTGCTGACCGCTGTGCTGGTTCGCCCAGCGCAAAAAAGTGCTTCCCGCACCCTAGTTTACACTGTACGGAAAACATATCAGTTGATTTTATTTCCTTAGTACCTATATTGACTTAGCTGACTCTTCTATCCCTTCAAGAGGCCTTATATTTTCCTACTGGTGTACCAGTCAGCGAAGCGTCGCATGTGCGCTTGTGCAGCGCTTGTGTGAAGCGACCTTGACTTGGAGCTAGATACAGAGTACAAACTAACGAAGTAAAGAAAGGCACATTCTTCCATTCACAAACGTGTTGGGACTTAGTTTCAACTGATCGAGCGAATTGCCATGACCCGTCGGCGGCAAGCGGACTAAACGGTGGGCCGACTGACTCGGTCGCGGAAGGTCGGCGAGCCGCGCAGTAGCGCAGCCAATTGACAGCTCCTCTCCTGCTGACGTCACACGAAAACCCCAAAGAAAATGGGCGAGAGTGCGGAGAGGAGGACATCATTTTTTAATTGATTTTTCTATGAAATAAATTCGCGCAAAAGCGCTCAGAGTGGTCGAAACAGGGCCCAGGGACTCTGGACCACAATGTGCCCGCAAGTAATCCCGCATTGTTTACAAATCACTTCAGTGTCCCTTTAAGCAATTGAATAGGAGACAGACGGACCGTAAGTTGTCTTCGTGTCACACACCGAAGCATGTTAAGAAGTATGCTAAGTGGTAGTGCAAGGTGTTAGAAAACGAGTGTCCCGGAATTTAGTACCACGACCACACGAGACGACGACAGGAGACACAGATACTCCGAGCCTCTTGAGTGCTGCGCCAATAAAAGAAAATTCTGGATTACTTTTTACTTCAATGTGGGATAATAATGTCAAGTAATTGAAATTCGACGTAATGATCAAGTTGCCTTCGTTTCCAATTATTATCTAACCCGTATAACATTTGTTGGGAAAGCTTGGATGATACAATTGCTACAGTCGCTTCCTGTAACCGTACAGCTCAGCTGATGCCAGAGAACGGGCAGAAGATGATAATTCCATTACGTTTACAACTTCGATGTGAACTAGCGAGCCAATTACTCTTGAATGGAAGACTTAGTAAAAAATTATAATCTTCTGAATGGCCAATTGCCATATAAATAATTTTACAAGAAGAAAAACGAGCAAAAAAGCGAACGGAAAGGCCGAGAGTTTATCCCGGAGTAGAGCCGCGATGAGCTCTCGGCAGTGGCGGAGGGGTGTTCAGGGCAGAAAAAAGATGACTAGCGAAGAAAGGGGGTAGGAGCGGGGCCGCACACACACTTTAGTCCCTTTGTGGTCGCTATAGCCTTTCATCTAGCCTGTGCCCTTCAAGAAACGTAGAAGGGCATTTGTTGCCTGCTGCGAGGTTCATGGTACGGGTCGACGTCCGAAGGTGGTCTCTATAGTGAACGGTTGATTGTTAACTCGGCTGAGCTCGGCTGCCAACACGCGTCTTTCTGATGAATACGAGGAGAAACGACAAATCACATGCTCAGTTGTCGCATGAACCTCGCACGCGTCACATTGGGAATTCAAAGCCATTCCCATTAGGAAGATAGGTTTTTTTAAACGTCATTCCCAACGAATGTTTCCGAAGTGAAGTATACTGTGATTGAGACAGCCCACATGTAGGCGGCCCTCGAGTAGATTGTCCTGGTTTTGGAGGCGCAGATGCACAAAGTCTGCTGTATTATACTGACTAATTAAGTTATTACGCGCGAACTGACGAAGTTCCATAGCGGCATCTGTCTTCGAGAGCCGAGGCAAGATTGGTGCTTCACCATTCATATCCTGTCCGGGCAGCCGCATAAGCCAAAACAAGGCTGGTGATTATGGCACTTGATCGCATAAACACGTAATAAATATTACGGCGCTTTACGGTTGCCTCGTAAAATATTTCTGAAATTTTTGTGACGTTTTGTAGAAAGAACCGCAACACAGAGCTACGCGCATTCTTTCTAGTGGGCCTTTCAATTCAAAATGGGGCAGCTTTCAATTGTTATGGAAGGCTGTAGGAAAAGCAAAGCTGGCGGCCCCTCTCCCTTTTTCGGAGATGCGGCTATTGAGCCTTACCTGTATTTCCGAACTTGCCGCTGAAATTTATGCCCGACTCTCAGGCCCCGATTGTTTTGTCCACAGGAATTTTCCTCTTTCACAACTCTCCCAGAGTGCACCGTGTAAGAACGTGCTCGAACCGCGGTAACAGGCTTCGCGATCTCCACGTCTGTACCAGGAACTCGGCGTCGGTGCGCCCTACTTCAGACGCGAACGCAAATCACCTGGGGAGAATATCAAACAAGATATCACGCCACGAATATTGGGCAGATTGTTTACCCTGTGCATACCATTTTACCACTATAAAATCCTTATACCATTGCAAAATTTCATGAAGACCATTACAAAAAGGGCCGCGAAGTAAACATTTTGAGTGTGAGCCTCGGTCCCGTCAAACATCGCTTTCTTTTACGTCAAAAAGCAAAAAGTGCGCTCACTTAACAGAACTTTTACATACGGCGTTTCTGTCTGTAGTAATGAAACTACTTTTATAATAGCCACCCTGCATCATCATCGTCATTACAGAGCATTGATAAAGCTGACTTTGGCTGAAGGCGTTTCGGTCTACGCCAGCGACAACGGCGCAAGTCAGCCCACACAAGCTTCTTACAATATATACCCCGTTATACTTCTTCCAATACAATACAACACATACCCCATTGTACTGCTTCAAAATATGTGCAATGGAATTCCAAGAAACACAGCTTAAATGGTTACACCTTCCATTCAACATGCTAAGGCACAACAAGAAAAAGTAACCTGGCCCAACTCTATCTAGAAACTCAAGTAAACACCTCACAACAGATAGGCCTGCATCAGGTATTTATTTATTTTTGACAATATATCGTGTTGTCGGTGGCGCTCCAATTGGTTCAGGCGGGCAAAAATGCGAAGATATTCATCGTCATATAGGTGCCGTCTCTGTATACGTAGGAGACTTTGGAAAAGAACGAGATACGGAACACGTTAATTTGAAAAAAAAAAGCTATACGCCCATTTGGACAAAGGAGGTTGAGGTAGTGGGACCTATGTGCTTTGGTGGCCTGGGGTGTAAAGTGATTGGTAGCTGTACTGGAGGAACATATTTGGTTTGACTGGTGCATTGGGTTTGCGTGTAGCGCCACATGAAGGCTTTTGATTTTTCCCAGACCGCGTTGAAGAATAATTAAGGCTGAAAATCGAAAAGCATTGTAAATCTCGCCATCGTCTTGTTCGGCGGGGGGGGCCACCAGTAGACAAACCAGTCCTTGCCATTGCTGTTCCCATCATCGAGCGCTAGGACGGTAATAAAAAGAAACAAACGCACGTTTATAACAAATAGAACAGAGATTGGGAATGCTGGAGTCAACGTTAAGTGGGATGTTTAGTGCGACGTGAAAAAAACAGGGCGGCTTCTCTGCACATCGCAGTAAATTTTTTTGCAAATTGGAGGGCGTAAAAATGACCAGGATTTATTTCCCACCCTAATTTATCTTGTCACCTGCAGATTCATGTCTTCCAGATGAAGTGTCAGCAAACAAGAATATTACTACGAGGACTCCAAATGCAGCCTGAAGCGCTTCGTTTCCCAGCAAAAACAACCTCGGGAGCCACAAATGACTCGCTGTGTCATTTTTCATTGGTGCGAGTATAGAAAACTGGGGTTAAATGCTTGTCGCAGACGTGTTTGCACGGCATCCAAATCAGAAGTACCGAAGGGCACAACATGTGCCTGCGGATATTTCCTACTCTATCATCCCCACACATTCTCTTCGAATTCTGTTTTAAAATACAAGGCATCATACATCGACAATGATAACCGATCTGCACGAACGTACCTTGGAATGACTCATTGGTATTCTTTCCTTATTCAAAGTTACTAGTCGAACCCCCATATTTTTTCCATCAGGGGGTACCCAAGTCCTTTTGAAGGCGTGAACAGGGCTGAATGTGTTCGCTTGAGCATAGATGCATCTTTTATGTAAGCAATAGATGCCGCTATTTTTATTCTAAAAAATCGCGTTAAATAGCTTTCAGTCTAAAGAGTGCTTTTTAGGGCTGGTCACTCAGGAAATAACGGGATACAAGTAATTTGAGAATTAACAAATTTTTATGCTATCCACATGCATCGCCCTGTAGGCGGAAAGAATGAAGATAAGATTCAGTAATGTCTTAAGAAAATCTCTTTGGAAATCTCAATGAAAACAGATAACGCGAGCATTGTTAATTAGAAACGCAGTATTTGTATAAGCCCTTCAGCACTCGTAATACTGAACTGGTGTATTTAAATAAATGCATTAGAAAAGTATTCAGTGCTGATTCGAAGGAGCAAATAAAAACTAGCCATAAACATAGGACGGTATGGAATACACTCCAGTACACTGCCACGTAAGGAAAGGTCATGGAGAGAGAGAGCACGGTTTTAAATGAAGTCTGGCGATGTTAGCCAGGTTAAAATGCCAGCTATCACTAAACAGATTGGGTTTAGTTCAGGCGCCATATATACACCAGAACTCTTGATATCACGAAGCATCTCCATGGAAAACATCGGGGAATCGAAACGTGCATAAGCAGGATGATGATAAGTGCAATGTTTATTGATGGAAAATGTGCGTTATGACTAAGAAGTTTGTGTAGGTTACCCCAAGAAATGTCGTCGAAAGAGATTAGTGTTCTACTGTCTGCCGCGTAGCTCCCTTTCCTCTCACTCTTACCCAACAAGCTACGACCCGTCTTTTTTGTTCCTTCCGGGATGACTGTGATGACGCAATAAAAATGAGTGCGATGAATGTTCAATTCAATTCAATTCTTCCGGGCTCGCACTTCTCGCGCGCTCCATCTTGGGATAGCACTCATTTATGTCGAATCCATTCTATGCCTTTTTGATCGCGTGGATAGTTTTATTGATAATGCTGCTTCAGCTTTTATTTCCGCCTTCGAGCATTACCAGAAAACCCAGCCCAGCCGAGAGCACGTGGACGTGTGGCTCGGAAGAAGCGCCCTCGGTCGTCCAGGCTTGCGGGCGGCCTTATACCACGTGTGCAGCTCGAAAAAAACTAAAAAATACCAATCGCCCGTGGGCGTGCGCCTCGTGACGACTGCCCAGCATCGGCCAGCTCGATCTTCGAACACACTCCGCCAATCACCGCTGGCAACACCTTTCACGCGCTGTTCTCTCCAGTTCACGTGCATTCTCTAGTTCGCACTAGAGACGCCTTGTTCGCGAAGGTGGTTGCCGCGGGCCTAGGGCGTGCTAACGCGGTACACTTGGGGCGATGTGTAAAAGCCTGCGGACAAAACAATCCGTGCGTGCCAGTCATGCAGAACTTTCAGTGACAGGTTCGGAAATCCATGTGAAGGGAAACGGCCGGGTCTCCGATTGCGGCAGAGAGGCTGCCAGAGCAGGAACTGGGGAGCTCAGACCAAGAGGTGAAAACCCCTGTGGTCAACAGAGCTACCGAAGCCGCCACTCGGCTCAAGCTGGGGGCCACTACAGACCCTTAGACCAAACAGAACGCTCAATAAAGTGATTCTCTCTCTCTCTCTGCTGTTTATTGAGCCTAGCACCACCAGTGCAAGCTGCGACTATTTGCTTCATCAGCTGTGGTAAACACCATACTGTTACGCTACTGTTAAACGTTTACAAATTTTACTGTTAAAAAGGCATTCGTGCCCTAGGTTATGTATTTATTCTTCTTCCCGTAGGCTGGACCTTTATTTCGCGCTCAGTAATGTAGACAGTTATTAGCGATCGATGCAGTACTTTTGCAGTGAAGCAAACAGATAAGCACCTCATTTTTTGCCTGCGGCGAGTAGTTGCAACCTGCGACAGACGACAGGCATACCATAATCTTAGCATAACTTTGCAGAAGGAACACTATCACGTTGCATATCCCTTGCGGCTTTTCACCTGAGTTTCATTGCAGCGCGCCCAGCAGTGTGTAGTCGTCTAATAAAACTTACATGTACAACCGAACGTTCTATCTTGGCTTTGATGCAATATGCACATGCTGTGGTCCTCTTTTCTTACAGCCGAAAAAGTAACCCATAATAACCCATCCAGAGCCCGATCGTAGTTAAATACTACACGGGTCGGCAAAAATAAAAAGTTCGATTGATTGCTATGGAAAGCATTCAAAATTGCCCCTCAGGCCGCAGAGCACGCGCACTACACACTGCGTCACTTTACGCCTACGGGCCATTTATACGGCACATCAGATCGCAACTTCAGATTAATTTTTATTCAGTAGCCAAACCACAACAGGTATTCGGCGGCCATGAGCAAGCAAATAAAATGCGATATATATACAATATATTTTTAAAATTGGCTAATCGATGTCAATATTGCTAAAATGAGCAGTAGTTGTTTGCTTGGTTTTAAAAACAGCTAAGATATCAGCAAACTGTGCACTGTTCTTTTTACTTGCAATGTGGATTTTAGCAGATACTGCTAAAATATTATAACAAACACAAACTTAACTTGCAGTGCTACACTAAGCGCGCTCCCCGGAGTGAAAAATCTCGCCACGGCCGCTGGTGCACAGAAATTTTATGGCAGTTTTCTTCATCTCGTTTCTAGCGTGTGGGGTGGGATTCGCTCAGTGATCTTAAGCTCGCTTCTCATGGATCCACGGCGTGGCCCTAACTTTGGTCCCTAAGATATTATGTATGCTTCTCGTATATAAAGAGAATGAAGTTGCTGTGGTATTTTCTGTGTTACGGAGAAACTGAATGGGACGCATGTAGCGGACGATGTTCTTGGTGGCTTTCCGTAAGCAAAATACGGTGAGAGGAAAACCAAATTTCCAGCTATGCCCAGTAGCTTTCTTATGTGAAAAAGTCTTGGTGCCTTGAGAAAAGTGAGGCTACATTTTGCAACTACAACCGCAAGCCGAGTTTCATTTAATTGACATAATTGCCATGAAGGTTTACGAATTAGAAATTACCGTCTCCTGCAAATACATGCGGGCAAACGGAAGGGGTATACTTGCATGGCGCCGATGAGAGCAGTCAGCGTTGGTTTTACCCAACCGGCCAAAACGCTTCTGCTCACTGACTGGTCAGAGTAACTGCTAATTATTAATAATGACTCTGGGTAGTCAGTAAGCGGGTGCACTTTGGTCGGTTGGGAAAAATCAACACAGGCTGCTCCCGTACCCTCCATGATGCAACACTATTTATGCCATTGCCAACACCCGATTCTTGCCTCCTCGCGTTTTCTTCTCGCACTTCTTGGCCTAGCATTTTGCTCCTCTACATTTCGATGCGGCAATTTTTTGTATCAGTATTACGCACCATTTCTGCTGCGATAAAGGTTGTCCCTGTTAGGTCGTCGATTGAGCAGTAAAACGTGTATTGATAGCCGGCGACAAATACTTTGATTCTTTTCACCTTCAGGGTATTATTGACAAGTAAAGGAAGCTCTACTTCTGGTTGTCACGACAAACACCAGTATAATTACTTCCAAGATATCTTTATTAGATGGAGAGGTACCGGCCATCGCGAGAATTTTGGTTTTCCTCGCTTGGTATTCGGGTTTCTAAAACACGCCAAGAAATTTCGTTATCCGAGACCCATTCATCTTCTCTGCAGCACAAAGAACAGCACCGAGTCACACTCTCCCTTTCCCAAAAAGAAGCTACGTAACATTTAGTAGGGGGAAGTTAGAGTCCCCGCAGTGAATAGATGATAAGCGAGCTGACGATCACTGAGTATTTGAACTACCACGGTCCTGCGTCCGCGGCGCGAAAAAGGACTCTCCGCACCGCGCTTGATGTTAGAGAGTAATTTCTTTTTCACTTTTTTATGCCCTATTCTTTACAACTAATTCTAGCACGACCATAAATTAAAAGAACACTGCAAAGCCTGCTAGTTATGCCGCAGTTTTTATTAACTGGCACGCGGCAATTTGTAAAGTGAGCCACGTAGAAATAAATTGGGCAATTATTGAAAATAGATGTTGTATAAGGACTACTTCTTTCGGCGCTTTCTTAGACTTTGCCATTCAGTGGTTTTGACAAATAAAATTTGTTGGCACGTGTACGTCGAAGTTGGCGTGCCAACTGATGTAGATTGTTATAGGTGGGAGGATAACGTGGTTCGTGCAATTATTTTCTGCGTGTTGGTACACTTCCTTACTTTGAATGTCCAGGGCTTTGGAGACGTGGACAAACAGAGGAAGTTGAACTATGCTCGGGCGCAACACGTTGACCTCTTTCTGCAAGGGTGAAATTTGCGTACTCCACTTGAGGTGGCTGTGTTAAACGAGCGCTTCTGTGTGCAAGCCTTTTTTACCCTTTCAGACAGGATGGCCCCGGGCGTACGCGTCGTATTTCTGCGCGAGAGCTTGCGCCGCAAGGCTCACTGCCCGGCTGAGATTCGAGGGCGCGTGCGTGCAGCTGATTTTTTCTTGCTGTACGCCGCGTACTAGCCGCTGTTGTGTACGTACCTGCGCAGCACTCTGACTATTCGTCTTTTTCGCATTCCTGGATACGTTCGTGCTAGAACCTGGCCCTACATTTTTGGTGGCTGATTTGAATTGAGTTACCGACCCTCAGCGTTATGTACGGGGAAGTGGTCAAGGTCGACCCTGTAGCGCTGCGTGGGAGTTGAAGGATGTGATCGGTCAATTCCATCTCTCGGATACGTGGGTGCAGTTTCATGGCGACAGGTTTGTGGCTACTTGGGAAGGTGGACAATCTGGCAGTCGGCTAGATAAGTTGCACTTTTTACCCGAACTGAGCTGCTACGTGCAATGCTGTAAGGTCCTCTCCTAAGGTGTCTGATCCCAGGCCTGTGATAGAGACGCTTAACTTTGGCAACTGTGTGCTCCGCCGCCAGATGTGGCGAATGGACGAGCGTCTGCTAACAGATAGGGACAGTTCAGCAGCACTGAATGCTTCGTTGACGGCTCTGTCTGAGCTTAGTTCTCTGCCTGGGGTGAGTTGAAGGACCACTGTTGCGTTCTTTTAGTAAAGGAGTGTCGTGCGTGCAAGGAAGCCCAAGCTGAGCGACACGTTGTGGAGGTTTAGCATCGTACAGAGACGGGACACCTTAAACCTTCGCGATGCGGGACTATGCCAAACTGCTAAAGGCACGCTATGAGTCCCATTACACAGGTCATCACAAGAGCCGAGCTGTGGGCAGACTTTGGGCAAGCCCGCCTCGGACGGACCCCTCCGCGCTCAGGAATATTACAGCTGGCTCGCTTGTAGAGGCTGGGTTAGCTACTTTTTCAGAGGTTACACTCGCTGACAGGCCGGTTATCACGATGACTGAAGCTATACCCTGAGTCTTTATGGGACATTTCGGCACGCTTTTCACTACCGAAAACGCGTCATGGGACGCAGATGATTTGAGGACAAGTTTTGAGTGTTTTTGGGGTGCTTCTGAAAGATCACCTTGTCGATTAGCTGTGCGCCCCGGTGGATGCTGACTAGCTCTCCGAGTGTCTTAAAGTATTGAATGCTGCGTCGAAGCCGTGGCCTGAAGGCATTCTTGCTTGGGTTTGCAGGAGGTTTTTTCCAGCCATTCAGTGTGCGCTCCTTGACATACTGAACGGCTATCTTTGGGCGGGGTACGACCGGAATTCTTCCTTGAGGGCAGCGTAATCTTGATTGCTAAACCAAACGGGGATCCTACGGAGCTCCACGCGTATCGGCCGATTTTACTCGTCAACACTGACTACAAGATCGTAGCATCCATTTTGGCCAGATCCATCAGAGCTGATTTCCCTGACATTATCAACCAACCTACGCCCACGGAAGGGCAAAGGCCTCTCCCATGCATTTCCTATTATTCTGGTCCTGTGCTAACTGCGACTAATTTATCCCCGCAAACTACTTGATCTTATATTAACATCTAACTTTCGGTCGCACCCCTGCCACACTTGCCTTCTGTGGGGATCCACTCCGTAGCCTTTGATGAACTACGGTTATATTCCCGTCGCATTACATGCCTGCCCACACCCATGTCTTCTACATAGTATCTTCTAATATGTCCTTAACACCCCTTTGTTCAATGACCCACTCCGCTCTCTTCTTGTCCCTTAATGTTACACCTACCATCTTCCGCTCCATTGCCCGCTTAGTCGTTCTCAATTTAAGTTGAAGCCTCTTAGTGGGCCTCCAAGTTTCTGTCCCATAGCAGAGTACCGGAAGATGCAGCTGTCATACACTTTCTTCTTCAGGGACAATGATAGGCTACCATTACTTATATGCGAATGCCTACCAAATGGAATCTACGCCATTCTTATCCTTCTATTTATCTCTGCCTCATGGTTGGGATCCCGGATCACTACTTGGCCTAAGTGAATATATTCGCTTACCGCTTCCACTTCCTCGTCACCTATCTTAAACCGCTGTACTGTCCCGATGGTATTAAGCGTTACTTTATTTTTCTATATATTATTATCAGGCCATGGTTTTACCCTGCTTGTCCAGTGTGGTAATCATGCATTGCAATTCGTCCCCGAGTTACTTAGCAAGGCAACGTCATCAGCAAATCTGAGGTTACTCAGGTATTGTCTATTAATCCTTACGCCCACCTGATCTCAATCCCACGTTCTGAACGTCTCTTGTAATCATGCTATGAATAATATTTTGTAAGATGGGTTTATTTCTGAAGGAAATGCTGCTGGAGGCTCAGAGAAGGCAGTCCAAAGCAAGCGGTTCACACGGATGGCTCTCTCCCGCTATTCTCGCCGTCCAGGCTGGTCGTGATCCATTACCGGTTCAGTGGTTTTTCATCTTCCTTGTCCTTATGATACGATAGCCAATCTCCTTGTACTTGTACCTCCTCCGCAAAACAATTTCTGAGATTGTGTCTCCTTGTTTGACACCCTTTATATAGGGATTTAACTGCTCTCCTTAGGTAGAATGATGGTAGCAGTGTATTCATTGTAGATATCCTCTAGTATTCTTACGTAATGCTCGTCTACACCCTGATTCCCTAATGCGTCAATGACTGCTGTGGCTTGACAGAGTGCAATGCTTTCTTATATTCTACGAAGGCTATATGGAGGGGTTGAGTATACTCCGTGCATTTCTCTATGGCCTGAATGATCGTGTGAATATAGTTCATTGTTGAATAGCCTTTACGAAACCCTGCTTGTTCATTAGGTTGACAAAAATCAAAGTGGCAGAAATTCTGTTAGGGATTACCTTGGTAAGTACCTTGTAGAGGACTGACAGTAAGCTGACCGGCCTGTAAGCTGTCCAGTCCTTCATCTCACCTTTCTTGTAGATTAAGATAATGCTCGCGTTCTTGCAAGATACCGGTACCCTCGCTGTCATTAGGCATTGCTTATACAGGTTTGCCAGTTCTTCTAGTACGATTTGCCTTCCATCCTCCAAGACGTCTGCTCTTATCTGATGCTGACCAGGTACTTTGTCCCGTTGCATTTCTTTCAAAGCCAATAAAAATAGCCAGGAATCTCTTCGCTTCGCTGAAAATGAACTTCTGGCATGGTTGTTGCATGTCAGCGCTATGCAGCGCAGACGACATCCCACGCTTATGTGAGACCAACAGTGTAACTGAAAACATCAGCGTTCTTTTATATCCGCATTCAAGTTATACTCGATTTTGCATGGTTCAATAACAGCCAGATGCTAAAATTGTTCCCTCATATGTATCAATTCAAGCACTTCATAACTGACACTGGCTACGGGTAGTCTGTACGCGCCAGTGTTTTAACCGCTGTTGCAAAAATACTGCTTATACCTAGAGTTCCAGAGCGGAGTGATACTGTATACCTACCCGAGGGGGAGATTTCGCATCGGTTACGAGACCGTAGCCCTCGCCCCCCAATACACCCTAAGAACGGGGTGGGGAGCGAAGTCAAACGAGTTCTAGACACAAAATGAGATTGACGAGGGCACAGGCAAACCGAGTGCCGCAAACAAAGCTCGGGTGTTTGTGTTTTGCAATTGGCAAGCGCTTTTGTTAGTAGGCGAGGAAAACTTGGAAATCCTATACCCTTATTATAGCAGAGAAACGTTGGGCTGCCTTTTTCGCGATACCTTCATGATGCTGCTGGAATGACTGGACAAGTCGGTTTCATGTTATCTGAAATAATTATACGAGTAATACTACTGTAATATGCCGAATATTTGCGGAGGAAACGTTTCTCGCGGCTAGGTCGTCGTTTGAGCAGTAAAGCTTCACATGATTTGTTTCGGAATCGTGCCGATAAAACCTGGGTTGCATCAGTTATTTGTAAGTATACCCCTCCCGTTCACGCACTTGTATTTACAGCGGACTGTAGTTTTTAATTCTTTACACCTTCATGATACCTGTAACAATCCAATGAAACTCGGGTCAGGTCGTAGTTTCAACATTGAGTATCACGTTTTCTAAGGCACCTAAAACTGATTGAGAGCTACAGGGAATCGCGGTGCGAAAGTTGGCTTTTCCACCACCTTACTGGACTGACGAAAGAAAGCAATAAATTCAGCTATCCCAGTCCAATCCCCATTCTACAAACAAAAGCACAGCAACTCTCATTCTCCTTTTCGGGAGAGACCTGCGCGCCAAGGTTTCGGGACGAAAGTTCCCAGGCCCCGTCCGTGGAAATATGAAAAGCGAGCTGCCGATTACTGAGGGAATACCACAGCACTCGCTAGACACAGATCAACAAAACAGCCAAAACGCGTCTGTATACCAGCGTCCGTAACGCAAAACGTGGCTTTGGGGGGCGCGCTTGGTGTAAAAGGGCAAGTTTATATTTTCTTTCTTACGCTATTTTCCAAACAGTGTTTGTAAATGCACTCAAAGTTAAACTAACTTGGCCGCGTATTTCGAGTTTTTAATAGAAGTGCAAAATCTACTGTTTAATTTACTTATGTTAACACGACTGCGGCAATTTTCAGATATGATTTTTATATACCGTAATTGCCCGATTCTAACGCGCACCTTTTTTCCGGAAAAATAGGCCGCAAAATCGCATGCGCGTTAGAATCGGATACGAAACCGAAACTGCCGAAACAGCGAAAATTTTATCCCACCCATCGCCATCGCCATCTCAAGATGGCGCCAAAGCCTTTAGCAACATGGAGGAAGACTTCCTCCATGTTTAGCAACATATTTTCGAACGGAGGAAGCATAAGAGCCTATGGTTTTCTATTGGCGTTCACACAAATCGTCAAATCGTTCCACTTGCGCACTTGATAACAGCAATGGCAGCAGCGGCTCTCATGCGTTCAAAACGAGCGGTCGGCTGAAGCGTGCGGCTCTGGAGAAGCTCGCGGGATGGGCGTGCGATGCGTGGGTCACGATCCCACCGACCATGGTTGAACGTTCGTTCAGAAGTGTGGCATCGCGAACGCTCTTGGCGGCACCGAGGACGAGATGTTGTGGTCAGCGGAAAGCGACGAGTAGTGATATGAGTGAGATTACTTCGGGAAATAAATCACCCCTTTCTGCTGCATTCTCCCGCATACAATCGGAGGTGCAAGTTTTTTTTTTTTTTTTGTTTGGTGCGCGTTAGAATCGGGGGCGTGTGACAATCGGGTAAGTACGGTATTCAGTATTTTTTTTACGCTTGCAGCTTGGTCTCGCACTTCTTTGATTTCCCTTCCTTCCATATTTAATGAAGTGGCCTATAGCGAATGGCGTAGTTGTGTCTCTTGGCGTGTTGTGAGCGTGGTTTAGTACCAGAGGAAACGTTTCAGAGGAATGCTTCACTACTTTGATCCACGGGTTAGCGGGGGATGGCAAGTTAACCTTTTGACCGGAGACATACCATCGGCTACACACCTCTCGAAGCTCATGCGTGAGTCGCCGCGCCCGCTATCGGCGTTCCGTACAAGGCCCCGCTTTCGGGTCATTCTGCTTACGTAGCGGCAGCTCAGGTGACCGGCAGGCGGCCAAACCCGCTGCCTCCAACGCATGCGCAGCAGGGTCGTCTCGGTCTATATGACTCAGCTTGCGCCGCGTTCACCGAGGATGAAAGCGTGGCCGGGTCTCCTTCTGTGAGCGTAGCACTGGAACGAACGGCTTTAAGCCGTGGTCGGCAATACAGCTACATGAAAGGTTAGCCAAACGAAAGTAAGACTAAGCCAAGCTTTTGCTTTGCATATACAAGGTTAACTGAGGTAAGCTTAAGCCATTTTTTTTAATGTTCTCGATTTCACTCATTACAAAAATTGTTATTTTTACGACCCGCGTTACGTTTGCCTCGTATGGTAAACATAGCATTTACCTCGTATCAACCGTGTAGCACTTACCTCCTCGTGTGGGTATGCTCCGACCGCACAAACTCCCGTTCTTCGCCTCCCCCCCCCCCCTTACCCCAGGAGCACCGGGAGTGCGGCCTGACCCGCTCTCAGCTCCAACTCAGGAATGCCTGTTATCTAGTGATATACCGCAATGGTACCGCAATGGTACCGGAATCTTGGAAGAACGCGAACATCATCCTAATCAATAAGAAACGCGATATGAAGCACTTGAAAAATTACAGGCCGATCAGCTTACTGTCAGTCGTCTACAAGGTACTTACCAAGGTACCTATTCGCTAACAGAATTTCTGCAACCTTAGATTTCAGTCACCCTAAAGAACAAGCTGGGTTCCGTAAAGGTTATTAAACAATGGACCATATTCACACGATCAATCAGGTGATAGAGAAGTGCGCTAAGTATACACTCTAAACTTTTTTTCCTCCCATATACTCCCTAAAGGTTCTTTTAAATGCAGAGCATTTCAGTAACTCACGATGTCACCCGCGTTGGCGTCCGTAGTCCGCACCGCACCCCTCCCTACTATATAAAAAAAGAAATACTATCCGGCGCCAGGTTCCGATCCCTCGACCCTGCGGGCGGAACGCAATGTACATTGAGCTCTAACCACTGCGCCACAAAGCCAACACAGAATTGGAGGCTACGGACGCGCCTTATATCCATGACTCATTCATATTACTGCTGACCAGCGCTCTCTCGTCAGCAGTTGCCACAAGTGCAACAGCATTAACATAACGCAAACTACTTAACGTCGTGCGCCCCCGGAAATGCTCTGCATTTGATCGTGCCCCTCGCGAGGGGGTTGTTTCAATGCATCTTCCTACTGGCCAGTACACTCTTCGCCATCTGTCGGATGTTGTGCGAACCCTTTGCGGCTTATGGCGCGCGATTTGAAACGACATTTGCGTATGATCAAACTGAAAGGCTCTCCAAGAAAAACAAATACCATGGCCAGAGTTTGTTTTTTCGCCTGTCCTCTAGTGGTCCTCCTTGTAGGAGTTTTTTTACTACATGGAACAGGGAGGTTTTGTTTACCTCCTCAAAACAGGGCGTTTTTAGGTTATAGAAAGGAGGTATTTAGGGAGTGTTAAAAAATGTTCGGGAGAATTTAAGGAGGTCAAAATGGAGTATTCTTTACTTCCTGAAGGGCGTTTTTAAGGGATGTTTGTGGAATTTTTAGGCGGTTGAATAGGAGCCTATTATGGCTCCCTTTGGAAGTACTTATGTTAGTTTAGGGGCGTTTTTAGGAGGTTTAAGGGAAGCATTTACTTCTTTTGAATTGAGTTTGACGAAAGCTTGGGGAGTTTTGTAGGCCTTCCGAAAGGAGGTTTTCAAGGCCACAAGGGAGAATTTCTATTTCCCTGCGGGAGTACTGATTTCACACGGTTTTTCTAGATTTCAGGTTTATTTCAAACGAACTTTCGCAGACAAGTTTACATGGTACATGGTGTACACAAGGAGGTTCCAAAATAAATACCTATGGCCACCTCATATTAGAGATCACAAATGGTACATTTATAAATAACACGCCAGTTAGGAATTGAAGACAGCAATACGATGCTAGTTGAACAAACCGTAGAAACAATATTACTACAAGAACTGGAACTACGCGAAAAACAAAGATAGGCACAAACACAACCGCATGGTAAGTGAAATCATTATAGAATACTAGCGGATCGAGAACGCGTCAGTACTTATCAGAACTTATCAGTACGCATCAGCGCTCAGTACACAGTGAAAAAAATGGTTGCAGTGGTTGCAACAACAAAAAAATTCAGTAGGTGGTGAAATGAGCGAGAGCTGTCTGCTAGTTGAACAAATTGTAGAAACAATAATAATACAAGAACTGGAAATTGATTGATTGATTCTGGGGTTTAACGCGCCGACGCAACGCAGGCGATGAGGCGCGCCGTAGTGGAGGGCTCCGGATTAATTTTGACCACCTGGGGATCTTTATCGTGCGCCGAAATCTCGTACACACGGGCGTTTTTGCTTTTCGCCTCCATCAGAAAAGCGGCCGCCGCGGCCGGGAATCGAACCCGCGACCTCGTGCTCAGCAGCGCAACGCCTTAGCCACTGAGCCACAGCGGCGGGTTAAAAAATTCGAAATACTTGAAAAACAGATAGGCACAAACACAACCGCATGGTAGGTGAAATCATTATATAATACTAGAGGATCGCGAACGCGTCAGTATTTATCAGAACTTATCAGTACGCATCAGTACTAAGTACACAAAGTGAAGAAAAAATGGTTGCAGTGGTTTACAACAACAAAACAATTTTTCAATTTGTGGTGAAATGAGCGCGAGCTGTGCATCGATTTGATATTGAAAGGTAACGAGCATTTTGTAGGTGGTAAAGGCACAAGACATAAATGATGTAGGAGACAGACTGCAGTGAGATGGCTATAGATAAATGAGTAATATAAAGAATGAAAAATATTCTGCGGAAAATACCAGTGCGTTTTGATAAAGACAGAAATGCGCCAAGAAAAGTGACCGAGTCTGACGGGTTAATTGCAATGATATAGAACAGAATGGGTGGTATCGCGACAGCTTCTTTAGAGTGAGAACTAAAAGCCATGAAATTCGTGTTTTTCGGATAATTTTTAGTTGATTCATTTCGCACCAGCTGCCAATATTATTTAGATAATTGTTTCAAGTTAAATTAGTTTGTTAATATTATTGCTTCACTGAAAGATAGCTGTATTATCAGCATACAGAACGGCCCATCAAATATCCCCTTTTCAGTAAAAAAAGAAAAAAGAAAAAGTCAGAAACATAATACGGAATTCTTTTTGACTACTACCCAATGATTACAGGATTGAAAACAAATATTAGTGAGCGATATTGATGCTATAAAAGTTAATTAGTTCTAAATCCTTCACACGTGATTTGGTGCAGGCAAGGTCCAAAAAGGCATGTTCCACAAACGTTAGAGCTCTGTGTGCCTTCTTGGGATATTGAATGTTGAAAACCCAGAACGATGCAAACAGACTACACACTCCTCCCAGTAAAGATGATGCAGTCAAGACACGCTGGCCATCGATGTGGAGGCCAACTTCCCCGTTCACGGAATGCAGGCAGGGAGTCAGAGGAACATCTACCTAAAAAAGCAAAAAAGAAAAAAAATGCCCCGCACGTAAAATTCAAAACAGACACTTTGGTTAAATTAACTTTATAATTCGGTACAGTAATAAAATTGATAGGCCAGGGTCCCTACGAATTCCAGTACCTAAATTAGGAATGCAAAGGCTTCATAAAACCAAGTGCAAGTACAGTAACCGTCGTGGCTTTTGCAGCAATAAAAAAGATATTACTTCCGCACAATATACTCGAGCACAACGTTAAATGACAGTGAAGATAAAATGCAAGTCTCTGTACGTTGGTAGATTAGTTTTTGTTTTTGACTGAAAAACACTTTGGTATTTCATGATTTTGTTAACTGCTGTTTTTTGCTTTAAGACGCCAGCTTGCATCTATTCAAGTGAGTGGGCCCACAGTTAAAGATGCAAACCCTTACACTGCCTCTCCCCTACCATGGTGGCTCACTTTCATAGAAAAAGTGCAGCTTTTGCGAGTTGGACGGCTGTTGCAAGCCGTGGCAATACTCACTTCTGCTGGAGGGGCCAATTTGGTTTCCGAATGCAGCCTTGCCTTGTACAGCACAGCCTATCCTGCCTTAAGATCTATGAAGTCATTCAACTCGATCATGTATCAGGATCTGCAGAAGAAAATCGTGTCAGCAAATAATGAATTCATGCCGGACAGGCACCCACTGTTTCAGTTATACTTGCAGATACCTCCACCTATTTCCCTCCTGGTGTTACATCAAAAGCTAATTTGTTACGGCTTGTCTCATCAAGTATGGTCATCTGTCATAACACAGCTAGTCATACAGAAAAGTCCTTCACTGGGTCAGAAAACACTTTCTTTTTTTACAGTAGTAATAAACTAGGCGACTCAGTCATCCGTATTCTGACACCTTAATATTCGGTGTCACCGAGCTGACAAGCATGATTGGTGCAGAAGGTCATTTGTAGCCGCTACCGTTACTACAGCCTTGTTAGCTAACGTAAACCTCGTTCATGGCACCAAATTACTTGTGATTGCATGTCAACAAAAAAAAACAGCTGAATTGGAAACGCTATTCTCGCAAACTTACCAACGCTGCATGCCACACACACCTGCCTTAGTTAATTTACCGTGATTGTAGAAGTTTCCGTCACGCAAACCCACAGTGCACTTTTTGCAGCTGCAAGCTCCGTGTCAAAATCGAGTGTCAGATGAATCGAGTAATTTTTGTGTATGGTCTTACTATTGATTATGACAAAGTTATTACCAACAAAAGAAGAGTGTGTGCATTGTTCTTCTAAAAAAATGATATCCTTTTTTATGCCCGACAGACTTGTGTCATGCTACGGCAAACTCAGTTCTCTTCCATAAGGGCATGAATTTGTGTTTTTAATTACGTGGCCTTAGCTGGCGACTGACGGGCCCCTATTGTATACAGACGCCTCATTATCATCCGAAAGGGAATAAAAACATTTCGGTTTCGAACCACGTCGCCGTCGTGGTCCACACTATATGCATTTAATCGTTCGATAGGCTCATAGCATCTTTTACGCATGTCACCGTTTCCTTAATAGGGTACGCTGTTAGATGTGAAGAGTCAACTCAAGTGAGCATACAACCCCACCGAATCTACAGGGCACAGTTTTCGAAGGGGGTGACCGTCTTATCTGCGGCTTTCGCCGCCCAGAGCGCTAAGAATGAGTCAGAGCCTTGAACGAAAACAACACAAAGACTTATATTCGGACAGGCAAGCCATCAGGAGCGTTAACAAATAGATATTACAGAGTAGAGCAGTTAACTAAAAAGAACACGAGCAGTTCGATGCATATGAGAGACAGAGTCCCACAATATTCACCGACCGGGCCCGACGATGCACCCCTGTCGGAGGCGATTCGGCTACCTGAGTAACCGCCACGTTGCTTTGAAACGACGCCGCGCGCGACAAACGATTTCATCTCGAATGGCCTGTTACAAACCGGCCTACAAAAGAATGCGAATGCATACCCCAAAAGCCACAAGCAAGTACAATAAAACGAGTGTGCGCTTTTTTCTTTGCCCGTGCGTGTACGTGCTGTGTGCGGCACGGGTACTTCGCAGTTATCCCTATCCAAACGTTTGACAAACGCGTCGACTGATGACAGACCACTTATCAGCGAGCTGTCCACAGCTGTCGCCGTATCCAAATGTTGTTAGCGGCCGTTCGTCGTGTGACAGGGGCACATAAAAATATTTCCACCAAATGGCACTACTAGTCCTTCTCAAATAAGAAAAAAATGATGGCCCAAGGTGAGGCGCTTGAAGCTCCGGCCGCACCAAGTCACCGGCCGCGCTGTGTTTATGGCACGGAGGTTGTTTACATCCGGGCAGTAAGTCATGCCGCCAGGGCAAGTTGAGTCGCTGCAGTCGGGTGCGTTGGCGCGCTGGCACGAGAATTTAAATCGTCTATATATGCGCAAGCAAGCGAAGCAGATGAACATTGCAATTGTTGCAATGTCGAGAACTGTCTCTTTGTTAGCAGCAGAGTTTGACAACACCTACCGCCAAAATAAACAGATTGAAACAACACGGCCGCGCTGTCTGCTTGTAATCGCGCTGGCTGAAGCATCTATACGGGTATACGTACGGTATCGGTTTTGTAGCTGCATGCAACCGTCGCGTCCTGCTTTCTCGTTCTAATTAGCATTAGTCCACGGTTGAAGTGCTGACACACGAAAACAACGTAAGACTAACATGGCGACCGCCCGCTTGAGATGATTACCCCAGATGGGGAGTTTATTGTGGACGTGGTTGTATACAAGGAACCGAACGCCATCTCACAAATGGTGTTAAGTCGTTCTAAATCCTCCCTTTTGCTACACTGATGGGCAACGGTACTACCATGGAGGTTCGCCCACTTTTTTAGACCATGCCTAGGGAGTACATTTTTTGCTATAAGTACTTTTCTGGGCACATTACTTGATTAAAACTCCATTTCCGCCTAGTTTGCGTTTACAGTGTACTGAACCCCTATATATAGCCTTCATAAATTTTGAGAAAGCATTTGACTCGGTCTAAACCCTAGCAGTCATTCAGGCATTACGGAACCAGGGGGTAGATGAACATTATGTAAGAATACTAGAGGATATCTACAATAGGTCCACAGCTACCATCATTCTCCATAAGGAGAGCAGTAAAATACCTATAAGGAAGGGTGTCAGACAAGGAGACACAATCTCCCCAATGTAATTCACAGCATGTTTACAAGTATTCAGAACGGTGGATTGGGAACAGGTGGGAGCAAGGGTTAATGGAGAATACCTCAGTAACCTCAGCACTGTAGTAAAGTGGATAACCGCTTATCTTTCAGGAAGGACTCAATTTGTAGAGGTACATGGCATCAAATCTCGCGAGCTAGAAGTTACCTCTGGGGTCCCCAGGGGTCCGTTCTGGGCCCATCCTTTTTCTAATGTATATAAATGATATTGCTTCTGACATAGATGAGAAAATTACTGTACGTCTTTTTGCAGACGACTGTCTAATATACCGGGAAATTAATGACAGCAACGACCACGCGCTACTTAGCAAAGGTCTTGCATCGATTGAAAAGTGGTGTGAACGTTGGAAAATGAAACTAAATAAAGAAAAAACGGTTGCTTTACGTGTTACTAACAAAACCACAAATGTCCATAGTTTCCCATATGCACTAGAAACTGGCGAGATAAGCATAGTCAACGCAGTAAAATATTTGGATGTAACTATTAACAATGACCTAAGTTGGGCTTCTCATATTACTAATGTTTGTTCAGCTGCCGAAAAAAAGCTCTGGTTCCTGCGTAGAAAACTAAAACTGCCACCCCCATCGGTGAAGCTATCTGCCTATCTAACAATTGTCAGGCCAACATTAGAATACGGTAGCATCATCTGGGATCCGTATCATAAAGGTTTGATTGATAAGCTTGAAAAAGTGCAAAAAAAGGCGGCTCGGTTCATATTATCACGTTATTCACGCACTGACTCTGTCTCAGATATGCTTGAAATTCTTAACCTGCCAACACTAGCAGATCGCCGCACTCATGTGCGCCTAAAGTTTTTCTTTCTACTTACCCAGAATGCCTTTAAAATAGAAACAACCCAATACCTAATTCCGAGACAAGGTAGAGACATGCGATACACAAATAGCCGCGCTTTCACGGTACCGCAACTCCACATCAACACTTACGCATATTCTTTTTTTCCACGCACAATACGTCACTGGAACGTATTTCCAGAATCGGTCGTTCAATCTCGGACTGTTTCGTAATTTGAGAACCGCCTTCTTGCGAGCCCTAGTACAAATGTACCTAACCTACTTTGTTAGCAGTGCTGAATGAATGTTGGCACACACATGTGTGTGTATGTATATGTATGTGTATGTGTATATGTATATGAATATGTATGCTTGTATGTATAGATTTCTTTATTGTACTCATTAGCTTGTCTGTATTTTATTGCGTTTGTTTGGCATTATTTGTTTGCATTGTTTGTGCAATAATATAGGCATGCACGATTAAGTGTTTGCTTTTGTGCGTTCTTACGGACGCTTATATGTTATTACAAGAATTTTGTAACCCCACCCTATATCGGCCTCATCGGCCAACAGTATGAGTAAATAAAAAAAGCCTCAGATTTGCTGATGACATTGCCTTGCTAAGACACTCGGGGGACGAATTGCAAAGCATGATTTCCGCACTGGATGAACAGAGTAGAACCATGGGCCTGAAAATTAATATGCAGAAAACTAAAGTAATGATCAATAACCTCGGGACAGCACAGCCGTTTGAGATAGGTGGCGAGGCAGTGGAAGTGGTAAGCGAATATATCTACTTAGCCCAAGTTGTGACCCCAGATCCCAACCATGAGGCAGAGATAATTAGAAGGATCAGAATGGGGTGGGGTGCATATGGCAGGCATTCTCAGATAATGAATAGCAGCCTACCATTGTCGCTGAAAAAGAAAGTGTATGACAGCTGCATCTTACCGGTACTCACCTACGGGGCAGAAACTTGGAGGCTGACTAAGAGGGTTCAACTTAAATTCAGAACGACTCAGCGGGCAATGAAGCGTAAAATGATAGGTGTAACATTAAGGGACAAGAAGAGAGCGGAGTTGGTCAGGGAACAAACATGTGTTAAAACCATATTAGTAGAGATTAAGAAGAAGAAATGGACGTGGGCAGGGCATGTAATGCGAATACAAGATAACCGCTGGTCATTAAGGGTAACAGAGTGGATCCCTAGAAAAGGCAAGCGCGGCAGGGGGTGGCAGAAAGTTAGATGGACAGATTAGATTAAGAAGTTGGCGCGAATAAATTGGTCACAGTTCGCACAGGACCGAGGTAATTGGAGAATAATGGGAGAGGCCTTTGCCCTGCAGTGGGCGTAGATAAGCTGATGATGATGACAGAGCAACCGCAGTGACTTTTCGCTTTCTGAAGGAAGACAAGGCAACCCCCTTTATTTAACTTTATTTTTTCGGCTCAATGGAGTTTAATGCTTCTCCCTGTTTTCTCCCAGTGGCCACTAGGCCGTAAATCTGGCCACGCGTATTTTCGCTTCGATGAAAATGAACTTCTGGCGTGATCGCTGCAAGTCACCGCTATGCAGCGCAGACGACACATCAGGCATATGTGAGACAAATTACTTAACCGAATGTAGCACTGTTCTTTTATATGGGAATAAAAATTAAACGCGGTTTTGCGTGGTTATGTAAGAATTAGACGATAAAAATGTGTTCCCTGATTGGTAACCATTGACTTCATAACTGACAGGGACCACAGGTAGTGTCTGTGGTGACTGGCGTCCCACGAGTGGGGAAAAATCAGGACGACGGCGCTGAGCAGGTGCCTCGAGAAGAAGAAGATGGTGACCGGGCCAATTTCCTTTAGAAGGTGTGTGCCAGGAGGGGAGTATCATCATCATGGAGGGCTGGCCTGGGAAGCGGAGCGAGCGGCGGAGGTTCCGCAGGGCAGCTGGACCAAAACGACCGGCAGGCGGTTCGAGGCTTTCGTGGCTTTCGAGGTACCAGGTTCGTGGTCGCTCCAGCGGGGTGATGTCCAGGGGCCTGTGACACGGAAGACCGGCGTCGCCGTTCGGGAAGCTGTTAGATCGCCGCGACGTCCCTAGGAGCCGCAGTTCCGAGGCAAGGCCTAGCGAGCGGAGCCAGCTGCGCGTGACTCGGCGGAACCGCGACTGGTCCGCCGTCTTCCAAAACCCTGCGGCGAGGACGTCAACGCCGTGGCGACTGAGCGCCATCACTGTGGGACAGAGCCATGAGCGTGGCGTTTTCTATTTTTTTTCCCGCTTCTCTCCCGAACTCTAGTGGATCGGACCTGTTTTTTTTTTATTTCGCTTGTGTGCGCGTTCCGTCCCCAATATATTCAGTGTTGGGATATCCGCTCAATACCATGGCGTCAATTTTCTTGTGATCTTCCTCTGCGAGTTACACGTTCGTCTCCTTAACCCCAAAGTCCTCACAATTTTGGGCGTACCTTGCTCTACTTCCATCTGAAGAGCTTAGGTAGGCAAGTGGGTGTGACGACCGAGGATGGATCTCGAGAAGTTGATGCTCATAAGCAAAGAATTAGGGCTGTGAGGTCAGGATCTCAGAGAATGGATCGACGCTGAACGCGCGAAAGAAAGAGAGAAGCGTGCGATCGAACGCGAGGCGGCTAAAGAAGCCGCAAGGCTAGCACAGCAGACGGAGACCGAGACCCGAGCTCGAATGGAGGCTGATCGTGACATGCTAGAACTGAGGCTACAACTTCAGGAGCGGTCGCAGGGTTCCAACGCGAGTTCGGACGCCGTGGGAAGTGACACCGCGACTAATGCGGCAGAAAGTTTCCACAGCCCTCACAAGTTGATTCCCGCTTTTAATGAGGAACGAGACGAGCTTGACGCTTATATACAGCGGTTCCAGAGAGTGGCAACAAGCCAAGGTTGGCCTTCGGACAAGTGGGCGCTCTCATTACATTTGTGCCTTACAGGCGAGGCGCTCAGTGCCGTTGGCCGCATGTCGTCCGACGATGAAATGGACTAAACGAAACTGAAGAAGACCCTTTTACAGAGGTTCAGATACACCGAAGAATGGTACCGGTGCAAGTTTAGGGAATCCAGGCCGCAGAACTCAGAAACAGGTCGTCAGTTTGTTGGTCGTCTTCTCGGTTACTTCGACAGCTGGCAGGAAATGGCGAAAACGGAGCAGTCGTACTCCGCGCTCCGGGACAAATTGGTGTCCGAGCAATTCCTGAGCCAGTGCGACGAGAAGCTCGCGATTTTCCTCAAAGAAAGGGGCTGCAAGAACCTGGACCAGCTTGCTGAGACGGCTGATCAATACCTCGAAGCTCAAGGCTTAGTCAACCCGGGCAGAGGAAGGGAAGAAAAGGAAGACAGTGGCAAGCCCCCTGGACTCCCTCGCGCCCCTGATTATCATGATCACAAGACGACCAAGCCACATTGCTTTTTACGCAATAAGCTAGGGCACCGCCCGTCAGACTGCTGGGCTAAATCGCGGGGTTCCAGTAAGCCCAGCCAGAAGACGCTCTTTTGCGGACGGTGCCGAAAACACGGACACCGATCTGACGTTTGCCCCAACGAACCAGGAAACACGGGCCTGTGACATGGAAGACTGGCGTCGCCGTTCGGGAAGCTGTTAGATCGCCGCGACGTTTCTGGGAGCCGCAGTTCCGAGGCAAGGCCTAGCGAGCGGAGCCAGCGGCGCGTGACTCAGCGGAACCGCGACTGGTCCGCCGTCTTCCAAAACCCTGCGGCGAGGACGTCAACGCCGTGGCGACTGCGACGTTCCTGGGAGCCGCAGTTCCGAGGCAAGGCCTAGCGAGCGGAGCCAGCGGCGCGTGACTCGGCGGAACCGCGAATGGTCCGCCGTCTTCCAAAACCCTGCCGCGAAAACGTCAACGCCGTGGCGACTGAGCGCCATCACTGTGGGACAGAGCCGCGAGCGTGGTGTTGTCTATTTTTTTTCCGCTTCTCTCCCGAACTCTAGTGGATCGGACCTGTTTTTTTTTGTATTTCGCTTGTGTGCGCGTTTCGTCCCCAATATATTCATTGTTGGAATATCCGCTCAAGACCATGGCGATCTTCTTCCGCGAGTCACGCACCCGTCTGCTAACCCCAAAGTCCTCACAATTTTTGGACTTACGATTCGACGTAGAAAAAGCGAAGTAGGCTTCTCCTCAGTAAAATTCTTGGGACACATCGTTGGACACGGTCTCCTCCGCCCGCAAGCAGAAACGCTCAAAAAGGTTCACGACGCCACACGACCGACGACAAAGCGACAGGTGCGGTCTTTCCTCGGCCTCACGGGCTATTACCGGCAGTTCGTGCCAAACTACGCTCAAGTATGTCGACCCTTGACGGAACTAACTCGCAAGCGGGCACCCAACAGGCTCATTTGGGGCGACAAGGAACAAACAGCGTTTGACACTCTTAAGGAACTGTTGTCTACCGAACCTATACTGAAAGCGCCGGACTTTCTAAGCTTTTCGTACTCCGCACGGATGCGTCGTCCACAAGCATTGGCGCAGTCCTCATGCAAGAGCATGCGGAGTTTCTTCACCCAGTCGCCTACGCGAGTCGTTGACTCTTGCCACGGGAAACTTCCTACTCTACACTCTTATCTGGTTCCAGATAAGATCCGCTTAGTAAACGGAACAATACTGCAAAAATGTTCCAGTTAGTCTATAAAGAACAGAGCTTCACATAGACAAGCGGATCAAAGTTCCTAATAGCTAAATGGAACAGTGACCCTTGTAAACACATGGATTGATGACCTGGATACACATGCGGATTGGTGTTCCACATGAAATGGTGGAACAGTTTACCAAATACTTTTAGTTCACGAGCATGCATTATATATATATATAGGGTGCATCAGCTATCCTTAGCCAGGGTTTCAAAATATGCCGCCGCACTCTAAGACGACGCGCCCAAATGCATGTTGCTCACTTTCGCATGAAGTGTGTCACGCCATTTTTTGTATTTTGCTTAATGAGATAATTATTCCACATTAATTATCCAACCTCTGAAACAACAATGCTGGGAAAAAATTTCAAATACAGAGCTGCAGAGCAGTCCGCAAATATCCCATAAACAGTTTGGCTGTCAAGTATTAGCGTATTTTCAGCTTATTGATGATTCCCGCAAAATACAAAAAAAAACATCACGTGACATACCCGCTTGCTCCTCGTGATTGCAGTGCTCCACATGCTGCCGCTTAAAAAGCTACTGGTCAGGTGACGGACCAGTTGCTCCCGGCAGCACAACAGATAACCGCTGCGCCAGAACGAACTGTTGCGAGGGGAGCGCATCGCTGGCATACATGGCACAGCCAACACCCAAGTCGTTTCCCTGTCGCTTTGTCAGCAGCAGCGCGCCTATTTTTGTTTGTGGGCGAAACGTTTGAAAGCACTGCAATCACGACGCGCAAGCGGACATGTAACGTGGTGTTTTTTTTTTTTATTTCGCGGGCATCATCAGTAAACTGAAGAACACTCATACTTAATAGATGGAAGGACAAAAACTGTTTATTCGGACGTTTTGCGAACCGCCCTGCAACTTCCTAATTGGAATATTCTTTGTAGCTTCGTTGGTTCAGAAGTTGGTTAATTAACCTTGACTAATTATCTCAATAAGGAAAATACAAAAATTAGCGTGACACACTACACACGAAAGTGGGCAACATGCATTTGGTTGCACCAGCTTAGAGTGAATCGGCATATTTTTAAACTTTGGCCAAATTCAGCTGAAACATCCTGTATATGCTGTCAGGTAAATATATATTCACATGTGCATACCACACAATCATAGGGACTGACTTTCTCATTCTTGGTGTCGAAAGTATTGCTTTGGTTTAAGTGCATGAAGATAGGTTCCACGTTTAATTATAACACAAAGGAAGTTTTTTGTATCTAAAGTTAAGGACTCTTTTTCAGTTCTCCGTAATGCAATGTTACCAAGTTTTAAACGCTGTATTCTGTGCTATGAATCCGCTCCTCTCATGCTAAGCTAAACATGAGACATTCAGATTGCTGTAAGTGCCCTTCAGCTTTTTCCCAACAATGTGAAGCTTACAATGCGCATTACACAATTGCAATCAAAAACTATGATTGGGCTGATAAGAGTTGGGTTCACATAATAGGTATATAGGGCAATCAATAGGCGTCTTATATTATTGCGTATGCTTCCTGAAAATACATATATTGAAAAAAAGATGGCGTAGCAAAGTATACATGACTTATTGCTACCACAGTACCAGAATATAATTCTTTAAGAATAAAGATGGTTATCTTTCAAGACAATCCTTGAAATATTTTCAGTGTACTCACATAGATGTTCATCAACGCGACGAACACAATAGGCCACGCCTGCATTTTTCTAGTTTATTACACCCCCCAATTTTAAAGGGGAACCAGCAGGGCAGTCTACATGAAAGATTTAATCACCGAGGCCAGGTGCATACACACGAGTAATTCTACTTGACAAGGTAGATGAACAGTTGTCCCCTGGTATGACGAACTAATAGGGTGTACTTTAATGTATTACGGATTTACTTCTTCATGATAGGCTTCAACTGCTTGATAAGCGCCTTCAGTTTAAATGACATCACGCACCTGTGGAACTCTTCGTCCTGAAGTAGGACAGTTTGAAGAAGCCCTAATGTCTGCCCAAAAGCATGTGGACATGAAATGTCAAGAGCAAAGTATATCACAAGGCCAGTATCAGGGCATATTCCAGGGAGCGTCCTGGAGTGACGGGAACAGTTTTCTCGTTGTAGGCAATTTCAATCTGTGCATCCTGGATGAAGATACAAGGGCCTGGTGTGGGGCTTCCATCTCCATGCTTCCCCTAAATAAAAAATAGGCCTTGGTTCAATGTGCAGTAAACTTGTTTGGACTTGCTTGTGATTTGATAAAGCTTGTTTCCCACTAGAATGTAAACACTTGCATACTTCAACAAAAATCAGCTCGAAGTTGAATATTTTATGTTATCAGGGTTTTGGTGGAAGCATGTGGCAATGCCTCTTTGTGCAGCTATGATTTCAAACGAATAGTTGTTTCTGGAATGAAGTTCACCTTTTCTATCCCACACACCAAACTGTTCCCTTATCTCTGCAATCAGAGAGAATTCTGCCTTCTTTGGTCGCAGGTACTGGTCAATGTCTTGAAAGCTTCCTCTCTGCAATATTTCTTGCACTTTGACGAGTTTTCCTTCCATCTCTGAAACTTGGGCGTTGAAACGAATCGTGGCTTCAAGAGCCAACTGAAAATAGAACCCAAACTATAGCACATAATCTGCTATCATTTGGGGGACTTAACACAACGAAGCTACACACAGGTTATTGTAGCGAAGGGCTCTGGATTAGTTTCAAGTCAGAGTTAATATACTGCTGTAGTAGTTAAGGTATTCTGCTGCAAATTACTAGCAGAATTAGGGGTTTAGCTGACGAATCTGTAGATTTGGAAGACTATCAAGGCCATAACAACTTCATTAGATGTTGCTCAAGGTTGCTGCTTCCCACACCTGCTAGGCTAGCCGAAAACATGTTAGTTTATTCTGACAGACAAAGTCAATAAAAGATGTGGAATAATATCCACCTCACCCAGTTGGCCGCAATTACAAAAAAAAAGACTTTGGGCGAGTTCATATCAGTTCATGCGATATGAATACGAGGAAAAAGACAACAGAGGATGATGAAGAAACAACAAGGCATATTTTATATCAGCGTCATCCCATCTTCAACCTTTTCTTGCGTATTTTTCTAATACGCTTCCCCTCAAGATATTAATAATTACAAAGTTGTAGTTCTGTTTTCATCCACCAAAGATGCACCTTACATATCAGATCTCTGATAGGACTATTGAATAATTTATGAACTTCGAGACCTTTATTATGCCTTGAGATGTCAGCATGCAGGTGTTTTCGCTTTGTGTCTTCATCAGAAAAATAACTTCTGTCACCAGGAATTGAACTGGTGAGCGAATTTATAATAGCAGCTTGTGTTTGCCTTAAAGTACTCCATGTAAAAAAATTAAAATATGTTCCTCAGCATAATTCATCGCTTAGTTTAATAAAACCCGGTTACTTCTAAAAGGTGCTAGTTATTTAGGTTTTTGCGTAGCAATCTTACCACATCTGGATCTAAAACGGAAACCGGCAGATTCTCTGGAGGTCGAGCCTTGCGCACTGGTATTGTTACCGTTAGCAGCATTTTCATCCTGTTTAGATCTAGACCGTTTGGAGCGACCAAAGTGTCTTCAATAACCTGAAAAAGTAAAGACATAGAAAAACAAAAGGCAAACCATCAAATTTACTGTGCAGGCATATTTACATTTCAGCAGTGCTGTAAAGTACGCAGCATGCAGAAATATTGAAGGCACAGCCCAGGTTGGCACAGCAATTGAAAACAGCGCAATTTCTGGTAGAAGAGTCTGTAGAGATATTTTTTCCACCTACGCGCTGCCCACCAATATCCACTGGGTAGATTTTTGTAAGCGAATCCTCACCTTCAGCTCCTGCTCAGCCTCAGTCACTGAAATAATGTCGTCAGGTGCAGTACAAGCAGGTTTTAAAGGTTCTAATTTTTTGGCACGCAGCTTCCTCGTCTTTCGTGATGCGGCAATTTATTTAAAGAATGAGCTCTGCAAAAATAAAGACAAAAAATTCAAAATTCTCCCCACACAAGGTCACAACGTCATTTGGGAGGTACGGAAAACCTAAAGGCAGTGAAGGGACCTTTGCAATGGTTCTTTTCACTAAGTATGAACATACAAGCTGTGTACTGACCGGCAAGGATACCATGCGAGACGGGGGAATGGCCACACAAAATGCACCAGCCAAGTGGCACTTTCTCATGGCTGACGAGTTCCTGAAGCCTTCTGAACCCAGCGCATTCGCATTCAGTGCAACGGCCTCTCAACGTTTCTGTAATGTCTTCTGCAACAGTGGAACAAGCAATTGGCCACTTGCGTAGGTAGAACCTGCATGGAAATATTGCTATCTTGTATCACATCACAAGCTTTTATCAAAATGAACGGTGCCGCAATACATAAACTCCACGAGCAAGTGTGGCCGTTCACAATAAACCTCGAGTGTCGTCAAGCACGGAGCAAATAATTATTCCATTGCATATCTGCCCTTTCCGCTCCTGCTGAGAATTGCCGCTAAAAACTGTCCATTTGTAGCGTACCTCTGTGATCCACCGCTGCTCTAATGGAGTGAAAGATGCGATCCACTTTAATTCACACGCGCGCCCCGTTACACGAGGTGCGCAGATTAAATATTGCCTTATCTGGTGAACCATGTCTGCGTTCTTGAGACATGAAAATGGAATCATTAAACCTTGAAAACAAAACGTTCGCAGGAATTACACGAAATTGAGAACAGCTTCCGCCTTCTTAACAATCGCTTGCGTAAAAACGTTCCGCCAAAAACACGCTATCCGCGTGACTTCGAAGAGCGCAATAGCTCACAGTATATCATAAAGCCAATAAATCTAATGTATAATCCCACCTTGCAATAGGCCGCAAGCAGCAAGATGATGACCTAAACCCTACCGGAGCGCCGAAGAGCTGCAAGCACGCAACAGCGACAATGGAAAAGCGAAAAAATGGCCTCGTCGCGTACATACACCCGACGCGTACGTTGCTTCTGCAAACCACGCACCCGTTTTTATTCTCGACCCTAATAACAACCCCGCCACTTTCTCGCCGCCAGTAATACAACCGTTATCGTGAAAAAACCTTTCAGCAAATACGATGACTCAGACTCACCTGCCAACAAGTTGACCCACTTTCTTCGGTGAAATCCAATGACGTCGACTCGGCGAGGCTTCACGGCTAGGTCGTAAGCGTAAACCCAGAAGGGTGTTGACATCCACGCATACAACACGTCGGAATTACTCAAGGAAGTACCGTACTTACCCAATTCTAACGCGCACCTTTTTTCCGCAAAAATAGGCCGAAAAATCGCATGCCCGTTAGAATCAGATACGAAACCGAAACTGCCGAAACAGCTGAAATTTCGTTCCACCCATCGCCATCGCCATCTCAAGATGGCGCCAAAGATTTTAGCAACAATTTTTCGGATCTAGGCGCCTAGGCTTTTCTTTCAGCGTTCACACAAATCGTCAAATTATTCCACTTGCGTGCTTGATAACAGCAATGGCAGCAGCGGCAGCGAAGGTGCGCCGCTTCCGCGGCTTACGAGCGGCTCCCACGCGTTCACAACGAGCGGTTGGCTGAAGCGTATGCCTCTGGAGAGGCTGGCGGGATGAGCATGCGAGGCGTGGGCCATGATCCCATCGAACATGGTTGAAGTTTCGTTCAGAAGTGTGGCATCGCGAACGCGCTTGACGGCACCAATGACGAGATGTTGCGGTCAGTGGAAGGCGACAAGGAGCTCTCGGAGAGCGACGAGGAGTGAGATGAGTGAGATTACTTCGGGGGAAAAATCGCCCGTTTCTCTGGCATTCGTTTTTCTTGCTCACAAAGGTCCTTGCGCGTTACAAACGGACCTGCAAGTTTTTTTTTTGTTTTTTGCCTGGGATATCGGGTGCGCGTTAGAATCGGGGGCGCGTTAGAATCGGGTAATTACGGTAATCCTTGTCCCTTCACGGATGATGCAACGGAACCGACACTTGTCTGCCATGCGCCGCAAGAGCCGCGGGCTACTGTAACAATCCGCCAGAATCCCCGCGAAAACCGCGTCACTCCCCTATTCCATGGAGGAAAGAAAAGGTCTTTCCTCCATGCCCTACTCGCTGTCCCTCAGCGTCTCACCAGCGCACCAAATAGTGCGCTGGGGTCATCGGCCTCGGCCTCTGTCGGCTCGTGGTCGCTTTCGCGGGAAATTTTTATCGCAGAGAGCTTGAAAACTTTTGATTTTTCGCCGTCATCCCAGTACAATACCAGTCAATATAACTTCGCTTCGTTCTATTAGGACGCTTAAAGCGGGTGAAACTTGTACGTGTAAGTGTGGACTGCCGCGCGGAAACATTAGGTTGTAACTACTGCAAGACGTAACGAAGTAAATGCGTACGGTACATAAAAAATTAAGTTGTTTGGACCGCTTTAAAAGGCTTCGATGAGTAAATGCCTGTAAAAGTAGAATTCCGCCATTCAATTGGCTTGCTCTCGTTGACGTGAAACAACTTCCGCATACATTTCCGTACATTGCATCACAGAATGCACAAGCGCGCGTTTTTCGCCACAATTTAGGCAATACTTTTATCTAGCGTCACTCCCCGAAAATTGATCTCGCTTTCACTGCCGCGTTGCTTATGTCGCTCGAACGGTGTTCGCTTCAGCGTTTTCGTGTGCCCTTGAACTTTTTTACGGAGGGTTTATTTCCGCGTTGTGTACTTTTGCACCCAGCGCTGAAGTCTCGCGCATCTCGCGCACGCTGACCCAAAACGTCCATGCTCTTTGCGGGTTATGCGTCATTTGCCGCCAATAGGAGGTCGGCGGGAGCGGGTCGCGTTAAAAGAGCGCAGGAATAGCTGGACAGGTTTGTTTGAGACTGCATGCGTGGAGAACTCTGAAGTCGAATAGAGATAACACAATCTGTTACGTGCCCGCGTTTTATGAGAGACTGATTGATAGTAGGGTGTAACGCGCCGGCTTAATTTCGACTAGCTGGGGATCTTTAACGTGCACCGAAATCTCGTATTCACGGGCGTTTTTGCTTTTCGCCTCCATCAGAAAAGGGGCTGCCGCGGCCGGGAATCGAACCCGCGACCGGGCTTTTTTGTCATTGGTGCTCCTGACAGAAACAATCCCTATACAGGCACTCCAAATTTCTCACTTCTTTGTGCCGGCAAAAATATATAAAAGCCTGATTGGTGAATAAAAACCAACTAGTAACGTGGGTCGTTTCCCTCTTAGTTGTGCCGTTATGTGCACAGAAGGGCTGCAGGAAAGAGCAGTAATGTAAAAAGACCGCACGGCCGAACTTTCTTCCATAGGCGTTAATTGTTGATTTAACCCTACCTCTCGCTGAATAGTTGTTTCTTAATACACTCAATCATGGCTTTATCGCTGTGGATGACATGGATTTAAACCTGCCGTCAGCTCCTAAACAACTCGTACGTGACCCCGAAATTCCGAATATTGTTTACTAGAACATCTTATTTCGCTGTACAAAACGCGACACGCCGCTATTCATCAAGACGTTAAAACTCGCGCAACGAACGTACCGTTCCCTTCTCACGCCCTGACGTCCTCTCGCGTCGCTTACAGCGCACAAGGCATATTAAACACATGGCACGTACAAATAAACAAAAGAACCAACTCAAGAAAGTGTATGGAACACCAGTACGGTAAAATAAACATATATGGAACGAAGCTATGTGGAACAAGAAGCAAACGCATTCTGATCCACATACATTGGCGGCGATCCATATAAACAAAGCAATTATACGAAAAACAAAAGACGCGTTCCACGTAAAACCACCTGATCCACCTAATATTTTCATCGGAGAGGCGCATATAAGTGGAACATCAGCTTTATATGGAACCCAAATGGAACTTAATTGGAACCAGATTAAGAGTGTACTGAAGAGAGAGAGTCATTAGCATTGGTCTGGGCGATCAAGAAATGTCACATCCACTTATACGGAAAGCAGTTCATCTTACAGAGTGACCACCAGCCCTGGGCGTACATACACTCCGCGAGGCACATTAACAGTCGCCTCCTTCGCTGGAGCCTCACAATGATGGAGTATGCTTTCACATTTGAGTACGGGAAGGGTAGCGTAAACGTCGGAGGGGATTACCTTAGTCGTATCACCGCAGAGTAGATAGTTTTTTTTTCCATTAATTATTTTTGGAACACTTCGGTTTTTGGGGGGGAGGGGGGGGGACTGACTGCGAAGGACCTTCACTCCGGCATGTTCCTTCGGTGCCCTGTGTCGCCATGAGCGAACATTTTTGTGTGACGAGTTTTGTTTCCCCAAACAAACCTCTCGAGCAGGGGGGTGAATGGGGTAACTGGCGTCCCACGAGTGGGGAAAAACCCGGACGACGGCGCAGAGCAGGTACCTCGAGAAGAAGAAGAAGATGGTGACCGGGCCAATTTCCTTTAGAAGGTGTGTGCCAGGAGGGGAGTATCATCATCATGGAGGGCTGGCCTGGGAAGCGGAGCGAGCGGCGGAGGTTCCGCAGGGCAGCTGGACCAAAACGACCGGCAGGCGGTTCGAGGCTTTCGTGGCTTTCGAGGTTCCAGGTTCGTGGTCGCTCCAGCGGGGTGATGTTCACGGGCCTGTGACACGGAAGACCGGCGTCGCCGTTCGGGAAGCTGTTAGATCGCCGCGATGTCCCTGGGAGCCGCAGTTCCGAGGCAAGGCCTAGCGAGCGGAGCCAGCGGCGAGTGACTCAGAGGAAGCGCGACTGGTCCGCCGTCTTCCAAAATCCTGCGGCGAGGTCGTCAACGCCGTAGCGACTGAGCGCCATCACTGTGGGACAGAGCTGTGAGCGTGGCGTTTTTTATTTTTTTTTTCCCGCTTCTCTCCCGAACTCTAGTGGATCGGACCTGTTTGTTTTTTTTATTTCGCTTGTGTGCGCGTTCCGTCCCCAATATATTCAGTGTTGGAATATCCGCTCAAGACCATGGCGTCAATTTCCTTGTGATCTTCCTCCGCGAGTCACACACCCGGCTGCTTAACCCCAAAGTCCTCACAGTATCTAAGCGCTAGCGTTTTAACCGCTGTTGTTCAAATACTGCTTCCGCCTTGAGTTCCGAAACGGAGTGATACTGGATACCTACCCGAGGGGGAGAATTGGCAGTGCTTACGAGACACCATCCCTCCCTTCGATCGATGCTGAGAACGTGGTGGGAAGCGATATCAAGCGAGGGCAAGACACAAAATGGTATTGACCATGACGCAGTTCTCACGAGTGCAGAAAACAAATCACTGACGTTTTTTTTTTTTTTGTGTGTGTGTGTAATCGCCCCACGTTTTCGCACGGTCGGACTCGACTCCCTTTCCGCGTTCTCTGTACGGCCTTCGCAATGGACCGTCTTGCTGCCTGCTGCCGCAAATTGGGGGTGGCGCTGCTAGACCATCGTTGCAACCGTAGCTTCGCTCCTCCCCTACCGCGTTCACAGGTGCAGTGTCTGCACCCGAGCGCCCGTTACTGTCACATGTGTGACGATTTGTGACGCGGAAAGGGCATGGCTTCACATCTTCCGATTAACATGCTTCCATGCATTGCTATGCAGTAAGCTGCCAGCATCTAACCTTGTAACGTTTGGAAGCATTCATTGCTGCGAACACTACTGGTGGCGTAATGGAAAGATGTCCTGAAGATTGGCCAAGTTGTGCAGAAATTACTTCGTGTTCTGCAGGTTTAATGCAACGACGAAAAATCGGTATTATCACATAGTGTACGCCTTCAGTTCTCTTTCCTTCGAACAAGCTAGCATAATTTGGTCCGTTGAAGTTTAAGGAATTCATCGTACTAGCGAACATTAAGAAAAGACAAAGGTAAAGAAAAGACGAAACACAGCGTGTGTTTCGTCTCCATTTTACCTTTTTCATTCTTTAATGTTCGCTAGTACGATAATTCCTTAGTAACCAACTCCCCAACTTACCCGCTTTGTTGAATGCTCATCGTTGAACTGCTATCCACTCAACAATCGGATTTACGATTTGTCAAGGAGGATTGCCAGGCTGCTTATAAACATCCGAGCTTCACCAATTTTTGCCAGAAATCAACCCGAAAAACTCGCACAGCGTGGTAGGAACGCAGCTCGCAAGGAATATATATATTTTAAAATCTGTAAACGACAGACGGGAGCATTATAGTTGCAGCAGACGTGACAAATAGACTGCCTTTGTATTTTTCTAGCCTGTTTAATTTTTAAGGACGCGGTTTCATACTTAGTTGCCTGATGGACTCTATTGTGCAGATTAGGGCGGACCTCTCGGAAAGTTTGTATTGCTTGTAGGCCTCCCATACGGTCACGAACACGTAGGGCAGACATTGCGATGCTTGAAGATGCTTGCGGAAGCATCTGCGGGACGTGAAGAATGGGCACATTGGGTAATCTAGTAACGTTGCTTTAGGCAGCTCAGTGCACATTGCCGGAAATGCAAATGCTCGCTTCTCTGTAACGAGACAGCAGGGATAGCAAAGCATAAAAACCAGCTCGCAAGAGAAACCGTTGGGACGTTTCCGATGGTTCGCCTTGGTCACGCTTGCATAGGTATTCCATCATTGGGTTTATCGGCCAATCAAATTGTGTATCTTTCCCCTGAATAATTCCGACCGCCCACACCACGCTTTCTCCGTCTGGTTTTGTGTGTTTGTGTTTGTGGCACCGGGTGTCACACAAATGTCGCTTGTTGCCTAGTGGTTATCTGTGCATTAAAACACGAGCTGGGTCACGTGGTCGCCGGACAGATGGTTATATACGGTCTGTAATGTAATTGCTTGCGGATGTGTGCATTTTTTGTGTAATGTATCATCTTTTTACCAATAAAGACGATTGATTGAATACAGGGTTTAGCGCGCCGACGCAACGCAGCCGATGAGGCACGTCATAGTGGCGGGCTCCGGATTACAGTTGACCACCTGAGGGGGACCTTTAACATGCGAAGAAATCTCGTGCACACTGCGGGCGTTGTCGCTTTTCGTCTCCATCAGAAAATAATCAGGGTATCGAATTCGCGTCGTTGGGCTACGAATACATGCTAGTTGGGAGTAACGCTTTTCCCTGTCGTCCTCCTTCGTAGTTGGTGTAACGTCTTGCGTTTTAAACATCTACATTAGGCAGTTCTTCCGTGGTTTATGGCTTTTTTATTTAGCTTTAATCGTACAGGATATGCTTCTTCTCCGAAATTGTGTAAAGTTTGGCATAAAATAAAAATTTATGTGCCAAGGTGTGCGTTAAGTCAGTAATGTTGCTACCGAATATACATAGGCGAACAACCTCTGCTCTATTGCGTAAACAATTGCCATGCGTATATCGCGTTTGTATACCAGAACAAAAAGCTGTGGTTGATTCTTCTGTCATACGAATCAGTAAAACACGAAAATGAAATGTGCATCGAAATCTGCAGCTGACCATGATTTGCGGGTCGGTGGGTGTCTTGTGGGTGTGCTTTTGCGAGCGACGTCATGCTGGCAGGTAGCTGCGGCAAAGGTGTATTCGTGTAATTTCCGTGACGGATATGGCCTGAGTGAAATCTTCGTGTATTCGGGCATAAAACACTTTCGTGTTGAAATATAAAATTCGAAAACAAACAACCCTAAGGAAAACGTACTCTGTAGTACTAAAATTTGCTTCCACGCAAGAAGACCATGTGTGCAAGGGTGCACCCTTCACACGCCGCTTGTTTCATTGTACTGGCGTGACTACCATGATGGATATGACGTCAGTGAAATCTTTGTGTATTCAGGAATAGAACACTTTCGCGTTAAATAATCCGGACCACGTCAATTACACCACCGGCCCATTTCATGCGTAAATGCCACCGCGAAAGTTCAATGGTTTAGTTTCGACGCTCAAGCTGCGCTCGCTCTTGCCTTGCGCGGAGACGGCTACGCGGCTCTTGCTGTGAGGTGGTTGTGCCCTGTTGCGATCAGCGTCCCAACTAAGCGTCAGAAAAAATCCCATGCGCGCAGCCGGTATTGCGAAGGCCCAAAACGGAGCGCTGGAGGAGGAGAGTCGACTGCGGCCATGGTTTTCGTTAGTTAGCTAATGAAACATAGCAGACCTACACTTTTATCATGGCACACAGACCTGGGGCTGCATTTATCAAACTGGCTTCATAATGCTGCTGAAATGACTGAGAAAGGCGGCTACGTGTATTCTGAAACAATTACACAAGTGACGGTATTATACATCATAATTGCCGCAAAAACGTTCACGCGGCCAGGCCGTGGTTTCAACAGTAAAACGTCGCATGAGTTGTTTTGGGATCCAGCTGATACTACATGACTTACATCAGTCATGCAAGTGATCAGTACGTGTGGATTTTTCCCAACCGGTCAACGTGCTCCTGTATACTGACTAGCTAGAGACACTATTAATAATTAAAAGTTACTCTGACTAGTCAGTGATCGGAAGAAGTTTTAACAAGTTAGGTAACGTCAACACAGACTGCTCCCATCGTCGCCATGGTGCAACACTATTGAGATCGTTGCCTCCTGCGTGCAGGTGTGGCAAACGCGCTTCACGCCAGAGATGTTCAAGTCGGTAGGCGTGCTTTGCAAATTGGGTGGGCCTTGTGACAGCGTAAACTCTGCCTTGCAGGTGTTATCCCAGTTTAGAGAGACCGCATGCACTTGGCGAAATCAGTGTCCGATCTACCGATGAGATGAGCAGTCCTAAGAAACTGCCCTCCCTGGCAAGGGGAGCATCGGAGAAGGAACTGGGAAGCCGATCGTGAGCGTATCCAGCGGCGTCCCTTTAAGATATAGGAAAAGCCAATTTATAATAAAGCCAGTGCAGATCACCAGCTCCGCGTTTCCAAGGTCTTCGCCACTCAATTTTGAAGGTGGCTCGACATTTTTGCAAGCCACTCCAATTGCATGACGAGGGTACCATGAGAAGGTCTGCACAACGTTTGTCTGCTACGATAAAAGTGTATACCTTCTAAGTTTTATTAGCTCGTTGACCAAAAGGTACGCTAGCTGCTAAAAACCAACTGCCGGGTTTTTTACACTCGTTGGGACTGCGCCCTAGTCAATCGCATTTTGTGTCCTGCACTCCTTTGGGTTCGCTTCACCACCACGTTCTCAGCGTGAATTGAGAGCCACGTCTGGGGTCTAGTAAGCGTTGCCAAACTTTCCCTCGCGTAGCTATCCGAGGGTCACTCTTGCTTCCAAACTCAAGATGGGGGTAGCATTTTTTACACCAGCGTCCAAAATGCTTCCTCTCACCGACTACACGTGGTCGCTGGTACACTACTGGCTGGCACCCTACACTGGCACACTCACGGCACGGAACGCTGCAATTACAGCGCTCACCCTTCCAGGCACGTCCCTTTGTCTGCATTAACTCTCGTGACCGCGCCTGTTCAAAATCTTTCAATTTGAACGATACCTTGAGAGCCCCTTTTCATAGCGTTCCAGGCGTTGCTTGTAAAAGTAAAGCTATTTACACTTAGCTCAAAAAATGGCCTTTACAAATCAGTGTTGTTTCCATTTTTCCTACGAAAACCTCATTTTTGACCAGCGTTTGCATCACCTGGGAGTGCAAAAAAGGCGTCCTCATAGCGCGTCACTGCTACCAAAGACGAATGTCTGCCACTCATAAGGCTCTGCAACAACGTCTGGAATTTTTTTATCAGGCCACGAATGGTGAATCCACAAAAAATTTTCAATCGTCAGGTTTGCACTCTGACAGTAATAATCCAAATGTCAAGCAGTGCCTGTTTGCAAAGCCACTTTATGATTTGAGTCAGTTTTATTGCCTTTGCACACGTTGTTATAAGTTGTGTTTTAATTCTACACACCACAGGTCCATTCGCAAATAGCTTACACAGTTTTGGTTTTGTTTCGCAATCACGAAATTCATTTTTGGCGCTACTGCGCAGTTACCCAACTTCAAGCCTCCTGCCATGGCGCCTTAAGCGTCCGCGACTGATCCTCAAAAAAAGCATGCCGTTCCTGATTTTACCCAGCCCTAATCCGATTTATTCGATAAGAACTTCCGCTGAAAGTAAAAAGATAACACCCAGTAGCCAGATATATCTGTTCAGACGAGGAGAGCGCTTCAAACCGGGCTTACACACCTCCAACTGTTCACCCGCCAATTTCGCTTCCATACGAGGGTACACAGAATTACAATATACTCTAGAGAAGAATCTAGCGCTAGCGTCTATGCAGGTCACATTAAGGCTGTCCGCGTCGTCATGGAACACTAGGTCATGCGCTCGCCTAAATTTCATCATTGGCTTGGACTGAAACGTTTTTGTGACCGCAAATTTAAACAAAGTTCCACAAAAACGCGAAAAATAGTGTGTCATTACGTAGGTCGAAAATAAAACAGGCTGTTTCAAGCAAAGAACACAGGACGTAAAGCGTATTTTTGCCGGAACATTTGTTCCTGCTATTTTGTAGGCCAAGGTGGTGGTTACGAACATTATAGACTCGTATTTTATTAACTGTACCAATATTTCAAATAATAAGTTGTTTGAAGAGTTCGGAAACTTTTGCAGCGTGCCTATGAAAACGCCACCTTCGTGCTTAGCCGGTGCACAGACAGACAGACAAATGTTTTTATTTGGATGGCTCGAGGCCGCAGGCTTAAGGGAGGGGGTTAATAATGCACCGGTGACCCGACCGTCAGCTGCAGTTTAACAAGAAAAAAAGAAAACGTATGTTCAACAGTCGCGAACGATTACAAGATAGGACGGGTTCACGCGCCCGTATCTGTCGTATCCTGTCTTCGCCGAAGTACCTTTTGGGTATTTTTTCGTCGGCTACAAATGTTTCGGCGGCTTATTACGCGCTCAATCTTACGTCCTTCGACTGCGGCATGACTAACGTCAGGTGCTGTTACGCACTGCCTGCTGCATCACCGAACACGGCTACAATAGAAAAGGAATCATTTCGGCTTTCTCGTAGCTCGCAGACGTGTTAATGCATAGTGAAGAAATCAAATCCCCAAAACCGCTTCACAATCCAGTTTTCATGCAAAGCCCAAGCTAAATCGACGACATGGATTACAATGCGCAGCTTCCTCTCTGGTATACTTGCTAATAAAGTCTATGCAAAGGTATTTCCAGGGGTCTAGTGTTGCTGCTTAGTTAAACTCTATTCGCACGGAGTTTCCACTAAGTTTGGCACTGTTTCATTTCAATTATGTTAGCCGCCGCTGCAATGGAGGAGACTCGTACTGCTGATCTTTTTTATTGCGCAAGAGCTACTCGGCCAAAGTTTGCAGGACGCGATTCTAGCGCATTGCACCTTATTCCTGCAAGCAAGGTTGGAAAAGCGAGTCAGAAGATGATAAAAAAGCGCAACTATGTTTTGAAAGATAACTTGCAGTCAACGTCAAGAAGCATCAGCCGCGGAGTTCTGTTTTCAATTTTATGCATGTTTTTCCGCTTTTGTTCTCCCGAGGATCACTTTCGTCAACCCCCTGTCTTCTTCTCGGCAAGGAGGACATAAAGATGTTATATATATTGATTAGAACGGTGGTTGAGCAAGCCATCCTTCACCAGATTGGCTGAGCAGCACACAATGTTGCTCCGCTTGATGTACTCCTGGAATTTTGGCGACAAGAACTAAAGATGCACCCATTACTTAGAAATATGAACCCCTCACACGACAAGGGTCGCCGACAAGCGCTGGCTCAAGCGCTCAAAACCACCCTCGCTGAGGATAATGCAAGGTAAATATAACTGGTAGCGAAGCTTCCATAGAAGCCCATACGTTCAGAAAATGGCGGCTCTTAAGCTGCTCATGGTGCATAGCGCCATCTGTGTGAGGAGGGAACACTTCCGGCGGAACAAAAAATAAACAGGATGTGACGCAAGATCCGGTCAGAAAGTGACGTCATTTTGGTGGCATTAGCGGGAAAATGTGACTTCAAAATAGCCTTAGCAGGCCTCTGATCGCTGAGGGCCCATGTCATTGCCATCTGAAGCAAGTTGGCGAGCCCTTGGCGCGTGTGCTTCAAGTCAACGGCAGCTTAATTATACTTGTGACTAGAGAAACGTACTTTAGCATAATTTCGCATGATTCGCCTCGGTGTTTATAAAAACATCTTGCATCTTCTCTGAACCTTTATTCTGTATTCATGCCTTCCACTGCGGTATAAAAGCGATCAGTTGTTTATTTTGATTGCAGTGGGTGGCAAACGTACCCCCCCCCCAAACCGGAATTTTTTTTCTGCCTTGGGATACAGAGCACAAAATGACACTTGACCACTCTCCCCGGCCCCCCTTTCATATAAAAAACGTCCCCAATGCTTAACCCGATACCAATTTCTACGAACGCCACTGCTGGGTTTAATTGCGTTGCACAAACGCAGGTTGCGTCCGTGCCTTAAGTATAGATCAAAGTTATATAATGCTTGCTGAGTTTGTGTACTTCTGTTCTAAGAGAAGGAATAACGCATAGTCATGCTATAATCAAGACATTTGAATTTTATTCCAGGATAAACATAAAACAAATTTACCACACTGCACAAAATCAGCACGTATTGTATGTAAAAAATGTTCGTGGGCACTACATGCATTATGATTTTCCTTACGCGCCGAAAAATTGACTTTACCCGTAACACATAGCATTATGAGCAATGAAAGCGTCAACAGCAGAACTACTTCGAAACAAGAGAAAAGAACTAGGCACTGCATCTTGACGCAGAAAACCGGGGAGCAGGAATGCCGATTCACGAAAGTGCAGCGAGCACACCGCAGCTGTCCCGGCGTCTTATCAAGTAGACATGGGTTTCTACAGAAGTTCACTCAGCATTCACGCCTGCAATATGCTGGTTGCATTATTAGGCAACTGTGTCGCAACAGATAAGTAAAGAGAAAAATGGATCAATTCAAACGAAAGCGACGGCAGTATGTAAAAGCACATAGCAGGAAAGATCTGGCAGCAGCGCAGCACGGAGCAGCACAACACAGTACTGCGATGGAAATAATGCTTGCGAATACACGTGCGGGAAGCAACGAGCCCTACAAGCGTTGTAATGCAATAGAGAAGACACTGAGATAGACAGTTAAAGCGACTCGTTTAAATTCGAGTGGTACTACGCTGACAAGTCCTAGAGTAATTGACACCACTTGCTCCGAGCCAGCGTGAGGTGAAATCAACAGATAACTGTGACATAACAAAGCTTTAGACCCATTTTTTTCGAAGCACCACCACGTACCCTTACACAACCCCCGAGCACGTATTTACTAAAGTTTCACGTTACCTGAGGAAATGAGAGGAAAATGGCGCAGTAAAACGCCAGGCGTACGGCAGTTGCTGTTGCAACCTTTCCAGCACATAGTTTCCGTATACGTACAGGTCCACGCAGAAGTAAACGGAGCACGGGAGCGGAGGCCGAACTGCATCGCTGCGCCTCGTATGGGCGCCGACGGGAACCATGGAGCGCCGGTCAAAGAGTGTGTTCGCACTTGCCCCGCCGCCCCATCTGATATGTTTAATTGCCGCTCAGCCTGGCTCAGCTGTCGTGTCATGCTGGGCGAGACGGTCTTTAAAAGGCAGCGCTGGGCTATAGAGGGCCGCTGGTTGCATTGTCGCTCTCAGGCATCAGCGGCAACCGAATCAGCTGCTCATGAGCTGGACGAAGGTGCGCGCGCCCGGAAACATGCCTTGTTGCGCGCTGTAAAGGGCGGCATATAATTGTAGGCCGCTGCGGTTTGGCATAGCATGTCATTGCATATAATGTATTCTATGCCGGCAACAAAATTGCCCTGGACAACATAAAAGCACATTCACAAACACTTTCGTTCTTCGAAAAAAAAAAGAAACTCGCTTCCGGCATCTTTTTTTTAAATTTTGAGTTTGTCCCAAGTTATTGCTGCCGCTCAGTCCAGGTCTGTTCTGAGGAAAGAGGCGAAAGGTATCCATGCGGTGGAAATTCTGTATTAGAGAATGTCGTAAAGAATAGATACAACCGTTTCCTGCTATTACAGGATGCATGTTTTGTCGTCGTATTAAAACCGACGTTGTTGTTTTTAAGGAGCACGTTATATTATTTAAGCCAGTGTTGCAGATTTAAATTAATCTCCGCATTGAATTGAAAGGTGGCTTCACCGCATGACCTGAATGTCTTGAAAAAAATCGCCGTCAGGGCCCCAAAATGACCGATGATGAGTATAGTCGTCATGACCGATCCATACTCGTCATCGGTTAATTTGGTACACAATTTTGTGACGGCTATCATCGTTAACCGAAGCGAAAGGGTTAATGCGACAACAAAATATGATCCCTATGAGGGCCGCTGTAATCGCAGGCAACGTTTGTTCTCTAATACGTAATTTCCACCGCATGGACATCTTTTCACCCTTTCTACAGAATAGACCAGGACTGAGCGGCAGCAATAACTTCGGACAAACTGAAAATTAAAAAAAAAATAGAGGAAGCGTGATTTTTTTTTCCGAACAACGAAAATATTTGTGAATGTTCTTTCTATATTGTACACGGCAATTTTGTTGCCGGCTTACAATAAATTATATCGCCATGACATGCTATGCCAAACTGCAGCGGCCTACAATTTTATGCCGCCCTTTACAGCGCGCAACAAAGCACGTTTCCGGGCGCGCGCATCTCCGTCCAGCTCATGAGCAACGGATTCGGCCGCCGCTGATGCCTGCGAGCGGGAATGCAACCAGCGCCCCTCTCATAGCCCAGCACTGCCTTTTGAAGACCGCCTCGCCCAGCGTGACACGACAGGTGAGCGGCTATTAAACATACCAGATAGGGCGGCGGGGGCAGTGCGAACACACTCTTTGACCGGCGCTCCATGGTTCCCGTCGGCGCCCATACGCGGCGCAGCGATGCAGTTCGGCCACCACTACCGTGCTCCGTTTACTTCTGCGCAGACCTGTACATACCAAGGAAAGCGCTCCGCTCCAACCGTTGGCAGCATTGTCCCGTAGTTCACCGCGCCCACCGGGCACGGTACTAAACGTGTTCACCGACGATCCAACGCACCTCGCAACTCCATGCACAGCAAATATTAAGTGCACACCAAATTAACAAGGAAAAACGAATGCAAATGCGCACCACCAAAACACGCGAGGGGCGTTTCCCAGCAGACGAACTTTCGGAGTGCCTTACCGAACACTACAAGGACTGCATCACAGAACAATGACATGTGCAATTCTTCAGAGGGCGCTACAAAAAAGGTTTTTGAGAATGAACAGCATTTTTATAATTTATTTACACACTGTGGCTAAATAAATGGGATTCAGAAATAAATATCCTTCGTAAAATATCATCATCATCATCATCATCATCGTCATCATCACCAGCCTGTCTACGCCCACTGCAGGGCAAAGGCCTCTCCCAGTCTTCTCCAATTACCTCGGTCCTGTGCCAACCGTGACCAATTTATCCCCGCAAACTTCTTGATCTCATCTGCCCATCTAATTTTCTGCCGCCCCCTGCAGCGCTTGCCTTCTCTAGGGATCCACTCTGTTACCCTTAACGACCAGCGGTTATCTTGCCTTCGCATTACATGCCCTGCCCACGTCCATTTCCTCTTCTTAATTTCTACCAATATGTCTTTAACACCAGTTTGCTCCCTGACCCACTCCGCTCTCTTCTTGTCCCTTAATGTTACACCTAGCATTTTCCGCTCCATTGCCCGCTGAGTCGTTCTCAATTTAAGTTGAACCCTCTTAGTCAGCCTCCAAGTTTCTGCCCCGTAGGTGAGTACCGGTAATATGCAGCTGTCATACACTTTCTTCTTCAGCGACAATGGTAGGCTGCTATTCATTATCTGGGAATGTCTGCCATATGCACCCCACCCCATTCTGATTCTTCTAATTATCTCTGCCTCATGGTTGGGATCTGGGGTCACAACTTGGCCTAAGTAGATATATTCGCTTACCACTTCCACTGCCTCGCCACCTATCTCAAACTGCTGTGCCGTCCCGAGGTTATTAATCATTACTTTAGTTTTCTGCATATTAATTTTCAGGCCCACGGTTCTACTCTGTTCGCCCAGTGCAGAAAGCATGCTTTGCAATTCGTCCCCCGAGTTACTTAGCAACGCAACGTCGTCAGCAAATCTGAGGTTACTGAGGTATTCTCCACTAACCCTTACTCCCACCTGTTCCCAATCCAGCGTTCTGAATATTTCTTGTAAGCATGCTGTGAGTAACATTGGAGAGATTGCGTCTCCTTGTCTGGCACCCTTCCTTATAGGTATTTTACTGCTCTCCCTATGGAGGATGATGGTAGCTGTAGACCCATTGTAGATATCCTCTAGTATTCTTACGTATTGCTCATCTACCCCCTGGTTCCGTAATGCCTGAATGACTGCTAGGGTTTCGACCGAGTCAAATGCTTTCACATAATCTATGAAGGCTAAATATAGGGGTTCATTATACTCAGCGCACTTCTCCATCACCTGATTGATCGTGTGAATATGGTCCATTGTTGAGTAACCTTTACGGAACCCTGATTGTTCTTTAGGTTGACTGAAATCTAAGGTTGCAGAGATTTGGTTAGCGATTACCTTGGTAAATACCTTGTAGACGACTGACAGTAAGCTGATCGGCCTGTAATTTTTCAAGTCCATCATGTCGCCTTTCTTATGGATTAGGATGATGTTCGCGTTCTTCCAAGATTCCGGTACCATTGCGGTCTTTAGGCATTGCGTATACAGGTTTGCCAGTTTTTCAAGTACAATTTCTCCGCCATCCTTCAAGAGGTCTGCTGTTATCTGATCCTCACCAGGTGCTTTGCCCCCTTTCATTTCTTTCAAAGCCTTCTTTACTTCTTCGGTCGTTACTGGTGGGATGTCTATCTCCTCTGAACTACTGTCTCGTTCGGCATAATCCTGTATGTCCCGGCTACTGTACAGATCTCTATAGAACTCCTCGGCCACTGTGACTATTTTATCCCTATTTGTGATGACATTGCCTTGCTTATCCTTAAGTGCATACAGCTGATTTTTCCCCACGCCAAGACGTCTCTTCGCTGTTTTCAGGCTACCTCCGTTTTTTACAACGTATTCGATCCTCTCCATATTATACTTCCGTATGTCAGCTGTCTTCCGCTTATTGATTAACTTCGAGAGCTCGGCTAGTTCTATTCTGTCAGCTGCGGTAGAGATTCTCATGGTTTGCCGTTTCCTGATTAGATCTTTCGTCTCCTGTGAAAGTTTACCAGTATCCTGTCTAGCCATAGTGCCCCCGACTTCTACTGCACATTCCGTGATAACGCGTGTAAGGTTGTCGCTGGCTTCCTGTGTCTTAAGCTCGGCTTCCATGCTAAGGGCGGAATATCGGTTCTGCAGCGCGATCCTGAATTCTTCTACTTTATGTCTTACTGTTAGCTCATTTATTGCCTTCTTTCGTACTAGCTTGTTGCGGTCCCTCCTCAAATCTAGCCTAACTCGAGATCTTACCATACGGTGGTCACTACACCTTACCCTACCGAGCACTTCCACATCCTGCACATCACCAGGGTGATCGCATAATATGAAGTCTATTTCATTTTTGTGGTCCCCATTCGGGCTCCTCCAGGTCCACTTCCGACTCTCCCGTTTACAGAAGAAGGTATTCATTATCCGTAGGTTATTCCGTTCTGCAAACTCAACTAGTAGGTCCCCCCTGCTATTTCTACAGCCCAGACCATAGTTCCCAACAGCCTTGTCTCCAGCCTGATTCTTGCCTACTTTAGCATTGAAGTCCCCCATAACTACGGTATACTGTGTTTTTACTTTAGCCATTGCCGATTCCACATCTTCATACTAGCGTTCCACTACTTGGTCGTCGTGGCTGAATGTGGGCGCGTAGCCCTGCACCACCTTGAGCTTGTACCTCTTATTGAGCCTAATTACAAGACCTGCGGCCCTTTCGTTACTGCTATAGTATTCGTCTATGTTGCCAGCTATGCTTTTATTGACTAGAAATCCCACTCCCAGTTCTCTTCTGTCCTCTAGACCACGGTAACATAGGACGTGTCCATTTTTCAGCACCGTAAAGGCTTCACCCGTCCTCCTAACCTCGCTAAGCCCTATTACATCCCATTTAATGCCCTCTAATTGCTCAAACAACACCTCGAGACTTGCTTCGCTAGATAAGGTTCGCGCGTTAAATATTGCCAGGTTCAGATTATATTGGCGGCCTGTCCGGGTCCAGGGATTCTTAGCACCCTCTGCTACGTCACAAGTCTGACCGCCGCCGGGGTCAGTTGCTTCGCAGCCGCTGGGGACTGAGGGCCGAGGGTTAATTGGCGTATTCATGGGAGGTTGTGGCCGTTACTACACCAGGGTGGCCAATCCTGCTCTGGTGAGGGAGTGCGTTGCCGGCAATGGTCGCCGGGATCAGGCCGCACCCCAAGCCCCAATGTGCAATTCCAAAATTGCGTAGTTTTTTTTTTAACGCGACTGGCTTATTCCGTTTGCGGAGCTAGCTTTTAACTCCTGGGCGCGGGCCATCGTGGTTCTGCATGCTTCGCAGTTAACATATCGACACGGCGGGGTCATCACTCTCGCAAAAGAAAACGAAAAAGAAAATAGAAAGCAGCGCGAGCTACATACCGCCGCCCTTTGCTTCCAGTACGTAGCATCGGCAGGGGGAACCTCGAGAAACGCGACTGACTTATTCCGTTTGCGTAGCTAGCTTTTAACCCCTGGGCGCGGGCCATCGTGGTTCTGCATGCTTCGCAGTTAACATTTCGACACGGCGGGGTCATCATTCTCGCAAAAGAAAACGAAAAAGAAAATAGAAAGCAGCGCGAGCTACATACCGCCGCCCTTTGCTTCCAGTACGTAGCATCGGCAGGGGGAACCTCGAGAAACGCGACTGACTTATTCCGTTTGCGGAGCTAGCTTTTAACCCCTGGGCGCGGGCCATCGTGGTTCTTCATGCTTCGCAGTTAACATTTCGACACGGCGGGGTCATCACTCTCGCAAAAGAAAACGAAAAAGAAAATAGAAAGCAGCGCGAGCTACATACCGCCGCCCTTTGCTTCCAGTACGTAGCATCGGCAGGGGGAACCTCGAGAAACGCGACTGACTTATTCCGTTTGCGGAGCTAGCTTTTAACCCCTGGGCGCGGGCCATCGTGATAAATGTTGTTTTATTGTTGAAAAAACTTGGTTTTTTGCTACTAGTCTTTGTTCCCTCCTCACCTAGTCGCGCTTCAATCACCACTCCCATAAGGCCCCATGCTGATGTCGCTGGTAATAGGTTCTGAACCGATTTTCGCCCGAAGCTTCGCTACCATTTATATTTACCTTGGATAATGCAGTTATCTACACAGACGCCTTCCATCATCGAGGGCAGCAGTACGCCATCATCGTAGCTACCTCCACAACCAACCTCCTTGCTTGTGCCTCACTCAAGACCCAAGGCACGACGGCAGCAGAAGAGGCAGCCATCGCCTTGGCTCTCACTCAACCGGGGGTTCGTAAGGTAGTTACCGATTCCCCATAAGCCTACAAGAATTACCAGTTCGGTTAGGTGTACCGACCTGCAATGGGTGGTCTAAAAAACCACTCCACACCCGCTCACGCTTCCATGGAGGGCAAGCCTGCACTTTTACCCCCCGTGCTATGGAGCTGCACGAGGACATTCACCCGCTTGTCTCGTTCAGGGACATAGCCCAGCATTATAGCCTTCTGAGACAGACCCTACCTTCGCCTTACCCTGACCTTTCTATGTAACAACAAACTAACAAACTACCCTACGGCTCATTAAATCCGGCTCCTTCCCACACCCGACGCGCCTTCCTTAATGCACCCGAATCGCTACGACGTTTAATGTAAATTTTGCTGAGAAATAGGAACACTGCCGCATAATCGGGGTGTGCGACGTAGCCCCCAGCACACTCCTTTCTTTCCGTCAACTTACGAACAAGAGTAATGGGAGATGCTGCTGTCCAGCCCCTCTCTGCCTACCCAGCTTCAGCTGGTGGAGAGAGCACAGGCGGCTCGGACTGAAAATGGGCTACAGTGAAAAGGAACTACTCCCTGGGCCGCTCTCTGGGCCATTCAGAAATCTGAATTAAAGTATTTCCTCCTTCTACTCCTCACTCTCCTCTTCCCGTTCCTGCTCCTCCACCGTCTCTGCCGCCGATCTCGTCGCCTCCGCAAGCGACGGCAGAAACGGAGAAGTCAGATCGTCTAACACCGCGTTTAAGCTTTAATGTTATAAAAAACGCCGTTTCTAGAGGGCCGTCCGACGGTATTATGAGTACTCCACTAAATCGACGTCCAGCGGCGTTTTATAAAAAAAATTGCCGCGTCTGGAAGTACATCGCTCTAGATAACGTAAAACTAGGCAACCTAACATAAACATAACATAAGATAACCTAACGCACACAAAGAAATCATATAAAACAGCCAAACTAATTTAAGGCATAAAAATTACACTTCAATAAATTAATGAAAAAAAAAAACAACCGTGGCAAGAAGAGCCGGTCTCGAACCACCGACTTTGGGATCAAGGAGCTAAGACGGATCCTCTACACGACAACGACATACTTTTTGGTCGGTGCTAGCCTAGTGTGAAATATTGGAATGTCGTCGGACGGCACTCTAGCGATGCCTGCAACGATTAGCTAGAGTGTCGTCGGGCGGCACTCTAGAACACTGCGTATAAAAAAAAGAGTTTCCACTCATGTGCTGCACCAATACAACTCAAACAAACACCGTTCATGCATCATGCATTAATTTAACCTTACCAAGAATATCTCTTTGAAGTAATAGAAGGTGTGGTTAAGTACAGTTCACTTTTCTCTGGTTTCACTATTTGTAGAACGATGTGAGTGAATTTAAGTGACGTCGCATGCATAATCGTTGTGGGTACCGTTTACAGCTTTGCTTGTCAACCACATTCACAGGGTGGATTGGCGCTATTTTTTGATAAAACAGGGATATGCTGTGCTCCTCTTGGCTTACAGCCGAAAAAAAGTATATAATATCATCAATACAGAGACCCGTCATAGGTAAATGCTTAACGGGTTGCCAAAAATAACAATAGTTCGTCTGGTTGAAATCAAAAACACCCCGCACGGGGCACCTTGAGCAATCTTAGTGACGGTGTTGGCGACACCGCGGACCCCGAGCCCCCAACATAAACTGTAACCTACCGTGGTGATGTGGTTAAAGGTGAAGGGTAGAAGCCTCAAACGGTGGCCGTCGGAGCCCAGGTCAAGCTCCGGCGGATGGGCTCTCTGTCTGTCTACCAGGCAGGGAGCTCCGGGACCTCTCAGGCTATCAGGGTAAGGTTTGAGAAGAAAGTACCCCCGTCCCCTGCTTCTATTACATGCCATATGGTAAATCGTAAAACCCCCCCCCAAACATGATCGGACCTTGAAAAGGGTCCGCACCGAAGAATCTTTCCCACCTCTTCCTGCCATCAACTCACCGAAACCTGACAACTACCCACGTTTTTTGATAGTTGAATCGGTTTACAAATCCAAGCCTCTTTCCTCACAATCTGTATTCCTTGTATCCAAGTTTCTTGAATCTATCCTAGGCAACACATACAATGCTAAAAAACTAAGAACTGGCGAGGTCCTAGTTGAGGTTAACTCACAGAAGCAAGCCAAAACTCTCATGACCCAAACCCGCATGGCAGACCTGGATATCAGAGTCACACCCCACCGCAGCCTCAACAGCTCCCAGGGTGTGATATCTGAGCCCGACCTCCTAACCGAGACAGAGACCGATCTGCTCGAAGGCCTAAAAGATCAAGGCGTGACAGTCGTAAGGCGCATCGTCATTAGGAGAGACAACAAAGAAATAGCCACCAAACATCTGATTCTGACTTTCGACCGCTGCACACTGCCCGAGCATATCAACGCAGGTTTCATCCGTTGTTCTGTCCGGCCATACATCCCGAACCCGCGGCGCTGTTTCAAGTGCCAGAGGTTCGGGCATGGTACCAACTCCTGTCGTGGCAGAACAACATGTGCCAAATGTGGCCAGCATGATCATCTATCTGAAAACTGCACTGCAACCAACCTTACCTGCCCGAATTGCCAGGGTCCACATGCAGCATACTCTCGCGCCTGTGAAAAGTTTCAACTAGAGAAAAAAATCATTAACATAAAGATAACAGAAAACATCACCTTCCCCGAGGCGCGAAAGAGGTTCGCCTCTTTTCCCCTGGGGAGGTACGCCGACGCAGCTCGCCGGTTTCGGCGGGGACCCAGTACCGCGAGTCGGACTTGGTCCCGCCCCCGCCCCCCCCTGGGTTGCCTCTGGCAGCCCAACCCGCCATCACGCCGCTTGCTGAGGCAGCAGCGGTTGTGGTGGCAACCTCTTCCGTCGGGACCGGTGCCGCTCCTGCCTCTGTCTCCCCATCCTCCAGTGCGTTGGAGGGCACCGAGGTGATGGACACCACGGGCCCCGCACCGGTTCCCACCGCCACCGCACCGCCCGTGCCACCTCTGGCACCCCGGACGCCCTCGGCGGTGGCGGCTCAAACGAAGGGCTCCCGAGGGGGGGCCAAGTCCGGGGGGCTTGGTCCGTCGGGCACCCCTCGGACATCCGACGACGACATGGATGTCGGGCCGTTCCTGCTTGCAACGCAGCGCAAGGAACGCGTCCCGACGCCAAAGCCTCCCGACAAGCCAAAAAAGACGAGAGTCACAGCCCCGAAAGACGACACATAAACAAACACACACACTCCAGTAGCTCTCACACTAAATATTGGGAAGAGAAAACATAATTCAATGGAACTGTAGAGGCCTTCTTAAAAATCTTGACGATGTATACGAACTACTGCATGCTAATCAGCCAAGTGCAATGTGTGTTCAGGAAACACATTTGAATTCCAAGCACACCAATTTCTTGAATAGTTACATGGTCTTCAGAAAGGACAGGGATGGCTGCACACACTCTTCTGGCGGTGTGGCCATAATTGCCCGGAAATCCTTAGCCTGCCACCCTGTCACTCTGAACACTATCCTTGAGGCTGTAGCAATACGCTTGATAATATTTAATAGGTTGATAACGGTATGCTCCATATACATTCCTCCTGATGTTTCACTTTTAAGCTCTGACTTCGAGGCGCTGGTTGACCAGCTGCCCGAACCATACATCCTGACAGGCGACCTTAATGCTCACAACACTCTTTGGGGCTCTTCTCGCACGGATGCCCGAGGTCGCCTTATAGAGAAATTCCTTACACCTTCAGGAGCATGCCTTTTCAACAATAAACAGCCTACATACCATAGCATAGGACACAACACATACTCATGTCTTGACTTGGCGATTGGCTCCGCAGTTCTCTTTCCTCTCCTCGAGTGGGCTGTGGGCACTGACCCATACGGTAGTGACCACTTCCCCACCTCACTCACATACATAGGTAAAGGCCCATGCAGTCCATCTTCCCATATTAGGTTCAATGAAGCACGAGCTAACTGGAATACATTTACAGAGACATCCAAACTACACCACACATCTATAGGACACCTACACGTCGAAGAACCTACCCAACTCCTCACGGCGCACATCCTCGACGCCGCCGAAAAGTCTATTCCCCACGTCTCTGGTGCTTCGCGCAACCAGAGGAGGCCGTGGTGGAATGAGGACTGTAGGCGGGTACCGGGGAGCTATTGAAAGCTCTATTTACTCATGTAGGCGGGTGCGAGAGGCCCAGAACAAGGCGTGGGGTATCCTTCGCCGGTACCCCACGTCGGGAAACCTTTTATTGTTCAAAAGGGCTAAGGCGATGGGAAAACGTGTGCGTCGTGAGGCAAAACGAGAGAGTTGGCGCTCATTCGTAACATCCATAAACTCTTACACTGACTCTCGCAAAGTCTGGACACGAATACGCAAACTAAAAGGACAACAGACACACAGCCTGCCCCTGGTTAGTACACCAGGGGACAAACTGGAAGACCAGGCCAACACACTCGCACAACACTTCCAACACGTGTCCAGTTCAGCACACTACACTAGCACTTTCATTAAACACAAACAATTGGCTGAAAAGAAGTCTTTACTTGATAATGATAAGTCAACTTCCTCTTATAACTCGGAGTTTTCACTTCACGAGCTGAGGACCGCTTTGAGCACTTGTAAACCCTCAGCTCCAGGCCCAGACAACATCACATATACAATGATACAGCACCTACACTCAGACACTCTTCTAACACTCCTCCAGCTATATAACAAGATTTGGCTTTCGGGGCACATTCCACGCTCTTGGAGGGAGGCCATAGTAGTGGCTTTCCTAAAAGAAGGGAAGGACTCTTCCTCTCCTTCCAGTTACCGGCCCATTGCTTTGACAAACTGCCTGTGCAAGCTCCTCGACAAGATGATAAACCGTAGGCTCGTGTACTTTCTTGAGTACAATGGTCTTCTCGAGAGCTGCCAGGCAGGCTTCCGGGCGGGGCGATGCACAAATGATCAACTGGTTTCTCTAGAGGCCTACATAAAGGATGCATTCATTCATAAGCAATACTGTATGACAGTATTTTTTGACATTGAAAAGGCATATGATACAGCATGGCGCTACGGCATTCTTAGAGACCTAAAAGCTTTTGGTATCTCGGGTAACATGCTGAACACTCTTTGTAGTTACATGTCTTCACGAACATTTCGTGTCAGAGTCGGTTCGGCACTTTCAAATGTTCACGTGCAGGAGAATAGCGTGCCTCAAGGTGGCGTATTGAGCTGCACCTTGTTTATAGCTAAGATGAACTCTCTCCGAAAGGCACTGCCGCCAACCATATCCTGCTTGATGTATGTAGATGACGTTCAAATATCTTTCAAATCATGTAACATATTCATTTGTGAACGTCAGGTCCAGCTTGGGGTAAATAAACTTTCTCGCTGGGCAGATGAAAATGGATTTAAACTTAATCCTTCTAAAAGTACCTGTGTTGTATTCTCAAAAAAGGCGGGGCATCCTGCCCGATCCCGACGTAAAACTCTTTGGTGACGCGGTTCCAGTAAAAAGAGAACACAAGTTTTTGGGTGTGGTGTTTGACGAGAAACTCTCATTCATACCCCACATAAAACGACTTAAACAAAAATGCCTAAATAAAAACAATGAATATTCTAAAAGTCTTGTCTCACCAATCCTACGGTGCAGACAAACAACTCCTGCTTAGACTTTATGCCGCGTTGGTAGGGTCACGGTTGGACTACGGAAGCGTTGTGTATGCTTCAGCCACAAAAACAGCACTTAAAATGCTCGACCCAGTGCTTCACTTAGGGCTTCGCCTGTCTTGTGGGGCGTTCCGTACCAGTCCTGTCCACAGTCTTTATGCAGAGTGCGACAAATGGTGCTTAGCGTACCAGCGAACTTATGTTGACCTCCTATATGCCTCCAAAATCTCATCAATGAATAACCATCCCTTTAAACCGGTTTTTAATGATACGTCCACAACTAAACTCTTTTTAAACCGCCCATCCATTGCTGTTCCTTTCTCGCAGAGAGTGAGGGACGAGGTGACTATTCATAAGGTCTCCTTCTTAGACACATTCAAATCATCTCACACTGATCTTGTAGCACCATGGCATCTTCGTCCTGTAGCATGTGACTTGTCTTTTGTACAATACAATAAGAACAGGACACCAAGAAGTGGGATTTTGCAGCATTTCATGCATCTGCAGAATAAATACAGGGTTGCAGAGTTCTTCAGTGATGCATCTAAAACGTTCACTGCAGTGTCGTGTGCTGCGCATGGTCCCAATTTCGAAGCATCTAGGACAATGAATGTCAATACAAGTATTTTTACGGCAGAGGTATATGGCATATTTCTGGTTGTAAGTCACATAGTCATCTGCAGAATAAATACAGGGTTGCAGAGTTCTTCAGTGATGCATCTAAAACGTTCACTGCAGTGTCGTGTGCTGCGCATGGTCCCAATTTCGAAGCATCTAGGACAATGAATGTCAATACAAGTATTTTTACGGCAGAGGTATATGGCATATTTCTGGTTGTAAGTCACATAGTTGAACATCATATTTCTACATCCGTCATTTATACAGATTCGTTGAGCGTCGTCCGTGCATTATCATCCGGAAAGTCATCAAAAAACCATGTCATTATTCTTGTCTTCAAAACGATTATGGTAGCTTATTCTTCAAACCTTGGGGTGACTGTGTGTTGGGTGCCAGGCCACTCTGGCATTGCCGGTAATGAAGTGGCGGATGAAATGGCCGCCAATGCTGCACTCCGAAACACAGTCGACATGGCAACACTACCTTACACAGACCTCAAGCCACACATTAGACAACAACTCCGTAAAACTTGGCAAGCAGACTGGAGCAAACAGACAGACAACAAACTACACGTAATAAAACCACACTTGGGACAATACACTACTGACTCACACAACAGGCACATTGAAGTTACCTTAGCTAGGTTACGGATAGGCCATACGCATGTAACGCACTCGCACCTGCTCACGGGATCTCCAAGACCCCTGTGTAGCAGGTGTGGGGAGGGCCTATCCATAGTCCACATACTCATACAATGCAAGGCACTTGACACAACACGACACAAACACTTCAGAGAACTCTACAGACAACATATTCCCCTACACCCGTCGCTGTTTCTAGGTGACGATGCCATGGTTTCTGTGAAACGCGTTTTTAAATATTTGTCAGATGTTAAGTTTTTAAACCTTATTTCCTATCATGCGTAATCACATCTGGCCCTATACACCAGCCATCACCATTATCTTTATTGATCTTACTATGTACAGTTTACACATTTTATACCTACCTTTTGTGGTAATCACTTGTTTTCATTAAATAACTTCTCTGACGCTCTTTGCCCTCGTCGGCCTTGCGCCATTAAACACCAACCATCATCATCATCATGAAATCGAAAACATCAACAAAATTGTTGTGAGTTAGCTCAGCTAACCTTGGATGTGCAAAGGAAAAGCTTGACTTAGTCTGATTGAGTCTTCGTTTCGCTTGGTTAAAGGAGTACTGGCACAAAAATTGTATGTTCCACTTTTATTGCTTTTATCGATGCTTAATGGCCTGGCGAAGCCGAAACAGCACTTTGAATACTTCAGCGCGCTATAATTAATTACATTGAACGGCCTGAAAATAGTTTGTTTCAAATTCCCGCGCTTTTATCCCGAAAGCCTCATATGAAAGAATCCCGTCATGACTTCAGTGTGCGGACGTCGAAACACTGCGGAGGCCGGTGGGAGCGTTGTTTAGACCGCACCGTCGCTTGAGGTGAACGGCTGAGCTGCCTCAATGTGCTAGACCTACCATTGCGGCGGAAATTCCATGACCACGTTCAATAAAAGTCCTGATGGCGGCTTCTATTGCGATTCCGAGCTATATCATCGCTTCGTTTCCCGTGTGTGGAACTTTATTTGAGATGCGACTGCATCTCATTCACTCGCCTTGTCCCTCCATACGGCGTTGTTGTCCGTCCAAATCCCTCCCCCTAGCTGCGCCCGGTTTCGATCCCATGACCCTGTGGGCGGAACACAAGGTACATGGTGCTCTTCCCACTGCGCCACAAAACCGAGACAGACTCAAATGCTACGAACGCGCCTTATATCCTTGACTCATTCAAACTACGCAAGAAGCTACTGATACAACGTATGATGGGGCAATGATTAACACTTGCAATAAAAGAAAAGAAGCTCCCACTTACCGCAACAATGATGGAGTACAGGTTGTTGCGACAGCGAAGCCCCAAGCATACCACTTAGAGAGATTGACCAAGATTGGCCAATAAAACATAATAATAATCATAAAGCATAATAATCATACGCGTTCCCGACACGTTTCAGGCGATTTCAGTATCAATCCAACGGAAACACCAACTGAACCCCACGATGCGTCGCATCTACACAGGGTTCCCCTGGTGGGGAGGTGGGCGCAATTTTTTGCCAACGGTGCCTTTCTTGGAAGCGGTTATGCCTGTCGCTCTGGCTACGTGCACCCGTTTGTGAATGCGCCAGCGCCCCCTCGCCGCTGGCGGGGCAGCGCGCGTGTGGTGACATCACCAGGTTTTTAACACAGCTTTCCGTGTCACTGTTTTTGGCTACCACGGGTTGATGTCACGGTGATGTCCATTTGCTGAGTGCCGCTCTGCATACTGCTCCGTCGGCGCGATAAAGGAGATCTAATTAAAGTATGTTCTTCGCGTCGCATGCCGCTCATATTTCAGCTAGGGTATTCTGTTTAGTAAAGGAAGCGAACTGTGAAATAATGTTAACGCCGAAAATTGGTGTCAGTACTCCTTTAACCTATGATGTAGCTATATCACCGAAGACGGCTCAAATTCGCTGGGTCCCGTGCAACGCTCACTCCAGAAGGCCCGCCGTCGCAAGCAATCTCTGCGAACGCGGCGTTCCTATTCCAAGGCGAAAGCGGCGCAAGATGAGTTACAGAGCCCGAGACGACCAGCCCCGCATGCGTGGGAGCGTGGCCTCCGCGATCGGGTACCGGCGAGCAACAACGCGCCGCCGGAGGCAAATCGCGGAGGCCACGGTGGGAGGCTTTTGGTTTGGTCGGCTGCGGATCAGCTGAGCGGGCGCTCGCGTCGCGGCCGCCGCCGATACGTGAGCACAACGGCCTGAAAAGGGGGCTCTGTGCGCAGCGCCGACAGCGAGCCCGGCGAATGAAGCGATGCGCTTCGAGGTGTGTGTCTCCGGTATAAAGATTAGCATGCGCATCCACCGCGAAACCGCAAGATGAAACTAATAAAGCTTTGTTTATAAATGTTTCTCACGCAGGAAACCACGCTCACTGCACACGGCATCACCCTACACCAAACAATTGCCGTCAAACCAATTTATTACAGCTCGAATGTCAAGGACAAGTGCCTACTTAGAGCTAATAGTAAGCGAAAAGAATTACTAAATAAATAACTATCATTTCTAAAAATAACCTCAGTCACGTCAACGTGGGTAAATGAAACAGTTGTTATTTGCATTTTGATGAAAAATTTCAAAATTGCCTAAAAACAGTGCATTGTTCTTTTAACTGACAGTGCGGATACAAAGATCTATTTAGAAATTAAAAAAGAAATTTGCACTCCTACAACAAGAGTGCTACACGAAGCCACGCTTCTCGTCGTGGGCGGTGGTACGCAGACGCGCTTCGGCATACTTGTTTATCTCATGTCTAGCCTGGGCTGTGGTATTCCCTCTGTGATGGATAGCTCGCTCTTCATGTGTGCACGGCGCGGGCCTGGGAACTTTCGTCCCGAAATTTTGTAGGGCAGGTCTCTCCCGAAAAGGGGAATGAGACCTGCTGTGCTTTTGATTGTACAATCGGGATTCGCCTCGTATAGCTCATATTCTTTGCGTTCCTTGGTCAACCGGCGGTGGAAAACACATTTTCCCGCTGTACCCAGTAGCTCTCAATCTATTCTAAGTATCCTGGAAAACCTGATAGTCAATTTCGCCCCTTCGACAGCAAGATGAGTTTCGTTTACTTGTCATAGGTATGACGCCGTTCCAAAAAAGTTGCCATCGGCTGTATATACATGTGCGTGAAAGGGAGGGGTACACCTAAAAATAGCTGACTTACCCATGTTTTATCTGCACGATCCGGAAGCAAATCATGTGTCGCTTTACTGCGATAACGATGATCTAGCCTGGAGAACGTTTTCGCATCAAAAATTGTGTACAATACTATCTCTCTTATGATTATTTCAGATAGCATGTAGCCGGCTTTTTCAGTAATTCCAGCAGCATAATAAAGGTAACGTGAGAAAGATATCCCTACGTTCGTCTGGAGTGATAAACGTGTGGGCCTTTCAAGTTTTACTAGCTCACTAACCAAAACGTATCCCACTTCCAAGAATTACAAACTTGCGGGCTTTATTCCGGTCCTTGGGAGGACTGCGCCCTAGGCAATCTCAATTTGTGCATAGCACTCATTTGATTTCCCTCCCCAGCACGTTCTTAGCGCGGACTGGGGGCGAAGGCTGGTGTCCAGTGAACGTTACCAAATCTTCCCCTCGGATAGGTATACAGTATCAGTACGCCTACAAACACAAAATGATAGCACTATTTTTGCATCAGCGATTAACACGCTAGCGCGTACCGACTACCTGTGGCTACTGTCAGTTATGAGGTGCTATTAATTGATGCATATGAGGGAACAGAATTTTAGCTTCTGATTTTTATTTGCGACTTCCGAACGTCTTGAATGGAATGATTGTGCAATTCGCGGCGTCCGGATCCCTTGAAAGATAATACTGTTAGAACACTGAAAGTTCTATTTGTAATGCTGGCCCATACGACATACTGTAGCACCAGGCCAGTGTACCACCAGGCCTTCCTGCGTGGACGTGCTTAGCTCCACAGGTTCTAAGTCGCAGTTGGCAACGTCCCCGCAACCATTGGCACGGCCGAGGCGAGTCGTTGCCGTTTCCGTAATTACGCTGCAGAACAAGGAATGCAGTGAGAGTATGCAGCAAAGCGGGCAATAAGGGAGGCAGAGAAATAAAAATTAGCGAACCCATTCCCTATGGAAAAGAGGAGTGCAGGCGCAGCTTCACCCCAGTGAACACAAAAACTCCCAAAATGTAAATGCAATGCTCGCAAAATGAAAACTAAAACATTTCTGGTTCCACCAAAGTGCAGTGACTGCAATGAAAAGCACAACTGTCGATCGACGGAAACTGAAACACCTTAATTTAGCTGACCTTTACCCGAACAGAAATTTTAGGGGCGAAGCTCCTGTTGCTCGGGCCCTGTCCCGGCCGTACACAGCACATTGTACACGGCACATTGATGATGATTGTGGCAGAATCCCCCTAGGGATTGGCCAACCAAAGATTGGCCGAAGAGTTCATATCGTTCAACGCGTTCGTTGCTGCCAAACAAGGAGGAGAGGAAGAAGAAGAGGTTGTCGTTCGTCGCCTGCGAGCTCAAGACTTTTGCTCGGGCCCTGTCCCGGCCCGTACACAGCACATTAATCATGATTGTGGCAGGATCCCCTAAGGGATTGGCCAACCAAAGATTGGCCGAAGAGGTCAAAATGTTCAACGCGTTCGTTGCGACCCAACAAGGAGGAGAGGAAGAAGAGGTTGTCGTTCGTCGCCTGCGAGCTGAAGGCACGTGCCGGGGGTACACGACACAAGACGGTCTGCAGAAGGCGACGGCCAAGGTGGCTACAATGTCACCCACCGAATTCACCAACTTACCAATGGAGATTCTCATCGTCCCAAACAAGCCCTACATAATCACCACACACATCGACGTCGTCGATGGGCTTGTCAACGAAGCGGTGGAAAGCTTGACGTGTCGAGTCTTTATATAATGTGTGGGCGAATGTTTCACGGTTTTACCGATAAGCATTTTAGCTTCGCCCCTCTCATCATCATTCACTTCGTGGAGATGGAGGGATTTGTTGGCATACATGATTGGACATACTTTTTTTGCGAATATGGGGAATTTTTTATGTACTTCAGTGGGTGCTAAGTGCACTCTTCCGCGGAGCGAACCACGCCGGCCGTGTTTAACGGTACACTGCTCAACGAGAATGAGCGACCACACCTACAATGTCACGTTATGCGAGCGACGAGGATGATGGGCTCCCATTGAGGCGTAATATCGGGCGACGCTGTGTCGCGCGCACCCGCGCGAGCAGTGCATGACAAGCTCTAACAATCTATCTAAACCCTCCAAACAGGGTCATAGTCAACTTTATCCCTGGCCAATCCCCCTTTTGGGGTTGTTACCTCCCAAACACTTTTAAAGGACCATCATTATCATTATTGTCATCGTCGTTAAGCGTTTCGCTGTACGCCGCCAACGAAGGCGCAAGTCAGTCAATACAACCTTCGTTCGAATACCCCGACGTGCGTCTTCAAAACGTGTGCAGTGGATTTTCAAGCAACACACCTTAAACGGTTACGGCTTCCAGACAACATGCTAAGGCAGAACAAAAAAATGTAACCTGCCCCAAATGAACCGAGTAACCTCAAATACAAACCTCGCAACAGATAAGACTGCAACTGATATTCCTTTATTTTTTGACACCATTGTGTTTTAGGTGGAGGTCCGCGTGGGCCAGTCGGTCGGGAGTGCCAAAATAATCGTCGTCATAGTCGATGTCGGTCCCGTATACCTAGGAGATTTTGGACAAAAAAATAGACGAGGAAAACGTTGATGTAAAAACACTATAGGCGCACCTGAAGAAAGGAGGTTGAGGGAGCGGAAGCGATGTGCTGTGGTGGCCTGAGCAGTAGAGATCGGTAGGAGGTGTCCTGGAGAAAATGCTTTAGCTAGAATGGTGCCTTGTGTGTACGTGTGGCGCGACCTGACTTCTTTAAATAGTTCCTAGACCACGTTAGACCATTAATTATTGCCGAAAATGTAATATCCAGAATAATTCTTGCTATCGTCTTCGTCTACGTGCAGGCCGCCAGCACACAAAGAAGTCCTTGTCTCTGCTGCCGCTACCATCGAGCGTTAGGACGGCGATAAAAGAAAGAAAAAAACGTTAATAACAAGTGGAAGAGATAATCATACATCCGGCCATAATCTTTTCTTGCGACTTTTGGTGCGACGTTAAAAAGCAGGTGTGCTGCTCTGCTCATCGCCGTAAATTTTGGCGCAAAGTGGAGGACGTCAAAGTCACCAACCCTTAACTCCCAACGTTCGTTGTCTGATCATCTGCAGATGAAGTGTTCGTCGAAGCAAACTGATACTACGAGCAGTGTAATTCCCCCCTGAAGCGCTTCGTTTCCTATAGAGTTTATCCTCGGGAGCCACAAATGACTCGCCTTGTTATTCTCACAGGTGCGATGTGAGACGCAAAAACTAGGGTTGAATACTTGTCGTCGACGTGTTAGACGAAATCAACAGCGAAAGTGGCCAAGGCCACAACACGTGCGCGCGGATATTTCTTACCGTATTCTCCCCACACGTTCTCTTCGAATTGAAAAATACAAGGCATCATGCGTCGACAATTATAACAGAACTGCACGAACGTACTTTGGTATCACTCAGTTTACTCTTTCTTTATTCAAAGTCGCTAGTCGTAAGCAACCGATTTTTTCCCAGGCTGGTAGTCTCGGTCTTTTTTTAATGCGTGGCCATGGTTGAATGTGCTCGCATGGAGGTAGATTCATCTTTTACGTAAGAGATAGCTGCCGCACTTTTTATTTTGAAATACTGTTACATTGCCTTCACCCTATAGGGTGTGTTTAAGGGCTGGTCACTCGGGAACATAATGGGTGCAAGGTAATTGAGAATACATAAATCTTCCATGGCATACGTATGCATCGCCCTGTTTATCGAGCTGGGAGAAAGCTTGAAGAAAAGATTCATTAATGGCATAACAAAATCTCCATTGGAAGCTCAATGCAAACAAAGAAATCGCGAGTATTGTTAATTTGAAAAGATGTGGGCCTATAAGCTCTTCAGCAGGTGGCGTAATGGCAAACAGGTGGATGTACTTTAGTACATTTGACAAGTTGTCAGTGCTGATCCGAAGAAGCAAATAGAAATTCGACGAAATCTGAAGACGGGGTTGAATACACTCCAAAACCCTCCCACGGAATCAAAGGTACTTCTCAGCTATCAATAAACAGATTGACCTTAGTTCCGGTGCCAAATATATACCAAAACTTGCCATTTTAGAAAGCGTCCTCAGGGAAAGCTTAGGGGGAATGAAAGAACCATAAAAAGAGTGTGATAAGTCTAACGTTTAATGATCGGAAACGTGGGCCATGACTATGAAAGAAATTTGTGTAGGTGACACCCATAAATGTCATTGAAAGAGCCGCGTAACCAAGTTTCCTATCACGCTTACCTCTTACAATGCACATCGTCCCTTTGTCTTCTGCGGTGATGAATGCAATGACGCAATGACGATGAATGCAACGAATGCTCAATTAAATTAGTCTTTCGCGTTCGCAATGCTCGTGCGCTGTCTGTTGGGATAGCGCACGTTTATCTCCCATCTCTCCTACCTCGCTTTGATTGCGTAGATTGCTTTCAAAGAAGAGGGGTTTAAGCTTTTAATTCCGCCCTCGAGCATTACCAGAAAACTCAGCCTAGCCGAGCACACGTGGGCGACCGCCATGTCAGGAGCGCCCGCCGTCATCCACGCTTGCGCGTGGACTAACGGATAAGAGTAACGGATAAGACATCACTGAAATCTTGGTGCATCCCGGCGTAAACAGATTCGTGTTACAAAAATACCAAGTACCCGTAAGCGTGCGCGTCGCCATGAGTACCGCGTCGGCCAGCTCGATCTTCGCCAACTCTCCGCCCATCGTCCGAGGCGTGATTTCTCGCGTGTTCTGCTCGTCCGCAGTTCGCGTGCATTCGCACCTCAAGTTGGAAGCACAGGTGCTGAGTTCGCGCTAGAGACGCATATTTCGCGAAGCCAGTTGCGAAGCCGGTGGGGTCTAGCTTGTGCTAACACGGTCCACTTTGGGACAGATGTGAACGCCTGCGGGCAAAACGATCTGGGCCTGGCAGTCATGCCGGACTTTCAGTGACACGTTCGGAAATCCATGTGAGGTGCAACAGCCGGATCTCCGACGACGAGAGGGAGGCCGCAAGCTGTGTTGTTTCTCCAGAATTGCACCACTAGTGCAAGCAAGTTTTTCGCTGGACTAGTTGGCGCATATTAGGTTGTAAGAAAACCAGCAGAACATTGAAACAAATGACTAAGTGTTAACACAAAACTGACAGGGACACTGCTGGCCTGTCACTTCTGCGTTAGCACTTAATCCTTCGTTCAATGTTCAGCTGGTTTCCTCCAAACCTCTTCAGCAAGCTGCGGCAATTTTTTTTTCATTAGCAATCGTAAACCCATAACCGAAATTGTAGTATTTAGAAGGCGTTGGTCCTGCACGTTATGTAGCTGTTTTTAATTGCAGTAGGCTCGACATTTATTTCGCACTCAGTTATGTACACATATCAGGGGCGGTGTCAGATCTGTTGTAGTGAAGCAAACCGATCCGCACCTGATTTTTGTGTCTGCTGGAAGGAGTTTGAGCCAGCGCCACAACGACAGGCATGCCAAAATTTTACCTCAAGATTGACGAAGTAAAACTGCCATGTTGCATATCGCTTGCGGCTTTTCACCTGAGGTCTTTGCGGCATACCAAACACTCCTTACTCGTGTGTTCCAATACACAAGCGATACCGAAAGTTTCATCTGGTCTTTGATAAAACAAGGATATACTCTGCTCCTTTTGGCTTACAGCCGACAAAACAATATCATATAACCAATACAGAGACCCGTCGTAGGTAAATGCTCCATGGGTCGCCAAATATAACAGTGGGTTCGAATGACTGAAAACGAAAATATTTAAAAAATTGGTTGCGCCTTAGCTCAGCTAACGTTGTATATGCAAAGCAAAAGCTTGGGTTATTGTTGGTCCCCTTTGGTTAACCTTTGATGTAGCTATTGGCGGTGAGATGTTTGAGTGGCGCCCCCTGGCTCTGACGTCGGCTTAGGGACTCGCGCCGCTGTCGTCTGCTACCCTCCGCTTGCGAAGGGCAGCAGTGCCTGTGCTAGAAATCGCCCGCTTTGATGCTCTAGTGCATTAAAAAGCGCATTTGTAGTAATTCACTTATCTTCAGTGATTTTTGCCACCTTCTGACACATCTGAATAATTTCAAGGTGTATCCCCTACAAGCTTGCAACGCACGAAAAGAGCGAGAACAACTTTCTTCAGAGCATCGGTGAGAAGATTGTGTTTAACTCGTCCTTTCGAGCTTATTCGCGAGGTTCAGCGCTCAGAGCTCCTCGATAAGTGTCCAAAATGCGTAGGCTTCCCTACCGTTCTTGTGAGATGCTCTTATGGCGACAACAGCCTCATGCTACGTACCAAGCAGCGGACCCCTACGCGCGCACGGCACAGCAGAAAGTGAAGCAGATGTCTTCCTTTTCTTTCGTTGTTGTTGACTGGTATCAAATGAATGTTTTTGTGTGTGTGTGTGTGTGCCCAACGCATTGATTTTTCTGCACGGCCACAAACGTCCTATTACTAGGTTTGGAGATCTTTGGGAGGCTCACAAAGATCGTGTGGGTATTTTTTGCAGGCTGTATAGCACACATTCTTTCTTCACAAATTGGCTTTAGTTATGGCTTCGTTCAAGGAGTTGCATATCCACAGCGTGCGTTGTTTATTCACATCCAAATACAATGAGAAGGTTTGTGCTACGCCATCGCGATCGAACCCAAAACAACGTTGTCCACAGTACTCGAAGGCGGCTTTTGTGCTCAGTATTTCTGTCGCAACTATCGTTATCATAACGAATTGACTATCAACCCGAACAATTATAACATGATTGCGGTGTTGAGGGCTTGATATACTCGCCAACAAACGCAATAAATAGTATACACCCGCATATGAGAAGAATCTAAACGGATGAATATTTATAAAATGCTTTTCGTTGTTTTCCAGCACTTCCAGGTTTAAAGAACAAATCCTGGTCTATTTGGGATGGCATTCTATATATGAATTGAGGAAAATTACTGTTACTCTGAGCAGCCAACCCACTAACCACGTCGATTTTATTGTAAAGTTTCCTCCTCCTCCCCCCCTTCCCCTCTTGAGTGCAGTTTTCCTATAACGTATATCTGAATATTGGGAAGATTTGGCTGTGGAAAATGTACAGAAATATCCGTCCAGGTCTGAGCAAACATAGTGTTACCGTATATTTACCGTAGACGTTGCTCGTTTTGCTCAATATATCTCCATGCTGGTTAGAAGCGTGGTATAAAACCAGCACGCGCCTAGCTAAACACACAGTGGGTTATTTGGAACTCAACCTACAGTTTCTGCAGCCTATGGTGCATGGCGACACACTTTCGTGCCATGACAACGTAAATTGATGTGATACAATACTTTCGAGCGTTCGGCAAGGTTGCAAAAACTGTTTTACCTTACATATGATAACCGGGAATCGGAATGCCTTCTGCCAAAGCCGTCAGCTCCAAAGGCCGGGAATTCGTTTTGGTCTTGTATTCTCTCTGTTGTCGGTTACTAGCAACTGGCTCGAAAGATTGCTTAATACAGAATCTGACGCCTTGCTCCGACTCTTCGATCTCCGCACAGCACCGGCTTCGCAAGGAACGGGGCGACGCCGTCAATGTTTCTTCCGTAGAGGCATCAAAAACTATACTTTAAATCACGCTTTGAGCTAGTGTATGCGATTTTAAGGCTATCATCATGATAAAAATTTACGCACACGCAAAGTCTGGCGCGGACAACCATCAGACGTCAACCGAGCGCAAAGAAGCAGCAGGGAGAGCGAACCCGATTGAAGCAGACGACAAATACGAGAATCCCTAAGCCGACGTCACGGAGCCGCGCTTCGCAGCGCCGCCCGTGGTCGCGCTCCCCGCCAATATTGCTAACCACGGCTCAAAGCCGTTCGGTCCCGTGCAACGCTCACAAATTGAGGCCCGGCCAGGCTTTCATTCTAGGCGAACGCGGCGTTCCTCTTTCACGGCGAAGGCGACGGAATGTGGCGACCATAGAGTTTCTCACTAACTCACCTAGAGTGGAATCTGGCGCTAGCGTCAACGTGATTCGGCGAAGGCGCTCTACGCTTCCATGAGTGCCGCCATAGTATAGTGAACTAGAATGATCTAGTGGCGCGAACGGCGAGGAAGGGGCGTGCTCTTCTGTGTAGAAAGCACCAGGTGGCGCTGCTGCGCCATCTTCGAAAGGCGCCGCCGCGGCAGGCTGTCGCTGTTCCGATGTTGGGTAGTAATTAACCCTTAAAAAAAAAAAAATGCTACTCGCGTCTGGCATTTCCGTACCTTGCTAGGAACGTTTTGTTGCAAATCTGCCCGTTTGAGCTGTAGGGAAACGGCTACAAATCGAGTTGTTTGGTGTCGTCTGCTACCTGCGCAGACGATCGATGCGAGCGTACGCGTTCGATGTGCTGCCGGCGGACAACTGCTATGTTTAATTCTTTACGAATGGATTTACTTTTTATATTTACTGTAATAAAGTCCCGGCATGAACCTACTTGTGAATTTCACTCTACAAAAGCAAATTATACCCAGTATTCACGCGTCCAGTAGCACCCGGCTGATTTTCTCAGCAGCAAAGTTTGCAATAAACAAATTACCTTCAGAGGAAACTTTCCCCAGGCACTTAGTGCTGAAGGCAGCGTCTCCAAATGTGTCGTTTGAGATCGCAGCTTCTTTGTTAGCACGTGTAATACATCACTAAACCTCCTAGTCGTCATGGCCCCTTTGCAGGCCGAACTGCTGTCAGCTTCTTGCAGCACACTGTTCGCAACAGCTAGGGAATATATGTCACCGCTTCCGCATAACACACCACGAAAAGAATGTTTGCGACGACACTTTGTCGTCATGTGGATAGAAGAGCACAGATTTCTCGTGAAAATGTCTAGCTTTTTTTTTTTTTTTTCGTATCGATGTCGTATAGCGAAACGAACGTTTCGATCGTCGGCACAATTTAGCCGGCACCAGAGCTTTGAAGGAAGCTTGACTTCTTGAAGATGGCTCATTGTGAAAGCATCATTCCACAGAACTTGCGACTTCATTTGATGAGCACTGCGGAGAGAGAGCCTCGTGTTGTGGCTGGTGCACCTCATCTTTTTCGGCTCTTCAGCTTGCTTGCTGGCTGCCGAAACTGAAACTCTTGTCCGCCTTTTCCTTTGCGGCTTCCGCGTGCATGCTCCGCGCAGAATTCGAAGCACAGTCAGGCAGGATGGTAGGTACAGCACCTGGAGCCAGTGACAGCTTCCCGCGTACAAGTCGCACTTTACAGCCGTTTATTACGTGGATGTAATCACGCAATAAGCACTCGGGCTCAAAGTGGCGCTCACCAACGGCTGAAGATATGGTCAAGAGTTTGTCCAGTCTTCCCAAATTTTGTCCCCACTTTTTGCACAGTTCATCGTCCAAAGGAGCGGCGAACAAAGACGCCTTGGGAGCACCTGCAGGGTAACCACTGTGACAACCCGGAGCAAAGCAATAGGTGTCCGTCCTTCGTTTTGACATCGCGTACCCGGCCTGGCCAACCTCTATTCGACAGCACTCGCAATAACTATATTCCTGACGATTGTATACCTCTTGCTTCTGTGGAACATCACGGAAACGTAAAACACGCAGAAAATGAAAGGCCGGCCTCAGCCATAAACAGACGGAGAGTTTGTCCGACCGCGCGCCGCCAACGTATCGCACATCCGCTCGTATCGTCTGCGCCGCTAGCAGACGATTTGTTTGTAGCCGTTGCCCGATGGCTCAAACGGGTCTGATAAGCAACAAAACGTTCTTAGAAAAGTACAGGGACAACAAAAGTGAGCATCTTTCTTCCATAAAGGTTAATTACTGTACCACAGTAAAAAACGGCAGCGGCAATAGCTGGCGAGCGCCCCAAGGAACGGCCCGTGCAACCGCGGTACCGTTTTCGAAGAAGGCGCAGTGGCGCCCCTGGCGGCGGTAGACGCGCTTTGCTTCAGCCCGAACGCTGCAAAGCGCTCCCGTTCGCGCCACTGGATCAAGACATTCTAGTTCACTGTAGCCATAGTGTGTAGTTCGGCCGGAAGTTCGGCGTGGCATGGCCGGCAACGACTTTGTGGCTACGCAAATAAAGTTTTTGTTTAAAACATTGCTGCCAATAGTGCCGCTGTTAACAAATTTTATTTTGTATAAGACACCGTGTTAGAGGGCTTATGTTTCAAAACAAATTTGGGTGTTACAAAGAAAAAAAAAGCAGAAGTGCTCCCTTTGGCTCACGCCACCAGATACAGCGGGCGTTACCGGATATATTTTTAAATTATTACATACTCCAAACTGGATGAGGTTTTATTTGGTTTCTTGTAATATTTAGCTGAAAAAATTATTTAGATTGCCTTAAGCTGTGTTCTTGCTTCCTCTCAATACAGTATTATTATCGTATGCTACGCGCCTTGGCAGGCGATGCAGATGCAACATAGAGATGCAAGAATGACGTAATCGCGTCGTATTGATTTGTTTTGTCCAAGCAGATATAAATAACCTAGAGGCGAAGCCTATAACCGCAAGTAAGTCTTCAAGCACGCGCGAAAGCATTATGAAATTTCATGAATGCGTTAAATGGCAAATAAATACTGGCGTGTCGAGTAGCTATGTATGTTGCATCATTGCGCCTGAACAAGGCAGTGCATGCTTCAAGGGGTAAGTAAACGTAGCGGCGGCGACGAGCGATGCGAAAATCGTAAATGAACGTGTGCAGAAAACGGATAGTGTGGGCTAGCGTAGCTTATTTTGTGGCTGTAGTGTGGGCGGTGGCGGCAAGCGCTATGATGCGGTATAACAGGCCGCTGGCACCCTTGCTCGCTTTTTGCTGGCCAGAAGCAGCCCACAAGCGAGCGGCAGCGGCGATACAGTGAACTGTAGCGACGAGCGACGACGACAGAGGACATTGGCGGCAGTGTATTAATTTTTTTTTATGCTAGTCGCTGTCACCCAGTGCACTCTGCTGTTGTACCTTTGGAGTTACGTTTTCGGCGTCGCTTGTCGCCGTCACTGCATGTGGTCACCCCTTCATCTTAAGAAACTCGCCGCTAACGCGAGCACATGCGTGAAGTGCTAATCACGCTGTTATTTAGACATATATGTGATAGCCATTGAATGCCAGAAAGTGGCATCCCGAAAACGGAAAAGCATACCGAAAACAGAACTAACAAGCACTTCCGAGCCGAGAAGCCTAATCCATAGCCTTGTGTACTAGCCACTTGCTGCCAATCCGATTCGCACACTACCCACAATTCCCATGTCGGCGTGCGATCGCAGCGACACTTTCCCTCTAGGTAATGGTGGCGACCGTAATCCCGTTGTCGCGCCTGCGCGCCTGAAGTCGCGCCCGGAACAGGCAGAGAGAGAAAAACAATGAGAGGAGCAGGAGCGTCTTCCTAGCCTCGCGCCGCTGCGACTTGGAGCGGGTAAATCAAAGAGGATCTAGCAAAAAGTCACCTCAGACTGACACCACGCTCAATAAGTCAAACAACTACACAACGGCCACTAAAAATTACCGCAAGAGAGGATGAATTGTGATAGTAAAAAGGAGCTGAAGGAATTACAAAATATATAACAATCATTCTAAAAATTATCGTGGTCATGTCAATGTAGTTAAGGTGACGAATAGGTTGTTGCAATTTTTACCAAAAGTTTCAAAAATGTACGCCAACTTTGCATTCTTCCTTTAACCTATAATGCGGGTATAAACAGTTCTTCAGAAAATAACGTCACAAAGCCAAAATAAACTTCAACCGTTCCATCATACGCACTACCCAAAGCCACGTTTCACGTAGCAGACGCTGGTACGAAGACACCCTTTGGAAGTTTTGTTTACCTCCGAGCTCGCGTGTTCTGTTGTATTCAATTAGTGATTGGCAGGTCGCTTTTCATGTTTCCACGGACGTGGCCTGCGAACTTTCGTCCCGAAATCTTGGCGCTGGGAATCTTCGGGAAAGGGAATGAAAGTAGCTTCGCTTTTGTTGGTAGAATTGGATTCGACTCGGATAGCTGAATTTCTTTGCGTCTCTTCATCGGCCCAGTACGGAGGTGGAAAAACCTACTTTCCGGCGATGCCTAGCACCCCTCAATCTATCGTAGGTACCTTGTATAACGTGATACTCAATTTAGCAACAACGCCCGCAAGACGAGCTTCATTTACTTGTCATAGGTATCATGAAGGTGTAGAAATATTAGAAATTACCGTCGGCTATATTTACATGTGCGTGAACGGGAGGGGTATACTTACAAATAAATGATGTAACCCAGGATTTATCGCCACGATCCCGAAACAAAACATGTAACGCTTTACTGCTCAAACGACGACGTAGCCACGAGAAACTGTATCTCAAGAAATATTCGGTATAATACAGTACTATCACTCGTATAATTAATTCAGATAACATGTAGCCGGTTTGTTCAGTCATTCCAGCAGCTAATGAAGGTAGCGTCAAAACGGCAGCCCAACGTCTCTCTTCTATGATAAAAATGTATGCTTTCTATGTTTTCCTTGTCCACTACCCAAAACGCTTGCAAATTGCAAAAAAAAAAAAAACACCCCGGCTTTGTTTTTACCAAGCGTTAGGACTGCGCCCTAGTCAATCTCTTTCCTGTCTAGTACTCATTTAACAGCACTCCTCACCGGGTTCTCAGGGTGGTCTGTGGGCGAAGGCTGGGGTCGAGTAAGCGTTGCAAAACCTACCCCTCGGAAAATATCTTTATCTCTCGGCTTCTGAACTCAAGGTAAGATCAGCATTTTTGCGTCAGAGGCTAAAGCCCTCGCGCATACAAACTACCCGTGGCAACTGTAAGTTATGAAGTTCTGTAAAGTAGTACGTATAGGAGGGAACACGCTTTGAGCATCTGGTTGTTATTTAACCTCGCCAAACCGAGTATAACTTGAATGCGAGTACAAAAGAACGATGGTACTTTCGGTTAAGCAATTAGCCTCACATAAGCCCGGGGTGTCCTCTGCGCTGCATAGCGTTCGCTTGCACCAACCACGCCAGAAGGTCATTTTCAGCGAAGCGAAGTGATGCGTGGCTAGTTTTGTGGCTTAACAGCAACTGGTCAAGGAGAAGGGGAGCAGTAAACTCTATGGAGCCGACAAAAATTAAGTAAAATAAAGTTGGCTGTCCTCTTCTAAAGTCGGACAGCCGCAAGTGATTGTGGTTGCTCAACCCCTAGAAATCAGGCATTCTTCTTCGCACGGAGCACCTTGAGTGATCTTGGTGAAGGTATTGGCGACACCGCGGACCCCGAGACCTCATACGCACGCTGTAACCGACCGTGGTAATGAGTTTTAAGGCAGAGGGCAGAAACCTCAAACTGCGGCTGTCGGAGCCGAGGTCAAGGTCCGGCGGATGGGCTCCCTGACTGCTTACCAGGCAGGGAGCTCCAGCAACTCTCAAGCAGGTAAGGTTTGAGAAGAAAGTACTCCCGTCCCCTGCTTTTGTACAATGTTATATTGTGTCTTCTAAGACCCCTTCCAAATATAATCGGCCCCCGGAAAGAGGCCGCACCGAAGCATCTTTTCCACCACTCTCAACAACCATATTTTCCAAGCCCGATAACTCTTCTCGTTTTTTAGTGATTGAGTCAGCTCACTCAGCGAGACCTGTAGCGTCGATGTCTGTATTCGTGATTTCAAAGTTCTGCATAGCATTCTCGCTGATAAGTATGAGGCTAAAAAACTCAAGACAGGAGAAAACCTTATTGAGTTCGACACATAAAAACACACCGACAACCTCTTCTCCCAAACCCCCATCCTCGATCTGGACATCACAGTCACACCCCACCGGAGCCTGAATAGCTCCCAGTGTGTGATATCTGAGCCAGTCCTGCTGACCGAAACTGATGCCGACCTGCCTTAACGCCTGAGAGAGCAGGGCGTTACGGCGGTCAGGCACATTACTATCCGATGAGATGATTAGGTAATCCTAACGAAGCACATATTCTTGACCATCAACCGATCCAAACTTCCTTAACCAATCAATGCAGGCTCTAATCGATGTGCAGTCCGTCCCTACACTCTAAACTTTTTTTCCTCCCATATACTCCCCAGAGGTTCTTTTTCGCCTGTCCCCTAGTGGTCCTCCTTTAAGAGTTTTTATACTACATGGAACAGGGAGGTTTTGTTTACCTCCTCAGAACAGGGCGTTTTTAGGTTATAGAAAGGAGGTATTTAGGGAGTGTTAAGAAATGTTCGGGAGAATTTAAGGAGGTCAAAATGGAGTATTCTTTACTTACTAAAGGGCGTTTTTAAGTGATGTTTATGGAATTTTTAGGTGGTTTAATAGGAGCCTATTATGGCTCCCTTGGGAAGTACTTATGTTAGTTTAGGGGCATTTTTAGGAGGTTCAATGGAAGCATTTACTTCTTTTGCATGAAGTTTTACGAAAGCTTGGGGAGTTTTGTAGGCCTTCCGAAAGGATGTTTTCAAGGCCACAAGGGAGAATTTCTAGTTCCCTGCGGGAGTACTGAATTCACACGGTTTTTCTCGATTTCAGGTTTATTTCAAACGAACTTTCGCAGACAAGTTTACATGTTACATGGTGTACAAAAGGAGGTTCCGAAATAAAAACTTAGGGTGACCTCCTATCAGAAAGCACAAATGGTACATTGCTAAATAACACGCCAGTTAGGAATTGAAGACAGCAGTACGATGCTAGTTGAACAACCGAAGAAACAATATTACTACAAGAACTGGAAATACGCGAAAAACAAAGATAGGCACAAACACAACCGCATGGTAAGTGAAATCATTATATAAGACTAGCGGATCGAGAACGCGTCAGTACTTATCAGAACTTATCAGTACGTATCAGTACTCAGTACACAAAGTGAAAAAAATGGTTGCAGTGGTTTACACACAAAAATGTTCAATTGGTGGTGAAATGAGTTAGAGCTGTGTGCTAGTTGAACAAATTGTTGAAACAATATTAATACAAGAACTGGAAATACTTGAAAAACAGATAGGCACAAACACTACCGCATGGTAAGTGAAATCATTATATAATACTAGAGGATCGAGAGCGCGTCAGTACTTATCAGAACTTATCAGTACGCATCAGTGCTCCGTACCCAAAGTGAAGAAAAAAATGGTTGCAGTGGTTTACAACAACAAAAAAATATTTCAATTTGTGGTGAAATGAGCGAGAGCTGTGCAACGATTTGATATTGAAAGGTAACTAGGTGGTAAAGGCAAAAGAGATAAATACAGACAGCAATGAGATGGCTATGGATAAATGAGTAATATAAAGAACGAAAAATATGCTGTGGAAAATACCAGTGCGTTTTGATAAGGACACAAATGCGCCAAGAAACGTGACCGAGTCTGACGGGTTAATTGCAATGATATAGAAAGAATGGGTGGTATCGCGACAGCTTCTTTAGAGTGAGAACAAAAAGCCATGAAATTCGTGTTTTTCGGATAATTTTTAGTTGATTCGTTTCGCACCAGCTGCCAACATTATTTAGATAATTGTTTAAAGTTGAATTAGTTTGTTAATATTATTGCTTCACTGAAAGATAGCTGCATTATCAGCATACAGTACAGCCCATCAAATATCCCCTTTTCAGTAAAAAAAAGAAAAAGTCAAAAATATAATACGGAATTCTTTTTGACTACTATCCACTGATTACAGGATTGAAAACAAATAAAATATTACTGAGCGATATTGATGCGATAAAAGTTAATTAGTTCTAAATGCTTCACACGTGGTTTAGTGCTGGCAAGGTCCAAAAAGGCATGTTCCACAAACGTTACAGCTCTGTGTGCCTTCTTGGGATACTGAATGTTGAAAACCCGCAACAATGCAAACAGACTACACAGTCCTCCCAGTAAAGATGATGCAGTCAAGACACGCTGGCCATCGATGTGGAGGCTAACTTCCCCGTTCAAGGAATGCAGGCAGGGATTCAAAGGAACATCTGCCTGAACAAGAAAAAAAGAAAAAAATGCCCCACACGTAAAATTCGAAACAGACACTATGGTTAAATGAACTGAATAATTCGGTACAGTAATAAAATTGTAAGGCCAGGTTGCCTGCGAATTCCAGTACTTAAATTAGGAATGCAAAGGCTTCGTAAAACCAAGTGCCAGTACATTAACCGTCGTGGCTTTTGCAGCAATAAAAAAGATATTACTTCCGCACAATATACTCGAGCACAACTTTAAATGACAGTGAAGATAAAATGCAAGTCTCTCTAGGTTCATAGATTAGTTTTTCTGTTTTTGACTGAAAAACACTGGTATTGCATGATTTTGTTACTGTTTTTTTTTTTTTTGCTTTAAGATGCCAGCTTGCATCTATTCAAGTGAGTGGGCACACAGTTAAAGACGCAAACCCTTACACTGCCTCTCCCCTACCATGGTGGCCCACTTTCATAGAAAAAGTCCAGCTTTTGCGAGCTGGATGCCTGTTGTGAACCGTGGCAATACTCACTTCTGCTGGAGGGGCCAACTTGGTTTCCAAATGCAGCTTTGCCTTGTACAGCACAGCCTATCCTGCCTAAAGATCTATGAAGTCATTCAAGTCGATCATGTATCAGGATCTGCAGAAGAAAATCGTGTCAGCAAATAATGAATTCATGCCGGACAGGCACACACTGTTTCAGTTATACTTGCAGATACCTCCACCTATTTCTCGCGTGGTGTTACATCCAAAGCTAATTTGTTACGGCTTGTCTCGACAAGTATGGTCGTCTGTCATACCACAGCTAGTCATACAGGAAAGTCCTTCACTAGGTCAGAAAACCCTTTCTTTTTTTACAGTAGTGATAAAATAGGCCACTCAGTCATCCGTATTTCGACACCTTAATATTCTGTGTCACCGTGCTGACAAGCATGATTGGTGCATAAGGTCATTTGTAGCCGCAACCGTTACTACAGCCTTGTTAGCTAACGTAAACCTCGTTCATGGCACCAAATTACTTATGATTGCATGTCAACAAAAAAACAGTTGAAATGGAAACGCTATTCTCGCAAACTTACCAACGCTGCAGGCCACACACTCCTGCCTTAGTTAATGTTAACGTGAATGTATAAGTTTCCGTGACGCAAAACCACAGTGCATTTTTTGGAGCTGCAAGCTCCGTGTCAAAATCGAGTGTCAGATGATTCGAGTAATTTTTTAGTATGGTCTTACTATTCATTATTACATAAAGTTATTACCAACTATTACCAAAAAATGATGTCCCCTTTTATGCCCGGCAGACTTGTGTCATGCTACTGCAGACTCGGTTCTCTTCCATAAGGGCATGCGTTTTTGTTTTTATTTACGTGGCCTTAGCTGTCGACTGACAGGCACCGATTGTATACCGACCCCTCATTATCATCCGAAAAGGAATAAAGACATTTCGGGTTCGAACCACGTCGCTCTCGTGGACCACACTATATAGGCTCATAGCATCTTTTACGTATCTCACCGATTCCTTAATAGGGTGCGCTGTTAGAAGATGCGGGGAGTCGACTCAAGCGAGCAAACAACCCCGCCGAATCTACAGGGCACAGGTCACGAAGGGGGTGGCCGTCTGATGGGCGCCTTTCGCCGACCAGACCGGTAAGAATGAGTCAGATCCTTGAACGAAAACAACACAAAGACATATTTGGACATGCAAAACACGGTACAAGCACGAGGACAGGAACGTAAGCGAGGGGTAACTTAGAATGAATACAAATGCGAGCAACAGTTCAAATACAAAATGTACAATCAGGAGCGTGATCATATAGATATTACGAAGTAGAGCAGTTAACTAAAAAGAAAACGAACAGTTCGATGGATATGACAGACACAGTCCCACAATATTTACCGACCGGGCCGGACGATGCACCGCTGTCGTAGGCGATTCGGCTACCTGTGAACGACGTCGAAACGTAGCTAACTTGCTTCGGCGCGAGTCTCTTTTTTATAACTGCGCACTTCGCGGAGATAGGGGGCACAACCCGCAACGCGCCCGCCGAAGACGAGCACACCACTTCCCTCTTTCTCCCTTCTAGAATAATCAACACGCCTTAGCACTGCGCCCTCGAAAGAAGTGATTTTCGGTGAAAGCTGAGCGGCTGAGTTTTTATTTTGGTATTTTCTTGCCGACGAGCCGGCGAGTTTGTCGCGTTACCGCCGCTTCATTCGAGAGAATTCCAGCATTTTCTCAGGTTGAATAGAACTGAACTGAATGAATCGGACGACTGTAACAAGAATTAGGCGCTGTACAATAAAAATGAAACAAAAATATACGGTACTTTTAGACGTCGTGCGCTCGAGTTTTTGGCAACGTACTCCTGACGTTCGGAGAAACGCAAGCGGTTTGCGTTCCTTTTCTCGTGTTTCATTACACTCTTTTAAATATGAGCGCCCACTTCCCCGACCTCTCAACCTTCCTTCCCGCTTCCGTCTGACTGCGCTGATTTTCGCCAGCACGAAGTAACCGTCACGTTGCTTGGAAACGATGCCGCCCGCGACAAGCGATTTTATCTCGAATGCCATGTTACAAACCGGCCTACAAAAGAATGCGAATGCATACCCCAAAACCCACAAACAAGTAAAATAAAACGAGTGAGCGCTTTTTTTCTTTGCCCGTGCGTGTACGTGCTGTGTGCGGCACGGGTACTTCGCAGTTAACCCTATCCAAACGTTTGACAAACGCATTGACTGATGACAGACCACTTACCAGCGAGCTGTCCACAGCTGTCGCCGTATCCAAGTGCTGTTAGCGGCCGTTCGTCGTGTGACAGGGGCACATAAAAATCTTTCCGCCAAATGGCACTACTAGTCCTTCTCAAATAAGAAAAAATGATGGCCCAAGCCGAGGCGCTTGAAGCTCCGGCCGCACCAAGTCACCGGCCACGCTGCGTTGATAGCACGGAGGTTGTTTACATCCGGGCAGATAGTCGTGCCGCCAGGGCAAGTCGAGTCGCTGCAGTCGGGTGCGTTGGCGCGTTGGCACGAGAATTTCAATCGTCTATATATGCGCAAGCAAGCGAAGCAGATTAACATTGCAATTGTTTGCAACGGCGAGAACTGTATCTTTGTTAGCAGCAGAGTTTGACAACACCTACCGCCAAAATAGACAGATTGAAACAACACGGCCGCGCTGTCTGCTTGTGATCGCGCTGGCTGAAGCATCGATACGGGTATACGTACGGTATCGGTTTTGTAGCTACATGCAACCGTCGCGTCCTGCTTTCTCGTTCTAATTAGCACTAGGCCACGGTTGAAGTGCTGATACACGGAAACAACACAAGACTAACATGGCGACCGCCCGCTTGAGATGATTACCCCAGATGGGGAGTTTATTGTGGACGTGGTTGTATACAAGGAACCGAACGCCATCTCACAAATGGTGTTAAGTCGTTCTAAATCCTCTCTTTTGCCACACAGATGGGCAACGCTAGTACCATGGAGGAGCGTCAACTTTTTTACTCTATGCCTAGGGAGTAAATTTTTTGCTATAGGTACTTTTCAGGCCAAATTACATGCTAAAAACTCCATTTCCGGCTAGTTTCCGTTTACAGTGTACATACCAAACCCCAACCGCTACTTCAAGTGGCAGCGGTTCGAGCACGGTATTAATTCTTGCCGTGGAAGAACGACCTGTGCAAAGTGCCCTGCACAGGACCACCGCACTGACAACTGTCCGTCCACTACACTTACTTGTCCTAACTGCCGGGTACCGCACGCGGCATACTTTCGGGCCTGCATGAAATTTCAAATGGAGACGAAAATCATCAATGTCAAGATAACAGAGAACATCACCTTCCCAGAGGCGCGGAAAAGGTTCGCCTCTTTCGCTCTGGGGAGGTAAGCGCCGTGTTGTCTACGTCTTCCTTCGTCCCTGTTTTTTGAGCGCTTTTGTTTTCCACCAAGATGAACCCATACCAACTAGCCCAACTTTCCGTTCTTCTATTGTACGCCGACCCAGCTCGCCGAGGGGCAGAGCGGCGTCTGACTTCGGCGGGGAAACAGTACGGCGAGTCAGAATTTGACCCGCCACCGCCCCCCCCCCCTTCTCTGCTGCCTCTGGCGGCCCATCTCGTCTCCACACCGCTTGCTGAGCCAGCAGCGGTTGTGGAGACAACCATGTCTGGTGGGAGGGATGCTGCATCCTGCACATCCGCTCCACCGTCCCAAACCACACGCGAGGGCACGGAAGAGATGGAGACGGGCGGACCGGCGGCAGCTCCCACCCCAACCACGCCGCCTGTGTTATCCGATGCATTCCTGAACCCCTCAACGGTTGCAGGTCAGTCAAAGCGCTCCCAAAAGGGTCCGCGGTCCAAGGAGGCTGATCACCCAGGCACTCCGAAGACATCCGACAACGAAATGGACGTCGGACCGTTCTTGTCTGCGTTGCACCGCAACAAACGCGTCCCGACGCCAAAGCCTCCCGACAAGCCAAAAAAGACCTCAGTCACAGCCCCGAAAGACGACATATAAACATACACACTCCAGTATCTCTCCCACTAAGTATTGGCACGGCCGCTGGATCAAAGCGCACAAGGTGCGGCCTGCTGCGTGTTCCCGAAACAGCGGGAGAGGCCTAGTTCATTCGCCTGCCACCGCGGCGCCACCGGTCAAGGACAGGGAACAGCGGCGGAGTAGCGGTGTGCGCGCGAGTAGCGGTGTGCGCTCGCTACTCTTCGTGCTGCAAGCGGACATTCTAAATTTGATATCCGCTCAGTGCTTTGTTCTACGCTAAAACGGGACCTATTCGCTTGTGGCAAATGGTTTATCGCTATTAAGGGAGACGGAGTGGCCTCGACTAAGCCAGCCCGCCTCTGCGACAGTCAACTTTAAGTTCATGCTTATGATAGGTTTGCCCCGTCCTCAGGCCAGAGGATTAATACACGTATTTCATATTATTTTACAAAAGGACTTGAAATAATTTTCACAGACCCCTTTTATGGTATTTAAATATAGCACAACGTTTTAGCTTCTCGTTAAAATCCCTTTTAAATAAAGACCACGATTTTATGTTTGCCTTTGTCCGCTGCCGCGACCGTGGATTACATAAGCTTTCAATTCATTCCAGAGTATTTTACGAGCTGTAATAGCATCATTCTGCATAATTTCCGTTCGAAGACTGTTGAATGTGAAATTGTCTTCCTTCCTGTTCATGTGGAAATAATGAAAATGCCGGACATTGCGCTTACAATGAAATGTGCGTTAATTAACTGAAGCTCTACAATCTCTAAAAGATCAGTATATTTTATAATACAGCAGAACAATTTTGTCATCATTATAAGGTAAAAAAATGGAGGTGCCATGGTCCTCAAAGGCGTAGAACTTTTCTGGAGAGGGGCTTGTGTGCCAGCCTTACCAGACGTTGCACAGTGGCACTCACATTCCCTGCCCAGTTTGCTAGCAGTGGTCGAAGCAGCTTTTTTAAAAAAACATCACAGAGGTGGATCGTGTGCTGAGGGCTGCTCGAACCACACCGTAGTGCAGGGCAGGTAACAAAATGTGGGAGGAGGGCTGAGTGAAGAAGTTTACACAGATTTCCACTCCTTCGAACTTCAGTGTCTTTCATCACTTCACTGACAAAGTCACATGTGAGTTTGCAAATTTTCACGATCTCCATGTTGGGATACCGAAGTTGTCCGTTATCGATTTTCTTTACTAAATCGTAGATGCTGCCACACGGTTTCGACTCTTGCAGGAGAACCTTGCCTGATTCACACGGAAACTGCAAATAATAAAATCAAGTCAAGTAAAATTTGCATCAAAAGTACTATGCAACGAAGTATGTAGGCTCCTTTGCTTACTTCGCTTAGCTTAAAAAATATTATCTAAATTTCGTAACAGTGGGGAATGGAACGTCCTGTGGCAAAAAGAGTGGCATACACTTATATCTGGTGTGGACCCTTACAGTGGTCGCACACCGGCGGGGTGGGACCCACGTCCTGATTCGGGCCGGAACCCTGGCTTTGGGCTAACCTGAGTTTTTCCTCACTCGAGGTCAGCCTGGAATACTGCCCTTGGTTTTTAGTGGCGAAAGGGAGGGCAAAAATAGAAAAATATGAGAAAGAGGGAGAACTGCTGGTTCACATATTATGGTTAACATTCGAGGAAGGCGAAAGTGAAGTGAACATTGTTTACGACTGGCTGACGCGCTAGCGCAGCATTCGAAAGAATGCAGTAAATAGTGCAAAGCTTAAAAATAACCGTCCTTACCTTCTCCTCACAAGCACGCGCGATGTATCCGGCCAGGTATGCTAGGGGTGCTAGTTCGAGGTCATCCGGCACAGCAAGCGAAACATTTAAGACTTCCAGCTCATAGGAAAGACGCTTGGCACTGAGGACGACGGCAAGTGGCACGGCCGCGGTGTTGCCTTCTCGGGCTTTGAGTTTTAGAGGTGCATTTGTTTCGGAGCTATGGGGAGCGTTTCCACTCTTAGCAGCTTGGAGGATTCCAACCTGGGGAAAAAAGTGCGTAGGTTACATGGGTGTGCTCTCCAACGGGCACCATATATACCTTTAACAGCTTTTCGGCTGTGAAGACCGCGGTTCTAGCATCAACTCTATCGTTGCCTCCGTTAAACTGCCGAAAGCAACTGAAGAGGGACTCCACGGGGTCGCTGTTCAAGGCACGGGTCAAGACGTAGCGAAAGCTGGAAAAAAGTTTGTTTGATACCTAAGTCAGTGCACATATACGTAACTGCGATAAAGAATATAAAGGTGAAAAAAGGAAAACCTACTTGTTGTCTAATAGATGTTGAATCAATGCCACAGTTGACCTCGTGGTCATTATCGTTGCCTCGCATGTTTCTTTCGTCATTTTCTTTTTTGTTTTGCCACCAGAAAGCTGGATCTCCTCGATGTACGTGACGAAGTCTACTTCAAGCCACGAAAGACGGTCGTCGTCGATCAAGTAGAATGGTTCTTCACTTTGACCGCGCGGCTTCACAGCGCCAATATTGTGAAGGTCATACCATTTCGACACCATTTTCATGAATGTGATGGTGGGCAAACAGTCCTGAAATTCTGTCGCATCAGGGTGGCATTGCGGGTTTTCTTGTAGGAACTCAAGCGTTGCTATTACGACTGGGGAGAAAACTTGCGTAGCCCTTGACACTTTCATCTTTTCTAGGTTGTTCGGTTCAACGTATGACTGTGTTAGGAACCTCACTGGCTTTACGAGTAGCTGTGACTGAATGCTGAGTAGCTTCTTCAAGTACAGTCCACCTTGAATTAGATCATCTCCGTCCATCATCTCTCTTTCCAAAAGATTATTTCTGAGGTTCTTGATGAGGTGATTCGGATCGAAAGACAAAAAAAGAGGATCACCTTGTCTCAATTGATGTGGCACTACATGCACAAGCGTTCCGTCCTCGAAAAGGCTCTTGAAGAGCGCAACATTTGACTGGTGATTGTCGCTAACAATCCTTGTCACACGGAAACCCACATCTTCGACTGCCTTCATGACATTCATTGTCATAGAACGAAGTTGCTCACTTCTGAGGCACCGGGTAAAGAAGTACCCAACTGGTATCACATAGGCAGTTGATAGCCCTCGCAGGACGAAGCACAATAACCTGTTCGCCACTTCAGGTGTTGCACATGATTGCTGTTCAGGACCCATGTCAACGAGGCCGAAAACCTTATCAAGTTGGTGATCGTACATAACTTTCTGCTGTATCGCCATTTCATCTATGATTAGGGAGCAGAAGATTTCTTGTTCGACTTGTAGCGCTTGAACCTCTGCGCGTAGGCGTTCTGTTATGAGTGATGTGACGCCTATTTCGCCTGTTAAGTGCCCGATGTACTTCTGAAGTGTGGCACGACAAGGCAACTTGAACAGGCCTCTTGTTCTTTCATAATCGTAACCTTTGTTGGAGCACGCTTTCCAGAGCACGCACTCCCTCAGAATTGATTTATTTATTTATTTCTTGGAAGCGAAATTGGACACTTGATTCTTGATAAATTCGGCGGTTTTGTGGCCTTCGTCTGCGGCTACTAGTACACTCATAAAACAGGCGATTTCTTTGTTGCTTTCGAAAGCTTGAAGCCGTTCACGAACCGTATTGTGCTGGCTTTGGAGCGTCTGCAGTGACTGATTGAGACGGGAAATTTTCCGCTGCAGGCGGTTCGTCGTTTTCTTCGCATCCTCTATCACCCGCTTAAGGTCAAGGTCTGTTTGAGACATTTTATCTGTACATGAACTGGTTTGGCACATACTATCAGCAGGCAATGCACAGTCACAGGTTCCCTCCGAAGACCCGCTTGGTGCAACACGTTCTTGATCTCCGAAGAGATCAGGCTCGACATCTTCATGCATGCTTTCATCTGGGCCATTTCGTGCACTATTTTTCGCGCAAGCGGATGAACCGCCATCTGCTACTTCTCTTCGAGGCCACTTTCTTATCCTTGGAGTGCTTGGCTTTTGCATATAGGGCGGGTAATTGGGGAACACCGTCGGGATAGCAGTTGGCAGGAGCATTCGCAGTTTGGTGCTTTTCTTATAGTCATTTCCGGTGAAGTGAGGGGAACAAACCGAAGAGTGGTCACTGGATACCCACGTCGTTTCTTTTCCGCCAGATCCCTGCCGGGAGATGTTGGTGAGCCACGCTTGTCGTCGTTCAGCGCTTGATGGAAATTTATGGTAGCTCAAACCGGGATTTTTTCTTGCGTTCGACGTGCACCGTGGAACACAGCAGTTTTTCGGCATACTAACTGACCGCTTTAACTACCTAGCTGGTGTGTGAGGCAGATCGCATCAAGCTGAACACGACTATATCTGTTGGGAGCATGTAACCTCATTCCGCGGCGCGAAATTGGCGCGAAAATGCCGCGTTTGCCTTACCGCGCCTCTTCGGTGTGTCCCCTACTACTAGCGCCCCCCACGAAACTTGCGGCCGCCACTGTCAACAACGCTCGCCCTCCCTCGCCAATGCGCGGCGGCTCCACGCAGCAGGCCGCACCTTGTGCGCTTTGATCCAGCGGCCGTGGTATTGGGAAGAGAAAACATAATTCGATGGAACTGCAGAAGCCTTCTTATAAATCTTGACGATGTGTACAAGATACAGCAATCCAATCAGCCAAGTGTAATGTGTCTTCATGGAACACATCTAAACTCTAAATTCACAAATTACTTGAATAGCTACATGGCATTTAGGAAGGACCGGGCTGGTGGTGGTACATCTTCAGGTGGTGTGGCCATGATTGCCCCGAAATTGTTGGCGCGTCACACCACCCAATTACAGACTATCCTTGAGGCTGTCACCATTACAACCATAATTTTCATTGTGGTAACACCAGTATGCTCGATCTACATCACTCCTGATTTCCAGCTTTCGAGCTCCACTTTCGAGGGCCTTGTTGATGAGCTACCTGAACCTTTTATACTTATTGGCGACCTGAATGCACACAGCTCTCTATCGAGCTCCTCCCTCGCGGAAAAATTCCTTACATCTTCAGGAGCATCCTGTTACGCAAACACAAGCCCACATACTACAATATAGGACCGAACACACACTCATACCTTGACTTGGCTATTGGTTCCGCAGTTCTCGGTCCTTGTAACAAATTTTAAACAAAAAGCTACATCACGACGCCCTCTTTCAGGGAGATTTGCGGGAACATTTGGGATCAAGCCTTTAGTATTCATTCAATGTAGGCCCTCTGTCAAAACTTCAGATTTAGTCGTTCTCACCAAAAAGTCTAAAAAACCTGAGAAATAGAATTTCTATTTACCATCATATTCTACTCTTATATTCTGTCCCAATCGAAACGCGGTGCAACATTTTCCTCTTTAAGCACAGCGAACACGAACACACGAAGAACACTTCAGCCCGCTTTTAGTCCGAGGAAAACATCACCGCCGCAACACAAAGCAGAGTACAATAATGACTTTGATTGTGTGATCAAACCATCCCTATAGGTTTCTACTGTTGATCGTACCTGGGAGTCTCTGAAAGCAATGTCAAATAAAGTGTCTCGTAAGAATCTTTACTTTGTGAAATCCAAAAGTAGTCTTGGCAAAAGATGACTTACAAATCTCAGCTCCCAGTAGCATATACTTTACAAAATGTTATATTTTCTTCCTATTTCTAAGCCTGCTTCTAAATGTATTGGTGTACCAGCGGGCACCGACGTAATTCTTTGCAGCTCCCCCTGACCACCCACCTCGCATACTGTTGTATTCGTTCGGTTTTCCATAACAAGATTGAAACAGTGCAAAGCCTCACAAATTCGCAAGAAATCTGCCGAGACCCTACTTATTTTTTATAACTGCGTAGAACTATTCGATTTTGCCAGGAAATTGCTGATATATAGCTGAACGTGCCATCATTTGACAGCGGGGGGTCATATTTGAGCCACGCTGTAAGTCTACAATAAGGTAAACACTGTAACCCGGAGAACACCCAATTGCGAAGTGGTGTTTCCTGTACAAAAAAAAATCTCAAAAAGTGTCGCGTGCAAAAGCAAATTGATTCAGCAAAGTTTCTCAGTTTTGCCAAAGTTGTGCTTACCCGACGGTTCGCTATTTTAGACCTTGTGTTGTCCTTTTTCTTTATGAGTACAACTGGGGAGGCCCACGGACTCTTGGATGGTTGGATAACGTCGTCGGCGAGCATCTCTTTCACCTGCGTTTTGATGGCCTCCCTTTCTTTAGGCGACACGCGGTAGGGCTGTTGACGCATAGGTCTAGTCGATTCATCAGTCACGATGCGATGCTTCGCGAAGGGAGTACGGCGCACTTTGGAAGACGTGGCGAAACAGTCGGCGAAGTCGTGCACTAGCCGTTTTAGGGCTTCTTTCTGAGCGGTCGGGAGGGCGTTGTTTATTTCAACTGGTATGTCGGTGTCACCTGCGAGCGAATCAAGAGACAGCGTCCTGAGCACGCCCACGTGCGTAACGTCAGCGACTTCCTCAATGAATGCGATTGTAGTGCCTTTCGCAAGATGTCGACGTTCGTTGGAAAAATTGGTGACCAAAACTTCAGTGCATCCGTTGTGCAAGTTGACAAATCCTCTAGCTAAACAAACACCCCTATCCAACAATAACTGAATGTTGCCTTCAGCGATGCCTTCACAATCCGAGAATTTGTCATTTTTGACCATGACAAAGAGGCTAGAACGGGCAGGCAGTGTAACGTCGTCGTCAACAATGCGTAGTGCTCCGTCGCGCTTGTCTTCGATGTTGCTTGCTATAGCTCCCTTGGTCGAAAAGGTAATTTTCGATTTTTGCAGGTCGATAACTGCCCCATTTGTCTGCAGAAAGTCCATGCCCAGAATTAAGTCCCTCGAGCAATCAGGAAGCACAATAAAGTCGTTAACGTAGGTGAAACCGTGAATTTTTATGCGCGCAGTACACCTACCCACTGGGGTGATCAGATTGTTTGCAGCAGTGCGAACTTGCAGGCCAGTCCAGGGTGTGATGACTTTCTTTAGCGTAGAAGGCAGAGTTTCACTGATGACTGAACGATCAGCACCGGTATCGGCCAATGCAGTCGTCGTACAGCCGTCGATATCTACCAGCACTTCGCAGGCAATCGGTCGAGTTATACAAGTTTCAGGTACTGGCTGCTCGTCGTCTCGTCGTAGCGGTTGTTGCAGTGGAGGATCTTGGCAGTTTGTGACATCAGCGGCCTCACCTCCGGAAGTCGCTGGCCTCAGTTTCCCCGGCCTTCTGGGCTACCAGAGGGCCGACTGCCAGGGTCCGAGGAAAATCGAGGGCTGGAGGACCTGCGTCCCATCGGGGACGGGGACCTAGACTGAGGGCGTTCCGGCGAATAAACGTTACGGCGTCCGGCGATGTAGTCCACGATTTTGGGGGGTCTCTGTCCGTTTTGCGGCCGTGGTGCATTCGGCGGAAATCCACGCAGACCAGCTCGGCGATAGGGGCAGGTACGGTAGATATGCCCTGCTTGCCCGCAGTGGAAGCAGAGAGGCGTGTTGTCAGGGGTGCACCACAGGTCACTCTTCCGGCGACCCGTTTCCGTCGAGTAGGGTGTACGCGGCGTCAGCTCCAGGGTACGTTGCGGTGCGACCGAGGCAACGACAGGAGGAGCGCCATAGACGGGCTGACGCAAGACTGCTGAATATGAGGAGCGGGGTTCATCCTGCCGGAAGACGTCAACTTGTTCTGGTACCCGAACAGCCTGCCTTACCTCCTCCCTAACTAGTTCTGCTATGGACAGCGGAGCCGGTGGAACCTGTCCCTGCTGCAGCCTTTGAAGCTCTTCGCGAACAATCTGTCTCACGAGCTCCCGGATGCCGAGGCTGTCCATCCCGGATACGTTGGGCAGGGCTGGTTCGTTGCGACTGTAGTGCCGCGCCCTTTGGTGGAGCGCCCTTTCAATCGTGGTAGCCTCGCGGACGAACTCGGCAGCCGTTGTCGGGGGACTCCGCATCAGCCCGGCAAAGATGTCTTGCTTGACGCCGCGCATGAGATGTCGAACCTTCGTGTCGTCGGTCATTGAGGGGTCAGCGCGCTTAAAAAGATGAGCCATGTGTTCGGCGTACATGGCGACGCTCTCGTTCGGACGCTGGTTTCGGGTTTGAAGGGCAGCCTCAGCCTTCTCCTTGCGGTCACTGTTTGGGTAGGTCGCTAGTAACCGTTGGCAAAACTCCTCCCAAGACGACATCGTGGATTCATTATTTTCATACCAGGTTCAGGCGTTCTCTTCCAGTGAAAAGTACACATTTCGCAGCTTGAATCTGTTGTCCCAGCCGTTAAACGTTGCCACGCGCTCGAAGTGGTCAAGCCAATCTTCCGCGTCTTCATAAGGCTCTCCGTAAAAGACTTTTGGTTGCCGCTGCTGCTGAACCAGGTACTGAAAAGGGCTGCCCGTTGGAGTCGTCGTCACAACACCAGCGTCCCGTCCTGTCATCCTGGTTGTGCGATCAGGTAAAAGGCCGCACTCCGCTGGAAGTCCGAGTAGACGACGGCTGGCTCGCCCGTGGACGGGCGAAACTTCGACTTGAATTGGCGACCCCGAGCTGTGCGTCCTTGATGGATGGGGTATCATGTACCCAGCACCTCCACCACTTATGTAGCGATGAGCTCCAGTAAGGAGAGTAAAAGCGTTTATTAACAGGGCGAACTTGTGCCGGCAAACACTGGCCATCCACAAGCAAGCTAGAGCAAGCGAGCTTGGACTTCTTTCTCCTCCGTCCACCAGTCAGCACATACCCATTACTAGAAACAGCCCCGTTAGCCGGTCGGGGATTGCTCCCACAATAATAAAGTCGCGGCATTGCGGTGGGGCTGGGGCTGCCCGACGCAGTTCACGCACCTTCGATGATTCCAGTGATGCCGATGAGGAGCGAAGCTGGGCCCAGGACGGGGATGACGACCCGCACCTCTACCAAGTGTAACGTGGCGGCAGAGCCAATGACTGGAACGATGGTTGAGGGATGAGCAACAATCTATTTAAGAATTTGGAATGCTGCCATAACAGCGCACGCTGCGACCCAGCCACTTCGTCGTCCTCGTCGTCCTCTGTGATGAGCCATGATGGGGCATTGGCCGCCTAGGTTTCCCGTGACAATATTTGCGCTCCGTTTAATATCTGTGGATTGGAGGAAAAAAAAACCACAAAACGCTGAAGTTCAAGCCCGTATTTTAAAAAAAAGGCTCATTCAATTTTTGTGGAACCCTTGCGACATATTGACCGCTAAACTTACTTTGGTTAGAAGCACAAACACTTTGCAACTTGTGGATAATAGAGTGGGCACAGCACGATAATGAAGCTCTGTCAGCCATTGTCCTCGCGGCGTGTTATTGTACCAGAGCGCCCAGGGCAAATTCCCCTCGCCTTGCGACGCGCCGATTGCTGGGCCAATTCACGTGTCGGACAAGCGGCCCGGGGCAGGGATGCACCGACACGCCGGGAAACGGCGCGGCTGAGTCGCCTTCCCATTCCCCGTCGCGGCGGCTTCGGCTAAGGCTATAGCTCGCCTCCAGTCGTCGGTTTCAAACTGGGGCCAGTGGAAAGTCCTTATTGGAGGGATTCGAACTACTCGCCCTGCAACGGACCCCACCGGTATAAAACAGCCCGTAATCAGCATCAAGTGCTGCATTCATCTGGGGCACCCAGTTGAGACGCGCTGTCGCCTTTGTGCAAGCCATTTGGCGCTCTTGTTACGTACTTTGTACATACTGTATATAAATACTGCTTCAACTCACCGTCGGCTGGACAACTTGGTCGCTGGTAGCGCCGTGCGGGTAGCGGGCAGAACAAGGCAATTTTACTGGAGTTGGTGACAGCCGTGGCAGAGCCTCGTCACAACTGTGGTGACTGCTATGGGATGGCCAAGTCGTGACAGCGCTCAAACAGTGAATTGTGGTATAACTGCTTTTTTAATGTATACCTGATTCTCCTATACAAAGGTAAAAAATATTGCAGCTCACTTTAATTAGACAGAACAAAGTAGAAAATGGCAGCTTCAAAGTTAACGTTTTACGCTAAGAACAATCGTCATGCTGAGGAAATTGTATACTGCTCTCTAGCACCTGTGTAGCTAAAGTTGGTCGCCGTATACGTATTTTAAATTGTAATAAAGGGCTGTTATGCATGTAGATCACATTTACCCGTTGGGAATCACTTAAAGTGTACGCCACGTGTGTCAGGAGTAATGCCGGAAATGCATGCACTGGTCTTCACTATTCGTTTTTTCTGCAACGACAGTTGAAATCTTCAATTTGCTCCATGTATGGGAAATGCGTGCACTTGACTTTCTTAGGCGAGAGTTGATATATTTCTGGAAGTGTGAATTCCGATTCTTGACACCTTCCTTCAGATGTAAAATGTAGCCTGATGTTAAAGGGACACTGAAGTGAATTTGTCAAGCTCCCGTTTTTGCTTGCACTGTGTAGACTGGCTCAAATTAACACACTATTCATCGTTTATCCGGTTGACAAATCGGTAATTATTCTACAAAGCGCGAAAGAAGAAAAACTACTATGCGCGGTTTGCGGCGGCCGCACCAACTAAAGGTTGTGACGTCAGGAGGGGGGGCACCGTGATTGGACGATGCCCAAGGTTAGCAATCAAAAGTTTCGGTTTCGGTTTCGGTTCTGTAAAACAACATGCTTGACATCTGATGGCGTTGTTGGATGGGCATTCTCGATTTCTCAATTATCGCCGTACCGCTCTTCTGCCATGTTGTCGGCTGTCAAATGCCTAAGATAAACCTCCCAGGGCTGCTTGGAATCGTAGAAATCACTAGACGAGGCCTACGCAGTGGATGAACGCCCTCCGCGTCACCGCAGGCTCTCAAATGCCATGCGCTTTTCCCGCATATTCGGAGCTTGCCTCACTCATGTCTGTTCGTAAAAAGCTAGTTCGCACCAGGCCAAGGGTGTGCTGATTCAGGCCTGGGCCCACTGCCCGCAAGCAGTCGGTGCTTGTGGCAACAGCACGCCACCGAGAATTCGCTAGCGCGTCATTGTCAGTATGCGCGCGTTCTGCGATCTCGCTCGTGGAGCAGTGAACGTTACGGCCCAAAAATGGTGAACTCAGTTCAGAAAACATCGGCCGCATACGAAAAAATCAACTTACAAAAAAAATACATGTACCCTCGGGGATTCGAACTTGCGACTTTCAAAACAAATACAAGCGCCTCAGACCGCTAGGCCACGAGCCGGCGCTGGCCGGTTTGGATATATACGGTTTATAATGTATGACCAGTTTACACTTTTATTTATTTTAAGCATTTTAAGTACTTCATGTGACTATTTGTTGTATATCACTCCTGCAGTAACTGTCCCCCAAACTTCCACAATATCTCACGTCTAGCAATTGCATTTCTTTGACGGAAAAGCGTTCGCAGATGTGCGGTCGTGCTACTGACCGCCGTGCTTGTTTACCCAGCGCAAAAAGTGCTTCCTGCTCCCTAGTTTTGCGCTGTACGGTAAAAGTTTCTGGTGATTTTATTTTCTTAGTACCTATATTGACTTCGCTGACTCTTCTCCCGCCTTCAATTGGCCTTAGATTTTCCTACTAGCGTAAAGTCAGCGAAGCGTCGCATGTGCACTTGTGCAGCGCTTGTGTGGAGCGACCCGGACTCTGAGTTTGACACACTGTACAAAATAACAAAGTAAGGAAAGGCACATTCTTTTATTCACAAAGGTGTTGTGGCTTAGTTTCAATTGAGCGAGCGAATAGTGACGACCCGTCGGCGGCCGGCGGACGAAACGCTGGGCCGACTGACTCGATCGGTAGGTCGGCTGGTCGGCGAACCGTGCAGTAGCGCAGCCATTTTCCAGCTCATCTCCTGCTGACGTCACACGAAAACGCCACAGAAAATGGGCGAGCGTAAAGAGAGGAGGACAGCATTTTCGAATTTATTTTTCTACTAAATAAATTCGCGTAAACGCGGCCAGAGTGGTCGAAACAATGCCTACGGACTCCGAACTACAATTTGCGCTAGTAATCCCGCAATGTTTACAAATCACTTCAGTGTCCCTTTAAAGGAGTCTCACAGCTACGTCGCGTGCGTTCCTTGCTAGAGCAATCCAGAGTCGACTTTGGGTAAAGTACTTTCTATAAAGGTCGCCCGTCTTTCAAGTGACAACGACAATCTCCACCCTCCCCAAACCTACCTTATAAAAAAATGTTCACTCGTTAGAGCATCAAAAAGTCGCCTTTTGTGTGCTCAGTCCTTCCTGTATCAAAATTGATGTTGCGCTGGATACGAATGCACAGTTCAGTTCACTGGCATCTATAATTACTAATTAGGTTTATTTTCCGTGTATGCAACACAAACGTGCAAGTTAGCACAGTATGCCTACCACCACATTTCTTGCTGTCAATTACACTTGAATTGTCTAGGTGTCAAGGAGTAAGACGTTAAAGTTGGTTTGCCCAGTGCTGTAGTAAAATTTGCTTTGCTTGTACATGCGTAATCGTCCTCGAATTGAATTAGACTTGAAGTGTTTGCTGACAAGTTTTCTCATCCTCACGTACAACCCACATGATGTTTCGTGTGACTGCTCTGAAAGCTACAGCTTATTTGCGAAGCATCCCCGCACCTCCCGATTTGCAGTCCCCAGTCACTTGAGCGCCTCACGAGTCGGCGTGCGTGCGAGTGAGCTAGAGAGGGGTCGGTGTACGTTCACACAAGCACACAATATTGCGAGCAAACTAAAAAGCAAAAATGTGCACAACTTCTCCTATTGTGAAATACTTGATTTCATAGAGCGAATACAGCGCATTTAGAATTGCGGTGTGCATGAATCCAGTATGGGGACGATATTGCCGCGAACCATACATTGGGTTTGTTTATTTGTGTTTTGCTTTTACCGCCCGGCTGCGCCGGTCTGTGTTATCTCTGCGCCAAGGGAAGCGCGTGTTCCATTCTTTCTTTCTGTGCCGCATGTGTTATCTGTTGTGATAGGGAGAGCATTCCGATCTAACGTGAACAGCCCAGAATAATCTTCTTGGATCTGCTATGTTCTCGATGCGAATCGACGTTTCGAGAACCACGCGCGCCAAAAGATAAAAAGCCTGCAGTGCGGACGCCGGGGCATTCGATTCGACGACACTCGCCTGTGCAAGTCACTTTGTTGACCGCTGCTTCGCCGCCTCTGTATTCTTCTGAGTTGTTAGGGGAGCACAAGTTCGCTCCAATAAACGTGTTTCTCATTCAACACAACTGCATCGTCCTTGTCTTCGTGACATCTGGTAGAGGTGCTGGGTACGCACCCTTCATGCCCACTACAACCTCTGGAAGCCGCCAAGCCAGTCCAACAAGAGCCAGCCTCCGCGTGCAAGATTTACCACCCGAGTTCGGTCTACTACCGGAGAAGACGAAGAAGAAAGACGTCGCAACCAGCACTATGCTCAACCAAGCCAATCCTCCTGTCGTTCTGCAGCAGCCACGGGAACCGCCATCATTCCGAGGAGCCCCCGCAGAAGACACAGAAGAATGGTTGGAAAAACTGGAGCGCGTCCGGAAATTCAACAGGTGGGACGACGCCGAAATGTTCCGGCACGTTTTCTTTTACTTGGAAGATTCGGCTCGCACTTTGTTCGAGAACCACGAGAGCTCCTTGACAAACTGGGCTCAGTTCAAAAGCGAGTTTACTAAGACCTTCACTACCGTCGTGCGGAAAGAAAGAGCCGCCCTTTTGTTGGAAACGCGCACGCAACACACCAACGAAGGTGTCGTGATCTTCCTTGAGGAGATGAAGCAGCTATTTCGCCGCGCGGACCCCGAAATGACGGAAGAAAAGAAGTTGCGCTTCTTAATGCGCGGAATGAAGGAGGAACTGTTTGCTGGACTTGTCCGAAATCCGCCCAAAACCGTCGCCGAACTCGTGACCGAAACCAGCACCATTGAGAAAGCCCTCGAAATGCGTGCTAAGCAGTATGACCGCAACTTTGTTGGCGCGGCCAATGCGAACGACTTTGGCAGCACGCGGATCCCGGCCGACAGCCTACGCGAGACTATCCGCGCAATAGTGAGAGAGGAGCTGCGGAAACTTCTCCCAACGCCGCCGCAGCCCCAAGTCGCTTCCCTCACCGACGTGATTAGAGAAGAAGTGCAACAAGCGTTGGCAACTTCTACGCCATCCGAGGTACCCCGAGAGCCACAAGCTGTGACATATTCCGCGGCTGTTCGTCGACCCCGCCCTGCTCCAACACGCCGTCAAGAGGCCCCGCCGTACAGCCGCCCACTGTCACCCGCCCGACCCCCGGTAGCCCGAAACCAGACGCCGAGGAAGACGGACGTATGGCGAACTCCCGATAACCGTCCTCTGTGCTACCACTGCGGAGAGGCCGACCACATTTACCGTCGCTGCCCATACAAGAGACTCGGACTGCGTGGTTTCTCCGTCGACGCACCACGCCCTCTCCCTGGCCAACGACCACGTGAGATCGACGAGTATCTATCTGAAACCAGCCGTGGCCCAGCGCGTTTCAACCGTTCGCCGTCGCCCTACCCCTACCAATCGCCGATCCGCCGTAGCAACGCTGACTTCGCCCGTGGAAGTTCCCCCAGCCCACGCGGGGGAAACTAAAGGAGGAAACTTCTGGAGGTGAAGTTGCTCTACGGCGAAAAACTAGAAACCCTCCAACGAAGCAAGGACGCGCTGAAGACAGTGATTCACGACATGCCCTCATCCCGACGACCCGACCTAACCCTGACGAGACTCCTGAACACGACGACAGCTACACGGCGCGACGCGTACCCGACCTGACCGAGACGTCCGTTGAGAAGACGACGACAACGACGATGCACAGTGCCCGACCATCAACACGTACAAGCAGAGATACGACGCCCCGACGAACCCGGAACTCGAGGACGACTGCATCTGACGTCAAGGTGTCCATCGACGGCTTTGACGTAGTCGCCCTCGTAGACACGGGAGCTGACTATTCGGTAATGAGCGGACCATTTGCGTCTAAACTGAAGAAAGTTATGACCAGATGGGACGGTCCGCACATACGCACAGCAGGAGGCCACCTCGTGACGCCAAGTGGAACGTGCACATCGCGCGTCACCATAGACGGCACAACGTACCCTGCGGCGTTCGTCGTTCTGCCTAACTGCTCCCGCGACGTGATTCTCGTAATGGACTTTTTGACGGACAACGGCGCAATAATTGATCTGCAGACCAAGTCGATAACATTTTCCTCCGATCACTCCACGACGCCGCAGCCGAACCCCGATCACCGTGCTGCTGTCAGGATCGCCGACGATCACATCACCCTGCCACCCCGCGCAAGCTTGATGATCGCCGTCTACTGTGAGGATGCTGCTTCTGACATCGACGCTATCATAGAGAGTGATCGAAGGTTGCTTCTCGACCGCGGTGTCTCCGTCGCAAGAGGCATTGCGCACTTTAAGCAACGCCAATCTCACGTTTTGGTCACTAATTTCACCGAAGAGTGCCAGCATTTAAACAAGGGAGCTGCAATTGCGTTCCTCAAAGAAACGCAAGAAGCAAGTGACGTGATCGCGGTCGCCGAATTTGAACGCACCCCCGTAGAAACCTTCAAGCTCCCGCAGCCCTTCGACGTGAATCCGGCGCTACCGCAAGAACAACGGAACAAATTATTGGCTTTGCTGCGTCGCTATTGGCCGCGAGGTCCACCACTGGAGAGGCTGGCGCTGCGATCGTTTTGACGTCACTTGTAGGATCACCGTTCCTACCTTGCTGCACAGTTGGCTTGCAGCGCGTGACACTCAGCTTAGGACGCGCGTTCTAAAAGTATTTTCGTGTTAATTTCCGTCGTTTGCAGTTAATTCTCAGTGCGTCAAGCGCAGTTTGACGTCATGGGTATTTTATAACCGTATCAACTGTGGTACTTTCTCCGCAAACAACTTGAGCGTGGTGGCGTACGTGTGCGACCGAAGCGTAAGCTGCGGCTCGTTTCCCCGATCAACAATGTAGACTACGATGATTGCCAAGCTGAGTTTCTTGATTTCCCTTGTTTGCAACAAATGTGTAAAGCAAGAAATCATGAAGCGTTTACTGCTCGCAGAAACGCTCGGCGCACACACCGCCGTGCCTGCCCGCACGGCCGACGGAGCAGCGCGAACCGACGCAGGTCGCGGCAGCAACAACTTGTCGCCGCTTTTTAAAATCATGCTAGTTGTGGAAAAGTAATTCGACAGCGGTGAATGTGGATGTTAGAGTGGTGAAAAATTGTACTAGGTAGTGCCATCAGCTATGGTTTTCAAGGCGATGCTCAAATGTTTGCCGCGATCTACGCCGACCGTCCCCGAAGGTCGGTCCCGGCACCGCCGGCCCGTACACGCGCGGTGCGGCGAGCGGCCGAAGGATATGTGCCTGCGCGCAAGCATTGGCCGAGGCGGCCGTGGCAGGTTCTTGGTCATCGATCGCTTACACGGACGCGCATACAAAGTTACACATACAAGAAAGAGGGTGACAGTGAAGTGAAAAAGTTGTATTAGCGACTCTCATTCGCAACTGTAACGATAGCGGCGAAGAAATATCTGCCGTGACGTTAAGCCTAAAGTTTCCAACATTCGATCACATGCATCCGAAGCCGGCGGCGAGCGGTTCGAGAAGACCCTTTCGTCACGCGCGCGCGTGTTGCGCTTAGGTTCCCCCATCACTTTGGGAGGCCCCCAACGCTCGGTTCTCCAATTTTAAAACTCCCAGTTACCCGAATTCATTAACAACGTGTTTCGCCTCGTACACAGCCTCGCCTTCTGTGAGCAATCGTTAGTTTCATTGATGCTAGGGGAACGCAGGCTCACTGTAAACATAAAAGAGTCCACGTTACAATTATACATTCCCACGCCGAAGTACTAATGAAAACTAAATATAGCCATGTCCAAATCCGCTCGCAGGCGTTGAAAACTCGCGTTCGCATACCATTTATACATTGCGGACAAGTTGTCGCGAAAAGTAAACATATCAGCCGTGCAGAGTACAGGCTACGGCAGTGATCGTTAATCAAATCCGGGAATAACTATGAAAAACATTGTATGGGTAATAGGCACTGCTCAAGCCAAACTGCGCATCATAGCAGTACTTTTAAGCATGCGGGGCGAAGCAATCCGATCACCATTCTCACGTAGTCATTCATTTACCAGGCAAGGCGAACAGTAGGCGCGGTGAGATCACAAGTGAGCGACGCGCTTCCGTCGCTGTTACAAGGTGTTTCCTTGCACACACAGTCTCGTACATGTCACGTCGCAAGTATTTCATGATGAATTTACAGTGTACTTTCTCGGCATCATTTGCATCGTCCTTGGCGTTAGCTGGCTGCGTACGAGCTGTGGGGCGCGGCGGTGTCACTGGGAAAAAGCGAGTCGCTGATTGCTCGCCCGGATTATTCGGGTTGCAGACAACTTTTTGGGGTAATTTGCATCAAATCCACAAGGAGCGGGGGTGGGGGGGAGGGTGGTGGTACGTTGGCCGCAGACACACACACACAAAAAAACACGCGGCCGCATACGCCCAGGAAATGGGTGTAGCAGACGACAACCCGAGCCTGCGTCCAACAAGTGACGTCATTCGTAGGTGGCGCCACGGTATGTCCTCGGGGCCAATAGCGAATGTTTTTCGTCGAGCGCAAAACTACGTCAGACCCCTCTAGAGAAGCACCGAATAATAACCGAAGATGGAGCCCGACCTACCCGACAGTCACCGTACCGCGTCTCTTCACATGAACGGGAAGCCATCCGGACTCAAGTCGACGACATGCTCAGCGACGACATTATACAGCCATCGAAAAGCCCCTGGGCTGCGCCCGTCGTACTCGTAAAGAAAAAAGACAGCACATTAAGGTTTTGTGTTGACTACCGGCGACTGAACAAAATCACGAAAAAGGACGTGTACCCCCTCCCCCGAATCGACGACGCCCTCGACCACCTTTGCCACGCGAAGTACTTCTCATCGATGGACCTGAAGACCGGCTACTGGCAAATTGAAGTGGACGAGAGAGACCGAGAGAAGACTGCATTTATAACCCCAGACGGCCTATACGAGTTCAAGGTGATGCCGTTTGGGCTGTGCACAGCACCAGCGACGTTTCAAAGAGTCATGGACACTGTGCTAGCTGGCCTTAAGTGGCACACCTGCCTCGTATACCTCGACGACGTAGTGGTATTCGCCCGGACTTTCGACGAAAACCTTGCAAGGTTGGAGTCTGTACTCGAGGCCATTCGTACGTCAGGGTTGACGCTGAAGCCTGAAAAGTGCCGTTTCGCATACGGGGAACTCAAGTTCTTGGGCCACGTCGTCAACGCCGCGGGAGTTCTACCTGACCCGGCAAAAACTTCAGCCATTGCGAACTTCCCAAGGCCGAAAGACAAGAAATGGCGTGCGGAGATTTCTCGGGCTGTGCGCATACTACCGGCGCTTCGTCGCAAACTTCGCACGCATTGCAGAGCCACTCACGCGCTTTACGAAAGATAGCACCCCTTTCAGCTGGGAAAACGACCAAGAAAAAGCATTCGGCGAGCTGCAAAAACGCCTGCAAAGCCCGCCCGTGCTCGCTCATTTTGACGGAAATGCATACGGATGCCAGTGATATAGGCTTGGGTGCCGTCCTTGTCCAAAAGCAAAGCGGCTGCGAAAGGGTAATCGCCTATGCTAGCCGTGGTCTGTCGAAGGAGGAGAAAAACTATTCTGCCTCTGAGAAAGAGTGCCTGGCTATTATATGGGCGATTTCAAAATTTCGCCCATACGTGTATGGAAGGCCATTCAAGGTTGTAACAGACCACCATGCGCTGTGTTGGCTCGCCAATTTGAAGGACCCCTCTAGCCGTCTTGGGCGGTGGAGCTTGCGCCTGCAGGAGTTCGACGTTACAGTCGTTTATAAATCCGGCAGGAAACACTCCGACGCCGACTGCCTGTCCCGCGCCCCCGTCGACCCACCACCACACGACTCTGATGAAGACAGCGCGTTCTTCGGGATCGTGACGGAGAGCGACCTCGCCGCCCAGCAGCGTGCCGACCCCGACTTACTTGTCATAATCGAGTACCTCGAGGGATGCAACGTTGCCGTTCCTAGGACCTTCAAACGCAGCTTACCAGCATTCAGCCTGAGAAACTCCGTCCTTGTGAAGAAGAATTTCAGCCCCGTAACAAGAGCGAATTACCTTCTCGTCATCCCCGCGGACCTTCGTGACGAAATTTTGGAAGCGTGCCACGACGACCCGTCTTCCGGACATCTGGGCACAGCCCGCACTATTAGAAAAATCAAGGCGAGGTACTACTGGCCCGGCCTTACCTCTGACGTCACCCACTACGTACGGAGCTGCCGTGACTGCCAGCGACGAAAAACGCCGCCGACAAGACCCGCCGGACTTCTGCAACCGATCGCCGTCCCATCAAGACCATTTCAACAGATTGGAATGGACCTTTTAGGCCCGTTCCCTACGTCACGATCACAGAACAAGTGGATTGTCGTAGCGACAGACTACATGACGCGCTACGCAGAGACCGCCGCTCTTCCGAGGGGGACTGCACAAGAAGTGGCGAAGTTCTTTATAAGCCAAGTTGTGCTGCGACATGGAGCACCGGAAGTCCTAATCACAGACCGCGGAACGGCATTTACTGCGGAGCTGATGCAAGGAGTATTACGCTACAGCAACACGGATCACCGAAGAACGACGGCGTACCACCCCCAAACGAACGGACTAACAGAACGCCTGAACAAGACAATCGCAGATATGCTGTCAATGTACGTTGACGTTGAACATAAGACTTGGGACGAAGTGCTCCCGTATGTCACGTTTGCGTACAACACGGCTATCCAGGAGACGACACAGCTGACGCCGTTCGAGCTTGTCTACAATAGAAGTCCGACTACGATGCTCGACGCCATGCTTCCGCACGTAGAAGACGACGACCTCAACGCCGACGTCCACGGATATCTTCAACGTGCGGAGGAGGCCCGCCAGCTCGCTCGAGTTCGTATAACGGACCAGCAGCTGGTGGATGCGGGCCGCTACAACCTCCGACGCCGACACGACGAGTACCAACCAGGGGATCGTGTGTGGGTTTGGACTCCCATCCGACGACGCGGACTCAGTGAGAAGCTCCTGCGACGGTATTTCGGACCCTACCAGATTCTACGACGTGTTGGCCAACTTACCTACGAAGTGATCCCCGATGGTGACTCCGGCACATCACGACGACGCACGCGGCCTGAAGTCGTCCACGTGGTTCGCTTAAAACCTTTTTACGGACGATGACGAAATTTTATTTTCATTTGTTCGGACTGTCGCTTATGTTAGCATCGGGTCGATGCACTCTTAGAGGGGGGGGTAATGCCGCGAACCATACATTGGGTTTGTTTATTTGTGTTTTGCTTTTACCGCCCGGCTGCGCCGGTCTGTGTTATCTCTGCGCCAAGGGAAGCGCGTGTTCCATTCTTTCTTTCTGTGCCGCATGTGTTATCTGTTGTGATAGGGAGAGCATTCCGATCTAACGTGAACAGCCCAGAATAATCTTCTTGGATCTACTATGTTCTCGATGCGAATCGACGTTTCGAGAACCACGCGCGCCAAAAGATAAAAAGCCTGCAGTGCGGACGCCGGGGCATTCGATTCGACGACACTCGCCTGTGCAAGTCACTTTGTTGACCGCTGCTTCGCCGCCTCTGTATTCTTTTGAGTTGTTAGGGGAGCACAAGTTCGCTCCAATAAACGTGTTTCTCATTCAACACAACTGCATCGTCTTTGTCTTCGTGACAATATAGATTAGCTCGATAAAAAATAGTGTATCAACGAAAATATTGTCAGTGCTTTAATAAATCAAGAGGAAGCTCTGAAAACTGAACCTGAAGAACATCGTTCCGTTTTGTTTAAAACGGCGTGCACTTCCAGAGTACTTTCCATCGGTGGCTTCTATATAGAAATCGGGTGCTGTAAACAATCCACTATCGATATGATGCATGGTGTTCCTACTTTAAACCAAAGTAAATTTCGCGGTCAACATGTTGGGAGAGCTTCACAAAAATGGAAATAACGCTTTTTTGAATTATGGGTTTGAACGTAAGTGGTACGTGTCGCTTTTCCTCCTAATCCAGAGGTTTTAAGCTGGTTGGAGATTGGTTGGTGTGGTGCCAATGGGGATATTAACGTGCCTTTTTTGTTACATTTTCTCTTATTATATACCTAAAAGCGACCATTTGCTGTTTATAAAAAAGATACATAATATATACAAAGCTGACGGAAGCAGCTATAACTACTGTACGCCGCCCAGAGCCGGGCGGATGAGCTCCTTTCTCACGATGTACGCGCTCCAGGAACAAATGAAGCAACATGTTTTTGATGATAATGCTAATACATTTAATGGCATACATTTGGGGAGAATTTTCGAAAAATCGAAGCTGTGGTTTTTTTTATTAGCTCCTGAAATTTGTGTTTTAAGTTTTTTCTTCAAACTTTCGTGCCAGTCGCACTTTGACCGTGCAGAATACCATCATATCCATCAGTGTTTTTGTCTACAACTGTAAGGGGCACACGGGAGTAAAATTTAAATGTCGTAATTGAGTACTTTTTGGTACATTTAGGATCAAATTTCAAACAAAATTGCGCCCTGAGCCAAATTGAACACTTTATTATTGAGAAAAGCATGTATGTTTTTGACAAGAGTAACACTTTTTTAGAGGAATGTACCCGAGGCGTAAACTAAGCATTAAGTTTATGAAGTGCCCATCAGTAGTGCTTTGGCACCTAGACTCCGCTAAATTTGCCCTGTGCGCACAGGCATGTAGCGATGTGGGTCAGCCGTTTCCCGTTCCGAAATATTTTACAGTTAGTATACAAATATTTAACGAGGAAAATGTTGCTGAATCTTGATATTGGGATAATGAGAGAATGATATAAAAATGAAAGCAAATTGAAGATGTCGACCAGCCTGTGCCTATTCTTATCTGAAATGTCCCTGTAGTATTCCACTCCAGCATCCAAATCGGTTCTCAACATTTAGAACGTAACAATAAATCAGCCGAAGAGTTTTGCGAGACGCCGCAGCGACGTTTTTTTAGTGCGTCGTGCATTCAATTTACCCCTTCACTTTCGGGAAAACTTCTACACGACTCTGCGTTTATGAATCACTAGACGACTACACCGTAAACCATATTGCGAGCGCTCTTGGAAGGGTACTGTGAGTGTTGTGGCCGTGCGCGCCAGTCCCTTTGCTCGACTGTGGATATGATTGCAGAAAAGAATTATTCCGGCGACCTCACTCTCTCACCTAATGTCCTGGAAGGCCTTTTTTTCTCTATAAAAGTTGTTCATTTGTTTTTTTACATGCCCAGTGCTGCCAATTGCGATATGCGCAGAGTTTGGATGCCGGACGCGTCCCTATAATCCCCCTCCCCCTTCCCGCCCACCAAGCCTACCTAGTGTGTTGTTTAAGTGGATGGAAGGAAACTATGTATACTCTATGCAAAGATATGCCACTTTTGCAACACACACACATCAGTATTTCTTCCTCTGAAAGTACATTTTTATATACAGAAAGCACGAACTTATAACACCTCCAACTCCCGGCCAACTCTACGCGTCGACCATTCCCATCTACTCGTACATCACGCTGAGGGTCGTTAACACAAGTAAATTCACCCACCAAAAAGGTCGCGTAACGATCGAACATGAACTTGTCGAGAGATGCGAAAAAGGAGGACTCAGGTACGTAAACAAAAGCTTGCACGCGGCGAGCAAGCAAGGGAAAATCAACTGCAAGCACGCGGCATCCGATCATACAGGTACAATCAGCCTTGCGGCGCAAGCTCTCGCGCAGAAATACGACGCCTATGCCCGAGGCCATCCTGTCTAACAGCGTAAAGAAGGTTTGCACAGAAAAGCGCTCGCGAAACAAAAGAACGTCGCGTGGAGTACAGAAATTGTGCTCCTGTCAACAGAGACGGTCAATGTGTTCCGAACGAGCATAGCGCATGACCTTCCTCTGTTTGTCCAAGACCCGGAAGCCCCGGACATCCACAGTTAGAGATAGCACCAGCTGAATTACATAAACCACTTCGACCCTTCCATCTTTAAACCTCACGATCCAACAACCCAGTTTTGTCGAAGAATAGTTATACCACCAGAAGGACAAAGGAGCGAAACTAAAAAAAGTACTTTTTATGAGAAGCATCTTCAAAAAATAGCAAAATTTATGTTAACGTAGTTAACTTGAAACAATTATATGCACGGCGTTCAAAACATGAGCAACGACAATACACTCCGCAAAGTTCTTTTAATCTATTATATGGATAAAATTTAGGATACGACAATCACTTTTAAAAAAACTAAATAGTTGCAATAAAACAGCAAGCGCGTGAGTCGGGAGTGCTGTTTTGAACATCTTGGCACGAATGTGCGCATCCCAGCACAGACGTTCAAGCGTTCAAGTGGGTAGGCGCGCGTCTAGAAATGCTGCGCCTCCTGATGGCATAAACTCTGACGTGCAGGTGTTGAGATTGGAAGACTTAATTGAGGAGCCAATTGCAGATCGGAAGACTGAAGAAACCGCGGGGCTGGTGGTATCCACTAGTTTTAAATTGGCTCTTTTTGCTGCCGACTGACTTTTTTTCACAGGAAAGGGGGAGGACGCGGGGGAGTGAATGTTCATCTTTGGCAAAACGGGTCACGCGACAAGCTGAGCCGCAACGCGACCTCTCCACAACTGCTCGTCGGCTCCTGGGCTGGTCGCCGTTTTCCACACTCCTTGCCATAGCATTTTACATGCGAAGGCATCTCATTCACCCGCCTTGTCCCTGCATCCGGCGTCGGCGTTGGCGTCGTTGGTCGGCGTCCACCCCTCTCCCATTCTCCTCGCCGCGCCAGCTTCGCTCTCCGCCGCTCACCCCCTCTCGCAAGGGGCATTGGATTGGATTGGCTTGGCTTGGATTGGCTTGGCTTGGCTTGGATTGGATTGGATTTGGATTGGATTGGATTAAAGTGAATTGTGTTGGATTGTGTTGCGTCATAGCCGCGGCAGACGCACTGGCGCCGGCGCGTCCCCTCACCGTTATGCGCGCTACAAAACGCGGTGCCTGCGCCGCTTCGCTCCATCGTTCCAGCGCCGTTCCTCCGCTGTCCAACGCTGCAACGTGAACCCCCTATGCGTCGCATCTACACACGGGTTGCCGCGAGGGGAGGTGGGAGTTTTCCCTCTCCAATTTCTTGCGGTGAGCTTTGAGTGATGCCCAGCATGGCTCCCCACCCAAACATCAGTGCCATGAAGCGCACTCGTGACACTTTTCGTCGGTTCCTTTCTTCTTCAGTTCGCACCGGCGATTTTCGAACGACGCCCTTCATTGCTGGAACTCAAGCTTAAAGAACTCCGCCTTTAAAATATTACCAGTGTAACTGCGTAAGATGGTGATGCCACTTTGACGAAAGTTTTTGGTGCATCTTGCTCAGAGAAATTTACATATTTATTGGGGCGCGTTCAAACATGGCTACCTATTTTACACAACTCCTTAGGTTACCGCTTGTTGGATTTTTTGTTATATTTGCCGCATAAAATTTCCGTAGAGGCATGGTTGTGGTTCGGTGCATTTCATGGCATCTTTCGGATAAACAAAATTGGCACAGCTCGCACCAGTGGTGCAAGGCTGGTCAAACAGTGGAATTGGCGGCTCTTCTCTTTTTTTTCGGAGATCCGGCTGGGGCACCTCATGGGGATTTCCGAAATTGCTGCTGAGAGTTCTCCATCACTGGCAGGCCCGGGTCATTTTGTCCGCGACCTTTCACATCTCTATCATCAAGTGCATCTCGTTAGCGCGCGCTGCAACTCGCGGCAAGCAGTCTCACCAACTCGACATCCCTAGCGCGAACTCCGCGTCTGTGCTTCCCACTTCAAGCGCAACCAAGGCAGCACAGGACTGTTCGGCCTATGTCAAACCGATGTACTTTGGCCAGTGATTTTCCATCCGGTCTTTTTCTGGTATGCGTGTTCGGCCCGTGTCGAAATGTGGGCCGTTTGGCTGTGTACGGCCGAACTCCCTTGGCTTCCCAAGGGCCTGTCGCTGTCGTCCAGTCATCCGACTTACATGCGGCCATACTCCAGCCGCAGTACTCTAGCGATCCGACAGCCAGCTGTGTGCACACGAGGTACAGCAACCCCAGGTCAGCCTAGATATGATCGTTGGACTCCAGCCAGACTACAGCTTCCGGAAGGCAGCTGACAAAAGCCGCGGAAGTTCGTCTATGATACGGGAATTGGGGTCTGGCCTCAGTACGATGACTGTACTGAAGCTGGTGGACGACCAATGCAGTGCAACCCGATGACTGCCAGCACTGCACAGCCGCACAAAGCCCACTACTTTGCGTCTACTGCCCCCATATCAAAGCCCGCACGACACCGCCTGCCGTCGAGCCTTGGGCGCAGCCATGCTTATTTATCAGCCTCGGTCCAACAGAAAATTTATTTCTTACAAGTTGTCGTTTCTATATTTGCTGGTCCGGTTTTGATGTCGGTTGCAGAAAATGTTCATTTCTTTGCTACAGCTGGTATAGGTGCCGATGTCTTGTGTGTGACCCAGCTGTAATAACCAGCGAACAAACATTAGGCGGTTGAATTTTACAAAGATGAATGTTTCACTTTTATCAAATGTCTTTTAGGACAATCTTCCTGAGCACTTCCTTGCTGTGACTGAGTCAACTATTTTTACAATAGTTGCCTCACAATTTAGTTGTTCGTCCGGAGCAGCCGCCGAGAGCGCACGCTGGCAGACCTGCTCCCGTGGTAGCCTCGGGGCGCCAGAGCTCCACGCACGTTACAGCCAACCGCGCGGCGGTTCGGCACACTTTTGGCCACCGGGCCCCCATCAGGGATCGCGCCGCGATACCACCCTTTGTGCGCTGCGGCGCCTTTTAATTGTAACCCAGTTTTCGTTGTCTTATGTTTGCTTCATCGTCTGTAAATATGTGTAAATAGACTTTCTTCATCATCTACCTCCTGCGTCAGCGGCATCGGCTACTTTCACCCATCCACGGCGACACCAACCACCTTCTTCTACGAACCAAATCTTACTCCCAGTTTTTGACTGTGTTTCTTAGAAATAAATTTTATACTCGATCAACATTTCTGATGAGCTTCTACAGGGCTGATTCTAGGAGAGATCGAATAAGTACGTCTCAATATATTAAGAATTAATTTATTTTTGATGCATTTTTATGAGTTATGTTCACACCATTAATGGTCCAAGAGAACCTAATCTTCCTCTAATGTCATAATTCACTGAAAAACTGTAGACGTGTTGTGAATGACCCCGGCTCCTGGAGCCTGCAGTTCTATCCAACTTTGTGTTCACGCAAAAAAATGTCTAAATGTAATGTTTCATAATTTTTTACAAACCAAAAAATATAGAAACGGTGGTATGCATACCGCAAACCTAAAAAAATATAGCAATGGTGGTATCCATACAGCAAACCTTGAATACCGCAACGAATACAACAATAATTATTTCATTGCTCGATATTGAATGCGTAAGGCTCTCAACCTCTCCCATGCCAACTTGCGGCTCGGCCCTATGAATACAAACCTCCCTACCACTTTAAAGTGTAACATGGCATATCTGGTACGCTACTCAAAAATAGCTCCAGCCGTGCCTTACTCTCTAACCATCCCAGTGGCCATGTTTTCGCACCATCAGCAGCGTCAATGGCTGCGCGTTTCTGCTTTTCGGTTACGGCAAATGACACTCAGGGCAAACAGTTGTTGTACCCTGCTATTCCGATTTGCTAATAGAATGCCCACCAAGGGTCACTTTCGCCGGGTCATTTTTGTTTATTTATTTTTTATTTATTTATTTATTATTTATTTATTTATTCATTTGATACCTGCGGCGCTTTTGCAGGCATTACAACAGGGAAATACATTAACATCAGTGTGAAATTTGGGACCAAATAACAATGAAATAATTATACAAAGCGCAGTACAAATCATCATTAGAAACAATGGATACAACCACAAGTTGCAAGATCCTTCTACTCTCGTCTTGAGCTAACAAGAAATCAATAGCGCAAGGCACCACTTTAAAAGAAGGTTACTTTATTTTACGATACAGGTCCCTTCTTTGGGATATGTAGGGTGGCGCTTGGATATACTTCTCCTTATCGATATCAGCTTAAGAATGGTAGATCTGAAAAAATCAACCTAATGTTTCGTCTCCGATCTTTCGCGTCTTCCCATATGAGTTTATTTTTTCTTTCTCTCATACTAAGCTGGCGATCCCAATTACATGAAACAAATACCACTGCCAAGTTCTGTATTTTTTCAAGCGTATCGCCCGGATCTTTGGTCCCGAATTTTCGAACACAGAAAACAAATGGGTACTCCAACAATAAGCGGACCTGGGTGAAACACAGTTGTTTTTTCAAGTTAGAAAAACTTTGCTGAAATTTCATCTCAGATAACCCAAAACCAGAGCAGTCTTAACTCTATGTTGTTAACGTGGCAGGATTGGCTACCCTGGTGTAGTAACGGCCACAACCTCCCATGAATACGCCAATTAACCCTCGGCCCTCAGTCCCCAGCGGCTGCGAAGCAAGTCTCGAGGTGTTGTTCGAGGAATTAGAGGGCAATAAATGGGATGTAATATGGCTTAGCGAGGTTAGGAGGGCAGGCGAAGCCTTTACGGTGCTGAGAAATGGACACGTCCTATGTTACCGGGGTCTAGAGGACAGAATAGAGCTGGGAGTGGGATTTATAGTCAATGAAAGCATAGCTGGCAACATAGACGAATACTATAGCATTAACGAAAGGGCAGCAGGTCTTGTAATTAGTCTCAATAAGAGGTACAAGCTCAAGGTGGTGCAGGGCTACGCGCCCACATCCAGCCACGACGACCAAGTAGTGGAACGCTTCAATGCAGATGTGGAATCGGCAATGGCTTAAGTAAAAACACAGTATACCGTAGTTATGGGGGACTTGAATGCTAAAGCAGGCAAGAATCAGGCTGGAGACAAGGCAGTTGAGAACTATGGTCTGGGCTGTAGAAATAGCAGGGGGGACCTACTAGTTGAGTTTGCAGAACGGAATAACCTACGCATAATGAATACCTTCTTCTGTAAACGGAAGAGTCGGAAGTGGACCTGGAGGAGCCCGAATGGGGAGCACAAAAATGAAATAGACTTCATATTATGCGATAACCCTGGCGTCGTGCAAGATGTGGAAGTGCTCGGAAGGGTAAGGTGCAGTGACCACCGTATGGTAAGATCTCGAATTAGGCTAGATTTGAGGAGGGACTGCAACTAGCTAGTACGAAAGAAGCCGATAAATGAGCTAACAGTAAGACGTAAAGTAGAAGAATTCAGGATCACGCTGCAGAACCGATATTCCGCCCTTAACGAGGAAGCCGAGCTTACGACACAGGAAGCCAGCGACAACCTTACACGCATTATCACGGAGTGTGCAGTAGAAGTCGGGGGCACTATGGCTAGACAGGATACTGGTAAACATTCACAGGAGACGAAAGATCTAATCAGGAAACGGCAAACCATGAGAATCTCTACCGCAGCTGACAGAATAAAACTAGCCGAGCTCTCGAAGTTAATCAATAAGCGTAAGACAGCTGACATACGGAGGTATAATATGGAGAGTATCGAATACGCTGTAAAGAACGGAGGTAGCCTGAAAGCAGTGAAGAGACGTATTGGCGTGGGGAAAAATCAGATGTATGCACTTAAGGATAAGCAAGGCAATGTCATCACAAATAGGGATAAAATAGTCACAGTGGCTGAGGAGTTCTATAGGGATCTGTACAGTAGCAGGGACATACAGGATAATGCCGAACGAGACAGTAGTGCAGACGAGATAGAAATCCCACCAGTAACGACCAAAGAAGTAAGGAAGGCTTTGAAAGAAATGAAAGGGGGCAAAGCAATTGGTGAGGATCAGATAACAGCAGACCTCTTGAAGGATGGCGAAGAAATTGTACTTGAAAAACTGGCAAACCTGTATACGCAATTCCTAATTACCGCAATGGTACCGGAATCTTGGAAGAACGCGAACATCATCCTAATCCATAAGAAAGGCGACATGAAGGACTTGAAAAATTATAGGCCGATCAGCTTACTGTCAGTCGTCTACAAGGTATTTACCAAGGTAATCGCTAACCGAATCTCTGCAACCTTAGATTTCAGTCAACCTGAAGAACAAGCATGGTTCCGTAAAGGCTATTCAACAATGGACCATATTCACACGATCAATCAGGTGATAGAAAAGTGCGCTGAGTATACTGAACCCCTATATATAGCCTTCATAGATTATGAGAAAGCATTTGACTCGGTCGAAACCCGAGCAGTCATTCAGGCATTACGGAACCAGGGGGTAGATGAGCATTAAAAAAACAAACAAAACAAAATATTTTATTTCCTCAGAAGTACGAGGAGGTAGGCTGGTTATAAAGGCTAAAAGCCTGACAGAGGCCCCAGCCCCCTTTGGTACAGTACAATGATGAGGCAGAATCAAACAAGCTAGAAATTCTAATGTGAGTTACAAAAATACAAACAACATGTAGAGCACAAGATATTACAGAACAATATGGGAGAGGTACAGTAACGTACATTAGAGTACAAAAAAGTAAATTAAAACAAAATACAAGTGGACAATCAGAGTAGAACTATGATTGAGTTTTAAAGATAGACACAACTACAAAACCTGCGCATTAAACAGGTCGAGACGACATCCACAGCTCTAGCCATTGAAGCAGATATTCTTATTTAAGAGGTATTCTTTCGCCTGTGTTTTAAATATGTTTCTACTGCATTTGAAGTCAATGTGCTCTCCAACTTTGTTGAGTATGTCGGTGCGTTGAAACAGAGAGGACTGCCTGCCGTAGTTTGTTCGAAGTTTCGGTGTATGTATTTTGGCACACCTAAGAGGGTATATACTGCTATTGCCGTTGTTTGTCATGGAGATTTTCTTTGTGTATAGCTTGTAAAAGCTTCATATAATAAATTTGGTCAGCCTTAAGCATACTATACTGAACAAATAGTGGACCCGTTCTCAAGTCGGCATAGTGCCCGTGAAAATTGGCATAGTGCCCGTGAAAATTATGTAAGAATACTAGAGGATATTGTCGCGAAGACAAGGACGATGCAGTTGTCTTGAATGAGAAACACGTTTATTGGAGCGAACTTGTGCGCCCCTAACAACTCAAAAGAATACAGAGGCGGCGAAGCAGCGGTCAACAAAGTGACTTGCACAGGCGAGTGTCGTCGAATCGAATGCTCCGGCGTCCGCACTGCAGGCTTTTTATCTTTCGGCGCGCGTGCTTCTCGAAACGTCGATTCACATCGAGAACGTAGTAGATCCGAGAAGATTATTCTGGGCTATTCACGTTAGATCGGAATGCTCTCCCTATCACGACAGATAACAAATGCGGCGCAGAAATAAAGAATGGAACACGCGCTTCCCTTGGCGCAGAGATAACACAGACCGGCGCAGACGGGCGGTAAAAGCAAAACACAAATAAACAAACCCAATGTATGGTTCGCGGCATTACCCCCCCTCTAAGAGTGCATCGACCCGATGCTAACATAAGCGACAGTCCGAAAATAAAAATAAAATTCGTTATCGTCCGTAGAAAGGTTTTAAGCGAACCACGTGGACGACTTCGGGGCGCGTGCGTCGTCGTGATGTTCCGGAATCACCATCGGGGATCACCTCGTAGGTAAGTTGGCCGACACGTCGTAGAATCTGGTAGGGTCCGAAATACCGTCGCAGGAGCTTCTCAGTGAGTCCGCGTCGTCGGATGGGAGTCCAAACCCACACACGATCCACTGGTTGGTACTCGGCGTATCGGCGTCGGAGGTTGTAGCGGCCCGCATCCACCAGCTGCTGGTCCGTTATACGAACTCGAGCGAGCTGGCGGGCCTCCTCCGCACGTTGAAGATATATCCGTGGACGTCGGCGTTGAGGTCGTCGTCTTCTACGTGCGGAAGCATGGCGTCGAGCATCGTAGTCGGCCTTCTACTGTAGACAAGCTCGAACGGCGTCAGCTGCGTCGTCAACTGGATAGCCGTGTTGTACGCAAACGTGACATACGGGAGCACTTCGTCCCAAATCTTATGTTCAACGTCAACGTATACATTGACAGCATATCTGCGATTGTCTTATTCAGACGTTCTGTTAGTCCGTTCGTTTGGGGGTGGTACGCCGTCGTTCTTCGGTGATCCGTGTTGCTGTAGCGTAATACTCCTTGCATCAGCTCCGCAGTAAATGCCGTTCCGCGGTCGGTGATTAGGACTTCCGGGGCTCCATGTCGCAGCACAACTTGGCTTATAAAGAACTTTGCCACTTCTTGTGCAGTCCCCCTCGGAAGAGCGGCGGTCTCTGCGTAGCGCGTCATGTAGTCTGTCGCTACGACAATCCACTTGTTCTGTGATCGTGACGAAGGGAACGGGCCTAAAAGGTCCATTCCAATCTATTGAAATGGTCTCGATGGGACGGCGATCGGTTGCAGAAGTCCGGCGGCTCTTGTCGGCGGCGTTTTTCGTCGCTGGCAGTCACGGCAGCTCCGGACGTAGTGGGTGACGTCAGAGGTAAGGCCGGGCCAGTAGTACCTCGCCTTGATTTTTCCAATAGTGCGGGCTGTGCCGAGATGTCCGGAAGACGGGTCGTCGTGGCACGCTTCCAAAATTTCGTCACGAAGGTCCGCGGGGATGACGAGAAGGTAATTCGCTCTTGTTCCGGGGCTGAAATTCTTCTTCAAGAGGACGGAGTTTCTCAGGCTGAATGCTGGTAAGCTGCGTTTGAAGGTCCTAGGAACGGCAACGTTGCATCCCTCGAGGTACTCGATTATGACGCGTAAGTCGGGGTCGGCACGCTGCTGGGCGGCTAGGTCGCTCTCCGTCACGATCCCGAAGAACGCGCTGTCTTCATTAGCGTCTTGTGGTGGTGGGTCGACGGGGCGCGGGACAGGCAGTCGGCGTCGGAGTGTTTCCTGCCGGATTTATAAACGACTGTAACGTCGAACTCCTGCAGGCGCAAGCTCCACCGCCCAAGACGGCCAGAGGGGTCCTTCAAATTGGCGAGCCAACACAGCGCATGGTGGTCTGTTACAACCATGAATGGCCTTCCATACACGTATGGGCGAAATTTTGAAATCGCCCATATAATAGCCAGGCACTCTTTCTCAGAGGCAGAATAGTTTTTCTCCTCCTTCGACAGACCACGGCTGGCATAGGCGATTACCCTTTCGCACCCGCTTTGCTTTTGGACAAGGACGGCACCCAAGCCTATATCACTGGCGTCCGTATGCATTTCCGTTGCGGCATTTCCGTCGAAATGAGCGAGCACGGGCGGGCTTTGCAGGCGTTTTTGCAGCTCGCCGAATGCTTTTTCTTGGTCGTTTTCCCAGCTGAAAGGGGTGCTATCTTCCGTCAAGCGCGTGAGTGGCTCTGCAATGCGTGCGAAGTTTGCGACGAAGCGCCGGTAGTATGCGCACAGCCCGAGAAATCTCCGCACGCCCTTCTTGTCTTTCGGCCTTGGGAAGTTCGCAATGGCTGAAGTTTTTGCCGGGTCAGGTAGGACTCCCGCGGCGTTGACGACGTGGCCCAAGAACTTGAGTTCCCCTTATGCGAAACGGCACTATTCAGGCTTCAGCGTCAACCCCGACGTACGAATGGCCTCGAGTACAGACTCCAACCTTGCAAGGTGTTCGTCGAAAGTCCGGGCGAATACCACTACGTCGTCGAGGTATACGAGGCATGTGTGCCACTTAAGGCCAGCTAGCACAGTGTCCATGACTCTTTGAAACGTCGCTGGTGCTGTGCACAGCCCAAACGGCATCACCTTGAACTCGTATAGGCCGTCTGGGGTTATAAATGCAGTCTTCTCTCGGTCTCTCTCGTCCACTTCAATTTGCCAGTAGCCGGTGTTCAGGTCCATCGATTAGAAGTACTTCGCGTGGCAGAGGTGGTCGAGGGCGTCGTCGATTCGGGGGAGGGGGTACACGTCCTTTTTCGTGATTTTGTTCAGTCGCCGGTAGTCAACGCAAAACCTTAATGTGCCGTCTTTTTTCTTTACGAGTACGACGGGCGCAGCCCAGGGGCTTTTCGATGGCTGTATAATGTCGTCGCTGAGCATGTCGTCGACTTGAGTCCGGATGGCTTCCCGTTCGTGTGAAGAGACGCGACACGGTGACTGTCGGGTAGGTCGGGCTCCATTTTCGGTTATTATTCGATGCTTCGCTAGAGGGGTCTGACGTAGTTTTGCGCTCGACGAAAAACATTCGCTATAGCGACGCAGCAAAGCCAATAACTTGTTCCGTTGTTCTTGCGGTAGCGCCGGATTCACGTCGTAGGGCTGCGGGAGCTTGAAGGTTTCTACAGGTGTGCGTTCAAAGTCGGCGACCGCGATCACGTCACTTGCTTCTTGCGCTTCTTCGAGGAATGCAATTGCCGCGCCCTTGTTTAAATGCTGGTACTCCTCGGTGAAATTAGTAACCAAAATGTGGGATTGGTGTTCCTTGAAGCGCGCAATGCCTCTTGCGACCGACACACCACGGTCGAGAAGCACCCTTTGATCAGTGTCTACGATAGCGTCGACGTCAGGAGCAGCCTCTTCACAGTAGACTGCGACCATCAAGCTTGCGCGGGGTGGCAGGGTGACATGATCATCGGCAATCCTTACAGCAGCACGTCGTTCGGGGTTCGGTTCCGGCGTCATGGAGTGATTGGGGGAAAAAGTTATTGACTTGGTCTGCAGATCGATTATTGCACCGTTGTCCATCAAAAAGTCCATTCAAAGAATTACGTCGCGGGAGCAGTTAGGCAGAATGACGAACGCCGCAGGGTACGTTGTGCCGTCTATGGTGACGCGCGATGTGCACGTTCCACTTGGCGTCACGAGGTGGCCTCCTGCTGTGCGTATGTGCGGACCGTCCCATCTGGTCATAACTTTCTTCAGTTTAGACGCAAATGGTCCGCTCATTACCGGATAGTCAGCTCCCGTGTCTACGAGGGCGACTACGTCAAAGCCGTCGATGGACACCTTGACGTCAGATACAGTCTTCCTCGAGTTCCGGGTTCGTCGGGGCGTCGTATCTCTGCTTGTACGTGTTGACGGTCGGGCACTGCGCATCGTCGTTGTCGTCGTCTTCTCAACGGACGTCTTGGTCAGGTCGGGTACGCGTCGCGCCGTGTAGCTGTCGTCGTGTTCAGGAGTCTCGTTAGGGCTAGGTCGGGTCGTCGGGTTGAGGGCATGTCGTGAATGATGGTAGTCAGCGAGTCGCTGCGTCGTTGGAGGGTTTTCATTTTTCCGCCGTTGTGCAACTTTACCTCCCGAAGTTGCTGCTTTTAGTTTCCCCCGCGTGGGCTGGGGGACCTTCCACGTGAGAAGTCAGCAGTGCTGCGGTGGTTCTGTGACTGATACGGGTAGGGCGACGGTGAATGGTTGAAGCGGGCTGGTCCTCGGTTGGTGTTGGAGAGGTATTCTTCGATCTCAGCAGGGCGCTGGCCGTATCGGGGGCGTGGGGCGTCGACAGAGAACCCTCGCAAACCGAGCCTCTTGTAGGGACAGCGACGGTAGATGTGGTCGGCCTCTCCGCAGTGGTAGCACAGCGGGCGATTATCGGGCGTTCGCCATACGTCGGTCTTCCTTGGCGTCTGGTATTGGTCTACAGGGCGTCGGGAGGGCGGCATTGGACGGTGGTATGGCTCGGCCTCTTAACGACGGGTTGGAGCAGGGCGGGGTTGACGAACAGCCGAGGAGTAGGTCATGGCTTGTGGTTCGCGGGGTCCTTCCGACGGCGTAGAAGTTCCGAGTGCGTTTTGGACTTCTTCTCGGATTACGTCGGTCAGGGAAGCCACTTGAGGTTGCGGCCTCGTTGGAAAAAGCTTCCGAAGCTCCTCCCTGACCACTGCTCGGATGGTCTCTCGCAATGTATCGGAGCTTCCATTTGCGGCACCGATGGTCTCCGAGAACAGCGCGTTGACAGGGCGGTCGTACTGCCTCGTTCGAATTTCTAGCGTCTTCTCCATCGCGGCCGCCTCAGACGCGAATTCCGCCACGGTCTTCGGAGGGTTACGGACTAGACAAGCAAAAAGCTCTTGCTTCATTCCTCGCATTAGAAACCTGAGTTTCTTTTCCTCGGTCATTTCAGGGTCCGCACGACGAAAAAGTCGCTTCATGTCCTCAACGAAAACCACGACTCCTTCGTTGGGGTGCTGCGTTCGAGTTTCAAGCAAAAGCGCAGCTCGTTCTTTTCTCACCACGGTAGTGAAAGTCTTAAGGAACTCCCTTTTGAATTGAGTCCAGTCGGTCAAAGAGCTCTCATGGTTCTCGAACCAAGTTCGAGCAGCATCTTCTAAGTAAAAGAAGACATGCCGGAACGTTTCTTCGTCGCCCCACCTGTTGAAGATGCGGACGCGCTCCAGCTTCTCCAACCATCCTTCGGGGTCTTCAGCGGGGGCTCCCCGGAACGATGGCGGTTCTCGGGGTGCTGCAGGATGATTGGCGACGTTGTTTCTTGCACCATGGTGTTGGTTGCAGCGTTCCTTCTCTTGGGCCCTTCTGGCAGAAGACCGAACTCGGTTAGCAATCCTTGCAGTCGGGGGCTTTCTCTGGTTGGACTGGCTTGGCGGCTTCGATATGTCGTTGAGAGCATAAAGGCTTAGTACCCAGCACCTCCACCAGATGTCGCGAAGACAAGGACGATGCAGTTGTCTTGAATGAGAAACACGTTTATTGGAGCGAACTTGTGCTCCCCTTACAACTCAAAAGAATACAGAGGCGGCGAAGCAGCGGTCAACAAAGTGACTTGCACAGGCGAGTGTCGTCGAATCGAATGCTCCGGCGTCCGCACTGCAGGCTTTTTATCTTTCGCCGCGCGTGCTTCTCGAAACGTCGATTCACATCGAGAACATAGTAGATCCAAGAGGATTATTCTGGGCTCTTCACGTTAGATCGGAATGCTCTCCCTATCACGACAGATACCACATGCGGCGCAGAAAGAAAGAATGGAACACGCGCTTCCCTTGGCGCAGAGATAACACAGACCGGCGCAGCCGGGCGGTAAAAGCAAAACACAAATAAACAAACCCAATGTATGGTTCGCGGCAATATCTACAACGGGTCTACAGCTACCATCATCCTCCATAGGGAGAGCAGCAAAATACCTATAAGGAAGGGTGTCAGACAAGGAGACACAATCTCTCCAATGTTATTCACAGCATGCTTACAAGAAGTATTCAGAACGTTGGATTGGGAACAGGTGGGAGTAAGGGTTAATGGAGAATACCTCAGTAACCTCAGATTTGCTGATGACGTTGCCTTGTTAAGTAACTCGGGGGATGAATTGCAAAGCATGCTTTCCGCACTGGGCGAACAGAGTAGAACCGTGGGCCTGAAAATTAATATGCAGAAAACTAAAGTAATGATTAAAAACCTCAGGACAGCACAGCAGTTTGAGATAGGTGGCGAGGCAGTGGAAGTGGTAAGGGAATATATCTACTTTGGCCAAGTTGTGACCCCAGATCCCAACCATGAGGCAGAGATAATTAGAGGGATCAGAATGGGATGGGGTGCATATGGCAGACATTCTCAGATAATTAATAGCAGCCTACCATTGTCGGTGAAGAAGAAAGTGTTTGACACCTGCATCTTACCGGTACTCACCTACGGGGCAGAAACTTGGAGGCTCACTAAGAGGGTTCAACTTAAATTGTGAAAGACTCAGCGGGCAATGGAGCGGAAAATGATAGGTGTAACATTAAGGGACAAGAAGAGAGCGGAGTGGGTCAGGGAGCAAACTGGTGTTAAAGACATAGTAGTAGAAATTAAGAAGAAGAAATGGACGTGGGCAGGGCATGTAATGCGAAGACAAGATAACCGCTGGTCATTAAGGGTAACAGAGTGGATCCCTAGAGAAGGCAAGCGTTGCAGGGGGTGGCAGAAAGTTAGATGGGCAGATGAGATCAAGAAGTTTGCGGGGATAAATTGGTCACAGTTTGCACAGGACCGAGATAATTGGAGAATAATGGGAGAGGCCTTTGCCCTGCAGTGGGCGTAGATAGGCTGGTGATGATGATGATGATGATGATGATGTTAACGTGTCTAGTCTGCCTCAAATCACGCGTGATGTAAACTCCTGGATATTTGTTTTGCGTGGTCATGCTTAAAGCAGCGTTATGTACACCTTACGTAATCAACTGGTATGAACGTTTGCTCGCAATGGTGACATGAACACACGTTTTAAAATTCAACGAGATTTTCGAATGGGCACACCATGATGCTATTACACTTATATCACGTTGTGGTTACTCGGAATCACGTTGAATCCCTATAGTCATCTAAACTACACAGTCATCTGCGAACGTTCTGAATTAAGATTTGACGCCAACAGTAATATCTATGGTATATAATAGAAACAAAATAAAGGGTAAAACTAAGCCCTGAACACCTCCTGAGGTCCCGGAAACATATCCAGAAGAACAACCGTTGAGATAAACCGACTGCTGTCTTGCAGAGAGTTAATCGGCCATCCGTGCAATAACAGATTCATTCAGTCTATAGCCCCGTAATTTACTAACAAGGTCATGAGGAACAACGTCGAACGCTTTTTTAATGTCCAGGAAAATGCAGTCAAATACTTTACGCTTATCTGTTACTAGATCCACACCATGCTTCAACTCAACAAGGTGCGTTCCTCAAAAAAAACCTTGACGAAATCCGTGTTAACTGGCATGCAGGAGATTATGTTTAGGAAAATGTGTTATATCCCAAGTGTAGCTAGGCTCATCTTCAAGCACTGCAAATAAATTGAAATCAAAAACCTCGCTTCGTAATTAAAATTTAAAATAATTTACAATAAAATTTGTTTTTAAACAGGCAGTCCTAAAATCAGATGAAGAAACATTGTGTAGAGCACAAAGTTGCGCCTACAAACGCACAAGCTTGGCCTTTTCTGTGTTTATTCAAACAAAATAATGCTACATTGTCTTTCGCAGTATTATTAACAGAACAGTTGCCGGAAACCTGTCCATTGGCGCGACCTTGCCTTTCTTTGGTGGGGAGTCCTTGACATGACGCCGGTTGAGCTCCTGTGTGGGGGTCGCTAGCAGCCACCAGAGGGGTAGTCGTAGTGGTATCATCCTTAACAGATTGGGAGGCGGCCATCTCTATCTCAACTCCCCACGTGCAAGAAGCCCTCGCCCGGTTGGCTGAAAACACCGAGCTCCCAAAACACCGGCAGCCCCGGTGTCTAGATGACTGAGTGAACAGCTCAGTGGTGCAATCACCACAACTTTTGGGCAAAATAAAGTTACTACTACTACTGCTACTACTACTACTACTAATACTAACTATGGCTTGCGATCACATCGCACCCTAGTCTGGTTGACGTCCTGTGTTCAAAGATGTTCACACATTGTCTGCAATGGTGATCACCATCACCGGTGGTACTCGCTTCACATCGGGTCCGCAGTTTTTCGATGATTGTGCCGGCTTATCACCTTGTGGACCAAAAATGCTTGCCCCAAGTGTTCCGTGAAATCATCAGGACCACGAGGATACCCGCCTTTGAGGTAGGGGACCATTTTTGAGGACTTTAAGGACAATTTTGCGCTCACCCGAGCCGAGCCGTTGCTAAGCCTAGACGTGTTCCATCGGCCGCTGGGCTTCGCCGCCGCCTGCGCCGACGGGCGGTCGCTGCTGGAACGGACATTGTTCCGAAATCTACCAGCATCATGGCCACTTCCATGAGTGTTGAAGTAGAGGGGGAGGATATTAACCCCGAAGAAGTCACCAGGACCCTGGGATGGCGCATCGCCGGTGAACGCAAGTCGCGCCCGCGTCAACGAGACCTAGGCCTGTCCAAAGAACTTCAGTCAAAACTCTCCAGTACTGGTCGTGGACCCGAGAATGCCAAGTGCAAGTTAATCGAGGGAGCGCGTATGCCTGCGTTGCCGCGAGAAGATACTAAGATTGTGGTGAGGCCACGCGGGGGTCTCAACATCAGCAAGGTCGGCCATGTGGAAGTTGGCCGAGCCATTTATGCTGCGGCGGGAGTCTCTAAAGAAGAACGGATCCGGGACGTGATATGTCCGAATTACCAACAAAACATCGTTATCATCAGTACTTCGAAGAGAGAAAACGCTAACCGATACGTGAGACTCACCCAAATTGTCGTCCAAGGCAACAAGCACGAGGTCAGCGCCTATGAATCGGCCCCACACGGCATGAGCAAGGGAGTCATACGAGGCGTCCCCCTCGGAGACACGGTTCAAGAAATCAACGAGAACATCGTCACCGAATTTAATCCCACTGCTGTAGAGGCCAACCGCATCGCCAATACGACGTCTGTGGTGATCGCCTTCAATGGACCCAAGGTGCCGAATTACGTTCGATACGGGGGCCTGCTCGCCAAATGCTCGTTGTACAGGAAGCAGATAGATATCTGCTACAAGTGTGGTCGCCTGGGTCACCGCATGGATGTTTGCCCGAATCCGACAGACCGGATTTGCCGAGGATGCGGTGCTCCAAATCCCGATGAACAGCATACGTGTACCCCCAAGTGTGACCTCTGCGGAGGCAAACATTTGACCGCAGACAAGGTGTGCAAAGCTCGCTTCAAGATCCCGTACGTGGTACGGAAACGTCAGTGGGAGCGGAGGAGCGCCAACACGTCACCAGAAGCCTGTAAACCACCACGTCAGGAGAGACCAGCTACGTCAGGGAACCGGAGCCGCTCTCTATCCCGTGACGACAGGAAAGGGCGGAGCAACAGCTGTGCCTCAAGGCCGGGCTCGAGAGCGTCGTCGCCGGGTGACGTGGCCGGGAGCAGCTGCAGCGGGCGCCGCCGGGAGTCGCGCTCAAGGTCGAAGACCCGGGGACAGACGCCAGCCAAGAACGCCGCTAAACAGGTGGGCTGGGCAGATAGATCTCCTATCGCTCTTAGCAACAATGATTTCCCTCCACTTCCCAGTACCCCTAAGAAAGATTGTGAGGAATGCACGCAACTCAAAGCGCTTATAGTTAGGCAGAATCAGCAAATCAGCGAGCTTCTTGTGCGCATGGAGGCGTTAGAAAAATCAAAAAGCAGCGAGGATGACACAAAACGCAAAATTGCCAAGAGGGACGCTCAGTCAGAGCCCCCTGTGACAGCTATGGAGGCAGAGAAAATTGAATCGCGTCCATCGGAGGAGCCAGCGTGGGCCGAGCCCATTCAAGCCCTCACAGCGATGGTCACACAGCTTACCAGCCAGCTCGGCTTGGTAACGTCCAGGATGGCCAAGTTCGACACGCTCGAGGCTAATGTCAACCAGTTGATTCTAACCACCCAGAAAGCCAAAAAGGGAGCGCCGTATGGAAAACCATGCATGGGAAGTAGTCTCACGACCACCAGCCTGAGCCAAGATGGAGGACAGTCGTAAGAACAGGAAGGAAGATACAACGACCTTGGTCCAATGGAACTGTCGAGGAATAAAGGACAAAATAGGGGAATTGCAGCAGTACATATATAATGCGGAGGACAAGCCGGATATCCTTGCAGTACAAGAAACGAATTCGCGACCGAAACTCCCTGGGTACATCACATACACCGATCCCAGTGAGAAAAGCACGGCAATCCTCGTTCGAAGCAATATAGCTGCTACGCAACACATGACTGGCCAGAGAGGGTGTGAACATGTTCTATTGGAAATCCACAGCAGAAGCATAGGAAGCAAAGACAACATCTTTATACTCAACGCGTACTGCCGGCCCTCGAAGAAGGACCTAGACATTGAGGGCACGTTACTCGACAGCAAGAGAGAGGCGGGCAGCCGGCCTTTATTGATATTAGGAGATTTCAATGCGCCTCACTCGATATGGGGCTACAAATTCTGCTCAAAGAGAGGCAGGATGCTGGTGAACCTCATGGATCAGCACAACCTAGCCCTCCTCAACGAACCAGACACTCCCACCCGCATGGGTACAAGTACGTCCCGTGACACCACTCCAGACCTTACCCTGCTGAGTGGAACTTTAGACGTGTCGTGGCGGAACACGGGGGTAAACCTGGGTTCGGACCACGATATACTAAACATCACGATCAGGGGGCCCATGTTCAAGGCAAGAATGGGAACAGCAAAGCTAACTGACTGGGACAAGCTTCGACAAAGGCAAGCAGCCGACGAAGATGAGAACATGAACAGCACCAGACCATATGGGGAATGGGCCAAGGAGCAAATCGAGCTGGTAGCGAAATATACCCAGAAAATTGCGACCACACTACAGACACCCTTTGTGGACGCAAGGCTTGCCCACTTCTGGGAAGCTCGACACAGCCTCACCAGACGCTGGAAGAAACAACGACACAACAGGAAACTTCGCAGACGCATCCATGAGCTCAACAAGCAAGCTGCTGAATACGCGACCCAGCTGTGCAAAGAGAACTGGCTGAGCGTGTGTGACGGTCTACAGGGCACCCTGTCTACCAGGAAGACGTGGTCTCTCCTCCGTCACCTGATCGACCCTCTCAGCAGCAAAAGCGCGACTAATCGAAGCCTCATACGCACCCTCAACAACTATACTGGCGGTGTCGATGAACTCATCAACGACCTGAAGGCCAAGTACCTGAAAACTGAGAAGGGAGACATCGCACCTCAGGACTATGCAGGACCTACCAACGAAGCAATAGACAAACCATTCACCGACACCGAATTGGTCGCGGCAATCTCCGAGAGCAATAAGGCCAGCGCGCCAGGACCCGATACCATTACCTACAAGTTACTCAACAACCTCGGGGACAAGGCCCGCAGAGAGCTGCTCCAGTACACTAACCAAGTCTGGGAGACTGGCAAACTCCCACCGGAATGGAAAGAGGCAGAAGTCCGCTTCATACCCAAGCCTGGGAAGACACCTCACATTGACAACATGCGACCGATATCCCTCACGTCCTGCGTGGGGAAGATCATGGAACGTATGGTACTCAAGAGGTTGCAGCGACATCTGGATGCCACCGACCAGATGCCGGAGACAATGTATGGCTTCAGGCAACACCTAGGCACCCAAGATGTTCTCATACAACTTAACGAGCTAGTAATCAAGCGGGCAACGAAACAGGCGCCCCGAGCGATACTAGCGCTCGATCTCAAAGGTGCCTTTGACAACGTCACGCATGATAGTGTCCTCCGCAACCTACGCAACACGGGTTGCGGAGTGAGAGCGTACAACTATATCCGAGACTTTCTTAGCAACCGAACGGCCATGATCACAATAGGAGAGAAGACATCCCAACCGATCGTACTGGGGGATAGAGGAACACCGCAAGGTTCAGTTCTCTCCCCACTCCTGTTCAACATTGCTCTCCTGCCGTTGCCCAAGCTTCTCGAGTCCATTGATGGCCTGGGACATGCATTGTATGCCGACGACATCACCCTCTGGACTGCGAGAGCAGGATCGGATGGATGGATCGAAGACACGCTCCAAAAAGCAGCTGAGACGGTTAACAGCTATGTGAAGGCCTGTGGCCTTTGCTGTTCGCCTCAAAAGTCGGAGCTGACCATTGTTAGACCACGTACATCAGGGAAACGATCAGAAACCATTGCAATCACTCTAGAAGGGATCCGCATCCTTCCGGTACCTCAACTCAGGATCCTAGGCCTCTTGATCCAGGCAGACGGCAAGGCAACGGCTATGATCAGAAAAATCAAGCTCGCGTCAGACCAGATCTTGAGCATGATCAGGCGAGTGGCCAACAGGCAGAGGGGTCTGAAAGAATCAGACACATTGCGCCTCGTTCAGGCCTTTGTTACCTCAAGAATTATCTACGCAGCGCCGTATATGCAACTCCTGAAAAATGATGTAATACAACTTGACACAATAATCAGGAAAGCCACAAAGCAGGCCCTGGGTATTCCCACAAACTCGTCCACAACAAAATTACTACAAATGGCAGTCCACAACACAGTAGCCGAGCTTATAGAAGCCCACCTGTCCAATCAAAGGGTCCGCCTTAGCCATACCAAGGCGGGCAGAAGCGTCCTCCGCAAGATCGGATGGCAGCAATCCCACTATACCTGTCACGGCCAATTACCCGAAGAGTGGACTGAGAAGATGGAAAGCAAACCATTACCGCGCAACATGAACCCCACAAGGCACGCCGGACGGCGCGGCGCCCGGGCCAGAGCCCTCTCCAGGACCCTGGAGGAAGACGACACTGTCCTCTACACAGACGCCTCCCTGCCCAAACACTCCACAAGGGCAACGGTCGCGGTCACCGGGTTGGACAAGCTGGTCACCTGCGCATCGATCAACACTCCATCTTCAGAGGAAGCAGAAGAAGTGGCGATAGCCCTCGCACTCCTGCAACCTAACGTCACCAAGATCGTTACGGACTCACAAGCTGCGTACAAGAACTACAGATCTGGCTGGGTGTCCCTTGCGGCTCTAAAACTCCTCGAAAAAGCTAGGCCTCCTAAACAAAAGATCGAATTAGTTTGGGTCCCGGCCCACTCCTCTGTTGAGGGCAACGAATATGCTCATCAACAGGCCCGAGCGCTGAACTCCCGGGCCACCGAGGAGGAGGGAAGGGGATGGCAACCCATCACCAGCTACACAGATATAGTCAAATATTACAGGGACGGTAGGAAGACATTCCCACACCCCCACCACTCCTTGACTAGAGCAGAACAAGCAATATACAGGCAAATACAGGCAGGCTCCTTTCCTCACCCCTGCCTCCAGAATAAAATGTACCCTGAAATCTACAAGAACAGATGCCCTCACTGCAATCTACTAGGCACTCTCCAGCACGTCATAGGAGAGTGCAATTTCTCCAAAGACCGCCCCCCACCTATACCCATAAGTAATTCGCCTACTAACCTCACCGTTGACGAGCGATGGGAGATCTTGCTATCCAGCCCCGCCCTGGAAGACCAGCTCCGACTGATCCACAGGGGCCAGGCGGCCCTGGAAGCATATGGAACCCGTGAAGAGGGAGCCACCCCATCGGGCGCTTAACGCGCTCTGTCTGACAATAAAAGTTGTTTCCTCCTCCTCCTCCTCTGCAATGGTCTCCAATCTCACACACGCGGGGAGACACTGCTGCACGCTTCACTCTAGCACAAAGTTGTCCAAGTGGCTAAGCAGCCGTCGAGGGCGTTGTGGACGTCGGGGCTGTTGCAGCACTGGTGAGGTGAGAGTACCTGGTACTGCTTCCTTGCACTGGCAGTTCGATGCACACCCAAGCGAGGTAAGGGCCTGCGCCATGGCTTTGCAATTCGCGAAGGGCGCGAGAGTCGTACTTGCACAGGAGGTGTGCGACGGCCTCTGAAGTTAGCAAACAGTCTCATGACCATAGTCCGGCTTCGTGTGGCACACAGTATGCCACGCACGCTAAGCAGACAGTCCTCGCTCGTCTTATGGCCAAGTGCTGAATGATCGATGCTGCTGCCAGAAGTTCAGGCATGGGCTTCATCCAGCTGAAGCAAGCCGATGACACTCACGGAGTGGTCATCCAGGCGATAGCACAAGTTGTCCTTTGTCGTTTCTGGTACCACAGATGTCGGCGAGTGTGGTTGTAACTGTGTTTGAGAAGGTGTTTCTTGTGCAGGCTGTGGCTGATTGTCGCTGTTGACGGGCTTGGAATTCGTATGCGGTTGGCTCAGCAGTAGTTTGGACTTTTTCTGGCCGTTGTCAAGTTTTGGAGCATGTTGGACTTGCTTTATGCCGTTGGCAGGATCGGAGGTTGCTGGCGGTGGAGTCGCCGACGATTTTGACTTTTTCTAGCTGTTTGAAGGATTCTGGCTATGCTGGACCCGCTCTAAGTTGTTGACAGGTTTGGAGGAAGTGGGCTTGAACACCTGAAGGGTTTGCGTTTTTGGAAATTTTTTGAGAGCAACAGATGGTGTTGTATGCAGTTTTTGGAACTAGGCCTGGCTCGAGAAAACAGGACTGAGCTAAGTTGCATGACAGCATTTGCCATTCTTGGGACTAGCTTTTGGTTTGCGGTGCTCTATGCTTGGGGTGTTCATAACAAACACGTTTCTAGCCGCGTTGGGATAGAGGATGTCTTCTGCGGCTTGTAGTTTGGTGAGCCCAGCAGCAACGAGGGTTGCCGAGCGTAGGATGGCGGCCCTTATTTTGGAGACATCGAGTCCTTCTTGCGGGCGGAAAACGACTTTCACGTGCTCCCGTGGTAGTGGGGGTAGACGTAGTGCATGCTTAGCAGTCCCTTGCTTAAAGGAGCCATGAAGACAAAACACAAGTTGGGTTTATTAGAAAGACTGCTTAGTCCCGATAACAATGATACCAATATCATCGCAATCTTCGAGCAAATAATGGAGATATTAAAGAAAACGTGTGAAGCAGTCGCGACCCCCTAGCCAATTTCCCGCAACTTTTCTATGACGTCACGGAAACTTGTTTGTGCGATTGGCGGCCGCCTAACTGACCTGTCGCGACGACAAATGACTGGACGTCTGTAACGGGGCCTCTAGTTCCATTTGACCGTATCACTTGAATGCTAACGTGCAGTTAACGCACTGAAAATTATGTTTTATTGTTGGCCCGTATGACGTCATTCTTGCTCATAACACGTCACTGTGGCCCAAAATTTGAAAGTTTTTCAATACTTCTTGCTTTTTTTTCGGTAAAAAAACATCTTTTGGGGCCGTAATGGAGCTGAGTGATATACTGAATCCTAGTTCTTTCATATTTTTCACGAAGTTGTATTTTCTCTTCATGGCCCCTTTAATCGGAGAGGGGGTCACCGTTCCCTGCGAGGGCTTCTCGGCGCGTAGGGCTTGAAGCCTTTTCTGGTTGCGGTTGCGGTATCAGACCATCCAGCCTCGTTCTTCGGTCACTTCGGAAGGGTCGATGTCCTCTCCCGGTACCGTCGAGGTGTCCATGTCGGTAGTCGGAGTCGCTTCATCCGAGTTCGAAGCGGGCACCATGCGTTGAGTTGCGTTGATTGCCGACGTGGCTGCCGTTGGCTGGCCGCCGCGCGGCGGCGAGGGAGGAGGTGTGGGGCGGGGGAGGGGGGTTGTTCTATTAGGCCTAGCCACGCAGCCTAGCGTTGTGGGCGCTGAGCGCACCGGCGGTTAAGTATGAAAACGGTCTCACTGCGCCGTAAGACTGGTCCAGGGGTTTCCGGGGGCGAAACCTCCACTCGTGGGATTCCTTTTAGACGTCTGACGACGATTTGGACTCGGAGGGAGGCATCTTTCGCAGGAGCGATGTGACCCGGCCTTTAGCACAGAGCAGCGCCACCACGCGTATCTGTCTGTAAAAGATTATCTGTACACATCTAAAAACGAAGTGCTGAGATCCGAGGCTCACTCTCTCACTCTTAGTGATCAGGACAGAGGAACGGTTGGGCGATTTACAAACAGCAGAGATGTGGATGTATTGTTAAAGACTGGATAGAAAGGATCGTTATTCATCGATGAAATTTTAAAAGCATAAAGCAAGTCCGTGTACGTACGTTGGTTCTCAAGGCTCCACTTGTTACACTCGACATACAAACTTTGCACCAGACTGGTGCGAAAAGCACCCGACGCAAGACGAAGCCACAAGTGTAACACTGGGTCAAGCATTCGCAACGCTGTTTTAGTCGCCGACCCATACACCACACTGCCATAGTCGAAACGACACCCAAACAGAGCAGTATACAAGCGCAGCAGGAGTTCTTTGTCGGAATCATAGGATTGGTGGGGGAGAACCTTAAGAATATTCATTGTTTTAAGACATTTATGTTTAAGTTCCTTGATGTGGGGAATGACTGTGAGTTTGTGGTGAAACACTACACCTGAGAACTTGTGTTCCTTGTTCACAGGAATCGGCATGTTCTCAAGAGTGATGTCTGGGTCCGGGTGGACCCCTCGCTTCCTGGAGAACACAACGCAGGAGCTCTCACCGGGATTAATTTTAAAGCCATTCTTGTCAGCCGAGCTGGAAAGTTTCTTGACACCAAGCTGGACTTGACGTTCGCAGATGGACATATTACATGATTTATAAGATATCTGGACGTCGTCTACATACATGGAAAAAGAGATTGTAGGTGGCAATGCCTTTCCAAGAGAGATCATCTTAACTATGAAGAGGGTGCAGCTCAACACGCCACCTTGCGGCACGCCATTTTCTTGCACGTAAACCTTTGAGAGTGCACAACCAACTCCTACTCGAAATGTTCTCTGCAAAAAGTAACTAACAAGGGTGTTCAACATGTTGCCCGACACACCGAATGACGTGAGGTCACTAAGCATCCCGTAACGCCAAGCGGTGCCAAAGGCCTTCTCGAGGTCGAAAAACACAGTTACATAATAATGTTTATGAACGCAGGCATGCTTTATATATGATTCAAGAAATACGAGTTGATCGTTCGTCGATCGCCCCGCCCTGAAGCCTGCCTGACAGCTCTCGAGAAGACCGTTGTACTCAAGGAAGTACGCGAGCCTGCGATTTATCTTCTTCTCGAGAAGCTTGCACAGGCAGCTCGTCAGGGCTATAGGACGGTAACTTGAGGGGGACAACGGGTCCTTTCCCTCCTTCAAGAAAGCCACTACTATGCCCTTCTCCAAGAGTGTGGGATGTACCCCGAAAGCCATATTTTATTATATAGATGTAGAAGTGCTTCAAGTGTGTCTGCGTATCGGTGTTGTATCATTGTATATGTGATGTTGTCTGCACCTGGAGCTGAAAGCTTATATATGGTCACGGCTGCCTTCAGCTCATAAATTGAAAAAGGAGAATTGACGTGACAATGAATTGACGTGACGTGACAATCCTGGCAGGCTCGCCAAAATTGTCACGTCAATTCATCAAGTGGTCAGGACACACAGAAAAATCATTTAATCGACGAGCATGCTATATCACAGCCCAAGACAAGTACTGATTGTAACGGAAGTGTTCACATGGTTCAAAGTCATGTAAACGTCTCTGAATATAATGTCGCCTCACATTAAGGTCGAGGTCTTCCCACTTGATGCAGGGATCAAGCGCCCCTTGTCTCTCGTAGTGCTGCTGGCAGGTAGTGAGCTTGGCCGTCACCGTCAAGAACCAGGAAAGCGTAGCCCTAGGTTCGTTCTTCGACCTATTCGGTGCAGAACCGAGCGTCACCGCCTGTAGACCAGCCGGTTCGCGTTTCTGGAGTTGCCAACGGTGCGTTGCCGCGACGTCTCCTTCCAGGATCGTAGCCCGGAACATGTGTTGGTAGGCCTGAGGCGTAGTCAGGCCCCGAGGACGGTGGGGTCGGTTCCAGGAGCGTGGCCTGGTTGTCGTTGTTTTTGTTGTTCCTGAACATTATTGGCGCAAACCCAATCAGGGGATAGGCCAAACATCATTCGTTAACATGAATGAGATTACTGCTTAGGTGGATGATTCAAGGAAAATTAGAAAAATTTGGAAGCTTTTTTTTTCTTGTGTTGGAGGAATCGAGTTTAGAAATAAGTCAATATTGAAACAAAACAAAAAAAGGAAATAAATAAATAAATAAATAAATAAAGAAGAAGAAGAAGAAGAATAAGAAGAAGAGGAAGAAGGAGGAGAAGGAGGAGAAGAAGAAAAAGGAGAATAAAAACTATTCAGAAATGGATGCTTTTGTAGGGCTCAGGTGAGGTGCCGGAATAAGATGCGAATTAGGTTGTAAATCTTTTGGAATTTTCTATGAAGCGCAGAAGAGCAGAACAAACATCCCGGCGGCAATATCCCGTTTCTGAAGCCCCAAATGGTAAAAGCGCCGGCACTGATAATGTCAACACCAGGCGATGAAGCGGCACTTCAAGTAGAGATGGGCAAAACGGCTCACTCCAGTTAGCGGCTCAGAAAGGCTCAGTTCACTAAACTGAACCGGTTCATTTGAACGGTTCAGCGGTTCATTTAGGTTTGTACCTTGTGTTAAGCATGCATAATCTAAATTATTACTCAATTGTTATTGAGTCATTCATTTTGTAACAACATCCCGTGTATTTGTGCTGAAAAGAATTGGCCTCACCATCATTACAAACGTTTTTATGTGTCAGTGGTATTTCAGAATCACTCTCGGTCGATAATAAAGAAAAAATGCAACTTTTTGTCAACTTTATGACCACATGATACAAGAAACTAATTTTAATGTTGTGGTGGTGAACAACACTTTGTTCAGTTTATTCGAAGCGAGACGTGTCCACTTTTTGGCGGCGATAATAGATGCCGCGAAAGTTGCGCACAAGACCCAGCTGGGTCGGCCGATACGCCTCTAATAACTCTACCGGAACGTGCCGACACGACGCCTTCAGAGTCATGCTCAGCACGATTCTCTAATCGATCGACCAGCCGCTGAACGTCGGTTCTTAGGAGCCGCTCTGCCAAAGAACCGCCGGGAGCCGAGAATCGCCGCAGAACTGAGCGGTTGAGAAGATCCGGCTCGTTCCTGCCTCGGACAACAGCTGCACGCACAAATGTAACTGTAGTGATACTAGTGAATCTTATGGTGACAGGAGTTTATTTTCCTATTACTTTGAAAATACAGACGCAGTTCGTTAACTGCTGCCATTGCGGCCTCCCGATCTGCCATTCACCGCCGCCGCCACCGCGGTTCCCAAATGGCTCCTCAGAAGATCCGCTTCGCGAAGAGCGGCTCTCGAAAAGAGCGGCGGGAGCCGTTCTTCGGTTCTTTGGTTCAGTAACTCAGCGGAAGAGCCGGAAGAGCTGAAGAACGGGTCAAAACTGCATCCGGTTCTTCTGACCGGACTCGAATTGTCTGCTCCCACGACAGGGGGCGTCGTGGAGGAATTTTAAAATTAGCCCCAGCTGGCCCGGCAGTACAGTTGCTTTCCCACGCCGATAATAGATGGCGCAGAGAGACGGCTCATTTGTCCCGGGTCTTCGGTTCTTCGACTCAGTAACTGAGCGGAAAGAGCCGGAAGAGCCGAAGAACGGGTCAAAACTGCATCCGGTTCTCCTGACCCGAATTGTCTGCTTCCACGACAGGGGGTGCGCTAGAGGAATTTGAAAACTAGCACCAGCTGGCCCGGCAGTACAGTTGCTTTCCCACGCGATAATAGATGGCGCAGAGAGACGGCTCATTTGACCCGGGTCTTCGGTTTTTCGGCTCAGTAACTGAGCGGAAACAGCCGGAAGAGCCGAAGAACGGGTCAAATCTACATCCGGTTCTCCTGGCTCGAATTGTCTGCTCCCACGACAGGGGGCGCTGGAGGAATTTGGAAAATTAACCCCAGCTGGCCCGGCAGTGGAGCTGCTTTCTCGCGCCCGCAATAGCTGGCGCAGAGAGCTTTGAAGCGGCTTTTCGGCTCCGTTGGCACGTTCGACACGAATCACTGAGGGGGCGAGGAGGGGCTCCCTCTCTCCAAAAGAACCGCCGCTCACTTTTACTGAGCCACGCCTCACTCGTTCTTCAAAAAGAGCGGCTCAAAAGAACCGAATCACTTCTGAGCGACGCATCTCTAACTTCAAGGAGCTGACGTCTGAGGCTTGAAAATCGTCGACAGGACAAAAGGAAATGGTCGACAGACTCTTCTTCATTACAGTAACTGCACATGACAGACTGCGCCAGACAGGGCCGTACCCAGAGGGGGGGTTTGGGGGTTCGAACCCCTCCCGAAATCTTTTCCAGGCAGCGCGAAAGCAATACTTACTGTTGCTTTTAGCAAAACTACCCCTTTCCCGAAACCCATAACCCCCTCCGAAAAAAATGTCTGGCTACGGCCCTGGCGCCAGACGAGACCCGTGGAGGTATCTATTCAACTGGGGCACACGCCAAGGCTCGTTACAATCACCTCCAGGTCGCGTGAGGGGCACCAATTCGGTTTCCAGGAGAATTTTAAATGACAAAAATCTCGCAACGACAATAAGACTGATTCGTGCTGCCCTTGCAGATTCAACAGTCTACGGAAGCTTACGGCGGCTAATAAAGACGTTGTCTCAATGACATCGTCAACAGGCCCGGAGGGTGCTACCCTTTCCAGTGAATCTGCGGTTTCATTAAAGGTGATTCCCGCATGCCCAGGGTTCTGCGGAACCAAATTATTCACATGGGAACCGTTACGTGATGTCAAACCTCAAATGGGCGTTCTCGTGATTCGCCCCTGGCAGAAAAGCTGCCTGCACGGCGGGTAGTGAATCCGGTTCATTCAAAAGATTGTCTCGTTAGAATCATACTGACACCACTTTTAACGTAATCTTCGCTCAAATAAGCTACATAATTAGGAAAAACGGGAATGGTCATGCGACCCACCAGCTCATTTCCCGCAACAGAACCTATGATGTCACATGAGCTAAGCTCTGCGATTGGCGGAGGCTGGCAGAAGCAGACGCAAATTAGGTAGAGCTTACAAACTAGACGAACGAGCGATTTGAGCTTAAATTTAGGGCACATTCTTTACAAAGCAATAAGAATGATGGGACAAACAGAGGAAGTTACGAAAGCACATGTAAACATAGAAGTACTGATGCGTTCTGCTGTTCGTACTGCGCACAGCATGCTTGGTTTAGCTGCACAGCACTACGGGGCTTGGGGTTGTCTGAAACGACACTGGCCGATTGACGCAAGCAACGGTGTCTTACGTGACCCCATTTGTCGAGCGAGCACTGTTTGAGGGAACGAATATTTTCTCCCAGAACAAAAACAAGCCAGGTTTAAATGCGGGCAAAAACAAACCAAACGCTTGCCACGGTATGGTGGCGCCATCTAGGTTCGGGTAACGTAAAGAAACCCGGGAACAAACCAACACCGTTGTACAGGGTGGAGACAACCTTTGAACGGTCCCGTGCACCCGCAATTGGGCCAACGGGCTCAACGCGTTATTCTTTTCGTTTCCCACGAGACCTAGCAACAGGAAACAGACAATATGATTCAAACTTCTTCAGTAAACCGCGTTGCGGCGACAATTTTAGTGCGGTTTTGACACAATGACTTGCTTCGGCGACGAGCGAGCAACCCAAAATGGCGGCGCCAGCGTATACGTGTCTCTGCCCTGTACGGCGGATGCGTGAACGAAGGTACTCTAGGCTGCAGAGCGGTCGGTTCCTGTGATATCATTGCAGACCCCGAAGACAAAGGATTTAGCGGGAAAATCGAAATTTTAACTTAAATTGTTTAATTTCTCAGTGAATAAAGCATCGTTTGTATCCGGACAAGCGCTGGGGGAACTATAAAACACGAAATCTTTCGAATAAAACCAACTTGCATTTTCTCTTCATGGCTCCTTTAAACCCGCCGCACATAGCTATAGCCACTGAGCCACGAAGGAAGGTGTGTTTCAATCCTAGAGGTAGAATTGAAAGCCTGAAGAGGACGGGGAGAACCCTTGTATTTTTGGCAGAATTGACGAAGGGAAGTGCATTTACACTCATAACGCCTTGTTTTGTTGCCATTCCTAGGAAGGGGTGTCGACAATTTGGCTATATTTACCATATTCTTGGCCAACAAAGGGGCGTTCCATTCAAACCGAGTACTGCAAGTGAAAAATAGGTTGATGTTGTCCCTAAGGAAATAAACAATAAACCCAAAACGAACTCATCAGGCGCATATACCAACATAACTTTGCCAAATCATTCACAAAACACCACAGTTGCAGGTCTCTGCAAGAGATCTGTGTAGTGTTCTGTGACAAAAGTGATAAAATGCACTGTAATAAAAAACCTTAATAATACGTACTTTTCAAAAACTCAAAAACATTTAGTAAGTTTTTTTAGAAAACGCGTTCTGTTTACACAGAAAGGGCAACCTAAAAACACAAACTGCTTGTTAAATTTACCTATAATTTAAAAAATCTTACTCTTGCATAAAACAAAACTAAAATGTGTATAGAATTGACGAAACCTTTTTATTACTGCCACTGTAGTGTTTTAAACAGAACTAAATTCAAGTTGGTATAAATACCCTGCCATACATATTTGCTCACCAAGTACTCCTACAAAGGCAGATGCCTAAAAACGTTTTTTTTTTAGTATGGTTGGTGAGTGGTTGGTGGAATATTCGGGGCGGCGCCCATTAATGGTCCCGTAATTTTCGTACGTGCACTTGCCATTTTGTGCACGTTCCTTTATACGCACACGAAAATAACACACCTTGTTTTCAAAGACATCTCTAAAGCATCATCTGTGGTAACATTCGGTGCTGTCCACTTTGGCTCAAAGGCAGTCACCGTCGCCTGAACACAGCCTCCTTTATTACTGAATATGCCTGCTCAGTACCATAAGTTCCGTCGTTCATTTCAGGGCGCTCTAATAATTCGAGATCGTATGGTTGAGCGCGAAGTCAAGGTTACCATTCAGACTTGGCAACAATGGTGGAAATGGATTGTCAAAGCCCTCCACCAAGGATTTACACACTACGCTAAAGCTCCGATGAGATAAAAGCTTAAAGGTTACTCCCGTTTATTTGAATAAACAATCAGGAGGTTAGTGCGAAACTGACGCTCAAACTTGAATAAAAGAGTTTATTTGATTATCTTTTTTTGATGGTGATTTTGCAGGCAAATATTTTTTCTGTCTGTCGGAAGGTGACATGATTCAACCAGAAATGCTTGTGGACCTCCTGCTGGCAAAAGGTGAAAGAACCTCTTGTTTTTCATGGGTAAAATATTGATTAGGGAACGATGAGTGAATAAATCAGGGAAAGCTGTATAGGAAGAGTGAGAGAAGTGCAGGAGACAAATAGGGGGAGAAAACAGGACGATGAAACTTGTCGCGGGAGGGCAATGTCGAGCGGACGCAAACACGAAGCATACCTCTCAAACGGAGAATTTTATGCTTACATTCTGTAGAATGTCTGCTGCTTGAAGAACCCCTACCAAGGAGAGCTAGAAAATTTGAAACACATAAGTGGCGCGTTTAGTGTGTGTCCACTCCTGATTCTCAGCGCTACATCAAGGCCGTCTCATATTAATCATCACCTTGATCCAAACCTTGAAGTCGTCAAAACGTACAGTCGAGACGGCAGCATTTCGCGCGTATAGAGCAGCGGAAATGAACAAATAACGGGGAAGGGAGAGTCCGCAATTCCTTTGTGGAAGCGAGAAATAATTGACAACAAAATAAGGCTGCGTGAATGGCCTCGTAAATGAATAAAAGGATGGGGTGCTGGGCAAGAGCTCCCCTGTTGCGATTTCTTTTAACCAAATTAATAATCGGCATTGAGCAGCTTGATTGCCATACGACGTCCATAAAAATGAGAAATACAAAATTAAAAAAATATCAGTACGTCAATATTTTCGCGATTGCATACTCTTATACAGACGTGGAATATTCAAGTGTCTCTCGTAGCACTGAAAACACTGACGTTATGTAGATTCTGATGTGAAATTTCCGCATGAAATATAAGAGGTCCAACATCAAGAGAGGCACATCAAACTGGACGCCGATCACCACCTCTCGCGTGCCGGACATTGCGCAGCGGACTTGAGTACTGTCAATGAAGACCTCGGTTGATCATTTGCACACTTTTCCAAGAATGTTGACAACTTGAGGTAGCAGACGACGCGGATGTTATCAACAACTTGAACAAATAGTATGCGTTCGTGTGGCTACCGAAACATGGTCACTTGGCTCGCCCGCAGTGAACGGCCCGTTCGAAAAGGTTTCAGGGGGATACAGCTGGCATAGCTGGTTATAAATGAGGTAAGGACCTGAATTTTTAGAGCAGCAAAAAAGTTGCCGTAACGCTGGCTTCATCGTGCCTCGATAGCGATCATACCTAAGGAAAAAATATTCCCGTAAACTTAATTGTACGTAGGAGCTTTCACGGCGAAAGTCTAGAATAAATGAATGAATTTATTGTCAAAGAAAAGGAAAGGAAATTCGACCAGCAGGCGTAAATTGTCACATCTAGGGGTGGACACCAGAACGTCTGCTAGTGTGGGGGTTGGGACAGAGGATGACAGATTCATATTGGAGAGACAGAGGATAGAGGTGACATATTTACAGAAGACTGGGCAAAGAGGGGCATACTGACAACCTAACACACACACACACACACATAGACACACACACACACACACAAAGTCTGGTCCAGGAGAAAAAAAGAGAAAAAGTCCACACAGTTACCGGGCCAGGAATTGTAATGCCAGGCGGAGCCCTGAAGCATCCAGGTAGCCGCCCAGCGCCTCGTGGACGCTGTCCCGTTCCCTGGTGTTCCCTGACGGCCATAGCAGGTCATCGAGTGGCCGAGCCCTTCGTCTTAGGGCGGCCAGCAGTTCCAGCCTCCCTGCCGCATACTCGGGGCACTTGCAGAGCAGCTGCTGCAGGGACTGGCCAGGTGCACGGCAGTGCTGGCAGAGAGGGCTGTCGGCCAGCCCGAGGCGGTGCTTCCGTTCAGCCGTCCACACACACCCCACGCGGGGCGCAGAATTGCCAAACGCTGCTGTCAGAAAAGCCGTGCGGCCCACACAGGTGGTGGGGCCTCTCTAGCGACCAGCCGTGGGTCCGGGTGCTCTGCCCGCACGTGCCGCGTCGTCCGCCGCTGCCTGGACATCCGTGGCGGAGGAGGTCAGCTCGTGGGCCTCGCGGAGAGCTACTCCGCCCGCTCATTGCCCTCGAGCCCCATGTGGCCAGGCACCCGCTGCAGCCGCAGCCGGGCGCCCCTGTCTGCCAGCCGCTCCGCCTTCTCGCGCACGCCCCGAACCAGAGAGGAGTGCGGTTAGCCCTCCCGGTTGCGCACCAGAGCCACCCGGGAGTCGCACAGCAGGGCGCAGCGCTCGGGTGCGGGCTCCAGCTACAGCAGCAGGTCCAGGCCCAGCTGGAGCCCCACAAGCTCTGCTGTGGCCGATGATGCGGGGTAGGGCAGCCGGGCCTGCCGGGCGGCCTCCCCCAGCATGGCGGCCACTGTAGCCGAACCTTGCCGCTGCTGCACAGAGCCATCCGAGTAGGCCAGGGTGTGGCCCTCCTGGTCTTTCCAGACGACGGCCCTGGCCAGCTGCAGCAGCCCGCAGTGAGCTTGCGCCGCTTGGTGCGAAGGCCCGGAATCTCCATGTGCAGCTCGGCCGCCAGGTCCGGAGGGCGGCTGGAGGGCCCCAGGCCTATGATGCCCACCACCTGCTCGTACAGGGCCAGCATGCGCCCCATGCGCGAGTGCCGAGGTGCGCAGCCGCTGAAGCAGGGGGCGCAGCCGGTCGATGTGGCCCAGGGCCCGCTGCTGGGCCGTCATCTCGAGCATCCACACCCCTGCCTCAGCCAGCGTCCTGTCGCACTGAGAGTTTCGGGGCAGCCCCAGGCAGGCGGGGACGCCCTTCCGATGGTCGCCCTCCAGCTGCCGCCAGTTGGGTCTCCGCAGGGTGACCAGCGGCAGCGCGTACATCAGTAGCCCCACGGCCGAGGCGCTGTACAGCCGCAGGGCTGTCTGCTGTGAGCAGCCTTTGTCTCGGGCGACCATCTTCCGCAAGGCCGAGGTGGCCAGCTGTGCCCTGGCACGGAGCATCTTGACGGACTGGCGGAAGTCCACCCTGTAGTCCAGGGGTGAGCCCCAGGTAGCGCACCCTGGTCTTCCACTCCAGCTCCTCGCCATCTATGTGGAGTTTCGTCCTCCATCCACAGGCGGCTGCGCTCGGGTGCACCAGCATGGCCTCTGTCTTTCCAGCCGACAGCTGCAGGCCTACACCTTCGTGGCTGCCTGCAGCTGCCTGCAGCTGCAGGCAGCCATGGCTGCAGGCATCCATGGCTGCAGGCGGACATCTATGGCTGCAGGCATCCATGGATGCCCGCAGCTGCAGGCATCCATGGCTGCCTGCAGCTGCGGTACGACCGCCCTGCCGTCTCCTTTCTGTCCCAGTACCCACCGAGCAATGTTGTCGGCGTACACCGACATGCGTACCCTGTGCCCCTATTGCCTAATGAATAGCGTAACTTTCCGCTACTTCGTTCATGTATTTAGAACGGTCATGCAGTCATAAAGATTGCCAGAGCAGACGAAGACTGCAATGGGCGCCTCGTGCCTTCGCACATCCTGGAGTCTATGTATACTGTATTCACGTGATATTGGAACTTTCTTCAAAGGAACCTTATCTTGCCATACCACCTGTCCATCTGTAGGTTTATACCATTGTTTTGATAATGGTAGAGAGTTATAATGCGCGGCTGCTGTATCAGTGACACGTCCGAGGTGGCGTACAGTCGATGATTGTTTTTTGGCGGGGGGGGGGGGGGTCTTTTATACCGTGGGCCGTCCCAATTCGGTTTTCTGGGACGAACCATCGCCGACAGCAGAGCGTTTTCTTTCGTTTCTTCGAATCGTTTTAAAGCGTCAATTCGTAGACGTATTCATTATAATCACCATCATGCAATTAAAGTCTACTGCAGGATGAAGGCCTCTCCCATTGACCTTCACCTAGTGCTGAGCTGCGCTGTCAGAGTTTGTTCTTTGCTTCCGAATATTCGCATTTCGTCCCTTGGTAGAGTTAAAGGCCTCCATCTTCTTTTACCCGTTCTTTGCATGTCCATTTTGTTACCCTGGTGGTGCAGTTTGTCGGTGCGCCTCAGGGTAAAGATTGCCAAGTGGAGGGTTGGCTTATCAGCGGTAATGATGACGGTGTTCATTTATTTTCTTCAGTGCACTTACGTTTGCGGTGCGGTATTCTCTATGATATCCAGTTTATGATCAGTGGCTGCATGAGTCCTCGTTTCGTCTCTCACTCCAGCTTTCTTTATCTTGGTTGGGCATTCCATAGTGGGAGCAACTGGTTAATGATTTTCTCTTTTTGGCGATTCTCAGATCTGCTCTGTCTCGAGACTCTCAAGCCGCGCGGAGCATTTTTATTTCGACGATACTGCAGACCAGAACTAGGCCCATGCAGGAGGCTTTAGGGGACTGATCTTTGGGGCAACTCTGTATCTAGTTTTAGATTTACTTTTAGCTTGGCGGCTAGGCGCCGTCCATCGTTTGCCAAAAGTGGCGGAAACAGAACCCCGATAACAAAAAGTAGTTCGAGAATTCATAAAATTACGCGCTATATACTGTGTTTTATCTCACCTCATTTCTGCTCGTAATCTATGTCTCCATGATTTTTGATACACTGACGTTAATCCTTTGCTACCTGTTCTACTTCGGCAATCCAATGATGGTGCCAGTATTAGTTTCGGTAGAAATCACGTCGCGGTAGCTCAGTGGGCAAGGCATTGCTTGGCTGAGCCCAAGGACACTGGTTTAATTTCCAGCCGCGGCGGCGGTTTTCCTGATTGGGGCAGAAAACGAAAACGCATGTGTTTCGTCATTTCACCGCCAATGAAAGATCCCCTCGTCATCCACGTTAAGCCGGAGCCCTCCACTACTGCGCGCCTCGCAGACCAGGTGTGGCTTCCACATGGAATTACCGAAGATTTAAATTTTTATCCTCCGGTGGAGAGGCGCAATTGTTGAGATTATGGCTGTTGCGGGAATGACAAGCCACCGCGTGTATGCTGAGCATGCTACCACCGGTAAGGCATTCAACAAACTTCTCTGCACAGGTACGCCACCTGCTGAAAATGCAAGTTCTTGCCTTCGCCTCCGCCGGTGTAGCGTTATCCTCTTTTGCCCCCTTCAGCTGCTGCTGCGCAATATTGCAGATTTACGCGAGCCCTGACATCTCGCTCTCTCACTCGTAGCTTCCAGGTGGCAGCGATGATGTATTTCCGTGGACCTTGGTGGAGCACTACTGCTAGCAGCCGGATAGCAGTCACGTGGAAATAAAAAATCAGTTTAATAGCGTTAAAACCAACATATTTTGTACATCAAAGGGTGAGGACGGAGGGGCTGAGAATAGAAATAAAAAAGGGGAGAATGACATGGCTGGAGTTGGTGCGGTAACATATCGGGTTTCGAAATGATTTCAGCAGAAGAGGCAGTTACGGGGAAAATGCTTACTTTGATTATTGTATTTTGTATGATTCCTTTTCATTCTTGGCGATATTTTAGTTGTATTTGTTGGTGTTTTTGTTGATTCCGGGCTTTCCGCTAATACGTTTGCCAAAACAAAAATCATTCGTAGGACCATGTTACCAACCCATTTAAACATGTAAGTAGGGGTGTGCGAATATGCGAAAAACTCGAATAATGCTCGAATAATATTTCATTTCATTTTCATTTTCATTTCATTTTATTTATCCGTCTTCTGTACAGGATTAATTTTCTGTTATATGTTATATGTAAGATATGTTATATTCATATTCGCTTTAAAAACTATGTATTCTAAACATTTAGAAAGTTCGAAAGGGTTCGAATAATCGGCTGTTATTGAATATTTGGAATTATTAGTTTATTGAGGGAACGCTGCTTTCAGCTTCGGAAAAAAATAACCATAACATCGTTTTTTTGAAAGCAACATATGCTGTTTCTATGCTTTTTATCCTGTGCGTTCGGAAAGTTTTCCCGGCGAAAACCATCACAAAGTGGCACAAAAAAAATACTTTTGCTACCCGCGGTGACAAAATGTCAGCCCGAAAGGGCGAAAAAACGACAATTTCGGAGCGCTGTTTCTTCGCGGCGGTGCCACCGTGCGCGACCATTTTGGTAACATTGGATTGGGAAAACCGACTCTCTTTCCGGTCCCGGCTATTTCTTTTATCTTCGTTTATTCACAGATGCTCGAACGTCAGTAAAGGGAAGACGCACAAACGAAGCCAGAAATAGATTCTGAAGGGCGAATGGCCTTCCGGTCGGCGCGCGGTGAAACGGCCGTCCTGCTTGGGCGTCGCCGCGGCAATGCAATATGGCGGCCGCCTGATGTGCGTAGTAGCCGTTTCAGAGTTTATTTTTGCTTCTTCGCTCGGGGAAGATTCGGTTCAGTCATTTTATCTGCTCTGGTATTTAACGAGGACACTTTCGAGATGAGAATTTCTGAGATTAAAAGCCATATTACAGCACGTTGCGTGGCTCGAAAGGCAAAGGTCATCGAACACTTCGTTGTGCGCGTGACTTTACCCCTGAGAGTGAAACGAGGTGTGCACGCTTGTGATAGCTGTTCGCGAAGTGAACTTTCCGTCTGATTTGCGATGCCTACAGGCTAAAACGGGAAGACACGCCAAAAGCTGCGGGCTGCACGGTGTAGCCGCTGCGCGTTGTAGCATTGCCTGACTGCGCAACCGGGTACGATTCAACGCCTGCAGTTGTAATTAATTCATATGGCGTTACATTTAACCTTAAAAGCGACCAGAAGGGCCATTTCAGGGATAACAAAAATATGACATGTTGCGGTATACAAGCCCCGTGATGCCGGCGAGCCCTATCGCTTTCTTGGGCAAAGCTTCATGTGCACTTCTAGTGATCATGCAAACGGGTCTAAGTTTGGAATACAAAACGTCTTGACGGCGTTAAAAATGTACCTTACTTTTGTAGCATTTAAAAAAAAATGAATTTTTAAGGGACATTATTAACTTTGTTAAATATTTGTAATTTATTTATGGATTTATATTAAATAAATTATTATTATTATTTTAAGGGCAATTAATAACTTTAAAAAGTGTCAGTCGCTGATATCATAGCCCACCAACGAGGTTGTAGGTGATGAAGAAGGAAAAAAGGACTCGATGCATTCCTGGCGGTTATCTATCTTTAAGCCTTGTCTCAGCACAATCCCCTTAGACAATTGGCCTCGCACGCTGCAGGCAGTGGGTTATAATGGGTTGAGAAATTACCACATTGTCGATGCTCTTGTGTGCGATATGGGCAACTTTATTAGAAAACGTGCTGAGCTCACAGTTCGCTCAGCCTGAAACAGGGTGCCTGTACTCGTGCACAGCACTTATCGATAACAACGAGCCTGTGGGGCAAGCCCGCACCGCCAACAAAGTAGTCTTAATCAGGTGTGAAGGGTGAAGCCTCCAAATGCTTCTTGCTCGGCGGCTCATGGCCGCTGAAACGCGTAATAAACAAGTAGCAAACGTCCCTCCACAAAAGAGGCAGCCAACCTAACGACACGCCGTGTTTTAAAACGCGCTGAAGATCAGCGCATGCCCACGACTTTTGAGCTTGGGACCCATATGTATGAAGCGGCGTATATGGGAGCCTGTGCGCTCCGTATCACCAATTCTTTCTAATGCCTTCTACCACGTACAGTACCTTCGATGTCAGAGATAACGGAGTGCCTTAGCGGGCCGTTCAAACTAAAAGCTAAAATTAACAGCTCAATGTTCACTGCGCCTGCGCCTTGATTGCGTCACGTGTGAATCTACTGACCGCTGCGGATGTGGCTCCTGTGTCTTCACAATTGCGTAGAAGAGTGAGCCGCAGCGGCCTGGGAATTTTCCAACTTTTGCCTTGAAGCACTCGGTTGGGGATGGCGGTAGCTCCTTGCTACTGCGACTACGCCAGTCTTCCACAGGATGTCTGGCTCCGAATCTTTTCTTACGCGGACACCGATGTGCTGCTCGCCATCGAAGACACCGCGTCTTGCTTCACCGACATTGTCAGAGATAAACGGCTTCTGGCGAACATAGTCTGCGCTCCAAGTTCCGACGATGGGGCGTTCGAGCGGTTCTTCACGACGCACACGACACGCTGTCTGAAGGTTCTGGACTTGCCCAACTGCATTGTTTCCACACCAGACGTCATCTTCTGCCACGCACTGACGGAGCTCCGCTGCGTCAACTGTCCAGTGCTCTACAGTGTCTTGCTGATGGCATTAATGGAATGGCTCTCCCAACTTAAGCGCCTAGACTGGTAATTCTTCGGGAAGAACCTCAGCGACGGCCTCATGCGCCGCTTCACGGCCGCGTACAACGAGAGAGCGGTACCGAAAATGTGCAGCACGTACTATTATGAGCAATATGAAACGAACACAAGAACGCGTGGCACGCAGCCTCGAACGAGAGTCGGAGCGATACGCGGATGGCGCTGTGAAATCAAAGGGGGAAAGGAGGGTGCTGTTCGACTAACTGTTGGCACTCCCAACACGCTGGCCGTTCTACAAAGCGGCAGCTTTCGTCATTTCTCCAATACTACTATATTCTTCGACAGCCGATGAGACGGTAATTGTCGCAGTGTCATACACCGATTCATTTTAATTTCTTCTATTTATTCTTTTCTTTATTCGCACAACCGCTTGATAGCATCCTTAGACCAAGGTCATCCTGAACATATTGTTTATTTGAATCGACGCACCCAATAGTCAGTGGCACCTTGAACAGTGGCGGCGCTTGAACCAATGATGAGACAAATAGAATAAATAAAAATGAAAAGAATAAGATAAATTGTCGGTCGTGCTTCTTTGTTGCACGACGTTCGTTCAGAAAAACTCACGTCGCACACCGCAGTGGCCCACTCAGAGTAGTCAATGCCTGACGATGCCTCGAGTGCCTCTTAAACATCGTGACAGGCGCCCACTCAAATAAGCCAACGGGATCACCTAGGCTTACCGAGATGAACGAAATATAAATGATGCGCCGCATCGCAGGCTACCCCAATCAACAACGAGCGACCAAGACCTTTGCACCGTGGCTGCCGTCAACGACAAGCCATTTCAAAGTGCAAAGGACGTGCGAGGTACTCTTGGCCTGGCCAACTTGAGCGACAGCACGGTACGGCGAAAGCTTAGAGAAGCAGGACTGCGAAGTCGCATCGCCGCAAAGAAACCTCTGCTCACCGCCGCCAATAAAGCAGCTCGCCTGAGGTTCGCTACTGAACACCGAAGCTGGTGTGAGAGGGAGGTGAGGTGACTGTGAGAGGGAAAGAGGTTCCCAGCCTGCACTAAATATGTATCGCCGGGTGTGTGAGAGAGAGTGGAAGTAGGGTTTCATGAACAAGTCCACGTTCTCGAGCCGCTGGAACCAACGAAAGAGAGTGTGGCGGACCGAAAACATTCGCTTTAGTCCACAGAATATCAAGGAGGTGGCCGCTATCGGACCCGTGTCTGTGAACGTCTGGGGGGCGATTTCTTATGAAGGCCTAGACCCACTGGTGAGAATTAATGGGAGGCCTCACCAGTGCTGCGTATTGCACTCTGCTCGAGCACCAGATGATCCCCTAGGTGTTGAACGGGCCGCAACCAGATTGTTGGCATTTTTTCCAGCAGAACGTGTCTCCCGTTCACACATCGATGGACGTGGCGCTCCTTTCAGAAGAGCGAGGGGTAATGCAACTTCCGTGGGGCGCGAAGGGTGCCGACATGAACATTGTAGAGCATGTTTGAGGGCGTATGAAAGTAAACCTTTCGAAGTTGTCCCTGGAATTGGCGAACTCTGACCAACTATGGGAAGGAATAGAACATGAGTGGAAGCGCCTTCAACTGGATACCGCATTCATTGAGGATCTCTACGCGTCTCTGCCCCAAAGAATGGAGGCCGTCGTTAAAGTCAGCGGTGGAATGACGCGTTATTAAGCCACCATCCAACAAAACAAAGGCGAAGCATGAGCTGGGATGACGCTATTGCCTTCTTTCATTAGCTTTTTTTATACTCGGCAAGCACCAATAAACCTATGTTCTACTCACCCTTACAGCCCATTTTTTCTAGCTTTACAAGATTTACCATAAATCAATATCGAAATACGGCCGGTTTCAGACTGCAACCGCAACTGTCGTAATAATTTTAAAGAATGCCGTCATTTCACGTCTCAGCCAACCGAACTGCGTGACAAGCCGTCTTTTTACGTCCGTACATCGCGATATGGCTATTACTTCGGTAGTTTGAACGTGGCCTAAGTAATAGTGCCACCTTTTGTAACGATCCGACGCAAGATGTTGCCAGGTGCGCCAGGCACGTAGCCAGGATTTTTTTTTTCGGGGAGGGGGGGGGGCCAAGGCCTAATTGTTCGAAACAAGCTCTTTCCATGGCCAAAAAAAACTATTGCCCCGAAATATAGAAGGCGCCTAATTATTAGAAGAGAACGACAACAAAGGGGAATGCAGCGAAAGAGGCGAGTTAATCCGAGATTGAAAGCAACTTTTTGACACATCAATAAAGCTAGTGCGTGTGCACTTTCCATACAAATATTCTCCACCAAGAAGGGCCGTACAGAGACAGTGACGAAAAGAGGAGTGACAAAAAAGGGGGGGGGGGGTGCAACGGAATCACGCGCCTACTACGGGAGATGTGCGGCAAATAAAAAAAAAATGTCGGACGCTTTCTCTGGCCGAATTCTCACTCGGTGTCTCAAACATTGGCCGGCGAGAAGAACGTGAGCCATTTTATGACAGCAATTTTTAACCAAAAAAAGGCATATTTGGGAAATCAGTTTTGTTGAACACAAAGAACGAAAACACGGATGCTTTCATAATCACAAAAGATGCAAAATGCCAACATTCCTTTCTACAGCAAGCAATGTTAAAGAATGGCATTGCGATTGCTTTACTATATACTAAAAGTCGATGCAAAAGAAAAAAAACGAACACGTAGCTTGGCCGAAAACAGCGGTTCACACTGCAATTTTCAAACGTCGTGGTTTCTCCATAAACACAGCGATAACTTCGTCGACACTGACTTGCATCCGGTGAATGGACATAAGGGCCAGGCCATTAAGCCGCTCTTCAGCCGTCCGGTTCCTCAAATATGTTTTCACTCTTTTCAGTGTCGAGAAGCTGCGTTCTGCAGCAGCTGTAGTCACTGGGAGCGTTGCCAATATCTTGAGGAGGGTGTGAACGTTCGGGAAGAGGTCTTTGTCGCATTCAGCTAAAGCGTCCGTCGCAAAGCGGGGAAGTTCTTCCTCTTGCATGGCTTGCCATTTAGTTTTCCAGATTTCCCATTCACCCTTTTGTGTAAGGATATGCGTTGTTGTCATATCTCTCAGGTAAAAAATCGAAAGCCGGCTGCACAGCTTCAAATTTGCCCTTGGAGGCGTGCTTTGTAAATACAAATTGCAAACTTCGCAGTGTTTTCCGATGGTTTGCAAAGCGCCGTTTGAGGGAAGCTTTCAGGTCATCTATGCATGGAATGAACGTGGCTCGCCTGTAGTACTCTTCCGCAGAACTACAAGGGTTGTTTGCCCGGTATCTCTGTGTTCCTACCACCCGTGGAATCTCGCACTTCACTCTGAACTCCGCCGCTCTATCTTGACATAGAGAAAATATTTTGTGGAATTTTGCTTCCGCGTTAGTGCCCATATCTTGTCACCGCTGGGCTCTGCAGATACACAGACAAGTCGTGTGTGAGGCCTAGGAATGTCTCACTAACACGGAGCCATAAAAGAAAGTTGAGTGAACAGATTCGCTGATGGAGGCGATGAGCGGTGGACGCTGTTGCTTTATTAGGGGAGGTGTCCATGAACTCTTCAAGTGAGTGAACTATCTCAGAAAGTGCTCCTCCAAACAATGCGACTGAATCATGACGTTCCACCCACCTTGTTTCACAATATCGGCGCAGCCGGCGGAAAGACTTTGTAGACACTTCCAGATGTTTTTTTTCATGACCGCTGTCCTTTTGTGTGATAGCCGAAAGAAAGTGATACCTCACTAATTGTTCCAAAGGCCCGTCGAATGTCTTGGACAGCTGAGGCGTCGCTCAAACAAAGGTTCAGGGAGTGCGACGAGCAATGCGTGTACAACGCCGTTGGGAAGTCGTAAGGGATGAGCGCCTGCACGTCGTTGAATGCCCCACTCATCGCTGCTGCTCCTTCGTATCCTTGCCCTCTCATGATGTCCAAGTGCAGGCCAAGATTCAGCAGCTCCCTTTTCAGTGTGTCAGCCAGGCTAGACGCACTGACGTCGTCAACAGGTAAGAGGCAGAGGAAATCTTGCCGAATGCTCGAAGTAGTAGGATCGACGTAGCGTACGCACAACGAGAATTGTTCGGTTTTTGATACATCCGTTGTTTCATCTGCCAGCACCGAAAAAAATCCGGCCTCTTTTACCTGTCTTACAATTTTATCTTGTGTAAGCTTGCCAATTATCAAAATAATTTCATTTTGAATGTGCGGGCTGGAGTAAAGAGCATTGCTGCCTGCTGTGCGAGTGTGATTGGTCAAACTGATGTCTCCGCCATTCGCTCTATAACGTATGAGCGCCCTGAAGTGGCCGTCGTTCTGTAAGGGTTCCTCAAGAGAAAGACGCCCCGAATATTTGTCACCTCTCAGCGCGAGATCTTGACGGCCGCACAGTAAAACTGTCTCGACAATCGCGCGCAACTTTGCCTTGTTGTCTTCGAGCTCGTTTGCTGATTAAGCTGTACGTGGACACTGCTTGATTTTCCTCTGGCGACTCTTAGAAAGCATTCGACGTCAACCGTTGCCGTCTTGTGGTATTCAGTCCGTGCATGATTCTCAAATGTCTCAAGGGCATCCTTCCACTTCGTAAACGGAACTGTTACGAGGTTCTTACATGTCTGGTGAGAGCAGGGTGGCAAGTTGGGCGAGTTGGGGTACTTGCATCTTGGGGAACAGCGCAAACTAATAGGGACACAATAAGAAAGAAGTGGACAGGACTAGCGCTGACTTTCAACTCCATTTATTGGAAAAGACGTAACTACTTATACATAACAAAATCCTCCTCCGCCACCACGCCACGTGCCCACACCAGCCAATGACATACTATCACGACCAAAACACTCTACTTTTGACAACGCACCTTTCTTAACACTTGAACACCTTATCGCGACGACCGCTCCAAATAACCAAACTCTTTTTCGTGCAGCGCAACTGATGTTTCGCTGATACATTCACTCCCCCACTTTCTGATGTAGTATGATTCCATCAACTCTCTAGTACACCTGTCTTTATGCTTAAACAGGATATCAGTCTCGCGGAAAAGCGGATAGCAACGGGGCTTACACGTGCGGCAATGTTCGGCCAGACGTGCGTAATCATCATTTTCAAGCTTGTTGCGATGCTCCAATAATCGAAAGTTTGAGCAGCGACCTGTCTGACCAACATACACTTTGCACATCCACGGAGTTGCACATCCACGGCCTTTACGGTGACTTCACCATAGCCACGGCCGCGTGTATCGGCGCTGCGACGTTTCCCACAGCCTCGGATGCGATCTTTGTGTACTCGGCAGAGCTGGACGTGCTACGGGGCGAGCAGCCGTATTTCGCCTCGCGATACCTCCGCTTGTGGCAGCTTCCCTCCAACTGCACGGACAGAGCCTCTGCGTGTGCGAACCAGGTATGCTTAAGAGCGTCCACTGCCGGCGCCAGTTACTCGCGTGCTCGCGCCCAGTCCGAATCCGTGGAAATACCTCGCTTCAAGCATGTGGTCGTGACACTAAGCAACGAAGTCGGTGTTCAACATAGATTGTCGAAGGCGGCGCTCGAGATGACTTGGACGCATATCGAGGTGCTCGCACTCGAAATGTTGCCTTATCCCGCGTCGTACACCGCTTCTTACGCCGGCTCCATGTTCAGGACACCCCTCATAATGTTCCTTAATTCCTTCCCAGTTCTCACGGAGCTGAACATGAACTCGTTTCACTTCGCCGGCGGCATGGACTGCTGCCATGTCTTGGCTGCGATCCCCGTGAGGCTTCGAGCTCTGTCCCTCGCGCCATGCGGCATCAACCGGGCGTATTCTGTAAGAAACTTGGCAAAGGTGTCATCAAAGCTCGAGGAACTAGACGTGCGGGTGAACTGTGACAATGTTATGGCGTATTCGGTTGGGCGTTTACGAGCGCTCTGGAGGGCTCTGAAAACGGCCGCGCCTTCGGTTGGTAGAATTCGAGCGCTCCTACTACCTCCGGTTGGTTCTTTCCGATCGTCGGTCTCCGAGTAGGAGCGCTCCCGACCGCTCTGACTTCGAAGTGAGAGCGTTGCGTGATCTGGCCGGGAGCATAGAGTTTGTCACCAACTTGAGAAACTCTATGGCCGGGAGGATGGGTCACGTGACGGAAAACGCCACAGTTTACCTGGCGGCTTCCCGCGCTTGCTGCAAGGTGTCGCTACAGGCGCGCTTCTCCGAGATCGCCGATGCAATCGGTTGGTACGCTGCCTCTCGCGCTGTGATTGCGAGCCGCCTTGGCATCTGTCGACTCCGAGCCAGGGGACCGGAGCGGCCAACCGAATACGCCATTAGATTACACTGCGCCTTCTGCTGCCCGCCTTTCGGAGAGCGTGGAGCAGATGCGGCTATTCTGCAGCAGCGCACTGCACTCAGACGCTTCGCTCTTCTCGGCGTTCTCAAAAGGCATTCCCTCGAATTCATCGCCAATCTCCGCACGTCAGAGCTCCAGCTTTCCTTCATGGCCAATTGGTACACAATGTCTCTGACATATAACAATTGCAATGTGCTCAGCTGCAACGACAATTTGCGGTCACTTGTTGTCAGAGACAGCGCCGTGCACCGTGGCCTCGAGTTCCAGCAGGAAAAGCTTGACGCCCTCAGCGGCCTACATCACCTCAGCCTCGACCTGAGCTCGCCGTCTGAGTACGACAAAGTCCGGTCGTTTTTTAACCACATGATTCCTCTACTTCCAGTGTTCGCAACACTCCACTTGCACTACGTCGGTGGGGATAACTGCGGGCGAGCCGTGACTTTGACTTTGTTGCGGCAACCCGCGTGGTACCGGGAACCGAGTCAAGAAGATCCACAGCCTGTTAGTGCAATACTGCCGGACAGGCCATGCATCGGCTGTTCGATGGCCACGTTTATTGGCCTGGCCAAGTCTCGACATTGGAGAAATAACTACTCGTAGGTCTTTTTGGTCGATTATTGTTGAAATCTTATTTTTACATTAGATAGCAAGTACGTACCGTTTTTAGCATGGCATTGAGAACTGTGAAATATTCGGGCCCTGTAGTTATCAGGGTGCATAAACGGGAGTTTTTTTTCGAGTTCCGTGCAATTATCCTGTGTTTAGAGGTGTGCCATTATTTTTTTTCGTACATCTGAGGGCCATCTTCCAGTTTGTTTACGTAGATCGTGCAGGCGTGCCCGATATGTTCCTGCTGCTATCGCAAACATTATGCCACTATGTTAGCGGGACAGATATGGTACACATCTTTGCCGAGAGCGTTTTAATCTCTGAGACTAGCTTTTATCCTGCCGTGACAAACATAGCGTCTAATCTATATGTTGCTAATCCATTGCTGTAGCGCCAACGGCGGATTATACGGGCCGCTTCTTGTGAAAATCTATGCACCGCGTTGCAATCGCTGGCATATTGTGTAGGTTATCGTTATAACAAAAAAATATATTAATGTGTCGCGCTGCTGTTACATGTTTTGTTGGAATAAAGACACTTGATTAAGTGGCGTTGCTGCGAGGTAAATGTGAATAGTGTAAGTACTGCGCACAACTACAGAAGAGGTCGATTAAGTTGTGCTTTTTTTCGGGCTCTGCAAGCGCAAAGCTGGTCTTCCTCTTTGCTGTTGGATGTGAACGCCGAGATAATGCCCAGAAAAGTACGCAGAAACTGCGCTTCGAGTACCTACTTAAGACGTGTGTGCGTACATAGGGATTTTTGAGTCTGCGCAATGGAAGAAAGCGATTTATTAAGACCTTTAACGGGCCGAAAGTACACAGGCGATGAGGCGCGCCGTAGTGGAGGGCTCCGGAATAATTTTGACGACCTGAGAATTTAACTTCCGTAGGATTCTCGAACACACGGGCGTTTTCGTTTTTCGCCTTCATCAGAAAAGCAGCCGCCGTGGCCGGGAATCATACCCGCGACCTTTGGCTCAGCAGCACAACGCCTTAATAGAAGAAAGCGAAAACATGGTCCGTGCTTACTGGTCGCAGTAGAGGAGGTATACGGCTGGCATCACTTATCATACTTGTAATCGCATTGATCGAACCTATGACACTTGTATGATGTTCAACGTGGGGCAGAATTCATTTATTAGTCAGTTTCGTCTATCCGGCTCCGCTAATCACCGCTGTAGCTGTCTTTTTATCCTAAATGCCTCTGAGAGCGCAGGTATGCACAAGCTTTATTTTATATTTGATCTTGTCAGATCATTTCTAGTAATTTTAGTAGCGGAGTACCTTGGGACTGCACAATGTCCGTCCGTGTCTGTGCGCATAGTATTTACAATCGCAAAAAATACAACAGGCAGCGGCAGAATTCGAGCCTGTGTCTGGTAGACCAGACAGAGTTAGAGTTCATGACAGGGTAAGAGTGCAGCAGGAGCTCCTCCCACAAGCGTTGTGTGTCCGCTACCTGACTCTCCGTGGTTAGAAAAAATACTTTGTTATATTGCAGCAGTTTATTCCAATGATTACTAATATGAGCGGTTCAGAGTATAACCATCTGATTAGGAAGACGTTTACATATGTTCATTCCCAAGAATGAATGATTTTCGCAGGGAAAAGAAAAAGTCGTCCTCATTGAAAACTGGCTCAATAGAGAAAAAAATTACTCACTCAAGCAAAGGTTATTCTTGTTACAAACTATATCCGGTGTATTTTATATTTAAATCAAGGCTTTCTATGATTTCTTGTTCACTTTTAGACAACAGAAATAAACATATAAACAACGCGCAAATGCTTTTGAGTCTGAATAGTTCGAATTTCGATCGCTGCACGTCGCTTAGCCGTTGTCTGCTTGGAGAAAAAACAGAATGGTCGCCTTTATATTTGGTCGGGCTCGTCGCAGTGCGACTATTTCTTCACTTTGACTGTTCACTCATTGTCAATAAATGTAGTCGGTACAATATCTTCCACAGCCATCATGACCGTTAAATCAAGTGTTGTAAACGCAGGGCGGAAGAAAGGGGCGGTTAGTCGCCGCAATGGCTGGATGCGGTGCACGTACTGTGTAAGCCAAGGGTGAAAAGGAAACCAGTGGCGAAAATTAATCGGTTTCTTTCAGAAATCGGCCACGATATCAACGGGCCACGTATTGTTCTATGCGACCGTTTCGAACGTATTGACGCCCTGCAAACACCTATCGTGGCGAAGCACGCAACGGTGGAGGCCGCGATGCCGCATCAGGTGTGCTGCCTTGCAAAATCAGCTGTAGGTGCGAAGAAACAATTGTTATTTTATCCCCCTTAAACGATACGACGACACCGTATTGCGCAAGCAGAGAATTGCGAGATGTGAAACGTTACAAGTCTAATGATTGCTACTTCACGAGACACGCGGGTGGCAAGACGCTCTACACCAGTTGGTTGTATTGACAGTATACGCTGTCATGCTTTCAATTCAGGCGACGATTTCCAAAGCGTTCCCCGGTGCCGCCGTTTCTTTAGAGCCATATCACCACCATACAGTTTCCACCCAGCAGTTTACAATGGAAATATCATGATAAGGCAGAGAACTCGTGTCTGGCGGTAAAAATCGAAAGAAAACACCCTTAACCACAAGCAGCCGCCTGAAAATTACTCTTCCTAGCTTTTATCGAAAAAAATGAAGTGACCTACAAATGCTTCCTTCCGAAGTTCTACTTTCCAAGTTGTGCTACATCGAACTTTCATTGGCTTTACACTGATATGCAGCAGCCTACCGTGAAGATGTTTTTATTGCTGATGAGGCTTTGAAATAGCATACATAGAGAAAATATTCGGTTGAACATGTAGTTCCTTTGCAGTCATGTCAAGCTTTTGTGGAAGCATTTTCATTTGTGATAATCTTTCCGAAGCCAATAATCTTCTCCTATGTACACCAAACATTGATTTCCAACACTGACTGCCTTCATACGAAACCTGAACGAACGGCTATAAAAGTGCATTCATTTCTTACTGCACCTATGTAGACAACTACACTCTCCAGGCCCAATACTATGAGTATGAACATGAGATTTAAGTGACGTATTTAAGAATGTGCCGACATCTCCATGCAAGCATTTCCATTTTGTCCACTTCTGCAACCAATCAGAGCACTGAACTGGAACAGGGAGAAGAAATATGTAATTCTCACTGCCTCTTGCCAAGGTGTCATGGGCTGCTGTTGAAGCATTTTCTATTCTTGTACATATTTACAATGTTGAGATGTAATCTGTTCTAAATTGTCAAAGACAGGCAATAAATACAAAAAAAGATAGCTCAATCGAATAGAAGCCGGTTTCAACGCGAAGGGCTCAGGTTCGATCCCGTCAAACCCGGAAGCGTTTTTTTCGTCAATTCACTGCACACGTTGTTGATGATTACAGCTGCTAACCAGTGCCTCTCGGGGCTTTTCACGGTTCCAAGGTTGCCGCTTTCACGGCGTAAGTGTCCCGGTTCGATCGCCGGGACCTCCTTAACCATATTTTTTTCTTGAGGCTACCAGGTTTTTTGGTGCGACGGACGTACAATACTTGACTTAAACAGCTTACCCGTAAAAGCTTAACACATGCAACCTTTCTTGAAACGAGTGTATTAAAACTAGGGTGTTTGTTAGCTGAAGTGGAATGCTATTTTCACAATACTTATGAGCCACAAAAGTTTCATGTCAACATTGTAGCTTCAGTGAAGAATCAGGTGTAATTTCTTGCAGCAGATATGGGTCAAACCAGCCCCTAACGTGCTTAACAAAGGCCTCTTTTCAATGGCTAGCGAACTGCAGCCTTTCACATATGCATCCCGCACTGACATCGCTTTGAAGAACTTCATTTCTCCTTCGTTCTCTATGCCACTTGATTGTTTTACTGCGGTGCCATATTGATATATTCCGTTATAGTAACTATGTTTTTGTACCAGTTGCTTACCTACTTACCAAATTTACATTACTACTTCATTTGACTTTTGATACACGCCAAAGGGGTCGGTTCCCGGCCGCGGCGGCCGCTTTTCTGAGTGAGGCGAAAAGCTAAAACGCCCGCGTGTTCGAGATTTTCGCGCACGATAGAGATCCTTATGTTGTCAAAATTAATCCCGAATCCTCCACTACAATGCCCTTCATCCCCTGGGTAGCGTAGGAAAGAGATACACGCCAAAGGAAAAATCTTCATATTGGAAAATTTTCGATGCGGTTTACAGCCACCTTTTAATCATATTTTGTTGCGACACTAATGCAAAGAATGTTTAAATATCCTATACCAGAATGTCTTGTACCCAAAAGACAAAAGCAATCAATACTTATCAATAAATACAATCCTTGGTTATTGTGCAATCAAATAAACACTACACACAACGTTTTCTATATCGGCATTTCTTGTCTACAGACCGGTATCACCCTCCAATAAAGAAAATAAAGATGCGTTAGGTGGACAGGATCAAGAGTAAGACGCCGCATTCGAAAAAGGTTTGAGTAGAACAGTTGTTACTCTTTTATTCGTAATCATGTTTTAGACAGCATTCTTTTATTCACGTGCGCAGATAGACGCAAGTGGCATCGCGGTTTAGTGTGACAGTAGCGGAGATCTTTTTTGACTCCATACTACCTCCGGCGGAACTGCTAGATACAAAAATTCGGCTTTCCAGTATTCTAGCTGGCTATCAGCAAATCCGGTTTGGTTAAAGGTGTTTCGGGGGACGCACTTCCATTTGGTATGGAGAACACAAACTTGACAAAAATCAGTGAGCGGTCCCTCTAGGCTTCGAAATTGATCGGCCATAAACGTACTGAAGGGGCCACCGATTTGTACAATGCGTTTTGCTTAACTTTGACATATTTATTTTGCGACCTGTAAGTTCGGGCTACCATAAGTTACTGTACGTGCGCCAGTGCAGTTTACATCAGTGGTGGAAACATTGCTACAGATTTTACAAGACATGCCGTACCGAGGATGGTAATGGTTGAGAGAGGCGAAGAAAGGCCCTGACGCGCCCCAGGCCGCCTTTAAAGCGGGAACACCGGCTGCAGCGCGGCAGGCGCAGCACCGGCGGCGCAGGCCGACGCGGGCAAGGCTTATGACTTCAATGGATTAACACTAGTCGAACTCATCCCTGTCAGAAAGACATGATCAGGCCTCTTCACCCTCAACATACAATCCTCCATCTGCAGTACTTTGTGAGAACGACTTGCTCTTCAAAACAATAAAACAACGTACAAAAGGTAATGTCTTTATAGGAGTAGAGACTTTAACGCGTCACATTCGACCTGGGGGTATTTGAACGATAACATAAAAGGCAGCAGCTATACGAAACCACCAGAACGAATAATATATGTTTGTGCAATGTCATTGATGTTCCCACCAGAATTGGTACAGTGTCTCCAGAGACACCACACCGGCTTTGTCGTTAACATATGGTGTCAAAGAACCCATAAGGGAATGCCTCGAAAAAATGCTGGTCAGTGATCATTATATTATCTAGCTGCCGCACCCCCATAATGAAGCCCAACAGTAAAAAATAGGAACAGCCGCATTACTGATTGCCGGACATTCAGAGGGACACACCCCAACAGGCACAATCGAAGAAAAATGGAAAATAGAATAACGAACTAATACTATCGCAGGACTGTCCAGGCAAAGGTGCTTACCTTGTGCACTTTTAGGAAACCCGGCGGGGTCTCACGAAACGGTGAGAAAAACGAAGAACAATCGGAAGCTTGGTATTCGTATTTGTCAATTTACCCACGAAGCCACGAATTATGCAAGAGAGGTCAGCCAACAAAATTGGTCGCAGTTTTGCACGACACTTCAGGGCATTGTTGGAACTTGTCGCAAATGGCATCTCCTAAACTACCTAATGGGTAGCAAGCAAACCATATCAGCCACTTCGCATCAACTGGAACGTCTCACTGATATTTATCAAGTCACAGAAGAAGAACTCCTAGAAGAATTAAAGAATCCATGGGAAGACACAAGTGAGAAACCCCCCTCCCCCATGAACCATTCATGGGTGGGCCGAGTAACGAAATGGATGATCCATTCGCCATACCTGAAATTAAAGCAGCGGTCCGAAATTTAACCGGCAATACTGCTCCAGGAAACGACAAAATTCGAAACAAGCTGCTACAAAATTTGGACACCCCCGCGTTGGAGGCTCTATTGCCGGCAAGCTGTCATCCAAGTGGAAACACGCCGACATTACTTTGATTCGCAAACACAGTAAGCCACTAGCCTCAACGAACCTATGACCCATTTCCCTTAAACCTTTTGTTGGGAAGTTAGTAGAACACATGGTACAAAATCGTCTTTCCCAGTATATTGAGAAAATTTCGCAGAAAATATGTATGAATTCCGCGCCCATCCCTCTGCGCAAGATGTCCCGTCCCGCTCAACGTAAAGAATAAATAACATGCTTTCGAATTCGCCAAAACACATGCTTACTAAATTTAGATATCAAAGGTGCCTTTGATAATGCCAATCACCAAGCTATTCTTCGTGGACTAGCATCAAATAACTGTGTACAAAGACAATATAACTATGTTGCGGCCTTACTTTCAGGACACACCGCAACCATCGAAATAAGGCACCTCTGCTCAACATCATTTAACAGGACACCAAGGGACACTCCTCAAGCTTCGAGGATATCATTTCTCCTGTTCAATATAGTAATGAAATACATTTCTGGGATACTCCATGACAACCCGCATCATAACCTATTCCAAATTGGCCATAATAATTTTTAAAGGGCACCGTACCAGCTTGAATGCTGGCAACCCTGTTGCTAAAGCCTTATAGGCGGGCTTTGCGCATGATCTGGTCACAGGCACACTCTGGCCTAGTGGTAAATGAGACAGCCAATGAGACTGCTCGAGATATGGTTCGCCAAGAGCCTCATAGGACCCCTGAGGTTAGCCCTGGGCCTTTTTAGTTATAAGGATCGCCTCCATACTTTCGGCGATATCCTCGACGATTTTTTCCAGGGTCGTGCCTGTACTCCACCACCGCATTCATCGCTTAGTCGTAGGCATGCAGTCCTTCTCAGGCAGCTTGGAAAAGATCATTCCCCCCTCCATATGGTATGGACGTCATATATCCTGCGAAATATAAAGGCGGTTGCCCATCCTGTGTTGTAGAACGAGCCCCACTTTACCACATTGTTTTGTCATGCGCAGTTATACCTGCATCACGTGAAGTCATCCCAACCCTCATAACATATTATGACGTAGCCAAAAATGACGAAGCTGTCTTTAATTAAAAGAAAGTTTATTTTAGCGCACTTGTGCTCCCCTAGGCCCTCACAACTCCAAGAATACAGTGGAGGCAAAGCAGCAGCCAACACAATGACGTGTGCAGGTGAGTATCGGCGAATATAATACCACGGCGGCTGCCCTGGGAGTATTTATCTTTCGGCCGGACTGTTTCTCGCAAATTGGAATTACAACGAGAATTCTGGAGGTCAAAGAAGATTATGCTAGGCTAGTGACGCCAGGGCCAAACACCCTCCCTATCTTAATAAGGTTCACGTGTGGTCATTCGAAAGAAAGCATACACGCATTTTGCTTGAAACACGCATAACACAGCCACGCATCGACGGATGCTAAAAATAAAACACTGAAGCATACGAACAGAATGCATTGTTCGCGGCAAATATATCCTTTCCAGAGTGGGAGGCGTCAATCTCTAGCCCAGCTCCCCTCGTGCATGAAGCCCTCTCCCACTTGGCTGAAGACACCAAGATCCCAAAACATCGGGAGCCCCGCTGTTTAAATGACTCCGCGAACAACAAAGTGGTACAATTACAACAACTTTCGAAAAAAATATAGTTACTACTACTACTACTACTACTACTAAAAAACCAATTTTTCATAAAGGTCTCATCTCACTCAAAATCTTCTCAGGGTCATTTCACGCCATACGTCCCACGCACTGTGCTCAACCTTCTCCGATTTCACTTGTGATACAAGGGTTTAGGTACCAGCCGCGGCCCCCAAGAAGGACACGAAACCCGGAAGCAACACTTTTACTGAAAATCCCGCCCCCACATCTGCTCCTTGCGAGGCCAAGCCACCTGGCAAAGTCTCTTGTTGTTGCTCCTCCATCGATGGCGCATACCCACGTGGGGGATTGACGAAGAAACGGGGTGGCTTTTGGTGGCTAACACACCCACCTCATAGCACTATAAAATCAGCCTGTAGAATTTAATTTGGGAAACGGTTACAGAATTATGTAACAGAACTCGAAAAGAATCAGGGATTGATGTTATGTTCAGAAGGATATCCGAAAAACCAATTTCTGAATGGGGATCAGGACTCTGAACTTTAGGCGTGAATCACCGCAACCACCCCTCTGTGACAAAAACGCAGGGATGTGCCCCAGAAGAAAAGGAGCACAGATATCGACAAAGGAAGGCTAAGGCACTGAGTTGGTGGGGCTAGATAACGTTTCCTAATGGAAGAAAAACCGCGGCAATTCAAGAAAAAGGGATCATTTTTTTCCTTTTACCGCAGCACCACAAAGGCCAGAGGGGGTGAGACCCGCGCGATGTGAATAAAAATTAGGCTGCAGTGTTCTGCCAGTTACAGTAACCTCGCCTTGGCGGGACTTGCAAAATAGCGCATCCCAAGGGTGAGCTAGATGGGCATGGTCGTCCAAGAAGGGCTTGCGTTCGGGCTAGTTGGTGTTCCATAACTACTTCTTAACCGCCAAAAACTACAGGGACATAGAATGAGACAGGGACACGCTCTAACGTTCAACTAAATTTTCTTGAGCAAGCGTCAAATATATACATGAAAAATAGTCAATAGGAGATACAGAAAAGAATTACACACAAGAGATAACAGATCAACTCGGTGTTGTTCCACACGTGTCAGGCACTACCATGACCAGTTCTTTTTCAAGAACACTGCTTCCTTTACTGACAAGGCTATCGACGTTGTGCTGACACATTGGAAATCACGTAATTGCATCTCAGCCGCTTCAACTATTTCACGCGTGCGTTGATCAGAATCATGCAACAACGTGACTGAATTTGAAAAGTAGGGTTCGCACCCCTGGCATTCAGCACAGTGATTTGAAAGGTTCCCATTTTTTTGTTTTTAGTACGTTATTCTGGTGTTCACGTAGCCTTGAGTTGATGCATCTGCCTGTCTGTCCTACATTTACTCTACCACAAGCCAACGGCAAAGGGTACACTACGCCGCCATCACATTCGGCATACTTGTTGTTATGTCCAACATTACAGCCACGGTCTCCTTGCCTTACCGGACACGTTTCCTTACACAGCCTTGCGAGTTTAAGCGGTGCGGACATGACAACCCGAACCCCGGCCCTCTGCCCTATTTTCTTGAGCCTATGTGCAACACCATGGAGGTACCGTATCACGGCCGTCTTACGCCGCTCACTACCATACTGTACACTGGTCTCGGCCCCTTTTCCTGATAGCCCTTCACGCCTGCGGACAGCCTCACAGACTGCCACAATGACGTGCTCAGGGTACCCAGATTCTTTAGCCGAGAAACCTGCGCCTTCACAGCGCTCTGCACTTGGTGAACACAATACTTTTTGAGGGCGTTGGTGAAACACATCGTCGCTACTGAGCGTTTCACCAGTTTGGTGTGCGCAGACGCAAAAGGCAATAGGGGCTTCTGGTTGCGGGGGGCGTAACCCCAGCAAACCTGGTCACATGAAAACGTGAGGCGTATGTCTAGGAACTTTAGGGCAATTTGTTCCGGTGTTTCGTGCGTTATTTGAAGGGGACTGAGGCAATCTTTGAACACTGCCAGAGTCAACGCTACATCGTGTTCAAAGCAAGACGCACCCCTCTGAAATAAAACCAAAAAGTCATCAACACACGTGCATACGTTAATGACATTTGTGGGCTGCAATCTATTTGCCAAGAAGCGGTCAGGATGGCCCAGGAGAAGATCACTCAGCGCAGGTGCGACACACGACCCTATACACACACCCTCTTTCTGTATGAAAATTTTGTCGTTCATCGGGCCCTTTTCATTGTTTAATCTCGATTGATTGATAGATTGTAGGGTTTAACGCGCCGACGCAGCGCAGTCGATGAGGCGCGCCGTAGTGGAGGGCTCCAGATTAATTTTGACCACCTGGGGATCTTTAACGTGCGCCGAAATCTCGTACACACGGGCGTTTTGCTTTTCGCCTCCATCAGAAAAGCGGCCGCCGCGGCCGGGAATCAAACCCGCGACCTCGTGCTCAGCAGCGCAACGCCTTACATTGTTTATACTCCAATCCTTCCCTGATAGTAATGCTGATTGCCTTCTCGGTTTGCCAGTCCCGCACCCTGTCCTACTGCCTAAGAGTCAAGCAACTGCCCTACAATATTCTAGCAATTTTCGGACGGTTTCAACCATCCTATGGTCATGGCAACAGGATGTGCAAAGTACTGAGGTCGGAGTGGCAACGACAGGAACGCCACTACAGAGATTGCCTGTACAATAGTGTGCAGCCAGCAAGTTCCCACGCCTGTAAAGAAGAAACGGTGGCGTGGTTACTGCACACGGGTAGACCACACTGCAGAAACCCTTTCGATGTCGTCTCTTTCCGTACTCAGCAGGCATCGCCCCAAGAAGACACAGGCGTCGAGTAGTGCCATCCACACTTCAGAGGATATCGACCTACCACGTTCAACGTGTGCTCAACCTCGGACCAAAGTGTGCAGTGGAACCAGTGCTCTCGGGTCCCAAGCTGCTATCGCTTGTACGAAGAGTGGCTAGTGCGGCACCTGAAAGTGAGAAGGACAGATGTATCTCGGAAGGCGTTGACGTACTGCTGCATCGTGAACCTGTCCGTCAATGGGTACCTGTTAAAGGCGTAGGAGAGTATCTGAAACGCCACAATTTGTCCGCCGTTCCGTCTGATAAAGAAGGTGGGTACGGGGTTTTTTTGCATGGTCTTTTCTTTGAGAAGGCAATCAAAGCAATTGGTGCTGTAATGATTCCAAGAGATGATGTTTCCCTAGAGGCTGTTAAGACAAAGGCTAAGAAGTTGTGTGTAGAATTGAACCTGTCGGTGTTGTCCAAACAACTTGAAAAATGCACCAACTAGGGCTAGACATGTTTTTTTGGGTAAAAACACACAAGGAGGGGATGCCGTTTCGGGTTATAGTCTCAGAACGGCACACCTGGCAAAAATCTGTGGGTCTGTTTCTACAGAAACACCTTGGGCGGCTGGATGCTGGGGATCCCTTTCGCACAATAAACTCAAAAGAAGTTTGCGACTTCGTGGCAGAGCACACCCACTCTGCGTTAAATGGGTTCTCTGTAGATGTTACGGACCTTTATTATTTCCTAGCGCATGACGGGGTTATAGAGTGTGTTGAGGAGTGTATTTTTGAGTTCGATGTCATAGCCTTTCAAAATAAAAGTGGAGTATCAATGCAAGAGTTTCTTGATTTGCTGTTGATGTATCTGCAGTCCACGTGCGTTTCCTGGAACGACAAAATTTTCATACAGAAAGAGGGTGTGTGTATAGGGTTGTGTGTCGCACCTGCGCTGAGTGATCTTTTCCTGGGCCATCTTGACCGCTTGTTGGCGGATAGATTGCAGTCCACAAATGTCATTAAGGTATACAGGTTTGTTGATGACTTTTTGGTTTTCCGTCAGAGGGGTGCGTCTTGCTTTCAAGACGATGTAGCGTTGACGCTGGCAGTGTTCAAAGATTGCCTCAGTCCCCTTCAAATAACGTACGAAACACCGGAAAAAAACGCCCCAAAGTTCCTAGACATACGCCTCACGTTTTCTTGTGGCCAGGTTTGCTGGGGTTACGCCCCCCGCAGCCAGAAGCCCCTATTGCCTTTTGACTCTGCGCACACAAAACTGGTGAAACGCTCAGTAGCGACGATGTGTTTCACCGACGCCCTCAAAAAGTATTGTGTTCACCAAGTGCAGAGCGCTGTGGAGGCGCAAGTTTCTCGGCTAAGAGAATCTGGGTACCCTGAGCACGTCATTGTGGCAGTCTGTGAGGCTGTCCGCAGGCGTGAAGGGCTACCAGGAAAAGGGGCCGAGACCAGTGTACAGGATGGTAGTGAGAGGCTTAAGACGGCTGTGATACCGTACATGCACATAGGCTCAAGAAAATAGGGCAGAGGGCCGGGGTTCGGGTTGTCATGTCCGCACCGCTTAAACTCGCAAGGCTGTGTAAGGAAATGTGTCCGGTAAGGCAAGAAAACAGTGGCCGTAATGTTGGACATAACAAGTATGTCGAATGTTATGGCGGCGTAGTGTACCGTGTGCCGTTGGCTTGTGGTAGAGTATATGTAGGACAGACTGGCACATGCATCCACTCAAGGCTACGTGAACACCAGAATAACGTACTAAAAAGAAAAAATGGGAACCTCTCAAATCACTGTGCTGAATGCCAGGGGTGCGAACCCTACTTTTCAAATTCAGTCACGTTGTTTCATGATTCTGATCAACGCACGCGTGAAATAGCTGAAGCGGCTGAGATGCAATTAGGTGATTTCGAATGCGTCAGCACAACGTCGATAGCCTTGTCAGTAAAGGAAGCAGTGTTCTTGAAAAAGAACTGGTCATGGTAGTGCCTGACACGTGTGGAACAGCACCGAGTTGATCTGTTATCACTTGTGTGTAATTCTTTTCTGTATCTCCTATCGACTATTTTTTATGTATATATTTCACGCTTGCTCAATAAAATTTAGTTGGAAGTTAGGGCGTGTCTGTCTCATTCTATGTCCCTGTAGTTTTTGGCGCTTAAGAAGTAGTTATGGTCGCCCAAGCATGTGATAGCACCTTCTTGTGTCATCCCGAGCTGTCGGTATGTGTGGAACCTTGTTCGCGCCGGGAGAAATTCAGTAGGGCTGAGGTCCACCAGAGGGCCATTGAAAGCTGATCTGGCAAAATAATCATACAATTCATTGAGCCATGGGCCCCTGTGACCTGGAAGCCCAATGGGACGGATATCGCGTAAAAAGGGAGGCACAAGACCATTAAATGTACGAATGAGTAACGAAATTTGAACGCGATCCCGCGAGCATACGCTGTACTTGCCCCTGATCCCTTCTTTGTTGTTTTTCGGGCTTGGTTAACATGTCGTGTTGTGAAATTGTTCAACCGCTATACAAGTGGCTACACACTATAAAAATCATGGTCGATCTCTTCACACACCATTCGTTCTCGTAAAGGATTTTTGGAGGTAAAGAGGTTTTTCTGTCTCGTACAGAAATTTGAACATCGCGCGCGTGACGAAAAGCTACGTTGCAAAAAATTTACATAATAGAATGCTCACGGAGCGCAGTAAGAAAATTCCAGTTGAGAGAAAAAGAACTGGGCGCGCTTGCTACACTGCATTATTAACAGCTTATAGTGAGTATCGAAATGTGCATGGTTTGCGGTGGAGCAGTGCGGCCTTTCTAAGGCATATGTTAACATTTTTACGGGTATTACATCTTTTTCAAGGACAGTGCAACTGAACAATCAGTTAATATCCTTCGCAGTGGGCGCAGGAAAAAATGAGAGTGGAACCGTATATTTTCAGAAGGGTAAACACATCAACATCCAGAAATTTAAATGTTGCTCAGGTCAGCCCCTTATCGCAGTGTGGGGCGGTCCGTGCAAAACTAGAGGCTTGCATCATTTGGGAAGCGGGTGCTGAAGGCATTTATTTCAGAAAGTCTGATCGGAATACTTATGGTTTAAGGCGAGAAAATAATTTGTATATCGAGCGGGAACTACAGGCTTAGTCGGGTTGGCTTAAGTCCGCTTTAATGCTTCCTACACGGCAGCAAAGATATGCGGTGGTCGCAGGGGTTTTCGTTTGGTTGTCAAGTAGCTAACTGCTCTTCTGGATTGCGGTTGGCTGCTACTAGATTTCTGGAGAGCGTCGTCGGCAGATTCAGGGAACAGATGTAGATGAAGATTAAGTTGACGTGGGGCAGTCTCAACAAAACGGCCAATTAAAAGGTAGTAATCGTTTGAATTTACCAACTCCTTACGAACTTTAGTACCCCGCAGGAAGGTACGTAGTTGCTGCCACCAAGTATGGACCTTAAATTGTGTCTCTACAGTATAGACCAAGCACTCAGTGCATTCTGCTTGTTTGATACTAACATTAATTCGTAGTAACAAAAGTCTATGACCTATTTTACCTAAAGAACATTTCCCACTCCACCTCACGATAAAGTTTTTGCAAATACACATGCTGACTTGCATTAGCTCACATTAAAATTCATAATTCCCAATTTATTGCTGAAATATTTGATTTTCGGACAAGCCCATCGAACCTATCAGAGTACTTTCCGCTTCTGGCTATAAAAGCAACAAGATCCGCTGTATTTCTAAGGTAACAAAGTTATACTCGCTCTCTTCGTGCAACCCGTTGGTTTTCTTGCGTAAAATATTTGTTGTGTAAGTGTGATATGTGGGTGTTGAATGTGTCTATGTCGTGTAGCACTCCGCCAATCTACTCTGTGACGCGTAGCTTTTTACTAGGTTACGCATGGCCATTTAGTAAAAGCACTGTGGATACTGTGACAAGTAACTGGTTAGCGTTCTTTTAGTAAATGCACCACCTTTTTTAAGAGTGTGGCTTTGGTGAATTATGGAGGATGGAGTGTTCACCATGGTCGCCGACACTGGTGTTTCGCCCCTTGGAACGTCTGGTTGGCGTGAGTGCAGTATTGACATTTGTTAGCGATGATGGTACAAGATGGTGAAAGGCGCGTGCCCTTCAAGGGAGTCGTCGACTGAAACATTCTTGCGAGATGCTTTTCTTTCTCAACTATTTCTCTCGCACCTAAAGGCGGGATATACTTCCGATGTTGTTTTCCGCCATTGTAAAACGAGGAGGGGGTGTCTGTTCCTGGTAAGGTCACTGAAGACGGGCCTTCTACCAATCACGTCATGGCGCCGCCAACCCCGTCACAAACGCTGTTTCCTCGCGACGTTGCAAAAAAGTTGCACTAAGCCGCTAAACTGAAGGAATTTTCAGGGTAGCACAAATGACGAAAATTTTGAGTTTTTTGTACTGTGATGATGGACGGTCGAAAAAGTAACGAATTTTTTACGGCAGCAAATTCTTGTTCCAGAATACTTTTAATCAATCAGCCTGACCACGGCCACGGCCTATGTCATGTGGTTGAGATTGTACAAAACCACGGCAAGCGATTCAAATCAAATGGCCCTAGTTTCATTTGAATGATATTATAACACAAAGGGGCTTGCGTATTTAACCAGCGGTACGAATAAGGAGTAGCTTACACGACAAAATATAATTATATGAGAAGAGTAAAAAAAGAATAATCTCATCATCCGATGCACTGCTTTTCAGCTGTCTCAAATATCTTGCTTCCTGTTTCCTTATGAAGTGATGCAGCTTGAGCTCTTCTGTGGACTCAAAAATTTTTTTTCCAAGATTCGACAAGAATTAAAATCAACTTAGCATGACACCCACCTTTATGCTTTTTGCTCAATAAAACGTTTGTCTCCTCCTCCTCCTCTAGTCTGCAGAGAAATCTTCTAATCCAACCCTATCGAAAAAACCCTTATGATTTTTATATGGGCCCCATAAAATTCGTATGGGCCGTAAGAATTCATATAGGAACCGATATGAATTGTTATGGGTCCATATGATACGGACCCATAAGAAGTCTAACCACATAAGAATTCTTATGGGCCCATATTAGATACCCATATCGCATCTTACGGGCACATATGATACGGACCCATAAAAGTCTAACCCCTTATGAATTCTTATGGGCCCATATGAAATCTCCATATGGATTATTACGGGCATATATTATACGGTCCCATAAGGGATCGATCTTTATACGAATTATACACGCTTGTTTCAACCACCATTCAGGGTTATATGTGGTTCACGAAGTCATGTGGGGGCATACGGGGTACCATGCAGCTTTCTGTGGGACTTTCTGTGAGTGATATAAAGCTATACACAGACCCACGATGTTACCACACTGTTGCAGATCGGGCCCGTAAGGTTGTAAGTGTTTTAACACAAAATAAAATTCATGTGCTACATGGCCATTAATTGTGGACATAAAGTATACATTTATTTTTGTTCACTCTCATGATGATATCGCAAACAGCGCATTAAATATGTACACCGTTCCCAACTGATTCCCTGTCACAAACGGCCGGCCAGGCCCTCAATTTTCTCGTTCGGGCGGCCAACATGACGGCTTCCTCAGCGGGGGGCGGCCATTTTTCGTCGCGCTTCGGGACCTGAGTCACCCCGTCCGCTTCTCCCTCGTTTGTTTGTTTTTTCTTTCTCCTGCCTTTCGTTGGCGCTGCTCCGAAGAGGGCACGCGGCGGAGTCACGGGGGCCCAGGGAGAGAGGGAAACAAAGGTGCAAGACAGGGAGGACCAAGGTGCGGCACCGTCCGGCTATCGGGCGAAGTTTATCGGGGTGCGAGCGGCTCAGCGGGGGCTAGGGGCAGTCGGCTGGAGATTTTTTAAGGCGCAAGACGCTGGGAAGTGTCCGGGGGCGGCGCGGCTTTAGCGAAGTCCGTCGTTAGGCTCACGGTGACGGCGGGACGACCAGCCTCCTCTACGGGAAGGAGTTCGCCTCGTCGTCGTGGGTATCAAGGCCGACCAGACCTCGCACACCGGATCCCCGAAAAACGCAAGCGGCTACCCGGCGAAGCCGACTCAACTTCACCGTGACTTTCCGTTCTTGGACTCGGGGTAACCCATAGCCACGCCTAGCGTTAAGACGTATGCCTCCTCCTGGTTTTTCCGGTGTCGCGCCCAGCTTTCGATCGGACCTAGCTGTAATGTTTTTTTTTCTTTTTTGTTGTTGTTGTAGTGTTGCATAGTGTTAGGATGTAAGCCCCTGTGTCTCTGTATTCCCCCATGGTGTAATGTTTTTTGTTTGGTTGTCACCGGTCTAGTTAACGCCGTGCGTTAGCCGACCTGCGCGCACGTGCGCACATTGTAGTGTACACTTAGCGCCTGTAGTAATTCCTAACCGACCCCAGCTGCACGCTGTTGGTAGTGAGTGTCTTTGCTGGGATACTTGTTTTTGATAAGTGCATATTAACCAGTTTTCACCTACCAAATTAATGTGAACATGGTACACTTTCAGGTGCATTCGACCACTTCATAGGTCAAGTGGACACCGACGTGCCGGCAAAAACCCGACGCATGAAGATTAACTAGTTTATTGCAGAGATGCTTAAAGACTTGAAATGAAAGCGCATCTGTGCAATACATTTGTTCATCATTCAGCTCTGCATGTGTGTTTTTGTACACAAATGTGGCATTAAATGCCTTACAAAGCAGAAACCCCACTGTCTCCTTGCAAAGAGAAGCCGGAAAACACGGCTAGGACATTCACCACAGCAAATATTTGTGTTTAAACGCCGACTAAACGCCGATGTCTAAACGCCGACGTTAAACGGCCGAGTAGGACCTGTCCGCAGTCCTTAGTGGTAGAGCGGATTAGGTTTGTTTGTTAGGCCATATTTAAACTACCGATGCACAACACATATCGTGATCTATGGACGTAAAAAATGGCATGTTACGCAATTCGGTTGGCTGCGACGTGAAATGACGTCCTTCTGCAAGTACAAAGCTTGGAACCGTCACAGGTTCACTCAGTTAATTGGCTCGGAAATATGCTCCGTCGCAAATTACAATGAACGTGTTTTGTTTCGTGCACTGCGTGGACAGCGTCCAGCTTTGCAGGTCATCCTTCTTCACAGAGGGAAAGGGCACTATTTTTTTTTGTGAATCGCATATACGTTTTCGCCACCGCGGCAGCCGTATTGCAATCGCTCTAACAGACCGAAAAACAATTCTGCAAAAATTGCAGGTCACCTGCAATGGTGATCACCTGCAATTCTGCAGGTGATCACCATTCTTCTTATAGTGTAATTAGATATGGTCGAGCGTAGCGTATAGCGCCAGGGGCGCTTTACGTGGAATGACTTTTCAAGGGAAACAAGAATAACTGTTTCGCTTGCTCGGGCGATAAATTCTCATTGCTTCATTTGCAACTCCCGTCAGTGGTAGCCACCGCACGTTGTCCTTTATCATCCCTATAACACCATTCGCCCACAGAACCTTTGAAAGTTCTCGGCCGTCACATGCAATCTGATGAAAGGAGGATTTCAGCCGTGCTACACATTCTCCGCCAGGGCGAACCTATCCTTAACATGACGCGACGTGTCACTCCCCGTTCCGGGACACTAAAAGAACAGCGGACCTTCTTTAACTCACCGATGCGTTCATCATACCCCTCATTCGTTATCAAGCGCAGAACTTTGTGCTCAAGCGGACCTTGGAAGGGAAGCTTAGCGCTGTTATCTGCAAAGCGACGATGATATCTCTGGGCCTTCCAATCACCCCTAGCACCATCGGAATTGTGCAACTCGGTGTTCTCCCCACTGTTTCTGATATAATTGACACCCATCCCAGCCGCCAACGTCGACAACTCCAAAAAACACCAAACGTTCGCCGTATTTTGCGCATAATAAGATAACCCTCCTCGTCCACAAATAACTTTCTAGACAGCAAACTACTCCAAACTGCGAGCTGGCCTCGTTTCAATTAATGAATCTTAACAAATTGTGAAAATACTCCGACAAGATAAGATTGTCAAAATATTTGTCCCCATCATCGTCACCCTTATCATCAGCCTACTCAGGTACACTACAGGACGACGTCGACTCCCATTAAACTCCAAAAGCTCCTCTCCTGCGCTGCTAGAGTTCACAGTTCATCTCCTAATTCCCTTCTTTCATCTCACCATTCGATTAATGCCCTACCTGTTCTTCTAGACCCATTTTTGGTATACAATCTGTTACCTTAAATCGTTTGCCGGATGTCGGTTCGTCTGATATGGCCAGCCCAAGTCCATTTCTTTTTCTTTATTAGAACTATGCCATCTTCTACTCTACTTTGTTCTCTTATTCAGGTAGATCATTTCGTGTCCCTGAGTGCTACCCCTAACATTATTCGTTTCATGGCCCGTTGAGGCAACCTAAGTTGTCTTGGTACTCCAACATTTTAGCGTATCCCGCATTCCCCGCCACATGGACAAGGAACGTTATTCCACTCGGCGTCTGATTAGTGCTGGGTATTACACCAAGAAAATAAACTGCGATATCGACAGCCGCTATTTATTCACAGACAGCCCATTTGAAGATAACCTCGGTGTGGTCGCCTTCATCACTTACGGGGGTAGTGACTACTCCATCACTCGACGTTCCACCTCTCCATAAGAAGGCGAACTCTTCGCCATCACTTTTTTCCGTGCTGATAATACATCCTGTGTCGGTCCGTACCCATTACGCTATGGCTGCAAGGCCGTATTATATACCTGCTAGTTTCAATCATTTGCCTGACGAAATGTTTCTTCAACTAGGCGCAAGCATTTGTGTGCTGGCTTTCTAGCATTAGGATGTTGCTGAAGCATGTTTGTATGTGCGGTGAACATGTGGTTAGTTATTTGATTTCTAATTGCTCCTTGATCATGAGAAAAATGCTAACAATGCAGTTATAACCACTGTGTATTCAGAATATTTTTGTTTGTTTGCCGTCCTTTGGTTTTCGTTTTATCTCTTCTTGCTCTCCTTTTTTTCTCCTTTTATCTTTTTTTCCTTTTGCGTCATATAACGATGTATACGTCGCAAAGGTATAGGTGTAACATTCATAGTTCGGTAAACTGTTCACCAGAAATGTTTTAGCACGATGATTTGCTCAAACAAAATATCAAATGACGGTAAGCATCTTGTCTTCAATACACTGTCCGAATCCGCCAAACGTGATATATAAAAACACTCTTGGCAATGCTATTTTTATATATTGTTAGGTCTATTTTGCCAGGTAGGGGAGCAGTTACAAAAAACAGCACATGCCGTAACAAAGGATACTACAACCCAAACGTTTGAGCAAGTATTTTTCGAACAGAGAATAGCAGAAATACTTTTAAGTTGTGCAACAAACAGGCAGTCCCTTAAGCTTTTTACGTATGCGAGTCCCCTCTGTTCTACGAAAGCGCCCCATCAAAATATACAACTAGGTATTTAACCAACGCGGCACGGAAAACAGGGGTACAGGAGCAAGTTGCTCAATAAGGTGTGTGTAGCGTAATGAAGCAGTCATGCGGCGATGTTTTTTGTCGATTTCGGAAACAATATAGCAGAGTTTTGTATAGGATTAGCTGTTATTAAATTTGCCTTGAACCAAGCGTCGACATTTCTCGCCTCATCCTGAAGATGTGAGACACCGCGTGAATAACCTGAGTTTGCAGATACCACCTGGTTGGCGTGAGCATATAGAAAAATTTTTGAAGTTTCAACAACCGTAGCTAAACAAGTGACATAAAAATAAAAAAGAAGAGGTCATAAGATAGATCCTTGCGGGACACCTCCTTTAAGGCTGATACAATCGCTCAGCAGTGATCGAACAAGTGACACTACTATAGAACGGTCCCGAAGGTAACTATGAAGAAAAGGTACAAATGGTCCATGGAAACCATAGCGGTATAATTTATCACCAACTATATCATGGTTTGCTGTATAAAACGCTTTCTTAACATCAATAAATAACACAAACAAAGCCTCCTTCTCATCTGTGCTGCTGTGAAGGGTACCAAACAACTTTTCAAATGACTTCTGTGTGCCCACTCAGGATATAAGCCCGTATTGGTGCTCACTCAGTAACTCATGCTTTCTTACAAAGGCAGTCATGACACCCAACATGTTTTCAAAAATTCTGGATGAACACAATACAACCAAAATAGGGTGGTTGTTTGAATGGGCCTTTTTTAGTGCTTTTATGGAAGAGAACCACACGTGTGCATTTTAGCCTGTGTGGCCAAGAGCCATGTTGTAATATTTTGTTCAATATAAAAAACATCTTTTAAATACACAATATTTGTGCAGATATCACCGATGTGTATGTTACTAAGCTGCGATGCACAGAAGAAGCCAGCCGAAGTAATTCCGACAAGAAGACAAAAAAACAAGGAAAGAAACGCAAGTGCGACGCAAACACACTCATTAATTCCTGTATTAAGAGAAAATAATTTCACATAAAAATTCTACTGTTACTAGCAGGCAGTACAAAAAAAGGTGAAACGAAATATACACGTGTTTCACCTCATTTCTCTAAAGTTAGTTCTAATGAGTGCTTCTTTCGAAGGGTTTCGTAACTGACCGCGTCTTCTAAACATTTGCTTCAACAATTTGTTTTGAGGTATGCTTGAGAAAGCATGCCGTTAGGTAACACCTCTCTGTAGATGTGCTTTCTGAGATATATGAATTCTAGAATGCTGTAATTGTGGTCAAGTGCGAAACTTATTTTTATTTTGCTGGGATAATACGGGTATTGTATGCTTGCTACTGCATGATTTCCCTCAATACAAGCCCATGTGTTGGCACACGATGCATTCGCCGAATTTGTAAGGGTCTTCGTAGGTAGCCTTAGAATCTATTATAGGATATTGATCGGTGACATTGACGGCTTCCATGGCAAAGTGTACGCCGTCAACGATAAGCAGGTGCACATCACTGAAATGTAAGTCTCATCAGATGCCGCCGGTATGCGCCTGTGAGACACCATATATGGTGGAGTTGATGGTTATCCTCCTAGCATTACGCGTTTAGATTCCTACGGGCACAAAAGAAAAGACCGATTTGATATTCAAGGTGCTCGTTCAAAAGTAGTTCGGCTGGCTAAAGTATTACAAAGACACCATCCACAATCTACTGTCATTGACATGGAGATTGTGTATGGAGAAAACTGCTGTAATGCTCCTGGAGCATTGCCACCATGTGAAGTGGAGAAGTACAACTAGATAAGCCGCTCACTGGCGAGTTTGCATACACAGATATTTGCCAAAGTATTGAACTTACTATGCGATAACATCGAAGTGATAGTTTTTAATTAGGTGGGTAACTTCTGTCTTCGTCTGCATGAACCTGATTCCATACTAACTTTACACCGATTACGTTAAATTTACGTGTTTACTTAATGTAGTCTCCGGTGCTCGTACTAGCAAGCGCTCCCCAGTACCGGACAGTGTAACACCTGTATCTCACAAAAGAGCGGTACACGAGGAAGGCGAACTGCAGGTGATCACTTATGGGGCCAAAACTAGCTTCCTTACTAAGCACTTTCTAGGAAATTATATGTTGGCCTAACGCTTTAGTAAAGGAAGAAAGTCACCTGTGGGGTAGAAAAATACAGGATATAAAACAAGACAAATCAAATTTTCACGAAGTGTGCTATGGCCATGCATATATTGGGGGAGAACTGACAAAGGGGTCGCAATGACTAATCAGAGACTACACTAAAAGCTCAGGAAGACAGCTCAATGGAGCGATGAAAAGAAATTTTATGGAAAACTAATTGGTACATCGAGGGACAGAAGAAGTTTGAACGTGATCGGAAAGGCCTTCGCATGCATTTGCCATAATAAGGTGGCTGCTGATGACAATGGTGAGAGAATGTGTAAACGTACATTGTTAGTAAAGACGATAATCTTTCTTGGGCTACTTAGACGCAGAAATTTTTTTCGGACTGTATTTCTGTGCGTCGGTCTGTTACTCGATTTAGCCACCCAGCCAAACTGAAACAAACTGGGCAATTGTCTTCTACACCCACAGCAAAATCTAAACGTCTAAGTCCGGTGTTAATATTCATACTTGTCGACATTGTTGAACAAGAACCAGACATTACGGAAATATGAGGCATCCAATCAATACATACTTGAACTGTGCAGTGTTCCTTTATTTAAAAATCACAAATTTTTGGTTTGTGCGATAGCAATTAAAATACTTTATCAACTGCAGAAAAAAAGTCACTTGCTGTTGCGCGCAAAAAAAAATCTAACGGCCACTGCAACGAAAGGTTTCTCTAGTTAGGTTTCAAGTTCCGCTTGGAATGCTGGTGTAGTTGCACAACGTGGCTCTATAAACGTTGTAGTACGGCGCCTCAAATCGCGAGCCTCTCCGCCGTACGGCAGCTCTGGCATCGAGGCACCCGACTGGATGAATTCATCCAGTCGGGTGCACCCGACTGGATGCACCCCTTAATTCATCCAAACGAGGCAGTGAAATGCAGCAAATTTATATTGACTTGAGGAAACCTCTAGGTTATCTTGGGAGTAACTAGACAGGAGAGGAACAGCATAACAGGTGAGTGGGAAAGAGAATGGAGGCGTTAACTTGACAGGGGCGGCAGTCGACTGCCGTCTTTTGTTGACATGGGCAAGCAAAGGAGCACGTACGCGGCCAATTTTTTTTTGGTCCTTCGAGCTTTCATTAATGCTCATGTATTGTTGGTCGCCATCTTTCGCGGAAACATTTTACTGTGGTAGCGAAGGGTGAATGAATTTCATCTTTTTGTATTTACAGCACACTTCCGCGTTGGCAACGATTAAGCCCCCTACTTGCAATCCACGAAACTTTCTGACGAGTACGGAAAGTGAGGAAAATCTGTCTGTGTCCACGCCAGCTCATTCAGCTTCAGAGATTTGTGCGTACTGGTTGGTACATTCGGCGTTCGGAAATGGCTCTGCTTTACGTTTACAGAATAATCGGTCCCAAAAAAATTTTATAACATTCAGATAAATAGCCCCGGCATACATCTGCAAAGCCGCCCCTTAATTCATCCAAACGGTTTATTTCAGGAATGAAATTTCAATAAATATAACATAAAAGACTGTGCTAGTAGCACAAGATTTCGATATTTTTTCTGGTGGCTGATTGCAGGATCGTTCGTTGTAACATCATCTCCGAGATACAGGGGAGATTACAGTGGCAATTCAACAAAGAAGGCTATGCATACATGTACTCTTTTACTTTAGAACTGCTTTAATGTCAGTCTCCAATAAATTTTGTTCGTACCTGCCCCACGCTGTATTACCGTCCCTGCGTTTTTGCACCCAGCTTTCGTCTTCATTCAAACACCTGCACGCTCTTTCTTTCTACTTACTCCATATTTCCCTCAAACCGAATGGTTTCAGAAGGGAAATATTTCTCTATATTATTTTCCGTGGATACAGAACTAGTCGCATTACACTGAACCGGGCCGAATAGTTCATCTTTTCGCAGAAAAGACATGCTCCCTCGTTTTGGCTATACACTTAAACTTGGGTGTAACGAAGTTGACAAAGGTCCGCAATTTCTTGTTATATCAAGGTTTTCGTTAGATGCATGTTTCGAGTTAGGGCTCGCAGAAATGATGAAGAAAAGAAGGCAAAATGCTAGACACCAGTGCAGGGGGACTTACCTTTCAATGGATTTATTTCACAGCAAGAAACTGCATGAGTTCGGCATCTTATTTTTGCACGAGCATTGGCACTACACGGCACTCCAAAGATGCAAGGTCACTCAGCTCCGTATTATCAAACATAACTTGGGTATCACTTTTGCCTTTTGACACTTTTCGGCCCCTCAAAGGCCAACTGCACTCAAAATGTTTTTTTCCAAATAAGTAGTATATGCTCCTAAAATCACCATGGCGAAATCCTTAGCTTCGTAATCACACAGAGCGCTAGGTACCGCCGTTCAAAGTACCTCCGAGCAGACGATGTTGGCACCTAGCGGGGAGTCGCCGTAACAAGTTCCGAGCGGCCTGTGACGGAGGTTGGGGAACCTGTCCCGTGAAGCTCGCGCTTCTCCGGCGACTTGCAGGGAGCTCCGCCGGGCGCAGGGATACGTTCGCCCGGGGTTTCTCTGCAACACCAGCGCGCTGTACCGGCGTCGACATAAAATGTTTAACCTAACCGCATAGGCAGTAATATCCCCCATTTCTCTCAATGCAAAAAAAATGATTAGAAGCCTAAACCTATTCAGGCGCTTGCGAACGTGTTGGAGTTATAGCAAAACTCTTTTTACTTGAAAATAATATTTTTACTCAAAGAAAAAAATAGCGCCAAAGGAGCACTTGCCTTACATTTGTCATTCCTATTGCATTTACCACAGAAAAAAAGATATATTATAAATTATTGACCACTTGCACTTCCGCGTCCAATATTGGCCTCATTTGGGCTAGCCCAACGCCACCTCTATCCTTTAGACATTTCCAAAAGTTTTACAACCCAAATAGAGTTCTTACACACGCGGCTATAAACATTTGTGCGAATTTTGTCTCACTAGCTAAGTGAACCAAAATCAGCCTTACTCGTAGTAACAAATACACCCGCACAAATATTGGCCGTCGTAATTGGGAAGTGCGAAAACTAAACTGCTCCTCTCCTAAACAATAGATTATATTTTTGTTCGATTCCCAAGTGAAGTATTTACTTTGAGCGTTAAATTTAGTTTATTTGAAAGTAAAACGTTTTCAACAGTACCTGTCTCTGGTTAAAGTAGAAAACAGCGGTAGATAGGAAGTGTTTTCGTGTTTTAGTGCGTCATTTAGCTCTGGAGGCGGGATTATATTTTCAGATCCCTTTTATAATTCGATTCTCGATGTGCACAGAGGAAACAAAATACTGGGTCGATATTCACGAAGCTGTTTGCATGTAATGTATAGTAGAAATAGTGATTTATCTCCGCCCGCGTGAGATTTGTTCCCTTCAGAGAGGGCGACGTGATATCCGAGGGGTCGGCAATAATAAAAGCTACTTTTCGACATCGTATACGAGCAAATTGCTTTGTAAATCAGGGTTCGTTTTTTACTTGCAATGCCGAATATAGCTATTCCGGCAGTTATTATGATGGAAAAAATTACTGTCGGGCGGTCTACTTCATCTCGATTGATAGCAACGGGATGCCGGAATTGTGCCCAACTCCATTATCATGGGCAAACGTTAGTGGAAGTTCTTCTGTGTAAATAAAAAACCGAAACGCGGCGCTACCACGCGCATTTGAAGGCGGCTTTGAGCGGCCGCCGGCTCTGGCGCGGTCGCTTCCGTTCCCTCACGTGCGTCACGTCCGGCCGCCGCTATGGCCGCCTTTTCTATTCAGTTTCGGTTCCGAAAACGCGAATGTCGCGAGCCGTTTGCGTCGCGCGCGTTGATGTTTGAAGCGCACTATTTTGCGTTTCGCACCCTTTTTGTATGAACTGTTAGGTGACATTATTTTTACGTTGTCGAAAATTTGAGTGCAGTTGGCCTTTAACGCGTTAGAAGAAGCAAACTTTTGCTAAAGTGTGCCTGTTCATGAATTCAATGCTCGTTACCGCACTCAAGATTTTTGAGAGGGTGCTAGCTGGGATCCTGTACCATGCGGCAACTTTCTTATTTCTTGACTGCGAAGACGGTATTTAAAATTGTGCGCTTTTCATTAAAAGACACACCTTTTCGTTTAATAGCTGCAGCACTCATCACCGACAAATTTATACCAAAAATAGAAGTGGAGACGCGCCACTAAACGCCGACATGACGGTCCAGCGCCTCAGAATGTATTTCTGGAACCGAAACCGTTCTCACATGTGGAAATGCACGGTAGCTTGCGGAGCGGGCGTAAAAAAACAACCTGAAGGTCGGCTACTCTTGCTAGCTGGTGTGATGTCACGCTGCAAAACCAAAAGCAGAAGTGACTGCTACATTACCCACAGGATGGCGCTATTTCGTGTTTTGGCTATCACTCACGTTTTCTTTGGTGCTGCTCATTGCGGTAGTGCTAGTATTCGGTAGACAAGTTTATTTCTCCAGTCGATTTCTGAGTAAAAGAGCGTAAAACAATCACTAATAAGCTCGTCGACTTTGTTACGTCAAGGTTAACTGCCGCTACTTTCCGTTAGATAGAGGTCACAAACACATGGGCTTTAATTTGGTGTCAATGGGAATTTAAAAATGACGTTGAATCCAGGAATTTTTTACTCGCGGGTTCGTTACACCGACGTTTACCTGTACGCTTCTACAGGCGCATTTTGGGCGTAAATAACCCACTGTAACGTCCAAATCCAAAGTTCTGCACTGCATGGCACTTCCTGTGCCATGCATGCAAGTATTTGTATGATGCCATCTATGTCCTTTATGAACTAAATTTTTTAACTATCGTGTTAACTAACGCTTTCGCCGTATATTTCAGGCTTGAGTATGGTTTCTTACTTGGTGTGCGTGAATAACTAAAATCTTTGATATTTGGACATTCCGTGATATCAATTTGGTGGAATCCTGTGCATTTTACTGAAAGCAGGGCAAAAGGTTGGACAACGCAGTGCACTATCGCGTTATCTGCTAGAACACAACACCTCCCCACCATCATTTGCAACGCCGCCCACTCAGTTAATTGAACCTGGCGAGTCGCGCTCTAATTTCCGCCGGTCACCCCGTCCACCATTGTTGCTGTAACGCTTTAGCGGTTCTTATAAACATACTACAATCACTCTTTCTTAACTTTTCGTCAGGCACAATGCTGCTAAAACAAAAATTTCTGCATTTATTTTTTTGCTGGTATAGTGCCCCATTTACGACTGTGTGGGATAAGTTTAAAACTTAAAACGGCGCTCTATATAACATTTTTGTTTGCTTCGCAGTGATGGTAGCTTGGTAGTGATGGTAGATGGTAGTGATGGTAACCAAGATAACAGACTACCCGTACATTGGAGTTTGCAGTCGAGACTGCAAGAGCCTCATGATGAGGCATTGTGAAATGGTAAGACCATATTTGTTAATCTTATAACGAGTGTGTCGGACCGAAAAAAAAATACCGGTGCGGTTACGGTTCGTGTTCGGAGAAATTCATTTCTTTCTGATTCAGTTCCGGTTCGATTAAATCCCAAACCGAACCGGCTCGCGAACCGGTTCGGGGAGTTAGATTATTAACAAAGTGTCAAAAAAGTATTTAGCACTAAAAGCGACCATAGAAAATAAATACAGATCCGGTGCATTCAAAGTACGGCTTTTCGCTGTAAAAAGCAAGCACGCAGGCCCTATATTAAAAAAAACACATGAAGTAGTCAATATTTACCAGCTGCTTTCCTTCCCAGCCCTCATGTTATCGTAAAGACTACTTAAAGCAGCTACACAGGCTCATAACTGTCTGTGCCATGTACATTCTCCCGCTCCTTTCTCTCTTGATGTTGCAAGCGCAACCCTCTCTATGGAATCGCCAACTTCCTGAACGTTAAGCCGCTAGAGTGAGTACTCGTACCGGCGAGTCATCTCCGTGTATTAGCCTAGAAAGTGGTTTTAAATACCAGCTGTGTACTTTTTAATTTCAGTTGCAGAATAAGGAAAAAAACTCAACCATGTAAATGCAATCTATGAAATCGATTGTTCGACAACCTAGGATAATTTCTTAACAGCACTTTCTCGAGGGCGTAAGCCAAAAGTTTCTTAAAAGTTAGCTTTAGTAACGCAGAGTCGCTAATTGGTTTGATGACTGAAATGTATTTCGTCGATAGTTAGCACGGATATATGCGTCACCTTGATATTTAGGTGTTGACACAGCGCGCGGCGGCGCGGCCAGATCTTGTTCGCCGCTCCATGCGCTTCTCCGGAACGCCGCCAGAGTGCGCCCCGCCACGAGGGCCTGTCTGCTCGCCGAGCTACGGCAGCCGTAATGCAGGTGCTGTGGGATCGTTCGGTTGAGCGGCGTGTACGTGAAGTTTTTTAATTGCAGATAGGCACAGACAGATTGAAACTGTTGTCGACACCAAATAATTGTGGGCTACTTTCATTTTTACTCACAGAAACTGCAGCAGTGCGCGGAACAGCAGCGAGAACGTGGTCGTGCGACCCTTTCGAGCTAGTTGTCGAAACGCTTCTATTGCGAATAATTTTTTTTTGCTCATCCGCACGACTCCCGAGAGCGTGGTTACTTTACCGCCTTTTAAAATAAAAGGTTGTGTTAAACGCACACGCTGGCCCTTTTGGGCCGAAGAACCTACGCGTAGCATAAAATGTTGCTTGAGCAGTGTAAATTGCCCAAGGTGTGAGGTAGCAATGCCCGCCGTCTAGAGAATATGGTAAAATTAGTCCAACTGTGGTTCTTTAACGTGTCCAGAGAAGTCAGTGACGCTTTCGTATTCTGCCTGTATCAGAAATGCTACCTCCATAGCTAGGCACACAACCCGCGTTGTTTTGCTGTGTAGCGTGACGCCTGCGCCGTTGTACGCGCGAGGGCCCGGAACGAAGCTAAACCAAGACAATACATATGCGACATTTTAATGGCTAAGGCTCTGCAGTGCTGCCTACTCGACGCGAAATGATCAGTGAAAATTTCCCAGGCGTTTCTCTATCAAGCTCCACTTTCACGACGATACCGACGGTGCTGAGCGGTTGTCTATCTCACGGAAACACAGGCGTGTACGCCCAGATATAAAACACTGACGCGACTCTAAACTGGGATTGGCGGACGTCAGTTTGGAATAATTGCATTCGGCGTGGTAAGGCGACTTCGTGGACCACAGAATTCTCCACCGAACATAGTAGGGTTAGGGCAAATTATACAGCTTTATCAACGTATTATGTTAAACCAAAATGTGCAGCGGGTAAAACTGGGCCCGCAATGGCTGTATAAACTTAACCGCACCCCTGCCATGGCATACGGCGTGTGGTGTGCTTGTGTAAATGCTTCTTTGAAAACACATGGAAGATGTCGGCATCGGTAGCCTCAATTATTTCTAATAAATTCGGAACTTGGGCTAACTGGTTCTTTCGCACATTTTGACAAAAAAAAAAACTGCACGTAGATAAGGGCGAACCAAGGAAAATACAAGAGCTCATGTTTCGGTTTCCTTTCTTTGTCCTTATCTATGCACGGTTTTTTTGTCAAAAATTTGGGGAAGCCTCAATTATTTCGTCCGGGGACCTTGTGACCCCCAGACGTTTGATATTGCGAGATTTTACTGATCAGGGAGCTCAATCGAACAACATAAGTGTAACACTGACTGCGGCATCAACGAAAGAATGCAACTAGTGCCCGTGTTCTGTACGATTTGAATAATCCAATTTGGTTTTAATTTGAAGCCTTGCATTGCGGTGTCTATTATTTCCCACAGTGGCGTATCCAGCAATTATTTTCGGGGGTAGCTATACGCCACAGGTAAAAAAATAAAAAGAAGTAGATCCTGCGGCGAAATAATTTTCGTTTTTCTGCTTTAGTAATGTATTTGTTTCGTCGACGTAATATCTGCACAAAAATACGGATACGTATAAGAACCATACTTCTGAACAAACCAACATTCATGTTATCCTTGTTTTTACATTTTAATATAACGATTCGCTGCGCTGCGAGGCTTTGCTCTGTCTAGGCCCCTGATAACCCATGTTTACATTCAGCATATGGATAAAAAATTATTTTTGTTCCACGAAAGCCAAAATAGCCGTTATGTGTAACACACATTTTTAACTACAAGTCGCCTTTCTTGCTGGAGAAAACACAATGCATTACAAGTGCCGTTCGCAGAGATTTGCCATCGAAAAGCACATGGGCCGCGATATCCGCGCACTGCGTCGCCTTGCTGTACCGCGCGAGTTCCACAACGCTCACTGCGGCTGGTGTCGCAGTGATCCTGACGAACACAACGTGGAAGCTGAATCGTAATACTCCTCACTCTGGCAGCAGAAAACACCGAAACGCAGCGTGAATGACACGGAAAGTCAAGCACGCCGCGCGTCCACCGCAGCTGCGCCCGCTACTCCGCAAGCGATAGCCGGCCCCTCATTCGCAGCGCCCCCGCGACGCTGCGGCCTGCGCATGTACTAAGGGCGAACACGATCTGGCCGCGTTCTCCGCCGCGGCGGCCGGCGAGTGTCAACACCTAAATATTCTTACACCGTGCCTTGAACACATCTCCGTTCTGCCTGGCCACCACCCTCGTTCTTTCAATCATCGTCATCATTTATTGAACCCTTAAAGGCGCCTTGCGGGGTATTACATAAGGGGAGGCAAATGCACAATTCAACAGATGAATGATTGTGAATGGTACAAAGCATAATCGTGAGTGAACTACGTGATAAAAACAGTGTCAACGGAAGAACATGAATATACATTGAAGAAAACGGCAATAATTGTAAATTTACTAACAAATAAAATGATTTGTCATTAGCTGGTTAAATTTTAAGGGGTTTTGTTCGTGTACTATGGATTCAGGCGGGTTATTCTAGTCTTCAATGGCTGTAGGTAAAAATGATTTATTGAAAGCGTTAGTTGAACCATGTAAGCGACGTAGACTTAGAGAGTTAAAGAGGAGACGCGATGAATGGGCGGGATGGAGAAGAACGGTATTGCGTTGCGAGGAGAAATTATAGTATAGTTTGTGCAGGAGGCAGAGCCGAGTGACCTTGCGGGGAATTTCTAGCGGGGGGAGGTTGGTGGATAGTTTAATAGTGGTAATACTTAAGGTGAGGACTGTATTTTGAGGTGATAAGTCGGGCAGCGCGAGTTCGAATAGCTTCTAATTCATCTAATCTAATCTAATCTAATCTAATAGCTTAAGATGAACGTTGTAATGCATTGTTTAGGTAATTTTGGGGAGGGTTCCAAATAGCAGACGCATATTCAAGTTTAGTACGCGTGAAGGTTTCGTAAGCTAATTTTCGGATTTGCGGTGGCCAGGACGTAAGGGATCTTTTTATGTAGCCAAGTGATTTTGCTGAAGCGGCGACTAGTTGTTCTATGTGATCGGACCATGTTAGTTTATGTAATATTATTATGTCAAGATAATGATAAGAGTCGACCTGAGTTAAGGGTTGGAAGTTCACAAATACTGGAAAGAAAAGTTAGTGCGCTTGCCCGAAACGGGCATGAATTTACATTTGTTTGTATTCAGCTGCATTAGCCACCGCGAACACCATTTATGTATGGTAGATAAGTCATTCTGCATTGCAATCTGGTCAGTGCAACGTGAAATGCGGCGGTAAAGCACACAATCGTCTGCAAAAAGGCAGATGGTAGATGAAATTTCGTCTGGGATATCATTAATAAAGATTATAAACAAAAGAGGCCCAAGAACAGAACCTTGCGGTACACCGAAAACTACATCAACACGGGTTGATTCAATATTCGGACTACAGTAAACTGAACACGACCGGTTCGGAAATTTTTAATCCAAGATAGGGCTAAGGGGTCAATGCTAATACAAGAAAGTTTACTTATTATACTTATCCGCTACACTTTAGTATCTTATAACAGAATATGCGATAAAAAACTTAAGTGTGATTGGGCGCATGAAGCCTGAGATGGAGCTCTTTCGGGAAGACGCTCCTTAATTTGTCGATGGCACTACTCCCCCCTCAAAACCAGTAGCCGTGTACAGAGTAGAGAGTTAGACTAGTCAGTAAAAGTGCATCTCGTAGCCCTGAAAGAGGCAAAGCACAGAACAAGCGCAAGGCATAAGAGCAGCGAAAATGGTATAGTGCCGGACCAGCCTGGTTTTCTGCAGTATCATCTACTTCATTAGTTTCGTTTTTTTTTATCCAAAACGAAGTACGTGGCGGCTGCAAGAACAGGATATACATTTTCTCGGAAAAGACTAAAGTGCGTTCTGTACGTTAACAGGTTCCTCTGATATATATATTACCATTTCTGGGTATGTTAGATAAAAAGCGAAGTTGTCTGCTCTACGAGTCTTGAAAACATACTACAGGGAGTGTTGGGGACCGCTTTATTTCGCCGTGATGACACGCTTGGATATGTTAAATGTTGGGGAAAGAAAGGATTGTATATAGAGCGACTTCTAGCACTTTTTTCGCAAATAGCATGGCTGAAGGTAACAAAAAAAAGCGCCGATGTTGTTTGTGTACGCTTGCGGCGCGGAATAATTTAAAACCACCTTTTAGGCTTTTGTTTTTGTTTCCCCATGAAAACACACGTCTCAAAATTATTGGCGGGTTTGATTCCCCGAAGCTACTGCACACCGTATACAGTAGAACCCCGTTCATACACTTTTTACGAGACCGGGAAAACAAAACGTAATAACCAGGAAAACGCACCAATGAGGAAACCTTCGAAAATCAACGAAAACAGTGTATCTTTGATTTGAAACCATGTACTACGGTTGCTATGGCTATCGAACTTTTAAAAGCTCGAGAATATATGATTGCCGCTTTTTGCAATCGCTGGACAACACCACGCGCGTCAATGCAATGTCCCTAGCGATGTGGACTCTTTCGCCCTGGCTGCGTGTCTACTGCGTTTAGTACGTCAAGCTTTTCCTGAAGGGAAAGCGCTCGGGAAAGCGCTCCTGAAGGGAAAGCGGGTTCGGTGTGTCAGAATGCGACGAATCATCCGGTAGCGTACTCTGAGCGACGACGAAAGAGTGAGGATTTTATTACATGGGACTCTATTTGAGATGCCACGGGACTAGACAAAAACAACCTAGCAGCCGGGAAAACGCAACACTGAGGAACCTATAAGCGGGGTTCGATTGCATTGCAGGCCGGCAGAACGATTGAGACCGCCACCTGGGATTTTTTACCGTGCGTCTAAGTCTCGCACATAGAAGTTACCATTTTTAGTCTACATAGGAAAAACGGCTACTGGGTGCGATGATCGATACTGCATCCTTGCGAACTACTTCCAGCAGATCAGTCACCGAGCAGCTTTGATGGTCACACTTGACTCAAACTCAAAATGTACTCAGAACTCAAAATGGACTCAAACTCAAAAATGTACTCAGAACTCAAAATGGACTCAAACTCAAATTGTACTCAGAACTTAAAATGGGCTCAAACTCAAATTGTACTCAGAACTCAAAATGGACTCAAACTCAAAATGTACTCAGAACACAAAATGGACTCAGAATTCACTAGGTCTCAGGCGTACTCAAACTCAATCGGACTCAAACTCAGTCGGGATCACTCGGCTCAAATTCACCATGCCACACTAGCCTCGCGCTCACTCAAACTCAAACTCACGCGTGATTTTGAGTCCAAATGAGTCTGAGTGAGTGAACTCATGAGTGAGTTCGCCGACCTCTGGTCCCTACACAGGCTCACCAAAAACGCGTCTCAAAATTCGCATTGGCTGCGGTGGCCAACAGACTGACGAAGACAGCTGCAGTCGAAGGCTCAAGCCTAATCCAACAACTCCACTTGGCTAGTAAGGGGCCAAACGGAAAGTCTGACGTATCCGCTGCGTGTGCGATAACGCAACGTTAGAGTTAATTTTAAGGCCCAACGCCATCAACCGGTAGCGCAGCTTGACGTAAATCAGTCTGGCGTATCTTAGCACGTCGGAAGGCTCAATGTTAGATGCGCCATGGAGACAAATAGAAATTTGGTGCACTAGACTGCTTTGCGAAGGAAAGTTTGACATCCACCTGAATGCAGCCGTACGGCTACAAAGGAAGCTATACAGCTTTCTCAGAAACTTCGCAGTTGAAGAAAAATTCGTTCCGGTACAGGATTCCTAGAGCAGGATGAACCTCGTACTCTCAGCTACGTAATGGTATAATTAAGAAAATAGACTTGAGGTTATCTTTGCTGTGGATAATATAGACGCGTATAAGCAGTGAAGCGAACCCAAATAAGTATGGCATTCTCAGCTACTTAGTGGTATAATGAAGAAAAAAGGCTTAGAGTTACCTTTGCTGCGAATAATATGGACGCGTATAAGCAGTGGAGCGAACCCAAATTAAGTGGTACTCTCAGCTACGTAATGCTATAATGAAAAAAATAGGCTTCAGGTTACCTTTGCTGTGAATAATATGGACACATATAAGCAATGGAGGGAATATTGTTAAGAATAACACTCAGGGACAGGCAACGAGCTAAATAGATGAAAAGAAAGGAAAGAAGAGAGACTTTGTTGAATGCCTGCAACAGACACAGTGTGTACACTGCACCCGGGCGTAGGCACTCGTCGATCCCGACGTCACCCCTACTCGAACAACCCCTTCGCTACTCGCTAGGGTGTTGGACGCCGCTGCCCCGTAAGGGAGGGCCGCGCCCCGCAGCTTTCGCTCCGGTGCTGCTTTTCGAGGGCCGCCAGGACCTGGTGGTCGGCTGATATTTGGGTGTCCTTTTCCTAACTGCGCACTCCTTCTTGGATCCACGGCGGTAGGTCTGTCCTGGTTGCCGCCTCGTAACGTCGCACGTCACAGTCCCACATTACGTGGGCCGTCGAGGCACTAGCATTGTTACACAACACGCACGTGTCGTCCGTATAGAGTTCTGGCTATATGTGTTTCATCACGACCGGGGTCATCAGCGAATTCGTTTGCAGCTGCCTGAACGTGGACGCTTCCTCCCCTAGTTAGCTCTGGGTGAGGCGGTGCCAGCACCCTCCTGCTATTTCTTCTTATTATTATACCAAATATTATTTTGGTGATACCCTGAAAGGTATCGTACCTGTCCATCGTCTGTGTCCACCACTCTGCAGACGGTTCCACTTCTGCCGCGTGGCCAGCTAATCCTCGCGCGACTGCGTTCGCCGTCTCGTTCTGGTTGGTGGCGAGTTCCCATACCTCGTTGCCCGCGTGGGCGGGGAACCACTTGATTGCCACCTTGCGCCCATCGATGTTCACCCGATCGAGCACCCAAACTGCTTCACAGCTCAGCCAACCATTGGCGAGATTGCGCACCGCACTGTTTGAGTCATTAAGCACCGTCGTCGTCTCTGGGTCTGCGATGGCCAGGCCAATGGCCAGCTCTTTCGCTCACTGCGCGTCTCTCGTCACGATGCTAGCGGGGGTCACGGTGAACGCCGCGAGCATCTGGATCAGAGAAAAAACTAGAGTTGATGCTATCAGAGTTCAAGAACCTAGACCAAGAAGAAGGGGAAGGCCACTAACCCGATTAGGGATGGAATAACGGAACTCGGTGGTAAGCTGTGGCTCTGTCTGCACAGTACAGGAGCGGTTGGAGGTCAATGGGAGGAGCTTTTATTCTGCAGTGGACCTGAGAAGGATGATGATGACTATGATTATGATGATTGGTGGTGGTGGTGGTGGTGGTGTTGGTGTTGTAGAAGCGCTGACGGAAGTTTAGTAGTTTCAAACGATCTTGCCTATGCATAATTTGTTAAGAATAATGTCACATTCCTATCTCCTCAGCGTTGAATGAGGTGCGATCCAGACAAACGGACAGACATACACAATAAAAATGGACAGTCTAGAGGGACAAGCGTCTTAAAAGTCGCACTTTTTAAACAGCTCCAACTGTAACAGTTAGTAGCTGATTACTGGCCATATTTATGTAGAAAACGATCTCAAAAACTAATGTCACACTTTCAATACAAGATATCAAATCGTCCGCGAAATGCAAGCGACGTGCTGAAACAGTTGTCGGGCACGTGGTTCCTTATTTTAGGTAATGGCTGTTGAACATTTAGTTAAGCGGTTGTTCTAACACGCGATTACTTGTCTGGTATCACTTCGTTCGCGATGTTAAGCAACTGGAAGCACCGCCATGCAATCCTCAGGCTTATAATTACATTGAGGACCTCAATTCTGGCAACTGTACAAATAGAAAAATTATACTCAATAACCTACATTGCAGCGAAAACTTTTTCGTTTTTGAGTCACTTTGCGAGCTCTTTATAGAGGAGCTATAACATAAAAAACATCATATGTCGCCTATCTATGTTGCATTTTCACGTAATCTGTAGTTCAGTAATGCAGAACACACCGCTAGTGGCGAGGAGTTTAGAGCCTAGCCCCTCATGGTAACCTCATTAAAGGAACACTGAAGTGATTTGTAAACATTGCGGGTCTACTAGCGCAAATTGTAGTCCGGAGTCCCTAGGCCCAGTTTCGACCACTCTGAGCGCGTTTACGCGAATTTATTTGGTAGAAAAATAAATTATAAAATGCTGTCATCCTCTCTGCATCCGCGCCCATTTTCTGCGGCGTTTTTGTGTGACATCACTAGCACAGAAGCTGGCAATTGGCTACGCTACTGCACGGCTCCCTGGTGGTCCGCCCAGCGTTTCGTCCACCGGCCCCAGGCGGGTCGTCGCAATTCGTTCACTCAGTTGAAAGGAAGCCAGGACACGTTTGTGAATGGAAGAATCTGCCTTTCTTTAATTTGTTAGTTTGTACACTGCACTCTAAACTTTTTTTCCTCCCATATACTCCCTAGAGGTTCTTTTTTGCCTGTCCTCTAGTGATCCTCCTTGTAGGAGTTTTTTTACTACATGGAACAGGGAGGTTTTGTTTACCTCCTCAGAACGGGGCGTTTTTAGGTGATAGAAAGGAGGTAGTTAGGGAGTGTTAAGAATTGTTTGGGAGAATTTAAGGAGATCAAAATGGACTATTCTTTACTTCCTGAAGGCGTTTTTAAGTGATGTTTATGGACTTTTTAGGCGGTTGAATAGGAGCCTATTATGTCTCCCTTGGGGAGTACTTATGTTATTTTAGGGGCGTTTTTAGGAGGTTCAAGGGAAGCATTTACTTCTTTTGCATGGAGTTTTGCGAAAGTTGGGGCGGTTCTGTAGGCCTTCTGAAAGAAGTTTTTTGAAGGCCACAAGGGAGAGTTTCTAGTTCCCGGCGGGAGTACTGATTTCACACAGTTTTTCTGGGTTTCAGGTTTATTTCAAACGAACTTTCGAATACAAGTTTACATGGTACATGGTGTACACAAGGAGGTTCCGAAATAAAAACTTAGGGCGACCTGCTTTAAGAAAGCACAAATGGTACATTGCTAAATAACACGCCAGTTAGGAATGGAAGACAGCAATACAATGCTAGTTACACAAACTGTAGAATTAATATTACTACAAGAACTGGAAATACGCGAAAAACAAAGATAGGCGCAAACACAACCGCATGGTAAGTGAAATCATTATATAACACTAGCGGATCGAGAACGCGTCAGTACTTATCAGAACTTATGAGTACGCATCAGTACTCAGTACACAGAGTGAAAAAAAATGGTTGCAGTGGTTTACAACAACAACAAAAAAATTTCAGTTGGTGGTGAAAAGAGCGAGCTGTGTGCTAGTTGAACAAACTGTAGAAACAATATTACTACAAGAACTGGAAATTTGCGAAAAACATATAGGCACAAACACAACGGCATGGTAAGTGACATCATTATATAATACTAGAGGATTGAGAACGCGTGAGTACTTATCAGTACGCATCAGTACTCAGTACACAAAGTGAAAAAAATGGTTTCAGTGGTTTACAACAACAAAACATTTTTTCAATTGGTGGTGAAATGAGCGAGAGCTCTGTAACGATTTGATATTGAAAGGTAACGAGCATTTTGTAGATGGCAAAGGCACAAGAGATAAATGATGTAGGACACAGACAGCAATGAGATGGCTATTGATAAATGAGTAAAGAACGAGAAATATGCTGCGGAAAATACCAGTGCGTTTTGATAAAGACAGAAATGCGCAAAGAAAAGTGACCGAGTCTGAGGGGTTAATTGCAAGGATATAGAACAGAATGGGTGGTATCGTGACAGCTTCTTTAGAGTGAGAAGAAAAAGCCATGTAATTCGTGTATTTCGGATAATTTTTAGTTGATTCATTTGGCACCTGTTGCCAAGACTACTTAGATAATTGTTTCAAGTTAAATTAGTTCGTTAATATTATTGCTTCACTGAAAGATAGCTGTATTATCAGCATACAGAAGGGCCCATCAAATATCCCCTGTTCAGTAAAAAAAGAAAAAAGGAAAAGTCAGAAACATAATACGCAATTCTTCTAGACTACTATCCAATGATTACAGGATTGACAACAAATAAATTATTGGTGAGGGATATTGATGCGATAAAAGTTAATCAGTTCTAAATCCTTCACACGTGGTTTGGTGCTGGCAAGGTCCAAAAAGGCATGTTCCACAAACGTTATAGCTCTGTGTGCCTTCTTGGGATATTGAATGTTAAAAACCCAGAACGATGCAAACAGACTACACAGTCCTCCCAGTAAAGATGATGCAGTCAAGACACTCTGGCCATCGATGCGGAGGCTAACTTCCCCGTTCACGGAATACAGGCAGGGAGTCAAAGGAACATCTGCCTGAAGAAGCAAAAAAGAAAAAAAAATGCCCCACATGTAAAATTCAAAACAGACACTATGGTTAAATAAACTTAATAATTCGGTACAGTAATAAAATTGTTAGGCCAGGTTCCCTGCGAATTTCAGTACTTAAATTAGGAATGCAAAGGCTTCATAAAACCAAGTGCCAGTACATTAACCATCGTGGCTTTTGCAGCAATAAAAAAGATATTACTTCCGCACAATATACTCGAGCACAACTTTAAATGACATTGAAGTTAAAATGCAAGTCTCTCTAGGTTGATAGATTATCTCACGGAGAACACTATTATACCCCTCTTACACCTGGCTGTTTTTTTTAAAATAAGGTTGAAACTAGCAAAAACACGGTTTCACAGGAAGGACTTAAATGGCCTGACGCGCGCAACTTCTTTCTTGGCTGCCTGTGGACGGTGCTACTCGTCCATACTTAGGGTGGCAGTACCGGTTTCCAAGGGAGCATGCGAGCTACGCACGAGAAAATCGTTCGACGCCAACAATTGCGGGGCCTCAAAAGGCCAATGTTTTTCTTCAGTGAAGCGTAAATACTGATCACGGGTCCAATGGAGAAACATTTTGCTTAGGGATCTTGAACGGCAAATGACAGGGGAGTTTGGGGAAGCATGAGCGATTTGACCGAAACTGACCAAACTGCTTAGTACGTGGTAATGTTGTACTCAGTTGCTTGTATACTGCTATTAATCACCGCTGCTTCACTTGCTTCCGGTTTATCCTGATGCAAACAGCGACTGCGGTCGTGTTTGCGTCACGTTTGATGAGCATTTGAACAGCGATTTCTCAGCACGTAAGGCATCTTGGCACTAAATCAATGCTGAAATGGCTATTCGGAGGTCCGACTTCCGTTTGAAACCAACTTGCTGGTTGCCTTCAATGACCCTTTAACAAGTTACCCTTATGCCTCATTACTGCAAAGTATGTGTTACTGCAAAGTGTGTTACTGTGAGTATTTTCAACGTGAAACGAACCGTTTCTGTAATTTGTAGGACTGATTCTGCTATTAATTACTGCAGTGACAACAAGCTATGAAAGAAACTCCCGCCATCTCCACGAAGTGAATGATGATGAGAGGGGCGAATCTAAAATGCTTATCAGCAGACAATGTGACGCATTAAGTGCAAGCTGCTTTCATAGTGTGTGCATTGACATTAGGATATGGCCCCCTGGCAGAATGATGCGCTGCGCGAGATTTTGCCGTACCTACAAGGACAGGCAAATCATTTTTACGGAGTATAAGATCTGTAAAAGGGCTGAGAGTTGGGCGAGTTGGTAATGATGCATCTCGAAAAACAAACTGCGCGCAAATTAACGAGGACAAGAACACATGAAGACGGCACAAGCACAGACTCGCAACTAGTTTATTATTGCACAATTCAAAGCTTTAAATGCCCAAGCGCCCAGTTGCCGCGCCCCCAATGCGTCACAGTTCCCGGCACACTCAGTCGAAAATACTAAAAACCGTAATAACAAAACCACAAAACGAAATTTTAGGCGTACGAAAGGCGAAAAATCAGCAAAGATAACCGCATCATACATGGATTAAGACCCCCCTCCCAACTCCAACACGCATGCCCAGAAGAGGCACCGAAATAGAGCTCAATGTGCGTCTAAATATGCGACTTCTCGATTAGGCAGGGCGATAGAGGGATGACTGATACATTCGGAACCAGCTTTTCTGATGTGGCTGGCTTCTACAATTTCTCGCGTTTGCTGGTTCTTATGTCGGAAAAGGGTGGCTGTGCGCTCAAACACAGAGACACAATCAGGTCTGCATGCGCGGCAATGAGAAGATAAGTGGCTCAGGTCAAGTAGAAAAATGAAAAAAACATAAGGTACTTTTAACGTCGTATGCTCGAGTTTGTGACAACATACCCGTGTGCAGATCTGTCCTGAAGTTCGGAGAAACGCAGGCGGGTTGCGTTCCATTTCTCGTCTTGCATTACGCTTTCTTTTATATATTAGCGCCCTCTGGCCCGATCTCTCTACCTTCCTTCTCGCTTACGTCTGACTGCGCTGATTTTCGCCAGCACGAAGTAACCGTCACGTTGCTTTGAAACGACGCCGCACGCGACAAACGATTTTATCTCGAATGCCCTGTTACAAACCGGCCTACAAAAGAATGCGAATGCATACCCCAAAACCCACAAACAAGTAAAATAATACGAGCGTGCGTTTTTTTTTTTTTTTTTTTTGCCCGTGCGTGTACAGTCTTTGTCAAAATTTTGTGGGCCACGGCGGCCGTGGCCGGAGCAGGCGCGTGGCCGAGCAGGGGCGCTGCGCTTGTTGCTATCAGCTAGTAGCGCGGCTAAAGAGAGTGAGGGGAACTTTTGCTGTTCCTTTCATAGTATGGCTGGCGCGATAAGTGCAGCTGGGCCGGTTCTTCAGAGCAGGTGAAGGTCGCTTCAGCGCAGGCACTTTGCGCAGCACTTGTCCCGCCGGACACACTACAAAAGCAAGAGAAAAAGTTCCCCTCCCTCACTTTAGCCGCGCAACCAGCCGACAGCAAGAAGCGCAGCGCCCCTGCTCGGCCTTGCGCCTGCTCCGGCCACGGTCGCCGTGGCCCACAAAATTTTGACAAAGACTGTACGTGCTGTGAGCGGCACGGATACCCGGGTACTTCGCTGTTAACCCTATCCAAACGTTAGACAAACGCATCGACTGATGACAGACCACTTACCAGCGAGCTGCCCACAGCTGTCGCCGTATCCAAATGCTGTTTGCGGCCGTTCCTCGTGTGACAGGGGCACATGAAAATCTTTCCACCAAATGTCACTACTAGTCCTTCACAAATAAGAAAAAACGACGGCCCAGGGCGAGGCTTGAAGCTCCGGCCGAACCGAGTCCCCGGCCGCGCTGCGTTGATAGCCCAGAGGTTGTTTACATCCGGGCAGCCAGTCGTGCCGCCAGGGCAAGTTGAGTCGCTGCAGTCGGGTGCGTTGGCGCGCTGGCACGAGAATTTAAATCGTCTATGTATGCGCAAGCAAGCGAAGCAGCTGAACATTGCAATTGTTTGCAACGGCGAGAACTGTCTCTTCGTTAGCAGCAGAGTTTGACAACACCTATCGCCAAAATAAACAGATTGAAACAACACGGCCGCGCTGTCTGCCTGTGATCGCGCTAGTTGAAGCATCTATACGGGTATACGTACGGTATCGGTTGGGTAGTTTATTGTGGACGTGGTAGTTTACAAGGAACCGAACGCCATCTCACACATGGTGTTAAGTCGTTCTACATCCTCGCTTTTGCTACCCGGATGGGCAACGGTACTACCATGGAGGTTCGTCCACTTTTTTAGATCATGCCTATGGAGTACATTTTTTGCTATAGGTACTTTTCAGGGCACATTACTTGATTAAACCTCCATTTCCGGCTAGTTTGCGTTTACAGTGTGTATCTAGCTCCAAGTCAAGGTCGCTTCACACAAGCGCTGCACAAGCGCACATGCGACGCTTCGCTGACATCAGTGGGAAATTTTAGGCCACTTGAAGGCGGGAGAACAGTAAGCGAAGTCAATATAGGTACTAAGGAAATAATAAGATCAAGTGATACTTTTACCGTACAGCGTAAAACTAGGGTGCAGGAAGCACTTTTTTGCGCTGGGCGAACACGTACAGCGGTAAGCAGCACGAGTACGCATCTGCGAACGCTTTTCCGTCTAAGAAATGCAATTTCTAGACGTGAGATATTGTGGAAACCTGGGGGATGCTTACAGCACGAGCGCAATACAACAAATAGTCACCTAAGCTGCTTGAAATGCTAAAAGTAAATAAAAGTATAAACTGGTTATACATTATATACCTTATATTTCCAAGGTCAGCAGCGCTCGCCCGTGGCCGAGTGGTCTGGAGCGCAAGGTATGTTACCACAAGTATTTTTCAAGTCACGAGTTTGAATCCCCGGGGGTACAAAGTTGACTTTTCCATTTTCGGACGATGTTTTCTATGCTGAGTTCGCCTTTTTTTGCCGTAACATTCACGTGCTCCAAGAACTAGTTCACAGAACGCGCGCAGGCTGACACTGGCGCGCTAGTGAGTTCTCGTTGGCGTGCTGTTGCCATAAGCACCGACTGCTTGCGGTCAGTGGGCACAGGCCAGAATCAACAGACCCTTGGCCTGGTGCGAACACGCTTTTTACGATACAGGCCTGAGTGAGGCAAGCTCCAAATATGGGGGGAAACCGCGTGGTATTTGAGCGTCGGCGGGGACGCGGAGGGCGTTCATCCACTGCGTAGGCCTCAGCTTGTGATTGCTACGATTCCAAGCCGTCCTGGGAGGCTTATTTTATGCATTTTACAGCCGACAACATGGCAGAAGCGCGGTACGACGGTTACTGAGATATAGAGAATGCCCTTCCAACGATGCCGTCGGATTTCAGGCGTGTTGTTTTACAGAACCGGAAATGAAACTTGTTTGAATGCTAACCTTGGACATCGTCCAATCACGGTGCGTCTCCTCCCGTCATCACAGCCTTTAGATGGTGCGGCCGCCGCAAACTGCGCATGCTAGTTTTTTTTTTTTCTTTCGCGCTTTGTAAAATAATTACCCACTTGTGAACCGGATAAACGATGACAAGTGTGCTAAGTTGAGCCAGTCTATGCATTGCAAGCAAAAACGGGTGCATGACAAATTCACGCCCCGACCGGCCGCGACAACAGCGTATTGTATCCCGCCGGCCGTTCTGCTCGTAGAGACGCCCGGCCGCGAGCTTGCAGCGCGCCGCCCAGCCGCCGTCGTCATTCCGCGCGCCGACGCACCGAGCGGCCGCAACAACAGCGTGTCGTCTCTCGTCGGCCGCTCTACGTATCGCGCACTCGTAAAGATGCCCGGCCGCGAGCTTGCAGTGCGCCGCACAGCTGCCGTAGTCGTTCGACCGCCGCCACACCGCCACACCAACCAGCCGCTCCAACAGCGTATCGCCTCACGTAGGCCGTACACGCGTTTCGCGTGCTCATCGAGTCGACCGCGACCCTGCTGCTGCCGTCGCGACCACGAGATCGATCGCTGTGCTACTGTCGTATTTGTTCTTTATGTATCGGCAACCCAGAGTTTCTTCAGTTTCTCGCATTACGGAAACCAATTATTCACGCAAGAGGCACGAATTACACTGCTCACTCGCGTGAGGACGCACGTAAAAGGGCTACAGAGGAGAGGCGACGGCCGCACGGGAGTCCTGACTGGCACGTCACATCCGGAAGTCCGCCACAGTGGCGACTAGTTGCGGCGACACTCCGCTAGGTGCTGCGTCGGAAGAAGGGGCGTGTTTTCGAACGGTTTTAATAAGAAAACTGCGTGTTTGTGGAGTTTAAAATTGGGTCACATGGGACTTTAGAGGTGCATACCACACATTGAAGCACAATTTAGGCCGGTAAATTTTCGTTGCAGTTGGCCTTTAAGTACCAACAAAAATGACCTGCCTTATTTCTACGATTTTAATTAATGCCGTGGTTGTCTCAGCGGCACACCACCTGTAAATAATTTGGTTTTACACCCGTACAACTAACTGCTGGTGCGGACCTCTTGGGGGTATGTGCTGATGACTTTCAGCTTCTTCCCTGTTTTTATTGCCTCTTGTTTGTATTTGCTTTGCCCCTGTATCTTTGCATAGGCGCAGCTAGCGTGGTAGCAATAAGCAATTGACCTGTGTCGTCATATGGCGGCAGGCAAAAATAAGTTCGAGACAGTGGCGCATGACATCCCAAATACCAGGTGCGCAGAACCATGCAATAAACCGGGCATGTATAGAGAACATGCCCGTCTGAACTTACAAAAACTTTAATGGTTTTTATGTTATTTTTTATGAAATGGTAAAAGCATTTTACTTTCTAGTAATTTTAATTACAGCCTAATTTTAATTTTTTCTGTGTACACAATATTCAACAGTAAATTAAGCTTTAAATAAAGCACTTAAAATATTTTTTTCTGTCTTTAGCTTTTATGCAATTTCTAAATAGCTTTTCTCCCCTTTTTTCGGCATAAGTTGGGCTAATTGTTCACACCATTCGCAGGGGTGAGCAGAATGCGAGTCTGAAAGGTAGTGTTTGAATGTTTGACTGATTGCGTGTACGCACTTGCATAACCGCAAATGTATGCGAGAGAGACGGTTGTCTGTACCAGCCCCTGCAAATTAACACCCTCGGTTCGCACGGCCTCTAACACACAAGGTCCTACTCCTCCTCTCCCGGGTCTCCCACAATCGCGGTAATACAAGTTCGCTGAATTCAACCTTGCCGCATTTCTCACGGTCTATGTATGGCACCTTTTGTAGCGTAAGCTACACTGGCCGAGGTTGAGCAGTTTCGCGTGGGCCGTGAAGGGCTGTATTGCGCAAGCGCGAAGAGCATGAGATTCGATTGGATTTGATTGGATTGGCATGGCTTGGCTTGGCATAGATTGGATTGGATTGGATTAAATTGGTTTATGTTAGAAATCAATCCAATTGTAGTTGGGGTATGTAGAGAACTGGGTCTCCACATTCGCCAGTCTGCGCATTCCAGAGGAGTGACGTCATAGCCGCGGCAGACGCACTGGAGCCGTCGCGTGCCCAGCTGTCGGCTCCTCGCGCAGTAGCCAACGCTGTCACTGCGCCGGAGCCGCTTGATAGCCGTTTCGCTTGGCTCCCGGAGAGCCGTGCTGCTCATGCGCGAGGAGCAGTGAGTGGACTGGACTGGAATGGGTTGGATTGGATTGAAAATCGTTTTAGCAGCACTAACTAGGAAACCTACGAATACCCAGCTCACGCTACGTATATCCTGGCATAGCCGAGCTAGGCCAGTGCTAATTTTTGGTTAGGTTTTAGATAAACAGCACGAGGAGGAATCTCTGTTTTGTTGCAAAGCATGCTTACCGCACTAGCCAGAGCAGAACCGTGCTCCTAAAAGTTAATATGCAGAAAACTAAAGTAATGATGAATAACCTTGGGGAAGCACAGCGGATTGGTATAGGTGGCGTGGCAGTGGCAGTGGTAAGCGAATATGTCTACTTAAACCAAGTTGTGACCGCGGATCCCAACAATGGGGTAGAGATAATTAGAACGATAAAAATGGGGTTCACCATGGAGTGCAATCGGCAGGCATTCTCAGATAATGAATGGCAGCCTACCATTGCCCCTGAAGAAGAAAGTGTATGACAGCTGCATCTTACCGGTACTCACCTACAGGGCAGAAACTTGGAAACTCACTAAGAAGGTTTAACTTAAATTGAGGACGACTCAGCGGGCAATGGAGCGGCAGATTATAGGTGTAACATTAAGGGACCAGAAGAGAGCGGAGTTGTCGCATATTAGTAAAAATTCAGAAGAAGAAATGAACGTGGGCAGGGGATGTAATGCGAAGGGAAGATAACCGTTGATCATTAAGGGTAACAGAATGGATCTCTAAAGAAGGCAAGCGTGGCAGGGGGCGGCAGAATGTTAGATGGGCAGGTGAGATTAAGAAGATTGCGCGGATAAATTGATCGCAGTTAGCAGAGGAAGGGGATAATTGGAGATTATTGGGAGCAGCTTTGCGCTGTAGTGGGCGTAGATAGGCTTGTGATGGGGATGATGATGAGTCAGTGGCATCCGGTTTCGCCAAGCTGTGCCTGTGCTTATCGCTTCCAGCCAAAAACGTGCTAATAACATTGTTTCGACTGCTTGCAGGTTTGGAGTAGATTTTTTACCGGTGAGCGCAGTCGTATGCACTCTCGTGAACGGCCCAGGGTGGTTTGTTGGAGTTGGCGCGGTGGTTATTAATGGACAATTTAACTACATGAACGGCCAAGAGACACGGTGGGATCCGCGCATACACAAAATCATTTAGCATAACATTTTCCAACATTTGGCGTAACAAAAACAATTATCCTGCACCGGAGCCCTGCACAAGCCAAACATTTACGGAGGCGTACTCTACACATGCCAAGAACCCAGGGTTGAGGGAAGACGCCATGTTTTTTTTATTATTAAGTACTGTACAGGACAGTCGGGCATGATGCTGGGCGACTTTTATATTGATTTTTGAAATATATCTAATCTATATTTGTTTAGTACGTTGGAGACACATTCATCCGGATATTTCTCTGGAATTAGCGGGCAGTGACTGTTCGGCTGTCGTGTTCCGTTCTTGTCTCGTTTTCGTGTGTAGTCCATTTTAGATAGCGGAACGAATCAGCTCGCTCAAGAACATGTTTTGCTCCGCCTAACCCTATGCTTAAAATTAGCCAGCTCTCAACCCCTTCAAGAGCACCAGAAGATAAAAAAAATTAAACATCGTGTAACGTGGCATTGCTCGTCCAGCCAATCAAATCACGCATATTTGCTACAGCACTCGAATGTTTACTACAGCTCGATTAGCACAACTCCCTGGATTTTTTTTATTCTGACAAACTGCCGGCTATAAATACTATTTTAAAAATAAAACCAGTTGCAAAATTCCTGGAGGAAACCGTAGAAAAAGGGTGCCAGTAATGAGTTTTCGGATATTTGTATTTCTTATAAATGCATTACCTTTCGGGCCGACGATACAGGACGTCCAGGGTGCTTCCACCGTAACGTTATACTGGTCGCTACCCTTTAGCTCTGCGGGCTAAACGTGTTCTCTTAGCGCTGTGACTGGAACGTCCTGCCGAATTTAAAGCAGAAAAAAGCATATATTTTTCTCAGGTGTGCCTTTAATAGCCGACCTCAAAGATCGAAGATTAGTGAAAACAAGAACTTCAGTTGAAACATTCCGCAGTTTTGAAGCACCCGTTGTGTTATTTTAGAGGTAAAATTGAGGAGCAACGTTTTAGAACTCCGGTAACTGGGCAAGTTCATTTCCCATCTTTCTGGTTCTCTAAGTGAGTGTTGGATAGTACGCTTTGTAAGCGAATTTTGTAGGGTTTCCGACAAAGCCCGCCCTTTAGGGCACCTTTAAGGTTTGCAATGGGACAGGAAGAATAAACAACGTAGCCGTAAGAGATTTTTTTCTGCTCGCTGTGAGGTAAGCGTCGAAGAATATTTGTTTACAGCTCGGTCACCTCGCTACAGCTACGTTGAACTTATCCGTTCACTAGCCTAATTTTTTTATGGCTTTCGAACGCAACCAAATATCGCAAGCTCCTGTAATGATCGTTCGAGCACTGGAGTAGTGTTAACTTTTCAAGACGTGTAATGGCTTCAGTTATGCGTTATTGTTTTTTTTTCTGCTAGGGGAATTCGTTCTCGGGAAAGTGATTGAATGCTACGAAGTACAACATACAGGTCCCGTGTAGTGACTTTAGCCGTGTTGTGATTCTCGACAGGTGGGTGCTTTCAGCCTCGTAAGGCAACCTTCTTGCCGCTTCCAAGAACTGTACTGAATGTGGAGGAACCGAAATACAGCCAACAACTCTTGTGTGCGCGTTTCATGAGCGCATAAGGCGCAAAAAGGACACGACGTGTGCAAAAACGTGCCTTGGCCAGATACTGCTCAGAGGAGCATCCCCAGTAGCAGCGCGACGCTGTCGCAATGTATAGGCAGACCTCGCTCGAAAACAAAAATAAAGGTGAAGCCATTACTCGAAATAGGGACTAAATAAGAAAATTCCAAACGAAAGACTGGACTGCGGCAGCTCATATCAGAACGGTTCGAGACTAATGGCGCAGGCCTCGTGCATAATGGACTTAAATAGGCGGCTAATGGTGATGATGATGATTGCGATTATGATATTGATGACGATGATAATTATGATGATGACTAGAGGAAGAGAGAGCGAGAGTAAATGTTTATTGAAAAGGAGAAGAGGTAGGCCTGAGAAATTGATCTTGGGCCTGCTACTTCCCTGGGGGGATGGTAATGGGGCCAGAAAGAGAAAGGAACGAATATTGGAGGAATGGGAAATGACAATGATGATGAGAATGATAATTATGACAGTACCGGAGACTAAACATTTGATAGTAGAGTCGTGTCAGATATTTCAGAGATATACTTGAGCAATGGAGCAATTCGAAATGTTTATCAGAGAAATAAATTTCATCTGTGGCAAAAAGTTCTACCCGATTACTCCATTCGCTGAAGCATTTCGCAAATTGTACAGAGGCCTATCTACTCCAAAATGTCCTTACCACTCGCGGCAAAGCACATAAAATCTCCATCGTTTTGTTAGGCGCTAACGTGATTTCTCTCGCTACCGCAATATTTTACCGCACTCTTTCGAGTCCACTATCCCTCTAGACCCAGATACTTTAGACACGAACATAATCACTCCCCTTGACTTTTTTTTTCTCTTCAAAGCGGTCTAGCACGAGCAGTGTATCGTGTATCTACAGCTGCAGCTGTTGCGCTCATAAACATTGCCTTCTTCGACTTTACAACACCATCCTCCGCTCTCTAATACGATCACTGGCTGCAATGACACATACCACTCACCCCGTACTCCTTTCGTGGCCTAGAGCCATCCTACCGCAGAAAAATAGCAACAGCGACAGAAACAACCATGTGCATTAGGATATGGGTGTCACGTGAACAAATGGTGGGGTTTTCTTGACCAGCTCAGAGAGATAGACGCAGGAAAGCCGTTGAAATGTTTAACACATGACCCATTTATTGCACAATTAGAAATCCTTAACGCAAGCCACTTAATAAATCAATGACACTCAACCAAAAAGCAATGCAAACCCTAAGTGCCTCAAAATACAATTAACACGAAAACCTAAAAAGTCTCCACAATAAAGGTATACCCGAACCTCCCTCATATCCGCATTAGTAAACAATAACACTGTCCTCAGCCAAGTCTCTACCACAACTAGTTCCTAGTTGTGTCCCAGCACAAGTGTCCCTAATCGACTGGCCTAGCCCGGTCCGCGGCGCTTACGCCTGGCCGCGACTAGGCGGTACCCTTCCTCGTCTCCTGTCCATTCCTGCATTCGATGTGCGCTCTGGTTCCTTGGACGGCTTGGGCTCCGCGTGTCCCGACGTGTTTCCTCGGTGGCTAACCCCTGATAGCCACTACCGCTCGAGGTACTAAGGTAGGTGTCGGCACGAACGTAGCCCTTCTGGGCTGTCGAAGCGAAGGTCGACGGAGCGTGGACGTTGGCCGCAGGTGCCCGACCACCGCCGCTGCGGCCACGAAGACACCGGTTCATGGTGCGCCTGGGATGCCGCAGCCGATGCGAAGTCGGCCCGCTCCCCCCTCCCCCCCCAGGCTTGGTAGGCATAGCCGGCGGCCTGGCCGTGTGCCCCTGGCTCGTTCTTTGAAGCTCACGTGCTCCTTCCGCTTCCTGGTTTCTTGCCTCCCCCCTTAACCTCGTGCGCCCCGCTTTTAACCCCTATTGGCTTGATCGGGGCACACTCTGATTGGCTGCTTGCCTTTTCGTGTCCATATTTGGTCATCAGGCGGCTTGCCTTCTGCGCGGCAGTCTCTGATTGACTGACCAGTGCGCCGCCATACTTGACCACCATGCCTCTCGGTGTTTCGGCGCGCCGTTCGTTCTTTGGTGCGTTCCCTGCGCGCACTCGAAATGACAGCTTCTTTCGTCTTTTTTTCCTTTCGGGAGGGTTTTGATGCATCCCCTCTTAAGGGGTGCCCTTGACATATGACAATGGCTAATGCCATAATGATAGATTAGAAAATGATGTTCAGGATTAGTATACGCTCGATAATTGTGGATTAAGGTGAGTGTTGTGAAGTAACATGAACAAAGAAAGGTTAACGTGAATAATGTTAAGAAAAGAATGGCTAGAAATAAAATGGGTAAGACGAGTTACTGTTGGTTATGATAGAGAGTATTTGAAGAATGGCCTAAAGTAGAAGACAATCGATTGAAATAAATTATGACCTTAAATTACTGGGATAGCTCTGCCGACATGTGGACGTTTATGCATAAGGGGCCCTCAACCCTCCGGCGTGGCTTAGCAGCGGAGGTGTTGTGCTGGAAAGCCCAAGGACGCGCATACGAATCCCGTCCGCAGGGGCCGCTTTTCTGATGAACGCGAAAAGCGGCAGGTTTAGGAACACGAAAGGTTCCGAATCCTGCCGGCCTAAAAACTCGGCACGACTAGCAGCGCGAGAGGACTGCAACAGGTGTTCGCATCGCGCCCGCAACACATTGACTTTGTCACGCATTGTGAACGTCAAAGCGCCACCCCTTTTGACGATCCGAAGCCTCCACAGTGTATCGTTCAGCACGTCCGTCCGTGATTCGGCCTATACGCGTTCTCCCCTCCAGGACTAACACTAGCGCCATCAGGACTTTCACTTGTAGGGGCAATATCATCATCACCACAGCAGCGCCCGTCACCAACGTCCACGCTGAATCATCATCATTATCATCTACTGAGGGTGCTTTCGTGAGCAATCCGACCCACGCGCAGTGAATTAAATCCGGTTCCTCTGCGGCAAGACGCTTGGTGTGGTCTCTTCCGCCTTATCGGAACTCTACAATTGGTGTCCCGGATGTGATTCGAGTACCCTTTCCCATCGCCGGGCAGAAAGTGGAGCCATGGCTGACGGCGACCAGTCCCATCCTTTGCCGCTGGTTACAATCGCCGCATCTATCGCCACGCCACTGCTGCCGCCATATCGGGATCGAAATCCTAGTACCTGGTTCCTGCAGGTCGAGTGCTGTTTTGAGTTGCCCAAGAAGGCCTCGCAGTCCACGAAGTACCGCCGCGTCATCGCGTCTCTTTCGGCCACTGTGGTGGATGAGGTCGTACACGACTGTGCAGCTCGGTGGTAGCTCGTCTTCGCCTCTCCCACTTCTGGCAGGGCCTACGCTCTTCAAATAAACGTAGGAAGCCGCATCAGCCACACCGATCGAGTCTCCCTCCTACGCCTAAGTCCTACGTCTAAGTCCTACGTCTTAGACTCGAATACGAAAGACCCTACTTTCAGATGTACGACGGGTGTTTACGTTGCAGTACTCCGCGTAAGGATGTGCCTGTTTTTCTCCATTTTTAGTGAAGTGCTTTGGCAAAGAGCTGCTTGTTCTCTATCTACGTAAACTGTTATAGTTACTGTAAGACCCTATCACTCGTCTTCAGTCAGGTCTTCCTCGCCTTTGCGAGGAACACCGCTTTCGTTGAGCGGGATCACAACCAGGCGATCATGTTCTTTGAATTTGAACTCACGAAAGAGGAGGCAAAATAAGACGAAAGAAGGCAAGTAAAAGCCTTGAGTCACTGCTCAGGAAGAAAAAGAGCAAGCAGTGAAATTATCGCAATCACGCAATATAAAACCAGGAAAGCAATATCCATAACTGGCTAACAATTTATTACTAAAAAGGTTCAAGTAGCTAGTGTCTCTTTAACAAAGCCTTCTAGCTCAGATGATTTGTGAGTTTCACATGAAAATTCGCGCGTTCAGCGGGCGAGAGAATACTGCCGGGGAAAGTACTCCGCAGGATTATTGCATTAGGAACAACCATGCACCCCCCCGTGTAACTACTACGCCGGCTAAACACGAAGCTTTCTCGTGAGAGATTCCCTGGTAGTCACCCTGGTTGGGACTTCGACTCGCACTTTGACTCGTTGAGCTTTGACGTTGACTCGCACGCAGCTTCGACTTTTGATCGCAGAGGCTTTGACTCTGACACTGCGCCATTTGGTTTCCCAGAAACAAAACTTCACGCTCAAACATCGTCGGAGTTAGGCAGAGGGGTGCACTATTCTTCTGAGTAATTTTTCACTTCCATGAACCCCTCTCCAAATCCAAACCGCTCTAAACGCTGGAATGGCGCAGTCCGATAGACGTCGGCTTTGTAGCGCGGGGTAGCGGGTTCGATTCCTGCCATGGGAAGCATTTTTTTCTACCCTTCACCCACGACCACCTTCATAGTCCACGAAAGTTCGCTTTCCTACTGGGAGTTTGGGTGGACTACAGACATCACTGGGAGGCTGAAAGCTTCGCTTTAAAAAAGTGTCGTTCATCCAAGACGTGCGTCACTGAATGTGCACGATTGAAATGCTGTGGTTGATGCGCGGGGCGATTCTACGCGGGGCTGGCAGTCGAGGGTATCGGGCTAATGGGTGATGGCAGAAAGAGTGAAGCATGCATGGACGCGAGATGATACGGTGCAACTTTATTGACGGTGTAGCTGCTTTTGTTGCCAATTGCACTATTGCAATGCAATATTTTTGTGTTTGTGCATCCCGGGAGGCCCACCTACAGCTTACAGAACCATACAGGACCAGAATATCAACGCTGTATGGCTGGCCTGCACTGCCCATTCGCTAAGCCTTAGGCGAGGCACCAGTGGGTTCGCCGTTCCCGGCAAAGCGGAGCTACGGGGAGCAGCAGCTGCAGCCGTGACGCAGGTCAACGACGTCTCGCCCGAGCGCACAGTCATCGCTTAAACTGCCAACACGTCTCGGCAAGTCATCGAAGCAGCGACGCTGAGGGTGACATAAGTGCACGGCCGCCGAATGGAGTGGCTGCAATGCCTGCGCCAAACGTTCGGCCAATCCCTGACGCAGTTCCCGCGTGACACCACGAGCCCACGCCAATTCTCCACCTGTAGCAACCACACACCGACGCTAGACAAACAGCAGACCCCCCAAAGGATGCGAAGTCCACACTTCACTACAAGCAAGCGCCGCCGCTGTCTCATACTACAAGGAGACTACATCAAGGGAGTTATCCGCCCGCGGAAGGGCACGAAAGTAGCTCGTGTAAGTGACGTTGAGGAATGCAAGCCTTTTGCTGACAACCGGACGAAGGAGCTGAAAACCTACTCAGAGCTAACATCGAGCTGAACGTTATGCACGCATAGAGAGCTCAAAGTCAGTGAAACCTCGTACTCGGTCGAAGCGTACGTAACGACAAAAGAAGACTAAGTAAAAAGCGTGATCCACAATATCCCTGCGTAATACTCGGTCGAGGATTAGTACAAAGCATAGTTTAATCCCGGAACCCCACTGCATTGCATTCAAGATGCACAAGTCAAACTCATTCGGCGATTGTCGCCTTCTCCGGCAATAGAAGGCCAAACGCATACTACAGTGGAATCGACTGCGATGCTACATTCACATGAAGCAGAACGATGTCTGGCCGCCCTGCAGCGAGCTGGGACACTGGATGCACGTGTGTCCTTATCCGTGCCGCTTCTACTGCAGTGCCCGAGGAACCTTGGTGCCCATGGACGAAAAGGAATGTCGCATCAAGTGAGCCCTGCGTCAAAGAGCATTCCATGGAAGACAACGCTGCGCACAACGCTACCGCACCCCCTTTATTCTCAAACACCGTCAGTGGCGGAAAGAACAAGCCGCTATTCAGGCCTCGCAAGGACACCAAGGTACCGCGCCGCTTCTGTCCTCACGCTGCCCAGCGTCCGGCAGCCCGCAAGTACGGCTTCGATAGAAAACAACGTACAAGCTCCAAATCGAAGAGCCGTGGTCCGCGGCTGGGCCCCACTGTACAGCAGTACGGGCACAGTGGCAGACGAATATTGGAGCGAACATGGTCGGTGAGCAGCGCAGCGCCGACCTCCCTGAAGGGTACCAACACGCACCCAAGCAGAGCCTCCTAAAACATCAGCCGAGATTGCACACACCGAGGTAACTCCCATACGCGCCACACTGGAGCAGGTCCTGGCTGAAAAGAGACAGCTCAAGGCAGAAGTCGCGTAACTCCAGCGTAGCACAACCACCACATCAACTCAGACCATAAGACGCCCGCAATCTAACGTTCGTCACAGATGCCTCCCTCCCAAATGAAAGCCGACGACATCCGCCCCTTCCGCAAACATAGCGCACAATAACCTGCCATTTATAAAAAGAAAGCTCGAAAATAAGTTGGATCAGCGCTTTCACCAGCTGACGAACACGGTAACCACCCTTCTTGGTCACCACCCTTCCTGCTGATGGTAGCTATCACCAGGAAGGATCAGAGACTTTTGCGACAAATCTTCGGCTCTTTTGTAAAGTTGAGTCAAATATATATAGGCGGGCTTGCCAAAAGCCACACTCGTACAATGTACTGGATTTGCCTCAAACGTGTCGACACCTATCGCGTTATATCCCACATTTTACCCGACGAGGGATTCGAGGTTGTGTTTAAAGCTTAAAATGTTTCGCGTCGCCCTTCACGCTCATTTTATTCAGCTCCTGTCGAGCAGAAAGACGCAAGAAAAAAGAAAACAAAATTACCAAGGCTGCCACCAAAGCCAGTTCATTTTTCTGCGAGGAATTTGCAAGAACAGGTGCGCAGGATTCCTGAAACTTTCGGAAGCTATAAAGGTGAGTTTGCAACTCTACGCCAAATGTCTTTCAAAGTCTCTGCGATAAACGCCGAAAAAATTGCAGGGTAAGGAAACAGCTGGTACAGAGAGCTGGATTTCGTCCCCTGACAGCGGCGACAATCCTCAAACTGTTCTGCCATTTAAATAAAATTGCGATGTGAACATAAGTGCCAACATTTACCTCATGCCCATTGAAGACGATAACGACTTTCTGCGCAGCATATCACTGCCGGGCAATATAAAGGCGATGAGAATTGTCGAGGCCTTATAATCTGTGCTGTATCCAAACGGAGAAGTCGTTCACGGCATGTCGTAGAATGCAGCGTTGACGGAGCACACCCATTGAACGGCGCGAACTGATTCAGAGCCTGTTGCAGAAGTCATCACTTCCATTACTTCATATTTTCTGCAGAAATTAGGAACGCTAATCAAGCTACTCGCCCCACCATGCAGTGGGACCAAAATACGCACGGAATTAAGCTCAAGCAAAAAGTGCGCCCCCCCCCCCCCAAATAAACGTGATGTGCCTGATTCACTATTTCCTGATTAACACAAAAACTAAAAAACTACCGGCACGGTTTGGTAAAATTCTGCCGGACTTGCTACAGCTCAATTTACCGGAAACGGTGGTAAACAGACTTGGAGAGTCGGAGGCAAGGCGTCAGTCCGAACGCGCCAAGCGAGAACCTACCAAATGGACGCGATGGTAGATAGCTTTGATGACCATTACATCCTGAGCCACTTTTCGCGAAGGCATTGAAAGAAAGCATCGTCTCCTGCGTGACGCTATCGCCTATCCGCAGGACGGAACCCTAATAGTGTGCGATATGAACTCCGTATCGAGGCAATCTCTCCGCAGTCATGAAAGCCCACGGGAATTTGGAAGCCCGGTGTCAAAGAAGACGGCGACGAGACAAGTCTATACCAGAATAGAGCATACGAACAGTCTGGGGACAGTACGACAATTTTTTTTTATTTCCCAATTCATCGTGTTATAAAAAACTCAGAAAAAAACATTTTTGGTCCCATAGCCTGGCTGGCTATTGTCGAGACCAATGGTGAGACATACCGCATGACTCATAAACGGTACCAACAGTGAAAAACGGAACAGGTACAGACACATATACTGGATTACACAATGCATTAGGTAAGTAAGCGCCCTGCCACTGTGTAACGCGAAATGTAAAGCCGTTCCACTCAACGTGAAAGCTGTCGCCAGTACAGAGGAGTGATTCGTCATAATGGTCTGTGGCGCCGTTTTCCGGTCACTTAAACCACCCGTCAGGCTCTTTCCCTCCCTGTCTCACTTCTTTCTTAATGAACTGAACTGAGGTTTGTTCAACTGCAATGCAAATTTTCTGCTTGCACGGGCGTCCGCGCCCCTGCCTGTAAGAGAGCGAGCGGGCGTTCTGTTCTTTTAAAGACGATAGTCTTTTTTGCACTTCTTAAACTCAGAAATTTTGCTCTGTCTGTATGCCTGTTTCTGTCTGTCTGTCTGTCTGTGACTCGATTCAGCCACCCGGCGGAAGTAAAACAAGGCCTACGCAATGGTTTTATATAGTCACAGCTAAATGTACCCGTCTAAGTCCGGTGTTACGTTCATACTTGTCAAAATTATTGACGAAGTTACAAGACATTACGCAGATATAAAACAACAAATTAATACAGAAGTGACATTTGCAGCGTTCCTTTATAAAAAATCATACATGCTTGATTTTTGCGAAATGAAATACTTCATCAAATGCAGAAACAAAATTCACTCCGCCGTCGCCTGCTATCGGCCGCGCCTTCATAGCTTCTGGTGCCATTTGAAGAAATCAACCGGCAACAGTTACAGAAGGTTCCACAAGATAGGTTCCACGTTCTGCTTGGAACGCACGTGGGGTAGGGCAACACGGTCCTATAAACGTTGAAGTAGGGCGCCTCGATCCACGCGCGTCTCCGCCGTACGGCAGCGCTGGCATTGAGGCATCCCGCTTGGAGCAGTGAAACGCGGTAAATTTAAACTGACTTGATCACAGCTTTAGCGTGTTTACCTTGGGAGGAGCGCTACGCAGGAGGGCCAACATGACAGTTGAGCGGGAACGCGAAGGGAGGCATTTACTTGGCAAACGTCGACAAAACTATGGTCTTTTCTGACATTTGAGACCAAAGGAGCAGATACGCTGCCAATTTTTGTGCTTCACTCTTACGCAAAAAGGACTAACTTTTCGTCCTTTGGGGGACTAACAGCCTCTGCCACAATCATTAGCCCCTTTTGGGACTGACTGCGAGGGGACGAACGGTTAGTCCCCAACCCGGATGGTCAGTTCTGACGCTCCCCAAGGAGGAACTGCTGAGTCGCAGAAAAAATGTTAGCACCACCAGGGATCGAACCACCGACGCCCGGAAATAGACGCAATGAACTCGACGCGCTACCGCTGGACCAAGCCGCTTTTTTTTTACTTTACTACCGTTTGTCTCAAACGAAAACTATGTTACAGTGATTTTATAAAATTCGCTACCTTTGCGATAAACACAAGTTTAAAATCTCTTCAGTTGAACAAGGTCATCAAGCATTGGTAACCATTCAGGTGGTTCGCTTAGCGCTTTGTATACCTCACGTATGTTGACCATACTCTCAATGAAATACTCTCTGGCGGGCCGCGTATTAGGATCGGCATGCCTGTCAGCCATCCTTGTACGCCACAAGCTGTGCATGCTGATCAACATAAACATGTCGAATGGCACGCCTCCCGTATCACACACTGACAGAAAACGGATCCCGAAAGGATTTATGGGCAGGTCCTTTTTAACAGTGCGCTGTAGGATGTGCCAGTGAAATCTCGTGTCTGAGCAGTCTATAAAAATGTGGTCAATAGTTTCCGGCTTTAAGCATATGCGACAGTTAATGTTCTAAATTATGTCTAATCCTTTTTCCTGGAGCCATGGCTTTACAGGAAGCGTGCCACTGTGGAGCTGAAAAAAGAAACTTTTAACGGAGGCGCGCACGGGCATTCTCTTTACCCTCTCGAGCACATCACCTTCCCTTCCCACTGCATACATACACCTGCATAGGGGAATGGGTAACATAACATCAATGAGGTCCTTATATAAATTTTTGAGTGGTACGTTGCTCAAGTACTCAATTGAAAATCTCACTTTCAATAATTTGAACGCCCATACAACTTCGCGCAGGAAACCACATAGACTCGTTCGTCTACCCCCAAAAGAAGACACAACAAATTCAGGTATGTGATCACGAAGGCGCACTTGAATGACAGAACGTAGAAAGGGATTATTCTGATCCCTTAAGAAACAAAGCCTGGACACAATCTGCTTCAGAAACAAGTGGCAGAGCCCCAAGCCTCCTTTTCGAGCCGCGCGCAACAGGTTCGAGCGGCTGGTCCGCTCCCAAGTCGATCCCCAAATAAAAACCGCAAACACTCTGAGTAGTTTCTCAACAGAAACTCTCGTCATGAACAGCACCTGAAGGACATAGAACACTTTGGCTACAAGAAATAAGTTGCACACAGTCACTCGTGCAAACATCGACAAATCCTTCCCACCCCACCGGGTTGTCTGAACTCTTGCGCGTTATGTTTCCAGCGTCCAAAATTCGGTAGGATGCCTGTAGTTATTGAGTGGTACGCCCAAGTCAACTGCATATTTTCAAAAACCTCAGGCGTGTCTTCCCACTCCCCGTGCCAGAAACCTAGTGACTTTTACCAGCTTATAGCACTACCCGTATGTTTACAAAACTTCCCAGCTTCTTTTACTGCCTCTCGAACACTTTCTTTGTCGCTGCAGACTATGGCTATATAATCCGCATATGCCAATACCTTTACTTCGCTCTCAAAGAACTTATAACCACTTATTTTTCCACTGTTCTTAATCTTTAAACAAAACGGTTCCAAGTAGATGGCAAACAACAGAGCACTCAAAGGGCAGCCTTGCTTAACCGACGATAGACGCTGAATACCTGGCGTAACTTGCTTATTGACAATAAAACTAGCGAAGCAATCCCGCTAACACATTTTCACCCCATCCAGTATCACAGCACCCACATTCACGTACTCCAAAATACAAAACAAAATTTCATGTGCAACACGGTCAAACGCTTTTTCAAGATCGAGTTGAAGTATTGCCACATGTCCATTACCCGCATCGCAACACTCTAGGATGTTTGTCATTGTATGTATATTAGTGAATATTGTTCTTCCTTTAATCCCGCAGGTTTGGTGCGGGCCAACAATGATATTCATCACTGTTTGCAGTCGTTTAGCCAACACCTTCATGTATATTTTATAATCAACATTTGTGAGACTAATTGGGCGGTAAGAAGTTAGAGAGAGTAATTGAACAGAATCCTCGGTTTTTGGTACCAAATCAATGTGTGTCCTGCAAAACAAGGGGGGCATCCGGTTTAATTTGTATGCATCAATAAACAATCGATGTGAAGCCGTGGCGATTTCGCTTTTGAACATTTTGTAAAAGGCAGCCCCCCAGCCATCAGGCCGTGGCGATTTTCCTCCGGTTAGCTTATCTATTGCCTGTTCAATTTCACTTGTATTGATCGGAGCCCCGAGCTCCGCCCTGACGTCATCATCAAGTTTGGTCATAAGAGGCAAGAATTCAGTTTTAAAACCCTCTTCAACGCGCAGTTTTCTACCAAACAGATTATTATAGCAGTCGACAAACGCACCTGCTATTTGGGCTGGGTCTGTAGTGAGCTTATTTTAATGAGAAATCTGCTTGATTTCTTTCTTGACAGCATAGCTCTTTTCGTCACTAAGGGAGCGCTTAGTAGGGGCTTCACCCATCCACAAACGTTCCGATCGAGCTCGAACAACTGCAGCAGCGTATCTATTTTGAACTATAATCTCGAGCTTCCCTTTTACTTCCCTTATCTGTTTGTAGAAACAAGGCAATTATGTACAGAGCCCAAAAGATAAATTCGAGATGATTACCTGTAGCGAGCATTTTTATTTTGTAGTTGTCATCAGCAAGTACTACGTTTTTCTCGTCTGTTAAACATTTACATATTCATTACGTTTAGGAATCCACGTTTGCTATTGTCACTAATTTTTGTGTTACTGTTAACGCGCTTGAAAGCTTTCATTGAACGTTATTAGCGCGCGCGAATCGTACAGCGTATCAACATAACCTCACCGAGAAGCGTCTGGTCATCGCACTTCGCCGCTCGTTGCCATTACCCGGCGATTTATTAACCCTAGGCGATTTTCTTATAATTAACATCGATATTTTCTCATGTGACACCATCTAGAGGACCTGCTGACTGCAATGACGTGTGTTTTGGAAATCTAAAACTGTTCACAGACATATGCGCGAAAGGGCAACGACGACACCATGAGGGGATTAACGACAAAGCAAAGAGACTTAATGCATGCGTTCCGTCTTCCCGTTACTCCTTAGCGATCGGCGGGGACGAACAGTGAGTCCGCATTTGTGCACACGGCACATACTCTGCAGCAGATACTCCCCTTGAAGATGAACAGTTGCCCCTGAAGACTAACGGCTGTATTTTAGTCCCTATTTTAATCCTTTTTGCCTAAGAGTGTTGCTTTTATCCCGCACGTTCCGGCCCCTTACTGAACAGTTTGAAACCCGTCGTTCTTGGCGGCCAGTTTTCGCCCTTACTATCGTAAAAACAAACCCAACGGGTGTTCCTAACTAAATGGAAGCGGGCGCCGCCGATTAGTTACGCCCATTTTGCCTCAAATCTACCTCCAGTTTTCTTTGCGCTAAACAACGGGGATATATATGACAATCACCAGCGGTTCAGGAGTTACGAACGGTTATGACTATATAAAGCACTTGTTTTTCGAACCTTCGGTGTTACGCCGTTACTAGTGCCTTTTATGTAGTGTAATTTCCTTTATGTTCTGTATGTATGCATTTACCAAAACCAGGGAGTAACAGTTGGCTGGCGATTACGAAACTCCCTAATGAGATATTTGGGCGGAGCAGTGCGCTAAGGCAGCACTCACTCGTGGGTTCTCTCGACGGCAGCGATGATGAGCCTCTGCGTCGGCGGCGCGAAGTGCGTCTCAGGGAGGGTCAGCGACCCGCGTCTTAGGCAGGGAAGGCACACCATCGTCACGCCCAGGCCTCCCTCACATTTTCGCCAGCGTCACGAAGATGCGCGTATCGTGCGGGCACAGCATACTGCCCCCCACCCCTCTCCGCCACAGCACACTTTCGAGGAGCGCACTTGTCGGCATGGCGGACCGCCTTCTGGTGCCGAATTCGCGACACTCTGCCTTTTTTCCTTCTTTCACTATTCGTTTTTACCAACCGAGTGAACACTCGGTTACCACAGCCACGCGGCTCAGCAAAGAGACGGGCGCCGAAGGGCTGCGCCCTAAAATAGCTACGGTCACGCCGTGGGGCTCTACTTGGGTCCATTATCTCGCTGCGCCACCTGATTCTAGCAGTGGCTAGAAATTGGGACAGCGAACGAGCTAGGACGACAAGGTGGGCGCCTAAAGTGTTCTGCACTTTTATTAAAAGGAAGCCGAGAAGGTTCTTCAATGGGGTGACAGCTACTCCCTGCATCGTCAGGCGCGCCGCAGACCCGATCAGGGTACTGAATTTTTGTGGAGAAAGACTCAGACATACGTTCGCTACAAGAAAATAGATCTTTTCAGCACGCATTCTATTTACAAGGCTGCAACGGTTGAACGCGTGCAAGAAACAACAAAAAAAATTCCGCCACCTCCAAGAAGTGAATGATGATTAGAGGGGCGAAGAAAAAATGCTTATCGGTAAAACCGTGAAACATTCGCCTGAACATCATATAAAGACTCGACACGTCAAGGTTTCCACCACTCCGTTGACGTCGATGTTTCTGGTGGTTATGTAGGAGTTGTTTTGGACGATGAGAATCTCCATGGATAAGTTGGCGAATTCGGTGTGTGACATTTTAGCCACCTTGGCCGTCGCCTTCTGCACAGCGTCTTGCGTCGTGTACCCCCGGTACGTGCCTTGAGCTCGCAGGCGACGAACGACAACCTCTTCTTCTTCCTCTTCTCCTTGTTGGGTAGCAACTAAAGCGTTGAATGTTTTGTCCTCTTCGGCCAATCTTTAATTGGCTAATCCCTAAGGGGATCCTGCCACAATATCAATTAATGTGCCGTGCCGTATACAGCAGCAACAAGGGACGGGACAGGGCCCGAGCAAGAGGAGCTTCGCCCCTAAAACCCGCTTGTATCGCTAAATGAGCGCTACCCGAACGAAAATCTATCTTTCCGCCCTTCCAGTTGAAAGTTGAAAGGTGAAGGGTTAGAAGCCGTGAACGGTGGCCGTCGGAGCCCTGGTCAAGCTCCGGCCGATGGGCTCCCTGTCTGTCTATCAGGCTGGGAGCTCCGGGACCTCTTTGACCATCAGGGTAACGTCAAAGAAGAAAGTACCTCCGTCCCCTGCTTTATACTATGTCGAATGGTATTTTCGAAACCCTCTCTTCCAAATGATCGGGCCCCAAAAAGGGTCCGCACCGATGTAATTTTCTAACCTCTGCCCAACATGAAATTTAACACCCCGGACAACTTTACTCGCTTCTTAGTGATACAATCTAAGAACAAGGAATCTCCAGTTATCTGCAAGTCGGTCTTCTTAATTGCCAAGTTCATTGAGAGTGTAGTTGGCGCGAACTACAAGGCAAAGAAGCTGACATCGGGGGACGTGCTTGTAGAACTATCTACTAAAAACAATCTGATAGTCTCTTGAACCAGACCGACCCACTTGGCCTTGAAGTAGCTGTAACGCCACACCGGAACCTTAACAGCCCGCAGGGCGTCATATCCGAGATGGACCTGATCAATGAAAGTAAGTCTGACCTCCTCGAGGGCATGCGTGACCAGGGCTTTACAGCGGTAAGAAGAATAATGATCAGACGCGATGGCAAAGAAGTAAAAACGAAACATGTGATCCTAACTTTTGACCGAAGTGTCCTACCGGAGTCTGTCACTGCAGGCTTCCTTCATTGCAACGTACGACCTTACATACCCAACCCACGCCGCTGCTTCAAGTGCCAGCGGTATGGGCACAGTACTACCACCTGCCGCGGAAAAATGACATGCGCCAAGTGCGCAGGACATCATGACCCCTCAGAGAACTGGGCTTCTAACATATTGAAATGTGCGAACTGTGAACAACCACACGCTGCATACTCTCGGTCATGTGCTAAATTCAAAGCCGAGAAAGAAATCATAAACATGAAGGTCACCCAGAACATCACCTATCAAGAAGCACGACAGAAACACTCAATGTTTTCGCAAAGGTATGCCGATGCAGCTCGCCAGGGGGCGGAGCGGCGTCTAGTCACGGCGGCCACCCAGTACTGCGAAGCCGACTTCGTGCCGTCCCAGCCCCCCCCAGGTGCTGCCCAAGGCAGCCCAACCATCCGACACGACACCTGTGGCGCCCGCAAGTGTTGTGTTAGCTGCGAGTGTGAGGAGTGACGGCTCTGCCGTCAATCCTCCTCTTCCTGCTGCCAGACTGCAGGCGGCCATGGACGTAGATGTGGTCGGTCCCACGACCACTTCTGTGTCTAACAAACAGTCGTGGACGGCAGGGGCTCCTGCCTCCACTTCGAACATATCCCGAGGTGGAGCCCGCAAGGACTCCATCTCGTCACTGTCTCACCACTCAGATGATGACATGGAGGTAACACCGTCTCTGCCAGTGCCAAAGGCGGAAAGAGAACAGCGCACCATGGCGGGGCGAGGCAAAAAGCCACCAGCCACCCGTGTCACAGGCCCAAGTCAGAACTGATAGATAGTATACATGCAGCCCGAGTCCTCATCTACACCAGGTAAATTCTCCTCCCTAAACATTTATGGTAGCACAAATAATTACACAGTGGAACTGCCGGGGCCTTATTAAAAACCTAGATGATATATATGAGATCCTACACAAAACGCAATCAGCCATCCTATGTTTACAGGAGACACACTTGAAACCTAAGCACACCAATTTCCTGAACCAATACTCAGTATTTAGGAGAGACAGAGATAGCTGCACGCACTGCTCTGGTGGCGTAGCTGTAGTTACGCAAAAATCTATCCCTTGCCAATCTCTTCAATTGCGTACCGGCCTAGAAGCGGTTGCAATCCGGGCAATTAGTTTCAACAGATTAACAACAATTTGCTCACTATACATTCCCCCTGAATATCGATTATTTAGCTCTGAATTTGAGTCTCTCATAGATGAGCTGCCGGAACCGTTCCTACTCGTAGGTGACCTGAATGCACACAGCCCACTATGGGGATCTGAACGCACAGATTCCCGGGGCCGCTGGATAGAAAAATTCCTCTTCTCATCCGGAGCTTGTCTCTTTAACAAAAAAGAGCCGACATACTACAACACTACGCACAATACATACTCACACATAGACTTGGCGATCGGCTCTTCTGTCCTCTTTCCGGCTGTTGAATGGGAAGTGGACGACAACCCCTATGGGAGCGACCACTTCCCTGTCATCTTGAAAGGCATTGATAAAGCCCGTAACAGTTCCATCTGCCATAAAAAGTTTAAGGAATCTGGGGCTGATTGGTTAAAATTTAAACAATTATCTCAGCTTTCATACACGTCCTTAAGCTATTTGGGCATTGACGAAGCCTGTGAACTGGTAACTGCACACATCCTTCATGCTGCCGAGGGCTCAATCCCGCAAACATCTGGTGCCACACCTAACACTAGGAGGCCGTGGTGGAATGAAGAGTGTAGGCTTGAACCGCAGGCTCAAAATAAGGCGTGGGGTGTCCTTCGCAGGTACCCCACTACGCAAAACTTGATTTTCTTCAAACGTGCAAAAGCAGAAGGAAGACACATTCGCCAGCAAGCAAAACGACATAGCTGGCGCTCTTTCGTAACTTCTATCAACTCGTACACAGATGCAGGCAAAGTATGGAACAGAATTAAAAAGTTTAATGGACGGAAAACACACAACCTACCTTTGGTCAACAGTACAGGCGATACCCTAGAGGACCAGGCAAACACACTTGCGAAATACTTTTCATATGTATCGAGTTCTGCTCATTACACGAATGCTTTCTTACGACACAAAACATGTATGGAGAAGAAACCGATTCGTGATAACAAAAGATCTGACGAACCATACAACACCGAATTTTCCATAACAGAGCTTTTGGTCGCCTTGGGAACATGTAAGGCTTCAGCGCCAGGGGCAGATAGTATATCATACGCAATGATACAAAATCTGCACCCAGAAACTCTCCGAACACTCTTGCACTTGTTCAACAAAATATGGGCGGCGGGATACTTTCCGAGAGCTTGGAGAGAAGCAGTTGTAGTTGCCATATTAAAGCAGGGGAAAGATGCCTCGCTACCTGCCAGTTACCGACCAATCGCTCTGACAAGTTGCTTAGGAAAGGTTTTTGAAAAAATGGTAAATAAGAGGCTAATCCATTTTCTTGAATATAACGTCATCCTAGACAGTTGTCAGGCTGGTTTCCGATCAGGTCGAAGCACAACTGACCAGCTAGTTGCCTTTGAGTCGTATGTCAAAGATGCTTTTATCCACAAACAGCACTGTCTTTCTGTTTTCTTTGACTTAGAAAAAGCATCAGACACAACTTGGCGTTACGGCATACTGCTTGATCTCAAGGCATTCGGTGTGTCTGGACATATGCTAAACACTATTGAAAGTTATTTGTCGGAGCGGACATTTAGGGTAAGAGTAGGAACAGTGGTATCAAGAACATACATACAAGAAAATGAGGTTTCCCACGGTGGAGTATTAAGCTGTACTCTGTTTATAATTAAAATGAATTTACTTGGGAAATCGTTGCCACCCTCAATCTCCTACTCAGTGTATGTTGACGACGTCCAAATAAGCTTTAGGTCATGCAATCAGTCCATATGTGAAAGGCAGATACAGTTAGGTGTGAACAGGCTTGCAAAATGGACGGAAGAAAATGGTTTTAAATTGAATCCTCACAAAAGTACATGTGTTTTATTCACAAGACAGCGTTGAATTCGTCGAGAACCCGATGTCACACTGAACGGAGAACGGATTGCTGTCAAGAAAGAACACAAGTTTTTAGGTGTTGTACTTGACGGAAAACTAACGTACGTACAGCACTTAAAGAAACTCAAACAAAAATGCCTAAACACCATTAACATTTTAAAAGTGTTGTCACATCAGTCTTATGGTGCTGATAAAGACTGCCTTCTACGTCTCTTTGTGAGTTTAGTTAGGTCACGTATAGACTATGGAAGTGTAACATACGGGTCCGCGTCTAAAACTGCCTTAAAAATGTTAGACCCAGTACTACATTTGGGCCTTCGCCTTGCCTCTGGAGCCTTCAGGACAAGTCCAATCCAGAGTCTTTATGTAGAACGCGACCACTGGTGCCTAGAGCACCAGCGTGCTTATATAGCATTCCTCTATGCTATTAGAACAATGTCTATGACTAATCACCCATGCAATTCTATTGTGAATGACATTTCATCCGCCCATTTGTATTTAGCGCGCCCGTCGATCCTTGCCCCTGTAGCCTTGCGTGTCAAAGGCCTTGCAGAGGAGATAGGGGTGTCTTTAGATGATGGCATAAAAACCTGTATCGCCGATATAGTCTCACCTTGGGACATGTCAACTATTCATTGTGACACATCCTTTAAACAAATTGACAAGCATCGTGCACCCCGCGAATTGATTTTACAGCACTTCTTAAGTTTACAATACACATATTCATGCGCCTCTTTTTACACAGATGCTTCCAAGTCTTCTTCTTCTGTGTCCTGTGCTGCACATGGCCCGGACTTTGCCAGCACAAGGACATTGAACAGGAATTGCAGCATCTTTACAGCAGAATCCTATGGTATTCTAATCACAGTGGAACACGTTACACAGAACAAAATACAACAATCAGTCATCTACACAGACTCCCTAAGCGTAGTAACTGCATTGGATTCCTTTAAGCCCACAAAAAACGTTATTCTAAGCCGCCTTTTTAAAGCTCTTATAACTGCCTATAAGTCAAAGCTAAAAATACTTGTTTGCTGGATCCCTGGACACAGTGGCATTCTGGGCAATGAAATTGCTGACCAGAACGCCACTTTGGCGGCCCTACGTAGTGGTGTTGATGTAGCGCAGGTCGCTCACCTCGATCTGAAACCAGTAATCCGGATGGGAATCCGTAAATGCTGGCAGCACATGTGGGACACACACACAGACAACAAGCTCCACTCAGTAAAACCAAACCTAGGAAGATACACAACAGAAAAACAAAACAGATTCATTGAAGTATCCATTTGCTGACTGCGAATAGGCCAAACTTGCGCTACACACGCATATCTTTTGAATGGAACACTCTCACCTGTTTGTAACAAGTGTGGGGAACGGCTCACCGTCCTCCGTGTGTTAATTGAGTGCACATTCTGCAATGAAGCCAGAAAACGGCATTTCCCTAAAATATATACCTACAACATTCCACTTCATCCTTCACTGTTTTTAGGAGATGAACCTATGTTTACAAACAAAAGTCTTTTAAGTTATCTTGCAGACATCAAGTTTTTAAAAATCATCTCGTACAGTGCGTCACCTCAGAGCCTACGAGCAGTGAATGAGGCCCTCATGCTCCCTTTGTCCGCACGGGAGGCCCACTCTCGTCGCATGCTCTTTGGCTCGAGGTGCATCACGTTGCACCCATAATCCATTTCAGCCACCATTATGAACATCTTCATGCTTTAGTGTACGGGCCCTCCACACCCATACATACAGTATTTTAAGATATATCATACTCATTTCATACATATTTTAAGCACGAACATCACTATTGAAAGACCACATAACATAGTTCTGGCGCTCTTTGGTCTTAGAAACCCTTGCGCCAATAAACCACAAACATACATATACAGAATTTGTAGCTGACGAGGAAAAGAAACAAAACGTACTTCGACAAAGACAAGATCTGAGATACCGGCGCCTGTATCCGTTCTATGCTGTCATCGTCCACAACTGTTTAACACCACATTTTCTTTTTTCTTCAAATATAAACCAACTCCCTCAGCAGGAAGTTTTGTTAAACTGTAGCAGACAGTCGGTGCATCGGTTCACCATGAAGGCGACGTTCTCATAGGCACGCTGCAAAAACTTTCCAAAGTCTTCATAACAACCTATTATTTGAAAAAAATGTTAAAATTAATAAAATGACAGTCTGTAATGAGTCCCCCTCTATTAACATTGTTCGTAACTACCACCTTGGTCTGCAGAATATCAGGGACAAGCATTCTGGCAAAAATTTGCTTTACTTCATTTTTCCTTAGTTTTAAAACAGTCTGTTTTATCTTCTGTTGGAACTTTATTCCGCGAGGACGAAGAAGTGATCGCAGAGGGGAGAAGACGAGAACGATGAAGAATGATGGCGGTGGTCAGACGTGTCCTGTATGTGATGTGATCTAAATACAGTTCTTTTCCTTTAACGAAGGCGTTGTAGTCGCGACATATTCCACTTACATAATTGCAAACTATGCTTCGCGTTTTTGAGGCACTTTGTTTAAATTAGCGGGCACTAAAACGTTTCAGTCAAAGCCAATGATGGAACTAAGGCGAGCGCATTATGTAATGGCGGCCGATAACACACATACGGCCTTGATGTGAGCCGCATAGACGCTAGCGACAGATTCCTCTCTAGTGTATGCAGTAAGAAACTCTATGCAGGCAGGTAAACGCAGCCGGCATTGTTTTCTTACTCGCTTTGCCCTTTCTCCCAGCTTGGTCACCTACTTTCGCCGTGAGAAGAGGTGTGTGGGGCACAAAACGGGAAATCACCGTTCTCAGAACACTCCGCTTCAATTTTTTGAGAGTAATGTTTTTTCATAAGGCAGCGTGTTTGAACGCCTCTAAGAAATAACTCATGGCATATTTAAACGGTCAGCCAAAGGCTTGGGTCCGGTCGAATACAAAAATTATTAATTGAATACCAAAGCGCGGAAAAGTAACATATAAGAATCACGCAGCTGCCGAAAATCATACAAAACCAAAATCTACAGGTGCCTTGAAGCCGAAGTACTAGTTCGCCTTATTTAAACGATTTGGTGTCTTATCCTACCCTTAAGGCTTGTCCAACATGAAACATTGGTTTATCCAGTAACAAATGAAACAATTTAAGCCAGAAATGTAATTCACCCGCTGCATCGCGTGTTTCGTAATGTACACTATGACGCATCCGGAGCCGGTATCTAAAACGAATGTTAGTATAATCACCAAAGCTGCAGAAAATGGCGAAACGCTACCTGTGGCCTTGTTTACCGTCCGTCCATGGCATTACGATACCCCTCAGGGCCGCTGCCTGTCCGCACTTGCTGAGTTGTTGACTGACATAGTACCTGTATTACTTTTGTTACGGTTGATCGTAATCGTTTTGTGAATCACTGAATATGCTGGACAAACCTGGAGACGTAAGAAAATTTCGCTTGTCCACGTGGCCAGGGTTGTGTTAGACAACCCAAACGCGCCGAAAGGCAGTGCAGCGCTGTTCGCCATAGCTGTCCCCGTACGTACTAGTGCTTCTATATTCACATGTTCGTTTGTAGCTTCCATTATTTGTCCCATTTTTCATGCTGCTACAAACATAATCTGCTCTAAATGTAAGCAAAACTAGCTTGTTCTGAAATCCTATATTTCATTTTTAATTTGCATTGGATTTCGTCGGCCTCAACCCATCGCAATTAGCTGCCCATAAAACGTCATAATTTCAGCATGGGAAAGTAGCCAGGGTGTCGCTTGGAAATTCTCTGTTTTTCTCATTACACGGCTTATCTCAGTGCAGTTTGCGTTAAAATGAGCACGCCGTTATTGGGATGCTGCGTGCCTGTCTGGAGCAGATGCTCGGACCGTTCCTTGCGTACCAGAGTCTTGAATATTTTCGAAAACTCGGTCTTGAATAACTCCCAGGTCGACAGCGTACGTTCGTGGATCTCGAACCAAATCCATGCGGAGTCTTCAAGGTAAAAAAACACTTTCCCTAGTGTTTAGTCGTCATCCCATCGGTCAAACGTTCGCACCCCTTCGAGATGCTCCAGCCATTCCTCAGGATCCTCCGTAGGTGACCCGTGAAATGATGCTGGCTCCCGGGGTACTGCAGAATTACAGAACTACAGGAGTGCTCTCTGCCTTGATCATCATAGTAGCGTCGTTCATGGTGCCAGTCGTGACGTCTCCGACTTCAATTTATCTGGCAATAGTCCAAACTCCGGCTTTAGGCCTTGCTGTCGGCGGGTGGCGCGAATTGGGCTTCGTTGACGCTTGGAGGGGGTTTATGGTGCATCTACCAAGCACCTCTACCAGATGTCATGAAGCCGAAGATGACGCTAATGGCTTGAATAAAAAACAAGTTTATTGGAGCGAACTTGTGCTACCCTTACAACTCAAAGAATAAAAAACGGCAAAGCAGTAGACAACAAATTGACGAGCGCCGGTGAGTGTCGGTGAATCGAATCGCACAGAGAATGAATACCACGAGCGAATCCAATACCACGAAGCTGCGCCTTCCCAAAGAGTGAAAAAAGACACAATTAAAAGCACTTAACCACTGCCTTTAATAATTCAAAGAGACATTCTTTGCTAAGGTTAAATCAATGCACGATTCATGAACGGTGGTTCTTTAAGTTGTATTGGTGGAGCACAGGAGTGGGAACTCATTTTTTACAAAATGAAAGGAAGCTTAAACCCGGTGTTAGACGACCTCACTTCTGCGTCTCTACCGCCGCCGACGGAGGCGACGAATTGAGATTCCATTCGTTGGTGTGAGCTTCCTTTAATTTTTACAACCCCTAGCGCATCCGCAGGGCGCGCACACGGCCGCTACAGTTGCCGTTGGCAGAGCGCAGAGCGGCGTAAGAGGTCGCGTTAAGCTATCTCGTGGCATTCAGCGAGAACTAGGGGGTAAACACGTAGATGCGATTGGGCACTGCACATTCTATTTCCACTGTCTCTGCGTGGGCTCAAAGCTCACTCGGTCAGGCAACAGGCTCTCGTTCCGTTTCTCTATTCTTTCAAGGTAGGATTCCTGGCAGTGCCAGTCACTTCTTTTATTTGTTTGCGGGAGTTTCTGTTTGCATCCACGGTCGCGACAGAACCCTTGGAGTAGAGGTAAAAAACTTCGCTTTAAAAAAGCGTCAGTCGCTGATATCGTAGCCCAACAATGAGGTTGTAGGTGATGAAGAATGCAAATAAAGGAATCGATGCATTCCTCGCGGATATCTTTTCTGTCTGAGCCCAATCCCCTTACACCACTGGCACGGCACACTGCAGGCAGTGGGTTATAATGGGTTGAGAAACCACCACTTCTTGGTCGATGCGCTTGTGAACGATATAGGCGACTTTAGTAGGAAACATGCTACGCTCACAGCGGCCTCAGCCTGGAACAGGGCGCCTATACTCGTGCACATCGCTAATCGATAACAACGAGCCTTTCGGCGAAACTCGAACTGCCAACGAAGTGGTTCTGGTCAGGTGCGAAGGGTGACGCCTCTACGTGCTTCTTGCTCGGCCTCCCATCGCCGCTGTAATGCGTAGTAAACAAGTGCCAAACGGCCCTCCACGAAAGAAGCAGCCAACCCAACGGTAGGCTGTGTTTTAAAACGCGCTGGAGGTCAGCGCATGCCGCAAGTTCTGAGCTTGGAACCAATATAAATGACGTCGCGTATATCGGAGCCTGTTCGCTCAGTATCAGCTATTCTTTGTGCTGCGATGTGCCACGTACAGTACCTTCGATGTCAGAGATAACGAATTGGCTTAGCGGGCCGTTAAAACTAAAAGCTAGGATTAACAGCTCAACGTTAACTGCGCCTGCGTCATGATTGTGTCACGTGTGAATGTACTGACCGCTGCGGATGTGCGGATGTGGCACCCGTGTATTCACAAGTGCATGGAAGAGTCAGCCGCAGCAGCCTGGGAAATTTCAGTTTTGCCTTGACGCACTCGGTCGGGGATGGCGGTAGCGCCTTGCGACTGTGACTACTCCCGTCTTCCACACGATATCTGGCTCCGAATCTTTTCTTACGCGGATACCGATGTGCTACTCGCCATGGAAGCCACCGCGTCTTGCTTCACCGACATTGTCAGAGATGAACAGCTTCTGTAGAACATAGTCTGCGCTCCAAGTTGCGACGATGGGACCTTCCAGCGGTTCTTCACGACTCGCACGACGTGCAATGTGAAGGTTCTGGACGTGTCCAACTGCATTGTTGCCGCACCGGACGTCATATTCTCCTGGGTGAGCACCTGCCACGCACTGTCGGAGCTCCTCTGCGTCAACTGTCCAGTGCGCTACAGTACCTTGCTGATTGCATTGATGGAATGGCTCCCCCAACTTAAGCGCCTAGACTGGTCTTTCTTCGGCAAGAACCTCAGCGACGGCCTCATGCGCCGTTTCACGGCCGCGTACAACGAGAGGGCGGTACCGCAGTTGTGCAGCACGTACGTGGAAGTGGCCTGTCAGGGCGCGGACAACCACGCACTCCTGAGTTTCCTGCTGAGGCGTTGCATTGTGCTTCAGGAGTTGCACCTCCACTGCCTTTACGGTGACTTCAACATAGCCACGGCCGCGTGTATCGGCGCTGCGACGTTTCCCACAGCCTCGAATGCGATCTTTGTGTACTCGGCAGAGCTGGACGTGCTACGGGGCGAGCAGCCGTATTTCGCCTCGCGATACCTCCGCTTGTGGCAGCTTCCCTCCAATTGCTCGGACAGAGCCTCTGCGTGTGCGAACCAGATATGCCTAAGAGCGTCCACTGCCGGCGCCAGTTACTCGCGTGCTCGCACCAAGTCCGAATCCGTCGAAATACCTCGCTTCAAGCATGTGGTCGTGACTCTAAGCAACGAAGTCTGTGTTCAACATAGATTGTCGGAAGCGGCGCTCGAGATGAGTAGGACGCATATCGAGGTGCTCGCACTCTAAATGTTGCCTTATCCCGCGTCGTACACTGCTTCTTACGCCGGCTCCATGTTCAGGACACCCCTTATAATGTTCCTTAATTCCTTCCCAGTTCTCACGGAGCTGAACATGAACTCGTTTCACTTCGCCGGCGGCATGGACTGCTGCCATGTCTTGGCTGTGATGCCCGTGAGGCTTCGAGCTCTGTCCCTCGCGCCATGCGGCATCAACCGGGCCCATTCTGTAAGAAACTTGGCAAAGGTGTCATCAAAGCTCGAGGAACTAGACGTGCGGGTGAACTGTGACAATGTTAGCCTACACTGCACCTTCTGTTGCCAGCCTTTCCGAGTGCGCGGAGCTGATGCGGCTCTTCTGCAGCAGCGCAGTTTACTCAGACGCTTTACTCTTTTCGGCGTTCTGAAAGTGCGGTCCCTCGAATTCATTGCCTATCTCCGCACGTCAGAGCTCCGGCTTTCCTTCATGGCCGATTGGGACACAGTGTCTCTGACATATAACGATTGCAATGTGCTCAGCTGCAACGACAATTTGCGGTCACTTGTTCTCAGAGACAGCGCCGTGCACCGTGGCCTCGAGTTCTACCAGGAAAAGCTTGACGCCCTCAGCGGCCTACATCACCTCAGCCTCGACCTGAGCACGCCGTCTGAGTACGAGAAAGTTCCGTCGTTTTTTAAACACATGACTTCTCGACTTCCAGTGTTACAGCCACTCCACTTGCACTACGTCGGTGGTGATACTGCGGGCGGACCTTGACTTGGTTGCGACAACCAGCATGGTACCGGGAACCGAGTGAAGATGATCGACAGCCTGCTGGAGCTCTTCTTGCGGATAGGCTGTGCATCGGCTGTTCGATGGCCACGTTTATTGGCCTGGCCAAGCCTCGACATCACAGGAAGAACTGCTTGTAGGTCTTTTTTGTCGATTATTCTTCAAATCTTTATTTTACATCAGATAGCATGTACGTACCGTTATTAGCATCGCATTGACAACTCCGAAATATTCGGGCCCTGTAGTTATCAGTATGCATGCACGTGAAGGTTTTCTCGATTTCGGTGCAGTAATCCTGTGTTTAGAAGTGTGCCATTATTTTTTTGTCGTGCATCTGAGTTCCCTTCTTTAGTTTATTCACGTAGTTGTTCAGGCGTGGCCGATATGTTCTTGCTACTATCGCAATCATTTTGCCACTATGTTAGCGAAACAGTTTTAGTACACATATTTTTGGACAGAGTTTTTACCTTTGAGACTATGGCTTTTATGCTTTAGTGACAATGATAGCGTTTAATCTATAGGTTGATGTTGTATTTGTTGCGCCAAGTTCGGATTATACGGGCTGTTCCTGGTAAACGTATACGTATCGTTTTCCAATCGTTAGCATGTAGTGTAGGTTATCGCTATAACAAAAATGTATTTTGATGTGTCACGTTGCTGTTACATGTGTTTTGTTGGAATAAACAGACTTAAAGGGTTGTTAGTTTACTGGCGTTCTTGAGCGTTAGAGGTGAATAGTGTAAGTATTCCGCACAACTACTCAACAGCTTAATTAGGTCGTGCTTTTTTTTCGGGTTCTGGGTGCGCTAACTTGGTCTTCCGCTTTGCTGTTGGGTGTGCGCGCAGCAAATTGCGCGAAAATTTCGTTTCATGCACCTTTTCAACACGTGTATACGTGTACTATGGATAGTTTAGTGTACGCAATGGAACAAAGCGATTCATTGATTGACACAAGCGATGAGGCGCGCCGTAGGTGAAGGCTCCGGATTAATTTTTACCACCCGGGACTCTTCAACGCGCGTCTAAATCTCCAACACACGGGCGTTTTCCCTTTTCGCCTCTATCAGAAAAGCGGCCGCCGTGCCCGGGAAGCGAACCCGCGTCCTTGGCGTCAGCAGCACGGCACCTTAATGGGAGAAAAAGAAAACATGGCCTGCGCCTACTGGCCGGCTAGCTTCGCCTGTCGGACTTGCAATGGTCATTGATGAAACCAATGGCAGTTGTATGTCGTTCAATGTGTGGCGGATGTCATTAGTCGGCTGCGCTAATCGCCGCTGTAGCTGTCTGTTTATCCTAAATGCCACTAGGAGCGCAGGGATGCGCAATCTCCACCTTATGTTTGATCTTGTCAGATTGTTTGAGGAAAATTGCATTTTTTTTATTTTCCCCGTTCTCTGGTTTTCCAAAATTCTCTTCGAGCAATTATCTCAATTTACTCTTTCGTATTGATTACTGTTTTTTTTTTTCGCCTAACGCGTTTTTGTGGGAATGCAGGGCGTTAAATTGTTGTTCGCCGTTTTCGTCATTCTATATTCGCATTTTGAACGTTTCTGGCGGACATTTTTTTGCTTAATTTTGCGTTTGGGTGGAGACGTACAGCCACGGGCAATTGAAATACCAGCTGCGGAGCGCCCGGCTGAAGATACCATTGCCGTCAACTGGCATTGGCCGCGGAAAACGCACGGACATGCGCAGTTGAGATGACGGAGCGAGGCTGCGTGTACGATATGTTTCCCTCTGCTTGCTCGCATGCTTGCCTTGTCGCCATGCCGCAAGTGAAAGCAATTGTTAGCGTTGCGGCGCGAGACAGTATCTTCGGCCACTGTGTGCTCGGCTCACACGAGCGCCTGCTCTCGGTGTGCGCCATCGTCACATTGCCGACCTAGCTTTGCATGTGAAATGCAGTAACGTAAGTGTGACAAGTGTGTGGCGCCCCCATCCCTGATATTCGTTGGCCGCTAAGTTTAGTGGCCCCACCAGGCTCGGTGGGCAACCTTGTGTGTGGCCGGGGAATAAACACCGCCGAGCACGGCTGCTCGGGGGTCAGTCACCGTCACCACCAGCACGCTGCATGTCGTCTCTCGGCTAGAGGGTACCCCTACCCTCACAGGTTCGAGAACGCGGGTCTAAATCGTGACACTGGCGACGAGGGAAGAAGCCCGCGGAGCGGCCGAAGCCACCATGAACGCAGCCACCGAGAACGCCGAGACACCGCCCCCTCAAGCCAGCCGCCATTACGCCATGCCGCTGTACGGGAGGCTCGAGCCGTTCGAGGGTGAAGGGTCCGCCTGGCCGGTCTACGAGGAGCAAGTCGGCGTGTTTTTCCGGGCGAACGACACACCCGAGGCAAAACAGCGCGACATCTTCCTGGCCACCTGCGGGACCCGCGTCTTCGCTCTCCTGCTCGACCTGCTCGAGCCGGCCACGCCGCACGACAAGTCGCTGGGTGAGCTGCTCGCGACGCTACGCTCGCACTACAGCCCGGCTCCGTCGACGCTAATGGAGCGTTTTCGCTTCAATAACCGGAGCCGCCGAGACGGAGAGACGCTCGGGCAGTTCGTCGCAGCGCTGCGAGGGTTGGCGAGCGGCTGCGCCTTCGGGGAGCAGCTCGACTCGCTGCTCCGGGACCGTTTCGTCTGCGGCATCAACGACCCCGCCATGCAGACGCGACTCCTGGAGCTTCCCGACCCCTCGCTGGACGACGCCGTGAAAGCAGCGCTGGCGATGGAGGCTGCGGCCAAGGACGCGGGCGAGCTAGCACGTGCGGCCGGCTCACCGTCGGCGGAGGTGGCGGTGAACAAGATGGCGGCACGGCATGGCAGGTGCGTTCGCTGCGGTGGTGACTACCCCCCCTCCCAGTGCCAGTTCGCGCAAGCGGAGTGCTTTGCGTGCGGAAGAACTGGGCACATTGCTCGGGCGTGCCGAGGGGGGACGACGGCGGACGGACGGAAGCAGCAGCCGGCGTCGAGCGCAGGTTCCGCGTCAGCCCACGGCCGAGGGAGTCGGCGCAAGGGTAGGCGGCGGGGGCGTGCGGCAGCAGCTTCGGGTGCAGCGGCTAGGCTTCACGCCGTGGCTGAAGACCCGCAGATTTTCGACATGTGGCACGCGGGCACAGTGCATCCGTCGGTGCCACCATACATGCTGACCGTCGAAGTCGGCGGGCGCCCCATCTCCATGGAGCTGGACACAGGGGCCAGTGTGTCGGTCATGGCCGGGAAAGCCTTCAAGCGCACCTTCCCTGGCGTGGCCATCGAGGCGTCGGGCGTCATGCTGCGCAGTTACTCCGGACAGCTTGCCCAAGTCGAGGGTCAAGCCCAGGTCAGCGTCCGCCTTGGCGACAGGGAGGCCACCCTGCCCCTGTACTTGACCAAGGGGTCGTCACCGACGCTGCTGGGCCGGAACTGGATCCAGGCTTTGGGCTTGCGGCTGCCTGAGTACCAGGAAGCAGTGTGTGCGGTGGAAGACGTCCCGAGCCTCCTGACCAAGTTCAAGGCCCTGTTCCAGCCCGGGGTGGGCACATTCACCGGCACGGCGGCAAGCATTCATGTCCCAGAGGGAGCCAAGCCCCGGTTTTTCAAGCCGCGCCCGCTGCCATTCGCCTTGAAGGACGAGGTCACCCAGGAGCTGCAACGGCTGCAGCGAGACGAGATCCTGGTGCCCGTCAAATCTTAGGAGTTGGCTGCTCCCATTGTGCCAGTCCTGAAGCAAGACGGCAGTGTAAGGATCTGCGGGGACTTCAAGGTCACCATCAACCCCGTCGCTACGGTCGAGAAGTACCCGCTGCCACGCATTGAAGATCTCTGGTCGGCGCTGTCCGGGGGACAGAAGTTCACTAAGCTCGACCTCAGAGATGCATACCAGCAGCTGGTGCTCCAGGAGTCGTCCCGGAAGTATGTCACCATTTCGACAACGCTGGGACTCTTCCAGTACACGCGCCTGCCGTTCGGCGTGGCCTCAGCTCCTGCCATTTTCCAGAGGGAGATGGACAACCTGTTCAGAGGCATGAGGCACGTGGTGGTGTACTTGGACGACATCCTGGTGACCGGTACCGACGACGAAGAACACCTGCAGAACCTACACAACGTCCTGGCACGACTGCAGGATGCCGGGCTGAAGCTCAAGCTGGAGAAGTGCGTGTTCTTGGCCCCCAGCGTTGAGTACCTGGGCCACATCATTTCCCAGGCAGGCCTAGCCCCGGCACCCCGCAAGGTTCAGGCTGTGCTCAAGGCGCCCAAGCCCCAGAACAAGAAGGAGCTGCAGAGCTACCTGGGCCTGGTAAACTTCTACAGGAGCTTCCTGCCGAACCTGTCATCGCATCTGCAGCCACTGCATCTTCTGCTTTGAGATGGACAGCAGTGGGCCTGGAAGAAGGAGCAGGACTTGGCCTTCCAGCGCAGCAAGGAGCTCATCACCAAGGATCCGGTGCTGCTGCATTTCGATCCGGCCAAGCCTGTCGTCCTGACCGTAGATGCGTCACCGTACGGCGTGGGAGCCGTCCTGGCCCACCGGGAGAAGGATGGCAAGGAACGCCCTGTATCGTTTGCGTCCCGTCGGCTTCATGCGGCAGAGCAGCGGTGCAGCCAGCTGGACAAGGAAGGCCTGGCCCTCATGTTCGGGGTCGAGCGCTTCCACCAGTACCTGTGGGGCCGGAAGTTTTAGGCGGTCACGGACCACAAGCCGCTGCTGGGACTGCTGGGGCCTGACAAGACGGTTCCAGTGCAGGCATCGCCTCGAGTGGTGCGCTGGGCCTTGAGGCTCGCGGCCTACAGCTACCGGCTGGTCTACCGTCCGGGAAAGGACCTGGCACCTGCTGACGCCCTGAGCCGACTGCCCCTGCCGGAGGTACCTGCTGCAGTTCCTGAACCTGCCGAAGTGTTCATGCTGGAGCACACTTACCCGGAGGTGCTGTCCAGGTCGGCAGTGTCCCAGGCGACCAGCCGGGACCCAGTCCTGTCGCAGGTGGTCAAGGCGGTGTCCCGAGGGGAGGAGTTGGCTGAGCGCACGTACAGCCACAAAGCCGGCGAGCTGAGCCTGCAGCAGGGCTGCCTGCTGTGGGGCTCCAGGGTGGTGATTCCGCAGAGCCTGCGGTCCAGGGTCCTGCAGTTGCTGCACGCGGGTCATCCAGGCGTGGAGAAGACCAAGATGGTGGCCCGGTCCCACGTTTGGTGGCCTGGCCTGGACCAGGACATTGCTCACATGGTGCAGAGCTGCCAAGTCTGCCAGGAGAACCAGCGAGCCTCGCGCCATGTGGAGATCACCCCCTGGCCGTTCCCGGAGAGACCCTGGTCCCGCCTGCACGTGGACTTCGGGGGCCCCTTCAAGGGCCACTACTTCCTGGTGGTGGTGGACGCCTTCTCCAAGTGGGTGGAGGTACTGCCAGTCACCACTCCCTCGGCAGGAGCAACCATTGCGGCGCTGCGGCAAGTCTTCGCAGCCCAGGGGTTGCCGGACGTCATCGTGTCCGACAACGGTTCCGCTTTCACCAGCGAGGAGTAAATGGCCTGGCTGACGAAGAACGGAATCCGTCAGGATGATGGTTCCGCCGTACCACCCTGCATCGAATGGTCCTGCCGAGCGGGTGGTGCAAACGGTGAAAGACAAGCTGAAGAAGAGCCAGGCTGGGGATTTCCGGACACAGGTTGCCTGGTTCCTCTTCCAGAACCGGACCACACCCCACGACGTCACGGGCCGTGCCCCCTGTGAGCTCCTGTTGGGCCGGATGGTGAAGACACCGTTGGACGTGTTACACCCCGACCTCCGGTCCACAGCGCTTCTGAAGCAGCTGAAGCAGAAGCTGGCGGCTGACCGAGGTTGCCGTCCTGGGCCCTTGCCGGAGTCTGGGACTCCGGTCTTCACCAGAAACTTCCGGCCTGGTCCACGCTGGTCTGCCGGGCACGTGGTCTCTCCTGCCAGTGCATCGTCACTGCTCGTTCGCATGTCGGACGGGACCGCGTGGCACTGGCACGCTGACCATGTGAGGCCTCGTCTGGCGACCTCAGCTGCCCCTTCAGGAAGCCAGCAGGCAGGGGAGCCAACCACACCGACCGCTGCCCGCACAGCACCAGGGGCTGGTGCTACTCGCGCCACTGCGGCACCACGCGCAAGTCCTTCGACACCGGGAAGGCTGACAGCTGGTGCGAGTGTGGCACAGGCAGCACCTAATGCTGCCACAACGGCCTCGACACCTGTGCTCCGGCGGAGTGAGAGACTGCGGAGACCTCCGAATCGGTACTCGCCGGGGGGACAGGTGTTTTGTGTTTGTGTAGGACAAACAAACTTGGGGGTGAGGGGTGTGACAAGTGTGTGGCGCCCCCATCCCTGATATTCGTTGGCCGCTAAGTTCAGTGGCCCCACCAGGCTCGGTGGGCAACCTTGTGTGTGGCCGGGGAATAAACACCGCCGAGCACGGCTGCTCGGGGGTCAGTCACCGTCACCACCAGCACGCTGCATGTCGTCTCTCGGCTGGAGGGTACCCCTACCCTCACAGGTTCGAGAACGCGGGTCTAAATCGTGACAGTAAGCAAATAACATTGGACATCTTGGTCAAGCCTAAAGCATTATCAGTAGTGCCCGATCCACAGATTTCTACAAGTACTTCGGTGCCTTCCAAAAAAAACGAAAGAAATTGGGCCACCAAAATTGTTGAGCAAGGGCAACTGACCTAAGGAATGGTTGGACCTGCATATCTTCTGAATTTTTGCATATATTAGAATTCTGCCAGTAATTTTTTGGCACCACGAAATGCGTGCACTTAATGTAGTATGTGATTGAAGACGACTTCTGGCGGTATATCTTTGTTTGCTACAAGCACAGAATAAGCCAAGTGGCTCAGTCATGACTCCGCCGAACAAAGGCGTATTCTTGTTGGCGGCCAGCTCATTGTTCGATTCCCGAGCCGAACGCAAAACGATGCAGTGCCATTAGAAGACAGGTGGCATGCATTTATTAAGTGCGAATGCACTTTATAAGCGACCCTGAATTCCGGCGACCGCCGTCCGTCCACATAGCAACAGCTGCGGGTGCGCGCGCTCCTCGTCTTCCTTGGCAACGGGGGGAGATGGGCGCGCGCTGCCTGGCCGCTGACATGGCACATACCCACGTGGGGGATTGGCCAGGAATCTCCTCGTCTTCCTTGGCATCGGGGGGAGATGGGCGCGCGCTGCCTGGCCGCTGACATGGCACATACCCACGTGGGGGATTGGCCAGGAATCGGGCGTGAGAAGGGCTAATGCACCCGCTTAAAGGAGTACTGACACGAAATTTCAAAGCTGAGATCCGCTCTAGCAGTCAAGTACAACGACAACACAAATAGGTGTCTGTGCATGGCACATACCCACGTGGGGGATTGGCCAGGAATCGGGCGTGAGAAGGGCTAATGCATCCGCTGAAAGGAGTACTGACACGAAATTTCAAAGCTGAGATCCGCTCTAGCAATCAAGTACAACGACAACACAAAAAGGTGTCTGTGAATAAATGCATCTTTCTTTCTTTGTAGTTGTGTGTGTGTGTGTGATCTCTCTTTCGCGAACATTACCGAACCGCGCAAATTCAACTCGTGCATTCGCACTTTCACATTCTTCCCCTCGGGGAAATGCGGGGAAATTTTATTTTTGCGTCCATTTCTGTGCGCTGGTTTTCTTCAGGAAAGCATGATGAGCTCAACAATATGCCTTACGAGAGTGTGCATGCGTTTCCCACGCAAGTACTGGCCGCAGCTGCAAGCAATTACGCCGCGCCGCATTGCTCTCAACGCGACAAACACTTTCAGCTGCAGCGGCAGTAGAACTTGCAGTGCGTGCAGCGCTTTTGCGGCATAACGATAAACCAAGCCTGCGAGCCAGCAGAGCGCTACATACCGCAGTGGGACACGCAGCCTCGCTCCCGTCATTTCAACTGCGCATGTCCGTGCGTTTTCCGCGGCCAGTGCCAGGTGATGACACTGGTATCTTCTACCGGGCACTCCACAGTTTTTATTTGAATTATTCATGACTGTATAAGATGGATATTCTTCAGTTTGTCGGCTCGTTTTTGGGAGCATATCATTTTAGATGCGGCTGCATCTCATTCACTCGCCTTGTCCCTCCATACGGCGTTGTCGACACCCCTGCCCTACACTATAAAAAAATAATAGTTAGCGGCGCCCGGTTTTGATCCCACGACCCTGTGGGCGGAACGCGAGGTACAGGGTGATCTTCCCACTGCGCCACAAAATCGAGACAGAATCAAACGCTACGAACGCGCCTTATATCCTTGACTCATTCAAACTACGTCAAGATGCTACTGATACAACGCATGATGGGGCAATGATTAACACTTGCAATAAAAGAAAAGAAGCTCCCACTTACAGCAACAATGATGGAGTAAAGGTCGTTGCGACAGCGAAGCCCCAAGCATACCGCTTAGAGAGATTGACCGAGATTGGCCAATAAAACATAATAATAATCATAAAACATAATAATCATACGCATTCCCGACACGTTTCAAGCGATTTCCGAATCAATCCGACGGAAACACCAAGTGAACCCCACGATGCATCGCATCTACACAGTGTTCCCCTCGCGGGGAGCTGGGTGTGTTTTCTGATTCTTTGAGCTTTGTTGTTTTGCAAAATTCTGCTCGACCAAGTGTATCCATTTACGCTATTATAACGATAACTGGCGTTTTCACTCCAAACCTGCATTTAGAGGGGAAATGCAGAGCTTTGCACAGTTTTTCTCTGTTTTTTTTATTTTTGCATTCACATATCGAACGTTTTTGTGGAATTGTTTTTGCTCATTCTTGGGTTTTTGCGAAGTTGTATGACGTTCATATTTTTGACTTCAGCAAATAATTTTTGTGAAAATATTATTTTTGTAATGTTTATAGTTTGTTATTCAACTTCTGTTAGACCAAGTATCTGCATTTACGCAATTATAACGATGACTGGTATTTTTTTGCCAAATCTGTCGTATTGTAGAAGTGCAGGGTGGTACGCGATATTTCGCCATGTTTTTTGCGTACTTTGAACGTCGTTTTATTGCGGACTGCTTTTGTACAGTCTGCTTTTGGGTAGAGCCCATTCCAACGAGGGCGCCGCCATATTGTGTGCGCAGCGCCCTCACGTAGCTGGCCGATTCGGTGGCTTGGGCGTTTGCTCCGCGGCGCATGGGCGCCAACGGCAGCTCGGGGAATTTTGCGTTGTAGCGCGCTGTACATTCATTTCTGTAATAAACTCTAAATCGGAAAGTTGTTGCGTAGGACCAGTTTAAGTGATCTGGCTTAAATCGGTGGCTTCTTGGGCCGCGGATAAGCTGGAATTCGCCTCGAGGTAGCGTGCTCCACGGTGGCTAAACGATCTCGTTTCGAACATAAGTTTGCAATACTTCGTCACAATTTTTTTTGTTTGCGTGTGTGTGTCCGGGATAGCGTATAGCGGGTATTTTGATCGCTTTACTGCAAACACTGATGTTTGTTAAAACGATCTAACCGTTATTTGCTCGGCGCCAATGGGCAACAAGCAGAAGCGCGTGTCAGTGTAACAGACTTCAGGCGTCATATCCCTGCAGGGTTAAGTTTTGGGTGAACTTTGCAAGTATTTCCCACGTTACAATACAGGTAGTTTTGGGTGAACTTTGCAAGTATTACATAGCGCAATACATAGTTTGTATTACATCTTATCGATATATAAACACCTTACCCTCAGCCAGCACTGCGGCTAACTATGAACAAAACTTCCTCTCTCAAGCGGGAGAGGGAGTTCTAGCTGCTCTACAGAACAATTTAGCCGTGCAACTAATGTAAAACATAAATAAAATAAACAACACCGCTCCTGAAGAGCGTCATGTAAGGATTTATTAAGCATACGCCCTTTGGCAACCAGACAAGCGTTCGCTTTTGCGTTGCTTGATTTGGTGTTGCCGACAGAGACATCACATTTGGGTAATAGACTGCAGTCTTGGCTGGAGTGTGCATGTGAACAACTTTATTTTGCCCGAATCGGGGATGGGGGAAGAAGAGAGTTATATTCCCCTTCAGTAGCCCCTCTTCCCCCTTCCCGTCATAGTTCTGGGGGAAGGGACAACTTAGGGAGGTGGTAGTCACTGTGAAAATCACCAAGGCCAGCCCACCTAATACTTGGAGATGGGTTCGCCGCAATGTGACCGCAGCAACGGTGGAGATGGAACTAACACCATCTGCGGCAGAGGCAAGCTTCAGTGACCTATCATAGTTTGAAAAGAAGGTAGAAAATTTTCTGGAACTACTCCAAATTAGGTGTACAGAAAGAGCTCAGCAGAACAAAACTGCCAAACATCTTCGGTGTCGAAGCACACAAGCAACTCAAAAGCTCCTGGTCTGGCTCATTTATGTACATTTCATTAAAATAATGTGTAACTTAGTGGTAAACCCGCACGCGCGATACCTACAGAGCGTAGTCAAGGCAAAGGAGCAACCCGCGCCAGGACCGCCGTGATCAGCGCTCACACTCCAGAGAGGGGGAAAGGTGGCCGCACGCCGAGATTGCTGCGTGCAAGAGTACGTTTCACCCTCGCCCGATGGAACGGTCTATACAAGCTGCATAGTAGTTTTGGGTTTGTTGGGTCATTTTAGCGAAAATTCAATTTTTAAAGCGAAGCTTTTTTCCTCTACCACCCCCCCTCCCCCAAGTGTTCGTTCGTGACCGTTGGTGTCAACAGGAAACTCCTGTGAGAAAATAAAATAAGCTACTGGCACCTTCAGGAATCGAACCAGGAACGAGCAGGGAAACGGAGCGAGAGCCCGTTGTCTTACCGATTGAGCTACATGCGCTTTTTTTGTTCTTTATTGCCCATCTCGAACAGCAACACCAGGTACCAGGTACAATGACAAATAAAAAAATCACAATAACGCCGCCATGCACCCCAGGGCCGGTGTTGTCATTTAAAATTCCCTAAGCGTAGTCAGGGGTTCAATTTTAGACAACCACTCTGGTGGAGAGTTCTTCGCTCTCTGAAGTTCAACAAACTGTGACACACTTTCCCTAAAATACTGTCTTGTTGGTCGCGCGTCGACATCGCAATGCAGCCAAGCCATGCGAGAACGCCAAATGCTGTGCAAACCTAACAACATGACACTGTCAAATGGTACATCACCCTCTCTATCAATGCACAAAAAACGAATAACGTGTGGACTAAGTGGAAAATATTTCTGGAGTGACCGTTAGAGGACATCCCAAAGGAACACTGCGGCCCGATAATGAAGAAAAACATGCTCCACAGTTTCGGGTTGTTTGCAAATGGGGCAGTCGTTTCCCCATGGAACCGAGTAGTAACTGAAAGTGTACCCGTGTGCAATTTAAAAAAGAGTCTTTGCCCCAGGTGACACTTCCATTCGCTTGACTCTTTTTAGAACATGTTGTCGTGGACCATTGCTGTACAGAGGTCTATACAGTGGCACTGGGAAGACTACGTCACATACAAAAGAGTTCTCTCTCTCTCTCTCTTTCTCTCTCCTTATATAATTTTTTCCTAGTTACACTGGTCAGGTATTGCATCAAAAAACGCGTTGATAAAAATCGTAATGACAAAACAATTTCTTTAAAATATCCATGGACACCACCTGGCATGCAACTTGAAGAAACCACAAATTCTGGCAAAGCACGCATTAACAGAACTTGGATTACAGTGCGTAGAAAAGGGTCCTGTACATCGCGTAGAAATAAAAATAGATTTACGAGTTGCCGAAAAAACAGATGAGTCAGTCCTAATCCGCCTTCACGGATTCGCCGAAACAAATTCGTCCTACTGCTCCTTTCCCACGTAGACCCCCACACAAAAACAGCAAATACGCGATGCAGCTTCTGGACATTCAAACGCGAACAATGCAGCACTTGCATAACGAACCAAAGCTTTGCCACGATGAAAAGATTACAAGTCGTGGCTCTCGCGAACACTGACAGCCCAGTTGCTTTCATTTTTCCGCTTTCTCTTTCAGTGATTGCACCTGCCCCCGCCAGTAGGGCTCACTGTCGCGATAGTATTCCAGAGGGGTTCCCAAGTACTTTAAAATGCTAAGCAATTCAGTAACTCACGGTGTCACCCGCGTTGACGTCCATAGTCGTAGTCCGCACCCCTCCCCCTACACTATATAAAAAAAATACTATCCGGCGCCTGGTTTCGATCCCTCGACCCTGCGGGCGGAAGGCAATGTATATGGTGCTCTAGCCACTTCGCCACAAAGACGACACAGAATGGGAGGCTACGAACGCGCCTTATATCCTTGACTCATTCAAACTACGTTAAGAAGCTGCTGATACAACGCATTCACTACCACCAACTCCCAAAACACTAAACGTTAACGCAATACACCCACCCCCTATGCGACGCATTTACTCGAGTCCCCCTCGCGGGGAGATGGGCCCAATTTTTACTGGGGTGGTTACCCAAGCTACATTATCAAAGATCGCTGGCGTTGACATCCATTTTCCCCAATTTACCAGACTCCCCGTGACCTCCCCAAAAAGCTTCACTGTTTCCACGGCGAACATCACGCTTTCTTTGTTCGAGCAAACAACGGCAATGTCGTCAGCATAGGCGAGAAGTTTTACCTCTGTCTCCTGTAATTTAAATCCGCTTATTTTAGCATTATGAATGATGCTGAGGCACAGCGCTTCTATGTATACACAAAACAATAAGTGCTTAGGGGGCAACCCTGGCGCACCGAACGCTGCACCTCGATGACCGCTCCCAATTCCTTATTCACTATCAACCTAGTAGTGCAGTTCCGGTACGCCATCGCCCCTCCCCGTTCAATGACAGAACCAAGGTTGATGTGCTCTAAAACATAAAACAGGATCTTGTGGGAGACGCAGTCAAAGGCTTTCTACAGGTCGAGCTGGAGAATCGCCACGCCCGAGCCCATTGCATCGCAACATTCCAGTACGACCCTCACCTTGTGGATATTCGTAAATATGTTACGACCCCTGATGCCACACGTCTGATGTGGACCTACAATTTTCTGAAATACCATTTGTAACCCTTTTCCCAGGACCTTAATAAAAATTTTGTGATCAACGTTTGTCAGTGAGATTGGTCGGTATGCTTTAGCATCCCGTAATTTTTGCCTGTCATCTGTTCTCGGAATTAGCATTGTATGGGAGGTAGAAAAAGATGTAGGAAGCGCTTCAATTTCGTAGCTTTGATTGTACATGTCGACAAGAACAGGAGATATCAAAAATTTCAGATGTTTATAGAACGCCGCACTAAGCCCGTCAGGACCCGGTGACTTGCCCGGATTCAGGTTTTCGATGGCACACTTAACTTCCTCGGCCGAGAAGGGTTGTTCGAGCCATTCCTTTGTTTCATCATCCAAGCGTGGCAACGCACCGATAAAATCTCGCTTGTATCTTTCTATGTCGGTTTCTCTGCACGCGAACAGTGCCTTGTAGTAATAGAAAAATGCGCGCTCCACTTCCTCTTTTTCCGAAGTTACATAACCGTTGGTTTCTATTTCTTTAATCATATTCCGCCGGGCTTGCGTCTTTTCTATTCCTAACGCCCGTCTTGTGGGTGCCTCCCCGAACGTCCAATGTTCGCCCTCGCCCGTACTAGCGCTGCGCGACAGCAGTCTTGGTCAATGACTTCGAGTTTGTGCTTAATCTGCCCTATGTCGCCTTTGAACATTCCTGGATTTTTGTTCTCCAACGCAATCAACTTTTGTAGGTTCGCTCGCAAAAGGTTTTCTTTTCTTTTTTCCTGATATTTTATACAGCCATCCTTTCTATGGCTTTTATTTTAACGTCTTGCTTATACATCTCCCACTTCTCCCCGATCGTACTGTTGTGGCCTTCAGCTATTTCCCTCATTTTTTCTACTACAAAACCCATGAACATTTCGTCATGTAACAGCTTTTCATTCAGTTTCCACAGCGAAAAATAAAACCTATCTAGCCGTGCGGGGCTGCACCCCTGAAAATGTGTGAATATCACGTCTCTCGTACCCTCGAGGCATTCCCCGAGATCAATCAAGCCCAATTCGTCTGCTATCTCAGCTAGCGTCTCTGTAGGTGGTTTCGCTTGCTTTATCACGGCTCGACAGTACACAGTTAAAATCCCCCAATAACATACGCCGCCTTTCGGTGCTTAAGTGTTGCTTGAGGCTATCAAAAAAATCTAACCTGGCCTCCAAGGCATTTGGCGCGTACACACAAATAATTCTGTACTCGACAGAGTTGCACTGGTAATCGCACACAACAAGGCGGCCAGAAAGACATGCTCTGACCGCTTGCATTTCCAAGCCCGGCAACTTCTTTACGAGCAACACACAACCCGCCGACGTCCCCACAGCGTGACTTACAGAAGCGTAGTAACTCGAAGTGAAACGGCGCACCATGCCCTCGGTCTCTTCCTCTCCGTCCACCTTCGTCTCCTGAACTGCTAGCACATCTATGTCCTGATCGATTAAAAGGCGATATACCTGGCTTTCTTTTCTCTTTGAAGCCAGACCCCGGACGTTTAATGTTGCTACATTCAGGGACCCTTCCATTTCGCCTACCTTTAAATATTAGAGACCGCCGGGATGGTGCTTGCCCTTTCGCGTTCGCGTTTCGCTAGACGCTGCCCTCCTCCGCCGTGGAGACAGGGGGTGGCTGCTGCGTCGACGGCGTTGCTGGTGCCGGTTGCTGCGTTGCCGGCGTTCCTGGGCGTCCGCGTCTCTTCACGACGCTGGGACGCGGTTTCACAGAGGAAGAGCGTCGCCCCGGGTTAGTTTTCAGCGGCGGCTCTTCGCTGGTGGCCATGGCCCATCTTCCTCTCCCTCGTCCGTCTTGTCAAGGCCGCGCTTGCCATTGTTCCCAGCGCTTGCTTGCCCGCCCGCCTCCATCGTCTCATCCTAACTTGATTCGGGCTCGACTTCAGTGGGCTGTTGGTTTTCTAAACCGTCCACTGGAATCGCAGTAACACACGCTGCCGCCTCCTCCTGGTTGTTTGGCTCCGTGTCTTGGGACGGACTTGCAGGGGTCGCCTCCACCTTTTCCAGGTTTCCCGTGCCTTGTGCTGCTGCTTCCGCCTCGGCCACGTCCATCAAGTGCTCTGAAAACTCTTCTCTACCCGCAGGCCCCGTCACGTTGGCGTAAGTGCGGACACAATCCGCGTCTGCATGGCCCAACCGACGGCATTCCGAGCAGCGAGGCACCTTGCAGTCACGGCGAACGTGACCAGTCCCTTGGCAGCGCAAACATTGCATGGGCCTGCCTGTCGCCACCAAGAGGACCAACTCGCCTGCGACCCTGATTTGATGCGGCAAATCTTCCACCGTCAACCCGGCCTTGAGCTTCAGCGTTACCGCCCGTGTCGTGGACCCCTTGTCCTGCACTCCATGCACGCGCCATCTTTCCTTGGTGACTTCAATGACCTTGCCATAAGAAGCAAGGACGGTACGCACGTCCTCGTCTTCAACGCCGTGCAACAGCCAGTGAAGCTTAAGGCTCACCTGTTAGTCCTGCGGATCCACGACGAGGCACCGGCGTCCCTTCAGTTCCTGGTCGCCGGCTGCCAGCATCTTCTTTGTAGCCTCGGCACTTTTGAAGGTCACCGCCAACCCGTGGTTGATCTGGTACGCCCCCAACGCTATCACGTCGGAGAGCATACCAACACGTGCGAACATGTCTTCTCTGAAGTCCTCGACGCGGAACGGTCTGGCTTTCACGTCCCCGTGAAGAAACACCGTATTCAACACGATACGTCCTGTCGGCAGTTGGGGCAAAATAACTTGGTACTCGTCATCGCCGTTCACTTCAATCCTGTTACCGCGGCCAGACTGAGCCGCAAACGCCGCTCCAAGGGAGCTCATGATTCCGCGTCCGGGAGACCACGGAGGAAAGAAAGCTTCCTTTCCTCCATGGGGGAGACAGACTGTGTATTCACCGAGCCCATGTGCGTGTTTACCCCCCGCGTTCTCGTTGAATGCCACGTGATAGCGTCGCGCGACCTTCCGCGCAGCTGTGCGCTCCGCCCACGACACGTGTAGCAGCAGTGTGGGCGCCTTACGCATGCGCTAGGAGTTAGTAAAAGAGAAAGAAGCCGACACCAACGCATGACATCTCACGTCTCATCCGCCACTGCCACCGATCTCGTCGCCTCCGTCGGCAGCGAAAGAGACGGAGGAAAAGTGAGGTCGTCGAACACCCGTTTTAGGCTTCCTTTAATTTTATATAAAAAAAAGAGTTTCCACTCATGCGCTCCCCTATTACAACTTAACCGACCACCGTTCATGAATCACGCACTGATTTAACCTTAGCAAAGAAAATCTCTTTGAAGTAATAACGGGGGTGGTTAAGTGCATTTTACTTGCCTCTGGTTTCACTTTTTGTAGAGCCACGTGTGTGAATTCAAGTGACATCGCATGGGTAATCGTTGTGGGTGTGTTTCACAACTTCGCTTTCAAACTATCTTCAGAGGGTGGTTTGGCGCGCTTTTTTTCTATTTTATTTATTTCTGCTTCTTCAAAATTCTAGTCCACAAATTATCTTCATTTAGGGTGTTTTTACGATTACTGGTGCTTTCTTGCCAAATCTGCATTTTTGGAGAAATACAAGGCGTTACACACTTGTTGGCGATTTCTTTTTCGCATGTGGAACTTTTTTTTGCTGACTTTTTGTTTATTCTTGGGTTTTGAAGGGAGATGTAGAGGTTGAATATTTTGTATCTTTCCAGATAATGTTTTTAGGAAGCTTTATTTGTTGCATTCTCATTTATTAATTTTTTCAAAATTCTCTTCGTCGAAGTATCTCCTTAAACTACTATAACGATTGCTGGTGTTTTATCGCGAAATCGGATTTTGCGGGGAAATGCGGGGTGTTACATAGTCCTGACTGGGCGGGTATTTAGCAACGAGTGCTACGCATTGAAAAATTCATTAAATCCTATAGGGATTTCGAACCTTCCGATTATGAAACAGTGCACCTACGCTTCAGAACACTTGGCCAAAGCCCTAGCACGAGCAGGTGCTGAATTTTAAGGTGTGTTTCTTGTAGCCTATATATTTTTGTTTTGTATAAGCATTTATAGCAGCTTCGATTACTATTTATTCCATAACGCTTGTGCACGACGTGCCCCCCACGTTCCCACCAATGTCTTATCTCTACCGGGTGCATTCCTCTGGCAGCCACAGCGATAGAAAACGTGTGGCCGTGCTGCTGACCGCTGTGCTAGTTCACGTATCGCAAAAATGTTACCACGCGCCTTGGTTTAATGCTTTACAATAAATTGTTTTGTTGATTTTAGTTCCTTAATACCTACGGAACCTTTGATAACTCGTCGTCCGCCTTTAAGTAGATCTTTGTACTAGGCACCAGTCAAAAGAGCATCGGATATGGGATGTGCTGAGCTATTTCGATTTTGCCTTTACTAAGGTTGATACCGTCTACAAACTAACGAACTAAAGATCTTTAGTTCGTTAGAAGAATCGATTCTCCCATGCACATTTCATGTCGTGGCATAGTTTATACTGAGCGAACGAATTGCACCACACACACCCACCCACACACACACACACACACACACACACACACACACACACACACTCACACACGCACACACACGCACACACGCGCACACACGCACACACACACACACAAACGCGCACGTACGCACGCACGCACACGCACACACCCGCACGCGCACACGCACACGCACGCACACACACACACACACACACACGCGCACGCGGGGACGCACGCATGCATGCACCCGCACACGCGCACGCACGCACACATCCGCCGCCTCAGCGCCCAGCAAGCCGCTCCGTAGCGCAGTCAAGCCAAGCCATCTTGAATGAGCTTCATACAGTTGGAAGGAATATACAGTTGGAAGGTAAATTAAGGTGCATTATATCGCCGGGACATAAAAAGGTAAATATAATGCAACATTTAAAAGGGGATTTAATGGGTCTGTCAGAAAAAATGTAAGTCCTCTTCGCCTACGGTTCACCGCAATCAGCTTTACAAGCGGAAAAATTCCCCGCATTTCCCCGAGGGGAAGATTGTGAAAGTGCGAATGCACGAGTTGAATTTGCGCGGTTCGGTAATGTTCGCGAAAGAGAGATCACACACACACACACACAACTACAAAGAAAGAAAGATGCATTTCTTCACAGACACCTATTTGTGTTGTCGTTGTACTTGATTGCTAGAGCGGATCTCAGCTTTGAAATTTCGTGTCAGTACTCCTTTAAGCGGGTGCATTAGCCCTTCTCACGCCCGATTCCTGGCCAATCCTTCACGTGGGTATGTGCCATGTCAGCGGCCAGGCAGCGCGCGCCCATCTCCCCCCGTTGCCAAGGGAGACGAGGAGATTCCTGGCCAATCCCCCACGTGGGTATGCTATGCGGACATCGCCGGTGGACGCAGGTTCAGGGTCGCTTAAGAAGTGCATTCGCACTTAACTGGCCAATCCCCCACGTGGGTATGTTATGCGGACATCGCCGGTGGACGCAGGTTCAGGGTCGCTTAAGAAGTGCATTGCACCTAAAATGTTTGGGGAGAATGCTTTCGCGAAAGCCTCAGTGGATTCTTCAAAGAGCTACCAACGTCGCCAGCCCAGTTGGCAAGAAGTGGCCTCAATAGCTTTTTCAATAATATTCGCACAGCTCATGACAGTGGTACGGGCCCCTGTTGCTGGCGCACCACATCAGCGGACAGTCTGCGAGGTGTGGGAATACGGTGTTTGAAAGCAGCTTACAAATTTTTACGCTCTGTCGAAGTGCCTGTAAAGCGCGATCCTCCTCGAATACTTCATCACTTGTTCGCGGAATTCGTTGCAACGTTCCTGTAGATTTTGTAATTTTTCGTCTAGCCTGCTTGCTTTCATTTTAAGGCGGCGGGCATTTCCCTTGGTGTTATCGAAAAAGCCTGTAAAATGGAACAAAGTCTGGTATTCTTGAGTCTCAAAATTACGTTGGCCGCGTGATTGCATGTCCGTGAGAGCGTACAGGATTGGGTCTGCCTTTGTCGGTGAGTGCGGTTGATTTCTATCTTCATTCCCAGTTAGGCCCAGATATGAACGTTCAGTCGCTTCATTTTCTGCAACCATTGTGCTCACTTGCTCTTGACTGCGTTCTTGAGATGCCGACGCACACGCCATGAGCGGCGGCCGAACAAACGCCCTCCTCCTTTTCGTCTTCCCGGCTGCATGTACGGTCGGCACGACGGAAATCTTGTCGACACAGCTGTTGGAAGCAACAACTTGCGCTTCAATCCCACCGTGTGGTCATCCTCTTTGAAGTACAGCGAGGAAACGACCGATCTGGAGCTTGGCTTCCATTGGCTGCCTTTGTCGATCCCTTGACGGGAGATTATGTGCAGCCAGACGTCTGGGAGTCACTCTTTGGCTGGAAACTTGTGGTAGCAAACGTCCAGGGTTTTCGAAGAATTCGACTTGCAGCGGGGCACGCAGCAGTTTTGGGCATTTTATAGCCGTAGCACACTAGTACGCTATATTACACGCGCAGTGCGGGGAATTCTGCGAAACGAACAGCTCGAAGCGCTCACGAAAGCTGCAACACTCCCGCCGCTGCTGCTGTTCCCGCACAAACCGGAGTTGCGCTGATACGTGGCACCCCATCGCGAGTACCAGCGGCAGCCGTAAACTTTGCTTCCATGCCCTCGCCAGTCGCCGACGCGCGATGCTGCAATCCTTCCAACCGTGTGACTTGCCCGCATTAATTCCAGTTCGACCCTCCTGAAGTTAACATGTACTGATTATTGAAACTGGAAGCTGAGCTAATTCAGTGCTGTTCATAATGAAAAACGACAAGCAGCGTAAATGCTCAGCAACATAGAATCACGCAAAAATACACACGTTCTCACTGGCAAGCACTTTTATTAAATCTATGAATATCCAACCAAGCGGCCTAACAGACTTCACACATCAAATTTCACACATACGGGACACTTGAGCGAACATGCGAAATCAAACCACGATTCAAACGAAATACGGAAAGAAGAAAGCAAATCACAAACACATCACCGATATTACACAGAGTTTTCTCTCACACAAAACAATCAGGTACGCAGCGCATGCATTTTACGTCTCTGTTTAACGACTAAATAACCGGTTTACTAATAAATGTGACCTACAATTTTTCGGAATTTGGGGACATTTGGTTCGGAGTAAAATTACCGTGCCTGAATTCAAACATGCGACAGCCCTGGGGCTGGTGAGCCCGTGTTTGGCAAGCTTAAAACACCGCCGTTTTAAAATTGTCCTTCAGTTAGCTTGGTGAATGGCAGGAGTAATGGAATTTTATTTTCCAGCACAAACGGTCTGCAGTGTTTAAAGGGGCCCTGAAAGGCATTTTGAGCACACTAAATGAACTAGCGCAATCGCTAGATTGGGTCGCCAACGTCACCTGTGCCAAGTATTACTCTTTTACGCGCAGCGGAAAGCTCACACTTTTGTTGCAAAGTTTGTCGCTTTTTTCTCACCCTTTCCTTCGTGTTTTTGGACGCCGCCATCTTCACATGTCTACATCATCGATTCCCAGATGTTCGTCATGAGCTAGACATCCTGCTATTGGGCGGCTTTTTCACGCACTTCCGGCAAAGAGATGAGTCGTCTGCTCAGCGTCGGCTCGCCGGCTGATCTGCCAGCGGAGTGCCGGAGTGCTTTGACATTTTACGACAAACGAAACAAGTGTAAACAAACGCTTAACCGTTTGTATTGAATGCAACACGGCCATAACACGACGTGGATTTTATCTTACGTGAGTACGTACCATAAAGAAAGTCCCGTGGCACTTCTTTGGTGCAATCGCAGAGAACGCCCTGAGCCGAATGTCCGGGTTTGACGCGTACATTTTATTCAACTTCAAAACAATCCAGAGATGCGTTTCGAACGAACGCAACGTCACAACATGCGTTGCAAGTCTGAACCGCGATTGACAGACGATGAGTTGCCTCCTCCTGCCCGTCGTAAATACGGCACTCACCTCACACCCGGTTTGCGGGGACGAGCAGCAAGTCACAACTCTGGCGCGCAAGCGAGAAGGCTTTTAGCCAGGCACACTGCACATACCCCATGCGAGGTTGAGTGGTACGTCGTTCGAGAAAGATAATCCAGACCATGGGAAGCACTATCCACCCGCAGAAGTACAATGTCGCATTTCATCGCGAAACGAACGCGTCCACAACACACAGGAGGCGATGCACACGCACACACACAGCTTCGGTCGCTGCATTGGCTTAGCTGCAAGCTTCGTTCGGACAATCAGCGATGCTACGACGATACAGAGCTGCGTGAGGACGACGTGCTAACCACTTCACGTATTTAAAAACACAGGGACAAAGAACTAGGTTCATCGGAAGCAAAAAATCTTTCCTCCATTATAGTGCCTGAAATATACTGGCTAGTGTGCCGAGGGCGGGAGCGATGTACGCGGCCGTCTGCCGCTTGGGGCGCTGCCATGCGGGAGTGTGCGCGTTCATCCGGCCCGAGCAGATCGCGCGGTTACCTCCGAGCTGCGTAGCAGACGGCAGCGCGGCAGAACATTCCATTCCCGCTTGCGACGAAAGCGAGCGAAAGCGACGGGAATTCTGTCGCGCAACCAAAATTTGTCCCGACCATTCGACAAAAACGATCGTCGCGCGACAAAGCGACGGAATTCCTGCCGCTCTCACTCGCTTTCGTCGCAAGTGCGAACGGGCCTTTATGCGCAATCTCCGCCCCACATAAAACAAGCTCTTGCTTGTCGCCTGAGCATACGGTTGATATCTGACTACGTTACACTGTGCTTGCCAGTGTATTTAAACGATGTCACTAGGTTTGAAACGTACGCGCTCGGCGTGCAGCTTTGTAAACGCAAGCGGTTTCACATACGCACGCTATTTTGCTGCTAATAGAGTTTTAGTACAGCGTTTGTGGCCTTTGCATACGCTAAACGCTAAATTTTTGCGTCCCGCTACGTGACACCGCGATGGGAGTTTTAGTAGAGCGTCTCATCAGTTTTGCGTAGCGACACACTAATGCATACGGCGCCATCTGTCAAATGTTTTCCGAAATGTCTCGCCGGCTGATCTGCTAGCGGAGTGCCGGAGTGTTTGGACATTTTACGACTATCCAAACAAGTGCAAACAAACGCTTTCCCGTCAGTGTTGAATGCAACACATGGGTGCAGCTTGTCAGAACACGGGTTCTCGCTGATCGAGTGCAGCGTTGGTTTGCTCTTCGCCGTCACGTTCATCGCCGCTGATAAAGCGATCCGATCCGGCGCGTTTTGTGCACGGGTTCTGTGTCGGTTGAAAATATCTTTTTTCACATGCCGCCGGTAGTAGGAATTACAACCACCGCAAAATAACACCCGGCACCAGCGGGGCCACATCTGAGACCGCGCTTTTTGGATAAACAGTGCGCGGTGCACCAAAGGGAACGAGCGCACGATTCTCCCCACGCGGCTGCGAGTTCGCCGCCGATACCAACTGCAGCCCTGCAGCTACGTACACCGCGAAAGGGCAAGGCCAGGCCGCACACATGCGGCCAGGTCATTCGCTCGCTTTTCCAGCCTGTGTCCATGGTGTCTACAGAGATGAAAAAGCCGAAAGAGCTGGCCCGTAGCAGACGGCAGTCTGTGGGAGCGCAATAGCGGAAGTACGTCACCGCTGAGGAGCGGAGCATCATGGGAGGGGAGGCCAACAGCGAAGAAACAGTTGAAAGGAGGAGGAAATACGGCGCGACGATAATTCGCGGTTTTTGATTTACGATTTCTCAGCTAATACTCATCGCTTTAACAAAATTCTTGCAGGAGGAGATTGCTAATACATTGCTTTATTTGGTTACATGTACATCCATGCATCGGCGGAAGGCATTTCAGGACCCCTTTAAACCGAATTGGCATTGTAACATGTTGTACAGTCATAATCCCGACCATCGCGGGAACTGGGTTGCGGGAGCGGCCGCATCGCACTCGTCTTTTTAATCCGCGAAATAGAATTGCCGTCATCAAACAGATGAAATTCTTAGACATCAAATACATATCTTTGCCGTAAATTGTGGGGTTATTATTTTCTAGATACGTGCGTTAGAACGCGAATGAACGACGTTTAAAGGCATGGTAATCGTCAATATTTCGTAGGCACCCCGAAAAGAAGGCCGCGGGAGCCCATTTTTTGCGACCTTAGCCGTCACCGATGTGTGGCGCCGCCGCCGAAAGTAGCGGCGGCAACTGACAACTCCGCTGAGCCACCCTATCCGCTGTTACGCGACTGCCCATTGGCGGTGCGTGAATGGGCCGGCCGGGCCTAGTTCCCATCGAGCGGCCGTGCGCAAGTAAGCACGGAAAGACAAGCATAGTAAAAACGCCCTGGTGGCTACTGGCGCATCCGGTGAAATGTGGAGGAAGTCGCATCGTTTTCACGCGCTCATCGGAGGACTCCGGCAACAGTTTATTCTAGTAACGTTGCCGGCAACCGCGTCCTAGAAACGTCGCCGAAGATCGGTCCACCGAGGCCCTACGTCATGGGAGGGATTTTTTGTACTTGATCTCACCCCCACTGCTCTCTGTGCATGTGTCCCGTTGCTATAGAAACGGAGGCGCGTCGTCTGCTGCCGGATATCTGCGCCTGCCAGCTGCGGCGGCAAAGTCAAGCGGGAGTGCACGTCACGCCCCTCGTCCATACGCGGCGTCAACAGCGAGAAGCATTCCCGTCGCATACCCAATCTAGATGAAGGTTTGGTTGCGCGTGCCCCATCGGGGGGCACGCCGGGGCGGGGGCTACACCATGAAAGTGAGTGCAGCGCAAACGGGGCGGGTGACCAGTAACCACGCGCTGAATCCAGTTGAATTCGAACCTAAATTGAGGAGGATTTAGCGAGCACTGGAACGGAAGATGATAGGTGTAACGTTAACGAACAATAGAACGGAGTGGGTCAGGTAACAAACGCGTGTAATCACACATTAGTAGATATTAAAAAGACGAAATGGGAGTGGGCAGGGCGTGTAATGCGAAGGCAAGATAACCGTTGGTGATTAAGGGTAACAGAGTGGATACCTATAGAAGGGAAGCGTGGCACGGGGCGGCGGGCAGATGAGATCAAGAAGTTTGTAGAGATAAAATGGTCGCAGTTAGCACAGGACCGGTATAATTGGAGATTAATGAAGAGGCCTTTGCCCTGCAGTGGGCGTCGACAGGCTGATGATAACGATGATGATGATGAAGATGATGAGCTGGCACGACGAAGCGTCGACTAAAGGATTGGCGGATACGCGCTCGTTAGAGTGAGGAAGAGCGACCATGAACCAAACTTTTGTCGCTAGGACGCTCGGGAGAATACAGTGGAACCCCGTTAATACGTTTTTCACCGGACGGAAAATAAAAACGAAAGATCCGGGTAAATGTAAGAGTAAGGAAAGCCACGACAACAGGCCGGCGTCTAGCTGGCGTCATCAAATCACCCCCTATGTAGAGCTGCATTGTTGCCATCACGTTTTTATTAACGTATTACCGTACTTACCCGATTCCAACGCGCACTTTTTTTTCCGGAAAAATAGGTCGAAAAATCGCATGCGCGTTAGAATCGAATACCAAACCGAAACTGCCGAAACAGCAGAAATGTCGTCCCAATCATCGCCATTTAAAGATGGTGGCAAAGCTTTTAGCAACGATTTTTCGGACGCAGGAAGCATAGGCGCCTAGGCTTTTCTATCGGCGTTAACACAAATCGTCAAATCGTTCCACTTGCGCGCTTGATAACAGCAATGGCAGCACCGGCTCTCACGCGTTCAAAACGAGCGGTCGGCTGAAGCGTGCCCCTCTGGAGAAGCCCGCGAGATGGGCGTGCGAGGCGTGGGCCACGATCCCATCAACCATGGTTGAACGTTCGTTCAAAAGTGTGGCATCGCGAACGCGCTTGACGGCACCAAGGACGAGATGTTGTGGTTAGCGGAGAGCGGCGAGGAGTGAAATGAGTGAGATTACTTCGAGAAATAAATCCCCGGTTTCTCTCGCATTCATTTTTCTTGCTTACAAAGTTCCGTGCGCGTCACAATCGGAGGTGCAAGTTTTTTTTGTTTTTTTTTACCAGAAAAATCAGGTGCGCATTAGAATCAGGGGCGCTTTAGAATCGGGTAATTACGGTAACTCTGCGCTGTCATCGTAAGCACATATTCCAGTAGATTTCTGAAGTGTCGGTGCGGTTTGTTTACGTGCTGCACACCGGGCTGTCGTTCGGGGTTGCTTCGGCAGCGGCGAAGTCTGTGCGGCGGAAATTCTTCAAGGCGCCGCCGGATGCTAACGGATTGAAGGCGTGGGAAAGCGCGATTCCGCGGAAAAACTCAAGGTTACGTCGCAGATATACGGCTGTGACATTAATTGATAGCCTTCAGACATCGTCAACTGTTACGAAAAGATCGTGAACGATCAAACTAAGGATACCGCGAGGCAGATGGACCCTGAGGGATAGGGTGGTTCCCCGTATTACCCGTAACATACCTTAGCCCCTGTCGGAACGAAGGCGCCAAAGTCACCCAGAAAAACCACCAAAAGGGAGAGAGAGAGAAACAACATCTTTATTGGCCTGCGTTCAAGCCCCCGTTGTAGGGGCAAACTTACTGCCTATTACCTCGCACCCCCTTCGCAGGAGATGGAGGCGTCCGTTTCGACCGCTGGCTTTCGATGGCCGCGAGCGCGAGCTGGACAGCATTCTTGTGTAACCCACAGTCCGCACTCATGATCGCGCACTCAATGCGCGGTGGAAGCACGGTCACTTCGGCCGTATTAGTAGTCTCTTGCCTTGGTTGTTGTCCGCAACCCCACAGCATGTGCTGCATGGTGGTCTTCTCACCCCCGCACAACACACACGCGTCCGATTGGTAGAGTTCGGGGCACACGTGCTTAGCGAACACCGGTGTCCAGATTGCCCGCACCTGTAGCTGTCGCATGATCACTGCCTCTCTGCGGTTGAGATTACGGTGCGGTGGCGGGTAGACCCTGCGGCCTTCCCTGTACTATTCGAGCACCTCCCTGTAGGTGGTGATTGGAACCGCCGTTTCAGCTTCTTCTTCGTCTTCTCCTTCCCCTTCACCCTCGTCCTCCCCTTCGCCTCCCGCAGGCCTCGGAGGCGAGCCAGGTGCTGCGCTGCCGTGTCTGGTCAGCACGCGCGCAGCTCGGTCCACCTCCTCGTTGCGGTTGGCTCCGGTTCCGACCGGGCCCCCGTGTGCTGGAAACCACTTGATGGTCACCGGCATTGTTCTCCGCGGCAGGGCCCCGCACACCCTGAGCGCGCACGGTCCCACCCTGTTCGTGGCATAGTTCAGCACCGCCCCTCACTAATCGCTCAGGACGGTGGCACACCTTGGGTTTGTGAGGGCCAGCGCAATGGCCAGCTCCTCCGCTTGCTTCGGGTCCTGGGCCCGTACGCTGCCCGCCGTGTACAGCTCCCCAGAGGTCGCCGCGACCACGGCCACAGCGTACGTGCCCTTGCGGTGCGGGTAGGTGGCCGCGTCCACGTAGAACGCGTCCGTGTCGGCCCCGTGCACGGCCGTGAGCGCCTTCGCCCTGGCAATGCGGCGCTCCCCGTTGACTTCTGGATCCATGTGCCGGGGTATCGGCGGGACGTGCATGATGCCGAGCAGCCCCCTCGGCAGCGACCGTCCGGACGACGACCGCAGTGGTGATGGCAGCCCCGTCGGCCCCCTGCCTCCGCCCCCACCGCCTTCCCCCCGCAGCAGCGCTACTCGGTTGAAAATTGCTCTGCCTGTTCTGGTCGTTTCTAGGCGCGCAAGCTGCGATACGCGCTGCGCCTCTGCGACCTCGCATAGTGTGTTATGTATCCCTAATTCTAGGAGCCGGGTCGTGCTCGTGTGAGTATAGAGGCCTAACGCCGACTTGTATGCCTTGCGTAACAGAGCGTCCAGCATCCCGCTCTCCGCCGCCGACCAGTCGTGGAAGGCCGCCATGTATGCCACGTGGCTGACCGCAAAGGCTTGTATCAGCCGCAGGAGGTTGCTTTCGCGCATGTCCCCGTTCCACGTGGCCACCTTCTTGATCAGCCCTACTGCCGGCATGATCTTCACCTCCAGTCTCTTTATGGTTTGACCATTGTGCCCGAGAGCGTGCACGTGCAGTCCGAGGACTCGCAGCGTCTTCACCCGCGGGATGATCGATCCGTCCTTGGTGTGGAGATTAATGTCGCGCCCGTTCTCCGTCGTCTTCCTCTTCTTCTTGGGTGGTATCACCAGCAGCTCGGACTTGCTCGGGGAGCACGTGAGCCCCGTGTCCAGCAGGTGTTCTTCGACTGCATCGATGGCTTCTTGCAGGGACGCCTCGATCTCAGCGTCACTGCCGCCGGACACCCAGAGCGTGATGTCGTCTGCATATATGGTGTGTCCGACTCTCGGGATGCTCTGGAAGCGCTCGGCAACCCCGATCATGACGATGTTAAACAGCGTCGGCGAGATCACAGCGCCCTGCGGCGTACCCGTGCTCCCCAGCTTCTTCTTCGGGAGTTCTAGGTCACCGGTCACGATCGTAGCGGTACGGTCCGACAAGACGTCTCGCACGTAGGCGAACGTGCGCTCACCCATGTTTAGGCGCGATACTTGGCGGAGGATGGCTGAGTGACGAACGTTGTCGAACGCCCCCTTCAGGTCGAGTCCGAGTATCGCTCGGGGTTCCAGGGAGTTGGTCGGCCTGTCGAGGACTTCGTGCTTGATCAGCAACATCGCATCCTGGGTGCTGAGTTTGGTTCGGAACCCCAGCATGGTGTCGGGGTAGAGTCCCTCCTCTTCTAGGTAAGCTTGCCACCGATTCAGGAGGACGTGCTCCAGCACCTTCTCCACGCAGGACGTCAGGGACATAGGCCGCAGGTACTCTATGCTCGGTCCTTTTCCCGGCTTTGGAATTAGGATCGTTCTGGCCTCCTTCCAGCCGGCGGGGAGCTTGCCCTCCCGCCAGCATCTGTTGAAATAACCGGTGAGCGCGGTTATGGCCGCGTCACTCAGGTTGAGCAGCGCCTTGTTTGACACTCCGTCCGGCCCCGGAGCCGACTTGCAATTGATGGTTTGGATCACCGCTCTGACCTCCCACTCCTCGATGTCCGCATCGAGCTCGGCGTTGGCTGCGCCGGTGTAGCTCGGGAGGGGGGTCTGCGGCTTGGCCGGCCGATATTTGTCGTTTATGCACCGGCGGACCTCGTCTTCCCCGAGTTCCTGCTTGGCCCTTTGTAACGTTCGCGCCAGGATGTGATGTTGCGTTCCCTTTGTCTTGCCTGCGTCGAGCAGGTGACGGAGCAAGTGCCAGGTTCTACTCTTGTGGATTTGGCCGTCCGCTTCTTGACAGACCGCCTGCCACTGCTGTCGGCAGAGCACCTCGCTGTGCTTTGCGATTTCGATGTTGAGTTAGACGATGCGGTTGCGGAGCCTTCGGTTATGTCTTTGTCGCTTCCACCGGGCTCTCAGCGAGTTTCTCGCCTCCAACAAGTGCGCTAGGCGGCTGTCTACTTGCTGCGTCCCTTCGTCCGTTTCGACTTCGGCCGTGGCTACCTTGGTCGCCGCGTTGACGCTGCACGACCACTCGCCGATGTCCTCGATTTGCCCTGTCAGGGTACCCAGCTCCTGCCTGTACTTGTTCCCATCCGTTGTCGCGTGCTTGCGGGGAGGGGAGACGGGATCCGTCCGCGCAGCGGCACCACGATCTCCAGGATGCAGTGATCGCTGCCCAGAGTTTCGCCCGTGTTCCGCCAGCTGACTCCGGTGGTAGCATTGCAGAAGGCCAGGTCGGGATTGGTATCCCTCTGCGTTGACGTGCCGTGTCTCGTATGGACTGCCGGGTCGTTGAGTAGGTAATATTCTGCCTCCAGGGTCTCTTCGTGGAGTCTCTGGCCCTTGGTCGTTGTCCTCGGGTAACCCCACGCCGTGTGCGGCGCGTTAAATTCGCCACACACCAGCGCGGTGTTGCTACCCGCCAGCTGCATGGTCTTGTGTATGAGGGTTCTGAACTTTTGTTGAACTTGCTTTGGATTGCTGTAGATATTTACGATGTAGGTGCTTTCCTTCTTCTTACGGCCCGTTACCACCTCGATGGCGAGGTGCTCGATGGCGGTATTCCGGAGCAGGCCGTGCTCTACGTAGGTGATTCCTTTTCTCACCAGGGTACACACCCCCTGCCCGGCTCCTTTCCCTGCGATTCGCGCGCTGGGCGGGGTGGCGTAGGAGCTGTATCCCGGCAGTTTCACAGTGTCTTCGGTGTGTGTCTCTTGTATTAGAATAACGTCCGCTCTTCGGCCGGCGTGTCGTATGTACTGTTGTAACGATGCCCTCTTTGTGCGTAGGCCGTTCGCATTCCATTGTCATATGACCAACTCTCGACCTAACATTGCTCCGGCCATACTGGGCGAGTCTTGGTCGTTGGTTGTTGCTGTTGTGATTGAGGTGACGCCTGCTGCTGTTGCTGCTGCGTTGACAGCATCTGCGCCTGCTGCTGTTGCTGTTGGTGGATGATTTCTTTCATTTCGTTCATTTGCGTGAGGAGTTGCTGTAGCATGCGCTCCATGTTGGTAACCCGGACGTTGCCATCGGCCACTGTCGCTTCTAGCGTCGCTTGCCTCTTGCTGATTGACTCCTGGTATCTGTCGAGCTGCTGGTGACTGTCTTCTAGTTGTTGCTGCCTGCGCTCCATGACGCTCGTAGTTGTAGCTCGCCTCTTTGCTCTGGGGCTGGCTTACGTGTGTTCTGTGTCTACTTGGGCCTCCGCCTCCTCTTCTCCTACTTCTTCCGCAGAGTAATCGTCACTGTGCACCGTTACGGTGCTCTCCTCTTCTTCGACTACCTCTTCGTCTTGTGGGTCCATCGCCTGTTCTTGTGTTGATAATTCTTGCTCGCTGGCTTGTCTGTGCTGCCGCATCCGCCTGCGCGCTGCCCTCCTTGGCTCGCACGGGGTCTTTTGCAGCTGCATTTGGTTGCTTAGAATCTGGTCCAGCTTACTGCTGAGCTCTTGTATTTGTCTGTCCCTCTGCGCGAGTTGCGCTCGGAGCCGCGCAACCTCGTTTTGGAGCAAGATCGTCTCCGGTGCGGGTTGCATCGATGTTCGCCCTTGCTGCTGCTGTCGCAGCTCCCCATCGTTCTCTGCCGCGAGACCTCGTCGCACTAGTCTTGCTTGCGCTGGCGGTGCCGCATGCTGCTGCAAAGGCTGAATTTTAAAGAAAATGAAGACTGAGGAAAAGCAGTCGCGAATTTTGGTGCCCCGCTCCAGGCGGGTCAGTTGTCATTTCGGTGTTATCTGCAACAAGTTGGATTGCGAACAAAGATTTGTAAGGAAATGGCATCACCTTTTAACCTTCTGTTAACTTCAACGTTTCAAGCGCGTTGTTAAAGCTATTCATAACCTTCCCCAACTAACAAATATAACTGCTATTCAATTTTATTCAATCCTCTTCACCAGTTCAGTCAGGCGCACGCTCGATTCGGTCCTGCTAAGCTTTTACATTTGTTCAACAGATATCAGCTCACCATTTTTCTTTCCACCATGACTCCGGTTCTAAAGCGCGGACTGCCACCTTTGCACTCAAGTAATAAGAATGACCATAATAATCATCAAAGGCTACGCGGAATAACATTTGAATACGAAAGGATCACCGCGTCTTCCAACAAGACCGAGAACTAAAAAAACACGAGAAAAGAAATAAAAACCGTGGAACACGAAATAGAAATTTGTTCCTCTCACCTACCAAGCAATGATCATCATACATCTGCTGGTGCCCCGTGCGAGACAAAGGCACAGACGTCCAACTTCAGATATCCACTGTGTGCAATGCAATCTTTTTTCCGAGCTGTCATATCTGTGTATCGAGAATGCGCCCTTACTTGCAATCTAGTCTTTCGGAAGCCGTTTTGTTACTGTGGGGATCAACTGGTTACATGTTTCGGTACTCACGCCCTGCCAACTTTACTTCTTCTCCTAATTTTCAGTTGAGACGTCTTCCAACGTAACTAGCTGTCCAATCCGCGATGCTGGGTTCATATTACTCTTGATGGTATCATACAAAAATATATCATTTTAATGAGTTGACGTGATTCATTAGGGGGAGGGCAAAGAGCAGGAAAAAAATTCACGCATCTCCACGAAGAAATCATGACGAGTGGGCGGAGCACTGGCGATTGTTCTTACCGTAAATCACCCGTGGCATTGCCGAATCGCGCATGTAAATGAGTGACAACGCGTGTGTACAGTATACACAAATCCAATCCAATCCAATACAATTTATTCCAATCCAATCCAATGCTCCTCGCACATGCGCAATACTGCGCACACGGACGCCAGGCCCCTGACAAAGCGAGGTCCAATGATCTTCGCCCCTAACAAACGTGGTATTGAGTATAACTAAAAAGTTTAAAAAAAAGAAACAAGTTCCACTCAGCGTGAGAGCATCCAAGTGCGCGGGCAGTGATTCGCCTGTAAGGCTGTGGCGTCCTCTCTTGACTAGCTTCAATAACAGCCTGGCGTTGATAACTAAACTAGCCAATAGAGGGAGCCACCATTCGCAGAGGCCTATGAAAAGACTCTAGATTTTCGTTTTATCAATTTTGGTTAATAATGCATTAATTAATGAGTCATTATGATGCTTAACAATCGAGTGTTACCCCGACAAAATCGCCGCCGCATAGTACAGACTCTGGCCGATTGGCGGTTTCTCAAAGCTAAAAAAGTCTATGGATGCTCTACATCACCCCACTTTTATCGGGGAAGCTCCAATAAACAGACTGAGTTGAAAAAGATATTTGGAAAACTTTCTCTTGGTGGAATACGAAACAGGTTCATGCACAGAGCACCTTGACCACAACAGCTAATCGCTGATTTTAGATAAATGGAGGTGGACATGGTGTACGCTTGTGATCTTTGACTTAGAAACGGGCTTTGGCGAATTTGCCGCGGGTTACGACCGTGGCTTGAGCGCACAAATTAAAAAGAATAGTCTGTATCTAGAACGCCATCCGACGGCACTGTAAACAATCGACAAAAGTGACCTCCGCCACCGATGTCTAAAGAAATGCCACCTCGAGTACTACTTTGGTCTCCCTTACGCTACATAGTTACCTAACCTGGCATAAGAAAACTAAGAGAAATCAGGAATTTAAAACACCAAACACTAACCTACACAGCAGGAGGAATAGACGTTTATTAGAGCCATGGCCTCCGCAGTCAGCTGCCGACGCGCCGTTGCTCCGTCCATTCCAATCGCTCGGAGAGAACGCAATTCCGGAGCGGCTGTTGCGCTGTCTTCCGGCGCGCCGCGGGGCGCGGTGCAGATGGATGAAATGAGCAGCCGTGTACGCTGCAACACCTTTGAAATAACTTTTGACAGCTGTTCCACTCCGCACGGGAAAAAATAAACGGCCGCAGCTCCTCTAGGAACCAACAGCAATATATAGCACCAGGTGATCGATGCACTTATGTGAGCAACAATGGCAACCAGACAGGTTTATTTCACAAGCGCTGTGCCCCGCTACCCTCTCGACCAAACCGACAGCGCCTTTCCGATAACACCGCAGTTCAGAAATTTCCCGCGTTTACACGACGTTCACCTCACTAATGGGATTGGTTATCTCTTACGTGGGCGTACGTCTTAGTGCAGTTCAGCAAAAACAAGGCTATTTAGTCGAGAGTACGCTGCGATTGCCTCGTCCCCACGACACGCGGCCGTGCTCTATTTGAGTCTGGGAATCAATGTTTGTGGGAGGTGACACCTGCTGTCTTGTCGTAATGGCAAGTCTACTGGCAAGCCTAATGGCAAGCCTAATGGCAACTGGCACAAATGACACCTTTGAGCTGCCGCACGAACTGTTTCAATGGCACTTGACTGAAATGTCATTTGAGTGGAAAGAGGATGACAACCGTCCTTTCTGATTTTCAAAAACTTTTGAAATGCAAACTTTCGTGCTCTAGCACGCAGTTTCTGCAGGCCCCAATAACACAAATAAAATAATTTACCAGTAAAGTTAAATTTACAAGAACTGCTTTGTAATATTTTTTGCTAGTTTTGTTTTTTAATACTCAGTCTGAAATTATAAGGTAACTCTGTACTCGCCATATCGGCGGTGCGAAAACAAATTTATGACGGCATCGGAAGCCATGTTGCCATTTTCTTTTGCCTGTGCTTGTAGGTTTGTGGTTGTCGGGTCTATACTTGTCCCTATGTTGTTTTTAGGAGCAAACAGGTCATCGTAAACATGATTTATTACGTTTATATCAGATTTCTGGAGCCATTAGCATTTATTGCAATGGCAGAGATATCACGGGCGTCGCTGCAACCATCAAAAAAAAACGAGAGCGTGCGTGGCCACCGCGCCCGTTTAAGAGCATAGCAGAAACGCACGTGTTGGTAGACTTCTAGGGAGGTCGCATCGGAGACCTACTCCGTACGAAAAGAAAAGTGGCGTGTATGACGAATTGCTTGACGGTCTTTGGGTGGCTGGTTTCAGACAGACGCGGGTGCAAGTCCACTCGAAAATCGAGAAATGGTGAGCACCCGCCTATTTGGCAGTTCTAGCTATTATACTGATGATTAAGGGGTTGGCGTTATTTTATCAATTCTTCCTTTCAACGCACGGGCGCTACAGGGGTAACCGATGCGCTATTTATGGTGGAAAAAAAAGTATGGGGTTCCTCGTCGCAAAACTGTTGAATTATTGATTAAGGAGCACTACTGCCTGCTGTTGTTGCATGTATGGCCTTCTCATTCATTACCAGGCCCACTGCGTCCTGCAAGCGCATTCAAAATTTTTGTTGTGTTCCTCTGCTTACCACGTATTTTATCTTAGATACTGGAAAAGGCCGAACAACTGGGCCCAACCCTGTCTCCTAAACTTTCTTCACAAGATTTCAGAAGTGCCTCGCGAGCCTCAAAAGCAATATTCCGAGCTTCGTTTGCGGAAACCACATTACTTCCGTCCCGCGGGTATTTAGAAGAAGTGATACGAACATAGAGTCCTAAATTAGTAGTACGTTTTCAGTGACTGAATTTCCATGCTAAAATTTTAGCAATGAGTGAAAGTACGGGGCTACACGGAGATGTTCAAGGATGCTGTAGTCAGAAGATATTGCGATGAGGTTTCACATTTCTTGCGAAAAGAAGATAAAATACACGAGAAGGTATAGCGCTTTCATAAATACCAAAATGGTAGCGCAGGCGTGCTCATTACACACAAGTGCCAAGCCACAATGGTTAGTCTCAAGTTGAGGTGAGTAAGAGACCAAACACTAGTATTTTAAGGCACCGCAGGAGGTTACAGCTGTTTATTTCACATACACAACAGTGCGAGTTCTTTTGCTGGGTAGAATTTGCGTTGTTGTTCCTAATGAAAAATACAGAACAACCCCGAGCTCTGAACGGTGACTGCAGAAAGCAGTACTTTACAATTGAGCCGCTTCAGGTGCGGTTAACATATGAGCAACAAAGCAATACTCACAGAATGGTATACAACAAAGTGATCAAAAGTGACCATACAATATTACATAGAAAATTCCACAACACAGTGCGTGAAATCACACAGCAATAACCACTACATCGAAAAATACCATACCCCTGTGCGATTACATAGAAACGATGCGAACAGAGAGCAACAAAGCAATACACACAAACACTAAACAAGAATGTCATGAAAAAGCATTATCAAAAGTAGGCAACGAGGCAGTACACACAAAACACTAAACAACAAAGAGATAAAAACCATTATACAATAGACCACAAAATATTGTTTGAAACCACCCTTCAATATACCCTACATAAAAAATATCACAAGGATGTACAACAAACAATGCAAGCAGTATTAATGAGCACTGTTACAATAGTAGAGGCTTGAGGCAGTTCAGGTAGGCATGATTTTACTCTCTTCCTAGTTCCCTCTCGTGGCAACTCTGAATGCAGTTGATGGGTATCATTTAATTCGTTTCGTTTTGTACTTCCATATGCTAATGCCTTTGTGTACATTTTTCTTGTTTTTATACTCATATCATCTATGGCATGGGGCCTGGAGGGACAGACACGGGTACTCAGGATGGTGACGACGCTCTGCTGACCATGCCGCCAGGCTACGACACGGAGATAGTTGTTGATGCGGTTGATTACAGTGACGTGGACCAACCGGACAACATTCCTGGCAGCAGTGACGAATCAGCTGTCGCCGAGGTACAAGCTGTTCAACTGGTACAATTGCAGGTCCACCAACCAACGCACCCAGCAGCCGTGCAACACCGCCAGTGCAGCTGCCCAGGAAAAAGCGCAAAACCTCACCTGCTGTACATGTTGGAGCTCTTCTCGACGGGCACGGTTACTCAGTAAAGACCTCAAATCTGCGAGGACCACATAGTTTGAGCTGTGCGAGCCACAGCTCAGAATGCAAGAGACGAAAACTCCATTGTACAACTCCATTTCGAGGTAGTTTAACCGGCACTAAGGAGAAAATAAACGTTGCTTCCCTGTGTGCTGTAGAACTCAACAACGGTCACCCTCACTGAATTCCCATTGGCCTGCACAGCATGTGTATTGCGTGCAGGCTGATCATACCGTGCTTCGCGTGCCTGAAATTGGGCACACCACTGCGGCAAAATGCTATTAATCACAATTGCAGCATGCATGAATGGCAAGCCTGCCATTGTCTAAGTCACACTCTATGCGTCTCAGCAAGAACCGAAACACTCTATGCGTCTTAGCCAGAACCGAAACCTTGTCTTCGTCCAACGAATCGTATTTTCAAGTATGCGTCTGGTCTTTATGAGCTCGCAGTTCAACCTTCTCTGCTCGGCATCCAGCTGGATCCTGTAGCTGAAGGAATTGGTAAGGTTAGGCGTGAGGGGGAAGGCTTGATCCCACAGCATCAGTAGAGGCACAACCGTGCCGCTGATGCTGACTAGTGGCGCCTGCTAACATGGCAAGCCAGGTCCGACCGCAGGTACAAGATGGAATCGTGGCACCGGCCTGGTGAGCCCACGTTCACGAACCTGCACCAGTGTCGGTGGTGTACGAGGGCCAGGAGGATCGTAAATAAAGTTATGTTTATAACGAGCTCGCTGCGTGCATGTGGTCATGAGTCATGTATACGCATTCCTTATATATTTGACTGAAAAAATACGGCTGAAAGGCGCCTTGTTTAGCGCTTAATAATAACGGCGAACCGCCTGGCACTTGGCTGTGAGAAAAAGTGGGTACGTTGGCAAAGCATTGCACGCGCTAGAGAGCTGCTTAGCAACTCTTACCCTAAATAAGTGTCTTGAGGAAAAATACTGAATTCGGCCGCTAAGATGGCTCTATTATTAGCGGAGTTTTATTTACTTGTCGCAATTAGTTCAGAGTGAAGTTGTAAACGTTGCAGAATTTTCCACTTGTGTCCGTCTACGCAGGAATTATGGGTAGAAGAAACGGCTATACCTCTTGCTTTATCAAAACTATCTCAAAGCAAATTATACGAAGATCGGCAGCTAAGACGATTGGATCATTACGCTGAGTTTCTTATGCGCGTTGCAATTAGTTCGCAGTAAAGTTGCAAACGTTATACAGAATTCCCGTCTGCTGTCAATCCATGGTTTTCTCTGGTAGAAGTATATATGTTAACAGAAAAGGGATGCAACTCCGCTTTCACTAATACGATGCCTGAACAAATTTTAGAACAATTTTTGTTCGCTAAGACGACTGTATCATAACGCTGAGCTTAACCTACTAGCAACACTTAGTTCATAGTGCTGTTGCAAGCGTTATAGAATTCCCGATCTCTGGCAGTAAACGTCCACCTATACGCATGGGGGTATGGCTACAGGAAACGGCTGTAACTCTTCTTTCATTGAAATTATGCTAAGAAAATTATATGACAATTGGCTGCTAAGATAGCTCTATCATTACGCTGAATTTCATAGACTTGCCGCAATTAGTTCAGAGTGCAGTTGTAAACGTTAAGGAATTACCGTGTTTTGTCAGCCTGCAGTCATTCTACGGAGGGAGTATAGTTGCAGAAAACGGCTGCAGCTCGTGTTTTACCTACACCGTCCCGAAACAGATCATAGGACAATTAGTTGATAAATATTTCTAAGGATGTTACGTCTGCCGCTTCATTCAATATAGTGAGTAGGTGGATAACTAGTTATCTACCAATACAGTTTCGCTAGTTTTCAACCTTAACAGGGCTCTAAATTTTCTATTCCTTTCGGCTTGGCAATTAACAAGGTGAAAAGCATAATTTGAAGCCCAGATCTATGACGCAGTACAGAAATAAAACTGAGCTTATCAACTCACTAGGGATAAACTTAGGGTGTATCAATGCACCTCGCGGCTTTTAAATGACGCCAACACATTTTGGTGTGTGCTTCTTCGGGGCTTGTAATAATGTTTTGTGCATATGGACTACCAGATAAAAAATAAATTCTTTACGATGAGCATCACACGAGGTTGACGGGCTGATCGACCGGTCACGCCTCCAAATGCGGGAAAGCGGAGATCGTAAAAATCGAGTGCTTTCGGGTTTATGTTTTGCGCCAATCTCATTACTTAATTCTGATGGACAACGCATTCGAGATGAAGGCACCAGCAGTGCTCCATAACTGCCACTTCAATTCAAATTTGCTGTTTCTCCAACCTTGCACCACTAAAGGAAGGCGCGACAATTTTAATCTGCGACATCGACTGTACGCCAAGAGCCGTATACTAACACGCATGGTTGAAGATGGTAATTCGAGTTTCGGGCAAACACTCAGGACATTAAATCGTTTTGTTCCCTCCCAGGCACCAGAAGCAATGCCGTCTAATTTTCCACCCTGGACCCTTTCGCCCCTACATATCAGATGCAGCATCCCCGGAATCGACTCCAAAAAGAGCATGCCTCAAAGCGTACTCCTACAATTAACACTTCACCTTATCAGCTGGCTCTACTGTGACGCAAACCACATCTTCACAGATGGCTCCTGCACACCTGAGCGCAGTTCCTTCGGAATATTTATTCCCTCTACTGGCCAGACGTTCTCCTATCGCCTCGAGCGTGCGACATCATCGATGACCGGCGAGCTTCACGCTATCAAGGAAGCTATACGCTACATTTTACGCCAGCAGCCAAAGCAATGGACTGTTTTCACAGACTCGAAGGCGGCCCTCCAAAGCCTGCAATGCAGCGACTACTTCACCCTACATGAACATGCCTCTCGCAACATCACATACCTGCACCACCTTGCCAACGACGCTGGACACCGTATAACGTTTCAGTGGCTTCCCGGTCACTGTGGTGTTTTAGCAAATGAGAAGGCGGATGAAGCTGTTCGCAGGGGTCTGGAAATGCGCAATGTGAGGGGGATTTTTTTCACTAAGCGTGATGCCACAACTATGGCGAAGGCGCTCGTTTTAATGGAACGGAACCGCCTCTGGTCCCTTCCAGATCACCACCATGCCTTCCTACGCTACATAGACCCTGAGCTCAGGATGAGGCTGCCAGAGGTACTTCCGCGCCGATTAGAGACATTATATCACCGACTTCGTCTCAACCCAGCACTTACGAAGGCATACCTTTTTCAACTTGGTGTCACCACAAAACGTTACTGCGACAACTGCGGGTCGCCGGAAACCGTGAAGCATTTGCTGCTTGAATGCTCTGCATACATGCACGCAAGATGCAGTCTTGCGCACAAACTACAGCGCCTCAGCCCAGGACCAATAACCTTGAAAGTACTCCTTGGTCCATGGCCATCTCCACCAGCTCAACGCAAAGTACTGGAGGTGTTGTTCGACTATCTGGACCAGATTGGCGTCACTGCAGTGATTGAGAGTTTAGAAGACAGACTTTGTAATCCCACTACAGTCAAACCCGTTTATAGCGAATTGCAATTTGAACCGCGATTAGTTCGATATATCCAATAGTACGATATATCCGAACCCGCCTATAACGAACTTATCGTTACAAGTTCGCAATTCGCGGGAGCCCCCCTCCACCTCCTCAACTCCTCCATCCCCACATGCAAAAACGAACACAATAAAGTAGCCGTTACCATACTTAAAATAATCCATTTATTGAAAGTATTAAAGCTTACTTTCCGCCTGAACTGCCTACTTTGCAAAGAAAAAGCGGTGATTTTTGTTTTCACTTTCGTTTTGACGTCTTCAACTAGCATAGCATTCTCTACACGAAACATTATTTGCACCAGTTTGAGTCCGAGTCCTCCAAAATCTAAGAAGCATTGGCTGAGCACATTGACTGCCGAAAGCGCTTCATTATAAACGTCGGACGGCTTTCACTGCCGACATCATCGGGAATGTGGGGGAGCTTTTCCCAGAGTTCACCGATGCTGCAGTCTAGGTCCGGACGCGCTGACTGCGCGGGTTCTGTCGTGAGTCCCGCGCGTCGGGACTCACGACGGAAAACCATCGTAGGTAAATATTAAACAGGTCGACAAAACCAACAATAGTTCGAATGTTTGTAAGCACAAAGAACTTTTAAAAAAAATCCCACCATCTCTACGAAGTGAGTGATGATGAGTGGGGCGAAGCTTCATTTATTATAGGTAAAACGTGAAACAATCGCCCACACATCATATAAGGACTCGACGCGTTGTTATAGAGGTGATTGTATAGACATTATAGACACGATGTATTTATTTACATATCGATGCAATTATGTACACTTATATTCACGCAAGATGCAATCATTTACATATCGATGAAATTATATGCAAGGACTACATTGCTGATTACAAAGCTGTGGTACGCGTTTTCCTTTGAAGATTACAATCGCGCGCGCCCGAGTATGCAGCGGAGCAACGGAGGCGGAGTAGCCCAGGTGTGCGCCGCGCCACCTTCAGCGGCGGCGCACGATCTAGCAGGGGACCTATGAACTATTCGACAGCTGCGCCTCTAGCGGTCGCCTCGAGAACTAGTGGACACGGCGCGCCGATGGACTTGCCCCGAGCAAGAGGAGCTTCGCCCCTAAGAGGTTTTCACGCGCGAAAACACTCTGTGCCACATCACTGCCTCATTCCTCTCAATAAGAAGCTCCATTTTTGAACACTCCTGGAGAAAACAGCACTACTTATCAGAACGGGAGTAGAACGGCCGATGAAATTACCGTATATGGAAGAAATATTTCTAAAAATCGCCTTATTCATGTCAACGTGGCTAAGTTGGGAACTAGGTATTTCCATATTATTTAAAACTGCAGAGACACCAACAGGCTTTCCAATGTCCTTTTAATTTGGAATATGGATAGACCTAGCTGTTACAAAAATATAGCAAGAAAGATTAAAAAAATCTTGACGCTTCAAGGAATACGGCTCCGAGAGGCGTTTTGTGTTGTGGACGTGGGTACGCCAAGCCATTAGCCGCATTCTTCATCTCGTGTCTAGTGTTTGCTGTGTTGCTTCCTCAACGGTCGGCAGCTCGCTTTTCATGTATTCACGACGTGGGACCTTTGTCCAACAGATGTTGCGTAGGATTCTCTTAGGAAAAGGGACAGTAAGAGTTGCTGTGCAGCTGTGCTGTTCCTTGCGTTACAGAGAGGCTGAATGGGACTCGGATAGAGGAGTTTCTCGGGGTATGTCATTAGGCCCAAACCCGTGCGAGGAAAACCAACTTTCCCGCGATTCAAAGTAGATCTCAATCTATTGTAGGTTATCTCGGAAGAAATTATATTTAATTTTGCCACTACGACCGGAAGCCGAGTTTCATTTACTTGTCATAAGTACCATGAAGGTGTAAAGAATTAGAAAATTACCGCTGCTGTAAATACAATACATGCGTGAACGGGAGGAATATAAGTACAAGTAACTTTTATAACATGTTTTATTAGCATGATTCCGAAACAAATCATGAGACTTTTCACTGCTAACACGACAACCCAGTTAAAAGAACTTTATTGCAGCAAATATTGGGGATAATAAGATCTCTCGTACCAATATTTCAGATAACATCTAGCCGGCTTTTTCAGTCATTTCAGCAACATCATGACGGCGCCGTGAGAAAGGCAGCCAACGCTTGTCTGCAATGATAAAAGTCTAGGCCTTTCAAGTTTTATTAGCTCCCTAACCCAAACCTCTGCCCATTGAAAAAAAAATCAAGGCTGCCGGGCTCTGTTTCTTGCACTAGTATGGACTGCGCCCTAGAGAACCCCATTTTGTGTCTTGCGCTCGCTTGATTTCGCTCTCCACCACATTCTCAGCGTTCATTGGTGCCGAGGGTGAAAGTCTAGTGAGCAATGCCAGGTCTGCCCCTCGGTTAGGTATCCGAGTATCCCTCCGCTTAACTCAAGGCGAGGCCAGTTTTTGTACACCAGCGGCTAAAACGCTTTCGCTTGTAGACTAGCCGTGATGAGTCCTAGAGACCGGAACTTTAGGCACGAAAACTCCAGGTTTTAGGCGCCTATAATGGGCATTGAGAAGTGCGATTTAGGCATATATAGGCACCAAATACTCCCTTTTAGGCGTATATAGGCCAAATTTCTTTTAGCTTTAGAAGTATGTTTTAGCACTAATTTCTTACTTGCAGTGAAACCGCGGACACACAATTTGCTGCGGGAAAGTAATCTAATTTTCTTCCGCATTATAAGCAGCAGAAGAGCTATTATTTTAAAATTTACGTGAGATTCACGGTGATTCAACACAAACAGAAAAGATCGAAAGCCATGAAAAACCACACGAATCTCAATGATTTCCTGCTTGAAGTTGTACCCACTTTCAGTCGGTAATTGTGTGGGGAAAACGTCCACTGAATTCGGGGGAGCGTTCTTGTACTTCGGGACTTTCCATGATTTAATCCCATCTGGAATATAACAATGTTTGCTGGTCCGCACATTCGGCAGTTATTTTAGAACGTGGAATCCAGAAATTTTATGTCAGGGAGATTTATTCAACCGGTCCTTCGGGGATGGGGGCGGATCTGTCCTGCACGTCCCAGATTAACTCGGTATTCTTAGACAGACTGGCGCCAAATCTTCCAGCTGCTGAAAATCTTTCTGCTAAGAATGCGAAATAAGCACACGAATGCGCTGTGTCACGTTGAAGTGTAACGTGGGGCAAATACTTTGGGCTGCGACGCATTTGTCCATTGAAAAGCTGTTGATAAAACCGGAGTGTTTATGGTATAGTTTTGCGCCCTTAGCCGAGTTGTTAAGGGGTACCGGCGGGCTCCGGTAGAAGACGCGCAATCGGTAACTGACGCCTGAAGACACAACTTCGCTTCGAATAAAGATCTTGACTGCAGGTATTCATTAGTTGACGGAGGAGAACGAGCTCCTCAGCTGTTTACAGCATATATGAATCCCATGGATAGTGCACGGAAGTGCAATAATTCTGTAGAAATTACTGAGCTATTCTGTTCTGCAGAAGCGGATGACTTGTGAAGCTGCAGGAATAACACCATTCACTCACAAAGCGCTATATACCAATTATCGACATAACACAGCACGCACGATTCTTTGGAACTAATTCCCTTAATGCGAGGTTCCCAATGCCCTTAAAGTTTACCCGGCTGCGGCAGATGATGGGTGTCACGACTACACCATTTGTAAAGTGCTGAGATACCCACTCCTAAGCTCCGTTTCTTGTTCCTTCTTCGTGCTACGCGTACTGCATCGTGCCAGCCGCCGGTTTACCCGTGATCGGCGGCTGACAGTGCCCGTGTTCGTGGCAACACCTTAAAACTTTGGTGTCTCGGATATTCCCGTGGTTTCCCCCAGAAGGCGTCTTTGAGCTTGAGCGGCATGGACGCGGCTGCGCCGCGTTCGTATTAAATGCAGAGCATTTCAGTAACTCACGATGTCACCCGCGTTGACGACCGTAGTCCGCATCGCTTCCCCTACACTATATAAAAAAAACAATACTTACCGGCGTCAGGTTTCGATCCCATGACTCTGCGGGCGGAACGCAAGGTACATGGTGCTCTACCCACTGGGCCACAAAACCTACACAGAACGGAAGGCTACGAACGCGCCTTATATCCTTGACTCATTCAACCGTCGGCCGCAGGTGCGCCCTCTCCCCCGCGTCCTCCCCGCCTTCTCTCCGCTCGCAACAACCTCTCTCGCCGCGTTCGGTTCGGGCGCACAACAGGTGGGGACGTCCGCAACACCCTCTCTCGCCGCGTTGGGTTCGCGCTGAGCAACAGGCCGGTTCGCGCACAAGAACAGGTGGGGGCGCTCCCATCGCGCTCTCTCGCCGCGGTCGGTTCGCGCTTAAACCACATATGTCCTTCGCGCGCGCTCCGGTCGCTAACATCTGTGGCGTGATCGTGCCGTCAACATCACGCGTTCATGTGGTGGCGCGATTTCGGCGCTATAACACTCTCTCGCGAGGGGCATTGGATTGGATTCGATTGTATTGGCTTGGATTGGCTTGGTTTGGCTTGGCTTGGATTGGTTTGGATTGTGTTGGATTGTGTTGTGTCATAGCCGCGGCAGGGGGTTCACGGCACGTTTCACGTTTCACCATCGACTTCATCGACAATGTCTACGCTGGAAGACAACAATTACAATAACAACAACCAATACGTAATCCATACGACTTGCAGGCGCGCCCTCCGCGGAAATGTTCTGCATTTGATTGTTCCCCTCGCGAGGGGGATGTTTCTTTTTTGTTTGCTGTCTTTTTATTCCGTTACCAATAGATAGGGCACGTCGGCAGAAATTTTCCCTGTTGGTCCGTGGGGACAGCACGTCATAAGGACATAGAACAAAAGAGTTTGCGCGGACCGGGGTGACGCCGGTGAGCTTGGGTGTGGTGTCGCTGCGAACGGGTTTCTGGCGGCTCGGCCGAGGTTGCGAGTTTGAGGTGCTGGCAGCTTGGGCACGATGTGGACTTCTCGCCGTGTTTGGCGCGACAGGCGGATTTTTCTCGCAAACGTAGTGGCATTCTCAAGCAAGAACAGTGCCTGCAGAACATCGACTCAAAAAATATAAAGAAGGCATATATAACACAAAAAAGGCATTTTTAGGCACCAAAAAATCATATATATTCCAAATACGCATGAAATAACTCATATAGTAGAAATAGGCCCTATAGGCGCGATTACCATTGCTAAAATGCTCCCCTTCCCTTAGTTCGTGTTTATATGTTAAATAGGCTTGATACGGACTTGAGGAAAAAGAGGCATTTTGCCTAAAGTTCCGGTCTCTAGCGATGACTGACTTATGAATTGTTATAATGGTTCTTATGACGGAATACATTCTTAGCGTCTGCTTGTTATTTAACAACGCACAACCGAGTCTAACTTGTTTTCCAGTACTCGCCATGGTGGCTGAGTGGCGAAGGCGTTGTGCTGCTGAGCACGAGGATGCAGGTTCGATTCCCTGCCGCGCGGCCACTTTTCTGATGAAGGCGAAAATCAAAAACCCGCGTGTCCATTAAGTTTGGGTGCACGTTAAAGATTTCCACGTGGTCTAAATTATTCCGGAACCCTCCACTACGGCGCGCCTCATCGCCTACGTTGCGTCGGCGCGTTAAACCCTACAAAAAAAGAATTGATCAACTTGTAATCGGAAATAAAAGAACGCTGGCACTTTGGGTTACGTAATCCGCCCCACAGAAGCATGAGGAGCCCTCTGCGCTTTATAGCGTGGACACGAAGTGATCACGCTAGAAATTAAATTTCAGCGAAGGGAATAGAAGCGTGGCCAGTCTTCCTGCCAAGTGTAAACTGGTCTAAGAGAGAAGGCAAACATTAAGTAAAATAAAGGTAGATGAAGGTAAAGGTTGAGCAGATAAAATAAAGGTAGATGAAGCTAAAGGTAAGATAAGATAAAGATAAAGGTTGAGCCGAAAAAATGAAGTCAAATAAAGGTAAATTGGGTCTTTTAAGTTCAGAGAGCCGCAAGTGACTGCTGGCGCTCTGGTCCTAGATATCAGGCATTCGTGGGTCCGAGCTTGAGCGGGACAGCCCACACCCCCACTGCTCCGGGGTGGGGGAAGAAAGGGAGTTTGGTGATCCGAGCATATTCATTCGAGTTGATACATCGTATTGGTAGTACATAGCACCTTGGGAAGTCGTAAGGGCATGGGTGCATATGTGATGAAGTATAAGGTGTTGCAGTATGTTTGTGTCTGGAGTATACGTCATAGTCGGGCGTCGCAAGTGTTGAGAAAGGAGTGAGGAGGTGGCCAATGGCGGGGGCTCCTGGTAATGTGGAGGCTGAAGGGGGGGCGTTCAACTCGCCGACACCCGTTGGGAATGCCCGGCATGACCTGGGGTTCACAAGATCTGTATCTGGGACAGAGTCTTCAGGGAAAGAGGTGAAATTCTTACTGTCATAAAGTTCGGGCAAGCATGTTGCGAGTGTGTAGGTATGGTTACGTATTGCTTTGGGGGCGGTGGTGGTGGCGAGATCTATATGGCTGTCTTTTAGGTGGTAGTGGTGTTGGTATCGGCGCTGGAGGTGGATTCGAGGATGTTGTTTGGGAATTGCGAGAAACCATTGCGTGTCCGCGCTAGCTGGTTCAGGAGACGAACGAGTGCTTGTGTTAGACCATCGTGTAAGTAGGGCGCATATTGCGTGGGATAGGCCAGGCCTTAATGTGGTTGTTGACACGGGGGGACATGCACTATCATGCGTCCAACGAAGTAAGAACAAAATCACAGAGGTGTGTCGAAAGACTGCGGCCCCTGGCGGGATGTCTCCCTCGTCCCCATCGGACTACTTGCTGACCGACTTGCTGTGCTTCTAGGAGTTGAGACAGCGAATTGCGAAGGCCGCGTCGGAGTAGGTGCGTAGTAGGGGGTAATGCCGAGAGCACCAGAGAAATTATTGATGAAAGTGAGAGATGAAAAATGAACGCGGCTCACGTAATTAGTAAGACATAAAGGTATCGAAGCTGTGCGCAATAGTAGCGTTTTCCCTCCTTTTAGCATCACAGCGTGATGTTCGTATTCCTCCTTCCCACACGGTTTGCGGCGCACGTGGCCTCGTGGCCTTCCTTCGTGGCGCGCGCTTATCGCCGCGGCGGGGCCTCCTCACCTTCCTTACTTATCTATCCCCTGCCGCCTATCTCTCCCCGTTATTGGGCCGCTACTTCGTGCTAGATGCTTGCGGAAGGGTATGTGGTTGGCCCTGTAGCGCTTAAGGGCAAAACTGGTCACACCGCGAATACTGCCCAAGGATAGCCTAGTGTAGGTTGGCGCTACAAAATACGCCCACCTTCGCAGTTGATATACTAAACCTGAGGAAACAGCGCAGCTGTTTGTCGTCACTATTTTGTGGTGGCATTTCTTAGGTCGGCCCCCTTCTTGGGGCGAGGCCCCTTGGGGGCGGGCGCTTCACGCATAGTGATGTAATGTGCGCATAAGCGTTGTCTTTGGGGGCCCGGCGTTTTCATGGTTTAATGTCTTTTTCGACTCAACGTATAGCTGTCGCCATTGCTTCTTCATGGCCATGTGAATGGTCCACAGACAAAGCAATCATGTTCAATGCTGTCGCCGTCACCGCGCATGATGATGACAGTCGAATTTAATAAAAGTAAGCTAATAAAATCTATACCAGGTACAACACAAAACATACATGTATTCGTCATCTTTGTCTGTGTCTTCAGCTGCGTAGAAAAAAAAAGGCGCCATGTATTACTCCTAGCGCTAATGTTTTACTTAAGTCAACATTACCACACCTAAATTTCCATCAGTAGTTCACAATGTGCAAAATACCATCTTTGGGATGAGGTAGTAGGGAAAAAAATGACCATGAGCGCCCTATCTGTAGGGTTTAGCACTTACTGTATTTACTCGCATAATGATCGTATTCGCGTAATGATCGTACGCTGCAGTTCGTCGTAAAAATACGACTTTGTTTATTTCCCGCGCTATGACCGCACCCTGAACGTGCCGCAGCCATATGGGTATGTGTTCCAAGTCTAGCTGACGATGGTTGTGCTTACCTATGTTCCCTGCTCTTTGAAAGCGAAATTAAGTACGTTATTGCCGTAGACTTGCCGGTATTATCGTTATTGGCAAGCATGAGTTCATTATTGGTGTAGAAGGAACTCTCACTAAATGCCCGTAACGTACTCACAAGAAAAAGAAAAGAACGCGCTTAACTTGCTACGGCAGTGTCTTGAGCCCATTCTGTCGTCAACAAATTTTAAAGTAAGAAATATCAAAATTTATACCAAAATCAACATGTGTATTAGCGTAGACTCTCCTGTGAAACCCAACTGTTTGATGTACTTACGGGGAGCCATGGCTTCTTACATGAATTGCAACAGACTGATGCTGTTTTCATCATTTCTCCGAAGCAGCTGATGTCAACCCTCATACCTTATATATAGGGAAGCCAGAAACGTTAGAATTCAAATTGATGTTATTAGGCGGGTTACGGAGTACCTGTGTTACAGACCCCCGGCAGCTAGATGGAGTACAGTCTTTATTTCAGATGTCCAGCCCTGTGATAGCAGCAGCAAATTATGTGTTGACCGGTTCTCCCCTCGCAGCAAACTCGTTACGGGGCGCGTTCCGTAATTCATGAAAACACTGCATTTTGCGTCACTTTAAAACGCGCCAGGTGCTGGTCGGTGGAGTTTTTATGGTGTTTTCATTTATGGTGTTTATTATTTCATGAAGCCTATCGTAAAAATTCTGAACTGTATCTTGTTGAGTGTCCTGCGCTGAAACCTTTTTCGCGAAAAAATTGTCGCGCTAACGACGAACCCTTAAATTTGCATCACATTTTTTGGAAAAAAACGTACGATCATTACGCCAGTAAATTCGGCAATTTCTTTTGGAGCGTGACCTCGGGAGCGACAAACGATTCCGTTGTCATTTTCATAGCTTGAAATGAAGACGCCAATTCTGGGGATTAATATTTTTAGGGGACATGTATATTCGACGTCGGAAAAGATAGTAATAACGGCACAAGTGCATAAATGTACTTTATACTAGATACTCTACAAATGTTCCCTTCGAATTCTGTTGAAAATTACAAGGCATCGTGTGTCAGCACTGACACCATAACTCCAGGTACGAAACTTGGCATCATACTATGTTATTCTTTCCCTATTCAGTAGCTAGTCGCTGCACATTTTTTTCTAGCCAATGAGTGCCAAGTCCTTTGTAATGTTCGTCTACACGCAGATGCTTCTTTTACATAAGCGCATGGGTGCGCACTTTTATTCCACAAAACAACATTACATGGTTTTCGATCTAACAGGCATTTTTTCGGGAGGGTAAGTACCGAAATTAAGGGATACAAGTAAACTGCGAATATATACATCCATTCAGGCATCCACAATCGCCCTGCTAAATAAATACGGGGTAAAGAACGAAACAAATATTCTGCCATCCCATAAGGAAATCTCAATCGAAAGCCTGAAACAAACAATCACATAAATCGTTATTTAAACAAGACGCGGAAAAATAGGCCCTTATGCGCCTAGCGTTATACAAATTAAGGTGGATTTTTATAATCACATTTAACAGAATGGCAGTGCTGATATGAAAGACCCATTAGAATTCAGACGTAAAATTAAAACGAGATGGAATGCACTCCAAGAAACACCAACATAACTAAGGGTACTTCACACCAATCACTAAAAAGAAATAAATAGAAGAAGTGACAACTGGGCTAGTTTGTAATGCATATGGGACATCTTGGAGGTAGCGCACTTAAACACGGATACTAGCGAAACAAACGACAAACCACAGCGCTGACTCACAACTAATTTTTATTGGAACAGACACACACTTAAATACTTCAACCTAAACCCATGTGACCAGACATCATAAATACGTCACAATTCAGCGTATCATTTCCAAAACATGACAGGCATGAAACAGACTGTGTGGATGAAGGTGCGAATTATATTTACGTTACAGAGCGATTTAAAAATTCAAACTCACTCTCATTTAAATGAATAAGAAATGCGCGTAAATATAACACACGCCTTCATCCACACAGTCTGTTTCATGCCTGTCATGTTTTGGAAATGATACGCTTGATTGTGACGTATGTATGATGTCTGGTCACATGCGTTTAGGTTGTAGTATTTAGGTGCTTGTCTGTTCTAATAAATATCAGTTGTGATTCAGCGCTGTGGTTTGTCGTTTCTTTCGCTAGTGTCCGTCTTTAAGTGCGCTACCTCCAAGATGTCCCATAAGAAATACGCGCAAACGATGCCTAGTCTGGTAACACCTACACGCCGAAACGAGGTTTTACAAAGACATCCAAGGAATGTTTACGGAAATTCAAAGGGCCATAACAAGGAGCATGATAAGTGTAACGTTTTGTGATTGGAAACGTGCGTTATGACTAAAAAAGAAGGTCGAGTAGTTGAAACCAGCAAGTGTTGTCTAAGGAGGTGAGTTTTCTGCCGTTTCGCCGGGTAACTCCTTTTCGTCGCACTTTTACCCCTTCAGCTTGCTCCATCCCTTTTGCTCCGCCTATGATGATTGCACTGACGCAATGATGATGATTGCACGGTATGATCAATTCAATTCAATTCTCCCGCGTTCGCACTGTTCTTGCACCCTCTGTTGGGATAGCGTGAGTTTATCCCGCATATCGGCTACGCCGTTTTGATGGCGTTGTTTGTTTTTTAAGTGCAATGCACTTCTTAAGCGACCCTGAACCTGCGTCCACCGGCGATGTCCGCGCACGTGGAGATGGGCGCGCGCAGCCTGGCCGCTGACATAGCACATACCCACGTGGGGGATTGGCCAGGAATCTCCTCGTCTTCCTTGGCAACGGGGGGAGATGGGCGCGCGCAGCCTGGCCGCTGACATGGCACATACCCACGTGGGGGATTGGCCAGGAATCTCCTCGTCTTCCTTGGCAACGGGGGGAGATGGGCGCGCGCTGCCTGGCCGCTGACATGGCACATACCCACGTGGGGGATTGGCCAAGAATCGAGCTTGAGAAGGGCTAATGCACCCGCTTAAAGGAGTACTGACACGAAATTTCAAAGCTGAGATCCGCTCTAGCAATCAAGTACAACGACAACACAAATAGGTGTCTGTGAATAAATGCATCTTTCTTTCTTTGTAGTTGTGTGTGTGTGTGTGTGATCTCTCTTTCGCGAACATTACCGAACCGCGCAAATTCAACTCGTGCATTCGCACTTTCACATTCTTCCCCTCGGGGAAATGCGGGGAATTTTTCTTTAAATATTGTAAACCCCGCCTTGCCCCCCCCCCAAAGTTTGTTACGCACTAAGTAAGCATTGGCCGTGTCGTTTATAAATCTATTTTTGGCTGGCAGTTTGCCTGACGTTAATCTCGCGCTCAGTTAACCGGCACGTATGAAATGGGGCAGTAGTTTTTTGCAGAGAAGCAAAGAGCCGCACAAATAATATTTTGCCAGCGGGAAGTCATGCCAACGAGCGACAGAACGACAGCCATCCCAAACTTTTAGCTCAAGGTTAAAGTCTATCATATGTAATATCCCTCGCTGATTTTCACTCAGTACCATGCAGCACAGCAAACACGCTATTCTCGTCTATTGCAATAGACATGTACGACCAAAAGTTTTATTTTGCGTATGACAAAACGCGTCTGCTTCTCCTGGCTTACCCTTTAAGAAAGAATATAATAATAACCAATGCAATAAGCCCCGTAATAAATACGACATGGGTTGCCAAAAACAACAATAGTTCGAATCATCGAAATTGAAATCACACTGAAAAATTAAAACAGTTCCACTCAACGTGAGAGCTGTCGAAGTGCAGAGCAGTGATTGGCCAGAGAGGCTGTGGCGCCGTTATTCGCTCATTGCTAACACCGCTCACGCTCTTCCCTTCCCTACCTCACTCCTCTGTTGATCAATTTAACAGGGGTTTGTCCAACGCAAGTAAACTTTCCCGTTTTCGCAGTGGTAGCGCTCGCTCTACCGGCAACAGCAGGAGCGGGAGTTGCGTTCTTTTTGTGCTTGCGTTGGTCTCGCACATTCCGGAGCCTTAAAGCGCAGTTTTGAAAGGGTGATTTCCGGGGCTACTTTCCAGCATAGTGTTATAAGTAACCAACCCAATGAGCGTTCCTAACTACAAGGAAGGAGGGGGGCTCCCGGGTAACTACGGAAATTTCGACTCAAATGTACCTGCATCTTTCGTTGCGCTGAATAATGGAGAGATGTAGGACAAGTGCCCGAGGCTGGGGAGTTTCGAACGGTAATGGCTAGGTTAACCGCTTGTGTTTCAAAGCTTCTGCTAGGGTTCTCTACACCGCCTGATTGTGGCGGTGGCTACACAGCGTAACAGCGAACGAGCTGCAACGATAAGGCAGGCCCCTAAAGTGATGTGCCCTTAAAATGTCGCTCCGGAGGAACGCCACGCTCACCAGACACTGTGTCAGATGACGACAGCATTGAACATTTCCGAACAGTTTGCTGCAACCGTTCGTCATGATACCAGCCCTAAACACTGAATAGTCTGTCGTTTGTAGCCTGCTAAGACCAGTACCTTGTGTATAATAACATTCCTAAAAATTGCCTGATTCATGCAAACATTTTCGCACTTAAAGAAGTTTTTGCCTTTTTTGTTTTCAAAAGTTGCGACAAACACCGCAAGATATGCAGTGCTCCTTTGACTTAAAATACGGATAGAGCTAGATGTCGGGAAAATACTGCCACAACAACCTTTGCAACAAGAACAACAACCTGCAAAAAAACCTTTACAGCCACACTAATGCGGTCCCGGGACTGGCGTTTCACCTGGCGAATGCGAGCACGCAGGCGTCTTTTGTCAGTCCTGTTTCTCTCACGCCAAGCGCGACTATTGTGTTTCCTTCGTGATTGGGAACTCTCGCTTTTTATGTTTCCAGGGTGTGGCCGGAGAACGTTCGCCCTGAGACGTTGGTGCAGACTTCTCTTCCGTCAAAGGGCAAGTGGGAGTTACAGTCAATCCGTGTTATAGCGTACTGCAATATGCGTAACGATTAGTTCGATATATCCAATACTTCGAAATAGCCGAACCCGCCTACAACGAGTATATTGTTACCAGTTCGCAATACGCAAGAATCCCCTTGCCATCCCCGCATGCAGAAACGAACAAAAGAAAGTAGGTCATTACCATACACAAAACAATCGATTTATTGAAAAACAATAAAGCTACAACTGCCTACTTCCAAAAAAAACGGTGATTTTTGTTTTCCCTTTCATTTTGGCAGCGTCCACTAGCACAGCATTCTTTGCACGAGAAATGGTTTGCACCAGTTCAAGTCCGTGTCCTTCAATATCGTAATATTGGCGCAGGAAATCTACTGCCAAAAGCGCATCATTGAGTGTCAGACGGCTTTCACTCGCGACATCCTCTGCCTCCTCGGTGCTTGTCATCAGTATTACGGCGGTTCTACTGACGATTCCCGCATCCGAGGGGCTCAAAGTTACGGCAACGTCGTCGTGAAAACTCAGGAAATCTTCGAAGGACCCTCCTTTCGGCGCAGCATCGGGAAGGTTGGCGAGCTTCCGTCTTGGTGCGGTCTCACTGACTGGGCGGGTTCCGTCGTGAGTTTCGCGCGTCGCAAACAGTTATGAAAGGTGTGGGGCGTCATGTCACTTCATACGAGGCGCAATGTATCAGTCGCGGCCTTTGCTCAGTGGTAGCGGCCAATCAACACCTCAATCGCCGCTCTGAGACAATTCATTTTGGCGGCCATTCAGGCACGCCGAGTTCGATATATCAGATGTGAAGTTTTTTATAAGGAATATGTTTCGCGTGTATTTCCGCAGCTGATTTATTTTTGTTCGAGATATAGCATAATTCCCTCTATCCGGTTTCATAATAGTCGGGTTTGACTGTACTGTGCTGTTCTTTGTGGTCCAGATAAGCTGGATAGTACTCGGATGGCTGATTTTCATTACGTCCCTCTGTTTCCAAAAAATGTGGCGGGAAACCAACTTTTCCGGGATTACCAGTTGCTCTAAATCGATTGTAGGTATCGTGGAAGAAGTGGTAACGAGTTTTTCCCTTCGCAGCGAAGCTCAGTTTCATTTACTCTTCATGAGTACCATGGTGGTGTGAAGAATGAGAAATTACCCTCCGCAGTAAATATAGGTGCGTGAACGGAAGGAGTATACTTACAATTACCTGTCGTGACTAATGTGTTATGGGTACAATCAAGAAAGAAATAATGTGGCGTTTTAATGCTCAGCGAACGCCTAGCCGCGAGACCTTCATCGCAGCAAGTATTCTGTATAATTCTGTCACTCGTATAATTAACGCACCTAATTCAGATAACATGTAGTCGGATTTGTAAACCATTCTGGCAGCTGCTCTGCTATGATAAAATTGTAGACCTTTGAAATTTTACTGCCTCATTAACCAACCGCATGCCAAGTGCAAAAAACAAACTGCCAGGATTTGCTTTCGGAACTCGTTGGGACTGCGCCCTAGTCAATCGTATTTTCTGTCTTGCACTCGTTTGACTTCGCCCTGAACACCACGTTGTCAGCGTGAATTGAGGGCCAGGGCTGCGTTCTAGCAAGCGTTTCCAAATCTGCTCCTCGGGTAGGTATCCAAGTATAACTCTCACTTCGGAACTGAATTGGTAAGCGGTATTTCACCGGTGGCTATTAAAACGCTATTGTGAACAGAATACCCGTGGTAAATATCAGTTATGAAATGCTGTAATAGTTATATAAGAGAGAACGAATTTTCAGCGTCTGGTTGTCCATTTAACAAGGCAAACCAAGTCGAACGTGTGTTCAGATATAAAAGAACGCTGGTACTTTCGTATGTACAATTTTCCTAATATAAGCCTCAGGTGTCCTCTGCACCGCATAGCGCGGACATTTAGCGATCACTCCAAAGGTTCATTTTCAGCGAAGCAAACAGATCCGTGGTAAATGAGCTGGTCTATTCGCAAGTGGTCGTAGAGGGAAGGAAAATAAACTTTATTTGTCCTACAAAAAAAATCAATCTTGGGTGGCCCCTTCTAAGTTCAGAGCTGAAACTAACTGCTTTCGCTCTAGCACTATAGATCAGGCTTTCCTGAGTTCGAGCTGACACCTAGTCACGCCGCACTCCCAGTGCTCCTGAGGGGGGCGTAAAGGGGTTGTTTTTGATATCGGAGCAGGCCCATGCGAGATGGTACATCGTATAGGAGGTATAGCAGATTGGGCAGTTGTAAGGGTGTATAGTGGGGATATCTGATAAAGGATAGGGTGTTGAAATATGTCTGTTTCTGGGCTCTGCGCTGTAGTCGGGCGATGCTATAGTTTATGGTGGGGAGAGTATGTGGGTAATGGCGGCATGGCTGACAGTAGTAGTATATCGGTACAGCGACTGGGAATAAAAAAATTGGAGGGGGGAAGGCCAAGGTGCCCACCCCGGATGCTGATGCCTGTGATGACCTGGGGTACCAACGATTTTGATTCGGGTCAGGGTCTTGAGAGTCTGGAGAGGCTTGGAGACTAGAGGTAAAATGCAAGCAGTCGTAAAAGTTCCTGCAAGCTTGCTGCGAGCATTTAACAATGGTTACATACCCGGCTGGGACTGTAGTTTAGGCGGCGACTGCGGCTATCTCTTCGGCGGTGTTGGTGTTGTTATCAGCGATGGAGGTGGATGTCAGGATGTAGCTTTGAGAATCAAGGGCAACCACTGCATGGGCTACATGGTGCGCGTAGGTGCCGATGGCTGTGTATCGGGTATCGGGGCTGTTCGAGTATAGTTTCTCTAGCCTCTTCAGACCCAAGAATGCGGAAATAGAAAAATCTTTCGTAACACACTTTTATTCCATTCAATATCCATAGAAATAAACGCAAAAAAATTACAGTAGCAAAAAAGCAAACGAAAGTAATAGAATTTGATGGTACCCATTTGGGTACTCTGGGTTTCAGTGCATGTGGAATGCAAGAGCCAATTTTTTCGAAATTCTACAATGCTTGGAAAATGCTACAAAAATTCAAAAACACACTTTTATTTGGTTCATTGTCCATAGAAATAAGTGCAAAAAAATTACAATAGCAGAAAAGCAAACGAAAGTTATAAAATTTGATGGTACCCATTTGGGTACTCTGGGTCTTCTTCCCCGGTGGACGCATTCGAGCGCTCGCGCCGCTGATAGCCATTTTCGCCGCCTCGCTCTTCAGAGATTCCTGGACACATCGCGCCACCTAGGGGGGCTTAGTGAAAGCAAGGCCTGCTTTTGGCGGGGAGACAACTTTTGACACGCTAGTTTCGAATGGGGGAAAGCTATTGCCTTTATGGTTGTGGTACCCATTTGGGTACCCCGGGACTGAGGAGGCTAGGAGACGAATGCGTGTTTGCCTTGGACCGACGACTTAAGTAGGGCAAATATGGCGCAGAGTAATACATACCTTGATGTGGGTTTCGATATGGGCGACACGCACTCAAGTATTTACATTGAAGTAAGAACGGAACAACAGAGGTGTGCCAAAACGCTGCGGCCGGGGGGAGGGGATGTAACCCTCACCCGCACAGGCCGACTTGCTGGCTGACTTGCTGTGTTTGTAGAAGTTCAGGCAGTGAATTGTGGAGGCCGAGTTGAAATGGGTGCGCGGAATGGGTGATTGGAGAGAGTACCGAAGGAAGTATTGAAGACAGTGACGTATAAAAAATTCGGCTACCATCGCAGTTGAGATGCGAAGCCTGAGGACACAGCGCTGGTGTTCTTCACTAGGTTTGACTTGGTTTTTCTTGCAACTGCTAACTTTTTAAGAAAAAAAAAGATAGTTAAAAGCGAAGCTTCTCCGGTGCAAACTGTCATAACTAAGGTCCACAATTCGCTCTCCTTAAGCACAATATCCGAACTGCCAAAGCCCGGAGAAAAGTCCACGTCAACTAAAACGCCAAAGTCCAAAGCAAACGCCAGAGCTACAAAGTGAAAGGATAAGCTGGGTGCCCAAATGCAAAATAGCGCAAATAGATATACGGCGGTTTAATAGCGCTGGGGACGCATGTTCAATTCCGACCTCGGGAAGCGGTTTTTTTTAGGTGCGCACTCCCCCCACGTGCTCGTGGGTTGTACTGGCCTCCTCTCCACGTTCCCTGACCGCTTGGCTTGGGAGCGTGTTGAGCGATGCGAGGCACGGATTGTATTCCAGCTTAAACAGCTCCTCGTATAAAAGAGAGATCATACACAAGTAAGTATAAAGAGTTTAAGAGGGACACTTAAAATAGTTACTATCCACATATCAGGGGCTATATCGAGTTCACAGGCAAAAAACCTTTTCGGGGCTTGGCAAAAGGCTGTGAGCATACGTGTGGTATTGCAAAAGCCCTAAATTTTATTTTTGTCTGAGGAAATTTGAATGTCTTATGGTAGGTCCGCCGTCTTCGTGTCAAGAGAAATGTGTCTGGTGTGTAATCTTCCCGTCGTTATGGTTGCAGGGATTCCAGGTGGTGGTTCTTTCAGCTGCACGGAGCGTCACCATTCTTGGTCGCAGTGCGGAATTTCAATCTTCCTAAGTGTCTCCTCATAAGCAATACTTCCATGAGAGAGCACATTTCACAGGTGTTATTGAGATAGATGCTTGATAGTTCGTAGGGTTAGACATCACCGACAGTTGAAACGGGTCCTGTGGAACTATTGTGCCCTCTAATTGCTGTTGCCACTACCCATTTTCTGGTGCACCGTTTCTTTCTCTCTGTTACTGCGACTGACAGCCTTAGCACATGGATATATCCTGGATATACCCTTTCGCGCAAGCGTACTTTACTACTTTAGCAATTATCAAGCTAGGGATACCGCTGGAGTCATCCAAATGTGCGATTGTGTCCTCTCATTACAATTGTCATAATTATTCTCCCTTAAAGCCAACGGCATCGTCAAATAGGGGCGATCAATGTATGGAAGCTGTGACGTGTGCCAGACTGCTTACTTGCGTAATTCACACCCTAAAACAGAGGAGCGAAACCGAAGAGACGCAAGCACGATGTAGCGAAACCGAAACACGTTGATCTAATTGCTTCCAAACAAAAATAGAGAATACACGCAAATACGATGTACCACTGAAGAAGTTGTTATGATGTCCGTCACTAGGCTTTCATTTCCAAAGCAGGCAACCCGACATGAACCCCTTGTCTTCCTTGGGCATTGTCGATTGCCCTTTGCACGCATATCTCAACGCTGAGTGGTACTAGTGCTGCCCACCGAACTAACCGTATTACCGTGTTCGCACAGTATACACGTTCAGTCTGGTCGCCGCCACTATACAATGGTACCGGCTTCATGGTTCCCTACGTAGTCATTAACTGCTGTACTTAGTTACTGAGGTCTAGAGTGAAAGCCATAAGTGTCTAGTGACGGCCCCGTGTGTGAGAGACTAACCAACGGAAATGATAGCACTCGCGCTCCAAATTTTGCATGATTGCGCAAAATATTTCGCAGAAATAGTGAGTGCCTTACGCTATATTTTATTAACTTCGCCAGCTGTCTACGTCACCAAGCATGATATCGGTGTAGTGTGTGAGCACCACTAATCTTTGTAACGCAACCATTAGGGAAAAAGGTTTCAATTGTTATTTTTAAAACGAGGTTTCGCGGCTCCTCCCTGGCGTTCTACTGGGTGAAATTTAGGACGGCCGGTCTGGTTGTGTGGCTACAGCGAAAGCCACAAGAGGTAGGCGACAGCAGGGAGATGTCCTATAAACACTATTCGGCCAGCTTTGCGATTGGTATGCAAAGACTAAGGAAACAGCTGAGCAGGTGGTCTTCCCTTCCTTTAACTTGGCTTATTTACGTGCCGCGTGCATTTATTTTTTCGCGATTGAAGGAGGAGGAATGAACGTTTTCAAGCCTATCATTTTCCTCGTATTCCCTTTGTTGTGGCAAGTTTTGAGCAACGCCCGGCACGGCTCCCAAACCGAACATCGGAGCCGCGACGCGCAGTCTTCACACCTGTCGTCGGCTGCTTTCCTCCTCTCTACTTTCCCTTACACATCTTGGCCTAGCCTCTTCCTTTTCTTCACCTTACTGTGCCGACTTTTGAGCGACGACCGGCATGTCTTGTACTCAAGCGTAAAAAGCTCCGCTGTTAAAAAAATTACCTCTATAAATTTGCTAGATGTAAAGTCAGATCGACCAAAGCATTTCGCATATGGTGGTTGGAGAAATTTCCAAATTAATGGTTGGTGCGCGTGTTATCTCGGTTACCTATTGTACACATCTTCTAAAGTTACCGCTGGATGTATTTTTAATATATTCGGAACATAAAACGTCCTTCAAAGCTGGGTTCCGGTTTGGTGCCATTTCATGGGATCATTTCGATAAGCCAAATTGGCGCGGCTTGCACTAATGGTGCAAGGCTGTTGAAACAGCAGAGATGGTGACCCCTGTCCCTCCGTCGGAGACCCGGTTCTTGCAACTCGCATGGATTTTCGAAATTGCCGCTGAAGGTTCTTTATGACTGGCAGTTCAGGATCGTTTTGCCCGCAGCCTTTTACATCTTTCACAAAGTGACCGCGTTAGCACGCGCTAGATTCCACGGCAAGCACCTTTGCGAAGTCAGCGTCTGTATCGCGATCTGGACATTTGTGTGCCCGCTTCAGTTCCAAACACAGGTGAACTGGTGAGTAGAAGAGCACGCGAGAGATCACGTCACGAATGCTTCGCAGAGCGTTTCGAAGGTCGAGCTGGCCGACGCCGGGCGTTCCTTCGCACGCTCACTTGTGCTCGGCATTTCGTTTTGGAATTTTTTACAGTCACGTGATCCGGCCGAACGAGAAGCTTAAACATCTCTGCTGTTAAAAAAGTGAGAAGCAAGTGTATGCAGCGCAGACCTCTCTTAAAAGTACCGTTGAACGCCGAATGGTGATCCAGAAGTACATATACTTTGATTCACAAATATGTCTCTCGTATATAATGAACTTGTCCGGTCCGCAGAGATGGTTGAAGATAAAGAAACGGTGTGCCTCGACCTTGTAGGTTTAGTCCCTTTCACCCAAAGTACTCGAGCTCTAATAAAAATAGTCTTTGTTGGGTGCGGTGGTGTTGAAATCAATGCAACAAAAGTTTCTGCCGTTTAGGTATCTTAGGATGAACGTCTGCCCGTGGAGCGCTTACAGCAGGAGCGTTGCATGAGCTGTGGGCGCGGGTGTTGGAGATGCACGCAACGAAGCTAATCTGGTAACGTTGGGACCACGTTTACATTGTGCACGAAAGTAAAGCCCTACCGTTAGATGCTTCATTCTAGTTTACTCCGCGTTTAGCGACTGGAATCACTACACAGAATCGGCAACTTCTATGTGCCGATTCCCGGCACCCTAAGAAAAAAGGGGAAACGTAATCAACACGCAAAAAGCCAACCAACCGTACAACAAACCGAACAAGGCTTAAAAAGGTCTTCAATGAGTTCCGGTGCTCATATTTTTCTACTATCGCGCCTATACAATTCCGCTTTGCTCAAGATTATGTCTATTGTCTGTATTAATTTTATCAGCACCAAAATTTCATTTCAGTATTTATGACGTGATTATGCATTGTATAAGTACTTGGGCATGTACATAAGGAAGCAATAAGAAGCTCGCATAAATGAGACAACGAAAATCTCCAAATTTCGGCTGAAATTTTACAGTGACCTTAAAAATCTGCTAAAAAGCACTGGTTCAAATAAAAGACGGTCTGTCTCTGTAAAAAGTATGCGCAGGTACAGAAAATAACAGGATTGCTTTCTGCTCTCAACTTTCCTTTTAAAGCGTTTAGTGAAACATTTTCACTATGGAAGATCACATGAAAGAGTCCTGATGTGAAGCCTTCTTCGGCAACTTTGATCTTTGCGACAGCAGAATGGCGGGGAGACATTGCAGCCTCTAACGCTAAGCCATCTATAACTGCTAGCTGTAAAACGTGCGCTGGACCGTTCATACGAACAGATACACAGGTGCAAATAACTCCTCCCCCCTAGACACATTCCCGAACGCACACACGCACCCTCAAACACGCCAACACTAGTTAATTTCTGCACGGTCAGGATCTAGGGCTCCTTACTTGTGGATGATTTTGAAGTAAAAGAAACTAATTCTACCTAAAATGCACAACATAGGAAGATCTACATATACGAAAGCCTACCATTTTTATAACAAAAATGCGCGCAAAATCTTCACTCTCACTCTGGCATCCCCTGAATACGTAACTTCATAATGCAAACCCAACAGACCGGCTAGCTGGGTTTTCTGGAATATGCAGTGGTAAACGCGAGAATAATAAGCGGATATATCACTGCGCTCATCTAAACTATTCAAGTGACAGCAGAGATGCAAAAACACATAACATCTGAGTTGTTACAAGCGAACTTCGGTGGCTATCAGACTACCCGTAGCAACTCGTGTCAATCATTCGTTATTTAGAGAGGCAGCACACATCACCTGGTGCGTTGCCCCGTGTCACATGCCCGTTGCGTGGTGCATTTGGTTGGCCTATTTGACAATTTTCTCATCAGTGGACCGTTAGTTCCACTCCAGGAGTGCTGTATGTTCAGTTGGAGCGCTTTTTTTAGGATCGTTTGTTTGCCTTTACGTGGTTCCAGTATTCTGATGAAAACCGTAAACTCTTTCATTTCCGTATGTCCGGGAAAATCGAGCAGCATCATAAGAGTGTGCGTGATAGACTACTTGACTTTACTGAGAAAAAAAATCCCATAAACGTCACTATCTCTGTGTTGAGTTTAACGACACTTGAAGGACGTACTCTGCGAAGAGTATCCTGAACTAATACTTTCTATGGAGAGGTTGATTTTTTACTTTTCGACCTCAGAGCACAAGCTGACGCATTTTCACAATGATCAAGACCTGATGATAACAAACCTCGCATCACTCCGAACATAAAGATAAAAGAATATTGCTGACTGCGTAGATTTGATTCAACACGCATGATAGACTTATGGGCGCTCCTATCCTGCATTCACAGCTGCGTCTTACCCATCACCTCCGCAAACACTGCCGATTTGCTGAAAGCACTTCACAATACAAAGTGCTGTAGACCAATGTTCTTGTATACTAGGTTCTTGCCCTTATTTTGGCGCAGAATTCTTGTAATATCACAGTTCTTCTACTTTGAAAACTCCAGAATGAACTCGAGGGCGACATCTTTTTCTGGTGAGGAAGAAAACGAAGGGCAACACTGCTTAGGCTTCTTCACAACCGCTCCACTGTTGTCTTGTTGCGCGGACCTATGCAGTAACTAGTATGACCCGCAAGCTTGCGCTGCTTTTCACCTAAGGGGTCACTAATGCAAAAGCACTTTCGCTGAAACAAAAGTTGATCATTCTACGCAAGTGGACGAAACCCGAGGAGAAAGGAGATTGGCAGAGCGAAGGAGTTGGGCGGCCACCACTGTTGCTGCCTTAGGCGTTTCTTCAGTTGCTCAGAAGGCACTATTGGTCAAGTGGCGATCTAGAAATCCACAAGGCATTGCGAGGGTTCCCAAAGCGTGCCCTGCTCATCGTTCGAGACAAAAGGCGGTGTACAACGCTGCATGATTTCTTCTAGTTCTATGCTACCAAAATCTCTATTCCAGACATTTTTTTTTTCAGTTTTCTGGTGTTTCCTGGAAGGAACGTGCTTTTTTTGCGAGCATGGAAAAAACGCATCGCTGGGGTTGTACTGAATGCACTTATTAATTAGTATATACCTTGGAACGGGCAGCTGAAAACAAACACGGCTGCGCCCGAAATAAGTATTTTCTTGCATGATGTTAAAGATAACTCGATTACGTTTGGAGCAGGCTAATCAGTTGTACACAGTGGCCCACGCGTACACAGTTATGTTCGTTTTGGACAGAAAAATGCGGTGCGCTCGTTTAGCACCTGGCATGTGTTTGTGGCCCAAATAGAACTTGAATTTTAGTTTCCTTTTAGGGTGATATCTGCTTGGATCCTACGGAAAATACTGCAAGACATTCTCACTCATGAAGAACCACATGAATGGTTCGCAGTTGGCGTAACCAATTATAAAGGAAATTTATACTGTGGTCTGCAGTAGTGGTAGGAGTAGTAGTATGAAACTTTATTAGGCCATAAGGTAGGAGTGGTTACCTAGTATAGGAATCCAAGCGGTGACCGAGCGACAGATGCACAAGTTGCTGGATGTCAGAAGTTGCTGAACATTAAGGTGGTCGCTGGTAATCACGTTTTCCCACAGCTCAGGGGCGAGGAGGCGGAGAGGCGGGAAGGAAAGGGTAAGCGGTCAGGTTTGTGCACACTCTAATAAAATGTGGGAATGTCTGCCAGGCTCACAGCAAAAAGTGCATTAGGCGGCAAATTAGGCAGGAAACATCTGGGCTAAGCGAATTGGATGGACGAAGGTATCCGTTTGGATTCGACGACGAGTGGTGTCTTCTGATTTAGACAGCTTTCAGTCAGGTTGGGGGAAAAGCAGTCGGTCCAGTCGATAATACCGTCTAATGTCGTGAAATGTGACCAATAGTGTGGTCTCCGCTTGTTCTTCAGGGGCCTAGGAGGAGAGTGCAGTGCGCAGGGTGCCTAATGGGCAAAAGTATTACCCTTCAATGTAGATACAGTGGGCGGGTGGCCGGACGAGGGTAACCTACCCTTGTGGCTGATGTTGTGAGAGGAGGGGGGAAGTGTGTGGAGCCAGCCTCCCCGCCAAGAAGCTCCGACAGGCAGCTTGAGAGTCTATTAGACATGACCGAACTCATCTTGTTAGTTCTTCAGCATGTTGTAATAACTGAAGCCCAGGTTATCAGTGCTGATTTGGTAGTGGTAGTTGAAACTTTGGGCTGCCCGCCAGGATACGAGCTATCGTCTGTATACGCAACGTCCGGACGGTTACCATAGGTGTTCTCGTGTGCTTGACTCCGTACTCTCCCCTGGTGTAGATCAGGGTGCATGTTCTTTTTATTGGGCGAACCCGTATAGCGTATCTGTAAGCCTCCGGGAAGGCACGTCGAGCAGCAGGAGGCGCTGGGTGCGTCAGTCGTGTGTGTTTGAGTAAGGCAACACCCGCAAATGTGGGAGTGAGCCGGACACGATGGCTGGCAAGGTGTCCTTCAATTAATTTTGAAACTTTGTTATGAAGCCCCATTTAAAGAAGCCGCTGAGTAGTGGTGTTCATAGGTAGGCCCAATGCTTGTTTGAATGCCTTGCGTATGAGCCTGTCAAGGAAGTCCTAATCTCCTTCGGTGAGGCAGAGTTATGGAGCAACAGAGGTAACTCTAGAGATTAGAATTGTCCGAATGAGTCTTATAAAATCTTGCTCATTAATTCCCCGATGGTGGTTAGAGAAGCGCCGGAGCATGTGTGCGACTTGAATGAATGTCATGGATAGAGTGGATAAGTTCAGCTCCTTTCGTGTGTTTGCTTGTATAGTGAGACCGAGATGATTGATTGAAGAGCTGTGCTTCGTGTCTTGGCCGTTCAAATGTAAGCAAATGTCTGTAATATCTCGTGCTGGTCGGTTCTTGCGCACAATTATTAGTTGCGATTTCTGTTGTGTGCATTGCAGACTCACCGGAGATGCATACGACTGCACAATGTAGGTGGATTCTTGCAGAGTATCTTGTATGTTCCTTAGAGAGTGAGTATCTGTCTATACGGCGATGTCATCTGCGTATAGAGCGTGATAGATCTTGGAGATGGAATCCAGTGGTTCAGGAAAGTCGGGTAAGACGAGATTGAAGAGATGGGGGGACAATACAGAATATTTCGGCGAGCGTCGATCAGCAAGGGATATACGAGCTGACGTACGATCGTCAACCTTGAGGATAGCCTGGCATTGGGTTAGACCATCAGTAATGGAGGCGTAAGCGCGATGGCCACATTCAGTCGGGTTGAGCCGGCTTAGAATAGCTGAATGTAAAGGGTTATTGAGAGCACCTTTTAGGTGAAGTCCTAAATGGCCCGCGGAGAGTGACGGGTAGCCGGCGCCAAGAGTTCTTCCTTCAAACAAAGCAGGATGTCGTGAATACTGAGGCATTTCCAGAACCCGTACATACCCACCGCGGTGGCTCAGTGGCTAAGGCGTTGCGCTGCTGAGCACGAGGTCGCGGGTTCGATTCCCGGCCGCGGCGGTCGCTTTTCTGATGGAGGCGAAAAGCAAAAACACCCGTGTGTGCGAGATTTCGGCGCACGATAAAGATCCCCAGGTGGTCAAAATTAATCCGGAGCCCTCCACTACGGCGCGCCTCATCGCCTGCGTTGCGTCGGCGCGTTAAACCCAACAATCAATCAATCAGAACCCGTACATGGTATTGGAAAATACGCGACTGTCCTCCATACATGGTTGAAGACGTCTCAAAATAAGTCGTTCTACCAGCTTACCCACACAAGATGTGAGAGATATTGGGAGCAGGTTGTCTAGATGAGGTGACTTGTTGGGCTTAGGTATGAAACGTCCGTCGGCGTTCTTCAATTGTGGAGGAAGGCGATCAGAGGCCCTGTGTGTATTATGTTGTGAAGTAGGTTATCTAGACAGTTGCAGTCGTGGTTCGCCAGAAGCCTGTGAGTCTACGTTAAGTGCATTCTAGTAGAGCTAATTCCAATTCGTAAATGTTAAAATACACGTCAAATAGAACATTCAGTAGGCCTGTGCACGACGGTGGGGAAAAGTTCTTGTTTTTTTTTGTTTTGTTTTTTTTTTGCGAGAGTTTGCCTTACGGCATAACAGCTATATATACAACATCACATTAGTTTCACGCAGAAACGTCAGCAGAGACCGTACTGAGGGCCCTATATCCACCGTTGTAGGTCAGGGGGTCTCCCAGGATGGAGCTCTGTGACCCGGAGGTGTTCTTGTTGGTGTTGAGATATAAATCTGTTAAGCATTTAGAAGGGCCTTTGGGGAACCTTGAAATTATTGTATGGTCTGAATCATGCTGTTTAGATTCAATCCTGCCAGATATGGGGTCGATCACATACCTGAGTTAGCGCCAAGTTTTACGTGTGGCTAGACTCTCTTGGAGACTATCGCATAGCTGAAGCAAATCCTCTTTTCATAGTTCCTTGGCATAGTCAGTGGCGCTTTGATTTAGTGCGGCAATTTTAGGGCGAAGTCGGCGATTGTGGCGTTGCCGGTTCCATAGCTTTGTAAGGGTCGACGGGCCCCCTAATTGGAACAAGTTAGGGGTTGACGCGGGGCATTGGGCATTTGAGAAGACGTGGCGAGGCTTTTGGTGTGCGCCTGTAATGTTGGTATGTGATCATCAATGCAGGTGCCAAGAGGTTGAACGGTATCAATTAGACGGGAAGAGGCAGCCTTTCGGAAGGCGTCCTAATTAGAGATTCGGGCCACAGAAGGTATGGCATTGTATTGCTGATTCTTCATTATGAGTTGAATATTGTCGTGATGAGAGCCCAAACTTTTATATAAGTTAAATTCGAGATGACATTGGGATTCCGGGCGAAAAATGTTAAGTGCGGGGTTGTTTGCGTTGCAGTATTTGTGCCCTTACGGGTGGGTGAGGTTCAACATTTTCGGCGGTGCACCACCTGAGTATTAGGGGAAGTATATTTCGGTGCAGGACAACATTTTGTTTGAAAACCGAGACACTTTACGATACTTTGGAAGTCATATATAATAACAATTATGGTAGAACCCGCCGCGGTGGCTCAGTGGCTAAGGCGTTCTGGTGCTGAGCACGATGCCGCGGGTTCGATTCCCGGCCGCGGCGGCCACTTTCCCGATGGAGGCGAAACGCAAAAATGCCCGCGTGTACGAGATTTCGGCGCACGTTAAAGATCCCCAGGTGGTCAAAATTAATCCGGAGCCCTCCACTACGGCGCGCCTCATCACCTGCGTTGCGTCGGCGCATTAAACCCTACAATGAATCAACCATTTATGATACATTGCACGCATTCAACGAACAAGATCAATATGACGACATTTCTTGTGGTAAATAGGGTCTGGTAGCACTGCATAGCATTCAGGCTACTTACGTGTTATAGCAAACGTGTGGCGTCTACGCGGACAGCTAAGAGGGGCAAAGCAGTGAACGAGATTCGCGGATGACTGTCTTCCTCATTATGCAACCAGCCAATATTTTGCAGTAAACTATTGTTTATTGTTTTCTCCTTAATCAGTAAAACAATTGGCCCCTACGTGGTTGCTTCCCTGCATCTGCTTCTTCCGCGAACCCGAACGGTTCTCCTGATAAGTTATTTCGATTAACGGGAATGGTTACGTTCTTCCATGGCTGCCTTGGGCATTCTTCCGCGGAGTGAATCACCATAGCCTACCAATGCAGTGGTTAAAGGTGAACTGCTCGAAGATACCAAGCGACCGGAACTGTAATGTAGCATGATGCGAGGCACTAGGCTGATTTGCTCCCATTGTGGCGTAATATAGGGCGACACTTTTGCGCGCGTATCTGCGATAGCTACGGACGGGTACCTCAAACAAAATACCTATACCGCAAACGGGGTACGCTTAGCACTTTATCTCGGACCAATTACTTCTAGTGGACTCGATGCCTGACAAACACTTCAAGAGGACCATCATCATCATTATTCTCATCATCATTACAGCATAGATAAAGTTCGCTTTGCCTGAAGGCGTCTCGGTGTACGCCGCCAACGACGGCGCAAGTCAGCCAATACAATCTTCGTTTGAATACCCTGTTATACTGCATCATAATATGTGCAGTGGAAGTCTAAGCAACACACCCTTCCAGCCAACATGCTAACCCACAACAAAAAAAGTGCCCGCGTACCTTCTGTTTTTGTTGCAAATATCCACAAAAGAATAGTCTTCCGTCGACATTTGACAAGTAAATGCCTCCATTCGCTTTCCCGCTCACCTCTTATGCTGTTCCTCTGCCGTCGCACTCCTCCCAAGAAAAACAGGCTAGAGGTTGGCTCAAGTTACTTTAAATTTACCGCGTTCCACTGCTCCAGGTCGGGTGCCTCTATTCCAGGGCTGCCGTACGGCGGAGACTCGCGGGAAACGATGCGGCACACTTCAACGTTTATAGAACCACATTTTCTTACTTCACCTGCGCTCTAAGCGGGACGTGGCACCTATTTAGTGGAACCTTTCGTAACGGCGGCCGTTTGATATTTTACCTGTGGTTTACCTCTGTGGTTTACCGTGGTTTACCTCCTCTCTTAACCGGTTGCGCAAAAAAAGAAACGGTTGTACCGTAGCGCAGTATTATCTGATAGTAGCGAAAGGTGGTCAGCCTATCAAAATGTAAACCTTGAATATAAACATGCGCTTCTTACAGCAAAACGTGAGTTTTTTACTAAAACGTTGCCCTCTTTGCTACATACTAACCCTCGTATATTTTGGTCAACAGTGAATGGTTCTAAAAACGGACACGATCCAGTTGTGTGATCATGACGGTAGTATGATACCACCGGATGAGTGTTGCGTTACCTTGCAAAATGATTTTGTTCTTTCTTTTTGTAATCGTGTTTCTACTGTGTTTCCCAAAGTTCATTATGTGCATTTCCCGCCTATGGACCCACTTGTTGTTGATTGGGTTGGCATTAGTAAATTAATTCAGAACCTAAAGGTATCCTACCCCGGTGCTGATGGTATCACTGCACAGTTTTTCAAGCTAACCGAAACATGCTCGTCACTAATATTATCAAAGCTGTTTTTGCAATCTTTGCAGTTTTCTGTGCTGCCGAGCGACTGGAAGGCAGGAAGGGTGGTGCCAGTTCCGAAGCACCCCCGCACGGGGCACCTTGACCAATCTTGGTGACGGTACTGGCGATACCGCGGACCCCGAGCCCCCAACCATAAGCTGGATCCAACCGTGGCGATGTGTTTATAGGTGGAGGGTTAGAAACCACGAACGGTGGCCGTCGGAGCCCAGGTCAAGCTCCGGCGGATGGGCTCCCTGTCTGTTCACCAGGCAGGGAGCTCCGGGACCTCTTTGGCTACCAGGGTAAGGTCAAAGAAGAAAGTACCCCCGTCTCCCTGCTTTTATACTATGCTATATGGCATTTTCAATCCCCCCCCCCCAACGTGATCGGTCCCTGAAAAGGGGCCGCACCGAAGTTTCTTTTCCACCACTTCCGGACTTGAGGCCTCCGAAACCAAACAACTATCCTCGCTTCATCGTGATGGAATCTGTAGATCAATCAACACCTCTTGCTTCACAGTCGGTATTTCTGATTTCAAAGTTTCTTGACGGTATTGTTGGAGGGTCGTGTAAGGCCAAAAAACATCGAACCGGTGAAATTCTTGTCGAGGTCAGTAGCCAGGACCAGGCCAATAAACTTCTTGAGCAAACCAGCATCGCCGATCTGCCAATCCGAGTCACGCCCCACCACAGCCTAAACAGCTCCCAGTGCTTGATTTCCGAGTATGACCTACTAAATGAATCTGAAGCTGACCTGCTGGAGGGCCTTCGTAGTCAGGGCGTAACAGCGGTCAGGCGCATAACCATCCGCAGAGACGATAAACAAATACCGACAAAGCAATTCATCCTAACCTTTGACAACTCCACCCTTCCAGAATTCATCAACGCTGGTCACATCCGATGTTCAGTCCGCCCGTACATCCCGAACCCGAGGCACTGTTTCAAGTGCCAACGGTTCGGGCACGGCACAAACTCCTGTCGCGGCCGACTTACCTGCGCAAAATGCGCCCAGCACGACCACCCATCTGACAACTGTAACGTTCAACAATTTCTTTGCGTAAACTGTCAGGACCCACACGCGGCGTACTCCAGAAAATGTGAAAAGTTTCAATTAGAAAAGAAAATAATCAACATTAAAGTCACTGAAAACATCACCTTCCCATAGGCGCGAAACAGGTTCGCCTCTTTCCCCCTGGGGAGGTACGCCGACGCAGCTCGCCGGGGGGCGGAGCGGCGTCTGGTTTCGGAGGGGACCCAGTACCGCGAGTCGGACTTGGGCCCGCCTCCGCCCCCCCCGCCCCCCTGGGTTGCCTCTGGCAGCCCAACCCGCCTCCGCACCGCTCGCTGAGCCAGCAGCGGTTGTGGTGGCAACCTCTTTCGTGGGGACCGGTGCCGCTCCCGTCCCTGCCTCCGCATCCTCCAGTGTGTTGGAGGATGCCATGGACACCACGTACCCCGCACCGGCTCCCACCGCCACCGCACCGCCCGTGCCACTTCGGGTGCCTCCGACACCTGCGGCGGTGGCGGGTCAAACGAAGGGCCCCCGAAGGGGGCCAAGTCCGGGGGGCCCGGTTCGACGGGCACACCAAGGACATCGGACGACGCGATGGACGTCGTGCCGTTCTTGCCTGCGGTGCACCGCAAGGAACGCGTCCCGACGCCAAAGCCTCCCGACAAGCCAAAAAAGGCGAGAGTCACAGCCCCGAAAGACGACACATAAACACACACACTCCAGTAGCTCTCACACTAAATAATGGGAAGAGAAAACATAATACAACGGAACTGCAGAGGCCTTCTGAATAATCTTGACGACGTATATGAGATTCTGCATACCAATCAGCCAAGTGTAATGTGTGTTCAGAAAACACATCTGAATTCCAAGCACAGAAATTTTTTTAATAGTTACATGGTCTTCAGAAAGGACAGGGATGGCTGCACACACTCTTCTGGTGGTGTGGCCATAATTGCCCGGAAATCTTTAGCCTGCCATCCTGTCACTCTGAACACTGTCCTTGAGGCTGTGGCAATTCGAACAATAATATTTAATAGGTTAATAGCGGTATGCTCTATATACATTCCTCCTGATGTTTCACTTTTAAGCTCTGACTTCGAGGCGCTGGTTGACCAGCTGCCCGAACCATACATCCTGACAGGCGACCTTAATGCTCACAACTCTCGTTGGGGCTCTTCTCGCACGGATGCCCGAGGTCGCCTGATAGAGAAATTCCTTACGTCTTCAGGAGCATGCCTTTTCAACAATAAACAGCCTACATACCATAACATAGGACACAACACATACTCATGTCTTGACTTGGCGATTGGCTCTGCAGTTCTCTTTCCTCTCCTCGAGTGGGGTGTGGGCACTGACCCATACGGTAGTGACCATTTCCCCACCTCACTCACATACATAGGTAAAGGCCCATGCAGTTCATCTTCCCAAAACAGGTTCAATGAAGCAAGAGCTAACTGGAATACATTTACAGATACATCCAAACTACGCCACACATCCATAGGACACCTACAGGTTGAAGAAGCTACCCAACTGCTCACGGCGCACATCCTCGACGCCGCCGAAAAGTCAATTCCCCACGCCTCTGGTGCTCCGCGCAACCAGCGGAGGCCGTGGTGGAATGAGGACTGTAGGCGGGCGCGAGAGGCCCAGAACAAGGCGTGGGGTATCCTGCGCCGGTACCCCACGTCGGGAAACCTTTTATTGTTCAAAAGGGCTAAGGCGATGGGAAAACGTGTGCGCCGTGAGGCAAAACGAGAGAGTTGGCGCTCATTCGTAACATCCATAAACTCTTACACTGACTCTCGCAAAGTCTGGACACGAATACGCAAACTAAAAGGACAACAGACACACAGCCTGCCCCTGGTTAGTACAACACGGGACAAACTGGAAGACCAGGCTAACACACTCGCACAACACTTCCAACACGTGTCCAGTTCAGCACACTACACTAGCACTTTCATGAAACACAAACAATTGGCTGAAAAGAAGTCTTTACGTGATAATTATAAGTCAAACTCCTCTTATAACTCGGAGTTTTCACTTCATGAGCTGAGGACCGCCCTGAGCACTTGTAAACCATCAGCTCCAGGCCCAGAACACATCACATATACAATGATACAGCACCTACACTTAGACACTCTTTTAACACTCCTCCACCTATATAACAAGATTTGGCTTTCGGGGCACATTCCTCGCTCTTGGAGGGAGGCCATAGTAGTGACTTTCCTAAAAGAAGGGAAGGACTCTTCCCCTCCTTCCAGTTACCGGCCCATTGCTTTGACAAGCTGCCTGTGCAAGCTCCTCGAGAAGATGATAAACCGTAGGCTCGTGTACTTTCTTGAGTACAATGGTCTTCTCGAGAGCTGCCAGGCAGGCTTCCGGGCAGGGCGATCCACAAACGATCAATTAGTTGCACTGGAATCTTACAATAAGGATGCCTTTATACACAGACAGTACTGCATGACCGTATTTTTTGATATCGAGAAAGCTTATGATACGGCATGGCGTTATGGCATTCTTGCAGACCTAAAATCCTATGGTGTGACAGGTAACATGCTGAATTTTCTTTCAAGTTACCTGTCTGAACGAACATTTCGTGTCAGGGTCGGTTCGGCACTTTCAAACGTTCACGTGCAGGAGAATGGCGTGCCTCAAGGTGGCGTATTGAGCTGCAGCTTGTTTATAATTAAGATGAACTCTCTCCGAAAGGCACTGCCGCCAACCTTATCCTGCTTGATGTATGTAGATGACGTTCAAATATCTTTCAAATCATGTAACATATCCATTTGTGAACGTCAGGTCCAGCTTTGGGTAAACAAACTTTCTCGCTGGGCAGATGAAAATGGATTTAAACTTAATCCTTCTAAAAGTACCTGCGTTGTATTCTCAAAAAGGCGGGGCATCCTGCCCGATCCCGACGTAAAACTCTTTGGTGACTCGATTTCAGTAAAAAGAGAACACAAGTTTTTGGGTGTGGTATTTGACGAGAAACTCACATTCATACCGCACATAAAACGACTCAAACAAAAATGCCTAAAAACAATGAATATTCTAAAAGTCCTGTCTCACCAATCGTACGGTGCAGACAAACAACTCCTGCTTCGACTTTATGCCGCGTTGGTGGGGTCACGGTTGGACTACGGAAGCGTTGTGTATGGGTCAGCCACAAAAACAGCACTTAAAATGCTCTACCCAGTGCTTCACTTGGCGCTTCGCCTGTCTTGTGGGGCATTCCGTACTAGTCCTGTCCACAGTCTTTATGCAGAGTGCGACAAACGGTGCTTAGCGTACCAGTGAACTTATGTTGACCTCCTATATGCCTCCAAAATCTCATCAATGAATAACCATCCCTTTAAACCGGTTTTTAATGATACGTCCACAACTAAACTTTTTTTTAAACCGCCCATCAATTTCCGTTCCCTTCTCGCAGAGAGTGAGGGACGAGGTGACTATTCATTACATCTCCTTCTTAGACACATTCAAATCATCTCACACTGATCTTGTAGCACCATGGCATCTTCGTCCTGTAGCATGTGACTTGTCTTTCGTACAATACAATAAGAACAGGACACCAAAAAGTGGGATTTTGCAGCATTTCATGCATCTGCAGAATAAATACAGGGCTGCAGAGTTGTTCAGTGATGCATCTAAAACTTTCACTGCAGTGTCTTGTGCTGCGCATGGTCCCAATTTCGAAGCATGTAGAACAATGAATGTTAATACAAGTATTTTTACGGCAGAAGCATATGGCATATTTTTGGTTGTAAGTCACATAGTTGAACATCCTATTCCTACATCCGTCATTTATACAGATTCGCTGAGCGTCGTCCGTGCATTATAATCCGGAAAGTCATCGAAAAACCATGTAGTTAACCTTCTTTAGAAATCAATTAAGCTGGCGTATTCTTCAAACCTTGAGGTGACTGTGTGTTGGGTGCCAGGCCACTCTGGCATCGGCGGAAATGAACTGGCGGATGAAATGGCCGCCAATGCTGCACTCCGAAACACAGTAAACATAACAACACTTCCTTACACAGACCTCAAGCCACACATAAGACAGCAACTCCGTAAAACGTGGCAAGCAGACTGGATCGAACAGACAGACAACAAACTACACGTAATAAAACCACACCTGGGACAATACACTACTGACTCACACAACAGGCACATTGAAGTTACCTTAGCTAGATTACGGATAGGCCATACACATGTGACGCACTCGCACCTGCTCACGGGTTCTCCAAGACCCGTGTGTAGCAGTTGTGGGGAGGGCCTGTCCGTAGTCCACATGCTCATACAATGCAAGGCACTTGACACAACACGACACAAAGACTTCAGAGAACTCTACAGACAACATATTCCCCTACACCCATCGTTGTTTCTGGGTGACGATGCCATGGTTTCTGTGAAACGCGTGTTTAAGTATTTGTCAGACGTGAAGTTTTTAAACCTCATTTCTTATCATGCATAATCAAATCTGGCCCTATACACCGGCCATCACCATTATCTTTAACTGGTTTTACTATGTTCGGTTGACACGTTTTTTTTTTTTGATCTTACAATGTCCAGTGTACATGTTTTATACCTACCTTTTGTGGTAATCACTTCTTTTCATTAAATGACTTCTCTGGCGCTCTTTGCCATCGTAGGCCTTGCGCCATTAAACACAAACCATCATCAGTTCCGAAGCAAGGTGATACCTCCAACCCTTTCAACTGTAGGCTCAATACACTCGCAAGTATCCCCTGCAAACTGCTTGAGCACGTCATCCATTCCAATTTAATAACTTTCCTCGAGGACAACAAATTTTTTTATAACCGCCAGCATGCTTTTAGAAATTATTTTTCATGTGAAACGCAACTTTTAGTTTTCACTAATGATTTATTTTTCATAACAGACCGGGGTGCCATTGCATTTTTCTAGATTTTCAAAGAGCGTTCGATTCAGTTTCCCATCCACTTCTTTTGTTAAAACTTCGTGCTCTTAACATAGAAAGCAGCTTACTCAAGTGGATAGAGTGTTTTTTGTCTAACCGAACACAATATGTAAGTGCTAACAATTGTAACTCACCGTTGCAACACGTAACATCTGGGGTGCCGCAAGGTTCTGTGTTAGGTCCCTTACTCTTCCCAATTTATATTATTGACCTTCCTAACATTATTTCTTCTACAATTAGAGTTCTTGATGATGATTGCGTGATTTATCGTGAAATAACTAACCCGGAAGATTCCGTCTCTACCCAACGTGACATTAATACCGTATCTTCTTGGTGAAATAATTGGCTGATGCAACTTAACGTTAACAAATGTACAATAATGAGAGTTTCTTCAGGTGCTAAGCAGTATACCCTTCTGAGCTATTTCCGTACGAACTTAACAATGTACATTTATCTTGTGTCTCTTCTTATAAGTACCTTGGCATCCACATTACCACTAATCTGCAATGGCATGAACATATTATGTTGCCAATAATGCTAACCGCATGCTCGGCTTCTTGTGCCGTAATTTTGCTCTTGCTCCAGTGTCTTTAAAACTCTTACTATATAAAGCCCTTGTTAGATCTAAATTAGAGTATGCATCATCGATTTGGGACCCTCATATGGTGGTGTTGTCTTCATCCATGGAAGCGGTTCAGAACCTGAGAACCGGGCTGCTCGATTCATTGTCACAAACTACTCACGAACCGCTAGCATCACGTCAATTAAATCTTCTCTTAAACTTAGTGACCTTGCTGCTAGAAGGAAAATTGCGCGCTTGTGCCTCTTTGATAACATTTACTTTACTAACCCCATTCTAAAACAGGCTCTCATTCCTGCTCCATCCTACAACTCCGCACGAAACGACTACAGGTTCAAGGTAGGGGTTCCTCAGTGCCGCGCAAACCCCTACTTTCACTCGTTCATTCCCATGACCTGCGACGACTGGAACCTCCTCCTCGCCTCCATCGCCAGCATTCCGCATCCTACATCATTGAAAACGGCTGCAACTAATACTGTATTAAATGTAACCACTCCTCTCTGTAACGCCTTCGGGCTTTGAGAGTATTTTATAAATAAATAAATAATAAATAAATAAATAAATAGCCCCAGGTAGTGCCGGCAACAGCAGGCGACGGTATTCTGCAGTTGATGTAGTATGTCATAAGCTTTCGCAAAAACCAAGCATTCTTCAGTTTATTAATCAAGGACCACTGCAAGTAAACATCACTCATGTATTGATTTGAAGCCTTATATTTGCGTAATGTCTTGTTCTTGTTAACCAATGTGGACAAGAATGAACTTTAACACAGGACTTAGACCTTTAGATTTGGCTGCGAGTGTATAAGACTACTGCGCAGTTTCCGTTCACTTCGGCCGGCTGACTGATTCAAGTGACAGGCAGGCGTACAGACATACAGACCAAAATGTTCTCGTTCAAGTAGCCCAAGAAAAGCTACCGCCTATAAAAAAAGTAACCTGCCCTCCCCCCTTCCAGCTCTTAATTGAGAAACTCAACTGCATACCCCACAACAAACAGGCCTGCAACAAGTAGTACTTTATTTTTTGACACCATATTGCTGTAGGTGTGGCTCCGTGTGGGCCAGTCGGTCAGGAGTAACAAAGTAATCATCGTGATACTCGGTGTCGTTTCGGTATACTTAGCAGAATTGGAAAGAAAAGAGGTTGAGGAAAATTTACTTTAAAAAAGGCTATAGAAAGGAGGTTGAGGGAGCGGGGGCGATGTGCTGTGGTGGCCCAAGGTGTACAGAGATAAGTAGCTGTCCTGGAGAATGTTGTTTGTTAGAATGGCGAATTAGGTTAGAGTATGGCGCGGCTTCACCGCTTTAAATTGTTCCTAGACCACCTTGGACGAATAAATATGGCTGAAAACTAAGCGCTATATTTCGCACCATCGTATTCCTCGGCGTGTGAACCACCAGTATAAAAATCAGTCATTGTCATTGCCGTCGCCACAATCGAGCACAAGGACGGCAATAAAAATAAAAAAAATAAACCTTAATAACAAAAGGATCAAAAATCACTGATGCAGCCATCATATTTACCTGGTACTTTTGGTGCGACGTGCAAGAGCAGGTGTGCTGCAATGCTCATTACTGTAAATGTTTGCCCAATCTGGAGAGCGCCAAATCACCAGGCCTTCACTCCAAAGATACGTTAATTGATCACCTGAAAATTCCTGTCTTCCAGATGAAGTGCCGACAAACAAGAATTTGATAATACGAGCACCTTACTGCATCCCGAAGCGCTTCGTTTCATAGCGAATATAACCTCGGGAGCCACAAATGGCTTACCCTGTCATTTTCATAGGTGCGAATTATGATGCGAAAACTAAGGTTAAATACTTGTCGTGGACGTGATTACACGACAACCGCCACGAAATTTGCTAAGGCCACAACACGTGCATGCGGATATTTCGGACTGTATCCTCCCCACACGTTCTCTTCGAATTCTGTTGAAAAATACAAGGCCTCATGCGTCGACATTGATAACACATCTGCGGGAACGTATTTTGGCATGACTTGTTTTTATTTTTTCGTTGTTCAAAGCAGCTAGTCACCGCGCCATATCTTTTCAAGGCGGTTGGTTCCCAAGTCCTTTTTAAGGAGTGAACATGGCTGAATGTGTTAGCATGAGCACAGATGCATCTTTTACGTAAGCGATAGGTGCGCTCTTTTTATTTAAAAAAAATATTGTTACAAAGCTTATAATATAAGGGGTGTTATTTAGGACTCGTCACTAAGAAAATTAAGGGATACAAGTAAATAAAGAATAAATGAATGATCAATCGTATCCACTCGCATTTCCCTGTTTATTGAGTGTGGCAAAAACTTGAAAAAAAAATTCAGCAATCTCGGAAAAAATCGCAATCGAAATCTCAATGGAAACGAAGAAATCTCGAGTATTGTGAATGAGAAATGGTGCGGGTATATATGCTTTATAAGGAGCGAATAGGATTTCGACATAAAAGAAGGATGGTATAGAATACACTCCAGAACACTACTGCGTATGCGTGTAGTGTTCCGGAGTGTCAGACTTTTAACTATTGTTAAACGCCCATCCCACTATCACTGAACAGACTGAACTTATTTACACCCCAGATTAAAAAAAAAAAGTTTCTGAATTTCGAATTTTTAGATGGACGGCGGAGGTCGAGTGGTAAAGCACTCGTCTTGTATGCGGGAGGTACCAGGTTCGAATCCTGGGCCCCCACATACCCACCGTTGTCTTTAAAGGGTGCATGCGTCCCCTGAGCCTCTGGACGTCTTGGACGTGGAAAAAAGAGCTTCGAGCTTGACCAAACGCAGCCGTGGGATGCCACGTGGGAGGTCCCTCGAACTTCTTCGGGGAAGTCCGGGACCGCTTGGCACCCATCAGTCAGAAGGGTAAAGGCGCCCCCTGTACTGCTTCCGAAGGGGATAAAGGGCTTGGACACGCTCTTCCACTGCGGCATACCTGGGAGGCTACTGCTCCCCGACTTCAGCAGATGACCCACCACAATAAAATTGGGTAGAGGCTCCCTTCCATGTGGGAGGATCCTGGAAACCGTAATACCACGTCGTACCGTGTCATTAGTTCCAAGAAAGTGGTAGGTACTTCGGCACCGCTGGGCATCAACCAATATAAAAAATTGGTACAAGCATTCCCTGCACAGGGGTTCTCGTGCTTGGGAAGTTACCCGGCGTCGTCGGAAATTGCGCCAGTGGAAGTGGTCGTAACTTTATCATCATCACCACCACCACCATCATCATCATCATCATCATCATCATCATCAGCCTATCTACGCCCACTGCAGGGCAAAGGCCTCTCCCATTATTCTCCAATTACCCCATCCCTGTGCCAACTGTGACCAATTTATCCCCGCACACTTCATCTCATCTGCCCATCTAACGTTCGGCCGCCCCCTGCAACGCTTGCCTACTCTAGGGATCCACTCTGTTACCCTTAATGACCAGCGGTTATTTTGCCTTCACATAACATGCCCTGCCCACGTCCATTTCTTTTTCTTAATCTCTACTAATATGTCCTTAAGACGTGTTTGTTCCCTAACCCACTCCACTCTCTTCTTGTCCCTTAATGTTACACCTATCCTTTTCCGCTCCATTGCACGCTGAGTCGTTCTCAATTTAAGTTGAACCCTCTTAGTGAGCCTCCATGTTTCTGCCCCGTAGGCAAGTGCCGATAAGATGCAGCTGTCATACACTTTCTTCTTCACCGACAATGGTATGCTGCTATTCATTACCTGAGAATGTCTGCCACATGCACCCACCCCATTCTTATCCTTCTAATTATCTCTGCCTCATGGTTCGGATCTGGGGTCACAACTTGGCCTAAGTAGATATATTCGCTTACCACTTCCACTGCCTCGCCACCTATCTCAAACCGCTGTGCTGTCCCAATGTTATTGATCATTACTTTAGTTTTCTGCATATTAATTTTCAGGCCCACGGTTCTACTCTGTTTGTCCAGTGCGGAAAGCATGATTTGCGATTAGTCCCCCGAGTTACTTAGCAAGGCAACGTCATCAGTTAATCTGAGCTAACTGAGGTATTCTCCATTAACCCATTAACCACCTGTTCCCAATCCAACGTTCTGAATACTTTTTGTAAACATGCTATGAATAACATTGGAGAGATTGTGTCTCCTTGTCTGACACCCTTCCTTATAGGCATTTTACTGCTCTCCTTATGGAGGATGATGGTAGCTGTGGACCCATTGTAAATATCCTCTAGTATTCTTACATAATGCTCATCTACCCCCTGGTTCCGCAATGCCTGAATGACTGCTAGGGTTTCGACCGAGTGAAATGCTTTCTCATAATCTATGAAGGCTATATATAGGGGTTCAGTATACTCAGCGCACTTCTCTATCACCTGATTGATCGCGTGAATATGGTGCATTGTTGAATAAGCTTTACGGAACCCTGCTTGTTCTTTAGGTTGACTGAAATCTAAGGTTGCAGAAATTCGGTTAGCGATTACCTTGGTAAGTACCTTGTAGACGACTGACAGTAAGCTGATCGGCCTGTAATTTTTCAAGTCCTTCATGTCGCCTTTCTTATGGATTAGGATGATGTTCGCGTTCCTCCAAGATTCCGGTACCATTGCGGTCATTAGGCATTGCGTATACAGGTTTGCCAGTTTTTCAAGTACAATATCTGCGCCATCCTTCAAGAGGTCTGCTGTTATCTGACCCTCACATTTCCAGGTTTTTCCAGAGCTAATATTGTATAATTTCTTGTTCTAGTGCTTCCATACTTTATTGGCGTGTTACACTGATCCGTACCTAACTGCGAAATTATAGTACTTGTACAAAATATTGCTTCTTAATTGCACAGTAACTTAAGACCATGCTTGCTAACTTTTTTTTTCTTTTTTTCTGAATAATACTTTTTGTGCTTCCCCTGTTTATAGTACTCAAACCTTTTTTTTTCTGAGATATAATAGCAGACTTTTTTAATAGTGTTTGCATATCCAATTAGCGTGCTAAACTGACCCGTACCTCGACTGCCTACATATTTTTTATCAACATTTTCGCATTTATAAACAGGAGGTCCCCCCGACAGTTTTACTTTGGGACCTCCTTCTGTACTAATAACTACGTGCAATGTGTATGTACCGAAAAATGTTCAATAAATCCTTCAAATCCTTCAAATCCTTCAAATCCTTCACCAGGTGATTTGCCCCCTTTCATTTCTTTCAAAGCCTTCCTTACTTCTTCGGTCGTTACTAGTGGGATGTCTATCTCCTCTGAACTACTGTCTCGTTCGGCATTATCCTGGATGTCCCGGCTACTGTACAGGTCCCTATAGAACTCCTCGGCCACTGTGACTATTGTATCCCTATTTGTGATGACATTGCCTTGCGTATCCTTAAGTGCATACATCTGATTTTTCCCCGCGCCAAGACGCCTCTTCACTGCTTTCAGGCTACCTCCGTTCTTTACAGCGTATTGGATCCTCTCCATATTATACTTCCGTATGTCAGCTGCCTTACGCCTATTAATTAACTTCGAAAGCTCCGCTAGTTCTATTCTACCAGCTGCGGTAGAGATTGTCATGGTTTGCCGTTTCCTAATTAGATTTTTCGTCTCCTGTGAAAGTTTACCAGTATCCTGTCTAGCCATAGTGCCCCCGAGTTCTTCTGCACACTCCGTGATAATGAGTGTAAGGTTGTCGCTGGCTTCCTGTGTCGTAAGCTCGGCTTCATCATTAATTGTTAAATATCGGTTCTGCAGCGCGATCCTGAATTATTCTGCTTTACGTCTTACTGTTAGCAGACGCAGACGTTACTCTTAACTTTAACTTTATAAACCGCAGCGATTACTCAGAGGTGCGGCCGTCGCCTCGTATGCGGGAGGTACCGGGTGCGAATCCTGATACCTCCGCGCACCCACAGGTTTCTTAAATGGGTACAGGCGTCCTTGGTCGAGTGCGAACCCTTCAAAAGGGAATTCAGGCCTGAAAAGCTGCGTTTACCATTGCGAGGAGCCCTCACCCTTGTTCATCTGGCGAGGTCCCAAGCCATTATGCCGCGTTGCGCCATTGCGGGGGTTGAAAGAGTCTGGTGGCATGTTCTGCCACAGGCGGTTGCTAGTTGAGCGTTCGCCGTGGCTGTGGAAGGCACCATGTGCATTCGCCTGCCTTGGTGGCGCCGGGGAGTCGAATGTACCTAAATAAATACAAGCGACTCCCCGGCCTGGCGCTCGGCCCTTTGTGTGGAACTACAACGCTTGCGAAGTTCACCCAGCTTGCGCGGAAAGTCGCCCCTATGGTAAGGCTCGGCTGCAAAAACGCAGGTACGTGTTTTTTTTTAAACTCGAGTGTCAATGAGGTCAAGGTGAATCTGTTCAGTAATACCTTGGAAGAGCGTTTACCTATAGTAAAACGGTCTTCCCAGCTATCACTGAATAGATTGACCTTACTTCCGGTGCTACATAGAGACCCAAATTTGGGTTTTTACGAAGCACCTCCAAGAAACCCTTAGGGGAATTGAAAAGGTCATAAAAAAAGGATAATAAGGGTAACTTTTAATCATTGGAAACGTGCGTAATGACTCAGATGTTTGTGTAGGTGACACCCAGTAATGTCGTTTAAATAGGTTATAAAAGTTCCCTTTCTGGTTCCGTTTACACGGTAACGGGGAAAATTTAGTTGCGATTACCGAGAGCTTTTTACATTTTCTGAATACCAAACTAACCAACTTACAGGCTGCTGTTCCGCTTAAATGATTTTTTGTTTGTCAAGACTCTACTGTAGTTCGAATGGTTGAAATCGAAACAATGTTTCTCACGCCGCAAACCACGCTCACAACAAACTCCACTCTACAGCTGGCCAGGATACCACAAAACAACATACATTAGGTCATATTGAGGACGATACTATTGAATACCTCACACGAAGTACCGAACCCATAAAACCAAGATAAACAAACGGATTTTTTTAAAAATTGCCTAATTCATGTAAAGACAGGTAATTTTTAAAGTAGCTTTTTGCATTTCTGGTAAAAGTTTTAAAGTTGGCAGCACCATGTGCATTTTTATTGGAACATAATGTGTCGATAAAAACAGCTATTTTGAAAACAGCAAAACAAAGCTAACAGGAGATTGCACAGCTTCTTAGAGCACTGCCTGGGAGGGAGGTTTTGCGTCACGGACGCTAATACGCGGAAGCCTTTGGACAGTCTCGTTTATCTCATGTATAGCGTGTGCTGTATTTCCTCAGTGATGGGTAGCTGGTTTTCCATGTATCCACGGCATGGCCGGGGAACTTTCGTCCCCAAAACTTTACGCAGGCTTCTCTCCGGAAAAGAGTCCGTGGGAGTTGCTGTGCTCTGCTTTTTGTTAAATGGAAGCTGAATGGCACTCAGAAAGCGGAATTACTTGGGGCCATTCCGTATATTTAACAGCGTGCGATAAAGCCAACTTTCCCGCCAGGCACAATTTCTCTCAATCTATTGTAGGTATCGTGGAAGACATGATACTAAATTTTGCCCTACCGACCCGAAGCCGAGTTTCATTTACATGTTAGAAGTGCCATGAAGTTGTAAGGAGTTAGAAAATACCGTCGGCTGTAAATACATGCGCGTGAAAGGGAGGAGTATACTTACAAATTTGTGATGTGAGTCATGTTTTTTCGGCCCGATTCGGAAGAAATGATGTTGCGTTTTGCTGCTGAAATGACGACCTGGCCACAAAAGCATTTCCGTAGCAAATATTATATATAGTACTATCATTCGGATAATTAATTTAGATTAAATGTAGCCGTTCCAGCAGCGTCATGAAGGTACAGGGAAGAATGCGGCACAACGTTTGTTTGCTATGAGAAAAATGTAGGCCTGCAAAGTAGGCCACCAACGAAATGTATGCCAATTGCAAAAAAAAACATCCGGGTTTTGTTTTTGCTCTCGCAGTGACTGCGTCCGAAACAATATCATTGTGTGTCTTGTACTCGTTTGGCTCCGGTACCCACCCCGTTCTTAGCGTCGATTAGGGGCGATGGTTGTGGTCTAGTAAGCGTTGCCAAATCTCCCCCTCGGGCAGGTATGCGTGCATTACTCCGCTTGGAAACTCAAGGTGGGAGCAGTAATATTTTCCAGGGGTTAAACCGCTAGCGCTTACAGACCACCCGTGATCACGGCTGTTCTTCTTTTGCACTGACGCAAACCGATACGCCCCTGATTTCCTGCCTGCGGCAAGTAGTTGGAACCAGGGACAGACGGCCAGTGTACCGAAATATTTGCTTAACGTTGCCGAAGATAAACTGTCATGTTTTGTATCGCTTTCGGCTTTTCACCCGAGTTCCACTGCAGCGCACCCAACTGTGTGTAGTCGTCTATTGCAATGGACGTGTACGACCGAAAGTTTTATCTTGTCGTTGATAAAACATGACCATACTGGGCTCCTCTTGGCTTACCTTCGAAAGAAGAATATCACTGTATATGCTCGCAGCACCTTAAACAAGGTAGAGGAGCTAGAAAACGTTCGCTCGATTATGAACCAGATATAGCGGCCATTACGGAAACGTTCTTGCAAGCAAATATTTCAAGGGATGACATTTTCCCACCAAATTATTCTGTCATCAGGAAAGATCGACCATCACGAAGGGCTGGTGTCGTTAAATTGATTAAAAAAATCTATTCAGTTTGTAATTTTACCTAACTGTGATGGAGAAGAGGCCATTTTTCGCAACATTATCTGTGATGGTTGTCATATCTTTGTTGGATGCCTTTACCGCAGCCCGGCTTCTGACCACGAGTGTATCGTCTCTTCTCAGGAATTCATGCAGATACACGAGCGGAATTCGAGGGTGGTTGTTCTTCTACGTGACTTTCATCTGCCCACTGGGGATCCATGAATTACAATACGGAAGCCTCTAGCGCTTTCATAGATCTAATGTTTAACTTCAACCTCCAACAAATTGTATTGCACACGACATGCATACAGGGCGGAACTAGTAACATTTTTTATTTAATTCTTCTCAGTCACCACTTTCATTCCACTCAACACACAGTCGATATAATAGAAGGCATATCGGACCATGGAATTGCAATGTGCCCCCTCCCACATGGTTGTAGAATCAGAACCAAGCCAGCCGTAACCACTGTACCTAATTTTGAGAAGGCAGATGACAGCAGTATCTAATCTTTCCTTGCGCATGAGCACTGGAACTTTTCTGAAATGGCTTCTCATCCTACCATCGATGTGAATTCTTTGTGGCTCCAATTTAGGAACATTGTATCATATGCATCGCTAACTTCATTCCTGTAAAACATAAAACAGGGCAGATGCATAATCCGTGGATCACAAGAGAGGTGATACAAGCTAAACGTCGAGTCAAGGATTACGGCGTTCAATCAAAATTGGTCACGACCCAGTGGCACCACTGGAATTATTACACGCGGTAACAAAGATTAAGCAAAAAAAGTAACGACGCCAAGCACTTTTACTTTATTACAACCCAAACCAGTTACATTACAAACAGTCCAAATAAGTTTTGGACTCATCTTCGGAGACCTAAATCGCCGTATTCGTCTCTATCATACGAACAACAAACTACTAAGGCAAATGAACACAACGAATTTTTTCACTCTGTGTTTACAAAGGACAACAACATTTTTCCTCCACTCCCACCCCCAAATCCCTTACGCATATATCCTCTAAACATAACACGGCTAGGAGTCCTAAACCTTTTACTAAATCTGAACTAAAAAAATCGAATGCCCTGGACAATATCCCAAAATAATTTCTTAAAAACTACGCCGAGTGGTGCAGCAGGTGTCTCGTAATAATTTATCGCATGTCATTTTCAACATCCCAGCCACCAGACGAATGGAAAATTGCAAAACAAGCCCCAATTCATACATCGGGAGACACAGCTCAGCCTAGTAATTTCCGGCCTATTTCCTTTACCTGCACATCGTGTAAGTTACTGCAACATATTATTTTGCAGCACTTGCTTTTATTTCTCGAGCAGACAATTTTTTTTTACTCCCAACCAACACGGATTTGGAAGTGGCCTATCTACCCCCACTCAAAGTAGTCTATGACCTTGCCCTGAGCATTAATAATGGCGGCCAGACTGACATCATCCTACTAGACCTAACGCAAGCATTTCACCGTGTATATCATAGGAAATTGTTAGCCTTAATAATGGCGTTAGCCTTAATATCTGAGCACTAAAGGAGTACTGACACCAAATACTGACGCCTAAAAATCATACATTTTGGCTTCAGTAAGTTACACAGATGCCTCACAAAACTTTTTGCAGCGATCCGAGGCCGGAATTACATCTAAAATCGATTTTGATTGTCCCGGTCGCGAGCTTCCACAAATCGGCAGCACTTGCGAAATCTCTTTCGGCGTGACGAAACATCGGCCGGCGTGTCTGGCCGGTTCAGGGGGACGTCATAAAGTCGTTTTCGGAACCGGAAACGATGTCCTGCGCTGCTGTTGTAGGTGGTATTCGTTTGGGCAGGAGACGTGGGCGTAGCTGTGTGAGCAATGTTTGTAAACTTTGCGTGTTCGACGTATTTGCTCTTCAGTTCGTGGCCGGTGCATGGTGTTTCCTTGCACTGGTGCCGAAAACTGCGCAGTGCCGGCACCGCGTGGTGCGCGATGTCGACGCGCACCGCGGCGACGCGGCGGTGCGCGTCGCTGAGCTCGCCCAAGTTGTGCTATGGCAAGCTCGCAGAATGCGAAGTACTGCTCGTGGAAGCCTGTCCGAGCAAGTCAACGACGACGCCAAGATGCAATATTTTCCACGAGACGACATGCAGAGCTAAACATGGACTGAGTTCGTGCGCGGCGGCGGCTGCGAGAACTGTCGCCCAAGCCAGCGGGCTTAGCGTTGCTCGGGTCAGCTTGGGTGTGGGGAACTTCAGGCTTGGTATCGTGGCGAACATTTGATCGCAGGTGTCTGTAGAACTGCGAATGGCCATCCCTTACACAACTTTTCACCACACTATCATCACCTTTTTCACATATGGAGCTTTATTTTGGCGATAATTTCCGTTTCAGCGATCGGTGACCAAAACATCTGCCGTGGCCTGTTTTGATTCTAGCGCGCAGGTGGCGCCAACTTTCGGCCGCTCGTCGCACCGTGGTGCCGGCAGTGCTGGGGCGGAGCGCCGAACCTCCGCTGCCGGTCAGAGTAGGCTTACCATTGCGGCAAATATCTGAACGCCGCTTTTAAAGTCAGCGCTGATAACAACCCCTAGCGCAATTTTTCAACACACTAACATCAACTTTCTCGCATGTGGAACTTTTTTTTAGCAATCAGATTGATTATAAGAGTGGCGACAAGCTGTTTGTATCACGGTCTGCGCCGGTTCGAGCCGCAGTGATATTAAAAAACGGACGACGGTGAAGACATCGCCGGCCTAATCGCCTGGCCAAATAAACTATTTCTGTCTGTCGGGTGGCAGCGACTCATCCGAGTATGACGATTCAGACGACATGTCGACTGCGTGGGCGAGTGCAGACCGTGTGCAATCGTAGCAGACGATGCGGCGAACGTCCCTGACGTCACGGGTGAGACCGTGACGTAAGTCTGGCCCGCTTGCAGGCTGGCCTTCGAACGGCCATTTTCCCGCGCGGCAACCGAATTTGAAACTGGTTGCAATAAACGTGCTATAATTAATTCTATGTTGGCGGCTGTCGGCTTTCGGTTCAATTTTTGTAATTACTGGGCCAATGGATATTCTTTACAGCATAAAAACAGAAAGCGAGAAATTTCGTGTCAGTACTCCTTTAATAACGGCGGTCAGGCTGACATCATCCTACTAGACCTAACGAAAGCCTTTGACCGTGTATGTCTTAGCAAATTATTAGCATAGAAAATTATCAGGTTGAAAATGCTATTCGTACTGGAGAAATTATGGAATCGATGAAATATTATCTCACTAACAGGCCACAGTGTGCTTCATTTGAGAACGGGGCATCCAAAGCACTGCCTGTCATGCGGAGTTCCTCAAGGTTGTGTTCTTGGACCAGTATTATTCCTCATTAACATTAATGATATCACATAAGACATTGAATGTAATATCAAGTTATTTACCGATTATTGTATTCTGTACAAAAAAATTACCAGTAACCATGGCCACATTCACCTTAAAAAATCTCTTAACCAAATAGCCGAGTGGTGTTCTAACTGGCACATGTCCATGAGCATTAAGAAGTCTGTATTCATGTATGTAACTAGACAAAAGAATCCACCTATTTTCACGTACAAAATTGCCGACACCCCACTAGGTAAAGTCAACATAAGTACTTAGCAATAACCATTACATCCGAGCTCAGGTGGGACACCCAGATCTCACACACTGCTGCATTGGCCCTTCACAGACTATTTTTCCTTAAAAGGTCCTTACGACTGTCACCACCATCTACCAAACTATTAGCTTAGACTAAGTTTATTCGACCGATTCTTGACTATGAAAATTCAGTGTGCGTACCACATACTACAACTCATATCATAACTTTAGAAAATGTCCAGCGAAAAACTATTAGATTTATTTATAATAAGTGTAGGGGCACTGATTCACCCCCGAACCAACTGTCAGCCTCTGGCCTGCATACACTGGCAGTTAAAGGCCAACTACGCTCAAATTTCACCTTGACCAAATTTATTTTGAATGCGTAGTAGGCACCCCAAATCAACCGGAACACGATTGGCAGACCCGTGAAACGCCTCGTTAATCAGTCAGAAGCGTTTAAAAAAGCTCCGCCGCAGACCACGCTGCACCTGCTGGCGGATTGCGTAAACAGCCATGACGCGCCTGTGACGTTACAGCCGACGGATGCTTCTCCCTCTGGCCAGCCACACAGCTGGAGAACCAGTCAAACTCTGCTGCGCACGCTTCAGCCACATGCTGCTCCGCGCGCGCGTAGAGCTTGCGCGCAGACTTTCTCCCGAGCTGGTGACTGTCCGGAAGCTCGCTGGACGGCTGCAACGTCACTACAATGGCCGCGCTCTCCTCGGTTTCGGTTTCAAAATTGCCGATTTTTGCTGGCCGCTTGTGGCGTCCTCGCGTGTATTTCAGCTGTTGTATTTTGCATGTTGCTTTCTTTTCAAGCAGACTATACGAAAATAGAGTTTTCAAGAAGTCGAAATTTTAAGTGCCGTTTGCCTTTAAGGCAAGGCAGGTGCGTCTTAAATTTCTGTTCCAGTTTCTTCATAACTCTTTTGAATTTTGACGTTACCAAGTATATTTTGCTTTCACGGTCCCACCGAGCGCGACACCAACACGATTACACTTTAACAGAATATTTCTGTCACAAGGATACATTTAAGTATTCATTTTTCCCGCGCGCGATAACAAATAGAACCACTTGGATCCTGACATTACCAGAGTTACTTCATCAGCTGAATTGGCGAAAATAAATGATGAGATAAGTGAAAGCTAACCCTAAACTGTTTTTCCTGTGAACACACGTTGCGGGCGGATACACATTTTTATTTTCCTCTGTTTATTATCTCACCGAAAAGCGTATTTCTTTCGCACCCTTGCCCCATTTCCATGTGTTCCGCCTCAGTTTTCCCTAGTTCCCGGGAACTACTACAATGTTCAATGATGACATATTCTCGTTTTCATTGTTTTTTTTTTCTCTTTTTTCAAGCGTCTTGGTCTCTGTAATATTTTATTTTGAGTGATTCTTTTCATATCTTTCGTTGAAAATGTTAGAATTACACAATTCAAGCCAGCGGTTAAATGCAAAATGGAAAGTTTGTTGTGAGTTATCGTCATTAAGTGGCGAATGTTTGTTTTATGTGCCTCATTCTTATCTTCGTCCCCTGTAACTACGCTGACATATCAATGCATTGTAGTTGTCGTGCCCAGCTGCAATGCTCTCAAGCTGAGAGTGGCAGTATTGGAAATAAATAAATAAATAAATAAATAAATAAATAAATAAATAAATAAATAAATAAATAAATAAATAAATAAATAAATAAATAAATAAATAAATAATAATTGATAACCAGTACAAAGACCTGCCGTAGGTATATGCTACAAAGGTCAGCAAAAGTAACACTAGTTCGAATGATTGAAATAAAAAAATAAGAATCTTTTAAGCAGGAAACCACGCTCACTACACGCTGTGTCATATCCCTACACCAATACATTTACTAGTTCACACTACTACAACCACTATTTTGCTACCACGAGTCGACCGGACATTGAATAGCAGGCGGCTGATTCAGAGCCGCATGAAGTAACACGTACATAACACACTTCTAAAGATTGCATCATTCATGATAATGTGGCTAAGCTTAAAATTAGTTTTGTACATGTTATTAAAAATGACAGCGACATCGGCAAGTCTTCAAGTGTTCTGTTGACTTACACTAAGGTTAGAAGCAGTTGATACTAAAATAGCATAAAAAAGGCAAAAGAAACTTTCACCGCTACACCAACCGCGGTCCCCGGATTGACGTTTTGCGTTGCGGACGCGGGTATACAGAAACCTTTTGCCAGTGCTGTTTACCTCGTGTATAGTTCATCTATCCATGAGCGGGTGCTGCGCTCAACTTATAAACACAAAAAAGACGAAAGCTGTTCTTTTCCGTACAAGACAATTTCCCACTCCACCTGATATAAATAGGTAATTCATAAATGTAATTTGTAGATACAGTCAAGATCTTAGGAGTTTTTTTAATAAGACCATGAGTTGGGACACTGAAATTCAGTTCACACTGCGTAATTCGGCAAAGTGCACCGGACTTGTCGCGAAATTTTGGTATTTTCTGCCAGAGCATATAAAAGTAATAATTTAATATGCACTTTTTTATCGCACCTAAATTTCAGCTTCTTTGTCTGGCGTACCACCACAAAAACAAATATTAATAAAATATACATGCTTCAGAAGAAAGTCGTACGCTATACTGCAAACGTACACTACCTTGCTCACACGGAAGAACTGTTTACTCGTGTCCACATATCATCTATTTATGTTATGCTATGTACGAATATTATTTATTCTTAAAATATAAGCAATGTATCCTAAAAACCAACTCAGTTTTCTTGAAATATCCTGTATCAAACAAAATCTCTCAGGGTATTCTTTTCGCAAAAAAGTAATTTTCACATTCGTTTGTGTCGTACAGACAACAAATTCTCCAGCACGCACTGCCCTATCTTTTGAACAAATTGTTGTCAAAGGGTGTAATTCCCGAAACTTGTTCCCCAGTTGATCTTAGAAGTTCATCGTCTATCTAATCTTTTCATTTGTAGTGTTGTGTTTACATATTTTGCTTTCGTTCTCTCAAGTTATTCATACCTGCTTAATACATGCTGTGTTGTTCTTGTTTTGTTTTTAGGCTTTTTTATCCTTCATTCGTAAATTCGTCTGAGATTGCAAGGAGATTTAAGCGCCCCGAGGAATCTTTTTCTTGAGCATTGTCGCTAACTCCTTGCACGCATTCAGAAAGGTTAGAAATATACATGCTGCTCATCAAACTGACCGAGTTATTGCGTTCACGCAGTAAACATGCCACCGTTGGTCGCCAGCAATATACTATGGTACCTGCTTCATTTTTTTTCACATAGCCCTTAGATGTATCTCTCAGCTCCTGATGGGGACAGGGAAGCCAATGCCTGCTGAGCCGTTGCATCATGAGTGACGGACCTATTTTGCGACGATGAACTAGAATTACAAATAAAATTTCTCCCCGTGTACTACCAGGTAGTGAACGCCGAATTAAATAGAAAAATAAACAAAAGTATGAGCAACATTTTTGCGACGAAAAAAAATGACAGCTAAAAAAAGGAAAACCACCATCGCTGACACCTACCCAAGAGACAGGAGGCCAATCAGCGGATTTTATTTTAAAACTTTGATTGTATTCTTGTAATGATGCCCCTTGACTTCTTGACTTCTATTCTATATATGTGCTGTTGTGTTTAGATTGAGTTGAGCCTGGTTTTTCTTTTGTGGAATATATAATAAAACAATGCTCAGGGTGTCTTCCACAATGGGAAACCGTAGCACGCTTACATGAAATTTTACGTGGCTTCGCAAATTACTTCTCTGTATTACTCAGAGGCTTACTCTTCACTTTATTAACCTTGAAAGCGACTGCGCCGCCAAGCACGACGTCGGTGTAGTGTGACAGCGCGGCTACCCTTTGCAACAAAACCCTTAACACGTGTTTTTTAACACGAAATTTGAAGCCTTTTCACGGGTCTATTACTGTTCGACATTCCCGCCAGCTTGCTTGCATGATTCATGAATTATTAAGGAAGCAGGGGACTGCAGTAAGCTATTCAAATACAAATTTCGGCCACATTTTCAACTGAGATGCGAAGACTGAGGAAAAGGCGGAGTTGGTGGTCTTCACTCTCTTTAACATGGCTTTTATCGGTGCCACCTGAAATTTTTGGCGCTACAGCAGGAGGAGAAATGAACATAAGGGATAGCGGAACATAAGGGATAAAGGAACATAAAGGCATATAAGGGATAAGGGAACATAAGGGAACGTGAAGGTTAAAAGAAACTAAGGGAACATAAGGGATAAGGGAACATAAGGGATGAACATAATAGATCTTGCGAAAAACTGAGGCACCGCATGGACTCTCCAACACGCTTGCGGCCTCAGTGCTGGTCAAAGCTTAGGAAAAGAAGCAAAAACTTTATTTCTGCTTGAACATAAAGTGTTAATTGCCTGTTGACTTATTTAAATGACATGGCTACAAATCGTTAATTAGCCGCACCACAAGCTCAATTTTTTGTATGTAACCTCATACTGTGCAAAAATTTTGGAAAACACAACGAAAAACAATTCTAGTCTGAAATACAAAACTCAGTGCAGAAAATGGTAAAAATCCTGGGGGAATCTTGGAGAACTTGTAAAGTGCAGCTTGTAATAAAAAGTAGCCTCCAAGTTTGGAGCACACCATGAAAGATCAAGGTTTCACATTCTGTAGTTTCCACCAAAAAGCCAAAGTACTCCGAATAATAAACGTGCATTGCTGATCCCTATATTCTCTCCTATATAATTAATTGTTAGTGTAAGCTTATTTTTCTCGAACACCATTCTCAAAACATTCAAACAACGCGCTCCAGCCCTGTTAGTTTCAGCCGTCCTTCGCGGGAACACAGTGCATGTACTTGGCTTTGGTTGTGTATTGAAAGCATCACTATGGGTTTCGCCTGTTAACCACAAGAGAGATTACAGAAATAATATAATATACCAGCTCCTCTTAAACAGGGTTTCCCTATGAAAACTAAAACGCAGCTTTGCAAGAAATGATTTCCAAATCACGTCCGGAGGAGGCAGTTAATTTACATTGTTTTACTATATGTTGGTAGATGTGAGACTGGCTAAAGATATACAGCATTCACTCGTAGTAGGGGAAGAATATCAAAGTATCTCCCCCTAGCCACTTCATTTGCATTTTGTCCATTGTCCGGCGTTTTAACCACGAGTAAAACGGTGGAAACATTCACACATACAGAAAAAGGCCTTATACTACTCTTACTTTTGTTATTGCATAAAGCTCCTTCTTTGTTCTTGGCAATCGCTTCTACTTGGCTTAACAGCAAGTATTTGAGTGGACGAAGGTTGCACATTCAAATTTCTCGTCCGCCCGGGAAAAAGTAGCGACAATAAACAGAAGATCATCCGAACGACTAACGTAGTACTCTTTTTTGTATACCGAAAATCCTAAAAGAATGTCCCTGGCCACAAAGAAATTGGTTAGTGAAGATACCGGGGTTTTCAGGTGCAGAGCACTTCAGGGGCTCGCCTTGTCGTCACAGCTCACCCGCTGGACCCATCACTGTAAACGCAAACTAGCCGGAAATGGAGTTTTAGTCAAGTAATGTGCCCTGAAAAGTACCTATAGCAAAAAATGTACTCCCTAGGCATGATCTAAAGAAGTGGACGAACCTCCACGGTAGTACCGTTGCCCATCCGGGTAGCAAAAGGGAGGATTTAGAACGACTTAACACCATTTGTGAGATGGCGTTCGGTTCCTTGTATACTACCACGTCCACAATAAACGCCCTATCTGAGGTAATCATCTCAAGCGGGCGGTCGCCATGTTAGTCTTCTGTTGTCTCCGTGCACCAGCACTTCAACCGTGGCCTAATGCGAATTAGAACGAGTAAGCAGGACGCGACGGTTGCACGCAGCTACAAAACCAATACCGTACGTATACCGGTATAGATGCTTCAACCAGCGCAATCACAGGCAGAGAGCGCGGCCGTGTTGTCTCAATCTGTTTTTTTTGGCGATAGGTGGTGTCGAACTCTGCTGCTAACGAAGAGGCAGTTCTCGCCGTTGCAAACAATTGCAACGTTCATCTGCTTCGCTTGCTTGCGCATACATAGACGAGTTAAATTCCCGTGCCAGCGCGCCAACGCACCCGACTGCAGCGACTCAACTTGCCCTGGCGGCACGACTGGCTGCCCGGATGTAAACAACCTCTGTGCTATCAACGCAGCGCGGCCGGTGACTCGGCGCGGCCGAAGCTTCAAGCCTCGCCTTGAGCCGTCGTTTTTTCTTATTTGTGAAGGACTAGTAGTGCCACTTGGTGGAAAGATTTTCATGTGCCCCTGTCACACGAGGAACGGCCGCAAACAGCATTTGGATACGGCGACAGGTGTGGACAGCTAGCTGGTAAGTGTTCTTTCATCAGTCGATGCGTTTGTCAAACGTTTGGATAGGGTTAACAGCGAAGTACCCGGGTACCCGTGCCGCTCACCGCTCGTACGCGCACGGGCAAAGAAAAAAGCGCACACTCGTATTATTTTACTTGTTTGTGGGTTTTGGGGTATGCGTTCGCATTCTTTTGTAGGCTGGTTTGTAACAGGGCATTCGAGGTAAAATTGTTTGTCGCGCGCGGCGTCGTTTCAAAGCAACGTGACGGTTACTTCGTGCTGGCGAAAATCAGCGCAGTCAGACGGAAGCGGGAAGGAAGGTAGAGAGATCGGGAAAGAGGGCGCTAATATATAAAAGAAAGCGTAATGCAAGACGAGAAATATAACACAACCCGCCTGCATTTCTCCGAACTTCAGGACAGAGCCGCACACGGGTACGTTGTCACAAACTCGAGCGTACAACCTCTAAAAGTACCGTATATATATATTTTTTTTTTTCATTTTTCAACGCGACCTGAGCCACTTATCTTCTCATTGCCGCGCATGCAGACCTGATTGTGTCCCTGTGTTTGAGCGCACAGCCATCCTTTTGCGACATAAGAACGAGCAAACGCGAGAAATTGTAGAAGCCAGCCACATCAGGAAAGCTGGTTCCGAATGTATCAGTCATCCCTCTATCGCCCTGCTTAATCGAAAAGTCGCATATTTAGACGCACATTGAGCGCTATTTCGGTGCTTCTGGGAATGCGTGTTGGGGGTGGGAGGGGGGGTCTTAATCCATGTATGATGCGGTTATCTTTGCTGATTTTTCGCCTTTCGTGCGCCTCAAAGTTCGTTTTGTGGTTTTGTTGTTACGGTTTTTTAGTATTTTCGGCTGAGTGCGCCGAGAACTGTGACGCATTGGGGGCGCGGCAATTGGGCGCTTGGGCATATAAAGCTTTGAATTGTGCAATAATAAACTAGTTGCGAGTGTGCGCTTGTGCCGTCTTCATGTGTTCTTGTCCTCGTTAATTCGCGCGCAGCTTATTTTTCGCAATGCATAATTACCAACTCGCCCAACTCGCAACCCTTTTACAGATCCTATACTCCGTAAAAATGAGTTGCCTGTCCTTTTAGGTACGGCAAAATCTCGCGCAGCGCATCATTCTGCCAGGGGGCCATATCCTAATGTCAATGCACAGCACACACTATGAAAGCAGCTTGAACTTAATGCGTCACATTGTCTGCTGATAAGCATTTTAGATTCGCCCCTCTCATCATCATTCACTTCGTGGAGATGGCGGGATTTTCTTTCATAGCTTGTTGTCACTGCAGTAATTAATAGCAGAATCAGTCCTACGAATCACAGAAACGGTTCGTTTCACGTTACACACTAACACACTTTGCACCACACGGAGAAACAATCGGTTGCAGTGATGAGGCATACGGGTAACTTGTTGTTAAAGGGTCATTGAAGACAACCAGCAAGTTGATTTCAAACGGAAGTCGTACCTCCGCATAGCCATTTCAGCATTGATTTAGTGCCAAGATGCCTTAAGTGCTGAGAAATCGCTGTTCAACTGCTCATCAAGCGTGACGCAAACACGACTGCAGTCGCTGTTTGCATCAGGATAAACCGGAAGCAAGTGAAGCAGCGGTGATTAATAGCAGTATACAAGCAACTGAATACAACATTACCACGTACCAAGCAGTTTGGTCAGTTCCGGTCAAATCGCTCATGCTTCCCCAAACTCCCCTGTCATTTGCCGTTCGAAACCACTAAGCAAAATGTTTCTCCATTGGACCTGTGATCAGTATTTACGCTTCACTGAAGAAGAACATTGGCCTTTTGAGGCCTCGCAAGTTTTGGCGTCGAACGATTTTCTCATGCGTAGCTCGCATGCTCCCTTGGAAAGCGGTACTGCCACCGCAAGTATGGACGAGTAGCACCATCCAGCGGCAGCCAAGAAAGAAGTTGTGCGCGTCAGGCCACTTAAGCCCTTCCGGTGAAAACGAGTTTTTGCTAGTTTCAACCTTATTTAAAAAAATGCCAGGTGTAAGAGGGGTATAATAGTGTTCCCCGTGAGCTAATCTATCAACCTAGAGAGACTTGCATTTTAACTTCACTGTCATTTAAAGTTGTGCTCGAGTATATTGTGTATCTTTTGAGTATATTGAGTATCTTTTTTATTGCTGCAAAAGCCACGATGGTTAATGTACTGGCACTTGGTTTTATGAAGCCTTTGCATTCCTAATTTAAGTACTGAAATTCGCAGGGAACCTGGCATAACAATTTTATTACTGTGCCGAATTATTAATTTCGTTTAACCATAGTGTCTGTTTTGAATTTTGCATGTGGGGCATTTTTTTTTTCTTTTTTGCTTTTTCAGGTAGATGTTCCTTTGACTCCCTGCCTGCATTCCGCGAAAGGGGAAATTAGCCTCCGCATCGATGGCCAGAATGTCTTGACTGCATCATCTTTACTGGGAGGACTGTGTAGTCTGTCTGCATCGTTCTGGGTTTTCAACATTCAATATCCCAAGAAGGCACACAGAGCTCTAACGTTTGTGGAACATGCCTTTTTGGACCTTGCCAGCACCAAACCACGTGTGAAGGATTTAGAACTAATTAACTTTTATCGCATCAATATCCCTCACCAATGTTTTATTTGTTTTCAATCCTGTAATCATTGGATAGTAGTTTAAAGAATTTCGTATTATGTTTCTGATGTTTTCTTTTTTTTTTTACTGAACAGGGGATATCTGATGGGCCCTTCTGTATGCTGATAATACAGCTATCTTTTAGTGAAGCAATAATATTAACCAACTAATATAACTTGAAACAATTATCTAAATAATGTTGGCAACTGGTGCCAAATGAATCAACTCAAAATTATCGGAAAAACACGAATTACATGGCTTTTTCTTCTCACTCTTAAGAAGCTGTCGCGATACCACCCATTCTGTTCTATATCCTTGCAATTAACCCCTCAGACTGGGTCACTTTTCTTGGCGCATTTGTGTCTTTATCAAAACGCACTGGTATTTTCCGCAGCATATTTCTCGTTCTTTATATTACTCATTTATCCATAGCCATCTCATTGCTGTCTGTCTCCTACATCATTTATCTCTTGTGCCTTTACCATCTACAAAATGCTCGTTACCTTTCAATATCAAATCGTTACACAGCTCTCGCACATTTCACCACCAATTGAAAAAAAAATTTGTTGTTGTAAACCACTGCAACCATTTTTTTCGCTTTGTGTACTGAGTACTGATGCGTACTGATAAGTACTCACGCGTTCTCAACCCTCTAGTATTATATAATGATGTCACTTGCCATGCCGTTGTGTTTGCGCCTATATGTTTTTCGCGTATTTCCAGTTCTTGTAGTAATATTGTTTCTACAGTTTGTTCAACTAGCACACAGATCGCTCATTTCACCACCAACTGAAATTTTTTTGTTGTTGTAAACCACTGCAACCATTTTTTTTTCACTTTGTGTACTGAGTGCTGATGCGTTCTGATAAGTTCTGATAAGTACTGACGCGTTCTTGATCCGCTATTATTATATAATGATTTTACTTACCATGTGGTTGTGTTTGCGCCTATCTTTGTTTTTCGCGTATTTCCAGTTCTTGTAGTAATATTAATTCTACGGTTTGTTCAACTAGCATTCTATTGCTGTCTTCCATTCCTAACTGGCGTGTTTTTAGCAATTTACCATTTTTGCTTTCTTATAGGAGGTCGCCCTAAGTTTTTATTTCGGAGCCTCCTTGTGTACACCATGTACCATGTAAACTTGTATGCGAAAGTTCGTTTGAAATAAACCTGAAACCGATCAAAACCGTGTGAAATCAGTACTCCCGCAGGGAACTAGAAACTCTCCCTTGTGGCCTTGAAAAAACTCCTTTCGAGAAGGCCTACAAAACCGCCCCAACTTTGCAAAACTTCATTCAAAAGAAATATATGCTTCCCTTGAACCTCCTAAAAACTCCCCTCGCGAGGCCTACAAAACGTAAAACTCCATGCAAAAGAAGTAAATGCTTCCCTTGAACCTCCTCAAAACGCCCCTAAAATAACATAAGTACTTCCCAAGAGAGCCATAATAAGCTCCTATTCAACCGCCTAAAAAGTCCATAAACATCACTTAAAAACGCCTTGAGGAAGTAAAGAATACTCCATTTTGATCTCCTTAAATTCTCCCTAACATTTTTTAACACTCCCTAACTACCTCCTTTCTATCACCTAAAAACACCCTGTTTTGAGGAGGTAAACAAAACCTCCCTGTTCCATGTAGTAAAAAAACTCCTACAAGGAGGATCACTAGAGGACAGGCGAAAAAGAACCTCTAGGGAGTATATGGGTGGAAAAAAAGTTTAGAGTGATGTAGAGCCCCACGGCGTTCCGTCGTAGCGGCTGTCGTTGCATCGTAACCCAGAGAGTTCGACAGCCAAGCGGTTTATGTCGTCATAAGCATTAAAAACTCGTGAACCGCTGGCGCTTGTCATATATCTCCCCTTTCTATAGCGCCATGAAAACCGCAGGTAGATTTGTGGGAAAATGGGCGGTATTAAGCGTCAGCGACGGCGGCGTTCATTCACAAAGGAACGCTCGTTGGATAGGTTTATACGGTAGTTAGCGAAAAAAAGAAGCAGCAGTGCAACGCCGGCATGTTCGGGAGGACAAGAAAGCACAAAAAGGACAGAAATCTCGCTGGCGCATTTTCAGGCAGGGTGCAGGCGAGCACTGCGAAGGAGGGAAATTTGGATGGCATTGGGCGGTAGCATTGAGCGGAAAACGGCTCTCCAGCCCATTATGGCGAATCGATGCTCAGCATTTCCGACAGCTCTCACATTCATTGAAACGGCCTTTATTTTTTGAAAGCGCGCTTACCTGAACGTTCTGGTGCAACCGGCCTTAATGCGCACGTCGAGGCTCCGATGTGGTCAGTCGACGAGGTTTCTGCTACAAATGCTGATTATTAAGGTATGTTGCTACCTTTGAATACGAGTTTTTGTTTCACAAATAGTGATTTTTTTACTATTTTAAGAATCTACAGATATTAGGAATTGTGCTTCTCTAAAAATGGCGTCTCTGTCTGGTTCCGTTCAAAAGTTGTGATGTTTTCTACAACTACCGGTAGACCTCTTTGAAATCGAAACTGACATTTTCTGAAAATAAACCTACATTTCAATCCTTAAAACAAAGTTATGTTTGTGGTCAAATATGAAAAATTCGTTTATATTAGTTTGCAGTGAAGTATTCTAGAGATTGATAACATTGAGCAACGCGAATGAATGCTTGAGTGGGATGCTCTGGCAGCGTCTACCTAAAGATGTCTATGTAGGACTGCCCACTGTTTTGTTTGGACTATACGATTGTATATGTGACTTCAACAATGGACATCTTGAGGCAGGCTGGTGTCAATCCTGGCTACTACACCACAGTAGCTTGCCGACCGAAGACGCTTGAAGAACGCTAAGCGCCAGTGAACGGTGGGTGAAACACAAGCCCGAAAAAAAACGACGAGCTGCTAAACGATCTCGCGGTGAACTCGTGGCAGTTAAGGAAGGGCCCAGCTATGAGCCTGGTGGCTTTTAGCCTACCAGGATCTTCCAATCATGTATAAAACATGTCTGGAAGACTTATTTCTTGCTTTTCTCAAAACTTCATTTTCAGTTCTTTTTTGTTGCGCAGGAAATCATAACTTCATAATAAACCAATATTTGATGATGAAACTTCCCATGCTTCTTCCCGAAACATAACTCTGTGCAATGAACTAGGCTAATTGAAAAGCATGAATAACTGTTGAAATTATAAATTTTCGACACGAATGCAACCAAATTGAAATAATGCTGTGTTTGGTTTTTTGGCTATACCATACTTAATATCGATGACGGAGCAAAGATTCTAGTTCATTGCGTAGCCTGCATGTATGGCTATATTGCTGCCCAGCCATGTTTGTTTTGCATAAGTGGATCGGTACTTATGATGGTTGGCCCGATGGGCATATTTTGGTTAGTTTCAGTGAATGAATGGTTATTCATTTTTATTTTTATTTTATAACATACTTGAAGGGTCTTCTTATACAGTCCTTGTTAAGGCAGATACAAAGAAATCAGTTTAGGAATAAATCTAAAAAGATTTCTATAACGGTGGCGACATATCTTAAGTCGCGCCTTACCATGTGTCCCAGAAACAGAAATCAAACCGCCAAGTTGATGTCGTGATGTAGCTTCGTGGACCTTCAGTTCCTCGGAGCTAGCGCGGTGACGTACGCTTTTTGCGCCGACACCACTGCGCTGTCCTGCAGTCATAGCCAAAGTGAAATGAGACAAAAAGCGAAGCCGCCGCCGCCTTCAGCGCAAAGCCCTGCAACGCTAATTTCTTGTGAATATTAGTGTCGCGCGTGCACGTCACATGGTGCGTGTAAGCCAAACTTTCGGGCATTGAACCCCAGAGAGCGAGCAACAGAAGAGAGAACGACAGAGCATGTGCGAACATGGACAGCGTCAAACCAAGGGGAGAGCCGTCGGAAGGGCGCTGCGGTAGGACTGCGGTTGCGTCGCCACCGACCACGTGTCTACGCGACGTTAACCAGCAGTCACGGAGGACACGTCATCGCACAGCGTCCTCCATAGAGTGCCATTTGGGGACAGAAAACAACTCAAACTCCCTATTGTACTAACGTGAAACCAGGGGAGAGCGAAGCATGCAGTGTGCAAGTGTGCTAAAAAATTGAAAGCATCTCTCTTGCCACGCGGTGCGCCCTGATTGGGCGCCGGAGGAGTGCCGGTGGGAGGAGTAATCGAGCACTTGCTGAGGCGGTGGAGGCGTCTCTGGCGTTGAACCGGAATGAGAGACAGACTGACCGTAAGTTGTCGTCGTATCACATGTCGCAGCATATTAAGAAGTATGCTAAGCGGTAGCGCCAGGCGTTGGAAAACGAGTGTCCCGGTGCTTAGTACCATGGCTACACCAGACGGCGACAGGAGACACCGATATTCCGAGCCCATAGGGTGCTTCGCCCCTAAAAGAAAATTCTGCAATACTTTTACTTCAATGTGGGCTAATAATGTGAAGTAATCGAAATTCGACGTATTGATCAAGTTGGCCGCGTTTCCAATTATCAATTAACCCGTATGACATTTGTTGGGAAAGCTTGGATGATACCATTGCTACAGCCGCTTCCTGTAACCGACGGCTCAGGATCATGCCAGAGAACGAACAGGGGATGATATTTCCATTACGTTTACAACTTCGATGTGAACTAGTGAGCCAATTACTATTGAATGGAAGACTTAGCAAAAAATTATAGTCATCTGAACGGCCAATTGTCATATAAATAATTTTGTGAAGAAGGAGAACGAGCAAAAAGGGCCCATCTCCCCGCGACGGGGACTTGAGTAAATGCGTCGCATAGGGGGTGGGTGTATTGCGTTAAGGTTTAGTGTTTGGGAAGTTGGTGGTAGTGAATGCGTTCTATCAGCAGCTTCTTGACGTAGTTTGAATGAGTCAAGGATATAAGGCGCGTTCGTAGCCTTTCATTCTGTGTTGGTTTTGTGGCGCAGTGGGAAGAGCACCATGTACCTTGCGTTCCGCCCGCAGCGTCGTGGGATCGAAACCAGGCGCCGGTAAGTATTATTTTTTTATATTGTGTAGGGGCAGGGGTGCGGACCTGTTGTTGAGAACGAGGAGGGTAGCGTGATGCGGGAGAGGAGGAGTGGGGGAGAGGGCGCGCCTGCGCGCTGAGCTGTTGCGGACGCACGGGGGATGCTACATGTCAGTTAAAGAAATGCTCTGCATTTAAAAAGCGAACGGAAAAGCCGAGAGGTAATCGAGCAGTAGAGCCCCCGGATGAGATCTCGGCACAGGCGGAGGGGTGTTCAGGGCAGGAAAAAGATGACAAGCGAAGAAAGGGGGTAGGAACGGGGCCGCGCACACACTTTAGTCTCTTTGTGGGCACTATAGCCTTTCATCTATGCTGTCCCCTTCATGAAACGCAGAAGGGCATTTGTTGCCTGCTGGCAGTTCATCGTACGGGTCGATGTCCTAAGGTGCTCTCTATAGTGAACGGTTGATTGTTAACTCGGCTCAGCTCGGCAGCCAACACGTGTATTTCTGATGAATACGAGGAGCAACGAGAAACCACAAGCTCAGTTGTCGCTCCTACCTCGCACGCGTCTCAGTGGGAACTCAAAGCCATCCCAATGAGGAAGGAGTAGGCTTTCTTGAACGCCATTCCCAACCAATGTCTACGAAGTGAAGTAGACGGCGATCGAGACAGCCGACACGTAGGCGGCCCTCGAGTAGATTGTCCTGGTTTTGGAGGCGCAGATGCACAAAGTCGGCTGTATTATACTGACTAATGGAGTTCTTATGCGCGAACACACGAAGCACCATAGCGGCATCTGTCTTTACCATTTATATCCGGTCCGGGCAGCCGCATCAGCCAAAACATGGGTGGTGATTGTGGCTTTTATCGCATCAACACGTAATAAATATTACGGCGCTTTACGGCAGCCTCGTGAAATATTTCTCGAATTTTTGTGACGATTTGTAGGAAGGAACCACAACGCAGGGCTGCTCGCATTCTTTCTAGTGCGCCTTTGTAATTGAAAAAAAAAACTGGGGCAGCTATCAATTGTTATGGAAGGCTGTAGGAAAAGCAAAGTTTGCGGTCGCTGTCCCTTCTTCGGAGATGCGGCTATTGCGTCCTACATGTATTTCCGAACTTGTCGCTGACATTTCTGCCAGACTCTCAGGCCCCGATTGTTTTGTCCAAAGGCATTGACCTCTTTCACCTCTCTCCCCGAATGCACCGTCTTAAAACGTGCTTGAACCGCGGTAACAGGCTTCGCGATCTCCACGTCTGTACCAGGAACTCGGCGTCAGTGCGCCCTACTTCAGGCGCGAACGCAAATCACCTGGGGAGAATAGCAAACAAGATATCACGCCACGAATATTGGGCAGATTGTTTACCCTGTGCATCCCATTTTACCACTAAAAAAATCTTGATACCATTGCAAACTTTTATGAAGTCCATTACAAAAAGGGCCGTGAATTAAACATTTTGAGTGTGAGCTTCGGTACCGTCAAACATTGCTTCCTTTCAAATCAGTAATCAAAAAGTGTGCTCATTTTAGAGACATTTTACATCCGGCGTTTGTGTCTGTACTAATGAAACGACTCATATAATAGCCAGTGGTGCAGATAGTGAAATTAACGTAATAAAATTGAAAATAAATAGCGGGAAAAAGGGCACTCTATAGGAATCTAACGCAGCATCCGTTATACTCGACACCTCATATCCCGAACGACACTTTGGCGTATGGGCTTTACATGAATAGAGCTGGACCTAGTAAAAAGGGTGTGGCCTCAGACTTGACAAAAAGCATCGAGTAGCTTTACACATAGACTGACGCATATTGGGTGCGACGTTGCATGGTGCGTTTTAAGGCATAACGTTAATGTAGGCACATATTCATCGTGAGCATCGGTATGAAAAAACATGTGCTGAGGTGGAATGGCCAACATTTCCTGCAAGGTGGGACGCGTTCAATAGCGCGTGTATTGAATTGAAATCGTGTGATATTTTAAGGTGTTTTGGATAAAAAGTTGAAAGCTATTGGGCAACGCTTAAAGGGACACTGAAGTGAATTTGTCAAGCTCCCGTTTTTTCTTGCACTGCGTAGACTGGCTCAAATTAGCACACTTTTCATCGTTTATCCGGTTGACAAATTGGTAATTATTTTACAAAGCGCGAAAGAAGAAAAACTACCATGCGCGGTTTGCGGCGGCCGCACCAACTAAAGCTGTGACGTTGGGAGGAGCGGGCACCGTGATTAGACGATGCCCAAGGTGAGCAACCAAACGAGTTTCGGTTTCGGTTTCGGTTCTGTAAAACACAACCGGTGGCGTTGTTGGATGGGCATTTTTAATAACTCAGTAATCATCGTACCGCGCTTCTGCGATGTTGTCAGCTGTAAAAATGCATAAAGATAAGCCTCCAAGGACGGCTTGGAATCGTAGCATTCACTAGCCGAGACCTACGCAGTGCATGAACGCCCTCCGCGTACCCGTAGACGCCCAAATGTCATGCGCTTTTCCCCCATATTTGGAGCTTGCCTCCCTCATGCCTGTATCGTAAAAAGCGTGTTCGCACCAGGCCAACGGTCTGTTCATTCTGGCCTGTGCCCACTGCCTGCAAGAGTCGGTGCTTATGGCAACCGCACGACAACGAGAACTCGCTAGCGCGCCAGTGCCAGCCTGCGCGCGCTTTGTGAACTAGTTCATGGAGCCATGAACGTTGCGGCCCAGAAAAAAAGGTGAACTCAATATAGAAAACATCGGCGGAAAACGAAAAAGTTAACTTACAAAAAAAACACATTCCGCCGGGGATTCGAACTCGTGACTTGCAAAATACTTGCATACCTAGCGCCCCAGACCACTCGGCCACGGGGCTTTTTTTTTAGGGGCGAAGCTCCTTAAGTCATGGGTCTGTCTATCCCTTGTGTCTCGTGGTACGTGACCACCGCATGCTTTTGGAGATGTCGCGAAGTGGGCCGCGTTGCACGCGCAAGAACCGGCTGCAACCGGCAGCGCAAACTCGGCAGCGGGAGCGCGAGCTTGTCTGTGTTCGCCAACGGAGGCGCGAGCGCACGTGCACTGCGAGGGGGAGATCACGCAAGAGATCACGCCACGAACGCAGGCAGTCGTTCTCGGAGATCGAACGAGACGCATGGACCTTTGCTCGTTTCCTCTCGTCTTGTTCGGGCACAAGTTCGCCCTAAATAAAAGTTCTTTCTTTACCGTTGTGTCCCATCCTACGTGACAAATTGTGGTGGAGATGCTGGGTAGTCCTCGATGGCGCGGGGTCTTTCACCAGGTCTGGGCCTGGGAGCATTGACTCCGAAAATAAAAGTTGATTTGTACAATGTACGCACACAGTCTTACGTCTTTCTTAATGATGTAATGGGCGAACTTTCACGGGAGAGTTACGGTTACCGATGATCTCCCCCTCTCGAGCTTCGCCCCACTTATCATCATTCATTCCGTGGATATGGCGTGATTTTTTTTTATTTATTACCGGTTTCACACATCACAAAAACGTGCTACAGATAAAAAAAAACGCTAGCTTTGCCTAAGCCAGAGTATTATGTTTAAAAACGGGGCATAGACAACACTTTATCTACTTCCTGCAGCCACTCGGGCGTACAAGGTTGACCCTTCTACATTTCTACAATGTGATGAACGCTTTCACAGAAATACTGCCTCGCGGGCCGTCCATCAACGTCCGAGTAACGAGCTGCCAATCGAGACCTCCATATTCCGTGGAGGACCAGCAACATCAATAGGTCGTAAGGCACTCCATTATCGTTCTCAACTGCCAGAAACCGTATACCATGAGGATCCAAAGGGAGTTCCTTTTTCAAAGTTCTCTGAAGAACATCCCACAAATCACCGCATCCCAACAGTCCAAAAATACATGTTCAACAGTTTCCGGCTTCTTGCATAGCCAGCAGCCTGCTCCCCAGGGCACGAACAAACCCTTCTCAAGCATCCACGTTTTAACCGGGAGCACACCAACATGAAGCTTAAAGAAAAACGTTTTAACACCCGGCGGAACAACCATTGCTTTTACACGTTTCAAAACATTTTGTCCTGGTCCACTTCGAAACATGGATCTGTATAGTGGCACAGGAAAGCAGATTTCAACGAGATCTTTGTACAACTTCTTCTTCGACACTGAAGTCAAATACTCCATAGAAAAACGCGAACATACAAATTGTGTTGCCTGTACGACTCCCTTTAAATATCCGTGAAGTCCTCCGGTATAACACAAAGATGACGTAATGACAAACTGAGGCAGAAATCTACCTAACCTAACCTGAATTACAGTGCGAAGTAGGGGGTCCTTCACCTTACGGAAAAAATAAAATCTATTGACTACTTGTCGCAAAAACGGGCCGGCTCCGCTCCCTTGGGTGATATAGGGTATATATTGTACAACCATTTTACACTTTTATTTAGTTTTGGCATTTCAAGCAGCTTAGGTGACTATTTGTTGTATTGCGCTCGTGCAGTAAGCGTCGCCCGAGTTTCCACATTAGCTCACGTCTAGCAATTGCATTTCGTAGGCGGAAAAGCGTTCGCAGATGCGTAGTCGTGCTGCTGACCGCTGTGCTTGTTCGCCCAGCGCAAAAAAGTGCTTCCCGCACCCTAGTTTTACGCTGCACGGTAAAAATATCAGTTCATTTTATTTCCTTAGTACCTATATTGACTTGGCTGACTCTTCTCCCGCCTTCAAGAGGCCTTATATTTTCCTACTGGCGTACCAGTCAGCGAAGCGTCGCATGTGCGCTTGTGCAGAGCTTGTGTGAAGCGACCTTGACTTGGAGCTAGATACAGTGTACAAACTAACCAAGTAAAGAAAGGCACATTCTTCCATTCACAAACGTCTCCTGGCTTCGTTTCAACTGAGCGAACGAATTACGACGACCCGTCGGCGGCCGGCGTACGAAACGCTGGGCCGACTGATTCTGTCTCAAGGCCGGGGAGCCGTGCAGTAGCGCTACAGTGCCTAGAATATACTGCCAGTATATTCTAGGCACTGTAGTAGCGCAGCCAGTTGCGAGCTCGGCTCCTAGCGACGTCACACGAAAACGCCGCAGAAAATGGGCGAGCGTAAAGAGAGCAGGACAGAATTTTCGAATTAATTTTTCTACTAAATAAAATCGCGTAAACGCGCCCAGAGTGGTCGAAACATGGCCTGGGTACTCCGGACTACAATTTGCGCAAGTAATCTCGCAATGTTTATATATCACTTCAGTGTGCCTAAGCACGCGCATTGAATCTGACCCGTTCCGCAGAACGTGCATCGTATTCTTCAAACCAAGTGTCTTAAATGGTCAATGTAAACAAAATACAAGTTTGGTCCGTTAGAAATTCTCCTTTCCCCCGATAATAACGATACCCATTTTATAGGAAACTTCGAACAATTAGTGTACATACTAACCAAAACATGTGTAGCAGTGGTGACTCCCTAGCCACTTCCTGGCAACTTCTCTATGACGCCACACAATCTTGTCTGTGCTACTGGCGGCCGCCAGGCTAACCCATCGCTACGGCACATGTCTAAACGATTGTTGTAGAACCTCTATATTAATTTTATCGAATCACTTGGATGATAATGTTCTGTTAGCACACGGAAAGTTCTATGTTAATGCTGGCCCATACGACGTCACTGTAGCACCAGGCCACCCTGCTCGGACGTGCTTAGCTCCAGAGCTCCTGAGTCGCAGCTGGCAACGTCATTGCGACCCGAGGAACGGCAAAGGCAAGTCGTTGCCGTTTCCTTAATTACCCCGCAGGTAAGGGAAAGCAATGAAAGAACCCAGAGAAACGGGTAATGAGGAAGGCAGAGAAATGAAATGGCAGCCTATCGACTCCGTTTATGATGGCGAGGGTGCGGAGTATGGGGATTCGAAATGATATCCAAGTTGCGCCCCTGTGACATCCGATTTGCGCCCAGACCGTCATTCGATTTTAGTCGCTTTGCCTCCGCTTGCCACGCTTTCAGGGAAGCTCGTTGTCTTTGTACTCGTCGATCAGCAGCGTGACACTTTTTACGTTCATTTCCGTCCTTTGCTGGAAGCGGGTGTGTGATTTCCGGAACCGTTATATACGCGGTGCACCGCGGCGCCATCTCGTGCTTACACGGAGCGCCATCTAGCGTAGTTCGGTGCAGTCAATGTGCATTATAACTTTATCACAACCTGACTACACCGGTGTTTTTGCGCGTTTTAACGTTGCTAGGTTATGTTTGTGCATGTTTTAGAGTGTTTTCGAGTGTTCTTGCATCCTTTTAGGTAGTTTATGTACAGAGTTTCGCTTGATGGTGGTGTGTGCACGGATGGACGCTGACAGGCACTGGGAGGTCATAATGTACTCCGCACCGTTACAGGCAAGGGAGTAAGCCGTTTGACTCTCGGGTACAAACTCACGGTCATATACCAGCGGGTAAGACCTCCGACACAAACTCTGTCTGATCTACCAGACACAGGCTCGAATCCTGCCGATGCCTGTGGGATTTGTTGCGATCGTAAAGGCTATGCTCACGGACGCGGACGGACATTGTGAGGTCCTGGGGTGCTCCGCGAATGAACCCCTTTTCTCTAGAAACAGAGGTGTACGCGAAGCGTGACCTCAGGAGACACCAATACTACCAAAATCGAAACGCAATGATTGCAAAATTAAAACGAAAACGCTTCCACACAAATCAAAGCCCAATCATCATCATCATCATCAGCCTATCTACGCCCACTGCAGTGCAAAGGCATCTGCCATTATTCCCCAATTACCTCGGTCCTGTGCCAACTGTGACGAATTTATTCCCGCAAACGTCTTAATCTCATCTGCCCATCTAACTTTCTGCCGCCCCCTGCAACACTTGATTTCTCTAGGGATCCACTCTGTTGCCCTTAACGACCAGCGGTTATCTTGCCTTCGCATTACATGCCCTGCCCACGTCCATTTCTTGTTCTTAATCTCTACTAATATGTCCTTAACACGTGTTTGTTCCCTGACTAACTCCGCTCTCTTCTTGTCCCTTAATGTTACACCTATAATTTTACGCTCCATTGCCCGCTGAGTCGTTCTCAATTTAAGTTGAACCCTCTTAGTGAGCCTCCAAGTTTCTGCCCCGTAGGTGAGTACCGGTAGGATGCAGCTGTCATACACTTTCTTCTTCAGCGACAATGGTAGGCTGCTATTCATTATCTGAGAATGCCTGCCATATGCACCCCACCCCATTCTGATCCTTCTAATTATCTCTGCCTGAAGGTTGGGATCTGGGGTCACAACTTGGCCTAAGTAGATATATTCGCTTACCACTTCCACTGCCTCGCAACCTATCTCCAACCGCTGTGCTGTCCCGAGGTTATTGATTATTACTTTAGTTTTCTGCATATTAATTTTCAGGCCCACGGTTCTACTCTGTTCGTCCAGTGCGGAAAGCATGCTTTGCAATTCGTCCCCTGAGTTACTTAGCTAGGCAATGTCATCAGCAAATCTGAGGTTACTCAGGTATTCTCCATTAGCCCTTACTCCCACCTGTTCCTAATCCAACGTTCTGAATACTTCTTGTAAATATGCTGTGAATAACATTGGAGAGATTGTGTTTCCTTGTCTGACACCATTCCTTATAGGTATTTTACTGATCTCCTTATGGAGGAGGATGGTAGCTGTGGACCCATTGTCGATATCCTCTAGTATTCTTACATAATGCTCATCTACCCCCTGGTTCCGTAATGCCTGAATGACTGCTAGGGTTTCGACTGAGTCAAATGCTTTCTCATAATCTATGAAGGCTATATATAGGGGTTCAGTATACTCAGCGCACTTCTTTATCACCTGATTGATCGTGTGAATATGGTCCATTGTTGAATAACCTTTACGGAACCCTGCTTGTTCTTTAGGTTGACTGAAATCTAAGGTTGCAGAAATTCTCTTAGCGATTACCTTGGTAAGTACCTTGTAGACGACTGACAGTAAGCTGATCGGCCTGCAATTTTTCAAGTTCTTTATGTCACCTTTCTTGTGGATTAGGATGATGTTCGCGTTCTTCCAAGATTCCGGTATCATTGCGGTGATTAGGCATTGCGTATACAGGTTTTCCAGTTTTTCAAGCACAATGTCTCCGCCATCCTTCAAGAGGTCTGCTGTTATCTGATCCTCACCAGGTGCTTTGCCCCCTTTCATTTCTTTCAAAGCATTCCTTACTTCTTCGGTCGTTACTGGTGGGATTTCTATCTCGTCTGCACTACTGTCTCGTTCGGCATTATCCTGGAGGTCCCGGCTACTGTGCAGATCCCTGTAGAACTCCTCGGCCACTGTGACTATTTTATCCCTATTTGTGATGACATTGCCTTGCTTATCTTTAAGTGCATACATCTCATTTTTCCCCTCGCCAAGACACCTCTTCACAGCTTTCAGGCTACCTCCGTTCTTTACAGCGTATTCGATCCTCTCCATATTATACTTCCGTATGTCAGCTGTCTTGCTCTTATTAACTTCGAAAGCTCCGCTAGTTCTATTCTGTCAGCTGCGGTAGAGATTGTCATGTTTTGCCGTTTCCTAATTAGATATTTCGTCTCCTGTGAAAGTTTGCCAGTATCCTGTCTAGCCATAGTGCCCCCGACTTCTACTGCAGACTCCATGATAATACGTGTAAGGTTGTCGCTGGCTTCCTGTGTCGTAAGCTCGGCTTCCTCGTTAAGAGCTGAATATCGGTTCTGCAGGGCTATTCTGAATTCTTCTACTTTACGTCTTACTGTTAACTCATTTATCGGCTTCTTTCGTACTAGCATGTTGCGGTCCGTCCTCAAGTCTAGCCTAATTCGAGATCTTACCATACGGTGGTCACTGCACCTTACCATTCCGAGTACTTCCACATCCTGCACGACGCCAGGGTTTTCGCAAAATATGAGGTCTATTTCATTTTTATGCTCCCCATTCGGGCTCCTCCAGGTCCACTTCCGACTCTCCCGTTTACAGAAGAAGGTATTCATTATGCGTAGGTTATTCCATTCTGCAAGCTCATCTAGTAGGTCCCCCCCTGCTATATCTACAGCCCAGACCATAGTTCCCAACTGCCTTGTCTGCAGCCTGATTCTTGCCTACTTTAGCATTGAAGTCCCCCATAACTACGGTATACTGTGTTCTTACTTTGGCCATTGCCGATTCCACATCTTCATAGAGGCGTTCCACTGCTTGGTCATCGTGACTGGATGTGGGCACGTAGCCCTGCACCACCTTGAGCTTGTACCTCTTATTGAGCCTTATTACAAGACCTGCTGCCCTTTCGTTAATGCTATAGTGTTCTTCTATGTTGCCAGCTATGCTTTTATTGACTAGAAGTCCCACTCCCAGTTCTCTTCTGTCCCGTAGGGCCCGGTAACATAAGACGTGTCCATTTTTCAGCACCGTAAAGGCTTCGCCTGCTCTCCTAGCCTCGCTAAGCCCTATTGCATCCCATTTAATGACCTCTAATTCCTCGAACAACACCTCCAGACTCGCTTCGCTAGATAATATTCGCGCGTTAAACGATGCCAGGTTCAGATTCCACTGGCGGCCTGTCCGGATCCAGGGATTCTTGGCGCCCTCTTCTGCGTCACTGGTCTGACCGCCGCCGTGGTCAGTTGCTTCGCAGCCGCTGGGGACTGAGGTCCGTGGGTTAATTGGCGTATTCATGGGAGGTTGTGGCCGTTACTACACCAGGGTGGCCAGTCCTGCTCTGGTGAGGGATTGCATTGCCGGCAATGGTCGCCGGGGTCAGGCCGCACCCCAAGCCCCTTTGTGCAATTCCATCAATACGCGGATTTTTTTTAATCCGGTGGGAATTGTCCGGCACCGGGATTCGAGCCACGGTCCTTCTCCATGCGAGGCGGATGCTCTACCTCTACGCAAGCGCTGCAAAGCCCAATGACCGCAATTAAAGCGCAAATCCATCCATAGATGGAGCAAAAATGAAACCTCTTTATTTGCTGATCTTTACGCGAACGCAAATGTTTGCTATAAATTATAGTAGATATATCTTTTGTGGCTGCCACTCTTCCGCGGAGTGAACCACGCCCGGCCTATCCATGCCCTGCCTGCAGGTGAAGTGTTCGACGGAAGCTAGCGGCCGCACCTGCGATGTGGCGTAATGCAATGGACGAGGCTGATTGGCTTCCTTGTCTGCGCCAGCTACAGACAAGGAGCTCCCACAATCTATCTGTAAGCTCCAAACAGGGGCACAGTTCACATGTTATCCCTGGCAAATCACTCTAGTAGACCTGGTACCTGCAAAACACTTGATCGGGATCATGATCATCGTTATTACAGAGCATTGATAAAGCTAGCTTTGGCTGAAGGCGTTTCGGTGTACGCCAGCGACAACGGCGCAAGTCAGCCCACACAAGCTTCTTACAATATATACTCCGTTATACTTCTTACAATACAATACAACACATACCCCGTCGTACTGCTTCAAAATATGTGCACTGGAATTCCAAGCAACACAGCCTAAATGGTTACACCTTCCATTCAACATGCTAAGCCACAACAACAAAAAGTAACCTACCCCAGCTTCATCGAGAAACTCAAGTGAATACCTCACAATAGATAGGCCGGCATCAGATGTTTCTTTATTTTTGACACTATATGGTTGTAGGTGGAGCTCCTTGTGGACCATTCGGGCGAAAATGCAAAGATATTCATCGTCATATAGGTGCCGTCTCTGTATACGTAGGAGACTTTGGAAGAACACGAGATGCGGAAAACGTTATATTGAAAAAAAAGCTATAGGCCCATTTGGAGAAAGGAGGTTGAGGTAGTGGGACCTATGTGCTTTGGCGGCCTGGTGTGTAAAGTGATTGGCAGCTGTACTGGAGGAAGATTTTTGGTTAGACTGGTGAATTGGGTTTCCGTGTAGCGCCACATGGATGCTTTTGATTTTTCCTAGACCGCGTTGAAAATAATTATGGCCGAAAATCGAATAAGCATTGTAATTCTCGCCGCCATCTTCTTGGGCGGGTGGGCCGCCATTAGACAAAGCAGTCCTTGTCATTGCTCTCCCCATCATCTAGCGCTAGGACGGCAATAAAAGGAAAGAAATGAGCGTTAATAACAAACGGAAGGAAATCATCTATGCATTAGTCAACGTGAACTGGGACGTTTAAGTGCGACTGAAAAAACAGGGCGGCTGCTCTGCTCATCGCAGTAAATGTTTTCTCAAATTGGAGGGCGTACAAATCAACAGACCTTATTTCCCAACCTAAGTTTTCCCATCACCTGCAAATTCCTGCCTTCCAGATGAAGTGTCAGCAAACAAGAATGATACTACGAGCACTCTAACAGCAGCCTAAAGCGCTTCGTTTCCCAGCAAAAATAATTTCGGGAGCCACAAATGACTCGCCCTGTCATTTTTCATTGGTGCGAAATATAAAAACTGGGGTTACATACTTGTCGAAGACGTGTTTGCACGGCATTCGAAACAGAAGTTCCGAAGGCCACAACATGTGCCTGAGGATATTCCCTACTCTATCGTCCCCACACATTCTCTTCAAATTCTGTTTTGAAATACAAGGCATCATACATCGACAATGATAACCGATCTGCCGAACGTACCTTGGAATGGCTCATTCTTATTCTTTCCTTATTCAAAGTAGCTAGTTGTAGCCCCGCATTTTTCCAGCAGAGGGTACCCAAGTCCTTTTGAAGGCGTGAACATGGCTTAATGTGTTCGCTTGAGCGCAGATGCATCTTTTGTGTGAGGTATAGATACCGCTCTTTTTATTCTAAAAAGTTGCGTTACATAGCTCTCAATCTAAACGGTGCTTTTTAGGACTGGTCACTCAGGGAATAATGGGATACAAGTAATTTGAGAATAAACAAATTTTTATGGTATCCACATTCATCGCCCTGTAGGCGGAATGCTTGAAGAAAATATTGAGTAATGTCTTAGCAAAACCTCAATAGAAATCTCAATCAAAACAAAGAAATCGCGAGGATTGTTAATTAGAAAAGCAGTGGTTCTCGCAAGTCTCGCAATACTCAACTGGTGGATTTAAATTAATACATTAGAAAAGTATTCATTGCTGATCCGAAGGAGCAAATAAAAATTAGACGTAAACATAGGACGGTATGGAATGCACTCCAGTACACTGCCACGTAAGGAAAGGTGATGGAGAGAGAGAGGACGATCTTTAATGAAGTCTGGCGATGTTAGCCAGGTTAAAATGCCAGCTATCACTTAACAGATTGGGTTTAGTTCAGGCGCCATATATTGACCAGAACTCTGGATATTACGAAGCACCTCCATAGAAAACTTCGGGGAATCGAAACGTCCATAAACAGGAGGATGATAAGTGCAATGTTTAATGATGGAAAATGTGCGTTATGACTAAAAATTTGTGTTGGCGACCTCAAGAAATGTCTTCGAAAGAGGTTAGTGTTCTACTCTCTGCCGCCTAGCTCCTTTTCCTCTCACTCTTACCCATCAAGCTGCGACCCGTCTATTTTGCTCCTTGCAAGGAAAATGAAAATGAATGCAATGAATGTTCAATTCAATTCGACTCTTCCGCGATCGCACTTCTTGCGCGCTCCATCTTGGGATAGCGCTCATTTATGTCGGATCCGTTTTATGCCTTTTTGATCGCGCAGATACTTTTATTGACAATGCTGCATCATTAAGCTTTTATTTCCGCCTTCGAGCATTACCAGAAAACCCAGCCCAGCCGAGAGCGCGTGGACGTGCGCCTCGTAAGGAGCACCCGCCGTCGTCCAGGCTTGCGCGCGGGCTTACACCACGTGTGGCGCTCGAACAAAACTGAGAGAGAGACAGAGAGAGAGAGAGAGAGAGAGAGGAAACATCTTTATTGGTCCTGCAAACGCGACGCGGCCTCACGTAGTGTCAGCCGGCTACTCAGCTTCCGTCACCTACTCATGCCTTACCCCCGGGTGGTGGTGACACTTTCGGGCGTTGAAGTTCGTGGGCGTCCGACACTTGCTGGACGGCCATGTGTTGTATCAAGTAGTCTTTGCACGCCGCCGCACCGACAAGGTACGGCGGGAACGTCTCTGCTGCACTGGCCTCGCTCGAGTGTCTTCTGCAGTCCCACAGGATGTGGGCGGCCGTGGCCCTGTCCTTCTTGCACATCACACACACAGCACTGGGGTACACCTCCGGGCATATGTGCTTAGCTATCACTGAAGTCATCTGGGCACATGTTTGCAACTGCCTAAACACCACTGCTTCGCGTAGCGTCAGATTAGGGAGGGGTGGGTTAGCGTCCGGCCGTTAGTCCAGTACCACTCCAGGGTGTCCTTGTAGGTGGTGAGTGGCACCACCTTGTCGTCTTCCTCCGCCGCAAGTTGGAGGATCGGGCTCGCGCCGCGGCTGGTGAGCGTGCGCGCCACCCGGTCCGCCTCCTCGTTGCGGTTCTCGCTCGTGCTCAACGGGCCGGCGTGCGCCGGGAACCACTTAATAGGCACCACTGATCGTCTGGGGAGTAGGGCCCCGCACACCCTCACAACACTGTTGGAGACACTTATCGTAGCGTAGTGCGAGAACGCCTGTCTCGCGTCACTGATCACTGTGGTGCACTCTGGGTTCGCAGAGGCTAATGCGATGGCCATTTTTTCGGCCTGGTCCGTGCTCTTGGCCCTGACGCTGCTGGCCGTTAAGAGCGCCCCGGTGGTGGCTGCTACCACCGCCGTGGCGTACATAGGATCGCGCGTCCCGCTCTCGTTTGCCTTAGTCTCGTTAGCTGTGCCGTGCGCTAGGCCTCGGCTACCTCGTCGAGAGTGTTGTGAACTCCCAGCTCGAGGAGCTTGTCCGTGCTGGTGTGCGTGTATAGCCCGAGTGCCGCCTTATACGCCTTGCGGATAGTGGTGTCGAGCTTCTTGCGCTCCGTCGCTTCCAGTCGTGGAAAGCCGCTACATAGGCTACGTGAGTGACTGCGAATGACTGGACGAGCCGGAGAAGACTTGCTTCCTTCACCCCCGCATGCCTGGTGGACACCCTCCGGATTAGTCTAGCGGCCGTTTCCATCAGTTTCCAGCTTCTTGATTGCGACGCTTGCAAAGTCGGAGCTCCTAATTCTGCCACCCAACGGAAGGTGCAAGGTTTCAACCCCGGACATAACCCTGAGAACGCGGGACAGCACGGCCATCCCACACGTTACGACCCTGAGGTTCCTCGGCCTCCACATAGACGCGCTCAGGCACAATGGCCTCGCAATCAGGAAGCTGGAAAATAAGATGGTAACGGCCGCTAGACTCATCCGGAGGGTGTTGGAACCAGGTATGCGGGGATGAAGGAAGCAAGTCTGCTCCGGCTCATCCAGTCATTCGCAGTCAGTCACGTAGCCTATGTAGCGGCTTTCCACGACTGGAAGGCGGCGGAGCGCAAGAAGCTCGACGCCATCATCTGCAAGGCGTATAAGGCAGAATCCGGGCTATACACGCACACCAGCACGGACAAGCTCCTCGATCTGGGAGTTCACAACACTCTCGACGAGATAGCCGAGGCCCAGCCCACGGCACAGCTAACGAGACTAAGAGAAACGAGAGCGGGACGCGCGATCCTACAGCGGCTCGGGCACCAGGGACAAGGAACGCAGGACGGCGGGGACAAAACTAAAAAATACCAAGCGCCCGTGGGCGTGCGCCTCGTGACGAGTGCCCAGCATCGGCCAGCTCGATCTTCGAACACATTCCGCCAATCATCGCTGGCAACATCTTTCACGCGCTGTTCTCCTCTCCAGTTCACGTGCATTCTGGCCGGAAGTGGGTAACAGTTAGCGCTAGAAACGCCTTGTTCGCGAAGGTGGTTGCCGCGTGTTCTAGCGCGTGCTAACGCGGTACACTTAGGGAGGTAAGTAAAAACCTGCGCACAAAACAATGCGTGCGGGCCAGTCATGCAGAACTTTCAGTGACAGGTTCGGAAATTCATGTGACGGGAAACGGCCGGGTCTGCGATTGCGGCAAAGAGGCCGCCAGCTCTGCTGTTTATGGAGCCTAGCACCATCAGTGCAAGCAGCAACTATTTGCTTCATTAGCTGTGGTAAACACTGTACTGTTACTGTACTGTTAAAAGTTTACACATTTTACGGTTAAAAAGGGATTCGTGCCTTAGGTTATGTACTTATTCTTGCTTCCCGTAGGCTGGACATTGATTTCGCTCTCAGTAATGTAGACAGGTATTAGAGATCGGTGCAGTACTTTTGCAGTGAAGCAAACAGATACGCACCTGATTTTTTGCCTGCGGCTAGTAGTTGGAACCAGCGACAGACCACAGGCATACCATAATCTTAGCATAACTTTGCAGAAGGAAAACTATCACGTTGCATATCCCTTGCGGCTTTTCACCTGAGTTTCATTACAGCGCGCCCAGCAGTGTGTAGTCGTCTATTGCTACTTACATGTACAACCGAACGTTCTATCAGAGTCCTTCTATGCTTTTCTGGTCACGAAACTCCGCCCGGAGGTTGATATAGAGACAAAATCTCTCGCTGGCGGCGCCACCAGTCGTAGGGTGGCCACCAGCCGGCGCCAGTGCTGGGCTTGTATGCGCGATACTGCCGACGTTTCGATGCGATTATGTGCGTACTGTTCTTTCTGTTACCTTTTCTTAAACGTCTCTGAACGCATCAATGCCACCAGATAAATAAGCCCAAACCGGATCCAGCGTCGACGACGAATGAGAGCTGTTTAGTTTGGAACGCACGCGTAGTTTGCTTGGGAGTGCGGGCATACCTTGTAAACAGCAGCGCATTTAAAGTGTTCTCACACCGCGCGATAACGCATTGTGTTAATAATTACCTCAGAGCCCAATTATATGCGTACTTACGATGCCTCGAAGCGGTACGTCATAGCTGGCAAATGTTGAAAGATGATGCTCATGCTCCATGCTCCCGATGCGAGCAGCTACTGCTTGATCTGCTCGACAACGGGTTTATATTTGCGCTTGGCCAAAGGGCGATTATTTTTATGCGGTCGGTGAGCTTTCTATTCTGGTAGTGCTGCAAATAGGGGGAGCAGGGTGAACGGAATGAGACACGACTGGGTAGTACAGGAGCAATCACATTGGTTTATATCCGGCTCGCCTCTCGCGCGTTGCTACCCAAGTATTCAAATGAAGTGAATGGTCCAGCCAGACGTTTTATTCCAGACTTTTCAATTGAGTTTACACCCAAATGCGCAGTTGTTTGGGACACACGTTTGTGAGCGCCGATCGCTTTCTTGACTCGGGGACTTTCGATGGCGCCGTTATAGCAGCCGAGCGCTTTCGCGACCGCTTTAAAAACGAGTTTCACGTGCCTAACATTTGATTGATAACTTTTTTTCGACGCAATTTACACGGGACACCCGCCGCTTTACGTTTCCTTGTGTTTACTGTTTAAAGAATTATTAATTACCGGCCGACAACCCATGATTAACTCGGGAAGGGAAGTACAACAGCCTAATCTGGAAGTTCCTTTTTATGCCAGTGCTGGCTGCTCGGTCGCCTTTGCCACTACCGAGGCACCACATCATACATTTTTTTTTAGTTTTTGGATGCTGGGGGAGCGGAGGAGGTTATGATTTAAATCATGCAATAAATATGGTGCTATGCTAATTATACGCCGCTTAGATAATTCGCGCCGCCTCTTCGCTGGCCGGGAACGTGGTTCCGGCTTTGTCAGGTAGGCCTCGAATCCGTCCAAAATCCTTGGAACGGCATCCGTCCGAAGCCTCGGTCTTTTCTCGCTGAAGCGACACGAGCACCCCGTTCACGATGTGCTCGTGGGCTCTTACAACGTCGCTAGTATCAAAATGCTTTTCGCAAACCCGAACGTTCTTGCTTTCGAAGTTCAAACCGCCAGCTTCCAACCGAGGTGTAGCTGTCTACCATTTCTCTCGAAGTTCTGCGCTGCATGGGAAAAAAAGAAACGCGATGCCTTTTCCTTGTTGCTTCGGTATCCGGAGATGCAGCCTGTCACACAGCAGGTCTTGGCATTGTGCATTCGAATTTTCATGCCGTCCACCTTGAACGCGGTGCACGCGGTGCACAGGCACATGAAGTTTGCGTGACGTTGATGCAGAAACTTTGGTGGAAGGAATACCGCGAGCTAACGCCTTTGGGCTGGCGCCGCTGCCAGTGCATTCCGCTGTTAGTCCGCAGCCGGGCGATGGCCCCCCTAAGACCGCTTGCGCCACGTAGCGGCCGTTCTTGGCACCATAAAAAGCTCTCCCATAGAGTGACGGAAAAGTGTCGTGACCAGAGCGGTATTAAGGGACTGTGGTTCTATCTTGGCTTTGATGAAATATGCAGATGCTGTGTTCCTCTTTTCTTACAGCCGAAAAAGGAATATAATAACCCATCCAGAGCCCGATCGTAGGTAAATACTACACGGGTCGCCAAAAATAAAATGTTCGATTGATTACAATGGAAAGCATTAAAAAATGCCCCTACCGTTGTCAGATGGCGGAGGGATTGGCACCAATGTGCCGCACCCCAAGAGCAGCAAAACTCAAACCAACCATCATCATTCAACTCCGATAACGCCACTCAGGGTAGGGTCGCCACCGAGCGAGGGGGAATCTTTTGCTTTAGAGTGGCGGCCCTTCCCCCTGGGCGCAAGGGTGGCGGTGTGAATGCCCATGGCTACGTAGAAAGAAAAAAACGTTAGCCAGCCTGAAAAACAAAGAAAGCCATTAGTACACCACCTTGATGCTCCCCCCAGCCTCCTCTAAGATCACTGCTGGATTACACCAGGTGGATGCGAAGCCCTGGGGCCCAAGCCTGCGCTGCTCACTTTTCAGGTGGAACCAGACCTCCTTCCGCACTTTCCCAAGCACTTCGTGGAGGCCTGGCCGCCGCTTAGAGTAAGCGGCAGCGCAGCGGGCCACCCAAACCTGATAGGAACACTCCACGAGGACCAAAACAAACTGGTTTACTGCTACGCGAGGGAGTCGATTGAGGAACCTCAGAGTTTCATAAGGGATGCCAGGGATGTCAAACAGCTGTGCCAATTTTCGAAGGAGTGCCTGCGGGAGTGCCCAATCACGGAAGATGTGCACCGTGGTCTCGGGCGCCCCGCAGAACCAACAAGGGGTCCCGCGGAGCGCAGGAACCAACCCCACAGGGTCCTGCCTCCATGTGGGAAGGATGGGAAGGTTCCCGCGCGCAAACAGCCAGTGGAAAGTTGCTCTGCTAGGCTCTAAAAACTGTGCCAATATTGAATGCCAACTGGCTTTCTGACGCGCGAGTGAATACTGCTGTAGATGCGGCGGGAGGCGGGGGGACAGCATTTCCGCGCACCACAAACTGCGCCACATTACCCCTGCGAGCCATTTTATACAGCGCATCGGTCACACCAGGCAAAGAATTTTTATTTTTCTCTTGTAACAAAAGTAAGTACAAAACCCTCGTGGCTACGCTTTTCCACGTTCGCATACTCGGTCCGTCCGTGACATGGCAGGACGACATCTCTCCTTGCTATTAACAAAGCAGATACGAAATGAGTGAAAAACTAACACGGCTTGAACACGAATGCAAATGACGTACACTTCTTGGTACATAAATTGTGCACTGAGAGGACAGCCTGTGTCCTGGGAGGGGGGGGGGACTACTCCCCAATCCCAAGCACCAGCTCCCTTTACACAAGACGTTTCATTTACTCGGGGTCTTCCTTGCTACATACGCAACTACAAAACATTCAACTGCAAAAACAAATACAAAAGAAACCGACCATTGGTTTGTTTACTCTACCGCATACACTTATTTGGCCCACCTTCCCATTTGGGGCCACAAAACTTATTGAATACTCAGAACATCACTTCTGTTTACAGAATGCAATTGGAACATCCTTTGGCAGTAGCGACACAATCATGCGGTTTACATCCGCACCACATGGCTTACACCTGTAAAAACGCAAGTACGCGGCTTACATTTGCGAGCCCGCTCACTTTGTAGTAGAGTGAGGCACCAAGTGCACAGGTGCGGGAGGAAAGTCTCACCACCCGAGGCGCTTGCGCCTTTTAAAAGCCTCCCCTTATGTTCCCGTAAACTTGACCCGTACGTTATTGGAGTGCAACTCAAGTGTACTCACCCTTATGATCCTCCCGTTATATTCCCATGAAATGTAGCCCATGTATTGGAGTGCGGCTCAGGCGCAGCCGCTTTTATAAGCCTCCCCTTATGTTCCCGTGAAGCGTAATCCGTGTATTGGAGTGCAGCTCAAGTGCACTCGCCCGTTTTGAACCTCAATGAAAGGACAATACCATTTTCTCAAGAATTCTTCTTCCCCTAAGAAGAAGAGCTCTACTTCCAGGTTTTCGGTTAGTTTTGTGTGCATGTGGATCAGTAAATTCCACTGGTTACGTCGGGGGCGTGATTGCTTGACAGCAGTATACCTATTTATCCACAGTACATAAAGACCAATCGTTATGATAAGCACAGCTAGAGGGTTTCTTGGGCACCGTCTGCCCTCCAGGAAGTCCCGAATGCGGAGTTGTCTATATGCCCTGTTCACTATTAACCAAATTGTTTTGGCGACTGTACATTGGATCATTGCGTGTTCATTTGTCTCCCTCTGATTACAGTGCACACACTTGTCTGTTGTTGTTGTACCCCATCTCCTTAAAATAGTTCTCGTCTGCAAGACTGACCACCCATACTTCCATGTTACGTCCTGGGCTTCACCCGGTACATTTGCATTGATCAGCGTGCGCCAGGGAAAGTTCTTTTGTTTCTTTTCTAGGTTTTCAGGACTCGTCTCATCTAATTTCTGAGCCAGTTCTATGTTCCTCATATCTTCTATTTCTCTTTGTGAGTTATGTGTGGTTAGTTTCTTATATGCCGCTATTACTTTGGCGTAAAAGGGGGGTGGCTGAGTTGCCTTGGGCCCATCCGGAGTGTGCTGGGGAAATAACCTAGCTTGCGCTCCCAAGAAATATACACTAAGCTGCCTTGCTGGATGTCCCGTCTGCAGATCAAAGACCCTAAGAACACTTTTCGAAGAATAGGTCACGGCATAATTGGTTACGGAGGGATGCTCCACCCCCCGAATTGTCTGGGCAGGCCCAGTTTCCCGGTTTTGACCAAGGCTGTTCTATCCGACCAGAACAGGCGCAATACTTCAGATGTAATTTTAACCGCTATGTATCGAGGAAGGGCAGCTGTCCCGGCTTTATACCATACTTTCCCTGTAAAAACATTTAGTGCCAGATACCTTCTAACCGCGAATGGAAATTCGTAAGCTAAGGCTTCATTTACATCCTCCCTGAGTTGTTTAAGTGTCTGGTGCCATGTCTTAAGTGATACCCCGCTGGACGTGTAAGGAACTCCGAGGATTTCTACATGTGTGACTACTGGGATGCCATATATGTGTTGTTTTTCTAATGAACTTAGGCTTAAGGCTTTACTTTCTGTGCAATTTAGTCCTGCACCAGCTAACTCGGAATACTGCTCAAAGCAATTAAGTGCATGCACTAAACTATCTTCGTTCCTTAGATACAAAGTAACATCATCGGCATACGCCGTTACTTTAACCGTCTGGCTCCCTGGAAGCTGTAAGCCTAGGATATGCGAATTATTTTCGACATTTTTTAAGAACGGTTCTATTGCTAAAACAAAAAGTAATGGGGAAAGTGGGCACCCTTGTCGTACCCCTCTTGTTACGCTCAGAGTAGTTGCTACCTGTTTGTTTACTACTAGATCACTCTGCATGTTTTCATAAAGAATTACTATTATATTAATAAACTGTTGTGGATATCCGAAGGCTGTTAAAGTAGCGAAGATGTAGTTGTGTTCTACTCTGTCAAACGCCTGTGCTTGATCTAAAGAAATGAGCCAGCCTCTAGCCTGTCTTTTCTTGGTGTACCCTATTATGTCTCTGTTTAACATGTTTAAGGTTTGACAATTCCTGTCTGTAACTGAGCATGCTTGCCACGATGTTATCACTTCCCGCAAAGTATGTTGTAGTCGTCTTGTTAGTACTCATGCGAGTGATTTGTAATCCGTCCCCAGTAGCGTAATGGGGCGCCAGCTTGTAGGTTCGTTCCAAGCCCCGGCATTTTTTGGTATAATCCTACCTCGTTTAAAAGTGCGGGGTACTGTGTGCGTTGTTAGAATGTTATTTAGTACTGCGCATAAGAAGTGTCCAAGAAGGTCCCAAAATGTGGTGTAAAACTCGACTGGCAATCCATCCACTCCTGGCGCCTTGCCTTTGTGGCGTTGCTTCATTGACTCTGTTAATTTTTAAAATGTAATCGGAGCGACTAAGTGTACAAAGTCCTCATCTGGTAATTGTGGAAGACTTGCTAAGTAGGGGCTAGAGGTAATGCTACCGATGTCTCTGGTTGTCTCTCTAGAGGTCATTTCCTGAAAGTAGGAAATGAACCTGTCGATGTCCCCTGGTGTGAGATTTGCTTGGTTTGGCCTGTTTGCTTCTGCTTTCAGCTGTCTGTTTCGTTCGTACCTCAAGACTACTGGGTTGGCACTGGGAGATTGTTTGGCTCTAAGAACATTGGCAGAGGTGGAGTAAAGCCTGCTTAATCTGGAGTGTCTCAGTTTTAACTCTTGTGGGCTAACGTACGGGATAGCAGAGGACCCCGGCTAGCTTTGCTAGAGAACGCTACGCGCCGTACACTAGCCCTGCGGAATCCGAAGACTCACGCACGGGTTCGAGTACTCACATGCGGTAGACAGGCTCCGGCAATCCAAAGTGAGGCTTTATTGCCTGGCAGATACAGTGCATACACCAGACAACACGACTATCGCTCGCGGGGAGACAGTGGCTCCTGTCGCTCGCTCAAGCCGCTGGGCTCAGACCTCGATATCCGTCATCACGGCCGCGGGAGCAGGGGAGGCATCCCGAGGCGACCGATCAGGGCAGAATCTCTCGGCAGAGTCCGTGGAGCCAACTGGGTTCACCGTCATCGGGGCATTCGGCGTAGGCACAGCCGAGCCAACCGACTCCGACCAAATCGCCCAGTCGACTCCCCGCCGGAGCGCTCGTTCGTCCCGCAGGTCAGCTCGGAGGGGAGAGGAGATCTCCCCCAGGTCGGGGAGAGTGTGGCACTAAGGAAGGTGACAAACTGGTCCTCCTTCCCTCGCGCCCTCGCGCACACGTTCGCGGCAAGCCGGTTCGGCGCGTCGCGCGGGGTCATGAAGAGGACACGACCTACGTGACGCGCCGGCTACCCAAAATGGCGGCTCCCAGCTCGCGGAAACATGTGCAGGCGAGGCGTAGGGGAACACGGGCCCCCACAATCCCCCCCGTCCTCAAGACCGAGCCTGCACCGCTTGGACAACCGCTGCCGAGCAAAAGTACAACACACCCCGAAATTAACAGCACTCGCCCCCGGTCAACAAAGGTCCGCTAAGTTCCTAAAAGTTCTCCCATCTCGAAGCAGCACCACACCACAGTCCACGACACACCTTCAGTCCAGCGCGTCTTGTAGTCACCGGAGGTGGGGCAGCCCAGGAACAGTAGGTCAAGGCAGCAGATGTAAACAGCAGGCGAGAGCGGCAGGTGTAAACCGCAGGCCGAGGCAGCAGGCGGGCCGACGTCTCCTCAGACGGGAGGGGCCTCTTAAGCCAGTCGTTCGTCCGGCAAGGCCACCAGCTTCCGCCGCAGAGACGGCCGCCATGGTCGTGAGGGCACAAGAAGAGCCAGTCGACACGGGGTCGTGGCCTCGACAGTGTGCAGGCCGGGCCCGCCAGGGACCAGCCCAGAAGAGCAGCTTTTGGAGTGCTCTTTGGCTGCCAGTGAAGCGCCCGTGGCAGGTGCCTTGGAGAGGCGCCAGGTGTGCCTGCTCAGGAGGCCGCATCTCGATCGTCGCTGGACCGCGTCAAGCGGGCTGCGGCCTGGGGACGGGGCCTGGGCTGCCGGGGATGGTAGGCACCAGCAGCTTCCGGAACCGGCGGCGTGTGGTGTGGCTGCGGGCGACATGACCAGACCGGGGGCAAACGCCAGGGGGGATGGGCTGCAGAAGCAAGTCGGGAGTAACGGCAAAACAACGCCCAACTTCCCTGCTGCTGCTTTCCGAGTGAGAAAGTGAAAGCGGATGCTCGGGCCAGCCTAGGGTCAAAACAGGAACCCTAACACTGGTGCAGCGGTTCGATAACGCCGAATTTCGTGTGCTCAGGGCAGAAGGCCGCCACCGGCATCACACACTACATTCGAGGTTATCAAGTCAAATCACGGAGTGGCAGAACTTAAAATGTAAGCCTTAGGCCCCACGCGTGATCGGCCGCCCGCGAGTCGCATAAAGAGCTCAAAAATCGCTCTTCGCTGACTGCGCGGGATAACCACCTTGAAGGGGTCAGAGGCCTCCTTCGATAGGATGTAAATCAGCAGAAGTTCCCCTTAGGTTGAGCAGAAACGTAACCTACCAGAAAAAGAACAAGCAGAAAACAAAAAAAAATCAAAACAATCAAACAAACAAATAAACGCGCCTGCAGCAATACGAACTGCTTTGCGCTCGGCGCCGACAGCAATACGAGCTGTTAGCGGACGCCACGGCGGCCGCGCCGCCCCCCTCCTCAGACTTTCGGCTCTTCCTGGCCTGTCAATGATTCGGGTTCACAAATATTTACAACTTGGTGCCGACAGCAATACCAGCTGTTACCGGACACCCGGTGGCCGCGCCACCTCGCTCCATCTCAGAGCACGGCTCTTCCCTGAGCCCAACAAAGACAACAACAAGAACAAAAAAAACAATATATCCATATTATGTACAGGCTATTTACAAAACGGATAGTTCTGCTCACCCTTAAAGAACTCTTCGCTGCTGAACGCCGTACCGGAATTGTAGGCAGGGGCTACTGCCGGCATGGGCGGTAAGGGGGGGTTGCCCGGGATTCGGCGCGGGGTGGCAGCCGTCCCTTCGGGGCTCCCTTTGTTACGCTGCGCGATGGGAGGGTGCGTGGGGCGCCGCGAGATGCGGTGAGCGCCCGCGCTAGCTCTCGGAAGCGCTAGGCGCGCTCGTCGAGCTACCGTCGCGGCGGCGGCTGCGTAGGGTGGGAGACATGGCTTCCCTGCCCGCTCGCGCGGCCTCCAGAGTGCAAAGCGTCTCCGGCAGCGTTGCGTTTTTGCCGCGCGCGCGCGAGATATTCGGAGCGGAGCGCGCTTCCGATACCTCGGCCAGCTTTGCAAACGGGAGCAGGGCTGCATGAACGCCTTGCCTATACCCGCCGTTGGCAATGTCAATCACAATGCCTGTACGAGCCAGAAAATCACGGCCGAGAATTACAGGCACTGTGAGGCCCGGGAGATGTACGAATCTGTGGCGTCGCACTCGTTTCTCCCATCGGACCACCAACCTCGCCGAGCCGCCTGAGTTGGCTTTCCCGCTCGCTAGGTGGAAAGTGATGTCGCAAGCTCGCAATCGAATAGCTCTCCGATGCAAATGAGCGAGGACATCATCGCCGAACAGCGTAGCAGACGCTCCGCTGTCCAGCAACGCCGCAAACTTTCGACCAGCGATCGTAAGGGCGATGAAAGGCGCTAGTGCGTTGGGGCGTTTCACCCTGCACGCCATCGGGATTAGGGGCTCAGGCTCACCACCTAATGTAGCCATAGCCGTCGGCGACGAAGTGCTCACCGACGGCGGCTGGCGTTTCCCGAATTGCGCTGCCTTTCCGGCGCCGGGCAGGGAGCGGTGCACGCGCGGGCATAGTGGCCCGTTGCGCAGCACTTGTAGCAGACGATGCCGCGATGCGACTGCGCAGCCGGAGGCCGCTGTCCGCGCAACGCTGGCGGGTTCCCTTGGCTTGCCACTTGGGCGTAGCGGTTGGGTTCCGAGTGCGCTACTGCTCCCTGACTGTCGCGCTGCGCGTTCGGTCCCCTCGAGCTTTCCACACTGGCGTAGCTGTTGGGTTCCTCATGCGCGCTTTGTCCCCGGCCGTAGCCGTGCCGCGGCATGCCTTGCTGGGCGTCAGAACGCACCCGCATGGCGTACGAGTAAGGGTCGAGCGCGCGCTCCGACACATCGCGCGGCTCTATTTCCGTGCTCTCCGCGTACGCTGCTGTTGCCGCGGCGCGCGGCATGGGCGGTGGGGACGCACCCTGCCATGCGCACCTTGGCTCCAGCGTGGCGTGGGCTGGGGGAGGCGGCCGATAGCTGCGAGCAGCTAGAATATCGGCTTGGATGCGTTTTGCTTCGCTGGCCAGTTCATTGAGGTTGGCAAACTGACTGCCTCGAAGGTACGCTGCAAAAGTTGGGTGGGCTTGTCTCGTCACCCTCTCAACCTTTTCCGCCTCAGACGCCATGGGCTTTGCAAGCAAAAACAACTCCTGCATTGCCCTGACGTATTCGAGCAGAGACTCATCTCGGTGTTGAGTTCGCATCTCTAGCTCGTTCAACATGCGGCGCTCGTAATCTGGGGGCAGGAATTCGCTGCGAAAGAGCGCTTCAAATTCTCCCATCGTACGAGCGTCGCGCCCCACCAGCCGGTACCACCGTGCAGCCTGGGCGGTCAGCGATATAGGCAGAACACGTCCTATAATCACGCTGTCGTCCATACCCGACGCCTCCTGATAGCGGTGCAGCGCCTCGAGGTACTCCGTAGCACTCATGCGGTCAGAGTAACCGCCGTACTCGGGTATTCTGAGGCTACCGAGCGAGCTGTTAGGCCTGACGCTCGGTTGTGCGCGCACCGCGTTGATCAGGGCTTGTGCGAGATCGACTGCTGCCGAAGGCAGGGGTGGTTCCTCGCGAGACAACGCTGGCGTAAGGCAGGCGACGTGCGCCCTAGCCGTAACCGCTTGCGAGGTCTGCGTGGTGGGGTACGTTCGTGGCGCAAACACGCCGGCGAACGAGGCGACCGCCGCACCGCTAGAGCCGTGAGGCTCGTACACGGCGGGGTCGGGTGCGCTAGAGCAGCGGCGCAGCTCCTCCTTTGCAAACATATCCGCTGGGTTGCTACGACCAAGGCCCGGAGGGCATGATCTCGTTGCAGCCCGTGGTGACGGCAGGTGGTCGCAAGAAGCGTTCCGCCCGCCGACACCGTGCGGCACGCCGGCAGGAGTGGGATGATAGCTCCCGTGACTCTCCCGCGCGGCGCTTTGGTTGCCTGCTAGGATAGCGCTGCCTGGGCCCCAGAGGGGCCTGGGCGTAGTGGTGGCGGCCAACAGGCGCGGGACTGGGTAATCATCCCTCGCGCTGTCGTAGTGCCTCACGCCGGCAGAAGTGGGATGGCTCCCGTAACTCTCCTGCGCGGCGCGTCGGTTATCGGGGATATCGGCGCCGCCTCGACAAAGCTCTGGCGTGAGCGCGGTGGTGGGCAGCAGCGGGTCGACAGTGGCGTCCCGCAAGCCGTTACCACAAGCAATCTCGTCCGACAACCAGCCCTCAACTTCGGAATCAAGCAACGAGAAGCGGGGGTGCCGCCCTGTCATCGCAAAAAACCTTGGTTGGGCGCCAATGTGGGCCAACGTACGGGATAGCAGAGGACCCCGGCTAGCTTTGCTAGAGAACGCTACGCGCCGTACACTAGCCCTGCGGAATCCGAAGACTCACGCACGGGTTCGAGTACTCACATGCGGTAGACAGGCTCCGGCAATCCAAAGTGAGGCTTTATTGCCTGGCAGATACAGTGCATACACCAGACAACACGACTATCGCTCGCGGGGAGACAGTGGCTCCTGTCGCTCGCTCAAGCCGCTGGGCTCAGACCTCGATATCCGTCATCACGGCCGCGGGAGCAGGGGAGGCATCCCGAGGCGACCGATCAGGGCAGAATCTCTCGGCAGAGTCCGTGGAGCCAACTGGGTTCACCGTCATCGGGGCATTCGGCGTAGGCACAGCCGAGCCAACCGACTCCGACCAAATCGCCCAGTCGACTCCCCGCCGGAGCGCTCGTTCGTCCCGCAGGTCAGCTCGGAGGGGAGAGGAGATCTCCCCCAGGTCGGGGAGAGGGTGGCACTAAGGAAGGTGACAAACTGGTCCTCCTTCCCTCGCGCCCTCGCGCACACGTTCGCGGCAAGCCGGTTCGGCGCGTCGCGCGGGGTCATGAAGAGGACACGACCTACGTGACGCGCCGGCTACCCAAAATGGCGGCTCCCAGCTCGCGGAAACATGTGCAGGCGAGGCGTCGGGGAACACGGGCCCCCACAATCTTTAAGGTAGGTTTGCATTAGTATTGTTGCAGGGTTGCCTCGTTCTATTATTCTTATTCGTTTTAAGATGTTTTTTAACTCATCTGACTGCCTGTGTCTGACCTTTTTTCCCTCGTCAATGCAGAGGGTCTTCCATTCCACTTTTAACGAGTCCCAATCGCTAACTTGCGTCCCTTCGATTGACGCTGCTATTCTGTTTCTTAGGCTGGCTTTGCATGTCCTGTCATATAGTATGCGAGTGTCCATCTGCCAGGCTTGATCATTGCTTGGGTTTTCTTTGCTAGCTATTTTAATTCCCACAGGGCTGTGGTCCGAGATTTGCGGAAGCGATGCTGCAGCTTCCACTATTTCGCACTCTGTCACAATGTCTGCCAGAACCGCACTAACGTAGACTCTGTTTAGTCTACTTTTCGTCCTTCCTTGTTGCCATGTGTACTGCACTGTTGTTCCATGAAGGAGTACGTGTGCGTCAATTAAATTAAAATGAAGTATTAACTTGTTTAAATCACGTCCTTGGTAATCTACTCTATGTGAGGGCCCTATCCTGTCATCCGGGTTTAATACACAATTAAAATCTCCAAGGCATATGACATGCCGGTTTTCGAGAAACAGATATTCTATATTTTTGAACAGGTTTTTCCCGGTGGAAGGGTATGGGGGAGCATAAATATTAATTAGGCGGTATCGGTCACCACTCCAGTTGAAGTCCAAAACTGTTATTCTACCTTCTGTATCAAAGGTGAAGTGGCTATGTGCCAGCAAGGATGTATTAAGGACTATTACGCCAACTCCACAAGAGTTCTGGATTGGGAAAGAAAAGATGCCCTTAAGGCCATGCTGAGCCTCACATTTTTTACCTTCCTGAATAGATTTGATATTTGTTTCCTGTATGCACAGTATGTCACATCTGTTTTGTTTCGCGAGGTCTATTATTTCCTGCGGTTTGGTGGGCGATCTAAAACCCCGAAAGTTCCAAGCCCAAATGTTTAACATTTTATAGATGGATTGTTAAGGTTCGTGCATTCACACACCGACGGCGACACCAAGGCATTCGTTAGCAAAAACCAAAAATGCACCAACAGAAAACAGAAAAAAAACCTTTTGATATTGGATTAAAAGGCCAGTTACACACTTGCACCTGCCGCTATTTTTTGCTGGTACTGAATTGACAAGAACGGTTGTACACTTGCTGTGGCTCCAGTGTCGGAACCCCTTTACAGTGGAGGTGGGGGCGTTGCCCTGACTGCCTTGGCAGGCGCATCGCACACAACACAGGTCCTTTTTCCCGTCATTGAATATTTGCGGGCACGCTTCTCCATCGACACCCTTTCAGGCGCAGCTATGGGGTAAGCCCCGTTCATCGGGCGCGTCCGCTGTTCCAGCAGGACGCTCAACAGTGCGAGGTAAGAAAAGATGCCTGAGAAATGCAGGGTCCCCTACAGGTGCTTTATCTGACTGCGTTGTCTTTAGGGCGGGCCGTGCACCGCACTCAGCCTGCAAGCTCCAGCACTCTCTAAAAACGTAAACCGAGTGAAAGGAGTACGCTTTCCCTGCCCTGCATTTCGTCACAGCTGTTAGCCACCTGATACTGTGTTTTTTGGGTCGGCGTGCCCGCCGCTTGTCACTCACAACTCCCAGTCGTGGCCCCGATTGGGGGCACGTTTGTTTGCTCATCAAGGGGTTCACATGATCTGCGGGTGCCAATGGGGCACTGGAACACACCAAAACAATGTTGTCCTTTCCACCGCCCTTGCCTATACGCTCGGGCCTGTGCCTGCGCGATTGCTTATTTTCTATTTCTACCATTTGTACTAGTGACAGACTATAATATGGGGGCGCACACCTCCTCTCCCTCCGGCCACATGAAAAACTACCACCTGGAACGAAGACGCGAGGAAAAACGAACTCCGTACACGTGTAAAAAAAACCATCCATTATGAACGAAGACGCGAGGGAAAACGAACGAAAACACTTGGAAAAAGAAAAGAAAAAAACACGTAAAGAACCTTATTACAATGTTTTAGAAACACATGTCATCATCGTCATAATCCTCAAAATTTTCGCTACTCGTCCATTCCTCTGAGTTAAACAGTTGCTCACCCTGTTTTTCCGTTCTCTTGAGCTTCTTTTTGACCTTGCTTGTCGAAGCGTCGCTGTCGGTTTGCCGACTTGCTCTTTTTAGCTCGTCACGCGCTGTATTACACTCACTCGCTCCCCCCCCCCCCCCCCTGTTTGTCCGTTTCGTCCGTGCTGGTTGCACTGTCCCCACTGTTTGTGGAGGTTATCCGCTCGTCTATGACGAGTTTGTCATCGTCGGTTGAAGTTCCCGAAGCAGCCCCGTCGTCCTGTGCTGCGGTCGGCAGCGCAACGTGCACCGCGGCCCGCAGCGCGGCGTGCGCCGCCACCTTCCGCACGGCTGTCGGGTCGCTTCCGTCGTCTCCTTGCTGCGCGCCCGGCCCGTCGGGACGGAAGTCGGAGTGGGTGTCTGTCTAGACCGTTTTCTCCATCGTCGCGATGCAAGCTCAGCTTTCCTCGCCCTTTGGGTGCCCGTCTGCTCCTTTGGCTTTGTTCGATGCTGTCGCCGCCTCCGCGGCCGTCTCCGTCACCATCATGGCGGCCGTCTTCTCCTCCACCGCCATCATGTCTTCCCTCCTTCCCGGGCCGCGCCCGGCTGCTGTCGTCATGGCGGCCATCTTCTCCGTCGCCATCTTGTCTCCTTTCCGCCCCGAGCACTGCCCGGTTGCTGCTGTCATGGCGGCCGTCTTCTCCTCTGCCGCCATCTTGTCCCCCTCCTGCTCTGGCGGGCGTCTCGCTGCCGTCTTCACTTCTTGCGCCCTTTGCTTCCACCGTTGTCGCCATTTGATATTGCGTCTCCTCCTCGTTGCTGTCACTGTGAGCTACCTGTGTATTTTGAGACTGCGTGTCTTCGCTCCTGGTGTCGTCGGTGGTTTCAGGGGTTGCTTCGTCCACGTGCACCTCCATCGCCTGACTTCGCTCCTGGTCGCCATTCTTTCGCCGTTCCTGCAGCGGGGGAAAAGCCTCCGAAAATCCTCCGGCCGTCACCATCGAGTACGACTTGCGCGCAGTGGAGTCGGCCGTAGCGTGCGTCCCGCCGCACCGCGAACAACTTCGCACACAACCTTCCGTCGCGTGCCCGAACACTACACGCATGTCACACCGCGGAGTGGCACACTGGCCTTGAAGTGCCCTTCCAGGCCGCACCGCCGGCACACTTTCCGCACCCCTCGATAGTCAAAAGTGGCCCTTTGGCCGCCGACTCTCAAGAAGTTCGGCACTGGGTTGTCCATGCGCATTTCCCTCTTGACGTACCGCAACCCCGTCCATAGGTGCGGCTTGTCACGAAAGCAATTCGAGTCAATGTTCACGACTTTACCGTAAGGTTCCAAAGCTTTCGCCAGTTCGGCGTCCGTAACAAAGGTGGGCAAAAAAAAAGACGGCGATGCTAACGTATTGTTTGTTCGCTGGCACGAGAGTGACTAGGTTGCTTCCTATACGTAGAACGTTTGCCTCTAAAAGTTTCCTTACCGCTGCATGGGTGTTGACTCCAATTTGAAAATCCAATCCGCCCATGTGGTGCACGCTGTACAGGTCGGACGTTGGGACAATGGCCTCCGCCGCATCGATAATGGCGTCGACCGCCGTGCCCGAAGGCACCCTGACATTGAAGTAGTGTTGGCGTGGCGGCGGCATCCCGCCTGAAGGATGAGCAGCTCGGTGACGAGGGGCCGCACGGCCCCCTCGCGCGCACGACGAAAACGCTTCTCCCCCTTGGATGCGACACTGCCTCTGCGCAAAGCACACCAACGTCAGATCAACTCAGCAAACCAGGTTACGACAGGTGATGACTACCAAGATCAAAGCAAAAAACTGCGATATATATACATTATAGTTTTAGAATTGCCTAATTGATTTCAACACAGCCAAACTCAGCAATAGTTGTTTGCTTGGTTTTAAAAACAAGTAAATTATCAGCAAACTGTGCAATGTTTTTTTTTGTTTATAATGCAGATTTTAACAGCAACTGCTAAAATATCATAACAAATATAAAGGAAACTTGCAGCGCTATAGCTTACGCGCTCCCTGAAGTGAAACATCTCGCCGTGGACGCGGCTGCACAGAAATCTTATGGAAGTTTTCTTCATCTCGTTTCTAGCGTGTGGGGTGGGATTCGCTCAGTGATCGTAAGCTCGCTTCTCATGGATCCACGGCGTGGCCCTAACTTTGGTCCCTAAGTTGCTATGTATGCTTCTCTTGTGTAAAAGGACAGTGAAGTTGCTGTGGTATTTTCTGTGTTACGGAGAAACTCAATAGGACTCCTGTAGTGGACGATGTTCTTGGTGCCTTTCCGTAAGCCAAATACGGTGAGAGGAAAACCAAATTTCTAGCTATTCCCAGTAGCTTTCTATATGTGAAAAAGTCTTGGTACCTTCAGAAAAGTCAGGCTGTATTCTGCAACTACAACCGCAAGCCGAGTTTCATTTAATTGACATAATTGCCATGAAGGTTTACGAATTGGAAATTACCGTCTCCTGTAAATACATGCGCGCAAACGGAAGGGGTATACTTGCATGGCGCCGGTGAGAGCAGTCTGCGTTGGTTTTACCCAACCGGCCAAAACGCTCTTTCTCACTGACTGGTCAGAGTAACTGCTAATTATTAATAGTGACTCTGGGTAGTCAGTAAGCGGGTGCACTTTGGTCGGTTGGGAAAAATCAACACAGGCTGCTCCCGCAACCTCCATGACGCAACACTATTTTATACCATTGCCTACGCCGGATCCTTGCCCCCTCGCGTCATCTTCTCACACTTCTTGGCCTAGCATTTTGCTCCTCTACATTTCGATGGGCCGATTTTTTAGAATAGTATTACCCGCCATATCTGCTGCGATAAAGGTTCCCCCTGTTAGGTCGTCGATTGACTAGTAAAACATGTATTTATAGTCGGCGATAAATACTTTGATTCTTTTCACCTTCAGGGTAATAATGACAAGTAAAGGAAGCTCTACTTCTGGTTATAAGGGCGAACATCAGTAAAACTACTTCCAAGATATGTTTATTAGATGAAGAGCTACCGGAAATCGCGAGAAAGTTGGTTTTCCTCGGTGGTATTCGGGTTTCTAAAACACGCCAGGAAATTTCGTAATCCGAGACCCATTCACCTTCTCTGCAGCACAAAGAACAGCACAGAGTCCCACTCTCCCTTTCCCAAAAAGAAGCTACGTAACATTTTGGCGGCGAAAGTTCCCCGCAGTGAATAGATGATAGGCGAGCTGACGATCACTGAGTAAATAGGACGGACCTGCGTCGCCAACGCGAAACAGGACTCTCGGCACCACGCTTGATGTTGCAAAGCAAATTTTTTGCCCTGTTTTATGCCCTATTCTTAACAACTAATTTTAGCCAGACCGTAAACTAAAAGAACATTGCGAAAGTCGCTAGTTATGCCGCAGTTTTTATTCACTTGCACGGGCTATTTGCGGAGTGAGCCACGTAGAAATAAATTTGGCAATTTTTGAAAGTAGCTGCTTGCCAAGGATTACTTTCTTCGCCTCTTTGTTAAAATTCGCTTCTCAGTGGTATAGTCGGATCTAAATAGGGGACGTGTCCGTCTAAGTTGGGGTGCAAACTGAAATAGAGAGTACGGGGGCGGGCGGGTTAAAGTGGTTTGTGCAATTATTACCTGTGTGTTGGTACATTTTCTTACTTTGAATGTCCAGGGCTTTGGAGACTTGGACAAACAGAGAAAGTTGAACTATGCTCGGGCGCGACACGTTGGCTCTTTGTGCAAGGGTGCAATTTGCGTACTCCACGTGAGGTCGCGGTGTTAAACGAGCGCTTTTGTGTGCAAGCCTTTTTTACCCTGTCAGACAGGATGGCCCTACGCGCACGCGCCGTATTTCTGCGCGAGAGCTTGCGCCGCAAGGGTCATTGTCCCGGTGGGATTAGAGGGCGCGTGCGTGCAGTTGATTTTTTCTTTCTGTACGCCGCGTACTAGCCGCTGTTGTGCACGTACCTGCGCAGCACTCTGACTGTTCGTCTTTTCCGCATTCGTCGACACGTTCATGCCAGAACCTTGCCCGACATTTTTGCTGGGTGACTTGGATTGAGTTACCAACCATCAGTGTGATGTGCAGGGACATGGGTGAGGTCAACCCTGTAGCGCTGGTGCGCGGGAGTTGAAGGAAATGATCGGTCAATTCCATCTCTCGGATACGTGGGTGCAGTTTCATGGCAACAGGTTTCTGGTTACTTGGGAAGGGGGACAACTTCACAGTCGGCTAAATAAGTTGCATTTTTTATCCGAGCTGAGCGGCTACGTGCAGTGCTGTAAGGTTCATTTCTTACTGTCTGGGCTCGTCGCGTGTCTGATCCTCGGCCTGTGTTAGAGACGCTTAACCATGACAACTGTGTGCTCCGCCTCCAAATTTGGCGAATGGACGAGCGTCTGCTAACCGACAGGTGCAGTTCAGCAGCACTGAAGCGTCTGCCAACCGAGAGGTGCAGTTCAGCAGCACTGAATGCTTCGTTGACGGCTCTGTCTGGGTTCCGTTCTCTGCCTGGGGTGAGTTGAAGGACCACTGTTGCGTTCTTTTAGTAAAGGAGTGTCGTGCAAGCGATGAATGCCGCTCTGAGGGACACGTTGTGGAGGTTTTGCATCGAACAGAGACGGGGCACCTTCAACCTTCGCGATGCGGGACTATGCCTAACTGCTAAAGGAACGCTATGACTCCATTTTACAGAAGTCATCACAAGAGGTGAGCCGTGACGAGACTTTGGGCAAGCCCGTATCGGACGGACCCCTCCACGCTCAGGAATATTAGAGCTGGCTCGCTGGTAGGGGCTAGGTTAGCTACTTTTTCAGAGGTAACACTCGCTGACAGGCCGGTTATAACGATGACTGTAGCTATAGTCTCAGGCTTTATGCGACATTTCGCCACGCTTTTCACTACCGAAAACGCGTCATGGGACGCAGATGCATTGAGGACAAGTTTTGAGTTTTTTGGGGGTGCTGTCGTGTCTGCCAGATCACCTTGCCGATTAGCTGTTCGCTCCGGTGGATGCTAACGAGCTCTGAGAGTGTCTTGAAATATTGCGTGCTGCGTCGGAGCCGGGTTCTGATGGCATTCTTGCTGGGTTTTACAAGAGGATTTTTGCAGCCATTCAGTGCGCGCTCCTCGACATGGTGAACGGCTATCTTTACACGCAGTAAGACCGGAATTGAGTTCATGGTTCTACTCTGCTTGTCCAGTGCTGTAATCATGCTTTGCAATTCGTCCCCGAGTTACTTAGCAAGGCAACGTCATCAGCAAATCTGAGGTTACTCAGGTGTTCTCCATTAATCCATACGCCCATCTGATCCCAATCGTATGTTCTGAATGTCTCGTGTAATCATGCTGTGAATAATATTTTTCAAGATAGGTTTATTTCCGAAGGAAATGCAGCAGGAGGTTCAGCGAAGGCAGTCCAAACCAAGCGGGGCACACGGCTGGCTCTCTCGCGCTCTTCTCGCCGTCCACACTGATCGTGATCCCTTACCGGTTCAGTGGTTCTTCATTTTCCTTGTCGTTATTGTACGATGGCCAATCTCCTTGTACTTGTACCTCCTCTGCACTACAATTTGGGGAGAGGAGTTGATAGCCTTTATTACATCAGGAAGACGCTAGGTCAAGTGGGGGAAGTGGGAGTAGAGGGTGGGATATTCGAGGCTTGGGACATCTTGAAATAAAACCGTTCAAGTTGAAGCTGGTTGGCTCCTTACGAAGGCCGAAGAGACCACGTGGGGTGAGGAGAGCAGGCTCACGGCTCTAAACTTCTCGCGCTAGACCGCTTTCTAGAGAGTAGTGCGCAATTAAAGTCAGCGGGGAGGGTTCCAGTGTTCGAGGGTCGTGAATGAGAGGGAGGCATTTGGAGGAGGCTTGAAGTTTCTGTAACGCGTAAATTTCGGACAGTGCCAAATTAAGTGCTGGAGATTGGCGGGTATGAGGGAGGCGCAGAAAGGACATCGAGGAGGCAGGGATGGGGTGTGCCATTTACGGAATGTCTCTGGGGTTAAGCTAGCATTTGCAAAATATTTGTTCATAAAAATGTCGGCTGATCTTGGGAGCGGGGGTAGAGCAATTTGAGAGATTTTGTCTCCTTGTCTGACAACCTTTCTTATAGGGATTTAACTGCTCTCCTAAGGTAGGATGATGGTAGCACTGGATCCATTGTAGATATCCTCCACTATTCGTAACTTATGCTCGTCTACACCCTTATTCCCCCATGCCTGAATGACTGCGGTGGTTTTACAGAGTGAAATGCTTTCTTATATTCTACATAGTCTATATAAGGAGGTTCAGTATACTCCGAGCATTTCTCTATCACCTGAGTGATAACGTGAATATAGTTCATGGTTGAATATCCTTTACGAAATCCTGCTTGTCGATGGGTTGACAGAAATCGAAGGTGGCAGAAATTCTGTTGGGCATTACCTTGGTAAGTACATTGCAGAGGACTGACAGTAAGCTGATCGGCGTGTAATATGTCGAGTCCCTCATGTAACCTATCTTATGGATTATGATGATGCTCCCATTCTTGCAAGATCCCAGTACGCTCGCTGTCATTAGGCATTGAGTATACCCGTTATCTAGTTCTAGTACAATTTGCCTTCCATGCTCCAAGACGTCTGCTGTTATCTGATGCGGACCAGGTGTTTTTCCCCTTGAATTTCTTTGAAAGCGAATAAAAATAGCCAGGCATCTCTTCGCTTTGCTGAAAATAAACGTCTTCCGTGGTCGCTGCATGTCCACGCTATGCAGCGCAGAGGACACCCCAGGCTTATGTGAGGCCAACAGCGTAACTTAAAATATCAGCCTTCTTTTGTATCCGCATTCAAGTTAAACTCGGTTTTGCGTAGTAGACTCGGTTTTACGTGCTTAAATAACAACCAGATGCTAAAACTATGTTCGTTCGTATGTATCAGTTCAAGTACTTCATAACTGACAGTGGTCACGGGTAGCCTGTATGCGCTAGCGTTTTAACCACTGATGAAAAAATACTACTGATTCCTTGAGTTCCGGAGCGGAGTGATACTGTATACCTACCCGAGGGAGAGATTTCGCAACGGTTGCAAGACCGCAGCCCTCACGCCCCAATCCACACTAGAACGGGGTGGGGAGCGAAGTCAAACGAGCGCTAGACACAAAATGAGATTGACGAGGGCACAGGCAAACCGAGTGCCGAAAACAAAGCTGGAGTGTTTCTGTTTTCTAATTGGCAAGCGTTTTCGTTAGTGGGCAAGGAAAACTTGGAAATCTTCTACCTTTATCATAGCAGAGAAGGTTTGGGCTGGCTTTTTCGCGATACCTTCATAGTGCTGCTGGAATGACTGAACAAGCATGCTACAGGTTATCTTCATTACTATACGACAGGTACTACTGTATTATACCGAATATTTGCTGAGGAAAAGTTTCTCGCGGCTAGGTCCTCGTTTGAGCAGTAAAGCGTCACACGTACGATTTGTTTCGGAATCGTGCCGATAAAACCTTGGTTACATCAGATATTTGCAAGTGTACGCCTTCCTTTCGCGCACACATATTTACAGCCGATGGTAGTTTTTAATTTTTTTACACCTTCTTGATACATGTACAATCAAATGAAACTCGTCTTGCGGTCGTAGTTGCAAAATTGAGTATCACGTTTTCTAAGGCACCTAAAATAGATTGAAGGGTACTAGGCATCGCGGCGGGAAAGTTTGTTTTTCTACCACCTTATTGGGCTGACGAAGGGAAGCAATAACTTCAGCTATCGCAGTCCAATCCCGATTCTACAAACAAAAGCACAGCACGTCTCCATCCCCTTTTCGGGAAAGACCTGCACGCCAACATTTCGGTACGAAAGTTCCCAGGGCCCGTCCGTGGACACATGAAGAGCGAGCTGCCGGTTTCTGAGGGAATCTCACAGCATACGCTAGACAGAGATAAACAAAACTGCCAAAAGGCGTCTGGTTACCAGCGTCCGCGACGCAAAACGCGACTTGGGGGGCACGCTTGTTGTAAAAGGGCAAGTTTATGTTGACTTTCTTGCGCTATTTTTCGAACAGTGTTTGTACCTGCACTCAAAGTTAAACTAACAATGCAGAGTTTGCCGAATCATTGAAGTTTTTAATCAGAGTGCAAAAAACTACTCTTTATTTAGCTATGTTAACATGACTGCGGCAATTTTTAGATAGGATTTTTATATATTTAGTTTTTTTTCAGCTTGCAACTTCTCCCAGTTCCTTGTTTTGCCTCCCCTTCACCTCTAATGTAGGGGCCTATAGTGAATGGTGTAGTTGTGTCTCTTGGTGTGTAGTAAGCGAGGGTTTCCTGCCAGAGGAAACATTTCAGAGGAAAGCTTTACTACTTTCATCCAGAGGGTTCGCAGGGTATGACAAGTTAATCTTCGACCGCAGACATACCATCGGCAAGTTCAACTCACCTCTCGAAGCTCGATGATAATGCTAGCGGCTCCCCCTTTGTAATGGGGTGGCATTTCCCAGCGGCCTCAGTCGCAACGCCACTGTACAATCACCTCGACAAAAAATACAAACGAATTGAATTAAAAAATATCAAAATAAAAAAAATACTTTTACAAAATTTTTTGTGCTAGTCTGACTTCGTGGTTCGCATAACTTCCCAGATTGTTCTCTGCTCTTTTCCCACCAACATTCTAACCTTGTTTTACTAACCTATACTGCTTTCCAATTCACTTTTCCGCTAACCATAAAGCGACGGGGCTCGGGAAGCTGGATGGCTCCCACACTGAGGACTGGGCCGATACTTTTGCACTCCGTTACAATATGCCGCATGGTTTCGGGCTTCTTTGCGCAGCCTGCGCATAGTTCTTCCTCTACCGGCCAGCGGATAAGCTTTTCTGTTCGCACGCAACCCGCCCGCGCTTCAAAAAGCAATGCACTCGCTTTGCTATTATCGAATATTTTTTAACTTGTAATCTCCTGCTTCCCGATCCTGTAGATATCTAAGGACTTCGCATCCATCCTCTTTTTCCAGGTCGTTGTTTCTGTTTCTTTCACTTCATTTTTTATTGCCTTGGTCGTTTACCCTTCACTTCTAGGTTTCATATTCTTTGTCCTGGGCCTTCTGGTTCTTTTCCTTCACTGTGTGTCCACGTTTCTCATGTAAAGATACCATAACTTCGCCACCCATCTCTGGTAATAAATATTTTTAAGTCGTTCTTCAAAACATATTTTGTTCGGTGCTTCTCTCACTTCGAAGAATGCTCGTCCCATGTCTCCCTGCACTGCCTCATTTGTTGTTTTACTGTGGGCTCGTAATGCCAATCGACCTACGGCCCTCTGATTTACTTCGAGCCCTGATTGAATCACTGATTTGGCACACACTACTGCGTTTGAAAAGGTGAGTGCTGGTATCATTACTCCCTTCCATATTAATCCCACTACTTCATACCTGTTATATCCCCACAGTGCTCTGTGCTTCAATATAGAGGCGTTTCTCTTGCATTTGATTCTTAAATGCTCCTTATGAGTTCTTAGATATGCCAGACCTTCGTTTATCCATATGTCCAGACATTTGTATTTCGTTACCCACGGTATTACTGCTTGCTGCTTGTTGAACGAATACCGATTCGTTACGGGCGTTGTCATTAAAAGCCACAACTCCCGACTTTCCTGTGCTAAACTCTAACCCCAGTTTAGTGGCTTCTTTCCCGCAGATATTTGTGAGCTGTTGCAGACACTGTTTGCTGTCTGCTAGTAGTACTATGTGATCTGCAGATATCAGTCCCGGGATATGTTGTTCCACTTCCTGTCCTTTGCGGCTATAACACAGATTGAAACCTATTTTACTGCCTTCAAGCTTTCTTTCTAGTCTAGTCACGTACAGCATGAACAGCAATGGCGGCAAAAGACACCGCTGGTTCCGTGCACTTTTGGTCCTCCCAGGTAATTTGCGCCTCGCTCTCATTGTAAATTCCCCGCAACAGCTGTAGAAAGTCCTGGACTAATCCCTCCCGCTCAAGTATGCTCCATAGAAGTTCTCTATCTACGTTGTCGTAGGCTCCCTTTATTTCGTAGGCACCCTTTATATCAGGCGCGAGTCACCGCGCCCGCTGTCGACGTTCCGCACAAGGGCCCGTTTTCGGGTCATTCTGCTTACGTACCGGCAGCTCAGCTGATTAGCAGGTGACCAAACCCGCTGCCTCGCGTGCAGAACGTGCGCAGCAGCGTTATCTCGGTATATGTGACAGCTTGCGCCGCGTTCGCCGAGAATGAAAGCGTGGCCGGGTCTCCTTCTGTGAAGTGGTGCAGATGTTCTGGAGGGAAGCGGAGTCGGGCGTCGTCGAAACCTCGGTGCATCAAAGCGGAGATGAGGAAGATGAAAGGCCAAGAAGTAAAGGGGAAGGTGGGAGAAGGTAATGAGCCCATGGGCAGGTGTGGGGAGTTTCGGGCCACGGCGCAGATGTTGAAATGGAGAAGAGCGCGTCGGGAATTGGATGAGCCTAGTGATGACTTGAATTTTGACGTGCCGGTGTTATTCTAGTTGATAGCGACCGTGTCCACACGGCGGCATCAGTGTGGGATTTACCGATAAGATGGATAGTCCTGAGAAAAGGCTCTCTTCCTGAGAAGAAGGGGGGCATCGGCGAAGGAACTGGGACGCCGACCGTGAGCTGGTCAAGCAGCGTCACTTTAGGCTTTAGAAAAAGCCAAGTTAAAGCTAAGGAAGTCCCCTCGCTCCGCGGTTCCCACCGTCTTCGCATCTCAATTTCGAAGGTGGCCTCATTATTTTCTAAGCCACTTTAAAAGCATCATGAAGGTACCGTGAAAAGGGCATGCCAATGTTTGTCTACAATGATAAAAGTGTAGACCTTGCAAGTTTTACTATCTCGTTAACCAAAAGGTTGGATTACGCCCTAGTCAATCGCATTTCATGTCTGGCACTCGTTCGTTTTGCTCCCCCACTATGTTCTCATCGTGGATTGGGGGCGTGGGTAGGGGTGAAGTAGGCGTTGCCAAATCTCTTCCTCGGGTAGGTATCTGAGTGGCACTCTTGCTTCGGAGCTAAAGGTCAGGGCAGTATTTTTACACTAGCGCTCAGAGCGGAAGCACTTACCGACTACTTCTGGTAACTGTCAGTAATGAAGTGCTATAATAGTTTTATGGTGGAAGACACTTTTGGCGGGTGGTAATTCTTTTACCTACACAAAACCCACTACAGCTTGTGTTCTGACATAAAGAACGCTGAAACGTTCGGTTACATAATTTGCCACGTATACTCAACAGGTGTCCGTTGCACTGCATAGAGTGAACATGCAGCGACCACGCCAGAAAATCATTTTCAGGAACGCGAATTGATGCGGGCCAGTTTTCTGGCCTAGTGGAAATTGGTTGAAGAGAGTGACAGCTACAAAGAGATCCCACCCCAATAAGGACTAAAAAGATTCAGGGAGACGCTTGAAACTGCTGACCTCTGGGATGCCAAAAGCCTGAAATTTAGATCGTAAGCTAAGCTATTTTGTATGTCTCATGGTAGGCCTCACGTCTTTAAGTCACCCGATATGTGTCTGGGTTGTTCTTTGCGTCATAATAGGTACGGTGATGCCTGCTGGTTGTGGTTCTAAGTGGTATTGATGGCACTGGCGAAGGGGTGTTCAGGGCAGGAAAAAGATGGTAAGCGAAGGAAGGAGGTAGGAGCGGGACCGCGCACACACATTAGTTCCTTTGTGGGCACAATAGCGTTTCATCTAGCCCGCGCCCTTCATGAAATGTAGAAGGGCATTTCTTGCCTGCTGCGAAGTTCATGGTACGGGTCGATGTCCTAAGATGGTCTCTATAGTGAACGGTTGATTGTTAAATCGACCGAGCTCGGCAGCCAACACGAGTTCTTCCGATGAATACGAAGAGCAACGACAAATCACATGCTAACTTGTCCCTTCAACCTCGCACGCGTCCCAGTGGGAACTCAAAGCCATCCTGATTAGGAATTCGTAGGCTTTCTTGAACGTCATTGTCAACCAGTGTCTACAAATTGAAGTAGACTGATTGATACAGCCCACATGTAGGCGGCCCTCGAGTAGATTGCCCTAGTTTTGGAGGTGCAGATGCACAAAGTTTGCTGTATTATACTTACTAATCGAGTTCTTACACGCGAATTGACGAAGCAACATAGCAGAATCTGTCTTCGAGAGGGGAGGCAAGATTGGTTCTTCACCATTCATATCCTTCAGGGCAGCCGCTTCAGCCAAAACAAGGCAGGTGATTATGGCACTTAATCGCATAAACACGTAATAAATATTACGGCGGTTTACAGTTCCTCGTCAAAAGAACCGCAATGCAGAGCTGCTCGCATTCTTTCTAGTGCGCCTTTGTAATTGAAAAAAAAAATGGGCAGCTTTCAATTGATATGGAAGGCTGTAGGAAAAGCAAAGGTGACGGCCGCTCTCCCTTCTTCGGAGATGCGGCTATAGAGCCTTACATGTATTTCCGAACTTGCCGCTGAAATTTATGCCCGACTCTCAGGCCCCGATTGTTTGGTCCACAGGCTTTCACCTCTTTCACCTCTCTCCCCGAGTGCACCGTCTTAAAACGTGCTTGAACCGCGGTAACAGGCTTCGCGATCTCCACGTCTGTACCAGGAACTCGGCGTCAGTGCGCCCTACTTCAGGCGCGAACGCAAATCACCTGGGGAGAAAATCAAACAAGATATCACGCCACGAATATTGGGCAGATTGTTTACCCTGTGCATCCCATTTTACCACTAAAAAATCTTGATACCATTGCAAACTTTTATGAAGTCCATTACAAAAAGGGCCGTGAATTAAACATTTTGAGTGTGAGCTTCGGTACCGTCAAACATTGCTTCCTTTCAAATCAGTAATCAAAAAGTGTGCTCATTTTAGAGACATTTTACATCCGGCGTTTGTGTCTGTACTAATGAAACGACTCATATAATGGCCAGCGGTGCGGATAGTGAAAGTAACGTAACAAAATTGAAAATCAATAGCGGGAAAAAGGGATTGTATAGGAATTTAACTCAGCATCTGTTATACTCGACACCTCACATCCCGAACGACATTTTGTCTCATTAGATTTACATGATTAGAGCTAGACCTACTAAAAAGGGTGGGGCCTCAGACTTGACAAAAAGCATCGAGTAGCTTTACTGATAGACTGACGCATACTGGGTGCGATGTTGCATGGTGCGTTATAAGGCTAATGTTAATAGCGCATATTAATCCTGAGCATCTGTATTAAAACCATGTGCTGAGGTGGATTGGCCAACATTTCCTACATTGTGGGACGCGTTGAATACCGCGTGTAGTGAATTGAATTCACGTGATATTATTAAGGTGTTTTGGATAAAATATTTAAAGCTATTGGGAAACGCTTAAGCACACGCATGTAATCTGACCCGTTCCGCAGAACGTGCATTGTATTTTTCAAGGCAAGTGTCCTTAATAGTCAATGTAAACAAAATACAAGTTTGGTTCATTAGAAATACTGCTTTCCTCCGATAATATCGATACCAATTTTATGGGAAACTTCGAAAAAAAAATGTACATACTAATCAAAACATGTGAAGCAATGGTGACTCCCTAGCCACTTCCTGGCAACTTTTCTATGACGACAAGGAATTTTGCCTGTTCTACTGGCGGCCCCCACGCTAACCCATCGCTACGTCACATGACTAAACGATAGTTGTAGAACCTCTAGGTCAGTTTTATCGAATCACTTGGTTGGTAATGTACTGTTACCACACTGAAAGTTTTATTTTATTGCTGGCCCTTATGACGTCACTGTAGTATCAGGCGACAGTAGCGCCAGGCCACCATGCATCATCATCGTCATTACAGAGCATTGATAAAGCTAGCTTTGGCTGAAGGCGTTTCGGTGTACGCCAGCGACAACGGCGCAAGTCAGCCCACACAAGCTTCTTACAATATATACCCCGTTATACTACTTACAATACAATACAACACATACCCCGTCGTACTGCTTCAAAATATGTGCACTGGAATTCCAAGCAACACAGCCTAAATTGTTACACGTTCCATTCAACATGCTAAGCCACAACAACAAAAAGTAACCTGCCCCAACTTCATTGAGAAACTCAAGTAAACACCTCACAACAGATAGGCCTGCATCAGGTATTTATTTATTTTTGACACTATCGTGTAGTAGGTGGAGCTCCTTTTGGGCCAGTCGGGCGAAAATGCAAAGATATTCATCGTCATATCGGTTCCGTCTCTTTATACGTAGGAGACTTTAGAAGAAGACGAGATGCGGAAAACGTTAATTTGAAAGACAAATATATAGGCCAATTTGGAGAAAGGGGGTTAAGGTAGTGGGACCTATGTCCTTTGGTGTTCTGGGGTGTAAAGTGATTGGTAGCTGTACTGGAGGAAGATGTTTGATTAGACTGGTCCTTTGGGTTTGCGTGTACCGCCACATGAATGCTTTTGATTTTTCCCAGACCGCATTGAAGAATAATTATGGCCGAAAATCTAATAAGCCTTGTAATTGTCTGCGCCGTCTTCTTCGGCAAGTGGGCCGCCAGTAGACAAAGCAGTCCTTGCCATTGCTCTTCCCATCATCAAGAGCTAGGACGGGAATAAAAAGAAAGAAATCAACGTTAATAACAAATGGAACAGAAATCGTGAATACTGGAGTGAACGTTAACTCGGACGTTCATTGCGACGTGAAAATCAGGGCGGCTACTCTGCTCATCAAAGTAAAATTTTCGCAAATTGGAGGGCGTAAAAATGACCAGGCCTTATTTCCCAACCTAATTTATCTTGTCACCTGCAAATTCCTCTCTTACAGATGAAGTGTCAGCCAACAAGAATAGTACTCCGAGCACCATAACTGCAGCCTGAACCGATTCGTTTCCCAGCAAAAACCACCTCGGGAGCCACAAATTATTCGCCTCTCATTTTCATTGGTGGGAATTTAGAAAAGTAGGCTTAAATACTTGTCGCAGACGTGTTTGCATGGCATCCAAAACATAAGTTCCGAAGGGCACAACATGTGCCTGCGGATATTTCCTACTCTATAGTCCCCACACATTCTCTTCAAATTCTGTTTTAAAATACACGCATCATACATCGACAATGATAACCGATCAGCACTAACGTACCTTGGAATGACTCATTGTTATTCTTTCCTTATTCAAAGTAGCTAGTCGTACCCCCCCATTTTTTCCAGTAGGGGGTACCCAAGTCCCTTTGAAGGCGTGAAAATGGCTGAATGTGTTCGCTTGAGCGCAGATGCATCTTTTATGTGAGCAATAGATGCCCCTATTTTCATTCTAAAAATACCATTACATAGCTTTCTATCTGAAGGGTGTTTTTTAGGTGTGGTCACTCAGGAAATAATGGGTTGCAAGTTTTTTGAGAATAAAATATTTTATGCTATCCACATGCATCACCCTGTAGGAGGAAAACTTGAAGAGAATATTGACCAATGTCTTAAAAAAATCTCAATGGAAATCTCAATGAAAACAAAGAAAACGCGAGCATTGTTAATTATAAAAGCAGTGGTTGTATAAGCGCTTCAGCAAGTCTTGTAATACTGAACTGGTGGATTTAAATAAATACACTAGAAAAGTATTCAGTGCTGATCCAAAGGAGCAAATAAAAATTAGACGTAAACATAGGACGGTATGGAATACACTCCAGTACACTGCCACGTAAGGAAGGGTGATGGAGAGAGAGAGGACGATCTTTATTGAAGTCTGGCGATGTTATCCAAGTTAAAATGCCAGCTATCACTAAACAGATTGGGTTTCGTTCAGGCGCCATATATAGACCAGGACTCTGTATATTACGACCCACCTCCATGGAAAACTTCGGTGAATTGAAACGTCCATAAACAGGAGGATGATAAGTGCAATATTTAATGACGGAAAATGTTCGTTATGACTAAGAAATTTGTGCAGGCGACCCCAAGAAATGTCGTCGAAAGAGGTTAGTCTTCTACTGTCTGCCGCGTAGCTCCTTTTCCTCTCACTCGTACCTATCAAACTGCGACCCGTCTCTTTTGCTCCTTGCAATGAAAATGAAAATGAATGCAATGAATGTTCAATTCAATTCGACTCTTCCGCCTTCGCACTTCTCGCGCGCTCCATCTTGGGATAGCGCTCATTTATGTCGGATCCATTCTATGCCTTTTTCATCGCGCAGATAATTTTATTGACAATGCTGCCTAATTAAGCTTCTATTTCCGCCTTCGAGCGTTACCAGAAAACCCAGCCCGGCCGAGAGCACGTGGACGTGCGCCTCGTAAGAAGCGCCCCCGGTCATCCAGGCTTGCGCGTGGGTTTACACCACGTGTGGCGCTCGAACAAAACTGAAAAATACCAAGCGCCCGTGGACGTGCGCCTCGTGACGAGTGCACAGCGTCGGCCAGCTCGATCTTCGAACACTCTCCGCCCATCATCGTTGGCAACACCTTTCACTCGCTGTTCTCCTCTCCAGTTCACGTGCATTCTGGCCGGAAGTGGGTAGGACACGCACCGAGTTCGCACTAGAGACGCCTTGTTCGCGAAGGTGGTTACCGCGGGGTCTAGCGCGTGCTAACGCGGTACACTTGGGGCGATGTGTAAAAGCCTGCGGACAAAACAATCCGTGCGTGCCAGTCATGCATAACTTTCAGTGACAGGTTCGGAAATACATGTGACGGAAAACGGCCGGGTCTCAGATTGCGGCAGCGAGGCCGCCAGCTGTGCTGTTTCTGGATCCTAGCACCACCAGTGCAAGCTGCGACTATTTGCTTCATTAGCTGTGGTAAACACCATACTGTTACTGTACTGTTAAAAGTTTACACATTTTACTGTTACAAAGGCATTCATGCCTTAGGTTATGTACTTATTCTTGCTTCCCGTAGGCTGGACATTTATTTACCGCTCAGTAATATAGACAGGTATTAGCGATGGGGGCCGTACTTTTGAGTGAAGCAAACACATACGCTCCTGATTTTTTGCCTGCGGCTAGTAGTTGGAACCAGCGACAAACGACAGGCATACCATAATCTTAGCATAACTTTGCAGAAGGAACACTATCACGTTGCATATCCCTTGCGGCTTTTTACCTGAGTTTTATTGCAGCGCGCCCAGCAGTGTGTAGTCGTCTATGGCAACTCACATGTACAACCGAACGTTCTATCAGACTCCTTCAATGCTTTTGTAGTCTCGAAACTCTGCCCGGAGTTTGATATAGAGACGAAATCTCTCGCTAGCGGCGCCATCCGTCGTAGGGTGGCCACAAGCCGCCGCCAGTGCGTGGCTTGTATGCGCGCTACTGCCGACGTTTAGACGCGATTATGTGCGTACTGTTCTTCCTGCTTCGGTATCCGTAGCTGCAGCCTGTCACACAGCACGTCTTGGCATTGTGCTTTCGAATTTTCATGCCGTCCACCTTGAACGCGGTGCACAGCACATGAAGTTCGCGTGACGCTGATGCAGAAACTTTGGTGGAAGGAATACCGCGAGCTGCCTCCACACAACGCCTTCGGGCTGCCACCGCTGCCAGTGCGTTCCGCTGTCAGTGCGCAGCGGGGCGATGGCCCCCCTAAGACAGCTTGCGCCGCGTAGCGGCCGTTCTCGGCACCATATCAAGCTCTCCCATAGAGTGACGGAGTAGCTTCGTGACCAGAACGGTATTAAAGGACTCTGGTTCTATCTTGGCTTTATGAAATATGCACATGCTGTGTACCTCTTTTCTTACAGCTGAAAAGGGAATATAATAACCCATCCAGAGCCCGATCGTAGGTAAATACTACGCGGGTCGCCAAAAATAAAAAGTTCGATTGATTGCAACGGAAAGCATTAAAAAATGCCCCTCAGGCAGCAAAGCACGCGCACCGCACACCGCGTCACATTACCCCTGCGAGCTATTTTATACGGCACAACAATTCACAACAACTTCAGGACTCGAGAAGTCAGGCCATGACAGATCCCAACACCGGCCTTGAGCAAGCCAGAAAAATGCGGTATATATACAATATGGTTTCAGAATTGCCTAATCGAGATCAAAATAAATAAACTGCGCAGTAGCTGTTTGCTTGGTTTTAAAAAGAGCTAACATACCAGCAAACTGTGCATTGTTCTTTTTACTTACAGTGCAGATTTCAGCAGATACTGCTAAAATATCATAACAAACACAAGAGAAACTAGCAGCTCTAGACCAAGCGCGCTCCCCGGAGTGACAAATCTCGCCGCGGACGCTGCTGCACAGAAACCTTATGAAAGTTTTCTTCAGATAGTTTCTAGCGTGGGGGGTGGGATTCGCTCAGTGATCCTAAGCTCGCTTCTCATGGATCCACGGCGTGGCTCTAACTTTCGTCCCTAAGATGCTATGTATGCTTCTCTTAGGTTCAAAGACAGTAAAGTTGCTGTGGTATTTTCTGTGTTACAGAGAAACTGAATAGGACTCCTATAGCGGACGGTGGTCTTGGTGCCTTTCGGTAAGCCAAATACCGTCAGGGGAAAACCAAATGTCCAGCTATGCCGACTAGCTTTCTATATGTGAAAAAGCTTTGGTATCTTGAGAAAATTGAGGCTGAATTTTGCAACCGCGACCGCACGCCGAGTTTCATTTATTTGACGTAATTACCATGAATGTTTAACGATTATATATTACCGTCTCCTGTAAATATATGTGCGTAAACGTAAGGGGTATACTTGCATTGAGCCGTTGTGAGACAGTCAGCGTTGCTTTTACCCAACCGGACAAAACGCTTCTGCTCACTGACTGGTCAGAGTAACTGCTAATTATTAATGGTGACTCTGGCTAGTCAGTAAGTGGATGCACTTTGGTTTGTTGGGAAAAATCAACACAGGCTGCTCCCGCACCCTCCATGACGCAACACTATTCATACAATTGCCAACGCCAGATCCTTGCCCCCTTGCGTCATCTTCTGACACTTCTTGGCCTAGCATTTTGCTCCTCTACATTTCGATTCGCCGATTTTTTAGAATAGTATTACCAACCATATCTGCTGCGATAAAGGTTCTCCCTGTTAGGTCGTCGGTTGAGCAGTAAAACTTGTATATATAGCCGGCGATAAATACTTTCATTCTTTTCACCTTCACGGTGTTAATGACAAGTAAAGGAAGCTCGACTTCTGGTTGTCACGACAAACACCAGTATAATTACTTCCAAGATATCTTTATTAGATGGAGAGGTACCGGCCATCGCAAGAAAGTTGGTTTTCCTCGCTTGGACTTCGGGTTTCCAAAACACGCCAAGAAATTCCGCTATGCGAGTCCCATTCAGCTTCTCTGTAGCACAAAGAACAGACACCGAATCCCACTCTCCCTTTTCCAAAAAGAAGCTACGTAACATTTTGTAGGGGGAAGTTACAGGCCCCGCAGTGGCTAGACGATAAGCGAGCTGACGATCACTGAGTAAATACCACGGACCTGCGTACGCGACGCGAAACAGGACTCTGCGCACCACGCTTGATGTTACAGAGCAAATTTTTTCCCCTTTTTTATGCCCTATTCCTAACAACTAATTTTAGCACGACCGTAAATTAAAGGAACACTGCAAAACCTGCTAGTTATGCCGCGGTTTTTATTAACTTGCACGCGGCTATTTGTAAAGTGAGCCACATAGAAATAAATTGGGCGATTATTGAAAATAGGTGTTGTATAAGGACTACTTTTTTCGGCACTTTGCTAGACTTCGCCATTCAGTGGTTTAGTCGAATCAAACTTGGGGGGATGTGCCCGTCGAAGTTGGGGTGCAAACTGAGGTAGAGTGTTATAAGGGGGGAGGATAACGTGGTTCGTGCAATTATTACCTGCCTGTTGGTACATTTTCTTACTTTGAATGTCCAGGGCTTTGGAGACTTCGACAAACAGAGGAAGTTGAACTATGCTCGGGCGCAATATGTTGACCTCTTTCTGCAAGGGTGAAATTTGCGTACTCCACTTGAGGTGGCTGTGTTAAACGAGCGCTTCTGTGTGCAAGCCTTTTTTACCCTTTCAGACAGGATGGCCCCGGGCGTACGCGTCGTATTTCTGCGCGAGAGCTTGCGCCGCAAGGCTCACTGCCCAGGTGAGATTCGAGGGCGCGTCCGTGCAGTTGATTTTGTTTTTTTTTGTTTTTTTTTTGCTGTACGCCGCGTACTGGCCGGTGTGTATGTACCTGCGAGGCACTCTGACTATTCGTCTTTTTCGCATTCTTCGACACGTTCGTGTAGAACCTGGCCCTACATTTTTGGTGGCTGATTTGAATTGAGTTACCTACCCTCAGCGTTATGTACGGGGAAGTGGGCAAGGTCGAGCCTGTAGCGCTGCGTGGGAGTTGAAGGATATGATCGGTCAATTCCATCTCTCGGATACGTGGGTGCAGTTTCATCGCGACAGGTTTGTGGCTACTTGGAAAGGGGGACAACCTGGCAGTCGGCTAGATAAGTTGCACTTTTTCCCCGAGCTGAGCTGCTACGTGCAATGCTGTAAGGTCCTCTCCTAAGGTGTCTGATCCCAGGCCTGTGTTAGAGACGCTTAACCTTGGCAACTGTGTGCTCCGCCACCAGATGTGGCGAATGGACGAGCGTCTGCTAACCGACAGGGACAGTTCAGCAGCACTGAATGCTTCGTTGGCGGCTCTGTGTGAGCTTAGTTCTCTGCCTGGGGTGAGTTTAAGGACCACTGTTGCGTTCTTTTAGTAAAGGAGTGTCGTGCGCGCAAGGACGCCCAAGCTGAGCGACACGTTGTGGAGGTTTCGCATCGTACAGAGACGGGGCACCTTAAACCTTCGCGATGCGGGACTATGCCAAACTCTTAAAGACACCCTATGCGTCCCTTTTACAGAGGTCATCACAAGGGGCGAGCCATGGGCAGACTTTGGGCAAGCCCGTCTCGGACGGACCTCTCCGTGCTCAGGAATATTAGAGCTGGCTCGCTTGTAGAGGCTGGGTTAGCTACTTTTTCAGAGGTTACACTCGTTGACAGGCCGGTTATCACGATGACTGAAGCGATAGCCTGAGTCTTTGTGGAACATTTCGCCACGCCTTTCACTACCGAAAACGCGTCATGGGACGCAGATGATTTGAGGACAAGTTTTGAGCGTTTTTGGGGTGCGGCCGTGTCTCCCAGATCACCTTGCGATTAGCCGTGCGCTCCGGTGGATGCTGACGAGCTTTGCGAGTGTCTTAAAATATTGAATGCTGCGTCGGAGCCGGGGCCTGATGGCATTCTTGCTTGGTTTTACAGGAGATTTTTTTTCAGCCATTAAGTGTGCGCTCCTCAACATGGTGAACGTCTATCTTCGCACGGAGTAAGACCGGAATCCTTCCTTGAGGGTAGCGTAATCTTGATTGCTAATCCAGACGGGGATCCTTCGCAGCTCCACGCGTATCGCCCGATTTTAGTCGTCAACAGTGACTACAAGATCGTACCATTCATTTTTGCCACGGACATCAGAGCCGTTTCCCCTGATTTTACCAACCTGATATTACCACTGCGGGGCGAAGGCCTCTCCCATGTATCTCCAATTATCCCGGTCCTGTGCTAACTCCGAATAATTTATCCCCGCAAACTTCTTGCTCTCATATTAACATCTAACTTTCGGCCGCACCCCTGCCGCGCTTGTCTTCTCTGGGGATCCACTCCGTAGCCTTCGATGCCGTACGGTTATCTTGCTGTCCCATTACATGCCCTGCCCACACCCTCGTCTTCTTAGTTGCCACTAATATGTCCTTAACACGCCTTTGTTCCCTGACCCAATCCCCTCTCTTCTTGTCCCTTAATGTTACACCTATCATTTTCGGTTCCATTGCTCGCTGAGTCGTCGATTGAAGTTGAACCTCCTTAGTTTGCCTAGAAGTTTCTGCCCCGTAGGTGAGTACCGGTAAGATGCAGCTGTCCTACACTTTCTTCTTCAGGGAGAATGGTAGGCTGCCATTACTTATATGAGAATGACTACCAAATGCACCCCACCCCATTCTCATCCTTCTAATTATCTCTGCCTCGTGGTTGGGATCTGGGGTCACTACTTGGCCTAAGCGAATATATTCCCTTACCGCTTCCACTTCCTCGTCACATATCTTAAACCGCGGTACTGTCCCGATGTTATTAAGCGTTAATTTATTTTTCTATATATTATTTTCAGGCCATGGTTCTACTCTGATTCTCCGGTTCTATTCTGAGTCTCCGGCATAGAGTTTAGCATGCGCATCCACCGCGAAACCGCTAGATGAAGCCAATAAAGCCTTGGTTCAAATTGTTTCTCACGTGGGAAACCACGATCACTGCACACAGCATCGTACTACACCAAACCATTGCTGACAAACCAATTCATTACAGCTGCAATGGGAAGGACAAGTGACTACTTAGGGCTAATAGTAAGGAAAAAGAATTACTAAATAAATAACTAAAGATAGATAAAAAAAAAAGATAGATACTAAAAAAATAACTAAATAAAGATAACCTCAGTCACGTCAACGTGGGTAAATTAAACAGTTGTTATTTGCATTTTGATTAAAAATTTCAATAATGGCTACAAATAATGCATTGTTCTTTTAACTTACAGTGCGGGCAGAAAATAGAAAAGAAATTTGCACCCCTACAACAAGCCTGCTACCCGGAGCCACCATTCTCTTCGTGGGCGATGGTACGCAGACGCGTTTCAGCAGTTTTGTTTATCGCGTGTGTAGCCTGGGCTGTGCTATGCCCTCAGTGATCGGCAGCTCGCTTTTCATGTGTGCGCTGCCCGGGCCTGGGAACTTTCGTCCCGAAATTTTGGAGGGCAGGTCTCTCCCGAAAAGGGTAATGAGACGTGCTGTGCTTTTGATTGTCGAATCGGGATTAGACTCGCATAGCCAATATTCTTTGCGTGCCTTGGCCAACCCCATAGGGTGGTGGAAAAACAAACTTTCTTGCTGTACCCAGCACCTCTCAATCTATTCTAGGTATCCTAGAAAACCTTATACTCAATTTTGCCCCTTCGACCACAAAACGAGTTTCATTTACTTGTCATAGGTATGACGGAGTTCCAAAAAATTGTAAATTGCCATCGTCTGTATATACATGTGCTTGAAAGCGAGGGGTACAGTTAAAAATAAGTGATTTAGCCATGTCTTATCGGCACAATCTGGAAGCAAATCATGTGACTCTTTACTACTCAAACCATAGGCACGGCCGAGGCGAGTCGTTGCCGTTTCCGTAATTACGCTGCAGAACAAGGAATGCAGTGAGAGTATGCAGCAAAGCGGGCGAAGTTTTTCGCATCAAATATTGCGTACAATAATCACTCGTATAATTAATTCAGATAGAATGTAGCCTTATTTTTCAGTAATTCCAGTAGCATCATTAAGGTAACGGGAAAAAGGCATCCCTACGTTCGTCTGGAGTGATAAACGTTTGGGCCTTTGAAGTTTTACTAGCTCACTAACCAAAACGTATGCCATTTCGAAGAATTACAAATTTGCGGGCTTTATTTCCGGCCCTGGAAAGGACTGCGCCCTAGACAATCTCATTTTGTGCACAGCACTCATTTGATTTCCCTCCCCACTGCGTTCTTAGGGGGGACTGATGGCGATGGCTGGTTTCCAGTGAACGTTGCCAAATCTCCCCCTCGGATAGGTATACAGTATCAGTCCGCCCAGGAACACAAAGTGAGAGCATTATTTTCGCATCAGCTGTTAAAACGCTAGCGCAAACAGACTACCGTGACTACTGTCAGTTATGAAGTGCTATTAATTGGTTCATATGAGGGAACACAATTTTAGCTTCTGGTTGTTATTTGCGGCTTCCGAACTTCTTGAATGCAATGAATGTGCAATTCGCGGCTCCGGATCACTTTAATTATAATACTGTAAACTACTGAAAGTTCCATTTGTAATGCTGGCCCATACGACATACTGTAGCACCAGGTCAGTATACCACCAGGCCTTCCTGCGTGGACGTGCTTAGCTCCACAGGTTCTGAGTCGCAGTTGGCAACGTCCTCCCAACCATAGGCACGGCCGAGGCGAGTCGTTGCCGTTTCCGTAATTACGCTGCAGAACAAGGAATGCAGTGAGAGTATGCAGCAAAGCGGGCAATAAGGGAGGCAGCGGAATAAAAATTAGCGAACCCATTCGCTATGGAAAAGAGGAGTGCTGGTAGGGTTGCCACCTTTCGCCGAAAAAAAAAACCGGCCCTTGGGGTGGGGGGCATGGTATATAGAATATTAATTTTTTGTGTTGAAAAAGGCGCCATATTTTTGACATGCAGTGCCATTTATTGTAGCATTTTCTTAGAGAGAAATGAACATAGCCTTTCTACTGGAAGTGATTGAGAGCTTGGTTATTGTGCTTCACTGAAAAGTAACCGCAATTGCTGACCGCGGTGGTAGCATATCGTTGGTTTGTTCTTATATTAGGTCCCCCTCCATCTTGCCGACACATATTCATCGCCTTAGTTGTTGAACTGACGCTTATAAAACGCCAAAACGGGCATAATCACGGTACGAGGGCCAAAAAACCGGCCAATTACAGCCGGTTTTAAGTATGGACCGGCAACCGGCCCACTGTGTAAAAAACCGGTCGGCCCGGTCCAAAACCGACAAGCTGGCAACCCTAAGTGCAGGCGCAGCTGGACCCGAGTGAACACAAAAACTCCCAAAATCGAAATGCAACGCTCGCAAAATGAAAACGAAAACGTTTCCGGTTACACCAAAGCGCAATGACTGAAATGAAAAGCACAACCGTCGATCGACTAAAACTGAAACACCTTAATTTAGCCGACCTTCACCCTAATAGAAATTTTAGGGGCGAAGCTCCTCTTGCTCGGGCCCTGTCCCGGCCATACACGGCACATTGTACACGGCACTTGATGATGATTGTGGCAGGATCCCCCTAGGGATTGGCCAACCAAAGATTGGCCAAAGGGGTCAAAACGTTCAACGGGTTCGTTGGTACCGAACAAGGAGGAGAGGAAGAAGAAGAGGTTGTCGTTCGTCGCCTGCGAGCTGAAGACACGTACCGGGGGTAAGAGACACAAGACGCTCTGCAGAAGGCGACGGCCAAGGTGGCTAAAATGTCACACACCGAATTCGCCAACTTACCCATGGAGATTCTCATCGTCCCGAAAAAGCCCTGCATAATCACCACAAACAACGACGTCATCGACGGGCTTGTCAACGGAGCGGTGGAAAGCTTGACGTGTCGAGTCTTTATATGATGTGTGGGCGAATGTGTCACGGTTTTACCGATACGCATTTTAGCTTCGCCCCCTCTCATCATCATTTACTTCGTGGAGACGGCGGGATTTTTTGACATAGATAATTGGAGATAATTTTTTTGCGAATATGGAGAATTGTTTACGTACTTCAGTGGGTGCCAAGTACACTCTTCCGCGAAGCGAAACACGCACGGCCGTGTTTAACGGTACACTTCTCAACGAGAAGAAGCGACCGCACCTACAATGTCCCCTGAGGCGAATGACGAGGATGATTGGCTCCCATTGTGGCTTAATATAGGGCGACGCTGTGTCGCGTGCATCCGCGCTATCAACGGATGGAGAGCTCTAACAATCTATCTAAACGCTCCAAACAGGGTCATAGTGAACTTTATCCCTCGCCAATCCCCTTTTTGAGGTGGGTACCTCCCAAACACTTTAAAAGGATCATCATTATTATTATCGTCATCATCGTTAATCGTTTCTTTTTTTGGTGCGAGAGTTTGTCCGATCCTCTTGTGAAGGTTAGATCAAAAGCTGTACGATCTCGGAGTGTGCAACAAATTCGATGAAATAAGGAATGCAGTGCTCGCTAACCAAAAGGAACGACTACACAAAACTCGCACAGGCCGGGCAATTCTATCCAACATTGGCTCTCCGGCAGAAAAAGAATTCTTGAATAGAACGATAGAACTATTAGCAGACCAAAGGAAGGGAATAAAAACCCTACCTATATATACCCAAACAAACGGACAAAACCTTCAACAAGGAAAGGAGAATGGCAAGAACAAATTTTCTAAAAAGAAATTTCGGAAATCATGTAAACACTGTCTACAGTGACGCAAGTAAGCGGCCACACGGCTCTTCCATTGCAGCAGTTGTCGACTTCAAAGGCTCCCCCATAGACTACGCCACCCTTAGAAAACAGGACACTGATGAAGCCGAAAGCAGTGCTGTTCTGATGGCTATCAGATGGGGAGAAGCAACTGACAGGAGCCTAAACATCACCACGGACTCTACAAGAGAAATCAAAAGCATCACTGCCGGAGTAATACCCATTGGCGCTAAACATATCATCCCAAGGGAGCTGAACCGTCTACACAACATTACATGGTGCCCTGCGCACGAAGGCTTGGAAGGAAACGAGAGCGCTGACTCGCTTGCGAGAAGTCTTACGAACCGCAGCGACGAGGACCACTGCTACGCCCTTCCACTATACGAATCCTACGGAGAACGTCTTAAAAGAAAAAGACTTGAAAGGAGAACGCTACCCGCTCCTCACATGGCACTAAACGCCCACGATGCACAAACACTGAGAACAATACAAACTAACACATTCCCACACAAATCAAGGCTGACGCTTATGTTCCCAGACAGATTTAGTGAGGACTGTTATCAATGCAATGAAAAAGCCACCCTTTTCCACACCATATGGAATTGCCCAGTTATATGGCAAACGGAGAACAATACACATCATTCACTGGAAACGTGGGAGGCGACTCTGGCCAGCGAGGCCTTGGAAGACCAGGGCCAGCTGATCGACAGGGCCTGGGCCGGGGCACAAGTTTCTGGGGCCCTGGAAAGAGGACTCCACCCAAGTTTGTCCCTTTAATCCCTTCCCCTACCTCAATAAAGTTTTACTGAACTGAACTGCGAGAGTTTGCCTTGCGGCACAACAGTTATATATACAACATCACATTTGTTTCACGCAGAAAATTCAGCAGCGACCGGTACTGAGGGCCCCATATTCACCGCTGTAGATCAGGGGGTCGCCCAGGATGGAGCCCTGTGCCCCGGAGGTGTTGCAGGCGAGAAGTTTGAAGGGCAGCACAGGTCCATAGAAGGTGGCCCGTGTCGGTTTCGGACGCAGGGACCGTGAAAAAAAGACAGGTGTCCGCAAACGGTGCGTGATAGCGGGCAGGCGAAGCGTGGGTCACTGCTGGGGATAAGGCCACCCCAACTCGAAGCATCCGCAGCAGGACCTCCTTCCAGCGAGCGAGCCCACTGGGGAGGTCAGTTCCACGCGGTGGAAGTAAAGCACACGTGGCGCGGCGGAGGTTCTCCTTTTCCACCAGCAGTTCTAATGTGGACACCGGAAGACGTGGTAGCTGCCGTTGAAGGTCTATACGGCGACAGGCGCTATCCGCCGCTATGTGGGCAGGAAGCATGCCCCGGCGAACCCACGAAACACGCACAGGGCATGGGTATGTGTCCAGGATCTCGTCAACACATGCCGACATGCTGGTGCTACGCGCAACGCGACGCAGATCACGTATCGCTGTCGTTGAGTCAGTGTAATATTCCAATTTTACGTCGGTAGTTTCGGTGTACGCCGGCAACCAAGGCGCAAGTCAGTCCATACAAATTTGAATACCCCGACGTATGTCTTCAAAACGTGTGCAGTGGAATTCCGAGCAACACACCTTAAACGCTTACGGCTTCCAGACAACATGCTAAGGTAGAACAAAAAAAAAGTAACCTGCCCCAACTGAACCGGGAAACTCAAATACATACCTCACAACAGATAGGACTGCAACTGACATTCCTTTATTTTTTAAAACCATTGTGTTTTAGGTGGAGCTCCGCGTGGGCCTGTCGGACGGGAGTGCCAAAATAAGCATCGTCATAGTCGATGTTGGTCTCGTATACCTAGAAGATCTTGGAAGAAAAATAGACGAGGAAAACGTTGATGTTAAAACACTATAGGCCCACCTGAAGAAAGAAAGTTGAGGGAGCGGAAGCGATGTGCTGTGCTAGCCTGAGCTTTAGAGATCGGTAGGTGTCCTGGAGAAAGCGCTTTGGTTGCGTGTGGCACGACCTGACTGCTTTTAATAGTTTGTAGACAACGTTAGACCAATAATTATGGCCGAAAATGTAATATTCAGAATAATTCTTGCCATCGTCTTCGTCGGCGTGAACGCCGCGAGTACACAAAGCAGTCCTTGTCTCTGCTGCCGCCCCCATCGAGTGCTAGGACAGCAATAAAAGAAAAGAAAGGAACGTTAATAACAAATGGAAGTGATAATCATACATCCAGCCGTAATCTTTTCCTGTGGCTTTTGGTGTGACGTTAAAAAGCAGGTGTGTTGCTCTGTTCATCGCACTGAATTTTAGCGCAAACTGGAGGACGTCAAAGTCACTAGCCCTTAACTCCCAACGTGCGTTCTCTTAAATTCTGCAGATGAAGTTTTCGGCGAAGAAAACTTATACTACGAGCACCCTAATTCACGCCTGAAGTGCTTCGTTTCCTATCGAGTGCATCCTCGGGATCCACAAATTACTCGCCTTGTTATTCTGACAGGTGCGATATGAGACGCAAAAACGAGGGTTCAATACTTGTCGTCGACGTGTTACACGAAATCAACAACGAAAGTTTCCAAGGCCACAACACGTGCGCGCGTATACTTCTTACAGTATTATCGCCACATGTTCTCTTCGAATTGGAAAATACAAGGCATCATGCGTCGACAATAATAACAGACCTGCACGAACGTACTTTGGCATCACTGAATTCACTATTTCTTTATTCAAAGTAGCTAGTCGTAACCAACCCATTTTTTTCCCAGGCTGGTAGTTGCTGTCTTTTTTTAGTGCGTGCACAATGCTAAATGTGCTCGCATGGACGTAGATACATCTTTTGCGCAATAGATAGCTGCCGTACTTTTTATTTTGAAATACTGTTACATTGCCTTCACTCTATAGGGTGTGTTTAAGGGCTCGTCACTAAGAAACTTAAGGGATGCAAGGTAATTGAGAATACATAAATATTCCATGGCATACGCATGCATCGCCCTGTTGATCGAGCTGGGGGAAAGCTTGAAGAAAAGATTCAATAATGGCATAACAAAATCTCAATTGTAAGCTCAATGCAAACAAAGAAATCGCGAGTATTGTTAGTTTGAGAAGCTGTGGGCCTATAAGCTCTTCAGCAGGTGGCGTAATAGCAAACAGGTGGATGTACTTTACTACATTTGAGAAGTTGTCAGTGCTGATCCGAAGGAGCAAATAGAAATTCGACGAAATCTTAAGACGGGGTTGAATACCCTCCAAAACCCTCCCACGCAATCAAAGGTACTTCTCAGCTATCAATAAACAGATTGACCATAATTTCGGTGCCAAATATAGACCAAAACTTGGCTTTTTAGAAAGCGTCCTTAGGGAAAGCATAGGGAAAATGAAAGAGTCAGAAAAAGAGTGTGATAAGTCTAACGTTTGATGATTTGAAACGTGCGTTATGACTAAGAAAGAAATTTCTGTAGGTCTAACGTTTAATGATCGGAAACGTGCGTCATGACTAAGAAAGAAATTTGTGTAGGTGGCACCTAGAAAGGTATCGAAAGAGGTAAGGCTTGTGCTGTTCAGCCGCGTAACTAAGTTACCTCGCCAGACAACATACTACGGCAGAACAAAAAAAAAAGTAACCTGCCCCAACGAAACAAACAAACTCAAATACATACCTGTGCACGTTTCAACTCGCCCTGATCTTACCTCTTACGATGCACACCGTCTCTTTGTCTTCTGCGGTGATGAATGCAATGACGCAATGATGATGAATGCAACGAATGCTCATTTAAATTAAATTGTTTCGCTTTCGCACTGCTCGTGCGCTGTCTGTTGGGATAGCGCGCGTTCATCTCCCATCTCTTCTACGTCGTTGTGATGGCGTAGATTGTGTTTTAAAGCATAGGGGTTTAAGCTGTTAATTCCGCCCTCGAGCATTCCCAGAAGACTCAGCCCAGCCGAGCGCACGTGGGCGAGCGGCATGTCAGGAGCGCCCGCCGTCGTCCACGCTTGCGCGTGGGCTTACACCAAGTGTGGAGCTCACAAAAACACTGTGGCTGATTCCTTTGCCACATGAAAGAGTAAATCATGAAAGTGAAATCTGGAGCGAAACCTGCAGCGGAAGGAGCTTGATTTGGGGACTGCGGCTGTCGTGTGTGTTTTGGCGAGCAATGTCCAACTGACTGGTCGCTTCGGCAAAGCTACGACCCCTTCGGTCCTGCTTCGTGGCGTGTACGGCAGAAGGTTGCGTTCCTATGAGCTCAGATTGTAGAACGCGAGGGGCAGAATTAGTAGAGTGGACCATGAACGCGCGATGGTGTTTCACTTCCCGCTGGCGTTTCTCTGTTCAGTCATGTTCGCGGATTTCACCTGTCATCTTCGCTGCCTTTTTTGCGGCGCGCAATGCAAGCGCTTTGTATACGCGGCCATCGCACTGCGTAACGACGCAGCTTACGCTGCCCGATCGAGGTGCCAACTGTAGCCGCTCGTTAGCGTCATAATGCGCTATTCACTTTACATCTCCTAGACGGCAGCACCATCCGCACCAATGAAACTTTTTTTGCCATTTCTCCTGTTTTCGTTCTACTGGCGTAATTTTCGTCCGGATATGACGTCACTGAAATCTTGGTGTATCCTGGCATAAACAGTTTCGTGTTAAAAAATACCGAGTACCCGTAAGCGTGCGCCTCGTCAGGAGTGCCAGCGTCGGCCAGCTCGATCTTCGCCAGCACTCCGCCCATCATCCGAGGCGTGATTTCTCGCGTGCTCTGCTCCTCCGTAGTTCGCGTGCATTCGCACCTTAAGTTGGAAGCACAGGTGCCGAGTTCACGCTAGAGACGCCTTGTTCGCGAAGCTTGTTGCGAAGCCGGTGGGGTCTAGCTCGTGCTGACAAGGTCCACTATGGGACAGATGCGAACGCCTGCGGAAAAGACGATCTGGGCCTGGCACCCATGCCGGACTTTCATTGACACGTTCGGAAATCCATGTGTGGTGCAACAGCCGGATCTCCAACGGCGAGAGGGAGGCCGCCAGCTGTGTTGTTTCTCCAGAATCGCACCATTAGTGCAAGCGAGTTTGTTGCTGGACTAGTTGGGGCATATTAGGTTGTAATAAAACCAGCAGAACATTGAAACAAATGACAAAGTGTTAACACAAAACTGACAGGGACACTGCTGGCCTGTCACTTCTGCGTTAGCACGTAGTCCGTCGTTCAATGTTCAGCTGGTTTCCTCCAAACCTCTTCAGCAAAGTGCGGCAATTTTTTTTTTCATTAGCAATAGTAAACCTATAACCGAAATTGTAGTATTTAGAAGGCGTTGGTCCTGCACGTTATGTAGCTGTTTTTAATTGCAGTAGGCTCGACATTTATTTCGGACTCAGTTATGTACACATATCAGGGGCGGTGTCAGATCTGTTGTAGTGAAGCAAACCGATCCGCACCTGATTTTTGTGCCTGCTGGAAGGAGTTTGAGCCAGCGCCACAACGACAGGCATGCCAAACGTTTACCTCAAGATTGACGAAGTAAAACTGCCATGTTTCATATCGCTTGCGGCTTTTCACCTGAGGTCTTTGCGGCATACCAAACACTCCTTAGTCGTGTGTTGCAATACACAAGCGCTACCGAAAGTTTCATCTTGTCTTTGATAAAACAAGGATATACTCTGCTCCTTTTGGCTTACAGCCGACAAAAGAATATCATATAACCAATACAGAGACCCGTCGTAGGTAAATGCTCCATGGGTCGCCAAAAATAACAGTGGGTTCGAATGACTGAAAACGAAAATATTTCAAAAATTGGTTGCGCCTTAGCTCAGCTAGCGTTGTATATGCAAAGCAAAAGCTTGGGTTATTGTTGGTCCCCTTTGGTTAACCTTTGATGTGGCTATATTGCTAACCACGGCTCAAAGCCGTTCGGTCCCGTGCAACGCTCACAAATTGAGGCCCGGCCAGGCTTTCATTCTCGGCGAACGCGGCGTTCCTCTTTCACTGCGAAGGCGACGGAAGGTGGCGACAATAGAGTTTCTCACTAACTGACCTAGAGTGGAATCTGGCGCTAGCGTCAACGTGATTCGGCGAAGGCGCTCTACGCCTCCATGAGTGCCGCCATATTGTGTAGTTCGGCCGGAAGTTCGGCGTGGCATGGCCGGCAACGACTTTGTGGCTACACAAATTGAGTTTTTGTATAAAAAATTGCTGCCAAAAGTGCCGCTGTTAACAAATTTTATTTTGTATAAGACACCCTGTTAGAGGGCTTATGTTTCAAAACAAATTTGGGTGTTACAAAGAAAAAAAAGCAGAAGTGCTGCCTTTGGCTCACGCCACCAGATACAGCGGGCGTTACCGGATATATTTTTAAATTATTACATACTCCAAACTGGATGAGGTTTTATTTGGTTTCTTGCAATATTTAGCTGAAAAAAATTATTTAGATTGCCTTCAGCTGTGTTCTTGCTTCCTCTCAATACAGTATTATTATCGTATGCTACGCGCCTTGGCAGGCGATGCAGATGCAACATAGAGATGCAAGAATGACGTAATCGCGTCGTATTGATTTGTTTTGTCCAAGCAGATATAAATAACCTAGAGGCGAAGCCTATAACTGCAAGTAAGTCTTCAAGCACGCGCGAAAGCATTATGAAATTTCATGAATGCGTTAAATGGCAAATAAATACTGGCTTGTCGAGTGGCTATGTATGTTGCCTCATTGCGCCTGACCAAGGCAGTGCATGCTTCAAGGGATAATTAAACGCAGCGGCGGCGACGAGTGATGCGAAAATCGAAACTGAACGTGTGCAGAAAACAGATAGTGTGGGCTAGCGTAGCTTATTTTGTGGCTGTAGTGTGGGCGATGGCGGCAAGCGGTATGATGCGGTATATAACAGGCCGCTGGGACCCTTGCTCGCTTTTTGCTGGCCAGACGCAGCCCACAAGCGAGCGGCAGCGGCGATACAGTGAACTGTAGGGACGAGCGACGACGACAGAGGACATTGGCGGCACTGTATTAATTTTTTTCGCCTGTCGCTGTCACCCAGTGCACTCTGCTGTTGTACATTTGGAGTTACGTTTTCGGCGTCGCTTGTCGCCATCACTGCATGTGGTCAACCCTTCATCTTAAGAAACTCGCCGCTAACGCGAGCACATGCGTTAAGTGCTAATCACGCTGTTATTTAGACATATCTGTGATAGCCATTGAATGCCAGAAAGTGGCATCCCGAAAACGGAGAAGCATACCGAAAACAGAACTAACAAGCACTTCCGAGCTAAGAAGCCTAATCCATAGCCTTTTGTACTAGCCACTTGCTGCCAATCCGATTCGCACACTACCCACAATTCCCATGTCGGCGTGCGATCGCAGCGACACTTTCCGCTCTAGGTAATATTGAGAAACTCTATGGTGGCGACCGTAATCCCGTTGTCGCGCATGCGCGCCTGAAGTCGCGCCCGGAACAGGCAGAGAGAGAAAAACAATGAGAGGAGCAGGAGCGTCTTGCTAGCCCCCGCCGCTGCGACTTGGAGCGGGTAAATCAAAGAGGAACTAGCAAAAAGTCACCTCGGACTGACACCACGCCCAATAGGTCAAACAACTACACAGTTCACTATAGGCCACCAAAAATTACAGCAAGAGGATGAATTGTGATACTAAAAAGGAGCTGAAGGAATTACAAAATATATAACAATCATTCTAAAAATTACCGTGGTCATGTCAATGTAGTTAAGGTGACGAATAGGTTATTGCAATTTTTACCAAAAGTTCCAAAAATGTAGGCCAACTTTGCATTGTTCCTTTCACCTATAATGCGGGTATAAACAGTTCTTCAGAAAATAACGTCACAAAGCCAAAATAAATTTCAACCGGTCCATCATACGCACTACCCGAAGCCACGTTTCACGTCGCAGACGCTGGTACGAAGAAGCCATTTGGCAGTTTTGTTTACATCGGAGCTCGCGGGTGCTGTGTTATTCAGTTAGTGATTGGCAGTTCGCTTTTCATGTTTCCACGGACGTGGCCTGCGAACTTTCGTCCCGAAATCTTGGCGCGCAAATCTCTCCTGCAAAGGGGAATGAGAGTGGCTTTGCTTTTGTTGGTAGAATCGGGATTGGACTCGGATAGCTGATTTTCTTTGCGTACCTTCATCGGCCCAGAACGGAGGTGGAAAAACCTACTTTCCGGCGATGCCTAGCACCCCTCAATCTATTGTAGGTACCTTGGATAACGTGATACTCAATTTAGCAACAACGCCCGCAAGACGAGCTTCATTTACTTGTCATAGGTATCATGAAGGTGTAGAAATACTAGAAATTACCGTCGGCTATATTTACATGTGCGGGAACGGGAGGGGTATACTTACAAATAAATGATGTAACCCAGGATTTATCGCCACGACCCCGTAACAAAACATGTAACGCTTTACTGCTCAATCGACGACGTACCCACGAGAAACTTTTTCTCAAGAAATATTCGGTATAATACAGTACTATCACTCGTATAATTAATTCAGATAACACGTAGCCGGTTTGTTCAGTCATTCCAGCAGCATAATGAAGGTAGCGTGAAAAAGGCAGCCCAACGTCTGTCTTCGATGATAAAAATGTATGCTTTCTATGTTTTCCTTGTCCACTACCCAAAACGCTTGCAAATTGAAAAAAAAAACACACCGGCTTTGTTTTTACCACTCGTTAGGACTGCGCCCTAGTCAATCTCTTTCCTGTCTAGTACTCATTTAACAGCACTCCTCACCGGGTTCTCAGGGTGGACTGTGGGCGAAGGCTGGGGTCGAGTAAGCGTTGCAAAACCTCCCCCTCGGAAAGTATCTTTATCTCTCGGTTTCTGAACTCAAGGTAAGATCAGCATTTCTGCATCAGAGGATAAAGCCCTCGCTCATACTAACTACCCGTGACAACGGTCAGTTATGAAGTTCTGTAAAGTAGTACGTAGGAGGGAACACGCTTTGAGCATCTGGTTGGTATTTAACCTCGCGAAACCGAGTATAACTTGAATGCGAGTACAAAAGAACAATGGTACTTTCGGTTAAGCAATTAGCCTCACATATGCCTGGGGTGTCCTCTGCGCTGCATAGCGTTCGCTTGCAGCAACCACGCCAGAAGGTCATTTTCAGAGAAGCGAAGTGATGCGTGGCTAGTTTTGTGGCTTAACAGCAACTGGTCAAGGAGAAGGGGAGCAGTAAACTCTATGGAGCCGAGAAAAATTAAGTAAAATAAAGTTGGCTGTCCTCTTCTAAAGTGGGACAGCCGCAAGTGACTGTGGTTGCTCAACCCCTAGAAATCAGGCATTCTTCTTCGCACGGAGCACCTTGAGTGATCTTGGTGACGGTATTGGCGACACCGCGGACCCCGAGCCCTCATACGCACGCTGTAACCGACCGTGGTAATGAGTTTTAAGGCGAAGGGCAGAAACCTCAAACTGCGGCTGTCGGAGCCGAGGTCAAGGTCCGGCGGGTGGGCTTCCTGTCTGCTTACCAGGCAGGGAGCTCCGGCACCTCTCAAGCTATCAGGTAAGTTTTGAGAAGAAAGTACTCCCGTCCCCTGCTTTTGTACTATGTTATATGGTATCTTCTAAGACCCCTTCCAAACATGATCGGCCCCCGAAAAGAGGCCGCACCGAAGCATCTTTTCCACCACTCTCAACAACCATATTTTCCAAGCCCGATAACTGTTTTCGTTTTTTGGTGATTGAGTCAGCTGACTCAGCGAGACCTGTGGCGTCGATGTCTGTATTCGTGATTTCAAAGTTCTGCATAGCATTCTCGCTGATAAGTACGAGGCTAAAAAACTCAAGACAGGAGAAAACCTTGTTGAGTTCGACACATAAAAACACACCGACAACCTCCTCTCCCAAACCCTCATCCTCGATCTGGACATCAGAGTCACACCCCACCGGAGCCTGAATAGCTCCCAGGGTGTGATATCTGAGCCAGTCCTGCTGACCGAAACTGATGCCGACCTGCCTTAACGCCTGAGAGAGCAGGGCGTTACGGCGGTCAGGCACATTACTATCCGATGAGATGATTAGGTAATCCTAACGAAGCACATATTCTCGACCATCAACCGCTCCAAACTTCCTGAACACATCAATGCAGGCTTTATTCGATGTGCAGTCCGTCCCTACATACCAAACCCCCAACGCTAAGTGGCAGCGGTTCGGGCACGGTATTAATTCTTGCCGTGGAAGAACGACCTGTGCAAAGTGCCCTGCACAGGACCACCCCACTGACAACTGTCCGTCCACTACACTTACTTGTCCTAACCGCCGGGGACCGCACGCGGCATACTTTCGGGCCTGCATGAAATTTCAAATGGAGACGAAAATCATCAATGTCAAGGTAACAGAGAACATCACCTTCCCAGAGGCGCGGAAAAGGTTCGCCTCTTTCGCTCTGGGGAGGTAAGCGCCGTGTTGTCTACGTCTTCCTTCGTCCCTGTTTTTTGAGCGCCTTTATTTTCCACCAAGATGAACACATATCAACTAGCCCAACTTTCTGTTCTTCTCAGGTACGCCGACCCAGCTCGCCGGGGGGCGGATCGGCGTCTGACTTCGGCGGGGAAACAGTACTGCGAATCAGAATTTGACCCGCCCCCCCTCCCCCTCTGCTGCCTCTGGCGGCCCATCCCGTCTCCACACCGCTTGCTGAGCCAGCAGCGGTTGTGGAGACAACTCTGGTGGGAGGGATCCTGCATCCTGCACATGCGCTCCACCGTCCCAAACCACACGCAAGGGCACGGAAGAGATGAAGACGGGGGGACCAGCGGCAGCCCCCACCCCAACCACGCCGCCTGTGTTATCCGATGCGTTCCTGAACCCCTCAACAGTTGCAGGTCAGTCAAAGCGCTCCCAAAAGGGTCCGCGGTCCAAGGAGACTGATCACCCAGGCACTCCGAGGACATCCGACAACGAAATGGACGTTGGACCGTTCTTGTCTGCGGTGCACCGCAACAAACGCGTCCCGACGCCAAAGCCTCCCGACAAGCCAAAAAAGATCTCAGTCACAGCCCCGAAAGACGACATATAAACATACACACTCCAGTATCTCTCACACTAAGTATTGGGAAGAGAAAACATAATTCTATGGAACTGCAGAGGCCTTCTTAAAAACCTTGACGATGTGTACAAGATACAGCAATCCAATCAGCCAAGTGTAATGTGTCTTCATGGAACACATCTAAACTCGAAATACACAAATTTCTTGAATAGCTACATGGCATTTAGGAAGTACCGGGATGGTGGTGGTACATCTTCAGGTGGTGTGGCCATGATTGCCCCGAAATTGTTGGCGCGTCACACCATCCAATTACAGACTGTCCTTGAGGCTGTCACAATTACAACCATAATTTTCAGTGGGGTAATACCAGTATGCTCTATCTACATAACTCCTGATTTCCAGCTTTCGAGCTCCGATTTCGAGGGCCTTGTAGATGAGCTACCTGAACCTTTTATACTTATTGGCGACCTGAATGCACACAGCTCTCTATCGGGCTCCTCCCTCACGGATGCTAGAGATCGCCTAATCGAGAAATTCCTTACATCTTCAGGGGCATCCTGTTAAACAAACACAAGCCCACATACTACAATATAGGACCGAACACACACTCCTACCTTGACTTGGCTATTGGTTCCGCAGTTCTCTGTCCTTGTAACAAATTTTAAACAAAAAGCTACGTCATGACGCCCTCTTTCAGGGAGATTTGCGGGAACATTTGGGATCAAGCCTTTAGTATTCATGCAATGTAGGCCCACTGTCAAAACTTCAGATTTAGTCGTTCTCACCAAAAAGTCTAAAAAACCTGAGAAATAGAATTTCTATTTACCATCATATTCTACTCTTATATTCTGTCCCAATCGAAACGCGGTGCAACATTTTCCTCTTTAAGCACAGCGAACACGAACACACGAAGAACACTTTAGCCCGCTTTTAGTCCGAGGAAAACATCACCGCGGCAACAGAAAGCAGAGTATAATAATGGCTTTGATTATGTGATCAAACCATCCCTATTGCATTCTACTGTTCATCGTACCTGGGAGTCTCTAAAAGCAATGTAAAATAAAGCGTCTCGTAAGAACTTTTACTTTGTGAAATCCAAAAGTAGTGTTACCAAAAGATGACTTACAAATCTCAGCTCGCAGTAGCATGTACTTTACAAAATGTTTTATTTTCTTCCTATTTCCAAGCCTGCTTCTAAATATATTGGTGTACCAGCGGGCACCGACGTAATTCTTTGCAGCTCCCCCTGACCACCCCCCTCGCATAGTTTTGTATTCGTTCGGTTTTCCATAACAAGATTGAAACAGTGCAAACCCTCGCAAATTCGGAAGAAATCTGCCGAGACCCTACTTATTTTTTGTAACTGCGTAGAACTACTCGATTTTGCCAGCAAATTGCTCGTATATAGCTGAACGTGCCATCATTTGACAGCGGGGGGTCATATTTCAGCCACGCTGTAAGTCTACAATAAGGTAAACACTGTAACCCGGAGAACACCCAATTGCGAAGTGGTGTTTCCTGTACAAAAAAAAATCTCAAAAAGTGTCGCGTGCAAAAGCAAATTGATTCAGCAAAGTTTCTCAGTTTTGCCAAATTGTGCTTACCCGACGGTTCGCTATTTTAGACCTTAATGTCAACGCCACGTATGGAAATGATGGGGCAAAATACGGACACTGCTGGACCAAAATAATTATGTCGTTCCACTCAGTGAGGAATAATATCAGGACAAAGTGGACTACATATGACTAAGGGGAAGCCATTATTTTCAAACCATATTGACATCTATCTATATAATAGAACGGTAGTACACGCATGCCCCACTTTGCTCGTATGCAGTGAAACACATTAGATTGGGGAAACGGCGTGAATTAACGGCGAATGAACCCGCTTGTTGTCGCATACCTATTTAGCCGGCGCAACCACGTAGTGGCTTTCCTTTAGACCATCGCTAACAGTTTGGCGAGCTTCGATTCTTACGCTTTTATCTCCTCATACGGGGATGCGTTTTTTTTTGCGTTGAAGAAAGACTGAAAGGTACGCCGATCGGGGATTAGTTGAGTAAGGAGAGAAAGGTACACCGATCGTGGATTAGTTCAAGCATGTCTTTCGCTCTTTCGCACTGGGAGCATTCCTGATTGTATTTTTTTTATCTTTTCTTTTCTTGTATTTTTAATTGTGTTTCTTTTTTTCTCTATTACTTTCTCGTGCTTTTCCTTTCTATTTCTTTCTTCCTCTATTTTCTCCAACCTCCCCGATCACAAGTGATGCAGGGGCGAGTTGTTGCCGGTTCTGGAATAAACCATCACCCTGAACACCTAACACGCTAATCTAAATAGGTGAAACCACGCTGAGGGCTGCTCAGTTCACAAAATGCATTCCCTCAGCAGAGAAACAAGTGGCAACCCGGATGTAGTAGTTGGCCCTCACCTACAATTATTGACAAACGTAACTGTCGGGCAACAGTCCCCAGCACCTTCATAACGCCGGACCACGGCGGAGGTCGGCCGCCGTGGTCGGTATTGTAGTTTCCTTCTGTTATTGTAGTTACATTATCCTCGTTATTGGTAGTGTGAGTAGTTAGGCTTATGAGGGAGAACATTCTGTATTTGCAGTAGGCCTCTGACCGAGATCATTTTGTCTACTCAAACAATAAGCGTCTCCTTGGGTCCCCTAAACTTCCAACTTTAATGCTTCTTCAATCCTTGTTGGGAGATTTGTACGGACTGCACTCATCTTGCTTCTAGTAATCAGTTAGATAAGGGTCCACATTCTGGACACTTTCCTTTTTCTGCTTTTGCGAACAATTTCGTGCGTACTCTTAGATAGTGAACCAGTGGCTTGTTAAGGCTTTCTTCCCTCTACTGACGATTGTGCTAGACTTTGCAGGCGAGAAAGAAAAACACCCGTGTGCCAAGATTTTGACGCACGTTAGTAGAACTCAATTTGTAACTGCCAATGACTATGAATCACCACAGTGTTCAGTAACATCCGGCCGGAGCCTGGGCAGGATTGCGTCTTGAGGGGGGAAGATGCGTTGCATTGTGTTGTAAGCATGAGAGAAAGGGGAAGGGCGCAATCGTATTGGTGTGGCTTGGGGTGAGGTGAAAGGCAAGTTCCTTTTTTGCATCCCCCTGCCGATGCCTATGACATCAAGGCTAACATAAGGTTCCGTGCTTGGTCCCTTGCTTTTCCTGACTTATGTTAAAGGAGTACTGACACGAAATTTTCGTGTTAGGTTTTTTTTCGCTGCTATGCGTGCATACCAGCACACTAATCATAGAATGACAGATTAGACGGTCGAGCGCAGCGTAAACATTCATTTACGGCGTCGTTTATTCGTGCCAGTTTCGGTTTCGACAAAAAAAACGCCGAGCGGCTGCCATGACAGGGTGTATCACGTGACGTCACCATTCTTGCCGTATCGCTGCCTCTCTGGAAGCGCTCGCGAGCGAGCGCACGCGCGCGCCCAGACCGGTCGAGGTCTTCGCCGTCCCCACAGGCCCGGGCAGCATGACGTCAGTCCCAAAACGATGACGTGTACACACGCCCGAGGAGCACGCGCCAACCACAGCCAGCGCCTCGGCTTCGTCACGGGAGCCCCGACGTCGGCCGTTTGGGGCACGTAGCAGATGATGTCATGTCGGTACGCTCTGGGCTTTCTCGTGCGGACGAAGATTAAAATGGATTTTAAATATGTTTCGCTGAACGGTTGCTGTTAAAACTTGCTGGAAGATATCTCCTGATAAAAAGGAAGCGTTTTACATAGTTATCTCAGCTTTGAAATTTCGTGTCAGTACTTCTTTAACGATTTGCATTCAGTAGTTGGTTCAGACGTTAGGTTGTTCGCAGACGAATGTGTTATTTGCGTTCATAGTGTATCTCGCGAGAAACACAGATATTGCGTCCTCTCGGTACCAAGCCCGTGTCTATACGATTCCACAATCACAACGTGGTCCAACCAAACGACAAGCAGCAGGTACCGATTCGCGCCGTACAGCCCAAACACAAACGTTAGCCCTACGGAATGCCCATCCTAGAGTTGCTGTGGGTCTTATGGAGAAGTGGTGCGTACCTCCAAAGTAGCACGTAGTCGCAGTGCGGGATTCGCAAATCAAAAAATCGATCACGAGAAAGTTTTGTGTTCCACCATCGTCTTCGTTAGATGGAGGGGTGCATTTCTCTTTACTTTTATTCTCCATTAGAGGTAACGGTAGAGTTATTACCGCCATTTTTGCACGGAATATTGAACTACTTGACTTGATGACAACAGAAGGCAATTTTCCGCCTTCCACGATATCTAGACTACAAATATTTTGCACTAGACCGACCAATAACGCGTTTGATTTTGGACATGTAGAGTGGTGCTATAAGTTGTTATTTGTTCTAATTTCAAAGCACAAAATGCCAGCTTGTTCCGTAGGTCACGTTATCTACACTACAAATATTTTGCACTAGACCGACCAATAACGCGTTTGATTTTGGACATGTATAGTGGTGCTCTGGGTTGTTATTTGTTCTAATTTCAAAGCACAAAATGCCAGTTTTTTTCGTAGGTGACAAAATTTTCTATCTTGGAGCGTTATTCCAGAAGGTCCGAGATAGCTCACTCCCGAGTTTCCAGCTGCTCGAGTTAACAAACTAGCGATAGTAGGGAATCCGATAGTCCGACAGAAACCTGCGAAAAAGCGCGAAGCACGCTTCGGATTATCAGCGCGCCCTGTTGAGGCCGTTACGTTGAAAAAGCACGGCGGGTGCCTGCAGCGCCATCTAGAACCTAGTTGCAATAACCACGCCGTCAAAGTAGATAACCCCGCTAGTTTTTTTTTTAAACTCTAGCCCGGCCCAAGCCTTCTTTCACAGCTCCTCCCCCTAAAGGCGGCACTGGGCGGTGACAATTTTCTGTGTTCTCTTCTTCCACTGAATTTTGTCTGCTATGCCATTTGTGGGTGGCTGCACCCCAAACCAAGTAAGCGAAGGAGTTCACTCTAGAGAAAGGAAGGCGCGCTTCTGCCGACTCTGTCAAATGTGGCTGAGTTAGTTTATACTAGAAACCGCGGACCCAGTATCAAAATCGCTCCAATTCAGCTTGTCACCAGTGTGTTTAAAAACTGACGAGTGCGTTTTAGGCATTCATGTCGGGTCATATGTCGTCTAGTGTGTTTTACTTGGTTTGGTATGGGGTGGCTGCAATGGGAAAATCTTGTGTACATTAATTCTATCTCTGGCTTAGAGCGAACTCATCGTTCGTATGGAACAGCCCCCGACTGTAGCAGCATTTTATTGACGGTGGCCTTGGGCCTTCGTTCATTGTTTGCTAATGAGCTTTGCTGCTGTACCATTAAATGCAACTGAATTCGTTTCTTTGACGCAACGTCACCAGCTAAGTCGCCGCCATGGTTAGGTGGGGTTTTGGTTGCTACACCCCGCGCACCAATGGGCTGGGTGTGTTTGATTGACAGCAAAACTTGGGGAAAACTCGAGATTGGTATTGTGCGGCCGAGTTGAATTCGTGAGGCTCGTTATGCCGGCTGCTGCGGCGTGGTTCCACGTTCACGATTGTGCCGTAGCAAGCATATATCTATCCCGACAGATCGTTTTCTTTAGCAAATTTGGAGCCCGTTTTCTTCTCTCGAAAAGTATGGTGCAATGACTGTGCAGTAATCTGCCGACTGGCCCATTTGCGACGAATTTGAGGAGGCGTTCGCTCGATGATCGCCGAGAATCAAGTTTTATGTGCAATGCGATTTTACACGAGGGGCACTTTCCACGGAAGCGTTGGTAGCAACGCACGAGCGACCACCACCAGTCGAGAGCCTGCCCGTATGTGCTCAATAAGATTACTGCGGACATGTGTCTCCTCTTTTTTATGTGGTTCCCCGGAAAAGGATTCTGCAGGTTCTACCAGGCGTCTGTACGTCTTCAGCCTGACTGCGTGCTTCGGTCATGGTATGCTCGCTACACTATTTCCCACACAGCGTTGCATGACCTCGAGTTTCATTTTTCGTTAGCCGGAAGACAATTTCGCTTGTGGTGTTGCGTGTCGCGCCATTCTTGCGAAAACATTACTGGCAGAATAATAAACAATCAACGGCGCCTATCTATTTTCGAATGCGATTTCCACGCATTTCATCGGGTGTTTTAAGCGTCTTCATCGTCCAGCAGGAAACCGAGAATGCAAAGATTGTAAAGGGGAGAGTTTAAACAAAACTAACAACGTGAGAGCAGAAAAAGGGTGAGCGAGTTGAAAGAGAAAGCGAAGGAAGAGAAGGGTGTGAGGGGATTGTACTCCGTAGAAAAATAACCGAATGTAGGCAGTTTTCTCGCAAAATATCGGTGAGAAGCAAAGCGAAACAAAGCAAACATTTTTTAAAAGTTGGAGTGCCTGGTCTTTCTTTCTTCGTAGCATATGCTTACTTGGGCGATCTGCCCGCGATTGGGAGCTTTTATGAGCCAACGGGCCCGGTTTTCCGAATTCAAAAAATTCCGAATAGCGAAAAAGGTCGTATAATAGTTCATGTCGAGTCACACATGAACGTCATGGTTCATAAGAAGGGCAGGGGCGAACATCATCGCGAACATCATCCTAATCCATAAGAAAGGCGACATGAAGGACTTGAAAAATTACAGGCCGATCAGCTTACTGTCAGTCGTCTACAAGGTATTTACCAAGGTAATCCCTAACCGAATCTCTGCAACCTTAGATTTCAGTCAACCTAAAGAACAAGCAGGGTTCCCTAAAGGTTATTCAACAATGGACCATATTCACACGATCAATCAGGTGATATATAAGTGCGCTGAGTATACTGAACCCCTATATATAGCCTTCATAGATTATGAGAAAGCATTTGACTCGGTCGAAACACTAGCAGTCATTCAGGCATTACGGAACCAGGGGGTAGATGAGTATTATGTAAGAATACTAGAGGATATCTACAGTGGGTCTACAGCTACCATCATCCTCCATAGGGAAAGCAGTAAAATACCTATAAGGAAGGGTGTCAGACAAGGAGACACAATCTCTCCAATGTTATTCACATCATGGTTACAAGAAGTATTCAGAACGTTAGATTGGGAACAGGTGGGAGTAAGGGTTAATGGAGAATACCTCAGTAACCTCAGATTTGCTGATGACGTTGCCTTGCTAAGTAACTCGGGGGACGAATTGCAAAAGCATGCTTTCCGCACTGGGCGAACAGAGTAGAACCGTGGGCCTGAAAATTAATATGCAGAAAACTAAAGTAATGATCAATAACCTCGGGACAGCACAGCAGTTGGAGATAGGTGGCGAGGCAGTGGAAGTGGTAAGCGAATATATCTACTTAGGCCAAGTTGTGACCCCAGATCCCAACCATGAGGCAGAGATAATTAGAAGGATCAGAATGGGGTGGGGTTGCATATGGCAGACATTCTCAGATATTGAAAAGCAGCCTACCATTGTCGCTGAAGAAGAAAGTGTATGACAGCTGCATCTACCGGTACTCACCTACGGGGCAGAAACTTGGAGGCTCACTAAGAGGGTTCAACTTAAATTGAGAACGACTCAGCGGGCAATGGAGCGGAAAATGATAGGTGTAACATTAAGGGACAAGAAGAGAGCGGAGTGGGTCAGAGAGCAAACTGGTGTTAAAGACATATTAGTAGAAATTAAGAAGAAGAAATGGACGTGGGCAGGGCATGTAATGCGAAGGCAAGATAACCGCTGGTCGTTAAGGGTAACAGAGTGGATCCCTGGAGAAGGCAAGCGTTGCAGGGGGCGGCAGAAAGTTAGATGGGCAGATGAGATGAAGAAGTTTGCGGGGATAAATTGGTCACAGTTGGCACAGGACCGAGGTAATTGGAGAATAATGGGAGAGGCCTTTGCCCTGCAGTGGGCGTAGATAGGCTAGTGATGATGATGATGATGATGAGAGCTACTTCCTTGTCTAGACAATCGTTGCTACTTGACTGAACATGTAAGTAATTGAGGGGACCGTCTTCGGACATACAAATTCTTCATTAGTACGGAAGAACGTAAAGACGATAAACAAGAGCTGATGTTCTGATCAACCGACTGAATTATTTAGTACTCGTTCTTGCATATTGAAAAATTTCAGAAACTCTCTTTGGTACAAAAAATTTCGTTGATGATTCTGCCTGTGTTCTTATATGTGCACTCACCTGGACGTTACCATTTTCCCTGCCTCAGTGTGGACGTCGAGGCTCTCCAGCGGCCACTCGATGGGGTCTCTAGTACGAATCGTGTTTATGAAGTGTTCATAAACGATCAAACGACCATAAACGACCAAAACGACCACGCCGATGTCGTAAACTGAAGGTCTTGGAAGCTACCGCCGCCAGGTGCTCTGCGTGCACCGATAGCAGTGCGCTGCTCACCAGTCATAGGTAAAAGATAGATGAGAGAAAAATGGTTTTGGCTTAGCTCAACTAACCTTCGATATCCAGAGCAAAAGCTTGGCTTTGTCTGGTTGAGACTTGGTTTCGCTTGGTTAACATTTGGTGTACCTGTATTGCCAACCACAGCTGAAATCCGTTCGTGACCCCCTGCGACACTTAAAGAGGGAGCCCCGGCCACGCTTTTATTCGCAACCACCGCGGTGGCTGACTGGCCAAGGCGTTGCGCTTCTGAGCACGAGGACGCGGGTTCGATTCTCGGACACGGCGGCCGCTTTTCTCATGGAGACGAAAAGCGAAAACGCCCGTGTGTACGAGATTTCGGAGCGCGTTAAAGATCCCCAGGTGGTCGAAATTAATCCGGAGCGCTCCACTACTGCGCGCCTCATCGCCTGCGTTGTGCCGCAGGTTAAATCCTACAATCAATCAATCAATCAATCAATCAATCAATCAATCAATCAATCAATCAATCAATCGCTTTCATTCTCGTTGAAGGCGGCATTCTTCTTTCACGGCGAACGCGGAGCAAGATGAATCGCATGCGGGGGAGGGTGCGGGTTTGGTCATTTGCCGCTCCCGCCACCTTTACGTGAGCAGAACGACTGAAAACGGTGCCTCGTTCGCATGGCCGACCACGGCCCTGGAGAAACACGCGATGCGCTTCGAGTGGTCTATCACTGGGGTTGTGTCCCCGGTCAAAAGGTTAACTTGCGCATCCTCCGTGAAACCGCTGCACGAAGGTTGCAAAGCTTTGCATAAAAAGTGTACCCGCCGCCGCTGAGTCGAGCACAAAGTGCTGCGACGCTAATTTCCGCCCTTGATCACCTGAGAGCGACTGACAGAAGAGAGAACGACCGAGAGAGTTCGAACACGGATGGTCATGCCGGGGCGCGAACCGGAGGTAGGGCTTTGCGGTGAGGCGGAGTTTGCGTCGTTGCCGCCCTCATGGCCACGGAACGTCAAGTAGAAGTGGTGGCGGACACGTCCACCCCACAGCGTACCTTGTAAACATTGAAAAATCGAGTTGGCAGCGAGTGCAGGGTCGAGCATTCAGCAAAAGAGGACAGTGTCTGAAAGTTCGCGAGAAAAAAATGGCCCCGTATCTGCTCCTTTCGTTGCAAATGTGGACGAAAGACGATAGTCGTCTAACACTCCTGCCAAGTAAATGTATCCCCTATCTTTCCCGCTCACGTCTCATACTGTTCCTCTCCTGTCTCGTTCCTCCCAAGATAACGCGCTAGAGTTTTGCTCAAGTTAATTTAAATTAACCGCGTTCCACTGCGCCAAGCCGGGGGCCTCGATGCCAGCGTGGCCGTACGGCGAAGACGCGCGTGAATCAAGGTACCGTACTGTAACGTTCATTCAACTTCTTTGCCCGACTCCGCGAGCGTTCTGAGCGGAACGTGGAACCTATTTAGTGGAACCTTCCATTACTGTTGCCGTTTTATTTCTTAAATTCCGCCAGGAGCTATAGTAGCGTTGGTGACAGCAGGCGAGTTTCCCTTAGTTGATGTGGTATTTCCTTTGCTACCGCAAAAACGAAGCAGTCATAAATTTTTAATAAAGGAGCACAACAAACATTACTGATGTATTTATCTTCTGCCTTATACATCCGTAACATCTTGTTCTTGTTCAACAGTGTTGACAAGCATGTGGACATTGGCACCGGGGCTTAGTCGTGTAGATATGGCTGTGGGTATCTAAGACTACTGCGCAGTTTCTGTTTCACTTGGACCGGGTTGTCTTTAACACTGGCACGACAGGACTCAAAAAATTACAAGTTAATGTGATCACTGAAGGCCCATGGCCAGCGCCGCTATTAACGTACGACATAGACGTGGCACAGCGTTTATTCTTAAAGCGGAGAAAAAAGAAGTAGAACACAGGTACAAAGCCCTTTATTGTTCACTAACAATGCAAGTAACTGACACTGAACGTAATCTTCGAGCGATCTTGGCGGCAAATTACCTAATCTTTCTGTGGAAAACGTTTTGACGAAGCGACAATTGTACCGGTTTTGTGTAGCCATAATTCCTCTATAGAAGGCCTGTGTGGGCAAAAAAATCCCAGGCCATCTCTACTAACGTGGAACCTATGAAGGAAAGTTGGACATCCACCTGGATTGCAGCCAAACCTACCTTGGGGATTTCCCCTAAATCGGGTAGATTGACGTGAAACCTCTGGATGGGCGAAGCATCAAGTTCATACTTTTATTCAAAGATAGTAAGTCTCTCTCTTACCGAACAGCGTGCGCTGATTGGGTGCCTGAGAAGCGCTGGTGGGAAGAGCAATTGCGCTTTTCCTAAGACTCTTGCACCCTCGTTTGCGTTGAACCGGATTTAAGCAATTAAAAAAAAAGACAGACTCGCCCTAAGTCATCTTCGTGTCCCCAGCCTCTGGTTGCTAAGAAGTAGCTCGAGGCGTCGGAAAGCCAGTTTCCCGGTGGATTCTTTTAGTTGGCGGTTTTGGCCATGGAGATGACACGTTCTAGCGCGAGACGTTGGCGAAAGATAAACATATGATGCTGGAGAGCAGGAGCAAGTTCTTAAACCCTCGCCCCAGTGAAAAGTACCCTTATTGAAATATGCTATGGCTGGCCGTCCGGGCCAGTGCTATCAGTCGGCGCCTGGCCGAGAGCTCGGAGGCGTTGGACAACTTGTGTCCCGGTGTTTTGGTACCGTGACTACATGATAGGACGGGAGACGCCCACAGCGCGAGATTCTGTAAGGTTTTTAACTTCACTCTGAACTAATAACGTCAAGTTATTCAATTTCGACATAATGATCAAGCTGCCTTAGTTTACATTTACAATATAACCCATAAAACATTGTTGGGAAAGCGTAGATGTAACAAATGTTGCGGACGCTTTCTGTAAACGTACAGCACAAGCTGATGCCCGGCAACTGATGGACAGTGTGAATTCCAATAAGTTTACAAGTGCGCTGTGAACTAGCGAGCCAATACCTATTGAATGGAACCATCAACGTACGCAGTTTTCGATTGGGGGGGGGGGGAGTCTTACCGCTGCGCCCCCCCCCCCCCCTTACAGCAACTCCCGACCTCTTCCCACTGAAGGCCTAGCGGACCGAATGCAGTGCAAAGAGGGATGGTTGTAAAATTTTTATTTCAATGCGATGGAATCGAAACACATACAAAATATTTCAGAGCAGAAATTTTTACTTTCACGTGTTACATCGGCAAGGCATAAGGCAAATTTGGCTCCCCCCTTTAGATAATTAGGTGGGCAGCCGCCTCCCCCCCCCCCCCCGCCACCCCCTGTGCGCATGCGTATGAACGGAACACATGGTACTGAAGGATAGATTCATCTGAGCGGCCAATTGTCAAAATATTTGTGGGATGCAAGATGAAGAGAAAACCGAACGAGAAGGCCGACAGGTTATGTAGGCGTAAAGCCTGGATTGTTAGTCGGCACGAATGGAGCGGTATTCAGAAGATGAATGAGGGTCACAACACCCCTTGCCCGCTCGCAGAACCAATGGAGGCGCGACAACAGTTCTTTATATTTGCAGGATGGCCGGCCCGTGCGTGTGCACATGTTCCGATGTTGCTGGAGATACTGAGAGTTCACAGGGGTGCACGAGTACATTTGAAACAAATTGATTTTACTGCATGCACAAGACGGAGAGATAACATGGAGACAGACAGCGCTTGACAAAAAGAGAGAGAAAAAAAAACCTCTACGCAGACATCGACCTTGTGCGCGCAGGCACTAGGGGGCGATGCTGTACAACGTGCTCGCTGGGCGGCTAACGCACGGCGTTAACTGGACAAGCAACAACTAAAAAAATCAAATACACAATGGGGGAATACGGAGACACACTCTCTGGGAAGGATTACATCTTAACCCTAGGCAACAACAACAACGAAAAAAAAAACATAGCAGGCACGGAAGCTGTACGCGACACAGAAAAAACTAGGAGGAGGCATACATCTTAACCCCAGGCGTGGCTATGGGTAACCGCGAGCTCACTGACGGAGAGTCACGGCGAAGTCGAGTCGGCTTCGCCGGGCAGCCGCTTACGTTTTTCGGGGTTCCTGGTTGCTGAGTCTGGTCGGCCTTGAAACCCGCCACTACAAGGCGAACTCGATCCCGTAGATGAGGCGCTGGTCGTTCCGCCGCGGGCCTACCAACGGACTTCGCTAAAGCCGCATCACCCCCGGACCCTTCCCAGCATCTTTCACGTTGACAAATCTCCAGTTGACTAACCTTGGCCCCAGCTAGCACCCCTTAAATAAACTCCGCCCGATCGCCCGGCTGTCCCGCACATTTGCATCTCCGCCGTCCTAATTGTTTCCGTCTTTCCCTTCACATCCGCCACCGCGCTGCATCTGCGAGTGCGGGGCTGCTCCCGTGATTATGACGTCGCCTACCCAGAATCGGAGACGGCCGAGCTGGAACATAGATGTTCCCCCTGGTGCACTTTCCTCGCCTCCCAAGAAATCGGGATAGCTGCGAGCGAGCCGAACTGCCACAACCCCGCCACGGGCTGTCTTCGGAGCAGTGACAACCAAATGCAGGAGAAAACAAAACAAACGCTGGAATAAAATAAAATAAATAAAAGTGACGGGGTGACTCAGGTGCAGAAGCGGAACCAAAAATAGCCGTCCCCTGGCGGGGAAAGCGTCATGTCGGCCGCGGAATGAAAACATTGAGGGTCTGGTTGGCCGTTTGTGACAATGAGACGTCAGGCGGAAAGCAGGGGATAGGAGCAAGGACAAGCACGCAATGTAGTCGTTTTGTGGCAAGTATAGTGTTTCATCTAAGCCTGTTTCCTTCGTGAAACGTAGAAGAGACTTTGTTGCCTTCTCTCAAAGTCAATGGCATGGGTCAATGTCCTAAGTGGTCCCTATAATGAAAGGTTGATTGTCCAATCGGCTGGTTTCGGTGGCTAACACACGTCTTCCTGATAAATACGGGGAGCAAAGTCAAAGGACATGCTCTATTTTTTCTTCAACCTCGGACTCGTGGGAGTGGGGGCTACTGGACATCCCAACGAGGAAGGAATAAGATTTCGGGAACGCCAATGCAACCACAGTGTACAAAGTAAAGGAGACGGATGTAGACAGCCAACACAAAAATTGCGCCCGCCTCCCCTCGTAGGGAACCCTGTGTAGATGCGACGCATCGTGGGGTTTACTTGGTGTTTCCGTTGGATTGATTCTGAAACCTCGTGAAACGTGTCGGGAAAGCGTATGATTATTATGTTTTATGATTATTATTATGTTTTATTGGCGAATGTTGGTCAATCTCTCTAAGTTGTATGCTTGGTGTTTCCGTTGGATTGATTCTGAAATCGCATGAAACATGTCGGGAACGCGTATGATTATTATATTTTACGATTATTATTATGTTTTATTGGCCAATCTTGGTCAATCTCTCTAAGTGGTATGCTTGGGGCTTCGCTGTCGCAACGACCTTTACTCCATCATTGTTGCTGTAAGTGGGAGCTTCTTTTCTTTTATTGCAAGTGTTAATCATTGCCCCATCATGCGTTGTATCAGTAGCTTCTTGATGTAGTTTGAATGAGTGAAGGATATAAGGCGCGTTCGTAGCATTTCATTCTGTCTCGATTTTGTGGCGCAGTGGGAAGGATGTAACTCGCGTTCCGCCCACAGGGTCGTGGGATCGAAACCCGGCGCCGCTAACTATTATTTTTTTTATAGTGTAGGGGGAGGGGTGTGGAGGGGGAGAGGAGAGGGGGTGAGCGGCGGATTAGCGCAGCTCGCGCGGCAAGGAGAATGGGGGAGGGGCGGACGACAACAACGCCGACGCTGCATGGACAAGGCGAGTGAATGAGATGCAGTCGCATCTAAAAGACGGAGCTGGAGTAGTGGGTCGTGGTGGTGGAGGCGCTGATGCCGAAATTCCGGTGTATTTCATTGGTAATGTAGGTCTTACGGGAGAGCGGACGAAGCTACTTGGTGGCATCGGTCGGGGATGGTGCATCAGCCAAATCGTAGCCGGTGATCCCAAAGTGACGTGGAAGCCATGGAAATAAAATGTTATGGCCCTTTGTTACGGTCTGGTAAAATATTTCTCGAATTTCTGACACCATTCACTGGAAAGACCCGCAAACGCAGGGCTTCTTGCAATCTTTCCAGTGTGCGTTTGGAATTGAAAAAAAAAATATGCGCAGCTTCAAATTGAGGTCCAAGGCTAGAGAAAAAACAGAGCTGACGGTTCTGTTTCTTCGTCAGAGCCCGGCTGTTGAGTCTAACATGTATTTCCGATTTTGCCGCTGACCATTCTCTGTGACTTTGAGACCCGGATTGTTTTATCAACAGGTTTCCCCCTCTCTCCCGAAATGTACCGCGTTAGCACGCGCTAGAAACGGTAGAACTGGCTTCGCGATTTCGGCGTCTGTAGCGGGCACTCGGAGTCTGTGCGCCCCCCCCCCCCCCTTCAGGCGCTAATTTTCCTGAACTGGCGATCAGATCAGCATGCCAGAGATAACGCCACGAGCACTATACAAAGTGTTCGCCGGTGTTTCACATTTCGCTGCTACAAAAACTCCATACCGTTTCAAAATTTTATGAAGTTCATGACAAATTAAGTGCCTCAAATGGAACGTTTTCAGTGCGAGCCTCGGCTCCAGTAAAACATTGCGTCCTTTTAAATGACAAAGCAAAAAAAGCTCATTGAAAAAAAAAATGGCCCCTCCGGCATTGGGTCTGTAGCAGTGAAACTGCTCTTAAATGGCCTGCGGCGCAGACAATTAAAGTACCGTAATAAAATTGTAACTCAGTATAGGGTAATAGGCAAATTTAAGGGAATCTAACCCCGGATCTGTAATACATTTCGGGTGGTTCCGTATAGGATTCAGCTCACTTCCCGGATGACACTTTCGCTCATTAGATTTACATGAATTCAGGTAGACCTAGTAAATAGGGTGCGGGCATATATACATGACCACATTGCGCTTCATGTCACACACGCCAACTCAACTTTACTTCAAAAAGCCCCAACAAACAAAGAAAAGCAACAAGGACACTCGTGCAGAAAGGTGTGTGATGCTTGTGGCAACCATTCGACTTTTGAGCATGGAAATATGCTTTTTCTTTTTTGGGTTGGCTCTCGTGGGACACGGGTTCCTATTTGCAGGCAAGGAGTGGAGACGCAACAAACCCATGGTGTATGTCTGTTCTTCTTCCTTGCTTGCTTTGAGCATTTCTCTGTGCACTGCGCGACCATGGTTTTTTTTTGTCCGTTCGTTCTCACTACTCCTAGGACTCAAAGCATTTTTATATGCCTGCAAAAGCTAACCAAATGCACTGCAACAAAGTGTGGCGATGCATATCTCAAAACGCGAGGACTGTTAGAGATTTATGAAAAGGTGGTTTGGCTCTGATTACCCAATTTCAAAAGGCAATCATGTCCACAAAAGCACGCAGTTAAAAAGTTAAGTTGAGATGTTCATGCGCGAGGTGCCCTCTTAAAGGACATACGTAGGTGTTGGGCCATCGCTTTTGTGTTTTTGGTTTTCGGCGTTGCTTTTCCCAAGTCAAATGTTGTGGTTAAACATACTCAGAAAGGATAAACCTGTTTAGAAGGACTGTGTAACTGTTGCTTCGAACCCGTCAGAGCATGGGCGAGAAAAAAACGAAAACGAGAAGCGTTCCAATATTGCCGGGCTCGAGTGTATTTGTTTCATCTTTTAAATGGTGTCCTGTTGCGGAATGATTGTGGAAATGCCAAAGAATCCACCAAATGTAGAGGGTGTAGCTGCCTTACGGAATTCTCCTATTTACAGGAGCGAAATAGGAAATTCATACTTCCCAGATTTTCTTCCACAGAGCAACCTGATGGCCTTAAAGGGGCCCTGAAAGATATTTTGGCGATTAGTGTGTGCTCATAGTCTTAGCGAAATCAATGTTCTTGCAATCACCTCCTTCAAGAATTTTGGTGGAGCGATGAGTATTAGTGGAGGTATTGAAACTCAAAACATCGCATTTTCGACGACGCGATGATTCCCATCGTTTCGTACATCTCCTCGCCACGCGCGAGCGTGACTGTCCTTGATGCCACTCTTCTGGGTGGCGTGTGTAAGAATATCTTGTATGGCGAGTCTGCTACTGCGATATTTTAGAGCAATTATAGTACAGCTTTGCCTCATAATCGCCATGGTACTTGGTACTTGGCGTTCTGTTTTTGCTGCTTTTTTATCATACTGGTTATCAATTCGGAATTCCGCTCACGCCTCGGAAAGCGGAGGGAAGGAATGGGGCGGGAGGTTTACGCCACACACCCCGCCGACAGATCAGCAAAAAAAGGACGACAACGTGAACACGCGTTCCTGGCGGTGAGATATATTGCTACATACGAGTTTCTAAAAATGTCAGCGAATGACTAAAGAATCGCCTCAAAATTGCTAAGAATGACCACGTACATGCGTTCCGAACCGACTTCGGCTAATATAGTGCTTAATTGGCCGCTGGTTCGCTCCAACGTCGAGCTTCGTCGTGTTGTGGCCGCGCCATGCACGCGCGCCCACAGGCCGTATTATGGTGATATCAGACCAGATCGCACGAAGGGTGGCTGGTCGGCCGCTTTAATTTGCTTGGAAATTTTTATACCATTCCTTTATTATTAGAATGTCGAGATTTTGCAATGTCTTCCCCAGAAACATTTGCCCTAAGTGTAAACATTTTTGAACGCGATAAATTGGCTACCGGCGCTACATGCCTGTGCGCCTGGGCCAAATGCCGCGACGTCTGGCTACGAAAATACTTATGAGGCGACATTCGTAAACTTTATGCTCAATTTGCGCCTTTCTAGAATCCTTTCTCTGAAAACGGGTTACTTCTATCAAAAACATACCAGTTTTTCGCAATAGAATTCTAAATTCAGCCCAAAGGTCAATTTGTTTCGAAATTGGAACCTAAATGTTTCAAAAAGTACTCACGTTACACGTTCAAAATTTACCCAAGTGTGTCTTTTACAGTTCTAAACAATCACGCCGAACGATCGGACGAAATATTGCACGGTTAATTTGCAACGGGCACGTATGTTTAAAAAAAAAACTGAAAAACGTAAATTTCAGGAGCTAAAGTAGATGAACGTGTCTTCGGTTTCTCTCGCAATCTGTTTAAGTATAGTCCCTTACATGTGCTAGCATTATCATCAAAAACATGCTGCCTCATTTTGTTCCTGGAGCACGTGCAACGCTGGAAAGAAGCTCATCTGCACGGCTCTCCATTACGTACTATAGTGAAGCGACTTCCCTGAGATTTGTAAAAATTACTTACTATTTGAATAAAATGCTAATGACCAGTTTACGGATACAATAAGGGAGAATGTAACGATAAACAATGGTATTTCAATGTCCACGTTGGCACCACACAACATATTTGCTCTCCGTTTAAAATCTGTGGATTGGAGGAAAAAACGACAAAACGCTGAAGTTCAAGCCCGTATTTAAAAAAATAGAACCCTTCAAAGCAAAACGGGAAGAATCTGCCGTTATTTCCATTTATTTATTAACCCTGCCGGATGTACTCCACGGGAACCGACGTGTCTTCCCCTAATCGCTGCCAAGCAAAAAAAAAACATCCCCCTCGCGAGGCGCACGATCAAATGCAAGCATTTCCGGGGGCGCACGACGTTAAGTAGTTTGCGTTACGTTATTGTTCCATTGCGTAGCACCACTGGTTGAAGGTCTTGATTCCATCTCGTGCAACGGAGACTCGACGACGGCAACTGCTGACGAGAGAGCGCGGCGATGAGTGCGTTCCAGCCTCGCCGACACCCGCCTTTATCACGCCACGATCGCGCCACGCGCGCGCGATGCTGACGTCACGATCACGCCACAGATGTTGTTGATCCGCGACGCGTGAGCCCCCACCTGTTGGGCGCGAACCGACCGCGGAGACAGCGCGCGATGCGAGCGGAGAGTAGGCGAGGAGGAGCGGGGGAGAGGGCGCACCTGCGAGTGATGCGGACTACTACGGACGCCTAGAACGGGTGACATCGTAAGTTAAACAAACGCTCTGCATTTAAAAGGCTCACTCAATTTTTGCAGAACTCTTGCGACATATTGACCGCTAAATTTGCTTTGGTGAGAGGCATAAACACTTTGCAACATGTGGACAATCGAGTGGGCACAGCATGATAATGAAGCTCTGTCAGCCATTGTCCTCGCGGCGTGTTGTTCTACCAGAGCGCCCAGGGCAAATTCGCCTCGCCTTGCGACGCGCCCATTGCTTGGCCAATTCACGTGTCGGACAAACGGCCCGGGGCAGGGATGCACCGACACGCCGGGAAACGGCGCGGCTGAGTCGCCTTCCCATTCCCCGTCGCGGCGGCTTCGGCTTCGGCTATCGCTCGCCTCCAGTCATCGGTTTCAAACTGGGGCCAGTGGAAAGTCCTTATTGGAGGGATTCGAACTACTCGCCCTTCAACGGAGCCCACCGGTATAAAACAGCCGGGTATCAGCATCGAGTGCTGCATTCATCTGGGGCACCCAGTTGAGACGCGCTGTCGCCTTTGTGCAGGGCATTTAGCGCTCTTGTTACGTACTTTGTACATACTGTATATAAATACTGCTTCAACTCACCGTCGGCTGGACAACTTGGTCGCTGGTAGCGCCGCGCTGGTAGCGGGCAGAATAAGGCAATTTTGCTGGAGTTGGTGACTGCCATGGCAGAGCCTCGTCACAACTGTGGTGACTGCTATGGGATGGCCAAGTTGTGACAGCGCTCAAACAGTGAATTGTGGTATAACTGCTTCTTTAATGTATACCTGATTCTCCTATACAAAGGAAAAAAATATTGCAGCTCACTTTAAATAGACAGAATAAAGTAGAATAATGGTAGCTTCAAAATTAACGTTTTCCGCTAAGAACAATCGTCACGCTGAGGAAATTGTATACTGCTCTGTAGCACCTGTCTAGCTAAAGTTGGTAGCCGTATACGTATTTAAAGTTGTAATAAAGGGCTGTTATGCATGTTGATCACATTTACCCGTGGGGGTTACTTAAAGTTTACGCCACGTGTGTCAGGAGTAATGCCGGGAATGCATGTACTGGTCTTCACTATTGCTTTTTTCTGCAATGATAGTTGAAATCTTCATTTTGCTCCATGTGTGAAAAATGCGCGCACTTGACTTTCTTCGACGAAAGTTGATATATTTCTGGAAATGTGAGTTCCGATTCTTGACGTCTTCCTTGAGATGTAAAATGTAGCCTGATGTTAAAGGAGTCTCACAGCTACGTCGCGTGCGTTCCTTGCCTAAGCAATCCAAAGTCCACTTTGGGTAAAGTACTTTCTATAAAGGTTGCCTGTCTTCCAAGTGACAACGACAATCCCCCTCCCCTCCCCAAACCTACCTTATAAAAAAATGTTCATTCGTTAGAGCATCGAAAAGTCGCCTCTTGTGTGCTCAGTCCTTCCTATATCAAAATTCATGTTGCGCTGAATACGAATTGTTTGTTTTGTTTGTTTGTTTGTTTATTTAGGCAGAGTACAAGTACACCGTGCAAAAAAAACAGAATATTTTCCAATCTTCTGCCAAGGCGAACGGGGCAAAAGGCGTTTGAGCCCATTTGATCGAGCCCGATTGATCGAGCCCGATTGGGCCGCCTGACGAGGCCCCGTCCCTGTTGTAGCGCAATGACAGCAGCACTAGCAACGCACATTCAACCGCCAGTCAATGAAATTATGAACACGCAACAAACCAAGTGACAACATAGGCAAACTATATCAACGCAATTGTTGGTTATATAAAAACAATGACAAATCACAAAAAACGTATAATGATAACAGATATATGCTACGCAAAAAGACCTTGACTCTAGTGGCACTTGTTCACAATTTCCACACAAAACAACAACAAAAAAGATGTACAGAACTGCAGAACCGAAATAACTATCACATCAGTTTAATCAGGAGTTTTTTTGCTTATGGCATTGCATAAACAATGAAATTAGGATACTAAATTTTGTTGTACATGAACTGATGTAAACAATTTAACAAAGCAGTCGTGTGAGGTATATAAAATACAACACTGCGAATAGGTTGTCACACATTTCAACTCTAAATTAACTTTCAGATGCCATTTTTTCAAAGAGTATTTTTTTACAAGTATTTTGAAAGTTATCACTCGTATGGAACTATTTAAATGATGCATTAAAATTGGGTTTTCATTTAGCAGATCAGGTATTTGAGATGTTAATCTCTCAGTACCATAATCTCTGAATGCACAGTTCAGTTCACTGGCATATATAATTACTAATTAGGTTCCTGGTATTTTCCGTGTATGCAACACAAACGTGCCAGTTGGCACAGTACGCCTACCGCCACATTTCTTGCTGTCAATTACACTTGAACCGTCTAGGTTGCAAGGAGTAAGACGTTAAAATTGGTTAGCCCAGTGCTGTAGTAAAATTTGCTTTGCTTGTACATGCGGAATCCTCCTCGAATTGAATTAGACTTGAAGTGTTTGCTGACAAGTTTTCTCATCCTCACGTACAATCCACATGATGTTTCGTGTGACTGCTCTGAAAGCTACAGCTTATCATTTGCGAAGCATCCCCGCACCTCCCGATTTGCAGTCCCCAGTCACTTGAGCGCATCACGAGTCGGCGTGCGTGCGAGTGAGCTAGAGAAGGGTCGGTGTACGTTCACACAAGCACACAATATTGCGAGGAAACTAAAAAGCAAAAATGTGCACAACTTCTCCTATTGTGAAATACTTGATTTCATAGAGCGAATACAGCGCATTTAGAATTGCGGTGTGCACGAATCCAGTATGGGGACGATATAGATTAGCTCGATAAAAAATAGTGTATCAACGAAAATATTGTCAGTGGTTTAATAAATCAAGAGGAAGCTCTGAAGACTGAACCTGAAGAACATCGTTCCGTTTTGTTTAAAATTGCGCGCACTTTCAGAGTAGTTTCCATCGGTGGCTTCTATATAGAAATCGGGTGCTGTAAACAATCGACTATCGATATGATGCATGGTGTTCCTACTTTAAACCAAAGTAAATTTAGCGGTCAACATGTTGGGAGAGCTTCACAACAATAGAAAGAACGCTTTTTTGAAGTATGGGTTTGAACGTAAGTAGTTTGTCGCTTTTCCCCCAAATCCAGAGATTTTAAGCTGGTTGCAGATTGGTTGGTGTGGTGCCAGTGGGGATAATAACGTGCCTTTTTTGTTACATTCTCTTTTATTATATACCTATAAGCGACCATTTGCTGTTTATAAAAAAGATACATAATATATACAAATCTGACGGAAGTAGCTATCACTACTGTATGCCGCCCATAGCCGGGCGGATGAGCTCCTCTCTCACGATGTACGCGCTCCAGGAACACAATGAAGCAACATGTTTTTGATGATAATGCTAATACATTTAATGGCATACATTTGCGGAGAATTTGCGAAAAGTCGAAGGTGTGGTTTTTTTTATTAGCTCCTGAACTTTGTGTTTTCAGTTTTTTCTTCAAACTTTCGTGCCAGTCGCACTTTGACCGTGCAGAATACCATCATATCCATCGGTGTGTTTGTCTACAACAGTAAGCGGCACACGGGAGTAAAATTTCGATGTCGTAACTTGAGCACTTTTTGTTACATTTATGATCAAATTTCAAACAAAATTTGGCCCTGAGCCAAATTGAACACTTTATTGAGAAAAGCATGTATGTTTTTGACAAGAGTAACACTTTTTTAGAGGAATGTACCCAAGGCGTAAACTAAGCATTAAGTTTATGAAGTGCCCATCAGAAATGTTTTCGCACCTAGACTCTGCAACCTTTGCCCTGTGCGCACAGGCATGTAGCCATGCGGGTCAGCCTTATCCCGTTCCGAAATATTTTACAGTTAGTATACAAACTTTATACGAGGAAAAAGTTGCTGAATCTTGATATTGGGATAATGAGAGAATGATATAAAAATGCAAGCAAATTAAGGATGTCGACCAGCCTTTGCTCATTCTTATCTGAAATCTCCCTTTAGTATTCCATTCCAGCATCCAAATCGGTTCTCAACATTTAGAACGTAACAATAAATCAGCCGAAGAGTTTTGTGAGACGCCGCAGCGCGTTTTTTAGTGCGTCGTGCATTCCATTTACCCCATCACTTGCGGGAAAACTTCTACACCACTCTCCGTTTATGAATCACTAGACGACTACACCGTAAACCATATTGCGAGCGCTCTCGGAAGGGTACTGTGAGTGTTGTGGGCGTGCGCGCCAGTCCCTTTGTTCGACTGTGCATATGATTGCAGAAAAGAATTATTCCGGCGGCCTCACTCTCTCCCCTAATGTCCTGGAAGGCCTTTTTTCTCTATAAAAGTTGTTCGTTCATTTTTTTTACATGCCCAGTGCTGCCAATTGCGATATGCGCAGAGTTTGGATGCCGGACGCGTCCCTATATTCCCCCTCCCCCTTCCCGCCCACCAAGCCTACCTTGTGTGTTGTTTAAGTGGATGGAAGGAAACTATGTATACTCTAGGCAAAGACATGCCACTTTTGCAAAACACACACATCAGTATTTCTTCCTCTGAAAGTACATTTTTATATACAGAAAGCACGAACTTATAACACCTCCAACTCCCGGCCAACTCTACGCGTCGACCTTTCCCAGCTACTCGTACATCACGCTGAGGGTCGTTAACACAAGTAAATTCACCCGCCAAAAATGTCGCGTAACGATCGAGCATGAACTTGTCGAGCGATGCAAAAAAGGAGGACTCAGGTACGTAAACAAAAACTTGCACGCGGCGAGCAAGCACGCGGCATCCGAACATACAGATACAATGAGCCTTGCGGCGCAAGTTCTTGCGCAGAAATAGGGGCACGTGACCTTGACCGAACGAGTGCGAACGCGTCTCACCTCGGCTCCGTGAAAATGCTTTCTTTTGGTGCGCAAGAATTTCGCCCAGGCATCTAAATTTGTGAGTACTTATTCAGTTAAGTCTCTGGCACCGTCCGGTGAAGGAATTTTAAAATTCCGACCATTTTTCGGAATTTTACTCCAGTTTAAAGTTTTGAAGCGGTCGGCCGCCAGCTAACCCTATCGAGGCCGTGAGGCCTAGCGACGACTTCGGCCGCCATGCCGGGCTCCACGATGGCGGAGGGCGACTCGTCGTCTTCGCCGAATGCACCGAGTGACATGGAACTGTCATCGGACGTCAACCGCGAATTTGTGAGTTGTGGCGCAGGCCGCACTGTGGTTCGGGTGCGCGGGACTTCGTGCGACGAGTCGACGTCGGGTCCCTGCGCCGGGTGGACGGTCGCCACGCGACGAAGCCGTCCCAAGGAACGAAGCCCGCCTTCATCAACAACAGCATCGACGCCGGCTAATTCGCAGCGAGCCGCGCAAACCGGTAAGCGTTCCCATCTTTCGAGAGTGCAATTCGCCGAGAAAGTCAATAAGACCGTCGCAAGATCAGCAAGGATGCCGCGCATGCCCGCCGAACATGAGAAAATCGTGGTTAGGCCTAGAGGCGGCATGGTCATCAAGAACATCGAGCCCCTTGCGTTCAACCGGGCTATGGCGGCCGCCGCCAAGGTAGACTACAATGCATTTAAGACGGATACCACATACCCGAACGTCGGAAAGAACATCTTGGTAATCAGTACCCCCAGCTAAGAGCGAGCAGTGGCCTACGCCAACGTCAGAGCCATTTTCTTGCAAGGCAGACAGTATGAAATTTACGCCTACAGAGCGGCACCGGAGAACACAACGAAAGGCCTAATTTATAACATCTCGCAATCCTATTCCCAAGCGGAATTAGAAGAGTGTGTCATAAATGAGGCAAACCCCACGGCTATTGCAATCAAACGAATTGGAGAAACGAGAACGGTCGTTGTTCTCTTCGAGGGCCAGCGCGTCCCCCAATTTGTGAACTTCGCCGGCTACATGTCGCGCTGCAAGTTATACAAACAGCACCGTGAAATCTGCCGCACTTGCGGTCAAGTAGGCCACCGCAGAGATGTCTGCCCGCGCCCGAACGTGACTATCTGCTTCGCCTGCGGGATCGTCAACCCCCCCCCAAGATCATGAAGCAAACTGCCAGCCCAAGTGCAAGCTTTGTGGCAGGCCGCACGCTTCGGGCACGGGCAATTGCCCAAACAAGTACAAGACTCCTTACATCGAGAGGAAGCGGGAACACGAACGCAAGATGGAGGAGAGCAAGATGGCTGCCAGCAAAGGCAAGGTCACCTTCTCGAGCGGAAACTTTCCACCGCTGGGAAAGCAACAACAAGGACAACCCGGTAAAGGCCGCGATAAGAGCAAGAGCCCTGGCCGGAGCAAAGAGAGAGAGCACAGCGGCACCAGAAGACCTCCTCTCTCAGGAAAGTCATGGGCAGCCGTGGCTGCAAATAAGCAACGTCTGCGCACTCCGTCAGCCGACGCTAAAGGTCACCAGACGGCGAGACATCCCTCCTTCCAGAGAGAGGGAAAGAAGAACAACACAGAAGTTGCCGAGCTGAAAGCGCTCGTCAACCAATTGCAGGGGACGATCGCAACTCAGCAGAAAATGATCGAACAGCTCGTGCAAGCTGCAAGGACACCGCAGCTGCAGCAGCAGCAACAACCAATCTTCGGTGGGGCGAAATCCGGAGGTTGGCAGCTGGGACAGGTCCCACAACCCCTACTCTAACCCCTCCCAAGACAACTGCGCCGGTCAATCTCCAACCACTGGCCAAAATGAGGAAACGCGCACGCAGTCACCAGCCAGCAAGGTGACGAAGAAAGCGAAGACACCATGACGTCGGAATGCGGCAACGTCATCGACGAAGGCCGCGAAGATAACAACATTAATTACGGCGCCCGGATACGAAAACAAGGACAGCGTGTCGATAGGCTCGCGGGTCAAGTAGATAGGCTCGCGAGCCAGTTCCGGGCCCTCGATGCAAGAATGACCACCCTCGATGATAGGGTGAACAAAGGCTTCGCCAGATTGGAACAGCTCATTGTAGAGAGATTAGGCGGCGCAAGCCCCGGGCAACAAGAAGAAACAATGTCTCCTCATAATGGCCCCTACGCATAATCTGGGCTCCATTAAGATATGGCACTGGAATGCAAATGGATACCGTAACAGACGGGCGGCACTGCAATTACTGATACAATCGATGATTGCACCTCCAGATATCATCATGATACAGGAAACACACATGGACGAATCTCCAAAATTGCTCGGTTATCGCGCTCACGCGGTACCCCCCAGCAAGAGACCGGCCGCCAAGGGCGCCGCGCAAGGCGTGTGCACTTTCATCAAGAAAGGCATCACCTTCGTCGAGGGCGGCGACCTCTTGGCCAAGGAATCAATCCTAGAATCGTGCACCACCGAGACCGTTGTCGGCAAGAAAAGAAAAGGCACCCTTCTCGTGGTAAACGCATACAGCAATCCGCAACACCGAAGCCAAAGATTCCGCACCATCTTCCAGAAAATACTCCAGAAGGCAGCGGGGTCGCCCGCGGTCGTGGCAGGGGACTTCAATGCTCCACATCAGGAGCTGGGGTACCCTCGCACTACGGCCAAGGGCAAATCACTCCTCGAAGAAGCAGAAGCAATGGGTTTCACCTTGCTCTCAAATCCGCAACAACCGTCAAGAATCGGCACATCCACCGCCAGAGATACCACCCCGGACCTGGCCTTTGTCCTCCTCCCGCAAGGCGGCAACGTCACCTGGGAGAACACCGGCACAAATCTCGGCAGTGACCATAACATCATTGAAATTATCGTGCCCCTGGGCATGCCGGTATCGAAGATCCCGCAGCGCAAACAGCGCCTTACTGACTGGAACGCCTTCCGATCGCAAGCGCTGGCGCCGGAAATCGAGACTTTGGACGAATGGACCAGCCAACTGGCGACAGCCGTGGCACGGGCCACTGAAGAGATTGAAGGAGATGAGGACCTCCCCAACATGGACCCCAAATTAGCACACCTCATAGTAGCCCGCCGCTCGCTGCAGCAGAGGTGGAGGAAACAAAGGCAGAACAGAACCCTGCGCAAGCGAGTGGCCCAGCTCGGTCGAGAAATCGATAAGTACAGCCGCCAGCTATGTGCGCAGCAGTGGCGTGCTGTCTGCAATGAGATGGACGGACAGCTTCACGTCAGCCGGACGTGGAAGTTGCTCCGACACCTCAGGGACGAAACGCAAAGCAAATCATACCAACAGCACCGGCTGTCGCAGATTATGCACGCCGCCATCAAAGAACACGGCGAGAGCGAGGTCTGCAGACGCCTCAACGACAACTATCTCCCGGCCACGGCTCAATACTGCCGCCCCGAATATCAAGGACCCGACAATCTGGACCTGGACGCTGACATACAGGAGTGGGAAGTGAGGCAAGTGCTTCAGGACCTCAACTGTAAATCGGCAGCCGGACCAGACAAAATCAGTAATAAGGCGCTGCGAAACCTCAACGACACGGGGATCGCAGCGCTGACAAGGTATTACAACCGCTGCTGGAGAGAAGGATTCGTGCCCAAGCAATGGCGCACGGCCCTCACGGTTCTCATCCCCAAGCCGAACAAACCCCCGGGGATCGACAACCTCCGGCCAATCTCCCTAACCTTCTGTATAGGCAAAGTGCTGGAGCACGTACTGAACCGAAGATGGACAGAGTTCATGGAAACAAAGGAGCTATATCCCCCCACGATGCTGGGCTTCAGAGCGAAGCTCAGCACGCAGGACGCGATGCTCATGATCCACAAGGACTTGCTGGAAGCACCCAGCAAGGTGGATAACCGCGCCATCCTCGGATTAGATGTCAAGAGTGCTTTTGACAACGTCCTCCACTCAGCCATCCTCAAGCAAGTCGAAACGCTCGGTCTGGGCAAACGCACGTACGCTTACATAAGGGCCTTCCTAACTGACAGAACCGCGCGGCTACAAGTCGGCGAACTGCAGCTGGAAGAACGCAAGCTAGGCAGCATGGGCACACCACAGGGAGCAGTGATCTCGCCCTTCCTGTTCAACCTAGTAATGATTCCGGTGGCCCGCCCTCAGTCAACTAGAGCACGTCCGCCACACGATATACGCGGACGATGTGACGATCTGGGTCAAGGGAGGTCCGACCGGCCGCATCGAGGAGTGCCTCCAAGCTGCCGTAAGGCAGGTAGAAGAAGGTCTCCGAGGCACCGGCCTCCACTGCTCTCCCCAGAAGTCAGAACTACTGATCCTCCCCCCATCGGGACGCAACCGCAATTCGGCCGAAGCGGAAGCTGCGAAGATCAGCGTCCAAACGAGCGACGGCGCAGACATCCCCCGGGTATCCGAGATACGGGTCCTAGGTATGCACATCAACACGGGCACGGGTAGCCACGCTGCCCTGACCAAGATAACCACGAAGATCGGAATCGCCTCCCGGCTAGTCAAACAAATCACCTCGAGGAGATCCGGGTTGAGGGAAGAGAACCTTCTCCGACTTCTTCAATCCTTCGTGGTCAGCCACGTTGCCTATGTGGGCGCCTTCCACAGATGGCAGCAACACGAAAAAGACAAGATCAACGCGGCCATCAGAAAAGCCTACAAGTCTGCCCTCGGCCTGCTGGGATGCACTAGAAATAGTGCCCTAGCCGGGCTGGGGGTGCACAACACCTTGGACGAGATCAGCGAGGCCCAGCGCATCTCTCAGCTCGTCCGCCTGGGCACTACAACGACGGGCCGGAGCATCCTCCAGGCTGCTGGCATGAACCCGCTAGGAACCGCGGAAGACGCAGACGGCCCCCCTCAAGGGAAGATCGACCGACAGCTCCTTCAGGGACTGGTCGTTCATCCCCTACCGAAGAACATGCACCCCACCCACGACGTGGAACGACGCACAGCCAGGGCCAAGGTGCTGGCACACACCTACGGAGACGACCGCCATGCTTACTTCGTGGACGTCGCTCGAGTTCCTCGCAGACGACAGACGTACGTGACTGCTGTCGTGCGGGCCAGCAGCGGACAGCTGGTTAATGCCTGCAGCGTGGAAGCAGATTCGCCGGAGCAAGCGGAAGAAGTCGCCATTGCTCTGGCCCTCAAGAGCGCAAACGGGATAGGGACGATCCTGGGCGACTCGAAATCGGCAATCAAGAACTACGGAAGAGGGAGAGTGGGCCCGAAGGCGCTCAGACTTCTTCCCAGGGGACTACCAAGCCATGTGTACCTCCGCTGGTTCCCGGCCCATATGGGCCGTCTTCCCGGAGGAGTACCGAACCGGAACGAAGAAGCGGACGTCGCCGCCCGTGAGCTCGCACACCGAGTGGCGACACCCCCCGATCTTCAAGTACGGGACGGGCACCTCTCCCCCAATGACGAGGAAGATGCAGAAGAAGACCAAGACCCTGTGCTCAGCTACGGTGAACTATTGCGGTGGCACCGGGACCAGAGGAGGACCTTCCCCCCTCCGCACCCGAAGCTCACCAAGCAGGAAGAAGTGATGTTACGCCGGCTACAGACGGACTCCGTCGTTACCCCGGCCCTTGCGAGACACGTCGCTCCCGGGCTCTACAAGAGTGATCTGTGCAGTGTATGCAAGATGGTTCCCGCGACTCTCGGACATCTACTGAGTGAGTGTAGTGATAGTGACACTAGTAACAGCAGTGATGGCGTGAGGCCATGTGTGCCGGATGAAATCCCGGTGGACTTCATGGGCTTGCTCCGTTCGGGTAACCACGAACTGCAACGTGCAGCCATCCAGCGGCTCGAGAGGGCCTTGGCTAGGCAAGAGCGAACGGAGGAAACTCCTAGTAGTTCGAGCCCGGCCGGCATCCCTTGAGGTCTAGCAAGACAGGGACCCCTGCCCTGCGCGGTTTTGGGGTGCTCCCGCACGCAGGAATTATGAATAAAGTCTTTTCTCTCTCTCTCTTGCGCAGAAATACGACGCCTATGCCCGCGGCCATCCTGTCTAACAGCGTAAAGAAGGTTTGCACGGAAAAGCGCTCGCGAAACAAAAGAACGTCGCGTGGAGTACAGAAATTGTGCTCCTGTAAACAGAGACGGTCAATGTGTTCCGAACGAGCATACGCATGACCTGCCTCTGTTTGTCCAAGACCCGGAAGCCCCGGACATCCACAGTTAGAGATAGCACCAGCTCAATTACACAAACCACTTCAACCCTTCCATCTTTAACCCTCACGATCCAACCACCCGGTTTTGTCGAGGAATAGTTATACCAACAGAAGGACAAAGGAGCGGAACTAAAAAAAGTACTTTTTATGAGAAGCATCTTTAAAAAATAGCAAAATTTATGTTAACGTGGTTAACTTTAAACAATTATATGCACGGCGTTCAAAACATGAGCAACGACAATACACTCCGCAAAATTCTTTTAATCTATTATATGGATTAAACTTAGGATACGACAATCACTTTTAAAAAACTAAATAGTTGTGATAAAACAGCAAGCGCGTGAGTCGGGAGTGCTGTTTTGAACATCTTTGCACGATTGTGCGCATCCCAGCACAGACGTTCAAGTGAGTAGGCGCGCGTCTAGAATTGGCTGCGCCTCCTGATGGCATAAACTCTGACGTGCAGGTGCTGAGATTGGAAGACCTAATTGAGGATCCAACTGCAGATTGGAAGACTGAAGAAACAGCGGGGCTGGTGGTCTCCACTAGTTTTAAATTGGCTCTTTTTGCTGCCGACTGACTTTTTTTCACAGGAAAGGGGGAGGACGCGGGGGAGTGAATGTTCATCTTTGGCAAAACGGGTCACGCGACAAGCTGAGCCGCAACGCGACCTCTCCACAACTGCTCGTCGGCTCCTTGGCTGGTCGCCGTTTTCCACACTCCTTGCCATAGCATTTTAGATGCGAAGGCATCTCATTCACCCGCCTTGTCCCTGCATCCGGCGTCGGCGTCGGCGTCGTTGGTCGGCGTCCACCCCTCTCCCATTCTCCTCGCCGCGCCAGCTTCGCTCTCCGCCGCTCACCCCCTCTCGCAAGGGGCATTGGATTGGATTGGCTTGGATTAGATTGGCTTGGCTTGGATTGGATTGGATTTGGATTGGATTGGATTAAAGTGGATTGTGTTGGATTGTGTTGCGTCATAGCCGCGGCAGACGCACTGGCGCCGGCGCGTCCCCTCACCGTTATGCGCGCTATAAAACGCGGTGCCTGCGCCGCTTCGCTCCATCGTTCCAGCGCCGTTCCTCCACTGTCCAACGCTGCAACGTGAACCCCCTATGCGTCGCATCTACACAGGGGTTCCCGCGGGGGGAGGTGGGAGTTTTCCCTCTCCAATTTCTTGCGGTGAGCTTTGAGTGATGCCCAGCATGGCTCCCCACCCAAACATCAGTGCCATAAGCGCACTCGTGACACTTTTCATCGGTTCCTTTCTTCTTCAGTTCGCACCGGCGATTTTCGAACGACGCCCTTCATTGCTGGAACTCAAGCTTAAAGAACTCCGCCTTTAAAATATTACCAATGTAACTGCGTAAGATGGTGATGCCACTTTGACCAAAGTTTTTGGTGCATCCTGCTCAGAGTAATTTTCATATTATTTATTGGGGCGAGTTCAAACATGGTTACCTATTTTACACAACTCCTAAGGTTACCGCTGGTTGTATTTTTTCTTATATTTGCCGCATAAAACTTCCGTCAAGGCATAGTTGTGGTTCGGTGCATTTCATGGCATCTTTTCGATAAACAAAATTGGCACAGCTCGCACAAGTGGTGCAAGGCTGGTCAAACAGCGGAATTGGCGGCTCCTCTCTTCTTTTTCGAGATCCGGTTGGGGCACCTCATGGGAATTTCCGAAATTGCTGCTGAGAGTTCTCCATCACTGGCAGGCCCGGGTCATTTTGTCCGCGACCTTTCACATCTCTATCATCAAGTGCATCTCGTGAGCGCGCGCTGCAACTCGCGGCAACCAGTCTCACCAACCCGACATCCCTAGCGCGAACTCCGCGTCTGCGCTTCCCACTTCAAGCGCAACCAAGGCAGCACAGGACTGTTCGGCCTATGTCAAACCGATGTACTTTGGCCAGTGATTTTCCATCCGGTCTTTTTCTGGTATCCGTGTTCGGCCCGTGTCGAAATGTGGGCCATTTGGCTGTGTACGGCCGAACTCCCTTGGCTTCCCAAGGGCCTGTCGCTGTCGGCCAGTCAACGGGCTTATATGCGGCCATACTCCAGCCGCAGTTCTCTAGCCATCCGACAGCCAGCTGTGTGCGCCCGAGGTACAGCAACCCCAGGTCAGCCTAGATACGATCGTTGGACTCCAGCCAGACTACAGCTTCCGGAAGGCAGCTGACAAAAGCCGCGGAAGTTCGTCTATGATACGGGAATTGGGGTCTGGCCACAGTACGACGACTGTACTGAAGCTGGAGGATGACCAATCCAGTGCAACCAGATGACTGCCAGCACTGGACAGCCGCACAAAGCCCACTACTTTGCGTCTACTGCACCCATATCAAAGCCCGCACGACACCGCCTGCCGTCGAGCCTTGGGCGCAGCCATGCTGATTTATCAGCCTCGGTCCAACAGAAAATTTATTTTTTACAAGTTGTCGTTTCTATATTTGCTGGTCCTGTTTTGCTGTAGGTTGCAGAAAATTTTCATTTCTTTGCTACAACTGGTATAGGTGCCGATGTCTTGTGTGCGACCCAGCTGTAATAACCAGGGAACAAACGTTAGGCGATTGAATTTTACAAAGATGAATGTTTCACTTTTATCAAATGTCTTTTAGGACAATCTTCCTGAGCACTTCCTTGCTGCGACTGAGTCAACTATTTTTACAATAGTTGCCTCACAATTTATTTGTTTATAAAATTAGGAGGCATTCGTTTATGAAGCAGTTTGGCACTCTAGAGATCACTCTGGAACATTGCATATAATTTATTCACACAAAATGTAGGCCCAGTTTTTGACTGTGTTTCTTAGAAATAAATTTTATACTTGATCAACATTTCTGATGAGCTTCTACAGGGCTGATTCTAGGAGACATCGAATAAGTACGTCTCAATATATTAGGAATTCTAAATTTATTTTTGATGCATTTTTATGAGCTATGTTCACACCATTTAATGGTCCAAAAGAACCTAATCTTCCTCTAATGTCATAATTCACTGAAAAACTGTAGACGTGTTGTGAATGACCACGGCTCCTGGAGCCTGCAGTTCTATCCAACTTTGTGTTCACTCAAAAAAATGTCTAAATGTAATGTTTCATAATCTTTTACAAACCAAAAATATAGCAACGGTGGTATGCATACCACAAACCTAAAAAATATAGCAACGGTGGTATGCATACACGCAAACCTTGAATACCGCAACGAATACAACAATAATTATTTCATTGCTCGATATTGAATGCGTAAGGCTCTCAACCTCTCCCATGCCAACTTGCGGCTCGGCCCTATGAATACAAACCTCCCTCCAGCTTTAAAGTGTAACATGGCATATCTGGCACGCTCCTCAAAAACAGCTCCAGCCGTGCCTTACACTCTAACCATTCCAGTGGCCATGTTTTCGCACCTTCAGCAGCGTCAATGGCTGCGCGTTTCTCCTTTTCGGTTACGGCAATTGACACCCAGGGCAAACAGTTGTTGTACACTGCTATTCCGATTCGCTAAAAGGATGCCCACCAAGGGTCCCTTTCGCCGGGTCATTTTTATTTATTTATTTATTTATTTTTGTTTGTTTGTTTGCTTGTCTGTTTATTTATTTATTTATTTATTTATTTATTTATTTATTTGATACCTGCGGCGCTTTTGCAGGCATTACAACAGGGAAATACATAAAAATCAGTGTGAAATTTGGGACCAAATAAAATGAAATTAATTACACAAAGCTCAGTACAAATCATTAGAAACAATGGATACAGCCACAAGTTGCAAGATCCTTCTACTCTCGTTTTGAGCTAACAAAAAATGAATAGCGCATGGCACCACTTTAAACGAAGGTGAATTTATTTTACGATACAGGTTCCTTCTCTGGGATATGTAGGGTGGCGCTGGGATATACTTCTCCTTATCGATATCAGCTTAAGAATGGTAGATCTGAAAAAATCAACCTAATGTTTCGTCTCCGATCTTTCGCGTCTTCCCATAAGAGTTTATTTTTTCTTTCTCTCATACTAAGCTGGCGATCCCAATTACATGAAACAAATACCACTGCCAAGTTCTGTATTTTTTCAAGCGTATCGCCCGGATCTTTGGTCCCGAATTTTCGAACACAGAAAACAAATGGGTACTCCAACAATAAGCGGACCTGGGTGAAACACAGTTGTTTTTTCAAGTTAGAAAAACTTTGCTGAAATTTCATCTCAGATAAACCAAAACCAGAGCAGTCTTAACTCTATGTTGTTAACGTGGCAGGATTGGCCACCCTGGTGTAATAACGGCCACAACCTCCCATGAATACGCCAATTAACCATCGGCCCTCAGTCCCCAGCGGCTGCGAAGCAACTGACCACGGCGGCGGTCAGACCTGTGACGCAGCAGAGGGTGCTAAGAATCCCTGGATCCGGACAGGCCGCCAATGGAATCTGAACCTGGCAACGTTTAACGCGCGAACCTTATCTAGCGAAGCAAGTCTCGAGGTGTTGTTCGAGGAATTAGAGGGCATTAAATGGGATGTAATAGGGCTTAGCGAGGTTAGGAGGGCAGGCGAAGCCTTTACGGTGCTGAGAAATGGACACGTCCTATGTTACCGGGGTCTAGAGGCCAGAAGAGAGCTGGGAGTGGGATTTCTAGTCAATGAAAGCATAGCTGGCAACATAGACGAATACTATAGCATTAACGAAAGGGCAGCAGGTCTTGTAATTAGTCTCAATAAGAGGTACAAGCTCAAGGTGGTGCAGGGCTACGCGCCCACATCCAGCCACGACGACCAAGTATTGGAACGCTTCAATGAAGATGTGGAATCGCAATGGCTAAAGTAAAAACACAGTATACCGTAGTTATGGGGGACTTCAATGCTAAAGTAGGCAAGAATCAGGCTGGAGACAAGGCAGTTGAGAACTATGGTCTGGGCTGTAGAAATAGCAGGGGGGACCTACTAGTTGAGTTTGCAGAACGGAATAACCTACGCATAATGAATACCTTCTTCTGTAAACGGGAGAGTCGGAAGTGGACCTGGAGGAGCCCGAATGGGGAGCACAAAAATGAAATAGACTTCATATTATGCGATAACCCTGGCGTCGTGCAAGATGTGGAAGTGCTCGGAAGGGTAAGGTGTAGTGACCACCGTATGGTAAGATCTCGAATTAGGCTAGATTTGAGGAGGGACTGCAACAAGCTAGTACGAAAGAAGCCGATAAATGAGCTAACAGTAAGACGTAAAGTAGAAGAATTCAGGATCGCGTTGCAGAACCGATATTCCGCCCTTAACGAGGAAGCCTAGCTTACGACACAGGAAGCCAGCGACAACCTTACACGCATTATCACGGAGTGTGCAGTAGAAGTCGGGGGCACTATGGCTAGACACGATACTGGTAAACATTCACAGGAGACGAAAGATCTAATCAGGAAATGGCAAACCATGAGAATCTCTACCGCAGCTGACAGAATAAAACTATCCGAGCTCTCGAAGTTAATCAATAAGCGTAAGACAGCTGACATACGGAGGTATAATATGGAGAGGATCGAATACGCTGTAAAGAACGGAGGTAGCCTGAAAGCAGTGAAGAGACGTCTTGGCGTGGGGAAAAATCAGATGTATGCACTTAAGGATAAGCAAGGCAATGTCATCGCAAATAGGGATAAAATAGTCACAGTGGCTGAGGAGTTCTATAGGGATCTGTACAGTAGCAGGGACATACAGGATAATGCCGAACGAGACAGTAGTGCAGACGAGATAGAAATCCCACCAGTAACGACCGAAGAAGTAAGGAAGGCTTTGAAAGAAATGAAAGGGGGCAAAGCACCTGGTGAGGATCAGATAACAGCAGACCTTTTGAAGGATGGCGGAGAAATTGTACTTGAAAAATTGGCAAACCTGTATACGCAATTCCTAATGACCGTAATGGTACCGGAATCTTGGAAGAACGCGAACATCATCCTAATCCATAAGAAAGGCGACATGAAGGACTTGAAAAATTATAGGCCGATCAGCTTACTGTCAGTCGTCTACAAGGTATTTACCAAGGTAATCGCTAACCGAATCTCTGCAACCTTAGATTTCAGTCAACCTAAAGAACAAGCAGGGTTCCGTAAAGGCTATTCAACAATGGACCATATTCACACGATCAATCAGGTGATAGAAAAGTGCGCTGAGTATACTGAACCCATATATATAGCCTTCATAGATTATGAGAAAGCATTTGATTCGGTCGAAACCCTAGCAGTCATTCAGGCATTACGGAACCAGGGGGTAGATGAGCATTAACAAAACAAACAAAACAAAACAAACAAAACAAAATATTTTATTTCCTCAGAAGTACGAGGAGGTAGGCTGGGACTAAAGGCTACAAAGCCTGACAGAGGCCCCAGCCCCCTTTGGTACAGTACAATGATGAGGCAGAATCAAACAAGCTAGAAATTCTAATGTGAGTTACAAAAATACAAACAACATGTAGAGCACAAGATATTACAGAACAATATGGGAGAGGTACAGTAACGTACATTAGAGTACAAAAGAGTAAAGTAAAACAAAATACAAGTGGACAATCAGAGTAGAACTATGATTGAGTTTTAAAGATAGACACAACTACAAAACCTGCGCATTAAACAGGTCGAGACGACATCCACAGCTCTAGCCATTGAAGCAGATATTCTGATTTAAGAGGTATTCTTTCGCCTGTGTTTTAAATGTGTTTCTACTGCATTTGAAGTCAATGTGGTCTCCAACTTTGTTGAGTATGTCGGTGGGTTGAAACAGAGAGGACTGCCTGCCGTAGTTTGTTCGAAGTTTCGGTGTATGTATTTTGGCACACCTAAGAGGGTATATACTGCTATTGCCGTTATGTTTGTCATGGAGATTTTCTTTGTGTATAGCTTGTAAAAGCTCCATATAATATATTTGGTCAGCCTTAAGCTTACTATACTGAACAAATAGTGGACCCGTTCTCAAGTCGGCATAGTGAACGTAAAAATTGGCATAGTGCCCGTGAAAATTATGTAAGAATACTAGAGGATATCTACAACGGGTATACAGCTACCATCATCCTCCATAGGGAGAGCAGCAAAATACCTATAAGGAAGGGTGTCAGACAAGGAGACACAATCTCTCCAATGTTATTCACAGCATGCTTACAAGAAGTATTCAGAACGTTGGATTGGGAACAGGTGGGAGTAAGGGTTAATGGAGAATACCTCAGTAACCTCAGATTTGCTGATGACGTTGCCTTGTTAAGTAACTCGGGGGATGAATTGCAAAGCATGCTTTCCGCCCTGGGCGAACAGAGTAGAACCGTGGGCCTGAAAATTAATATGCAGAAAACTAAAGTAATGATCAAAAACCTCAGGACAGCACAGCAGTTTGAGATAGGTGGCGAGGCAGTGGAAGTGGTAAGCGAATATATCTACTTTGGCCAAGGTGTGACCCCAGATCCCAACCATGAGGCAGAGATAATTAGAAGGATCAGAATGGGGTGGGGTGCATATGGCAGACATTCTCAGATAATTAATAGCAGCCTACCATTGTCGCTGAAGAAGAAAGTGTATGACAGCTGCATCTTACCGATACTCACCTACGGGGCAGAAACTTGGAGGCTCACTAAGAGGGTTCAACTTAAATTGAGAACGACTCAGCCGGCAATGGAGCGGAAAATGATAGGTGTAACATTAAGGGACAAGAAGAGAGCGGAGTGGGTCAGGGAGCAAACTGGTGTTAAAGACATAGTAGTAGAAATTAAGAAGAAGAAGTAGACGTGGGCAGAGCATGTAATGCGAAGACAAGATAACCGCTGGTCATTAAGGGTAACAGAGTGGATCCCTAGAGAAGGCAAGCGTTGCAGGGGGCGGCAGAAAGTCAGATGGGCAGATGAGATCAAGAAGTTTGCGGGGATAAATTGGTCACCGTTTGCACAGGACCGAGATAATTGGAGAATAATGGGTGAGGCCTTTGCCCTGCAGTGGGCGTAGATAGGCTGGTGATGATGATGATGATGATGATGATGTTAACGTGGCTAGTCTGCCTCAAATCACGCGTGATGTAAACTCCTGGATATTTTTTTGCGTGGTCATGCTTAAAGCAGCGTTATGTACACCTTACGTAATCAACTGGTATGAACGTTTGCTCGCAATGGTGACATGAACACACGTTTTAAAATTCAACGAGATTTTCGAATGGGCACACCAAGATGCTATTACACTTATATCACGTTGTGGTCACTCGGAATCACGTTGAATCCCTATAGTCATCTAAACTACACAGTCATCTGCGAACGTTCTGAATGAAGATTTGACGCCAACAGTAATATCTATGGTATATAATAGAAACAAAATAAAGGGTAGAACTAAGCCCTGAACACCTCCTGAGGTCCCGGGAACATATCCAGAAGAACAACCGTTGAGATAAACCGACTGCTGTCTTGCAGAGAGTTAATCGGCCATCCGTGCAATAACAGATTCATTCAGTCTATAGCCCCGTAATTTACTAACAAGGTCATGAGGAACAACGTTGAATGCTTTTTTAATGTCCAGGAAAATGCAGTCAAATACTTTACGCTTATCTGTTACTAGATCCACACCATGCTTCAACTCAACAAGGTGCGTTCCTCAAAAAAAACCTTGACGAAATCCGTGTTAACTGGCATGCAGGAGAGTATGTTTAGGAAAATGTGTTATATCCCAAGTGTAGCTAGGCTCATCTTCAAGCACTGCAAATAATTTGAAATCAAAAACCTCGCTTCGTAATTAAAATTTAAAATAATTTACAATAAAATTTGTTTTTAAACAGGCAGTCCTAAAATCAGATGGAGAAACATTGTGTAGAGCACAAAGTTGCGCCTACAAACGCACGAGCTTGGCCTTTTCTGTGTTTATTCAAACAAAATAATGCTACATTGTTTTTCGCAGTATTATTAACAGAACAGTTGCCGGAAACTTGTCCATTGGCGCGACCTTGCCTTTCTTTGCTGGGGAGTCCTTGACATGACGCCAGTTGAGCTCCTGTGTGGGGGTCGCTAGCAGCCACCAGAGGGGTAGTCGAAGTGGTATCATCCTTAACAGAGTGGGAGGCTGCCATCTCTATCCCAGCTCCCCACGTGCAAGAAGCCCTCGCCCAGTTGGCTGAAAACGCCGAGCTCCCAAAACACCGGGAGCCCCGGTGTCCAGATGACTGAGTGAACAGCTCAGTGCTGCAATCACCACAACTTTTGGCAAATTAAAGTTACTACTACTACTACTACTACTACTACTAACTATGGCTTGCGATCACATCACACCCTAGTCTGGTTGACCACGTCCCGTGTTCAAAGATGTTCACACATTGTCTACAATGGCCTCCAATCGCACACACGCGGGGAGACACTGCTGCACGCTTCACTCTACCGCAAAGTTGTCCAAGTGGCTAAGCAGCCGTCGAGGGCGTTGTGGACGTCGGGGCTGTTGCAGCACTGGTGAGGTGAGAGTACCTGGTGCTGCTTCCTTGCACTGGCAGTTCGATGCACACCCAAGCGAGGTAAGGGCCTGTGCCATGGCTTTGCAATTCGCGAAGGGCGCGAGAGTCGTACTTGCACAGGAGGTGTGCGACGGCCTCTCATGCAAACAGTCTCATGACCATAGTCTGGCTTCGTGTGGCACACAGTATGCCACGCACGCTAAGCAGACAGTCCTTGCTCGTCTTAGGGCCAAGTGCTGAATGATCGATGCTGCTGCCAGAAGTTCAGGCATGGGCTTCATCCAGCTGAAGCAAGCCGATGACACTCACGAAGTGGTCAGCCAGGTGATAGCACAAGTTGTCCTTTGTCGTTTCTGGCACCACAGATGTCGGCGAGCGTGGTTGTAACTGTGTTTGAGCCGGTGTTTCTTGTGCAGGCTGTGGCTGGTTGTCGCTGTTGACGGGCTTGGAATTCGTATGCGGTTGGCTCAGCAGCAGTTTGGACTTTTTCTGGCCGTTGTCAAGCTTTGGAGCATGTTGGACTTGCTTTATGCCGTTGGCAGGATCGGAGGTAGCTGGCGGCCGAGTCGCCGACGATTTGGACTTTTTCTAGCTGTTTGAAGGATTCTGGCCATGCTGGACCAGCTCTAAGTTTTTGACAGGTTTGGAGGAAGTGGGCTGGAACACCTGAGGGTTTGCGTTTTTGGAAATTTTTTGAGAGCAACAGATGGTGTTGTATGCAGTTTTTGGAAGTAGGCCTGGCTCGAGAAAAAAAGACTGAGCTGAGTGGCATGACAGCATTTGCCATTCTTGGGACTAGCTTTTGGTTTGCGGTGCTCTATGCTTGGGGTGCTCATAACAAACACGTTTCTAGCCGCGTTGGGACAGAGGATGTGTTCTGAGGCTTGTAGTTTGGTGAGCCCAGCAGCAACGAGGGTTGCCGAGCGTAGGATGGCGGCGTTTATTTTGGAGACATCGAGTCCTCCTTGCGGGCGGAAAACGACTTTCATGTGCTCCCGTGGTAGTGGGGGTAGACGTAGTGCATGCTTAGCAGTCCCTTGCTTAATCGGAGAGGGGCTCACCGTTCCCTGCGACGGCTTCTCGGTGCGTAGGGCGTGAAGCCTTTTCTGCCTGCGGTTGCGGTAGCAGACCATCCAGCCTCGTTCTTCGGTCACTTCGGAAGGGTCGATGTCTTCTCCCGGTACCGTCGAGGTGTCCATGTCGGTAGTTGATTGATTGATTGATTGATTGATTGTAGGGTTTAACGCGCCGACGCAACGCAGGCGATGAGGCGGGCCGTAGTGGAGGGCTCCGGATTAATTTTGACCACCTGGGGATCTTTAACGTGCGCCGAAATCTCGAACACACGGGCGTTTTTGCTTTTCGCCTCCATCGAAAAGCGGCTGCCGCGGCCGGGAATCGAACCCGCAACCATGTCGGTAGTCGGAGTGGCTTCATGCGAGTTCGAAGCGGGCGCCATGCGTTGAGATGCGTTGATTGATGACGTGGCTGCCGTTGGCTGGCCACCGCGCGGCAGCGAAGGAGGGGGTGTGTGGGGGGGGGGGGGCTTGTTCTATTAGGCCTAGTCGCGCAGCCTAGCGTGGTGGGCGCTGAGTGCACCGGCGGTTAAGTATGAAAACGTTGTCACTGCGCCGTAAGACTGGTCCAGGGGTTTCCAGGGGCGAAACGTTCACTCGTGGGATTCCTTTTAGACGTCTGACGACGATTTGGACTCGGACAGAGGCATCTTTCGCAGGAGCGATGTGAACCGGCCTTTAGCACAGAGCAGCGCCACCACGCGTCTCTGTCTGGAAAAGATTATCTGTACACATCTACAAACGAAGTGCTGAGATCCGAGGCTCACTCTCTCACTCTTAGTGATCAGAGCAGAGGAACGGATGGGCGATTTACAAACAGCAGAGATGTGGATGTATTGTTAAAGACTGGATAAAAAGGATCGTTATTCATCGATGAAATTTTAAAAGCATAAAGCAAGTCCATGTACGTGCGTTGGTTCTCAAGGGTCCACTTGTTACACTCTACATACAAACTTTGCACCGGACTGGTGCGAAAAGCACCCGATGCAAGACGAAGCCACAAGTGCAACACTGGGTCAAGCATTCGCAACGCTGTTTTATTCGCCGACCCATAAACCACACTGCCATAGTCGAAACGAGACACAAACAAAGCAGTATACAAGCGCAGCAAGAGTTCTTTGTCGGAACCATAGGATTGGTTTGGGAGAACCTTAAGGATATTCATTGTTTTAAGACATTTATGTTTAAGTTCTTTTATGTGGGGAATGACTGTGAGTTTGTGGTGAAACACTACACCGGAGAACTTGTGTTCCTTGTTCACAGGAATCGGCACGTTCTCAAGAGTGATGTCTGGGTCCAGGTGGACCCCACGCTTCCTGGAGAACACAACGCAGGAGCTCTTACCGGAATTAATTTTAAAACCATTCTTGTCAGCCGAGCTGGAAAGTTTCTTGACACCAAGCTGGACTTGACGTTCGTAGATGGATATATTACATGATTTATAAGATATCTGGACGTCGTCTGTATACATGGAATAAGAGATTGTATGTGGCAATGCCTTTCCAAGAGAGTTCATCTTAGCTATGAAGAGGGTGCAGCTCAACACGCCACCTTGCGGCACTCCATTTTCTGGCACGTAAACCTTTGAGAGTGCACAACCAACTCTTACTCGAAATGTTCTCTCCAAAAAGTAACTAACAAGGGTGTTCAACATGTTGCCCGACACACCGAATGACTTGAGGTCACTAAGCATCCCGTAACGCCAAGCGGTGTCGTAGGCCTTCTCGAGGTCGAAAAACACAGTTACATAATACTGTTTATGCACGCAGGCATGCTTTATATATGATTCAAGAAATACGAGTTGATCATTCGTCGATCGCCCCGCCCTGAAGCCTGCCTGACAGCTCTCGAGAAGACCGTTGTACTCAAGGAAGTACGCGAGCCTGCGATTCATCATCTTCTCGAGAAGCTTGCACAGGCAGCTCGTCAGGGCTATAAAACGGTAACTTGAGGGGGACAACGGGTCCTTTCCCTCCTTCAAGAAAGCCACTACTATGGCCTCCCTACAAGAGTGTGGGATGTCCCCCGAAAACCATATTTTATTATATAGATGTAGAAGTGCTTCAAGTGTGTCTGCGTGTCGGTGTTGTATCATTGTATATCTGATGTTGTCTGCACCTGGAGCTGAAAGCTTATATGTGGTCACGGCTGCCTTCAGCTCATAAATTGAAAAAGGAGAATTGACGTTACGATGTATTGACGTGACGTGACAATCCTGGCAGGCTCGCCAAAATTGTCACGTCAATTCATCAAGTGGTCAGGACACACAGAAAAGTCATTTAATCGACGAGGATGCTATATCACAGCCCAAGACAAGTACTGACAGTCACGGAAGTGTTCCCGTGGTTTAAAGTCACGTAAACGTCTCTGAATATAATGTCGCCTCACATTAAGGTCGAGGTCTTCCCACTTGATGCAGGGATCAAGCGCCCCTTGTCTCTCGTAGTGCTGCTGGCAGGTAGTGAGCTTGGCCGTCACCGTCAAGAACCAGGAAAGCGTAGCCCTAGGTTCGTTCTTCCACCGATTTGGTGCGGAACCGAGCGTCGCCGCCTGTAGACCAGCCGGTTGGCGTTTCTGGAGTTGCCAACGGTGCGTTGCCGCGACGTCTCCTTCCAGGATCGTAGCCCGGAACATGTGTTGGTAAGCCTGAGGCGTAGTCAGGCCCCGAAAATGGTGGGGTCGGTTCCAGGAGCGTAGCCTGGTTGTCGTTGTTTTTGTTGTTCCTGAACATTATTGGCCCAAACCCAATCAGGGGATCGGCCAAACATCATTCGTTAATTCGAATGAGATTACTGCCTAGGTGGATGATTCAAGGAAAATTAGAAAAATTTGGAAGCTTTTTTTTTCTTCTTGTGTTGGAGGAATCGAGTTTAGAAATTAGTCAATATTGAAACAAAACAAAAAAAGGAAATAAATAAATAAATAAAGAAGAAGAAGTAGAAAAAGAAGAGGAAGAAGGAGGAGAAGAAGAAGAAGGAGAATAAAAAAATTAGAAGCCGTTCCACTCAATGTGAAAGCTGTCGGAAATGTAGAGCAGTGACTCGCGATAGTGTACCGCCGTTACCCGCTTACTGCTACCACCCCATGCAATTCAAATTTCCCGCCGTTACCCGCTTACTGCTACCACCCCATGCAATTCAAATTTCCCGCCTTCGCAGTGCTCGCGCGCCCCCTGCCTGAAACTGCGCCAGCGGGAGTTGTGTTCTCTTTGTTCTTTTCTCCCCGCACGTGCCGGCGTTGCACTGCCATCGTAATTGGGCCCATCTCCCCTCGAGGGGGACTCGAGTAAATGCGTCGCATAGGGGGTGGGTGTATTGCGTCAACGTTTAGTGTTTCGGGAGTCGGTGGTAGTGAATGCGTTGTATCAGCAGCTTCTTGACGTAGTTTGAATGAGTCAAGGATATAAGGCGCGTTCATAGCCTCCCGTTCTGTGTCGGCTTTGTGGTGCAGTGGGTAGAGCACCATGTACATTGCATTCCGCCCGCAGGGTCGAGGGATCGAAACCAGGCGCCGGATAGTATTTTTTTTTATATAGTGTAGGGGGAGGGGTGCGGACTACAACTACGGACGCCAACGCGGGTGACATCGTGAGTTACTGAAATGCTCTGCATTTAAAACTTTTCAGAAATGGATGCTTTTGTAGGGCTCAGGTGAGGTGCCGGAATAAGATGCGAATTAGGTTGTAAATCTTTTGGAATTTTCTATTAAGCGCAGAAGAGCAGAACAAACATCCCGGCGGCAATATCCCGTTTCTGAAGCCTCAAATGGTAAAAGCGCCGGCAATGATAATGCCAACCCCAGGCGACGAAGCGGCACTTCAAGGAGCTGACGTCTGAGGCTTGAAAATCGTCGACAGGACATAAAGGAAATGGTCGACAGACTCTTCTTCATTACAGTAACTGCACATGGCAGACTGCGCCAGACGAGACCTCTGGAGGTATCTATTCAACTGGGGCACACGCCATCGAAGGCTCGTTACTATCACCTCCAGGTCGCGTGAGGGGCACCAATTCGGTTTCCAGGAAAATTTTAGATGACAAAAATCTCGCAACGACAATAAGACTGATTCGTGCTGCCCTTGCAGCTTCAACAGTCTACGGAATCTTGCGGCGGCTAATAAAGGCGTTGTCTCAATGACATCGTCAACAGGCCCGGAGGGTGCTACCCTTTCCAGTGAATCTGCGGTTTCATTAAAGGTGATTCCCGCATGCCCAAGGTTCTGCGGAACCAAGCCTTGGAACCGTTACCGTGATGTCAAACCTCAAATGGGCGTTCTCGTGATTCGCCCCGGTAAGAAAAGCTGCCTGCACGGCGGGTAGTGAGTCCATGTCCTTAAACCCGCCGCACAAAGCTATACCCACTGAGCCACGATGGAAGGTGTGTTTCAATCCTAGAGGTAGAATTGAAAGCCTGAAGATGACGGGGAAAACCCTTTAATTTTTGGCAGAATTGACTAAGGGAAGTGCATTTACACTCATAACGCCTTGTTTTTTTTGCCATTCCTAATGAAGGGTGCGATAATTTGGCAATATTTACCATATTCTTGGCCAACAAATGAACGTTCCATTCGAACTCGGGTACTGCAAGTGAAAAACAGGTTGATGTTCCCCCTAAGCAAACAAACAGAACCACAAGAGGAACTCATATACGCATATATTCCAAGCTTACTTTGCCAAATCTTACACAATGCACAATAATGCATTTTAAGGGACCAGAGCTACGAAACGTTGCGTGACGGTCGATGTGAAACGTTTTAAATAAGGAACTTTATAATACACACTTTTTAAAAACACGAAAACATTTAGTAAGTTCTTTTAAAAAACGCTTTTGTTTGTTTAAAAAGGTCAAGTAGAAACGCAAACTGTTTACTGAATTTACATTTATTTTTAAAAGTGTTACCCTTGCATAAAAGAAAACAAAAAAATGTATAGAATTGACGAAACCTTTTATTACTGACACTGTTTTGAACAGAACTAAATTTTCGTTTAGTATAAATACCCCGCCCTACATATTTTCTCAGCAAGTACTCCGACAAAGGCAGCGCCTTAAAAATGTTTTTTTTTTCGGTATGGTTGGCGAGTGCTTTGTGGAATATTCAGGGCGGCGCCCATTAATGGTCCCGTAATCTTCCTACGTGCACTTGCCATTTTGTGCACGTTCCTTTATACGCACACGAAAATAACGCTTTTTGTATTCAAAGACATCTCTAAAGCATCATGTGCGGTAACATTCGGTGCTGTCCACTTTCGCTCAAAAGCAGGCACCGTAGCCTGAACACAGCCTCCTTTATTACCGAATATGGACGCTCAGTACCATAAGTTCCGCCTCATCTCAGGGCAATCTAATTCGAGATTGTATGGTTGAGCGCGAAGTTAAGGTTACCATTCAGACTTGGCAACAATGGTTGAAATGAATTGTCAAAGCCCTCCACCAAGGATTTATACACTACGCTAAAGCTCCGATGGGATAAAAGCTTAAAGGTTACTCCCGTTTATTTGAATAAACAATAAGAAGGTTAGTGCGAAACCAACGCTCAAACTTGAATAATAGAGTTTATTTGATTATCTTTTTTTGATAGTGATTTCGCAGGCAAATATTTTTTCTGTATGTCGGAAGGTGACATGATTCAACGAGACATGCTTGTGGACCGCTTGCTGGCAAAAGGTGAAATAACCACTTGTTTTTCATGGGTAAAATATTGATTATGGAAAGATGAGTGAATAAATCAGGAAAAGCTGAGAGAAGTGCGGGAGACAAATAGGGGCAGAAAACAGGACGATGAAACTTGTCGCGGGAGGGCAATGTCGAGCGGAGAACGTCTGCTTGAGGAACGCCTACCAAGGAGAGCTAGAAAATTTAAAACACATGAGTGGCGCGTTTAGTGTATGTCGACTCCTGATTGTAAGCGCTACATCAAGGCCGTCTCATATTAATCATCCCCTTGATCCAAACCTTGAAGTCGTCAAAACGTACAGTCGAGACGGCAGCATTTCGCGCGTATAAAGCAGCGGAAATCAACAAATAACGGGGAAGGGAGACTGGCCGCAAGTCCATTGTGGAAGTGAAAAATAATTGATAACAAAATAAGGCTGTGTGAATGGCCTCGTAAATGAACAAAATAACGGGGTGCTGGGCAGGGGCTCCCCTGTTTCGATTTATTTTAACTAAATTATTATTCGGCAATGAGCAGCCTGATTGCCATACGACGTCCATAAAAATGAGAAATACAAAATTAAAAAAAAAATTAGTACGTCAATATTTTCGCGAATGCATACTCTTATACAGACGTGGAATAATATTCAAGTGTCTCTCATAGCACTGAAAACACTGACGTTGTGTAGATTCTGATGTGAAATTTCCGCATGAAAAATAAGAGGTCCAACATCAAGAGAGGCACATCAAAATGGACGCCGATCATCACCTCTCGCGTGCCGGACATTGCGCAGCGGACTTGAGTACTGGTCAATGAAGACCTCAGTTGATCATTTGCACACTTTTCCAAGAATGTTGACAACTTGACGTTGCAGACGACGCGGATGTTATCAACAACTTGAAGAAATAGTATGCGTTCTTGTGGCTACCGAAACATGGTCACTTGGCTCGCCCGCAGTGAACGGCCCGTTCGAAAAGGTTTCAGGGGGATACAGCTGGCATAGCTGGTTATAAATGAGGTAAGGACCTGAATTTTTAGAGCAGCAAAAAAGTTGCCGGAACGCTGGCTTCATCGTGCCTCGATAGCGATCATACCTAAGGAACAAATATTCCCGTAAACTTAATTGTACGTAGGAGCTTTCACGGCGAAAGTCTAGAATAAATGAATGAATTTATTGTCAAAGAAAAAGAAAGGGAATTCGACCAGCAGGCGTAAATTGTCATATCTAGGGGTGGACACCAGAACGTCTGCTGGTGTGGGGGTTGGGACAGAGGATGACAGATTCATATTGAGGAGAGACAGAGGATAGAGGTGACATATTTACAGAAGACTGGGCAAAGAGGGGCATATTGACAACCTAACACACGCACACACACACACACATACACACACACACACGCACACACACACAAAGTCTGGTCCAGGAGAAAAAAGAGAAAAAGTCCACACAGCTACCGGGCCAGGAATTCTAGTACCAGGCGGAGCCTTGAAGCATCCAGGTAGCCGCCCAGCGCCTCGTGGACGCTGTCCCGTTCCCTGGTGTTCGCTGACGGCCATAGCAGCTCATCGAGTGGCCGAGCAATTCGTCCCAGGGCGGCCAGCAGTTCCAGCCTCCCTGCCGCATACTCGGGGCACTTGCAGAGCAGCTGCGGCAGGGACTGGACAGGTGCACGGCAGTGCTGGCAGAGAGGGCTGTCGGCCAGCCCCAGGCGGTGCTTCCGCTCAGCCGTCCACACACACCCCACGCGGGGCGCAGAATTGCGAAACGCTGCTGTCGGAGAAGCCGTGCGCCCCGCACAGGTGGTGGGGCCTCTCTAGCGACCAACCGTGCGTCCGGGTGCTGTGCCCACACGTGCCGATGTATAAAGCAGGCGGGCGTCGTCCGCCGCTGCGTGGACATCCGTGGCGGAAGAGGTCAGCTCGTGGGCCTCGCGGAGAGCTACTCCGCCCGCTCATTGCCCCCGAGCCCCATGTGGCCAGGCACCCACTGCTGCCGCAGCCGGGCGCCCCTGTCTGCCAGCCGCTCCGCCTTCTCGCGCACGCCCCGAACCAGAGAGCAGTGCGGTTAGCCCTCCCGGTTGCGCACCAGAGCCACCCGGGAGTCGCACAGCATGGCGCAGCGCTCGGGTGCGGGCTCCAGCTCCAGCAGCAGGTCCATGCCCAGCTGGAGCCCCACAAGCTCTGCTGTGGCCGAGGATGCGGGGTAGGGCAGCCGGGCCTGCCGGGTGGCCTCCCCCAGCATGGCGGCCACTGTAGCCGAACCCTGCCGCTGCTGCACAGAGCCATCCGAGTAGGCCAGGGTGTGGCCCTCCTGGTCTTTCCAGACGACGGCCCTCGCCAGCTGCAGCAGCCCGCAGTGAGCTTGCGCCGCTTGGTGCGAAGGCCCCGAATCTCCAAGTGCAGCTCGGCCGCCAGGTCCGGAGGGCGGCTGGAGGGCCCCAGGCCTATGATGCCCACCACCGGCTCGTACAGGGCCAGCATGCGCCCCATGCGCGAGTGCCGAGGTGCACAGCCGCTGAAGCAGGGGGCGCAGCCGGTCGATGTGGCCTAGGGCCCGCTGCTCGGCCGTCATCTCGAGCATCCACACCCCTGCCTCAGCCAGCGTCCTGTCGCACTGAGAGTTTCGGGGCAGCCCCAGGCAGGCGGGGACGCCCTTCCGATGGTCGCCCTCCAGCTGCCGCCAGTTGGGTCTCCGCAGGGTGGCCAGCGGCAGCGCGTACATCAGTAGCCCCACGGCCGAGGCGCTGTACAGCCGCAGGGCTGTCTGCTGTGAGCAGCCTTTGTCTCGGGCGACCATCTTCCGCAAGGCCGAGGTGGCCAGCTGTTCCCTGGCACGGAGGTTCTTGACGGACTGGCGGAAGTCCACCCTGTAGTCCAGGGGTGAGCCCCAGGTAGCGCACCCTGGTCTTCCACTCCAGCTCCTCGCCATCTATGTGGAGTTTCGTCCTCCATCCGCAGGCGGCTGCGCTCGGGTGCACCAGCATGGCCTCTGTCTTTCCAGCCGACAGCTGCAGGCCTACACCTTCGAGCTTGTACCGCAACGCATCCATGGCTGCCTGCAGCTGCGGTACGACCGCCCTGCCGTCTCCTTTCTGTCCCAGCACCCACCGAGCAATGTTGTCGGCGTACACCAACATGTGTACCCTGTGCCCCTATTGCCTAATGAATAGCGTAACTTTCCGCTACTTCAGAGCGGTCATGCAGTCATAAAGATTGCCAGAGGAGACGAAGACTGCAATGGGCACCTCGTGCCTTCGCACATCCTGGAGTCTATGCATACTGTATTCACGTGATATTGGAACTTTCTTCAAAGGAACCTTATCTTGCCATACCACCTGTCCATCTGTAGGTTTATACCATTGTTTTGATAGTGGTAGAGAGTTTTAATGCGCGGCCGCTGTATCGGTGACACGTCCGAGGTGGCGTATAGTCGATGATTGTTTTTTGGCGGGGGGGGGTGTCTTTTATACCGTGGGCCGTCCCAATTCGGTTTTCTGGGACGCACCATCGCCGACAGCAGAGCGTTTTCTTTCGTTTCTTCGAAGCGTTTTAAAGCGTCAATTTGTAGACGTATTCATTATAATCACCATCATGCAATTAAAGTCTACTGCAGGATGAAGGCCTCTCCCAATGACCTTAACCTGTAGTGCTGAGCTGCGCTGCCAGAGTTTGTTCTTTGCTTCCGAATATTCTTATTTCGTCCCTTGGTAGAGTTAAAGGCCTCCATCTTCTTTTACCCGTTCTTCGCATGTCCATTTTGTTACCCTGGTGGTGCAGTTTGTCGGTGCGCCTCAGGGTAAACATTGCCAAGTGGAGGGTTGGCTTATCAGCGGTAATGATGACGGTGTTCATTTATTTTCTTCAGTGCACTTACGTTTGCGGTGCGGTATTCTCTATGATACCCAGTTTATGATCAGTGGCTGCATATGAGTCCTCGTGTCGTCTCTCACTCCAGCTTTCTTTCTTTTTGGTTGGTCATTCCATAGTGAGATCTGGTTAATGATTTTCTCTTTTTGGCGATTCTCAGATCTGCTCTGTCTCGAGACTCTCAAGCCGCGCGGAGCATTTTAAATGCATAGCATTTTAGTAACTCACAATGTCACGCGGCGTTCGGCCTAGTCCGCAGCCAGGCCACTACACTATAAAAGAAACAACAGTTTCCGGGGCCCGGATTCGAACCCATGACGCCGCGGGCGGAACGGCAAGTGCCGGGCGCACTACCGATTGAGCCACGCAACCAACACGGATTTCGATGCACCGATAGCGCCTTATATCCTTCACTCATTTATGGTTTGTTTCGAAAGCGCCATAAGTTGTCACGCGCCTCCGCAAGATGGCGACACAGGTTCCGCGATCGAGACTATGATCGAGAGACCCGCCATAAGTTGTCACGCGCCTCCGCAAGATGGCGACACAGGTCCCGCGATCGAGACTATGATCGAGAGACCAGCAGCGCTGGTCGCGTCTCGTGCTGCCGGGACGCCCCGCTGTAGCCCACCGCAAATTTGATGACGTGCAGCGTGTAACAAGAAAACCAACAACCAATACGTAATCCATACGACTTGCCGGCGCACCCCCTCGGAAATGCTGTGCATTTGATCGTGCCCCTCGCGAGGGGGATGTATTTAGCAAGCCAGCGTGGGCACACGTTGGATCGGCATGAAGCGACGCGCAAATGTCGGTGCGAAGGTACCGACGAATTACGAGCAGCCACTTTCGCCCTTCGTTCAGTTTTTTCGAAGGTTACTGTAGACGTTTAGCGCAACAAGACTATTTATTTAGACGATACTGCAGACCAGAACTAGGCCCATGCAGGAGGCTTTAGGGGACTGATCTTTGGGGCACCTCTGTATCTATAGTTTTAGATTTACCTACTTTTAGCTTGGCGGCTAGGCGCCGTCCATCGTTTGCCAAAAGCGGCGGAAGCAGAACCCCGATAACAAAAAGTAGTTCGCTCGAGAATTCATAAAATTACGCGCTATATACTGTGTTTTATCTTAGCTCATTTCTGCTCGTAATCTATGTCTCCATGATTTTTGATACACTGACGTTAATCCTTTGCTACCTGTTCTACTTCGGCAATCCAATGATGGTGCCGGCATTAGTTTCGGTAGAAATCACGTCTCGGTAGCTCAGTGGGCAAGCCATTGCTCGGCTGAGCTCAAGGACACTGGTTTAATTTCCAGCCGCGGCGGCGGTTTTCCTGATGGGGGCAGAAAACGAAAACGAATGTGTTTCGTCATTTCACCGCCAACGAAAGATCCCCTCGTCATCCACATTAAGCCGGAGCCCTCCACTACTGCGCGCCTCTTAGACCAGGTGTGGCTTCCACATGGGAATTACAGAACATTTAAATTTTTATCCTCCGGTGGAGAGGCGCAATTGTTGAGATTATGTCTGTTGCGGGCATGACAAGCCACCGTGTACGCTGAGCATGCTACCGCCGATAAGGCATTCAACAAACTTCTCTGCACAGGTAGGCCACCTGCTGAAAATGCAAGTCTTTCCCTTCGCCTCCGCCGCTGTATCGTTGTCCTCGTTTCCCTCTTCAAGTGCTACTGCGCAATATTGCAGATTTACGCGAGCCCTGCCATCTCGCTCTCTCACTCGTAGTTTCCAGGTGGCCGCGATGATGTATTTCCGCGGACTCTTGTGGAGCACGACTGCTAGCAGCCGGATAGCAGTCACGTGGAAATAAAAAATCAGTGTAATCACGTTAAAACCAACCTATTTTCTCCCTCAAAGGGTGAGGACGGAGGGGCTGAGCATAGAAATAAAAAAAAATCGCGCCAATCCACCCCGTGAATGTGGTTGGAAAGCAAAGCTGTAAACGGCATCCATAACAATTACCCGTTCCATGTCACCTAAATTGATTGATTGATTGTAGGGTTTAACGCGCCGACGCAGCGCAGGCGATGAGGCGCGCCGTCGTGGAGGGCTCCGGATTAATTTTGACCACCTGGGGATCTTTAACGTGCGCCGAAATCTCGAACACACGGGCGTTTTTGCTTTTCGCCTGTCACCTAAATTCACTCACATCGCTCTACAAATAGTAAAACCAGAGAGAAGTAAAATGTACTTAACGACACAATTTATTACTTCAAAGAGATATTCTTGGTAAGGTTAAATCAATGCATGATGCATGAACGGTGTTTGGTTGAGTTGTATTGGTGTAGCACAAGAGTGGAAACCTTTTTGATAAAATTAAAGTAAGCTCCAACCCGGTGTTAGACGATCTGACTTCTCCGTCTCTGCGCCGCGGACGGAGGCGGCGAGATTTTCTGCAGAGAAGGAGGAGGAGGAAGAAATACTTCTCGTCAGATTTCTGAAGGGCCCAGAGTGCAGCCCTGGGGAGTGATTCCTTCTTCTTTGGGGCCCATATGCAGTCTGCAGCGCGGCCTGTGTTCTGTCCACCCGCTGAAGCTGGGTAGGTATATGATAGCAGCATCTCCCATTGCTCTTGTTGGGTAGTTGACAGAAAGAGAGGAGGGTGCTCAGGGCTAAAGTCGCACACCCCGATTACGGGGCGGAGTGTACCTACTTCTGAGTAAAATTTAAATTCAGCGTCGTAGCGATTCGGATGCATTAAGTGAAGACGCGTAGGCTGTGGGATGGAGCCCGGATTGTATGAGCCGTAGGGTATAGTTTGTTGTTCTTTGGAAAGGACAGGGTAAGGCGAAGGTACGGTCTGTCTCAGAAGGCGATAATGCTGAGTTATCTCCCTGAACGTGACAAGCGGGTGACTGTCCTCGTGCAGCTCCATAGCACGGGAGGTAAAAGCGCAGGCTTGTTGGGTGGGCGTATTTGTTGCCCTCCATTGAAACATGAGGAAGTGTCCAGATGAGCTTAATGGAACCGTTTGTGGAGTGGTTTTTTAGCACGCGCAGTGCAGGTCAGGACACCAAACCCGACTGGTAATTCCAGTAGGCTTGCTGGGAATCGGTGACAACCCTCCGAACCCCTGGTTGAGTGAGAGCCAAGGCGATGGCTGCCTCTTCTGCTGCCGTCATTTCTTGGGTCCTAAGCGAGGTACACGCAAGGAGGTTGCTTCTGGAGGTAGCCACGATGATGGCGTATTGCCTCGATGTTTGGAGGCGTCTGTGTAGATAACTGCATGATCCCCACCGAGGGTGGTGTTTAGCGCTTGAGCCCGTGCTTTTCGGTGACCTTCGTCATGTGAGGGGTTAATATTACTAAGCAAAGGGAGCATCTTTAGTTTTATTCACCAAGAGTCTGGGAGTACGTCAAGCGGAGTGACATTCTGTTCTGCCCAGCCAATCTGGTGAAGCATGCAGTTATCCACCGCAGTTCGGAGTCGTACTTTCTGGTTAGAAAGATGACCTTCTGTCAGCTCTTCCACCGTGTTGTGGAGCCCCGTGCTAAGCAGCCTCTGTGTGGACGCACTCATGAGAAGACCAATGGCCTGCTCGACCGCCTCTCTAATCATTATATAAAGCGTCTCTATGTATTCCTTGTCGAGAAGAAGACAGGAGGTTGACGTAAGTGACTCTCGAGAGGAAAAAAAGGTTCAATAAATCGAAAGGTACCGGATTCCTTTAGGCCTCGCTTCTTGGTGGCAACTCGCCTGATCAAGGCGCTGCGAAGAGACGTCACTCTTGGTGTTAGCCTCGAGATGTAGGCCCAGGATCTTGATGCTCGGGCTTGGAGTGATGGCCTGGCCATCAAGGAGGATTTTAATGTATTCTTTGATTTGGCATGATGGCGGACGACAAGGAGCTGTGATTTTTTACGTGAACACTGGAGGCTATAAGCTTTAGCACATTCGCGTACTAGAAGTGAGATGTCATGCATTGGTGTGAGCTTCCTTTAATTTTTTTAACTCTTTTCACGTGATCAGGGTACGCACAGGGCCGATAAACGGGTGTGAGTGGTCGCTTGACGATTTCAAGTGGCATTCAGCGAGAACGCAGTGGTAAACCCGTAAATGTGATTGGTGAGTACACCACCTGTCTTCCCCGTGTTCGCGGGGGGGCCGAGTGCAAAGAGTGGTTCGTGAGGGGTGGCAGAAATCCGGCCTCACGCACATGACCGGCAGCACGAGGATCTTCCACGTGATTCCCTCAACCCCGACATCCCTGGAGGCGATCCCCCATCAGGCGACTCTCAACGGTTGCCCCATTCTAATCGAGGTGCCCGGACGGCCGTCGCTCTGCCTCCGTTGCTACCACACCTGACACTATCGGAAAAACTGCTCAACTCCATGGTGCCGCGCGTGCCGCGCTTACGGGCATGACGAGACTAACTGCACGCAGTCGTACGCGTCCAGAGCGAAGCAGAGAACGCCCGCGAGGAATCTCGAGGAGTACATGGACGCCGATGACATGGCGGCGATGATGAGCACCGAGAGACCTGAGGAAGCCGCTCACCCACCAACCCCTCTCCAGGCATCCCCGCACGTGCCTTCGCCTCCAGTCAACACCGACGTTCCGGCGCAAGAAGCAGGCCAGCTACACGAGGCAGAGGGGAAGAGAGAAGAGAAGAGCGAAGACAACGAGACGTCCGGCCTCCGACCCTCAGTCAGTTCCGAGCCCAACGCGCACGCCGAGAGAGGGAACGGAAACGAGCCGCACCGCCCCCCACCCCTCAAAGCCGGGATTACCGCCGACAGGACGGTGGAAACAAAAGGGACAGAGGAGAATGCCAGCAGCGTCGACGACGTTCGCCCCCTTCCCCCCGAGGCGACCGGCAGGTAGAAGGAACCTCAACGAGGCCGCCCTTACACCAGGAAGCAAGTGGCCCCTTCCCAAACGCCTTGCAAGGAAAAGGAGGAGACGCCAGCGATTCCCGGCGCGAGTAGAGAAATGGTCAGCGACGGGGCCCACGAGAGCGGCGCGCCCCGTGAACTCAAGGAAACGGTCGCGGAGCGGGGTGGCGAAGCTTCCCTGACCAACGCCAAGCCCGCGGCGGACGGCGAGCAGCGGAGTGAGGATGCGAAACCCGCCGACGTTGAGGGAGAGGAGGCGGCCCTCCTGAACGACCAGCCAGGAGGGACCAGCTGTGACGACGCGGACGACGAGCTCCCGACGAAGGCCGCCGCAGCATCGCGCAAACCCGATAACATCACGGGAGTTGAGACGCGGCGGAAGGCACGCGGGAAACACGGCGGTGCAGTCACCAACAAACCGAGCCAGCATGCGGCTAAAAGGAGGAAATTATTCCACGTTTTGATTGGCTCCTGAAACCACTGTCAGTTGGGGACAAAAGTTAGGGACATTTAGGGAATTTGTTGTTGCTTGATGTGGCTTCGCGCGTCGCCTCCTAGGGAATTCCCTGTAAGTAGCTGAGAGGAGGCGATGGCCAGTGTCTAGCAGCAGACGACGCAAGAAACGGCTGGAACTGACGCTTCCTTTTGTAATTACTTCAATTTTTACGGGTGTCTTGCTGAACGATTTTTTTAATGCGGAGCGTGCCTGCCTGACCGTGTCCATGGTGTCGCCCCGAGTTTGTCCTGCGCTGGTTCCTTTATTCTTAAAAAAACTTCAAAATTTCTTTCTCCTCTGTGTGGCCCTAATACATGCTGGCCCGCGCCAACCAATAATCAGATTTGGAGGACGTCTTCTTCATTATTTCTCCGACACTTAATTACCTCTGCGTTTAAGTTTCTGCTTCTTTCAAGAACGATGAGAAAATCATCCGTTCACGGCTGCGAGATTTACTACAACCGCGCGTGCACCCGGGAGAACAGTTATCGCAATAGCAGTTTTACTTGTGCAGTGTGCCACATTTAAACTAAAAAGAAACGTAGGATAAGATACTGCCTTCTCTAGTCAGTTTGCAGATGTGGTCATTCCAAAATGCATATTTATTTGCAATAGATGGTAGCGTAGCTTATTTAGTGGATCTAAGTCTAAACAAATTTGTGTTATTGCAGGATGCTTGATTGCTGACACTAGCCCTTTGTAGTAACCGATGTAAAGCAAGCATTAGATTGCTTCCAACTTATAGGCTTCAAGAGCAGATGTGAAGGCCAGTATTAAAATATGCAAAATCTTGAGAACCTGCTGTTGTAAGAGAACCTGCAGTGTAGCATCTCAATCTTAATGTCTTCTTGTGAAGACCTTTAACATGTTCCTCGGACAAATGTCTTATAACTTTTCAGCTTGAGAGGTAGTAGTAGTAGTATGTATTGTTGAATAAGGCGGACTTAGCCTTGCATAGCTGCCAGCAATTGCTCCGCCTAATCGTCCCCAATACCATATCAAATCTCTCAAAGTCATAACACCTCACTTAGTCTTAAAATAACAGACACGCAATGTCACCACACCTCACTTAGTCCTGTGGACTGCAAGAATCCGAGTAGGAGATGAGACACATCTCTTCGCACAATCCAGTGGTCCCTAGAAAAAATAATGTCCTCCGATGTAGCATGGGCACTCCTACTACTTGAATTGGTTGTGAATGTTGGCTACCTGGCAGTTCGTTTAAACTGCAGCATAAATACCAATAAGTTACCAGGGGACGATGACGTGCAAGTGCTTGGGTATTGTCCTCCATGTTATTTCCACGTTCCTGAACAATGTAAAAGGAATATACCAAATGAAGGAGACAGTTTTTAGTTTTATTTATTCCCAGTTTCACGGCCATAGAAGACGACATATCAGAGGTGCTCAGCACAAACATTGTAGGTGCATCCAGATGCTTGTTGAGACCCTTGTCACTGAAAAGTAAAAAAGAAATAGCATTTTGAAAACTGGTCAAGCACTACATATATTTCCTTAGGAGCCTCCCATTCACAATTCAAATGAACAAACAGCTTAAACACAGTACACTATTATTGTGTTGCTTGCGTGTATGTTTTTTAGTATGCGTGTGGACACTGACGTTTCTGCTGTATCTTTTTTCCTTTATTTTTTTTCTTGTACGCACGTGGCAGAATTCTCTTATGTTATTATTCTTCGTTTAATCTGCTCAGGTACCACACCCCTCATTAATGTCAGTGGGGCCATAAGGGTATCTTGAATAAATAAACATAGAACACCAAATACATGGTGCTACATCTACAAATTAACGTTCCTGTAGCAGTTAAAAATTTATAAAATAAATAATAAAATGGCACATTTCCTAATACAAATAAAAACACGGCCAACTCCAGCTTTCTTCAAAATTTTGTACTATACCAGTCTCTTTGAACCAGGCAAAAAAACTGTAAGCATCTTGAAAACAATTTTATTTTCACGTAAATTGCAGACAGCTTAAAGGAGCCATGAAGAGAAAACACAAGTTTGGTTCATTCAAAAGATTGTCTCGTTAGAATCATACTGACACCACTTTTAACGTAAACTTCGCTCAAATAAGCTACATAATTACGAAAAACGGGAATGGTCATGCGACCCACCAGCTCATTCCCCGCAACAGAACCTATGATGTCACATGAGCTAAGCTCTGCGATTGGCGGAGGCTGGCAGAAGCAGACACAAATTAGGTAGAGCTGTAATTACAAACTAGACGAACGAGCGATTTGCGCTTAAATTTAGGGCACATTCTTTACAAAGCAATAAGAATGATGGGATAAACAGTGGAAATTATGAAAGCACATGTAAACATAGAAGTACTGATGCATTCTGCTGTTCGTACTGCGCACAGCATGCTTGGTTTAGCAGCACAGCACTACGGGGCTTGGGGCTGTCTCAGACGACACTGGCCGATTGACGCAAGCAACGGTGTTTTACGTGACCCCATTTGTCGAGCGAGCACTGTTTCAGGGAACGAATATTTTCTCCCAGAACAAAAACAAGCCAGGTTTAAATGCGGGCAAACACAAACCAAACGCTTGCCACGGTATGGTGGCGCCATCTAGGTTACGGAACGTAAAAAAACGCGGGAACAAACCAACACCGCTGTACAGGGTGGAGACAACCTTTGAACGGTCCCGTCCCGCCGCAATTGGGCCAACGGGCTCAACGCGTTATTCTTTTCGTTTCCCACGAGACCTAGCAACGCGAAACAGACGATATGATTCAAACTTCTTCAGTAAACCGCGTTGCGGCGATAATTTTAGCGCGGTTTTGACACAATGACTTGCTTCGGCGGCGAGCGACAACCGAAAATGGCGGCGCCAGCGTATACGTGTCTCTACCCTGTACGGCGGATGCGTGAATCAAGGTACTCTAGGCTGCAGAGCGGTCGGTTCCTGTGATGTCACTTGGGACCACGAAAACGCACGATTGAGCGGGAAAATCAAAATTTTAACCTAAATTGTTTAATTTCTCAGTGAATAAAGCACTGTTTGTATCCGGACAAGCGCTGGGGGCACTATAAAACACGAAATCTTTCGAATAAAACCAACTTGCATTTTCTCTTCATGGCTCCTTTAACTTAGGTGTCGCAGAAGCTGTTGTACAACAATGACTTACTTGCTCGTCTCTGTTTTTCTGATTTTGCCCTTCTACGAACAAGTCACATCCTACAGTCGCAATGAGGTTGGTCGACCTGTTAACAGTTACAAAATAGAAAGCTATTGTATTGTGCTTATTTCTAACATTATTTTAAAGTGCTTACTCTCACTCCTGTGACACCTAAGGCTGATTCAGCTGGAGAGCACCCCTATGTTGGCAGCAAATTCTATAGTGGTATGAAGTGGCAAAGATTTGGCAAAACAAAGCTTTTTTTGTGATGTAAGGATGATGCTCTACCAGGTGAGCGCAAGGGTGGAGATTGCTTCACCTTTGCACGATAATGCATTAATCACGACTAAGTTCAGTTAGGTGTCCTCGACATTTCAGAGAAGTGCCGAGCAAAAACTGTTTTGAAGAACAACTCAGAAATACTAATGGCCAGAAATGGGCGGCTGGGCGGCCAGAATGTTACGGTCTCTCTTAATTCCAAACTAAAAACAAGTCAGCTTAAAACAAGTAAAAAATACCTTAAAGGAGTAGCACCACTATTAAACGTTCATAGCATGATTAGGCTCTACTTAAAAGGAGTACTTGAAATATCAAAGCTGAGATAACTATGCAAAAAGTTTCCTTTGTAGCTGCAGATTTTAGTAGCAACCATTCAGTATAACATATTTTAAATCAATTTTAATATTTGCATGCACAAGAAAGCTCCGAATGAATACCCTTTCGACACTGGCATAAGCAAGATACGTGGAGTGCCTCGCCATGCAGTTCGCCCCAAACTGCCGACATTAGGGCTCCAGTGACTTAGCCAACACACTGGCTGCTGATGGTGCACGCTGCACTGCCTTGTGAATCATGTCACAGTTTTGGGACTGATATCGTGTGGCCCAGACGTGTGCGGCCATGGCCAGCTTGGGCCACTCTAGGGCACGCATCTAGTCTGACCATGATGCAATGAGAACAGCGACATAAAGAGTGCCATTCTCTCATGGCGGCCGCCTTGGTGTTCGTTCTGTCCAAGCCAAAACTGACACGAATAAACAAGGCTCAAAATAATTATATATACTGAGGTTGACTATCTAATGTTCCAATCTATGATTCCTGGGCTGGTAGGCACCCATAGAAATGGGAAAAATGTAACACGAGAATTTCATACCAGTACTTTTTTAGAATATTTACATAGACAAATGAACTGCAAGCTAATGACCCTTTCTGCCAGTTGTTGCCCCCATCTGTCCACCATTACTCAGCTGAGCATGAAAGACTGGTACAATAAAGTGTCAAGTTTAGATCCGACAAGTTTGCAAGCTCAGTGATTCACATTGAACTTTTTGTGAACTTTCTTTACAAGGATTTAACCTATAACCACTCCTCCCTGGCTTGGCTCATGTACAATGCTTAAGCTTCACGCACATACTGTACTTGGTACAGTTTCATTTACTAAAGTTAGCCTCCAGCCTCTCGCTGATGTGTCTGTAGTCCACCGAAAATGCACTGCAGAAAGCCAACTTTTTCTAATGATGACGATCGTGGGTGAAGTGAACGCTTCCCGTGATCTGAATTGAACCTGGGTCCCTCATGTTATGAAGCTGACATCTATCCCATTGCGTCATTCCAGCACAGTCGAAGCAATCTGGATTTGCATAGAAGTGGAAAATTACACAGGAAATGTACACCTCCATCTAACGACAATGGTTGTACACTACAGAAGGTCATGGATTGCCTGCATCAGTAAAGCTCTAGAGAGCACAACTGCAGCGCATCAGACCGTCCCAATAAGAAACAGGTGTTCAGTACTGGGCTGGTTAATTTGGTGTTGGACTTGGTTTCGGAAAGCTTCACATCCCCCATTTTTGTCGTTTCAACAGATGGGCAGTTGATTTTTTGTTAAGTCTTCCCGTCAGTAACTAGGACACAGCTACATATTTGGTTGTCATACTACCAGGGTGGTCTAAGAGCAGACACAGTCTGTCTGAGGCTAATTTCGAGTGTACCACAAAACGACCCACTTGTGGAGGCATTCACCTGCTTTTCATGGGTACCCAGAAAGGATGTAGACCAAGCCTTGCTCTCCAGGCCCTGCACCAACATCGCAGGGACCAAGTCCAAGCACTTCTTTTTTTCCACTGGAAGCCCTCCTATGCAGATGCTGCAGGAACAGGATTAAATGCTGTGTCAGCACAACTGAAAGTTGGGTAGGCTAATAATACATCTTTGAAAAACAAAATGCGTAAAAGATGGCGACGTGGAATAAGACCACACAGGACAACCGACTACAAGAAAAAGAACACACATACAGCACATTGTTTTGTGTTTTCTGCAAAAGCAGAAGTGGGCAATCTCTGCCGCATTGTTAATAACAAGGATTATTGAAGTAAAGGGAGGAACGAGTGCAGTGTTAACCTTGCGCAGCCTTTAGTTCATTGTACGATTGGCATGGTTTACAGAATTCCGTTGTCATGTAAGTCCGTGTATGTGGGCCAGACAGGACGCCGTCTAAGCGTCCATCTCGGAGAGCACTTGTTTACGGTAACGAAATCAACAGGTGCAAATCTTCCTGCACATGATAAAAAGTGTGGGTGCCACCCTTTGTTTGACGAGGCTGTGGTGTGTCCCTCCTGCCTGTACGCGTTATTTGTGTGCTTTCAAATTTTCAGTGGCTTTATGCCCTGCCACATCCTATTTGTCCCATATGCAGCTTCTTCCATTCACCTTCAATGTACACTTTACTGACAGTTGCTCCTGGTGCCTCCTCATAAAGGGCCCAAAATGCCGCTTAACCTTCACAGCCCCTTGGACGATCTGATTCTGCCGCTGTCATTTGGTCTATCCTTTCTCTCTCCCTCTTCCGTCTTTTTTGGCTCACGATTTCACGCTTTTGTTTTTCCCTTTGGCCGCGATATCCTTACGTTCTCTGTACAGAAGCGACGTTTTCCATTCATCTCCCGCAACGCAACTTAACTGCCCGAAGAGCTAGAACGTTGATGCGTGCACACGGCATACTCGCGAGATTAACGCTATCAAACACATGCATACTTACGATCGAGGCACTGCACTTCAAACATCCAGGACAGCGCTTCGGGGAGTGCACGCCACCGGTTCGATCAAACTTGAGCAATGTTATGGGCTCCTACACAAAAGGAACAATGAAACGCTTGAAACTGCTGCCGGAGTGTGAAAGGACATAGCATCGTAATTTGAATTTAGCGTGTGCTGCATACTTGGGCGAGAAACAGGGAGTGGGAAAAGAATCCACACGTACTACGTTGGATACACGAAGCAGGTGTTGGTTTGCGCGCCAACGTCTGGTTTGTCGTTTTCCATTGTGTCTGTTCCTCGCCCAAGTATGCAGCGCACGCTAAATTTGATTCAAGATTATACAAAAATCGTTAACATCACAATACAGCTAGGAGGCCGAGCTAGGCGGCCACGTAAGCAAGAATTCACGCAGCTTTAGGGTACACAGTACAGTGGTATAAACACAAAAACTACAACAAACATAAAATAGCGATGTTACTGACCTTGCTGGGAAAATGAGCGCATCGGTGCCCTCTTTTCCGCTCTTCCATGTCTGTGACTGCAAACGCCGGAGACCGGCATGGCTGATCTACGCTGAGCTCAGATACAGGAGGCGATGGCTCAGGCTGCAAGTCTCTCTTGAAATGTCGTAGTAGGTATGTCGGATACGGAGATCGCACCAATACTAGCATTCACGGTATATTCACGCATCTGCAGCTTCACTTGGCAGCAATCAACACAAACACACGCTGGGTACTCAAATCGTTCACTCGGGGGACCCAGGGAAATGCTGCGCCTACTTCGGCGTTGTCCCTAGGCGCTCAAAAACAAGCCCAGTGACGTCACGTTATGATCACGTGACCCAAGGATTTCTTTCCTCCTTTTAGCCGCTCCGACCGAGCCAGGGAGATACCGGGTCAACGACCGCTGGGGGAAGCTCGACTAACGGACGGACTTGACGTCCTGACCGGTAAGCGCTTTTCACACCATGGCATCACACCAGAACGCAGTCACGCTTGCCACTTTAAACGTGGTAAGTCTAACCTCACAGAAAAGGAAACATTGGCTAGTTGACCTCCTGAATGAAAAAAAAATAGATGTGGCCTTTTTACAGGAAACCAAAATTGCCTCTCGAGAGGACGCTCAAAATTTTGTACGATTTTTCGGCCACCAGTTTTGGTGTTTTTACACCCTCACACCCACTCGAGCGGGTGGTACCGCAATTCTAACCCGGAAACACAAATTCTTAACAGTAATCGACTGCGAGCTGGCGAAGGACGGACGCTTTTGCTCCGTTGACGTCCTGGTGGGAGGGGAGCTTACACGCTTTGTGTGCGTCTATGCGCCTAACGATACGCAGGCGCGGACCGACTTCTTCTCTTCTATTCGGGACATCGTAGTGGTTCCGGGTCGTGTTTTCCTAGCGGGCGACTTTAACTGCGTTGTAAACGCCAGCGACAGAGCAGGTGCTAAGGGTGTAGTGGATGCGTCGGCGCGGACTTTGAAAGCGGTCCTTCGAGAGGGCGACCTGGCCGACGTGGCCCCTCAGCGTGGGTGGTCAACCACCCGCTTCACTAGATGGCGAGGCACGTCAAAGGCCCGCCTTGACCGGGTTTACTTGACGGGGGACGCGTTGCCATTAGTGATCGATTACGCCGTCACTCCTGTCGCGTTCTCGGACCACGGCTTGGTGACATGTACCATCCGAGCTGAGCGTGAAATCAGAAAAAAAGCCGGCAGCCGTTGGCTGATGAACTCCACGGTCCTCGAACACGCGTCCTTCGTCGATCGCGTAAGAGGTGAAATTGAAGCAATGGGCACTGCACCCACTGATGGAGCTGCGTGGGAGCGCTTCAAACAGCACGTCAAAGATGCAGCAATCACAATCGGGCGACAGGAGGCGAGAGACAGAAGGGCGAAAGTAAATCGACTGGTGGAGTGCCTGCGCTCCCTCGTAGAAGCGGACGAGGAGAGGCCGGGGGAATTCTCTGAAGACATTCGTAACGTACTGAAAGACGACATCCGCACTGAGCTCGAAAAACGGTATTGGGGGGCTCTTGTGCGGAGCAGGGAGCAACGAGTGGAGTCCGAGGCACAACCATCGAAGCTTTTCGGCGCCTTCGAACGAGCAAAGACCGCCACTAAAAGGATTCCCGAGGTGAACCACGCCGGTGGTCTTGCTAGTGGGAGCGAGGAGGTGGAGACGGCCTTCAGTGAATACTACGCAAGGCTGTTTTCCCCGCACGCTCATCTTGAGGCTCCTCCACCGGAAGTCACAGACGCGCTGCCAACGGTTGCAGAGGACGTAAAGGCCACAATAAACGAACCCATATCGGTAGAAGAGGTCAAGCGCGCGATCAAGAAACTCTCAAAGAATAAGTCACCGGGACCTGACGGCATAATCTCGGAATTCTATCAGGTGTTTCGTGAAGAGATCAGCCCGGTATTGGCGGCGGTCTTTGAAAACATCAAAAGCACAAAACTGCTACCACCCTCCATGCGGAGCAGTAACTTAGTACTCATTCCCAAACAAACCTACCATAACACGCCACCCAACGTGGAAGACTTCAGGCCTATCAGTCTTCTTTCCCCCGACTATAAAATCCTAGCCCGCATCCTGGCCCAACGCCTCGAGACAGCCCTCAGTAGTGTCGTGGGTCCTCACCAGACATGCGGGTTTAAGGGACGCTCCATCAACACCAACCTGCACCGCATGCGGACCATCTGTGAGGTGGCGGAATCAGGCATTCACCCCTTAGCTGTCCTACAACTCGACCTTAAAAAGGCCTTCGACCAGGTTGACCAGGCCTTCCTGTTCACGCTTCTCGGTCAATGTGGGGTAGGGGATACAATGGTCGAGTGGATAAAAATCTGCTACACCGCCATCACCACCAGCATCATCATAAACGGGGAGGTGGGGGCGCCCATCGACATCGGAAGGTCAGTCAGGCAGGGCTGCCCTATGTCCCCGATCCTTTTCGCATTGTATATTGAACCACTTTGCAGGATGGCAATAGCGTCCAAGTCAACCAAAGGCTTGGTTCTCGGCGACGAAGAGCTCAAAGTGTTGGCCTATGCGGACGATGTTGCGGTTGTGTGCTCCTCGAGAGAGCAGGCAGGGGAGGTCGTCGCACTGGCTGAGGCATTTTGTCGATTCTCGGGGGCCCAACTCAATCTTTTGAAGTCAGAGGGCGCATGGCTAGGGGACTGGCCCACCAAACCACAACTCTACGGAGTTCGATGGAGGGAGGCCATCACCCGCTACCTCGGGGTAAACCTAGAAAACCGCACAGCCACCGCCCCCAGGTGGCAGACGAAACTGGCAGCTGCCAGAGTAGAAGGCTCTGGCAGCTGCTGGAAGGAACATGGAACCCTGGAGAGTGCGACATATTGCCCTAGCTCTTCTCTAGGGCACATGTCTGCAACGCCGTGGTATACCCAGCCATCTTGTACGCGGCCCGAGTCTCGACCATTGACGCAGGCTCAGTGGCCAAGTTACATCGGTTGTTCGCTGTTTTTGTCTGGCGATCCACGTATGAGCCCATGCGCCGCACCAACGTTTTCTGGAGCGCTGAAGCCGGGGGGCTCGGGCTCGTTAATGTAGAGCTTAAACTAACCGTGCAACGATTTTTGTACTTCCGAGATCACCGAGATGGCTTCCTCCAGGCGGCAGTGCAAAATGTAGGCGCTTTGCACCTCGCCCCTTGGCTCGCAACAACAGCGGAGCTCCTAAGTGGTGCCCGTGCAACAGGTTTTTACAGAGAAGTGGCGGGGGCGGTGGCCTTCTTACAGGAGCGATTCTCGTGGGAATACCTCTGCTCAGTGAAACCAAGGAAGCTGTATTGGGACCTCGTAGAGCAGACCCTCCCACCGCCCATGTACCGCCTGCCACCTCTTGGTCCGCCGAAAAGTGACGTCCTGCGGCGAGTACGGAAGCTCCCTATCCCGACCGGCTCGAAGGACTTTTTCTTCCGCTTTCACACGTGTATACTGCCTACCAAAGCAAGACAGGAGGAACGCGGGTTTTTTTTGCCGGGAGGGGCCAACTCTCTGCTGTGCGGAGGGAGGGACACGGCCGAGCGCGTATTCATGGACTGTAACACGGCGTTCTACTTCTGGGATGAGCTGCAGTGCTGCTTCAACACGCGCTGGAGAATCACTTGGACAAATCTGAAGTTCCTAGACGCGGCCTCGGAACGCCCGCTCCTTCGCGACTGTGTCCACGTAATAGGGCTCCACTCGCTTTGGAGGGCGAGAGTCGACGCCGTCGAATGTACTGAACGCCCCCGACCGGCGTGGCGACACTTCGTCCAAAAAGCACAATGGGCAATTGCCGCCCTCGACGGGGATGAGGCAGACTCCGAGCTACGCGACGCACTGGATCGGGGAACGCGAGCACTCATGGATTTCAAGTCAGAACAGCAGAGGAGATGGAACGCAATTTGAGGGCTAGCCCCGGGTAACGCTGGTGCCCAGTTATACCAAGAAATGGCTTTACCCAATAGCTCTATTTTCTCCCTTCCCTCTATCCCGTTCACTTCAAACTTTGTGCAATGACACAGTAGCCCTATTGGCAATCTCTCTTGCTTAAGTTTCACAAACGCTCTGTGACTTCGCGGGCAATACTCCCCGATTGGCTTACAGTTACTTGGCAAAGCATTCTGACCCTCTCCTCGCATGATAGCCGATCGCCTCATTTTTATGTTTAAGTGAAGCCATGTTCTGATGTGCTCGGAAACCACTGTAATCACTGCATACGGCTCTGTATATATTTGTAAATAAAGTTATTGTTACAAAAAAAAAAAGGGGGCTCGTAGCTGAATCGTAGCTGAATAGGCGAATTACCTAGAGTCAAGGAATATAAATATTTGGGAGTGTGGATAAACGAAGGGGATAGCTACTTAAGTACTCACGAGGAGCAACTTAAGGTTAAGGGAAAGCGAAACGCAGCTATAATGAAGCATAGAGCTCTGTGGGGGTATAACAAATATGAAGTAGTAAGAGGAATGTGGAAAGGAGTAATGGTTCCGGGTCTCACGTTTGCGAATGCTGTACTCTGCTTAAAATCAGACGTTCTATCACGCCTTGAAGTAAACCAGAGAACGGTAGGACGTCTGGCCTTAGGCGCGCATGGAAAAACAACTAACGAAGCAGTTCAGGGAGATATGGGCTGGGCGTCGTTTGAAGTTAGAGAAGCTCAGAGTAAAATATGCTTTGAGATGAGGTTGAGGGCAATGGATCAACGAAGGTGGGCAGCTAAGGTTTTTAGGTACCTATACTTGAAAAGCGTGGACACGCAGTGGTTAAGAAAGACTAGAAGGCTAACGATGAAATACGGAAAGAACAGTGGGGAATCCAAAACAGCCAAGGTAACCAAAAAAGAGGCAAGGCAGATTGAAACGAATAAATGGAGGGAAAAAATGGAAGCCAAAACGTCGTTAGAGATGTACAGGGCTGAGAAGATGAACATCAGAAAGGAAAATTTCTACGATAATTCCCAGGGCAGTGCTTTGCTTTTTGAGGCTAGAGCAGGTTGCCTGCGAACTAAGAGTTTTGCGGGGAAGTATTCACAAAATGATGGGGTATGCGTGGTCTGCGGAAAAGAAACAGAAACTATGCGGCACATCGTGCTAGAATGTGAGGGTATCCATCCAAATCTACATGAAGGGAATATTGGGCTGTCAGAAGCCCTAGGATTTAAAGGTATCACAGAGGAAGTTAACTTCAAGGCTGTCGAGGGGACGAAAAGAAGATTAGAATGCTGGTGGACGAAAAGCAAAGAGGGGAATATTGCCTAGGACAGTTACCACGTGTAACAGGAAAAAAAAAAGTATTTTGTGCCTAATCAGCTTTTTGTGCCTGCCCTAAGCAGAGCTAGTATTGAACCAAAAGTGTAAAACATAGGTATATTAGTCTTTTTTGGTAAGATGATATGTCATCACCCCGATACAAAGGGGAAACCAATAGAAATCATCAATCATCATCGGTAAGACAACGGGCTCTGGCTTTGTTAGTCTATCAGTTCCAGGTTCGATTCCCGGCGGTGCCAGTAAATTCTTTTATTTATTCACTGGAGTTTTCTGGTGACGTCACCAGTTCCATACACGCGCACAACAGCCCTATACTTTTGCATGGGATTTTCAAGGGGATGTTTGCACTGTTCGATATAGACAATAATTCGATATATCCGTGTTCAACTGTATTCGTATTCGCTTCTAAAACTATATTCTAAACGTTTCGAATATTCGAAAGGGTTCGAATAATCGGCTCTTATTGAATATTTGGATTTATTAGTTTATTGAGGAAACGCTGCTTTCAGCTTCGGAAAAAAATAACCAAAACATCGTTTTTTTTAAAAGCACGTTTCTATGTTTTTTTATCCTGTGCGTTTGGAAAGTTTTCCCGGCGGAAACCATCACAAAGTGGCCCCTAAAAAATACTTTTGCTATCCGCGGTGACAAAATGTCAGCGCAAAACGGCGAAAAAAACGACAATTTTCAGAGCGCTGTTTCTTCGCGACGGTACAGTGCCTAGAATATATTGGGCAGTATTGCGACGGTGCCACCGTGCGCGGCCATTTTGGTAACATTGGATCGGGAAAGCGACCCTCTTTCCGGTCCCGGCTATTTCTTTTATCTTCGTTTATTCACAGATGCCCGAACGGCAGAAAAAGGAAGACGCACAAATGAAGCCAGAAATATATTCTGAAGCGTGAATGCCCTTCCCGTCCGCGCGCGGTCCTCAAGCTTCCCTGAATGGCATGCCCCTGTGGGTTGGCTTTTACTAGCAACACTCAAGAAGTTGGAAAACAAGGCTTGACACAGGCAGGTCATGCCCAAAACGAAGTGTTTTACCCAAAGCGCAACACTACTTAACAATGTTTACACCAAAGTGACGTTTCCTGTAAGTATAGTGGCATTACGCGTTTCTCTCAGAGTACATTTTTTTAAAGTTATTCCTTGCATAGCAATTTTTGTCATAGTGCTGTGGTTTTCTAATTGCAAATAGTTGTTATCGGCTCACTCTTCTGCAGTGGCGCGTTAAGTGTCATGCGCATAAAATTCTGTGCAGGTATGCGCTTTCTCTGTTGTTTTCTTTTATTATTTGACTAATGTTGTCAATGTGTGTCATGTTATTTTTTTTCTGTTGTATTAATATGTACCCAGTTAATATAGTATTTTCGTCATCAAGCACTGGCACGCAGACACTCAGATGTATTAAGTCCTCCTACCCATGCTGTCTCTGTTCAGGTATGTTTAAACGCTCTGCATACCCTTAACAGGGATAGTCGTACTTCAACCTATTCAATTGCAGTAAGTCTTCGCTATTCGATTCGCAGTCCATAATTTCATATACACACACCCATAAAAAAAGTAACGCTAGTTCGGTACCACAGAGTACCTAGCGAAATAACATTGAAATAACCTATGGTGAAATAACCCATTGAAATAGTGAAATAACAGTGAGATAACCTAGTGAAACAAACACCTAGTGAAATAACGTGTGCGAAAGCAACACAAATTAATCAAAGCCAGACACTACGAGTTGGAGTGACAAAGCACCATGCTTTCGGTGGTTCTCACAGCAACTTTTGAAGTTGGAATAACTACTACTTAAACTCCCCCTTCTTTTTGAAGGTGGTAGGGCTTCAGGCAGGCTCAGGCTGTCCAATTCCAGCCACTTTTGTTACTTAAAGGACAAAGAGAGATGCTGATTGTGGTGTTTTTCAGCAGAGGGTTAAGCCAGCTACGTGCTAAAGCACGCTGCTAGGTTTTCCTAGGTTACATATGGGATTACCAAGCTTCTGATTTTTCTGACACCATCTGTTCATAGCACTGACTGCCTGCGTTTCAACTGCTGCCAAGAGTGTGCTACAGGGCTCTTGCCATGTCCCATTTTGACATTTAAAATGGGTACTGTAAGAGCAACTTTACTCACTAATTGTCCAGTGAAAAAAGTTTAGTAACGCAGCAGCTGTGCAAGCTTTCGAGCACAGAAAATTTGTACGCTGTTTTTGGGACTGAACAGCACCTGTTGTGCCGTTAAATTACTGACAACAGCTTTGAGAAAGGTTGGTTACAGCTAAGGGCATGTTGATCCCTTGTATGTAAGTAGTAGTGTTTGGGCTGTTGTGTGGTTACCTACTTTAAAAAAGAAAACACTCCACTTTGTGCAACAGCAGAGCCGACCTACACCACATGATGTGGTCCTGCCACGAGCTCCAGAAAAATGTGACTGGCTCTAATAGCAAATTCAATGTAAATACACTTAAAAGATAATAAATTAAGACTTCAGAACAATGGGAGACTGTTCTGCTTAGCTCCACACCAGAGGCAGAAGTGACAGCAGTCCGGATGGCCGAAGCCGCCGCGAGGATCCAGGGAATCCTGGCTGATGGCTGAGGGAGGGAGACTATCCAAGTCGTCAACCCTTTGCAACCCATCTCGGGCATCAAATAAAGTCATCTCTCTCTCTCTGGTAAAGGGACCCAGAAAAGCCTTCTGTAAAAGTTACAAAAGGCCTGTATTGTCGCGTAGCACCAATATAGCGATGCAATGCCATTGGAATTATTGATCTACATTCAGTATTAGCTGCGCCAGAAGCAATTAAATGTACCTCTCCCCACTTGCTGATCGATTCCTCCTCCCTCTCTGCTTCCTTCAAAGCAGCTGGAAACACTGGGATAGCCATGTGACATCGCGACGCTCGACTTCCGTTCTGCGCTAGCTGCATTCCTGCGCCTAGGCACGCGTCAATCGCTGCGGACCCGCCTTTGCTGCCTTTGCCTCAGGAAGGAGGAAGGAAGGAGGAAGAGCAGCCGGAAGCCAATGGCAGTGACGCCGTCGGCGACCGACCTCATCGGCGATTGGGCGAATCAGGGGGTGCCTTCGCCGTTGCGTCAGCCGCGGTCGGCTCGCTGCGGCGTCGCGCTCATCGTCTGAAAAGGGCGATCTTCAAAAATTGTTTACAAATTATCCGTACAACGTATGGGGCTCACACTTGGCTAAAATCCCCCGTTATGTGTTCTACCACCTGAATGCATTTGATTGCCACCTTCACAAAGCTTTTCAGGGTCCCTCTAAGGAAACTTCCTCAGGGCCAATACCCACAAATAGCGAGGAAACCGATGCAGGCATGTGGATTTGATACGTGCCAAGAATGAATAAACGAGCTAGTGATGCCACCACACTTGCTTGTCGTCCTTTTCACCGCCTGTTACAAAGCAGCACCTGTACTTTCTCAGGGCAACTGCCATTGTTGCTTCTTCCTGCATCTTCTGACAACAGCAATATTCCCATGTGCACTATTTGAACGTTTGTGAGGGTGAAACCAGTAAAGAAAACACACCCCAGTGTCAACCACTGCGCCCAACTACTCGTACCACTTAAAAGCCCAGTTGACAGACCTGTCTTTGAGGCTGGCTGTCTCCAGGGGCAGAGGAAGCAAGTGAGACCCTGCTGTCGTCACCCTCCAGTCATCTTTATTCGCCAATTTGGGGTTCCATTTCCAGGGACATAGCACGCTTCTTCTTCTTCATCCATCTCTTCCCCCAACAGCAGCAGCAGTGGTTGACGCTGTTCCCAATCCACCCAATCGCAGCCTTCACCAGCCATCCAAGAGTGAGCCGTGCCTCAGCCTTCATCCAGGCCTCTCCAGTCCACGCGAACCCCTGCGAGTCCACGGCTCCTCCTCCGCATCTTGGGCTGGTGCGACCTGCGCCCAATTGGTGGGGACGTTCACACGAAAAACCTCGAGATCCGCAGGTTAAAAAGATAAAACAGATGTCAGTAGGGTCACACTTTCCTCAACACGCCTCCAACAGGGGTGAGACAGCTGAATCAGATTTGGGAGCAGCTTTTGGAGCAGCGAAATCTCGATTTTGGAGCAGAAGAAGCTTGATTTGGAGCAGAAGAACGACACTTATTATGTCACCTTAGGAGCCTAAAAAATACAATTTTTGGCAACTCAGGGGGAAAATAGCACTTCTTAATCGGTTTTGAACGTACATAACAGTTAAACAGCCTTTCAATGAAGTTTTTTCTGCCACAGTATCACAAGGTAGGAACTGCACTACCTTTTTTCAAACCATTTTTAAATTTAACGGCTCTATGCATAGATAGCGTGGAGCACAGTTGAGAAGGTTGAATTGAAAAACTAAGCAATTGTAAGGCATTTTTTATTACCATGCGAATGCCGATAGTATTGTTTTTGTAATCCCAGACTGGGCTTTACGCACAAGTGTAGAGCCATGGCAAGATTTGCGCAAAGCGAGGTGACAGTCGTCACACCTCACCAGCCTTTCATTTAAATCCCCGAGGTGCACGTTCACTACGATCTACGATCGTGATGTGAGTTACGTTGGTGTGTTTAGCCACCTCCCTCATGGCATGAAATTTCACTTCAGATAGGTGAACTATTATTACTAGCGTGCAATAATAGCCCGTCCCGCTACCGGACACTGCTTGAACATTTTGAGGCAATGTCGCTTGCGCCGCCACTTCTAGATCGTCCCATTCCCGCTGCTCGCAAGCTCGCTGTCAAAGACAGCAATAACTTGGCGTTTTACAACACCGCAATGAATCCGAAATTTCACTTCAAGCACGCAGTGCGCCTCACACCCAAGGCCAAAACACGGCGAATTCGCGGGCAACACGTTGTTTTTATGAAATCCCGTCTTTCAAATCACACAACTTCCCATGACAGATCAAACGAATAAATGTAAACCCAGCCACACCCATAATTAAAACCATGGTAGAAATTGGCAAAGAGCACTTTGTCTGAACCACAGTGATTGCTTCGCACAGCGGCCACTTTTTCCAATCTTCACCACAACAAGATGGCGGCGCCAGTGATGTCGTTCTGGAGATACGGCACTGCAAAAATTGCCGTTTTTTCATCAACTTGCACAAGTACTTTGTCACCTCAGCACACATAAGCATTTTTTCTGCCGGACTTTGCAATGTTTTCTGATGGGACAACTTTAAAAATTCACACAATATAACATGTGCAACCCGACATTGTGACTTTCGAAAAAACTAAAAACTACCTCGAGCACAATTTAATGCGGGTTTTTTATTGCATGATCAATCAATTAAACCTTTACAAACAGCATCACCTTTGGGGGGTGCTGGAAACAATCAATTAAACCTTTACAAACAGCATCACCTTTGGGGGGTGCTGGAAAACTATGCCGTCAGTATGCATTTTTCCTCAGTGAAACTGATGGCAGGGTTATAATCCTTGGCTCTCAGACTGTTTTGGAGCAGTTTGGCGCAATTTTTGCAATTTTCAAGCTTTTGGAGCAGCTTGGCGCAGAAAAAAACACTTTGTAGCAAAACTGCGCCATATACGCAGCTGTCTCACCGCTGCTCTACGCAAGCTGTGAAAAAGTGCCCCCATTTGTCAGGAGAATGCCCACAGTGTTGCTCTTGCCAGTTCCTGGCTGCCATCGGCAAAATGGCCACCACCACCGATCCGAGCCTGACTTCACGCCACGATATAGCACCAAGGGCACCTACATTTCCTGCACTGGCTCACACTACTACGGTCTTTCGCAGTTATAAAAATGGCATTAAGAGCACAATCTTAGCAAATAAACCGGTATACGGTTGAAACTCGTTATAACGAACATTGATATAGCAAATTATCGGCAATAGCGAGCTAAACACGAACTTTGGTTGGTCGCGCTTTATTCAAATGCCACTCATTCTTTTAAAATGAAACTAAAACCGTGAGAGCCGTGTGCAATATCGGATATAACGAAAAAATATTTGACCGATAGGCTGAGAAGCTACTTGGAAAAACCCTCTGGCATTCAAAACCGCAGATGAGTAAAGGCCCCTTTGTTCGTGGACACTGCGGCAAACTCCATCCCACCGAGTTCTGTGTGTAGCCACGAGATGAAGATGACATCCTTCATCAAATAAATGAGGACACAGGCCTGTTTTGTAAAGTGAACTTTGTTCTGTTGTAATTTCACTGCTCAGGCTCCAGTTCATTGAGCTCAAAATGCAACAAGAAAAAGGTAAGGGTTCGAAGCCTTGTATCAAGTATTTTTTTTTAAAGCCAGATTGTTGATTTGTTATTAACTAATTTGCTGTCTTGACACTACTTCATTATAATGAGGTTTGACCCGCTCCGCTCTCTTCTCGTCCCTTCATGTTACGCCTATCATCTTCCGTTCCATTGCCCGCTGAGTCGTCCTCAATTTAAGCTTAATTGAAATTTAAAGATATACAAGCAATACTAAGTATTTGATGTGGCCTCGAATAGAATATAAAGTAGCACTATTCAAAGCCAAAAGCAGTACTGAGAAACTTCACATATCTCCAAAGTGCAGTCACATCCTCTTGTAACAATGTCCACTTGAACCTAACTTACACTATACTGGAAGATATCCAGCCCCCTCGCCGGTTGCCCATACAACAAAATGCACAGAAGTTTCCTTGCCAACAAACAACTTTCTAGGTACTGTTTAGTTTCCACAACATCTTGTTGAAGGATGACATCAGGCAACTAAAACAATCAGAGCTGTGCACTCAAAACACGGGAAACATACACACAGCATCACCATTGTGGTATTGTTTGCTTCGTTAACCAAAAATCAACTGCCAACGTAAACCACAGAGTTTCATACGTACAGGTACCAGAGTGAAATTACTTGTTACCCAGATACAGATACAAGAACTGCACCTCAGGCCTGACCCTTTGCTTCACACTGATGTTTCCACGGACTTCGACTTAAGTAATAGCGTTAAGAGAAACGCTCAAGTTTCCCAAATGATTTCACGAAGCATTACCTGAAGGCTGGAAGGGATGAAGAAGAGGCCGCAGCCTTGCGGAGCACGCTGCTCTCGTCACCTAATTTTTTGCTATTCCTTTCTGTCAGTAAACTTACACAGTGCAAACGGTCTGCCGGTCTTTCCCGTTGCTAAAGAAAGCATGCTCCTGAGGTTCATGCTTTTGAGCAAAATGGAGACACCAAGTGCACAGCATCCCACAGCAATGTCGAAGAAAAAGAATAGCTACAGTCAAACCTCAATGTAACAAACCACGTAATTTTTTTTAACTTCAAGTGTATGCCCACCATGTATTTTCACCCTCTGTTAACGAAGCCCCGTGTGCCAAAATTTCAACGTAGCGTGCACACACTGCATCAACGCTGAAGTGCCACCCAGGCGCGTGATTTCCATGTGCATCAACGCATGCTCCACCACCTTCATTTACAATCCAGCTGTGTAGCTCATGTACTGGCCCATCGTACGGCGCTCACCAGGAGCATGAAGAAAGGTCAGAACACAGCTGAACAACAAAACCATGGAACGTCAGGAACAGTAAGAGCAGAGGAGTGCGGAGTATGTTTTGTGCTCTATTTGCACACCGCAACATCTTTATGGCGCAAGAAAGTTTGCCTTAAGTTTAGCAGGTGACACTTCACATACGTGTAATTTTTAAATTGTGAGCCACAGCATTCCCGCTCACGTCTTGGGCTACTGTTGAGTGACCAACAACAAACGCGATCGCTTGGCTGCCGTGGGTTCGGAAAAAGAGTTTCTCCAGCACCTTAGCCCACCCGAGAGAAGTGTACAAAACCAGCTTAACATCCATCGATTGCCCCAGAGGCTAAAGAAAATCGACGAAAGGTGGCACCAATCATCCGTACTATCCCTTCTCTTGGCCGACAAAATATTTCTTCGCGGGGACACTGAGATGATGGGGCACTCCTGAAAGATGGTGAACTGAACTTTCCTACTTTCACAAAAAAAAGAAAATTTCAGGGCCCTTTTACATTTCTCGATTGAAAGTAGAGACAAGGAGCTCACTGAACACATCAGCAACAGCATTCGGAATGATCCTGTATCCTGTTGAGGTGCTGCTGAAATCAGCTCTGTCATCACAGAAAGGCTAAAACTGCCATTTTCTACAGCATCTCGTTTGATGAGACAACAGGCATAGCTTATGAATAGCAACTAGTGCTGGTATTGCGCTACATGCATAACAGTCTACTCCGTCAGGACTTGCTTGAATTCATCTCTGAGAAAGCCATCTGCTGACCACTCTGAGACAATAAATGAAAGTGTCCACGAGCCAACCAATACAGGTAGGGATCTGGGGCACACTGTTCTTGCCATCCTACAAAGACATCAACTGCATTTAAAGAACTCTGTCGTAATTGGGACTGATGGTTGTAGCACTATGGTGTCTGAAATGAAGGGAGTGGTAGCGGAGGTTCAAAGAAGTGCTCCACATCATTTACCAATTTCGAGATTACGTGAAGTGCAAAGTATCCGAAATGCTGTCGCTATGATCAAGGAAGCAACTGCAATCTCCAAAGCTTCGTCTAAAATGAGTTATGTTCTCAAATAGCTGTTTGGAGGGCAACTCACAGGAATGTGCGAAACCTGATTGGTCGGACAAATGTTCTCCTGGTAAGAATATTCCCGCAAAAGTAAATTTTTTGGCTCACCACAATGGTTTCATTATTGCAAGGTCGGACTGTGCTACAAAGTAGGAAATAAAGAAAAAAAAGGGGGGCCCTGTAGGTGAGACTATCTAGGTCACAAGCAGGCTGAACATCAAAAGGTCAAATGCAACTTCACTGAAAGGAAATTAGATTTGGAGCGTATTCCAAGCAGAAGCCGTGAGGGGGGCGTTTACCGAGATACACCCATGGTCTCTTGTGAGCACTTGGCATCTGCTGTAATTTACTCGGCTAAGGCTAAAAACGAGACGACCGAAAATTGAAAAAAAAAAAAGAAGACAACACGATTTTTTTTAACTTCCTTTCCTGTTCACATATTTTGCTTTAGCTTTTCAAACACACCTCCTCTCCTTTATCAACACAGAAAAAAAACGGTTGCTCCTGATTCAAAGCACTATGACCTTGGGCGGTTACTTTTTGTACTACTCACACACACACACACACACACATAAAAACAAACCAAGTTCTGGTGCAGGACTGGGAACAGACTACTTAACCCAATCCGGGTTAAATAAGCACTTTTTCATAGGTGGCATAGCATCTCACTCGATGAAAGAACTCAAACGACGAAAGAAAAGACAACAGTCGCTACAACGGTACCGACGGCAACATGGAGGCATAGAGGCATGGAGGAGCCACAAACGCCTGCAGCAACTTCCAAGACCGGCTAGTGCCTGTCCACTCCGCGTTTTGGTGCGGTAGCGAGCACCTCCCGCGACCGAAACTTGCAAACGGCGGTTCTCCGACCCGCACCACCCGTGCTACTGGGAGCTACCACAACCACACAGCTTATGTGGTTCATGCTCGCACCATGTCCCCTCCGCAATCAGCGGCTGGGTGCCGTTGCCACAGCGTGCAGGGACGCAGGCCGCTGATCGCAGAGGCCATGGTCGCAACCATGGTGTTATCATTTTCAGGTGGAAGCATTCCTCGCTCGCTTGGCCTATCTTGCAACGTGTCTTCTGTGTCCGCTGACGACTGACGCAACCGTGGCAACTATTTTTTTTCGTTCAAGTTTCGCGAAGCTTTTAAAAATTCCTGAAAAAATATTAGCTTAATTAACTCTTCTGTCAATACAATAACTTGAAATAACTTTTAGAACAATATTTCGGTTTTTGCAGCCTTGGCCACCTTTTCAGCTTGTTGGCAAGCCATGCTGAACAGCGGTTGAATGCTTGTGTGCGGTACAAGCCACGTACGACGCCATGATCGCTGAAGTGCCGCTCGCCTAGACATTCTAACAGGTTTTCCTCTATTATACAAAACAAACTGGGCTCGCAGCAGCCTCCGAGCATCTGCAGACGTCACCCCCGCAGTATGGTACGAGTGCTGGAGGGTGGAGTGTGGGCACTCGTCGCCAAACCAGCATTTGTACACTGTGTAGCTCGCGCATAGGGACGTGCCAGCTGTTGACAGTGGATGTCAGTTGGGGGATAGAGGTAGCCAAATGTCCCTCAGTTTCCATGACCAGTTTCCATGACAAGGACAAGCGCAACAAGCGCTTGTCCTTGTGTCTTTCGTCTTTTGTCTGAATTTGTTGCGCTTTAAATTTTCACTATGGAGTACCAACTAGCTCGAACCCTCACATTGTTAGGTTGAGCTAGCTGCGTATCTGTCGCGGGTGAAGAGACTGTGTGGCCGCTGTGGTCGGCATTGCACTGCGCAGCTCTGGAATGAATTGTGTCAGCTATCCCTCCATCTACCAGGTGCTGCTTCCCTCTCTTCTGTTTCACCTACAAAGCTTCGTAGTCCACAATGGTTTCCGAGGTGAACACCACCTTATTACCCGCCCATGCCCGACAGAATGACTCCGCATTTTCCATCCAGCATATATTCCTGCTCCGGGATGCTCCTGGACCCGCTCTGGAATGGCTGCCCAAGCGCCGAGTACCGTATTTTCCTGTGCATAAGTCGCATTTTTTTTTTGAAATTTTCTTTGGTGCGTCTTATCCACTGGTGCGACTTATGTATGGAATAAATTTAGTACGTGGCGGCCGCACGTGGTCCACGCTCGAAAAGGTGCCTGTGTGCTGCGTGATGTCAGAGCACGCGAGACGCAGTTCTATGGTCTAAATTGATGGATTATTTGTTAGCCAGTCGGAGGAAGAAAGCTTCGATGGTATTGCCTAAACGCCATCTGTAAGTACATGCCATCTGTGTGTATCAATAGACCATTTTTGAGGAGTTAGTTCTGTCTAGACTTTGGACGGTAGATGCACGCTTCTAGCACTGCTTACCGGGGGATGTGTTCAGAGGTGGTGGCTGCCGCAACCATGTACTTTCACCACACTTCCTAAGGAACTCACCCTCCATGAGCTTACCTGATTAACAAGTGGTTTTGTACACTGGTGTGTCTTATACACCAGTGTGACTTATATACATTTTTTTTTCGGAAAAACCGCAGTTTCGAGGGGGGTGCGACTTCTACAAAAGTGCGACTTATAGACTGGAAAATACCGTACTAACCCCCTAGAACACCTTTACGCCGCACACACACGCACTACAGACACTGTTACCACGCACGCTGGTCAGGGCGATGCATTGTGCGGTCTCTGCACAACTCGTCCGTACTCCTCCACGCACAGGTGGCAGCTCCACAGCCCTGAAAAAAATCGAGGGGAAAGGGGGGGGGGGACATTGAGTTTACACGATGGAGAAAGTTGGGCGAGTTGGTGTTGATTCATCTTGGAAACAGGCGCGGAAAGACGTTGACTGAGAAAAGAAACACACAGGACGAGCGCGTCGTCCTCCGTATTTCTTCTCTCAGTCAACGTCTTTCCGAGCCTGTTTTCACGATGAGGGGGGACAGATACGTGGTCAGAGTTCAAAGGTGACTGCAGCTGGCCACACACACAGACCAAGGACAATGTTGGGGAACAAACTTTTGCACTGCAATTTCCCTCGAGACGAGCGCCGCTTGCGAGAGACCGGTAAACAATTGTAGGGGCACACGTGTTCCCAGTTCCTCAAGGCAAGGGGGAACACAGGAGGGGGAGTGGGGGCATGCGCTGACCGCACCCGATTCAAAGCCATCCTTTACTACACTCGAGCCCACTCGTAACGATGAACAACTAGGACACCGTCCACTTTCATGCGCTTTCAGCGGTAAAATAAAACACTCATAGTGCATATAACGAGTGAATCCGGTTACAGCACGCACACCAAAAAATGCAAGCTGCTGCCAGCTCTCCACACTGTCCACACTGACAGCACACTACGTGGGCCAACCCGCACCGCTGTGACTCCCATCCTGTCCACCCTTCAGAAAAACAGGTCGACTGCGCCACTTGGGAGGAAGCGAGGTTGGGAGGGGACCAGTTTTCCTTCTGAACCCCTCTCCTCGCACCAGCGCTTTGGAATCGTCCCCGAGCCTGCCCTCAAACTCGCACGGCGTCCTACATTCACGTGTTGTGTCACTCTTGAGTTTGACTGGCTACCTCTTCAATTGCCTCCGCTTTTCCGTGGAGGCGACGTCAAGGCCGATGTTTTGGAAACACCCGAGTGCCTCAGTGAAGAGGCGACTGCTGCGACCTGGTGCGAACTATGACCTGGTGGCTGCCCTCTATAAAATGCTGCTTCAGCATGCCTTTTCACTACATCAAGTGCAGCCGTTATGCGAAGGTTAGGACAAATTTGGAAGTTTTCACGGCTAATGCGGGGACGAGTTTATTTAGTTGCGTGATTGCCCTGCCTCACCCTCGGGTTACTCGGAGAGGGGCGGCTGCAGGCAGTACATGTGGTATCCCCGGTCACAGTCGTCGCAGAACAGCAGCTGGTCCTGTACCAAGGGGAAGAAAGCCAACAGGGCACAGTTACATTACCACCCTCGCAAAGTGCCCAACGGTACAAGCACATGGCAGTAGGGTTGCCACCTGGCCGGTTTTTTGACCAGCCCGACCGTTTTTTTTTTTAGACAGCGGGCTGGTTGCCGGTCCATACCTAAAACTGGCCGTCATTTGCCAGTTTTTTGGCCATTGGGCCATGATTACGATCGTTTTGGTGTTTTATAAGCGGCAATTCAGCAACTACGACGATAGACATGTGCCGACAAGCTGCGCAAAGACATGTCAGCAAAGAAAATACGTCATGTGTTTCCAGAAAATCACGTTCACATTTCCTTTTTGATACTCTGTCACTTTCTGCATAAATTTTAGGCTGATTTCTCACTACCAAAACGCTACAATACCCAGCATTGCATGGCAAGAAGAAATACACATGGAATCTGTTTTTCAACACAAATTCAACTTTCTATATACCCCCCCCGGAGGGCCAGTTTTCTTTTGGGGGAAAGGTGGCAACCCTACAGGGCAGACCTCTGGCAGTTGCTTCCTACGATTGTCAAAGCACTCGCCATTCAATCATTTGTGGATGTGCCAACCATCACAGATAGCACTGGCAATGGTTGGCTAGAAAGTTGGCTTGAATAATGGTTGGCAAGAGAACCTCTCCACAGCTACCCTGACTTCTGTTCAAAAAAAAATAATAATAATAAAACAACTTGCATGCATTTTGTGTTTAAAGGTGGAATCGAAACGACCCATGCTGCCCAAGGATACTCGACTGGAGTCCTTTTTAACTTTTTCGGCACCGCCGGAAAAAGTGATGAAAAAGAAAGTGTCGGCTCAAATTTTTTATCACATAAAACAAAAGCATCACCCTGCTTTATCAGACACCAAAATGAAGTTAATTACTGTAAATACACGATTGTAAGTCGAGTCAAACGTAGGTCGACCCCCCAAAATTGCGTCTCTTTCTCTCTCTCTCTCTCTCTCTCTCTCTCTCTCTAAAAAAAAAAGGAAAGAAATGCAGGCGCTGCCTAGAAAATCGTATCACAGAGGGAAGCTGTTCCGTCAACTACCAATACCACCCTTACGGCGGCTCTTGCATCAATGATCAATGCTCCCACAAGAGCCGTGCTCTCATGGTGCGCGCAGTAGATGTTAAAAAAGAAAGTTTTTTGTATAATCACGCAGAATGACCATGCGCTGTGGGTTCAGCAGAAAACTTTATTCGCAATTATGAGAACACATTCGATGCGAGATGACTACCATCGAAGCAACCAGCAGCGTCCACTACTGCCACTACCACGCGATCCCAAAACAAACATGGCGGCTGACGGAAGTGGCCATGCGTGATTTCCTTTTATTAGTGAGTACGCTACTCGCATTCAAGAATTGTTTTGTTCATCTCTAATAAACAAAATAATATCAGCAAATTCCTTGATTCAGTGCACGGTGCTAACGTAGCCACAATCACATCACATTGTTCAGTACACTTTTCTGAACGCAATGGTGGGAGGTTAGTCTTTCTTAAGTACAGTGGACAAAGGGCACAGATCGGGAGCGCCAACTTTCAAACTCGGCATCACCTTTACTGAGGCCAGAAAGTATGCAATAATAAATTAACACACTACGCTTCGACCATAACCATGGAAACGAGGGTGCAAAGCTGTCCCCACCTCGTAGCACCGCTGATTTCTCGTTTCTCTTGCCGTTACTAGCGTTACACGGTGCGATTTCGATTCTAAGTCGACCCAACTAACATTGAATTGTCAAAGTCGAAAAAAAAGGGTCGTCTACAATTGTGTAAATACAGTACATGTTCTTGTACATACAATAGAATGTTTTACATATACCCTGCTACACTTGTGTCCGAATGGCATTTGACTCAAATGAGGGGCTTTGAATGCCATTCAGAATCCACGGTGCTCCGCTACAATTTCGATGGAGTTTGAAAGCTCTAACAATCGCTCGCCGTGCTGCGTGGCGCTGCTGTTGTAGAGTTATGTTTTTACAGAGTAATGCAACAATCAAATTTAGCAGCAGTCCTTGGCATTAAAATGAAACCAAATTACAAACAATGTAAGCTTTGACACGTTTTTTGCTTAATTCTGAATTGCAATCGAGGCTTTTGTGCTGTCTGGCCACACTGGTTTGTCGCTCGATCGCACTGGTGCTGAGAGTATGGAATTATTACATCTTCATTTCACAATTTAAGCGAACGAGAAGTACACAAAGTCCCACAATTAAGAATATTTTGTTGGTTTTAAATACTCCAGTCGTGCATCTGTCTACGCTGACACGGAACGCTGTGCGCGAGAGTGCTAGAAATGGCATTCGAGAGCCCCAAATGTCTCTCTGGGTGCTCATTTGGCTCGAATATCATTTGAGCCGAATGGCATTTCAAAAGCCAGTGGAGCAGCACAACTTGGCATTTGAGTCAAATGACATTTGGTCAAAATGACATTCGGATGCAAGTGTAGTGTAGCAGGGGTAATAAGCGGTGCATGAAAAAATCCGAAATTGAAAACTTCGGCAAAGCAACTGTCGCGTGTGCGTGGAGCGGCCCGGCCCGCAGTAAGAGCCGATGCGCACAACAGCTGCTCAGCTGACAAAAGAAGTCCCACACTTTATTTGGGGCAGAATATATACAAACTAAGTGGCGCCACACGCTAGTGGCAGCCTAACTAAATGGCTAAAGGGTGGCGACCTCTACAGAAACTAAAGAAAAAGTTCAAAAAAGCGTAAATATAGAAATATTCAAAAACAGCAGTGGCTTATTAGCTCGGCTATGCTAGGATATACATAGCGTGAGCTAAGCTTCAGCTGGTCATTCTTAGGTTTCCTGGTTGTCTAGGATTAGCTGATTATCATGCTTCCTGCTGCTAAAAGGATTTCCAATCCAATCCAATCCAATCCAATCCAGCTGGGCGCTGTGTGACGTCACTGCTCCTCGCGCATGCGCAGCATGGCTCTCCAGGAGCCACGCGAAACTCCTCAACCACGGCCAGTGTGGCTCATGCTGCAAAAATTATTTCAGGGGTACAAATTGTGACACAATGCTTCATTTCTTGATTGTGAAACTTTGGTGTGGCTAGGCGTAACCGTTCTTTTGTGTGAACTCTTTGGCACCAGGGACCGGAACTTGCACATGTGCCTAGGTCGGCGCGCGTGCCACTTGGGAAAGCAGCTTCGGACTGAGGTTTTCAGGTGTCGCAAAAAAACGTTTGTTTTGAGCTCAAATTTGATACGTTCATAGCACAGCTTGCAGTTCTCCAGTTTTTCGCATTTTTGTGGTTTGTGGTCCGTGCATTATTTCAGTGGGTTGTGGGGGAGAGCAATCTTGTTTGCCATCTAAGTCAAAAATCTGCTCAGGAAGCGCTCCTCTGAAAGCCGGATGATCGTACAGTTGAACCTCGTTATAAGGAAATAGTATCGGGACCACCAATTAGTTCGTTACAACCGATATTCGTTAAAACAGTAGAGGTAGAAATCGGCTCTAACAAATTGACAATCCGGTTTGCGCGAAATCGCTTCATACAGAAATGCATTTTTGAAGGCCTCGATTTCACTATAAACACGGTAACCCTTACCTTTCTTGTTGCTACATTTTGAGCTCAATGAACCGGAACATGAACACGTGAAATTACAACAGAACAAAGTTCACTTCCCAAAACAGGCCTGCGTCCTTATTTATTTAATGAAGGATGTGATCTTTGGTCTGGTGGCTACTCACAGAACTTAGCAGGATAGATTTTCCACAGTGCCCACGTACAAAAGGGCCTTTGGCTGTCGCTGGACTCAATGCGTTCCTTTCCACGAGACCACTCGACAACAAATGTTTATTGCTTCAATAACACCCCACTAGGCTGAGCGCGCACTTGTGAGCAGGCAGCCATGCCCGCTTTTTTGTGGCACCAGACCGGAAATAGACCCCTCCATGTTGGGGAGAAAAAGAGAAAACTCCCCGGCCTATCATATATCCAAGGCCGCGGAAGAGAACGCCGCTTGTCGCTCTCCTCTCCGGGAGAGCGCGAGCAGCTTACGTCGCATTGTCTGCGGTCGAGTTGAAAGGGAATGATTATGCGCGATTTCTCATCGTGCGTAGTTTCTGTGATAGTGAACAGATTTTCATAATTCTTGCGGGAGGAGATTGCTGGGACGATAGACTTTACCCCCAAATACATTCCCAGTAGTTGATGGCAAGTGTTGCAGGGTCCCTTTAAAATGAGCGTCATGTTTTATCGAGTCTGCTTGAAGCAAGTTGTTGAGTTCCGATGTGACAAACCTATGTGAAAAACCGAATAACTACTGCTTCGGAAACATTTTTCTTGCGGATTCTAGTTTCTCGTTAATTGTACAGCGGCCGATTGCTCCCCCGCTACACGCAAGATAACGTCAGCAGACGATGATGAGTATACGCTCCGATGCCGCCATGCCTGTGCTGAAAGTATAGCCTCTCTCGGCACAACAGTGCATGCTTGCTGCTTTGTGCATCCCAGGGTAGGCTGCTCTGATAGCGACCACGCACTCCCGTATTCGCCGTAAGTGAGCTCACTGCTGTGCTATGAACCCTGGTAAATGCAATGGAGAAGCGGTTCTTTGATGCATTGCTCGAAACTATTTTTACCGCTTATTGAATTTTGGCGTCACAAATGGCAAGGAACCATTTCGAACACCCATTTCAAGCGCCAAAGTTTAACGCTAGCTCCGAGCGATGCATCAAAACACCGCTTCTCTTATTGCATTCACCAGGGCTCATAGTGTTGGAAAATGTAAAGATTAGAGTTTGTGATAAGACTGTTTTGTCTATTGTTCCTCCAAGAATGGCTAGTTATCTCTCCTTATCTCGGGAACTAATTTACCGACTCAAAAGATAATGGCATATTTGAAATCAGTGGGGAAAAAAAACAGCTATACTTGCAAGTTTCACAGAGTTTACTTCCTGAAAGACAAGGTGGTCACAAAGTGGGGCTTAAAAATGAAAAGAAAATGTTCAAAGAGCCATGTCCTCCCTGAAAGACAAGGTGGCGACTTTTGACTGCAAACACCGTGCGATGCCTCTACAAATGGACGGCTAGGTTACAACTCAAGAATGGCACCACCTCATGTAGTGTATTACACCGCCAAAGCGCCGGACCCGTGACGTCAGTGCGCGCGTGTTTTGAAAGGGTGATATCGTCTGCCTTGTCTCACGCAGTTTGTTTGTCGTCACTGGGGTCGTTTATAAGCATATTAAGTCCAAAAAATCATGGGAACGGCTCACGCCTTGTTCAAAATATTCCCAGTAACGCCCTACTTGCGCCGCGCGGAGAAGCATCCGGCTACGGGGATAAGGCACAGCGGCAACTTCTGGTGCCGTTCTTAAGGGAGCCATGAAGAGAAAACAAAAGTTTGTTTTATTCGAAAGATTAGGTGTTTCATAGTACCCCAAGCGCTTTCCCGGAAGCAAATGATGCTTTATTCACTGAGAAATAAGGCAATTTAAGCCAAAATTTTAAATCTCCCGCTAAAATTGCACAATCCGTGACGTGAACCATGGCGTCATACGAGCCGGTCCATGAAACAGATACTTAGTATGTCGACTCCATATATAGCACCCACACGCGGGAGTCGACCGAGACGGCGGCCATTTTAAAAATACTAGTAAAACCTAGTGCACCCGCAGCCCTAGTCATGGAATCGCCTGATCCGGAGAACAAAACTCTCGCCGAGCAGCTCGGGCTTGCATTTAACAACCTAACACCACAAAAACGCTCAATGCTTCTAAGAGCACGAGCGGCAAGAGTTGTGGGATACGCGGTGGACGGGAAAGCGACCATTCCGCGATAGCCACAACAGATGAACGCCCAGCCGTCGGCACCGCTGCCTCGTCAGCCCCGTCGCGACGGACGAATACAGACTGGTACGTATGTGCCTTATTTTTATTACGGTTAATAATAGTTCATTTCAGTAGCAGTATCACTTATGCCAGTTGGCCGGTGTCGTGTATGGAAAGCCGTTCGCGCGAGCTCTCTGCTTCGACCAGAAAGATACGAGCGTCAATGCGCGGTGTTTACAGCATTTTTTTCCCCAAGGTCAGAGCGATTTGACGAAGTCGGCGACGAGCGCCAGCATGTCCCAGGAGTGAGCTAACGTAAGGGTCCCTGCCGTAATCACTTCCTCGGAAATGAAGCGAGCACACTCGTACTTCCTTTAGCTCTCTTTCTCCTCCGTTTGCAAAGTTCACAAAACGTAGCCACTTGCTTCGCCGAGGTTCGTCGTTGGGCAGCACATGAAAGGAGATCTCCTCACCGGTGGGGATGTCGCACTCCCTCGACAATTTGCCCGTACTACATGGGCATTTCAAAACGCAGCAACAAAATTTCATTTAAAGTACTCGAACAAACTGAAGCTTTCAGTGGTTGTAAACTGGAAACGAGCTCGTAGCGACAGCAGCAAGCCAACACCATTCGAAACTTACGCGACGACTGGCACTATCTCGTCGCTTCTAGCTGTTCCTTACTCCCCTCGTTTCTATTTTTACCTTTGCTGGTTGGCGATATGACGGCCAACCCCCTGTCAAGGGATTAAGATACCAAGCAAGGTCGCGGCTGTACGTGCTGGAACGGTTCGTTGGCCCCTAAGAGCCTCGAACCTGAAAATTCGTCTGCGCGACGGCGAGATGTCGAGCTCGGCCGGCGGTAGTTTCGTACGCATTGACGCACACGCTTGCGTGTTCGTTCGGAACTTCAACCGTTTACTCCACCGTTCTTTGTCATAAAAAGAATGTGCAGTATGTTTCACGGGCATTTAGCTCGCTATGCAAACTGTAAGCCCTGCCTAACATGCGTTTGCTTTTGCCGGCCTCCGCCAATCGCAGAGCATTCTCGAGTGACATCATAGGTTCTGTTGCGGAAAATGAGCTGGTGGGTCGCATGGTCATTTCCTTTTTTCCTAATTATGTAGCTTATTTGAGCGAAGCTTGCGTTATAAGTGGTGTCGTTATGGTTTTAACGAGGCAATCTTTCGAATGAACCAAACTTCTGTTTTCTCTTCATGGCTCCTTTAAGTTGTCACCGAGTATAGCGAGAACCCCAAGACCACTGGCCGCCTGCACAGACCAGCTCTAGCAACAGTCTGCACATGGATGTCCCACGTTTGGCGCTCGCTTACTGATGACAAGGTCTTGCGGGTGCTTAAAAAGTGCTGCACCAGCAATCCCCTCCACAGCACCGCATACAACTTGCTGTCTGGAAGACAGCCAGACAGAAGAAGTTGTCCAACGAGATTTCACACAGCTCTAATAAGTAACCTTAGACAAAACAAGTGCTTATAGCTTGAATAAGATGATGTCGTGTACGTAATTTTCCTTTAACATCTCTAATCCGCAAGGTAAGGGAGCTCGAGCTATATTCCGGCTCGAGCTCTATTCCGCCCTATAGGGTAGTTTTCTCTGTGTTTACTGCCTGTTCAAGCAGTATTGGGACACCCCACCACATTCTTGGCAGTGAATTAGGTCGGCTGCCGCCACTTGTGCAAAAAAGATTCTGTGACGTCGTAGAGCATGGTTTCTCAAAGTGGGTTCCGCGGAACCTATGGGTTCCGCAGGCCCCTCCTCGGGGTTTCGCGAGCCACTGATAAATTTTCCCTGTTCCGCACTCGCCAAGTAATTTAGATGGCGAACCCTAGGTGCGATCATTCTAAGGAACCTGCATTACTCACGCACGAGTGTCAGTAAGCACATCTAAGTGCATAACAGAAAGGCGCGAGCTGCGCAATAAATCCCACCAGCAGCTTGTAGCCAGCCAGACTCCGAAAACGTGCCGCGTGGTTAAACTATTGCACTTGAATCTGTGCCTTATATTACCCCCATGCGCATTTTTCCTGTTTGGGGAAAGCAGGCAAGCTTGCTTCTTTTTGAATATATTGCACGTGAATGTAGCGAGAGCTGAATGAAAAATAGCGAGGGGGGGGGGGTTCCTTGGCGCTTCTCGGAGCTTAGCAGGGTTCCTTAGGACCACCATGCTTGAGAACCCCTGTAGAGAAATCAACCAAAAGTACCTGGGGAGCACCCGCTGCTCAATCTGTTTTCCCTAATGTCTGAACAATTTCTGTGGAGTTTGCGATAACATTGCGGTCATTGCTATCAAGATCAAGCAGCCCTTTTTTTAACCAAACTTGTGTTCTGTATACACGGCCCTTTTAACACTGCAAGTCTTAAAGTGAAACAGTCGCCACAGTTTCTTGGGTGCAAGTTGATATAGTCAATATTTCGGAGATCTAGGCCCACTTGCTCGAACGCGATAAATCGGGGAGCAAGTTTTCAACTACAACCTTCAGGGCTCCCTAGGAAATAAGTCGTTTCCCCGAAACCGAAACAAGCATGCAGATAACTTGGCTGTTCTGTCGGCTTTTCCGGCAACTGACTTATCTGCCGTGGCCGGCTCAGACTTATTATACCGTACTTACCCGACTCTAACACGCACTTTTTTCCCGGAAAAATTGGCCGAAAAACAAAGTTTTAGCCACGATTTTTCGGACGCAGGAAGCCTAGGCGCCCGGGCTTTTCTATCGGCATTCACACAAATCGTCAAATCGTTCCACTTGCGCGCTTGTCAAGGGTTCGTACAGGTTTTCAAGGAAAAAATTCAAGGACTTTTCAAGGACCTTTCAAAAAATGGAATACGGTAGATCAATCACGTTACATTTTATTGAACAGAACAAAGAAAAGTGACTTCACTTGAACTTATTGCACGTTAAACTCGATTTGACTAGATTGCAGTTTCAATCGACTAGATTAAGTTCTTAAGCTCAGGGCAGGTCTTTTAGTTTGTTTTCTATTTGCTTCTTAATGCTGCTGAGTTCTTCAGCCTTGGCTTTTGCGGTCTTTCTCAGGCTGTTTGATTTCACCACGTTCTTGATGTCAGCGGTTGCTTCAGCCTTTTCTGCATATTCATCTGCAGATGCCGTTAAATCGGCAACAACTGCCTCAAGCTTCTTATTCTTCATCTGCAGGCCTTCAACTTCTTCCATAATTCTCTGCCTTTTTGTCTGCTGGGAGTTTTCCTGGCACTGTTTCTTTTGCGATGCCAAGTGTGCACTGTAATGCTGCCTCGCTGCGGACACAGCTACTCTGAGTTCTTTTGAGATAGGAACGTTCAGAATCCCACCTGCCCTCTCCACTGCGTCACATATGATACGCTGTGAAACGTATGACAAACCTTTCAGATTCTCTACGGAGATCTGGCGGTTGATGCTGAACCCCCGTTCGACAGTGGCTTGCCCATGGCTCAAAACAAGCAACAGCCTGACTGCTTTCCACAGCTCTTTGTATGAGGCATTGAAGCCCAAGAGGTCCCGAAAAAACTCATCCAGCCTGCTTACGCTCCTTTCAAACAGACGAAGCTCGTGCTTAGACTCTTGCAGTAATTCAGTGTATTCTGCCAGTACACCTTCTCGTTGGCTGTCACTCAGTCTTCCTGCCATGGTCAAGACGTCCAACACCTTCCTTAAACCCTTAAGCCATTTGCATGATTTCACGGTGCTTTGCACTTTTTGCGTGGCTTCTGACAGCAGATTCGCCCATCGAAGCGATGTCGAACGTCTTTCTGCAGCGTGTGCATTTTGCGCAGTGAGGATCTGATGTATCCGCCGCAACCCAAAGCTTATAATCGTCGTTGCTGAGCCAAGCGCTTTAGAACTTACACTTCCCAGGCATTATTTTGAACTATGCCATTTGAATGCACGAATCACTGGATCACTACGCGCACCATAAGCACACGACCGACACCGCGTAAGGCCCGACACCGCGGCGAACATGGACTTACGCTCCTGTTTTGCACAGGTATGCGTCGTCGCCTGGTTTCTGCTAACGACGGCTGCTGCGGGCGGGACGTCCATCGGACAAGCAGCGAACGTGCGGCCGGTGTACCTGCCAACGGAGACGCTCGTCACCCGGACAGAGGCGGATCGGCCCGGCTGGTTTGCCTACCCGCTACGTTTAGAGCAACCTGCTCCGCTCAGCTGGCAACCTGGTACATCGGAGGCGCCACCGGCGATGTTATTTAAACACCCGCCGCTCGCCGCCGCAATGGGGCCCGACACCGCGGCGAACATGGACTTACGCTCCTGTTTTGCACAGGTATGCGTCGTCGCCTGGTTTCTGCTAACGACGGCTGCTGCGGGCGGGACGTCCATCGGACAAGCAGCGAACGTGCGGCCGGTGTACCTGCCAACGGAGACGCTCGTCACCCGGACAGAGGCGGATCGGCCCGGCTGGTTTGCCTACCCGCTACGTTTAGAGCAACCTGCTCCGCTCAGCTGGCAACCTGGTACATCGGAGGCGCCACCGGCGATGTTATTTAAACACCCGCCGCTCGCCGCCGCAATGGGGCCCGACACCGCGGCGAACATGGACTTACGCTCCTGTTTTGCACAGGTTGGTTACCTTCACGATGCTTTATGCTTTAAGAGCTCTAACAGGTGCCTGTTAGCGGTGTCGTGCCCCACTGAATATTGCTGTGAACTGTCACGTAGAAGTGTTGTTAATTTCTTGTTTCTCGTAAATCACGCGGTCTTTCTTCGTCTACTCCTGATAGTTTCCGGTGACATCGAAGTGAACCCTGGACCGATTAATAGATGTGACTCATGTACGCAAACAGACTTGTCTGAATGCTCAGCTATTCTTGAAACGGTACGACGCATCGAGAAAAACCAATACCAGGAACTTTCAAACTTCCGCCAATGGCAGTCCCTTGTGAACTTGCAGCTTAAAACGCTAGAAGAACGGTTGGGTCACTTAATGCATGCAGAATCATCTGCCTGTCCCGGTCTACCATCGTCACAAAGTATGAAAATGAACACCAATTCATTAGACATAACACGAGAAATTGTCTCGCTAAAAGCAGCCGCAGATGGTGCTGAAAGCCGTTTACGTCGAAATAATCTCCTGTTTTATGGTATACCAGATGCCCAGTCCGAAACGTGGACACAATCGGAGGTAAAAGTGCTGTCACTTTGTTCAGAGCTGCTGGGTATAACGGTTGACAAGCAGAAAGTTGAAAGGGCACACAGAATTGGCCGCTTTCAAGCGAACAAGAGTCGCCCTATCGTGGTAAAATTCAATCACTTCAAGGACAAACAATCCATTCTTGCCTCCGGAAATAAACTAAAGAGTACCGATTTCGCCTTGCGCGAAGATTTTTCAGCATCTGTACGCCTAGCGCGGAAAAAGCTTCTTGAGTTTGCTAAGGAAAACAAATCCCCCTATCAATTAAGATATGATAAACTGTTACTCGGGAAAAACTGCTACGTGTATGATTCGGCGTCTAATACAATTGCCATGCCTGACAGCTAGCTATATGGCAGCGCCCGTCGTAAAATGCCTGTCCAGCTAAAGAAAACCGCAGTGCGCAGGGACGCTTGCCAACTAACGGAGCTCAACATCCTAGTAATTAACTGCCGCAGCATAAAGAATAAACGAGATGCTCTTTCTAGTTTAATCATCACTACGCATGCCGATATTGTTGTTGGCACAGAATCATGGTTAGACGATACCATAAGCAATGCTGAAGTGTTTCCGTCAGGTTTCGAAATTTACCGGCACGACCGTGACGTTCATGGTGGAGGTGTATTTCTTCTCGTCGACAAATCCATCCCTAGCGTGCCAGCAGATCTGTGCGACGATAACTGCGAAAGCGTGTGGTGCAAAATCATCTTACATAATGGCGAGCATCTTACAATAGGGTCTTTTTATCGCAGCCCCAGTTCAAGTTCACTGGTACCATTCCGGTCCTTATCAAACGCACTGCAAAACGTAAATACTAATCTCTTTCTCGGTGGAGACTTTAACATGCCTCGCGTTCAGTGGATCAACAAATCTCTACTTTTATCTGCCCAGTCTGCTCTTTCCGATGAATTCAGCAACATGATAGCAATGCATGGTCTTTACCAATTCGTTGATTTCCCTACCAGAAGAACCCCCGAAAGCAGCTCTATACTCGACTTGGTTTTTTCAAATTCCGAAGCCTTAGTTCAATCTATTACAGCAATCCCTGGCATCAGTGACCACGACGGAGTCCTTGCTAAAGTTTCATGCAACCGGCCGCAAAAAACCATATCTCAACCGCGCAAAGTGTACAGCTTTGAGAAGGGCGATTACACTACGATTAGTCATAGCTTAGATGAGCAGTACGATGATTTCCTTGAAGCCTCATTAACGTTTAGCGTAGATGAACTATGGGAGCGGTTCAGAACTAGATTCTTAGCACTTATAGACGAACACATTCCATCAAAAATTTTGTCTGGTACCCAACGTAAAAATAAACCCTGGTTCACGCGTGAGATTAAGCTTTTGCTCAACAAGAAAACGCGTATCTTCAAGAGATACGTCAACAACAGGAACGAAGAAATTTTCAAAAGCCTCGAAATAATTTCCTACGAAATAACGAAGAAAATAAAGTGTGCCAAAGATAAATTTTATTCTTCCTTAAGCGAAAAGCTTAAACGCAGTCCTAAAGAATTATGGAAGTTTGTAAAACAAAGCGGAAAGGAGGAAGAAACTATTCCCCCGTTGTCTACCGGCCAAGGATTTATAACTAATGACGTTGTTAAAGCCAATCACTTTAACAAATACTTTCAATCAGTCTTTTCCACCCCCCTAGCGGGTGCACCTAGTGCAGAAAGTTCCCAGTGCCATCTACCGGCTATGCCAGATATAGATGTAACTTATAATGGGATATTAAAACTTCTTGAAGAACTGAAACCTCATTCCGCCCCCGGTCCTGACGCGATACCCTGTCTAGTTTTGAAAAACTGCGCAGCCACGGTGGCTAAATTTCTTGTCCTGATATTCAGATTATCTATGACTACGTGTCAGTTGCCCTTACAGTGGAAATCTGCTAACGTCGTACCTATTCATAAAAGCGGACCCCGTTGCCAGGCGCCCAATTACAGACCCATATCGTTGACGAGCGTGTGTTGCAAAATCCTTGAACACATTATTTATTCGAACATATTCCATCACTTGCAGGTAAATAATTTCTTTATGAACTACCAACATGGTTTCCGAGCTGGGCATTCCTGCACAACTCAATTAGTAGAATTCTGTCATGACATTTTTTCTTCATTTGACTCAGGTACACAAGTAGACTGTGTATTTTTAGACTTTCGAAAGGCATTTGATGTAGTGTCTCACTCTCACTTGCTTCATAAATTATCATATCTTGGTCTCCCGGACAATGTGCTTGGTTGGGTGCGCACATATCTTTCAAATCGTTCCCAAAAGGTTATCATTAATGGCTTTGAATCAGAACCCGTTCCCGTCACCTCAGGAGTCCCGCAAGGGTCCGTCCTCGGCCCCCTGCTGTTTATAATTTTTATTAATGATATAGGTGCAAACGTTTCATCTAACCTACGGCTATACGCTGATGATTGTGTATTGTATAGGGACATTAACAATCCGAATGACGCTGCTCAATTACAGTTGGATTTAAACAGTATTGTCAACTGGTGTAACAAATGGAATATGAAACTGAATGTTTCAAAATGTCACTGCATGCGTTTTAGCCGAAAACGGTCGAATACAATAACTACTTACCTTTTACAGACGGAAAGCATTGCATTTTCAGATCATGTTAAGTACCTTGGCCTCACATTCTCATCCAACCTGACCTGGTCCAAACACACTGAAACCGTAACAATGAAAGCTGGCCGTGTTCTAAATTTTATTAGAAGAAATTTCAAAAATGCACCACAGGACGTAAAAGAGACTTTGTACAAAACTAATGTGCGTCCAATACTAGAATACGCTGCTGCTGCGTGGGATCCGGACACCAAGGTACTAATTAATAAACTAGAAGCTATTCAAAACCGTGCTGCCCGCTTTGTCACTGGTTCCTTCGGTAAAAATACCAGTGTTTCCGCAATAAAAAAGGCACTGTCTTGGGACTGTTTGCAAACTCGCCGCACAGTATGCCGCCTGCTATTCCTCAACCAGATAACTAACGGAAAAACAGGTATTAACCGCCAGACTTATCTGAAACCGCCCGATTACGTATCAAAAAGGAGAGACAACAGCAAAAAGATTAGAGAAATTCATTGCCGCACCTCGCTTTTTAAATCATCTTTTTTTCCACGCACAATTGGCGATTGGAATAAGCTTCCAGAAAACATCGTTTCCGCATCTGCCGTTACATTTGACACAGCTCTAAGGGATTATCTGCGTGGTGAAAGTGAAAAGAGCGTTTCTTGAATTTCCGCGATGGTGTTCCTGTCAATTATTTGTATTGTTTTTTTTGTATTTGTATTTGTTTTTAGAGAATGTCGATTTTTTACGTCGTCTTACGTCTTGTTTTCCTGTTCTTTTTTTTTTTTTCACGCACGTGTTGCCGTTTGATGTTGTACAATGCTCTTGTTGATTTGCTCTTGTACAATGGAAAATAATCTTGTACAATGCTCTTGTACAATGCTCTTGTTGTAGAATGCCTCTGTTGATTTTTATTCCTGTATATCACGAGATTCATTATTACATTTATCCACTGAATTTTTTTCTTATGTATCTCCTACAACAATGCCCTCTGGGCGAATGTAGTAAGCTGAATAAATGAATAAATAAGGAAGAAGACAGCAAACAAAGGCACCGGAGTCGCCGGAGTGGGCACAGCACAATGTGGCCAACAGACAATGCCTTTTTTAATGGGTTGTCAATAAATCCCGCTCAAGACGAAGCCAAAAGAAACTTAACTGTTATGATACGTGCTTGATTCGTGTAACTGCCTTTTCGTTACAAAAAACCATGCTGGCGCAACTTTTCTTTTTTACGAGGACATCGAGACTCTTTAGCCCCATTGTGGCAACTTCTGGCTTCTGGCTTCTGGCCAACCCCGAAGTCGAAGCAAGCCAAACAAAAAAAAACGCATAGAGTTAATACTACTTAATACGCGCACTTGCCTTTTTTTTCGCGCAGGAAGTTTAACCAGTCCGAGGCGTCCGAGGTGACTTTTTGGTAGTTCCTCTTTGATTTACGCGCTCCAAGTCGCAGCGGCGCGGGGCAAGCAAAACACTCCTCCTTCTCTCACTGTTTTTCCCACTCTACCTCTTCCCGGCGCGACTTTAGGCGCGCATGCGCGACAGCGGGGTAACGGTCGCCGCAGCTGCCGGAGTGGCCGGGGCAACAGCGGCGCCGGTGCGCGAGAGAAGCCGCGGGGCTCGCGTGCGAGTCGTAGCATAGCGGAAATATCGTGACAGCGTTCTGAAGACCACAGAAGAGCGGTTATATGCCCCATGCACAGGGAGGAAGCGCAGCAAGAAGTGATTTTGCTTCGTGTTAGCAAAAGGTGAGACACTCGTTCGTAAAGCGTGAATTTAATCTGAACGATAGCGCCGGTGTCGTGAGCTGTACAACTACGTGTACCGTGTTCGATGTCAACTTATGCTATGCCGTGTCCAACATCAGTGCTTATCACGGCACGTTGCGTTTGTGCTCGGTCGTATTTTCGTAACATGAATAAAGTGTTGAAGTGCGATTTCTGCTGCCGTCTTACTGTCCCAGCTGCGTACGTACGCCTGCATGGAGGCGCGCCGGTCTCGGCGAGGCCTAGCGGGCGGCGCGGGGCCGGCAGCGGAGCGGCGGGAAGAAGGGGGGGGGGGAGGAAAGCATCAGCCCCCTCTCCCCCCATTTTGCGCCTCCTCGCTGTGTTGCCATGGCAATTAGTACGCCTCCGAGCTCAAGATGGCGGTGACATTGCTATGGCAATTACAACTCACTTTTGCCCGCCCAGGCTCCCCAGGGGAGGATTTGGCGCTACGACCACAATTAGGCGGGACGCTGGGTAAGCGGTAAGCACCGAATTTTTGCCGAATCCACGCTCAACCGCCATAAAATGGGAGCTGCACAGCCGAGCCCCGTGAAAACCCTCAGAATTCAAGGGTTTTCCAGGACGGCAAAGAAATTCCAGCACTTTCAAGGCCTTGAAAACGCAACTTTCAATTTCAAGGGTTTTCAAGGATTTCAAGGACCTGTGCGCACCTGCTGGCGCACCATTTGCGCACCTGTGCGCAAATGCTGTCCCCCCGGGGGACAGCATTTCCGCGCACCACAAACTGCGCCACATTACCCCTGCGAGCCATTTTATACAGCGCATCAGTCACACCAGGCAAAGAATTTTTATTTTTCTCTTGTAACAAAAGTAAGTACAAAACCCTCGTGGCTACGCTTTTCCACGTTCACATACTCGGTCCGTCCGTTACATGGCAGGACGACATCTCTCCTTGCTATTAACAAAGCAGATACGAAATGAGTGAAAAACTAACACGGCTTGAACACGAATGCAAATGACGTACACTTCTTCGTACATAAATTGTGCACTGAGAGGACAGCCTGTGTCCTGGGAGGGGGGGGACTACTCCCCAACCCCAAGCACCAGCTTCCTTTACCCAAGACGTTTCATTTACTCGGGGTCTTCCTTGCTACATACGCAACTACAAAACATTCAACTGCAAAAACAAATACAAAAGAAACCGACCATTGGTTTGTTTACTGTACCGCATACACTTATTTGGCCCACCTTCCCATTTGGGGCCACAAAACTTATTGAATACTCAGAACATGACTTCTGTTTACAGAATGCAATTGGAACTACCTTTGGCAGTAGCGACACAATCACGCGGTCTACATCCGCACCACATGGCTTACACCTGTAAAAACGCAAGTACGCGGCTTACATTTGCGAGCCCGCTCACTTTGTAGTAGAGTGAGGCACCAAGTGCACAGGTGCGGGAGGAAAGTCTCCCCCGCCCGAGACGCTTGCGCCTTTTAAAATCCTCCCCTTATGTTCCCGTAAACTTGACCCGTACGTTATTGGAGTGCAACTCAAGTGTACTCACCCTTATGATCCTCCCGTTATATTCCCATGAAATGTAGCCCATGTATTGGAGTGCGGCTCAGGCGCAGACGCTTTTATAAGCCTCCCTTTATGTTCCCGTGAAGCGTAATCCGTGTATTGGAGTGCAGCTCAAGTGCACTCGCCCGTTTTGAGCCTCAATGAAAGGACAATACCATTTTCTTAAGAATTCTTCTTCTCCTAAGAAGAAGAGCTCTACTTCCAGGTTTTCGGTTAGTTTTGTGTGCATGTGGATCAGTAAATTCCACTGGTTACGTTGGGGGCGTGATTGCTTGACAGCAGTATACCTGTTTATCCACAGTACATAAAGACCAATCGTTATGATAAGCACAGCTAGAGGGTTTCTTGGGCACCGTCTGCCCTCCAGGAAGTCCCGAATGCGGAGTTGTCTATATGCCCTGTTCACTATTAACCAAATTGTTTTGGCGACTGTACATTGGATCATTGCGTGTTCATTTGTCTCCCTCTGATTACAGTGCACACACTTGTCTGTTGTTGTTGTACCCCATCTCCTTAAGACCGTTCTCGTCTGCAAGACTGACCACCCATACTTCCATGTTACGTCCTGGGCTTCACCCGGTACATTTGCATTGATCAGCGTGCGCCAGGGAAAGTTCTTTTGTTTCTCTTCTAGGTTTTCAGGACTCGTCTCATCTAATTTCTGAGCCAGTTTTATGTTCCTCATATCTTCTATTTCTCTTTGTGAGTTATGTGTGGTTAGTTTCTTATATGCCGCTATTACTTTGGCGTAAAAGGGGGGTGGCTGAGTTGCCTTGGGCCCATCCGGAGTGTGCTGGGGAAATAACCTAGCTTGCGCTCCCAAGAAATATACACTAAGCTGCCTTGCTGGATGTCCCGTCTGCAGATCAAGGACCCTAAGAACACTTTTCGAAGAATAGGTCACGGTATAATTGGTTACGGAGGGATGCTCCACCCCCCGAATTGTCTGGGCAGGCCCAGTTTCCCGGTTTTGACCAGGGCTGTTCTATCCGACCAGAACAGGCGCAATACTTCAGATGTAATTTTAACCGCTATATCGAGGAAGGGCAGCCGTCCCAGCTATATACCATACTTTCCCTGTAAAAACATTTAGTGCCAGATACCTTCTAACCGCGAATGGAAAGTCGTAAGCTAAGGCTTCATTTACATCCTCCCTGAGTTGTTTAAGTGTCTGGTGCCATGTCTTAAGCGATACCCCGCTTGACGTGTAAGTAACTCCGAGGATTTCCACATGTGTGACTACTGGGATGCCATATATGTGTTGTTTTTCTAATGAACTTAGGCTTAAGGCTTTACTTTCTGTGCAATTTAGTCCTGCACCAGCTAACTCGAAATACTGCTCAAAGCAATTAAGTGCATGCACTAAACTATCTTCGTTCCTTAGATACAAAGTAACATCGTCGGCATACGCCGTTACTTTAACCGTCTGGCTCCCTGGAAGCTGTAAGCCTAGGATATGCGAATTATTTTCGACATTTTTTAAGAACGGTTCTATTGCTAAAACAAAAAGTAATGGGGAAAGTGGGCACCCTTGTCGTACCCCTCTTGTTACGCTCAGACTAGTTGCTACCTGTTTGTTTACTACTAGATCACTCTGCATGTTTTCATAAAGAATTACTAATATATTAATAAACTGTTGTGGATATCCGAAGGCTGTTAAAGTAGCGAAGATGCAGTTGTGTTCTACTCTGTCAAACGCCTATGCTTGATCTAAAGAGATGAGCCAGCCTCTAGCCTGTCTTTTCTTGGTGTACCCTATTATGTCTCTGTTTAACATGTTTAAGGTGTGACAATTCCTGTCTGTAACTGAGCATGCTTGCCACGATGTTATCACTTCCCGCAAAGTATGTTGTAGTCGTCTTGTTAGTACTGATGCGAGTGATTTGTAATCCGTCCCCAGTAGCGTAATGGGGCGCCAGCTTGTAGGTTCGTTCCAAGCCCCGGCATTTTTTGGTATAATCCTACCTCGTTTAAAAGTGCGGGGTACTGTGTGCGTTGTTAGAATGTTATTTAGTACTGCGCATAAGAAGTGTCCAAGAAGGTCCCAAAATGTGGTGTAAAACTCGACTGGCAATCCATCCACTCCTGGCGCCTTGCCTTTGTGGCGTTGCTTCATTGACTCTGTTAATTTTTTAAATGTATTCGGAGCGACTAAGTGTACAAAGTCCTCATCTGGTAATTGTGGAAGGCTTGCTAAGTAGGGGCTAGAGGTAATGCTACCGATGTCTCTGGTTGTCTCTCTAGAGGTCATTTCCTGAAAGTAGGAAATGAACCTGTCGATGTCCCCTGGTGTGAGATTTGCTTGGTTTGGCCTGTTTGCTTCTGCTTTCAGCTGTCTGTTTCGTTCGTACCTCAAGACTACTGGGTTGGCACTGGGAGATTGTTTGGCTCTAAGAACATTGGCAGAGGTGGAGTAAAGCCTGCTTAATCTGGAGTGTCTCAGTTTTAAATCTTTAAGGTAGGTTTGCATTAGTATTGTTGCAGGGTTGCCTCGTTCTATTATTCTTATTCGTTTTAAGATGTTTGTTAACTCATCTGACTGCCTGTGTCTGACCTTTTTTCCCTCGTCAATGCAGAGAGAGGGTCTTCCATTCCACTTTTAACGAGGCCCAGTCGCAAACTTGCGTCCCTTCGATTGACGCTGCTATTCTGTTTCTTAGGCTGGCTTTGCATGTCCTGTCATATAGTATGCGAGTGTCCATCTTCCAGGCTTGATCATTGCTTGGGTTTTCTTTTCTAGCTATTTTAATTCCCACAGGGCTGTGGTCCGAGATTTGCGGAAGCGATGCTGCAGCTTCCACTATTTCGCACTCTGTCACAATGTCTGCAAGAACCGAGCTAACGTAGACTCTGTCTAGTCTACTTTTCGTCCTTCCTTGTTGCCATGTGTACTGCACTGTTGTTCCATGAAGGAGCACGTGTGCGTCAATTAAATTAAAATGAAGTATTAACTTGTTTAAATCACGTCCTTGGTAATCTACTCTATGTGAGGGCCTATCCTGTCATCCTGGTTTAATACACAATTAAAATCGCCAAGGCATATGACATGCCGGTTTTCGAGAAACAGATATTCTATATTTTTGAACAGGTTTTTCCCGGTGGAAGGGTATGGGGGAGCATAAATATTAATTAGGCGGTATCGGTCACCACTCCAGTTGAAGTCCAAAACTGTTATTCTACCTTCTGTATCAAAGGTGAAGTGGCTATGTGCCAGCAAGGATGTATTAAGGACTATTACGCCAACTCCGCAAGAGTTCTGGATTGGGAAAGAAAAGATGCCCTTAAGGCCATGCTGAGTCTCACATTTTTTACCTTCCTGAATAGATTTGATATTTGTTTCCTGTATGCACAGTATGTCACATCTGTTTTGTTTCGCGAGGTCTATTATTTCCTGCTGTTTGGTGGGCGATCTAAAACCCCGAACGTTCCAAGCCCAAATGTTTAACATTTTATAGATGGATTGTTAAGGTTCGTGCATTCACACACCGACGGCGACACCAAGGCATTCGTTAGCAAAAACCAAAAATGCACCAACAGAAAATAGAAAAAAAAACCTTTTGATATTGGACTAAAAGGCCAGTTACACACTTGCACCTGCCGCTATTTTTTGCTGGTACTGCATTGACAAGAACGGTTGTACACTTGCTGTGGCTCCAGTGTCGGAACCACTTTACAGTGGAGGTGGGGGCATTGCCCTGACTGCCTTGGCAGGCGCATCGCACACAACACAGGTCCTTTTTCCCGTCATTGAATATTTGCGGGCACGCTTCTCCATCGACACCCTTTCAGGCGCAACAATTCTCTGGGGTAAGCCCCGTTAATCGGGTGCGTCCGCTGTTACAGCAGGACGCTCAACCGTGCGAGGTAAGAAAAGATGCCTGAGAAATGCAGGGTCCCCTACAGGTGCTTTATCTGACTGCGTTGTCTTTAGGGCGGGCCGTGCACCGCACTCAGCCTGCAAGCTCCAGCACTCTCTAAAACCGTAAACCAAGTGAAAGGAGTACGCTTTCCCTGCCCTGCATTTCGTCACAGCTGTTAGCCACCTGATACTGTGTTTTTGGGGTCGGCGTGCCCGCCGCTTGTCACTCACAACTCCCAGTCGTGGCCCCGATTGGGGGCACGTTTGTTTGCTCATCAAGGGGTTCACATAATCTGCGGGTGCCAATGGGGCACCGGAACACACCAAAACAATGTTGTCCTTTCCACCGCCCTTGCCTATACGCTCGGGCCCGTGCCTGCGCGATTGCTTATTTTCTATTTCTACCATTTGTACTAGTGACAGACTATAATATGGGGGCGCACACCTCCTCTCCCTCCGGCCGCATGAAAAAAAACTACCACCAGGAACGAAGACGCGAGGAAAAACGAACTCCGTACACGTGTAAAAAAAACCATCCATTATGAACGAAGACGCGAGGGAAAACGAACGAAAACACTTGGAAAAAGAAAAGAAAAAACATGTAAAGAACCTTATTACAATGTTTTAGAAACACATGTCATCATCGTCATAATCCTCAAAATTTTCGCTACTCGTCCATTCCTCTGAGTTAAACAGTTGCTCACCCTGTTTTTCCGTTCTCTTGAGCTTCTTTTTGACCTTGCTTGTCGAAGCGTCGCTGTCGGTTTGTCGACTTGCTCTTTTTAGCTCGTCACGGGCTGTATTACACTCACTCGCTCCCCCCCCCCCCCCTCTTTGTCCGTTTCGTCCGTGCTGGTTGCACTGTCCCCACTGTTTGTGGAGGTTATCCGCTCGTCTATGACGAGTTTGTCATCGTCGGTTGAAGTTCCCGAAGCAGCCCCGTCGTCCTGTGCTGCGGTCGGCAGCGCAACGTGCACCGCGGCCCGCAGCGCGGCGTGCGCCGCCACCTTCCGCACGGCTGTCGGGTCGCTTCCGTCGTCTCCTTGCTGCGCGCCCGGCCCGTCGGGACGGAAGTCGGAGTGGGTGTCTGTCTAGACCATTTTCTCCATCGTCGCGATGCAAGCTCAGCTTTCCTCGCCCTTTGGGTGCCCGTCTGCTCCTTTGGCTTTGTTCGATGCTGTCGCCGCCTCCGCGGCCGTCTCCGTCACCATCATGGCGGCCGTCTTCTCCTCCACCGCCATGGAGGAAAGAAAAGGTTAGGAGAGGCCCTGACGTCACATTTGTGAAGCCGAGTTCCGCCATGACTTGAGCCCACGGAGCCCAGCATTCTATCCCATCATCCTTTGCTGTCTCCGGTTTGATTTGACTAACATGGCGTCGCCCTGCCCTCCCGCTTCGAAGCGAAAACAGCTTCGTCGCTAATTCCTCGGTGTGATGTCATCTTCTAAGCTGTTGATTTCGCCTTCAATTTGCCCATTCTAACCCTCACCCAAAGTTTCAATCGAAAAACGGCCTTTGTTTTTGAGATAGAAGGACGATTTTTCAGCTCTTAAGCCTGGAAAAGTAGCGTTTGTCGTCGTCATAGCAACAGGCTCGCGGGATGGCGAACGCAGACGCCTCCGACGGCAGAGTTTTCAAACTGGCCTAATATAAAAACGTTTGTCGTAGCGACTGCGCTGGTTTGCAAGCGTAGCGAGGCAGCCACATACCAAGCGCCTTAAAAATTTGTCCGTTCTATTTGCCCAAATTTGGCCGCCGTAGTTGTAAACAAGTAAGCAACATTGTCCATGGGCTCAAGAAAAATGACGTAACTTCCTCCACACTTTTCGCAATGCATTGGGATGCTAGGGGATTCTCCTTAGTATTCTTTCCTCCATGTCCACCGCCATCATGTCTTCCCTCCTTCCCGGGCCGCGCCCGGCTGCTGTCGTCATGGCGGCCATCTTCTCCGTCGCCATCTTGTCTCCTTTCCGCCCCGAGCACTGCCCGGTTGCTGCTGTCATGGCGGCCGTCTTCTCCTCTGCCGCCATCTTGTCCCCTCCCGCTCTGGCGGGCGTCTCGCTGCCGTCTTCACTTCTTGCGCCCTTTGCTTCCACCGTTGTCGCCATTTGATGTTGCGTCTCCTCCTCATTGCTGTCACTGTGAGCTACCTGTGTATTTTGAGACTGCGTGTCTTCGCTCCTGGTGTCGTCGGTGGTTTCAGGGGTTGCTTCGTCCACGTGCACCTCCATTGCCTGACTTCGGTCCTGGTCGCCATTCTTTCGCCGTTCCTGCAGCGGGGGAAAAGCCTCCGAAAATCCTCCGGCCGTCACCATCGAGTACGACTTGCGCGCAGTGCAGTCGGCCGTAGCGTGCGTCCCGCCGCACCGCGAACAACTTCGCACACAACCTTCCGTCGCGTGCCCGAACACTACACACCTGTCACACCGCGGAGTGGCACACTGGCCTTGAAGTGCCCTTCCAGGCCGCACCGCCGGCACACTTTCCGCACCCCTCGATAGTCAAAAGTGGCCCTTTGGCCGCCGACTCTCAAGAAGTTCGGCACTGGGTTGTCCATGCGCATTTCCCTCTTGACGTACCGCAACCCCGTCCTTAGGTGCGGCTTGTCACGAAAGCAATTCGAGTCAATATTCACGACTTTACCGTAAGGTTCCAAAGCTTTCGCCAGTTCGGCGTCCGTAACAAAGGTGGGCAAAAAAAACACGGCGATGCTAACGTATTGTTTGTTCGCTGGCACGAGAGTGACTAGGTTGCTTCCTATACGTAGAACGTTTGCCTCTAAAAGTTTCCTTACCGCTGCATGGGTGTTGACTCCAATTTGAAAATCCAATCCGCCCATGTGGTGCACGCTGTACAGGTCGGACGTTGGGACAATGGCCTCCGCCGCATCGATAATGGCGTCGACCGCCGTGCCCGAAGGCACCCTGACATTGAAGTAGTGTTGGCGTGGCGGCGGCATCCCGCCTGAAGGATGAGCAGCTCGGTGACGAGGGGCCGCGCGGCCCCCCCCGTGCGGACGACGAAAACGCTTCTCCCCCTTGGATGCGACACTGCCTCTGCGCAAAGCACACCAACGTCAGATCAACTGAGCAAACCAGGTTACGACAGGTGATGACTACCAAAATCAAAGCAAAAAAAATGCGATATATATACATTATAGTTTTAGAATTGCCTAATTGATTTCAACACAGCCAAACTCAGCAATAGTTGTTTGCTTGGTTTTAAAAACAAGTAAATTACCAGCAAACTGTGCACTGTTTTTTTTATTTATAATGCAGATTTTAACAGCAACTGCTAAAATATCATAACAAATATAAAGAAAACTTGCAGCGCTATAGCTTACGCGCTCCCTGAAGTGAAAAATCTTGCCGTGGACGCGCTGCACAGAAATCTTATGGAAGTTTTCTTCATCTCGTTTCTAGCGTGTGGGGTGGGATTCGCTCAGTGATCGTAAGCTCGCTTCTCATGGATCCACGGCGTGGCCCTAATGCTATGTATGCTTCTCTTGTGTAAGAGGACAGGGAAGTTGCTGTGGTATTTTCTGTGTTACGGAGAAACTCAATAGGACTCCTGTAGTGGACGATGTTCTTGGTGCCTTTCCGTAAGCCAAATACGGTGAGAGGAAAACCAAATTTCTAGCTATTCCCAGTAGCTTTCTATATGTGAAAAAGTCTTGGTACCTTAAGAAAAGTCAGGCTGTATTTTGCAACTACAACCGCAAGCCGAGTTTCTTTTAATTGACATAATTGCCATGAAGGTTTACAAATTGGAAATTACCGTCTCCTGTAAATACATGCGCGCAAACGGAAGGGGTATACTTGCATGGCGCCGGTGAGAGCAGTCTGCGTTGGTTTTACCCAACCGGCCAAAACTGCTTCTGCTCACGGAATGGTCAGAGTAACTGCTAATTATTAATAGTGACTCTGGGTAGTCAGTAAGCGGATGCACTTTGGTCGGTTGGGAAAAATCAACACAGGCTGCTCCCGCAACCTCCATGACGCAACACTATTTATATACCATTGCCTACGCCAGATCCTTGCCCCCTCGCGTCATCTTCTCACACTTCTTGGCCTAGCATTTTGCTCCTCTACATTTCGATGGGCCGATTTTTTAGAATAGTATTACCCGCCATATCTGCTGGATAAAGGTTCCCCCTGTTAGGTCGTCGATTGACTAGTAAAACTTGTATTTATAGTCGGCGATAAATACTTTGATTCTTTTCACCTTCAGGGTATTAATGACAAGTAAAGGAAGCTCTATTTCTGGTTATAAGGGCAAACATCAGTAAAACTACTTCCAAGATATGTTTATTAGATGAAGAGCTACCGGAAATCGCGAGAAAGTTGGTTTTCCTCGCTGGTATTCGGGTTTCTAAAACACGCCAGGAAATTTCGTAATCCGAGACCCATTCATCTTCTCTGCAGCACAAAGAACAGCACAGAGTCCCACTCTCCCTTTCCCAAAAAGAAGCTACGTAACATTTTGGCGGCGAAAGTTCCCCGCAGTGAATAGATGATAGTCGAGCTGACGATCACTGAGTAAATAGGACGGACCTGCGTCGCCAACGCGAAACAGGACTCTCGGCACCACGCTTGATGTTGCAAAGCAAATTTTTTCCCCTTTTTCATGCCCTACTCTTAACAACTAATTTTAGCCAGACCGTAAACTAAAAGAACATTGCGAAAGTCGCTAGTTATGCCGCAGTTTTTATTCACTTGCACGGGCTATTTGTAGAGTGAGCCACGTAGAAATAAATTTGGCAATTTTTGAAAGTAGCTGCTGCACAAGGATTACTTTCTTCGCCTCTTTGTTAAAATTCGCTTCTCAGTGGTATAGTCGGATCTACATAGGGGACGTGTCCGTCGAAGTTGGGGTGCAAACGGAAATAGAGTGGAGGGGGGGGGGTTAACGTGGTTCGTGCAATTATTACCTGTGTGTTGGTACATTTTCTTACTTTGAATGTCCAGGGCTTTGGAGACTTGGACAAACAGAGGAAGTTGAACTATGCTCGGGCGCGACACGTTCACCTCCTTGTGCAAGGGTGCAATTTGCGTACTCCACGTGAGGTCGCGGTGTTAAACGAGCGCTTTTGTGTGCAAGCCTTTTTTACCCTGTCAGACAGGATGGCCCTGCGCGCACGCGTCGTATTTCTGCGCGAGAGCTTGCGCCGCAAGGGTCATTGTCCCGGTGGGATCAGAGGGCGCGTGCGTGCAGTTGATTTTTTCTCTCTGTACGCCGCGTACTAGCCGCTCTTGTGCACGTACCTGCGCAGCACTCTGACTGTTCGTCTTTTCCGCATTCGTCGACACGTTCATGCTAACAATCTGGCCCTACATTTTTGCTGGATGACTTGGATTGAGTTACCAACCATCAGTGTGATGTGCAGGGACATGGGTGAGGTCAACCCTGTAGCGCTGGTGCGCGGGAGTTGAAGGAAATGATCGGTCAATTCCATCTCTCGGATACGTGGGTGCAGTTTCATGGCAACAGGTTTCTGGTTACTTGGGAAGGGGGACAACTTCACAGTCGGCTAAATAAGTTGCACTTTTTATCCGAGCTGAGCGGCTACGTGCAGTGCTGTAAGGTTCATTTCTTACTGTCTGGGCTCGTCGCGTGTCTGATCCTCCGCCTGTGTTAGAGACGCTTAACCATGACAACGGTGTGCTCCGCCTCCAAATTTCGCGAATGGACGAGCGTCTGCTAACCGACAGGTGCAGTTCAGCAGCACTGAAGCGTCTGCCAACCGAGAGGTGCAGTTCAGCAGCACTGAATGCTTCGTTGACGGCTCTGTCTGGGTTCCGTTCTCTGCCTGGGGTGAGTTGAAGGGCCACTGTTGCGTTCTTTTAGTAAAGGAGTGTCGTGCAAGCGATGAATGCCGCTCTGAGCGACACGTTGTGGAGGTTTTGCATCGAACAGAGACGGGGCACCTTCACCCTTCGCAATGCGGGACTATGCCTAACTGCTAAAGGAACGCTATGACTCCATTTTGCAGAAGTCATCACAAGAGGCGAGCCGTGACGAGACTTTGGGCAAGCCCGTGTCGGACGGACCCCTCCACGCTCAGGAATATTAGAGCTGGCTCGCTTGTAGAGGCTGGGTTAGCTACTTTTTTAGAGGTAACACTCGCTGACAGGCCGGTTATCACGATGACTAAGGCTATAGTCTGAGGCTTTATGCGACATTTCGCCACGATTTTCACTACCGAAAACGCGTCATGGGACGCAGATGCATTGAGGACAAGTTTTGAGTGTTTTGGGGGTGCTGTCGTGTCTTCGAGATCACCTTGCCGATTAGCTGTTCGCTCCGGTGGATGCTAACGAGCTCTGAGAGTGTCTTGAAATATTGCGTGCTGCGTCGGAGCCGGGTTCTGACGGCATTCTTGCTGGGTTTTACAAGAGGATTTTTGCAGCCATTCAGTGCGCGCTCCTCGACATGGTGAACGGCTATCTTTACACGGAGTAAGACCGGAATTGAGTTCATGGTTCTACTCTGCTTGTCCAGTGCTGTAATCATGCTTTGTAATTCGTCCCCGAGTTACTTAGCAAGGCAACGTCATCAGCAAATCTGAGGTTACTCAGGTGTTGTCCATTAATCCATACGCCCACCTGATCCCAATCGTATGTTCTGAATGTCTCGTGTAATCATGCTGTGAATAATAATTTTCAAGATAGGTTTATTTCCGAAGGAAATGCAGCAGGAGGTTCAGCGAAGGCAGTCCAAACCAAGCGGGGCACACGGCTGGCTCTCTCGCGCTCTTCTCGCCGTCCACACTGATGGTGATTCCTTACCGGTTCAGTGGTTCTTCATTTTCCTTGTCGTTATTGTACGATGGCCAATCTGCCAATCTACTTGTACTTGTACCTCCACTGCACTACAATTTGGGGAGAGGAGTTGATAGCCTTTATTACATCAGGAAGACGCTAGGTCAAGTGGGGGAAGTGGGAGTAGAGGGTGGGATATTCGAGGCTTGGGACATCTTGAAATAAAACCGTTCAAGTTGAAGCTGGTTGGCTCCTTACGAAGGCCGAAGAGACCACGTGGGGTGAGGAGAGCAGGCTCACGGCTCTAAACTTCTCGCGCTAGACCGCTTTCTAGAGAGTAGTGCGCAATTAAAGTCAGCGGGGAGGGTTCCAGTGTTCGAGGGTCGTGAATGAGAGGGAGGCATTTGGAGGAGGCTTGAAGTTTCTGTAACGCGTAAATTTCGGACAGTGCCAAATTAAGTGCTGGAGATTGGCGGGTGTGAGGGAGGCGCAGAAGGGACATCGAGGAGGCAGGGATGGGGTGTGCCGTTTACGGAATGTCTCTGGGGTTAAGCTAGCATTTGCAAAATATTTGTTCATAAAAATTTCGGCTGATCTTGGGAGCGGGGGTAGAGCAATTTGAGAGATTTTATCTCCTTGTCTGACACCCTTTCTTATAGGGATTTAACTGCTCTCTTAAGGTAGGATGATGGTAGCACTGGATCCATTGTAGATATCCTCCACTATTCGTAACTTATGCTCGTCTACACCCTTATTCCCCCATGCCTGAATGACTGCGGTGGTTTTACAGAGTGAAATGCTTTCTTATATTCTACATAGTCTATATAAAGAGGTTCAGTATACTCCGAGCATTTCTCTATCACCTGAGTGATAACGTGAATATAGTTCATGGTTGAACAGCCTTTACAAAACCCTGCTTGTCGATGGGTTGACAGAAATCGAAGGTGGCAGAAATTCTGTTGGGCATTACCTTGGTAAGTACGTTGTAGAGGACTGACAGTAAGCTGATCGGCGTGTAATATGTCGAGTCCCTCATGTAACCTATCTTATTGATTATGATGATGCTCCCATTCTTGCAAGATCCCAGTACGCTCGCTGTCATTAGGCATTGAGTATACCCGTTGTCTAGTTCTAGTACAATTTGCCTTCCATGCTCAAAGACGTCTGCTGTTATCTGATGCTGACCAGGTGTTTTTCCCTCTTGAATTTCTTTGAAAGCGAATAAAAATAGCCAGGCATCTCTTCGCTTTGCTGAAAATAAACGTCTTCCATGGTCGCTGCATGTCCACGCTATGCAGCGCAGAGGACACCCCAGGCTTATGTGAGGCCAACAGCGTAACTTAAAATATCAGCCTTCTTTTGTATCCGCATTCAAGTTAAACTCGGTTTTGCGTAGTAGACTCGGTTTTACGTGCTTAAATAACAACCAGATGCTAAAACTATGTTCGCTCGTATGTATCAGTTCAAGTACTTCATAACTGACAGTGGTCACGGGTAGCCTGTATGCGCTAGCGTTTTAACCACTGATGAAAAAATACTACTGATTCCTTGAGTTCCGGAGCGGAGTGATACTGTATACCTACCCGAGGGAGAGATTTTGCAACGGTTGCAAGACCGCAGCCCTCACACCCCAATCCACACTAAGAACGGGGTGGGGAGCGAAGTCAAACGAGCGCTAGACACAAAATGAGATTGACGAGGGCACAGGCAAACCGAGTGCCGAAAACAAAGCTGGGGTGTTTCTGTTTTCTAATTGGCAAGCGTTTTCGTTAGTGGGCAAGGAAAACTTGGAAATCTTCTACCTTTATCATAGCAGAGAAAGTTTGCGCTGCCTTTTTCGCGATACCTTCATAGTGCTGCTGGAATGACTGAACAAGCATGCTACACGTTATCTTCATTACTATACGACAGGCACTACTGTATTATACCGAATATTTGCTGAGGAAAAGTTTCTCGCGGCTAGGTCCTCGTTTGAGCAGTAAAGCGTCACACGTACGATTTGTTTCGGAATCGTGCCGATAAAACCTTGGTTACATCAGATATTTGCAAGTGTACGCCTTCCTTTCGCGCACACATATTTACAGCCGACGGTAGTTTTTAATTTTTTTACACCTTCTTGATACATGTACAATCAAATGAAACTCGTCTTGCGGTCGTAGTTGCAAAATTGAGTATCACGTTTTCTAAGGCGCCTAAAATAGATTGAAGGGTACTAGGCATCGCGGCGGGAAAGTTTGTTTTTCCACCACCTTATTGGGCTGACGAAGGGAAGCAATAAATTCAGCTATCCCAGTCCAATCCCGATTCTACAAACAAAAGCACAGCACGTCTCCATCCCCTTTTCGGGAAAGACCTGCACGCCAACATTTCGGGACGAAAGTTCCCAGGGCCCGTCCGTGGACACATGAAGAGCGAGCTGCCGGTTTCTGAGGGAATCTCACAGCATACGCTAGACAGAAATAAACAAAACTGCCAAAAGGCGTCTGGTTACCAGCGTCCGCGACGCAAAACGCGACTTGGGGGGCACGCTTGTTGTAAAAGGGCAAGTTTATGTTGACTTTCTTGCGCTATTTTTCGAACAGTGTTTGTACCTGCACTCAAAGTTAAACTAACAATGCAGAGTTTGCCGAATCATTGAAGTTTTTAATCAGAGTGCAAAAAACTACTCTTTATTTAGCTATGTTAACATGACTGCGGCAATTTTTAGATAGGATTTTTATATATTTAGTTTTTTTTTCAGCTTGCAACTTCTCCCAGTTCCTTGTTTTGCCTCCCCTTCACCTCTAATGTAGGGGCCTATAGTGAATGGTGTAGTTGTGTCTCTTGGTGTGTAGTAAGCGTGGGTTTCCTGCCAGAGGAAACATTTCAGAGGAAAGCTTTACTACTTTCATCCAGAGGGTTAGCAGGGTGTGACAAGTTAACCTTCGACCGAAGACACACCATCGGCAAGTTAAACTCACCTCTCGAAGCTCGATGATAATACTAGCGGCTCCCCTTTTGTAATGGGGTGGCATTGCCCAGCGGCCTCAGTCGCAACGCCACTGTACAATCACCTCGACAAAAAATACAAACGAATTGAATTAAAAAATATCAAAATAAAAAAAAATACTTTTACGAAATTTTTTGTGCTAGTCTGACTTCATTGTTCGCATAAATTCCCAGATTGTTCTCTGCTCTTTTCCCACCAACATTCTAACCTTGTTTTACTAACCTATACTGCTTTCCAATTCACTTTTCCGCTAACCAAAAAGCGATGGGCCTCGGGAAGCTGGATGGCTCCCACACTGAGGACTGGGCCGATACTTTTGCACTCCGTTACAATATGCCGCATGGTTTCGGGCTTCTTTGCGCAGCCTGCGCATAGTTCTTCCTCTACCGGCACGCGGATAAGCTTTTCTGTTCGCACGCAACCCGCCCGCGCTTCAAAAAGCAATGCACTCCCTTTGCTATTATCGAATATTTTTTAACTTGTAATCTCCTGCTTCACGATCCTGTAGATATCTAAGGACTTCGCATCCATCCTCTTTTTCCAGGTCGTTGTTTCTGTTTCTTTCACTTGATTTTTTATTGCCTTGGTCGTTTACCCTTCACTTCTAGGTTTCATATTCTTTGTCCTGAGCCTTCTGGTTCTTTTCCTCCACTGTTTGTCCACGTTTTTTATGTAAAGATACCGTAACAATTTCGCCACCCATCTCTGGTAATCAATATTTTTAGTCGTTCTTCAAAACATATTAAGTGCAATGCACTTCTTAAGCGACCCTGAACCTGCGTCCACCGGCGATGTCCGCGCACGTGGAGATGGGCGCGCGCAGCCTGGCCGCTGACATGGCACATACCCACGTGGGGGATTGGCCAGGAATCTCCTCGTCTTCCTTGGCAACGGGGGGAGATGGGCGCGCGCTGCCTGGCCGCTGACATGGCACATACCCACGTGGGGGATTGGCCAAGAATCGGGCGTCAGAAGGGCTAATGCACCCGCTTAAAGGAGTACTGACACGAAATTTCAGAGCTGAGATCCGCTCTAGCAATCAAGTACAACGACAACACAAATAGGTGTCTGTGAATAAATGCATCTTTCTTTCTTTGTAGTTGTGTGTGTGTGTGTGATCTCTCTTTCGCGAACATTACCGAACCGCGCAAATTCAACTCGTGCATTCGCACTTTCACATTCTTCCCCTCGGGGAAATGCGGGGAATTATTTTGTTCGGTGCTTCTCTCACTTCGAAGAATGCTCATCCCATGTCTCCCTCCACTGCCTCATTTGTTGTTTTACTGTGGGCTCGTAATGCCAATCGACCTACGGCCCTCCGATTTACTTCGAGCCCTGATTGAATCTCTGATTTGGCACACACTACTGCGTTTGAAAAGGTGAGTGCTGGTATCATTACTCCCTTCCATATTACTCCCACTACTTCATACCTGTTATATCCCCACAGTGCTCTGTGCTTTAATATAGAGGCGTTTCTCTTGCCTTTGATTCTTAAATGCTCCTTATGAGTTTTTAGATATGCCAGACCTTCGTTTATCCTTATGTCCAGATATTTGTATTCCGTTACCCACGGTATTGCTGCTTGTTGAACGAATACCGATTCGTTACGGGCGTTGTCATTAAAAGCCACAACTCCCGACTTTCCTGTGCTAAACTCTAACCCCAGTTTAGTGGCTTCTTCCCCGCAGATATCTGTGAGCTGTTGCAGACACTGTTTGCTGTCTGCTGGTAGTACTATGTGATCTGCAGATATCAGTCCCGGGATATGTTGTTCCACTTCCTGTCCTTTGCGGCTATAACACAGATTGAAACCTATTTTACTGCCTTCAAGCTTTCTTTCTAGTCTAGTCACGTACAGCATGAACAGCAATGGCGGCAAAAGACAGCCCTGGTTCCGTGCACTTTTGGTCCTCCCAGGTAATTTGCGCCTCGCTCTCATTGTAAATTCCCCGCAACAGCTGTAGAAAGTCCTGGACTAATCCCTCCCGCTCAAGTATGCTCCATAGAAGTTCTCTATCTACGTTGTCGTAGGCTCCCTTTATTTCGTAGGCACCCTTTATATCATGCGCGAGTCACCGCGCCCGCTGTCGACGTTCCGCACAAGGCCCCGTTTTCGGGTCATTCTGCTTACGTACCGGCAGCTCAGCTGATTAGCAGGCGACCAAACCCGCTGCCTCGCGTGCAGAACGTGCGCAGCAGCGTTATCTCGGTATATGTGACAGCTTGCGCCGCGTTCGCCGAGAATGAAAGCGTGGCCGGGTCTCCTTCTGTGAAGTGGTGCAGATGTTCTGGAGGGAAGCGGAGTCGGGCGTCGTCGAAACCTCGGTGCATCAAAGCGGAGAGGAGGAAGATGAAAGGCCAAGAAGTAAAGGGGAAGGTGGGAGAAGGTAATGAGCCCATGGGCAGGTGTGGGGAGTTTCGGGCCACGGCGCAGATGTTGAAATGGAGAAGAGCGCGTCGGGAAATGGATGAGCCTAGTGATGACTTACGTTTTGACGTGCCGGTGTTATTCTAGTTGATAGCGACCGTGTCCACTCGGCAGCATCAGTGTGGGATTTACTGATAAGATGGATAGTCCTGAGAAAAGGCTCTCTTCCTGAGAAGGGGGGCATCGGCGAAGGAACTGGGACGCCGATCGTGAGCGGGTCAAGCAGCGTCACTTTAGGCTTTAGAAAAAGCCAAGTTAAAGCTAAGGAAGTCCCCTCGCTCCGCGGTTCCCACCGTCTTCGCATCTCAATTTTGAAGGTGGCCTCATTATTTTCTAAGCCAATTTAAAAACATCATGAAGGTACCGTGAAAAGGGCAGCATGCCAACGTTTGTCCACAATGATAAAAGTGTAGACCTTGCAAGTTTTACTATCTCGTTAACCAAAAGGTATGCTAACTGCGAAAAAGAAACTGCGGGACTTTGTTTCATGCATTCGCTTGGATTACGCCCTAGTCAATCGCATTTCATGTCTTGCACTCGTTCGTTTTGCTCCCCCACTATGTTCTCATCGTAGATTGGGGGCGTGGGTAGGGGTGTAGTAGGCGTTGCCAAATCTCTTCCTCGGGTAGGTATCTGAGTGGCACTCTTGCTTCGGAGCTAAAGGTGAGGGCAGTATCTTTACACTAGCGCTCAGAGCGGAAGCACTTACCGACTACTTCTGGTAACTGTCAGTAATGAAGTGCTATAATAGTTTTATGGTGGAAGACACTTTTGCCGGGTGGTAATTCTTTTACCTACACAAAACCCACTACAGCTTGTGTTCTGACATAAAGAACGCTGAAACCTTCGGTTACATAATTTGCCACGTATACTCAACAGGTGTCGGTTGGACTGCATAGAGTGAACATGCAGCGACCACGCCAGAAAATCAATTTCAGGAACGCGAATTGATGCGGGCCAGTTTTCTGGCCGAGTGGAAATTGGTTGAAGAGAGTGACAGCTACAAAGAAATCCCACCCCAATAAGGACTAAAAAGATTCAGGGAGACGCTTGAAACTGCTGACCTCTGGGATGCCAAAAGCCTGAAATTTAGATCGTAAGCTAAGCTATTTTGTATGTCTCATGGTAGGCCTCACCTCTTTAAGTCACCCGATATGTGTCTGGGTTGTTCTTTGCGTCATAATAGGTACGGTGATGCCTGCTGGTTGTGGTTCTAAGTGGTATTCATGGCACTGGCGAAGGGGTGTTCAGGGCAGGAAAAAGATGGTAAGGGAAGGAAGGAGGTAGGAGCGGGACCGCGCACACACATTAGTTCCTTTGTGGGCACAATAGCCTTTCATCTAGCCCGTGCCCTTCATGAAATGTAGAAGGGCATTTCTTGCCTGCTGCGAAGTTCATGGTACGGGTCGATGTCCTAAGATGGTCTCTATAGTGAACGGTTGATTGTTAAATCGACAGAGCTCGGCAGCCAACACGAGTTCTTCCGATGAATACGAAGAGCAACGACAGATCACATGCTAACTTGTCCCTTCAACCTCGCACGCGTCCCAGTGGGAACTCAAAGCCATCCTGATTAGGAATTCGTAGGCTTTCTTGAACGTCATTCTCAACCAGTGTCTACAAAGTGAAGTAGACTGATTGAGACAGCCCACATGTAGGCGGCCCTCGAGTAGATTGCCCTGGTTTTGGAGGTGCAGATGCACAACGTTTGCTGTATTATACTTACTAATCGAGTTCTTACACGCGAATTGACGAAGCAACATAGCAGAATCTGTCTTCCAGAGCGGAGGCAAGATTGGTTCTTCACCATTCATATCCTTCAGGGCAGCCGCTTCAGCCAAAACAAGGCAGGTGATTATGGCACTTAATCGCATAAACACGTAATAAATATTACGGCGGTTTACAGTTCCTCGTCAAAAGAACCGCAATGCAGAGCTGCTCGCATTCTTTCTAGTGCGCCTTTGTAATTGAAAAAAAATGGGCAGCTTTCAATTGATATGGAAGGCTGTTGGAAAAGCAAAGCTGGCGGCCGCTCTCCCTTCTTCGGAGATGCGGCTATTGAGCCTTACATGTATTTCCGAACTTGCCGCTGAAATTTATGCCCGACTCTCAGGCCCCGATTGTTTAGTCCACAGGCTTTCACCTCTTTCACCTCTCTCCCCGAGTGCACCGTCTTAAAACGTGCTTGAACCGCGGTAACAGGCTTCGCGATGTCCACGTCTGTAGCAGGAACTCGGTGTCTGTGCGCCCTACTTCAGGCGCGAACGCAAATCACCTGGGGAGAATAGCAAACACGATATCACGCCACGAATATTGGGCAGATTGTTTACCCTGTGCATCCCATTTTACCACTATAAAATCTTTATACCATTGCAAACTTTTATGAAGTCCATTACAAAAAGGGCCGTGAATTAAACATTTTGAGTGGGAGCCTCGGTCCCGCCAAACATTGCCTCCTGTCAAGTCTGAAAGCAAAAAGTGTGCTCATTTTAGAGACATTTTACATCCGGCGTTTGTGTCTGTACTAATGAAACGACTCTTATAATGGCCATCGGTGCGGATAGTGAAAGTAACGTAACAAAATTGAAAATCCATAGCGGGAAAAAGGGCACTGTATATGAATCTAACTCAGCATTCGTTATACTCGACACCTCACATCCCGAACGACACTTTGTCTCATTAGATTTACATGATTAGAGATAGACCTACTAAAAAGGGTGGGGCCTCAGACTTGACAAAAAGCATCGAGTAGCTTTACTGGTAGACTGACGCATACTGGGTGCGATGTTGCATGGTGCGTTATAAGGCTAATGTTAATAGCGCATATTAATCCTGAGCATCGGTATTAAAACCATGTGCTGAGGTGGATTGGCCAACATTTCCTACATTGTGGGACGCGTTGAATACCGCGTGTAGTGAATTGAATTCACGTGATATTATTAAGGTGTTTTGGATGAAATATTGAAAGCTATTGGGAAACGCTTAAGCACACGCATGTAATCTGACCCGTTCCGCAGAACGTGCATTGTATTTTTCAAGGCAAGTGTCCTAAATAGTCAATGTAAACAAAATACAAGTTTGGTTCATTAGAAATACTGCTTTCCTCCGATAATATTGATACCAATTTTATGGAAAACTTCGAAAAAAAATGTACATACTAACCAAAACATGTGAAGCAATGGTGACTCTCTAGCCACTTCCTGGCAACTTTTCTATGACGACACGGAATCTTGCCTGTTCTACTGGCGGCCCCCACGCTAACCCATCGCTACGTCACATGACTAAACGATAGTTGTAGAACCTCTAGGTCAGTTTTATCGAATCACTTGGTTGGTAATGTACTGTTACCACACTGAAAGTTTTATTTTAATGCTGGCCCATATGACGTCACTGTAGTATCAGGCCACAGTAGCGCCAGGCCACCCTGCATCATCATCGTCATTACAGAGCATTGATAAAGCTAGCTTTGGCTGAAGGCGTTTCGGTGTACGCCAGCGACAACGGCGCAAGTCAGCCCACACAAGCTTCTTACAATATAACTCCGTTATACTTCTTACAATACAATACAACACATACCCCGTCGTACTGCTTCAAAATATGTGCACTGGAATCCCAAGCAACACAGCCTAAATGGTTACACCTTCCATTCAACATGCTAAGCCACAACAACAAAAAGTAACCTGCCCCAACTTCATCGAGAAACTCAAGTAAACACCTCACAACAGATATACCTGCATCAGGTATTTATTTATTTTTGACACTATCGTGTTGTGGGTGGAGCTCCTTGTGGGCCAGTCGGGCGAAAATGCAAAGATATTCATCGTCATATCGGTTCCGTCTCTTTATACGTAGGAGACTTTTGAAGAAGACGAGATGCGGAAAACGTTAATTTGAAAGACAAATATATAGGCCCATTTGGAGAAAGGAAGTTAAGGTAGTGGGACCTATGTCCTTTGGTGTCCTGGGGTGTAAAGTGATTGGTAGCTGTACTGGAGGAAGATGTTTGATTAGACTGGTCCTTTGGGTTTGCGTGTACCGCCACATGAATGCTTTTGATTTTTCCCAGACCGCGTTGAAGAATAATTATGGCCGAAAATCTAATAAGCCTTGTAATTGTCTGCGCCGTCTTCTTCGGCAGGTGGGCCGCCAGTAGACAAAGCAGTCCTTGCCATTTCTCTCCCCATCATCAAGAGCTAGGACGGGAATAAAAAGAAAAAATCTACGTTAATAACAAATGGAACAGAAATCGTGAATACTGGTGTGAACGTTAACTCGGACGTTCATTGCGACGTGAAAATCAGGGCGGCTACTCTGCTCATCAAAATAAAATTTTCGCAAATTGGAGGGCGTAAAAATGACCAGGCCTTATTTCCCAACCTAATTTATCTTGTCACCTGCAAATTCCTCTTTTACAGATGAAGTGTCAGCCAACAAGAATATTACTACGAGCACCATAACTGCAGCCTGAACCACTTCGTTTCCCAGCAAAAACAACCTCGGGAGCCACAAATGATTCGCCTGTCATTTTCATTGGTGGGAATTTAGAAAAGTAGGCTTAAATACTTGTCGCAGACGTGTTTGCATGGCATCCAAAACATAAGTTCAGAAGGGCACAACATGTGCCTGCGGATATTTCCTACTCTATCGTCCCCACACATTCTCTTCAAATTCTGTTTTAAAATACACGCATCATACATTGACAATGATAACCGATCAGCACTAACGTACCTTGGAATGACTCATTGTTATTCTTTCCTTATTCAAAGTAGCTAGTCGTACCCCCACATTTTTTCCAGTAGGGGGTACCCAAGTCCCTTTGAAGGCGTGAAAATGGCTGAATGTGTTCGCTTGAGCGCAGATGCATCTTTTATGTGAGCAATAGATGCCCCTATTTTCATTCTAAAAATACCATTACATGGCTTTCTATCTAAAGGGTGTTTTTTAGGTGTGGTCACTCCGGAAATAATGGGATGCAAGTTTTTTGAGAATCAAATATTTTATGCTATCCACATGCATCACCCTGTAGGAGGAAAACTTGAAGAGAATATTGAGCAATGTCTTAACAAAACCTCAATGGAAATCTCAATCAAAGCAAAGAAATCGCGAGAATTGTTAATTAGAAAAGCAGTGGTTGTATAAGCCCTTCAGCTAGTCTCGTAATACTGAACTGGGGGATTTAAATAAATACATTAGAAAAGTATTTACTGATGATCCGAAGGGGCAAATAAAAATTAGACGTAAACATAGGACGGTATGGAATACACTGCAGTACACTGCCACGTAAGGAAAGGTCATGGAGAGAGAGAGGACGATCTTTATTGAAGTCTGGCGATGTTAGCCAGGTTAAAATGCCAGCTATCACTAAACAGATTGGGTTTAGTTCAGGCGCCATATATAGACCAAAACTCTGGATGTCACAAAGCATCTCCATGGAAAACATCGGGGACTCGAAACGTCCATAAACAGGAGGATGATAAGTGCAATATTTAATGATGGAAAATGTTCGTTATGACTAAGAAATTTGTGTATTCGACCCCAAGAAATGTCGTCGAAAGAGATTAGTGTTCTACTGTCTGCCGCGTAGCTCCTTTTCCTCTCACTCTTACCCATCAAGCTGCGACCCGTCTCTTTTGCTGCCTGCAATGAAAATGAAAATGAATGCAATGAATGTTCAATTCAATTCGAGTCTTCCGCCTTCGCACTTCTCGCGCGCTCCATCTTGGGATGGCGCTCATTTATGTCGGATCCATTCTATGCCTTTTTCATCGCGCAGATAGTTTTATTGACAATGCTGCCTAATTAAGCTTCTATTTCCGCCTTCGAGCGTTACCAGAAAACCCAGCCCGGCCGAGAGCACGTGGACGTGCGCCTCGTAAGAAGCGCCCCCGGTCATCCAGGCTTGCGCGTGGGTTTACACCACGTGTGGCGCTTGAACAAAACTGAAGAATACCAAGCGGCCGTGGACGTGCGCCTCGTGACGAGTGCACAGCGTCGGCCAGCTCGATCTTCGAACACTCTCCGCCCATCATCGTTGGCAACACCTTTCACTCGCTGTTCTCCTCTCCAGTTCACGTGCATTCTGGCCGGAAGTCGGTAGGACACGCACCGAGTTCGCACTAGAGACGCCTTCTTCGCGAAGGTGGTTACCGCGGGGTCTAGCGCGTGCTAACGCGGTACACTTGGGGCGATGTGTAAAAGCCTGCGGACAAAACAATCCGTGCGTGCCAGTCATGCATAACTTTCAGTGACAGGTTCGGAAATACTTGTGACGGAAAACGGCCGGGTCTCTGATTGCGGTAGCGAGGCCGCCAGCTGTGCTGTTTCTGGATCCTAGCACCACAAGTGCAAGCTGCGACTATTTGCTTCATTAGCTGTGGTAAACACCATACTGTTACTGTACTGTTAAAAGTTTACACATTTTACTGTTACAAAGGCATTCGTGCCTTAGGTTATGTACTTATTCTTGCTTCCCGTAGGCTGGACATTTATTTACCGCTCAGTAATATAGACAGGTATTAGCGATGGGGGCCGTACTTTTGAGTGAAGCAAACACATACGCTCCTGATTTTTTGCCTGCGGCTAGTAGTTGGAACCAGCGACAGACGACAGGCATACCATAATCTTAGCATAACTTTGCAGAAGGAACACTATCACGTTGCATATCCCTTGCGGCTTTTCACCTTAGTTTTATTGCAGCGCGCCCAGCAGTGTGTAGTCGTCTATGGCAACTTACATGTACAACTGAACGTTCTATCAGAGTCCTTCAATGCTTTTGTGGTCTCGAAACTCTGCCCGGAGTTTGATATAGAGACGAAATCTCTCGCTAGCGGCGCCATCCGTCGTAGGGTGGCCGCAAGCCGCCGCCAGTGCGTGGCTTGTATGCGCGCTACTGCCGACGTTTAGACGCGATTATGTGCGTACTGCTCTTCCTGCTTCGGTATCCGGAGCTGCAGCCTGTCACACAGCACGTCTTGGCATTGTGCTTTCGAATTTTCATGCCATCCACCTTGAACGCGGTGCACAGCACATGAAGTTCGCGTGACGCTGATGCAGAAACTTTGGTGGAAGGAATACTGCGAGCTGCCTCCACACAACGCCTTCGGGCTGCCGCCGCTGCCAGTGCGTTCCGCTGTCAGTGCGAAGCGGGGCGATGGCCCCCCTAAGACAGCTTGCGCCGCGTAGCGGCCGTTCTCGGCACCATATCAAGCTCTCCCATAGAGTGACGGAGAAGCTTCGTGACCAGAACGGTATTAAAGGACTCTGGTTCTATCTTGGCTTTATGAAATATGCACATGCTGTGTACCTCTTTTCTTACAGCTGAAAAAGGAATATAATAACCCATCCAGAGCCCCATCGTAGGTAAATACTACGCGGGTCGCCAAAAATAAAAAGTTCGATTGATTGCAATGGAAAGCATTAAAAAATGCCCCTCAGACAGCAAAGCACGCGCACCACACACCGCGTCACATTACCCCTGCGAGCTATTTTATACGGCACAACAATTCACAACAACTTCAGGACTTGAGAAGTCAGGCCATGACAGATCACAACACCGGAAATGAGCACGCCAGAAAAATGCGGTATATGTACAATATGGTTTCAGAATTGCCTAATCGAGATCAAAATAAATAAACTGCGCAGTAGCTGTTTGCTTGGTTTTAAAAAGAGCTAACATAACAGCAAACTGTGCATTGTTCTTTTTACTTACAGTGCAGATTTCAGCAGATACTGCTAAAATATCATAACAAACACAAGAGAAACTAGCAACGCTAGACCAAGCGCGCTCCCCGGAGTGACAAACCTCGCCGCGGACGCTGCTGCACAGAAACCTTATGAAAGTTTTCTTCAGATCGTTTCTTGCGTGTGGGGTGGGATTCGCTCAGTGATCCTAAGCTCGCTTCTCATGGATCCACGGCGTGGCTCTAACTTTCGTCCCTAAGATGCTATGTATGCTTCTCTTAGGTTCAAAGAGAGTAAAGTTGCTGTGGTATTTTCTGTGTTACAGAGAAACTGAATAGGACTCCTATAGCGGACGGTGGTCTTGGTGCCTTTCGGTAAGCCAAATACCGTCAGGGGAAAACCAAATTTCCAGCTATGCCCAGTAGCTTTCTATATGTGAAAAAGCTTTGGTATCTTGAGAAACTTGAGGCTGAATTTTGCAACCACGACCGCACGCCGAGTTTCATTTATTTGACATAATTACCATGAATGTTTAACGATTACAAATTACCGTCTCCTGTAAATACATGTGCGTAAACGTAAGGGGTATACTTGCATTGAGCCGATGAGAGCAGTCAGCGTTGGTTTTACCCAACCGGACAAAACGCTTCTGCTCACTGACTGGTCAGAGTAACTACTAATTATTAATGGTGACTCTCGCTAGTGAGTAAGTGGATGCACTTTGGTTTGTTGGGAAAAATCAACACAGGCTGCTCCCGCACCCTCCATGACGCAACACTATTCATACAATTGCCTACGCCAGATCCTTGCCCCCTTGCGTCATCTTCTGACACTTCTTGGCCTAGCATTTTGCTCCTCTACATTTCGATTCGCCGAGTTTTTAGAATAGTATTACCAACCATATCTGCTGCGATAAAGGTTCTCCCTGTTAGGTCGTCGGTTGAGCAGTAAAACTTGTATTTATAGCCGGCGATAAATACTTTCATTCTTTTCACCTTCACGGTGTTAATGACAAGTAAAGGAAGCTCGACTTCTGGTTGTCACGACAAACACCAGTATAATTACTTCCAAGATATCTTTATTAGATGGAGAGGTACCGGCCATCGCAAGAAAGTTGGTTTTCCTCGCTTGGACTTCGGGTTTCCAAAACACGCCAAGAAATTCCGCTATGCGAGTCCCATTCAGCTTCTCTATAGCACAAAGAACAGACACCGAATCCCACTCTCCCTTTCCCAAAAAGAAGCTACGTAACATTTTGTAGGGGGAAGTTACAGGCCCCGCAGTGGCTAGACGATAAGCGAGCTGACGATCACTGAGTAAATACCACGGACCTGCGTGCGCGACGCGAAACAGGACTCTGCGCACCACGCTTGATGTTACAGAGCAAATTTTTTCCCCTTTTTTATGCCCTATTCTTAACAACTAATTTTAGCACGACCGTAAATTAAAGGAACACTGCAAAACCTGCTAGTTATGCCGCTGTTTTTATTAACTTGCACGCGGCTATTTGTAAAGTGAGCCACATAGAAATAAATTGGGCAATTATTGAAAATAGGTGTTGTATAAGGACTACTTTTTTCGGCACTTTGCTAGACTTCGCCATTCAGTGGTTTAGTCGAATCAAACTTGGGGGGATGTGCCCGTCGAAGTTGGGGTGCAAACTGAGGTAGAGTGTTATAAGGGGGGGGGGGATAACGTGGTTCGTGCAATTGTTACCTGCCTGTTGGTACATTTTCTTACTTTGAATGTCCAGGGCTTTGGAGACTTCGACAAACAGAGGAAGTTGAACGATGCTCGGGCGCAATACGTTGACCTCTTTCTGCAACGGTGCAATTTGCGTACTCCACGCGAGGTGGCGGTGTTAAACGAGCGCTTTTGTGTGCAAGCTTTTTTTACCTTTTCAGACAGGATCGCCCAGGTCGTACGCGTCGTATTCCTGCGGGAGAGCTTGCGCCGCAAGGCTCACTGCCCAGGTGAGATTCGAGGGCGAGTCCGTGCAGTTGATTTTTTTTTTTTTTTTTGCTGTACGCCGCGTACTAGCCGGTGTGTATGCACCTGCGTGTATGTACCTGCGCAGCACTCTGACTATTCGTCTTTTTCGCATTCTTCGACACGTTCGTGTAGAACCTGGCCCTACATTTTTGGTGGCTGATTTGAATTGAGTTACCTACCCTCAGCGTTATGTACGGGGAAGTGGGCAAGGTCGAGCCTGTAGCGCTGCGTGGGAGTTGAAGGATATGATCGGTCAATTCCATCTCTCGGATACGTGGGTGCAGTTTCATGGCGACAGGTTTGTGGCTACTTGGAAAGGGGGACAACCTGGCAGTCGGCTAGATAAGTTGCACTTTTTCCCCGAGCTGAGCTGCTACGTGCAATGCTGTAAGGTCCTCTCCTAAGGTGTCTGATCCCAGGCCTGTGTTAGAGACGCTTAACCTTGGCAACTGTGTGCTCCGCCACCAGATGTGGCGAATGGACGAGCGTCTGCTAACCGACAGAGACAGTTCAGCAGCACTGAATGCTTCGTTGGCGGCTCTGTGTGAGCTTAGTTCTCTGCCTGGGGTGAGCTTAAGGACCACTGTTGCGTTCTTTTAGTAAAGGAGTGTCGTGCGCGCAAGGACGCCCAAGCTGAGCGACACGTTGTGGAGGTTTCGCATCGTACAGAGACGGGGCACCTTAAACCTTCGCGATGCGGGACTATGCCAAACTCTTAAAGACAGCCTATGAGTCCCTTTTACAGAGGTCATCACAAGGGGCGAGTCATGGGCAGACTTTGGGCAAGCCCGTCTCGGACGGACCTCTCCGTGCTCAGGAATATTAGAGCTGGCTCGCTTGTAGAGGCTGGGTTAGCTACTTTTTCAGAGGTTCCACTCGCTGACAGGCCGGTTATCACGGCGACTGAAGCGATAGCCTGAGTCTTTGTGGAACATTTCGCCACGCCTTTCACTACCGAAAACGCGTCATGGGACGCAGATGATTTGAGGACAAGTTTTCAGCGTTTTTGGGGTGTGGCCGTGTCTGCCAGATCACCTTGCGATTAGCCGTGCGCTCTGGTGGATGCTGACGAGCTTTGCGAGTGTCTTAAAATATTGAATGCTGCGTCGGAGCCGGCGCCTGATGGCATTCTTGCTTGGTTTTACAGGAGGTTTTTTTTTCAGCCATTCAGTGTGCGCTCCTCGACATGGTGAACGCCTATCTTCGCACGGAGTAAGACCGGAATCCTTCCTTGAGGGTAGCGTAATCTTGATTGCTAATCCAGACGGGGATCCTTCGCAGCTCCACGCGTATCGCCCGATTTTAGTCGTCAACAGTGACTACAAGATCGTACCATTCATTTTTGCCACGGACATCAGAGCCGTTTCCCCTGATTTTACCAACCTGATATTACCACTGCGGGGCGAAGGCCTCTCCCATGTATCTCCAATTATCCCGGTCCTGTGCTAACTCCGAATAATTTATCCCCGCAAACTTCTTGATCTCATATTAACATCTAACTTTCGGCCGCACCCCTGCCGCGCTTGTCTTCTCTGGGGATCCACTCCGTAGCCTTCGATGCCCTACGGTTATCTTGCTGTCGCATTACATGCCCTGCCCACACCCTCGTCTTCTTAGTTGCCACTAATATGTCCTTAACACGCCTTTGTTCCCTGACCCAATCCCCTCTCTTCTTGTCCCTTAATGTTACACCTATCATTTTCGGTTCCATTGCTCGCTGAGTCGTCGATTGAAGTTGAACCTCCTTAGTTTGCCCAGAAGTTTCTGCCCCGTAGGTGAGTACCGGTAAGATGCAGCTGTCCTACACTTTCTTCTTCAGGGAGAATGGTAGGCTGCCATTACTTGTATGAGAATGACTACCAAATGCACCCCACCCCATTCTCATCTTTCTAATTATCTCTGCCTCGTGGTTGGGATCTGGGGTCACTACTTGGCCTAAGCGAATATATTCCCTTACCGCTTCCACTTCCTCGTCACATATCTTAAACCGCGGTACTGTCCCGATGTTATTAAGGGTTAATTTATTTTTCTATATATTATTTTCAGGCCATGGTTCTACTCTGATTCTCCGGTTCTATTCCGAGTCTCCGGCATAGAGTTTAGCATGCGCATGCACCGCGAAACCGCTAGATGAAGCCAATAAAGCATTGGTTCAAAATGTTTCTCACGTGGGAAACCACGATCACTGCACGCAGCATCGTACTACACCAAACCATTGCTGACAAACCAATTTATTACAGCTGCAATGTGAAGGACAAGTGACTACTTACGGCTAATAGAAAGCTAAAAGAATTACTAAATAAATAACTATCATTTCAAAAGATAACCTCAGTCACGTCAACGTGGGTAAATTAAACAGTTGTTATTTGCATTTTGATTAAAACTTTCAATAATGGCTACAAATATTGCATTGCTCTTTTAACTTACAGTGCGGGTACAAGCAGTTATTTAGAAAATAGAAAACAAATTTGCACCCTTACAACAAGCCTGCTACCCGGAGCACGTTTCTCTTCGTGGGCGATGGTACGCAGACGCGTTTCAGCAGTTTTGTTTATCGCGTGTGTAGCCTGGGCTGTGCTATGCCCTCAGTGATCGGCAGCTCGCTTTTCATGTGTGCACTGCCCGGGCCTGGGAACTTTCGTGCCGAAATTTTGGAGGGCAGGTCTCTCCCGAAAAGGGGAATGAGACGTGCTGTGCTTTTGATTGTCGAATCGGGATTAGACTCGCATAGCTAATATTCTTTGCGTGCCTTGGCCAACCCCATAGGGTGGTGGAAAAACAAACTTTCCTGCTGTACCCAGTACCTCTCAATCTATTCTAGGTATCCTAGAAAACCTTATACTCAATTTTGCCCCTTCGACCACAAGACGAGTTTCATTTACTTGTCATAGGTATGACGGAGTTCCAAGAAAATTGTAAATTGCCATCGTCTGTATATACATGTGCGTGAAAGCGAGGGGTACAGTTAAAAATAAGTGATTTAGCCATGTCTTATCGGCACAATCTGGAAGCAAATCATGTGACTCTTTACTACTCAAACCATAGGCACGGCCGAGGCGAGTCGTTGCCGTTTCCGTAATTACGCTGCAGAACAAGGAATGCAGTGAGAGTATGCAGCAAAGCGGGCGAAGTTTTTCGCATCAAATATTGCGTACAATAATCACTCGTATAATTAATTCAGATAGAATGTAGCCTTATTTTTCAGTAATTCCAGTAGCATCATTAAGGTAACGGGAAAAAGGCATCCCTACGTTCGTCTGGTGTGATAAACGTTTGGGCCTTTGAAGTTTTACTAGCTCACTAACCAAAACGTATGCCATTTCGAAGAATTACAAATTTGCGGGCTTTATTTCCGGCCCTGGAAAGGACTGCGCCCTAGACAATCTCATTTTGTGCACAGCACTCATTTGATTTTCCTCCCCACTGCGTTCTTAGGGGGGACTGAGGGCGATAGCTGGTTTCCAGTGAACGTTGCCAAATCTCCCCCTCGGATAGGTATACAGTATCAGTCCGCCCAGGAACACAAAGTGAGAGCACTATTTTCGCATCAGCTGTTAAAACGCTAGCGCAAACAGACTACAGTGACTACTGTCAGTTATGAGGTGCTATTACTTGGTTCATATGAGGGAACACAATTTTAGCTTCTGGTTGTTATTTGCGGCTTCCGAACTTCTTGAATGCAATGAATGTGCAATTCGCGGCTCCGGATAACTTTAATTATAATACTGTAAACTACTGAAAGTTCCATTTGTAATGCTGGCCCATACGACATACTGTAGCACCAGGTCAGTGTACCACCAGGCCTTCCTGCGTGGACGTGCTTAGCTCCACAGGTTCTGAGTCGCAGTTGGCAACGTCCTCCCAACCATAGGCACGGCCGAGGCGAGTCGTTGCCGTTTCCGTAATTACGCTGCAGAACAAGGAATGCAGTGAGAGTATGCAGCAAAGCGGGCAATAAGGGAGGCAGCGAAATAAAAATTAGCGAACCCATTCGCTATGGAAAAGAGGAGTGCTGGTAGGGTTGCCACCTTTCGCCGAAAAAAAAAACCGGCCCTTGGGGTGGGGGGCATGGTATATAGAATATTAATTTTTTGTGTTTAAAAAAGGCGCCATATTTGTGACATGCAGCGCCATTTATTGTAGCGTTTTCTTAGAGAGAAATGAACATAACCTTTCCACTGGAAGTGATTGAGAGCTTGGTTATATGTGCTTCACTGAAAAGTAACCGCAATTGCTGACCGCGGTGGTAGCATTTCGTTGGTTTGTTCTTATATTAGGTCCCCCTCCATCTTGCCGACACATATTCATCGCCTTAGTTAATGAACTGACGCTTATAAAACGCCAAAACGGGCATAATCACGGTACGAGGGCCAAAAAACCGGCCAATGACGGCCGGTTTTAAGTATGGACCGGCAACCGGCCCACTGTTTAAAAAACCGGTCGGCCCGGTCCAAAACCGACAAGCTGGCAACCCTAAGTGCAGGCGCAGCTGGACCCGAGTGAACACAAAAACTCCCAAAATCGAAATGCAACGCTCGCAAAATGAAAACGAAAACGTTTCCGGTTACACCAAAGCGCAATGACTGAAATGAAAAGCACAACCGTCGATCGACTAAAACTGAAACACCTTAATTTAGCTGACCTTCACCCTAATAGAAATTTTAGGGGCGAAGCTCCTCTTGCTCGGGCCCTGTCCCGGCCATACACGGCACTTGATGATGATTGTGGCAGGATCCCCATAGGGATTGGCCAACCAAAGATTGGCCAAAGAGGTCATAACGTTCAACGCGTTCGTTGCTACCCAACAACGAGGAGAGGTAGAAGAAGAGGTTGTAGTTCGTCGCCTGCGAGCTCAAGACTCTTGCTCGGGCCCTGTCCCGTCCCTCATTGCTGCAATACACGGCGGAAGGATGATGATTGTGGCAGCATCCCCCTAGGGATTGGCCAACCAAAGATTGGTCACAGGGGTCAAAACGTTCAACGGGTTCGTTGGTACCGAACAAGGAGGAGAGGAAGAAGAAGAGGTTGTCGTTTGTCGCCTGCGAGCTGAAGACACGTACCTGGGGTACGAGACACAAGACGCTCTGCAGAAGGCGACGGCCAAGGTGGCTAAAATGTCACACACCGAATTCGCCAACTTACCCATGGAGATTCTCATCGTCCCGAAAAAGCCCTGCATAATCACCACAAACAACGACGTCGTCGACGGGCTTGTCAACGGAGCGGTGGAAAGCTTGCCGTGTCGAGTCTTTATATGATGTGTGGGCGAATGTGTCACGGTTTTACCGATACGCATTTTAGCTTCGCCCCCTCTCATCATCATTCACTTCGTGGAGACGGCGGGATTTTTTGACATAGATAATTGGAGATAATTTTTTTGCGAATATGGAGAATTGTTTACGTACTTCAGTGGGTGCCAAGTGCACTCTTCCGCGAAGCGAAACACGCACGGCCGTGTTTAACGGTACACTTCTCAACGAGAAGAAGCGACCGCACCTACAATGTCCCCTGAGGCGAATGACGAGGATGATTGGCTCCCATTGTGGCGTAATATAGGGCGACACTGTGTCGCGTGCATCCGCGCTATCAACGGATGGAGAGCTCTAACAATCTATCTAAACCCTCCAAACAGGGTCATAGTGAACTTTATCCCTCGCCAATCCCCTTTTTGAGGTGGGTACCTCCCAAACACTTTAAAAGGATCATCATTATCATTATCGTCATCATCGTTAATCGTTTCTTTTTTTGGTGCGAGAGTTTGTCCGATCCTCTTGTGAAGGTTAGATCAAAAGCTGTACGATCTCGGAGTGTGCAACAAATTCGATGAAATAAGGAATGCAGTGCTCGCTAACCAAAAAGAACGACTACACAAAACTCGCAGAGGCCGGGCAATTCTATCCAACATTGGCTCTCCGGCAGAAAAAGAATTCTTGAATAGAACGATAGAACTGTCAGCAGACCAAAGGAAGGGAATAAAAACCCTACCTATATATACCCAAACAAACGGACAAAACCTTCAACAAGGAAAGGAGAATGGCAAGAACAAATTTTCTAAAAAGAAATTTCGGAAATCATGTAAACACTGTCTACAGTGACGCAAGTAAGCGGCCACACGGCTCTTCCATTGCAGCAGTTGTCGACTTCAAAGGCTCCCCCATAGACTACGCCACCCTTAGAAAACAGGACACTGATGAAGCCGAAAGCAGTGCTGTTCTGATGGCTATCAGATGGGGAGAAGCAACTGACAGGAGCCTAAACATCACCACGGACTCTACAAGAGAAATCAAAAGCATCACTGCCGGAGTAATACCCATTGGCGCTAAACATATCATCCCAAGGGAGCTGAACCATGTACACAACATTACATGGTGCCCTGCGCACGAAGGCTTGGAAGGAAACGAGAGCGCTGACTCGCTTGCGAGAAGTCTTACGAACCGCAGCGACGAGGACCACTGCTACGCCCTTCCACTATACGAATCCTACGGAGAACGTCTTAAAAGAAAAAGACTTGAAAGGAGAACGCTACCCGCTCCTCACATGGCACTAAACGCCCACGATGCACAAACACTGAGAACAATACAAACTAACACATTCCCACACAAATCAAGGCTGACGCTTATGTTCCCAGACAGATTTAGTGAGGACTGTTATCAATGCAATGAAAAAGCCACCCTTTTCCACACCATATGGAATTGCCCAGTTATATGGCAAACGGAGAACAATACACATCATTCACTGGAAACGTGGGAGGCGACTCTGGCCAGCGAGGCCTTGGAAGACCAGGGCCAGCTGATCGACAGGGCCTGGGCCGGGGCACAAGTTTCTGGGGCCCTGGAAAGAGGACTCCACCCAAGTTTGTCCCTTTAATCCCTTCCCCTACCTCAATAAAGTTTTACTGAACTGAACTGCGAGAGTTTGCCTTGCGGCACAACAGTTATATATACAACATCACATTTGTTTCACGCAGAAAATTCAGCAGCGACCGGTACTGAGGGCCCCATATTCACCGCTGTAGATCAGGGGGTCGCCCAGGATGGAGCCCTGTGCCCCGGAGGTGTTGCAGGCGAGAAGTTTGAAGGGCAGCACAGGTCCATAGAAGGTGGCCCGTGTCGGTTTCGGACGCAGGGACCGTGAAAAAAAGACAGGTGTCCGCAAACGGTGCGTGATAGCGGGCAGGCGAAGCGTGGGTCACTGCTGGGGATAAGGCCACCCCAACTCGAAGCATCCGAAGCAGGACCTCCTTCCAGCGAGCGAGCCCACTGGGGAGGTCAGTTCCACGCGGTGGAAGTAAAGCACACGTGGCGCGGCGGAGGTTCTCCTTTTCCACCAGCAGTTCTAATGTGGACACCGGAAGACGTGGTAGCTGCCGTTGAAGGTCTATACGGCGACAGGCGCTATCCGCCGCTATGTGGGCAGGAAGCATGCCCCGGCGAACCCACGAAACACGCACAGGGCATGGGTATGTGTCCAGGATCTCGTCAACACATGCCGACATGCTGGTGCTACGCGCAACGCGACGCAGATCACGTATCGCTGTCGTTGAGTCAGTGTAATATTCCAATTTTACGTCGGTAGTTTCGGTGTACGCCGGCAACCAAGGCGCAAGTCAGTCCATACAAATTTGAATACCCCGACGTATGTCTTCAAAACGTGTGCAGTGGAATTCCGAGCAACACACCTTAAACGCTTACGGCTTCCAGACAACATGCTAAGGTAGAACAAAAAAAAAGTAACCTGCCCCAACTGAACCGGGAAACTCAAATACATACCTCACAACAGATAGGACTGCAACTGACATTCCTTTATTTTTTAAAACCATTGTGTTTTAGGTGGAGCTCCGCGTGGGCCTGTCGGACGGGAGTGCCAAAATAAGCATCGTCATAGTCGATGTTGGTCTCGTATACCTAGAAGATCTTGGAAGAAAAATAGACGAGGAAAACGTTGATGTTAAAACACTATAGGCCCACCTGAAGAAAGAAAGTTGAGGGAGCGGAAGCGATGTGCTGTGCTAGCCTGAGCTTTAGAGATCGGTAGGTGTCCTGGAGAAAGCGCTTTGGTTGCGTGTGGCACGACCTGACTGCTTTTAATAGTTTGTAGACAACGTTAGACCAATAATTATGGCCGAAAATGTAATATTCAGAATAATTCTTGCCATCGTCTTCGTCGGCGTGAACGCCGCGAGTACACAAAGCAGTCCTTGTCTCTGCTGCCGCCCCCATCGAGTGCTAGGACAGCAATAAAAGAAAAGAAAGGAACGTTAATAACAAATGGAAGTGATAATCATACATCCAGCCGTAATCTTTTCCTGTGGCTTTTGGTGTGACGTTAAAAAGCAGGTGTGTTGCTCTGTTCATCGCACTGAATTTTAGCGCAAACTGGAGGACGTCAAAGTCACTAGCCCTTAACTCCCAACGTGCGTTCTCTTAAATTCTGCAGATGAAGTTTTCGGCGAAGAAAACTTATACTACGAGCACCCTAATTCACGCCTGAAGTGCTTCGTTTCCTATCGAGTGCATCCTCGGGATCCACAAATTACTCGCCTTGTTATTCTGACAGGTGCGATATGAGACGCAAAAACGAGGGTTCAATACTTGTCGTCGACGTGTTACACGAAATCAACAACGAAAGTTTCCAAGGCCACAACACGTGCGCGCGTATACTTCTTACAGTATTATCGCCACATGTTCTCTTCGAATTGGAAAATACAAGGCATCATGCGTCGACAATAATAACAGACCTGCACGAACGTACTTTGGCATCACTGAATTCACTATTTCTTTATTCAAAGTAGCTAGTCGTAACCAACCCATTTTTTTCCCAGGCTGGTAGTTGCTGTCTTTTTTTAGTGCGTGCACAATGCTAAATGTGCTCGCATGGACGTAGATACATCTTTTGCGCAATAGATAGCTGCCGTACTTTTTATTTTGAAATACTGTTACATTGCCTTCACTCTATAGGGTGTGTTTAAGGGCTCGTCACTAAGAAACTTAAGGGATGCAAGGTAATTGAGAATACATAAATCTTCCATGGCATACGCATGCATCGCCCTGTTGATCGAGCTTGGGGAAAGCTTGAAGAAAAGATTCAATAATGGCATAACAAAATCTCAATTGTAAGCTCAATGCAAACAAATAAATCGCGAGTATTGTTAATTTGAGAAGCTGTGGGCCTATAAGTTCTTCAGCAGGTGGCGTAATAGCAAACAGGTGGATGTACTTTACTACATTTGACAAGTTGTCAGTGCTGATCCGAAGGAGCAAATAGAAATTCGACGACATCTTAAGACGGGGTTGAATACCCTCCAAAACCCTCCCACGCAATCAAAGGTACTTCTCAGCTATCAATAAACAGATTGACCATAATTTCGGTGCCAAATATAGACCAAAACTTGGCTTTTTAGAAAGCGTCCTTAGGGAAAGCTTAGGGAAAATGAAAGAGTCAGAAAAAGAGTGTGATAAGTCTAACGTTTGATGATTTGAAACGTGCGTTATGACTAAGAAAGAAATTTCTGTAGGTCTAACGTTTAATGATCGGAAACGTGCGTCATGACTAAGAAAGAAATTTGTGTAGGTGGCACCTAGAAAGGTATCGAAAGAGGTAAGGCTTGTGCTGTTCAGCCGCGTAACTAAGTTACCTCGCCAGACAACATACTACGGCAGAACAAAAAAAAAGTAACCTGCCCCAACGAAACAAAGAAACTCAAATACATACCTGTGCACGTTTCAACTCGCCCTGATGTTACCTCTTACGATGCACACCGTCCCTTTGTCTTCTGCGGTGATGAATGCAATGACGCAATGATGATGAATGCAACAAATGCTCATTTAAATTAAATTCTTTCGCTTTCGCACTGCTCGTGCGCTGCCTGTTGGGATAGCGAGCGTTCATCTCCCATCTCTTCTACGTCGTTGTGATGGCGTAGATTGTGTTTAAAAGCATAGGGGTTTAAGCTTTTAATTCCGCCCTCGAGCATTACCAGAAGACTCAGCCCAGCCGAGCGCACGTGGGCGAGCGCCATGTCAGGAGCGCCCGCCGTCGTCCACGCTTGCGCGTGGGCTTACACCAAGTGTGGAGCTCACAAAAACACTGTGGCTGATTCCTTTGCCACAGGAAAGAGTAAATCATGAAAGTGAAATCTGGAGCGAAACTTGCAGCGGAAGGAGCTTGATTTGGGGACGGCGGCGGTCTTGTGTGTGTTTTGGCGAGCAATGTCCAACTGACTGGTCGCTTCGGCAAAGCTACGACCCCTTCGGTCCTGCTCCGTGGCGTGTACGGCAGAAGGTTGCGTTCCTATAAGCTCAGATTGTAGAACGCGAGGGGCAGAATTAGTAGAGTGGACCATGAACGCGCGATGGCGTTTCACTTCCCGCTGGCGTTTCTCTGTTTAGTCATGTTCGCGGATTTCACCTGTCAGCTTCGCTGCCTTTTTTGCGGCGCGCAATGCAAGCGCTTTGTATACGCGGCCATCGCACTGCGTAACGACGCAGCTTACGCTGCCCGATCGAGGTGCCAACTGTAGCCGCTTGTTAGCGTCATAATGCGCTATTCACTTTACATCTCCTAGACGGCAGCACCATCCGCACCAATGAAACTTTTTTTGCCATTTCTCCTGTTTTCGTTCTACTGGCGTAATTTTCGTCCGGATATGACGTCACTGAAATCATGGTGTATCCTGGCATAAACAGTTTCGTGTTAAAAAATACCGAGTACCCGTAAGCGTGCGCCTCGTCAGGAGTGCCAGCGTCGGCCAGCTCGATCTTCGCCAGCACTCCGCCCATCGTCCGAGGCGTGATTTCTCGCGTGCTCTGCTCCTCCGCAGTTCGCGTGCATTCGCACCTCAAGTGGGAAGCACAGGGGCCGAGTTCGCGCTAGAGACGCCTTGTTTGCGAAGCCGGTTGCGAAGCCGCTGGGGTCTAGCTCGTGCTGACAAGGTCCACTATGGGACAGATGCGAACGCCTGCGGAAAAGACGATCTGGGCCTGGCACCCATGCCGGACTTTCATTGACACGTTCGGAAATCCATGTGAGGTGCAAAAGCCGGATCTCCCGACGACGAGAGAGAGGCCGCCAGCTGTGTTGTTTCTCCAGAATCGCACCATTATTGCAAGCGAGTTTGTTGCTGGACTAGTTGGGGCATATTAGGTTGTAATAAAACCAGCAGAACATTGAAACAAATGACAAAGTGTTAACACAAAACTGACAGGGACACTGCTGGCCTGTCACTTCTGCGTTAGCACTTAGTCCGTCGTTCAATGTTCAGCTGGTTTCCTCCAAACCTCTTCAGCAAACTGCGGCAATTTTTTTTCATTAGCAATAGTAAACCCATAACCGAAATTGTATTATTTAGAAGGCGTTGGTCCGGCACGTTATGTAGCTGTTTTTAATTGCAGTAGGCTCGACATTTATTTCGCACTCAGTTATGTACACATATCAGGGGCGGTGTCAGATCTGTTGTAGTGAAGCAAACCGATCCGCACCTGATTTTTGTGCCTGCTGGAAGGAGTTTGAGCCAGCGCCACAACGACAGGCATGCCAAAAGTTTACCTCAAGATTGACGAAGTAAAACTGCCATGTTTCATATCGCTTGCGGCTTTTCACCTGAGGTCTTTGCGGCATACCAAACACTCCTTAGTCGTGTGTTGCAATACACAAGCGCTACCGAAAGTTTCATCTTGTCTTTGATAAAACAAGGATATACTCTGCTCCTTTTGGCTTACAGCCGACAAAAGAATATCATATAACCAATACAGAGACCCGTCGTAGGTAAATGCTCCATGGGTCGCCAAAAATAACAGTGGGTTCGAATGACTGAAAACGAAAATATTTTAAAAATTGGTTGCGCCTTAGCTCAGCTAGCGTTGTATATGCAAAGCAAAAGCTTGGGTTATTGTTGGTCCCCTTTGGTTAACCTTTGATGTGGCTATATTGCTAACCCCGGCTCAAAGCCGTTCGGTCCCGTGCAACGCTCACAAATTGAGGCCCGGCCAGGCTTTCATTCTAGGTGAACGCGGCGTTCATCTTTCACGGCGAAGGCGACGGAAGGTGGCGACCATAGAGTTTCTCACTAACTGACCTAGAGTGGAATCTGGCGCTAGCGTCAACGTGATTCGGCGAAGGCGCTCTACGCCTCCTTGAGTGCCGCCATATTGTGTAGTTCGGCCGGAAGTTCGGCGTGGCATGGCCGGCAACGACTTTGTGGCTACGCAAATTGAGTTTTTTGTATGAAAAATTGCTGCCAAAAGTGGCGCTGCTAACAAATTTTATTTTGTATAAGACACCCTGTTAGAGGGCTTATGTTTCAAAACAAATTTCGGTGTTACAAAGAAAAAAAAAGCAGAAGTGCTGCCTTTGGCTCACGCCACCAGATACAGCGGGCGTTACCGGATATATTTTTAAATTATTACATACTCCAAACTGGATGAGGTTTTATTTGGTTTCTTGTAATATTTAGCTGAAAACAATTATTTAGATTGCCTTAAGCTGTGTTCTTGCTTCCTCTCAATACAGTATCATTATCGTATGCTACGCGCCTTGGCAGGCGATGCAGATGCAACATAGAGATGCAAGAATGACGTAATCGCGTCGTATTGATTTGTTTTGTCCGAGCAGATATAAATAACCTAGAGGCGAAGCCTATTACCGCAAGTAAGTCTTCAAGCACGCGCGAAAGCATTATGAAATTTCATGAATGCGTTAAATGGCAAATAAATACTGGCTTGTCGAGTGGCTATGTATGTTGCCTCATTGCGCCTGACCAAGGCAGTGCATGCTTCAAGGGGTAAGTAAACGCAGCGGCGGCGACGAGCGATGCGAAAATCGTAAATGAACGTGTGCAGAAAACGGATAGTGTGGGCTAGCGTAGCTTATTTTGTGGCTGTAGTGTGGGCGGTGGCGGCAAGCGCTATGATGCGGTATAACAGGCCGCTGGGACCCTTGCTCGCTTTTTGCTGGCCAGAAGCAGCCCACAAGCGAGCGGCAGCGGCGATACAGTGAACTGTAGCGACGAGCGACGACGACAGAGGTCATTGGCGGCAGTGTATTAATTTTTTTATGCTAGTCGCTGTCACCCAGTGCACTCTGCTGTTGTACCTTTGGAGTTACGTTTTCGGCGTCGCTTGTCGCCGTCACTGCATGTGGTCACGCCTTCATCTTAAGAAACTCGCCGCTAACGCGAGCACATGCGTGAAGTGCTAATCACGCTGTTATTTAGACATATCTGTGATAGCCATTGAATGCCAGAAAGTGGCATCCCGAAAACGGAAAAGCATACCGAAAACAGAACTAACAAGCACTTCCGAGCCGAGAAGCCTAATGCATAGCATTGTGTACTAGCCACTTGCTGCCAATCCGATTCGCACACTCTACCCACAATTCCCATGTCGGCGTGCGATCGCAGCGACACTTTCCGCTCTAGGTAATGGTGGCGACCGTAATCCCGTTGTCGCGCCTGCGCGCCTGAAGTCGCGCCCGGAACAGGCAGAGAGAGAAAAACAATGAGAGGAGCAGGAGCGTCTTCCTAGCCTCGCGCCGCTGCGACTTGGAGCGGGTAAATCAAAGAGGATCTAGCAAAAAGTCACCTCAGACTGACACCACGCTCAATAAATCAAACAACTACACAACGACCACTAAAAATTACCGCAAGAGAGGATGAATTGTCATAGTAAAAAGGAGCTGAAGGAATTACAAAATATATAACAATCATTCTAAAAATTATCGTGGTCATGTCAATGTAGTTAAGGTGACGAATAGGTTGTTGCAATTTTTACCAAAAGTTTCAAAAATGTACGCCAACTTTGCATTGTTCCTTTAACCTATAATGCGGGTATAAACAGTTCTTCAGAAAATAACGTCACAAAGTCAAAATAAACTTCAACCGTTCCATCATACGCACTACCCAAAGCCACGTTTCACGTAGCAGACGCTGGTACGAAAACGCCCTTTGGCAGTTTTGTTTACCTCCGAGCTCGCGTGTTCTGTTGTATTCAATTAGTGATTGGCAGTTCGCTTTTCATGTTTCCACGGACGTGGCCTGCGAACTTTCGTCCCGAAATCTTGGCGCTGGGAATCTTCGGGAAAGGGAATGAAAGTAGCTTCGCTTTTGTTGGTAGAATTGGGATTCGACTCGGATAGCTGAATTTCTTTGCGTCTCTTCATCGGCCCAGTACGGAGGTGGAAAAACCTACTTTCCGGCGATGCCTAGCACCCCTCAATCTATCGTAGGTACCTTGTATAACGTGATACTCAATTTAGCAACAACGCCCGCAAGACGAGCTTCATTTACTTGTCATAGGTATCATGAAGGTGTAGAAATATTAGAAATTACCGTCGGCTATATTTACATGTGCGTGAACGGGAGGGGTATACTTACAAATAAATGATGTAACCCAGGATTTATCGCCACGATCCCGAAACAAAACATGTAACGCTTTACTGCTCAAACGACGACGTAGCCACGAGAAACTGTATCTCAAGAAATATTCGGTATAATACAGTACTATCACTCGTATAATTAATTCAGATAACATTTAGCCGGTTTGTTCAGTCATTCCAGCAGCTAATGAAGGTAGCGTCAAAACGGCAGCCCAACGTCTCTCTTCTATGATAAAAATGTATGCTTTCTATGTTTTCCTTGTCCACTACCCAAAACACTTGCAAATTGCAAAAAAAAAAAACACCCCGGCTTTGTTTTTACCAATCGTTAGGACTGCGCCCTAGTCAATCTCTTTCCTGTCTAGTACTCATTTAACAGCACTCCTCACCGGGTTCTCAGGGTGGTCTGTGGGCGAAGGCTGGGGTCGAGTAAGCGTTGCAAAACCTCCCCCTCGGAAAATATCTTTATCTCTCGGCTTCTGAACTCAAGGTAAGATCAGCATTTTTGCGTCAGAGGCTAAAGCCCTCGCGCATACAAACTACCCGTGGCAACTGTAAGTTATGAAGTTCTGTAAAGTAGTACGTATAGGAGGGAACACGCTTTGAGCATCTGGTTGTTATTTAGCCTCGCCAAACCGAGTATAACTTGAATGCGAGTACAAAAGAACGATGGTACTTTCGGTTAAGCAATTAGCCTCACATAAGCCCGGGGTGTCCTCTGCGCTGCATAGCGTTCGCTTGCACCAACCACGCCAGAAGGTCATTTTCAGCGAAGCGAAGTGATGCGTGGCTAGTTTTGTGGCTTAACAGCAACTGGTCAAGGAGAAGGGAAGCAGTAAACTCTATGGAACCGACAAAAATTAAGTAAAATAAAGTTGGCTGTCCTCTTCTAAAGTCGGACAGCCGCAAGTGACTGTGGTTGCTCAACCCCTAGAAATCAGGAATTCTTCTTCGCACGGAGCACCTTGAGTGATCTTGGTGAAGGTATTGGCGACACCGCGGACCCCGAGCCCTCATACGCACGCTGTAACCGACCGTGGTAATGAGTTTTAAGGCGAAGGGCAGAAACCTCAAACTGCGTCTGTCGGAGCCGAGGTCAAGGTCCGGCGGATGGGCTCCCTGCCTGCTTACCAGGCAGGGAGCTCCGGCAACTCTCAAGCAGGTAAGGTTTGAGAAGAAAGTACTCCCGTCCCCTGCTTTTGTACAATGTTACATTGTATCTTCTAAGACCCCTTCCAAATATGATCGGCCCCCGGAAAGAGGCCGCACCGAAGCATCTTTTCCACCACTCTCAACAACCATATTTTCCAAGCCCGATAACTCTTCTCGTTTTTTGGTGATTGAGTCAGCTCACTCAGCGAGACCTGTAGCGTCGATGTCTGTATTCGTGATTTCAAAGTTCTGCATAGCATTCTCGCTGATAAGTATGAGGCTAAAAAACTCAATACAGGAGAAAACCTTGTTGAGTTCGACACATAAAAACACACCGACAACCTCTTCTCCCAAACCCCCATCCTCGATCTGGACATCACAGTCACACCCCACCGGAGCCTGAATAGCTCCCACGGTGTGATATCTGAGCCAGTCCTGCTGACCGAAACTGATGCCGACCTGCCTTAACGCCTGAGAGAGCAGGGCGTTACGGCGGTCAGGCACATTACTATCCGATGAGATGATTAGGTAATCCTAACGAAGCACATATTCTTGACCATCAACCGATCCAAACTTCCTTAACCAATCAATGCAGGCTATAATCGATGTGCAGTCCGTCCCTACACTTTAAACTATTTTTCCTCCCATGTACTCCCTAGATGTTCTTTTTCGCCTGTCCCCTAGTGGTCCTCCTTTAAGAGTTTTTATACTACATGGAACAGGGAGGTTTTGTTTACCTCCTCAGAACAGGGCGTTTTTAGGTGATAGAAAGGAGGTATTTAGGGAGTGTTAAGAAATGTTCGGGAGAATTTAAGGAGGTCAAAATGGAGTATTCTTTACTTACTAAAGGGCGTTTTTAAGTGATGTTTATGGAATTTTTAGGTGGTTGAATAGGAGCCTATTATGGCTCCTTTGGGAAGTACTTATGTTAGTTTAGGGGCGTTTTTAGGAGGTTCAAGGGAAGCATTTACTTCTTTTGCATGAAGTTTTACGAAAGCTTGGGGAGTTTTGTAGGCCTTCCGAAAGGATGTTTTCAAGGCCACAAGGGAGAATTTCTAGTTCCCTGCGGGAGTACTGAATTCACACGGTTTTTCTCGATTTCAGGTTTATTTCAAACGAACTTTCGCAGACAAGTTTACATGTTACATGGTGTACAAAAGGAGGTTCCGAAATAAAAACTTAGGGTGACCTCCTATCAGAAAGCACAAATGGTACATTGCTAAATAACACGCCAGTTAGGAACTGAAGACAGCAATACGATGCTAGTTGAACAACCGAAGAAACAATATTACTACAAGAACTGGAAATACGCGAAAAACAAAGATAGGCACAAACACAACCGCATGGTAAGTGAAATCATTATATAAGACTAGCGGATCGAGAACGCGTCAGTACTTATCAGAACTTATCAGTACGTATCAGTACTCAGTACACAAAGAGAAAAAAATGGTTGCAGTGGTTTACACAAAAAAATGTTCAATTGGTGGTGAAATGAGTTAGAGCTGTGTGCTAGTTGAACAAATTGTAGAAATAATATCAATACAAGAACTGGAAATACTTGAAAAACAGATAGGCACAAACACTACCGCATGGTAAGTCAAATCATTATATAATACTAGAGGATCGAGAGCGCGTCAGTACTTATCAGAACTTATTACGCATCAGTGCTCCGTACCCAAAGTGAAGAAAAAAATGGTTGCAGTGGTTTACAACAACAAAAAATATTTCAATTTGTGGTGAAATGAGCGAGAGCTGTGCAACGATTTGATATTGAAAGGTAACTAGGTGGTAAAGGCAAAAGAGATAAATACAGACAGCAATGAGATGGCTATGGATAAATGAGTAATATAAAGAACGAAAAATATGCTGTGGAAAATACCAGTGCGTTTTGATAAGGACACAAATGCGCCAAGAAAAGTGACCGAGTCTGACGGGTTAATTGCAATGATATAGAAAGAATGGGTGGTATCGCGACAGCTTCTTTAGAGTGAGAACAAAAAGCCATGAAATTCGTATTTTTCGGATAATTTTTAGTTGATTCGTTTCGCACCAGCTGCCAACATTATTTAGATAATTGTTTAAAGTTGAATTAGTTTGTTAATATTATTGCTTCACTGAAAGATAGCTGCATTATCAGCATACAGTACAGCCCATCAAATATCCCCTTTTCAGTAAAAAAAAAGAAAAAGTCAAAAATATAATACGGAATTCTTTTTGACTACTATCCACTGATTACAGGATTGAAAACAAATAAAATATTACTGAGCGATATTGATGCGATAAAAGTTAATTAGTTCTAAATGCTTCACACGTGGTTTAGTGCTGGCAAGGTCCAAAAAGGCATGTTCCACAAACGTTAAAGCTCTGTGTGCCTTCTTGGGATACTGAATGTTGAAAACCCGCAACGATGCAAACAGACTACACAGTCCTCCCAGTAAAGATGATGCAGTCAAGACACGCTGGCCATCGATGTGGAGGCTAACTTCCCCGTTCAAGGAATGCAGGCAGGGATTCAAAGGAACATCTGCCTGAAAAAGAAAAAAAGAAAAAAATGCCCCACACGTAAAATTCAAAACAGACACTATGGTTAAATGAACTGAATAATTCGGTACAGTAATAAAATTGTAAGGGCAGGTTCCCTGCGAATTCCAGTACTTAAATTAGGAATGCAAAGGCTTCGTAAAACCAAGTGCCAGTACATCAACCATCGTGGCTTTTACAGCAATAAAAAAGATATTACTTCGGCACAATGTACTCGAGCACAACTTTAAATGACAGTGAAGATAAAATGCAAGTCTCTCTAGGTTCATAGATTAGTTTTTCTGTTTTTGACTGAAAAACACTGGTATTGCATGATTTTGTTACTGTTTTTTTTTTGCTTTAAGATGCCAGCTTGCATCTATTCAAGTGAGTGGGCACACAGTTAAAGATGCAAACCCTTACACTGCCTCTCCCCTACCATGGTGGCTCACTTTCATAGAAAAAGTGCAGCTTTTGCGAGCTGGATGCCTGTTGTGAACCGTGGCAATACTCACTTCTGCTGGAGGGGCCAACTTGGTTTCCAAATGCAGCTTTGCCTTGTACAGCACAGCCTATCCTGCCTAAAGATCTATGAAGTCAATCAAGTCGATCATGTATCAGGATCTGCAGAAGAAAATCGTGTCAGCAAATAATGAATTCATGCCGGACAGGCACCCACTGTTTCAGGTATACTTGCAGATACATCCACCTATTTCCCTCCTGGTGTTACATCCAAAGCTAATTTGTTACGGCTTGTCTCGACAAGTATGGTCGTCTGTCATACCACAGCTAGTCATACAGGAAAGTCCTTCACTAGGTCAGAAAACACTTTCTTTTTTTACAGTAGTGATAAAATAGGCGACTCAGTCATCCGTATTTCGACACCTTAATATTCTGTGTCACCGTGCTGACAAGCATGATTGGTGCATAAGGTCATTTGTAGCCGCAACCGTTACTACAGCCTTGTTAGCTAACGTAAACCTCGTTCATGGCACCAAATTACTTATGATTGCATGTCAACAAAAAAAAACAGTTGAAATGGAAACGCTATTCTCGCAAACTTACCAACGCTGCAGGCCATACACTCCTGCCTTAGTTAATGTTAACGTGAATGTATAAGTTTCCGTGACGCAAAACCACAGTGCATTTTTTGGAGCTGCAAGCTCCGTGTCAAAATAGAGTGTCAGATGATTCGAGTAATTTTTGTGTATGGTCTTACTATTCATTATTACATAAAGTTATTACCAACTATTACCAAAAAATGATGTCCCTTTTTATGCCCGGCAGACTTGTGTCATGCTACTGCAGACTCGGTTCTCTTCCATAAGGGCATGCGTTTTTGTTTTTAATTACGTGGCCTTAGCTGTCGACTGACAGGCACCGATTGTATACCGACCCCTCATTATCATCCGAAAGGGAATAAAGACATTTCGGGTTCGAACCACGTCGCTCTCGTGGACCACACTATGTAGGCTCATAGCATCTTTTACGTATCTCACCGATTCCTTAATAGGGTGCGCTGTTAGAAGATGCGGGGAGTCGACTCAAGCGAGCAAACAACCCCGCCGAATCTACAGGGCACAGGTCACGAAGGGGGTGGCCGTCTGATGTGCGCCTTTCGCCGACCATACCGGTAAGAATGAGTCAGATCCTTGAACGAAAACAACACAAAGACATATTTGGACATGCAAAACACGGTACAAGCACCAGGACAGGAACGTAAGCGAGGGGTAACTTAGAATGAATACAAATGCGAGCAACAGTTCAAATACGAAATGTACAATCAGGAGCGTGATCAAATAGATATTACGAAGTAGAGCAGTTAACTAAAAAGAAAACGAACAGTTCGATGCATATGACAGACACAGTCCCACAATATTTACCGACCGGGCCGGACGATGCACCGCTGTCGTAGGCGATTCGGCTACCTGTGAACGACGTCGAAACGTAGCTATCTTGCTTCGGCGCGAGTCTCTTTTTTATAACTGCGCACTTCGCGGAGATAGGGGGCACAACCCGCAACGCGCCCGCCGAAGACGAGCACACCACTTCCCTCTTTCTCCCTTCTAGAATAATCAACACGCCTTAGCACTGCGCCCTCGAAAGATGTGATTTTCGGGGAAAGCTGTGCGGCTGAGTTTTTATTTTGGTATTTTCTTGCCGACGAGCCGGCAAGTTTGTCGCGTTACCGCCGCTTCATTCGAGAGAATTCCAGCATTTTCTCAGGTTGAATAGAACTGAACTGAATGAATCGGACGACTGTAACAAGAATTTGGCGCTGTACAATAAAAATGAAAAAAAAATGTACGGTACTTTTAGACGTCGTGTGCTAGAGTTTTTGGCAACGTACTCCTGACGTTCGGAGAAACGCAAGCGGTTTGCGTTCCTTTTCTCGTGTTTCATTACACTCTTTTAAATATGAGCGCCCACTTCCCCGACCTCTCAACCTTCCTTCCCGCTACCGTCTGACTGCGCTGATTTTCGCCAGCACGAAGTAACCGTCACGTTGCTTGGAAACGATGCCGCCCGCGACAAGCGATTTTATCTCGAATGCCATGTTACAAACCGGCCTACAAAAGAATGCGAATGCATACCCCAAAACCCGCAAAGAAGTAAAATAAAACGAGTGAGCGCTTTTTTTTCTTTGCCCGTGCGTGTACGTGCTGTGTGCGGCACGGGTACTTCGCAGTTAACCCTATCCAAACGTTTGACAAACGCATTGACTGATGACAGACCACTTACCAGCGAGTTGTCCACAGCTGTCGCCATATCCAAGTGCTGTTAGCGGCCGTTCGTCGTGTGACAGGGGCACATAAAAATCTTTCCGCCAAATGGCACTACTAGTCCTTCCCAAATAAGAAAAAATTATGGCCCAAGCCGAGGCGCTTGAAGCTCCGGCCGCACCAAGTCACCGGCCACGCTGCGTTGATAGCACGGAGGTTGTTTACATCCGGGCAGATAGTCGTGCCGCCAGGGCAAGTCGAGTCGCTGCAGTCGGGTGCGTTGGCGCGTTGGCACGAGAATTTAAATCGTCTATATATGCGCAAGCAAGCGAAGCAGATTAACATTGCAATTGTTTGCAACGGCGAGAACTGTATCTTTGTTAGCAGCAGAGTATGACAACACCTACCGCCAAAATAGACAGATTGAAACAACACGGCCGCGCTGTCTGCTTGTGATCGCGCTGGCTGAAGCATCTATACGGGTATACGTACGGTATCGGTTTTGTAGCTACATGCAACCGTCGCGTCCTGCTTTCTCGTTCTAATTAGCACTAGGCCACGGTTGAAGTGCTGATACACGGAAACAACACAAGACTAACATGGCGACCGCCCGCTTGAGATGATTACCCCAGATGGGGAGTTTATTGTGGACGTGGTTGTATACAAGGAACCGAACGGAATCTCACAAATGGTGTTAAGTCGTTCTAAATCCTCTCTTTTGCCACACAGATGGGCAACGGTAGTACCATGGAGGAGCATCAACTTTTTTACTCTATGCCTAGGGAGTAAATTTTTTGCTATAGGTACTTTTCAGGCCACATTACATGCTAAAAACTCCATTTCCGGCTAGTTTCCGTTTACAGTGTACATACCAAACCCCAACCGCTACTTCAAGTGGCAGCGGTTCGAGCACGGTATTAATTCTTGCCGTGGAAGAACGACCTGTGCAAAGTGCGCTGCACAGGACCACCCCACTGACAACTGTCCGTCCACTACACTTACTTGTCCTAACTGCCGGGGACCGCACGCGGCATACTTTCGGGCCTGCATGAAATTTCAAATGGAGACGAAAATCATCAATGTCAAGGTAACAGAGAACATCACCTTCCCAGAGGCGCGAAAAAGGTTCGCCTCTTTCGCTCTGTGGAGGTAAGCGCCGTGTTGTCTACGTCTTCCTTCGTCCCTGTTTTTTGAGCGCTTTTGTTTTCCACCAAGATGAACCCATACCAACTAGCCCAACTTTCCGTTCTTCAATTGTACGCCGACCCAGCTCGCCGAGGGGCGGAGCGGCGTCTGACTTCGGCGGGGAAACAGTACGGCGAGTCAGAATTTGACCCGCCACCGCCTCTCCCCCCCCTTCTCTGCTGCCTCTGGCGGCCCATCTCGTCTCCACACCGCTTGCTGAGCCAGCAGCGGTTGTGGAGACAACCATGTCTGGTGGGAGGGATGCTGCATCCTGCACATCCGCTCCACCGTCCCAAACCACACGCGAGGGCACGGAAGAGATGGAGACGGGCGGACAGGCGGCAGCTCCCACCCCAACCACGCCGCCTGTGTTATCCGATGCATTCCTGAACCCCTCAACGGTTGCAGGTCAGTCAAAGCGCTCCCAAAAGGGTCCGCGGTCCAAGGAGACTGATCACCCAGGCACTCCGAAGACATCCGACAACGAAATGGACGTCGGACCGTTCTTGTCTGCGTTGCACCGCAACAAACGCGTCCCGACGCCAAAGCCTCCCGACAAGCCAAAAAAGACCTCAGTCACAGCCCCGAAAGACGACATATAAACATACACACTCCAGTATCTCTCCCACTAAGTGAGGCTGTCACTATTACAACCATAATTTTCATTGTGGTAACACCAGTATGCTCGATCTACATCACTCCTGATTTCCAGCTTTCGAGCTCCAATTTCGAGGGCCTTGTTGATGAGCTACCTGAACCTTTTATACTTATTGGCGACCTGAATGCACACAGCTCTCTATCGAGCTCCTCCCTCACGGAGAAATTCCTTACATCTTCAGGAGCATCCTGTTAAGCAAACACAAGCCCACATACTACAATATAGGACCGAACACACACTCATACCTTGACTTGGCTATTGGTTCCGCAGTTCTCGGTCCTTGTAACAAATTTTAAACAAAAAGCTACATCACGACGCCCTCTTTCAGGGAGATTTGCGGGAACATTTGGGATCAAGCCTTTAGTATTCATTCAATGTAGGCCCTCTGTCAAACCTTCAGATTTAGTCGTTCTCACCAAAAAGTCTAATAAACCTGAGAAATAGAATTTCTATTTACCATCATATTCTACTCTTATATTCTGTCCCAATCGAAACGCGGTGCAACATTTTCCTCTTTAAGCACAGCGAACACGAACACACGAAGAACACTTAAGCCCGCTTTTAGTCCGAGGAAAACATCACCGCCGCAACACAAAGCAGAGTATAATAATGGCTTTGATTGTGTGATCAAACTATCCCTATAGGTTTCTACTGTTGATCGTACCTGGGAGTCTCTGAAAGCAATGCCAAATAAAGTGTCTCGTAAGAATCTTTACTTTGTGAAATCCAAAAGTAGTCTTGGCAATAGATGACTTACAAATCTCAGCTCCCAGTAGCATGTACTTTACAAAATGTTATATTTTCTTCCTATTTCTAAGCCTGCTTCTAAATGTATTGGTGTACCAGCGGGCACCGACGTAATTCTTTGCAGCTCCCCCTGACCACCCACCTCGCATACTGTTGTATTCGTTCGGTTTTCCATAACAAGATTGAAACAGTGCAACGCCTCACAAATTCGCAAGAAATCTGCCGAGACCCTACTTATTTTTTGTAACTGCGTAGAACTATTCGATTTTGCCAGCAAATTGCTGATATATAGCTGAACGTGCCATCATTTGACAGCGGGGGGTCATATTTGAGCCACGCTGTAAGTCTACAATAAGGTAAACGCTGTAACCCGGAGAACACCCAATTGCGAAGTGGTGTTTCCTGTACAAAAAAAAATCTCAAAAAGTGTCGCGTGCAAAAGCAAATTGATTCAGCAAAGTTTCTCAGTTTTGCCAAAGTGTGCTTACCCGACGGTTCGCTATTTTAGACCTTAATGTCAACGCCACGTATGGAAATGATGGGGCAAAATACGGACACTGCTGGACCAAAATAATTATGTCATTCCACTCAGTGGGGAATAATATCAGGACAAAGTGGTCTACATATGACTAAGGGGAAGCCATTATTTTCAAACCATATTGACATCTATCTATATAATAGAACAGTAGTACACGCATGCCCCACTTTGCTCGTATGCAGTGAAACACATTAGATTGGGAAAACGGCGTGAATTAACTGCGAATGAACCCGCTTGTTCTCGCATACCTATTTAGCCGGCGCAACCACGTAGTGGCTTTCCTTTAGACCATCGCTAAGAGTTTGGCGAGCTTTGATTCTTACGCTTTTATCTCCTCATACGGGGATGCGTTTTTTTTTTTTGCGTTGAAGAAAGACTGAAAGGTACGCCGATCGGGGATTAGTTGAGTAAGGAGAGAAAGGTACACCGATCGTGGATTAGTTCAAGCATGTCTTTCGCTCTTTCGCACTGGGAGCATTCCTGATTGTATTTTTTTATCTTTTCCTTTCTTGTATTTTTAATTGTGTTTCTTTTTTTCTCTATTACTTTCTCGTGCTTTTCCTTTCTATTTCTTTCTTCCTCTATTTTCTCCAACCTCCCCGATCACAAGTGATGCAGGGGCGAGTTGTTGCCGGTTCTAGAATAAACCATCACCCTGAACACCTAACACGCTAATCTAAATAGGTGAAACCACGCTGAGGGCTGCTCAGTTCACAAAATGCATTCCCTCACCAGAGAAACAAGTGGCAACCCGGATGTAGTAGTTGGCCCTCACCTACAATTATTGACAAACGTAACTGTCGGGCAACAGTCCCCAGCACCTTCATAACGCCGGACCACGGCGGCGGTCGGGCCGCCGTGGTCCGGTATTCTAGTTTCCTTCTGTTATTGTAGTTACATTATCCTCGTTATTGGTAGTGTGAGTAGTTAGGCCTATGAGGGAGAACATTCTGTATTTGCAGTAGGCCTCTGACCGAGATCATTTTGTCTACTCAAACAATAAGCGTCTCCTTGGGTCCCCTAAACTTCCAACTTCAATGCTTCTTCAATCCTTGTTGGGAGATTTGTACGGACTGCACTCATCTTGCTTCTAGTAATCAGTTAGATAAGGGTCCACATTCTGGGCACTTTTCTTTTTCTGCTTTTGCGAACAATTTCGTGCGTACTCTTAGATAGTGAACCAAAGGCTTGTTAAGGCTTTCTTCCCTCTACTGACGATTGTGCTAGACTTTGGAGGCGAGAAAGAAAAACACCCGTGTGCCAAGATTTTGGCGCACGTTAGTAGAACTCAATTTGTAACTGCCAATGAATATGAATCACCACAGTGTTCAGTAACATCCGGCCGGAGCCTCGGCAGGATTGCGTCTTGAGGGGGGAAGATGCGTTGCATTGTGTTGTAAGCATGGGAGAAAGGGGAAGGGCGCAATCGTATTGGTGTGGCTTGGGGTGAGGTGAAAGGCAAGTTCCTTTTTTGCATCCCCCTGCCGATGCCTATGACATCAAGGCTAACATAAGGTTCCGTGCTTGGTCCCTTGCTTTTCCTGATTTATGTTAAAGGAGTACTGACACGAAATTTTCGTGTTAGGTTTTTTTCGCTGCTATGCGTGCGTACCAGCCCACTAATCATAGAATGACAGATTAGACGGTCGAGCGCAGCGTAAACATTCATTTACGGCGTCGTTTATTCGTGCTAGTTTCGGTTTCGACAAAAAAACGCCGAGTGGCCGCCATGACAGGATGTATCACGTGACGTCACCATTCTTGCCGTATCGCTGCCTCTCTGGAAGCGCTCGCGAGCGAGCGCACGCGCGCGCCCAGACCGGTCGAGGTCTTCGCCGTCCCCACAGGCCCGGGCAGCATGACGTCAGTCCCAAAACGATGACGTGTACACACGCCCGAGGAGCACGCGCCAACCACAGCCAGCGCCTCGGCTTCGTCACGGGAGCCCCGACGTCGGCCGTTTGGGGCACGTAGCAGATGATGTCGTGTCGGTACGCTCTGGGCTTTCTCGTGCGGGCGAAGATTAAAATGGGTTTTAAATATGTTTCGCTGAACGGTTGCTGTTAAAACTTGCTGGAAGATATCTCCTGATAAAAAGGAAGCGTTTTACATAGTTATCTCAGCTTTGAAATTTCGTGTCAGTACTCCTTTAACGATTTGCATTCAGTAGTTGGTTCAGACGTTAGGTTGTTCGCAGACGAATGTGTTATTTGCGTTCATAGTGTATCTCGCGAGGAACGCAGATATTGCGTCCTCTCGGTACCAAGCCCGTGTCTATACGATTCCACAATCACAACGTGGTCCAACCAAACGACAAGCAGCAGGTACCGATTCGCGACGTACAGGCCAAACACAAATGTTAGCCCTACGGAATGCCCATCCTAGAGTTGCTGTGGGTCTTATGGAGAAGTGGTGCGTACCTCCAAAGTAGCACGTAGTCGCAGTGCGGGATTAGCAAACCCAAAAATCGATCACGAGAAAGTTTTGTGTTCCCCCATCGTCTTCGTTAGATGGAGGGGTGCATTTCTGTTTACTTTTATTCTCCATTAGAGGTAACGGTAGGGTTATTACCGACATTTTTGCACGAAATATTGAACTACTTGACTTGATGACAGCAGAATGCAATTTTCCGCCTTCCAAGATATCTAGACTACAAATATTTTGCACTAGACCGACCAATAACGCGTTTGATTTTGGACATGTAGAGTGGTGCTATAAGTTGTTATTTGTTCTAATTTCAAAGCACAAAATGCCAGTTTGTTCCGTAGGTCACGATATCTACACTACAAATATTTTGCACTAGACCGACCAATAACGCGTTTGATTTTGGACATGTATAGTGGTGCTCTGGGTTGTTATTTGTTCTAATTTCAAAGCACAAAATGCCAGTTTTTTCTGTAGGTGACAAAATTTTCTATCTTGGAGCGTTATTCCAGAAGGTCCGAGATAGCTCACTCCCGAGTTTCCAGCTGCTCGAGTTAACAAACTAGCGGTAGTAGGGAATCCGATAGTCCGACCGAAACCTGCGAAAAAGCGCGAAGCACGCTTCGGATTATCAGCGCGCCCTGTTGAGGCCGTTACGTTGAAAAAGCACGGCGGGTGCCTGCAGCGCCATCTAGAACCTAGTTGCAATAACCACTCCGTCACGTAAAGTAGATAACCCCGCTAGTTTTTGTTTTTAAACTCTAGCCTGGCCCAAGCCTTCTTTCACAGCTCCTCCCCCTAAAGGCGGCACTGGGCGGTGGCAATTTTCTCGGTGTTCTTTTCTTCCTCTGAATTTTGTCTGCTATGCCATTTGCGGGTGGCTGCACCCCAAACCAAGTAAGCGAAGGAGTTCACTCTAGAGAAAGGAACGCGCGCTTCTGCCGACTCTGTCAAATGTGGCTGAATTAGTTTATACTAGAAACCGCGGGCCTAGTATCAAAAATCGCTCCAATTCAGCTTGTCACCAGTGTGTTTAAAAACTGACGAGTGCGTTTTATACATTGATGTCGGGTCATATGTCGTCTAGTGTGTTTTACTTGGTTTGGTATGGGGTGGCTGCAATGGGAAAATCTTGTGTACATTAAAGGGACACTGAAGCGATATGTAAACATTGCGGGATTACTAGCGCAAATTGTAGTCCGGAGTCCCCAGGCCATGTTTCGACCACTCTCGGCGCGTTTACGCGATTTTATTTAGTAGAAAAACTAATTCGAAAATGCTGTCCTCCTCTCTTTACGCTCGCCCATTTTCTGTGGCGTTTTCGTGTGACGTCAGGAGGGGATGAGGTGGCAATTGGCTGGCTGCGCTACTGCACGGCTCCCCGGCCTTCAGACAGAGTCAGTCGGCCGAGCGTTTCATCCGCCGGCCGCCGGCAGGTCGTCGCAATCAAGGAGGTTACAAAAAATTGCTTGGTCGCAATTCGTTCGCTTAGTTGAAACGAAGCCAGGACACGTTTGTGAATGGAAGAATGTGCCTTTCCTTACTTGGTTTGTTTGTACACTGTATCTAGCTCCAAGTCAAGGTCGCTTCACACAGGCGCTGCACAAGCGCACATGCGACGCTTCGCTGACTCGTACGCCAGTAGGAAAATATAAGGCCTCTTGAAGGCGGGAGAAGAGTCAGCGAAGTTAATATAGGTACTAAATAAATAAAATCAACTGATATTTTTACCGTACAGCGTAAAACTAGGGCGCGGGAAGCACTTTTTTGCGCTGGGCGAACAAGAACAGCGGTCAGCAGCACGACAACGCATCTGCGAACGCTTTTCCGTCTACGAAATGCAATTGCTAGACGTGAGCTACTGTGGAAACTCGGGCGACGCTTACTGCACGAGCGCAGTACAACAAATAGTCACCTAAGCTGCTTGAAATGCCAAAACTAAATAAAAGTGTAAACCGGTTGTACAATATATACCTTATATTAGGAACACCTGCGGATCCGGCTTCGTGGCCGAGTGGGCTGAGGCGTTACGTAGTTCACCGCAGAAGTTTTGCAAGTCACGAGTTCGAATCCCCGCGGGTACGTGCTTTTTTTTTTTTTTTTTTTTTGCAAGTTAACTTTTATGTTTTCCGCCGATGTTTTCTATATTGAGTTCACCTTTTTTTGGGCCGCAACGTTCATGTCTACACGAACTAGTTCGCGAAACACGCTCAGGCTGGCACTGGCGCGCTAGCGACTTCTCGTTGGCGTGCTGTTGCCATAAGCACCGACTGCTTGCAGGCAGTGGGCACAGGCCAGAATGAACAGACCCTTGGCCTGGTGCGAACACGCTTTTTACGATACAGGCATGAGGGAGGCAAGCTCCAAATATGGGGGAAAAGCGCATGACATTTGGGCGTCTGCGGGTACGCGGAGGGCGTTCATGCACTGCGTAGGTCTCGGCTAGTGAATGGTACGACTACAAGCCGTCCTAGGAGGCTTATCTTGTGCATTTTACAGCCGCCAACATGGCAGAAGCGCGGTACGATGATTACTGAGATATTGAGAATGCCCATCCAACAACGCCATTGGTTATGTTTTACAGAACCGCAACCGAAACTTGTTTGACTGCTAACCTTGGGCATCGTCCAATCACGGCGCCCCTCCTCTCAACGTCACAGCCTTAGTTGGTGCGGCCGCCGCAAACCGCGCATGGTAGTTTTTCTTCTTTCGCGCTTTGTAAAATAATTACCGATTTGTCAACCGGATAAACGATGAAAAGTGTGCTAATTTGAGCCAGTCTACGCAGTGCAAGCAAAAACGGGAGCTTGACAAATTCACTTCAGTGTCCCTTTAATTCTATCTCTGGCTTAGAGCGAACTCATCGTTCGTATGGAACAGCCCCCGACTGTAGCAGCATTTTATTGACGGTGGCCTTGGGCCTTCGTTCATTATTTGCTAATAAGCTTTGCTGCTGGACCATCAAATGCAACTGAATTCGTTTCTTTGACGCAACGTCACCAGCTAAGTCGCCGCCATGGTTAGGTGGGGTTTTGGTTGCTACACCCCGCGCACCAATGGGCTGGGTGTGTTTGATTGACAGCAAAAGTCGGGGAAAACTCGAGATTGGTATTGTGCGGCCGAGTTGAATTCGTGAGGCTCGTTATGCCGGCTGCTGCGGCGTGGTTCCACGTTCACGATTGTGCCGTAGCAAGCATATATCTGTCCCGACAGATCGTTTTCTTTAGCGAATTTGGAGCCCGTTTTCGTCTCTCGAAAAGTATGGTGCAATGGCTGTGCAGTAATCTGACGACTGGCCCATTTGCGACGAATTTGAGGAGGCGTTCGCTCGATGATCGCCGAGAATCAAGTTTTATGTGCAATGTGATTTTACACGAGGGGCACTTTCCACGGAAGCGTTGGTAGCACCGCACGAGCGACCACCACCAGTCGAGAGCCTCCCGTATATGCTCAATAAGATTACTGCGGACATGTGTCTCCCCTTTTTTATGTGGTTCCCCGGAAAAGGATTCTGCAGGTTCTACCACGCGTCTGTACGTCTTCAGCCTGACTGCGTGCTTCGGTCATGGTATGCTCGCTACACTATTGCCCACAAAGCGTTGCATGACCTCGAGTTTCATTTTTTGTTAGCCGGAAGACAATTTGGCTTGTGGTGTTGCGTGTCGCGCCATTCTTGCGAGAACATTATTGGCAGAATATTAAACAATCAACCGCGCGTATCTATTTTCGAATGCAATTTCTACGCATTTCATCGGGTTTTTTAAGCGTCTTCATCGTCCAGCAGGAAACCGAGAATGCAAAGCTTGTAAAGGGGAGAGTTTAAACAAAACTAACAACGTGAGAGCAGAAAAAGGGTGAGCGAGTTCAAAGAGAAAGCGAAGGAAGAGAGGGGTGTGAGGGGATTGTACTCCGTAGAAAAATAACCGAATGTAGGCAGTTTTCTCGCAAAATATCGGTGAGCGAAACAAAGCAAACATTTTTGAAAAGTTGGAGTGCCTGGTCTTTCTTTCTTCGTAGCATATGCTTACTTGGGCGATCTGCCCGCGATTGGGAGCTTTTATGAGCCAACGGGTCCGGTTTTCCGAATTCAAAAAATTCCGAATAGCGAAAAAGGTTGTATAATACTTCATGTCGAGTCACGCATGAACGTCATGGTACATAAGCAGGGCAGGGGCACACCCGCCTTGCAGGACCCTTATTCTGAAAAGGCTGTGGTCTGTGCCAGTCTTCTTGCTGACGTATTTCACTACGAAATGAGAGAGCAGAAACTGACGCAAACACTGTATAACATAAGCAGGTCGAAGTAATTGATTCCAAAGGACAACGAAATGAAAGCAAGAAAAAAGAGGCAAGTGCAATGTATAAGTGAAGAAGTTAAGAATCACCAAGCTTTGGCCTGAGGCACTGCAGCGGCTACACAAACATCACCCAAAACAAGCAGAGAAACGCGGACCGTGGGTTTCGATAACGCAACACCGAACAGAAAATATTTTGAATGTGGCGGGTTTCTGTCACTTCTGTTTGCCAGTCAAGCTTAGTCACGTGATTGTACTGTCTGCCACCGACGGCAGAAATAGGCTGAAACCGCTTCTCAGGGCGACAAAGTTCAAACAAAAAGCCCATATGAACGCCTAAAATAACAAATTACGCCCACCTCCCCTCGCGGGAACCCTGCTGTGATGCGACGCTGAAGGGGGTTCTGTTGGTGTTTCCGTTGGGTCGATTAGTCGAATGGCGTGAAACGCGTAGTGAACGTGAATTGCGTTTCAATCACATCGTTGGGTTCCACGCGAGGGTATGCGGGCGTAATTCTGAGAGACCGGCCGGAGCGCGGCACTCCGCTTATATGCGCAGCGCACCCGAAGGAGAGGATACTGTGGAGAGAGAGAGTACTGCACATGCGCACAGCGAGCAGCGCCGCGCGCAGCGCCGCCCACCGGCGGATTGAGAGTGCGCTGCGCCACGCGCCCGCAGATGTTGGGCGAGAGTGTTCGCTATCGGAGAGAGGAGAGGGGGAGCGGAGGAGAGACGCAGCTGTGCGGACGCGGACAACGACGACGACGGACGCAGGACAGGGCCGCCGGCAAGAGTTGCTCCTCTCAGTGTCGCCTCTAAAAAATAGACTGTGTAGTAAAGTACACGGAAAAAATAAAATCGCGATAAAGTAAAGCAGTTGGATTTGCTTGCCCCCTGGTAGACACCTATGCAGCAGTTGAAAGAGAGAAAGCACTGAGAAATGCGCCATGCCCTAGTCATACCTCTTCGAGCGCTGTGCCCTTGACCGGTTAAGTCGCCATAATAATCAGCTGACAGTATGAATCCAATTTTTAAAGCGCTTGAAATCCCACTCGAAATATTATCACCATGTTAGATGGGCGTCGCAAGAGCTCGTGTCTCCCGAGTTTCGCTCAATCGCGAGCCTTCTGGAATAACACCCCTTGAAGAGCAGCCCGGGTGATTGGCTGGGCTGTATGCACCCCTTCACTACGCCATTCTGAATGGAATAAAACGTGGAACTCATTTATGATGTGCGTAGTTTATAGAAGCTGCGAATGAGCTGTGACGCAGGCAACCCCCATGAGTTAGCCGATGTTTTCTAAAAAAGAAGCAGGAGCTTCGGGTTCCTTGTAACCGGTAGCAAAATTGGCTTTAGAAAATTGAAACTTCTTTTTGGAAAAGTAGCAGGTGTCAAAATTTATGATGGTTAGAGCAGCTCGGCACATTTTAAATTTTGATGACCCAAATGTTCCTGCCATAAAAATCTATCAAATACGTTTCGTTTGACCTAACGTAACTGGCATTTGCCAATTTCAGGATTGGTGAACACTGAACGCCATAATTTCTGAGCTGACTTGGTACATGTAAGCGGTTTCAATTGTCGCACAAAATCCAGCGTAATAAATTCAACTCGCCTGCGGGGCATAAAATATTTACCACAATCGAACTGTCGTGCGATTCATCTTATTTTGAGCGCAATATTGCATGCCGCAGTGCTAAGACATTGTGCTCGCCTTGTAAGCATTACGTGCACCAGTGCATTAAATGCTATATTCCGGGGATAGAAAAACCGGTATTCACACTGATTGGAAAACGCTCGAGATTTTAAACTTCACGTACCAAGTAGGTGGTTTTTCCCTGCATTTAATGGAGTTCAATCGCTGCAATGTCCTAAGCACCCCCTGAACTTAAAGGGACCCTGCAACACTCTTTGAGCAGTGCAAGTAAACCGCCGCGACGTTTAGATTACACTGCCAGGAATACCTGAGCCAAATATAACACGTGCACGTGAAGCGGTGAGCGCGCAAATCGATGTGAAAGACGCGGAAAAACCAACCACTCTCTCTTCAGTTGTCCTCATTATGCAACCCCGGGCATGGCCTGAGGGACGTCACATAGGCCATGGCTGCCCGATCGGCTGTCAATGGTCAACTTCGCGGCTAGATTCTCCCATTTCGGTCGTCGTCATCGCTGTGTACGAACCTCTTCTATGCCTGAACCTGTAGGCACAGTTTTGCCGTTTCTTTTGTGTTTTGAGTGCGCGTGGAGTTTGAGTGATGAGCTCAATACTTCCCTTTCAACGGGACCACTCGACTACAAACGTTTATTGCTTCAAAAACGCCGTACCAGCCCGAGCGCGCATTTGCGAGCAGGCACCAATGCCTGCTTTTTTGTGGCACCAGACCGGAAATAGGCCCCTCCGCGTTGCGGAGAAAAGGAGAAAACTACTTGGCATGTGATATATCGAAGGCCGCCCAAGAGAACGCCGCGAGCCGCCCTCCTCTCCGGGAGAGAGCGCGCAGCTTTCGTCGCGTTGACCGCGGTCGAGTTGAGAGGGAACGATTATGCGCGATTTCTCATCGCGCGTAGTTTCGTTAATTGCGAACGCATTTTCATAATTCTTGCGGGAGGAGATTTCTGGGACAATAGACTTTATCCCAAAACACATTACTAGTAGTCGATGGCAAGTGTTGCAGGGTCCCTATAACTGCATAGAAGTAAAAGCTCTAAATTCACGCGTTTTAGATGCAAAAAGTTGCCAATTTTCTTCTCTTTGACTGGTAGAAATTTTAAATACACATTACCTATCAGAGCAGATAACAAACAATGGGGTAAAGTAAGTGCCAGGAACCGTATGGTTAAATAATTTATTTTTACTTCTTTTCTGCGTTAGAGTAGACGGCACGGTTATCATCGCAATTATTGTTCCTAGTCTTAAATTACTGGAGTTGGTGACAGATGAAGGCATAAGAGTAGACGGCATGGTTATCATCGCAATTATTGTTTCTAGTCTTAAATTACTGGAGTTGGTGACAGATGAAGGCATTTTTACCCCTTCCGCCATGTAGCTAATATGTCGGGCTTGATGTTACACCTATACAGGTTTTCTTTTTGACATGGGGAGTGGTGCTCTGGGTTTTTATTTGTAAGAATTTCAAACAACGTTATGAGGCAAAGTACCAGTAGTTAGAGAAAAATCTAATTCATTCCGGTTCCCATGTGTAACATTTGGTGTTACGTCATAAACTACCGCCAATATTGCAGGCGAAGTGGTGGAGCACGGGAGGAAGCGGTTAGCTAATTTTTAAATAACTGTCAATTTTTTTAAAAGTATAATAACTTCAGGCGTATCCTTTGAAGGGTAGTGCAGTTAGTCGTCGAATGGACCACTTATATTACAGCCAAAGAAAGGGCGTAAAATTAATTACATTTGTAGTTCCTGAAAAACCTTTCCATGATCAAACTGTTACACCAAAATGATTTCCCGCTTTCCGAATTTTCGCTTTTTCAAAAATGTGAGTGCTTTTATGTAGATGATTTTGACCCTCATTAGGCAGATGTTTATACAGGCAGTTTATTTTTTGGCCGCTTTCATTTTGGAATAAATGTAATAGCACTTCTTCCTCCAGAGAGGAGTTACCTCTTTGTCTGTTTGCAGCCAGCAATAGACGCATTAGGTTTGATGGTCAGGTGGAGCATTTGCCGGTTTCTTTCCGTGACTCTCTCCGAAGTGACTCTCTAACTAATAATTACGCTTGCGACTTTGAGTCGCACAGGTTGTAACCGATCATGTCACACGCTAGAAGTGATCCGCAGGGCAAACGAGTCCTACTGGAAATTTCTTTGTATGCGGCACGTGCAACGGTTGTGTTATCCCAGAGCGTTCGGTGCGTTGATCAGTGGAGCCACTGGCCTTCTGGGGATTTCCGCAGCTTCTTAAAGCGAAAGCCCCGTTAGTGGGGCCGATAGCGTCCTGTAAAAATACCAAGGCATTTTCTCACAGACCGGTTGGCCGACCAAAAGCTCTGGTAAGATCTCTGGCACATGGCGCGTGCTTCAAACCTGGCTTGTATTGAGACGAAACAGTTACCTGAAAAACGCAAAAAACAAACGCTTTTAGGCAAGACAATGCACGCGTCGATCATGAAAGAGTACATTAGTATACATTTATCTTGTAGAACATGGATTTATATCGTTCGTTGACGCGTTTACTTAGTACGCGAAAAATCGTCTCATGGGTTGGACCTTCGTTTGATTTGTGGGTCTTTGAAGTTTTGCAGATCGACTGACGCGCTTTCAGGAAACGTTCGACCCACTTTTTCCGAACGGTTTCACGTACTCTGACGAAATAATGATGTCAGAAAGCTTTCGCGCTTGTCTCCATTTCTTAACGAAGGGATGGAAAATGTTTTTAGCACTGCGAAGGCAATGTATCGGAGGATTGTAGCTCATCCGAAACTCCTTCCTACGTTAGTACGTGGCGCTTCGCTCAAGGTCGAATTTCAGAACGCTTATAAGGGGGATAACATTTTACAGAAGCTTTTGGCCAGAACACTTACTTGACAACTGCTTATCAAACGTAATTATTTATCTCCGAATAAAGTACTCAGAAGTGAGCACGCACATGCTCACTTTTGAGTTAGCCGGATGTCTTTGTACCTGTTTTTGCGGTTGCTGTTGGTGTTTTACCTATCTCAGTGAAACGACATTGAAATTTTGAACGAAACCCTCAAGAACCATTACACTGCAGTTTGTTATAAAAATTGGCGCCCAAGTTTAGCGCGTGTCGGTGCCAAAGAGTCCCATTAAGTAGGCTTCATCAAAGAGCCTAATTTATTTCAAATTACATTTTCCGATCGGTCATCACTCTATTCTCTTCCTATTTAAATTTCTGCAAGCTTTCTTTTTCGCTTAACGCCTTCGCGAAACACACGAACAACGCTCCCGAGCGCTTCTTGTGGCAGAACTAGCTTCCGTGGAACACAACACATTTGCTAAATGGGCCTTGATTGTGGGATGAAAGCATCTCTGTGGGTTCCGCCTCTTAAACGCACGAGAAAAATTCTAAAAATATTGTTACATACAAGCTCCTCGTAGAGAGGGTTAACCCCGTGAAAACCAAAACTCCACTTTTGGAATAAATGATCTGGAAATCCCTCCCCAAGTTGGCATATATGTTGCATAGTTTTACTACATGTCGGTATTGTGAGAATTGTTAAAAATGTGCAATATACAATCCTACTGGGAGCACACTATCAAAGCATCTCCCCTCGGCCACTGCAGTAGCTGTTTTCCTTGTTGTTCAGTTTTTTAACCACAATTGAAACGGTGAAGACATTCACAGAAACACAAAACAGCCTTATCACACTCTACGTAATGTTAGTTACTGCATAGAGCTACTTCCTTGTCTAGACAATCGTTGCTACTTGACTGAACGTGTAAGTAATTGAGGGGACCATCTTCGGACATACAAATGCTTCATTAGTACGCAAGAACGTAAAGATGATAAACAAGAGCTGATGTCTTGATCAACCGACTGAATTATGTAGTACTCGTTCTTGCATGTTGAAAAGCCTCAAAAACTTTCTTTGGTACAAAACATTTCGTTGATGATTCTACCTGTGTTCTTCAATGTGCACTCACCTGGACGTTACCATTTTCCCTGCCTTAGTGTGGACGTCGAGGCTCTCCTGCGGCCACTCGATGGGGTCTCTAGTACGAATCGTGTTTATGAAGTGTTCATGAACATAAACAAAAACGACCACGCCGATGTCGTAAACTGAAGGTCTTGGAAGCTACCGCCGCCAGGTGCTCTCCGTGCACCGATAGCAGTGCGCTGCTCACCAGTCATAGGCAAAATATTCATGAGAGAAAAATGGTTGTGGCCTAGCTCAACTAACTTTCGGTATCCAGAACAAAAGCTTGGCATTGTCTGGTTGAGACTTGGTTTCGCTTGGTTAACATTTGATGTACCTGTATTGCCAACCACGGCTGAAATCCGTTCGTGACCCCCTGCAACGCTTACAGAGGGAGCCTCGGCCACGCTTTCATTCGCAACCACCGCGGTGGCTGACTGGCCAAGGCATTGCGCTTCTGAGCACGAGGACGCGGGTTCGATTCTCGGACGCGGCGGCCGCTTTTCTGATGGAGACGAAAAGCGAAAACGCCCGTGTGTACGAGATTTCGGAGCGCGTTAAAGATCCCCAGGTGGTCGAAATTAATCCGGAGCGCTCCACTGCGGCGCGCCTCATCACCTGCGTTGCGCCGCGGGTTAAGTCCTACAATCAATCAATCAATCAATCAATCAATCAATCAATCAATCAATCAATCAATCAATCAATCAATCAATCAATCAATCAATCAATCAATCAATCAATCAATCAATAAATCAATCAATCGCTTTCATTCTCGGTGAAGGCGGCATTCTTCTTTCACGGCGAACGCGGAGCAAGATGAATCGCATGCGGGGGAGGGTGCGGGTTTGGTCATTTGCCGCTCCCGCCACCTTTACGTGAGCAGAACGACTGAAAACGGTGCCTCGTTCGCAGGGCCGACCACGGCCCTGGAGAAACACGCGAGTGGTCTATCACTGTGGTTGTGTTCCCGGTCAAAAGGTTAACTTGCGCATCCTCCGTGAAACCGTTGCACGAAGGTTGCAACGCCTTGCATAAAAAGTGTACCCGTCGCCGCTGAGTCGAGCACAACGTGCTGCGACGCTAATTTCCGCCCTTCATCACCGGAGAGCGACCGACAGAATAGAGAACGACCGAGAGAGTTCGAACACGGATGGTCATGCCGGGGCGCGAACCGGAGGTAGGGCTTTGCGGTGAGACGGAGTTTGCGTCGTTGCCGCCCTCATGGCCACGGAATGTCAAGTAGAAGTGCTGGCGGACACGTCCACCCCACAGCGTACCTTGTAAACAATGAAAAATCGAGTGGGCAGCCAGTGGAGGGTCGAGTATTCAGCAAAAGAGGACGACAGTGTGTGAAAGTTCGCGAGAAAAAAATGGCCGCGTATCTGCTCCTTTCGTTGCAAATGTGGACGAAAGACGATAGTCGTCTAACACTCCTGCCAACTAAATGTATCCCCTATCTTTCCCGCTCACGTCTCATACTGCTCCTCTCCTGTCTCGTTCCTCCCAAGATAACACGCTAGAGTTTTGCTCAAGTTAATTTAAATTAACCGCGTTCCACTGCGCCAAGCCGGGGGCCTCGATGCCAGCGCTGCCGTACGGCGAAGACGCTCGTGAATCAAGGTACCGTACTGTAACGTTCATTCAACCTCGTTGCCCGGCTCCGCGAGCGTTCGAAGCGGAACGTGGAACCTATTTAGTAGAACCTTCTATTACTGTTGCTGTTTTATTTCTTAAATTCCGCCAGGAGCTATAGTAGCGTGGGTAACAGCAGGTGAGTTTCCCTCAGTTGATGTGGTATTTCCTTTGCTATCGCAAAAACGAAGCATTCAAAAATTTTTAATAAAGGAGCACAGCAAACATTACTGATGTATTTATCTTCTGCCTTATATATCCGTAACATCTTGTTCTTGTTCAACAGTGTTGACAAGTATGTGGACATTGGCACCGGGGCTTAGTCGTGTAGATATGGCTGTGGGTAGCTAAGACTACTGCGCAGTTTCTGTTTCACTTGGACCGGGTTGCTGAATCGATTCATAGAAAGTCAGACCGACAAAGCAAAATTTCTGTGTTGAAGTAGCCAAAGAAAGACTATCGTCTTTAACACCGCCACGATAGGACACAAAAAATTACAAGTTAATGGAATCACTGAAGGCCCTGGCCAGCGCCGCTATTACCGTACGACATAGACGTGGCACAGAATTTATTCTTAAAGCGGAGAAAAAAGAAGTAGATCACAGGTACAAAGCCCTTTATTGTTCACTAACAATGCAAGTAACTGACACTCAACGTAATCTTCGAGCGATCTTGGCGTCAAATTACCTTCTCTTTCTGTGAAAAAAGTTTTGACAAAGCGACAGTTGTACCGGTTTTTTGTAGCCATAATTCCTCTAGAGAAGGCCTTGTGTGGGCAAAAAAAAATCCCAGGCCATCACCACTAACGTGGAACCTATGAAGAAAGTTTGACATCCACCTGGATGCAGCCAAACCTACCTTGGGGATTTCCCCCAAATCTGGTAGATTAACGTGAAACCTCTGGATGGGCAAAGCATCAAGTTCATACTTTCATTCAAATATAGTAATTCTCTCTCTTACCGAACAGCGTGCGCTGATTGTGTGCCTGAGAAGCGCTGGTGGGAAGAGCAATTGCGCTTTTCCTAAGACGGTGGCACCCTCATTTGCGTTGAAGCGGATCTAAGCACTGAAAAAAAAAAGACAGGCTCGCCCTAAGTCGTCTTCGTGTCACCAGCCTCTGGTTGCTAAGAAGTAGCGCAAGGCGTCGGAAAGCCAGTGTCCCGCTGGATTCTTTTAGTTGGCGGTTTTGGCCATGGAGATGACACGTTCTAGCGCGAAACGTTGGAGAAAGATAAACATATGATACTGGAGAGCAGGAGCAAATTCTTAAACCCTCGCCCCAGTGAAAAGTACCCTTATTGAAATATGCCATAGCTGGCCGTCCGGGCCAGTGCTTTCAGTCGGCGCCTGGCCGAGAGCTGGGAGGCGTTGGAAAACTTGTGTCCCGGTATTTTGGTACCGTGACTACATGGTAGGACGGGAGACGCCCACAGCGCGAGATTCTGTAAGGTTTTTACTTTAACTCTGAACTAATAACGTCAAGTTATTCAAGTTCGACATAATGATCAAGCTGCCTTAGTTTACAATTACAATATAACCCATAAAAAATTGTTGGAAAGTATAGATGTAGCAAATTTTGCGGACGCTTTCTGTAAACGTACAGCACAAGCTGATGCCTGGCAACTGACGGAGAGTGTGAATTCCAATAAGTTTACAAGTGTGCTGTGAACTAGCGAGCCAATACCTATTGAATGGAACCATAAACGTACGCAGTTTGCAGTTTTCGATTGGGGGGGGGGGGGGGGCAAAGGCTTACCGCTGCGCCCCTTCCCCCCCCTTACAGCAACTCCCGACCTCTTCCCACTTAAGGCCTAGCGGACCGAATGCAGTGCAAAGAGGGATGGTTATAAAATTTTCATTTCAATGCGATGGAATTGAAACAAATACAAAATATTTCTGAGCAGAAATTTTTACTTTCACGTGTTGCATCGGAAGGCATAAGGCAAATTTGGCGCCCCCCCTTCAGATGATTAGGTGGGCAGCCGCCCCCCCCCCCCCGGCACCCCTGTGCGCACGCGTATGAATGGAACACACAGTACTGAAGGATAGATTCATCTGAGCGGCCAATTGTCAAAATATTTGTGCGATGCAAGACGAAGAGAAAAGCGAACGAGAAGGCCGGCAGGTTATGTAGGCGTAAAGCCTGGATTGTTAGTCGGCACGAATGGAGTGGTATTCAGAAGATGAATGAGGGTCACAACACCCCTTGCTCGCTCGCAGAAACAATGGAGGCGCTACAACAGTTCTTTATATTTGCAGGATGGCCGGCCCGTGCACATGATACGATGTTGCTGGAGTTACTGAGAGTTCACAGGGGTGCACGAGTACGTTTGAAACAAAATGATTTTACTGCATGCACAAGACGGAGAGATTACATGGGGACAGACAACGCTTGACAAAAAGAGAGAGATAAAAAATCCTCTACGCAGACATCGACCTTGTGCGCGCAGGCACTAGGGAGCGATGCTGTACAATGTGCTCGCTGGGCGGCTAACGCACGGCGTTAACTGGACAAGCAACAACTTAACAAAATCAAATACACAATGGGGGAATACGGAGACACATTCTCTGGGAAGGATTACATCTTAACCCTAGGCAACAACAACAACGAAAAAAAAAACATAGCAGGCACGGAAGCTGTACGCGACACAGGAAAAACTAGGAGGAGGCATACATCTTAACCCAAGGCGTGGCTATGGGTAACCGCGAGCTCAATGACGGAGAGTCACGGCGAAGTCGAGTCGGCTTCGCCGGGCAGCCGCTTACGTTTTTCGGGGTTCCTGGTTGCTGAGTCTGGTCGGCCTTGAAACCCGCCACTACAAGGCGAACTCGATCCCGTAGATGAGGCGCTGGTCGTTCCGCCGCGGGCCTACCAACGGACTTCGCTAAAGCCGCATCACCCCCGGACCCTTCCCAGCATCTTTCACGTTGACAAATCTCCAGTTGACTAACCTTGGCCCCAGCTAGCACCCCTTAAATAAACTCCGCCCGATCGCCCGGCTGTCCCGCACATTTGCATCTCCGCCGTCCTAATTGTTTCCGTCTTTCCCTTCACATCCGCCACCGCGCTGCATCTGCGAGTGCGGGGCTGCTCCCGTGATTATGACGTCGCCTACCCAGAATCGGAGACGGCCGAGCTGGAACATAGATGTTCCCCCTGGTGCACTTTCCTCGCCTCCCAAGAAATCGGGATAGCCGCGAGCGAGCTGAACTGCCACAACCCCGCCACGGGCTGTCTTCGGAGCAGTGACAACCAAATGCAGGAGAAAACAAAACAAACGCTCGAATAAAATAAAAAAAAAATAAAAGTGACGGGGTGACTCAGGTGCAGAAGTGGGACCAAAAATAGCCGTCCCCTGGTGGGGAAAGCGTCGTGTCGACCGGAGGAATGAAAAAATTGAGGGTCTGGTTGGCCGTTTGTGACAATGAGACGGCAGGCGGAAAGCAGGGGATAGGAGCAAGGACAAGCACGCAATGTAGTCGTTTTGTGGCAACTATAGTGTTTCATTTAAGCCTGTTTCCTTCTGAAACGTAGAAGGGCTTTTGTTGCCTTCTCTCAAAGTCAATGGTACGGGTCGATGTCCTAAGTGATCCCTATAGTGAACGGTTGATTGTCCAATCGGCTGGTTTCGGTGGCTAACACACGTCTTCCTGATAAATACGGGGAGCAAAGCCGAAGGACATGCTCGATTTTTTTCTTCAACCTCGGACTCGTGGCAGTGGGGGCTACTGGACATGCCAACGAGGAAGGAGTAAGATTTCTGGAACGCCACTGCAACCACAGTGTACAAAGTAAAGGAGACGGATGGAGACAGCCCACACAAAAGACGGAGCTGGAGTAGTGGGTCCTGGTGTTGGAGGCACTGATGCCCAAATTCCGGTGTATTCAATTGGCTAATGGAGGTCTTACGGGGAGAGCTGACGAAGCACCTTGGTGGCATCGGTCTTCCCGGCTATACCCTGTCGGGGATGGTGCATCAGCCGAATCGTAGCCGGTGATCCCAAAGTGACGTGGGAGCCATGGAAATAAAATGTTATGGCCCTTTGTGACGGTCTGGTAAAATATTTCTCGAATTTCTGACACCATTCACTGGAAAGACCCGCAAACGCAGGGCTGCTTGCAATCTTTCCAGTGTGCCTTTGGAATTGAAAAAAAAATATGCGCAGCTTCAAATTGAGGTCCAAGGCTAGAGAAAAAACAGAGCTGACGGCCCCTGTTTCTTCGTCGGAGCCCGGCTGTTGAGGCTAACATGTATTTCCGAATTTGCCGCTGACCATTCTCTGTGACTTTGAGACCCGGATTGTTTTATACCCTCTCTCCCGAAGTGTACCGCGTTAGCACGCGCTAGAAACAGTGGAACTGGCTTCGCGATTTCGGCGTCTGTATCGGGAACTCGGAGTCTGTGCGCTCCCCCCCCCCCCCCCCTTCAGGCGCTAATGTACGTGAACTGGCGATCAGATCAGCATGCCAGAGATGACGCCACGAGCACTATACAAAGTGTTCGCCGGTGTTTCATATTTCGTTGCTACAAAAACTCCATACCGTTTCAAAATTTTGTGAAGTTCATGACAAATTAAGGGCCTCAAATGGAATGTTTTCAGTGCGAGCCTCGGCTCCAGTAGAATATTGCGCCCTTTTAAAAGACAAAGCAAAAAAAGCTAATTGAAAAGAAATGGCCCCTCCGGCATTGGGGTCTGTAGCAGTGAAACTGCTCCTAAATAGCCGGCGGCGCAGAGAATTAAAGCACCGGAATAAAATTGTAACTCAGTATAGTGAAATAGCGACTTTAAAGGAAAATAACCCCGGATCTCTTATACATTACGGATGGTTCCGTATAGGATTCAGCTCACTTCCCGGACGACACTTTCGCTCATTGGATTTACATGAATTCAGGTAGACCTAGTAAATAAGGTGCGGGCTTAGACTTAGAAGAAACGGCGAAAGGCACTGCAAGCTGGCTGCCGTACCCATACGGAGTGTGATGTTGCTAGACATAACGTTAGTGTAAGCACAGGTTATTCCTGAGCGTTGGCCTAAAGAAACACCCTACTAAGGTGAAATGGCCCAGAATTTCTACATGTTGGGAAGCGTTCAACCGTGCCTGTATCGCATTGAATTCACATGAAATTGCTTTGGTGTCTTTGGGTAAAGCACCTAAAGCAGTGGGGCAACGCCTAAGCACGCGGATTGACTGTGACACCTACCACAGACAGTGCATCGTATACCTGAAGGCAACACTCTTCAAGGGGCATGAAGGCGCAGTACAAGTTGGGTTCATTAGAAATACTGCTTTTCCCCGACAACAATGACAACAATTTTATCGCAAATGTCGAACAAATAATTGAGATACTAACCAAAACATGTGTGAGAAACTAACCGAGACTGTTGCATTGAGCTCAATGTCAAAGATTCCTTCGAAGAAGTTTACTCCACCTTGGAGATTTCCCTTAAATCTGGTAGATGAAAACCTGCCCATTACTTCGCGCTGTTGATCAATTCGCTCTCACGCTACAAATTACCATACGTCCTGGTTAGCTCAGTTGGTAGAGCGACTGCTCGGATTAGGCGGTGGTCCTGGGTTCAAATTGTGGACCGGCGCGAATATTTCTCTACCTGCAAAGTTTCTGAGAAAGCTATACAGCTTTCCTTTTAACCGTACGGCTGCATTGAGGTGGATGTCAAAGTTTCGTTCAAAGAGCTGTTTAAGCTTTTGTTTCTGTCTTCTAGCCTTACCCGAAAACTCAGCCCAGCTGACCGCACGTTGGCGTGCACGTAGGGAGGAGCCCCCGGCGTCGTCCAGGCTTGTTCGTGGTTTGCACCACGTGTGGAGCTCGCAAAAAAATACCGAGCACCCGTGAGCATGCCCCTCGTGCGTAGCGTCGCCCTAGCCAGATCTTCGACACACTCCGCCCAACGTCTAGGGCTTCACCTCTCGCGTGCTGTTTTCCTCGGTAGTTCACGTGCATTTGCGCCTCAGGTGGGGAGCACAGACGCCTTGTTCGCGAAGCAGGTTACCGCAGGTTCTAGCGCGTGCTAACGCGGTCCACTTTCGGAGCGATGTGAAAGCCTGCGGGCAAAACGATCCGGGCCTGGCGGTCATGCAGAACTTTCAGTGTCACGTTCTGAAACCTATGTGAGCAACAGCTGCGTCTCGGACGACGGGAGAGAGTCCAGCAGCTTTGCTGTTTCTCCAGCCTTCCACCACTACTGGAAGTTGCGACAATTTTTTGCATTACCTATAATAAACCCCCAACCCAAATTGTATGTTAAAGAGGCGTTGGTCCTGTCGGTTATGTACCGGGTTTTGCTACCATTCGGCTCGACATTTATTTCGCGCAGAGTAGTGTAGACGTGCATCGGCGACGACTGCCGTAATTGTGCAGTGAAGCAAAAAATACGCACCTGATTTTTTTCTCTAGGGCAAGTAGTTGGAACCACCGACAGTACGACCGGCACAGAAATTTCAGCTTAAGGTTGCCGAAGGAAAAAATATCATGTTTCATATTGCTTGCGGTTGGTCACGTGACTTCCAGTGCAGCACATCCAACACATCGTACTCGTCAATTGCAATGGACATGTACGAGCGAAATTTTTATCCCACCTTTGGTAACACACGGGTGTGCTGTGCTCATCTTGGGTTACAGCCAAAAAAGAAATATAATTATAGCCAATACAGGAACCCGTCATAGGTAAATACTGCACGGGTCGCCAAAAATAAGAATAGATCGAAAGATTGAAACCGAAAACATTTAAAGATGCTTCTCATGCAAACAACAACGCTACATCACATAAATACACCCATCCATTTAATCAACAACCCAAGCGGATAGGTATAGCAGAATTAACTGATGTAATACAGAGCCAATAGAAGTACAACTTACAGAAAAAATATCTCTAAAGATTGTGTCGTTCATGTCAACGTTAATAAACTTGAGAGTACTTCGCACAATAAGTAAAAACGGAAGATTTTGGCAAGTTGCGCATTGTTCTTTTAACTTAAAATACGGAAAAAAGCAGCTGTTGCAAAAATATCATACGAAAGGCAAAAGAACCTCGCAACGCTTCAACAAACGCAGTCCCGGGAGCGACGGTTCGCGTTTGCGACGCGGGTACGCAGAGGTCTTTCGGCAGTTTTATCTTGTGTCTAGCGCGTGCTGGGGTATTCGCTCATTGATCGGCATCTCGCTTTTCATGTATCCCCAGCGTGGCCTGGGAACTTTCGTCCTCTGTTGGTAAAAGGGAAAGTAGGAGTTGTTGTGTGGATCTTTGTGCTACAGAGAGGCTGAACGGCACTCGGATAGCGGATTTGCTTGGTGTCTTTCTGTAAGCCCAATACCGTGAGAGGAAAACCAACTTTTTCGCGAAGCGCAGTAGCTGTTCGTTTATTGTAGGTAACTTCGAAGAAGTGATACTGAATTTTGCAACTACGACCGCAAGCCCAGTTTCATTTAGTTGTCATAAGCACCAGAAGGTGAGAAGAACTAGAAATTACCATCGGCCGTAAATACATGTGCGTGAACAGGGGGTGTATTGTTAAAAATAATTCATGCAAGCCGTGTTTTACAATCGCTAACCCGAAAGAAATAATATGACGTTTTACTGCGCAAACGACGACATTCCCGCGAGAACTTTTTCGCGGCCAATATTGAGTATACTACTATCATTTGCCTAATTAATTCAGACAACATGTAGCCGGCTTTTCCAGTCGTTATTCCTGCAGCATCATGAAGGCACCCTGAAGAGGGCAGCCCACAGTTTGTCTGATATAATAAAAGTATAGGCCTCCAAAATTTTGCTATCTCAGTAACCAAAACATACGCCAATTGCGAAAACCAAACTTCTGGGCTTTGTTTCCTGCACTCGTTAGGACTGCACCCAATTCAATCTCATTTTGTGTCTTTCCCTCCTTTTACCTCCTTCCCCACCACGCTCTCAGTGTGGATTGGCGCCGACGGCTGGGGTATAGTAAGCGTTGCGAAATCTCCCCCTCGAGAAGGTATCCGAGTACCATTGTGCTTCGGAAGCCACGGTGTGAGGAGTATTTTTACACCAGCTGTTAAAACACCAGCTGTTCCAGACCACCAGTGATCACTGTCAGATTTCTAATTATGGGTACATATGTGGGAACACATTTTTCGCATCTGGTTGTTACTTATCTAGGCAAAACCGATTGTAACATGTAATTGGATACGCGAGAAGGCTGGTACTTCTTACGTAATTTGCCTCGCATAAGCCTGAGGTGTCCTCTGCGCTGCATAGCGTTGAGATCAGGAGGGTAAAGCGAGCTCCGAGACCGTACGAATCGTGGGCGCTGACATGATACAATTGAAAACTAAGAAAAACAGCGCAAACGACGGGACGAAGAAAGGTAAGACTAAACACAGGCGCTGACGAACAACTGAGCGCTTTATTGCAGCAGAAAACATATATGTAGACAAAGGAAAACAACAGAAGGACCGATAATGACCTAGGAGATATCACATCGGGAAAAACACGATATCTCGTGAACCTGAACCGCCACGTGCCGATACTAAAGTTCAAGATAGGAACAGCATTTCCTTTTCCAGAACGGAAACTGATGCCTCACTAATACACGCACCTCCTTTCTTTTTGATCTTAAACGCTTCAAAGATTTCCCGCTCTCTTCGTCCAGGATACCGCGCGAGAATCGCGCAGTCATGGAAGAGGGGTTCGCAGCCGCAGGAAGCGCAATGCGATGCCAAGGTGGTACTTGATGACGTCCTTACATTGTTGGCATGCTCCCTCAGGCGATCATTGAGGCAGCGGCCTGTCTGCCCGATGTAAGTGCGGCCACACGGTGACAAAGGAATTTCATATACGACGTTTTGCACACATTCAACATAGCGTGTCATGTGATTTTTCCCGCACGTGCTTGCCTTCGGTGTTTCAGCATTGACCCGCTTGCACAATCGGCCCAGTTTTTTAGGTGCAGAGAATACCAGCCGAACATCTGCCTTACTTACAATCTTCTTGAGGGCATGGCTGACGCCGTGGACGTACGGAATCACCGCTGTTTTCTGTCCCTCCTTCTGAGGGCTCTTCTCTGGAACTCCCATGATTGCCAGATCAATTGTATTCAGCCTTCTCAAAAATTGTTCCGTAATTATTTTACTAAAACATGGAACTTAAGCAAATTAGTTACAAATAATTGCCTCAGTAATTAAAACTAGCTCTATAAAAACCTTTAGTGTAATTAGGCTCTAATTAGCGAAGAAAGAGTAAGTGCGTAGTTCACTTTTGGTTTCGATTTTCCTTACGTGTGCTAGGAAATTGCTATGCCCTTGCGCAGTGTGTGTGTGCAGTCTCCAGCTCAGATCTGCGTGCGTACAAAATGTGTCCAACTGGTACAACTCGGATGCACGCGCTGACCAAGTGCCTCCCCAGGCACTTGCGAGGCTGTCATTCGTCTCTTCACGTTAAGCACCCTGTCTATTGCCCCTGAACTGACGCCGGAACAGCGATTTCGATCTGAACTTGACTACCACAAGCTCACTACAGGCTACGGATGGCAGCCAGCGATCGTTCCCGTTGAAAGAGAAATAAAAGGAGCGTTTATAATTGTTCGGTTCCGGTTGTTTTATTCATGGGACTTCTTACAGCTGTTTGTGCTTCGAACTTTCGCGCAAACGTTCCTGCAGGTAGAACGAAAAAATAGGTAACGAAATGCGGTTTTTTTTTTATCAGTCACAATAAGTCAATGTTCTCTCCTCGCGCGCTTTGTGCGGCAAATTACTGCCCATTCAGTCCCGCAAGCTTCACCTTTGAAGTGGTGGAAAGCAGCTAGAACTTGACGAATACAGACAGAAAGGAAAACGGGACACGCCGTTGCCTCTATTTCGCATACTCCCTTGGCATGTATTCTTCCACTCCGTTGGCCTGCAATCGACCGCGCACTTTCGTTCCTGTGCTTCAAAGGGCCGCAACTCACCGGCAATACCAACGTTGGCCCATGCGATATTTTTTTTCTTTTTTGTGTCAATAAAGGTTTTACATTCAACTAAAGCCATAGTTCTCTTTACTTCGTTTGGAAAGCATTGGGCGACTAGCAAAATGTCACAGAATGGCAAATAAAGCGGCACAGCGCAAATATGCGTGGAGAATATGACGGAGATTCAGTTTTGTGTGCGCCCCAGTACAGATCAGCTGATTCCTTGGCGTCCTCGCGCATGCGATCAGTCGCATTCGAGCTTGCGCGCAAGTATTGTGTGAGCGTTGCCACATCTTCCTCAAATAGTCTCAGTACATATGTCACACGCTAAACCGAAAACACGCCGGTTACCTACCCACAGGCGTAAACTAGGCAATGCTGTCGACGCCGCCTACACAAAACCCGCATGGCCAGCGGTCCGCCATGTTACAATTATTCCCGGCATGCTTCGCTAGCCGGACGCGGAAATGCCACAGTAGCACGTTGCCAGATTAGAACCCATCGCTTTCACCGTTTTTAGTAAGCAAAAGCTCAGCTGGCAACTTTCAAATCGTTGTATCATGTCTGCCACTGTGTGTCGTACGGTACCAATGCATTGGCTCAGCGGCGCGCTTTCCCTCTACAGTCAGTATATTATCTCTATGGTTGAGATGCGACGATCACGCCAGAAGTTATTTTTCAGCGGAGCGAATAGATGCGTGGTGCGACCTAGTGGGATAGACGGGGAGCGGTAAACTTCACTGAGCTGACAAAAATGAATAATATAAAGCGGGTGGCTTCTTCTATATTCAGAAAGCCGCAAGTGACTGCTGTTACTATAGTCCTGATATCATGTATTTCTGAGTTCAAGATGAGAGCGGGTTGGGCCGCACTCCCAGTGCTCCGGGGTAGAAGAAACGGGGTTTTGGCGATCGGAGTATTCCCACACGAGATGGTTCGTCGTATAGGGTATATAACAGGTTGGGAAGTTGTAAGGGAATGGGAGAGTATGTGATGTATAGGAGGATGACATGTGTTTGCGCCTGGAGTCTACGCCATAGTGGGGAGTCGAAAGGGTTGAGAAAGAGATGGGAAGGTGCGTAATGGCGGCGGCTCTGACGGTAGTGGCACAGTATATCGGTGTAGCGACTGGGAATGCGAAGGCTGGAGGGGGTGCTGCCACATAGCCTACCCCAATGGGAGTACCCAGCATGACCTGGGGTGCACACTATTTGGATGTGGGGCAGGGTCTTTGTGAATGAGTTAAAAGGCATGCTGTCTGAAAGTTCCGACAAGCATGCTGCGAGTTAGTAAGTCTGGGTACATTGGCGCTAGCGGCTGTGCTTGCGGCGAGACTATATGGCTGTCTCTTATGCGGTAAGGGTGTTGTTATCGGCTGTGAGAATGGATGTCAGGATGTAGACTTGGCAATTAAGGGCACCATCGCATAGGCTAGTTTTCCTATGAGACGAACGCGTGCCTTTCCTGGACCGATGTTGTAAGTAGGGTGCATATTGCGCAGATGTGATGCCTCGATGTGGTTGTCGTTATTGAGGAACATATTTATAAATTTTCTCCACATTTACACAGAACGGAACTGCATAAATCCGTATTCTATAAAGCTGAAATGTATTGCATTATTTTTCTTTCAACTTGGAAAAAATGAGGGCAAAGAAAACTTTTTTTTTCTGCAGTCAACAGTTGAATAGTGGTTCGCCGTGAGAAATGACAACTAATTATTGCTGTTCTTACTGATTTTAGCTCAATCATGTGACTAGCATGAACAAGACGGTCACAGTATTCAAATGCAGCCATTTTATTGAGTTGTTAGTTCTGTGTAAAACTAAAATAATTGTGAGGATTTCTAGTACTGCCTTCTGCACGGGTGAGGTTGTCATTTTCACAGTATTTTGTTATAGCCTTTCCTCAGCTGTGTTAGAAGCCCATAGTTGACGTTTCAGCCTATTTGCACGATATTAGTAATTTCCTCCATTTTTATTGAAGTAACCGTGCTGCCGGTACTGATAATTTTGGGCGTGCGGAATTGGCGGTCAAGGGTGTATTTTGGTCCTATCTGGGACATGCAAAGTTTTAAATGGAAAGAGCCGTTTCTTTTAATTTCGAGCCATTCTGGCTCCCTTTGATGTAAAATGGATTGGCGTCTTAAAAATATTCCTGGCGTCCTTAGAAACAGAACCTTTTATCCCACTATAAAATCTGTCTAACTTTATTGTGGACACTTGGAAGTTATGGGAAATGTTCTGCATGCTAGATTCGAGGTACTTCTAATCATCGAGAAGCACGGCCAGAACCTTCGCTCATGCGTTAAGGCAAAACTCTCCCCCGAAGGTAAGTGACACTACTCGCAGCAGAGGCAAATAAGTGCTTTTTACGTGATTCGGAACGTCGATAAAGACTACGACCACTATCTGCGCGAACACAGTCTTGACTCTGCTCATGTATGTTTGGAGTTGGACAATATCAATTCACAGTTTGAAGAGCAAGTACAAATATACGCTCTACTAACGCACATAGGTGATGGCAGTGACGCCCGTTTTAAGAACGAACGTCACTTCCTTGAGATGCAGAGAAGCTCATACATAATGCCAAAGTGACTATTCTTTGCATCCCGATTTGACAAAAGTACATGCACCAATGTGCGTGGCCTACTGAAGCATCAAGCTTCTTCGCATAACTTGCGTTGACCTTACGGCGAAGACACGTTTGAAATCGCACGAATACAGTTTCAGAACCCGTGACTGCGACAATCGCATGTCAAACATTTTCAGTACAATTGACGTGGTTACTTGCTTGTAAATAAGTTAAAATAATAATAGTGTGGGAATAAGCCGTGACGGAAAAATAAAATATTGGTTTATGACACATATAAAGCGAGGCTATAAAAAGATTGTAAAAATGCGTCTACCTTATTATTGCAGAAGACTCAAGCTGACAATAATTTTAGTGCGTTGCAATACTAACAAGTCGAAAAATGGGTAAATATGACTACTGTGATCGGTTTTCTTTATTCAGCCTATGTATTATTTAAAAAGCTATAAGAACACCCACAATAATTCGTCTTGGATCACTGAGAACTGCTATTCAAGTGTTTATATGACAAAAAATGTGTTTAATGTGGCCTTAATTTAAGAGGTAAGGTCTTCAGCAGAGAGTAATTTTTGTGTCCGCCGTTACAAATACAAAGACATTTCCCCGAGCGCGCACTTGAGCGCGGTTAATGCGATGAACGCCCGGCACTTAGCAACACCAAGAAAATATCTAGGACTCGTGTGTGCGTGCCTCGCGATGACCTCCAGCGTCCCCTGCGCATGTTTGTCAAGCCAAGCATGCCTACTTAGGTAGTTAACTCAAGATCGCGTCGACCACCCGACAGTTTAAAAAACTACGAAAATGCGAGCGTCCATGAGTGCGTGCCTCGCGGCGACCGCCCAGCGTCGTCGGCGCACGATTGCAAGCCAAGCATACCCACTTGGGAGATTGGCCAAGATTGGCAAAAAAGAGAAAAAAGCCAGAGTTCACCGTTAGCGTGTCTACACTTGCTCGGAACGAGAAAAAACAGGTCATAGTGTACGCCCGTACAAGGTGATTCCCAATCATTATTACTTCAAAAAATGAAGGAATCTCCCACGGATACCACCGATTACGAGGTAAAGGTTATTGCAGCAGCAGCAGCAGCAGCGAAGAAGTTAATCGGCTGCAATCTGTGTGTTAAACCGTCGTGATGGTCGTGAAGGTCGCGTACAGCTGCGTTACTTTCAAGGCTTAGGGTGTTAGTGTAAGCTTCCTTCATTTTTTCCAACTCAAAACAAAAATATTGTAAGACAACTTAGTTTTCCAGAATACTCATTTACCGAGTGCCATTTTGTGTTAATATCTAGAACTTTGATACAGATAGCCTTTTTGAAATGAAGTCGAAGGATGACATTTTTAGAGAATTTCCTTTTGTGGCGCATTTGAAGAAGCAGTATTTCGAAGAGTGTGTTTTCTGGACGAATCAGCAAGGTACGAACGGCTCAGCCACTCCTGGCACACAAGGTTAAAAAAACTAGACAGTTTAACGTTTAAGCCGATGGATAAATATAAACAATAATTTAAAAGTGCCACTTTTGAACGGCTTTGCTATCGCTCCTAATTTCGAGAAATAAATTCTTAAATCTGATGAAGTTAATAATTGTGAATCTCGTGGGAAAATTTGCAAATATTTGGCCGATAATTGATGAAGGTTTAGAAACATTGGCGTTCTCTTTTATGGGTCGCCAAAGGTGTCCGCCCTGCATTGTGGAAAGTAGCCTTGCCAGATAGCGTCCTAAATATTTTTACTAAACGAACTCCGGTGTTTCTGACTAAAATATTTCCAATTTTTTGGTGAAAGTACAGTATTCTACAGAAGATTAAAGCGTCGTCACCCACAAAAATATGTCATGGCACCACTTTCGTTGTTCTTATCTGAACACACACAGAAGTTGCCGACATACAGCCTGAAAATGGTCCCCAATACGCACCGCAGTTGGTGTAATCTTTTGAGCTGTACTCTACAGAATACCACATTCCTCGCATAGATATTATAGCAGATCGAGAGGGTCTGCAACGAAGATATCTCAATAGTGAGCGATTGGGCACCTAGAAAAATTGTGGATCCTTATCAAGGGCTGCTAGTTCTCCGTTGTCGTATTCACAGCAGCACGCTATATGTGTGTTGCGATTTTTCTGAGGCTTCGCGTCCCCCCCTCAGTGATTTTTTTTTATTTTAGAACAGAGTGATTCTTGAGTCTTCATGGTTAATTTGCCTGGTGAAAGAGTCCTAGAGTCTCGGGTACGTGAGTCAGATACCTGTCTATGGTTGTCGGCTCCGAATCGTAGAAAGGATTTGCGAAGCTGGCTGTTGCTTCATTTGTCTTCTCAGCAGGTTCATAAGTATTTAGTTTTGTTTGGTGCACTTAGAGGTTCTGTATCTTTCGTTTTGTGTATTTGTGTGCTTGAAAAGAATACATAAGACATATTTATTTTTAATGTTAATTATATTGTGGTTGATCAAATACAAACAACCCGGCTCATAAAACGATGTGGGAAGCTGCTGAAACTGGGAACATTTAGGTGACACATCACAGAAAAGACAATTTTAATGGGCTCACCAGGAATCCGACGTGACTTCCTTTACCAGAAGGAATTGATGCTATTTTTCCTTATAATAAAAATTACAATCTAAACAACACAAAATATTTTATTGACGCTTGGAGGAAGTTGTACTGCTGGGACCCCAACCTCAGGCAGATTTATTTTAAATAGTAGCGAACAGACATTTGACAGAATTTAAAATTTGGCAGTTCGATTCGTGGGTACAATTTTCGGGTTGTGCCGGAGAATAAACAATGTTCGTTGGCAATGCCCGCCATGCATGTAAACTAAGTAGTTAGGCCGCTGTGTATACACTGATAAGAATACGACAAGGAAAAGAACAAGAAAGTAGTCTGCAGAAAAAATTCCCCCGCATTTCCCCGAGGGGGAGAATGTGAAAGTGCGAATGCACGGTTGTCGGCCCGCTTGCGGCGCTTGCGCTCGGCCCCCGCAGCCCACCGCCTCGCCGCCTTCTCTTCCATCTCTTCCATCGGGTTTGTAGTATCACGTGTACACCACGCAGTTATCAAGCCGCTATAACGCCGCTGAGTCGCCAACGCACGCCGCTGACGACGTAGTTTGAATGCGTTAAAGATATAAGGCGCGTCACTAACACTGATATCAGCGTCGCGTCCGTGGCTTGGTCGGTAGAGCGTCGCGCTGCGGCCGCAAAGTCCTCGGATCGAAACCTGGCGCCGGATGCTGTTTCTTTTTTAAATATAGAGGAGCACTGCGGACGCCGCCGCCGCCGCCGGCGGTGGATGGCTTGGGGTCGCTTATAAAGTGCATTCGCACTTAAAAACTCCCACTTCCCCTCGCGGGAACCCCTGTGTAGATGCGACGCATAGGCGGAGCGGCGAAGGGACCGCGTTTTATAGCGCGCATAACGTTGAGGGGACTGCGTAAGCCGGTCCCAGTCGATGACGACGTTGGCGTACTTTTAAAGCGGCGTGGACTCTAGGTGTTTGAGCCAAGCGTGGATGTTGCTTCGCCGGAGAACGGCACACCGGTTATATGCGCTGCGCGCCCGAAGGAGAGGAAACCGCGGAAGAGAGAGTACTGTACAAGCACCGGCCCCAGCGCGTCTGCCGCGGCTATGACGCAACAGAATCCAACACAATCCACTTTAATCCAATCCAATCCAAATCCAATCCAAGCCAATCCAAGCAAATCCAATCCAATCCAAGCCAAGCCAAGCCAAGCCAAGCCAATGCCCCTCGCGAGAGAGTGTTCGCTATCGGAGAGGAGAGGGGGTGAGCGGCGGAGAGCGCAGCTGGCGCGGCGAGGAGAATGGGGGAGGGGTGGACAACGCCGACGAGAACGACGACAATGCCGGAGGGACAAGGGGAGTGAATCAGATGCTCTGCATCTAATATGTGACATTGCTCTATGAAACGGCATTTATATGCAATGGAGAACATCAAATATAACCCTTATTATGCTACTCAAAACAAGTTGCAGACGTTGCAGACAAAGGCTTCAATAGAAAGTTAGGTTGTCCGCAGCTTTGGAGGCAAACAAATTTGTCCTGGTCCAGGTTTCTATTACGGAAACATTTCCAGTCTAGTGTTTACAAGGTATCGAGTTTGTGTTAGAACCGAAGCCAACGACCACGCTACTCTTTTCTCCCACAAGGTAGGTTGTTGTTCCTTAAACTAAAGCAGCCCGGCTATACATTTCAGTGAATATTGTTTTGGCTGTTTGGGGCTAATAATGTGCTTTTTTCATGTACCACCTAGAATGCCATCGAACGGAGGGGCCTTTTACAATACGTGAGTCCCGCACAAATGAGGCAAAATTCAAACCTGGCACTGAATCATTGGTGAACTAATTTTTGTTGTTGAACCAAATTTTTTTATTTGCATTACTTATAATTACATACTTGTATTCTTTGCTTTGTACGTGAATTTTCGGATCTTTTGTTCTTGTAAATTGTACCCCGTAGGCATTCTGTAACATTTTGCACTATACCGCCCCTAACGTGGACGCCAGTGAAAATAAACATCTCAGGTAGAAGTGGCTACAAAATATCTGCGTCATTTTATTGCAAGTTCTTATACAAGAGATATTGCTTTAAAATGCCGTTAGCATTGCTGGGCAACTCCCATCAGCTTTTCATCAGTGGGTATTTCATTTTGCGCAGTGAGGCATCAATTCGAAATTAAAAACCAGAGAGTGGAGGAAGGGGAGAGTGGGTAAAGTAAATATAGTAAATCACCAAAATATAGTTCATCACCCACAGCCTTGTGATCCTTTCCTAGTAAAACTTCAGGAACGAGGAGAACTGTGTTAATGATTGCAATAAAAATTTGGCTGGCACGGGCATGGGGGCTCGTGTCTAGCTCGCCCCCCGCACTCGTGGAACTTGCTCGTGACCAGCCCTGCGAACGGGCGACCGGCTGTCGGACTCCCTTCTTGCGCCGCTGTCCGTTACATTCTGGGGCCGCGAAACCCCGAGGACTGAGGACGCTGGCAGAATTGACCTGATGCGGAGCAGTATTCGAGGCGGCTTAGGCGTTGGGCCCCTGGAAGCTACCCAATTCTGCGAGCCCCGTAATCGAACGCTGAACGCCACTTGTGCTCGTGCCAATGTCACCCGGTCGCCTGCGTTCGCGCCGTCTGCCATGGAGGAGCTATGCTGCCTCCATGAAATTTTGAGAGAAGCCGTCACAAGGGGTGTAGCGGCTATCTAGTCACTGCTGCAGGGTCCGTTCACGTCGACCGACCAGATTCGTTCTCACCTGAGCGCCGCCAATATCAAGTACGACGAACTGAAGTCCCTCGACAAGTGCGTCGAGTAGACTATAGACTTAGACGAATTAGAAGCCTACTTTTTCACGAGCTATGAATACGACGAAAAGGTACTCGAAATCCGTACTCAGGTCTACTTCACCAGACCCTCCTTGGTTCCTGTAGTTGCCGCTTCTGTGAATCCGGGAGCGCAGAGACACTACTTCACTGTCATTTGGTACAGCAAAACTGCAGCGACCTCCGATGAAAGCAATGTAACAGCGGAGCCCGGAAACGTGGCGAACGTTCCCGCAGCATGTGAGCCGTGCGTCTAGGACCAACGCGTCCTCACAGCTGCCCGCGAGTTAGATCGCCTGAAGCGCGGAGTGGAGCGCGCCACAGATTCATTCGAGGCACGACTGGGTACCAGCCCGCCTAGCGGTGACTGCGTCGTCGTCCCGCATGTACACGACACCGACATACCAAAGTACCACGTGACCACAATGTACGACGATGCGGCTGACCCGACCAGCAGGAGGTTTTCAGACGTTTCGGACATCACTGCCGCGTGGGGGGGAGGGTTCTTGCTCAGGGAGCCCATGGTGGCTACGTGCCTCGAGCTGTCGCAGTACCCGATTGCAGAACAGTGGCCGTAATGCTCCCGCACTCTCTTCTATTATGATGTCTATGTTTCCTTGAATCTCTGCCTTTGATCAGCACACTGTGCTCGGCAAACGGACCGCGTGAGCCGCCAAATCAACCCTGTGCCCCCGGACTCGTGAACGGCAACTGGGAAGTCTCGATGGCCGCACTCAATTTCCGGTCCCCTGAAACGACTTGGAAGCCCCACCACCCTCTGCCACAATCTTCTTCCCAGAGGCGAGCTGGCGGAGCTCTGGATCACAATCTACGTGTATGCCAGGGTCGCACGACGCAGCTCGTCAATCGAAGACAGGTTCCCCCGCAGGGGAAATTCCCCTATGATCCCAGTGGATGCGGCGTACCGTGACGCGACCCGGGCGGTGATCGAGGTACCACGCATAACCTTCATGACGAACACAATTAGGGTGCACTGCTAATCCACCAGCACAACTATGCCATTAGCCACGCCAAGATCTTCAATGAGGCTGGCAAAGAGGATTCCGGAGACGTGATCCAAGGAAGCTTGCCGCAGCAAGCTTATCATAACTACCATGAGCGACCTCTTTCTATTATGCCTCGTGGTCTGGATGACTAGGCAGAAGCATATCCGCGGTGGCGGGATTATGTCGATCTACGGTTATGTGCTGTTTTCTGTACCTGGGAAACCTCAATTATCTGGGCTGAGTCGGGGTGCGTGACCAGATGGTCACACTGGTGGGAACTACGCCTTTACTTCTGTCGTTGGCTGCGGCATTTTTCTCTCAGTGCTCCCCCTGAACTCGGTAGTGGCTAATCTGATTGCCTCTTTTGTCCATCTTACACGACCGCATTTACTTGTTAGTCCGCGGAGCTGGGCCTGCGCATTTCGACGGCGGGGTGTGTGTATTAAGGATTCTAATATTGAAGCGGCCCGCTCGGGCATGGGGGCTCGGGCCTAGCTCGCGCCTCGCGCTTGTGGCAGTTGCTCGTGACCAGCCCAGCGAGCGGGCGAGCGGCTGTCAGCCGGCCTTGTGGAGTCGCTATGCGGACAGACTTGCAATGAATATGTAATAGAGATCAAGCGCACGGCAAATAATTTTTACGTGCAAATAATTGGAAGCAACATGCGCGAAAAGCTTCCGTTAAAGCGTTCTTTGAAGATTCTGGGTCTCCTCAATTTATCAGTGCTAAATACGAGTACTGAGAGCACTACCCTCGCATCGCAAGTCTCTTCGGAATGCATGGGAAAATGTAGCGTCGTTTAGCGTCCTGCAAACTACGCTGGCGAGCGGCGACTAATAACCCGGGAGGTCAGCTCAGGTGTTATTTGTAAAACATCTGTTTGCAGTGGCGTACCTCTTCGGTCATTCGCAAGCCGCGCAAGCAGGCAGGCCGGAATGTGTGACAATCGGGCGTTGGGGAGTGGCTCGCGCGGACCTCTTGCAGTAAATAATGTAGCTGTGTTTTACAAAGGCGCCAAAGCACGCGTTAGAAAGGCAGATAAAAATGTGCGGCTCAGTGGCTTCCTTACAAACAGTAAACGGGCTCTCACACTAGGAAGAAAGTAATGCTTGGCAGCGCAGTGAGCTTTCACGGTGCTTGCATTTACGCGCTAAGTTTTATTATGTGTGAAGTGAGAAGCAAAAGCGGACGAATGCAAGAGGGGACACAGACGAGCGCAGTCTCGCAAATAAATTTTTCTGCAAAAGTCAGAGCATATATACATGGCCACATTGCGCTTAATGTGATACCCCAACTCAACTTTACTTCAAAAAGCACCAAGAAACAAAGAAAAGCAACAAGGACGCTCGTGCAGAAAGGTGTGTGATGCTTGTGGCAACCATTGGTCTTTTGAGCATGAAAATATGCTTTTTCTTTGTTGGATTGGCTATCGTGGGACACGGGTTCCTATTTGCAGGCAAGGAGTAGAGACGCAACAAAGCCATGGTGTATGTCTGTTCTTCTTCCTTGCTTATTTTGAGCATTTCTTCTATACATAGCCCTTCATTTATTTCTCCGCCATCTTCATCTCTCTCGTCCTCTATCCACACTCTTTCCTCTACTTTCCCTTCCCACACACAGAATAGCTGGCCAGATATACTACCGTCAGGCCGACCTTTCTGTGTTTATTTCATTTCAATAAAATTCCTCTCTCTCTCTCTTCTCTGTGCACTGCGCGGCCATGGTTTTTTTGTCCGTTCGTTCTCACTACTACTAGGACTCAAAGCATTTTTATATGCCTGCAAAAGCTAACCAAATACACTGCAACAAAGTGTGGCGATGCATATCTCGAAACGCGAGGACTGTTAGAGATTTATGAAAAGGTGGTTTGGCTCTGATTAGCTAATTTCAAAAGTCAATCATGTTCACTAAAGCACGCAGTTAAAAAGATAAGTTGAGATGTTTATGCGCGAGGTGCCCTCTTAAAGGACTTACGTAGGTGTTGGGCCATCGCTTTTGTGTTTTTGGTTTTCGGTGTTGCTTTTCCCGAGTCCAATTCCCTACGCGAGTTTTTACGGTGACCGCGTACACAATGTTGTGGTTAAACATACTCAGCAAGGATAAACCTGTTCAGAAGGACTGTGTAACTGTTGTTTCGAACCCGTCAGAGAGCATGGGCGAGAAAAAAACGAAAACGAGAAGCGTCCCAATATTGCCGGGCTCGAGTGCATTTGTTTCATCTTTAAAATGGTGTCCCGTTGCGGAATGATTGTCGAAATGCCAAAGAATCCACCAAATGTAAGGATGTAGCTGCCTTACCGAATTCTTCTATTTACAGGAGCGAATTAGGAATTTCATACTTGCCAGATTTTCTTCCACAGAGCAACCCGATGGCCTTAAAGGGGCCCTGAAAGATATTTTGGCGATTAGTTTGTGCTCCTACTCTTATCGAAATCAATGTTCTTGTAATCACCTCCTTCAAGAATTTTGTTGGAGCGATGAGTATTAGTGGAGGTATTGAAACTCAAAACATCGCATTTTCGACGACGCCGTGATTCCCATCGTTTCGTACATCTCCTCGCCACGCGCGAGCGTGACTGTCCTTGATGCCACTCTTCTGGGTGGCGTCTGTAAGAATATCTTGTATCGCGAGTCTGCTACTGCGATATTCTAGTGCAATTGTAGTACAGCTTTGCCTCGTAATCGCCATGGTACTTGGCTTTCTGACTTTCTTTGTTCTGTTTTTGCTGCTTTTTTATCATTCTGGTTATCAATTCGGAATTCCGCTCACGCCTCGGAAAGCGGAGGGAAGGAATGGGGCGGGAGGTTTACGCCACACACCCCGCCGGCAGATCACCAAAAAAAGGACGACAACGTGAACACGCGTTCCCGGCGGTGAGATGTCTTGCTACATACGAGTTTCTAAAAATGTCAGCGAATGACTAAAGAATCGCCTCAAAATTTCTAAGAATGAGCACGTACATGCGTTCCGAACCGACTTCGGCTAATATAGTGCTTAATTGGCCGCTGGTTCGCTCCAACGTCGAGCTTCGTCGTGTTGTGGCGACGCCATTCACGCGCGTACACAGGCCGTATTATGGTGATATCAGACCAGATAGAACGAAGGGTGGCTGGTCGACCGCTTTAATTTGCTTGGAAATTCTTATACTATTCCTTTATTATTCGAATGTCGAGATATTGCAATGTCTTCCACAGAAAAATTTTCCCTAAGTGTAAACATTTTTGAACGCGATAAATTGGCTACCGGCGCTACATGCCTGTGCGCCTGGACCAAATGCCGCGACGTCTGCCTACGAAAATACTTATGAGGCGACATTCGTAAACTTTATGCTCAATTTGCGCCTTTCTGGAATCCTTTCTTTGAAAACGGGTTACTGCTATCAAAAACATACCAGTTTTTCGCAATAAAATGCTAAATTCAGCCCAAAGGTCATTTTTTTTCGAAATTGGAACCTAACTATTTCAAAAACTACTCACTTTACACGTTCAAAATTTACCCAAGCGTGCCTTTTACAGTTCTAAACAATCACAGTGAACAATCGGACGAAATACTGCACGGTTAATTTGCGACGGGCACGTATGTTTGTAAAAAAACTGAAAAACGTAAATTTCAGGAGATAAAGTAGATGAAAGTGTCTTCCGTTTCTCTCGCATTCTGTTTAAGTATAGTCCCTCACATGTACTAGCATTATCATCAAAAACATGCTGCCTCATTTTGTTAGTGGAGCACGTGCAGTGCTGGAAAGAAGCTCATCTGCCCGGCTCTCCATTACGTACTAAAGTGAAGTGACTTCCCTGAGATTTGTAAAAATTACTTACCTTTTGAATAAAATGCTAATGACTAGTTTACGGATACAATAAGGAAAATGTAACGATAAACAATTATATTTTAATGTCCACGTTGGCACCACACAACATATTTGCGCTCCGTTTGATATCTGTGTATTGGAGGAAAAAACCACAAAACGCTGAAGTTCAAGCCCGTATTTAAAAAAATAGAACCCTTCAAAGCAAAACGGGAAGAATCTGCCGTTATTTCCATTTATTTATTAACCCTGCCGGATGTACTCCACGGAAACCGACGTGTCTTCCCCTAATCGCTGCCAAGCAAAAAAAACATCCCCCTCGCGAGGGGCACGATCAAATGCAGAGCATTTCCGGGGGCGCACGACGTTAAGTAGTTTGCGTTACGTTATTGTTCCATTGCGTAGCACCACTGGTTGCAGGTCTTGATTCCATCTCGTGCAACGGAGACTCGACGACGGCAACTGCTGACGAGAGAGCGCGGCGATGAGTGCGTTCCAGCCTCGCCGACACCCGCCTTTATCACGCCACGATCGCGCCACGCGCGCGCGATGCTGACGTCACGATCACGCCACAGATGTTGTTGATCCTGCGACGCGCGAGCCCCCACCTGTTGGGCGCGAACCGACCGCGGAGAGAGCGCGCGATGCGAGCGGAGAGTAAGCGAGGAGGAGCGGGGGAGAGGGCGCACCTGCGAGCGATGCGGACTACTACGGACGCCTAGAACGGGTGACATCGTGAGTTAAAGAAATGCTCTCCATTTAAAAGGCTCATTCAATTTTTGCGGAACTCTTGCGACATATTGGCCGCTAAATTTACTTTGGTGAAAGGCACAAACACTTTGCAACATGTGGATAATCGAGTGGGCACAGCACGATAATGAAGCTCTAGCCATTGTACTCGCGGCGTGTAGTTGTACCAGAGCGCCCAGGGCAAATTCGCCTCGCCTTGCGACGCGCCGATTGCTGGGCCAATTCACGTGTCGGACAAACGGCCCGGGGCAGGGATGCACCGACACGCCGGGAAACGGCGCGGCTGAGTCGCCTTCCCATTACCCGTCGCGGCGGCTTCGGCTGAGGCTATAGCTCGCCTCCAGTCGTCGGTTTCAAACTGGGGCCATTGGAAAGTCCTTATTGGAGGGATTCGAACTACTCGCCCTGCAACGGACCCCACCGGTATAAAACAGCCCGGAATCAGCATCGAGTGCTGCATTCATCTGGGGCACCCAGTTGAGACCCGCGGTCGCCTTTGTGCACGCCATTTGGCGCTCTTGTTACGTACTTTGTACATACTGTATATAAATACTGCTTCAACTCACCGTCGGCTGGACAACTTGGTCGCTGGTAGCGCTGCGCGGGTAGCGGGCAGAATAAGGCAATTTTGCTGGAGTTGGTGACAGCCGTGGCAGAGCCTCGTCACAACTGTGGTGACTGCTATGAGATGGCCAAGTTGTGACAGCACTCAAACAGTGAATTGTGGTGTAACTGCTTCTTTAATGTATACTTGATTCTCCTATACAAAGGAAAAAAATATTGCAGCTCACTTTAAATAGACAGAACAAAGTAGAAAAATGGTAGCTTCAAAGTTAACGTTTTATGCTAAGAACAATCGTCACGCTGAGGAAATTGTATACTGCTCTGTCGCACCTGTGTAGCTAAAGGTGGTAGCCGTATACGTATTTACAATTGTAATAAAGGGCTGTTATGCATATGGATCACATTTACCCGTTGGGGGTAACTTAAAGTGTACGCCACGTGTGTCAGGAGTAATGCCCGAAATGCATGCACTGGTCTTCACTATTCGTTTTTTCTGCAACGATAGTTGAAATCTTCAATTTGCTCCATGTATGGGAAATTCGTGCACTTGACGTTCTTAGACGAGTGTTGATATATTTCTGGAAGTGTTAATTCTGATTCTTGACACCTTCCTTCAGATGTAAAATGTAGCCTGATGTTAAAGGGACACTGAAGTGAATTTGTCAAGCTCCCGTTTTTGCTTGCACTGTGTAGACTGGCTCAAATTAACACACAATTCACCGTTTATCAGATTGACAAATCGGTAATTATTTTACAAAGCGCGAAAGAAGAAAAACTACTATGCGCGGTTTGCGGCGGCCGCACCAACTAAAGGTTGTGACGTCAGGAGGGGGGGGGGGGGCACCGTGATTGGACGATGCCCAAGGTTAGCAATCAAAAGTTTCGGTTTCGGTTTCGGTTCTGTAAAACAACATGCTTGACATCTGATGGCGTTGTTGGATGGGCATTCTCGATTTCTCAATTATCGCCGTACCGATCTTCTGCCATGTTGTCGGCTGTCAAATGTCTAAAATAAACCTCCCAGGGCGGCTTGGAATCGTAGAAATCATTAGACGAGGCCTACGCAGTGGATGAACGCCCTCCGCGTCACCGCAGGCTCTCAAATGCCATGCGCTTTTCCCGCATATTCGGAGCTTGCCTCACTCATGTCTGTTCGTAAAAAGCTAGTTCGCACCAGGCCAACGGTGTGCTGATTCAGGCCTTGGCCCACTGCCCGCAAGCAGTCGGTGCTTGTGGCAACAGCACGCCAACGAGAACTCGCTAGCGCGTCATTGTCAGTATGCGCGCGTTCTGCGATCTCGCTCGTGGAGCAGTGAACGTTATGGCCCAAAAATGGTGAACTCAGTTCAGAAAACATCGGCCGCATACGAAAAAATCAACTTACAAAAAGAAAACACATGTACCCTAGGGGATTCGAACTTGCGACTTTCAAAACAAATTCAAGCGCCTCAGACCGCTAGGCCACGAGCCGGCGCTGGCCGGTTTGGATATATAAGGTTTATAATGTATGACCAGTTTACACTTTTATTTATTTTAAGCATTTTAAGTACTTTATGTGACTATTTGTTGTATATCACTCCTGCAGTAAGTGTCCCCCAAACTTCCACAATATGTCTCGTCTAGCAATTGCATTTCTTCGACGGAAAAGCGTTCGCAGATGTGCGGTCGTGCTGCTGACCGCTGTGCTTGTTTACCCAGCGCAAAAAGTGCTTCCTGCTGCCTAGTTTTGCGCTGTACGGTAAACGTTTCTGGTGATTTTATTTTCTTAGTACCTATATTGACTTCGCTGACTCTTCTCCCGCCTTCAATTGGCCTTAGATTTTCCTACTAGCGTAAAGTCAGCGAAGCGTCGCATGTGCACTTGTGCAGCGCTTGTGTGGAGCGACCCGGACTCTGAGTTTGACACACTGTACAAACTAACAAAGTAAGGAAAGGCACATTCTTTCATTCACAAAGGTGTTGTGGCTTAGTTTCAATTGAGCGAGCGAATAGCGACGACCCGTCGGCGGCCGGCGGACGAAACGCTGGGCCGACTGACTCGATCGGTAGGTCGGCTGGTCGGCGAACCGTGCAGTAGCGCAGCCATTTTCCAGCTCATCTCCTGCTGACGTCACACGAAAACGCCACAGAAAATGGGCGAGCGTAAAGAGAGGAGGACAGCATTTTCGAATTGATTTTTCTACTAAATAAATTCGCGTAAACGCGGCCACAGTGGTCGAAACAATGCCTACGGACTCCGAACTACAATTTGCGCTAGTAATCCCGCAATGTTTACAAATCACTTCATTGTCCCTTTAAAGGAGTCTCACAGCTACGTCGCGTGCGTTCCTTGCTAGAGCAATCCAGAGTCGACTTTGGGTAAAGTACTTTCTATAAAGGTCGCCCGTCTTTCAAGCGACAACGACAATCTCCACCCTCCCCAAACCTACCTTATAAAAAAAATGTTCACTCGTTAGAGCATCAAAAAGTCGCCTTTTGTGTGCTCAGTCCTTCTTATATCAAAATTGTTGTTGCGCTGGATACGAGTGCACAGTTCAGTTCACTGGCATCTATAATTACTAATTAGGTTCCAGGTATTTTCCGTGTATGCAACACAAACGTGCCAGTTGGCACAGTGCGCCTACCACCACATTTCTTGCTGTCAATTACACTTGAATTGTCTAGGTGTCAAGGAGTAAGACGTTAAAGTTGGTTAGCCCAGTGCTGTAGTAAAATTTCCTTTGCTTGTACATGCGTAATCCTCCTCGAATTGAATTAGACTTGAAGTGTTTGCTGACAAGTTTTCTCATCCTCACGTACAATCCACATGATGTTTCGTGTGACTGCTTTGCGTAATCCTCCTCGAATTGAATTAGACTTGAAGTGTTTGCTGACAAGTTTTCTCATCCTCACGTACAATCCACATGATGTTTCGTGTGACTGCTTTGAAAGCTACAGCTTATCATTTGCGAAGCATCCCCGCACCTCCCGATTTGCAGTCCCCAGTCACTTGAGCGCCTCACGAGTCGGAGTGCGTGCGAGTGAGTTAGAGAAGGGTCGGTGTACGTTCACACAAGCACACAATATTGCGAGCAAACTAAAAAGCAAAAATGTGCACAACTTCTCCTATTGTGAAATACTTGATTTCATAGAGCGAATACAGCGCATTTAGAATTGCGGTGTGCATGAATCCAGTATGGGGACGATATTGCCGCGAACCATACATTGGGTTTCTTTATTTGTGTTTTGCTTTTACCGCCCGGCTGCGCCGGTCTGTGTTATCTCTGCGCCAAGGGAAGCGCGTGTTCCATTATTTCTTTCTGTGCCGCATGTGTTATCTGTTGTGATAGGGAGAGCATTCGGATCTAACGTGAACAGCCCAGAATAATCTTCTTGGATCTGCTATGTTCTCGATGCGAATCGACGTTTCGAGAACCACGCGCGCCAAAAGATAAAAAGCCTGCAGTGCGGACGCCGGGGCATTCGATTCGACGACACTCGCCTGTGCAAGTCACTTTGTTGACCGCTGCTTCGCCGCCTCTGTATTCTTTTGAGTTTTTAGGGGAGCACAAGTTCGCTCCAATAAACGTGTTTCTCATTCAACACAACTGCATCGTCCTTGTCTTCGTGACATCTGGTGGAGGTGCTGGGTACGCACCCTTCATGCCCACTACAACCTCTGGAAGCCGCCAAGCCAGTCCAACAAGAGCCAGCCTCCGCGTGCAAGATTTACCACCCGAGTTCGGTCTACTACCGGAGAAGACGAAGAAGAAAGACGTCGCAACCAGCACTATGCTCAACCAAGCCAATCCTCCTGTCGTTCTGCAGCAGCCACGGGAACCGCCATCATTCCGAGGAGCCCCCGCAGAAGACCCAGAAGAATGGTTGGAAAAACTGGAGCGCGTCCGGAAATTCAACAGGTGGGACGACGCAGAAATGTTCCGGCACGTTTTCTTTTACTTGGAAGATTCGGCTCGCACTTGGTTCGAGAACCACGAGAGCTCCTTGACAAACTGGGCTCAGTTCAAAAGCGAGTTTACTAAGACCTTCACTACCGTCGTGCGGAAAGAAAGAGCCGCCCTTTTGTTGGAAACGCGCACGCAACAGGAGATGAAGCAGCTATTTCGCCGCGCGGACCCCGAAATGACGGAAGAAAAGAAGTTGCGCTTCTTAATGCGCGGAATGAAGGAGGAACTGTTTGCTGGACTTGTCCGAAATCCGCCCAAAACCGTCGCCGAATTCGTGACCGAAACCAGCACCATTGAGAAAGCCCTCGAAATGCGTGCTAAGCAGTATGACCGCAACTTTGTTGGCGCGGCCAATGCGAACGACTTTGGCAGCACGCGGATCACGGCCGACAGCCTACGGGAGACTATCCGCGCAATAGTGAGAGAGGAGCTGCGGAAACTTCTCCCAACGCCGCCGCAGCCCCAAGTCACTTCCCTCACCGACGTGATTAGAGAAGAAGTGCAACAAGCGTTGGCAACTTCTACGCCATCCGAGGTACCCCGAGAGCCACAAGCTGTGACATATTCCGCGGCTGTTCGTCGACCCCGCCCTGCTCCAACACGCCGTCAAGAGGCCCCGCCGTACCGCCGCCCACTGTCACCCGCCCGACCCCCGGTAGCCCGAAACCAGACGCCGAGGAAGACGGACGTATGGCGAACTCCCGATAACCGTCCTCTGTGCTACCACTGCGGAGAGGCCGACCACATTTACCGTCGCTGCCCATACAAGAGACTCGGACTGCGTGGTTTCTCCGTCGACGCACCTCGCCCTCTCCCTGGCCAACGACCACGTGAGATCGACGAGTATCTATCTGAAACCAGCCGTGGCCCAGCGCGTTTCAACCGTTCGCCGTCGCCCTACCCCTACCAATCGCCGATCCGCCGTAGCAACGCTGACTTCGCCCGTGGAAGTTCCCCCAGCCCACGCGGGGGAAACTAAAGGCGGCAACTTCTGGAGGTGAAGTTGCTCTACGGCGAAAAACTAGAAACCCTCCAACGACGCAAGGACGCGCTGAAGACAGTGATTCACGACATGCCCTCATCCCGACGACCCGACCTAACCCTGACGAGACTCCTGAACACGACGACAGCTACACGGCGCGACGCGTACCCGACCTGACCGAGACGTCCGTTGAGAAGACGACGACAACGACGATGCACAGTGCCCGACCAGCAACACGTACAAGCAGAGATACGACGCCCCGACGAACCCGGAACTCGAGGACGACTGCATCTGACGTCAAGGTGTCCATCGACGGCTTTGACGTAGTCGCCCTCGTAGACACGGGAGCTGACTATTCGGTAATGAGCGGACCATTTGCGTCTAAACTGAAGAAAGTTACGACCAGATGGGACGGTCCGCACATACGTACAGCAGGAGGCCACCTCGTGACGCCAAGTGGAACGTGCACATCGCGCGTCACCATAGACGGCACAACGTACCCTGCGGCGTTCGTCGTTCTGCCTAACTGCTCCCGCGACGTGATTCTCGGAATGGACTTTTTGACGGACAACGGCGCAATAATTGATCTGCAGACCAAGTCGATAACATTTTCCTCCGATCACTCCACGACGCCGCAGCCGAACCCCGATCACCGTGCTGCTGTCAGGATCGCCGACGATCACATCACCCTGCCACCCCGCGCAAGCTTGATGATCGCCGTCTACTGTGAGGATGCTCCTTCTGACATCGACGCTATCGCAGAGAGTGATCGAAGGTTGCTTCTCGACCGCGGTGTCTCCGTCGCAAGAGGCATTGCGCACTTTAGGCAACGCCAATCTCACGTTTTGGTCACTAATTTCACCGAAGAGTGCCAGCATTTAAACAAGGGAGCTGCAATTGCGTTCCTCGAAGAAACGCAAGAAGCAAGTGACGTGATCGCGGTCGCCGAATTTGAACGCACCCCCGTAGAAACCTTCAAGCTCCCGCAGCACTTCGACGTGAATCCGGCGCTACCGCAAGAACAACGGAACAAATTATTGGCTTTGCTGCGTCGCTATTGGCCGCGAGGCCCACCACTGGAGAGGCTGGCGCTGCGATCGTTTTGACGTCACTTGTAGGATCACCGTTCCTACCTTGCTGCACAGTTGGCTTGCAGCGCGTGACACTCAGCTTAGAACGCGCGTTCTAAAAGTATTTTCGTGTTAATTTCCGTCGTTTGCAGTTAATTCTCAGTGCGTCAAGCGCAGTTTGACGTCATGGGTATTTTATAACCGTATCAACTGTGGTACTTTCTCCGCAAACAACTTGAGCGTGGTGGCGTACGTGTGCGACCGAAGCGTAAGCTGCGGCTCGTTTCCCCGATCAACAATATTGACTACGATGATTGCCAAGCTGAGTTTCTTGATTTCCCTTGTTTGCAACAAATGTGTAAAGCAAGAAATCATGAAGCGTTTACTGCTCGCAGAAACGCTCGGCGCACACACCGCCGTGCCTGCCCGCACGGCCGACGGAGCAGCGCGAACCGACGCAGGTCGCGGCAGCAACAAGTTGTAGCCGCTTTTTAAAATCATGCTAGTTGTGGAAAAGTAATTCGACAGCGGTGAATGTGGATGTTAGAGTGGTGAAAAATTGTGCTAGGTAGTGCCATCAACTATGGTTTTCAAGGCGATGCTCAAATGTTTGCCGCGATCTACGCCGACCGTCCCCGAAGGTCGGTCCCGGCACCGCCGGCCCGTACACGCGCGGTTCGGCGAGCGGCCGAAGGATATGTGCCTGCGCGCAAGCATTGGCCGAGGCGGCCGTGGCAGGTTCTTGATCATCGATCGCTTAAACGGACGCGCATACAAAGTTACACATACAAGAAAGAGGGTGACAGTGAAGTGAAAAAGTTGTATTAGCGACTCTCATTCGCAACTGTAGCGATAGCGGCGAAGAAATATCTGCCGTGACGTTAAGCCTAAAGTTTCCAACATTCGATTACATGCATCCGAAGCCGGCGGCGAGCGGTTCGAGAAGACCCTTTCGTCGCGCGCGCGCGTGTTGCGCTTAGGTTCCCCCATCACTTTGGGGGGCCCCCAACGCTCGGTTCTCCTATTTTAAAACTCCCAGTTACCCAAATTCATTAACAACGTGTTTCGCCTCGTACACAGCCTCGCCTTCTGTGAGCAATCGTTAGTTTCATTGATGCTAGGGGAAGGCAGGCTCACTGTAAACATAAAAGAGTCCACGTTACAATTATACATTCCCACGCCGAAGTACTAATGAAAACTAAATATAGCCATGTCCAAACCCGCTCGCAGGCGTTGAAAACTCGCGTTCGTATACCATTTATACATTGCGGACAAGTTGTCGCGAAAAGTAAACATATCAGCCGTGCAGAGTACAGGCTACGGCAGTGATCGTTAATCAAATCCGGGAATAACTACGAAAAACATTGTAGGGGTAATAGGCATTGCTTAAGCCAAACTGCGCATCATAGCAGTACTTTTAAGCATGCGGGGCGAAGCAATCCGATCACCGTTCTCACGTAGTCATTCATTTACCAGGCAAGGCGAACAGTAGGCGCGGTGAGATCACAAGTGAGCGACGCGCTTCCGTCGCTGTTACAAGGTGTTTCCTTGCACACACAGTCTCGTACATGTCACGTCGCAAGTAATGATGAATTTACAGTGTACTTTTTCGGCATCATTTGCATCGTCCTTGGCGTTAGCTGGCTGCGTACGAGCTGTGGGGCGCGGCGGTGTCACTGGGAAAAAGCGAGTCGCTGATTGCTCGCCCGGATTATTCGGGTTGCAGACAACTTTTTTGGGTAATTTGCATCAAATCCACAAGGAGCGGGGGTGGGGGGGAGGGTGGTGGTACGTTGGCCGCAGACACACACACACACACAAAAACACGCGGCCGCATACGCACAGGAAATGGGTGTAGCAGACGACAACCCGAGCCTGCGTCCAGCAAGGGACGTCATTCGTAGGTGGCGCCACGGTATGTCCTCGTGGCCAATAGCGAATGTTTTTCGTCGAGCGCAAAACTACGTCAGACCCCTCTAGAGAAGCACCGAATAATAACCGAAGATGGAGCCCGACCTACCCGACAGTCACCATACCGCGTCTCTTCACACGAACGGGAAGCCATCCGGACTCAAGTCGACGACATGCTCAGCGACGACATTATACAGCCATCGAAAAGCCCCTGGGCTGCGCCCGTCGTACTCGTAAAGAAAAAAGACAGCACATTAAGGTTTTGTGTTGACTACCGGCGACTGAACAAAATAACGAAAAAGGACGTGTACCCCCTCCCCCGAATCGACGACGCCCTCGACCACCTTTGCCACGCGAAGTACTTCTCATCGATGGACCTGAAGACCGGCTACTGGCAAATTGAAGTGAACGAGAGAGACCGAGAGAAGACTGCATTTATAACCCCAGACGGCCTATACGAGTTCAAGGTGATGCCGTTTGGGCTGTGCACAGCACCAGCGACGTTTCAAAGAGTCATGGACACTGTGCTAGCTGGCCTTAAGTAGCACACCTGCCTCGTATACCTCGACGACGTAGTGGTATTCGCCCGGACTTTCGACGAAAACCTTGCAAGGTTGGAGTCTGTACTCGAGGCCATTCGTACGTCAGGGTTGACGCTGAAGCCTGAAAAGTGCCGTTTCGCATACGGGGAACTCAAGTTCTTGGGCCACGTCGTCAACGCCGCGGGAGTTCTACCTGACCCGGCAAAAACTTCAGCCATTGCGAACTTCCCAAGGCCGAAAGACAATAAGGGCGTGCGGAGATTTCTCGGGCTGTGCGCATACTACCGGCGCTTCGTCGCAAACTTCGCACGCATTGCAGAGCCACTCACGCGCTTGACGAAAGATAGCACCCCTTTCAGCTGGGAAAACGACCAAGAAAAAGCATTCGGCGAGCTGCAAAAACGCCTGCAAAGCCCGCCCGTGCTCGCTCATTTTGACGGAAATGCCGAAACGGAAATGCATACGGATGCCAGTGATATAGGCTTGGGTGCCGTCCTTGTCCAAAAGCAAAGCGGCTGCGAAAGGGTAATCGCCTATGCTAGCCGTGGTCTGTCGAAGGAGGAGAAAAACTATTCTGCCTCTGAGAAAGAGTGCCTGGCTATTATATGGGCGATTTCAAAATTTCGCCCATACGTGTATGGAAGGCCATTCAAGGTTGTAACAGACCACCATGCGCTGTGTTGGCTCGCAAATTTGAAGGACCCCTCTGGCCGCCTTGGGCGGTGCAGCTTGCGCCTGCAGGAGTTCGACGTTACTGCCGTTTAAAAATCCGGCAGGAAACACTCCGACGCCGACTGCCTGTCCCGCGCCCCCGTCGACCCACCACCACAAGACCCTGATGAAGACAGCGCGTTCTTCGGGATCGTGACGGAGAGCGACCTAGCCGCCCAGCAGCGTGCCGACCCCGACTTACGCGTCATAATCGAGTACCTCGAGGGATGCAACGCTGCCGTTCCTAGGACCTTCAAACGCAGCTTACCAGCATTCAGCCTGAGAAACTCCGTCCTTGTGAAGAAGAATTTCAGCCCCGGAACAAGAGCGAATTACCTTCTCGTCATCCCCGCCGACCTTCGTGACGAAATTTTGGAAGCGTGCCACGACGACCCGTCTTCCGGACATCTGGGCACAGCCCGCACTATTGGAAAAATCAAGGCGAGGTACTACTGGCCCGGCCTTACCTCTGACGTCACCCACTACGTCCGGAGCTGCCGTGACTGCCAGCGACGAAAAACGCCGCCGACAAGACCCGCCGGACTTCTGCAACCGATCGCCGTCCCATCAAGACCATTTCAACAGATTGGAATGGACCTTTTAGGCCCGTTCCCTACGTCACGATCACAGAACAAGTGGATTGTCGTAGCGACAGACTACATGACGCGCTACGCAGAGACCACCGCTCTTCCGAGGGGGACTGCACAAGAAGTGGCGAAGTTCTTTATAAGCCAAGTTGTGCTGCGACATGGAGCACCGGAAGTCCTAATCACAGACCGCGGAACGGCATTTACTGCGGAGCTGATGCAAGGAGTATTACGCTACAGCAACACGGATCACCGAAGAACGACGGCGTACCACCCCCAAACGAACGGACTAACAGAACGTCTGAACAAGACAATCGCAGATATGCTGTCAATGTACGTTGACGTTGAACATAAGACTTGGGACGAAGTGCTCCCGTATGTCACGTTTGCGTACAACACGGCTATCCAGGAGACGACACAGCTGACGCCGTTCGAGCTTGTCTACGGTAGAAGGCCGACTACGATGCTCGACGCCATGCTTCCGCACGTAGAAGACGACGACCTCAACGCCGACGTCCACGGATATCTTCAACGTGCGGAGGAGGCCCGCCAGCTCGCTCGAGTTCGTATAACGGACCAGCAGCTGGTGGATGCGGGCCGCTACAACCTCCGACGCCGAGACGACGAGTACCAACCAGGGGATCGTGTGTGGGTTTGGACTCCCATCCGACGACGCGGACTCAGTGAGAAGCTCCTGCGACGGTATTTCGGACCCTACCAGATTCTACGACGTGTTGGCCAACTTACCTACGAAGTGATCCCCGATGGTGACTCCGGCACATCACGACGACGCACGCGGCCTGAAGTCGTCCACGTGGTTCGCTTAAAACCTTTCTACGGACGATGACGAAAGTTTATTTTCATTTGTTCGGACGGTCGCTTATGTTAGCATCGGGTCGATGCACTCTTAGAGGGGGGGGTAATGCCGCGAACCATACATTGGGTTTGTTTATTTGTGTTTTGCTTTTACCGCCCGGCTGCGCCGGTCTGTGTTATCTCTGCGCCAAGGGAAGCGCGTGTTCCATTCTTTCTTTCTGTGCCGCATGTGTTATCTGTTGTGATAGGGAGAGCATTCCGATCTAACGTGAACAGCCCAGAATAATCTTCTTGGATCTACAATGTTCTCGATGCGAATCGACGTTTCGAGAACCACGCGCGCCAAAAGATAAAAAGCCTGCATTGCGGACGCCGGGGCATTCGATTCGACGACAGTCGCCTGTGCAAGTCACTTTGTTGACCGCTGCTTCGCCGCCTCTGTATTCTTTTGAGTTGTTAGGGGAGCACAAGTTCGCTCCAATAAACGTGTTTCTCATTCAACACAGCTGCATCGTCTTTGTCTTCGTGACAATATAGATTAGCTCGATAAAAAATAGTGTATCAACGAAAATATTGTCAGTGCTTTAATAAATCAAGAGGAAGCTCTGAAAACTGAACCTGAAGAACATCGTTCCGTTTTGTTTAAAACGGCGTGCACTTCCAGAGTACTTTCCATCGGTGGCTTCTACATAGAAATCGGGTGCTGTAAACAATCCACTATCGATATGATGCATGGTGTTCCTACTTTAAACCAAAGTAAATTTCGCGGTCAACATGTTGGGAGAGCTTCACAAAAATGGAAATAACGCTTTTTTGAATTATGGGTTTGAACGTAAGTGGTACGTGTCGCTTTTCCTCCTAATCCAGAGGTTTTAAGCTGGTTGGAGATTGGTTGGTGTGGTGCCAATGGGGATATTAACGTCCCTTTTTTGTTACATTTTCTCTTATTATATACCTAAAAGCGACCATTTGCTGTTTATAAAAAAGATACATAATATATACAAATCTGCCGGAAGCAGCTATCACTACTGTACGCCGCCCAGAGCCGGGCGGACGAGCTCCTTTCTCACGATGTACGCGCTCCAGGAACAAAATGAAGCAACATGTTTTTGATGATAATGCTAATACATTTAATGGCATACATTTGGGGAGAATTTTCGAAAAATCGAAGCTGTGGTTTTTTTTATTAGCTCCTGAAATTTGTGTTTTAAGTTTTTTCTTCAAACTTTCGTGCCAGTCGCACTTTGACCGTGCAGAATACCATCATATCCATCAGTGTTTTTGTCTACAACTGTAAGGGGCACACGGGAGTAAAATTTAAATGTCGTAATTGAGTACTTTTTGTTACATTTAGGATCAAATTTCAAACAAAATTGCGCCCTGAGCCAAATTGAACACTTTATTATTGAGAGAAGCATGTATGTTTTTGACAAGAGTAACACTTTTTTAGAGGAATGTACCCGAGGCGTAAACTAAGCATTAAGTTTATGAAGTGCCCATCAGAAGTGTTTTCGCACCTAGACTCCGCTAAATTTGCCCTGTGCGCACAGGCATGTAGCGATGTGGGTCAGCCTTTTCCCGTTCCGAAATATTTTACAGTTAGTATACAAAATTTTTACGAGGAAAATGTTGCTGAATCTTGGTATTGGGATAATGAGAGAATGATATAAAAATGAAAGCAAATTGAAGATGTCGACCAGCCTTTGCCTATTCTTATCTGAAATGTCCCTGTAGTATTCCACTCCAGCATCCAAATCGGTTCTCAACATTTAGAACGTAACAATAAATCAGCCGAAGAGTTTTGCGAGACGCCGCAGCGACGTTTTTTTAGTGCGTCGTGCATTCAATTTACCCCTTCACTTTCGGGAAAACTTCTACACGACTCTGCGTTTATGAATCACTAGACGACTACACTGTAAACCATATTGCGAGCGCTCTTGGAAGGGTACTGTGAGTGTTGTTGCCGTGCGCGCCAGTCCCTTTAAGAATTATTCCGGCGACCTCACTCTCTCACCTAATGTCCTGGAAGGCCTTTTTTTCTCTATAAAAGTTGTTCATTTGTTTTTTTACATGCCCAGTGCTGCCAATTGCGATATGCGCAGTTTGGATGCCGGACGCGTCCCTATATTCCCCCTCCCCCTTCCCGCCCACCAAGCCTACCTAGTGTGTTGTTTAAGTGGATGGAAGGAAACTATGTATACTCTATGCAAAGATATGCCACTTTTGCAACACACACACACATCAGTATTTCTTCCTCTGAAAGTACATTTTTATATACAGAAAGCACGAACTTATAACACCTCCAACTCCCGGCCAACTCTACGCGTCGACCATTCCCATCTACTCGTACATCACGCTGAGGGTCGTTAACACAAGTAAATTCACCCACCAAAAAGGTCGCGTAACGATCGAACATGAACTTGTCGAGCGATGCGAAAAAGGAGGACTCAGGTACGTAAACAAAAGCTTGCACGCGGCGAGCAAGCAAGGGGAAATCAACTGCAAGCACGCGGCATCCGATCATATAGTACAATCAGCCTTGCGGCGCAAGCTCTCGCGCAGAAACACGACGCCTATGCCCGAGGCCATCCTGTCTAACAGCGTAAAGAAGGTTTGCACGGAAAAGCGCTCGCGAAACAAAAGAACGTCACGTGGAGTACAGAAATTGTGCTCCTGTAAACAGAGACGGTCAATGTGTTCCGAACGAGCATAGCGCATGATCTTCCTCTGTTTGTCCAAGACCCGGAAGCCCCGGACATCCACAGTTAGAGATAGCACCAGCTAAATTACACAAACCACTTCGACCTTCCATCTCTAAACCTCACGATCCAACAACCCGGTTTTGTCGAGGAATAGTTATACCACCAGAAGGAGAAAGGAGTGGAACTAAAAAAAGTACTTTTTATGAGAAGCATCTTCAAAAAATAGCAAAATTTATGTTAACGTGGTTAACTTTAAACAATTATATGCACGGAGTTCAAAACATGAGCAACGACAATACACTCCGCAAAGTTCTTTTAATCTATTATATGGATAAAACTTAGGATACGACAATCACTTTTAAAAAAAACTAAATAGTTGCGATAAAACAGCAAGCGCGTGAGTCGGGAGTGCTGTTTTGAACATCTTTGCACGAATGTGCGCATCCCAGCACAGACGTTCAAGTGAGTAGGCGCGCGTCTAGAATTGGCTGCGCCTCCTGATGGCATAAACTCGGACGTGCAGGTGCTGAGATTGGAAGACCTAATTGAGGATCCAACTGCAGATTGGAAGACGGAAGGAACAGCGGGGCTGGTGGTCTCCACTAGTTTTAAATTGGCTCTTTTTGCTGCCGACTGACTTTTTTTCACAGGAAAGGGGGAGGACGCGGGGGAGTGAATGTTCATCTTTGGCAAAACGGGTCACGCGACAAGCTGAGCCGCAACGCGACCTCTCCACAACTGCTCGTCGGCTCCTTGGCTGGTCGCCGTTTTCCACACTCCTTGCCATAGCATTTTAGATGCGAAGGCATCTCATTCACCCGCCTTGTCCCTGCATCCGGCGTCGGAGTCGGCGTCGTTGGTCGGCGTCCACCCCTCTCCCATTCTCCTCGCCGCGCCAGCTTCGCTCTCCGCCGCTCACCCCCTCACGCCAGGGGCATTGGATTGGATTGGCTTGGATTGGCTTGGCTTGGCTTCGATTGGATTAAAGTGGATTGTGTTGGATTGTGTTGCGTCATAGCCGCGGCAGACGCACTGGCGCCGGCACGTCCCCTCACCGTTATGCGCGCTATAAAACGCGGTGCCTGCGCCGCTTCGTTCCATCGTTCCAGCGCCGTTCCTCCGCTGTCCAACGCTGCAACGTGAACCCCCTATGCGTCGCATCTACACAGGGATTCCCGCGGGGGGAGGTGGGAGTTTTCCCTCTCCAATTTCTTGCGGTGAGCTTTGAGTGATGCCCAGCATGGCTCCCCACCCAAACATCAGTGCCATGAAGCGCACTCGTGACACTTTTCATCGGTTCCTTTCTTCTTCAGTTCACACCGGCGATTTTCGAACGACGCCCTTCATTGCTGGAACTGAAGCTTAAAGAACTCCGCCTTTAAAATATTACCAGTGTAACTGCGTAAGATGGTGATGCCACTTTGACCAAATTTTTTGGTGCATCCTGCTCAGAGTAATTTTCATATTATTTATTGGGGCGAGTTCAAACATGGTTACCTATTTTACACAACTCCTAAGGTTACCGCTGCTTGTATTTTTTCTTATATTTGCCGCATAAAACTTCCGTCAAGGCATGGTTGTGGTTCGGTGCATTTCATGGCATCTTTTCGATAAACAAAATTGGCACAGCTCGCACAAGTGGTGCAAGGCTGGTCAAACAGCGGAATTGGCGGCTCCTTTCTTCTTTTTCGAGATCCGGTTGGGGCACCTCATGGGGATTTCCGAAATTGCTGCTGAGAGTTCTCCATCACTGGCAGGCCCGGGTCATTTTGTCCGCGACCTTTCACATCTCTATCATCAAGTGCATCTCGTGAGCGCGCGCTGCAACTCGCGGCAACCAGTCTCACCAACTCGACATCCCTAGCGCGAACTCCGCGTCTGCGCTTCCCACTTCAAGCGCAACCAAGGCAGCACAGGACTGTTCGGCCTATGTCAAACCGATGTACTTTGGCCAGTGATTTTCCATCCGGTCTTTTTCTGGTATCCGTGTTCGGCCCGTGTCGAAATGTGGGCCATTTGGCTGTGTACGGCCGAACTCCCTTGGCTTCCCAAGGGCCTGTCGCTGTCGGCCAGTCAACGGGCTTATATGCGGCCATACTCCAGCCGCAGTTCTCTAGCCATCCCACAGCCAGCTGTGTGCGCCCGAGGTACAGCAACCCCAGGTCAGCCTAGATATGATCGTTGGACTCCAGCCAGACTACAGCTTCCGGAAGGCAGCTGACAAAAGCCGCGGAAGTTCGTCTATGATACGGGAATCGGGGTCTGGCCACAGTACGACGACTGTACTGAAGCTGGAGGATGACCAATCCAGTGCAACCAGATGACTGCCAGCACTGCACAGCCGCACAAAGCCCACGACTTTGCGTCTACTGCACCCATATCAAAGCCCGCACGACACCGCCTGCCGTCGAGCCTTGGGCGCAGCCATGCTGATTTATCAGCCTCGGTCCAACAGAAAATTTATTTCTTACAAGTTGTCGTTTCTATATTTGCTGGTCCGGTTTTGCTGTAGGTTGCAGAAAATTTTCATTTCTTTGCTACAACTGGTATAGGTGCCGAAGTCTTGTGTGCGACCTAGCTGTAATAACCAGGGAACAAACTTTAGGCGATTGAATTTTACAAAGATGAATGTTTCACTTTTATGAAATGTCTTTTAGGACAATCTTCCTGAGCACTTCTTTGCTGCGACTGAGTCAACTATTTTTACAATAGGTGCCTCACAATCTAGTTGTTTATAAAACCGGGAGGCATTCGTTTATGAAGCATTTTGGCACTCTAGAGATCACTCTGGAACATTGCATATAATTTCTTCACACAAAATGTAGGCCTAGTTTTTGACTGTGTTTCTTAGAAATAAATTTTATACTCGATCAACATTTCTGATGAGCTTCTACAGGGCTGATTCTAGGAGAGATCGAATAAGTACGTCTCAATATATTAAGAATTCTCAATTTATTTTTGATGCATTTTTATATATAGTTATGTTCACACCACTTAATGGTCCAAAAGAACCTAATCTTCCTCTAATGTCATAATTCACTGAAAAACTGTAGACGTGTTGTGAATGACCACGGCTCCTGGAGCCTGCAGTTCTATCCAACTTTGTGTTCACTCAAAAAAATGTCTAAATGTAATGTTTCATAATCTTTTACAAACAAAAAATATAGCAACGGTGGTATGCATACCACAAACCTAAAAAATATAGCAACGGTGGTATGCATACAGCAAACCTTGAATACCGCAACGAATGCAACAATAATTATTTCATTGCTCGATATTGAATGCGTAAGGCTCTCAACCTCTCCCATGCGAACTTGCGGCTCGGCCCTATGAATACAAACCTCCCTCCAGCTTTAAAGTGTAACATGGCATATCTGGCACGTTCCTCAAAAACAGCTCCAGCCGTGCCTTACACTCTAACCATTCCAGTGGCCATGTTTTCGCACCTTCAGCAGCGTCAATGGCTGCGCGTTTCTCCTTTTCGGTTACGGCAATTGACACCCAGGGCAAACAGTTGTTGTACACTGCTATTCCGATTCGCTAAAAGGATGCCCACCAAGGGTCCCTTTCGCCGGGTCATTTTTATTTATTTATTTATTTATTTATTTATTTATTTATTTATTTATTTATTTGTTTGTTTGTTTGTTTGTTTGTTTGTTTGTTTGTTTGTTTGTTTGTTTATTTATTTATTTATTTATTTATTTATTTGATAACTACGGCGCTTTTGCAGGCATTACAACAGGGAAATACATAGAAATCAGTGTTAAATTTGGGCCCAAATAGCGATGAAATTAATTACACAAAGCGCAGTACAAATCATCATTAGAAACAATGGATACAACCACAAGTTGCAAGATCCTTCTACTCTCTTTTGAGCTAACAAGAAATGAATAGCGCATGGCACCACTTTAAAAGAAGGTTAATTTATTTTACGACACAGGTCCCTTCTTTGGGATATGTAGCGTGGCGCTTGGATATACTTCTCCTTATCGATATCAGCTTAAGAATGGTAGATATGAAAAAATCAACCTAATGTTTCGTCTCCGATCTTTCGCGTCTTCCCATATGAGTTTATTTTTTCTTTCTCTCATACTAAGCTGGCGATCCCAATTACATGAAATAAATACCACTGCCAAGTTCTGTATTTTTTCAAGCGTATCGCCCGGATCTTTGGTCCCGAATTTTCGAACACAGAAAACAAATGGGTACTCCAACAATAAGCGGACCTGGGTGAAACACAGTTGTTTTTTCAAGTTAGAAAAACTTTGCTGAAATTTCATCTCAGATAACCCAAAACCAGAGCAGTCTTAACTCTATGTTGTTTACGTGGCAGGATTGGCCACCCTGGTGTAGTAACGGCCACATCCTCCCATGAATACGCCAATTAACCCTCGGCCCTCAGTCCCCAGCGGCTGCGAAGCAACTGACAACGGCGGCGGTCAGACCTGTGACGCAGCAGAGGGTGCTAAGAATCCCTGGATCCGGACAGGCCGCCAATGGAATCTGAACCTGGCAACGTTTAACGCGCGAACCTTATCTAGCGAAGCAAGTCTCGTGGTTTTGTTCGAGGAATTAGAGGGCATTAAATGGGATGTAATAGGGCTTAGCGAGGTTACGAGGGCAGGCGAAGCCTTTACGGTGCTGAGAAATGGACACGTCCTATGTTACCGGGGTCTAGAGGACAGAAGAGAGCTGGGAGTGGGATTTCTAGTCAATGAAAGCATAGCTGGCAACATAGACGAATACTATAGCATTAACAAAAGGGCAGCAGGTCTTGTAATCAGTCTCAATAAGAGGTACAAGCTCAAGGTGGTGCAGGGCTACACGCCCACATCCAGCCACGACGACCAAGTAGTGGAACGCTTCAATGATGTGGAATCGGCAATGGCTAAAGTAAAAACACAGTATACCGTAGTTATGGGGGACTTGAATGCTAAAGTAGGCAAAAATCAGGCTGGAGACAAGGCAGTTGAGAACTATGGTCTGGGCTGTAGAAATAGCAGGGGGGACCTACTAGTTGAGTTTGCAGAACGGAATAACCTACGCATAATGAATACCTCCTTCTGTAAACGGGAGAGTCGGAAGTGGACCTGGAGGAGCCCGAATGGGGAGCACAAAAATGAAATAGACTTCATATTATGCGATAACCCTGGCGTCGTGCAAGATGTGGAAGTGCTCGGAAGGGTAAGGTGTAGTGACCACCGTATGGTAAGATCTCGAATTAGGCTAGATTTGAGGAGGGACTGCAACAAGCTAGTACGAAAGAAGCCGATAAATGAGCTAACAGTAAGACGTAAAGTAGAAGAATTCAGGATCGCGCTGCAGAACCGATATTCCGCCCTTAACGAGGAAGCCGAGCTTACGACACAGGAAGCCAGCGACAACCTTACACGCATTATCACGGAGTGTGCAGTAGAAGTCGGGGGCACTATGGCTAGACAGGATACTGGTAAACATTCACAGGAGACGAAAGATCTAATCAGGAAACGGCAAACCATGAGAATCTCTACCGCAGCTGACAGAATAAAACTAGCCGAGCTCTCGAAGTTAGTCAATAAGCCTAAGACAGCTGACATACGGAGGTATAATATGGAGAGGATCGAATACGCTGTAAAGAACGGAGGTAGCCTGAAAGCAGTGAAGAGACGTCTTGGCCTGGGGAAAAATCAGATGTATGCACTTTCATTTCATTTCATTTCATTTATTTACTCTCAATGCACAAGGCGTTACAGAGAGGAGTGGTGAAAAAACAAAATAACAATATGTACAAACAAATGGAGCATGTTCAAAAAGGGTATGCGTTCATGGTATTCTTGAAGTTGGCAGGGTCAGTGATGGATGCGATGGAAGCGGCAAGGTGATTCCAGTCTGAGCTTGTTGTGGGCACGAATGAATTAAAATGAAGGTTTGTACGGCTGCTTGGAATTCCAACTTTGAAGTGGTGATCGCTTCGGGATGAAATGTAGGATGGCGGCAAAAAAGTGAGTTACTCAGTGAGGGTATGGTATGGTACAACTTGTGGAAGAGGCACAGGCGCGAGATTTTGCGGCGAAGTGATAGGCTAGGTAGATTTAAGGTTGACTTCATATGAGTTACGCTTGCTGTACGGGAATAGTTGGACAAAATGAAGCGAGCGGCGCGATTTTGAATTGCTTCGAGGCTACTGATATGAACGTTTACGCGTGGATCCCATACAGATGATGAATATTCGAGCTTAGGTCGCACTAATGTTTTATAGAGAACAAGTTTCAGTTCCATCGGGGCAAGGGAGAAGTTACGGCGTAAATAACCAAGAGTTCGGTTAGCACTGTTTATAATAACGTCAATGTGGGTCTGCCAGGAAAGGTTGTCAGAAATTGTAACGCCAAGGTACTTGTAAGTGCTAACTTTAGTAAGGGGGGAATTTTTAAGTACGTAGTTAGTAGAAATATTACATGTTCGACGTGAAACTCTCATTATCATGCATTTAGTAACTTTAAGGTTCATTACCCAAGTATCGCACCAGGATGAAACATTGTCTAAGTCACACTGAAGGGCAAGGAGGTCAGAAGGGGTTTTAATTTCGCGGTAAATAACACAATCATCGGCGAAACTCTTTATGAAAGAAGAGATGTTATGTGGCAAGTCGTTAATGTAAATTAGGAAGAGTAGTGGGCCAAGAACAGATCCTTGTGGGACGCCAGAGGTTACGGGTGAGAGGGGGGAGTTGGATTCATTAGCCGTTACAAATTGGGAGCCGTCTGTTAGAAAGCATTCAATCCATTTTAATACGTTAGCATCAAGATTAAGTTTGCTTAGTTTTAGCAGTAGTAGTTTATGGCATACAGTGCAAAGTCGAGAAAATTCGAGGAAAATACAGTCAACAAAGGAAGAAGCATCAAGGGCAAGAAATAGGTCATTAGTAAAGCAGAGAAGTTGGGTCTCACACGAGTACTTTTTCCGGAATCCATGCTGGTGATCACTAAGAAAGGAGTTGTTTTCTAAAAAAGTGATTATGTGGGAATATATGACGTGTTCCATGAACTTACACGGTATACTTGTTAAGGATATGGGCCTGTAATTGCGGGGGTTATGAACGTCACCTGATTTGTGAAGAGGAACCACCTTTCCCGCTTTCCAGTCGCCCAGAAGGGAATGACATTCCAAAGACTGCGTGAAAATCTTACATAAAATTACAGATGAGTAAACAGAGGTATAAAGCCAAAACTTTGCACAGATACCGTCTTCACCTGGAGCACCTGGCCAATTTCATGTTTTCGATCAATTTTCGTATGCCAGAACAGTGAAATATAAGTGGTTCCATTGGAACAAAGTGGTGAGGGGGGGTGTCGGGAAAAGAAAGGGCTGCAGATTTAACAAAGCACGATGAAAACACAGAGCTTAAAATGACACAACACGCTTCTTTTGGTACACGGCTGTTATCATCATGGATTAATTCTATCGCCTTTTTTCATTTCCGCTAATCGTCTGCCAAAATTTCTGTGGGTTAGTTGCAAGCAGGGAGGGAAGCGTTTGTTGATAATAAGTTTCTTTTGCGACAGATAATGCGCGAGCGTACTCGTCAGCTGCGTGAAGATAAGCGGACCACCTTTCCGCGTTGTTAGTTAGCTTTGCCCTTCGAAAAATTCGTTTCTATTTGTTGAGTAGTCGTTTTAGTGTAAGCGTGAACCAAGGGGACTTTGTGTTTTGCCTAATTCTGCGGAGAGGAATATAACGATTGGTAAGTTCTGCTACCTTCTGCTTAAACAAATTCCAGTTTTGTTGCACGGATCTTTTCAGAAAATTCGAAAGGTAATCGTTTAGGAAAACCTGAAGCTCATTATTAATTGAAACATAGTCAGCTCTTTTGTAGTCCTTAAAAACTTTTGAGCTATCACTTCTTTTAGTTGTTTTAGTCATGTTAAAATGAATAGCTAGATGGTCGCTTACGCCCGGAATAACTGATAGGGATTTAATTAAGTCGAGATGCGTGGTCAGCACTAAGTCTAGAACTGTGGAGGTAGACAAGGTAATGTGGGTTGGAGCATTAACCAGCTGGGTAAGGTTAAAGTCTGAACACACGTCAAGAAAGGCAGCACTGTCAGCAGAAGTTTTGGATATTGTTGGAAAAGGGGGAGACCACGAAACATTAGAGAAGTTAAAATCACCTAGGAGAAACATAGGCGCAGCCGGAAACCTTACTCGCAACTTATTTAGGACATCGTGTAAATCATTTGCGAAGCCGGTAGTTTAGGTTAGGAGGCCGGTAGCAGCCACAAACAATGATATCTTTGTGGTTAATGCGAACACACGCGACAACGATTTTAAGCGGCGAAAGAACGGGCACACTGAACGAGCTGATCTCGTCGCTAATAGTAATCAATACGCCGCCCCCGCACCTCGTACCCCGGTCACAGCGGTAGAACTTAAACTTTTTTGAACAGTTAAATATTTCGTGATTTTCTATTTTCGCGGACAGCCAGGTTTCAGTTACTCTGACGACATCAGCTAGACATGTATCTATTAGTGCAGATGGGGCATCACGTTTGTTAGTAACACTTCGAGAATTACATAGTAAAAAAGAAAATTCATGTGCTGGAAAATGCTTATCTAGCTATCGTGGTGAAGGAGGAGCGCTGGTCCCTGCGCTTTCTGCGTTTGTTGCTTGGGGGGCAACGTGTACGGGTTATCATAAATAGGCCCAGCCTCAGTTACACGATCGGTGACCGGACAATAAACATAGGCTTTCTTGTTAATTACTATCTTGTTATACTTGAGGTAATATGGCTGCCCAGTGGTTTTCGCGAAATTTAAAAGCTTTTTCTGGATGCTGCGCGTGGCCTTGCAGAAATCTTCGCTAACTGACACGGGGGTGCTACGAAGCATAGATTTCTTAGCAAAGACACCTTCTCTCGTTTTGAAAGAACTAAAACGTACAATGACAGGTCGACATTTGTTCTGCACAAAGGCTCCAATCCTGTGTGAACGGGAGATGGCTTCATTAGGAAGTTCCAGTTTAAGGGACGCAGACAGGATTTCACGGACTTTTAGCTCAGACTCAGCCCAGGTTTCTGAGGCAGAATCTAATAGCCCATAAAAAATTAGGTTATCCCTACGATAGCGATTCTCGAAGTCATCAAGCCGTGAACTGAGAGCGGCACTTTCGTGTCGCACGTTCTCGAGGGAAGTAACCTTCGGTTCAAGTACAGTTAGTCGAGCGGTTAAATCTGTTACTTTGGAATCAAGTAGCAACTGGTTTTATTTAACATCGTTAATAGACTTCTGCAAGTTGTCATGACGCTCATCCAAGTGTGCGGTTAGTTTGCTGATGGCGGCTAATACTTCGCTATTCGGACCAGGGTTCTGTTCTATATCCCCGCAAAGAAGAAGTTCCTTTACAACGAGAAAACAATCTGCGGTTATATCAAGCAACACATGTGGGCATGGAAGGAGCAGCAGACAATAGTTACTAGATCGCTTAGCGTTATAATCTTGGGAGGGACCAACCTGGATGAAAAGCAAAAAGTGGTTGGATGAGACCATTGTGGCGGCCGCTCCGTTCCACTGCCCACTGAGCTGCGCGGTGCAAGGCTGGCTGTATTTGTAGCTTTCTGGGTGGCTTGACGATGTCGATGCGGTTGGCTTGATGGCAGCTTGAGGGGTTACCGTAACGGGAGGTTGAAGTGGCACCAGGCGACAACGGCTCGGTTCGGGTAGGCGAGGGCACGTGCCGTGTGGCGTGCCAGGCGCATGTGGTTCCACGCAGACCGGCGAGCTCGGGCTGATGACTGCGAATAACTGGACGAAAAGCAAAAAGTGGTTGGATGAGACCATTGTGGCGGCCGCTCCGTTCCACTGCCCACTGCCCACTTAAGGATAAGCAAGGCAATGTCATCACAAATAGGGATAAAATAGTCACAGTGGCTGAGGAGTTCTATAGGGATCTGTACAGTAGCAGGGACATACAGGATAATGCCGAAAGAGACAGTAGTGCAGACGAGATAGAAATCCCACCAGTAACGACCGAAGAAGCAAGGAAGGCTTTGAAAGAAATGAAAGGGGGCAAAGCACCTGGTGAGGATCAGATAACAGCAGACCTCTTGAAGGATGGCGGAGAAATTGTACTTGAAAAACTGGCAAACCTGTATACGCAATTCCTAATGATCGCAATGGTACCGGAATCTTGGAAGAACGCGAACATCATCCTAATCCATAAGAAAGGCGACATGAAGGACTTGAAAAATTATAGGCCGATCAGCTTACTGTCAGTCGTCTACAAGGTATTTACCAAGGTAATCGCTAACCGAATCTCTGCAACCTTAGATTTCAGTCAACCTAAAGAACAAGCAGGGTTCCGTAAAGGCTATTCAACAATGGACCATATTCACACGATCAATCAGGTGATAGAAAAGTGCGCTGAGTATACTGAACCACTATATATAGCCCTCATAGATTATGAGAAAGCATTTGACTCGGTCGAAACCCTAGCAGTCATTCAGGCATTACGGAACCAGGGGGTAGATGAGCATTAACAAAACAAACAAAACAAAATAAACAAAACAAAATATTTTAATTCCTCAGAAGTACGAGGAGGTAGGCTGGGACTAAAGGCTACAAAGCCTGACAGAGGCCCCAGCCCCCTTTGGTACAGTACAATGATGAGGCAGAATCAAACAAGCTAGAAATTCCAATGTGAGTTACAAAAATACAAACAACATGTAGAGCACAAGATATTACAGAACAATATGGGAGAGGTACAGTAACGTACATTAGAGTACAAAAGAATAAAGTAAAACAAAATGCAAGTGGACAATCAGAGTAGAACTATGATTGAGTTTTAAAGATAGACACAACTACAAAACCTGCGCATTAAACAGGTCGAGACGACATCCACAGCTCTAGCCATTGAAACAGATATTCTGATTTAAGAGGTATTCTTTCGCCTGTGTTTTAAATATGTTTCTACTGCATTTGAAGTCAATGTGGTCTCCAACTGTGTTGAGTATGTCGGTGCGTTGAAACAGAGAGGACTGCCTGCCGTAGTTTGTTCGAAGTTTCGGTGTATGTATTTTGGCACACCTAAGAGGGTATATACTGCTATTGCCGTTATGTTTGTCATATAGATTTTCTTTGTGTATAGCTTGTAAAAGCTTCATATAATAAATTTGGTCAGCCTTAAGCATACTATACTGAACAAATAGTGGACCCGTTCTCAAGTCGGCATAGTGCCCGTGAAAATTATGTAAGAATACCAGAGGATATTGTCGCGAAGCCAAGGACGATGCAGTTGTCTTGAATGAGAAACACGTTTATTGGAGCGAACTTGTGCTCCCCTAACAACTCAAAAGAATACAGAGGCGGCAAGGCAGCGGTCAACAAAGTGACTTGCACAGGCGAGTGTCGTCGAATCGAATGCTCCGGCGTCCGCACTGCAGGCTTTTTATCTTTCGGCGCGCCTGCTTCTCGAAACGTCGATTCACATCGAGAACCTAGTAGATCCAAGAACATTATTCTGGGCTGTTCACGTTAGATCGGAATGCTCTCCCTATCACGACAGATAACACATGCGGCGCAGAAAGAAAGAATGGAACACGCGCTTCCCTTGGCGCAGAGATAACACAGACCAGCGCAGCCGGGCGGTAAAAGCAAAACACAAATAAACAAACCCAATGTATGGTTCGCGGCATTACCCCCCCTCTAAGAGTGCATCGACCCGATGCTAACATAAGCGACAGTCCAAAAATAAAAATAAAATTCGTTATCGTCCGTAGAAAGGTTTTAAGCGAACCACGTGGACGACTTCGGGCCGCGTGCGTCGTCGTGATGTTCCGGAATCACCATCGGGGATCACCTCGTAGGTAAGTTGGCCGACACGTCGTAGAATCTCGTAGGGTCCGAAATACCGTCGCAGGAGCTTCTCACTGAGTCCGCGTCGTCGGATGGGAGTCCAAACCCACACACGATGCCCTGGTTGGTACTCGGCGTATCGGCGTCGGAGGTTGTAGCGGCCCGCATCCACCAGCTGCTGGTCCGTTATACGAACTCGAGCGAGCTGGCGGGCCTCCTCCGCACGTTGAAGATATCCGTGGAAGTCGGCGTTGAGGTCGTCGTCTTCTACGTGCGGAAGCATGGCGTCGAGCATCGTAGTCGGCCTTCTACCGTAGACAAGCTCGAACGGCGTCAGCTGCGTCGTCTCCTGGATAGCCGTGTTGTACGCAAACGTGACATACGGGAGCACTTCGTCCCAAGTCTTATGTTCAACGTCAACGTACATTGACAGCATATCTGCGATTGTCTTGTTCAGACGTTCTGTTAGTCCGTTCGTTTGTAGGTGGTACGCCGTCGTTCTTCGGTGATCCGTGTTGCTGTAGCGTAATACTCCTTGCATCAGCTCCGCAGTAAATGCCGTTCCGCGGTCGGTGATTACGACTTCCGGGGCTCCATGTCGCAGCACAACTTGGCTTATAAAGAACTTTGCCACTTCTTGTGCAGTCCCCCTCGGAAGAGCGGCGGTCTCTGCGTAGCGCGTCATGTAGTCTGTCGCTACGACAATCCACTTGTTCTGTGATCGTGACATAGGGAACGGGCCTAAAAGGTCCATTCCAATTTGTTGAAATGGTCTCGATGGGATGGCGATCGGTTGCAGAAGTCCGGCGGGTCTTGTCGGCGGCGTTTTTCTGCGCTGGCAGTCACGGCAGCTCCGGACGTAGTGGGTGACGTCAGAGGTAAGGCCGGGCCAGTAGTACCTCGCCTTGATTTTTCCAATAGTGCGGGCTGTGCCGAGATGTCCGGAAGACGAGTCGTCGTGGCACGCTTCCAAAATTTCGTCACGAAGGTCCGCGGGGATGACAAGAAGGTAATTCGCTCTTGTTCCGGGGCTGAAATTCTTCTTCACGAGGACGGAGTTTCTCAGGCTGAATGATGGTAAGCTGCGTTTGAAGGTCCTAGGAACGGTAACGTTGCATCCCTCGAGGTACTGGAATATGACGCGTAAGTCGGGGTCGGCACGCTGCTGGGCGGCTAGGTCGCTATCCGTCACGATCCCGAAGAACGCGCTGTCTTTATTAGCGTCTTGTGGTGGTGGGTCGACGGGGGCGCGGGACAGGCAGTCGGCGTCAAGGTGTTTCCTGCCGGATTTATAAACGACTGTAACGTCGAACTCCTGCAGGCGCAAGCTCTACCGCCCAAGACGGCCAGAGAAGTCCTTCAAATTGACGAGCCAACACAGCGCATGGTGGTCTGTTACAACCTTGAATGGCCTTCCATACACGTATGGGCGAAATTTTGAAATCGCCCATATAATAGCCAGGCACTCTTTCTCAGAGGCAGAATAGTTTTTCTCCTCCTTCGACAGACCACGGCTGGCATAGGCGATTACCCTTTCGCAGCCGCTTTGCTTTTGGACAAGGACGGCATCCAAGCCTATATCACTGGCGTCCGTGCGCATTTCCGTTTCGGCGTTTTCGTCGAAATGAGCCAGCACGGGCGGGCTTTGCAGGCGTTTTTGCAGCTCGCAGAAATGCTTTTTCTTTGTCGTTTTCCCAGCTGAAAGGGGTGCTATCTTTTGTCAAGCGCGTGAGTGGCTCTGCAATGCGTGCGAAGTTTGCGACAAAGCGCCGGTAGTATGCGCACAGCCCTAGAAATCTTCGCCCGCCCTTCTTGTCTTTCGGCCTTGGGAAGTTCGCAATGGCTGAAGTTTTTGCCGGGTCAGGTAGGACTCCCGCGGCGTTGACGACGTGGCCCAAGAACTTGAGTTCCCCGTATGCGAAACGGCACTTTTCAGGCTTCAGCGTCAACCCCGACGTACGAATGGCCTCGAGTACAGACTCCAACCTTGCAAGGTGTTCGTCGAAAGTCCGGGCGAATACCACTACGTCGTCGAGGTATACGAGGCAGGTGTGCCACTTAAGGCCAGCTAGCACAGTGTCCATGACTCTTTGAAACGTCGCTGGTGCAGTGCACAGCCCAAACGGCATCACCTTGAACTCGTATAGGCCGTCTGGGGTTATAAATGCAGTCTTCTCTCGGTCTCTCTCATCCACTTCAATTTGCCAGTAGCCGGTCTTCAGGTCCATCGATGAGAAGTACATCGCGTGGCAGAGGTGGTCGAGGGCATCGTTGATTCGGGGGAGGGGGTACATGTCTTTTTTCGTGATTTTGTTCAGTCGCCGGTAGTCAACACAAAACCTTAATGTGCCGTCTTTTTTCTTTACGAGTACGACGGGCGCAGCCCAGGGGCTTTTCGATGGCTGTATAATGTCGTCGCTGAGCATGTCGTCGACTTGAGTCCGGATGGCTTCCCGTTCGTGTGAAGAGACGCGGTACGGTGACTGTTGGGTACGTCGGGCTCCATCTTCGGTTATTATTCGATGCTTCGCTAGAGGGGTCTGATGTAGTTTTGTGCTCGACGAGAAACATTCGCTATAGCGACGCAGCAAAGCCAATAAATTGTTCCGTTGTTCTTGCGGTAGCGCCGGATTCACGTCGAAGGGCTGCGGGAGCTTGAAGGTTTCTACGGGTGTGCGTTCAATGTCGGCGACCGCGATCACGTCACTTGCTTCTTGCGCTTCTTCGAGGAATGCAATTGCCGCGCCCTTGTTTAAATGCTGGTACTCCTCGGTGAAATTAGTAACCAAAATGTGGGATTGGTGTTCCTTTAAGCGCGCAATGCCTCTTGCGACCGACACACCACGGTCGAGAAGCACCCTTTGATCAGTGTCTACGATAGCGTCGACGTCAGGAGCAGCATCTTCACAGTAGACTGCGACCATCAAGCTTGCGCGGGGTGGCAGGGTGACATGATCATCGGCAATCCTTACAGCAGCACGTCGTTCGGGGTTCGGTTCCGGCGTCATGGAGTGATTGGGGGAAAAAGTTATTGACTTGGTCTGCAGATCGATTATTGCACCGTTGTCCATCAAAAAGTCCATTCCAAGAATTACGTCGCGCGAGCAGTTAGGCAGAATGACGAACGCCGCAGGCTACGTGGTGCCGTCTATGGTGACGCGCGATGTGCACGTTCCACTTGGCGTCAAGAGGTGGCCTCCTGCTGTGCGTATGTGCGGACCGTCCCATCTGGTCATAACTTTCTTCAGTTTAGACGCAAATGGTCTGCTCATTACCGAATAGTCAGCTCCCGTGTGTACGAGGGCGACTACGTCAAAGCTGTCGATGGACACCTTGACGTCAGATGCAGTCTTCCTCGAGTTCCGGGTTCGTCGGGGCGTCGTATCTCTGCTTGTAAGTGTTGACGGTCGGGCACTGCGAATCGTCGTTGTCGTCGTCTTCTCAACGGACGTCTCGGTCAGGTCGGGTACGCGTCGCGCCGTGTAGCTGTCGTCGTGTTCAGGAGTCTCGTTAGGGCTAGGTCGGGTCGTCGGGTTGAGGGCATGTCGTGAATGATGGTCTTCAGCGAGTCGCTGCGTCGTTGGAGGGTTTTCGTTTTTCCGCCGTTGTGCAACTTTACCTCCCGAAGTTGCTGCTTTTAGTTTCCCCCGCGTGGGCTGGGGGACCTTCCACGTGAGAAGTCAGCAGTGCTGCGGCGGTTCGGTGACTGATACGGGTAGGGCGACGGTGAACGGTTGAAGCGGGCTGGTCCTCGGTTGGTGTTGGAGAGGTATTCTTCGATCTCAGCAGGGCGCTGGCCGTATCGGGGGCGTGGGGCGTCGACAGAGAACCCTCGCAAACCGAGCCTCTTGTAGGGACAGCGACGGTAGATGTGGTCGGCCTCTCCGCAGTGGTAGCACAGCGGGCGATTATCGGGCGTTCGCCACACGTCGGTCTTCCTTGGCGTCTGGTATTGGTCTACAGGGCGTCGGGCGGGCGGCATTGGACGGCGGTATGGCTCGGCCTCTTGACGACGGGTTGGAGCAGGGCGGGGTTGACGAACAGCCGAGGAGTAGGTCATGGTTTGTGGTTCGCGGGGTCCTTCCGACGGCGTAGAAGTTCCGAGTGCGTTTTGGACTTCTCGGATTACGTCGGTCAGGGAAGCCACTTGAGGTTGCGGCGTCGTTGGAAAAAGCTTCCTAGGCTCCTCCCTGACCACTGCTCGGATGGTCTCTCGTAATGTATCGGAGCTTCCATTTGCGGCACCGATGGTCTCCGAGAACAGCGCGTTGACAGGGCGGTCGTACTGCCTCGTTCGAATTTCTAGCGTCTTCTCCATCGCGGCCGCCTCAGACGCGAATTCCGCCACTGTCTTCGGAGGGTTACGGACTAGCCAAGCTAAAAGCTCTTGCTTCACTCCTCGCATTAGAAACCTGAGCTTCTTTTCCTCGGTCATTTCAGGGTCCGCACGACGAAAAAGTCGCTTCATGTCCTCAACGAAAACCACGACTCCTTCGTTGGGGTGCTGCGTTCGAGTTTCAAGCAAAAGCGCAGCTCGTTCTTTTCTCACCACGGTAGTGAAAGTCTTAAGGAACTCCCTTTTGAATTGAGTCCAGTCGGTCAAAGAGCTCTCATGGTTCTCGAACCAAGTTCGAGCAGCATCTTCTAAGTAAAAGAAGACATGCCGGAACGTTTCTTCATCGTCCCACCTGTTGAAGATGCGGACGCGCTCCAGCTTCTCCAACCATTCTTCGGGGTCTTCAGCGGGGGCTCCCCGGAACGATGGCGGTTCTCGGGGTGCTGCAAGATGATTGGCGACGTTGTTTCTTGCACCATGGTGTTGGTTGCAGCGTTCCTTCTCTTGGGCCGTTCTGGCAGAAGACCGAACTCGGTTAGCAATCCTTGCAGTCGGGGGCTTTCTCTGGTTGGCCTGGCTTGGCGGCTTCGAGATGTCGTTGAGAGCATAAAGGCTTAGTACCCAGCACCTCCACCAGATGTCGCGAAGACAAGGACGATGCAGTTGTCTTGAATGAGAAACACGTTTATTGGAGCGAACTTGTGCTCCCCTAACAACTCAAAAGAATACAGAGGTGGCGAAGCAGCGGTCAACAAAGTGACTTGCACAGGCGAGGGTCGTTGAATCGAATGCTCCGGCGTCCACACTGCAGGCTTTTTATCTTTCGGCACGCGTGCTTCTCGAAACGTCGATTCACATGGAGAACATAGTAGATCCAAGAGGATTATTCTGGGCTGTTCACGTTAGATCGGAATGCTCTCCCTATCACGACAGATAACACATGCGGCGCAGAAAGAAAGAATGGAACACGCGCTTCCCTTGGCGCAGAGATAACACAGACCGGCGCAGCCGGGCGGTAAAAGCAAAACACAAATAAACAAACCCAATGTATGGTTCGCGGCAATATCTACAACCGGTCTACAGCTACCATCATCCACCATAGGGAGAGCAGCAAAATACCTATAAGGAAGGGTGTCAGACAAGGAGACACAATCTCTCCAATGTTATTCACAGCATGCTTACAAGAAGTATTCAGAACGTTGGATTGGGAACAGGTGGGAGTAAGGGTTAATGGAGAATACCTCAGTAACCTCAGATTTGCTGATGACGTTGCCTTGTTAAGTAACTCGGGGGATGATTTGCAAAGCATGCTTTCCGCACTGGGCGAACAGAGTAGAACCGTGGGCCTGAAAATTAATATGCAGAAAACTAAAGTAATGATCAAAAACCTCAGGACAGCACAGCAGTTTGAGATAGTTGGCGAGGCAGTGGAAGTGGTAAGCGAATATATCTACTTTGGCCAAGTTGTGACCCCAGATCCCAACCATGAGGCAGAGATAATTAGAAGGATCAGAATGGGGTGGGGTGCATATGGCAGACATTCTCAGATAATTAATAGCAGCCTACCATTGTCGCTGAAGAAGAAAGTGTTTGACAGCTGCATCTTACCGGTACTCACCTACGGGGCAGAAACTTGGAGGCTCACTAAGAGGGTTCAACTCAAATTGAGAACGACTCAGCGGGCAATGGAGCGGAAAATGATAGGTGTAACATTAAGGGACAAGAAGAGAGCGGAGTGGGTCAGGGAGCAAACTGGTGTTAAAGACATAGTAGTAGAAATTAAAAAGAAGAAATGGACGTGGGCAGGGCATGTAATGCGAAGACAAGATAACCGCTGGTCATTAAGGGTAACAGAGTGGATCCCTAGAGAAGGCAAGCGTTGCAGGGGGCGGCAGAAAGTTAGATGGGCAGATGAGATGAAGAAGTTTGCGGTGATAAATTGGTCACAGTTTGCACAGGACCGAGATAATTGGAGAATAATGGGAGAGGCCTTTGCCCTGCAGTGGGCGTAGATAGGCTGGTGATGATGATGATGATGATGATGATGTTAACGTGGCTAGTCTGCCTCAAATCACGCGTGATGTAAACTCCTGGATATTTTTTTTGCGTGGTCATGCTTAAAGCAGCGTTATGTACACCTTACGTAATCAACTGGTATGAAATTTTGCTCGCAATGGTGACATGAACACACGTTTTAAAATTCAACGAGATTTCCGAATGGGCACACCAAGATGCTATTACACTTATATCACGTTGTGGTTACTCGGAATCACGTTGAATCCCTATAGTCATCTAAACTACACAGTCATCTGCGAACGTTCTGAATGAAGATTTGAAGCCAACAGTAATATCTATGGTATTTAATAGAAACAAAATAAAGGGTAAAACTAAGCCCTGAACACCTCCTGAGGTCCCGGGAACATATCCGGAAGAACAACCGTTGAGATAAACCGACTGCTGTCTTGCAGAGAGTTAATCGGCCATTCGTGCAATAACAGATTCATTCAGTCTATAGCCCCGTAATTTACTAACAAGGTCATGAGGAACAACGTCGAATGCTTTTTTAATGTCCAGGAAAATGCAGTCAAATACTTTACGCTTATCTGTTACTAGATCCACACCATGCTTCAACTCAACGAGGTGCGTTCCTCAAAAAAAACCTTGACAAAATCCGTGTTAACTGGCATGCAGGAGGTTATGTTTACCAAAATGTGTTATATCCCAAGTGTAGCTAGGCTCATCTTCAAGCACTGCAAATAAATTGAAATCAAAAACCTCGCTTTGTAATTAAAATTTAAAATAATTTACAATAAAATTTGTTTTTAAACAGGCAGTCCTAAAATCAGATGGAGAAACATTATGTAGAGCACAAAGTTGCGCCTAGAAACGCACGAGCTTGGCCTTTTCTGTGTTTATTCAAACAAAATATTGCTACATTGTTTTTCGCAGTAATATTAACAGAACAGTTGCCGGAAACTTGTCCATTGGTGCGACCTTCCCTTTCTTTGCTGGGGAGTCCTTGACATGACGCCAGTTGAGGTCCTGTGTGGGGGTCGCTAGCAGCCCCCAGAGGGGTAGTCGAAGTGGTATCGTCCTTAACAGAGTGGGAGGCTGCCATCTCTATCCCAGCTCCCCACGTGCAAGAAGCCCTCGCCCAGTTGGCTGAAAACACCGAGCTCCCAAAACACCGGGAGCCCCGGTGTCTAGATGACTGAGTGAACAGCTCAGGGGTGCAATCACCACAACTTTTGGGCAAAATAAAGTTACTACTACTACTGCTACTACTACTACTACTAATACTAATTATGGCTTGCGATCACATCGCACCCTAGTCTGGTTGACGTCCTGTGTTCAAAGATGTTCACACATTGTCTACAATGGTCTCCAATCTCACACACGTGGGGAGACACTGCTGCACGCTTCACTCTAGCACAAAGTTGTCCAAGTGGCTAAGCAGCCGTCGAGGGCGTTGTGGACGTCGGGGCTGTTGCAGCACTGGTGAGGTCAGAGTACCTGGTGCTGCTTCCTTGGACTGGCAGTTCGATGCACACCCAAGCGAGGTGCATCGCTTGGGTGTGCACACCATGGGGCCTGTGCCATGGCTTTGCAATTCGCGAAGGGCGCGAGAGTCGTACTTGCACAGGAGGTGTGCGACGGCCTCTCGTGCAAACAGTCTCATGACCATAGTCTGGCTTCGTGTGGCACACAGTATGCCACGCACGCTAAGCACAGACAGTCCTTGCTCGTCTTATGGCCAAGTGCTGAATGATCGATGCTGCTGCCAGAAGTTCAGGCATGGGCTTCATCCAGCTGAAGCAAGCCGATGACACTCACGAAGTGGTCAGCCAGGCGATAGCACAAGTTGTCCTTCGTCGTTTCTGGTACCACAGATGTCGGCGAGTGTGTTTGTAACTGTGTTTGAGCAGGTGTTTCTTGTGCAGGCTGTGGCTGATTGTCGCTGTTGACGGGCTTGGAATTCGTATATGGTTGGCTCAGCAGTAGTTTGGACTTTTTCTGACCGTTGTCAAGTTTTGGAGCATGTTGGACTTGCTTTATGCCGTTGGCAGGATCGGAGGTAGCTGGCGGCAGAGTAGCCGACGATTTTGACTTTTTCTAGCTGTTTGAAGGATTCTGGCCATGCTGGACCAGCTCTAAGTTGTTGACAGGTTTGGAGGAAGTGGGCTTGAACACCTGAGGGTTTGCGTTTTTGGAAATTTTTTGAGAGCAACAGATGGTGCTGTATGCAGTTTTTGGAACTAGGCCTGGCTCGAGAAAACAGGACTGAGCTAAGTTGCATGACAGCATTTGCCATTCTTGGGACTAGCTTTTGGTTTGCGGTGCTCTATGCTTGGGGTGTTCATAACAAACACGTTTCTAGCCGCGTTGGGATAGAGGATGTCTTCTGAGGCTTGTAGTTTGATGAGCCCAGCAGCAACGAGGGTTGCCGAGCGTAGGATGGCGGCGCTTATTTTGGAGACATCGAGTCCTTCTTGCGGGCGGAAAACGACTTTCACGTGCTCCCGTGGTAGTGGGGGTAGACGTAGTGCATGCTTAGCAGTCCCTTGCTTAAAGGAGCCATGAAGACAAAATACAAGTTGGGTTTATTAGAAAGACTGCTTAGTCCCGATAACAATGATACCAATATCATCGCAATCTTCGAGCAAATAATGGAGATATTAAAGAAAACGTGTGAAGCAGTCGCGACCCCCTAGCCAATTTCCCACAACTTTTCTATGACGTCACGGAACCTTGTTTGTGCGATTGGCGGCCGCCTAACTGACCTGTCGCGACGACAAATGACTGGACGTCTCTAACGGGGCCTCTAGTTCCATTTGACCGCATCACTTGAATGCTAACGTGCAGTTAACGCACTGAAAATTATGTTTTATTGTTTGCCCGTATGACGTCATTCTTGCTCATAACACGTCACTGTGGCGCAAAATTTGAAACTTTTTCAATACTTCTTGCTTTTTTTTCGGTAAAAAAACACCTTTTGGGGCCGTAATGGAGCTGAGTGATATACTGAATCCTAGTTCTTTCAATTTTTTCACGAAGTTGTATTTTCTCTTCATGGCCCCTTTAATCGGAGAGGGGCTCACCGTTCCCTGCGAGGGCTTCTCGGCGCGTAGGGCTTGAAGCCTTTTCTGGTTGCGGTTGCCGTATCAGACCATCCAGCCTCGTTCTTCGGTCACTTCGGAAGGGTCGATGTCCTCTCCCGGTACCGTCGAGGTGTCCATGTCGGTAGTCGGAGCCGCTTCATCCGAGTTCGAAGCGGGCGCCATGCGTTGAGGTGCGTTGATTGCCGACGTGGCTGCCGTTGGCTGGCCGCCGCGCGACGGCGAGGGAGGAGGTGTGGGGCGGGGGGGGGGGGGTTGTTCTATTAGGCCTAGCCACGCAGCCTAGCGTGGTGGGCGCTGAGCGCACCGGCGGTTAAGTATAAAAACGGTCTCACTGCGCCGTAAGACTGGTCCAGGGGTTTCCGGGGGCGAAACGTCCACTCGTCGGATTCCTTTTAGACGTCTGACGACGATTTGGACTCGGAGAGAGGCATCTTTCGCAGGAGCGATGTGACCCGGCCTTTAGCACAGAGCAGCGCCACCACGCGTATCTGTTTGTAAAAGATTATCGGTACATATCTAAAAACGAAGTGCTGAGATCCGAGGCTCACTCTCTCACTCTTAGTGATCTGGGCAGAGGAACGGTTGGGCTATTTACAAACAGCAGAGATGTGGATGTATTGTTAAAGACTGGATAGAAAGGATCGTTATTCATCGATGAAATTTTTAAAGCATAAAGCAAGTCCGTGTACGTGCGTTGGTTCTCAAGGCTCCACTTGTTACACTCGACATACAAACTTTGCACCAGACTGGTGCGAAAAGCACCCGACGCAAGACGAAGCCACAAGTGTAACACTGGGTCAAGCATTCGAAACGCTGTTTTAGTCGCCGACCCATACACCATACTGCCATAGTCGAAACGACACCCAAACAGAGCAGTATACAAGTGCAGCAGGGGTTCTTTGTCGGAACCATAGGATTGGTGGGGGAGAACCTTAAGAATATTCATTGTTTTAAGAGATTTATGTTCAAGTTCCTTGATGTGGGGAATGACTGTGAGTTTGTAGTGAAACACTACACCTGAGAACTTGTGTTCCTTGTTCACAGGAATCGGCATGTTCTCAAGAGTGATGTCTGGGTCCGGGTGGACCCCACGCTTCCTGGAGAACACAACGCAGGAGCTCTCACCGGGATTAATTTTAAAGCCATTCTTGTCAGCCGAGCTGGAAAGTTTCTTGACACCAAGCTGGACTTGACGTTCGCAGATGGACATATTACATGATTTATAAGATATCTGGACGTCGTCTACATACATGGAATAAGAGAATATAGGTGGCAATGCCTTTCCAAGAGAGATCATCGTAACTATGAAGAGGGTGCAGCTCAACACGCCACCTTGCGGCACGCCATTTTCTTGCACGTAAACCTTTGAGAGTGCAAAACCAACTCTTACTCGAAATGTTCTCTCCAAAAAGTAACTAACAAGGGTGTTCAACATGTTGCCCGACACACCGAATGACGTGAGGTCACTAAGCATCCCGTAACGGCAAGCGGTGTCGTAGGCCTTCTCGAGGTCGAAAAACACAGTTACATAATAATGTTTATGAACGCAGGCGTGCTTTATATATGATTCAAGAAATACGAGTTGATCGTTCGTCGATCGCCCGCCCTGAAGCCTGCCTGACAGCTCTCGAGAAGACCCTTGTACTCAAGGAAGTACGCGAGCCTGCGATTTATCATCTCGAGAAGCTTGCACAGGCAGCTCGTCAGGGCTATAGGACGGTAACTTGAGGGGGACAACGGGTCCTTTCCCTCCTTCAAGAAAGCCACTACTATGCCCTTCTCCAAGAGTGTGGGATGTCCCCCGAAAGAGATATTTTATTATATAGATGTAGAAGTGCTTCAAGTGTGTCTGCGTATCGGTGTTGTATCATTGTATATGTGATGTTGTCTGCACCTGGAGCTGAAAGCTTATATATGGTCACGGCTGCCTTCAGCTCATAAATTGAAAAAGGAGAATTGACGTGACAATTAATTGACGTGACGTGACAATCATGTAGGCTCGCCAAAATTGTCACGTCAATTCATCAAGTGGTCAGGACACACAGAAAAATCATTTAATCGACGAGCATGCTATATCACAGCCCAAGACAAGTACTGATAGTCACGGAAGTGTTCATGTGGTTCAAAGTCACGTAAACGTCTCTGAATATAATGTCGCCTCACATTAAAGGGACACTGAAGTGATATGTAAACATTGCGGGATTAGTAGCGCAAATTGTAGTCCGGAGTCCCCAGGCCATGTTTCGACCACTCTAGGCGGGTTTACGCGATTTTATTTAGTAGAAAAACTAATTCGAAAACGCTGTCCTCCTCTCTTTACGCTCGCCCATTTTCTGTGGAGTTTTCGTGTGACGTCAGGAGGGGATGAGCTGGCAATTGGCTGCGCCACGGCTGCGCTACTGCACGGCTCCCCGGCCGACAGAGTCAGTCGGCCCAGCTTTTCGTCCGCCGGCCGCCGGCGGGTCGTCGCAATCAAGGAGGTTAAAAAAAATTGCTTGGTCGCAATTCGTTCGCTTAGTTGAAACGAAGCCAGGACACGTTTGTGAATGGAAGAATGTGCCTTTCTTTACTTGGTTTGTTTGTACACTGTGTCGAGCTCCAAGTCAAGGTCGCTTCACACAAGTGCTGCACATGCGATGCTTCGCTGACTGGTACGCCAGTAGGAAAATATAAGGCCTCTTGAAGGCGGGAGAAGAGTCAGCGAAGTCAATATAGGTACTAAGCAAATAAAATCAACTGATATTTTTACCGTACAGCGTAAAACTAGGGCGCGGGAAGCACTTTTTTGCGCTGGGCGAACACGCACAGCGGTCAGAAGCACGACTACGCATCTGCGAACGCTTTTCCGTCTACGAAATGCAATTGCTATACGTGAGCTACTGTGGAAACTCGGGCGACGCTTACTGCACGGTCGCAGTACAACAAATAGTCACCTAAGCGGCTTGAAATGCCAAAATTAAATAAAAGTGTAAACCGGTTGTACAATATATACCCTATATTAGCAAGGCATTTGCGTCCCGCTCCGTGGCCTAGCGGTCTGGGGAGCTGGGATTTCATCGCAAATGTTTTGCGAGTCACGGGTTCGAATCCCCGCGGGTACGTGCTTTTTTTTTTGTAAGTTAACTTTTTTGTTTTCCGCCGATGTTTTCTATATTGAGTTCACCTTTTTTTGGGCCCCAACGTTCATGGCTACATGAACTAGTTCACAAAACGCGCGCAGGCTGGCACTGGCGCGCTAGCGAGTTCTCGTTGGCGTGCTGTTGCCATAAGCACCGACTGCTTGCAGGCAGTGGGCACAGGCCAGAATGAACAGACCCTTGGCCTGGTGCGAACACGCTTTTTACGATACAGGCATGAGGGAGGCAAGCTCCAAATATGGGGGAAAAGCGCACGACATTTGGGCGTCTGCGGGTACGCGGAGGGCGTTCATGCACTGCGTAGGTCTCGGCTAGTGAATGCTACGACTACAAGTCGTCCTGGGAGGCTTATCTTGTGCATTTTACAGCCGACAACATGGCAGAAGCGCGGTACGATGATTACTGAGATATTGAGAATGCCCATCCAACAAAGCCATTGGTTATGTTTTACAGAACTGAAACCGAAACTTGTGTGATTGCTAACCTTGGGCATCGTCCAATCACGGCGCCCCTCCTCTCAACGTCACAGCCTTAGTTGGTGCGGCCGCCGCAAACCACGCATGGTAGTTTTTCTTCTTTCGCGCTTTGTAAAATAATTACCGATTTGTCAACCGGATAAACGATGAAAAGTGTGCTAATTTGAGCCAGTCTACGCAGTGCAAGCAAAAACGTGAAAGAGTCGAAAGTTGGGCGAGTTGGTATTGACGCATCTTAAAAATCAAACTGCGCGCAAATTAACGAGGACGTGAACACACTGAAGACACCACAAGCGCAGACTCACAACTGGTTTATTGTTACAAAAATCAGAACATTAAATACCCAGGCGCCCCACATACGTCACATTCTCAGCGCTATCGGCTGTACACACAAATAAAAATAAAAAACTCAGAAGCACATGAATGACAGATAATTCCGCGACGATAACACCATCACACATGAAATATCCTCCCCCTCTTCACCACGCATGCCCTGAAGAGGCTTCAAATTCATGTTTAGTGCCCATCTATGTAGGCGACTTCGCGACTAAGCAAGGCGTGAGCTTGACAAAACGTGAGCTTGACAAATTCACTTCAGTGTCCCTTTAAGGTCGAGGTCTTCCCACTTGATGCAAGGATCAAGCGCCCGTTGTCTCTCGTAGTGCTGCTGGCAGGTAGTGAGCTTGGCCTTCACCGTCAAGAACCAGGAGAGCGTAGCCCTAGGTTCGTTATTCCACCGATTCGGTGCGGAACCGAGCGTCGCCGCCTGTAGACCAGCCGGTTCGCGTTTCTGGAGTTGCCAACGGTGCGTTGCCGCGACGTCTCCTTCCAGGATCGTAGCCCGGAACATGTGTTGGTAGGCCTGAGGCGTAGTCAGGCCCCGAAAACGGTGGGGTCGGTTCCAGGAGCGTAGCTTGGTTGTCGTTGTTTTTGTTGTTCCTGAACATTATTGGCGCAAACCCAATCAGGGGATAGACCAAACATCATTCGTTAATATGAATGAGATTACTGCCTAGGTGGATGATTCAAGGAAAATTAGAAAAATTTGGAAGCTTTTTTTTTCTTCTTGTGTTGAAGGAATCGAGTTTAGAAATAAGTCAATATTGAAACAAAACAAAAAAAGGAAATAAATAAATAAATAAATAAATAAAGAAGAAGAAGAAGGAGAATAAGAAGATGAAGAAGAGGAAGAAGGAGGAGAAGGAGGAGAAGAAGAAGAAGGAGAATAAAAACTATTCAGAAATGGATGCTTTTGTAGGGCTCAGGTGAGGTGCCGGAATAAGATGCGAATTAGGTTGTAAATCTTTTGGAATTTTCTATGAAGCGCAGAAGAGCAGAACAAACATCCCGGCTGCAATACCCCGTTTCTGAAGCCCCAAATGGTAAAAGCGCCGGCACTGATAATGTCAACACCAGGCGATGAAGCGGCACTTCAAGTAGAGATGGGCAAAACGGCTCACTCCAGTTAGCGGCTCAGAACGGCTTACTTCACTAAACTGAACCGGTTCATTTGAACGGTTCAGCGGTTCATTTAGGTTTGTAACTTGTGTTAAGCATACATAATCTAAATTATTACTCAATTGTTATTGAGTCATTTATTTTGTAACAACATCCGGTGTATTTGTGCTGAAAAGAATTGGCCTCACCATCATTACAGACGTTTTTATGTGTCAGTGGTATTTAAGAATCACTCTCGGTCGATAATAAAGAAAAAATGCAACTTTTTGTCAACTTTATAACCACATGATACAAGAAAATAATTTTAATGTTGTGGTGGTGAACAACACTTTGTTCAGTTTATTCGAAGCGAGACGTGTCCACTTTTTTGCGGCGATAATAGATGCCGCGAAAGTTACGCACAAGACCCAGCTGGGTCGGCCGATACGTCTCTAATAACTCTACCGGAACGTGCCGACACGACGCCTTCAGAGTCATGCTCAGCACGATTCTCTAATCGATCGAGCAGCCGCTGAACGTCGGTTCTTAGGAGCCGCTCTGCCAAAGAACCGCCGGGAGCCGTGAATCGCCGCAGAACTGAGTGGTTGAGAAGATCCGGCTCGTTCCTGCCTCGGACAACAGCTGCACGCACAAATATAACTGTAGTGATTCTAGTGAATCTTATGGTGACAGGAGTTTATTTTCCTATTACTTTAAAAATACAGACGCAGTTCGTTAACTGCTGCCATTGCGGCCTCCCGATCTGTAATTCACCGCCACCGCCACCGCGGTTCCCAAATGGCTCCTCAGAAGATCCGCTTCGCGAAGAGCGGCTCTCGAAAAGAGCGGCGGGAGCCGTTCTTCTGTTCTTTGGTTCAGTAACTCAGCGGAAGAGCCGGAAGAGCTGAAGAACGGGTCAAAACTGCATCCGGTTCTTCTGACCGGACTCGAATTGTCTGCTCCCACGACAGGGGGCGTGGTGGAGGAAGTTGAAAAATTAGCCCCAGCTGGCCCGGCAGTACAGTTGCTTTCCCACGCCGATAATAGATGGCGCAGAGAGACGGCTAATTTGTCCCGGGTCTTCGGTTCTTCGACTCAGTAACTGAGCGGAAAGAGCCGGAAGAGCCGAAGAACGGGTCAAAACTGCGTCCGGTTCTCCTGACCCGAATTGTCTGCTTCCACGACAGGGGGTGCGCTAGAGGAATTTGAAAACTAGCACCAGCTGGCCCGGCAGTACAGTTGCTTTCCCACGCGATAATAGATGGCGCAAAGGGACGGCTCATTTGACCCGGCTCTTCGGTTTTTCGGCTCAGTAACTGAGCGGAAACAGCCGGAAGAGCCGAAGAACGGGTCAAATCTGCATCCGGTTCTCCTGGCGCGAATTGTCTGCTCCCACGACAGGGGGCGCTGGAGGAATTTGGAAAATTAGCCCCAGCTGGCCCGGCAGTGGAGCTGCTTTCTCGCGCCCGCAATAGCTGGCGCAGAGAGCTTTGAAGCGGCTTTTCGGCTCCGTTGGCACGTTCGACACGAATCACTGAGGGGGCGAGAAGGGGCTCCCTCTCTCCAAAAGAACCGCCGCTCACTTTTACTGAGCCACGCCTCACTCGTTCTTCAAAAAGAGCGGCTCAAAGAACCGGATCACTTCTGAGCGACGCATCTCTAACTTCAAGGAGCTGACGTCTGAGGCTTGAAAATCGTCGACAGGACAAAAGGAAATGGTCGACAGACTCTTCTTCATTACAGTAACTGCACATGACAGACTGCGCCAGTCTCCAGACGAGACCTGTGGAGGTATCTATTCAACTGGGGCACACGCCATCGAAGGCTCGTTACAATCACCTCCAGGTCGCGTGAGGGTCACCAATTCGGTTTCCAGGAGAATTTTAGATGACAAAAATCTCGCAACGACAATAAGACTGATTCGTGCTGCCCGTGCAGATTCAACAGTCTACAGAAGCTTACGGCGGCTAATAAAGGCGTTGTCTCAATGACATCGTCAACAGGCCCGGAGGGTGCTACCCTTTCCAGTGAATCTGCGGTTTCATTAAAGGTGATTCCCGCATGCCCAGGGTTCTGCGGAACCAATTTAACCACCTGGGAACCGTTACGTGATGTCAAACCTCAAATGGGCGTTCTCGTGATTCGCCCCTGTCAGAAAAGCTGCCTGCACGGCGGGTAGTGAATCCGGTTCATTCAAAAGATTGTCTCGTTAGAATCATACTGACACCACTTTTAACGTAATCTTCGCTCAAATAAGCTACATAATTAGGAAAAACGGGAATGGTCATGCGACCCACCAGCTCATTTCCCGCAACAAAACCTATGATGTCACATGAACTAAGCTCTGCGATTGGCGGAGGCTGGCAGAAGCAGACGCAAATTAGGTAGAGCTTACAAACTAGACGAACGAGCGATTTGCGCTTAAATTTAGGGCACATTCTTTACAAAGCAATAAGAATGATGGGACAAACAGAGGAAGTTACGAAAGCACACGTAAACATAGAAGTACTGATGCGTTCTGCTGTTCGTACTGCGCACAGCATGCTTGGTTTAGCTGCACAGCACTACGGGGCTTGGGGTTGTCTCAGACGACACTGGCCGATTGACGCAAGCAACGGTGTCTTACGTGACCCCATTTGTCGAGCGAGCACTGTTTCAGGGAACGAATATTTTCTCCCAGAACAAAAACAAGCCAGGTTTAAATGCGGGCAAAAACAAACCAAACGCTTGCCACGGTATGGTGGCGCCATCTAGGTTCGGGTAACGTAAAGAAACGCGGGAACAGACCAACACCGTTGTACAGGGTGGAGACAACCTTTGAACGGTCCCGTGCCGCCGCAATTGGGCCAACGGGCTAAACGCGTTATTCTTTTCGTTTCCCACGAGACCTAGCAACGGGAACAGACAATATGATTCAAACTTCTTCAGTAAACCGCGTTGCGGCGACAATTTTAGCGCGGTTTTGACACAATGACTTGCTTCGGCGGCGAGCGAGCAACCCAAAATGGCGGCGCCAGCGTATACGTGTCTCTGCCCTGTACGGCGGATGCGTGAATGAAGGTACTCTAGGCTGCAGAGCGGTCGGTTCCTGTGATGTCATTGCAGACCCCGAAGACAAAGGATTTAGCGGGAAAATCAAAATTTTAACTTAAATTGTTTAATTTCTCAATGCATAAAGCATCGTTTGTATCCGGACAAGCGCTGGGGGAACAATAAAACACGAAATATTTCGAATAAAACCAACTTGCATTTTCTCTTCATGGCTCCTTTAAACCCGCCGCACATAGCCACTGAGCCACGAAGGAAGGTGTGTTTAAATCCTAGAGGTAGAATTGAAAGCCTGAAGAGGACGGGGAGAACCCTTGTATTTTTGGCAGAATTGACGAAGTGAAGTGCATTTACACTCATAACGCCTTGTTTTGTTGCCATTCCTAGGAAGGGGTGTCGACAATTTGGCTATATTTACCATATTCTTGGCCAACAAAGGGGCGTTCCATTCAAACTGAGTACTGCAAGTGAAAAATAGGTTGATGTTGTCCCTAAGAAAATAAACAATAAACCCAAAACGAACTCATCAGGCGCATATACCAACGTAACTTTCCCAAATCGTTAACAAAACACGACACTTGCAGGTCACTGCAAGAGATCTGTGTAGTGTTCTGTGACAAAAGTGGTAAAATGCACTATAATAAAAAACTTAATAATACGTACTTTTCAAAAACTCAAAAACAATTAGTAAGTTTTTTTAGAAAACGCGTTCTGTTTATACAAAAAGGGCAACTTAAAAACACAAACTGCTTGTTAAATTTACCTATAATTTGAAAATCTTACTCTTGCATAAAACAAAACTAAAATGTGTATAGCCTCGTGAGACCCAGTGTACAATATATTGCACACTCGTTCTCAGCGCAGTAGCGGTTTTCCAACAGCCGTAGAAGCTGAGACCGCCTGTACAAAGAATTGCACAGACATGTGCTGCCACCTAGCGCAGAGTGGGAGAAGTCGACTGCGCGGTTTTTTTTGCGCGCCATTTTGAAGATGGCCTTCGTTCCCATGGAGTCGTTCTATTCGGCCCGGCCAAGTAAGATGCTCGTATTTTCTTACCGCTTTACGAAATGGTTTGAAATTTTTGTTGAATGGATTCTTGAATGTGTAGGGATCATCTAGAACTCAATTTTATTTCGCGCAAACGTGTATTTTGTTTGTTGTCGAGCTGAAATCTTTTGTGTACAATTTATTGCACACTGGGATCGAGGTACATTGTATTAGGTATTTTCTGGTGTGTGCGCTGTATGTACTGTTACGATGACCGGGCAGTAAATTGATATTTATCGCTACCAAATGAGCTTTTTTTTGGTTTATAATACAACTTTATCAATTTCGGTTTTTCTGGACTGTGCTAGGGCTGCGGCTGAAAACTGCCGTGCCGATTTTTGAAGCCATTGCTTCTCAGGACACATCGGATCTCGACATGTCAGAAGACGAAGAGGACACGACTGTTCTACTGAATATTTTTTATTATTCTTCTCCCTCCTCCTCCTCCTGCTCGTCCTCATCCTCGTCCTCCTTGTCCTCCTCCTTATCCTCCTTCTCTATCTTCTCCTCTTCCTCCTCCTCCTCCTCCTCCTCCTGCTCCTCCTACTCCTTCTTCTTCTTCATCTTCTTCTTCTTTATTCATTTATTTATTTCATTCCTTTCGTTGTTTATTTTAATATTGACTAATTTCCAAACTCGATTCCTTAAACACAAGAAGACAAAAGCTTCCAAATTTTTCTAATTTTCCTGGAATCATCCACCTAACCAGTTATCCCTTTGGGTTTCACGACTGTTGTTTGGCCGATCCCCTGATCGGGTATGCGCCAATAATGTTAAGGAACAACAATAACAACAAACACCCCTCCCAGATGCTTCCTCTTTGACCACGATAGCACCATTGCCTCCTGTCTCTTTCAGGACAGCGGGCGCCAGACACATGCCTGAGCTTCTGAACCAAAGTCGCCATCACGGTGCCGTAACCCCGGATGATCACAACGCTCGAAGTTTCGGTGCACTCGCTGTGACGCATTTTTTTGTTTAACTTCCTCAAGGAACTGCTTGAAGCAGTTTCATAGCTAGAATTTCCAGCTGGAGAACTCTTTTCTTTTATTAAGCGCAATATGTGATATTGTTTTTTTTTTCGTGCACTGAATCCCGGTGTGCAATATATTGCACATACCATGGTAGGCGAACGTCACATTTTACATCAATACAACTTTTTTATTGTAATTTCCTGTGTCCAATGGCTTTAAGTACACGTTTTCTTCTACTACACGCGGCAGGTTGTTCGTCGGGTCTCACGAGGATAGAATTGACGAAACCTTTTTAATACTGCCACTGTAGTGTTTTAAACAGAACTAAATTCAAGTTGGTATAAATACCCTGCCATACATATTTGCTCACCAAGTACTCCTACAAGGGCAGATGCCTAAAAACGTTTTTTTTAGTATGGTTGGTGAGTGCTTGGTTGAATATTCGGGGCGGCGCCCATTAATGGTCCCGTAATTTTCGTACGTGCACTTGCCATTTTGTGCACGTTCCTTTACACGCACACGAAAATAACACACCTTGTTTTCAAAGACATCTCTAAAGCATCATCTGTGGTAACATTCGGTGCTGTCCACTTTGGCTCAAAGGTAGTCACCGTCGCCTGAACACAGCCTCCTTTATTACTGAATATGCCTGCTCAGTACCATAAGTTCCGTCGTTCATTTCAGGGCGCTCTAATAATTCTAGATCGTATGGTTGAGCGCGAAGTTAAGGTTACCATTCAGACTTGGCAACAATGGTGGAAATGGATTGTCAAAGCCCTCCACCAAGGATTTACACACTTCGCCAAAGCTCCGATGAGATAAAAGCTCAAAGGTTACTCCAGTTTATTTGAATAAACAATCAGGAGGTTAGTGCGAAACCGACGCTCAAACTTGAATAAAAGAGTTTATTTGATTATCTTTTTTGATGGTGATTTTGTAGGCAAATATTTTTTCTGTCTGTCGGAAGGTGACATGATTCAACCAGAAATGCTTGTGGACCTCCTGCTGGCAAAAGGTGAAAGAACCTCTTGTTTTTCATGGGTAAAATATTGATTAGCAAAAGATGAGTGAATAAATCAGGGAAAACTGTATAGGAAGAGTGAGAGAAGTGCGGGAGACAAATAGGGGGAGAAAACAGGACGATGAAACTTGTCGCGGGAGGGCAATGTCGAGCGGACGCAAACATGAAGCATACCTCTCAAACGGAGAATTTTATGCTTACATTCTGTAGAATGTCTGCTTGAAGAACCCCTACCAAGGAGAGCTAGAAAATTTGAAACACATAAGTGGCGCGTTTAGTTTGTGTCCACTCCTGACTCTCAGCGCTACATCAAGGCCGTCTCATATTAATCATCACCTTGATCTAAACCTTGAAGTCGTCAAAACGTACAGTCGAGACGGCAGCATTTCGCGCGTATAGAGCAGCGGAAATGAACAAATAACGGGGAAGGGAGAGTCCGCAATTCCTTTGTGGAAGCGAGAAATAATTGATAACAAAATAAGGCTGTGTGAATGGCCTCGTAAATGAACAAAATAACGGGGTGCTGGGCAGGGGCTCCCCTGTTTCGATTTATTTTAACTAAATTATTAATCGGCATTGAGCAGCCTGATTGCCATACGACGTCCATAAAAATGAGAAATACAAAATTAAAAAAATATCAGTACGTCAATATTTTCGCGATTGCATACTCTTATACAGACGTGGAATATTCAAGTGTCTCTCGTAGCACTGAAAACACTGACGTTATGAAGATTCTGATGTGAAATTTCCGCATGAAAAATAAGAGGTCCAACATCAAGAGAGGCACATCAAACTGGACGCCGATAACCTCCTCTCGCGTGCCGGACATTGCGCAGCGGACTTGAGTACTGGTCAATGAAGACCTCAGTTGATCATTTGCACACTTTTCCAAGAATGTTGATAACTTGAGGTAGCAGACGACGCGGATGTTATCAACAACTTGAAGAAATAGTATGCGTTCGTGTGGCTACCGAAACATGGTCACTTGGCTCGCCCGCAGTGAACGGCCCGTTCGAAAACGTTTCAGGGGGATACAGCTGGCATAGCTGGTTATAAATGAGGTAAGGACTTGAATTTTTAGAGCAGCAAAAAAGTTGCCGGAACGCTGGCTTCATCGTGCCTCGATAGCGATCATACCTAAGGAAAACATATTCCCGTAAACTTAATTGTACGTAGGAGCTTTCACGGCGAAAGTCTAGAATAAATGAATGAATTTATTGTCAAAGAAAAGGAAAGGAAATTCGACCAGCAGGCGTAAATTGTCACATCTAGGGGTGGACACGAGAACGTCTGCTGGTGTGGGGGTTGGGACAGAGGATGACAGATTCATATTGGAGAGACAGAGGATAGAGGTGACATATTTACAGAAGACTGGGCAAAGAGGGGCATACTGACAACCTAACACACACACACACACACACACACAAAGTCTGGTCCAGGAGAAAAAAAAGAGAAAAAGTCCACACAGTTACCGGGCCAGGAATCGTAATGCCAGGCGGAGCCCTGAAGCATCCAGGTAGCCGCCCAGCGCCTCGTGGACGCTGTCCCGTTCCCTGGTGTTCCCTGACGGCCATAGCAGCTCATCGAGTGGCCGAGCCCTTCGTCCTAGGGCGGCCAGCAGTTCCAGCCTCCCTGCCGCATACTCGGGGCACTTGCAGAGCAGCTGCGGCAGGGACTGGCCAGGTGCATGGCAGTGCTGGCAGAGAGGGCTGTCGGCCAGCCCCAGGCGGTGCTTCCGTTCAGCCGTCCACACACACCCCACGCGGGGCGTAGAATTGCCAAACGCTGCTGTCGGAGAAGCCGTGCGGCCCACACAGGTGGTGGGGCCTCTCTAGCGACCAGCCGTGGGTCCGGGTGCTGTGCCCGCACGTGCCGCGTCGTCCGCCGCTGCATGGACATCCGTGGCGGAGGAGATCAGCTCGTGGGCCTCGCGGAGAGCTACTCCGCCCGCTCATTGCCCTCGAACCCCATGTGGCCAGGCACCCACTGCAGCCGCAGCCGGGCGCCCCTGTCTGCCAGCCGCTCCGCCTTCTCGCGCACGCCCCGAACCAGAGAGGAGTGCGGTTAGCCCACCCGGTTGCGCACCAGAGCCACCCGGGAGTCGCACAGCAGGGCGCAGCGCTCGGATGCGGGCTCCAGCTACAGCAGCAGGTCCAGGCCCAGCTGGAGCCCCACAAGCACTGCTGTGGCCGAGGATGCGGGGTAGGGCAGCCGGGCCTGCCGGGTGGCCTCCCCCAGCATGGCGGCCACTGTAGCCGAACCTTGCCGCTGCTGCACAGAGCCATCCGAGTAGGCCAGGGTGTGTCCCTCCTGGTCTTTCCAGACGACGGCCCTGGGCAGCTGCAGCAGCCCGCAGTGAGCTTGCGCCGCTTGGTGCGAAGGCCCGGAATCTCCAAGTGCAGCTCGGCCGCCAGGTCCGGAGGGCGGCTGGAGGGCCCCAGGCCTATGGTGCCCACCACCTGCTCGTACAGGGCCAGCATGCGCCCCATGCGCGAGTGCCGAGGTGCACAGCCGCTGAAGCAGGGGGCGCAGCCGGTCGATGTGGCCCAGGGCCCGCTGCTGGGCCGTCATCTCGAGCATCCACACCCCTGCCTCAGCCAGCGTCCTGTCGCACTGAGAGTTTCGGGGCAGCCCCAGGCAGGCGGGGACGAGCCCCAGGTAGGCGGGGACGCCCTTCCGATGGTCGCCCTCCAGCTGCCGCCAGTTGGGTCTCCGCAGGGTGACCAGCGGCAGCGCGTACATCAGTAGCCCCACGGCCGAGGCGCTGTACAGCCGCAGGGCTGTCTGCTGTGAGCAGCCTTTGTCTCGGGCGACCATCTTCCGCAAGGCCGAGGTGGCCAGCTGTGCCCTGGCACGGAACATCTTGACGGACTGGCGGAAGTCCACCCTGTAGTCCAGGGGTGAGCCCCAGGTAGCGCACCCTGGTCTTCCACTCCAGCTCCTCGCGATCTATGTGGAGTTTCGTCCTCCATCCACAGGCGGCTGCCGTCGGGTGCACCAGCATGGCATCTGCCTTTCCAGCCGACAGCTGCAGGCCTACACCTTCGTGGCTGCTTGCAGCTGCCTGCAGCTGCAGGCAGCCATGGCTGCAGTCATCCATGGCTGCAGGCGGTCATCCATGGCTGCAGGCATCCATGGATGCCCGCAGCTGCAGGCATCCATGGCTGCCTGCAGCTGCGGTACGACCGCCCTGCCGTCTCCTTTCTGTCCCAGCACCCACCGAGCAATGTTGTCGGCGTACACCGACATGCGTACCCTGTGCCCCTATTGCCTAATGAATAGCGTAACTTTCCGCTACTTCGTTCATGTATTTAGAACGGTCATGCAGTCATAAAGATTGCCAGAGCAGACGAAGACTGCAATGGGCGCCTAGTGCCTTCGCACATCCTGGAGTCTATGTATACGGTATTCACGTGATATTGGAACTTTCTTCAAAGGAACCTTATCTTGCCATACCACCTGTCCATCTGTAGGTTTATACCATTATTTTGATAGTGGTAGAGAGTTATAATGCGCGGCTGCTTTATCGGTGACACGTCCGAGGTGGCGTACAGTCGATGATTGTTTTTTGGCGGGGGGGGGGGGGTCTTTTATACCGTGGGCCGTCCCAATTCGGTTTTCTGGGACGAACCATCGCCGACAGCAGAGCGTTTTCTTTCGTTTCTTCGAAGGGTTTTAAAGCGTCAATTCGTAGACGTATTCATTATAATCACAATCATGCAATTAAAGTCTACTGCAGGATGAAGGCCTCTCCCATTGACCTTCACCTAGCGCTGAGCTGCGCTGTCAGAGTTTGTTCTTTGCTTCCGAATATTCTTATTTCGTCCCTTGGTAGAGTTAAAGGCGTCCATCTTTTTTTACCCGTTCTTTGCATGTCCATTTTGTTACCCTGGTGGTGCAGTTTGTCGGTGCGCCTCAGGGTAAAGATTGCCAAGTGGAGGGTTGGCTTATCAGCGGTAATAATGACGGTGTTCATTTATTTTCTTCAGTGCACCTACGTTTGCGGTGCGGTATTCTCTATGATACCCAGTTTATGATCAGTGGCTGCATGAGTCCTCGTGTCGTCTCTCACTCCAGCTTTTTTTCTCATGGTTGCTGATTCCATAGTGGGATCTGGTTAATGATTTTCTCTTTTTGGCGATTCTCAGATCTGCTCTGTCTCGAGACTCTCAAGCCGCGCGGAGCATTTTTATTTAGACGATACTGCAGACCAGAACTAGGCCCATGCACGAGGCTTCAGGTGACTGATCTTTGGGGCACCTCTGTACCTATTTTTAGATGAACTTTTAGCTTGGCGGCTAGGCGCCGTCCATGGTTTGCCAAACACAGCTTGCGGCGGAAGCAGAACACCGATAAAAAAGTAGTTCGAGAATTCCTAAAATTACACGCTATATACTGGGTTTTATCTTAGCTCATTTCCGCTCGTAGTCTATGCCTTCATTATTTTTGATAGACTGACATTTTTCCTTCGCTATCTGTTCTAGTTTGGTGATCCAATGCTAATTCCGGCATTTGTTTCGGTAGAAATCACGTCGCGGTAGCTCAGTGGGCAAGGCAGTGCTCGGCTGAGCCAAAAGACACGGGTTTAATTTCCAGCCGCGGCGGCGGTTTTCCTGATGGGGGAAGAAAACGAAAACGCCTGTGTTTCGTCATTTCACCGCCAACGAAAGATTAAGCCGGAGCCCTCCACTACTGCGCGCCTCTCAGACCAGGTGTGGCTTCCACATGGGAATTACAGAAGATTTAAATTTTTATCTTCCGGTGGAGAGGCGCAATTGTTGAGATTATGTCTGTTGCGGCCATGGCAAGCCACCGTGTATGCTGAGCATGCTTCCGCCGATAAGGGATTCAACGAACTTCTCTGCACAGGTACGCCCCCTGCTGAAAATGCAAGTCCTTGCCTTCGCCTCCGCCGCTGTGCCGTTCTCCTCTCTTCCCCCCTTCAGCTGCTGCTACGCAATATTGCAGATTTACGCGAGCCCTGCCATCTCGCTCTCTCAGTCGTAGCTTCCAGGTGGCAGCGATGAGGTATTTCTGGTGGAGCACGACTGCTAGCAGCCGGATAGCAGTCACGTGGAAATAAAAAATCAGTCTAATAGCGTTAAAACCAACATATTTTCTCCCTCAAAGGGTGAGGACGGAGGGGCTGAGAATAGAAATAAAAAAGGGGAGAATGACATGGCTGGAGTTGGTGCGGTAACATATCGGGTTTCGAAATGATTTCAGCAGAAGAGGCAGTTACGGGGAAAATGCTTACTTTGATTATTGTATTTTGTATGATTCCTTTTCATTCTTGGCGATATTTTAGTTGTATTTGTTGGTGTTTTTGTTGATTCCGGGCTTTCCGCTAATACGTTTGCCAAAACAAAAATCATTCGTAGGACCATGTTACCAACCAATTTAAACATGTAAGTAGGGGTGTGCGAATATGCGAAAAATTCGAATAATACTCGAATAATAGATATGTTATATTCATATTCGCTTTAAAAACTATGTATTCTAAACATTTAGAAAGTTCGAAAGGGTTCGAATAATCGGCTGTTATTGAATATTTGGAATTATTAGTTTAATGAGGGAACGCTGCTTTCAGCTTCGGAAAAAATAACCATAACATCGTTTTTTTGAAAGCAACATATACGGTTTCTATGCTTTTTATCCTGTGCGTTCGGAAAGTTTTCCCGGCGAAAACCATCACAAAGTGGCACAAAAAAAATACTTTTGCTACCCGCGGTGACAAAATGTCTGCCCGAAAGGGCGAAAAAACGACAATTTCGGAGCGCTGTTTCTTCGCGGCGGTGCCAGCGTGCGCGACCATTTTGGTAACATTGGATTGGGAAAACCGACTCTCTTTCCGGTCCCGGCTATTTCTTTTATCTTCGTTTATTCACAGATGTTCGAACGTCAGTAAAGGGAAGACGCACAAACGAAGCCAGAAATAGATTCTGAAGGGCGAATGGCCTTCGGGTCGGCGCGCGGCCGTCCTGCTTGGGCGTCGCCGCGGCAATGCAATATGGCGGCCGCCTGATGTGCGTAGTAGCCGTTTCAGAGTTTATTTTTGCTTCTTCGCTCGGGGAAGTTTCGGTTCAGTGATTTTATCTGCTCTGGTATTTAACGAGGACACTTTCGAGATGAGAATGCCTGAGATTACAAGCCATATTACAGCACGTTGCGTGGCTCGAAAGGCAAAGGTCATCGAACACTTCGTTGTGCACGTGACTTTACCCCTGAGAGTGGAACGAGGTGTGCACGCTTGTGATAGCTGTTCGCGAAGTGAACTTTCCGTCTGATTTGCGATGCCTACAGGCTAAAACGGGAAGACACGTCAAAAGCTGCGGGCTGCACGGCGTAGCCGCTGCGCGTTGTAGCATCGCCTGACTGCGCAACCAGGTACGATTGAACGCCTGCAGTTGTAATTAATTCATATGGCGTTACATTTAACCTTAAAAGCGACCAGAAGGGCCATTTCAGGGATACCCAAAATATGACATGTTGCGGTATACAAGCCCCGTGATGCCGGCGAGCCCTATCGCTTTCTTGGGCAAAGCTTCATGTGCACTTCCAGGGATCATGCAAACAGGTCTAAGTTTGGAATACAAAACGTCTTGACGGCGTTAAAAATGTACCTTACTTTGGTAGCATTTAAAAAAAATGAATTTTTAAGGGAAATTATTAACTTTGTTAATTATTTGTAATTTATTTATGGATTTATATTAAATAAATTATTATTATTTTAAGGGCAATTAATAACTTTAAAAAAGTGTCAGTCGCTGATATCATAGCCCACCAACGAGGTTGCAGGTGATGAAGAAGGAAAAAAGGACTCGATGCATTCCTGGCGATTATCTATCTTTAAGTGTTGTCTCACCACAATCCCCTTAGTCAATTGGCCCGGACGCTGCAGGCAGTGGGTTATAATGGGTTGAGAAATTACCACATTGTCGATGCTCTTGTGTGCGATATGGGCAACTTTATTAAAAAACGTGCTGAGCTCACAGTTCGCTCAGCCTGAAACAGGGTGCCTGTACTCGTGCACAGCACTTATCGATAACAACGAGTCTGTGGGGCAAGCCCGCAACGCCAACAAAGTAGTCTTAATCAGGTGTGAAGGGTGAAGCCTCCAAATGCTTCTTGCTCGGCGGCCCATGGCCGCTGAAACGCGTAATAAACAAGTAGCAAACGTCCCTCCACAAAAGAGGCAGCCAACCTAACGACACGGCGTGTTTTAAAACGCGCTGAAGATCAGCGCATGCCCAGTACTTTTGAGCTTGGAACCCATATGTATGAAGCGGCGTATATGGGAGCCTGTGCGCTCCTTATAACCAATTCTTTCTAATGCCTTCTAGCACGTACATTACCTTCGATGTCAGAGATAACGGACTGCCTTAGCGGGCCATTCAAACTAAAAGCTAGAATTAACAGCTCAATGTTCACTGCGCCTGCGTCTTGATTGCGTCACGTGTGAATCTACTGACCGCTGCGGATGTGGCTCCTGTGTCTTCACTATTGCGTAGAAGAGTGAGCTGCAGCGGCCTGGGAATTTTCCAAGTTTTGCCTTGAAGCACTCGGTTGGGGATGGCGGTAGCGCCTTGCTACTGCGACTACGCCCGTCTTCCACACGATGTCTGCCTCTGAATCTTTTCTTACGCGGACACCGATGTGCTGCTCGCCATCGAAGCCACCGCGTCTTGCTTCACCGACATTGTCAGAGATAAACGGCTTCTGGCGAACATAGTCTGCGCTCCAAGTTCCGACGATGGGGCGTTCCAGCGGTTCTTCACGACGCACACGACGCGCTGTCTGAATGTTCTGGACTTGCCCAACTGCATTGTTTCCACACCAGACGTCATCTTCTCCTGGGTGAGAACCTGCCACGCACTGACGGAGCTCCGCTGCGTCAACTGTCCAGTGCTCTACAGTGTCTTGCTGATGGCATTAATGGAATGGCTCTCCCAACTTAAGCGCCTAGACTGGTAATTCTTCGGGAAGAACCTCAGCGACGGCCTCATGCGCCGCTTCACGGCCGCGTACAACGAGAGAGCGGTACCGAAAATGTGCAGCACGTGCTATTATGAGCAATATGAAACGAACACAAGAACGCGTGGCAAGCAGCCTCGAACGAGACTCGGAGCGATACGCGGAGGGCGCTGTGAAAGCAAAGGGGGAAAGGAGGGCGCTGTTCTACTAACTGTTGGCACTCCCAACACGCTGGCCGTTCTACAAAGCGGTAGCTTTCGTCATTTCGCCAATAATACTATATTCTTCGACAGCCGATGAGACGGTAATTGTCGCAGTGTCATACACCGATTCATTTTAATTTCTTTTATTCATTCTTTTCTTTATTCGCACAACCGCTTGATAGCATCCTTAGACCAAGCTCATCCTGAACAGATTGTTTATTTGAATCGACGCACCCAATAGTCAGTGGCACCTTGAACAGTGGCGGCGCTTGAACCAATGATGAGACAAATAGAATAAATAAAAATGAAAAGAATAAGATAAATTGTCGGTCGTGCTTCTTTGTTGCACGACGTTCGTTCAGAAAAACTCACGTCGCACACCGCAGTGGCCCACGCAGAGTAGTCAATGCCTGACGATGCCTCGAGTGCCTCTTAAACATCGTGACAGGCGCCCACTCAAATGAGCCAACGGGGTCACCCAGGCTTACCGAGATGAACGAAATATACATGATGCGCCGCATCGCAGGCTACCCCAATCAACAACGAACGACCAAGACCTTTGCATCGTGGCTGCCGTCAACGACAAGCCATTTCAAAGTGCAAAGGACGTTCGAGGTACTCTTGGCCTGGCAAACTTGAGCGACAGCACGGTACGGCGAAAGCTTAGAGAAGCAGGACTGCGAAGTCGCATCGCCGCAAAGAAACCTCTGCTCACCGCCGCCAATAAAGCAGCTCGCCTGAGGTTCGCTACAGAACACCGAAGCTGGTGTGAGAGGGAGGTGAGGTGACTGTGAGAGGGAAAGAGGTTCCCAGCCTGCACCAAATATGTATCTCCGGGTGTGTGAGAGGGAGTGGAAGTAGGGTTTTCATGAACAAGTCCACGTTCTCGAGCCGCTGGAACCAACGAAAGAGAGTGTGGCGGACCGAAAACACCCGCTTTAGTCCACAGAATATCAAGGAGGTGGCCGCTATCGGACGCGTGTCTGTGAGCGTCTGGGGGGCGATTTCTTATGAAAGCCTAGACCCACCGGTGAGAATTAATGGGAGGCTTACCAGTGCTGCGTATTGCACTCTGCTCGAGCACCAGATGATCCCCTAGGTGTTGAACGGGCCGCAACCGGATTGTTGGCATTTTTTCCAGCAGGACGTGTCTGCCGTTCACACATCGATGGACGTGGCGCTCCTTTCAGAAGAGCGAGGGGTAATGCAACTTCCGTGGGGCGCGAAGGGTGCCGACATGAATATTGTAGAGCATGTTTGAGGGCGTATGAAAGTGAACCTTTCGAAGTTGTCCCTGGAATTGGCGAACTCTGACCAACTATGGGAAGGAATAGAACATGAGTGGAAGCGCCTTCAACGGGATACCGCATTCATTGAGGATCTCTACGCGTCTCTGTCCCAAAGAATGGAGGCCGTCGTTAAAGTCAGCGGTGGAATGACGCGTTATTAAGCCACCTTCGAACAAAACAAAGCCGAAGCATGAGCTGGGATGACGCTATTGCCTTCTTTCATTAGCTTTTTTTTATACTCGGCAAGCACCAATAAACCTATGTTCTACTCACCCTTACAGCCCATTTTTTTCCCGCTTTACAAGCTTTACCATAAATCAATATCGAAATACGGCCGGTTTCAGACTGCAACCGCACCTGTCGTAATAATTTTAAAGAATGCCGTCATTTCACGTCTCAGCCAACCGAACTGCTTGACAAGCCGTCTTTTTACGTCCGTACATCGCGATATGGCTATTACTTCGGTAGTCTGAACATGGCCTAAGTAATAGTGCTACCTTTTGTAACGATTCGACGCAAGATGTTACCAGGTGCGCCAGTCACGTAGCCAGGATTTTTTTTTTCGGGGGGGGGGGGGGGGGGCAAGGCCTAATTGTTCGAAACAAGCTCTTTCCATGGCGTAAAAATACAATTTCCCCGAAATATAGAAGGCGCCTAATTATTAGAAGAGAACGACAACAAAGGGGAATGCAGCGAAAGAGGCGAGTTCATCCGAGATTGAAAGCAAGTTTTTGACACATCAATAAAGCTAGTGCGTGTGCACTTTCCATACAAATATTCTCCACCAAGAAGAGCCGTACAGAGACAGTGACGAAAAGAGGAGTGACAAAAAAAGGGGGGGGGGATGCAACGGAATCACGCGCCTACTACGGGAGATGTGCGGCAAATAATAAAAATTGTCGGACGCTTTCTATGGCCGAATTCTGACTCGGTGTCTCAAACATTGGCCGGCGAGAAGAACGTGAGCCATTTTATGACAGCAATTCTTAAACAAAAAAAGGCATATTTGGGAAATCAGTTTTGTTGAACACAAAGAACGAAAACACGGATGCTTTCATATTCACAAAAGATGCAAAATGGTAACATTCGTTTCTACAGCAAGCAATGTTAAAGAATGGCATTGCGATTGCTTTACTATATAGTAAAAGTCGATGCAAAAGAAAAAAAACGAACACGTAGCTTCGCCGAAAAGAGCGGTTCACACTGCAATTTTCAAACGTCGTGGTTTCTCCATAAACACAGCGATAACTTCGTCGACACTGGCTTGCATCCGGTGAATGGACATAAGGGCCTGGCCATTAAGCCGCTCTTCAGCCGTCCGGTTCCTCAAATATGTTTTCACTCTTTTCAGTGTCGAGAAGCTGCGTTCTGCAGCAGCTGTAGTCACTGGGAGCGTTGCCAATATCTTGAGGAGGGTGTGAACGTTCGGGAAGAGGTCTTTGTCGCATTCACCTAAAGCGTCCGTCGCAAAGCGGGGAAGTTCTTCCTCTTGCATGGCTTGCCATTTAGTTTTCCAGATTTCCCATTCACCTTTTTGTGTAAGGATATGCGTTGTTGTCATATCTCTCAGGTAAAAAATCGAAGGCCGGCTGCACAGATTCAAATTTGCCCTTGGAGGCGTGCTTTGTAAATACAAATTGCAAACTTCGCAGTGTTTTCCGATGGTTTGCAAAGCGCCGTTTGAGGTAAGCTTTCAGGTCATCTATGTATGGAATGAACGTGGCTCGCCTGTAGTACTCTTACGCAGAACTACAAGGGTAGTTTGCCCGGTATCTCTGTGTTCCTACCACCCGTGGAATCTCGCACTTCACTCTGAACTCCGCCGCTCTATCTTGACATAGAGAAAATATCTTGTGGTATTCTGCCTCCGCGTTAGTGCCCATATCTTCGAGTTTAGTCAGCACCAGGTCAACCTACTCAAAGGCGACGCTCATGTCAATAGCTGGGCTCTGCAGATACACAGACAAGTAGTGTGTGAGGCCTAGGAATGTCTCACTAACACGGAGGCATAAAAGAAAGTTGAGTGAACAGATTCGCTGATGGAGGCAATGAGCAGTGGACGCTGTTGCTTTATCAGGGGAGGTGTCCATGAACTCTTCAAGTGAGTGAACTATCTCAGAAAGTGCTCCTCCAAACAATGCGACTGAATCATGACGTTCCACCCACCTTGTTTCACAATATCGGCGCAGCCGGCGGAAAGACTTTGTAGACGCTTCCAGATGTTTTTTTCAGGACCGCTGTCATTTTGGGTGATAGCCGAAAGAAAGTCCATACCTCACTAATTGTTCCAAAGGCCCGTCGAATGTCTTGGACAGCTGAGGCGTCGCTCAAACAAAGGTTCAGGGAGTGCGACGAGCAATGCGTGTACAACGCCGTTGGGAAGTCGTAAGGGATGAGCGCCTGCACGTCGTTGAATGCCCCACTCATCGCTGCTGCTCCATCGTATCCTTGCCCTCTCATCATGTTCAAGTGCAGGCCAAGATTCAGCAGCTCCCTTTTCAGTGTGTCAGCCAGGCTAGACGCACTGACGTCGTCAAAAGGTAAGAGGCAGAGGAAATCTTCCCGAATGCTCGCAGTAGTACGATCGACGTAGCGTACGCACAACGAGAATTGCTCGGTTTGTGATACATCCGTTGTTTCATCTGCCAGCACCGAAAAAAATCTGGCCTCTTTTACCTGTCTTACAATTTTATCTTGTGTAAGCTTGCCAAATATCGAAATAATTTCATTTTGAATGTGCGGGCTGGAGTAAAGAGCATTGCTGCCTGCTGTGCGAATGTGATTGGTCAAACTGATGTCTCCGCCATTCGCGCTATAACGTATGAGCGCCCTGAAGTGGCCGTCGTTCTGTAAGGGTTCCTCAAGAGAAAGACGCCCCGAATTCTTGTCACCTCTCAGCGCGAGGTCTTGACGGCCGCACAGTAAAACTGTCTCAACAATCGCGCGCAACCTTGCCTTGTTGTCTTCGAGCTCGCCCTTTGCTTGCTGATTAAGCTGTACGTGGACACTGCTTGGTTTTCCTCTGGCGACTCTGAGAAAGCATTCGGCGTCAACCGTTGCCGTCTTGTGGTATTCAGTCCGTGCATGATTCTCGAATGTCTCAAGGGCATCTTTCCACTTCGTAAACGGAACTGTTACGAGGTTCTTACATGTCTGGTGGGAGCAGGGTGGCGAGTTGTGCGAGTTGGTGTACTTGCATCTTGGGGAACAGCGCGAACTAACAGGGACACAATAAGAAAGAAGTGGACAGGACTAGCGCTGACTTTCAACTCGATTTATTGGAAAAGACGTAACTACTTATACATGAAGGACTTGAAAAATTACAGGCCGATCAGCTTACTGTCAGTCGTCTACAAGGTATTTACCAAGGTAATCGCTAACCGAATCTCCGCAACCTTAGATTTCAGTCAACCTAAAGAACAAGCAGGGTTCCGTAAAGGTTATTCAACAATGGACCATATTCTTACGATCAATCAGGTGATAGAGAAGTGCGCTGAGTATACTCAACCCCTCTATATAGCCTTCATAGATTATGAGAAAGCATTTGACTCGGTCGAAACCCTAGCAGTCATTCAGGCATTACGGAACCAAGGGGTAGATGAGCATTATGTAAGAATACTAGAGGATAACTTTAATGGGTCTACAGCTACCATCATCCTCCATAGGGAGAGCAGTAAAATACCGATAAGGAAGGGGGTCAGGCAAGGAGACACAATCTCTCCAATGTTATTCACAGCATGCTTACAAGAAGTATTCAGAACGTTGGATTGGGAACAGGTGGGAGTAAGGGTTAATGGAGAATACCTCAGTAACCTCAGATTTGCTGATGACGTTGCCTTGCTAAGTAACTCGAGGGACGAATTGCAAAGCATGCTTTCCGCACTGGGCGAACAGAGTAGAACCGGGGGCCTGAAAATTAATATGCAGAAAACTAAAGTAATAATCAATAACCTCGGGACAGCACAGCAGTTTGAGATAGATGGCGAGGCAGTGGAAGTGGTAAGCGAATATATATACTTAGGCCAAGTTGTGACCCCAGATCCCAACCATGAGGCAGAGATAATTAGAAGGATCAGAATGGGGTGGGGCGCATATGGCAGACATTATCAGATAATGAATAGCAGCCTACCATTATCGTTGAAGAAGAAAGTGTATGACAGCTACATCTTACCGGTACTCACCTACGGGGCAGAAACTTGGAGGCTCACTATGAGGGTTCAACTTAAATTGAGAACGACTCAGCGGGCAATGGAGCGGAAAATGATAGGTGTAACATTAAGGGACAAGAAGAGAGCGGAGTGGGTCAGGGAGCAAACTGGTGTTGAAGACATATTAGTAGAAATTAAGAAGAAGAAATGGACGTGGGCAGGGCATGTAATGCGAAGGCAAGATAACCGCTGGTCATTACGGGTAACAGAGTGGATCCCTAGAGAAGGCAAGCGCTGTAGGGGGCGGCAGAAAGTTAGATGGGCAGATGAGATCAAGAAGTTTGCGGGGATAAATTGGTCACAGTTGGCACAGGACCGAGGTAATTGGAGAATAATGGGAGAGGCCTTTGCCCTGCAGTGGGCGTAGACAGGCTGGTGATGATGATGATGATGATGATGATGACTTATACATACACAGAATCCTCCTCCCCCACCACGCCACGTGCCTACACACCAGCCAATGACATACTATCACGACCAAAACACTCCACTGTTGACAACGCACCTTTCTCAACCCTTGAACACCTTATCGCGACGACCGCTCCAAATGACCAAATTCGTTTTTGTGCAGGACAAGTGATGTTTCACTGATACATTCACTCCCCACTTTCTGATGTAGTATGATTCCATCAACTCGCTAGTACGCCTGTCTTTATGCTTAAACAGGATATCAGTCTCGCGGAAAAGCGGATAGCAACGGGGCTTACACGTGCGGCAGTGTTCGGCCAGACGTGCGTAATCCTCATTTTCAAGCTTGTTGCGATGCTCCAATAATCGAAAGTTTGAGCAGCGACCTGTCTGACCAACATACACTTTTCAGCAAGATAAAGGAATCTTGTAAACAACAGCCACCGAGCACGGTACAAAGGGGGATACATGATTTACTACACGCGCACTTTTCTTCTTTCCCAGCTCGTCTTCAGCATGTCGCTGGACGGCCGGACAAACGCTTTTTAATTTAACCGGGGAAGAAAACACTACATCCACCCCAAACCGTGCTGCCACCTTTTTCAGCCCGTGCGACATCCTATGTACGTATGGCAAAACAGCAAAGTTTTTGCTCCTTTCCCTTGAGGACCCGGCCTCTCCAACACTTCCCTGCTTTTTTAGCAGCCTTACCAGTTTATGTGCCGTCATCCGGAGTGTGGTGCGAGGAAAACCTTTATATTGCGGAAAAGTGTATATTGGTGAGACAGGTCGCTGCTTAAACGTTCGATTATTCGAGCATCGCAACAAGCTTAAAAAAGATGATTACGCACGTCTTGCCGAACATTGCCGCACGTGTAAGCCCCGTTGCTATCCGCTTTTCCGCGAGACTGATAAGCATAAAGACAGGCGTACTAGAGAGTTGATGGAATCATACTACATCAGAAAGTGGGGGAGGGAATGTATCAGTGAAACATCACTTGTCCTGCACAAAAACGAATTTGGTCATTTGGAGCGGTCGTCGCGATAAGGTGTTCAAGGGTTAAGAAAGGTGCGTTGTCAACAGTGGAGTGTTTTGGTCGTGATAGTATGTCATTGGCTGGTGTGTGCACGTGGCGTGGTGGGGTAGGAGGATTCTGTGTATGTATAGGTAGTTACGTCTTTTCCAATAAATCGAGTTGAAAGTCAGCGCTAGTCCTGTCCACTTCTTTCATTTTGTGTCCCTGTTAGTTCGCGCTGTTCCCCAAGATGTCTGTTGAGAGCCTTTACCCGCTCCGCTCTTACGACAAAAACGTACGCAGGTTTTGCAGAAGGCTCCCTTCCGCACATGAGAAAATGCACGCCACTCATATCGCTGCAGCCAGTGAAACTGAAACGTGCGCCTTTTCCCGTTTTTGGAGACCGAGATTTCAAACTTGTAGCTCGGGGTTGGCACCCATACGTTAGAGTATACCCGTTCTCGGATGTCATCGGGTATGTCAGTGTTATTGAAAAACATTCCGATATCATTGTGACAAAGAGGGCTGACAGTTTCCACCCCGTCCTCGGAGTCATCCGTTCTCTCGGCATCCAAGTCTGCAGGTACTGTGACGTTTTCGGAGGTAGAGCCGCCTTCTGATAAAAGAAGGCTTTCTTCCTAGATGCACGATAGAAATAAAAAATAATCATACATAAGTTTTCTGACAATAGTTTTTACTTCATGTTTCAATTAATTATTGACGTAGGACTTATGCCAAGTTCCGCGTTTACAAGCACCCTAAATAAAAATGACTCCGATTATCCGTACATTCAATACATTTCATTTTTCGCGCCATATTTGACTGTGTATAGTGCTCGTTGATTTAGACTAGATGCAGTCGAGTCTCGTTAATTCAAACACGATTATATAGAATTGACGTTGTAGTCCTGTGGAAGTCATCTGTATTCTAATGGGCGAAAACGCAGACTTATGATTATCATGGCATTGAACCCTTTTCATTCCCTAGCGGTTCGCTTTTGGAAATGAAGTTACTCCAATCTAATGCGTACCTTTCCTCCAATTTATACGAGTCCAAAAATTGCAGGCATTTTGAAACCCTATTATTGAACCGGAACCACATTCGCGGGTTTTGTAACAGCCTCCCATGATATCATCAAAGGGTTCAAATGGAGTGTCATCGACTCATCGTCATTACGAAAAAGCGACCGAGGTTATTTTTGAGAGTACGCGAACATTCGTTTAGTGTTCCAATGAACTGTAAACGGTGGGGCGCCGCTTTCATTATGAAAACTGTCGTGTAAGAAAAGACCTTTAGCATGTTGAATACAGCTGCGTCGCGTGTTTTTACGTGCCCCACGTCGTGGTGACGGTGAGTAGCGCAAAAGCAGATATCCGTGCCTCGAACACAAACGCACTAGCGGACTTTTGTCATCTGTGGAGATGGAACTGTCAAGGTAAAAGACCTTGAATTAACACGCGAACTGTATTATACAATAAATTTACTGCCAGGAGAAAAACTGCTTAATCAAAGAGGGGCAAACTGTACATGTCTCTCCATCTTTGTCTTCTTTTTAAATCGTCAACATAGAAGCATAGTACAGTATTATTTTTAAAATCTGCTACAAGTACCTTCGAGAGCATTTTTATATTGAAACTGCAAATATTTGGTTTGCGTTAGACTGGAGTAAATTCGTCCGTTTGGGCTGGAATAGAATGCGTGTTTTACGGATGGCGTAACGGGGCCATCGTTTGCGGTCATGGAGACATCATTCCTGATGGCCCGATTAGAAAGTGGCATGGTTGTAGTGATAAGAAAACAAAAAGCGTCGCGCAGTCATACCCGTAGCAAGTATACAAGATATTTAAAGCGATGACTGCACTCGCGCTGTATGAGGAAAATTGCACTCCTCGACAGATGCATCGTGTTTAAATAGTCATCTAAAACTAGTAATATACTATTGCTCAGAAGCTCACAAGCTGGGAATTACTAAGTTGCCACTTCGCTAAAGCGGGCGTAACAAGCAAAGACAATGAGAAACACAGGACCCACCTTTGGAACTTTAACGAAGAAGCGTGTCAATTTCATCGTTTGTCCTGCTCGCTTACTAGCCGTTGAAGTTGAACCCTGGCTGGCAGCTTCTTTCCCCATGGCTGCGTTATGTTGTGCCAGAGCACCCCAACACAAATTTGCTTGGTCTGAAGGAGCGCCGAACAGAGGTGCTGAATCGGCTGAATCCTGCCTCGCTGTGCCAGCCCGCGGCGAACATGCCCCTATATACAAACCTGGGAAGGAGCGCCGAGGAGTCGCCCCCCTTTCTACCTCTTCGACGGACCCCAGCAAGTCCGTTAGTAGAATTCAAACTGCGGACAGTGGAGAGTCCTACTTGGAGAGATATGAACTGCTCGCGCCGACTAGCGGCTGAAACGAACCTCCGGACGCCAACGGCGCGTCCCAGCGGCACGGCATTCAACGGAGTCACCCAGCTGAGAACTAAACCCGCACTTTGCTTTCTTTGGCATGTTGTGCATCCACCAAAGATGTAGTCAGTCGCGAAGTCACCGCCGTACTTAGGCGGCCACACGCACAAAGTAAGAGGAGACGACGCCGCCCGTGTACACTTACTGGAGAGCCGCATATCCGCTCATTCCTGTTTACTCCTTCCGCCACGCGGGCGCTTGCCCGACGATACAGACAGCGGACGAAAATTGGTGGGGTTCGCAGAGGCGCCAGCGGGGTCGAACGGGTTAATGGGCCGGGAAGACGTCGCTTTCCATACAGAAGTCCCCTTTTCCTAGCTTTCGGTTAGCTTCCGCCGTCAGGTCGCGGAAAAACTCTGCGTCTGCGGCAAAGCAAAGCCGTACGCGTGCGTGTTCCCACGCCGCGCAGCTATCAGTCAAACAGAGCACTTGAATACTTCCCAAGTTGCCACCACCTCACGGCGGCGATCCGTGCTGCGGTGGCTAATCCGCTTGTCGGCGACTTCGAGCACCCATACTCTCGGCGGGCCGAATGCGGCCCTAACGACCGTAAGTGATGACAAAAGCCGTGGGCGGCATCTCCCTTTCGTCGGCGTGGTGCGTGCTGACGGTTTCCCTCATTGGCGGCATGTGGCTGACGCCCGAGAAGCTGTCGTTCAACGAGTCCCAGAGCGTGGGAATGGAAGAGATGTTTTTCCGGGACTTCGGTATTGGTTGCCCCGGGGACGTCGACCTTCGGGAGAAAGCACCACCGGAGGCGACAGACTTTCAGCTACGAGAGGGGAAAGATGCCCTCTCAGTGTGTGTGCGCGCGTGCGTACATTTTTACCTTTTCGGAATTTTTCCTGATTGGTGTCTCCTGACCACAGCTTGGAGGCAGGGAGAATAGGTATGGACCAAGCAAAGTCTATTAATCTCGCGCCACCAGGAACGCAATGCCTGTTCACGCAGACCCTGAACATGTAAATACTAGATAAACCTTTCTTTCTCGATCGACTTGTTCCTGATGACTGCCCCGGCGCGACACCAACCTCGTCCACTTCGACCACGATACCCCGCAGTCGCAACAACATGCTCTTGCTCTTAATTCCGCGTTATTTTAAGTGTGTGGAAAGTTTGAGGCCTTACAAAATAAAGGGCTATTTAGCTGTGGGATAATAGCCAGAATAAGCGTAGCTTTTCTGTAATACTACGGTTGATTATTTCTGTTTATCTCTGACGACTATTATCAGTAGTATCTTTACTTGAAAAATCAGCGAAAGTAACATTATTTTATTCCGTTTTCCCGCGCATGCGAAACAGCTGCGTGACTGCGCGCTATTGCTTGGGGAAAGGAACCTGTCACTTTCTAATGTTTTTCGAAGACCTTGTAAGATTCTCTGGCATTAAAGGCGGACTGGACGAATTTCGAGGTGGGGGGGCCCGGGCACCCCTGCCCCCCCCCCCCTGCCTACGTGCCTGAGTTGCGCCATATCTAACAGGGTTATCACTGTCTGCTGGCGATATGCACAGGGGTAATGCGAACAGTTAGAACAAGGCAATCTTTCCACTTTGTTTCCAACAGCGGCCGCTGCGTATCCCCAACTCTGGGTCTGGTTGTTTTGTCGGCGTTCCTGCGTTCCCTTTTATATTTCTCATATTAGTACGTGGAAGTGGCCTGTCAGGGCGCGGACAACCACGCACTCCTGAGCTTCCTGCTGAGGTGATGCATCGTGCTTAAAGGCCAACTGCACTCAAAATTTCGACCGCGCGAAATCACTGTTCCTGCATAGTATGACAAAAAAGACCGCGATGTACGAAGTATGACACCTAAAATGTGCGTAATTACGCCGCAAGCTACCAGCAAAAATCGACGATTTTGAAAACGAAACTGGGCGAAACGCGGCCATTACGAGCAGGCGGAAGTGACGTATCAGCCATCGGCGCGAGCGGCCAGACGGCCTGGCCTCGCGGCGCGAGCTGTGCGGACCGGCCGACGCGGCCGGCTGGGCCAGCCAGGCAGAGAGTGTGAGCGCGGGCGTGCGGTGGTGTGGGAGGCGCGCGGAAAAGCGAGCGCTTGTCCCGCAAGCACGACACTATTCGTGCGCTCCGACAGCAGCACAATGCGTAGGCATGATGTCGCGACGACACTCGAAAAGGAGAGAAGCGGGCGGCTAACGAAGCCTCTTCGGAGCCATGAAAGCCAGGCGTCAGGCGTAGCGGCCGCCGCGGCGCGAAATACGAGGTTCACGGATTCTCCCGCTGCGAGGCAGGCCGATCGGCCTGGACGGCTGGCATGTCACTTCCGCTAAATGGCTGTTTGCGGGACACGCCGGCAGGTGCTTTGTCGTCGGCAAGGGCGTTATTTTGAGTGCCTGAAACTGGATAACCACGCATTGCACAGAGCTACAGGTCGCGTCGCAATAGTTCTCATGGTGCCTGCTACACATTTCGAAGGCATTTAGCCAGGGTGAAATTTGAGTGCAGTTGGCCTTTAAAGAGTTGCACCTCCACGGCCTCTACGGCGACTTCACGATAGCCACGGCCGCGTGTATCGCCGCTGCGACGTTTCCCACAGCCTCGGATGCGATCTTTGTGTACTCGACGGAGCTGGACGTCCTACGGGGCGAGCAGCCGTATTTCGCCTCGCGATACCTCCGCTTGTGGCAGCTTCCCTCCAACTGCTCGGACAGAACATCTGCGTGTGCGAACCAGGTATGCCTTAGAGCGTCCACTGCCGGAGCCAGTCGCTCGCGTGCCGGCGCAAAGTCCCAATCCGTCGAAACACCTCGCTTCAAGCATGTGGTCGTGACACCAAAGAACGAAGTCGGTGTTAAAACATAGATTGTTGGAAGCGGCGCTCGAGATGACTTCGACGCATTACGTGGCGCTCGCATTCGACGTATTGCCTTATCCCGCGTCGTACATCGTTTCATACGCCAGCTGCATGTTCAGGACACCCCTTATAATGTTCCTTAATTCCTTCCCAGTCCTCACGGAGCTGAACATGAACTCGTTTCACTTCGCCGGCGGCATGGACTGCTTGGCCGTCTTGGCTGCGGTCCCCGTGAGGCTTCGAGCTCTGTCCCTCGCGACATGCAGCATAAACTGGGCGCATTCTCTAAGAAACTTGACAAAGGTGTCACCAAAGCTCGAGGAAATAGACGTGAGGGTGAACTGTGACAATGTTATGGCGTATTCGGTTGGGCGTTTACGAGCGCTCGGGAGTGCTCTGAAAACGGCCGCGCCTTCGGTTGGTAGAATTCGAGCGCTCCTACTACCTCCGGTTGGTTCTTTCCGATCGTCGGTCTCCGAGTAGGAGCGCTCCTGACCGCTCTGACTTCGAAGTGAGAGCGTTGCGTGATCTGGCCGGGAGCATAGAGTTTGTCACCAACTTGAGAAACTCTATGGCCGGGAGGATGGGTCACGTGACGGAAAACGCCGCAGTTTACCTGGCGGCTTCCCGCGCTTTCTGCACGGTGTCGCTACAGGCGCGCTTCTCCGAGATCGCCGATGCAATCGGTTGGTACGCTGCCTCTCGCGCTGTGATTGCGAGCCGCCTTGGCATCTGTCGACTCCGAGCCAGGGGACCGGAGCGGCCAACCGAATACGCCATTAGATTAAGCTGCGCCTTCTGCTGCCCGCCTTTCGGAGTGCGTGGACCAGATGCGGCTATTCTGCAGCAGCGCACTGCACTCAGACGCTTCGCTCTTCTCGGCGTTCTCAAAAGGCATTCCCTCGAATTCATCGCCAATCTCCGCACGTCAGAGCTACAGCTTTCGTTCATGGCCAATTGGTACACAATGTCTCTGACATATAACAATTGCAATGTGCTCAGCTGCAACGACAATTTGCGGTCACTTGTTCTCAGAGACAGCGCCGTGCACCGTGGCCTCGAGTTCCAGCAGGAAAATCTTGACGCCCTCAGCGGCCTACATCACCTCAGCCTCGACCTGAGCTCGCCGTCTGAGTACGACAAAGTCCGGTCGTTTTTTAACCACATGATTCCTCTACTTCCAGTGTTGCAGACACTCCACTTGCACTACGTCGGTGGGGATAACTGCGGGCGGGCCCTGACTTTGACTTTGTTGTGGCAACCCGCGTGGTACCGGGAACCGAGTCAAGAAGATCTACAGCCTGTTAGTGCACTACTGGCGGACAGGCCGTGCATCGGCTGGTCGATGGCCACGTTTATTGGCCTGGCCAAGCCTCGACATTGGAGAAATAACTACTCGTAGGTCTTTTTGGTCGATTATTGTTGAAATCTTATTTTTACATTAGATAGCAAGTACGTACCGTTTTTAGCACGGCATTGAGAACTGTGAAATATTCGGGCCCTGTAGTTATCAGGATGCATAAACGTGAGTGTTTTTTCGAGTTCCGTGAAATTATCCTGTGTTTAGAGGTGTGCCAATATTTTTTCGTACATCTGAGGGCCATCTTCCAGTTTGTTTACGTAGATCGTGCAGGCGTGCCCGATATGTTCCTGCTGATATCGCAAACATTATGCCACTATGTTAGCGGGACAGATATGGTACACATCTTTGCCGAGAGCGTTTTAATCTCTGAGACTAGCTTGCATCCTGTCGCGACAAACATAGCGTCTAATCTATATGTTGCTAATCCATTGCTGTAGCGCCAACGGCGGATTATACGGGCCGCTTCTTGTGAAAATCTATGCACCGCTTTGCAATCGCTGGCATATTGTGTAGTTTATCGTTATAACAAAAAAATATATTAATGTGTCACGCTGCTGTTACATGTTTTGTTAGAATAAAGAGACTTGATTAAGTGGCGTTGCTGCGAGGTAAATGTGAATAGTGTAAGTACTGCGCACAACTACAGAAGAGATCGATTAAGTTGTGCTTTTTTTCGGGCTCTGCCAGTGCAAAGCTGGTCTTCCTCTTTGCTGTTGGATGTGAACGCCGAGATAATGCCCAGAAAAGTACGCAAAAACTGCGCTTCGAGTACCTACTTAAGACGTGTGTGCGTACATAGGGATTTTTGAGTCTGCGCAATGGAAGAAAGCGATTTATTAAGACGTTTAACGGGCCGAAAGTACACAGGCGATGAGGCGCGCCGTAGTGGAGGGCTCCGGAATAATTTTGACGACCTGGGAATTTAACTTCCGTAGGATTCTCGAACACACGGGCGTTTTCGTTTTTCGCCTCCATCAGAAAAGCAGCCGCCGTGGCCGGGAATCATACCCGCGACCTTCTGCTCAACAGCACAACGCCTTAATAGAAGAAAGTGAAAACATGGTCCGTGCTTACTGGTAGCAGTAGGGGAGGTATACGGCTGGCATCGCTTATCATACTTGTAATCGCATTGATCGAACCTATGACACTTGTATGACGTTCAACGTGGGGCAGAATTCATTTATTAGTCAGTTTCGTCTTTCCGGCTCCGCTAATCACCGCTGTAGCTGTCTTTTTATCCTAAATGCCTCTGAGAGCGCAGGTATGCACAAGCTTTATTTTATATTTGATCTTGTCAGATCATTTCTAGTAATTTTAGTAGCGGAGTACCTTGGGACTGCACAATGTCCGTCCGTGTCTGTGCGCATAGCATTTACAATCGCAAAAAAATACAACAGGCACCGGCAGAATTCGAGCCTGTGTCTGGTAGACCAGACAGAGTTAGAGTTCATGACAGGGTAAGAGTGCAGCAGGAGCTCCTCCCACAAGCGTTGTTTGTCCGCTACCTGACTCTCCGTGGTTAGAAAAAATACTTCGTTATATTGCAGCAGTTTATTCCAATGATTACTAATATGAGCGGTTCAGAGTATAACCATCTGATTAGGAAGACGTTTACATATGTTCATTCCCAAGAATGAATGATTTTCGCAGGGAAAAGAAAAAGTCGTCCTCATTGAAAACTGGCTCAACAGTGAAAAAAATTACTCACTCAAACAAAGGTTATTCTTGTTACAAACTATAGCCGGTGTATTTTATATTTAAATCAAGGCTTTCTATGATTTTTTGTTCACTTTTAGACAACAGAAATAAACATATAAACAACGCGCAAATGCTTTTGAGTCTGAATAGTTCGAATTTCGATCGCTGCACGTCGCTTAGCCGTCGTCTGCTTGGAGAAAGAACAGAATGGTCGTCTTTATATTTGGTCGGGCTCGTCGCAGTGCGACTATTTCTTCACTTTGACTGTTCACTCATTGTCAAGAAATGTAGTCGGTACAATATCTTCCACAGCCATCATCACCGTTAAATCAAGTGTTGTAAACGCAGGGCGGAAGAAAGGGGCGGTTAGTCGCCGCAATGGCTGGATGCGGTGCACGTACTGTGTAAGCCAAGGGTGAAAAGGAAATCAGTGGCGAAAATTAATCGGTGTCTTTCAGAAATCGGCCACGATATCAACGGGCCACGTATTGTTCTATGCGACCGTTTCGAACGTATTGACGCCCTGCAAACACCTATCGTGGCGAAGCACGCAACGGTGGAGGCCGCGATGCCGCATCAGGTGTCCTGCCTTGCAAAATCAGCTGTAGGTGCGAAGGAACAATTGTTATTTTATCCCCCTTAAACGATACGACGACACCGCATTGCGCAAGCAGGGAATTGCGAGATGTGAAACGTTACAAGTCTAATGATTGCTACTTCACGAGTCACGCGGGTGGCAAGACGCTCTACGCCAGTTGGTTGGATTGACAGTATACGCTGTCATGCTTTCAATCCAGGCGACGATTTCCAAAGCGTTCCCCGGTGCCGCCATTTCTTTAGAGCCATATCACCACCATAGAGTTTCCACCCAGCAGTTTACATTGGAATTATAAGGCAGAGAACTCGTGTCTGGCGGTAAAAATCGAAAGATAAACACCCTTAACCACAAGCAGCCGCCTGAAAATTACTCTTCCTAGCTTTTATCGAAAAAAATGAAGTGACCTACAAATGCATCCTTCCGAAGTTCTACTTTCCAAGTTGTGCTACATCGAACTTTCATTGGCTTTACACTGATATGCAGCAGCCTACCGTGAAGATGTTTTTATTGTTGATGAGGCTTTGAAATAGCATACATAGAGAAAATATTCGGTTCAACATGTAGTTCCTTTGCAGTCATGTCAAGCTTTTGTGGAAGCATTTTCATTTGTGATAATCTTTCCGAAGCCAATAATCTTCTCCTATGTACACCAAACATTAATTTCCAAAAACTGACTGCCTTCATACGAAACCTGAACGAACGGCTATAAAAGTGCATTCATTTCTTACTGCACCTATTTAGACAACTACACTCTCCAGGCCCAATACTATGAGTGTGAACATGAGATTTAAGTGACGTATTTAAGAATGTGCCGACATCTCCATGCAAGCATTTCCATTTTGTCCACTTCTGCAACCAATCAGAGCACTGAACTGGAACAGGGAGAAGAAATATGTATTTCTCACTGCCTCTTGCCAAGGTGTCATGGTCTGCTGTAGAAGCATTTTCTATTCTTGTACATATTTACAATGTTGAGATGTAATCTGTTCTAAATTGTCAAAGACAGGCAATAAATACAAAAAAAGATAGCTCAATCGAATAGAAGCCGGTTTCAACGCGAAGGGCGCAGGTTCGATCCCGTCAAACCCGGAAGAGTTTTTTTCGTCAATTCATTACACACGTTGTTGATCATTACAGCTGCTAACCAGTGCCTCTAGGGGCTTTTCACGGTTCCAAGGTTGCCGCTTTCACGGCGTACGTGTCCCGGTTTGATCGCCGGGACCTCCTTAACCATATTTTTTTCTTGAGGCTACCAGGTTTTTTGGTGCGACGGACGTACAATACTTGACTTAAACAGCTTACCCGTAAAAGCTTAACACATGCAACCTTTCTTGAAACGAGTGTATTAAAACTAGGGTGTTTGTTAGCTGAAGTGGAATGCTATTTTCACAATACTTATGAGCCACAAAAGTTCCTTGTCAACATTGTGGCTTCAGTGAAAAATCAGGAGTAATTGCTTGCAGCAGATATGGGTCAAACCAGCCCCTAACGTGCTTAACAAAGGCCTCTTTTCAATGGCTAGCGAACTGCAGCCGGTCACATATGCATCCTGCACTGACATCGCTTTGAAGAACTTCATTTCTCCTTCGTTCTCTATGCCACTTGATTGTTTTACTGCGGTGCCATATTGATATATTCCGTTATAGTAACTATGTTTTTGTACCAGTTGCTTACCTACTTACCAAATTTACATTACTACTTTATTTGACTTTTGATACACGCCAAAGGGTTCGGTTCCCGGCCGCGGCGGCCGCTTTTCTGAGTGAGGCGAAAAGCTAAAACGCCCGCATGTTCGAGATTTTCGCGCACGATAGAGATCCTTATGTTGTCAAAATTAATCCCGAATCCTCCACTACAATGCGCTTCATCCCCTGGGTAGCGTAGGAAAGAGATACACGCCAAAGGAAAAATCTTCATATTGGAAAATTTTCGATGCGGTTTACAGCCACCTTTTAATCATATTTTGTTGCGACACTGATGCAAAGAATGTTTAAATACCCTATACCAGAATGTCTTGTACCCAAAAGGCAAAAGCAATCAATACTTATCAATAAATACAATTCTTGGTTATTGTGCAATCAAATAAACACTACACACAACGTTTTCTATATCGGCATTTCTTGTCTACGGACCGGTATCACCCTCCAATAAAGCGAAATAAAGATGCGTTAGGTGGACAGGATCAAGAGTAAGACGCCGCATTCGAAAAAGGTTTGAGTAGAACAGTTGTTACTCTTTTAGTCGTAATCATGTTTTAGACAGCATTCTTTTATTCACGTGCGCAGATAGACGCAAGTGGCATCGCGGTTTACTGTGACAGTAGCGGAGATCTTTTTTGACTCCATACTCCCTCCGGCCGAACTGCTAGATACAAAAATTCCGCTTTCCAGTATTCTAGCTGGCTATCAGCAAATCCGGTTTGGTAAAGGTGTTTCGGGGGACGCACTTCCATTTGGTATGGATAAAACAAATTTGCAAAAAATAAGTGAGCGGTCCCTCTAGGCTTCGAAATTGATCGACCATAAACGTACTGAAGGGGCCACCGATTTGTACAATGCGTTTTGCTTAACTTTGACATATTTATTTTGCGACCTGTACGTATGGGCTACCCTAAGTTACTGTACGTGCGCCAGTGCAGTTTACATCAGTGGTGGAAACATTGCTACAGATTTTACAAGACTTGCCGTACCCAGGATGGGAATGGTTGAGAGAGGCGAAGAAAGGCCCTGACGCGCCCCAAGCCGCCTTTAAAGCGGGAACACCGGCTGCAGCGCGGCAGGCACAGCACCGGCGACGCAGGCCGACGCGGGCAAGCCGTATGACTTCAATGAATTAACACTAGTCGAACTCATCCCTGTCAGAAAGACATGATCAGGCCTCTTCACCCTCAACATACAATCCTCCATCTGCACTACTTTGTGAGAACGACTTGCTCTTCAAAACAATAAAACAACGTACAAAAGGTAATGTCTTTATAGGAGTAGAGAATTTAACGCGCCACATTCGACCTGGCGGTATTTGAACGATAACATAAAAGGCAGCAGCTATACGAAACCACCAGAAGGAATAATATATGTTTGTGCAATGTCATTGATGTTCCCACCAGAATTGGTACAGTGTCTCCAGAGACACCATACCGGCTTTGGCGTTAACATATGGTGTCAAAGAACCCATAAGGGAATGCCTCGAAGAAATGCTGGTCAGTGATCATTATATTATCTAGCTGCCGCACCCCCATAATGAAGCCCAACAGTAAAAAATAGGAACAGCCGCATTACTGATTGCCGGACATTCAGAGGGACACACCCCAACAGGCACAATCGAAGAAAAATGGAAAATAGAATAACGAACTAATACTATCGTAGGACTGTCCAGGCAAAGGTGCTTACCTTGTGCACCTTTAGGAAACCCGGCGGGGTCTCACGAAACGGTGAGAAAAACGAAGAACAATCGGAAGCTTGGTATTCCTATTTGTCAATTTACCGACGAAGCCACGAATTATGCAAGAGAGGTCAGCCAACAAAATTGGTCGCAGTTTTGCACGACACTTCAGGGCATTGTTGGAACTTGTCGCAAATGGCATCTCCTAAACTCCCTAATGGGTAGCAAGCAAACCATATCAGCCACTTCGCATCAACTGGAACGTCTCACTGATATTTATCAAGTCACAGAAGAAGAACTCCTAGAAGAATTAAAGAATCCATGGGAAGACACAAGTGAGAAACCCCCCTCCCCCATGAACCATTCATGGGTGGGCCGAGTAATGAAATGGATGATCCATTCGCCATACCTGAAATTAAAGCAGCGGTCCGAAACTTAACCGGCAATACTGCTCCAGGAAACGACAAGATTCGAAACAAGCTGCTACAAAATTTGGACACCCCCGCGTTGGAGGCTCTATTGCCGGCAAGCTGTCATCCAAGTGGAAACACGCCGACATTACTTTGATTCGCAAACACAGTAAGCCACTAGCCTCAACGAACCTATGACCCATTTCCCTTAAACCTTGTGTTGGGAAGTTAGTAGAACACATGGTACAAAATCGTCTTTCCCAGTATATTGAAGACAATTTCGCAGAAAATATGTATGAATTCCGCGCCCATCCCTCTGCGCAAGATGTCCCGTCCCGATCAACGTAAAGAATAAATAACATGCTTTCGAATTCGCCAAAAACATGCTTACTAAATTTAGATATCAAAGGTGCCTTTGATAATGCCAATCGCCAAGCTATTCTTCGTGGACTAGCATCAAATAACTGTGTACAAAGGCAATATAACTATGTTGCGGCCTTACTTTCAGGACACACCGCGACCATCGGAATAAGGCACCTCTGCTCAACATCATTTAAAAGGACACCAAGGGACACTCCTCAAGCTTCGAGGATATCATTTCTCCTGTTCAATATAGTAATAAAATACATTTCTGGGATACTCCATGACAACCCGCATCAAAAACCTATTCCAAATTGGCCATAATAATTTTTAAAGGGCACCGTACCAGCTTGAATGTTGGCAACCCTGTTACTAAAGCCTTATAGGCGGGCTTTGCGCATGATCTGGTCACAGGCACACTCTGGCCTAGTGGTAAATGAGACAGCCAATGAGACTGCTCGAGATATGGTTCCCCAAGAGCCTCATAGGACCCCTGAGGTTAGCCCTGGGCCTTTTTAGTTATAAGGATCGCCTCCATACTTTCGGCAATATCCTCGACGATTTTTTCCAGGGTCGTGCCTGTTCTCCACCACCGCATTCATCGCTTAGTCGCAGGCATGCAGTCCTTCTCAGGCAGCTTGGAACATATCATTCCCCCCTCCATATGGTATGGATGTCATATATCCTGCGAAATATAAAGGCGGTTCCCCTTCTGTGCTGTAGAACGAGCCCCACTTTACCACATTGTTTTGTCATGCGCAGTTATACCTGCATCACGTGAAGTCATCCCAACCCTCATAACATAATATGACGTAGCCAAAAATGACGAAGCTGTCTTTAATTAAAATAAAGTTTATTTTAGCGCACTTGTGCTCCCGTAGGCCCTCACAACTCCAAGAATACAGTGGAGGCAAAGCAGCAGCCAACACAATGACGTGTGCAGGTGAGTATCGGCGAATATAATACCACGGCGGCTGCCCTGGGAGTATTTATCTTTCGGCCGGACTTTTTCTCGCAAATTCGAATTACAACGAGAATTCTGGAGGTCAAAGAAGATTATGCTAGGCTAGTGACGTCAGGGCCAAACACCCTCCCTATCTTAATAAGGTTCACGTGTGGTCATTCGAAAGAAAGCATACACGCATTTTGCTTGAAACACGCATAACACAGCCACGCATCGACGGATTCTAAAAATAAAACACTGAAGCATACGAACAGAATGCATTGTTCGCGGCAATATTATCCTTTCCAGAGTGGGAGGCGTCAATCTCTAGCCCAGCTCCCCTCGTGCATGAAGCCACTCTCCCACTTGGCTGAAGACACCAAGATCCTAAAACATCGGGAGCCCCGCTGTTTAAATGACTCCGCGAACAACAAAGTGGTACAATTACAACAACTTTCGGAAAAAATATAGTTACTACTACTACTACTACTACTACTAAAAAACCAATTTTTCATAAAGGTCTCATCTCACTCAAAATCTTCTCAGGGCACATTTCATGCCATACGTCCCACGCACTGTGCTCAACCTCCTCCGATTTCACTTGTGATACAAGGGTTTAGGTACCAGCCGCGGCCCCCAAGACGGACACGGAGTCCCAGAAGCAACACTTTTACTGGAAATCCCGCCCCCACATCTGCTCCTTGCGAGGCCAAGCCACCTGGCAAAGTCACTTGTTGTTGCTCCTCCATGGATGGCGCATACCCACGTGGGGGATTGACAAAGAAACGGGGTGGCTTTTGGTGGCTAACACACCCACCTCATAGCACTATAAAATCAGCCCGTAGAATTTAATTTGGGAAACGGTTACAGAATTATGTAACAGAACTCGAAAAGAATCAGGGATTGATGTTATCTTTAGAAGGATATCCGAAAAACCAATTTCTGAATGGGAAACAGGACTCTCAACTTTAGGCGTGAATCACCGCAACCACCCCTCTGTGACAAAAACGCAGGGATGTGCCCCAGAAGAAAAGGAGCACAGATATCGACAAAGGAAGGCTAAGGCACTGAATTGGTGTGGCTAGATAACGTTTCCTAATGGAAGAAAAACCGCGGCAATACAAGAAAAAGGGATCATTTTTTTCCTTTTGCCGCAGCAGCACAAAGGCCAGAGGGGGTGAGACCCGCGCGATGTGAATAAAAATTAGGCTGCAGTGTTCTGCCAGTTACAGTAACCTCGCCTTGGCGGGACTTGCAAAATAGCGCATCCTAAGGGTGAGCTAGATGGGCGTGGTCGTCCAAGAAGGGCTTGCGTTCGGGCTAGTTGGTGTTCCATAACTACTTCTTAAGCGCCAAAAACTACGGGGACATAGAATGAGACAGGGACACACGCTAACTTTCAACTAAATTTTATTGAGCAAGCGTCAAATATATACATGAAAAATAGTCGATAGGAGATACAGAAAAGAATTACACACAAGAGATAACAGATCAACTCGGTGTTGTTCCACACGTGTCAGGCACTACCATGACCAGTTCTTTTTCAAGAACACTGCTTCCTTTACTGACAAGGCTATCGACGTTGTGCTGACACATTGGAAATCACCTAATTGCATCTCAGCCGCTTCAACTATTTCACGCGTGCGTTGATCAGAATCATGAAACAACGTGACTGAATTTTAAAAGTAGGGTTCGCCCCCCTGGCATTCAGCACAGTGATTTGAAAGGTTCCCATTTTTTCTTTTAGTACGTTATTCTGGTGTTCACGTAGCCTTGAGTTGATGCATCGGCCAGTCTGTCCTACATTTACTCTACCACAAGCCAACGGCAAACGGTACACTACGCCGCCATCACATTCGGCATACTTGTTGTTATGTCCAACATTACAGCCACGGTCTTCTTGCGTTACCGGACACGTTTCCTTACACAGCCTTGCGAGTTTAAGCGGTGCGGACATGACAACCCGAACCCCGGCCCTCTGCCCTATTGTCTTGAGCCTATGTGCAACACCATAGAGGTACGGTATCACGGCCGTCTTACGCCGCTCACTACCATACTGTACACTGGTCTCGGCCCCTTTTCCTGATAGCCCTTCACGCCTGCGGACAGCCTCACAGACTGCCACAATGACGTGCTCAGGGTACCCAGATTCTTTAGCCGAGAAACCTGCGCCTCCACAGCGCTCTGCACTTGGTGAACACAGGACTTTTTGAGGGCGTTGGTGAAACACATCGTCGCTACTGAGCGTTTCACCAGTTTGGTGTGCGCAGACGCAAAAGGCAATAGGGGCTTCTGGTGGCGGGGGGCATAACCCCAGCAAACTTGGTCACATGAAAACGTGAGGCGTATGTCTGGGAACTTTAGGGCATTTTGTTCAGGTGTTTCGTGCGTTATTTGAAGGGGACTGAGGCAATCTTTGAACACTGCCAGAGTCAACGCTACATCGTCTTCAAAGCAAGACGCACCCCTCTGAAGTAAAACCAAAAAGTCATCAACAAACGTGCATACCTTACTGACATTTGTGGGCTGCAATCTATCCGCCAAGAAGCGGTCAAGATGGCCCAGGAAAAGATCACTCAGCGCAGGTGCGACACACGACCCTATACACACACCCTCTTTCTGTATGAAAATTTTGTCGTTCATCGGGACCTTTTCATTGTTTAATCTCGATTGATTGATTGATTGTAGGGTTTAACGCGCCGACGCAGCGCAGGCGATGAAGCGCGCCGTAGTGGAGGGCTCCGGATTAATTTTGACCACCTGGGGATCCTTAACGTGCGCCGAAATCTCGTACACACGGGCGTTTTTGCTTTTCGCCTCCATCAGAAAAGCGGCCGCCGCGGCCGGGAATCTAACCCGCGACCTCGTGCTCAACAGCGCAACGCCTTACATTGTTTAATCTCCAATCCTTCTCTGATAGTAACGCTGATTGCCTTCTCGGTTTGCCAGTCCCGCACCCTGTCCTACTGCCTAAGAGTCAAGCAACTGCCCTACAATATTCTAGCAATTTTCGGACGGTTTCAACCATCACGTGGTCATGGCAACAGGATGTGCAAAGTACTGAGGTCGGAGTGGCAACGACAGGAACGCCACTACAGAGATTGCCTGTACAATAGTGTGCAGCCAGCAAGTTCCCACGCCTGTAAAGAAGAAACGGTGGCGTGGTTACTGCACACAGGTAGACCACACTGCAGAAACCCTTTCGATGTCGTCTCTTTCCGTACTCAGCAGGCATCGCCCCAAGAAGACACAGGCGTCGAGTAGTGCCATCCACACTTCAGAGGATATCGACCTACCACGTTCAACGTGTGCTCAACCTCGGACCAAATTGTGAAGTGGAACCAGTGCTCTCGGGTCCCAAGCTGTTCTCGCTTGTACGAAGACTGGCTAGTGCGGTACCTGAAAGTGAGAAGGACAGATGTATCTCGGAAGGCGTTGACGTACTGCTGCATCGTGAACCTGTCCGTCAACGGGTACCTGTTAAAGGCGTAGGAGAGTATCTGAAACGCCACAATTTGTCCTCCGTTCCGTCTGACAAAGAAGGTGGGTACGGGGTTTTTTTGCATGGTCTTTTCTTTGAGAAGGCAATCAAAGCAATTGGTGCTGTAATGATTCCAAGAGATGATGTTTCCCTAGAGGCTGTTAAGACAAAGGCTAAGAAGTTGTGTGAAGAATTGAACCTGTCGGTGTTGTCCAAACAACTTGAAAAATGCACCAAGCTAGGGCTAGACATGTTTTTTGCGGTAAAAACACACAAGGAGGGGATGCCGTTTCGGGTTATAGTCTCAGCACGGCACACCTGGCAAAAATCTGCGGGTCTGTTTTTACAGAAACACCTTGGGCGGCTGGATGCTGGGGATCCCTTTCGCACGATAAACTCAGAAGAAGTTTGCGACTTCGTGGCAGAGCACTCCCACTCAGCGTTAAATGGGTTCTCTGTAGATGTTAAGGACCTTTATTATTTCCTAGCGCATGACGGGGTTATAGAGTGTGTTGAGGAGTGTATTTTTGAGTTCGATGTCATAGCCTTTCAAAATAAAAGTGGAGTATCAATGAAAGAGTTTCTTGATTTGCTGTTGATGTATCTGCAGTCTAAGTGCGTTTCCTGGAACGACAAAATTTTCATACAGAAAGAGGGTGTGTGTATAGGGTCGTGTGTCGCACCTGCGCTGAGTGATCTTTTCCTGGGCCATCTTGACCGCTTGTTGGCGGATATATTGCAGTCCACAAATGTCGTTAAGGTATACAGGTTTGTTGATGACTTTGGTTTTCCTTCAGAGGGGTGCGTCTTGCTTTCAAGACGATGTAGCATTGACGCTGGCAGTGTTCAAAGATTGCCTCAGTCCCCTTCAAATAACGTACGAAACACCGGAAAAAAACGCCCCAAAGTTCCTAGACATACGCCTCACGTTTTCTTGTGGCCAGGTTTGCTGGGGTTACGCCCCCCGCAGCCAGAAGCCCCTATTGCCTTTTGACTCTGCGCACACAAAACTGGTGAAACGCTCAGTAGCGACGATGTGTTTCACCAACGCCCTCAAAAAGTCCTGTGTTCACCAAGTGCAGAGCGCTGTGGAGGCGCAAGTTTCTCGGCTAAGATAATCTGGGTACCCTGAGCACGTCATTGTGGCAGTCTGTGAGGCTGTCCGCAGGCGTGAAGGGCTACCAGGAAAAGGGGCCGAGACCAGTGTACAGGATGGTAGTGAGAGGCTTAAGACGGCTGTGATACCATACATGCACATAGGCTCAAGAAAATAGGGCAGAGGGCCGGGGTTCGGGTTGTCATGTCCGCACCACTTAAACTCGCAAGGCTGTGTAAGGAAAAGTGTCCGGTAAGGCAAGAAAACAGTGGCCGTAATGTTGGACATAACAACAAGTATGTCGAATGTTATGGCGGCGTAGTGTACCGTGTGCCGTTGGTTTGTGGTAGAGTATATGTAGGACAGACTGGCAGACGCATCAACTCAAGGCTACGTGAACACCAGAATAACGTACTAAAAAGAAAAAATGGGAATCTCTCAAATCACTGTGCTGAATGCCAGGGGTGCGAACCCTAGTTTTGAAATTCAGTCACGTTGTTTCATGATTCTGATAAACGCACGCGTGAAATAGTTGAAGCGGCTGAGATGCAATTAGGTGATTTCGAATGCGTCAGCACAACGTCGATAGCCTTGTCAGTAAAGGAAGCAGTGTTCTTGAAAAAGAACTGGTCATGGTAGTGCCTGACACGTGTGGAACAGCACCGAGTTGATCTGTTATCTCTTGTGTGTAATTCTTTTCTGTATCTCCTATCGACTATTTTTCATGTATATATTTCACGCTTGCTCAATAAAATTTAGTTGGACGTTAGCGCGTGTCTGTCTCATTCTATGTCCCTGTAGTTTTTGGCGCTTAAGAAGTAGTTATGGTCGTCCAAGCATGTGATAGCACCTTCTTGTGTCATCCCGAGCTGTCGGTATGTGTGGAACCTTGTTCGCGCCGGGAGAAATTCAGTAGGGCTGAGGTCCACCAGAGGGCCATGTAAAGCTGATCTGGCCAAATAATCATACAATTTATTGAGCCATGGGCCCTTGTGACTGTGACCTGGAAGCCAAATGGGACGGATATCGCGTAAAAAGGGAGGCACAAGACAATTAAATGTACGAATGAGTAACGAAATTTGAACGCGATCCCGCGAGCCCACGCTGTACTTGCCCCTGATCCCTTCTTTGTTGTTTTCCGGGCTTGGTTAACATGTCGTGTTGGGAAATTGTTCAACCGCTATACAAGTGGCTACACACTATAAAAATCATGGTCGATCTCTTCACACACCATTCGTTCTCGTAAAGGATTTTTGGAGGTAAAGAGGTTTTTCTGTCTCGTACAGAAATTTGAACATCGCGCGCGTGACGAAAAGCTACGTTGCAAAAAATTTACATAATAGAATGCTCACGGAGCGCAGTAAGAAAATTCCAGTTGAGAGAAAAAGAACTGGGCGCGCTTGCTACACTGCATTATTAACAACTTATAGTGAGTATCGAAATGTGCATGGTTTGCGGTGGAGCAGTGCGGCCTTTCTAAGGCATATGTTAACATTTTTACGGGTATTACATCTTTTTCAAGGACAGTGCAACTGAACAATCAGTTAATATCCTTCGCAGTGGGCGCAGGAAAAAATGAGAGTGGAACCGTATATTTTCAGAAGGGTAAACACATCAACATCCAGAAATTTAAATGTTGCTCAGGTCAGCCCCTTATCGCAGTGTGGGGCGGTCCGTGCAAAACTAGAGGCTTGCATCATTTGGGAAGCGGGTGCTGAAGGCATTTATTTCAGAAAGTCTGATCGGAATACTTATGGTTTTAGGCAGGAAAATAATTTGTATATCGAGCGGGAACTACAGGCTTAGTCGGGTTGGCTTAAGTCCGCTTTAATGCTTCCTACACGGCAGCAAAGATATGCGGTGGTCGCAGGGGTTTTCGTTTGGTTGTCAAGTAGCTAACTGTTCTTCTGGATTGCGGTTGGCTGCTACTAGATTTCTGGAGAGCGTCGTCGGCAGATTCAGGGAACAGATGTAGATGAAGATTAGTTGACGTGGGGCATTCTCAACAAAACGGCTAATTAAAAGGTAGTAATCGTTTGAATTTACCAACTCCTTACGAACTTTAGTACCCCGCAGGAAGGTACGTAGTTGCTGCCACCAAGTATGGACCTTAAATTGTGTCTCTACAGTATAGACCAAGCACTCAGTGCATTCTGCTTGTTTTATACTAACATTAATTCGTAGTAACAAAAGTCTATGACCTATTTTACCTAAAGAACATTTCCCACTCCACCTCACGATAAAGGTTTTGCAAATACACATGCTGAGTTGCATTATCTCAGATTAAAATTCATAATTCCCAAATTATTGCTGAAATATTTGATTTTCGGACAAGCCCATCGAACCTATCAGAGTACTTTCCGCTTCTGGCTATAAAAGCAACAAGATCAGATGTATTTCTAAGGTAACAAAGTTATATTCGCTCTCTTCGTGCATCCCGTTGGTTTTCTTGCGTAAAATATTTGTTGTGTAAGTGTGATATGTGGGTGTTGAATGTGTCTATGTCGTGTAGCACTCCGCCAATCTACTTTGTGACGCGTAGCTTTTTACTAGGTTACGCATGGCCATTTAGTAAAAGCACTGTGGATACTGTGACAAGTAACTGGTTAGCGTTCTTTTAGTAAATGCACCACCTTTTTTAAGAGTGTGGCTTTGGTGAATTATGGAGGATGCAGTGTTCACCATGGTCGCCGACACTGGTGTTTCGCCCCTTGGAACGTCTGGTTGGCGTGAGTGCAGTATTGACATTTGTTAGCGATGATGGTACAAGATGGTGAAAGGCGCGTGCCCTTCAAGGGAGTCGTCGACTGAAACATTCTTGAGAGATGCTTTTCTTTCTCAACTATTTCTCTCGCACCTAAAGGCGGGATATACTTCCGATGTTGTTTTCCGCCATTGTAAAACGAGGAGGGGGTGTGTGTTCCTGGTAAGGTCACTGAAGACGGGCCTTCTACCAATCACGTCATGGCGCCGCCAACCCCGTCGCAAACGCTGTTTCCTCGCGACGTTGCAAAAAAGTTCCACTAAGCCGCTAAACTGAAGGAATTTTCAGAGTAGCACAAATGACGAAAATTTTGAGTTTTTTGTACTGTGATGATGGACGGTCGAAAAAGTAACGAATTTTTTACGGCAGCAAATTCTTGTTTCAGAATACTTTTAATCAATCAGCCTGACCACGGCCACGGCCTATGTCATGTGGTTGAGATTGTACAAAACCACGGAAAGCGATTCAAATCAAATGGCCCTAGTTTCATTTGAATGATATTATAACACAAAGGGGCTTGCGTATTTAACCAGCGGTACGAATAAGGAGTAGCTTACACGACAAAATATAATTATATGAGAAGAGTAAAAAAAGAATAATCTCATCATCCGATGCACTGCTCTTCAGCTGTCTCAAATATCTTGCTTCCTGTTTCCTTATGAAGTGATGCAGCTTGAGCTCTTCTGTGGACTCAAAATTTTTTTTTCCAAGATTCGACAAGAATTAAAATCAACTTAGCATGACACCCACCTTTATGCTTTTTGCTCAATAAAACGTTTGTCTCCTCCTCCTCTTTCTAGTCTGCAGAGAAATCTTCTAATCCAACCCCATCGAAAAAACCCTTATGATTTTTATATGGGCCCCATAAAATTCGTATGGGCCCGTAAGAATTCATATAGGAACCCATATGAATTGTTATGGGTCTATATGATACGGACCCATAAGAAGTCTAACCACATAAGAATTCTTATGGGCCCATATTAGATTCCCATATCGCATCTTATGGGCACATATGATACGGACCCATAAGAAGTCTAACCCCATATGAATTCTTATGGGCCCATATGAAATCTCCATATGGATTATTACGGGCATATATTATACGGTCCCATAAGGGATCGATCTTTATACGAATTATACAGGCTTGTTTCAACCACCATTCAGGGTTATATGTGGTTCACGAAGTCATGTGGGGGCATACGGGGTACCATGCAGCTTTCTGTGGGACTTTCTGTGAGTGATATAAAGCTATACACAGACCCACGATGTTACCACACTGTTGCAGATCGGGCCCGTAAGGTTGTAAGTGTTTTAACACAAAATAAAATTCATGTGCTACATGGCCATTAATTGTGGACATAAAGTATACATTTATTTTTGTTCACTCTCATAATGATATCGCAAACAGCGCATTAAATATGTACACCGTGCCCAACTGATTCCCTGTCACAAACGGCCGGCCAGGCCCTCAATTTTCTCGTTCGGGCGGCCAACATGACGGCTTCCTCAAAGGGGGGCGGCCATTTTTCGTCGCGCTTCGGGACCTGAGTCACCCCGTCCGCTTCTCCCTCGTTTGTTTGTTTTTTCTTTCTCCTGCCTTTCGTTGGCGCTGCTCCGAAGAGGGCACGCGGCGGCGTCGCGGGGGCCCAGGGAGAGAGGGAAACAAAGGTGCAAGACAGGGAGGACCAAGGTGCGGCACCGTCCGGCTATCGGGCGAAGTTTATCGGGGTGCGAGCGGCTCAGCGGGGGCTAGGGGCAGTCGGCTGGAGATTTTTTAAGGTGCAACACGCTGGGAAGTGTCCGGGGGCGGCGCGGCTTTAGCGACGTCCGTCGTTAGGCTCACGGTGACGGCGGGACGACCTGCCTCCTCTACGGGAAGGAGTTCACCTCGTCGTCGTGGGTATCAAGGCCGACCAGACCTCGCACACCGGATCCCCGAAAAACGCAAGCGGCTACCCGGCGAAGCCGACTCAACTTCACCGTGACTTTCCGTCCTTAGACTCGGGGTAACCCATAGCCACGCCTAGCGTTAAGACGTATGCCTCCTCCTGGTTTTTCCGGTGTCGCGCCCAGCTTTCGATCGGACCTAGCTGTAATGTTTTTTTTTCTTTTTGTTGTTGTTGTAGTGTTGGATAGTGTTAGGATGTAAGCCCCTGTGTCTCTGTATTCCCCCATGGTGTAATGTTTATTGTTTGGTTGTCACCAGTCTAGTTAACGCCGTGCGTTAGCCGACCTGCGCGCACGTGCGCACATAGTAGTGTACACTTAGCGCCTGTAGTAATTCCTAGCCGACCCCAGCTGCACGCCGTTGGTAGTGAGTGTCTTTGCTGGGATACTTGTTTTTGATAAGTGCATATTAACCAGTTTTCACCTCATTGCAATTAAGCTTACCAAATTAATGTGAACATGGTACACTTTCAGGTGCATTCGACCACTTCATAGGTCGAGTGGACACCGACGTGCCGGCAAAAACCCGACGCATGAAGATTAACTACTTTATTGCAGAGATGCTTAAAGACTTGAAATGAAAGCGCCTCTCTGCAATAAATTTCTCCATCATTCAGCTCTGCAAGTGTGTTTTTGTACACAAATGTGGCAATAAATGCCTTACAAAGCAGAAACCCCACTGTCTCCTTGCAAAGAGAAGCCGGAAAACACGGCTAGGACATTCACCACAGCAAATATTTGTGTTCACACGTGTAAACAGGAGAAACAAAAGTTATTTCAGCTTTTTATTTGGGGATGTAAAATATACGGGTCTGTGACACCATATGAAATCCCTATATGAAAGAAGCCCTATATGTTTCCCCCTATATCACCATATCCCCATATACCCATATACTATAATGCCATATGTATGGGCCCCATAAGATCCCATATATGGTGTCTTTTAGTAGGGAATGTTCAGCATGGTGTTCTTCAGCTTTGTTGAATTATTCTGCTCTGCCATATGCTCTGCCATATGCTCAGAATGACATGTCGGACAGCAGCTGCGCATTCAGTATTCATTCTCCATTTGCATACAGTTGTTGACACCAGTTCTTCGGTAGTTTACTTGAAGCCTGCGGCATTCAGTGCTCCACTCATTGACAGGGGATGTCGTTCTTCAACGCCTTTATCGTCTCCGCTTGTACTAAATGACTTCGTTTGCGGCTATGTGTGAAGTCCCAGGATACACGGGGAGTCAATCACTTTTACAAGAGGAGAACATCCTTAGAACCAAACAAAACATGCGGTCTGTCGTATTACGGGTCCGTCGCACCTGTGGCCTGCCATGAAGAACCGGTCTGTGCAGTGAATAAGACTAAATTAAAGGAGCCGTGACGAAAAAACACAAGTTAGAATCATTCCAAAGATTGCCTCATTAGAATCATACTGACACTACTTTTAACGTAAACTTCGCTCAAATATTCATTATAATAAGGAAAAAAGGAATGTTCATGCGATCCACTAGCTCATTTCCCGCCACAGAACCTATAATCTCGTACCAGCCAGCTCTGCGATTGGCGGAGGCCGGCAAAAGCAGACGCAAAATAGGCAGAGCTTATAAGCTTTCTGAGCGAGCTATTTGCCGTTTAATTTAGCGCACATTCTTTTTATATCAGTAAGAATGGAGGGACAAGCGGTTGAAGTTACGAAAGCACACGTAGACATAGAAGTACGATGCGTGCTGCTGTTGGTACTGCGCGCACTATGCTTGATTTAGCTGCACAGGACTGCTGGGGCTTCGGAGTGATCTCAGATGATTGACGCAAGCAACGGTGTCTTACACGACCATATTTGTTGAGCGAGCACTATGTTTCACGAAACAAATATTTTCTTCCAGAACACAAACAAGCCAGGTTCAAATACGGTGAAAAAAAAAACCAGAGGCAGAAAATGGCTTCAATGGTATGGTGGCGCCATCTAGGCTCCGTAACGGTAAATCAGGCTGCCCAATCGACTGCAGAGCAGTCGGTTCCAGTGATGTCATTGCAGAGCACAAAAACACATGATTTGGGTGAAAAATCAAAATTTTAACTTAAACTGAATACTTTCTCAGTGAATGAATCGTCGTTTGCATCCGGACAAGCGCTGGGGACCCTGTAAAACAAGAAATCTTTCGAATAAAGCAAACGTGTATTTTGTCTTCATTTAAAGACCGCTGACGAGCTGTGGTGGCAGCTAAATATAAAAATTGTTTTCGCACTTGAACTAAGCGATCCCGTAAATCATCAACAAATAAATGTCCTCATCAATACCCTCACAAACGAACCCAATTCTATTTTGACATAGACCACGACACACTATGACAAGCGTCTGAACACGGACAATTCTGAGAATTTTGGAAAGTTCCGAAACTCGGAAATTACTCTGGCACAGCTTTCCGAAAATGCTCTCTTCCGGACTTCTATATTTTTATACCGCGGTTACCGTAAACAATATAAACAAATTATGCAGTCGTCTTGCCTTTGGAATTGATGTAACACCTGTAAAATGTTTATATGCGCCCCAGAAATGCTGAATTGCCACGACAAAGCACATTCTGATACGCATTAACAGCTGTTCTAGAAAGAAAGCGCAGTTCCGTTTTTATCAACCAAACTTTTTTACCGCGCTCCGGTAATTATTACTGCAAAACAGTATATGTCTAAACCCCCGTTTTTATTCCGCTGTCATCGATTTACTCGGCGCTGCTTAGGGGTTCTCCTCCTCACCACTCCTGACACCTCTTTCACAACTATTTTCCCCCTCGCCTCCACCGATGCCCCTATGGCAAGTTGCGCAGTCGGCAGCTAACGGCAGTATGCGGCTATTAGATGATTGCGAAAAATAACCAGAAGCACAGATGGGCGTAAAAACGCACTGATGATTACTACGCTTTCGAATATCAAATTTGTGCGCAGAGCGAGCTGCAGTATTTTCGGTCACGGCGCATTTCTGCTGCATCTGAGGAAGTGTTCGCGTGATCAGCGAACGTACGGCGGCGTGCGCTACTCTGCGGCTACCTCTCACTGCGCCGCCCCTGTCGGCCACCATGTTGCAAATCATGTTTGAGCCCCCCACGCAAATGTCACGTGGTTAGAATTAGCTCCGCACAAGGGAGCCGCAAGTATGTTGTTGCAAATCGTGTTTGAACCTCAAGCGCAAATACCACGTGGTTTGGAGTAGCGGAGAATGGAACAGCATCTCGGGAAAGTATCAGGGGGAGTGTGCTCCTTCGTGGCGGCACGTGAGACATGTGTAAAAGAAAGGCAGTGAGAGAGATGACACCGTAGTCGCACGTGCCGTACTCCACTTCACCCTTCGCTAGAGGCTCCTCTTCGTTTTCTTTCTTTCGTCCCTGCTGCGTACGCTCACTCGGTTGCGCGGATATAAACAGATGCCGCTTCCGCGAATCCCAGGTAACGGCTGCCAAACGGTTACTCCCTAAAACGAGTGAAATCCGCCATTACCGTTTCCGCTCAAATTCACTTCGCCAAGTATAGCTACGAATCACTCCCGGTAGAAGAGAAACTTCCCCAGTTCGAACGCCGGTTTTACCCCACATTCCTTTTTCAGCTTGCAAGGCCACTGAGTGACATTTTTGCCGGTGCCTTTCACGCATAAGAATGCGCCATCACCAGTTTCCGGTTTATGCATGCACGGTTTGCGGGTAGAAAAAGGGGGCGTGCATGCACAGCTAGGCTTCATGCCGCTACCGATGAAATGCCGGTTGTGATAGCATGAGATTATATGTCGAAATTACATGTCTCAATGCGGTCATTCAGCCGATGTCATCCTTAATGGAGTGTTTCGGGTGTGGATATGATGTGTCACACAGACATAGACATCTTACACACATGGTATGATTCATACAGGAGGGAAGGAAAACGGACAGCCGTTTATACGAGAATAGAGCTCAATGATTTTCGGGTTTTAAATCGTTATGGGAGCGATGCATGCCGTTCGTTTTGAGGAGGAAGAAAAAGAATAGAAGCCTTCACCCGAACACAAGCGCGAATGGGCGCGAAAACAACGGGAAGCTGTTGGCGCTGCCGTACCGCCTCAAGTTCAGCTCGTCGCGTAGCGGTGAATCCCTCCCGGATAAACAGCAACTTGCCCGTTGGAAACGCTGGCGTGAGCCAATATTACTTTTTCAGTGGGCTTTCAGGGATATTTTCGATGGCGCCTTTCACTTCTACGCACGCGCACGTGGCCGGTTGACGGTTTATGCGGGCGCTGGTTTGTAGTGGAGAATAGTGAGAGGGAGAAGGTGTGGCGTGCACGCGCAGCTACAGCTTTCATGCCCGTACTGATGGGAGACATGTCCGCTGTGCTTGTGCGATGTCTAAACGCCGGCGTTAGGCGGCCTAGTAGGAACTGTTCGCAGTCCTTAGTGGTAGAGCGGATTAGGTTTGTTTGTTAGGCCATATTTAAACTACCGGCGCACAACACGTATCGTGATCTATGGACGTAAAAAATGGCATGTCACGCAATTCGGTTGGCTGCGACGTGAAATGACGTCCTTCTGCAAGTACAAAGCTTGGAACCGTCAGAGGTTCACTCAGGTAATTGGCTCGGAAATATGCTCCGTCGCAAATTACAATTAACGTGTTTTGTTTCGTGCACGGCGTGGGCAGCGTCCAGCTTTGCAGGTCATCCTTCTTCAGAGGGAAAGGGCACTATTTTTTTTTATTTTTGTGAATCGCATATACGTTTTCGCCACCGCGGCCGCAGTATTGCAATCGCTCTAACAGACCGAAAAACAATTCTGCAAAAATTGCAGGTCACCTGCAATGGTGATCACCTGCAATTCTGCAAGTGATCACCATTCTTCTTATAGTATAATTTGATATGGTCGAGCGTAGCGTATAGCGCCAGGGGCGCTTTACGTGGAATGACTTTTCAAGGGAAACAAGAATCTCTGCTTCGCTTGCTCGGGCGAGAAATTCTCATTGCTTCATTTGCAACTCCCGTCAGTGGTAGCCACCGCAAGTTGTCCTTTATCATCCCTATAACACCATTCGCCCACAGAACCTTTGAAAGTTCTCGGCCTTCACATGCAATCTGATGAAAGGAGGATTTCAGCCGTGCTACACATTCTCCGCCAGGCCGAACCTATCCTTAACATGACGCGACGTGTCACTCCCCGTTCCGGGACACTAAAAGAACAGCGGACCTTCTTTAACTCACCGATGCGTTCATCATACCCCTCATTCTTTATCAAGCGCAGAACTTTGTGCTCAAGCGGACCTTGGAAGGGAAGCTTGGCGCTGTTATCTGCAAAGCGACGATGATATCTCTGGGCCCTCCAATCACCCCTAGCTCCTTCGGAATTGTGCAACTCGGTGTTCTCCCCACTGTTTCTGATATAATTGACACCCATCGCAGCCGCCAACGTCGACAACTCCAAAAAACACCAAACGTTCGCCGTATTTTGCGCATAATAAGATAACCCTCCTCGTCCACAAATAACTTTCTAGACAGCAAACTACTCCAAACTGCGAGCTGGCCTTGTTTCAATTAATGAATCTTAACAAATTGTGAAAATACTCCGACAAGATAAGATTGTCAAGATATTTGTCCCCATCATCGTCACCCTTATCATCAGCCTACTCAGGTACACTACAGGACGACGTCGACTCCCATTAAACTCCAAAAGCTCCTCTCCTGCGCTGCTAGAGTTCACAGTTCATCTCCTAATTCCCTTCTTTCATCTCACCATTTGAATAATGCCCTACCTGTTCTTCTAGACACGTTTTTGGTATACAATCTGTTACCTTAAATCGTTTGCCGGATGTCGGTTCGTCTGATATGGCCAGCCCAAGTCCATTTCTTTTTCTTTATTAGAACTATGCCATCTTCTACTCTACTTTGTTCTCTTATTCAGGTAGCTCATTTCGTGTCCCTGAGTGCTACCCCTAACATTATTCGTTTCCTGGCCCGTTGAGGCAACCTAAGTTGTCTTGGTACTCCAACATTTTAGCGTATCCCGCATTCCCCGCCACATGGACAAGGAACGTTATTCCACTCGGCGTCTGATTAGTGCTGGGTATTACACCAAGAAAATAAACTGCGATACCGACAGCCGCTATTTATTCACAGACAGCCCATTTGAAGATAACCTCGGTGTGGTCGCCTTCATCACTTACGGGGGTAGTGACTACTCCATCACTCGACGTTGCACCTCTCCATAAGAAGGCGAACTCTTCGCCATCACTTTTTTCCGTGCTGATAATACATCCTGTGTCTGTCCGTACCCATTACGCTATGGCTGCAAGGCCGTATTATATACCTGCTAGTTTTAATCAATTGCCTGACGAAATGTTTCTTCAACTAGGCGCAAGCATTTGTGTGCTGGCTTTCTAGCATTAGGATGTTGCTGAAGCATGTTTGAATGTGCGGTGAACATGTGGTTAGTTATTTGATTTCTAATTGCTCCTTGATCATGAGAAAAATGCTAACAATGCAGTTATAACCAATGTGTATTCAGAATATTTTTGTTTGTTTGCCGTCCTTTGGTTTTCGTTTTATCTCTTCTAGCTCTCCTTTTTTTCTCCTTTTATATTTTTTTCCTTTTGCGTCATATAACGGTGTATACGTCGCAAAGGTATAGGTGTAACATTCATAGTTCGGTAAACTGTTCACCAGAAATGTTTTAGCACGATGATTTGCTCAAACAAAATATCAAATGACGGTAAGCATCTTGTCTTCAATACACTGTCCGAATCCGCCAAATGTGATATATAAAAACACTCTTGGCAATGCTATTTTTATATATTGTTAGGTCTATTTTGCCAGGTAGGGGAGCAGTTACAAAAAACAGCACATGCCGTAACAAAGGATACTACAACCCAAACGTTTGAGCAAGTATTTTTCGAACAGAGAATAGCAGAAATACTTTTAAGTTGTGCAACAAACAGGCAGTCCCTTAAGCTTTTTACGTATGTGAGTCCCCTCTGTTCTACGAAAGCGCCCCATCAAAATATACAACTAGGTATTTAACCAACGCGGCACGGAAAACAGGGGTACAGGAGCAAGTTGCTCAATAAGGTGTGTGTAGCGTAATGAAGCAGTCATGCGGCGATGTTTTTTGTCGATTTCGGAAACAATATAGCAGAGTTTTTTATAGGATTAGCTGTTATTAAATTTGCCTTGAACCAAGAGTCGACATTTCTCACCTCATCCTGAAGATGTGAGACACCGCGTGAATAACCTGAGTTTGCAGATACCAGCTGGTTGGCGTGAGCATATAGAAAAATTTTTGAAGTTTCAACAACCGTAGCTAAACAAGTGACATAAAAATAAAAAAGAAGAGGTCACAAGATAGATCCTTGCGGGACACCTCTTTTAAGGCTGATACAATCGCTCAGCAGTGATCGAACAAGTGACACTACTATAGAACGATCCCGAAGGTAACTATGAAGAAAAGGTACGAATGGTCCATGGAAACCATAGCGGTATAATTTATCACCAACTATATCATGGTTTGCTCTATAAAACGCTTTCTTAACATCAATAAATAACACAAAAAAAAGCCTCGTTCTCATCTATGCTGCTATGAAGGGTACCAAACAACTTTTCAAATGACTTCTGTGTGCCCACTCAGGATATAAGCCCGTATTGGTGCTCACTCAGTAACTCATGCTTTGTTACAAAGGCAGTCATGACACCCAACATGTTTTCAAAAATTCTGGATGAACACAATACAACCAAAATAGGGTGGTTGTTTGAATGGGCCATTTTTAGTGCTTTTATGGAAGAGAACCACACGTGTGCATTTTAGCCTGTGTGGCCAAGAGCCATATTGTAATATTTCGTTCAATATAAAAAACATCTTTTAAATACACAATATTTGTGCAGATATCACCGATGTGTATGTTACTAAGCTGCGATGCACAGAAGCCAGCCGAAGTAATTCCGACAAGAAGACAAAAAAACAAGGAAAGAAACGCAAGTGCGACGCACACTCATTATTCCCTGTATTAAGAGGAAATAATTTCACATAAAAATTCTACAGTTACTAGCAGGCACTACAAAAAAGGTGAAACGAAATAGACACGTGTTTCACCTCATTTCTCTAAAGTTAGTTCCAATGAGTGCTTCTTTCGAAGGGTTCCGTAACTGACCGCGTCTTCTAAACATTTGCTTCAACAATTTGCTTTGAGGTATGCTTGAGAAAGCATGCCGTTAGGTAACACCTCTCTGTAGATGTGCTTTCTGAGATATGTGAATTCTAGAACGCTGTAATTGTGGTCAAGTGCGAAACTTATTTTTATTTTGCTGGGATAATACGGGTATTGTATGCGTGCTACTGCATGATTTCCCTCAATACAAGCCCATGTGTTGGCACACGATGCATTCGCCGAATTTGTAAGGGTCTTCGTAGGTAGCTTTAGAATCTATTATAGGATATTGATCGATGACATTGACGGCTTCCATGGCAAAGTGTACGCCGTCAACGATAAGCAGGTGTACATCACTGAAATATAAGTCTCATCAGATGCCGCCGGTATGCGCCTGTGAGACAACAAAGATGGTGGAGTTGATGGTTATCCTCCTAGCGTTACGCGTTTAGATTCCTACGGGCACAAAAGAAAAGACAGATTTGATATTCAAGGTGCTCGTGCAAAAGTAGTTCGGCTGGCTAAAGTATTACAAAGACACCATCCACAATCTACTGTCATTGACATGGAGATTGTGTATGGAGAAAACTGCTGCAATGCTCTTGGAGCATTGCCACCATGTGAAGTGGAGACGTACAACCAGATAAGCCGCTCACTGGCGAGTTTGCATACACAGATATTTGCCAAAGTATTGAGCTTACTATGCAATAACATCGAAGTGATAGTTTTTAATTAGGTGGGTAACTTCTGTCTTCGTCTGCATGAACCTGATTCCATACTAACTTTACACCGATTACGTTAAATTGACGTGTTTACTTATTGTAGTCTCCGGTGCTCGTACTAGCAAGCGCTCCCCAGTACCGGACAGTGTAACACCTGTATCTCACAAAAGAGCGGTACACGAGGAAGGCGAACTGCAGGTGATCACTTATGGGGCCAAAACTAGCTTCCTTACTAAGCACTTTCTAGGAAATCCTATGTTGGCCTAACGCTTTAGTATAGGAAGAAAGTCACTTGTGTGGTAGAAAAATACAGGATATAAAACAAGCCAAATCAAATTTTCACGAAGTGTGCTATGGCCATGCATTTATTGGGGGAGAACTGACAAAGGGGTCGCAATGACTAATGAGAGACTACACTAAAAGCTCAGGAAGACAGCTCAATGGAGCGATGAAAAGAAATTTTATGGAAAACTAATTGGTACATCGAGGGACAGAAGAAGTTTGAACGTGATCGGAAAGGCCTTCGCATGCATTTGCCATAATAAGGTGGCTGCTGATGACAATGGTGAGAGAATGTGTAAACGTACATTGTTAGTAAAGACGATAATCTTTCTTGGGCTACTTAGACGCAGAAATTTTTTTCGGTCTGTATTTCTGTGCGTCGGTCTGTTACTCGATTTAGCCACCCAGCCAAACTTGAACAAACTGGGCAATTGTCTTTTACACCCACAGCAAAATCTAAACGTCTAAGTCCGGTGTTAATATTCATACTTGTCAACATTGTTGAACAAGAACCAGACATTACGGAAATATGAGGCATCCAATCAATACATACTTGAACTGTGCAGTGTTCCTTTATTTAAAAATCACAAATGTTTGGTTTGTGCGATAGCAATTAAAATACTATATCAACTGCAGAAAAAAAGTCACTTGCTGTTGCGCGCAAAAAAATCTAACGGCCACTGCAACGAAAGGTTTCTCTACTTAGGTTTCAAGTTCCGCTTGGAATGCTGGTGTAGTTGCACAACGTGGCTCTATAAACGTTGTAGTACGGTGCCTCAAATCGCGAGCCTCTCCGCCGTACGGCAGCTCTGGCATCGAGGCGCCCGACTTAGTGCAGTGGAATGCGGCAAATTTATATTGACTTGAGGAAACCTTTACGTTGTTATCTTGCGAGTAACGAGACAGGAGAGGAACAGCATAAGAGGTGAGCGGGAAAGAGAATGGAGGCGTTAACTTGACAGGGGCGGCAGTCGACTGTCGTCTTTTGTTTACATGGGCAAGCAAAGGAGCACGTACGCGGCCAATTTTTTGGGGTCCTTCGAGCTTTCATTAATGCTCGTGTATTGTTGGTCGCCATCTTTCGCGGAAACATTTTACTGTGGTAGCGAAGGGTTAAGGAATTTCATCTTTCCGTATTTACAGCACACTTCTGCGTTGGCAACAATCAAGCCACCTCCTTGTAATCCACGAAACTTCCTGACGAGTACGGAAAGTGAGTAAAATGTCTGTCTGTGCAACGCCAGCTCATTCAGCTTCAGAGATTTGTGCGTACTGGTTTGCAAATTCGGCGTTCGGAAATGGCTCTGCCCTACGTTGACAGAGTAATCGGTCCCAAAAATATTTTATAACATTCAGATAAATAGCCCCGGCATACGTCTTCAAAGCCGCCCGTTAATTCATCCAAATGGTTTATTTCAGGAATTAAATTTCAATAAATATAACGTAAAAGACTGTGCTAGTAGCACAAGATTTCGATATTTTTACTGGTGGCTGATTGGAGGATCGTTTGTTGTAACATCATCTCCGAAATACAGGGGAGCTTACGAGTGGCAATTCAACAAAGAAGGCTATGCATACATGTACTCTTTTACTTTAGAACTGCTTTAATGTCAGTCTCCAATAAATTTTGTTCGTACCTGCCCCACGCTGTATTACCGTCCCTGCGTTTCCGCCCCCAGCTTTCGTCTTCATTCAAACACCTGCACGCTCTTTCTTTCTACTTACTCCATATTTCCCTCAAACCGAATGGTTTCAGAAGGAAAATATTTCTCTATATTATTTTCCGTGGATACAGAACTAGTCGCATTACACTGAACCGGGCCGAATAGTTCATCTTTTCGCAGAAAAGACATGCTCCCTCGTTTTGGCTACACACTTAAACTTGGGTGTAACGAAGTTGACAAAGGTCCGCATTTTCTTGTTATATCAAGGTTTTCGTTAGATGCATGTTTCGAGTTAGGGCTCGCAGAAATGAAGAAGAAAGGAAGGCAAAATGCTAGACACCATTGCAGGGGGACTTACCTTTCAATGGATTTATTTCACAGCAAGAAACTGCCTGAGTTCCGCCTCTTACTTTTGCACGAGCATTGGCTGTACACGGCACTCCAAAGATGCAAGGTCACTTAGCTCCGTATTATCAAACATAACTTAGGTATCACTTTTGCCTTTTGAGACTTTTCGGCCCCTTAACGCGTTACAAGAAGCAAACTTCTGCTAAAAGTGTGCCTGTTCGCGAATTCAATGCTCGTTACCGCACTCAAGATTTTTGAGAGTGTGCTAGCTGAGATCCTGTACCATGCGGCAACTTTCTTATTTCTTGACTGCGAAGACGGCATTTAAAATTGTGCGCTTTTCATTGAAAGACACACCTTTTCGTTTAATAGCCGCAGCACTCATCACCGACAAATTTATACCACAAATGGAAGTGGAGACGCGCCACTAAACGCCGACATGACGGTCCAGCGCCACAACATTTATTTCTGGAACCGAAACCGTTCTCACACGTGGAAACGCACGGTAGCTTGCGGAGCGGGCGTAAAAGAATAACCTGAAGGCTGGCTACTCTTGCTATCTGGTGTGATGTCACGCTACAAAACCAAAAGCAGAAGTTACTGCTACATTACCCGCGGGATGCCGCTAGCCCCTCTGTTCGAAATCATGACCATCACCACGACAAATTTCGTGTTTTGGCTATCACATACGTTTTCTTTGGTGCTGCTCCTTGCGGTAGTGCTAGTATTCGGTAGACAAGTTTATTTCTCCAGTCGATTTCTGAGTAAAAGAGCGTAAAGCAATCACTAATAGGCTCGCCGACTTTGTTACGTCAAGGTTAACTGCCGCTACTTTCCGTTAGATAGAGGTCACAAACACATGGGCTTTAATGTGGGTGTCAATGGGGAATTTAAAAATGACGTTGAATCCAGGAATTCTTTACTCACAGGTTCGTTACACCTACGTTTACCTGTACGCTTCTACAGGCGCATTTTGTGCTCAAATCACCCACTGTAACGTCCAAATCCAAAGTTCTGCACTGCATGGCACTTCCTATGCCATGCCTGCAAGTATCAGTTTGATCCCATCTATGATCTTTTTGAACTAAATTTTTTAACTATCGTGTTAACTAACGCTTTCGCCGTATATCTCAGGCTTGAGTATGGTTCCATACTTGGTGTGCGTGAATGACTAAAATCTTTGATATTTGGACATTCCGTGATATCAATTTGGAGGAATCCTGTGCATTTTACTGAAAGCAGGGCAAAAGGTTGGACAACGCAGTGCACTATCGCGTTATCAGCTAGAACACAACACCTCCCCACCATCATTTGCAACGCCACCCACTCAGTTAATTGAACCTGGCGAGTCGCGCTCTAATTTCCGCCGGTCAACCCGTCCGCCATTGTTGCTGTAACGCTTTAGCGGTTCTTATAAACACACTGCAATCACTTTTTCTTAACTTTGCGTCACGCACAGCGCTGCTAAAATATAAATTTCTGCATTTGTTTTTTTGCTGCTATAGTGCCCCATTTACGACTGTGTGGCATAAGTTTAAAACTGAAAACGGCGCTCCATATAAAATTTTTGTTTGCTTCACAGTGATGGTGGCTTGGTAGTGGTGGTAGATGGTAGTGATGGTAACCAAGATAACAGTCTACACGTACATTGGAGTTTGCAGTCAAGAGTGCAAGGGCCTCATGATGAGGCATTGTGACATGATAAGACCATATTTGTTAATCTCATAACGAGTGTGTCGGACCGAAAAAAAAATACCGGTGCGGTTACGGTTCGTGTTCGGAGAAATTCATTTGTTTCTGATTCAGTTCCGGTTCGATTTAACCCCAAACCGAACCGGTTCGCGAACGGGTTCGAGAGTTATATTATTAACAAAGTTTCAAAAAGTGATTAGCACTTTAAAGCGGCCATATAAAATAAATACAGATCCGGTGCATTCAAAGTACGGCTTTTCGCTGTAAAAAGCAAGCACGCAGGCCATATATTTAAAAAAACAGATGAAGTAGTCAATATTTACCAGCTGCTTTCCTTCCAAGCCATCTAGTTATCGTAAAGACTACTAAATCAACTACACAGGGTCATAACTGTCTCGGCCATGTACATTCTCCCGCTCCTTTCTCTCTTGATGTTGCAAGCACAACCCTCTCTTTGGAATCGCCAACTTCCTGAACGTTAAGACGCTAGAGTGAGGACTCGTACGGGCGAGTCATCTCCGTGTATTAGCCGAGAAAGTGTTTTTAAATACCAGCTGTGTACTCTTTATATTTCAGTTGCAGAACAAGGAAAAAAACCCAACCATGTAAATGCAATCTATGAAATCGATTGTTCGACAACCTAGGATAATTTGTTAACAGCACTTTCTCGAGGGCGTAAGCCAAGAGTTTCTTAAAAGTTAGTTTTAGTAACGCAGAGTGGCTAATTGGTTTGATGACTGAAATGTATTTCGGCGATAGTTATCACGGATATATGCGTCACCTTGAACACATCTCCGTTCTGCCTGGCCACTACCCTTGTTCTTTCCATCATCGTCATCATTTATTGAACCCTTAAAGGCCCCTTGCGGGGTATTACATAAGGGGGGAGGAAAATGCACAATTCAACAGATGCATGATTGTGAATGGTACAAAGCATAATCGTGAGTGAACTACATGATAAAAACAGTGTCAACAGAAGGAAATGAATATACATGGAAGAAAACGGCAACAATTGTAAATTTACTAAAAAAATAAAATGATTTGTCATTAGCTGTTTAAATTTCAAGGGGTTTTGTTCGTACACTATGGATTCAGCCAAGTTATTTTAGTCTTCAATGGCTGTAGGTAAAAAGGATTTGTTGAAATCGTTAGTTGAACCATGTAAGCGCTGTAAACTTAGAGAGTTAAAGAGGCGACGCGATGACCGGGCGGGATGGAGAAGAACGGTATTGCGTTGTGACGAGAAATTATAGTATAGTTTGTGCAGGAGGCAGAGCCGAGTGACCTTGCGGTGAATTTCTAGCGGATGGAGGTTGAGGGATATTTTAATAGTGGTAATACTTAAGGTGAGGACTGTATTTTGAGGTGATAAATCGGGCAGCGTGAGTTCGAATACCTTCTAATTCATCTAATCTAATCTAATATCTTAATCTAATAGCTTAAGATGAACGTTCTAATGCATTGTTTAGGTAATTTAGTGAGGGTTGCAAATAGCAGACGCATATTCAAGTTCCGCGTTATCAGCTTTTATTTCGTACGCGTGAAGGTTTCGTAAGCTAATTTTCGGATTTGCGGTGGTCAGGACGTAAGGGATCTTTTGATGTAGCCAAGTGATTTTGCTGAAGCGGCGACTAGTTGTTCTATGTGATCGGACCATGTTAGTTTAGTTGATATTATTATGCCAAGATAACGATAAGAGTCGACCTGAGTTAAGGGTTGGAAGTTCACAAAATACTGGAAAGAAAAGTTAGTGCGCTTGCGCGAAACGGGCATGAATTTACATTTGTTTGTATTCAGCTGCATTAGCCACCGCGAACACCATTTATGTATGGTAGACAAGTCATTCTGCAGTGCAATCTGGTCAGTGCAACGTAAAATGCGACGGTAAAGCACACACTCGTCTGCAAAAAGGCGGATGGTAGATGAAATTTCGTCTGGGATATCATTAAGAAAGATTATAAACAAAAGAGGCCCAAGAACGGAACCTTGCGGTACACCGAAAACTACATCAACACGGGTTGATTCATTATTCGGACTACAGTAAACTGAACAGTACCGGTTCGAAAATTTTTAATCCAAGATAGGGCTAAGGGGTCAATGCTGAGACAAGAAAGTTTACTTATTACTTATTCGCTACATTTTAGTATCTTATAACAGATTATGCGATAAAAAACTTAAGTGTGATTGGGCGCGTGAAGCATGAGATGGAGCTGCTTCGGGAAGACGCTCCTTAATTAGTCGATGGCACTACTCCCCCCTCGAAAGCAGTAGCCGTGTACAGAGTAGCGAGTTAGACTAGTCAGTAAAAGTGCATCTCGTAGCCCTGAAAGAGGCAAAGCACAGAATACGTGCAAGGCATAAGTGCAGGGAAAATGGTATAGTGCCGGACCAGCCTGGTTTTCTGCAGTAGCATCTGCAGTAGATTAAAGTGCGTTCTGTACGTTAACAGATTCCTCTGTTATATCTACTACCATTTCTGGATATGTTAAATAAAAATCGAAGTTGTCTCTTCTACGAGTCTTGAAAAACATACTACAGGCAGTGTTGGGGACCGCTTTATTTTGCCGTGATGACACGCTTGGATATGTTAAATGTTGGGGAAAGGAAGGATTGTATATAGAGCGACTTCTAGCTCTTTTTTCGCAAATAGCATGGCTGAAGGTAACAAAAAAAAAGCGCCGATGTTGTTTGTGTACGCGTTTGGCGCGGAATAACTTGAAACCACCTTTTAGGCTTTTGTTTTTGTTTCCCCATGAAAACACACGTATCAAAATTATTGCCGCGTTTGATTCCCCGAAGCTACTGCACACCTTATACACTAGAGCCCTGTTCATACACTTTTTACGAGACCGGGAAAACAAAACGTAATAACCAGGAAAACGCACCAATGAGGAAACCTTCGAAAATGAACGAAAACAGTGTAGCTTTGACTTGAAACCATGTACTACGGTTGCTATGGCTATCGAACTTTTAAAATCTCGAGAATATATGATTGCCGCTTTTTGCATTCGCTGGAAAACACCACGCGCGTCATTGCAATGTCCCTAACGATGTGGACTCTTTCGCTCTTGCTGCGTGTCTACTTCGTTTAGTACGTCAACCTTTTCCTGAAGGGAAAGCGCTCCCGTTTTCGTGATGCCATCGAGCCACGACTAAGTTCGCGGTTGCAGGTTCAACGGTGTTCTCAAAGCTTGAAGCGCACCATGACGACGGCAGGGCGTGGTATTCTAGCGGTGTTGGTTTATGCCAAACACGCGCATCTGGTATTCTGGAGTGGAAGTTCCGTTGTAAGCGCAGTGGTAATGGTGATATCATAGTGTAACATAGGGCCATCTAGTGATGACGAATAGCAATCAAGTGCCGCTTCATGCAGTCAGTTCCTAGCCTGGCGAAGGCTCGTCTGTCGTCAAAATGACGGTCCGCACATGCTGCCCGGTCGGGTTCGGTGTGTCAGAATGCGACGAATCATCCGGTAACGTACTCTGAGCGACGACGAAACAGTGATGATTTTATTACAATGACCTCTATTTGAGCTGCCACGGGACTAGACAAAAACAACCTAGCAGCCGTGAAAACGCAACACTGAGGAACCTATGAGCGGGGTTCGATTGCATTGCAGGCCGGCAGAACGATTGAGACCACCACCTGGGATTTTTTACCGTGCGCTTAAGTCTCGCACATAGAAGTTATCATTTTAACTCTACATCGGAAAAACGGCTACTGCTTGCAATGATCGAATCTGCATCCTTGCGAACAGCTTCCAGCAGATCAGCCACCGAGCAGCTTTGATTATCACACTTGTAAAGAATTTACACTGTCCACGTGTGCTACACCTGCAAATTATAAGACGCAACAAGTACGCAAATGGACAAGAAAGAGTTTTATTCCCGTATATACCAATGTTTCGCTGACGTCATATCCATCCCGAAAGTGACGCCAGTACAACGGAGCGAGCGGCCTGCAAGAGGTGCACCCCTGCACACAGGGTCTTCTTGCGGAGAAGCAACATTTATTACTAAATATTACGTTATACATAGGGGTGTGTGTTTTCGAGTTTTATATTTTAGCATAAAATTATTTTATGCGGCAATACCCCAAGATTTCACTGACGTCATATCTATCACGGAAATAACGCCAGAACACCTTTGCCGAAGCGAGCCGCCAGCAGGACGTCGCTGGCCAAGAAACGCCACAAGACAGCCACCGACGCGCAAATCATGCTCAGCTGCAGATTTCGTTGCACATATCACCTTCGTGTTTTACTGATTTCTATTTTTATGGCAGAGGAATCAACCGCAGTTTTTTTGCGGGCCTTCATCGATGCGCAAGCAATATTCTTGCAGCGCGATTATCTCTTGCAATGCTTCGTATCGGCTGTGTTATGGTCGTGAGTGTGCCCCGACTACTCCGAACCAGATGGAAGAAGTTTGGCCGCAGGAAGTTTGGCTGTGGTAACGAGCAGACACATAGTTCCTTTTTGCCTCAGGGCGAGCCAGGCTTCCCTCCGCTCGACGCGTCCTTGGCGGGTGCACAGACAGCCGCGCCGTCCCCTTCTCCCTCTTTTCCCCGCCGCTGCTCGGAAGCAGGAGGAGATAAAGAGGAGCGAACGGAGAGGCTCATGAGTGAGACTTGGGGCGACCATCTTGCCATTCGGACGCAGGCGTAGGAGCAATCCGAAAGCGCGCCCTTCCCAGGAGCCCGCACGCTGTCAGCGTTTCCTGCCCCGGACCACACCTCGAGTCCACCGATCTACCGGTCCTGCCCGGCCTCCCCTTCCTGACCGTGGCCTACACCTCGAGCCCGCCGAACTGCCAGTCTGGTACTGCCTCCCGTTCCTGCCCTCGGATTCACCGCGCAGACCTTTCGAGCCACCGGCCCCGCACTACCTCCATCTCCTGGCCCTGAGACCCACTTGGCCCGTCGGCGTCCCATCGACCATTGACCACCCCTGCAACCCGACGATTCTGCCCAACCTGGAGAGGAAGGCGGCACCATAGGGGCACCCCACTAAACTAATTGTTAAACTTTTTCGCCCACCTCAGTGTGTCTCCTTTCCTCCAAGCTCTGTGTGGACCAACTTTAGTATAAGCTTGTGCCTAACCAATCAACGGGCGTCACACATTGTGTCACCGGTGAGATCAATGTAAGGTAAATCACTAAGCTAAAACGCGAGATTTAACCCTCACGCTAGGAGGAAACGAGACACCATGGCCGAGGCTACTATGACCCAAGCGAATGTGATAGGCGCAGGTGTTATGGCATTGCGTGGCATGGTTCTGTCCTTCACCGGAGATGGACACGGGGTCAACATCGTTGACTTTTTGCATGTCCTGGAGGCAGTGGGACGTCTGGGCGGGTGGTCTGACGTGCAGTTGGTAGGCATTGCACGCTGTGAAATGTTCGGTGGAGCAGATGATTTTGCATGGCATGATAAGGCCGCGGCCGCGGCTAAAACCTACGCTGAGTTCAACAAACGAGCAGAAAAACGGTTCGACAGCGAACCCGAGTGCAAAAAATTGCGCAAATGTATGTGCGCCAGTCAAAAAGACGCTGAGGACGTGCAATAGTTCGGGGTGAGGCCCCGCACGTTGGAAAACGCGGCTATTGGCGGACGTGGTTACGTGGAGCTGAAATCAAAGCGCGAAATCCGCAAAGAGCTCCTCGACGAGCAACTCCGAATCCAATGCCTGAATGGGTTAAAGGATCCGATTAAAAGGTTCACGCTCTCCCGAGAACTCAAGACCTTGGATGAGGCGGTCGACACAGGCGTACGAGAGGAGAGGAACGAACGAGCGTTGAATGGCGGTCATGCGCCCGTACGCAGCGTACGGGAAGGCGACAGGGAGACTGACGAGCTTCGTGCGCGCCTTGAAAGGGTTCAGCGGCTTTTGGAGGCTAGCATTGAACTTCAAAACAAACAAATTCCCGACCGCGACAGCCGAAGGGAGAATGCGCGGCGACAGGGGGCCTGTTACAACTGCGCGACGTACGGCCACTTTTCGAGGAACTGTAAAGAGACCGGACGCGCTGAGGGCCGCACACGAGCAGGGTGGAACCCAAACACAAGCGCTTCCGAGACGAACCAGGGAAACTATTAGGGCCCACTTCCTCAGATAAACGCGAGGGCCACTGTTATAAACATTTGTGGGGAGGCAAGCCCGATTGTATAGTGCGGCTTGAATGGAGCTCTGTTGAAATGACTAATAGACACTGGTTCCAAGGTCAGCTTTTTAAGACATAGCGCTCTCGATGAGGCTATGCCGGACTGGAACCAGGAAGTTAGGCGCTTAGAACAGAAAACGAACCTAGTCGGCATCATGGGCGATACCTTAGAAACGGTCACGCGTTGTGAAGTGCCTGTGCCGTTGGGAGATCCCCATTTCACGGCAAGGCCTTTTATTTGCACGGAAGAAGCTATGTTGCCGGTAGCCGGCCTTATCGGCCAAAACATTCTCTCAGATCAGGGAAAAGACCTGTTGCAGAGCAAAGGGACACTAAGCTTAGACGGTGTTGAAATACCCCTTGTAAATGGGGCTGGTAAGGTCAACAGGGCCAAAAATCCCGGAGATTGGCTCACGACGGAGAGAACCACAATCCGCCTAGCAGAGGAAGGCATACTACCGCTGTTAAGCGAGTGCGTGCTGGCAGGCCAGGTCGCTTGTGAACCCGCGAATGGGTGCTTGGGAATCGCAGAGATTGACCTAGTCGATATATCTGGGCTTGTCGGAGCATATTCCTTAGATGTTCCCAAGACTGCCGGCTACCGGTTGCCATTGTAAACACTACGCTTAAGGAAGTGAAATTACCTCGCAACAAAGCGGTCGGGGTCCTCGTTCCCGCCGTCGTGATCGAACAGCCGGTGGAGGAAGCAGTTTGCAGGACTATAAGCACGGCCGACCTTTGCAATAAGTTTGACCTTTCCCGCGTCAGCGAACCCGAGAACTCCCGCATTTAGGATCTGACCTCTCAGTTTAGCGCTGCCTTTTCCATGGGAAACACAGACATCGGCCACTGCGAGGTGATAAAGCACCGGATTCCTACTAACGACGCAGCGCCTGTCTATCCTAGGGCATACCGATTTTCTTGTGCCCAGAGAGACTATATTGACAAGCAGGTTAACGATTTGCTAGCACTCTACGTCTCCGTGGGGTGCGCCGGCGCTGCTGGTCGAGAAACCGGACGCGTCATATCGTTTTGTCGTTAACTACCGCGATTTAAACCTTGTGACAAGCGTCGGCCCGTACCCGCTACCGAACATCTCTGAGACGCTGTCAGAGCCGTGGATATGGCTTCCGGCTATTGGCAGTTAGACATGCACGAGAATGATAGGGAAAAGACTGCTTTCAACACGCCGTCGGGGCATTACCAGTGGCGACGGATGCCAATGGGGTTAGTTAACAGCGCCTCCCTATGGCAACGCACGGCCGACGCTATCTTGGCAGGACTGTTGGGCAAGGTCTGGCATGTGTATCTCGATGACATTATGGTGTACAGCAGCCTATATGAGGACCACCTGATCGACATGCGGAACGTATTCCAGGGAATACAGGCGGCGGGCCTTAAACTCAAACCTTCGAAATGCCAGTTCCTTAGGCCCGAAGTCAAATACCTCGGACATATATTATCGGCAGAAGGCGTGCATCCCAACCCGGGTAAAGTACCGTGCGTGCGTGACTTCCCCGAGCCCAAGACAAAGACCGAGGTGCAGCAATTCCTGGGCCTTTTTTCCTACTATTGGCGACACATTCCCAACTTCGCAGTGCAGGCTCGTCCGTTGACAGAACTTACCACCAAGAAACCGTGCCAGTGGGGCAAAGTAGAGCGTACAGCCTTCCCTTCTATGAAAATGAAGTTGATGGAGGCTCCAGTGTTGAAGTTCCCCGATTTCAGTAGACCATTCACACTCGCGACAGACGCGTCGGCCGTGGCTGTAGGAGTGGTGCTGTCACCGGAGTTTGAGTGGAAGGAACATCCGATAGCATACGCGAGTCGCCAGTTAAACTGCGCGGAGAAGTATGGAGCCACGGAACAAGAATGCCTCGCCGTAGTATGGGCCGTCCGCCATTTCCAGTGTTTTCTGTATGGGCGGCACTTCTGCATTGTCCCTGACTGCCAGCCCTTGATATGGCTGATGAGCGCACGCGACCCGAACGCGAGGCTAGCCAGATGAAACCAACTCTTGCAGGAGTACGACTTCGAAGTCGTTCACAGGGCAGGGGCAGTGAATAATAACGCCAATACATTGAGTAGGGCGGCATTCCGGGTTGTCGTTGGTTTCACGCCGGTAGTTGAGGAGGCCCGTATAAAGCGGGAACAGGACGACGACCCGCAGCTGCAGCCCATCCGCAAGTCACTTCAGACCGGCGGTCATGATACACAGTACTATGTGGATGACAGAGGACTACTCCGGTTCAGAGACAAACCAGACGATACTAAAGGGCGTCTGGTGGTACCAGCCTTCATGAGGGGCGCGCTGTTACGACTTCACCACGATACTCCGTACGGGGGTCACCAAGGGGCCCGTAAGACGCGTGAAAGGATTAGCAGGGCGTATTTGTGGCCCGAGATGCGACTAGACGTTGTGGAGTACTGTCGCAAATGCCTCTCCTGCGCCGTTCACAAACCCCCCAAAATCAGGAGCGTGCTTTTTTACAGGTGTTTCAGAGGCTTATTTCTGTGCACGGCGATGGACATAGTGGGTCTACTGCCGACTACATCAGCGGGGAGCAAGTATATATTGGTCTTCGTGGACCATTTGAGCCGCTACGCGGACGCTTTTCCTTTAGTTGACCAGAAAGCAGAAGCGTTTGCAAGAGCATTTGTAGAAAAGGTGGTACTGCGACACGGTGTCCCTGAACAGCTGCTGACCGATCAGGGTACCAACTTTGCCCCCCGGGTTATGAAAGAATTCTGCGATCTCTTAGGTATAAAGAAGCTACAAACGACCACGGATCATCCTGGATGTAACGGCGCTGTAGAAAGGCTGAACCAAACGTTGGTGGGCATGTTGTCTCATTTTGTCGCTCATGACCAACGAGATTGGGACCAGTGGCTTTCTTTCGCGATGTTCGCTTACAACACTGCGGTTCATGAGGGCGCCAACGAAACCCCCTTTTTCCTCCTCCACGGGTGCGATGCAACGGCGCCGAGCATCGACGATGAGGCGGCTAAGATTCATTACAACACCATAGAGGTCTACCGCGCGGAAGTGCCTCGACGCCTCTTGATATCACACCGGCTGGCAGCCTAGGTCTCATCAAAACAGCAGAAAAGAGAAAGGCACGCTCAGATCTAAAAAGCCAACCAAGCTGTTTCGAAGTAGGCGAAACATTTTTCGTGAAGGTAGAATTCCGGACACCCGGACTGACCAAAAAACTCTCGCCGGAATAGAAGGCCCTGTTTCGCCTGGTCGAGAAGCTCTCTTACGTCACGTGCAAAATTCGTGGGATCCAAACGAAAGAGGAAAAAATTGTGAATGTAAACAAACTCAAAATTTCTCTGTGTGAAACCAGAAATGAGCAACAGCCGGTAACCGTGGCTGACAGAGACAAGCCACGACCCCCGTCCTGTAAGTGCAGTAGCCCAACGGTGATCCCGTTCCGGGGACATGCTGCCCGAAGCTGTGATCGATGAAATTGTTACGAATTCCATTCAATCGTCCCTTCCAGCCGCGGGAGGCGTCCGTCCTCAGCGGGTGCACGATTATGCCTTGCGAAGCAGGGGTGCTGCACCGTACCCTCCCTAACACGCGATGGTGGGTGATGCTTCTGGGGCAAAATTCCGAGCTTCCGCAACCTGTACTTCTGTTTATTTTTTTGTGCTTGTAAAGTTGACATTTTCGTCATGATCGCTTGGGTCAAGTTTATAGATGCGACAATGCGCCTAGTTATGTGCTTTAGTGGTGCCTCTTCTCTCGTGTCTTTATTGCCAAACCTGCAAACTGTGCCGTGCTCCACGACTGGACTTTCCGGTTAGCATAATGTGTATGCCTACAGGGGTGCAATTCAAGACTTTTGAAGTGGCAAAACTCTTCTAGAGTGGGCGGATGTGACGGTCGTGTGTGTGCCCCGACTACTCCGAACCAGATGGAAGAACATTGACCGCTGGAAGTTTTCCCGTGGGAACGCGCAGCCGCATCGCTAAGGGCACATGGTTCCTTTTTGCCTCGCTGCGAGCCAGGCTTCCCTCCGCTCGGCGCGTCTTTGGCGGTTGCACGGACAGCCGCGTCGTCCACTGCCGCTTGAAGCCGGCTCTTCTCCCCCTTTTCCTCGCCGCTGCTCGGACGTAGGAGGAGATATAGAGGAGAGAACGGAGAGGATCGTAGGTGAGACTTGTGGCGACCGTGTTGCCATTCGGACGAAGCCGTAGGAGCAATCCGAAAGCGCGTCTCTCCCAGGAGCCCACACCCTGCCAGCGCTTCCTGCCCCGGTCCACACCTCGAGCCCGCCGAGCTACCGGTCCTGCCCGGCCTCCCCTTCCTGACCGCGGCCTACACCTCGAGCCCACCGAACTACCGGTCCGGTACTGCCTCCCGTTCCTGCCCTTGCATTCACCGCGCAGACCTTTCGAGCCACCGGCCCCGCACTACCTCCATCTCCTGGCCCAGAGACCCACTTCGCCCGTCGGCGTCCCATCGACCACTGACCAGCCCTGCAATCCGGACGATTCCGCCCAACCTGGTGAGGAAGCCGCCACCACTCAAGCACCCCATTAAACTAATTATCAATGTTTTTCGCCCGCCTCAGTGTGTCTCATTTCCTCTAAGCTCTGTGTGGACCCACCTTAATATAAGTTTGTTACTAACCAATTAACGGGAGTCACACCTGCATGCTTTCGAGAGTGTGCCATTTGTGTTTCTCTGCTTCGCACTCTGCTCGCGATACCAGCAGCAGCATTTCAGCATTGGTGTGCACTATTGCCGCATGTTGTAACGACAAAGAGCGACCCTTAGAAGTTACCCAGCAACTGAAAATATGGTTGCTTTTGAACGTGTAATAGCAAAGAGTAGGAAGATTGGACTTGCGGGCAAAACGGACAGTTGGACAGATTTTTTACATCAAGAAATCCTACACTGACACATACAAATTTTGGAAGAGAATTAGCGCAATACAAGGACGTAACACAAACACTCTTCTATTGTGAGTACTGCTGGAGACACGCTTGAGGATAAAGCCAATGCTTTTGGTGATTCATGAGCTCACCATAAGGATTGTCGATTTCCGCACACTATACCCCATAATTCTTACAAGACAAAAACATAATAGAACGGCAGCCACTACGAAGGAAAACTGAACGGAAGGACTACAAATGTGCGTTCACTGAGCATGTGCTAGCTGTTGCACTCCCTACTTGTGGTAAAAGTGCCCCAGGGGCCAACAAATTGACTTTTGAAATACTGCAACATATCCATAAAGACACGCAGGAGAATATTCTCTTCTTATTCAACAAATTATGGAATACTGGACGTCTTCCTAAATCCTAGAAAGATGCAATTGCTGCCCCAATCCTGAAAGAAGGAAAGGAAACTTCTTTAGCAGGCAGCTACAGGCCGACTTCATTAACGAGCTGCCTGTGTAAGCTTTTAGAAAAAATTATAAACCAACGCTTAATTTATTTGTTAGCATACAACAGAATCTTAAAGTGCCGTCAGTCTGGCTTCCGGTCGGGAAGGTCCACAGCTGACAGCTTCCTAGTATTGAAAGCTTTAAGAGATGCATTTGTACATAAACAGCACTGTGTTTTTTTTGTATCTTGAAAAACCTATGATACAGCAAGGCATTATGATATTTTACTTGATCTCGCTGCGTTTAGAATTTGCGGCAATATTTTCAGTATTTTGGATGGTTACCTTAATCAGAGAACATTTAGAGCGCAGCTTGGCACTTTTTATCACGAGTGTTCACCCAATAAAATCGTCGGCACAAGGAGGAGTTCTGAGCAGTACACTTCTATTGTTAAAATGAATTGTGTATCAATGTTTACCATGCTCACTTTTTTTATTCTGGCTATGTTGACTACGTGCAGATAAGTCTTAAGTCTTACAACAGTCCATTTGCAAGAGACAGGTCCAACAGGGAGGGAATATTCTCTCGAGGTGGGCGGATCAAAACGGTTTTAGATTCAATGAAGGCAAAACTTCCTGTGTCCTCTTTTAAAAACTACGGGGCATACGGCAAGATCCTTTTGTCACTCTTGACGGAAATCAAATTCCAGTGAAAAAAGAGCACACGTTCTTCGGCATTCTGCTGGATGACAAGTTAAACTTCATACCCACATCAAAAGATTAAGAATAAAATGCCTGAAGGCACATCACATTTTGAAGGTTCTCTCACGCCAGTCAAACGAGACTGACCGAGCTCACTTACTCAAAATTTTCAATACCCTTGTCAGATCTCGGCTTGACTATGTCAGTATTACTTATCAATCAGCCTCAAAGGCCGCTATTAAACTCCTTGACCCAGTGTACCACCTTGGCCTACGATTAGCGACGGGTGCTTTCCGAACAACCTCTATAGACGCCTGTACGTGCAATCTTATATGTGGTGACTGGACCATCAGCATGCTTCCACAGCCTTGTTATATACAGTCAAAACCCCTTCACTCGTAAATCACCCATCAGACATCTTAATACATGATACATCCACTGCAGGTATGTTCCTAAAATCACCCGTTCTTGCCTAACCCTATGTAATGTCCTAAAGCACTGTGGCATGCGGGATGAAAATTTTCTTTAAAGAGACTAACAAAACCACCTTTACTGATGTCCTTGCACCATGGAAACGGTTTCCTGCTGCATGTGACTTGTGATTTGCTAACATAGACAAGAGCAAAGCTCCCTGTGCCTCAATACAACAACACTTTTTAAGCCTTCAAAACAAATACTAATGCACAGAATTTTACACAGACGCATCTAAAACAAACTCTGCTGTTTCTTGTGCTTTTTGTGGACCCCATTACTCTGCCTCTAAGACACTCAATCCTAACACCAGCCCATTCAATGGTTAAGACTATTGTATTTTAATTGCAGTAGCGCACATGATAAAACATCAAATACACCATTCAGTAATATATACACATTCCGTGAGAGTAGTGACAGCCCTTTATTTCAAAGCCTCACAAAAATGCCGTGCTTACCTTTCTTCTAAATATCATCACGGCAGCCTACGCTATGGGCTTGGAAATCACAATCTGCTGGGTACCTGGACACTGTAGAATAGCTCTAAGTGAGGCTCCTGACAGGGAAGTAGACAATACAGTTCTTCGGAATGATGTGGACACAACATCTGTACCGTACTTGGACCTCAAACCACACATTTAAAAGAAAACTCCTTACAAAATTCCAGAATCATTGTGATCAGCAAACAGAAAACAAGCTCCATTAAATGAAACCAATAATAGGCAAAGAGACTCCAGGAAAGCTTCACCGATCTGTTGAGGTCGCACTTTGTCGACAAAAGATTGGGTACACAAATGGCACACTCGGACATCTTTTAAATGGTAAACCGCGTCAAAATCGTTCTATATGCGGAGGGGCTCTTTCCCTACACCATGTGCTAATTGAATATAGAGAACTCGAATCAGAAAGAAGCTGACACTTCGCAGACCTATAAATGAAACACATACCGCAACACCCTGCCCTCTATCAGCGGTAGCAATTTTAAAGCTGAAAATGTGTTAGGTTACCTTGCGGATGTTGATTTTTATCGGAAACCTCCTACTGTGTGTAACCGCAGCATGCCTCCAATGATTTGGAGTGTGCTGAAGGCTTCTAATGTGATGCTCAGGGCCGTCGCCTTTTTTTTACTTGGCAAAACGATCTTCCCGAGGCACCTTGTGTTTGAAGGCCCCACGTACTCCTGCCTCCTGAACTTTTTTATATCCACTTTTCATCACTAACCTTTGGCCATATACACCAATTTTAAACAAGCACCTCTAACTAAAACACAAGCGATCCTCTTGGCTCTCTTTGGCCTAGTAGCCATTGCGGCCTAAAACCACACCACCTTAAGGAATTTAGGAAGATTCGCGGTGTACCAGCACCCGGGAAAGACGATGTCACCAATACATTCTTCCTGAACCTAGACAGCTCCATCTGCATCCTGATCATTTATCGTTGCACAGTAATTGATTCTCTAGTAGACACAGGCACTTTACCTACTTCAATGTAGCACGCTAGAATTGTCTTAATAAATAATTCTGGAAAACCGTTGAAATTAACTATCTCAGCCCATACATCTCATTTCAGGAGTAGGGGAAATCTTGTGAAAATCATTCATACCCACTTGGTTCGACATATCACTAAACCAAATGCACTTCCCCACACCAGGATAGGTTTCGTGCAGGTTCTTTAAACGCAGGACCTTCTCCTGCAGGTCAAACAAGGGAGTATTATCCCAGCGTCTAGAGTAGATACAGCTGCAATTCTAGAACTATCTCATCAAAGCCGTTCTTCGGTAGACTCTCACACCAAGCTATCCTCCAAATTTGGCAAATCATGGAGAAACGATACTGGAGCTTTCTCCAATCGAATACCTTCCCCTGTGATGGCGGACTACACGCAATTTATGGCTTAATATTTACCCCTTACATTGCAGTGCCCCCTATACTATCTCTCCTATAATTTAAAAATGCACCACATCTCATTCTCTCTCTTCTCTTGTGTGGAGCTCTGGGGGCGGCGTTAGGCAGCGCAGATCCTTGGGTACAGCAGATACTTGCTGAAAGAGCAGCCTACGCCACCGGCGTCCTCGAAGCACTGGTCACCACTTGTCCCTAACCTAACTTATGCTGAATAATGTTTATTCTGTCTCTCTCCCTCTCTCTCCAGAATAATTGAAAATTCTCAACAATAAAATGCGCTGAAGCCGGTATACTCGTTTATTTATTGCCAGAAAAATAAACTTAGAGTGAGGGTGGAGCTTTCAGTGACTGCGTCTTTGAGTTAGCTTCTATTTATGGTTTTTTCAGCAGCAGAAGTTTCCTCAACAAAACTGCATTTACGCATTCTCATTGAGTCATCTTGCCCCACACAAATAGCAAAGAACCACGTAGGGTTTTAGCTTATCAAAGCGAAACCAGGCGACACGAGCCTGGTTTTTCAATCTATGAACGCAGGCACCCTTCCTTCTTGTTGGTAAGCATGAGGCATTTTGCAGCGCCTTGACTGAGACGACGCCCAGGTGTTACGCCTGTGCGCTTACCTTGCAAACTTGCAAGCCAACCGGACACGTATTGGCCTAAAGGGTATTCAAAGTGTCGTTCACAGGTCATAATTAGGCGTGTAATAGCAGCGACCAAGAACATTTATTCCCTAGGTCTGTGTGCTCGAGCGGCCTTGCAATGACAAGATGAACATGCTATATGAAATGAATCAAATCTACTGCTTTGCTGTCTCTAGGTCTTCAGAAGATATGGCCACGTAAGAATTCCTCCAGAGTTCGAACTTCCCTCGGAGCAGAAGATCGGGCCACTAGCAGGGCGAGAAAACCATACTCAAAGACAGCGCCACAATAGAGCTAAAGAAGCTTAATTACGATGGACAAGTTCCAGGTGAGCTTTCCAGTTTTTGTTCAATGCGATGAACATACATTTATGAAACCTGTAGTCGACGAAGCGGCTTTAAGGTACTGCTATTGTACGGAACGTTCTTCACGGTAAAATAAAGGGTTTTTGGATGCAGCAGATAAGCACAGAGCGTTGTAGGTTAGCCCACACGTTGGCTAATGCTCTTAACTTGTGCGGTTGTCCGTGAATTTCGTTTCTCGCTTTAATTGCTTTCTCGTGAATGACGTTAACATAATGTTCCTACATACCTCCTCATTATTTAGGAAAAAAAGACAAACAAGTGCTGCAAAGAAAATTTGAAATATATGTTCCAACACGAGACAATTTTAAAAAAGATCAGGAAACAACCATAAGCAGATTTGGCAAACAGAGCGTAAGTCATTTTTTTTCGTCTCTACATTGTCCCGTTTCTGAGCGGTACCGCCTTTGGTAAATATCTTAACCTTTCGTCAACTCCTGCTGCCCTAGTGAAACTGAGTTTCATTGCATAAATTTCGCTCGCGAATTATTTGGCTTAGTTCGCGAAAAAAGCACCGTCCCTACACGACCTCACCATAAACGCGTCTCAAAATTCGCATCGGCTGCGCTGGCCAACAGACTTACGAAGACCGCCGCATTCGAAGGCTCAAGCCCGATCCAATCACTCCACTTGGCTGGTAAGGGGGTAAGCAAACGTCTGACGTCTCCGCGGCGTGTGCGATAACGCGACGTCAGCGTTAACTTTAAGGCCCGACGCCATCAACCGGTAGCGTAGCTTGACGTAAATCAGTCTGGCGTATCTTAGTACGTCAGAAGGCTCAACGTTAGATGCGCCATGGAGACGAACCAGAAGTTTGGTGCACTACACAGCTTTGCGAAGGAAAGTTTGACATCCACCTGAATGAAGCCGTACGGCTACAAAGGAAGCTATAGAGCTTTTTTAGAAACTTCGCAGTTGAAGAAAAATTCGTCCCGGTTCAGGATTCCTAGACAAGGACGAACCTGGTACTCTAAGCTACGTAATGGTATGATGAAGAAAATAGACTTAAGGTTACCTTTGCTGTGGATATAATGGACGCGCATAAGCCGTGAAGCGAACCCAAATAAGGGTGGTACTCTCAGCTACGCAGTGGTATAATGAAGAAAAAAGGCCTAAAGTCCCCTTTGCTGTGAATAACTTGGACGCGTGTAAGCAGTGGAGCGAATATTGTTAAGAATAACACTCAGAGACAGGCAACCAGCTATCTGGATCTGAAGAAAGGAAGGAAGAGAGACTTTGCATATGCCTGCAACAGACACAGTGTGTACACTGCGCCCGGACGTAGCCACTCGTCGATCCCGACGTCACCACGACTCGGACCACCCCTTCGCTACTCGCTACGGTGTTGGACGCCGCTGCACCGTAAGGGAGGGCGGCGCCCCGCAGCTTTCGCTCTGGTGCTGCTTTTCGAGGGCCGCCAGGACCTGCTGGACGGCTGATATTTGGGTGTCTGTCATAAAGTGCCCTGAGCGCGGGAAATACAAGAAGAAATAACGGGGGAAAGCCGCAGCAAGCGTGCGAGTGGTGGAGTGAAGAGAAAGAAGCGAAGATCGGAATGGGGCTCCAGACAAGGAGGCGAGAAAGAAGAGGAACGAGGCTCGGGGTTCGAGAAAGATCAAAAGCGATCAAAGGCAACCAGCGGAGCGTCTACCCCGAAGTAGCCTGGCGGACCAGCGGCAGTCGACCGGACTGGGGGTACGCCGATCCTGTGAAGACCCTCCGCTTCAGCGGTAGTCACCCGGACTGCGGGAGCGCTACCCCAAGCACTGCTCGTGTTCCCACCGACCAGCTTCTTCGGGCAGACCAATGGTAACGTCGTCATGGCGCCGTGACTGCGCTCGGATGCCGGGGCCACGCCGCGTCAACGACAACAACCGCCAGTGGTAGCCACCTTCGACGGGAGCTTCTACTCGCCACCGCTCCCGCCGCCGCCAAAAACTGTGAGGCCCTTGTGCAATTTAGCGCGGCTTGGACTCGGACCCTTCTGGCAGCGACAATGTGTTCGCGTGCTACGCCGGACTTCGCGGCATCTTTATTTATTTTTTTCTCCTTCATTTTCTGCCTTTTATTTTTTTATACTTATTTCCGTTTGCAATGTGGTCACCTGCCTCGTCACTTGTGAGCCGCTCCCACTACGGCCCTGAACCTACCATAACATCACAAGTGGCGTCCGCGACAGGACTCTTCTTAACATCTTGAAGAGCAGGCCGTAGACCCGAGCGGAATTCACGAGTGAAGTGGCAGCATGGACCACGAAAAGGATATCGCTCTAGAAAAGGAATTAGATTTCAAATACGCGGAGCTTCCGGAATGGTTGAAGTCTCAGCAGGCTCGATTAAGGAAAGAACGGCTGGCAGAGCGTGAGGCCGTGAAAGAAGCTGCCGAACGCGCGAGGGAAGGAGCGCAACAGGAGAAAGAAGCATCCGAGCGGGAGTAGAAGCCATTAGAGATGAAGATCCGCTTGCAAGAGCTCGCAAGGAATAGCACGCATGTTGATCGCTCAGCACCTGAACCTTTAGCTTCGGGACACGCAACGGCGGTCAGCCCTCGCAAGCTTATCCCGGCTTTTGATGACAGGAGAGACGATCTCGATGCCTATCTTGTCAGGTTCGAAAGAATCGCGCTTTCACAGAAGTGGCCTGAAAGTGAATGGGCAGTAGCTCGCGGGTGAAGCGCTGACAGGGATAGGGAGGATGACCCCAGAGGACTCCCTAGATTACAAAAAAGTGAAGATGGCCCTGCTTCAGCGATTCCGCTTCACTTCGCAGGGGTACAACGAAAAGTTCAGGGATGCGAAAGCCGAAGACGGGAAAACCAGCGTACAGTTCGTTTCTCGCCTTGCTAACTATTTTGACAACTTGCTAGAGACGTCCGGCATCGCGAAAACTTTCGACGAACTGCGGGACAGGATGATTGGGGAACAATTCATGAAGCGCTGCCACACGCAACTAGCAGTCTTTATCAAGGAAAGTAACTACAAGACAACTAAGGAGATGGCAGAAGCATGCGACCACTTCATGGAAGCACAGGCCATCAAAAACTTGGGTAAGGCCCGAGATGAACCGAAACGGGACCAGAGTGCAGATCAGGCCCCAAAATTAAGGAACACCCAAGGTTGCTTCATCTGCGGCAAACTAGGCCACCGTGCTGGTGTCTGTAGAATGTCAAAACAGCATGGTAGCTTCGGCAAGTGCGGAAAACCTGGCCATAGAACTGAGAACTGTCGAGACAAAGAGGGCGACGCAAAACAGGTTTCGGCTTGCACCGTAGCAAAGCGCCGAGGACCCCCGAACAGCTAGCAAAGAGCGATTCAAGGATCCACAAGTTCTTGGTTGAAACCCTACCTGTGGTGACTGGGGAAATGTACGGGAAGCGGATATCGGTGCTACGAGACTCCGGCAGTAATACCGAAATCGTGCGCCGTGATCTTGTGCCAGACTCTTGTCTGACGGGCCAAGCTTCCAGTGTGGTGTTCGTGGACAAAACTGTGCAGCGACTTCAAGAAGCGTACGTCAAGGTCCACACGCCCTACTTTTCAGGGATGCTTCTGGTGAAATGCATGCAGGATCCCTTGTATAATTTAGTACAATGGAACATACCAGGAGCCAGACCACCGAACGACCCTGACTGGAAATGGCATCCACACGTTGGTGAAGCCAAGACAACCCCAGAAAACTATCAAAAACCAGATCAAAGCCCGGGCAGCTCTAATACTGCGATAGACTCTCAGAAGCTCGTGGCTGTAGCAGAAATCAACAGGCTGCCTACAGGTAGCTTTAACATCGCGGAGGTGATGAGAGATGAGCTCAAGGAAAAAGAAGAACAAGATTACAGCTTGAAAGACTGTTTTCAGAAGCGGGGGACAACTTTCACATCCCGGAGTGGCAACCACTGCAACTATGTCGTAGACAGGGGATTGCTGTACCGGCAGTATCACCTTTTTTATGGACGCTCATTCAAGCAGGTGGTGGTACCCCAACCTTTCAGGAACGCAGTGCTACAGATGGCACACGAAGGCATCATGCCCGGAAACCAAGGCATCCGCAAAACAACGGACAAGTTCTTTGACGAAGTTTACTGGCCGGGCATGCATGCCGACGTGAAGCGATTCGTGACGTCCTGTGACATCTGCCAAAGGACTGCACCGAAAGGAAGAGTAGGCGTCGCACCGTTAAGAAGTATGCCGCTCATCGACACTCCGTTCCGGAGAGTAGCAGTCGACCTAATCGGTCCGATCAGACCCGCTTCCGAGAAAGGAAACAAATATATCCTCACTATGATAGACTTCGCGACACGCTACGCCGACGCCGTCGCGCTACTGAGCGTTGATAGCGTTCACGTCACAGAAGAGCTTCTCGAAATGTTTTCCAGAGTGGGACTTCCAAAAGAAATCGTCACGGACCGAGGGCGAAGCTTCACCTCAGGGCTCATGCAAGAAGTCAACCGACTCTTGTCCATCAAGTCCCTCCATACGACACCTTATCATGCCATGAGCAATGGACTGGTAGAAAGGTACAACGGCACGCTGAAGACGATGCTCAGACGGATGTGCCAAGAAAAACCAGGATGCTGGGACCGTTACCTGCCACCGTTGCTTTTTGCGTACCGGGAAGTACCCCAAGCCAGTCTCGGATTCTCGCCTTTCGAACTGGTATATGGCCGACACGTGCGGGGACCTATGACAGTCCTGAGAGAACTATGGACTGGCGAGGCCATGGAGGAAGACGTACGGACCACCTACACGTACCTCGTCGAGCTACGACAGACTGGAAGAAACATGCAAAGCTGCCCAGGAAGAGCTCCAAAAGGCGAAGATAACACAAAGGAAATACCGTAATTACCCTATTCTAATACCCACTTTTTTGCCGGAAAACAGGCCGAAGAATTGCATGCGCGTTAGAATCGGATACGAAACCGAAACTGCCGAAACAGCTGTAATTTCGTTTCACCCATCGCCATCTCAAGATGGCGCCAAAGCTTTTAGCAACAATTTTTCGGATCTAGGCGCCTAGCACGCCTTGGGTTTTCTATCAGCGTTCACACAAATCGTCAAAGTATTCCACTAACGCGCTTGATAGCAGCAATGGGAGCAGCGGCAACGAAGGTGCGCCGCTTCCACGGCTTACGAGCGGCTACCACGCGTTCACAACGAGCGGTTCGCTGAAGCATACGCCTTTGGAGAAGCTGGCGGGATGGGCGTGCGAGGCGTGGGCCACCATCCCATCGACCATGGTTTAACATTCGTTCTGAAGTGTGGCATCGCGAACGCGCTTGATGGCACCGAGGGCGAGATGTTGCGGACAGCCGAAGGCGACAAGGAGCTATCGGAGAGACGAGGAGTGAGATACGCGAGATTATTTCGGGAAATAAATCGCCCATTTCTCTCGCATTCGTTTTTTTTTTTCTCACAAAGTTCCGTGCGCGTTACAATCGGAGGTGCAAGTTTTTTCATTTTTTTGCCTGGAAAATCGGGTGTGCGTTAGAATCGGGTATTTATGGTACTATGACCGGAAGGCCGTTTCACGACAGCGTAAACCGGGAGATCGCGTCCTAGTTCTCCTTCCAAGTGAGGCTAACAAACTCACGATGCACTGGAAGGGTCCCTTCACGGTTGTTCGAAAGCGTGACGACCTCGACTACGAAGTCGACTTGGCCAAGAAGACCACCCTCTTTCACGTGAACATGCTCAAGAAATAAGAAGAACGGCAGCCGACGTCTTCGACTTTAGCGGCCATCAACACTATAGAGGATGGCATTGAAGGCGCAGAAAGACCCTTTCTGCCCCTAAAACAGCCGCAATCGTTCAAGGACGTGTGCATTTCCAGCAGCCTATCGTCATCGCAAACTCAGGAGGCGCAACAAATATGTGAAGACTATCGAGAGATCTTCAGCGATTTGCCAGGCAAGACCGATCTGGTAGAATGCCGATTGGAACTGACAAGCACCACGCCGGTTCATGTACGGCAGTACCCCCTACCATTTGCTTTAGAGGAGGTCATCGAAGCAGAGGTTCAAGACATGCTTCGCTTGGAGTGATCGAGAGATCACAGTCTCCATACAACGCGCCACTCCTTCCTGTAAAGAAACCGGACAACACCATCCGTCCTTGTGTGGATTACAGGGAGATGAACAAACTACTGGTTTCCGACAGCGAACCGATACCTCGAATTGACGTCCTCCTAGCTTGCGTAGGGCCAAAGAAGTTTTTCTCGAAATTCGACTTCACTAAAGGTTACTGACAGGTACCCATGGCACCTGACAGTCGGGAAAAGACTGCGTTCTCAACCAAGTCCGGGCTGTACCAGCTCAAGTACATGCCTTTTGGCACCAAGACCGCCTCAGCGGTCTACTCTCGACTGATGCGGAGAGTTTTGGAAGGCGTGGAAAACGTGTATCACTACTTCGATGACGTCCTGGTCACAACTGAAACATGGCCGGATCACATCATTGCATTGAAAGAAGTATTCCAGCGGATCCGGGCCTCAAGGTTGACCGTGAAGCCTAAAAAGCGCGAAATAGGGCCACAGACTGTCTGTCACCTTTCTGGGTCACAAGGTAGGAGATGGAACAGTGCAACCAATGGATGAGACGTTGGACAAAATATTGGGCTCAAAACGACCTCAAACCAAAAAGGAAGTCCGCTTCTTCCTAGGCCTCACAGGCTACTACCGAGACTTCATCCCGGACTACGCTAAAATAGCGAAACCACTTACAGAGTTGACGCGCAAAGGAGCTAAAAACGTGATTGACTGGAACGACGACAACGAGAGAGCTTTCTGCACTCTCAAGCAAAACTTCTCGTCCGCCCCAATTCTGCGTGCAGTAGACACGTCCAAACAGTTTGTTCTTCGGACAGACGCCTCAGACAAGTGCCTTGGAGCAGTATTGCTACAGTAATACAACGGCCAGCTGCACCCAGTTTCTTATGCCAGCCGAATGCTTTCTCCGCGAGAAAGTCCTTACTCAACAGTAGAGCGCGAATGCTTAGAACTTGTGTGGGCCGTCCGAAAATGCAACATTTACCTACATGGAAAGGAATTCACTCTGCAAACGGACCACCAGCCCCTGCAGTACCTTCAGACTGCCAAGCACTTGAACAACCACGTGCTTAGATGGAGCCTATATTTGCAGTATTCCTTCACGGTCCACTACATCAAGGGATGCGAGAATGTAGGCGCCGATTTTATGAGCCGCGTCAAGGCTCTAGCATTTTTTTTCGCGCCACTTTTGCCTTTTGCCTCTTTACATTCTCCGTCATTTTTTTTCGCGAGAAGTTGTGAAAGTGCGCGTGTTCTCACCCGGCAACTTTCTTGTACGGGGGGTGTTATGTCATGAAGTGCCCTGAGCGCGGGAAATACAACAAGAAATCACGGGGAAAAGGCGCAGCAAGCGTGCGAGTGGCGGAGTGAAGAGAAAGAAGCGAAGATCGGAAGGGGGCTCGAGACAAGGGAGGCGAGAAAGAAGAGGAACGAGGCTCGGGGTTCGAGAAAGATCGAGAAGCGATCGAGGGCAACCAGCGGAGCGTCTACCCCGAGGTATCCTGGCGGACCAGCGGCAGTCGACCGGACTGTGGGTACGCCGATCCTGTGAAGACCCTGCGCTTCAGCGGCAGTCGCCCGGACTGCGGGAGCGCTACCACAAGCACTGCTCGTGTTCCCGCTGACCAGCTTCTTCGGGCAGACCAATGGTAACGTCGTCATGGCGCCGTGACTGCGCTGGGATGCCGGGGCCACGCCGCATCAACGACAACAACCGCCAGTGGTAGCCGCCTTCGACGGGAGCTTCTACTCGCCACCGCTCCCGCCGCCGCCAAAAACTGTAAGGCCCTTGTGCAATTTTGCGCGGCTTGGACTCGCACCCTTCTGGCAGCGACAGTGTGTTCGCGTGGTACGCCGGACTTCGCGGCAGCTTTATTCATTTTTTTCTCCTTCCTTTTCTGCCTTTTATTCTTTTTATTAATATTTCCGTTTGCAATATGGTCACCTGCCTCGTCACTTGAGCCGCTCCCACTACGGCCTTGAACCTGCCATAACATCACAGTGTCCTTGTCATAACTGCGCACTCCTTCTTGGATCCACGGCGGTAGGTCTGTCCTAGTTGCTGCCTCGTTAGGTCGAACGTAACAGTCCCACATTGAGTGCGCGGTCGAGGCCCTAGCATTGTTACACAACACGAACGTGTCGTCCGTAAAGAGTTCTGGCTATATGTGTTTCATCATGACCGGGGTCATCAGTGAATTCGTCTGCAGCTGCCTGAACGTGGACGCTTCCTGCCTGGTTAGCTCTGGGTGAGCCGATTTCAGCACCCTCGTGCTATTTCTTCTTATTATTATACCAAATATTATTTTGGTGATACCCGGAAAGGTATCGTACCTGTCCATCGTATGTGTCCACCACTCTGCAGACGGTTCCACTTCTGCCGCGTGGCCGGCTAATCCTCTCGCGACTGCGTTCGCCGTCTCGTTCTGGTCGGTGGAAAGTTCCCATACCTCGTGCCCCCCCCCGCGTGGGCGGGGAACCACTTGATTGTCACCTTGCGTACATCGATGTTCACCCGCTCGAGCACCCAAACTGCTTTACAGCACAGCCAACCCTTGGCGAGATTGCGCACCGCACTGTTTGAGTCGCTAATCCCCGTCGTCGTCTCTGGGTCCGCGATGGCCAGGCCAATGGCCAGATCTTTCGCTCGCTGCGTGTCTCTCGTCACTATGCTAGCGGGGGTCACGGTGAACGCCGCGAGCATCTGGATCAGAGAAAAATTACGCCCATCTTCCCGCGAGGGAACCCTGGTGTGATGCGACGCATCGGGGGGTTCAACGAAGTAGTCAAAGCAAGGTCACGTCAGTGCGAGAGCGAGCGCTTGAGTGAACCGCCGCTACGCGGTACCCGCTTTACATTCACAGCGATTGAAGGATAGGAGACAACGGAGGAGAGTCGCGCATGCGCGCACTTGCGCGCACCGGAGCAGTTAACGCAGAGAAGCGCGCGCCAAACAAGCGCGCCAGCTTTGCTATGCTAATGCGCCGGAGTGAGAGTGTTGCACACAGCTGTGGGAGAGAAGAACGGAGGAGGTATGCGGACGGACGCCGCGACGACGACGCAGGAGGGACAAGGCCGAGAGCAAGAGATGCGTTGCACCTACAAACTAGAGTTGTTTCTATCAGAGTTCAAGAACCTAGACCTAGAAGAAGGGGAAGGCCACTAACCCGATTAGGAATGGAATAACGGAACACGGTGGTAAGCTGTGGCTCTATCTGCGCAGTACAGGAGCGGTTGGAGGTCAATGGGAGGGGCTTTCGTTCTGCAGTAAACCTGAGAAGGATGATGATGATATGATTATGATGATAATGGTGGTGGTGGTGTTGGTGGTATTGTAGAAGCGCTGACGAAAGTTTTAGTAGTTTGAAACGATCTTGCCTATGCATAATTTGTTAAGAATAATTTCACCTGCCTATCTTCTCAGCTTTGAATGAGGTGCGATCCAGACAAACGGACAGACATACACAATAAAAATGGACAGTCTAGAGGGACAAGCGTCTTAAAAGTCCCACTTTTTAAACAGCTCTAACTGTAACAGTTATAGCTGATTACTGGCCATATTTATGTAGAAAACGATCTCAAAAACTACTGTCACACTTTCAATACAAGATATTGAATCGTCCGCGAAATGCAAGCGACTTGCTGAAACAGTTGTCGGGCACGTGGTTCCTTATTTTAGGTAATGGCTGTTGAACATTTAGTTAAGCGGTTGTTCTAACATGCGATTACGTGTCTGGTATCACTTGGGTCGCGGTGTTAAGCAACTGGAAGCACCGCCATGCAATCCTCAGGTTTATAATTACATTGAGGACATCAATTCTGGCAACTGTACAAATAGAAAAATTATACTCAATAACCTAAATTTCGGCAAAACCTTTTTCGTTTTGAGTCACTTTGTGAGCTCTTATGGAGGAGCCATAACATAAAAAACATCATATGTCGCCTAACTGTGTTGCATTTTCACGTAATCTGTAGTTCAGTAATGCAGAACACACCGCTAGTGGCGAGGAGTTTAGAGCCTAGCCCCTCATGGTAACCTCATTAAAGGAACACTGAAGTGATTTGTAAGCATTGCGAGACTACTAGCGCAAATTGTAGTACGGAGTCCCTAGGCCCTGTTTCGACCACTCTGAGCGCGTTTACGCGACTTTATTTGGTAGACAAATCAATTATAAAATGCTGTCATCCTCTCTGCATCCTCGCCCATTTTCTGCGGCGTTTTCGTGTGACATCAGGAGCAGAGGAGCTGGCAATTGTCTGCGCTACTGCACGGCTCGCCGGTGGTCCGCCCAGCGTTTCGTCCGCCGGCCGCAGGCGGGTCGTCGCAAATCGTTCACTGAGTTGAAAGGAAGCCAGGACACGTTTGTGAATGGACGAATCTGCCTTTCTTTAATTTGTTGATTTGTACACTGTATCTAGCTCCAAGTCAAGGTCGCTTCACACAAGCGCTGCACAAGCGCATATGCGACGCTTCGCTGACATCAGTGGGAAATTTTAGGCCAGTTGAAGTCGGGAGAACAGTCAGCGAAGTCAATATAGGTACTAAGGAAATAATAAAATCAAGTGATACTTTTACCGTACAGGGTAAAACTAGGGTGCAGGAAGCATTTTTTTGCGCTGGGCGAACACGTACAGCGGTAAGCAGCACGAGTACGCATATGCGAACGCTTTTCCGTCTAAGAAATGCAATTTCTAGACGTGAGATATTGTGGAAACTTGGGGGATGCTTAGTGCACGAGCGCAATACAACAAATAGTCGCCTAAGCTGCTTGAAATGCTAAAACTAAATAAAAGTGTCAACTGGTTATACATTATATACCTTATATTTCCAAGGTAAGCAGCGCTCGCCCGTGGCCGAGTGGTCTTGAGCGCAAGATATGTTACCACAAGTATTTTTCAAGTCATGAGTTTGAATCCCCGGGGGTACAAAGTTGACTTTTTCATTTTCGGCCGATGTTTTCTATATTGAGTTCGCCTTTTTTGGCCGTAACATTCACTGCTCCAAGAACTAGTTCACAGAACGCGCGCAGGCTGACACTGGCGCGCTAGTGAGTTCTCGTTGGCGTGCTGTTGCCTTAAGCACCGACTGCTTGCGGTCAGTGGGCACAGGCCAGAATCAACAGACCCTTGGCCTGGTGCGAACACGCTTTTTACGATACAGGCATGAGTGAGGCAAGCTCCAAATATGGGGGGAAAGCGCATGGCATTTGTGCGTCTGCGGGGACGCGGAGGGCGTTCATCCACTGCGTAGGCCTCGGCTTGTGATTGCTACGATTCCAAGCCGTCCTGGGAGGCTTATTTTATGCATTTTACAGCCGACAACATGGCACAAGCGTGGTACGACGATTACTGAGATATAGAGAATGCCCTTCCAACGATGCCGTCGGATTTAAGACATGTTGTTTTACAGAACCGGAACCGAAACTTGTTTGAATGCCAACCTTGGAAATCGTCCAATCACGGTGCGTCTCCTCCCGTCGTCACAGCCTTTAGCTGGTGCGGCCGCCGCAAACCGCGCATGCTAGTTTTTTTTTTCCTTTCGCGCTTTGTAAAATATTTACCGACTTGTGAACCGAATAAACGATGACAAGTGTGCTAAGTTGAGCCAGTCCATGCATTGCAAGCAAAAACGGGTGCTTGACAAATTCACTTCAGTGTCCCTTTAAGTACCAACAAAAATGACCTGCCTTATTTTTACGATTTTAATGAATGCCGTCGTTGTCTCAGCGGCACACCACCAGTAAATGATCTGGTTTTACAACCGTACAACTAACTGCTGGTGCGGACCTCTTGGGGGTATGTGCTGATGACTTTCAGCTTCTTGTCTGTTTTTATTGCTTCTTGTTTGTTTTTTCTTTGCCCCTGTATCCTTGCATAGGCGCAGCTAGCGTGGTAGCGATAAGCAATTGGCCTGAGTCGTCATATGGCGGCCGGAAAAATAAGTTCGAGACAGTGGCGCATGACATCCCAAATACCAGGTGCGCAGACCCATGCAATAAACCGGGCATGTAAAGAGAACATACCCGTTTGAACTTACAAAAACTTTAATTGTTCTTATGTTATTTTTTATGAAATGGTAAAAAGCATTTTATTTCCTAGCAATTTTATTTACAGCCTAATTTTAATTTTTTCTGCGTACACAATGTTTAACAGTAAATTAAGATATAAATAAAGCACTTAAAATATTCTTTTCTGTTTTTAGCTTTTAAGCAATTTCTAAATAGCTTTTCTCCCCTTTTTTCGGCATAAGTTAGGCTAATTGTTCACACCATTCGCAGGGGTCAGCAGAATTCGAGTCTGAAAGGTCGTGTTTGACTGATTGCGTGTATGCACTCGCTTAACCGCAAATGTATGCGAGAGCGACGGTTGTCTGTACGAGCCCCTACAAATTAACACCCTCGGTTCGCACGGCCTCTAACACACAATGTCCTACTCCTCCTCTCTCGGGTCTCCCAAAATCGTGTTAATACAAGTTCGCTGAATTCAACCTTGCCGCATTTCGCACGGTCTATGTGTGGCACCTTTTGTAGCGTAAGTTACACTGGCCGAGGTTGAGCAGTTTCGCGTGGGCCGTGAAGGGCCGTATTGCGCAAGCGCGAAGAGCATGAGATTCGATTGGATTGGATTGGATTGGATTGGCATGGCTTGGCTTGGCATAGATTAGATTGGATTGGATTAAATTGGATTATGTTAGAAATCCAATCCAATTGTAGTAAGGGTATGTAGAGAACTGGGTCTCCACATTCGCCAGTCTGCGCATTCCAGAGGAGTGACCTCATAACCGCGGCAGACGCATTGGAGCCGTCGCGTGCCCAGCTGTCGGCTCCTTGCGCAGTAGCCAAGGCTGTCACTGCGCCGGAGCCGCTTGATAGCCGTTTCGCTTGGCTCCTGGAGAGCCGTGCTTCTCATGCGCGAGGAGCAGTGAGTGGACTGGACTGGAATGGGTTGGATTGGATTGAAAATCGTTTTAACAGCAGTAACTAGGAAACCTACGAATAACCAGCTCACGCTACGTATATCCTCGCATAGCCGAGCTAGGCCACTGCCAATTTTTGGTTAGGTTTTAGACAAACAGCTGGAGGACGAATCTCTGTTTTGTTGCAAAACATGCTTACCGCACTAGACAGAGCAGAACCATGCTCCTAAAAATGAATATGCAGAAAACTAAAGAAATGATGAATAACCTTGGGGAAGCACAGCGGATTGGTATAGGTGGCGTGGCAGTGGAAGTGGTAAGCGAATATGTCTACTTAAACCAAGTTGTGACCGCGGATCCCAACCATGGGGTAGAGATAATTAGAACGATCAGAATGGGGTGGGGTGCATATGGCAGACATTCTCAGATAATGAATGGCAGCCTACCATTGTCCCTGAAGAAGAAAGTGTATGACAGCTGCATCTTACCGGTACTCACCTACAGGGCAGAAACTTGGAAACTCACTAAGAGGGTTTAACTTTAAATTGAGGACGACTCAGCGGGCAATGGAGCGGCAGATGATAGGTGTAACATTAAAGGGGCACTGACACAAAAATTTTGCATCTTGTTTTTTTTGTTGCGATAAGTAGCTAGTGACCTATTTATAACCTGTAGAAACCTCATTCGCTTCAGCGTGCGACGGTTGTTTAATTAGAGGCATTTTCAATGCGGCCAGTCGCAGTTTCAGTTTCAGCGAGTGCCGCGAAACGATGGATTTTGTGGATTTTGTGTGAACTTAAGCTGACCACCTGACCGACGGAGGGATATCACAGAGCAGAGCCGCCGTAGCACTGTCGAATCCGCATCGACGGCAGTTTCTGCGAATGCCCCCCCGTACTTATCTCGTGAGGCGCTTAATTAAAAAGCGACCGTGGATGTAACGCAGGCGCTGCGAGTGCAAATGCTACCGTGGCTAATGAATGACGCGCGACGCTCGAGACGGTGGTTGGCAAGACGCGCGCTGGGAGCAGCCGGCCGGTCTGCCTACAGGTCCGCCTACAGATCTTTTCGGCTTAGCATTGCGGCGGATATTCGAGTGCCGCTCTCGTAAGCAGTGCAGATGACAATTTTTAATGCAACCCGCCATCGCATCATTAACTCCTTTCTCATGTAAGCCACCATGGTCGGGACTTGGGGACAATTTCGTGCAGCGGTAACAAGATATCATTCGAGCTACCTGCGCCGGCCTGCGCCACTTCGCGGCCGTGGCCGCCGCCTGCACAGCGACCGTGCGGCTAGCTCAGTGGGCTTTTCGTGGCTCCGGCGCGTTTTCGCATCCAATGGTAGTAAACAGTAATATAAACAGAGTGCCCTAAATCGCCGTAGAACTTCGGTCGCGGCCAGCTGCCCGATTAGCTGACGAAATCACGGCACCTCCGCCGCCAACGATCGGGTCGTTCGTTCTCGAGAGCAGAAGCTCCGCCCTCCGGCCCTCCGATTGGAGCGGCGAGCCGGGCAAGCCGACGAAAAACGCCGGCAGTGCGGAAGCGGCAAACACAAACTCGTGACGTGTTCGATGTTGTTTATTTACACAATAACCTCGGGATGTCGATTGCGCGTGGTCCTCTGCTTGCTGCTCGGTTGCGTTTTGCACACTTTAAAATTGATTTTAAATATGTTCTATGCTGTATTCGCCGCTGATATTTTGCAGATGATGTATATGTGTTCCCACCAATCTATCTCCGAAGTTATCTCGCCTTCAAAATTTTGTGTCAGTGCCCCTTTAAGGGACAAGAAGAGAGCGGAGTTGTCGCATATTAGTAAAAATTAAGAAGAAGAAATGAACGTGGGCAGGGCATGTAATGCGAAGGGAAGATAACCGTTGATCATTAAGGGTAACAGAGTGGATCTCTAAAGAAGGCAAGCGTGGCAGGGGGCGGCAGAATGTTAGATGGGCAGGTGAGATCAAGAAGATTGCGGGGATAAATTGATCGCAGTTAGCAGAGGACGGGGATAATTGGAGATTATTGGGAGAGGTTTTGCGCTGTAGTGGGCGTAGATAGGCTTGTGATGGTGATGATGATGAGTGAGTGGCATCCGGTTTCGCCAAGCTGTGCCTGTGCTTATCGCTTCCAGCCAAAAACGTGCTAATACCATTGTTTCGACTGCTTCCAGGTTTGGAGTAGATTTTTTACCGGTGAGCGCAGTCGTATGCACTCTCGGGAACGGCCCAGGGTGTTTTGTTGTAGTTGGCGTGGTGGTTATTAATGGACAATTTAACTACATGAAAACGGCCAAGAGACACGATGGGATCCGCGCATACACAAAATCATTTAGCATAACATTTTCCAACATTTGGCGTAACAAAAACAATTATCCTGCACCAGAGCCCTGCACGAGCCAAACATTTACGGAGGCGTACTCTACACATGCCAAGAACACAGGGTTGAGGGAAGACGCCATGTTTTTTTTTATTATTAAGTACTGTACAGGACAGTCGTGCATGATGCTGGGCAACGTTTATATTGATCTTTGAAATATATCTAATCTATATTTGTTTAGTATGTTGGAGACACATTCATCCGGATATTTCTCTGGAATTAGCGGGCAGTGACTGTTCGCCTGTCCTGTTGCCGTTCTTGTCTCGTTTTCGTGTGTAGTCCATTTTAGATAGCGGAACGAATCAGCTCGCTCAAGAACATGTTTTGCTCCGCCTAACCCTATGCTTAAAATTAGCCAGCTCTCAACCCCTTCAAGAGCACCAGAAGATAAAAAAAATTAAACATCGTGTAACGTGGCATTGCTCGTCCAGCCAATCAAATCACGCATATTTGCTACTGCACTCGAATGTTTACTACAGCTCGATTAGCACAACTCCCTGGATTTCTTTTATTCTGACAAACTGCCGGCTATAAATACTATTTTAAAAATAAAACCAGTTGCAAAATTCCTGGAGGAAACCGTAGAAAAAGGGTGCTAGTAATGAGTTTTCGTATATTTGTATTTCTTATAAATGCATTACCTTTCGGGCCGACGATACAGGACGTCCAGGGTGCTTCCACCGTAACGTTATACTGGTCGCTACCCTTTAGCTCTACGGGCTAAACGTGTTCCCTTAGCGCTGTGACTGGAACGTCCTCCCGAATTTAAAGCAGAAAAAAGCATATATTTTCCTCAGGTGTGCCTTTAATAGCCGACCTCAAAGATCGAAGATTAGTGAAAACAAGAACTTCAGTTGACAACATACCGCAGTTTTGATGAAGCACCCGTTGTGTTATTTTAGAGGTAAAATTGAGGAGCAACGTTTTAGAACTCCGGTAACTGGGCAAGTTCATTTCCCATCTTTCTGGTTCTCTAAGTGAGTGTTGGATGGTACGCTTTGTAAGCGAATTTTGTAGGGTTTCCGACAAAGCCCGCCCTTTAGGGCACCTATAAGGTTTGCAATGGGACAGGAAGAATAAACAACGTAGCCGTAATAGATTTTTTCTGCTCGCTGTGAGGTAAGCGCCCAAGAATATTTCTTTACACCTCTGGCACCTCGCTACAGCCACGTTGAACTTATCCGTTGACTAGCCTAATTTTTTTGATGGCTTTCGAACTCAACCAAATATCGCAAGCTCCTGTAATGATCATTCGAGCACTGGAGTAGTGTTAACTTTTCAAGACGTCTAATAGCTTCAGTTATGCGTTATTGTTTTTTTTTCTGCTAGGGGAATTCGTTCTCGGGAAAGTGATTGAATGCTACGAAGTACAAAATACAGGTCCCGTGTAGTGACTTTAGCCGTGTTCTGATTCCCGACAGGTGGGTGCTTCAGCCTCGTAAGGCAACCTTCTTGCCGCTTCCAAGAACTGCACTGAATGTGGAGGAACCGAAATACAGCCAACAACTCTTGTGTGCGCGTATCATGAGCGCATAAGCCGCAAAAAGGACACGACGTGTGCAAAAACGTGCCTTGGCCAGATACCGCTCAGAGGAGCATCCCCAGTAGCAGCGCGACGCTGTCGCAATGTATAGGCAGACCTCGCTCGAAAACAAAAATAAAGGTGAAGCCATTACTCGAAATAGGGACTAAATAGGAAAATTCCGAACGAAAGACTGGACTGCGGCAGCTCATATCAGAACGGTTCGAGACTAATGGCACAGGCCTCGTGCATAATGGACTTAAATAGGCGGCTAATGGTGATGATGATGATTGCGATTATGATATTGATGACGATGATAATTATGATGATGACAAGAGGAAGGAAGAGCGAGAGTAAATGTTTATTGAAAAGGAGAAGAGGTAGGCCTGAGAAATTGATCTTGGGCCTGCTACTTCCCTGGGGGGATGGTACTGGGGCCAGAAAGAGAAAGGAACGAATATTGGAGGAATGGGAAATGACAATGATGATGAGAATGATAATTATGACAGTACCGGAGACTAAACATTTGATAGTAGAGTCGTGTCAGATATTTCAGAGATGTAACTTGAGCAATGGAGCAATTCGAAACGTTTATCAGAGAAATAAATTTCATCTGTGGCAGAAATTTCTACCCGATTACTCCATTCGCTGAAGCATTTCGCAAATTGTACAGAGGCCTATCTACTCCAAAATGTCCTTACCACTCGTGGCAAAGTACATAAAATCTCCATCGTTTTGTTAGGCGCTAACTTGATTTCTCTCGCTACCGCAATATTTTACCGCACTCTTTCGAGTCCACTATCCCTCTAGACCCAGATACTTTAGACACGAACATAATCACTCCCCTGGAATTTTTTTTCTCTTCAAAGCGGTTTAGCACGAGCAGTGTATCGTGCATCTACAGCTGCAGCTGTTGCGCTCATAAACATTGCCTTCTTCGACTTTACAACACCATCCTCCGCTCTCTAATACGATCACTGGCTGCAATGACACATGCCACTCACCCCGTACTCCTTTCGTGGCCTAGAGCCATCCTACCGCAGAAAAATAGCAACAGCGACAGAAACAACCATGTGCATTAGGATATGGGTGTCACGTGAACAAATGGTGGGGTTTTCTTGACCAGCTCAGAGAGATAGACGCAGGAAAGCCGTTGAAATGTTTAACACATGACCCATTTAATGCACAATTAGAAATCCTTAACGCAAGCCACTTAATAAATCAATCACACTCAACCAAAAAGCAATACAATCCTTAAGTGCCTCAAAATACAATTAACACGAAAACCTAAAAAGTCTCCACAATAAAGTTATACCCGAACCGCCCTAATATCCGCAGTAGTAAACAATAACACTGTCATCAGCCAAGTCTCTACCACAACTACTTCCTAGTTGTGTCCCAGCACAAGTGTCCCTAATCGACTGGCCTAGCCCGTTTCGCGGCGCTTACGCTGGCCGCGACTAGGCGGTACCCTTCCTCGTCTCCTGTCTATTCCTGCATTCGATGTACGCTCTGGTTCCTTGGACGGCTTGGGCTCCGCGCGTCCCGACGTGTTTCCTCGGTGGCTAACTCCTGATAGCAACTACCGCTCGAGTTACTAAGGTAGGTGTCGGCACGAACGTAGCCCTTCTGGGCTGTCGAAGCGAAGGTCGACGGCGCGTGGACGTTGGCCGCAGGTGCCCGACCACCGCCGCTGCGGCCACGAAGACACAGGTTCGTGGTGCGCCTGGGATGCCGCAGCCGATGCGAAGTCGGCCCGCTCCCCCCCCCCCAGGCTTGGTAGGCATAGCCGGCGGCCTGGCCGTGTGCCCCTGGCTCGTTCTTTGAAGCTCACGTGCTCCTTCCGCTTCCTGGTTTCTTGCCTCCCCCCTTAACCTCGTGCGCCCCGCTTTTAACCCTTATTGGCTTGATCGGGGCACACTCTGATTGGCTGCTTGCCTTTTCGTGTCCATATTTGGTCATCAGGCGGCTTGCCTTCTGCGCGGCAGTCTCTGATTGACTGACCAGTGCGCCGCCATACTTGACCACCATGCCTCTCGGTGTTTCGGCGCGCCGTTCGTTCTTTGGTGCGTTCCCTGCGCGCACTCGACATGACAGCTTCTTTCTTCTTTTTTTCCTTTCGGGAGGGTTTTGATGCATCCCCTCTTAAGGGGTGCCCTTGACATGACAATGGCTAATGCCATAATGATAGATTAGAAAATGATGTTCAGGATTAGTATTCCTTTCCTGCCCAACGAAATTTTTTTAGAAAAAATGGCAACAAGTAATTAATTTTGTGCATTTACTCTTTCCTAATGATGCTTCGAAAAGTGAAAATGGAAAGCTCAGAGTATTTCACACAGAAAACACACCCACACATATGTGTGGGCCGGGCTTCTATTCGTATGATCTGCGCATAGTAAGAATACCTTAAAAACGGCATCAGGCGCAGAAAAACTTCATTTTAATGTATTACTCGAAGTTTTATATTGTTTTCAGGAGTACCTATATTATAAATAGGATTTTGTGAAAATAAATAATAATGAAGTTTTAATTAATATAATTAATAATTATAAATAATATTATTATCACAAGTCATTACTGAACTAGTTCAAGGTTAAGGCGCAAGAAAAGATTACCAATGAGCCAGCACAAAACCGCGAATAAATGAGGCACCAAGAAAGAAAGAAAAAATTATTTATCTCTAGCGCTGCAGTGCACGAGCCCGCCAGCCTATACCGCCCAGCAAAATTTTCGTAACGACGAAAGCCCAGCCCACACATATGTGTGGGTGCATTTTTCAAGTGTAATGACGGAACGCACACGAAGGGAACGGGTGTATTTTTTACCCGATCGTGTTTTTCTAAGTCCTACAAGTCGTGTCTTAAGCTTGTTATTCAGAAAATACGAGAATAGCAAGAAGAAATATCAGTTTTAATCTTGAAGGCGGCTATCGTGATCGCGCCTGCTGGGGCGCCGTTTTCAATGTGCGATTTCTCGCCCCCTGGTGGCAAAATGAGTGAACTACCGAAACCAATGAAGTCTCGGAAGCGGTCGCAGCGGCTACCCAGGGCTGTGAAACCGAAACCGAAACAGGCGCCACTGAGTAAACGAATTTGTTGACCCACGTTTGTGTGGGCTGGGCCGTAAAATGGTATACGCTCGATAATGGTGGATTAAGGTGAGTGTTATGAAGTAACATGAACAAAGAAAGGTTAACGTGGATAATGTTAAGAAAAGAATGGGTAGAAATAAGATGGGGTAAGACGAGTTACTGTTGGTTATGATAGAGAGTATTTGAAGAATGGGCTGAAGTAGAAGAAGATCGATTGAAATAAATTATGACCTTAAAGTACTGGGATAGCTCTGCCGACATGTGGACGTTTATGCATAAGGTGCCCTCAACCCTCCGGCGTGGCTTAGCAGCGGGGGTGTTGTGCTGGAAAGCCCAAGTACGCGGATAAGAATACCATCCGCAGGGGCCGCTTTTCTGATGGACGCGAAAAGCGGCAGGTTTAGGAACACGAAAGCTTCCGAAACCTGCCTGCCTAAAAACTCGGCACGACTAGCAGCGCGAGAGGACTGCAACAGGTGTTGGTATCGCGCCCGCAATACATTGACTTTGTCACGCATTGTGAACGTCAAAGCGCCACCTCTTTTGACTATCCGAAGCCTCCACAGTGTATCGTTCAGCACGTCCGTCCGTGATTCGGCCTATATGCGTTCTCCCCTCCCTGACTAACACTCGCACCATCAGGACTTTCACTTGTAGCGGCAATATCACCATCACCACAGCAGCGCCCGTCACCAACGTCCACGCTCCATCATCATCATTATCATCTACTGAGCGTGCTTTCGTAAGCAATCCGACCCACGCGCAGTGAATTAAATCCTGTTCCTGTGCGACAAGACACTTGGTGCGGTCTCTTTCGCCTTATCGGAACTTACAATTGGTGTCCCGGACGTAATTCGGTAACCCTTTCCCATCGCCGGGAAGAAAGTGGAGCCATCCCAGGCGGCACAGAAAGTGTGCCCGAAGACCGGCCCGTCTATTTCCGCTTTCTGGCATCTCCGGCCAGCATCCAGGTTCTGGCAGCCACTGATCATGCGTTGAACGGCCAACATTCGGCAACCAGCGCTTCGGTATTTTTCCGTCCGCCCGTGTCCAGACGCACAACGGCAGCTAACCGGCTGCCAGATATTCAGTTCTCTTACGGCTGCCGATGTTGAGAAAGAGAACGGCCGAAGTACGGCCTTAGGGCATCCGTTTTTTCTTCGGGAAGCGGTAATTGGCCGAAGCACGGCAAGCGACCGGCCACAGAATATGCGCATTCTTGCGGCAGTTGGTGTTCGAAAGGAGACCGGCCGGAGCGCGGCTGCCGGGCATTCGTTGTTTCAACGGTGGACCGCGCGTCCGGCGGTAGAATATCCGGCAACCAGTGTTATGAAAGATACCGGCCGACGTACGGCCCCAGAATATACGTGTTTCATTCGGTTAGCTGTCCTCGGCCGAATTACGGCAAGCGAATGGCCACAGAATATTTGGCAACCGGTGTTCAAGAGGAGACCGGCCTACGTAAGGTATCTGATTATACGTCATTTTTTCGGCAAACGCCATACAGCCGAACAACGGCACGCGCCTGGGCGCCGAGAATTCATGTACAGACAAAGGAGACAGACCGGTTTTTTCCTGGGGGGAGAAAAAGCCGTTAGTGAGCCGAACGACGGGGACGCGTTTTTCATCCGCTCCGTGTTTCTACGTTTTAAATGAACGAAAATCGTTTGTCAAACAGTAATGAGTGTTCTCGGGGAACGGGCAAGGTGCAAGGACTCACTGGACGTTAGCAGGGAACCTTTTAGGCCAGCGAAATGTCATTTAGTGCCACAAGAAGACTGTGCCACACCGACGGGTGAGCTAAGCCTCGCCAGTCATCGCCGCTACCACGCCTCTGCCGCCGGCTTCGTCAACGCATCAGCTCGAGGCTATTCGCCCCCTCAAGAAATGGAGAGCATTGGAGACATCGACCCGGCAGAGATGTCCGATCCGAGATGGAGATAGTTCACCAAAATAACTGGCCTTCAAGGGCGTCGAGCAAGCGGCCACCACGCAGGAGGTAAACCGCCACCATGTCAAGGACTCCCCACCAAAGGCAAGTGCGAGCAAAAGCGCAAGTTATTCTGCTTACAATTAAACTGCGACAAGAAATTTTGCACTATGTCATTTGTGATAAACGTAGAAGAGACTCGCTCGTGCATTGGTAGGATCAACTTCATGCCCTGCACTATGTTACTTGATGGGATTTTATGACTGCCTATTTAGAAAAAAAATTACTTTAAATTTACGATAACAACAGAGCCTGGTCACTGACGAAGCCTAGCTGTTAATTTAGTTCCGATGTTTAAAGGTGAGCTCAGCTACTCTTGGGATATGACTCATTTGATTAAACATAATCGCCAGCATCCTAGGAAACATGGATTTTGTCAGGATTTTCTTGCTCAACGCAGATTGTTGAGATCACGTACGATTTGGCTCTTGCAATAGATAAGCTTAAAGTGGTTGACTGTATATTCTTGGACTGCAAAAAAGCAAATGATGGTGTCACAAACTCGAGCGTACGACGTCTAAAAGTACCTTATAAATTTTTCATTTCATTTGTACAGCGCCTAATTCTTCTTGCTGTCGTTCGATTCATTCAGTTCGGTTCCATTCGCCCCGAGACAATATGGAGCTTTCTCGAACGAAGAGACGGTAACACGATCACTCGCCGGCTCGCCGGCGAGAAAACCACAAAAATAAAACCTCCGCCGCTCCAGTTTCGTCGAAGCTTCCAGTGCTTTAGAGGAGGTGCGCGTGGCCTTGCCAGTGCTAAAGAGCGTCGATGATTCTAGAAGGGAGAAGAGTGAAGTTATTCGCTGACGGCGGCGGGCGCGTTGTGTGTTGTGCTCTCCATCTCCGCGCCGGCACGCTTATAAAAAGAGAAGCCGCGCCTAAGCAAACCAGCTACGTTTGGCAGTCGTGATGTGACAACGGCACCTGTCAGTTTGTGCATCACACCATCGGCGACCCGCAAACTGGAGGACTCCAACGTACTCCCGGGCCTCGAATCAACGTGATCGTTCCGGACGGCCTGGCCTGCAACGAAGCCGCGCTTCCCAGGTAGCCGAATCGCCTCCGACAGCGGTGCATCGTCCGGCCCGGTCGGTGAATATGCTGGGACTCTGTCTCTCATAAGCATCGAACTGTTCGTTTTCTTTTTTTGTTAACTGCTGCGCTGCGTAATATTCATTTGTTAGCGCTCCTGTTTGTATCATTTTGTCTAATTGGACTGTTTCTTGTATTTGAATTCCATCTAAGTTGTCTGTCATTATCGATCCGTTACCTCGGGCTTGTGTTTGTAACTTGCCTGTCTAAATATAGGTCTTTGTGCTGTTTTTCGTTCAGGGCTCTTGCTCATTCTTGCCGCTCTGGTCGGCGAAAGCCGCACATCAGACGGCCACCCCCTTTGTCACCTGTGCCCTGTGGATTCGGTGGGGTTTGTTGGCTCTGTGGAGTCGACTCTCCATATCTTCCGACAGTGCACCCTAATTTAAGGAACCGGGTGACAGATGGTGTTCCATATCACCTTCTGCGTAGTACATTTCATCCTATGAACTGAATGAATCGGTTTTTGCATTGTTATTACTATTGGCCCTATAGCTTTGTTCAAAAGTACTGTTTAGTTTACCGGACTATAGCGAATGAACGTGATTCCGTATACCTGCAGCTTGATTCGAATTTAATAACATCCTGGTGTGCTGATTCAGAAAAGTTTTTGGATGTTAAACAGTGTGTTAACGGCACCTTTACAAGAAAACCTTCATTCCAATTGAATACGTATACCGTAAATTATGCTGCTGTGACGACGGCCGAGGAATATAAATACCTAGGAGTTTATTTAGGGAGTGGTTAGAGGTTAGATAGGCAGGTTGACACCATAAAGGTTACGGCTGCATATGTTTTTGGCTTTCTGAGACGAAATTAATTCAGTGAACCTCCATCTAACTGAAAAGAACAACCGTATTTCACTCATGTGCGCTCAATCTTGGAGTACGCATGTGTTTTCGTGGATCCCTACACCAAAGAGCTGGTTGATACGCTCGAAAACATACAGAATATGTCAGTGCGATTCGTATTAGGTAATTGGCACGCTCAACTTAGCATGAGAGAAAGTAAAAGTAAACTGAAATGGCAGGACGTGAAAGATCACAGACGAAACCACAGGTTGAACTTTTTTCGTAATATCTATCATTCGAAAACTGGAGTAGAAGAGGAGAAGTGCCATTCTACATATCGCAAAGTGGGACCGCTAGCTTAAAGCAAATTATTAACTTTCCTTTAAAGGTTACACCTTGCGCGATTCATTTTATTTTACATCAATACTGCAGTGTAGTTATCTTCCACGTATGATCGCATTAACTGTTTACATTGACGATTTTCAGCGCGCTTTGTAGAATTATTTTGTTATTTTGTCTCATATTTAATGCTTAGTGTTAGGTATCTCAATTCTGTAATGCATGCAAAGGCAAGCAGGCGTCAAGTAAATAAAGATATAAATAAATAAATAAATAAATAAATAAAAATAAGTAAGTAAATAAATAAATAAATAAATAAATAAAAATAAAAAATAAATAAGTAAACTTCCAGAGGCGCAAGTCTGCCTCCGATAGGTTGAGAACCCTACGCATTCAACCTTGACCAATAAAATATTTATTGCCCTATTTGTTGCAGTATGCAAGGTTACCTATATGCATGCTACCATTGCTATGTTATTGGTTTGAAACAAATTATGTAACTCTAATTTTACGCCTTTCCTTGCGTGAACACAGAGGGATACAACTGCAGCCGCCTGAAGCAGGGCGTCATTCGCAACGCGTCTAGAATTTTTGGAACGTAGTATGACATTAGAAGAAAATTAAGTTCTTTTGTACTATTAAGTGGTCTAGACGTAACTCATAAAAACAACATTAAAATAGATTGAAAATGAAAGTACCTGTTCGCTCCTTCTTAGGATCAGCCCTGCGCAAGATCACCAGAAAACTTGATCGAGTAGAAAATGTCTTTGCAAGAAAAATGGGCAAAAAATGGACATACTTTTTTGTGAAGCAGTTATATTAAATGCTCCTGAGTGTTTTGTTGAGAACCAAAACGCTTCGTAAAGGCATTCACACCGGTTTTATATACATCAAAATTGGTCAAGCAACTGTTATAAAATAGTTTATGTAGTCATAGCATGAAAGTGTTCCGGAATATTGCCCTAAAAGAAATTGGCTAAAAGCGGCGCAATTTATCTCTCTGAAATTCAACCCACTAAAGTATGCGCCCTCCGCCCGCCCCCCCCCCCCCCCCCCTCCACCTCCTCTTTCCCCGTTTATTACAGGTAAGCCGCCCCACAGAGGATATCAGGACCTGGACAATACATCTATTCAAGCTCTACAAAGAACTGAATATTTTCTGTGTTCGGCAGTAAAAGAGGCACAGCAATTAAAGGAACGACAATTTGTGAGCACTGTTTAATAAACGAATTTTGCTGTCAACTGAGGCTGGTAATTAAACAAGGCTGCGCTGAAAGCTTGACGGCTGGTGGTTGCGCGCGAGCTCACTTTGATGTGGCTGCATTGGACCCAAAACGCTGGGTCTGTGCTGCTTCTGCACTGCGCGAATGAGTCATCTGCTTGCGCGACATGCAGTGACCGGCCTCAGTACAGTTAACGTACTGTGGCTGAACTCCAATGCACGTAGCACGGCCGTATTTCCGGCAGCTTTAGTCCGGCTGGAGTCCGACGACCGTATCTCGGCTGTCCTCCGGCGGCCGTACTTCGGCCGTACACGGGTGGCTTTGGAATGGCCGGAGCCCTACGGCTGGAATCTGGCCGTATGGCCGTAAGCCGGTCGACTGGCCGACGGACACTGGCCGTTGGACAGCCATGGGAGTACGGCCGCATACGGCCAAAAGGCCCACATTTGGACATGGGCCGGACATGGCTGCCGGAAAACGGCCGGACAGAAAATCACCGGCCAAAGTACACCGGCCTGTTTTAGGCCGAACAGTCAGTGCTGCCTGGGATGGCTGACGGCGACCAGTCGCATCCTTTGCCGCTGGTTACAGTCGCCGCATCTATCGCCACGCCACTGCTGCGGCCACATCGGGATCGAAATCCTAGTACCTGTTTCCTGCAGGTCGAGTGGTGTTTTGAGTTGCCCAAGATGGCCTCGCAGTCGACGAAGTACCGCCTCGTCATCGCGTCTCTTTCGGCCACTGTGGTGGATGAGGTCGTACACGACTGTGCAGCTCGGTGGTAGCTCGTCTTTGCCTCTCCCACTTCTGGCCGGGCCTACGCTCTTCAAATAAACGTAAGAAGCCGCATCAGCCACACCGATCGAGTCTCCCTCCTACGCCTAAGTCCTACGTCTACGTCCTACGTCTTAGACTCGAATACGAAAGGCCCTACCATCAGATGTACGGCGGGTGTTTACGTTGCAGTCTTCCGCGTAAGGATGTGCCTGTTTTTCTCCATTTTTAGTGAAGTGCTTTGGCAAAGAGCTGCTTGTTCTCTATCTACGTAAACTGGTTTAGTTACTGTAAGACCCTATCACTCGTCTGCAGTCAGGTCTTCCTCGCCTTTGCGAGGAACACCGCTTTCATTGAGCGGGAGCACAACCAGGCGATCATGTTTTTTGAGTTTTAACTCACGAAAAAGGAGGCGAAATAAGACGAAAGAAGGCAAGTAAAAACCTTGAGTCACTACTGAGGAAGAAAAAGAGCAAGCAGCGAAATTGTCGCAATCACGCAATATAAAAGCAGCCGAGCAATATCCATAACTGACTAACAATTTATTACTAACAAGGTTCAAGTAGCCAGTGTCTCTTTAACAAAGCCGTCCAGCTGAGATGATTTGTGAGTTTCACATGAAAATTCGTGCGTTCGGCGGGCGAGAGAATACTGTCGGGGAGAGTGCTCCACGGGATCATTGCATTACGAACAACCATGCACCCCTCCGTGTGACTACTACGCCGGCTGAACGCGAAGCTTCCTTGTGAGAGATTCCCTGGTAGTCACCCGAGTTGGGACTTCGACTCGCACTTTGACTCGTTGAGCTTTGACTTTGACTCGCACGCAGCTTCGACTTTTGATCGCAGAGGCTTTGACTCTGACACTGCGCCATTTGGTTTCGCGGAAACAAAACTTCGGGATCAAACATCGTCGCAGTTAGGCAGAGGGGTGCACTATTCTTCCGCGTAATTTTTCACTTCCATGAACCCCTCTCCAAATCCAAACCGCTCTAAACGCCGGAATGGCGCAGTCCGATAGACGTCGGCTTTTTAGCGCGGGGTGGCGGGTTCGATTCCTGCCATTGGAAGCATTTTTTTTCTACCCTTCACCCACGACCACCTACATAGTCCACGAAAGTTGGCTTTCCTACTTGGAGTTTGGGTGGACTACAGACATCACTGGGAGGTTGAACGCTTCGCTTTAAAAAAGTGTCGTTCATCCAAGACGTGCGTCACTGAATGTGCACGATTGAAATGCTGTGGTTGATGCGCGGGGCGATTCTACGCGGGGCTGGCAGTCGAGGGTATCGGGCTAATGGGTGATCGCAGAAAGAGTGAAGCATGCATGGACGCGAGATGATACTGTGCAACTTTATTGACGGTGTAGCTGATTTTGTTGCCAATTGCACTATTGCAACGCAATATTTCTGTGTTTGTGCATCACGGGAGGCCCACCTACAGCTTACAGAACCATACAGGACCAGAATATCGACGCTGTATGGCTGGCCTGCACTGCCCATTCGCTAAGCATTAGGCGAGGCACCAGTGGGTTCGCCGTTCCCGGCAAAGCGGAGCTACGGGGAGCAGCAGCTGCAGCTGTGACGCAGGTCAACGACGTCTCGCCCGAGCGCCAGTCATCGCTTAAACTGCCAACACGTCTCGGCAAGTCATCGAAGCAGCGACGCTGAGGGTGACATAAGTGCACGGCCGCCGAATGGAGTGGCTGCAATGCCTGCGCCAAACGTTCGGCCAATCCCTGACGCAGTTCCCGCGTGACACCACGAGCCCACGCCAATTCTCCACCGGTAGCAACAACACACCGACGCTAGACAAACAGCAGACCCCCCAAAGGATGCGAAGTCCACACTTCACTACAAACCAAAGCGCCCCCGCTGTCTCATACTACAACTACATCAAGGGAGTTATCCGTCCGCGGAAGGGCACGAAAGTAGCTTGTGTAAGTGACGTTGAGGAATGCAAGCCTTTTGCTGACAACCGGGCGAAGGAGCGGAAAACCTACTCAGAGCTAACATCGAGCTGAACGTTATGCACGCATAGAGAGCTCAGTCAGTGAAACCTCGTACTCGGTCGAAGCGTACGTAACGACAAAAGAAGACTAAGTAAAAGGCGTGATCCACAATATCCCTGCGTAATACTCGGTCGAGGATAAGTACAAAGCATAGTTTAATCCCGGAACCCCACTGCATTGCATTCAAGATGCACAGGTCAAACACATTCGGCGATTGTCGCCTTCTCCGGCAATAGAAGGCCAAACGCATACTACAGTGGAATCGACTGCGATGTTACATTCACATGAAGCAGAACGATGTCTGGCCGCCCTGCAGCGAACTGGGACACTGGATGCACGTGTGTCCTTATCCGTGCCGCTTCTACTGCAGTGCCCGCGGAACCTTGGTGCCCATGGACGAAAAGGAATGTCGCATCAAGTGAGCCCTGCGTCAAAGAGCATTCCATAGAAGACAACGCTGCGCACAACGCTACCGCACCCCATTTATTCTCAAACACCGTCAGTGGCGGAAAGAACAAGCCGCTATTCAGTCCTCGCAAGGACACCAAGGTACCGCGCCGCTTCTGTCCTCACGCTGCCCAGCGTCCGGCAGCCCGCAAGGACGGCTTCGATAGAAAACAACGTACAAGCTCCAAATCGAAGAGCCGTGGTCCGCGGCTGGGCCCCACTGTACAGCAGTACGGGCACAGTGGCAGACGAATATTGGAGGGAACATGGTCGGTGAGCAGCGCAGCGACGGCCTCCCTGAAGGGTACCAACACGCACCCAAGCAGACCCTCCTAAAACATCAACCGGGATGGAGCACACCGAGTTGGCTTCCATGCGCGCCACACTGGAGCAGGTCCTGGCCGAAAAGAGACAGCTCAAGGCAGAAGTAGCGCAACTCCCGCGTAGCACAACCCCTACATCAAATCAGACTATGACCCCGCGATCTAAATCATACGTTCGCCACAGCTGCCGCCCCCCCCCCCCCCTCCGAAATGCGAGCCGACGACATCCGCCCCTTCAGCAACCATAGCGCACAATAACCTGCCATTTATAAAAAGCAAGCTCGAAAATCAATTGGATCAGCGCTTTCACAAGCTGGCGAACACGGTAACCACCCTTCCTGGTGACCACCCTTCCTGCTGATGGAAACCATCTGCAGGAAGATTCAGACACTCTCGCGACAAATCTTCGGCTCGTTTGTAAGGTTGAGTCAAATACATATATAGGCGGGCTTGCCAAAAGCCACACTCGTGCAATGTACTGGATTTGCCTCAAACGTGTCGACACCTATCCAATTATATCCCACATTTTACCTGACGAAGGATTCGAGGTTGTGTTTAAAGGTTAAAATGAATCGCGCCGCCCTTCACGCTCATTTTATTCAGCTCCTCTCGTGCAGAAAGACGCAAGCAAAAAGAAAACAAAATGATCACGACTGCAACCAAATCCAGTTACTTTTTGGCGAGGAATTTGCAAGAACAGGTGCGCAGGATCCCTGAAACTTTCGAAAGCTATAAAGGCGAGTGTGCAACTGTACGCCAAATGTCATTCAGAGTCTCGGCGATAAACGCCTAAAAAATTGAAGGGTAAGGAAACAGCTGGTAGAGAGCGCTGGATTTTGTCCCCTAACGGCGCCGACAATCCTCGAACTGTTTTGCCATTTAAAAAGAAATTTGGATGTGAAAATAAGTGCCAACTGTAAGGTCCACTTATAAGATTAGCAGCCGGGCGCCCGGGCTGCGCGTGAGAACCCGCCGCTCAGTCTAGCGACGTAGCACTGCCAACACTGCGCTGCAACTGCCGCTAAATCGTCGCGGCGCGCACGGGAGACGGATTGTCTGGCCCACCGCATTCCTCAAGGATAATCCCCCATTGAGAAAGCCGATGGCGCCGCCGAATTCCAGGAACGTCAAGGAGGTGGGGGGATTACCGGCGTCTCCATTGTTGTCGCACCCTGGTCAGCGTGACGCACTGTCGCCGTCTTTCGTTTTCACCCCGCGGGGTCGCTCCAACCTGCTCGTCTGCGGGAGTGCCGTTGACCTGAAGATAGCGACGCCTCATTGAATATTCCGTGGCGTGCTGAGTGACAGCTGTCTACGTGAATTTAGGCACTCCCATACGCGTGTACGAGCGCGACAGGGCCGTTCCCGAGAGAGGGTGATCTCGAGGTTTTAAAAGGCCGAACTTGGCCGTTGGAAATCGTTCTCGTCTGAGCGCTGAGCTGGCAGTTCCCGGCGGGACAACGAGTCTCGACCGTTAACCCTAGGTTGGGATTTAGGAGTCCCCTAGTCGAGGTTAAGATTTAGGGTGCAGCGCCGCACCGGGCAACTAGACGGGTCTTGCGGCGAGACAGAGTCTCGGCCGTCGTTTCTCGAGCGGTTTCTCGAGCCCCCTAGTCGAGGTTAAGGTTTAGGGTGCAGCGCCGCACCGGGCAACTAGACGGGTCTTGCGGCGAGACAGAGTCTCGGCCGTCGTTTCTCGAGCGGTTTCTCGAGCCCCCTAGTCGAGGTTAAGGTTTAGGGTGCAGCGCCGCACCGGGCAACTAGACGGGTCTTGCGGCGAGACAGAGTCTCGGCCGTCGTTTCTCGAGCGGTTTGTGTACGCTCCGAGAATAGGAAGAGTTAGACGAAGTTGAGGAGCTCGAGTGATTTGTGCGCACTCGGAGCTAGCGTCTAGCTGAAGTTTGCAGTTTTTCCTTAATTATCCATGTACCCGGACAAAAAGTCCAACAGGACTTTCTTGTTGGGCTGACAGCACGCCTGTGGCGCCAATAAGAAGTTCTGTCGGCACTCTATCGGCCCAATAGCCTAGTCTTCCAACAGCGAGTTTAACCTTGATGGCGTTTGTGCGGCCAATAAGAAGCTCTGTCGGCACTCTATCGTTCCCACAGCGTAGTCTTCCAACAGGGAGTTCAACCGTGATGGCGTTTACCGGCTCGCCAACACGATCAGTGAACGCCAACAGACGCCTTGTTCGTAATCAGCGGCGCGAGCGCGCCATCAGACAGAACCGACAGACGCCCTGAAGGTCTAACAGCAGCAGAGTCTATGTCTCGCACAGACGTTACACGTCAACGTTTGTGTTGTGATTGTTCCCTTCAATAAGTAATAGTCAGACGGACGATAACATAACGATGTGAAGATATGCTTTGGCTCATACTGCTCATACCACGGCAAGCACAATCGTTTGTTGCTGCAGCCTCGGTTGCTCCTCGTCCACAACAAACTGAATCGGCTGTACAGCTTTCTTCGAGGGCGTGTATGCAGGGGTTCTATCTTCCTTTTTTGCGCAGGCCACCGAGGGCGGTCGTGTAAAATCATTTTCGCTCGTCGGTGGCGTTCTGCCTACCTGTTTGCTGTACCTATTACGTCGCCGCCACCGCATGATTCGGTCGCTTTCTAATAATCCCCACTTGTTACAAACTCAGAGGTTTTCGCACTGTTAGCAGTCGTTTTACACGACGGGTTTTATGCGCCTGACATGCCAGGAGTGACATCGCTTGTAGTATTAGCGCGACGTTGCTTGTCTGCAAGACGGTGCCGAACAAACAAGCGTTATCAACGCCATAATTCTAATGGCACATTCCATTTCATTCGTGGCTACCGTCGCTTGCGCAGAAAAGGTCGGGTTGACTGCGATAGCTTTTCTTGAGTCAAATAAGGGAGCTTTGGCTCAATCGCTTGCAGCGCTAGCAATGCGGCCTCGTCTGCAAGACCGGTGCGTGAGAAACAAGCGTTAGGAAAGCAAGAATTTAAAAAATGCAGCATAAACTAGACACAAGCGACAATATTCGTTGACAACTAACGTAAGTATAGAGTTGTTTTAAGCGCTCTCACACCACCCGCCGAGATTGCTGAGGCAATAAAGAAAAAAAAAAGCCGATATAGCTGAGTGCTAACGCGTCCGTTTACTGTTTTGTAGGTCACTGGTTCGAATCCTCGTCCAACCTCGCTTTTTTTTATGTGAGAGTTACATTAGCTCTTTTTTTTAAGGACCAGGGTAAGCGCCTGTTCTTTGCTTTCTATCGCGCCGACATTTACCACCCTCTTCTTAAACCCAAAGTAGCTCGTTTTCTCGCACTTTCTCTCTTGAGAAGCCCGCCGTGAAAACAAAACCAAAACAAACGTCAAAACCTTTTTACAGTATCAGTATATATGTCAGTTACTTTATATGTATTCACTTTTGCGTTTAAAAACCTTAAATGTAAGTTATAAACACATTTCAGACTTTGAAAGCGTAAAGATAATTACCAATACTATTACAATACTAACACAATTTTCGTCAAACATAGAGGTGCTGCATTTGAAGTCTGGCAACTATCTCTCACTTTTTGTGTGTTTTTTCATGGCGTTTTGTGCCTTGTGGTTTCTGGCGTGTTTTGATCAGTTTTATCTATTTCAAGCTTAAATCTTAGGTATAAAAGCTTTATGGGTGATGTCTACCCTTCCAACCTACGCGTGTGTTGAACATGGGGACCCCGGAAGAACGATCATCGCCGCATAAAATACTGCGCGTCAAAAGTGGATCACATTGCATCTGAACAAAGCGTGTCCCGGAGATGAAGACGACAGCGAAGGAGAATTGTACGTTGGAAACATCGTTTTTGCTCGGGTAAGTACGCATTTTTTATTATTCTGTATTTGGTTGGAACGAGTTCTGGTGTTTATGGGTCAGTGGTTCGTTAGACCCCAATCTCATTTGCTCTGAGAGCCTACGTAATTAAGCATACTTGTTTGGCGCCCAGTCCACCGTTTCCGCACAAGTCAGCATCAATTTACGCTGAAGCTAGACCTTGGCTACGATGCTCGCGCTGTAGTACACGGCTGCTAATAATTTCACATCACGCAAGGCTCTTTAACACCGGGGCGTTTGTTTACGTGTCTCTCAAACAGTGCCTTTGCGGCTGCATATCGCAGTCGGAATTTCGCGTGAGTGGCACGACGCTGTGATTAGTCCTCCTTCATGAATACCCGCGGTATACCAAGAAATAAAATGAACAGGAGGTTCCCTGGAAGTGCATGCGAAAAAGCGTACACTTGATTCCCTGGTTGGCGTCTCGTAGGTGTTGTGAAGTCTCTCCCCCCCTTCCCAAATCCCGTGCAGTGCGCTTCGCAGCTATTGCACTCGCGAGACCGGCTGCCGCCCTTGCGACCGTACGCGTCGCGGTCTTCGGGCTGCGATATGCGTGCCGTTCTCGTGAAGTTTGGCAACAGCGTCGGGAAATGGCCGTATTCGCTCGCCAACGCGCCCCGACAGCGTACGCGTCGACTGGGTGCTGGCGGAGTCGTGCTGCAAGAAAAGCAGGCAAGAGATGAGGACGCAGGAGGTGTAGTTAAACAGATGAGAATTTACAAAGTGCAAGTTGGAGAAAATAGTATGCAAGGGCCGGAAACGATGAGAGAGTTTGGGCCGCGCGCCAGCGAGCGAGTGCGGAAATTTCACGACGTCTGACGTTGCCGAGCTTCACGAGTCCGGCACGAATATGACGACGCCCGTCTGAGAGTTCATAGAGGTATAGAATTCACATACGTGCAAATTGAAGGTGAAATGCGCGCATGTGGCCTCGCAGGGAGTTAGCATAGTCTCGGGGTAGTGGGGGAGATTTCACAACGCCTACGAGGCGCCTGCCGATTCCGTCAGAGTAGCTCTCGGGAAGTCTGGGGCTTGATATCAGAGCCATATGTATTGTTTAAATTAGTGCAGAAAATTGGGCGAATTCATTTTTCTCATAACCGCAGGCCATACAGAGACTAACAAGAATGCTGTAGGCACTCACTCAACTCTATTTATATTGGAGAATTGAACGTCCAGATACAAGTCAGACATTGAAATGAAGGCGCCTCAACTATCACACACCAGTTCCGATTGAAAGCAAGGGATACAGAAGAGCTGCTAGAATGCGTTCCATGCAAATTAGCTCAGCAGTGAGCTTTGCATAAATCATGCATACCCCACTCACAGTACCTGCGGGTCTAATAAATACATTGTTACTGTGACCAAAATTTCACTTCGGGTGTTCCGGGAATGACCTTATTAGTGCCTTGGAGGTTACTATCTTTAAACTATTAAAAATCTACTTGATGTAAGCATTCGTGCTTTGTGTGTGCTCTTCTTGTATTTCAACAAGTGTCAGCACACTTCCAGATTATGCACCTGCAGGTGCTGCTGCTGGCTGTCCTGGGTCGGCTGCCTTCCAGTCCAGTTTCAAAGGCTTTGCCAGGTTCTCCCTTGGCCAACCGACACGGCACCTGCTGTACCCAAGTACTGCCTGGCCTTTCCTTGGTGCTCCGTACGCTTTGCCGCCAGGAATGGTCATTCCTTCATCCATCATCTGGCCGCTTGGACCACCCGTTCAGAAGCCAGCGCATTTGCTCAACACATCGGTCCAGGCACTGCTGCCATATCGGTGCACCCACCGATTATGTACTTTCAGGTTAGTTATTGCATGTTTTGGAACCTGCTATGATGTATACCTGTTAGCAGTGCTGTGGCCTCTGATTATTTGAAACATTTTTATGAAGCAGTGCTGTGCGTTTGGAGCGTGTCATTGCTTAGCAGAGATATTGAAGAGAATTTGGGGCCGATGTCTAAAGGGCAAGAAGAGAAATTGAACTGACTTTGAAGCAAGTATTCGTATGTAGTCAAGCCAAGCAAACATTTAGGATCTTCCGATATGGTTTTGAACTTGCAATACAAACTGGTGTGGAACTACTTTCTATTTTAAGTAAGCTAACAATTTTATCTACTTCAGATCATACTGTTATTAATAAATCATACTATACCGAAAAGTACATCCCGCAGTCTGTAGAATTCCGACCGCTTTTTTCGCAGTCTCTCATGACAGGCACTATTCTCAATGATGGAAAGATAGTCGAGGTAGCACCGATCTTTAAATCAGGAGACGGTACTTCACTATTAAATTTCCCTAACAAGCACCATATGCAAGGTCGGGGAGCATTTCATCCACTCTCAGGTGGCTAATTATTTATAAAATCGCAATATCACATTCGAAAATCGCCACGGTTTTCACAAGGGTTACTTGAGAAACACAACATTCAGGATTTGTTCACGATCTACATTGATCCATTGACGCAGGCTTACAAACTGCGATAGTTTTTCTCGGTTTTTCTAAAGCATTCAATCGCATTGCACACAACAGACTACTTCTCAAACTGCACCCTAATGTCTTCACTTGAGCGAAAGGTTTTCATTCTTCTCAAATGCAGTTTACTTCTCCTAATAACTATATACTTCTTTTGCTCGTGCCACTTTGTTGTCCCCCCAGGCAGGTTGCTTGGTCCTGTCTATCTTCCATGTTGCATATCCTCCCATGTAGGTCTATTTGCAGAGGATTTTGTAATTTATCACACAATTTCTTTCAACTACTACCGTCAATGCTTTCAATCTGATCTTAACACAATTAACTCCTGGTGCTGCAAATGGCTAATGTCGCTTATCTCTAAAACAAAGTGCATGACTTTAACGGTGGCAAGTCTCGAATTGTAAATACTTACTTCATTAACAACAGCCTATTACCTGTCGAGACAAAGGTGTTTTGGTAGGCCGGTAGGGGAGGGGGGATTGCATGGTGGATTTCAAAAGGTAGATCGATTGGGAAAATAAGACGTGTGATTAATATTTTCATTTGCACTCCAAAACTCGCTTTATTTCATATGTTTAACCCACTGCAGTGGCTAGGGTGGTGTGGTGTGGAGGCGAATGTCGGTTAAATACCGCTTGGTGTGGGCGCTTATCAGATGGAGGCAACACGTAAAGACGCCCGTGTTTTGAGATTTCGGTGCGCACAAAAATACCCAGGTGGTCAAAATTTATGCAAAGCCTTCCCCTACAGTGCTCCCCATATCCCAAGTGTAGCTTTGGCGTGTTAAACCACCGTTTATTTTTTTTCATGTTTTTGGAATATTACCTGCTGCTGTAGCAGGTGCAACATAAAGGTGAAATTATACATGATTCCAAGAGCTAAATGTAAAGGCCATATTGAAGTGCGTTTATCGGTCTATCTCATAGCAGTAGTGAAAGGTTATATACTCTGGTGCAGGTTAAGAACGGTAATGGCTCATGTAGTGTAGTCCAGTGTTTGACAAAATGCCGTGTAGGCAGTTAAAAGCATTATTGCAATGATGAAACGTAGGTCACTGACCAAGTCAAGAAAGCCATTTAACGGTTTGGTGCTTGTTCACGGTGAGCATGTGTAGTGGAAGACGAAGCTATATATTGGGCATTACGCGGCGCAATGAGTTTGCATAGATATGGTGCAGATTGCCATCCATTATGTTGATAATGTTGGGCGTCGTCTCAACGATGAGGGACTCGAGCAATAATCGAGAAGATAGATTGCACTCAGTTGTCAGTAATTTCGCCTTATTGCATTCGACCACGTGTCCCGTACTGTCAGGGTGCTCTGCCAGTGCACTTGTTTTTGCATGGCCCTTGTTCACTTCGTTCCAGTACTGTGTTAATCTTCTGTGCAGATTACCTGTTTCGCCAATGTACACTGATTTGCATTCAGCGCACGGAATCTAATAAACAATACCCGGAAGCTTACAGCGTGAGAGGGGGTCTTTCACGCTGACAATATCGGAACGCAGCTTGCTAGTGGGCACATGCACGATGTATGCGCTGCGTTTCCTGAAAATGCGTGCGAGAGTTTCACTGATGTGTGGGATGTAGGTAATTGCTGCACGTTTTGATGCAGTCCTTGTGGCTGCCTAAAGCATTATATTCAAACAGAAGCGAAGAGGGCGACTAGCAGGAATCCGCATTGACATTAGCCGGCAGAAGCGTCCACAAGGCCTGTGTCAAAATGTGCTGAAATTCTCGTCCTACACATCAATCAAGCTTTTCCACGCATTTTCAAGAAACACAGTGTGCACATCGTGCACGTGCCCACTAGCAAGCTACGTTCTGACATTGTCAGCATGAAAGACCCCCTCTCACGCTTCAAGCTTCCAGGTGTTGTTTATTAGATTCCGTGCACCGAATGCAAATCAGTGTACATTGGCCAAACAGGGAATCTGCACAGAAGAACAATGTAGCACCGGAACGAAGTGAACAAGGGCCATGCACAAATGAAGCCGAAACCAGCCCTGACACCAGAGAAGGTCGCATGCCTGAAAGGTATTTCATGCGATATCTGCCATCAGAACTCTTAGCTAACTCATAATTTAGCAAAAGCAAGCATCCCCTAATATGAAACTTCTGGCACAATAAATGGTCTCACATTGTGCCTGAATGCCATTCATGAATAATGGTTTGCTGCGGGCCCAGCATGTGTTAGCTTACAAGAAAAAAAGCTGCACGGTATTAGTTTATTCCCCAAAGTGTTGCTTTTTACTGGCAACCTGTTTGGAAATATTTGTTACCCTTTTACCACATTAGCTTTTCTTCACAAGGTCATTGACCCCGTAATTATTCTCTCTATCTACAGCTCTTTCTCAGATCTATGTGGCCAGGACTGCGTCTGCGGAGCCCACTGAAGCCAGGCTAAAGGTGGTGCGAAAGCACCTTTCGCAAAAGCACGGCTACATGCAGCGCAAATAAATGAGTAAGCAGCACAAAATGAACTTCTCTATTTTTATTTTGCTAAAAGGCCTACATGCTTGCCAAACTTGTAAACCAGTTCCACACCTCACAGCATGTGTCCTAAGTCAATCTCGTCATCGGACCTATAGCTTCACCAACAGACTGCATTCAGACCAACAGACTCCATTCAGACCAACAGACAGCATTCAGACCAACAGACTGCATTCAAGCCGACAGACTGCCATCAGACCAACAGACCGATATGCTGAATTTCCGGATTGGCTGTCGGTCCAACAGCCTGAAGGTCTGTGGGGATTTCTCTTGGGGTACCCAGTTTTCCCACTGTAAATAGCCGCATATAAACCCTTCGTCTCATTTAATCAACCCCAACACCTTGAGTTCGTCAATTGGACCGCCGTCTCCAAGAACTTCAACACCATCGCCCTGCCAGCCTCCTGCCAAATCAACCGGAGCCCGGGCGATTGGGTTCCTGATCGACACCGGACTTCGGGGAAACGATCTTCACTCGAACCTTTACCTCATACCCATTGAGGACGATAACGACTTTCTTCGCAACATATCACTGCCGGGCAATATAAAGGCAAAGAGAATCCTCGAGCCCTTATTCTCTGTGCTGTATCTAAACGGAGAAGTCGTTCACGACATGTCGTTGTATGCAGCGTTGACGCAGCAGACGCATGGAACGGCGCGAACTGACGCAGAGCCTGTTGTGGACCTCATCACTTTCATTACTTCATATTTTCTGCACAAACCAAGAACGCTAATCAAACTACTCGACCCCGCCATGCAGTGGGATCAAAATGCGCGCGAAATTAGGCTCAAGCAAAAAGTGCTGCCACAAATAAATGTCATGGGCCTGGTTCACTATTTACTGATTAACGCAAAAACTAAAAAACCACCGGCACGGTTTGGTCGAAATCTGCCGGACTTCCTACAGCTCAATTTACCCGAAACGTTGGTAAACAGACGTGAAGAGTCGGTGGCAAAGCGTCAGTCCGAACGCGCCAAGCGAGAACCTACCAAATGGACGCGATGGTCGATTGCTTTGATGACCATTACATCCTGAGCCACTTTTCGCGAAGGCATTGAAAGAAAGCGTCGTCTCCTGCGTGACGTTATCGCGTATCCGCCCGACGGAACCCTAATTGTGTGCGGTGGGACACTGGAGTCATCCAATGTTTGGCAACTACTTCGCTATGAACTCCGTATCGAGGTAATCTGTCCGCAGTCGTGAAAGCTCACAGGAATTTGGAAGCCCGGTGTCAAAGAAGACGGCGACGAGACAAGTCTACAATCGACTAGAGCATACGAAAAGTCTGGGGGTAGTACGACGATTTTTTTTATTTCTCTTTCATCGTGTTATAAAAAACTCAGAAAAAAAACATTTTTGTCCCATAGCCTGGCTGGCTATTGTCGGGACTAATGGTTAGACATACCGCATAGTTCAGAAACGGTACCAACAGTGGAAAACGGAACAGGTACAGACACATATAGTGGATTACACAATGAATTTGGTAAGTAAGCGCCCTGCCACTGTGTAACGCGAAAATGTAGAGCCGTTCCACTCAACGTCCAAGCTGTCGCCAGTACAGAGCAGTGATTCGTCAGTATAGTGTGTGGCGCCGTTCTCCGGTTACTTAAACCACCCGTCAGGCTCTTCCCCCCCCACCCCCCGTCTCACTTCTCTCTTGATGAATTGAACGGAGGTTTGTTCAATGCAATGCAAATTTCCTGCTTGCATGGGCACCCGCGCCCCTGCCTGGAAGAGAGCGAGCGGGCGTTTTGTTCTTTTAAAGACGGTAGTCTTTCTTGCGCTACTTAAACCCAGAAATTTTGCTCTGTCTGTACGTCTGTTTCTGTCTGTCTGTATGTGACTCGATTCAGCCACCCGGCCAAAGTAAAACAAGGCCTGCGCAATGGTTTTATAAAGTCGTAGCTAAATGTGCCCGCCTGAGTCAGGGGTTACGTTCACACTTCTGAAAATTGTTGACGAAGTTACAAGACATTACGCAAATGTTAGACAACAAATGTTTACAGGAGTGATATTTGCAGTGTTACTGTATAAAAATCATACATGCTTCTTTTTGTGAAATGAAATACTTCATCAACTGCAGAAACAAAATTCACTCCGCCGTCGCCTGCAATCGGCCGCGCCACTATAGCTTCTGGTGCCATTTTAAGAAATCAACCGGCAACAGTTACGCAAGGTACCACTATATAGGTTCCACGTTCTGCTTGGAACGCACGTGGAGTAGGGCATAGAGTTTCATAGTAATATATTAGTGTGAAACTCTATGGAGTAGGGCAACGCGGTTCTATGAACGTTAAAGTAGGGCGCCTCGATCCACGCGCGCCTTCGCCGTACGGCAGCGCTGGCATCGAGGCACCCGGCCTGGAGCAGTGGAACGCGGTAGATTTAAACTGACTTGAGCACACCTTTAGCGTGTTTACCTTGGGAGGAGCGCTACGCAAGAGGGACAGCATGAGAGCTGAGCGGGAACAGGAAGGGAGGCATTTACTTGGCAAACGTCACAAAGCTATGGTATTAGATGCGACCGCATCTCATTCACTTGCCTTGTCCCTCCATACGGCGTTGTTGTTGTCCGTCCATACCCCTCCCCCATTCTCCTCGCCGCGCCAGCTGCGCTCTCCGCCGCTCACCCCCTCTCCTCTCCGATAGCGAACACTCTCTCGCGAGGGGCATTGGATTGGATTCGATTCGATTTGCTTGGCTTGAATTAGATTGGATTGGAATGGATTGGATTTGGATTGGACTAGATTAAAGTGGATTGTGTTGGATTGTGGTGCGTCATAGCCGCGCCACGTTGCGTCGTAGCCGCGGCAGGGGGTTCACGGCACGTTTCACGCGATGGGAGAATCAACCTAACGGAAACAACGGAACCCCCTATGCGTCGCATCTACACAGGGGTTCCCGGGAGGGGAGGTGGGAGAAATTTTTTTCTGACATTTGAGACGAAAGGAGCAGATACGCGGCCAATTTTTTTTTTGTGCTTGCTTTCATCCCGCACGTTCCGGCGCCTTACTGAACAGTTTGAAACCAGTCGTTCTTGGGGGCCAGTTTTCTCGCTTACTATCGTTAAAACCAACCCAACGGGTGTTCTTAACTAAATGGAAGCGGGCGCTGCCGATTAGTTACGCCCATTTTGCCTAAAATCTACCTACCCGCCGCGGTGGCTCAGTGGCTAAGGCGTTGCGCTGGTGAGCACGAGGTCGCGGGTTCGATTCCCGGCCGCGGCGGCCGCTTTTCTGATGGAGGCGAAAAGCAAAAACGCCCGTGTGTACGAGATTTCGGCGCACGTTAAAGATCCCCAGGTGGTCAAAATTAATCCGGAGCCCTCCAGTACGGCGCGCCTCATCGCCTGCGTTGCGTCGGCGCGTTAAACCCTACAATCAATCAATCAATCAATCAAATCTACCTCCAGCTTTCTTTGCGCTAAACCACGGGGAGATGTATGACAATCGCCAGCCAGGAGCTTCGAAGGGTTATGACTATATAAAGCACTTGTTTTTCGAAGCTTCGGTGTTACACCGTTACTAGTGCCTTTTATGTGGTGTAATTTCCTTTATGTTCTGTATGTATGCATTGACCAAAACCAGGGACTAAAAGTTAGCTGGCGATTACGATACTCCCTAATGAGATATTTGGGCGCAGCAGCGCGCTGAGACAGCACTCACTCGTGGGTTCTCTCGACGGCAGCGATGATCAGCCTCTGCGTCGGCGGCGCGAAGTGCGTCTCAGGGAGGGTCCGCGACCCGCGTCTTAGACAGGGAAGGCACACCATCGTCACGCCCAGGCCCCCCTCACATTTTCGCCAGTGTCACGCAGATGCGCGTATCGTGCGGGCACAGCATACTGCCCGCCACCTCCCCTCCCCCACAGCACACTTTCGAAGACCCCACTCGTCGGCACGGCGGACTGCCTTCTCCTCCCAAATTCGCGACACTCTGCCCCTTTTATTTCCTTCTTTCACTATTCGGTTTTACCAACCGAGTGAACACTCGGTTACAACAGCCACGCGACTCAGCAAAGAGACGGGCGCCGAAGGGCTGCGCCCCAAAATAGTTACGGTTACGCCGTGGGGCTCTACTTGCGTCCGTTATCTCGCTGCGCCGCCTGATTCTAGCAGTGGCTAGCAATTGGGACAACGAACGAGCTAGGACGAGAAGGTGGGAGCCTAAAGTGCTCTGCACTGTTATGAGAAGGAAGCCGAGAAGGTTCTTGAATGGGGTCACAGCTACTCCCTGCATCGTGAGGCGCGCCGCAGATCCGATCAGGGTACTGAATTTTTGTGGAGTTCGCTACGAGAATATAGTTACTTTCAGCACGCATTTCATTTACAAGGCGGCAACGGTTGAACGCGTGCAACAAACAACAAAAAAACCGGTTGTATCGCTACGTGAGCGCTATCCGAACGAAAATCTGTCTTTCCGCTCTTCCAGTAATTGTGAGCTCGCACAATTGTAGTCCCTATAATAGTCCACGTGATGTAAAATGCGAGAAAGAATTAATGTTTTTTTTTATTGCTTTACTTGCCAGCGAACCGGCAGACGCAAAAGCCAGCGTTTGCAGTAGGAGACTGTGCGTCTTCAGCTACAAAAAAAAAAAAACTTTTTGCCAAGCCTTTTAGGCAACAGTTTACAGACAAGATTTACAAGGTGAGCGAAACCGTCATTGAGCATATTTTCATTGCCAATCGCGTGGCTGACCTGAATGATGCGAAAATTTTGAGAACGTTTTATGCAATTGAGCGGAACAAAATTACATTGAATCCAGCGAACACGTGTACGCCGTTGACAAAATATTGGCAAGGAGCGTCCGAAAAAGTGTAAAGCAGACTAAATTGCTTCGACGTGGCTTCAGTAATTCTGCCGAAAGCTGACTGGATGAAGCGGATCTCGCTGAGTAGAGGTTTACGATTGTTGTGTCTATCGCGAAGGAGGAAACGCCGTTCACCCGATAGAGGTGTTAGATAACATGCTAGATAAGATAAGACGTTATATAAGAAGTGTTAAGGCTTACGAGACGCAAAATATGCCAATAAACATTATGCAAAAGTGCCGCAATCTACCGGAAGAAAAACGAAACGAGCACGCGACGCCAAGGTGGGGGATGGTGGTCGCGGGATCACTTGGTACGGAGGGTGTGAGGGGCTTTCTGGTCTTGGCGATCCTTTTATATGCAGATTTAACCGCAGCAAAATGAGCGACCAGTGATCTGTGGACCTTTCTGTTTCCCACAATTGCGAGCGACTTCATGAGTGCGCATTATGCATCGAAAAAGCAGTCAGGGAGGCACCTGCAGCGAAGCTTTTGGGGCTTTCGCATTTCTTTTTTGTTGGCTTTGAGAACGCAAACATTGAAAGAAGTACATCCGTGTTGGTTCGCATCTTGCGGGTTCTCAGGAGGTCATTCCTGAAACGCTTCGAGCCGATGCGGGCTGCCCTGAGGTTCAAATGGGGGAGGGGGGGGCACTCCGCGATGTAGATACATACGCTAAGGATCATCTGGGACGCAGAGGAAACCTGCAAAACAACAACAAAATACACGTGATAAAATAAGTTGCATAACTTGCATTTTTTAAGAGCGGAGCTGTTGTAGCTGGCCGTAATGTGACGGGCGTAATACGTGTGGCGTGTAACGTGCTAAAAATTGCCAATATATTACCAATAAATTGTCAGGGAATAATTAAATTACCAATAAATTGCCGAGAACGGGTGAGCGCGGGCCTCGCGCCGGCCTCTGAGCGTCCCCAGCACACGCAAAGGCTTCAGCAAAAAAAAAAAAAAGAAGAAGAAAACTGCGAAAACCTTAAAGAGCGAGCAAATGCCGAGCGCTCGTGAGCGCGTGCCTCGCAGTGACCGCTGATCGTCCCGACCCGATCGCACCCTGTACAACAAAACTGGGTGCACACTACCACTTAGAAAATTGTGCACCAAAAAACTGATCTTATACGCTACGGTCGAACAGCAGTCGACGAGCGGTAACTGACCGATACACGGGTTATTACGTAAGTTAAAATTGCGCTACTCATGGCTCTACATGAATGTTGCAACTCTCGCGGATCCATAATTTCCAGTAACGTTTAGCAAACAAAAGAATGCGTAGTACCGAACGTCCCGAATAAAAAGAAAACACGGGCGCGCAAAGCACGTGCGGCAGACTGAAAACTCATCCCACACGATAAAGTACGAGCTTACCGATGCAGTGCGACTTTACTACCAGCAGAGAGGAGTGCTCGGCGGCAAATACCGGGCTAGAAAATAGCTCCATATGGGACCTTTTTAGTCCTGCACATATTATTTGTTTCGTGACTATGCATGCGATCTAGCTATAATATTACTGCGCGAAGGGAAGTGGACAACCGCAAACGACTTTACGCAGGGCTCGAATTATGCTTCCGTTGAGAAATAATAATAACAAAAGACTTGTACGCTATTTTCGTGCACGGTTTTCCTCGTATCATCTTTGTGCACAGCAAGTTACACGGCAGTATTTAAGTATCTTGGGCAACGATAAAGGCCGACGTGCGCGTCGCTAACCCCGGGCTATCATGCGGTATCCGGAGATCCGGGAATCCCCCACATTGCGGAAGCGCACGCGGTTACCGCAAGAGGGCGCCAATTTTTGCATAAGGTCTATACAAGGAAAAGAATGATAAGCTTGCTTACCGCATTCCCAAAGTCCATTCCTATTCCTGATCACGGTACGATTGGGGAGGAAATAGTAAACATCGCCATGATTCCGCAATGAATCCATTGCCGTCAGCGAGCGTTGGTGCTGGCTCTTGCGCTCAGCTTACGCTCTGCTGTCTTTCGCTGCTATTTTCATCTCCGTGGAGCATCCGTCCGAAGTATGGAAATGGTACACTGCTCGCAACGCTGCGCGGAAACAAGAAGCAAAGCATCGGGCTTTACGCATGTCCGCTCAAAGCGATCCCCGCAATTAGAGAATTCCCCGACGGGACGCCAACCCGAAAGGCGTTCATCTGAAGCTAAAAGAAAGCCAGAATCTGATTCATTGCTTGCACCCCACATAGATTTGCCCACGTTGTCACCCTGTATGGCCGCTATGGCGCATTTCTGCTCCGCCCGAGTAATTCCTGATAGGGTCCACACATGTTTTTACGAACTTCGATAACGTACACAAAGACACCTAACTATATATTTCATAAACTTGCCTTCGGTGGTGATTGCCAAACAAATGCTACAGAATAAAGCAAATGTGAGAGACCAAGAACATCATTCTATGTGCCTCAATCTGCAGATTAGTTCCGACTCGCAGGCATTACAAGCATTCCTTAACCCCAGCTCGTCCATACCACGTTAGCCGCATGCTCCCGCTTGAGCCAATCTCAAGGATATCGGTTCTGTTTTCTGTTGCCGAACCTGTTCGAGTAAAATACAAAGAAAAGTAACTTTTGAAATTCCTGCTCATTTCTCGGCATGTAGCGTAGCCCATGTAAACGATGTGTAAACAAAAACGCCTCTCTGCAACGATGTCAAAACCCAACCTCAGCGAAATCAAATGGCCGGAACATTTCCCGGCGTGCAGCACTGATGCTGTAAACACTGACATATGTCTGCAGCTTTCGAATTGGCCGCTCATTTCCCGGCATGCAATGCTGCCTAACGACGGCCGCGTCGCCGACAACGACCATGGAGGAAAGAAAAGGTTAGGAGAGGCCCTGACGTAACATTTGTGAAGCCGAGTCCCGCCATGACTTGAGCCCACTGAGCCCAGCACTCTATCCCGTCATGCTTTGCTGTTTCCGGTTTGATTTGACTAACAAGGCGTCGCCCTGCTTCCCGCTTCGCAGCGAAAGCAGCTTCGTCGCTAATTCCTCGGTGCGATGTCATGTTCTAAGCTGTTGATTTCGCCTTCAATTTGGCCATTCTAACCCTCCCCCAAAGTTTCAATCGAAAAAAATTCACAGCATATCCACGGGGTGAATGATGATGAGTGGGCGAAGCTCCTGAGGGGAAATCATCGGTAAAACCGTGACTCTTCAGTGAAAGTTCGCCCACTACATCTGTGTCCGAACGTAACGTCTAGAAAGTCTCGCTTAAACCGCGAGTCGGCACCTTGGGGCTGAGCTCGCGTGATGCGTTTTGCAGACGCCTCACGAGCTCTCACTGCATCGGGGTCTGCCTGCTGATACGCGCGCTTTCTCGCCGCTTCCCGTTCTCTGACGTTTTGGAGATCCTCTTCGCGCCGCAGCCGTGCCGCTTTGCGTACGGCAGGGTCATCGCGCCGTTGCCGTGACGCTTGGGCCTCTCGTTCTAGAACGCGGGGATCTTGGCGGCGTCGTCGCGCAGCCAGACGACACGCTTCGGCCTCCCGCTCTCGTACGGCAGCGACGGCGTCGCGCAGCTTCACGGAGCGCTTCTGCCTCGCGGGCTCGCACATCTGCAGCCTTATCCATCGGGCGACTCCGAGCGCGCGCCAACAGCGAACGGATTTTATTACAACGCTCCCCGCCATCTAGTAAACAATCCAAGAACTAAACTAGAGGTAGCCACGCCATCTAGTAAACAATCCAAGCGCATCTTTTCATCATATACAAGTACCGCCATCTAGTAAACAATCCAAGAACTAAACTAGAGGTAGCCACGCCATCTAGTAAACAATCCAAGAACTAAACTAGAGGTGGCTACATACATACGTCGAGGATGGACAGACCCACGCCCTAAGGAGCTTCGCCCCTAAAACGGCCTTTGTTTTTGAGGTAGAAGGACGATTTTCCAGCTCTTAAGCCTGGCAAAGTAGCATTTGTCGGCGTCATAGCAACAGGCTCGCGGGATGGCGAACGCAGACGACGGGAGCAGTGTTTGAGGTCGTACAGCACGGCGGCCTTTGCGCGCTACGTCTCAGCAGCGATGAATTTCACTTCACTACACAACGAAGAAACACAAAGTGAGCATAGAACGAACTGTGGCTCTCGCCAACGCTGAGCGAAGTGGATTTTCCCGGCAGGTCTCCGGCGGCGGCAGTGGCTCGCTCCGCCCATCTCGACTATGGAGCCTACATGCAAGACGGCGGCATGTAGGCTCCCTAATCTCGACGCGACGTACGCGCCGCTGCGGCAGGGGCAGGAGTTAAGGCCGCCTCAGCGACTTCCTAGCGTTCCTCGAGGCCACCGGAATAACCCAGCGCATGTAGCTGAGGCTACTGAACAAACACTCGCGCCAAACACTCATGCCGCTGTCACCTATGTAACGCCCCCACCCCGCAACCCATTTTCTCTCTCTCTCTCTCTCTCTCTCTCTCTCTCTCTCTCTCTATCTATCTATCTATCTATCTATCTATCTATCTATCTATCTATCTATCTATCTATCTCTTCTTTTTGTCTTTCTTTTTCACATTTTTTTCAATTCCACCCCTAATCTCCTCCTAAGTCTTTTATTCCCTCTTCCCCCGGCCCCCATACTGGGTTGTATGCAGGTGAGCTCCCTACTGACCTCAATAATATCCCCAGTGCACTTTCCTTTCCTTTCTTCCACCAAATCACTTCTGTTCTCTCTCTCCGACGGCGGAGTTTTCAAACTGGCCCAATCTAAAAACGTTTGTCGTAGCGACTGCGCTGGTTTGCAAGCGTAGCGAGGCAGCCACATACCAAGCGCCTTAAAAATTTGTCCGTTCTATTCGCCCAAATTTCGCCGCCGCCGTTGTAAACAAGTAAACAACGTTGTCTATGGGCTCAAGAAAGAAGACGTCACTTCCTCCACACTTTTTGCAATGCATTGGAATGCTAGGGGCCTCTCCTGAGTATTCTTTCCTCCATGACAACGACGCTGTGCTAAACAGTAACGGGTCTGCAACGCCGCCCCTCAAATTTTGGTTTATCCCCTCACATCCAGCATGCAGCGCGGCCTATCAAGGGCAGCGCCCGTGGCAACGGCGCAGCGCTAAGGTAATATTCACCTCCAACTCTTTGCACCGGAGTGAATGAGTGAATGAAAAACATTTTATTGAGCCGCTGAAGTGGGAGTGGTTCCTTATTCCACGAAGCCATGTGATGAGCGGGCAGCCTTCGCTCTGGAGGCCAAAAGTGCCTGGACGTCCAGTTCGGTGCTGGTCTCCAGGTTACCCCACAGCTCAGGGGTGGGAAGGGCGGACGGAAGAGGGAGGAGGTTGGGGTTGTGCTTGCCCTCTAATACGATGTGGGGAAGAGTACCGGATTCTAAGCAGAACTTGCATTCGGCGGGAAATTGGGTTGGGAAGATGTGATGGAGGCGGACTGCGTAAGGCATTGCTCTGCAGTAAGCAAAGGAGGGATTCTTCTTCTTTTAAGAGTTTACGATGTGGATGAGGTCATATTCTGTATGTATTCTGTATGTATTCTGTATGTATCTGTATGTATTCTGTAACAGGTCATATTCTGTAATGTATTGAAAAGTCAGTAGAGGGACGGACGGTGCGGTATCCTCTGTAGCCTGCAGGGACAGGGCGCAGGCTTGCTGGTGAGCAAAGTTATTGCCCGTCCGTGAGCAATGGTCAGGAGTCCAAATGAGGGTCACTTTCCGGCACGGTTGATGCTGAGACAGTAGTTTCAAGGTTGAGCGGGCTACCCTTCCGGCTAGGAATATTCTGCAGGCTGCTTGAGAATCTGTGATGATGACAGGGTTCTTCGTATAAATTAGGGCTAATGCGATGGCGAACTCCTCGGCAATTCATGTTGACGACGTCTTGAGTATTGCAGAAGCTACGGGGATGGTCTTGGTGGTGACTACGGCAACTTGATGCTGTCGTCCGTTGGGGTAGGTGCTAGCGCCCGAGTAAGAAACATCTGCACGCTTTCCATAGCTGGTCTCGTGCTCTTGACTTCGCGCTTTTCGGCGACCGGGGTGTAGGTCAGGGTGCGCTTTGCTTATGTGGAGCAATGGCGTACACACCAGACTAGCGACACAAGAGCCCCTAGTTCGATCCCGACCCAGCGGGGAAGCAATTTTTTTTCACGGCCTCTGGTCGTGCTGAGCCGACCATCTTCGTCATCAGTAACGTGAACATGTAAGTAACCAATTCGTCGAGATGGTGTTAATCGAAAACTGCACCTCGGCGACACCTCGACGGATGGCGCCAGTTGCAACCAAAGAGAGGCTCCCATCCGGAGCCTCTCCACTCGTGTATAGGATGGCGCCACCCTAAAATGATGACGATAGGCTGCGCCCTGGTTTCAAATTTCCCGCGCACGTCCCAGCATGCAGCGAGCGCGAGCGCTGTTTCAAATTTTTCGCGCGCGTTCCGGCATGCACCGCGCGTAAGGTCGATGATGACTGCGGTAACGTAGCCGAAGCTGCGTCATAGTACGTCCCAACATCACGTGGCTCAGCGGTACTGGAACGCTCAAACTGGTGTAGCTTTGCAGTCACTATTCTCAGTAAAGCTGGGTGTAGTGTACAAGAAGTGCAGAGTATCACATTACCACACTACTACCAGCCTTTACGCACGCTTGCGAGCAGGCCCCAATGCCTGCTTTGTTCCGCACCTCACCGGAAATTGACTACTCCACAGTGCCAAAAAAAGATAAACGTGACAGGCCTGTGATATACATGCATGGTCCCCCTCCGAAAAGGAACAAATAAATGTTCGCAGTCTGGCATGATGCCACTGTAAATCGTCCAGGCGGGTATTTAACACGCATAGATGGAGGGGAATGTCCTTTGAGAAGTCTCGTTTACATGGCTGCGATGGAAGCGCACATGACGTAGTTTTCATACAGTAACCGCCACGTTAGGCTACTTTCAGACTACTGACGCAAAAGCCATATCGTGATTATGGACGCTAAAAAACGGCGTGTCATGCAGTTCAGTTGTCTTAGACGTGAGATGATGTGATTATTTAAGAGAGAGAGAAATAACATCTTTATTTTCCGGCGAAAAAGACCGGCCTAAACGTCACGCTGGACGGCCACCTGGCGCTCGCTACCTACCAGCACCCAGCCTCCGAGGAGACAGTGCTGTCGGCCGCTGGCGCTCGAGGGCCTCCAGCGCTTGCTGGACGGCCTCGCGCTGTGCGTCGTAGTCCACATTCGCCACCGCACTCGCTAAGCGCGGCGGCAACGCGTCTGTAGCACCGTCCTTAACCTTGCAGTTCCACAGCAGGTGCGCCATGGTGGCTCGGTCCTCGCCACACACCGCACACACGTCACTCGCGTACACCTCCGGGCACACATGTTTCGCCACCACCGGTGTCCACACCGTTCGCGTCTGTAGCTGCCGCAGCGTCGCCGCCTCCTGTCTCGTGAGCTTACGGTGGGGCGGCGGGAACGTCCGCCTGCCCTCCCGGTACCAGTCCAACACGTCCTTATACGAGGCAATCGGCACCACCTCGTCGTCGTCCTCCGCAGGTCGGGGGCTCGGGCTCACGCCGCGTCTGGTGAGCGCGCGCGCCGCCCGGTCCGCCTCCTCGTTGCGGTTCTCGCCCGTGCTAATCGGGCCCATGTGTGCCGGAAACCATTTAACCGTCACCCGCGGCACCGCTCTGTGTCCTAGTGCCCCGCACACCCTCGCCGCGCACGCAGACACGTTGTCCGTCGCAAAGTTTACGATCGCACACCGCGAGTCCCTTATCACCGTCGTACACCTCGGGTTCGCGTGGCCTTGAGCGCTTTCGCTCTCGCCAGTCGACGCTCTCGGTCCACCTCGGGATGCATGTGTCTCGGGATCGGCGGCAGCTGCAACGAGCGGAGCAGCCCGCACGGCAAAGGCGACCGGCCCACACTCCCTTGCAGCCCCCTGCGGTATACCACTCTCTCCAGTATCGGACTCCCCGTCCTAGTTCGCGCTAACCTAGCCAGCTGCACCGTTCGCTGCGCCTTGGCTATCTCATCCACCGTGTTATGCACCCCCAGATTCAGGAATCGCCCTGTGCTCGTATGCGTGTACAGCCCCAGTGCCGCCTTGTATGCTTTGCGTATAATCGCGTCCACCTCCTGGCGCTCCGCCGCCTTCCAGTCGTGAAAAGCCGCGACGTGATTATTTAAGGTTATTACGACACTTGCAGCAACAGTCTAAACCCAGCCTAAACGACAGGATTCACAAGGAATGCAGGGGGAAGTCTGAAGCCCATAGGCTCTGACGCGTCCTTTGCCGCTGCAGTAGCTCGCTGCTGTGTTCTTCTATCGCAGCCATGTACCTGCGGCTGTATATGTTGCCACGAAAGGGAATTGTATACGCTAAATATCTGTCCTTGCCACACTTCTTTTTACCTCAGGGCGTAGAACGATACCAAAGGTTTAAGAAGCAGGCAAATACATTTTCCGTGCCTTCTTAGACGGCGGAACCTTATTTCGGGGTCGCACGAAAGGAATGATTTCGGCGCACGTTACAGATACCCAGGTGGCCAAAATCAATCCGGATCCGTCCACTACGCCGTGCCTCATCGCCTGCGTTGCGTCGGCGCGTTAAACCCTACGATCAATCAAATCAAAGAAAGTAATGAAGCTTTCCATCCAGGCAGCGAAAAGCACCCTTCTGGCCCTCTTTGCAAGTCCCGTCTTTGCGTTTTCCAGAAAAAAGACGCAAGATGCGAAAACGCAAGAAAGAAACAACATCTCGGCAAAGTCGTGCCAATATTGATTCCGTACTGATATGGGTTGGAGCTAAACTCTCCAATAAATAATTATTTTTTCCCTCTCTCTCTCTCTCTCTCTCTCTGACATTCTTGGCCACGCTCTTGGGTCATATCAGAGAACCCTTTTGCACGCCCACGACCGAAGCATGCAGTCATCTCGGGTATATTTTCTTTGTGCGGCGGAATAAAGCGTGCTTCGGTGCCCTGGCTGTTTTTACACTGCTAGATTGCTGCTACCTCACGTAGCGTTTTGGGGGCGATATGTGATGCCATCTATGAAGCAAAAAAGTGCGAATCTGAGTTGGCGCCGACCTACTGAATCCTCTTAAAGACCGCCAGGTGGTCAAAATTAATTTGGAGCCCTTCACTATAGCGCGCCTCAGCCCCCTCTGTAGCTCCGGCGCGTTAAACCTCATAATCAATTAATGAATACACCAATCAATCAATAGGTCGCATCGGAAGGGGCCATGGAAAGCTCGAGCGGAATGCTTCGCACAGTGCGGGTGACGCCTAGTGATTGGTTGAGCCCGGTTGCATATCCAAACATGCGCAGCCGGGCCTGTATAGAGTTTCTTAGTAAGTATACCAGAGAGGAAACTGCACTTGGTAATCCATGTCGTCAGGGGGGGAGGGTGTTATGGTAGAATCCCAACTTTTGGCTTGGGCATGGAATAACAATTGGATCCTTAAGCGAGTTTTGAGATTTTCTTTCTTCACTATGCATTAGCACGTCTTCGAGCTACGAGGAATCCGAAATTACCCGAGTTCCGTGTAGCCGTGTTCGGTGAAAAAGCAGGCAAGGCGTGATCGTACCTGACGGTGGTCGTGCCGAAGTCGAAGGACGTATGACTGAGCGGGTAATATTCCGCCGCCAAATTTGTAGCTGACCCCCGCCCGGGGCACCTTGAGTAATCTTGGTGACGGTGAGTGGCGACACCACGTACCCCGAGCCCCCCATACTTAAGCTGTTACCTACCGTGGCGAGAAGTTGAAAGGTGAAGGGTTAGAAGCCGTGAACGGTGTCCGTCGGAGCCCTGGTCAAGTCCCGCCGATGGGCTCCCTGTCTGTCTATCAGGCTGGGAGCTCCGGGACCTCTTTCACCATCAGGGTAACGTCAAAGAAGAAAGTACCGCCGTCCCCTGCTTTATACTATGTCGCATGGTATTTTCGAAACCCTCTCTTCCAAATGATCGGGCCCCAAAAAGGGCCCGCACCGATGTAATTTTCTAACCTCTGCCCAACATGAAATTTAACACCCCGGACAACTTTCCTCGCTTCTTAGTGATACAATCTAAGAACAAGGAATCTCCAGTTACCTGGAAGTCGGTCTTCTTAATTGCCAAGTTCATTGAGAGTGTAGTTGGCGCGAACTACAAGGCAAAGAAGCTGACTAGGGGGACATGCTTGTAGAACTATCTACTAAAAACAATCTGATAGTCTCTTGAACCAGACCGACCTACTTGGCCTTGAAGTAGCTGTAACGCCACACCGGAACCTTAACAGCTCGCAGGGCGTCATATCCGAGATGGACCTGATCAATGAAAGTAAGTCTGACCTCCTCGAGGGCATGCGTGACCAGGGCTTTACAGTGGTAAGAAGAATAATGATCAGACGCGATGGCAAAGAAGTAAAAACGAAACATGTGATCCTAACTTTTGACCGAAGTGTCCTACCGGAGTCTGTCACTGCAGGCTTCCTTCGTTGCAACGTACGACCTTACATACCCAACCCACGCCGCTGCTTCAAGTGCCAGCGGTATGGGCACAGTACTACCACCTGCCGCGGAAAACTGACATGCGCCAAGTGCGCAGGACATCATGACCCTTCAGAGAACTGTGCTTCTAACATATTGAAATGCGCCAACTGTGAACAACCCCACGCTGCATACTCTCGGTCATGTGCTAAATTCAAAGCCGAGAAAGAATTCATAAACATGAAGGTCACCCAGAACATCACCTATCAAGAAGCACGACAGAAACACTCAATGTTTTCGCAAAGGTATGCCGATGCAGCTCGCCGGGGGGCGGAGCGGCGTCTAGTCACGGCGGCCACCCAGTACTGCGAAGCCGACTTCGTGCCGTCCCAGCCCCCCCCCCAGGTGCTGCCCAAGGCAGCCCAACCATCCGACACGACACCCGTGGCGCCCGCAAGTGTTGTGTTAGCTGGGAGTGTGAGGAGTGACGGCTCTGCCGTCAATCCTCCTCTTCCGGCTGCCAGACTGCAGGCGGCCATGGACGTAGATGTGGTCGGTCCCAAGACCACTTCTGTGTCCAACAAACAGTCGGGGACGGCAGGGGCTCCTGCCTCCACTTCGAACTTATCCCGAGGTGGAGCCCGCAAGGACTCCATCTCGTCACTGTCACACCACTCAGATGATGACATGGAGGTAACACCGTCTCTGCCAGTGCCAAAGGCGGAAAGAGAACAGCGCACCATGGTGGGGCGAGGCAAAAAGCCACCAGCCACCCGTGTCACAGGCCCAAGTCAGAACTGATAGATAGTATACATCCAGCCCGAGTCCTCATCTACACCAGGTAAAATCTCCTCTCTAAACATTTATGGTAGCACAAATAATTACACAGTGGAACTGCCGGGGCCTTATTGAAAACCTAGATGATATATATGAAATCCTACACAAAACGCAATCAGCCATCCTATGTTTACAGGAGACACACTTGAAACCTAAGCACACCAATTTCCTGAAACAATACTCAGTATTTAGGAGAGACAGAGATAGCTGCACGCACTGCTCTGGTGGCATAGCTATAGTTACGCAAAAATCAATCCCTTGCCAATCTCTTCAATTGCGTACCGGCCTAGAAGCGGTTGCAATCCGGGCAATTAGTTTCAACAGATTAACCACAATTTGCTCACTATACATTCCCCCTGAATATCGATTATCTAGCTCTGAATTTGAGTCTCTCATAGATGAGCTGCCGGAACCGTTCTTACTCGTAGGTGACCTGAATGCACACAGCCCACTATGGGGATCTGAACGCACAGACTCCCGGGGCCGCTTGATAGAAAAATTCCTCTTCTCCTCCGGAGCTTGTCTCTTTAACAAAAAAGAGCCGACATACTACAACACTACGCACAATACATACTCACACATAGACTTGGCGATCGGCTCTTCTGTCCTCTTTCCGGCTGTTGAATGGGAAGTGGACGACAACCCCTATGGGAGCGACCACTTCCCTGTCATCTTGAAAGGCATTGATAAAGCCCGTAACAGTTTCATCTGCCATAAAACGTTTAAGGAATCTGGTGCTGATTGGTTAAAATTTAAACAATTATCTCAGCTTTCATACACGTCCTTAAGCTATTTCGGCATTGACGAAGCCTGTGAACTGGTGACTGCACACATCCTTCATGCTGCCGAGGGCTCAATTCCGCAAACATCTGGTGTCACACCTAACACTAGGAGGCCGTGGTGGAATGAAGAGTGTAGGCTTGCACGGCAGGCTCAAAACAAGGCGTGGGGTGTCCTTCGCAGGTACCCCAATACGCAAAACTTGATTTCCTTCAAACGTGCAAAACCACAAGGAAGACGCATTCGCCAGCAAGCAAAACGAGATAGCTGGCGCTCTTTCGTAACTTCTATCAACTCGTACACAGATGCAGGCAAAGTATGGAACAGAATTAAAAGTTTAATGGACGGAAAACACACACCTTACCTTTGGTCAACAGTACAGGCGATACCCTAGAGGACCAGGCAAACCCACTTGCGAAATACTTTTCATATGTATCGAGTTCTGCTGATTACACGAATGCTTTCTTACGACACAAAACATCTATGGAGAAGAAACCGATTCGTGATAACAAAAGATCTGACGAACCATACAACACCGAATTTTCCATAACAGAGCTTTTGGTCGCCTTGGGAACATGTAAGGCTTCAGCGCCAGGGGCAGATAGTATATCATACACAATGATACAAAATCTGCACCCAGAAACTCTCCGAACACTCTTGCACTTGTTCAACAAAATATGGGCGGCGGGGTACTTTCCGGGAGCTTGGAGAGAAGCAGTTGTAGTTGCCATATTAAAACAGGGGAAAGATGCCTCACTACCTGCCAGTTACCGACCAATAGCTCTGACAAGTTGCTTAGGAAAGGTTTTTGAAAAAATGGTAAATAAGAGGCTAATCCATTTTCTTGAATATAACGGCATCCTAGACAGTAGTCAGGCTGGTTTCCGATCAGGTCGAAGCACAACTGACCAGCTAGTTGCCTTTGAGTCGTATGTCAAAGATGCTTTTATCCACAAACAGCACTGTCTTTCTGTTTTCTTTGACTTAGAAAAAGCATACGACACAACTTGGCGTTACGGCATACTGCTTGAACTCAAGGCATTCGGTGTGTCTGGACATATGCTAAACACTATTGAAAGTTATTTGTCGGAGCGGACATTTAGGGTAAGAGTAGGAACAGTGGTATCAAGAACATACATACAAGAAAATGGGGTTCCCCAGGGTGGAGTATTAAGCTGTACTCTGTTTATAATTAAAATGAATTCACTTGGGAAATCATTGCCACCCTCAATCTCCTACTCAGTGTATGTTGACGACGTCCAAAAAAGCTTTAGGTCATGCAATCAGTCCATATGTGAAAGGCATATACAGTTAGGTGTGAACAGGCTTGCAAAATGGACGGAAGAAAATGGTTTTAAATTGAATCCTCACAAAAGTACATGTGTTTTATGCACAAGACAGCGTGGAATTCGTCGAGAACCCGATGTCACACTGAACGGAGAACGGATTGCTGTCAAGAAAGAACACAAGTTTTTAGGTGTTGTACTTGACGGAAAACTAACGTACGTACAGCACTTAAAGAAACTCAAACAAAAATGCCTAAACACCATTAACATTTTAAAAGTGTTGTCACATCAGTCTTATGGTGCTGATAAAGACTGCGTTATACGTCTCTTTGTGAGTTTAGTTAGGTCACGTATAGACTATGGAAGTGTAACATACGGGTCCGCGTCTAAAACTGCCTTAAAAATGTTAGACCCAGTACTACATTTGGGCCTTCGCCTTGCCTCTGGAGCCTTCAGGACAAGTCCAATCCAGAGTCTTTATGTAGAACGCGACCACTGGTGCCTAGAGCACCAGCGTGCTTATACAGCACTCCTCTATGCTATTAGGACAATGTCTATGACGAATCACACATGCAATTCTATTGTGAATGACATCTCATCCGCCCATTTGTATTTAGCGCGCCCGTCGATCCCTGCTTCTGTAGCCTTACGTGTCAAAGGCCTTGCAGAGGAGATAGGGGTGTCTTTAGATGATGGCATAAAAACCTGTATCGCCGATATAGTCCCACCTTGGGACATGTCAACTATTCATTGTGACACATCCTTTAAACAAATTGACAAGCGTCGTGCACCCCGCGAATTGATTTTACAGCACTTCTTAAGTTTACAACACAGATATTCATGCGCCTCTTTTTACACAGATGCTTCCAAGTCTTCTTCTTCTGTGTCCTGTGCTGCACATGGCCCGGACTTTGCCATCACAAGGACATTGAACAGGAATTGTAGCATCTTTACAGCAGAAGCCTATGGTATTCTAATCACAGTGGAACACGTTACACAGAACAAAATACAACAATCAGTCATCTACACAGACTCCCTAAGCGTAGTAACTGCATTGGATTCCTTTAAGCCCACAAAAAACGTTATTCTAAACCGCCTTTTTAAAGCTCTTATAACTGCCTATAAGTCAAAGCTAAAAATATTTGTTTGCTGGATCCCTGGACACAGTGGCATTCTGGGCAATGAAATTGCTGACCAGAACGCCACTTTGGCAGCCCTACGTAGTGGTGTTGATGTAGCGCAGGTCCCTCACCTCGATCTGAAACCAGTAATCCGGAGGGGAATCCGTAAATGCTGGCAGCCAATGTGGGACACACACACAGACAACAAGCTCCACTCAGTAAAACCAAACCTAGGAAGATACACAACAGAAAAACAAAACAGATTCATTGAAGTATCCATTTGCAGACTGCGAATAGGCCACACTTACGCTACACACGCATATCTTTTGAATGGAACACTCTCACCTGTTTGTAAAAAGTGTGGGGAACGGCTCACCGTCATCCATGTGTTAATTGAGTGCACATTCTGCAATGAAGCCAGAAAACGGCATTTCCCTAAAATATATACCTACAACATTCCACTTCATCCTTCACTGTTTTTAGGAGATGAACCTATGTTTACAAACAAAAGTCTTTTAAGGTATCTTGCAGACATCAAGTTCTTAAAAATCATCTCGTACAGTGCGTCACCTCAGAGCCTACGAGCAGTGAATGAGGCCCTCATGCTCCCTTTGTCCGCACGGGAGGCCCACTCTCGTCGCATGCTCTTTGGCTCGAGGTGCATCACGTTGCACCCATAATCCATTTCAGCCACCATTATGAACATCTTCATGCTTTAGTGGACAGGCCCTCCACACCCATATATACAGTATTTTAAGATATATCATACTCATTTCATACATATTTTAAGCACAAACATCACTATTGAAAGACCACATAACATAGTTCTGGCGCTCTGTGGTCTTAGAAACCCTTGCGCCAATAAACCACAAACATACATATATACAATTTGTAGCTGACGAGGAAAAGAAACAAAACGTACTTCGACAAAGACAAGATCTGAGAGATACCGGCGCCTGTATCCGTTCTATGCTGTCATCGTCCACAACTGTTTAACACCACATTTTCTTTTTTCTTCAAATATAAACCAACTCCCTCAGCAGGAAGTTTTGTTAAACTGTAGCAGACAGTCGGTGCATCGGTTCACCATGAAGGCGACGTTCTCATAGGCACGCTGCAAAAACTTTCCAAAGTCTTCATAACAACCTATTATTTGAAAAAATGTTAAAATTAATAAAATGACAGTCTGTAATGAGTCCCCCTCTATTAATATTGTTCGTAACAACCACCTTGGCCTGCAGAATAGCAGGCACAAGCATTCTGGCAAAAATATGCTTTACTTCATTTTTCCTTAGTTTTAAAACAGTCTGTTTTATCTTCTGTTGGAACTTTATTCCGCGAGGACGAAGAAGTGATCGCAGAGGGGAGAAGACGATAACGATGAAGAATGATGGCGGTGGTCAGACGTGTTCTGTATGTGATGTGATCTAAATACAGTTCTTTTCCTTTAACGAAGGCGTTGTAGTCGCGACATATTCCACTTACATAATTGCAAACTATGCTTCGCGTTTTTGAGGCACTTTGTTTAAATTAGCGGGCACTAAAACGTTTCAGTCAAAGCCAATGATGAAACTAAGGCGAGCGCATTATGCAATGGCGGCCCATAACACACATACGGCCTTGATGTGAGCCGCATAGACGCTAGCGACAGATTCCTCTCTAGTGTATGCAGTAAGAAACTCTATGTAGGCAGGTAAACGCAGCCGGCATTGTTTTCTTACTCGCTTTGCCCTTTCTCCCAGCTTGGTCACCTACTTTCGCCGTGAGAAGAGGTGTGCGGGGCACAAAACGGGAAATCACCGTTCTCAGAACACTCCGCTTGAATTTTTCGAGAGTAATGTTTTTTCATAAGGCAGCGTGTTTGAACGCCTCTAAGAAATAACTCATGGCGTATTTAAACGGTCAGCCAAAGGCTTGGGTCCGGTCGAATACAAAAATTATTTATTGAATACCGAAGCGCGGAAAAGTAACATATAAGAATCACGCAGCTGGCGAAAATCATACAAAACTAAAATCTACAGGTGCCTTGAAGCCGAAGTACTAGTTCGCCTTATTTAAACGATTTGGTGTCTTATCCTACCCTTAAGGCTTGTCCAACATGAAACATTGATTTATCCAGTAACAAATTAAACAAGTTAAGCCAAAAATGTAATTCACCCGCTGCATCGCGTGTTTCGTGATGTACACTATGACGCATCCGGAGCCGGTATCTAAAATGAATGTTAGTATAATGACCAAAGCTGCAGAAAATGGCGAAACGCTATCTGTGGCCTTGTTTACCGTCCGTCCATGGCATCACGATACCCCTCAGGGCCGCTGCCTGTCCGCACTTGCTGAGTTGTTGACTGACATAGTACCTGTATTACTTTTGTTACGGTTGATCGTAATCGCTTCATGAATCACTGAATATGCTGGACAAACCTGGAGACGTAAGAAAATTTCGCTTGTGCCACGTGGCCAGGGTTGTGTTAGACAACCGAAACGCGCCGAAAGGCTGTGCAGCGCTGTTCGCCATAGTTGTCCCCGTACGTACTAGTGCTTCTATATTTACATGTTCGTTTGTAGCTTCCATTATTTGTCCCATTTTTCATGCTGCTACAAACATAATCTGCTCTAAATGTAAGCAAAACTAGCTTGTTCTGCAAGCGTATATTCCATTTTCAATTTGCATTGGATTTCGTCGGCCTCAACCCATCGCAATAAGCCGCCCATAATACGTCATAATTTCAGCATGGGAAAGTAGCCAGGGTGTCGCTTGGAAATTCTCTGTTTTTCTCATTACACGGCTTATCTCAGTGCAGTTTGCGTTAAAATGAGCACGCCGTTATTGGGATGCTGCGTGCCTGTCTGGAGCAGCTGCTCGGCCCGTTCCTTGCGTACCAGAGTCTTGAACGTTTTCAAAAACTCGGTCTTGAATAACTCCCAGGTCGACAGCGTACGTTCGTGGATCTCGAACCAAATCCATGCGGAGTCTTCAAGGTAGAAAAACACTTACCGTAGTGTTTAGTCGTCATCCCATCGGTCAAACGTTCGGACCCCTTCGAGATGCTCCAGCCATTCCTCAGGATCCTCCGTAGGTGACCCGTGAAATGATGCTGGCTCCCGGGGTACTGCAGAACTACAGAACTACAGGAGTGCTCGCTGCCTTGATCATCATGGCATCGTCGTTCATGGTGCCAGTCGTGACGTCTCCGACTTCAACTTATCTGGCAATAGTCCAAACTCCGGCTTTAGGCCTTGCTGTCGGCGGGTGGCACGAATTGGGCTTCGTTGACGTCTTGGAGGGGGTTTATGGTGCATCTACCAAGCACCTTCACCAGATGTCATGAAGCCGAAGATGACGCTATTGGCTTGAATGAAAAACAAGTTTATTGGAGCGAACTTGTGCTCCCCTTACAACTCAAAGAATAAAAAGACGGCAAAGCAGTAGACAACAAATTGACGAGCGCCGGCGAGTGTCGGTGAATCGAATCGCACAGAGAATGAATACCACAAGCGAATCCAATACCACGAAGCCGCGGCTTCACAAAGAGTGAAAAAAGACACAATTAAAAGCACTTAACCACTGCCTTTAATAATTCAAAGAGACATTCTTTGCTAAGGTTAAATCAATGCACGATTCATGAACGGTGGTTCTTTAAGTTGTATTGGTGGAGCACAGGAGTGGGAACTCATTTTTTATAAAATGAAAGGAAGCTTAAACCCGGTGTTAGACGACCTCACTTCTGCGTCTCTACCGCCGCCGACGGAGGCGACGAATTGAGATTGCATTCGTTGGTGTGAGCTTCCTTTAATTTTTCCAACTCCTAGCGCATCCGCAAGGCGCGCACACGGCCGCTACACTTGCCGTTGGCAGAGCGCAGAGCGGCGTAAGAGGTCGCGTTAAGCTATCTCGTGGCATTCAGCGAGAATTAGGGGGTAAACACGCAGATGCGATTGGGGACTGCACATTCTATCTCCAGTGTCTCTGCGTGGGCTCAAAGCTCACTCGGTCAGGCAACGGGCACTCGTTCCGTTTCTCTATTCTTTCAAGGTAGGATTCCTGGCAGTGCCAGTCACATCTTTTATTTGTTTGCGGGAGTTTCTGTTTGCATCCACGGTCGCGACAGAACCCTTGGAGTAGAGGTAAAAAACTTGGCTTTAAAAAAGCGTCAGTCGCTGATATCGTAGCCCAGCAATGAGGTTATAGGTGATGAAGAATGCAAAAAAGGAATCGATGCATTCCTCACGGTTATCTTTTTTGTATGAGCACAATCCCCTTACACCACTGGCACGGCACGCTGCAGGCGGTGGGTTATAATGGGTTGAGAAATCACCACTTCTTTGTGGATGCGCCTATGTGTGCGATATGGGCAAATTTATTAAGAAACCTGCGGCGCTCACAGCGGCCTCAGCCTGGTACAGGGTGCCTGTACTCGTGCGAAGCGCTAATCGATAACAACGAGCCTTTCGGCGAAACTCGAACTGCCAACAAAGTGGTCCCGGTCAGGTGCAAAGGGTGACGCCTCTACATGCTTCTTGCTCGGCCTCCCATCGCCGCTGTAATGCGTAGTAAACAAGTGCCAAACGGCCCTCCACGAAAGAGGCAGCCAACCCAACGGTACGCTGTGTTTTAAAACGCACTCAAGGTCAGCGCATGCCCACAAGTTCTGAGCTTGGAAACCATATAAATGACGTCGCGTATATCGGAGCCTGTTCGCTCAGTATCCGCTATTCTTTCTGCTGCGATGTGCCACGTACAGTACCTTCGATGTCAGAGATAACGAATTGCCTTAGCGGGCCGTTAAAACTAAAAGCTAGGATTAACAGTTCAACGTTAACTGCGCCAGCGTCATGATTGTGTCACGTGTGAAGGTACTGACCGCTCGGATGTGCGGATGTGGCTCCCGTGTATTCACAAGTGCATGGAAGAAACAGCCGCAGCAGCCTGGGAAATTTCAAAGTTTTGCCTTGAAGCACTCGGTCCGGGATGGCGGTAGCACCTTGCGACTGCGACTACTCCCGTCTTCCACACGATATCTGGCTCCGAATCCTTTCTTACGCGGACACCGATGTGCTACTCGCCATGGAAGCCACCGCGTCTTGCTTCACCGACATTGTCAGACATGAACACCTTCTGTCGAACATAGTCTGCGCTCCAAGTTCCGACGATGGGACCTTCCAGCGGTTCTTCACGACTCGCACGACGTGCAATGTGAAGGTTCTGGACGTGTCCAACTGCATTGTTGCCGCACCGGACGTCATATTCTCCTGGGTGAGGACCTGCCACACACTGGCGGAGCTCCGCTGCGTCAACTGTCCAGTGCCCTACAGTACCTTGCTGATGGTATTAATGGAATGGCTCCCCCAACTTAAGCGCCTAGACTGGTCTTTCTTCGGGAAGAACCTCAGCGACGGCCTCATGCGCCGCTTCACGGCCGCGTACAACGAGAGGGCGGTACCGCAGTTGTGCAGCACGTACGTGGAAGTGGCCTGTCAGGGCGCGGACAACCACGCACTCCTGAGTTTCCTGCTGAGGCGTTCCATTGTGCTTCAGGAGTTGCACCTCCACGGCCTTTACGGCGACTTCACCATAGCCACGGCCGCGTGTATCGGCGCTGCGACGTTTCCCACAGCCTCGGATGCGATCTTTGTGTACTCGGCAGAGCTGGACGTGCTACGGGGCGAGCAGCCGTATTTCGCCTCGCGATACCTCCGCTTGTGGCAGCTTCCCTCCAACTGCTCGGACAGAGCCTCTGCGTGTGCGAACCAGGTATGCCTAAGAGCGTCCACTGCGGGCGCCAGTTACTCGCGTGCTCGCGCCAAGACCGAATCCGTGGACATACCTCGCTTCAAGCATGTGGTCGTGACACTAAGCAACGAAGTCGGTGTTCAACATAGATTGTCGGAAGCGGCGCTCGAGATGACTTGGACGCATATCGAGGTGCTCGCACTCGAAATGTTGCCTTATCCCGCGTCGTACACCGCTTCTTACGCCGGCTCCATGTTCAGGACACCCCTGATAATGTTCCTTAATTCCTTCCCAGTTCTCACGGAGCTGAACGTGAACTCGTTTCACTTCGCCGGCGGCATGGACTGCTGCCATGTCTTGGCTGCGATCCCCGTGAGGCTTCGAGCTCTGTCCCTCGCGCCATGTGGCATCAACCGGGCGTATTCTGTAAGAAACTTGGCAAAGGTGTCATCAAAGCTCGAGGAACTGGACGTGCGGGTGAACTGTGACAATGTTAGCCTACACTGCACCTTCTGTTGCCAGCCTTTCCGAGTGCGTGGAGCAGATGCGGCTCTTCTGCAGCAGCGCAGTTTACTCAGACGCTTTACTCTTTTCGGCGTTCTGAAAGTGCGGTCCCTTGAATTCATCGCCCATCTCCACACGTCAGAGCTCCGGCTTTCCTTCATGGCCGATTGGGACACAGTGTCTCTGACATATAACGATTGCAATGTGCTCAGCTGCAACGACAATTTGCGGTCACTTGTTCTCAGAGACAGCGCGGTGCACCGTGGCCTCGAATTCTACCAGGAAAAGCTTGACGCCCTCAGTGGCCTACATCACCTCAGCCTCGACCTGAGCACGCCGTCTGAGTGCGACAAAGTCCGGTCGTTTTTTAACCACATGACTGCTCGACTTCCAGTGTTGCAGACACTCCACTTGCACTACGTCGGTGGTGATAACTGCGTACGGACCCTGACTTGGTTGCGGCAACCAGCATGGTACCGGGAACCGAGTGAAGATGATCGACAGCCTGCTGGAGCTCTTCTTGCGGATAGGCCGTGCATCGGCTGTTCGATGGCCACGTTTATTGGCCTGGCCAAGCCTCGACATCACAGGAAGAATTGCTTGTAGGTCTTTTTTGTCGATTACTCTTCAAATCTTAATGTTACATCAGATAGCACGTACGTACCGTTTTTAGCATCGCATTGACAACTGTGACATATTCGGGCGCTGTAGTTATTAGTGTCTCGATTTCGGTGCAATAATCCTTTGTTTAGAAGTGCGCCATTATTTGTTTCGTACATCTGAGGGCCGTCCTTCAGTCTGTTCACGCATTTTTTGAAGGCGTGGCCAATATGTTCTTGCTACTATCGCAATCATTTTGCCACTATGTTAGCGGAACAGTTTTAGTACACATATTTTTGGACAGAGTTTTTACCTTTGAGACTATAGATTTATGCTTTAGTGACAATGATAGCGTTTAATCTATAGGTTGATGTTGTATTTATGTAGCGCCAAGTTCGGATTATACGGGCTGTTCCTGGTAAATGTATACGTATCGTTTTCCAATCGTTAGCATGTAGTGTAGGTTATCGCTATAACAAAAATGTATTTTGATGTGTCACGTTGCTCTTACATGTGTTTTGTTGGAATAAACAGACTTAAAGGGTTCTTAGTTTTCTGGCGTTCTTGAGCGCTAGAGGTGAATAGAGTAAGTATTCCTCACAACTACGCAAGAGCTCGATTAAGTCGTGCTTTTTTTTCGGGTTCTCGGAGCGCAAATCTTGTCTTCCGCTTTGCTGTTGGGTGTGAACGCCGAGATAACGCCCAGCAAAGTGCACGAACATTTCGTTTCGTGCACCTTTTCAACACGTGTATACGTGTACTATGGATAGTTTAGTGTACGCAATGGAACAAAGCGATTTATTGATTTACACACGCGATGAGGCACGCCGTAGTTGAAGGGTCCGGATTAATTTTTCCCACCCGGGAATTTTCAACGTGCGTCTCAATCTGCAACACACGGGTGTTTTCGCTTTTTGCCTCCATCATAAAAGCGGCCGCCGTGGCCGGGAAGCGAACCCGCGTCCTTGGCGTCAGCAGCACAGCACCTCAATGGGAGAAAAAAAAACATGGTCTGCGCCAACTGGTTGGCTAGTTCGCTTGTCGGACTTGCAATGGTCATTGATCAAACCAAGGACAGTTGTATGTAGTTCAATGTGTGGCGGATGTCATTACTCGGCTGCGCTAATCGCCGCTGTAGCTGTCTGTTTATCCCAAATGCCACTAGGAGCGCAGGTATGCGCAACATTCATTTTGTTTGATCTTGTCAGTTTGGTTTCAGAGAAATTTCATTTTTTTTAGATTCCACGCATCTCCTTCACCCGCCTTGTCCCTCCATCCGGCGTCGGCGTCGTTGTTGTTGGCGTCCGCCCCTCCCCCATTCTCCTCGCAGCGCCAGCTTCGCTCTCCGCCGCTCACCCCCTCTCCTCTCCGATAGCGAACACACTCTCGCCAGGGGCATTGGATTGAATTCGATTGGATTGGCTTGGATTGGATTGGATTTGGATTGGATTAAAGTGGATTGTGTTGCGTCATAGCCGCGGCAGACGCACTGGCGCCGGCGCGTCCCCTCACCGTTATGCGCGCTATAAAACGCGGTGCCTGCGCCGCTCCGCTCCATCGTTCCAGCGCCGTTCCTCTGCTGTCCATTTGATTGATTGTAGGGTTTAACGCGCCGACGCAACGCAGGCGATGAGGCGCGCCGTAGTGGAGGGCTCCGGATTATTTTTGACCACCTGGGGTTCTTTATCGTGCGCCGAAATCTCGTACACACGAGCGTTTTTGCTTTTCGCCTCCATCAGATAAGCGGCCGCCGCGGCCGGGAATCGAACCCGCGACCTCGTGCTCAGCAGCGCAACGCCTTAGCCACTGAGCCACCACGGCGGGTGTTTTTCGAGTCTGGAGGAATACATTTGCTAGCAATCTCGTGACTTCGACCTTTAATCCCGTCGAAGCAGTCTTTCCAATCATTAGTTGTGGCTGCACTCCCAACTATAACTGAGTACGCTAGACAGAAGCTTGCTTATTCGAACCCGCGACCTCGTGCTCAGCAGCGCAACGCCTTAGCCACTGAGCCACCGCGGCGGCTCCCTCTGCTGTCCTACGCTGCAACGTGAACCCCGTATGCGTCGCATCTACACAGGGGTTCCGGCGAGTGTAGGTGGTAGTTTTTTCCGTTCTCTGGTTTTCCGAAATTCTCTTCGAGCAACTATCTCAATTTATTCTTTCGTATCAATTACTGTTGTTTTTTTCTCCAAATGCGTTTTTGTGGAAATGCAGGGCGAGAAATTGTTTTTCGCCGTTTTCGCCATTCTATATTTGTATTTTGAACGTTTTTGGCGGACATTTTTTTGCTTAATTTTGCGTTTGGGTGGAGACGTACAATCAGGGACAATTCAAATACGAGCTGCGGAGCGCTCAGCCGTAGATACGGGTGCCGTCAACTGGCATTGGCCGCGGGAAACGCACGGACATGCGCAGTTGAGATGACGGGAGCGAGGCTGCGTGTCCGATATGTTTCCCTCTGCTCGCTCGCATGTTTGCCTCGTCGCCATGCCGCAAGTGAAAGCAGTTGTTAGCGATGCGGCGCGAGATAGTACCTTCGGACACTGTGTGCTCGGCTCACCCCGTGGTCCCCGTGTGTGCCATCGTCACATTGCCGACATAGCTTTGCATGTGGAATGCAGTAACGTAAGCAAATAACAATGGACACATTGGTCAAGCCTAAGGCATGCTCAGTAATGCCCTGTCCACAGACTTCTACATGCACTTAGGTGCCTGCCAAAAAAAAAACGAAAGAAATTGGGCCGCCAAAATTGTTGTGCAAGGGCAACTGACCTAAGGAATGGTTGGACCTGCATATCTTCTGAATTTTTGTGATATTAGAATTCTGCCAGTAATTTTCCGAGACCACACAATGCGTGCAGTTAATGTAGTATGTGATTGAAGACCAGGTCTGGCGGTATATCTTTGTTTGCTACAATCACGGAATCCGCCAAGTGGCTCAGTCATGACTCCGTCGAACAAAGGCGCATTCTTGTTGGCGGCCAGCTCATTGTTCAATTCCGGAGCCACTGCACCACGAACGCAAAACAATGCAGTGCCATCAGAAGTTAGGTGGCATGCATTTATTTTTGCCTCCTTTTCTGTGCGCTGGTTTTCTTCAAGAAAGTATGATGAGCTTAACAGTATGCCTTACGAGAGTGTGCATGCGTTTCCAATGCAAGTACTGGTCGCAGCTGCAAGCAATTATGCCCCGCATTGCTCTCAACATGACCAACACCTCTAGCTCCAGTGGTGGTAGTATTTGGAGTGCTTTCAGCGCTCTTGCGGCATTCATCGCGACAAGGCAAGCCTGCGAGCGAGCGGAGGGCAACATATCGCAGTGGGGCACGCAGCCTCGCTCCCGTCATCTCAACTGATGGCCATGCGTTTTGCCGTGGCCGCTGCCAGGTGACGGCATCGGTATCTTCGGCCGGGCGCTCCGCAGGTCGTATTCGAATTGTCCATGAGTGTAAAAGATGGGTATTCTTGATTTTGTAGGTTCGTTTTTGTGAGAATGCAATTTTCTGATTCTTTTGGCTTTGTAGTTTTTCAAAATTCTGTTCGACCAAGTGCTTCCATTTACGCTATTTTAACGATTACTGGCGTTTTAACGCCAAACCTGATATTAAGGGGGAAATGCAGAGCTTTACAGTTTTTATTCGTTCTTTTATTTTTCATTTTTGCATTCACATATTGAACGTTCCTGTGGAATTTTTTTGCGCAATCTTGGGCTTTGGCGGAGATGTATAAGGTTCATATTTATGATTTTCTCAGATAATTTTTGTAAAATATTATTTTGCATTCTTTATAGTTTTAGTTATTCAAGTTTTGTTAGACCAATTAGCTGCATTTACGCTATTATAACGATTACCGGTACTTTTTTGCCAAATCTGTCGTTTTGTGGAAGTGCAGGGTGGTACGCGGTATTTCACCATGCTTTCTTCGTACTTTGAACGTCGTTTTATTGCGAACTGCTTTTGTTCAGTCTGGTTTTGGGTGGAGGTAAACTAGTTGCACAGTTTTGGGCTTGTTGGGTCATTTTAGCGAAAATTCGATTTTTAAAGCGAAGCTTTTCCCTCAACACCCCCAAGGGTTCTTTCGTTACCGTTGGCTTCAACGTAAAACTCCCGCGAGCAAATAAAATAAGCTACTGGCACCTTCAGGAATCGAACCTGGAACGAGCAGGGAAACGGAGCGAGAGCCCGTTGCCTTACCGATTGACAACGAGCGCACGCGGAGACAGGGGAGACCACGGAGGAAAGAAAGCTTCCTTTCCTCCATGGGGGAGACAGACTGTGCACTCACCGAGCCCATGTGCGTGTTTACCCCCTGCGTTCTCGTTGAATGCCACGTGATATCGTCGCGGGATATTCCGCGCAGCTGTGCGCTCCGCCCACGACACGTGTAGCAACCCTGTGAGCGCCTTACGCATGCGCTAGGAGTTCGTAAATGTTAAAGGAAGCTGACACCAACGCATGACATCTCACGTCTCCTCCGCCACTGCCGCCGATCTCGTCGGTGGTGGTGGTTGTGGTTTGCGACGGGAAAATGAAAGGAAATTCACTGGGGATATTTTGAGCTCGCCAGGGAGCTCACCTGCATACAACCCAGCGCAGGGGAAGGGAAGTAGAGGGGGAGTGATAGGATAAAGTAGAAAGAGAGAGAGAGGGAGAGAAAGGTATAAAGAGAGCTGTCAGTCCTAGAACGCTGTCAGCCCGGGCACACCAGCCAATCACTGCACTCCGAGCTACAGCCGCTGCGTGAGGCCGGTCGTCTCCAGGAAGTGAAGCAGATAAGTGAACACTTCCCGTTGGGTTGCCGCAGGTCCCTTCGGGAACAGAAGGTCCTCCATGTCGGCGCTGGGAAGGCCTCGACGCTGGAGCGCTCGGTGGAGCTCTGCTCTCGGGCCCGTGTGGTGGGGGCAGAAGCAGAGTAGGTGCTCGAGCGTCTCCAGTTAGGAACAGTCCGCACATGTAAGGGAGTCCTTGCGGCCGTGTGGGTGCAGACGCTCCGCCACATTGCAGCAGTTCAGCCGCATGCGGAGAAGCAGGCAGCGGGCGTCCCTGCTGATGCGTGCGGGCAACGGTCTGGGCGCCAGGCCGCTCACGCCTCCTTCAGCAGCGGCAGAGACGGAGGAAAAGTGAGATCGTCTAACACCCGGTTTAGGCTTCCTTTAATTTTATATAAAAAAGAGTTTCCACTCATCTGCTGCCCCATTGCAACTTAACCAACTACCTTTCATGAATCACGCGCTGATTTAACCTTAGCAAAGATAATCTCTTTGAAGTAATAAAGGGTGTCTTTAGTGCATTTTATTTGCCTCTGGTCTCACTCTTTGTAGAGCCACGTGAGTGAATCCAAGTGACGTAGCATAGGTAATCGTTGTGGTTGTCGTTTACAGCTTCGCTTTCCAACCATTTTCACAGGGTAGATTGCGCGCATTTTTTTCTATTTTACTTATTTCTGATTCTTCAAAATTCTAGTTCACAAATTATCTCCATTTACGGAGTTTTTACGATTACTGGTGCTTCCTCGACAATTGTGCATTTTTTTAGAAATGGAAGGCGTTATACACTTTTTCGCCATTTCTTTTTCGCATTTTGAACGTTTTCTGCGGAATTTTTGTTTATTCTTGTGTTTTGAAGGGAGATGTATAGGATGAATATTTTGTATCTTTCCAGATAATTTTTTAAAAACTCTATTTGTTATATTTTCATTTACTATTTTTTTTAATTCTCTTCGTCGAAGTATCTTCTTTACAACATTATAACGATTGCTGGTGTTTTATCGTGATATCGGATTTTGGGGGATATGCGGGAGGTCACATGGTCCTGACTGGGCGGGGATTTAGCAAATAATGCTACGCATTCTAAAATCCATTAAATCCTATCGCGATTTCGAGCATTCCCATTGTGAAACAGTGCACCCATGCTTCAGAACACTTGGCCAAAGCCCCACCACCAGCGGGGGCTGAAATATAAAGTATATTTCGCGTAGCCTATATATTTTTGTTTAATATCAGCATTTATAGCAGCTTCGATCACTATTTCTTGCATAACGCTTGTGCGCGACGCGCCCCCCACATTCCCACCAATGTCTTATCTCTACCGGCTGCATTCCTCGGGCAGCAAAAGCGATAGAAAACGTGTGGCCGTGCTGCTGACCGCTGTGCTAGTTTACTTAGTGCAAAAATGTGACCCCGCGCCTTGGTTTTATGCTTCACAATAAAAATTTGCGTAGATTTTAGTTCCTTAATACGTATGGAACCTTTGATGGCTCATCTTCCGCCTTTAAGTAGATCTTTCTACAACCAGCAGTCAGAGGAGCATCGGATGTGGAATGTGCTGAGCTATTTCGATTTTGCGTTTACTAAGGTTGATACCGTCTACAAACTAACAAACTGAAGATTCTTTTATGCACATGTCGTGCCGTGACATAGTTTCTTCTGAGCGAACTAATTGGACCACACAGACACACACACGCGCGCGCGCGCACGCGCACACGCCTACGCACACGCACACGAACACACGCACACGCACACACGCAGGAACGCACGCACGCACGGACGCACACACCCGCCGCCTCAGCGCCCAGTAAGCCGCGGCATAGCGCAGTCAAGCCAAGCCATCTTGAGTGAGCTTCATACTAAACATCAGAGAAAATCTGCAAGGACGATGCAGAGAGGAGGACATCACTTTCTAATTGATGTTTTCCGTAATTACAGTCCCTTCAACGCACTGAGAGTGGTCGGAACGTGGCCTGGGAACTCCAGACTACAAGTTGGGCAAGTAAACCCACAGTTGAAAAACCACTGTAGTGTCCCTTTAACAGTTTTAACGACCGCACACACGTCTTACGTTAAAATGTGTTTTCGAAGCGACAGAGAAAAGAGCGCTTCCAGTGGGTCGCTCCCATTTCAATGAGAAATGAATCGCCCAATGGGTACTGCGCATGCGCCTGAATTGTATCAAAGTGTGGCATTGAATGGCGCTTCCGCCCTCCATATTCTCCGGTGTTCGTGGGGGTGATCCTAAATGCGCCGTACCCGCCGCGGTGGCTCAGTGGCTTAGGCGTTGCGCTGCTGAGCACGAGGTCGCGGGTTCGATTCCCGGCTGCGGCAGCCGCTTTTCTGATGGAGGCGGGAAGCAGAAACCCCCGTTTTTTCGAGAATTCGGCGCAGCCTAAGATCTCCAGGTGGTCAAAATTAATCCAGAGCCCTCCACTATGGCGCGCCTGATTGCTTGCATTGCGTCGGCGCGTTAAACCTTACCATCAACCATTAAAATGCGGCGCGAAAACCACAAGTTCCGCATTCCAGTGAGTGTGGCTGTGCAGTTTCACAACCATATGCCTTCCTCGCGAACAATGTTTGGTGGCCCCACTCCCATTGTCGCGGACCCGTCAGTTGCACATCACACGGAATTTCGAAATTGCCGCTTAGACTTCTCCATGACTGGCAGGACTAGATGGTTTGTTCCACAGGCTTGCACTCTCTTCCAAAGTGCAAACTGTGTGGACTCGAGCATCCTGAAAAATGCCAGAAAAGTGCCGCGGCTTCGCGGTGGGTAAAAGGGTAGCCGAAATGGAAAAAAAAATGATAATCATTGTAGCGAAGTTGAACGCGCAAAACTTAAGCGTCGCGGCAAATACGCAAGTCACGGCCGCTCGATGGGAACTATGTCCGGCCTGGCGAACGCGCCTCTCCACAGGTGACGGCGTTAGTTTCCCTTTCCGCCGCAGCGTCAGTCGCGGCGCTAATCATCGGTGAAAGAAGAGCGGCGGCTGCCGTCCGCTGTCACGGTTTCAATGCGGTGTGAGTTGTTCATGAGTGCAGCGTCGGCCAAAGACAGCATCTTCATTATTTATAATAATATGCGGTGATACGTGATGCGGAAACGGACAATATAGGCGTGGCTGACTAATTAGTATTTCCCAAGTAGGCACAGCGGTGCAATTGTTTTCCTTTTGGCGCGCCGTATGCGACGTTAGCAGGTGGTGCATTGCTAACGTCGAGCGCAATAGGCGGATTTTGTTCTAAAAACTTTCCCAAGGCTTTCATGAATAATGTTTGGCCTGGCAAGCTAGTCTGACCAACGGAATTTTTGTTTATTACGTTACAGCTTATAACTTGCGCGTATACGTAAAAATGACATAAACGTTTCATGCTGTGTCGTACACGCCCGTTTCTCACGCATTTGACAAATGGGACTGAATATTTTGACACCTTGCTTTAACTGCGTTTTGAAAGAAAACTCGAATAACCTTAATACATTTTACGGTCCATTGGTTCATTTGCTTTGGAAATATTGTTAGACGGCGCGTTGGGTTACAGGGTACACAAAGTTATGGAGGACACACGAATGAAGTGGACCGAGCGAACGCAACTATGAATTGCTTTACTGCAAGAAGAACACTATTTAAATGGGAACCAAGACGCGGAAATGAGCACAGGATGCAGTTGGAATGGTGGAAAACTGCGGCAGTCGTTCTTTGATTTACACTAATTACACCACGTAAAATACAGTTGGAAGGTAAATTAAACTGCATTAAATTGCAGGGACATAAAAAGGTAAATATAATGCAACATTTAAAGGGGGATTTATGGGTTTGGTCCGAAAATATGTAATTCCTCTTCGCCTACGGTTCACCGGCAATCAGCTATACAAGCGGAAACACTTGGCGAGAAATGCTTTCGCGAAAGCGTCAGTAGATTCTACAAAGAGCTATCAACGTCGCCAGCCCAATTGGCAAGAAGCGGCCTCAATAGCTTTTTCAAAAACACTTCGCACTGCTCATGACAGTGGCACGGGCCCCTGTTGCTGGCGCACCACACCAGCGGACAGTCTGCGAGGTGTGGCAATACGGTGTGTGAAAGGAGCTTACAAATTTGTCCGCTGTGTGGAACTGCCTGTACCGAGCGATCCTCCTCGAATACTAATTCACTTGTTGGCGGAATTCGTCGCAACGTTCCTGCAGTTTTTGTAGTTTTTTGGTTAGGCTGCTTGCTTTCTTTTTAAGGCGGCGGGCATTTCCCTTGGTGTTCGATCCTCCTCGAATACTTCTTCACTTGTTGGCGGAATTCGTCGCAACGTTCCTGCAGTTTTTGTAGTTTTTTGGTTAGGCTGCTTGCTTTCATTTTAAGGCGGCGGGCATTTCCCTTGGTGTTCGATGCTCCTCGAATACTTCTTCACTTGTTGGCGGAATTCGTCGCAACGTTCCTGCAGTTTTTGTAGTTTTTTGGTTAGGCTGCTTGCTTTCATTTTAAGGCGGCGGGCATTTCCCTTGGTGTTCGATGCTCCTCGAATACTTCTTCACTTGTTGGCGGAATTCGTCGCAACGTTCCTGCAGTTTTTGTAGTTTTTTGGTTAGGCTGCTTGCTTTCATTTTAAGGCGGCGGGCATTTCCCTTGGTGTTCGATGCTCCTCGAATACTTCTTCACTTGTTGGCGGAATTCGTCGCAACGTTCCTGCAGTTTTTGTAGTTTTTTGGTTAGGCTGCTTGCTTTCATTTTAAGGCGGCGGGCATTTCCCTTGGTGTTCGATCCTCCTCGAATACTTCTTCACTTGTTGGCGGAATTCTTCGCAACGTTCCTGCAGTTTTTGTAGTTGTTTGGTTAGGCTGCTTGCTTTCATTTTAAGGCGGCGGGCATTTCCCTTGGTGTTCGATCCTCCTCGAATACTTCTTCACTTGTTGGCGGAATTCGTCGCAACGTTCCTGCAGTTTTTGTAGTTTTTTGGTTAGGCTGCTTGCTTTCATTTTAAGGCGGCGGGCATTTCCCTTGGTGTTCGATGCTCCTCGAATACTTCTTCACTTGTTGGCGGAATTCGTCGCAACGTTCTTGCAGTTTTTGTAGTTTTTTGGTTAGGCTGCTTGCTTTCATTTTAAGGCGGCGGGCATTTCCCTTGGTGTTCGATGCTCCTCGAATACTTCTTCACTTGTTGGCGGAATTCGTCGCAACGTTCCTGCAGTTTTTGTAGTTTTTTGGTTAGGCTGCTTGCTTTCATTTTAAGGCGGCGGGCATTTCCCTTGGTGTTCGATGCTCCTCGAATACTTCTTCACTTGTTGGCGGAATTCGTCGCAACGTTCCTGCAGTTTTTGTAGTTTTTTGGTTAGGCTGCTTGCTTTCATTTTAAGGCGGCGGGCATTTCCCTTGGTGTTCGATCCTCCTCGAATACTTCTTCACTTGTTGGCGGAATTCGTCGCAACGTTCCTGCAGTTTTTGTAGTTGTTTGGTTAGGCTGCTTGCTTTCATTTTAAGGCGGCGGGCATTTCCCTTGGTGTTCGATCCTCCTCGAATACTTCTTCACTTGTTGGCGGAATTCGTCGCAACGTTCCTGCAGTTTTTGTAGTTTTTTGGTTAGGCTGCTTGCTTTCATTTTAAGGCGGCGGGCATTTCCCTTGGTGTTCGATGCTCCTCGAATACTTCTTCACTTGTTGGCGGAATTCGTCGCAACGTTCCTGCAGTTTTTGTAGTTTTTTGGTTAGGCTGCTTGCTTTCATTTTAAGGCGGCGGGCATTTCTCTTGGTGTTCGATCCTCCTCGAATACTTCTTCACTTGTTGGCGGAATTCGTCGCAACGTTCCTGCAGTTTTTGTAGTTTTTTGGTTAGGCTGCTTGCTTTCGTTTTAAGGCGGCGGGCATTTCCCTTGGTGTTCGATGCTCCTCGAATACTTCTTCACTTGTTGGCGGAATTCGTCGCAACGTTCCTGCAGCTTTTGTAGTTTTTTGGTTAGGCTGCTTGCTTTCATTTTAAGGCGGCGGGCATTTCCCTTGGTGTTCGATCCTCCTCGAATACTTCTTCACTTGTTGGCGGAATTCGTCGCAACGTTCCTGCAGTTTTTGTAGTTGTTTGGTTAGGCTGCTTGCTTTCATTTTAAGGCGGCGGGCATTTCCCTTGATGTTCGATCCTCCTCGAATACTTCTTCACTTGTTGGCGGAATTCGTCGCCACGTTCCTGCAGTTTTTGTAGTTTTTTGGTTAGGCTGCTTGCTTTCATTTTAAGGCGGCGGGCATTTCCCTTGGTGTTCGATGCTCCTCGAATACTTCTTCACTTGTTGGCGGAATTCGTCGCAACGTTCCTGCAGTTTTTGTAGTTTTTTGGTTAGGCTGCTTGCTTTCATTTTAAGGCGGCGGGCATTTCCCTTGGTGTTCGATCCTCCTCGAATACTTCTTCACTTGTTGGCGGAATTCGTCGCAACGTTCCTGCAGTTTTTGTAGTGTTTTGGTTAGGCTGCTTGCTTTCATTTTAAGGCGGCGGGCATTTCCCTTGGTGTTATCAAAAAAGCCTGTCAGATGGAACAAAGTTTGGTATTCTTGAGTCTCAAAATTACGTTGGCCGCATGATTGCATGTCCGTGAGAGCGTACAGGATTGGGTCTGCCTCTGTCGGTGAGTGCGGTTGATCTCTTTCTTTATTCCTAGTTAGGCCCAGAATTGAACGTTCAATCGCGTCATTCTCTGCAACCATTGTGCTCACTTGCTCTTCATTGCGTATTTGAGATGCCGACGCACACGACTCGAGCGGCGGCCGAACAAGCGCCCTCCTCCTCTTCGGGCTTTCCGGCAGCACGTATGTTATGCACGACGGAAATCTTGTCGACACAGCTGTTGGGAGCAACAACTTTCGCTTCAATCTCACCGTGTAGTCACCCTCTTTGAAGTGCAGCGAGCGAACGACCTACCTGGAGATTGGCTTCTATTGGCTGCCCTTGCCGATCCCTTGACGGGGGATGATGTGCAGCCAGCCGTCTCGGAGTCACTCTGTGGCTGTAAACTCGTGGTAGCAAACGTCCACGGTTTTCGAGGAATTCGACTCGCAGAGCGGCACGCAGCAGTTTGGCCATTTCATGGCCAGGAGCACACTCGTACCCTATATAACACGCACAGTGCGCGGAATTCTGCGAAACGAAAAGCTCAAAGCGCTCATGAAAGCTTCAACACTCCCACCGCTGCTGCTTTTCCCGCACAAACCGGAGTTGCGCCGATACGTGGCACCCCACTGCGCGTACAAGCAGCAACTGTAATCTTTGCTTCCATGCCCTGGCCGTCGCCGACACGCGATGCTGCAATCCTTCCAACGCTTTTGCTTGCCCGTATTAATTCTGGTTCCACCCTCCTGAAGTTACCAAGTACACATTAATAAATCTGGAAGCTGAGCTAATTCAGTGCTGTTCATAATGAAAAACGACAAGCAGCGTAAATGCCAAGCAACAAAGAATCACGCAAAAATACACAAGTTCTCACTGCCAAGAAGTTTTTATTAAATCTATGAATATCCACCCAAATGGCCTAACAGACTTCACACATCAAATTTCACACATACGGGACACTCGAGCGCACATGCGAAATCAAACTACGATTCAAACAAAATACAGAAAGAGAAAAGCAAATCACAAACACATTACCGATATTACACAGGTTTTTCTCTCCCGCAAAGCCATCAGGTAGGCAGCGCATGCATTTTACGTCCCTGTTTGACGAGTAAATAACCGGTTTAGTAATAAATGTGACCTTCTACAATTTTTCGGCATTTCGCGACGTTTGGTTCGGAGTAAAAGTACCGTGTCTGAATTCAAACATGAGACAGCCCTGGGGCTGCTGAGCCTTTGTTTGGCAAGGTCAAAACACGGCCGTTTTAAAATTGTCCTTCAATTACCATGGTGAATGGCAGCAGTAAGGGAGTTTTATTTTCCAGCACAAACGGGCTGCAGTGTTTAAACCGAATTGGCATTGCAACATGTTGTACAGTCATAATCCCGAACATCGCGGGAACTGGGTTGCGCGAACGGCCGCATCGCACTCGTCTTTTTAAACCGCGAACGAGAATTACCCTCATCACACGGATGAAACTCATAGATATTGAAGACATATCTTTGCCGCAAATTTTGGGGTCATTATATTCCAGATACGTGTGTTACAACGCGAATGAACCGCGTTTAAAGGAACGATCATTGTCAACATTCCGTAGGCGCACCGAAACGAGGGCCGCGGGAACCGTCACCGATGTGTGGCGCACCCGCCAAAAGTAGCGGCGGCAGCTGACAACTCCGCTGAGCCACCCTATCCGCTGTCACGCGCCTGCCCATTAGCGTTGCGTGAATGGGCAGGCCGGACCTAGTTCCCATCGAGCGGTCGTGCGCAAGTAAACAAACAGCGCCGAAAGAAGTAAACGCCCTGGTGGCTACTGGCGCATCCGGTGAAATGTGGAGGAAGTCGCATCGTTTTCACGCGCTCATCGGAGGACTCCGGCAACCGCGCCCAAGCAACGTCGCCGAAGGTTGGTCTACCGAGGCCCTACGTCACGGGAGAGATTTTAGATGCAAAGCATCCCTTGCTCTCGGCTCCGTCGTCCGTCGTCCATCCATCTGCCGGTCCAGGAAGACACCGGCAACACTGTCGCTCCAGGAGCCCTTTAAGGGGAAGCGTGCTCGTCTCGTGCCGGCCTAGGAAGACACCGGCAACACTGTCGCTCCAGCATCTCATGGTCGGGGCTATGTCCCTCCCTTGTTGTGGCGCCGTCCACACCCCCATTGCGCATGCTCGGTTCATCTCGGGCCGGCCCAGGAAGACACCGGTAACACTGTCGCTCCAAGAGCCATTAAAGGGTTAGACAACACCGGGCGTTCAGCAAGCCGAGCATGCGCAGTGGGGGTGTGGACGGCACAACAACGACAAGTGAGGGACATAGCCCCGTCGCATCTAGTAAAATTACACCATCTTCCCGTATGGGGAACCCTGATTAGTAATCGAAACAGACATGGGCTCATCGCAATTTCCCATTTCGTAGTTCCGGTAAGTGAAAAGTGTGGTAGTTACCATAGAAACCAAACTGTAAATATAACGGTAGCTACGTGCCCCAACCTGACGGAAACGATGAACTGAAAACTAATGGGCACTTGAATCGACCCCATGGCTGCTTTGCATACTACTCAGGGTTCCCCTACGGGAAGATGGTGTAATTTTTCGTACTTGATCCCACCCCCACTGCTCTTTGTGCATGTGCCCCGTTGCCATAGAAACGGAGGCGCGTCGTCTGCTGCCGGATATCTGCGCCTGCCAGCCACGACGGCAAAGTCAAGCCGGAGTGCACGTCACGCCCCTCGTCCCTACGTGCCGTCTGCAGCGAGAAGCGTTCCCGTCGCATACCCAATCGAGGTGAAGGTTTTGGTTGCGCGTCCCCCATCGGGGGGCAGGCCGGGGCGCGGGCTATGCCAAGAAAGTGAGTGCAGCGCAAACGGGGCGGGCGACCACTAACGACGCGCTGAATCCAGTTGAATTTGAACCTACATTGAGGAGGATTTAACAGGCACTGGAACGGAAGATGATAGGTCTAACGTTAACGAAGAATAGAACGGAGTGGGTCAGGGAACAAACGCGTGTTAATCACACATTAGTAGATATTAAGAAGACGAAATGGGAGTGGGCACGGCATGTTCTCCGAAGGCAAGATAACCGTTGGTCGTTAAGGGTAACAGAGTGGATCCCTAGAGAAGGGAAGCGTGGCACGGGGCGGCGGGCAGATGAGATCAAGATGTTAGTAGAGATAAAATGGTAGCAGGTAGCGCAGGACCGGTATAATTGGAGATTAATGGGAGACGCCTTTGCCCTGCAGTGGGCGTCGACAGGCTGATGATAACGATGATCATGATGAAGATAATGAGTTGGCCCGACGAAGCCTCGACTAAAGGATTCGGGAATACGCGCTCGTTAGAGTGAGGAAGAGCGACCATGAGCCAAACTTTTGTCGCTAGTGAGCGCGGGAGAATACAGCGGTACCCGGTTAATACGTTTTTCACCGGAGCGGGAAAGAAAAGCGAAACAGCCGGGTAAATGTAAGAGTGAGGAAAGCCACGACAATGGGCCGGCGCCTAGCTGGCGTCGTTAAATCACCCCCTACCTAGAGCTCCATTGTTGCCATCACGTTTGTATTAACAAATTAACTCTGCGCTGTCATCGCGCGTACATATTGTAGTGGATTTCTGAAGTGTTGGTGCAGTTTTTTTACGTGCTGCACCGGGCTGTCATTCGGGGTTGCTTTGGCAGCGGCGAATTCTGTGCGGCGGAATTTCTTCAAGGCGCCGTAGGATCCTGACGGATTGAAGGCATGGGAAAGCACGATTCCGCGGAAAACCTTCTAGATTACGTCGCTGATATACGGATGTGACATTCATTGATAGCCTTCAGACATCGTCAACTGTTAGGCACAGATCGTGAACGGTCAAACTAAGGATACCGCGAGGCAGGTGGACCCTGAGGGAGAGCGCGGTGCCCCGTATTTCCCCTAACATACCTGAGCACCTGTCGAAGCGAAGGCGCCACAGTCATGCAGAAAACCACCCAAAGGCAGCGTTGCGTCCTGCCAAAATGATCGGCCTTTGTTCGACAAAACTGGCGCAAGGGACCGTATGGGCGGTGTAGAAATCCCCGAGGGTACCATGGAAGGAGCGGACGACAACGCGCCGAGACCGATCTAAACGCAACCCCAGCCCCACCGCCTGGTCGGCGGCAGCACCGGTCCGCGCCACAGTACTGCAGTATATTATCTCTATGTCAGAATATTATCTCTATGCTGCAAGGCCGCGCTCTTCTCCAACTGACCTTATCTAAAAATGCCGCACGGCACCATTACAACAGTGCGGCGGCGCTAACATCACGCACTTCCGTCGTTCCGAAGTGAACATGATGGCCTCTCCAACTCGCTTGCGGCCACAGAGTTTCTCACTAACTTAAGAAACTCTATGCTTGCGGCTTATTGTAGCCAGTTCAGTAACAAAGCCTGCCAAGACACATGAAAAGCCAAAATGGCGGTGCCCAAGCGGCTTTGGAGTGTCAGGTTGCGACGCATCATAGGGGAACGGGCCCACAGTTGCGACGTTACAGCGGGGTTCGCAATCCATTTTTCCTATGGAAGTTATGCCAGGACCGATGACAAACAACGTAACAGCCAGGAAAACGCAACAGCGAGGAACTTAATAGCGGGGTACTACTGCTTATAAACCTATAGGAGTGTGCCCCCTCTACAAAGGGGCAGCCGCGAAGCCATCGTCATCACCATACACCCTAACCAGCAGGTGGCATTCGCCGAGTCATGTTGCATGGAAGTTGGGGTCGACGTAAAATTCTGGGCGCGTCAATCTTCGGCGTTCGCCAGTAATAATCGCTGTGAAATTGCGCTGCATGGAGGTTGGCCTTGAAGAAACTGTTAGGGGCCGGCAAACCCGTTTTTTAACTCAAATCGGTACTGCATAGCAGAGACGCCCGTCGTCCTTCGTTCGTCACCGGCGCAGCAACAGCTGGTGAGTTCACAAGTAGGCACACGGTTGCATTGGCCGCCAAGCATCCTGCGCGTGGTGTATACGCTTCGTGCTCAAGATTGCTAAACATGGCGTCATCCTCAAGCCCTGAAAAAAACTGTGCAACTTACGGCGTTTTTTACGAAACGCACTTAAATATCGTCAAAGCTTCCTAAACCTGGATAATTCACAATTTTAGCCAGCGCCGAAATACGGTGGGACCCATAATAGAAAGTTCCATCTTTTCAGTGGAGGGGCACGTCCACAGCAAGTGGTGTCTAGTTATCTACCGAAAAGGTGCACAGTACCCGTCAGAGCTGGACCTGTATAGTAAACCTGCCGCGTGTCTCCAGCGACTGCAGTAGTGCCCTATAAGAAATTAAATTCTCTGTACTTGGGGACGGAGAACTCAAGGTCGCGGCCAAAGAACGTCCGAGGAAGTCCTAGTCGCAGCCAACCAGAGCGATGTGGGGAAGTTGAAAGCGATTTGCGAGGACCTGTTGTGTTCGAACTTGGCTGTGGGAACATGTTCGTTCTCGCCGGCGCACACAACGCGGACCAGCTGAAGGCAAACACCCTCCGGTTCAAAAAAGAGAACACCACAGACGTGGTGGAGACAGACGGCTGGAAGGCAATAGCGGGTGACAAGCCAGACCTCGTCGCACTAGTCTTGCGTGCGCTGGTGGTGCCGCATGCTGCTGCAAAGGCTGAATTTTAAAGAAAATGAAGACTGAGGAAAAGCAGTCGCGAATTGCGGTGCGCCACTCCAGACGGTCAGTTGTCATTTCGGTGTTATCTGCAACAAGTTCGATTGCCAACAAAGATTTGTAAGGAAATGGCATCACCTTTTAACCTTCTGTTATTCACGCATTCACGCATCTCACGATTTGTAAGGAAATGGCATCACCTTTTAACCTTCTGTTATTCACGCATTCACGCATCTCCACGAAGAAATCATGACGAGTGGGCGGAGCACTGGCGATTGTTCTTACCGTAAATCACCCGTGGCATTGCCGAATCGCGCATGTAAATGAGTGAAAATGCGTGTGTACAGTATACACAAATCCAATCCAATCCAATACAATATATTCCAATCCAATCCAATGCTCCTCGCACATGCGCAATACAACGCACACGGACACCAGGCCCCTGACAAAGCGAGGTCCTAATGATCTTCGCCCCTAACAAACGTGCTATTGAGTATAATGAAAAAGTTTAAAAAAGAGAAACAAGTTTTACTCAGCGTGAGAGCGTCCAAGTGTGCGGGCAGTGATTCGCCTGGAGGGCTGTGGCGTCCTCTCTTGACTAGCTTCAATAACAGCCTGGCGTTGATAACTAAACTAGCCAAGATAGGGGGCCACCGTTCGCAGAGGCCTATGAAAAGACTAGATTTTGGTTTTATGAATTTTGGTTAATAATGCATTAATTCATGAGTCATTATGATGCTTAACAATCGAGTGTTACTCCAAACAAAATCGCCGCCGCATAGTACAGACTCTGGCCGTTTGGCGGTTTCTCAAAGCTAAAAAAGTCTATGGATGCTCGACATCACGCCACTTTTCTCGGGGAAGCTCCAATAAACATACTGAGTTGAAAAAGATATTTGGAAAACTTTCCCTTAGTGGAATACGAAACAGGTTCATGCACAGAGCACCTTGACCACAACAGCTAATCGGTAATTTTAGATAACTGGAGGTGGACATCGTGTACGGCTTGTGATCCTCGACTTAGAAACGGGCTTTGGCGAATTTGTTGCGCGTTACGGCCGTGACTTGAGCGCACAAATTAAAAAAAATAGTCTGTATCTAGAACGCCATCCGACGGCACTGTAAGCAATCCACAAAAGTGACCTCCACCAGTGTTATCTAAAGAAATGCCGCCTCGAGTACTACTTTGGTCTCCCTTACGTTATGTAATGTTACCTAACCTGACATAAGAAAACTAAGAGAAATCAGGAATTTAAAACATCAAACACAAAACTACACAGGAGGAGGAATAGACGTTTATTAGAGCCATGGCCTCCGCAGTCACCTGCCGGAGCGCCGTTGCTCCGTCCGTTCCAATCGCTCGGAGAGAACGCAAATTCCGAAGTGGCTATTCCGCTGTTTCCCGCCGCGCCGCGGGGTGCGGTGCAGACGGATGGAATGAGCAGCCGTGTACGCTACAACACCCTAGAAATGGCTTTTGACAGCTGTTGCACTCCGCACGGGAAAAAAAAAAAAAACGGCCACAGCTGCTCTAGGAACCAACAGCAATATATAGCACCCGGTGATCGATGCACTTATGTGAGCAACAATGGCAACCAGACGGGTTTATTTCACAAGCGCTGTGCCCCGCTACCCTCTCGACCAAACCGGCAGTGCCTTTCCGATAACGCCGCAGTTAAGAAATTTCCCGCGTTTACACGACGCTCACCTCACTAAAGGTATTGGTTATTTTTTACGCGGGCGTGCGGTATTAATACAGTTCAGCAAAAATAAGGCTGTTTAGTTAAGAGTACGCGGCGATTGCCTCCTCCCCACGACACGCGGCCGTGCTCTATTTCAGCCTTCGAATCAATGTTTGTGGGACGTGACAGCTGCTGTCTTTTTAATACTCGTGCTATACTAGCGTTTCAGAGGCCTTTGCGCCTAATGGCAATTGGCACGAATGACACCTTTGAGCTACCGCACGAACTGTTTCAAAGGCATTTTACTGAAATGCCATTTGAGTCGAAGGAGGATGACAACTGAACTTTCAGATTTTCAAAAACTTTTGAAACGCAAACTTTCGTGCTGTAGCACGCAGTTTCTGCAGGCCCCATTAACAAAAAAAAAATTAATTTAGCAGTAAACCCTATCGGAAAACCCAGCGGCGCTGAAGCTCCGCTTCCTGCGAATGCCTGATTATGGGACTACCTAACGCTGAAATACGCCGGACGCGGAAACGCTGGAGCGCGCCAGACCCTGGGCGCTGGAACACGCCGGACGCGGAAACGCGTGGATCCGACGCGCGCTGGCACGTGACGCAGGAACACGCCGTAGACCACGTCGTTTCCATCGTATAGCGTGGCCGGTGCTCGCGCTAGGCCTTTTTTCTTTAATAGCCGTGTAATTACAAACCCGCATGGCTGTTAACAAGACATACAGAATTTCTTCCTTCGGGGAAACATAAGTAGCGCTACAAAATTTAGCTAGACTCCTTTGGGCACTTTTCAGCTGATTTCGCCCTGCTGAATGCATTGTTTCATCATCGCGTTCCGTGAGTAGCGCTCAATCTGTTCATAAAAGCAAACTTATTCTCCCGGATAAAAAAAAATTAAACGAGCATCGACAGTAACCGTTCGAAAATTCGTTCCTATAATTTTAGGGCCATTAAAACACAATTAAACACATATTTCTTGAACCTCGTTTATTTTAATAGCAAAACGTGAGAATTAAAATAGAAAGCCAATCCTTAGCTGGATTCCTTGCCTTGGTGAACCTTGATCCGTTGGCAATGCATTCATACAGCAAGGCTTGGAAGGGTATCCTGTGACGAAATGCGCACGTTTCCGTGGTGCAGCACTATCACGAAGAGTACGCGAGCACGATACCTGCCCAAGTCATGCAGGGGTCTTTGCAATTTTAGTCGATTGTCGAAGCACATCGCAGGTATTCCAAATCACGCTGACTCCGAGAGTCGTCGTATCCACTCGCATCAAAGTGCCAATAATCCCAAGCACCACGGTGTGTCTTCGCTAGAAGAGTCGTCACTTCGCGATGCTTGGAATCCGGACCACTGTTCTTGCTTCTACCACAGCTTTCGTAGCTTCACATGTTGCTGCTGGCACTTCCCGGAGACATAAGATGCACGTTATAAGTGCGAATGCACTTCTTAAGCGAGCCTGAATCGTCCGCCGCCGTAGTCCGCATAGCAACAGCTGCGGGTGCGCGCGCTCCTCGTCTTCCCTAGCAACGGGGGGAGATGGGCGCGCGCTGCCTGGCCGCTGACATGGCGCATACCCACGTTGGGGATTGGCCAGGAATCGGGCGTGAGAAGGGCTAATGCACCCGCTTAAAGGAGTACTAACACGAAATTTCAAAGCTGAGATTCGCTCTAGCAATCAAGTACAACGACAACACAAATAGGTGTCTGTGAATAAATGCATCTTTCTTTCTTTGTAGTTGTGTTTGTGTGTGTGTGATCTCTCTTCCGCGAACATTACCGAACCGCGCTAATTCAACTCGTGCATTCGCACTTTCACATTCTTCCCCTCGGGGAAATGCGGGGAATTTTTTTACAAAAAACTTACGCGTAACTTCAACTAGGCACTGGGCCGCGGTGTGAAATGTGGACGGGCCACTCAGCCACTCAGCCACATACGAATTTTGACCAAAAGGCGAAAATCCGGGGGGAACGAAGTGCTCGCCGGCCGATCGCGAGAGCTTGTTCCGCGCCAAGACCCCTCCGCACCCCTCTCGATTCTCCGTATTGTGGGCTCCCCCGCCCCGCGAGTGCCGTCGCGTGACAGGTTTTCGTCAGTGACGGTGCATCCCCGGACTTTCTTCCGAGCGGCCCTGCTGAAGCGAAGGCGGGCGTTTTCTTTCTTTCTACATTTATTCTTTTTTAACACATCTTGGTATTGTAATGGGTTCACTGGCGCCATTTCTTTTTCTTTTAACACCGTAGCGGCGACTGGTTAGCTGGTTTTAAAATCTTATTTTCTCTATTTAAGCTTGATTGGACACACGGTTCGAGTTAAAATAAACAGTTTGCTTGCTAAAAAAATAATACAACAGCACGCAGATTGAGACAATGGGGCTCTCAAAGACCCAAAAATACATGTCAGAATGTGAACTGCAATAATTACACCACGTCCTCACAAAGCAAGTCTTGCTTGCCCTTTATGCGTCCGTTTTGCCAACGGGCTACCCTTATTGCATGATTCTTTCATCAAAGGTTGTCCAAAGTACAATATATGCAATTGCAATTCACTCAAACAACCCCAGGAATTTGTGAAGGGCTTTATTTATCCATTAGTTTGGTTAGCGGCCAGCGCTTACATGTTCCAACATTACCGTGATATGCGATAAGTTGCGTTGTTAACTGCAAATTTGTAGCGAAGGTTTTTTCAAACACGACCGGAATGCTAATGGCAGCAATACAACAAACTGTCATTATGACCGACGCTTGCAATGCAATTGAACGACATGATCATCGCTCGTACGGAGCATTGTTCCCGCGAAGCGCGGGCTAAAAAAGTGGGATTTTGTGGCACCGCACGGGCCGCAAACGCCAAGTTTCGGAGAACCTGCGTCGATCGCGGCGCTGGATTACAACCAGTCGACCACGTAACCGGCGCGAGGCATTGCTGTGTCCAGCCAAGCAGCGGCGCAGTGAGAACGTACTGACCCATTAGCCATGTCTGAATCCCAGTCTCCAAAGGCAACGTCCCCGTGTTATTCGATGCTTTCCAGCAACCTCCCCGCGTTGATGTCTTCCAGCGCGGTGTTTTCCAGTGGTTTCCGTTCTTTCCGGCGTATTCCATCGCTCTCCTAACGCTGGAAAATGCGGTCCCCGCAATACTGTCGTCCGGCTCGGCGTTTTCCAGTGTATTCCGTTCTTTCCGGCGTATTCGATCGCTCTCCTAATGCTGGAAAACGCGGGGTTTTCCGAAAGGGAAGTTAAATTTACAAGAACTGCTTTGTTATATTGTTTGCTAGTTTTGTTTTTTATTGCTCTGTCTGCAATTATAAGGTAACTTTGTACTCGCCATACCGGCGGTGCGAAAAACAAAATTTACGACGGGATCGGGAGCCATGTTGCCATTTTCTTTTGCCTGTGCTTGTAGGTTTGTGGTTGTCAGGTCTGTAGTTGTCCATGTGTTGTTTTTAAGAGCAATCAGGTCATCGTATACATGGTTTATTACGTTTAATACCAGATTTCGGGAGTCATATGCATTTATTGCAATGGCAGAGATATCACGTGCGTCGCTGCAACCAGCAGAAAAACGAAAGCTTGCGTGGCCTCCACGCCAGGTTTGGAGATTAGCAGCAACGCACGTGTTGGCAGACTTCTAGGGAGGTCGCATTGGAGACCTACTCGGTACGAAAAGAAAAGTGGCGTGTATGAGGAATTGGTTGACGGTCTCTGGGTGGCTGGTTTCAGATATACGCAGGTGCAAGTCCACTCGGAAATCGAGAATTTGTGAGCACCCGCCTATTTGGCAGTTCTAGCGATTCTACTCTTGATTAAAGGGTTGGCGTTATTATATCAATTCTTCCTTTCAACGCACGGGCGCTACAGGGGTAACCGATGCGCTATTTATGATGGAAAAAAAGAATGGGATTGCTCGTTGCAAAATTGTTGAATTATTTATTTGATTGATTTGATTGATTGATTGTGAGGTTTAACGCGCCGACGCAACGCAGGCGATGAGGCGCGCCGTAGTGGAGGGCTCCGGATTAATTTTGACCACCTGGGGATCTTTAACGTGCGCCGAAATCTCGTACACACGGGCGTTTTTGCTTTGTTCCTCCATCAGAAAAGCGGCCGCCGCGGCCGGGAATCGAACCCGCGACCTCGTGCTCAGCAGCGCAACGCCGTAGCCACTGAGCCACCGCGGCGGGTTTGAATTATTTATTAAGCAGCAATACTGTCTGCTGTTGTTGCATGTATGGCCTTCTCATTCATTACCAGGCCCACTGCTTCCAGCAAGCGCATTCACAGTTTTTGTTGTCTTCCTCTGCTTACCACGTATTTTATCTTAGATACTAGCAAAAAGGCCGAACAACTGGGCCCCACCCTGTCCCAAATGTTCTTCGCAAGATTTCAGAAGTGCCTCGCAAGCCTGATAATCAATATTCCGAGCTTAGTCTGCGAAAACCCCATTACTTCCGTCCCGCGGGTAATTAGAAGAAGTCATACGAGCATGGAATCAAAAATTAGTAGTACGTTTTCAGTGACTGAATTTCCGTGCTAAATGTTTAGCAATGAGTGAAAGTACTCGGCTGCACCGGAGTTGTTCAAGTCAGAAGATATTGCGATGAGGTTTCACATTTCTTGCGCAAAGAAGATAACATGCACGAGAAGGTATAGCGCTTTCATAAATACCAAAAGGGTAGTGTAGGCCTGCTCATTACACACAAGTGCCAAGCCACACTGGTTAGTCTCAAGTTGAGGTGAGTAAGACATCAAGCACTAGTATTTTAGAGCACCGAAAGAGGTTACAGCTGTTTATTTCACATACACAACACTGCAAGTTCTTTTGCTGGGTAGCATTTACATTCTTGTTCAGAACGAAAAATGCAGAGCGATCCCGAACTCTGAACGATGACTGCAGAAAGCAGTACTTTACACTTGAGCCCCTTCAGGTGCGGTTAACATATGAGCAACAAAGCAATACTCACAGAATTGTATACAACAAAGTGACCAAAAGTGATCTTACAATATTACATAGAAACTTCCACAAGACAGTGCGTGAAATCACACGGCAATAAACACTACATCGAAAAATATCGTAAGCCTGTGCGACTACATTGTAACGATGGAAACAGACAGCAACAAAGCGATACACACAAACACTAAACAAGAAATTGATCAAAAAGCATTATCAAAAGTAGGCAACGAGGCAATACACACAAAACACTCAACAACAAAGAGATAAAACCAGTATACAATACACGACAAAATATTGCACGAAACCACCCTTCAATATACCCTACATAAAAAAATATCACAAGGCTGTACAACAAACAATGCAAGCAGTATTAAGGAGCACTGTTACTATAGTTGAGACTTCAGGCAGTTCAGCTAGGCGTGATCTTAATCTCTTCCTAGTTCCATCTCGTGGCAACTCCGAATTCTCTTGATTGGTATCATATAATTCGCTTAATTTTTGTACTGCCGTATGCTAATGCCTTTCTGTACATTTTTCTTGGTTTTATACTCATAGCTATGGCATGGGGCCTGGAGGGACAGACACGGGTACTCAGGATGGTGACAACGCTCTGCTGACCACGCCACCAGGCTACGACCCAGAGATAGTTGTTGATGCGGTTGATTACAGTGACCTGGACCAACCGGACAACATTTCTGGCAGCAGAGACGAATCAGCTGTCGCCGAGGTACCAGCTGTTCAACTGGTGGAATTGCAGCTCCACCAACCAACGCACCCAGCAGCCGTGCAACACCGCTAGGGCAGCTGCCCAGGCAAAAGCGCAAAACCTCATCTGCTGTACATTTAGGAGCTCTACTCGACGGGCACGGTTACTCAGCAAAGACCTCAAAGCTCCGAGGACCAGAGAGTTCGAGCTGTGCGACCCGCAGCTCAAAATGCAGGAGAAGTTGTACAGCTCCATTTCGAGGTATTTTGACCGGCACTAAGGAGAAAATAAACGTTGCTTCCCTGTGTGCTGTAGAACTCAACAACGGTCACCCTCACTGAATTCCCAGTGGCCTGCACATCATGTGTATTGCGTGCAGGCTGATCATACAGTGCTTTGCGTGCCTGAAATTGGGCACACCACTGCGGCAAAATGCTATTAATCACAATGCAGCATGGATGAATGGCGAGCCTGCCATTGTCTAAGTCACACTCTATGCGTCCCAGCAAGAACCGAAACACTCTATGCGTCTTAGCCAGAACCGAAACCTTGTCTTCGTCCAACGAATCGTATTTTCAAGTATGTGTCTGGTCTTCACGAGCTCGCAGTTCAACCTTCTCTGCTAGGCATCCAGCTGGCTCCTGTAGCTGCAGGAATTGATAAGGTTAGGCGCGAGGGGGAAGGCTTGATCCCACAGCATCAGTAGAGGCACAACCGTGCCGCTGATGTTGACTAGTGGCGTCTAGAACAGTGGCCTGCTAACATGGCGAGCCAGGTCCGATCGCAGGTACAAGAACGAATCGTGGCACTGGCCTGGTGAGTCCACGTTCACGAACCAGAACCGGTATGGGTGGTCCACGGGGGCCAGCAGGATCGTAAATAAAGTTATGTGTATAACGAGCTCGCTGCTTGCAAGTGGTCATGAGTCATGTATACCGTACTTACCCGATTCTAACGCGCACCTTTTTTCCGCAAACAAAGACCGAAAAATCGCATGCGCGTCAGAATCGCATTCGAAAACTGAAACAGCCGAAACAGCTGAAATTTCGTTCCACCCACGCCATCACCATCTCAAGATGGCGCCAAAGCTTTTAGCAACAATTTTTCGGATCTAGGCGCCCAGGCTTTTCTATCGGCGTTCACACAAATCTTCAAATTATTGCAGTTGCGCGTTTGGTAACAGCTATTACAGCAGCGGCAACGAAGGTGCGCCGCTTCCGCGACTTACAAGCGGTTCCCACGCGTTCACAACGAGCGGTTGGCTGAAGCGTACGCCTCTAGTGAAGCTCGCGGGACGGGCGTGCGAGGCGTGGGCCACGGTCCCATCGAACATGGTTGAACGTTCCTTCAGAAGTGTGGCACCGCGAACGTGCTTGACGGCACCGATGACGAGATGTTGCGGTCAGCGGAAGGCGACAAGGAGCTCTCGGAGAGCAATGAGGAGTCAGCTGAGTGAGAATACTTCGGGGAATAAATCGCCCGTTTCTCTCGCATTCGTTTTTCTTGCTCACAATGTTCCTTGCGCGTTGCAATCGGAGGTGCAAGTTTTTTCGGTTTTTTGCCTGGAAAATCGGGTGCGAGGTAGAATCGGGGCGCGTTAGAATCGGGTATTTACGGTACGCATTCCTTATATATTTGACTGAAAAAATACGGCTGAAAGGCGCTTTGTTTAGCGCTTAATAATAACGGCGAACCGTCTGGCACTTGGCTGTGAGAAAACTTTCGTACGTTGGCAAAGCATTGCACGCGCAAAGAGAGCTGCTGAGTACCTCTTACCCTAATTAAGTATCTCGGGGAAAAATACTGAATTAGGCCGCTAAGATGGCTCTGTTATTAGCGGAGTTTTATTTACTTGTCGCAATTAGTTCACGTGGAAGTTGTAAACGTTGCAGAATTTCCCACTTGTGTCCGTCTACGAAGGAATTATGGGTAGAGGAAACGGATATAACTCTTGTTTTATCAAAACAATCTCAAAGCAAATATATATATGAAGATCGGCAGCTAAGACGATTGGATCATTACGCCGAGTTTCTTATGCGCGTTGCAATTAGTTCACAGTGAAGTTGCAAGCGTTATACAGAATTTCCGTCGGCTGTCAATCCATGGCTGTCTCTGTAAGAAGTGTATATGTTAACAGAAAAGGGATGTAACTCCGCTTTCACTGATACGATGCCTACACAAATTATAGAACTATTACAGACTTTTAGTACAGCGTTTGTTGCCTTTGCGTACGCTAAACGCTAACTTTTTCGTCCCGCTACGTAAACACCGCGAGCGAATGTTTAGTAGAGCATCTCATCAGTTTTGCCTAGCGGCACGCTATGCATACGGCGCCATCTGTCTAATGTTTTGCGAAATGACTCGCCGTCTGATCTGCGAGCGGAGTGCCGGTGTCCTTGGAGATTTTACGACTATCCAAAGAATTGTAAACAAGCGTTTTCCCGTTAATATTGAATGCAACACGGTCAGAGTAAGGCATGAATATTCTCTTACCTGAGTAAGTTCCATAAAGACACTGTTGAAGTCCCACGGAACTTTTTCGTGCAATCGCACAGAACGTCCTGAATCGAATGCCCGGGTTTGACGCATACATTTTATTCAACTTGAAAACAATCCAGAGAGGCGTTTCGAACGAACACAACGTCACGACATGTGTTGCAAGTCTGAACTGCAATCGACCGGCGATCGGTTGCCTCCTGCTGCCCGTCGTAAATCCGGCACTCACCTCGCGCGCGGTTTCCGGGGTGGAACAGCAAGTCACTCTGGCGCTCAAGCCGAAGGGGCTTTTAGCCATGCACACTGTACATACCCGATGCGAGGTTGAGTCGTGCGTCGCTCGAGAAAGATAATCCAGAGCATGGGAAGCATTTCCACCCGCAGAAACACAACGTCGCATTTCATCGCGAACGTGCCCACAACACACGCACACAAACACCGCTTCGTTGGCTGGCCTGGCTACAAAGCTTCGTTCGGGCAGTCAGAGATGTCACGACGATACGGAGCTGCGCGAGGGGCGATGTGCAAAGCACTCGACGTATTTAAAAACACAGGAGCAAAGAATTTGGTTCATCGGGAGCAAATTACTGTCGACAGAAAAGCGGAATCGTGGATGCTTGCCGGGCTACTTGCCGCCATGTTGGAAACGCAAGCGGACTCACGTACGTACGCAATTTCGCTGAAATAGCGTCCGTCCGCTAAACGCAGAGGCGGCTTAACGTACGGCGCATGCGCAGTGAGAACGACGCAAAGAAATAGCGTTCGCTAACTGTTTGCGTACGGTTGCGTACCTTATTCTAAACTCTATTGGTCGCTAAGACGACTGTATCACAACGCTGAGCTTCACCTACTTGTCACACTTAGTTTAGAGTGCTGTTGTAAGCGGTATAGAATTCCTGACATCTGCCAGTACACGTCCGTCTATACGCATGGGGGTATGGCTACATGAAACGGCTGTAACTCTTGTTTCTTTGAAACTATCCTAAAATAATTATATGACGATTGGCTTCTAAGAAAAATCTATCATTACGTCGAATTTCATAGACGTGCCGCAATTAGTTCAGAGTGCAGTTGTAAACGTTAAGGAATTACCGTGTTTTGTCAGCCTGCAGTCATTCTACGGAGGGAGTATAATTGCAGAAAACGGCTGCAGCTCATGTTTTACCTAAGCCGTCCAGAAACAGATTAGTATACGACAATTAGTTGATAAATAATTCCAAGGAAGTTCCGTCTGCCGGTTCATTCAATATAATAAGTTGGTGGATAACTTGTTATCCACCAATACAGTTTCGCTAGTTTTCAACCTTCAAAGGGCTCTAAATCTTCTATTCCTTTCGATTTCACAATTAAAAAGATGAAAAGCATAATTTGAAGCCCACATCTATGACGCAGGATAGAAATAAAACTGAGCTTATTACAACTCACTAGGGATAAACTTACGGTGTATCAATGCACATCGCGGCTTTTAAATGATGCCAACGCATTTTGGTGTGCGCTTCTTCGGAGCTTGTAATAATGTTTTGTGCGCATGGACTACCACATAAAAAATAAATTCTTTACGAAGAGCACCACACGAGGTTGACGGGCTGATCGAGCGGTCACGCCTCCAAATGCTGGAAAACGGAGATCGTAAATCTCGAGTGCTTTCGCGTTTATGTTTCGTACCAATCTCATTACTTAATTCTGATGGACAACGCATTCGGGGTGAAGCACCAGCAGTGGCTCCCCGGTTGGCCCTATCCACCTCTTTTTCTGGTCTTGAGGGCGTGAGCTGGTCAGCTGGGCCTCCCACTGCTTTAGTGTTGGGTTTGGTTGGGGCGTTAATGATGGTGATTGTCGGCACTCCCAGGCCATGTGGTAGAGAGTGTAGGGTGTGGGGCAGTGTTCACAAGTCGGAGTGTATGTTGTTGGGTAGATGGCATGGAATAGTGTTCCCTGGGGGTACGTGTTAGTTTATAGCTGTCTGAGGGTAATGGCGTCCTCTCTGGTCATGTTGGGGTGTGGTGGGGGGTAAATGCGGCGCAGCAGTCGGTATTGTGCGAGGAAATCTGTGTATCTTCTTGGAATGTCATCGCTGGAGGTCATGAATCTGTCTGCCAACGAGGGGAAGGCCTGGAAGGTATGCTCGCGGGCAGCGGCGCGTGTCCCTTCATTCCCCTCGAGGGATGCGTGGCCTGGGGTCCAGACTATGCGGAGTTCGGGTGGGCTTTGTTGATTGTTCAGGATGCGGATGGCTTGACCAGAAACACGACCTGGTTGGTAATTGCGGCAGGCGGTTTTGGAGTCTGTGATGACAGTGAGGTAGTCTGAGCCGGTCGTAGCAGCGAAGGCGATGGCAATTTCCTCTGCAGACTCTGTGTGAGGGACTGGGATTGTGGCCGACGTGATTTCTGTGCCATGGTTGTTGACAACGCTGATGGCATGCGCAGACTTTCGAGGGTACCGGGCAGCATCTGTGTAGCGGACCGCTGGTTTGTTGTCTCCGTAGGATTTTCTGAGTGTGATGACCCTGGCCTTTCTTTCTTCGGTAAGCATTGAATACGGGATGCATATTTCTGGGGATTGAAGCAACGGTAATAAGTTGGCGTAGAACCAGGGGGATACGCTGTTTACTTTATGCTGTCTCCTGTGCATAGTAGCCAAGCCGACCTAGCGTATGACGACCCGTTTTGGTGAGTTTAAGTCTGTCGAGTTGGCTGATTTTGTGAGATTCAGTGAGTTCCTCCCAGGTTTTGCGCAGAACACGTTAAATTAGCTTGTCGGTAGAAGTTGTCGGAGGTAGACCAAGTGCATGCTTGTAGGCCTTCCGCATAAGGACATTCAGTTTGTCGCGCTCGCTATTTTTGAGACTGAGGTATGGAGTGCCGTAAGTAAACCTACTGATGATTAGGGCTTGGGTCAAGCGTATTATGTGGTGCGCTTTGAGACCATGACGTCTGTTGCTTACGCGGCGAATGTGATAGGTGACTTGAATTACTTTTTCTTGAACTTTTTGGATGGTTGTGAGGCCTGCTCCGTCTCTCTGTAATTTTAAGACGAGAATTCGTAGGGTATTAACCAGAGGTATGGGGTTACCATTGACTGAGAGTTCAAGGTCGGGTATGGGGGCGGGTGGGCGACCTCTGCTGCGTTTTTTGAGCAGTAAAAGTCTCGATTTGTCAGCGGCACAGGAAAGCCCGCGAACCCGGAGGTATTCTTCTGTAATGTTTATTGCTGTTTGGAGTTCGTCTTGTTGTCCTCCTACTGAGCATGTACGCGTCCAGATAGTGATGTCGTCTGCGTACAGCGCATGGCTGATGCCTGGTATCTTGTTCAGGAGTGACGATAGCCCTCGCATTGCCACGTTAAAAAGCAGTGGACAAATGACAGAACCTTGGGGGGTGCCTTTTGGTGGTGTTTTAGAGTTGCCGTGCGGAGTTGTCCCACTGCAATTGTGGCCGTGCGGTCGGTGAGAAAGTCGCGCACATAACGGTAGACTTTCTCTCCGCAGTGGGTAGATTGCAGGCCTTCGAGTATAGCTTGATGGGTGACATTGTCAAACGCGCTTTTGACGTCAAGTGCGAGAATGGCGCTCTTGTATATGTTTGGCTTTCGCCCAGGACTTTCAACACAGGACATCCATTTTCAAATTAAAGAAGAATTATTGGATAACCTCAGCAGCCAACTGAAGGGGCAATTTTATATTTTTCGAATCCACGCTCCCCCTCGCTTTGGGTATCGCGATCGTGGAAAAGGGGGTGCTTATTGAGTAATTACGGTAATTATCAACACAAAGAGCCATCGTAGGTAAATATTAGACAGGTCGACAAAATCAATAATAGTTGGAATGATTTTAAGCACAAAGAACTTTTCAAAAAATCCCACCATCTCCACAAAGTGAGTGATGATGAGTGGGGCGAAGCTCCAATGATTATCGGTAAAACCGTGAAACAATCGCCCACACATCATATAAAGACTCGACACGTTGTTATGGTGGGATTTTATATACACTTATAGACACGTTGTTTATTGTTTACTTATCGATGCAATGATGTACACTTATATACACACAAGATGTAATCATGTACATATCGATGAAATTATATACGAGGACTACAGTGCTGATTACAAAGCTATGGTACGCGTTTTCCTTTAAAGATTACAATTGCGCGCGCCCTAGTATGCAGCGGAGCAACGGAGACGGAGGAGCACAGGTGTGTGCCGCGACGCCTTCTAGAGTTCCTGTATATCAAGGGGAGCTACATAGAGGAACTCTACCGCCTTCAGCGGCGGCGCACCATCTAGCGGGCGACCTATGAACTATTGCACAGCTGCTCCTGTAGCGGTCGCTTCGAGATCTAGTGGACACGGCGCGCCCATGGGCTTGCCCCGAGCAAGAGGAGCTCCGCCCCTAAAAGCTTTTGACGCGCGAAGACACTCTGTGGGATCTGAACTTCGCCCCTAAAAGATTCTCACGCACGTAAACACTCTGTGGCTTCACTGCCCATTACCATCACATACAACTCTAGTTTAGAATACTACCTAGAGAAACTGCACTACTGATAAAACCAAGGCCAAAACGGCCGACAGAACTACCGTATATACAAAAAACATTTCTAAAAATCGCCTTATTCATGTCAACATGGCTAGACAACGAACTAGGTATTTCCATATTATTTAAAACTGCAAAGACACCAACAAGCTGTGGGATATGTGAGGGGTTCCTCGGGGGCCTTGCCAGCTCTCTGGGGTAGGCCCCCACGCTAGCTCCCAGCGTGTCAACCACGCGGGCTCCCATGGCTACGGCAGCCCAGCGAGGTTCGCCGATACGAGAACACAGTAGACAGTAGTGCCGAAGCACAGCCGTTTATTTGGGGAATCCCAAAGCATGCGAGCACAAGGCTCGACGGCGTTCACGAATCACGCCGTCCGGGTCGTGACCGCGAACGGGAGGTAGGCACTCGCGGCACGCGACAAACAAAGCTCCCACCTGAGATGCACGTATCCCTCACCGCCGCGTTCCGCCGATCTCGTCCCAACCGGGTCTCCGACGAGACTCCCCTTCTCCCGTGCGCGCACGCTCGCGCCGCCCGCGCCCGCGCGCCTATCCCCGCACACATCGGTGGCACCATCTCTCGGGGGACGCCGACGAACCAGCGGAGCGCCGGACCGGTTCCAGCGCACAAGCGTCTCTCCCGAAGCGCGCGCTGGCTCGGGATCGCAGGTCGCGGTTCTCCACGATTCCCACACTCCTCCCCCCTAAAACTGGACGCCACTTGAGCTCGAGTGACGCCACGGTGCACCACACTCGTCACGTCTCAAGTCAGCAAAACAGCCACCCAACGCCACTCCACACCAAAGTTCGCCACACGATGCCGCCGTCGCGATGCTCGCCTCACAAACCCGCAAACACATCGCAATGGTTCCAAGTCTCTCGCGGTTGGGCAGCACAGCAGGTTGGCAGGCCCGGGGGTAGCTGCAGCCGCAGCCGACGAACGCCGGGGTCGCGCCATGATGCGACCCCCACTCCCTGCTCGAGGCGGCAACGGGAACGGCCGCGCCCACTGCGGCTGCCCGAAGGCTCGCGCCGCTCGCGTAGGCGCCAGATCCCGCCGCCTCCTGGGTTCCGTGGCCGCTTCGGCCGCAGGTCCTCCTGAACGGTTGGCTGCCGCCCGGCAGGCCGGAGCAGCAACTGGCGGTAGCTCCGCGGGCCGCGCTCTGTCCCGCCGGTGGTTCAGCAGGCCATCCTCGCTGTCCGTGGCAGTGGTGACTGGCGTGGCTCCCGGTTGTATCCGTTTGCAGGTCTCGCTCTCACCGTCCAGTTTAAACGATTCCCAAACTTGAAGTGGGGAGCAGCGGGACTCCGCCATCTCCTGTGACTGGCCGGAAACCTTATTTATCGACAATCTCGCCAAATAGGGTAACAAAGATGCCCGAGGGGACTCCCCCTTGCAGGTTCGCTTGCTCGCGGAATCGCGAGTCCGGCAACTGTGCTCCAGCAGCCACCCCCGCCTGGAGGCAGCTCGCCTGACTATTACGGGTTGTCGGCATCGAAACGCCCGTCCGAGCTATTTCGGCCTGGTGCGTTGGTCGGCAAAGCAGCGTCAGCATCAAGCAGGCGGGCTCCTGCAACTCACTCGCAGCAATACAAGCTGCCGTAGAGCCAGCGCCAACCGCAATACCAGCGGCTTACGGGCGCACATCACCGGTATAGGTCGCCTGAGAGTCCGTCTCTTACTAAGACTGGCGATCTCTCGCGACCAACGAGCCCGCTGCCGAGCCGCGCGAAGCTCTTACTGCCTAAACGCAATCTCAAGCGGAGACTTCACGGCATCGAGACGCACGCACTCCGGAAGCGCGGAGACAACGGTCCCATTGCTCCCGCTTCTCCCCGCAGCGAGAGGAGACTGATTCTTCAGCGATCCCCCTCGCTCTTTGTCAGGCGTCAAATCGGCAAACACTCCGCCTCGGACTCGAAGCGCAGTAGCGGCGGCGGGCTCATCATGCGGCTTGCGAACTCCCAAACACCGCACCCTCGCTCGGTAGTGTACGCCGCGCCTGCGGGAAACTTCAACCGGCGCCGCCGGCACGACCGCGCGGGGACGGCGCTACGAGGAAGGCGACCCGCCGCCATGTTGGAACAAGGCCTACGCACCTCCCGTCTCGCAAGCGGGCCGCGACTGCGGTGCTCGGAGGTATCCTACTGACTCACCGCCTGGTGCGTGTAGGAAGGTTTACGCATTTGCCGTCACGGCTGTATCGGGCATCATAACTGTCTGCCTGCAACCGACTGGCGCGAGGCGTTTCGTCCGAAGTCTTCCGGACAAAGGGTAGCGGGCTACGACTGCAGCAACGCATTTCTCGGAGAGCTAGCAACCTCGAATTCGTCCGAATACGAGACCCACGTTCGGGCGCCATGTGGGATATATGTGGGGTTCCTCGGGGGCTTTGCCAGCTCTCTGGGGTAGGCCCCCACGCTAGCTCCCGGCGTGTCAACCACGCGGGCTCCCATGGCTACGGCAGCCCAGCGAGGTTCGCCGATACGAGAACACAGTAGACAGTAGTGCCGAAGCACAGCCGTTTATTTGGGGAATCCCAAAGCATGCGAGCACAGGGCTCGACGGCGTTCACGAATCACGCCGTCCGGGTCGTGACCGCGAACGGGAGGCAGGCACTCACGGCGCGCGACAAACAAAGCTCCCACCTGAGACACAAGTATCCATCACCGCCGCGTTCCGCCGATCTCGCCCCGACCGGGTCTCCGCCGAGACTTCCTCGTCTCGCGTGCGCGAACGCTAGCGCCGCCCGCGCCCGCGCGCCTATCCCCGCACACATCGGTGGCACCATCTCTCGGGGGACGCCGACGAACCAGCGGAGCGCCGGACCGGTTCCAGCGCACAAGCGTCTCTCCCGAAGCGCGCGCTGGCTCGGGATCGCAGGTCGCGGTTCTCCACGATTCCCACAAAGCATATCAATGTCTTTTTAATTTGGAATGCGGTTAGGCTTACTTGTTAAAAAAGATATTGCAAGAAAGACTAAAAAAATCTTCACCTTTCAAGGAATACGGCTCCGAAAGTAGCGTTTGCGGCGCGGACGTGGGTACGCAAAGCCATTTCACCGCCTTCTTCATCTCGTGTCTAGTGTTTGCTGTGGTGTTTCCTGAGCAGTCGGCAGCTCGCTTTTTATGTATTCACGACGTGGGACCGTTCGTCCAACAGATGTTACGTAGGATTCTCTTAGGAAAAGGGACAGTAAGAGTTGCTGTGCAGCAGCTGTGCTGTTCCTTGCGTTACAGAGAGGCTGAATGGGGCTCGGATTGAGGAGTTTCTCGAGGTGTGTCATTAGGCCCAAACCCGTCCGAGGAAAACCCAACTTTCCCGCGATTGCCAGTAGATCTCAATCTATTGTAGGTCATCTCGGAAGAAATGAAACTCAATTTTGCAACTACAACCAGAAGCCGAGTTTCATTTACTTGTCATAAGTACCATGAAGGTGTAAAGGATTAGAAAATTACCGCGGCTGTAAATACAATACATGCGTAAACGGGAGGATTATAATTACAAGTAACTTTTATAACATGTTTTATCAGCATGATCCCGAAGCAAATCATGAGACTTTTCACTGCTAAAATGACGACCCAGCCGAGATAACTTTATTGCAGCAAATATTGGGGATAATACGATCTCTCGTACCAATATTTCAGATAACATCTAGCCGGCTTTTTCAGTCATTCCAGCAACATCATGACGGCGCCGTGAGAAGGCGGCCAACGCTTGTTTGCAATGATAAAAGTCAGGCCTTTCAAGTTTTATTAGCTCCCTAACCGAAACCTCTGCCGATTAAAAAAAAATCAAGACTGCCGGGCTCTGTTTCTTGCACTAGTTAGGACTGCGCCCTAGAGAACCCCATTTTGTGTCTTGCACTCGTTTGATTTCGCTACCCACCACATTCTGAGCGTTGATTGGGTGCGAGGGCTGAGGTCCGGCAAGCAATGCCAGGTCTGCCCCTCGGTTAGGTATCCGAGTTTCACTCCGCTTAACTCAAGGCGAGGCCAGTATTTGTACACCAGCGGCTAAAACGTTTTCGCTTGTAGACTACCCGTGATGAGTCCTCGAGACCGGAACTTTAGGCACGAAAACTACAGGTTTTAGGCGCCTATAATAGGCATTGAGAAGTGCCATTTAGGCATATATAGGCACCAAATACTCCCTTTTATATATAGGCCAAATTTCTTTTGCTTTAGAAGTATATTTTAGCACTAATTTTTTGCTTGCAGTGAAACCGTGGACACATAATTTGCTGCGGGAAAGTAATCTAATTTTCTTTTCTAATTTTCTTTTCTAATCTAAAATACGCAGCAGAAGAGCTATTATTTTAAAATTTACGTGACATTCACGGTGATTCAACAAGAACAGAAAAGATCGAAAGCCTTGAAAAACCACACAAATCTCAATGACTTGCTACTTGAGGTTGTAACCACTTTCAGTCGGTAATTGTGTTGGAAAAACGTCCACTGAATTTGGGGGAACGTTCTTGTACTTCGGGACTTTCCATGATTTAATTCCATCTGGAATATAACACTTTTTGCTACTCAGAACATTCGGCAGTTATTTAAGAACCTGGAATCCAGAAATTTTATGTCAGACAGATTTAATCAACCGGTCCTTCGGGGATGCTGGCGTATCTGTCCTGCACCTCCCCGATTAACTTGTCATTCTTAGACAGAGTGGCGCCAAATCTCCCAGCTGCTGAAAATCTTTCTGGTAAGAATTCGAAATAAGCACATGAATGCGCTGTGTCACGTTGAAGTGTAACGTGGGGCAAATACTTTGGGCTGCGACGCATTTGTCCATTGAAAAGCTGTTGATAAAACCGGAGTGTTTATGGTATAGTTTTCCGCCCTTAGCCGAGTTGTTAAGGGGTAACGACGGGCTCCGGTAGAAGACGCGCAATCGGTAACTGACGCCTGGCGACACAACTTGACTTCGAATAAAGATCTTTACTGCAGGTATTGATTCGTTGACGGAGCAGGACGAGCTCCTCAGCTCTTCGCAGCACAGATGAATCCCATGGACAGTACACGGAAGTGCAATAATTCTGTAGAAATTACTGAGCTATTCTGTTCTGCAGAAGCGGATGACTTGTGAAGCTGCAGGAATAGCACCATTCACTCACAAAGCGCTATATACCAATTATCGACATCACACAGCACGCACGATTCTTTGGAACTAATTCCCTTAAAGCGAGGTTCCCAATGCCCTTAAAGGTCACCCGGCCGCGGCAGATGATGGGTGTCACGACTACACTACTTGTAAAGTGCTGAGATCCCCATTTCTAAGCTCCGTTTCTTGTTCCGTCTTCGCGCTACGCGTACTGCATCGTGCCAGCCGCCGGTTTTCCCGTGATCGGCGGCTGACAGTGCCCGTGTTCGTGGCATCACCTTAAAACTTTGGTGTCTCAGATCTTCCCGTGGTATCCCCCAGAAGGCGTCTTGGAGCTTGAGCGGCATGTACGCGGCTATGCCGCTTTCGTTTTTTGTTTGCTGTCTTTTTATTCCGTTAGCAATAGATAGGGCACGTCGGCAGAAGTTTGATTGATTGATTGATTGTAGGGTTTAACGCGCCGACGCAACGCAGGCGATGAGGCGCGCCGTAGTGGAGGTCTCCGGATTAATTTTGACCACCTGGGGATCTTTATCGTGCGCCGAAATCTCGTACACACGGGCGTTTTTTGCTTTTCGCCTCCATCAGAAAAGCGACCGCCGCGGCCGGGAATCGAACCAGCGACCTCGTGCTCAGCAGCGCAACGCCTTAGCCACTGAGTCGGCAGAAGTTTTCCCTGTTGGTCCGTGGGCACAGCACGTCATAAGTACATCGAACAAAAGAGTTTGCGCGGAACATGGCGACGTCAGTGAGCTTGGCTGCGGTGTCGCTGGGAACGGGTTTCTGGCGGCTCGGCCGAGGTTGCGAGTTCGAGGTGCTGGCAGCTTGAGCACGGTGTGGGCTTCTCGCCGTGTTTGGCACGACATGCAGATTTTTCTCGTAAGCGGCGTGGCATTCTCAAGCAAGAACAGTGCCTGCAGAACATCAATTCAAAAATCTAAGGAAGGCATATATAACACAAAAAAGGCATTTTTAGGCAACAAAAAATCCCATATATTCAAAATAGGCCCGAAGAAGCTCATATAGTCAAAATAGGCACTAAGCACAATTACTATTGCTGAAATGCTCCCCTTCCCTTAGTGCGTGCTTATATGTTAAATAGGCTTTATACGGACTAGAGGAAATACAGGAATTTTGCCTAAAGTTCCGGTCTCTAGTGATGACTGTCACTTATGAAGTGTTATAATGGTTCTTATGACGGTATACATTCTTAGCGTCTGGTTGTTATTTAACAAAGCACGACCGAGTCTAACTTGTTTTCTAGTACCCGCCGTGGTGGCTGAGTGGCGAAGGCATTGTTGTGCTGAGCACGAGGATGCAGGTTCGATTCCCTGCCGCGCGGCCACTTTTCTGATGGAGGCGAAAATCAAAAACGCGCGTGTCCACCAAATTTCGGTGCACAATAAAGATTCCCAAGTGGTCTAATTTTTTCCGGAGCCCTCCACTACGGAGCGCCTCATCGCCTACGTTGCGTCGGGGCGTTAAACCCTACAATAGAAGAATTGATCAACTTCTATAGGCCTTATGCAAAATCTGCTGCCCTCTCGCGGCCACCGCGAGCGCGACCGCCATGTTTAAGGGCTCAACTGGTGAGCGGAGCATCGAACTGCAGCGCGTTCCCGGCGATCTATCGTTTCCTGTCGTCCAGGATGCCTACATACTGTTGTGTGCCATGTTGCACACAAAGTGGGAACAAGGATGCTCAAGGGGCAAAGGTAAGAATGCTATAGAAGTCAAATTATTAATGTTTATTGCGTGCCGCGCGTGCGTGTCGCGCGCGCAGCGAATCGTATACCCGTGTAAAATTCGTTCAAGTAACAAAGACAACAACAAATTATGTCCGTGTGATATGAAAGGGGTTACCAAAGAACTGCCTGCTTGTCTCAATATGCCAGAATTACCTCGCGCTAACGCAGCGGCGATTGCGGACTAAACTACTTCGGTGATCGGCGCGAACGCGACCTCGCGCTAACGCAGCGCCGATTGCGGACTACTACTTCGGTGATCGGCGCGAACGCGATAGAAGCTATAAAAAGAATTACAGCGAATGCTGAATGGAACGGCCAGCGCTCGTGCGTGTAATACTGATGAATCGGCGTTCGTGCGTGCTGGTCCGGTGTTTGAAATTATTTGATCCCTCGGAAGGCAGGAGTGTCAACTGGCTTGATCATAGAGGGTGCAACCGCTGTGTTTACATGCTTTGCGAGTTCAAGGCGAACGTCGCTGCTACAGTTCATGTCCGGACGTACTTTATGTACTGTTTGAAAGATTCCGTTTTTTACATTCTCACAACGAAGAGAAGTTTGCACGCGATGTAAGCATTCTGCATTCACACCAAATGCAAGGCAAAATGAGTTCGAGTGGTCGCGTGAACGAACTCCGTGCCGAACACGAACCATCGCTTGATCCGCGATTTTTCTTGCCATGAATGACGATTATCTGGCCAAAAGCACACGCAAAAAAAAAACGCTGCGCAAAAAAAGATACATGGAAAAAGACGCAGTTTAGGTACATTTATTGTATGCCTTAGTTCTGCAATTAGCGCAATAAATGATTATTGAGCATTTTCAGTGCATAATTGAGGAGGTAGAACGAAGGGGAGGAGGGGGTAGCTGTGTCGTAGACATTGTTCTCTGGGGTGTACCACCGTTGTACCCTCTCATTTTATCAAGTATTTCTTTGCTACCTTCCATAGGTAAACCTATCGTATCGTACTTGCGATTACAAGCTAGCACGCACTTTCAGTACGGAAAACAAGCTAAAGAGGTTGTTTTTTCCCTCCATGGCAATCATCACATCATCTCATTTTTGCAGGTGTCATTCCACTGCATTCCTGATGGTGAAGAAGCTCCGGTAGCAGGCACAACGCACAGCAACAGCAGGACCAGCGACACTGAAACCAAACAACAGACCCGTGAAATTCAATACAGGCACAGAAACATTACCTGTTCAAGAACTAGACTAGTGCTTACAAATAAGAGAGGGGGAGAAAGCCATCATTTAGACCTAAATTTGAATACGGTGTGACGTGGCCTTTAATGCATACCCTTGGAAATAAACAGGACGGCTGGTAGTTGAAGCATTTATGACGATTATAAAAATAATTCAAGATGATTTACGTAGTGTGCAACCAGAGCACCATGGTCTTTGACCATGTTAGAGACTACAGTACCTGCCCTGCATAACAAGAGAGTTCTTAAACACTCCATAAGTAGTATACACGTTAACAAGTGTGGGTAAAATAAATTAACAGAGTATTCACACAGACAAAATAAATGAAACGAGTGCCACAAGCAAAGGTGACGAACATATGACAGCCTTTTTAATGACCCTCGCACAAACAATGCGCTTGCGCATGATGCGTTCAGGTGTGCTTTCACGCCATAGAAAGGGCAACCCGCAGTCCATAGCGTTAATCCTATAAAAATTAATGACCAACTGTGTTCGATCGTTTGTTTCATTATCGTGGCAAGAATTCCTTAGTATTTATTTTTCATTGAAAACGCTTCCATCAATCGAAAAGTTACTCTGCACCGGGCTGCAGCATTGCAGTGCTATTTGATTTCTTAAAAACGGGATTTTTTTTTGCGAGCGACCCAGGATTGCTGTTACAAAAACAAGCGCAAAGTTGAATCGCGGAAGAGCGAGATTCGTCAATGTTTTTTCGCTTTCATAAGGACGATTTACCGCACTGTTTGTTGCAAAACACGATACCCCAGCACTATGTGAACAAACAAGAGCCGTGAGCCAAATATTTATTGCATAAAATAAACGCAGAAGAAGTGAAACGGAACACGCGGCTGCCCGAGCGACTGATTTTTCAAAACTTCGATTTGCGTGCGGCACCATTGATGGCTCGGTAGGCTTTAGAATCTAATTCATTCTAGGCACCATTAAAGAACTTCTGCGCAAACTCAAAAGTACATACAAATAACAGCAAACCAAGAGTACTTACCCGGCGCACCGTTTAGTCTTCATCGTCGGCAGGCAAACGTACGATTCGGTGGCGAACATGTAACTGCGCTCCTGGTGCCGTTGCGATTGCGTTTTGGACGCGTAATATGTCTCCGCGAAGCCGGACGGGAACCGGGGCAACGCAGACAAGTTCACACACCATTCATCAGTCATTACGTGCGACAACACACCATGAGACGTGCAGCGAGTCACCAAGAAGCGATAACACGCACGTGCAGCACCTTGTAGCACACGTATTCCCGACCGGCGCTATCCTTAAACGTCGAAGCGAGGGTTCGATTCGGCTGCGACAGAGGGCAGCACTTTTGCATAAGGCCTATTCGGAAATAAAAGAACGCTGGCGCTTTAGGTAATCCGCCTCACAGAAGCATGAGGCGCCCTCTGCGCTTCATGGCGTGGACACGATGTGGTCACGCTAGAAATTAAATTTCAACAAAGGGAATAGATGCGCGGCCAGTTTTGTGGCCTAGCGGAAACTGGTCTAAGAGAGAAGCCAAAAATTAAGTAAAATAAAGGTAGTGCAGATAAGAGAAAAGTAGATAAAGCCAAATATGATATTAAGATAAAGATAAACGTTGAGCCGAAAAAATGACGTAAAATACAGGTAGATTGGGTATTCTAAGTTCAGAGAGCCGCAATAGACCTCTCCCGGGGTACGTCACACGGCGGCCGTGACGTCACGGAAATCGCACGTGCTGGGCGTGGCCGGGAGGGTGGTTGGCAAAACATTCGGACCGGCGCGCGGCGCGTATGCAGTGAGGCTGCATTAGACGCGCGCAAAAGTGGAATTTTTGTTTACGTGTTGGCTTTTCTGATGCCGGTGGGCTGCTGTGCTCTCGGCTACCCAAATTTTGCGAGCAAAATCAGCGGCATCAGACTTTTCGGAGTCCCCACAGAGGTAAATTCGGCGTGTATTGTGGATGCGCGCAATGTGCCGAAGAGGCTGGCAGCCAAAGCAGTGACAGTCTGCTCTTACTCGTAGCAACATTTCCCATTCTCGAACTTCAGCTGTTCTCCAAAGCGCAGTCATACCGTCTACATTGGCAGTCCGCGCTGATTCGTGCAATGAAATGATACTGTTTATCAACCATCACGCTACCATGCAGCACCAGCAGAAATTTGCTCAAGTGAAATAGGGGGGGGGGGGGGGGGGAGGAGGGGGCAGATGGAAATTTTCTTGCTGCGAAATATTGTCATGTTTTGAGGAGGTAGAGCACTGTATTAAAAACAATGAATGCCTAACCTGCTTAGGTGACGCGAAATAAATGTTTCAACGAGGGATCCGCGATAGCCGTCTGCCGCCTGATCGACAACGACAAGTTTGGTCTTTTGTTATGGGGGGATCTGTTCAAGACGGACGAAATTCATTGCTTGTAAGTACAATAAATTTTTACCTTGATCAATTATATTCTGCCTTGAGGATGCCGGAAAACTGAGATGCTTGCCGTGCTCACATGTAGCATTGTGCCTTCGGGGCGAGATGGGCCGCTCACGCGACTCGAAAAATGTGTTTGCCCTTAGCGAACAGACTCAGTGAATGTATTCATTTGTTGCGGCCTCCCGACGCTGGCGTATGCAGCGGGCGTACATGGACACTAACTTTAACTATCATGAAATAATGACTACCGAAAATATTTCAGTGCACTGTCGCAAGATATACGCACTAACCATATGTGGCTGCTATGTTACTCTCACAATGACGATGAACCATTTGGATATTTCACTGGGGTAAAGGTAACAAAACAATCGATCAATCTCGTAGAGAACGACATCATCGCGATATTTTTATTGGAATAATTTTTGCCTTTTGCTCTTCATGTTTTTGTTTCGTTGCTGCTTATTTTACTATTTAATCCTTTCATGCTTTACCTTTCCTTTTTCCCCTCGACATGAAATCTTGTGTACGCCACGGTCTCCGGGCGACGCAAAGAGACCAAGAACAGGGAGCGTTTAGCTGCCTGAGGCACCGCGCTTAGCTTAAGCGGACCTCGAAAGCAACAATAAATTAGCTTTCCTTGGTATGTGTCCGAACACAAAGAATCTTCAAAAACATTTTGAGATGCGTCGCAACAGCAACGACCTTCAGAATGACTCGTTTAGGCTGTTCTGCCGCACACTGAGTATCCGAAAGCGTCGCCGTTCAGTTGACCGTACGGGAGGTTGTAGATGCGGAAAGCTACATGGAGGTGCGACGGCCGCAGCTAGGATAGCTAAACCGCCACCTGCAATGTGGGAAACCAGTGACGGCCCGAACCAACGGCACATCGTTCCTTTCGGGCGCCGCGCGGCCAGGCCGTGCCGTCGGCGCAGGCGCTTTCTGCCAACCGCCACCTCACTTCGCGGCCGCCAGCAGGCGCTACCCGTCGCGCACGTGCGCTTAGTGACGTCACGTTGTTTACATACAGGGAGAGGTCCATTGACTGCTGTTGCTCTGGTCCTAGGTATCACGCATTCGTGAGTCCGAGCTTGAGCGGGACAGCCCACACTCCCACTGCTCCGGGGTAGGGGAAGAAAGGGAGTTGGGCGATCCGAGCATACGCATTCGAGTTGGTACATCGTTTTGGTAGTATAGCAGCTTGGGAAGTCGTAAGGGCATGGGTGCATATGTGATGAAGTATAAGGTGTTGCAATATGTTTGCGTCTGGAGTATACGTCATAGTCGGGCGTCGCAAGTGCTGAGAAAGGAGTGAGGAGTGGGCAATGGCGGGGCTTCTTGTAATGTGGAGGCTGAAGGGGGGTGGGGCAACTCGCCGACACCCGTTGGGAATGCCCGACATGACCTGGGGTTCACAAGATTTGTATCTGGGACAGAGTCTTCAGGGACAGAGTCTTCAAGTTCCGGCAAGCATGCTGCGAGTCTGTAGGTATGTTTACGTATTGCTTTGGGGGCGGTGGTGGCGGCGAGATCTATATGACTGTGTTTTAGGCGGTAGTGGTGTTGGTATCGGCGGTGGAGGCGGATTCGAGGATGTTGCTTTGGGAATATCAGGAAACCATTGCGTGGCCGCGCCAGCTGGTTTAGGAGACGAACGCGTGCTTGTGTTGGACCGACGTGTAGGTAGGGCGCATATTGCGCGGGATAGGTCAGGCCTTAATGTGGGTGTTGACACGGGGGGACATGCACTCTCATGCGTCCAACGAAGTAAGAACTAAATCACAGAGGTGTGTCGAAAGACTGCGGACCCTGGCGGGATGTCTCCCTCGTCCCCAACGGACGACTTGCTGACCGACTTCCTGTGCTTCTAGGAGTTGAGACAGCGAATTGCGGAGGCCGAGTCGGAGTAGGTGCATAGTAGGCGGGAATGCCGAGAGCACCAGAGAAATTATTGATGAAAGCGCGAGATACAAAATGAAGGCGGCTCACGTTAAATAGTAAGACATGAAGGTATCGAAGCTGTGCCGAAAAGTAACGTTTTCCCTCCTTTTAGCATCACGGCGTTGATTAAGCCTCGCCGCTGTGCGAGGGCGTACAGCGTGATGTTCGTAATCCTCTATCCCACACGGTTTGCGGCGGACGTGGCCTCGTGGCCTTCCTTCGTGGCGCGCGCTTATTGCCGCGGCGGGGCCTGGTCGCCTTCCTTACTTATCTCTCCCCTGCCGTCTATTTCTCCCCGTTATTGGGCCGCTACTTCTTGCTAGGTGCTTGGGGAATGGTATGTGGTTTGCCCTGTAGCGCTTAAAGGAACCCTGCAACCCTCTTTTAGCAGTGCAAGTAAACCAGCGCGGCGTTTAGATTACACTGCCAGGAATACCTGAGCCAAATATTACACGTGCACATGAAGTGGTGAACCCGCAAATAGCGGTGAAAGACGCAGAAAAACCAACAGCGCTCTCTTCCGTTCTCCTCATTATGCACCCCTGGCATGGCCTAAGCGACGTCACATAGGCCATGGCTGCCCGATCGGCTGTCACTGGTCAACTTCGCAGCTAGATTCTCTTATTTCCACCGTCGTCATCGCTGTGTACGAACTTCTATGCCTGAACCTGTAGGCACAGTTTTGCCGTTTATTTTGTGTTTTGAGTGCGCGCGGAGGTTGAGTGATGAGCTCAATAGTTCCCTTTTAAACGGGATCACTCGACTACAAACGTTTATTGCTTCAAAAACGCCCTACCAGCCCGAGCGCGCTCTTGCGAGCAGGCACCCATGCCTGCATTTTTGTGGCACCAGACCAGAAATAGGCGCCTCCACGTTGCGGAGAAAAGGAGAAAACTCCCCGGCCCCTAATATATCAAAGGCCGCCAAAGAGAATACCGCGAGCCGCCCCCCTCTCCGGGAGAGAGCGCGCAGCTTTCGTCGCGTTGTCCGCGGTTGAGTTGAGAGAGAACGACTATGCGTGATTTGTCATCGCGCGTAGTTTCGGTGATAGTGAACGGATTTTCAAAATTCTCGCGGGACGAGGTTGCTGCGACAATAGACTTTACCCCAAAATACATTCCTAGCAGTCGATGATAACTGTGGCAGGGTCCCTTTAAAGGCAAAACTGGTCACACCGCGAATACTGCCCAAGGATAGCCTAGTGTAGGTTGGCGCTACAAAATACGCCCACCTTCGCATTTGATATATCAAGCCTGAGGAAACAGCGCAGCTGTTGGTCTTCACTATTTTGAAGTGGCATTTCTTAGGTCGGCCTTTTTCTTGGGGCGAAGCCCCTTGGGGACGGGCGCTTCGCGCATAGTGATGTAATGGGCGCAGAAGCGTGGTTCTTGGGGGCCCGGCGTTATCATGGTGTAATGTTTTGTGCATTCAAATAAAACTTTTCAACTCAACGTATAGCTGTCGCCGTCACCGCGCATGATGATGACACTCAACATTTAATAAAAGCAAGTTATAAAATTTATACCAGGTACAATACAAAACATACATGTATTCGTCATCTTTGTCTGTGTCTTCAGCTGCGACGAATAAAAAAGGCGCCATGTATTACTCTTAGCGCTAACGTTTTACCCAAGTCAACATTACCAGACCTAAATTTCCATCAGTAGTGGACAATGTGCAAATTACCGTCTTTTTATGAGGTAGTAGGCTAAAAAAATGACCATGAGCGCCCTATCTCTAGCTTAGAGCACTTACTGTATTTACTCGCACAATGATCGTACTCGCGTAATGACCGCACGCGGAAGTTCGTCGTCCAAATACAACTTCGTTTATTTCCCGCGCAATGATCGCACCCTGAACATTCCGCAGCCATATGTGGTATGTGTGCCAAGTCTAGCTGGCGATGGTTGTTATTACCTATGTTCCCTGCTCTTTGAAAGCGGAATTGGGTACGTTATTGCCGTAGACGTGCCGGTATTTGCGTTATCGGAAAGCATGTGTTCATTATTGGTGTAGAAGGAACTCTCACTAAATGCCCATAATGTACTCACAAGAAAAAGAAAAGGACGCACTTTACTTGCTACGGCAGCGTTTTGAGCCCACTCTGTCGTCAACAATAATAAAGTAAGAAATATCAACATTTTATACCAAAATCAACATGTGTATTAGCGTAGACGCTCCTGTGAAACTCAAATGTTGGATGTAATTACCGGGAGCCATGGCTTCTTACATGAATTGCAACATGCTGATGCAGTTTTCATCATTTCTCTGAAGCAGCTGATGTCAACCCTCACAGTCGCCTTATATAGGAAAGCAAGAAATGTTAGAACACAAAGTGGTGTTATTAGGCGGGTTACGGAGTACTTGTGTTACAGACCCCCGGCAGCTAGATGGAGTACAGTCTTTATTTTGATGTCCAGAACTGTGCCAGCAGCAGCAAATTATGTGTTGACCTGTTCTCCCCTCGCAACAAACTTGTTGCGGGGCGCGTTCCGTAATTCATGAAAACAATGCATTTTGCGTCACTTTGAAACGCGGCAGGTGGTGGTCGGTGGAGTTTTAAATGCAGAGCATTTCAGTAACTCACGATGTCACCCGCGTTGGCGTCCGTAGTCCGCACGCTCACTGCGCATGCGCGTCGAGTCGAGGCGAAAGCGAACACATCTCTCGCAGAGGGGCATTGGATTGGATTCGAACACTCTCTCGCGAGGGGCATTGGATTGGATTCGATTGGATTGGCTTGGATTGGATTGGCTTGGCTTGGCTTGGCTTGGCTTGGCTTGGATTGGATTGGATTGGATTAAAGTGGATTGTGTTGGATTGTGTTGCGTCATAGCCGCGGCACGTTGCGTCATAGCCGCGGCAGACGCGCTTGGGCCGGCGCATGTGCAGTACTCTCTCTTCCGCGGTTTCCTCTCCTTCGGGCGCGCTGCGCATATAACCGGTGTGCCGTTCTCCGGCCAAGCAACATCCGCGGTTGGCTCAAACACCTAGAGTCCACGCCGCTTTACAATTACGCCACCGTCGTCGGCTGGGACCGGGTTACGCAGTCCCCTCAACTTATATAAGCGGCGGAGCGCGCGTTCGGAATTCAGTCAAGGGCGTCTTTGCATGGCTTACGCTTGACGTGACGCTTTGCTTGACTCGAGTAGATGCGACGCATTTACTCGAGTTCCCCCCGTGGGAAGATGCGGGCGGCTTTTTATGATGTTTTCATTTATGGTGTTTATTACTTCATGAAGCCTATCGTAAAAATTCTGAACTGTAACTGGCTTGAGTTTTGTGCGGTAAAACCTTTTTCGCGAAAAATTTGCCTCGCTAATGAACGCACCCCTAAATTTGCATTACATTTTTGGAAAAAAAAAGTACGACCATTACGCCAGTAAATTCGGCAATTTCTTTTGGAGCGTGACCTCGGGAGCGACAAACGATTCCATTGTCATTTTCATAGGTTGAAACGAAGACGCGAATTCTGGGGATTAACATTTCTCGGGAACAGGTATATTCGACTTCGGAAAAGATAGTTAATAAGGCCACAAGTGCATAAATGTACTTTATACTAGATCCTCCATGTTCCCTTCGAGTTCTGTTGTAAAATACAAGGCATCGTGTGTCGGCACTGACACCATAACTGCAGGGACGAAACTTGGCATCGTACTATGTTATTTTTTCGCTATTCAGTAGCTAGTCGCTGCACATTTTTTTCTAGCCGATGTTTGCCAAGTCATTTGTAATGTGTGGTCCTTTGTAATGTTCGTCTACACGCAGATGCTTCTTTTACATAAGCGCATGGGTGCGCAGTTTTATTCCACAAAATAATATTACATAGCTTTCGATCTAACAGACGGAAAACAAGCGCTAAATAAAAACACAGGACGAGGAGTGGACGGGACAGGCGCTTACTTTCAACAAAAAGATTATTGCCCGTCCTCTCCTCGTCCTGTGTTTTTATTTAGCGCTTGTTTTCCGTCTGACGATGAACCAACACGCCCAAACCTTTTCCCTTCTTTCGATCTAACAGGCGTTTTTTTTTCGGGAAGGTAAGTACCGAAATTTAGGTATACGAGTAAACTGAGAATATATAAATCCATTCAGGCATCCACAATCGCCCTGTTAATTAAATACGGGGTAAAGAACGAAACAAATATTTAGGGATCCCATAAGAAAATTTCAATCGAAAGCCTAAAATAAACAAGCAATCGCATACATCGTTAATTAGACATATGATGTGAAAATACAAGCCCTTAAGCGCCTATCGTTATAGTAATGAAGGTGGTTTTTAAAATTACATTTTACAGAATGGCAGTGCTGGTATGAAAGACTCATTAGAAATAAGACGTAAAATTCAGACGAAATGGAATGCACTTCAAGGCACACCAAGATAACAAAGGGTACTTAACAGCTATCACTAAAAAGAAATACATGCAAATTGGGAACACATATACGCCGAAGCGAAATTTTACAAAGCACATCCAAGGAGTGTTTAGGGGAACTCAAGGCGCCATAAACAGGAGGATGATAAGTGTAACGTTTCCTGATTGGAAACGTGAGTTAGGACTAAAAAAGAAGGTCGTGTAGTTGAAACCAAGAAGTGGCGTCGAAGGAGGTGAGTTTCCTGCCGTTCCGCCGCGTATCTCCTTTTCGTCCCCCTCTTACCCCTCCAGCTTGCTCCATCCATTTTGCTCCGCCCATGATGACTGCACTAACGCAATGATGATGATTGCACGGAATGCTCATTTAAATTAAAGTATCCCGCGTTCGAACTGTTCTTACGCCCTCTGTTGGGATAGCGTGAGTTTATCTCGCAATATTTTCTGCGCCGTCTTGATCGTGTTGTTTGTTTTTTCAATAAATGCTGTAAACTCGCCCCCTTTCCCCCCAAAGTGTGTTGCGCAATAAGTAAGCATTGGTCCTGTCGTTTATGTATCTTCTTTTGGCTACCAGTTTGCCTGACGTTCATTTCGCGCTCAGTAAACCGGCATGTATGAGCTGGACCAGTAGTTGTTTTGCAGAGAAGCAAAGAGCCACACAAATATTATTTTGCCAGCGGGAAGTCATGGCAACGAGCGACAGAACGACAGCCATCCCAAAATTTTACCTCAAGGTTAAAGTCTATCATATGTAATATCCCTCGCTGATTTTCACTCAGTACCATGCAGCACAGCAAACACGCTATTCTCGTCTATTGCAATAGACATGTACGACCAAAAGTTTTATTTTGCGTATGACAAAACGCGTCTGCTTCTCCTGGCTTACCCTTTAAGAAAGAATATAATAATAACCAATGCAATAAGCCCCGTAATAAATACGACATGGGTTGCCAAAAACAACAATAGTTCGAATCATTGAAATTTAAATCACACTGAAAAATTAAAACAGTTCCACTAAACGCGAAAGCTGTCGAAGTGCAGAGCAGTGATTGGCCAGAGAGGCTGTGGCGCCGTTATTCGCTCATTGCTAACACCGTTCACGCTCTTCCCTTCCCTATCTCACTCCTCTGTTGATGAATTTAACAGGGGTTTGTCCAACACAACTAAACTTTCCCGTTTTCGCAGTGGTAGCGCTCGCTCTACCGGCAACAGCAGGAGCGGGAGTTGCGTTCTTTTTGTGCTTGCGTTTGTCTCACACATTCGGGAGCCTTACTACGCTGTTTTGAAAGGGTGAAGTCCGCAGCTACTTTCCAGCATACTGTTATAAAAGCCAGCCCAAATGAGCGTTCATAATAAATGAATGGAGAGGGGCTCCCGGGTAACTACGGAAATTCCGACTCAAATGTACCTGCATCTTTCGTTGCGCTGAATAATGGAGAGATGTAGGACAAGTGCCGGAGGCTGAGGAGTTTCGAACGGTAATGGCTAGGTTAACCGCTTGTGTTTCAAAGCTTCTGCTAGGGTTCTCTACGCCGCCTGATTGTGGCGGGGACTAGACAGCGTAACAGCGAACGAGCTGCAACGATAAGGCAGGCCCCTAAAGTGATGTGCCCTTAAAATGTCGCTCCGGCAGAACGCCACGCTCACCAGACACTGTGTCAGATCACGACAGCATTGAACATTTCCGAACAGTTTGCTGCAACCGTTCGTCATGATACCAGCCCTAAACACTGAATAGTCTGTCGTTTGTAGCCTGCTAAGACCAGTACCTTGTGTATAATAACATTCCTAAAAATTGCCTGATTCATGCAAACATTTTCGCACTTAAAGAAGTTTTTGCCTTTTTTATTTTCAAATGTTGCGACAAACACCGCAAGATATGCAGTGCTCCTTTGACTTAAAATACAGATAGAGCTACATGTCGGGAAAATACTGCCACAACAACCTTTGCAACAAGAACAACAACCTGCAAAAAAACCTTTACAGCCACACTGATGCGGTCCCGGGGCTGGCGTTTCACCTGGCGAATTCGAGCACGCAGGCGTCTTTTGTCAGTCCTGTTTCTCTCACGCCAAGCGCGACTATTGTGTTTGCTTCGTGATTGGGAACTCTCGCTTTTTATGTTTCCAGGGTGTGGCCGGAGAACGTTCGCCCTGAGACGTTGGTGCAGACTTCTCTTCAGTCAAAGGGCCAGTGGGAGTTACAGTCAATCCGTGTTATAGCGTACTGCAATATGCGTAACGATTAGTTCGATATATCCAATACTTCGAAATAGCCGAACCCGCCTACAACGAGTATATTGTTACCAGTTCGCAATACGCAAGAATCCCCTTGCCAACAAAACGAACAAAAGAAAGTAGGTCATTACCATACACAAAACAATCGATTTATTGAAAAACAATAAAGCTACTTTACGCCTTAACTGCCTACTTCCAAAAAAACGGTGATTTTTGTTTTCCCTTTCATTTTGGCAGCGTCCACTAGCACAGCATTCTTTACACGTGAAATGGTTTGCACCAGTTCAAGTCCGTGTCCTTCAATATCGTAGTATTGGCGCAGGACATCGACTGCCGAAAGCGCATCATTGAGTGTCAGACGGCTTTCACTCGCGACATCCTCTGCCTCCTCGGTGCTTGTCATCAGTATTACGGCGGTTCTACTGACGATTCCCGCATCCGAGGGGCTCAGAGGCCCACCTAATTGGCAACGGGCTAATTAGGGGCTCACCTAATTGGCAACGTCGTCGTCAAAATTCAGGAAATCTTCGAAGGACCCTCCTTTCGGCGCAGCATCGGGAAGGTTGGCGAGCTTCCGTCTTGGTGCGGTCTCACTGACTGGGCGGGTTCCGTCGTGAGTTTCGCGCGTCGCAAACAGTTACGGAAAGTGTGGGGCGTCATGTCACTTCATACGAGGCGCAATGTATCAGTCGCGGCCTTTGCTCAGTGGTAGCGGCCAATCAACACCTCAATCGCCGCTCTGAGACAATGCATTTTGGCGGCCATTCAGGCACGCCGAGTTCGATATATGAGATGTGAAGTTTTTTATAAGGAATATGTTTCGCGTGTATTTCTGCAGCTGATTTATTTTTGTTCGAGATATAGCATAATTCCCTCTATCCGGTTTCATAATAGTCGGTTTTGACTGTACTGTGCTGTTCTTTGTGGTCCAGATAAGCTGGATAGTACTCGGATGGCTGATTTTCATTACGTCCCTCCGTCTCCAAAAAATGTGGCGGGAAACCAACTTTTCCGGGATTGCCAGTAGCTCTCAATCGATTGTAGGTATCGTGGAAGAAGTGATAACGAGTTTTTCCCTTCGCAGGGAAGCTCAGTTTCATTTACTCTTCATGAGTACCATGGTGGTGTGAAGAATGAGAAATTACCCTCCGCAGTAAATATAGGTGCGTGAACGGAAGGAGTATACTTACATTTACCTGTCGTGACTAATGTGTTATGGGTACAATCAAGAAAGAAATAATGTGGCGTTTTAATGCTCAGCGAACGCCTAGCCGCGAGACCTTCATCGCAGCAAGTATTCTGTATAATTCTGTCACTCGTATAACTACCGCACCTAATTCAGATAACATGTAGTCGGATTTGTAAACCATTCTGGCAGCTGCTCTGCTATGATAAAATTGTAGACCTTTGAAGTTTTACTGCCTGATTAACCAACCGCATGCCAAGTGCAAAAAAAAAAAACTGCCAGGATTTGCTTTCGGAACTCGTTGGGACTGCGCCCTAGTCAATCGTATTTTCTGTCTTGCACTCGTTTGACTTCGCCCTGAACACCACGTTGTCAGCGTGAATTGAGGGCCAGGGCTGCGTTCTAGCAAGCGTTTCCAAATCTCCTCCTCGGGTAGGTATCCAAGTATAACTCTCACTTCGGAACTGAATTGGTAAGCGGTATTTCACCGGTGGTTATTAAAACGCTATTGTGAACAGAATACCCGTGGTAAATATCAGTTATGAAATGCTGTAATAGTTATATAAGAGAGAACGAATTTTTAGCGTTTGGTTGTCCATTTAACAAGGCAAACCAAGTCGAACGTGTGTTCAGATATAAAAGAACGCTGGTACTTTCGTATGTACAATTTTCCTAATATAAGCCTCAGGTGTCCTCTGCACCGCATAGCGCGGACATTTAGCGATCACGCCAGAGGTTCATTTTCAGCGAAGCAAATAGATCCGTGGTAAATGAGCTGGTCTATTCGCAAGTGGTCGTAGAGGGAAGGAAAATAAACTTTATTTGTCCGACAAAAAAAAAATCAATCTTGGGTGGCCCCTTCTAAGTTCAGAGAGCTGAAACTAACTGCTTTCGCTCTAGCACAATAGATCAGGCTTTCCTGAGTTCGAGCTGACACCTAGTCACGCCGCACTCCCAGTGCTCCTGAGGGGGGCGTAAAGGGGTTGTTTTTGATATCGGAGCAGGCCCATGCGAGATGGTACATCGTATAGGAGGTATAGCAGATTGGGCAGTTGTAAGGGTGTATAGTGGGGATATCTGATAAAGGATAGGGTGTTGAAATATGTCTGTTTCTGGGCTCTGCGCTGTAGTCGGGCGATGCTATAGTTTATGGTGGGGAGAGTATGTGGGTAATGGCGGCATGGCTGACAGTAGTAGTATATCGGTACAGCGACTGGGAATAAAAAAATTGGAGGGGGAAGGCCAAGGTGCCCTGCCCCGATGCTGATGCCTGTGATGACCTGGGGTACCAATGATTTTGATTCGGGTCAGGGTCCTGAGAGTCTGGATAGGCTTGGGGACTGGAGGTAAAATGCAAGCAGTCGTAAAAGTTCCTGCAAGCTTGCTGCGAGCATTTAACAATGGTTACATACCCGGCTGGGACTGTAGTTTAGGCGAAGACTGCGGCTATCTCTTCGGCGGTGTTGGTGTTGTTATCAGAGATGGAGGTGGATGTCAGGATGTAGCTTTGAGAATCAAGGGCAACCACTGCATGGGCTACATGGTGCGAGTAGGTGCCGATGGCTGTGTATCGGGTATCGGGGCTGTTCGAGTATAGTTTCTCTAGGAGACGAATGCGTGTTTGCCTTGGACCGACGACTTAAGTAGGACAAATATGGCGCAGAGTAATATATACCTTGATGTGGGTTGCGATATGGGCGACATGCACTCAAGTACCTACACTGAAGCAAGAACGGAACAACAGAGGTGTGCCAAAACGCTGCGGCCGGGGGGAGGGGATGTAACCCTCACCCGCACAGGCCGACTTGCTGGCTGACTTGCTGTGTTTGTAGAAGTTCAGGCAGTGAATTGTGGAGGCCGAGTTGAAATAGGTGCGCGGAATGGGTGATTGGAGAGAGTACCGAAGGAAGTATTGAAGACAGTGACGTATAAAAAATTCGGCTACCATCGCAGTTGAGATGCGAAGCCTGAGGACACAGCGCTGGTGTTCTTCACTAGGTTTGACTTGGTTTTTCTTGCAACTGCTAACTTTTTAAGAAAAAAAAGATAATTAAAAGCGAAGCTTCTCCGGTGCAAATTGTCATAACTAAGGTCCACAATTCGCTCTCCTTAAGCACAATATCCGAACTGCCAAAGCCCGGAGAAAAGTCCACGTCAACTCAAACGCCAAAGTCCAAAGCAAACGCCAGAGCTACAAAGTAAAAGGAAAAGCTGGGTGCCCAAATGCAAAATAGCGCAAATAGATATACGGCGGTTTAATAGCACTGGGGACGCATGTTCAATTCCGACCTCGGGAAGCGGTTTTTTTTAGGTGCGCACTCCCCCCACGTGCTCGTGAGTTGTACTGGCCTCATCTCCACGTTCCCTGACCGCTTGGCTTGGGAGCGTGTTGAGCGATGCGAGGCACGGATTGTATTCCAGCTTAAACAGCTCCTCGTATAAAAGAGAGATCATACACAAGTAAGTATAAAGAGTTTAAGAGGGACACTTAAAATAGTTACTATCCACATATCAGGGGCTATATCGAGTTCACAGGCAAAAAACCTTTTCGGGGCTTGGCAAAAGGCTGTGAGCATACGTGTGGCATTGCAAAAGCCCTAAATTTTATTTTTGTCTGAGGAAATTTGAATGTCTTATGGTAGGTCCGCCGTCTTCGTGTCAAGAAAAATGTGTCTGGTGTGTAATCTTCCCGTCGTTATGGTTGCAGGGATTCCAGGTGGTGGTTCTTTCAGCTGCACGGAGCGTCACCATTCTTGGTCGCAGTGCGGAATTTCAATCTTTCTAAGTGTCTCCTCAAAGCAATACTTCCATGAGAGAGCACATTTCACAGGTGTTATTGAGATAGATGCTTGATAGTTCGTAGGGTTAGACATCACCGACAGTTGAAACGGGTCCTGTGGAACTATTGTGCCCTCTAATTGCTGTTTCCACTATCCATTTACTGGTGCACCGTTTCTTTCTCTCTGTTACTGCGACTGACAGCCTTAGCACATGGATATATCCTGGATATACCTTTTCGCGCAAGCGTACTTTACTACTTTAGCAATTATCAAGCTAGGAATACCGCTGGAGTCATCCAAATGTGCGATTGTGTCCTCTCATTACAATTGTCATAATTATTCTCCCTTAAAGCCAACGGCATCGTCAAATAGGGGCGATCAATGTATGGAAGCTGTGGCGTGTGCCAGACTGCTTACTTGCGTAATTCACGCCCTAAAACAGAGGAGCGAAACCGAAGAGACGCAAGCACGATGTAGCGAAACCGAAACACGTTGATCTAATTGCTTCCAAACAAAAAGAGAGAATGCACGCAAATACGATGTACCACTGAAGAAGTTGTTATGATGTCCGTCACCAGGCTTTCATTTCCAAAGCAGGCAACCCGACATGAGCCCCTTGTCTTCCTTGGGCATTGTCGATTGCCCTTTGCACGCATATCTCAACGCTGAGTGGTACTAGTGCTGCCCACCGAACTAACCGTATTACCGTGTTCGCACAGTATACATGTTCAGTCTGGTCGCCGCCACTATACAATGGTACCGGCTTCATGGTTCCCTACGTAGTCATTAACTGCTGCACTTAGTTACTGAGGTCTAGAGTGAAAGCCATAAGTGTCTAGTGACGGCCCCGTGTGTGAGAGACTAACCAACGGAAATGATAGCACTCGCGCTCCAAATTTTGCATGATTGCGCAAAATATTTCGCAGAAATAGTGAGCGCCTTACGCTATATTTTATTAACTTCGCCAGCTGTCTGCGTCACCAAGCATGATATCGGTGTAGTGTGTGAGCACCACTAATCTTTGTAACGCAACCATTAGGGAAAAAGTTTTCAATTGTTATTTTTAAAACGAGGTTTCGCGGCTCCTCCCGGGCGTTCTACTGGGTGAAATTTAGGACGGCCGGCCTGGTTGTGTGGCTACAGCGAAAGCCACAAGAGGTAGGCGACAGCAGGGAGATGTCCTATAAACACTATTCGGCCGGCTTCGCGATTCGTATGCAAAGACTAAGGAAACAGCTGAGCAGGTGGTCTTCCCTTCCTTTAACTTGGCTTATTTACGTGCCGCGTGCATTTATTTTTTCGCGATTGAAGGAGGAGGAATGAACGTTTTCAAGCCTATCATTTTCCTCGTATTCCCTTTGTTGTGGCAAGTTTTGAGCAACGCCCGGCACGGCTCCCAAACCGAACATCGGAGCCGCGACGCGCAGTCTTCACACCTGTCGTCGGCTCCTTTCCTCCTCTCCACTTTCCCTTACACATCTTGGCCTAGCCTCTTCCTTTTCTTCACCTTACTGTGCCGACTTTTGAGCGACGAACGGCATGTCTTGTACTGAAGCGTAAAAAGATCCGCTGTTAAAAAAATTACCTCAATAAATTTGCTAGATGTAAAGTCAGATCGACCAAAGTATTTCGCATATGGTGGTTGGAGAAATTTCCAAATTAATGGTTGGTGCGCGTGTTATCTCGGTTACCTATTGCACACATCTTCTAAAGTTACCGCTGGATGTATTTTTAATATATTCGGAACATAAAACGTCCTTCAAAGCTGGGTTCCGGTTTGGTGCCATTTCATGGGATCATTTCGATAAGCCAAATTGGCGCAGCCTGAACTAGGGGTGCAAGGCGGTTGAAACAGCAGAGATGGTGACCCCTGTCCCTCCGTGGGAGACCCGGTTCTTGCACCTCTCGTGGATTTTCGAAATTGCCGCTGAAGGTTCTTTATTACTGGCAGTTCAGGATCGTTTAGCCCGCAGCCTTTTACATGTCCCACAAAGTGACCGCGTTAGCACGTGCTAGATTCCGCGGCAAGCACCTTTGCGAAGTCAGCGTCTGTATCGCGATCTGGACGTTTGTGTGCCCGCTTCAGTTCCAAACACAGGTGAACTGGTGAGTAGAAGAGCACGCGAGAGATCACGTCACGAATGCTTCGCAGAGCGTTTCGAAGGTCGAGCTGGCCGACCCCGGGCGTTCCTTACGAGGCGCACGCTCACTTGCGCTCGGTATTTTGTTTTGGAATTTTTTCCAGTCACGCTATGCGGCCGAACAAGAAGCTTAAGCATCTCTGCTGTTAAAAAAACGAGAAGCAAGTGTATGCAGCGCAGAACTCTCCTAAAAGTACCGTTGAACGCCTAATGGTGATCCAGAGGTGCATATACTTTGATTCACAAATATGTCTCTCGTATATAATGAACTTGTCCGGTCCGCAGAGCTGGTTGAAGATAAAGAAACTGTGTGTATCGATCTTGTAGGTTTAGTCCCTGTCACCCAAAGTGGTCTTTGGTCTTTGTTAAAAATGGTGTTTGTTAGGTGCGGTGGTGTTAAAATCAATGCAACAAAATCTTCTGCCGTGTAGGTATCTTGGGATGAACGTGTGCCCATGGAGCGCTTACAGTAGGAGCGATGCATGAGCTGTCGGCACGGAACTTCGAGATCCACGCAACGAAGCTAATCTGATAACGTTGGGACCACGTTTACATTGTGCACGCAAGTAAAGCCCTACCGTAAGATGCTTCATTCTAGTTTACTCCGCATTTAGCGACTGCAATCAATACACAGAATCGGCAACTTCTACGTGCCAATTCCCGGCACCTTAAGAAAAAGGAGAAACGTAATCAACAAGCAAAAAGACCAGCAACCGTACAACAAACCGTACAAGGCTCTAAAAGGTCTTCAATGACTTCCAGTGCTCATATTTTTCTACAATCGCGCCTATACAATCCCGCTTTATTCAACACCATGTCTATTGTCTGTGTTAATTTTATCAGCAGCAAAATTTCATTTCAGTATTTACAACGTGCTTATGCACTGTATAAGTACTCGGGCATCTAAATAAGCAAGCAATAAGAAGCTCAAATAAATGAGACAAAAGAAAACCTCCAAATTTCTGCTTAAATTTTACAGTGACTGTAAAAATCTGCTAAAAGCAGTAGTTCAAATAAAAGGCATTCTGTGTCTGTAAAAAGTATGCACAGGTTGTCACAGAATTGAGAAATAATTTAGTGGCCGATGTCTCTGACGGGAGGAGTGACAAACAACACCCCCCTGGATACGAATAGAGGATGTGGTTCGGACCTGCCAACCGGCGATAGGTCCACGCCTGATTGGCCGCTGGCGTCAGGCACGAGACGGGGCACGGGATAACAGCCTCAAAAATAGGCAGATTTACTTTATCCACATACACAGGAATTCTAGAACAGACAGACAGAAGGTTTGACAACTTAATAACACACTGCAGTTGACACCCCGTAGGGGTCAGAGCTGCCAACAGACCGACATTGAGCACATTGATGAGAATGAATGAAACGGTACTCGCCATTACGAGCCCAAGAAGGAGGCGACAGTAAATGAAGCGGATAGTAGAGTGTACAGTAGGTGGGGTCGGTGGCTTCCCCCAACTGTTAACAAAGGCCCGCGAAGAACACATACAGCGTGGTGCACTGAAGGAGGCGGATAAGAAGCCCGTGCAGTGCACTTAGAGAAATACCGAGTAGAAAGAGTCCGAAGAAGGGTGGAGAAGGGGAGAACATCTTAGCTGCGGTCCGGCTGATGGTCTCGCCGGGGTGACGGAGGCTGTCGGTCGTCTGTGGTGGGGCACCGCTCATCCGCGACGCAATTTGGGCGAACCTCGGCCGCGCAGTTTCACCTCCTCGAGGCGATCTTCGGGGGCCCGGAGTTCACCGCCGTCGTCGCTCGGCCTCCCCAGCACAGCCCTCAAGGCCGACACCGCGTCCCGGCCGTCCGTCCGGCCACCGCCAGTTCTCAGCCCATTCTGGCCGCAAACCCCGCGCTGCACCACGCACACAGTCCACCGGGCCGCGCGGCTTCCAAGAATTCGCGGGGCGCAGCCTTCTGTAGGCCGCGGCACTCTCGCCCACCTCTCTACCCGAAACACATGGCCAGCCGATCCGGGTGCAACAACTGCGGCGAAAACATTCCTTCGCTACACGGTACTCCTCCTCTCGGCCCACTGGCGAGCGGCAAGAAAACCCGTCAAGGAGGGACATGAATTTCGCGACACAGTTACGGAAAATAACAGGATTGCTTTCCGCTCACAACTTTTTTTTTCAAAGCGTTTAGTGAAACATTTTCACCTACATAACTTCGAAAAACAGTCATCATCATCATCATCATCATCATCATCACCAGCCTATCTACGCCCACTGCAGTGCAAAGGCCTCTCCCATTATTCTCCAATTACCTCGGTCCTGTGCCAACTGTGACCAATTTATCCCCGCAAACTTCTTGATCTCATCTGCCCATCTAACTTTCTGCCGCCCCCTGCAACGCTTGCCTTCTCTAGGGATCCACTCTGTTACCCTTAATGACCAGCGGTTATCTTGCCTTCGCATTACATGCCCTGCCCACGTCCGTTTCTTCTTCTTAATTTCTACTAATATGTCTATAACACCAGTTTGCTCTCTGACCCACTCCGCTCTCTTCTTGTCCCTTAATGTTACGCCTATCATTTTCCTCTCCATTGCCCGCTGAGTGGTTCTCAATTTAAGTTGAACCCTCTTGGTGAGCCTCCAAGTTTCTGCCCCGTAGGTGACTACCGGTAAGATGCAGCTGTCATACACTTTCTTCTTCAGCGACAATGGTAGGCTGCTATTCATTATCTGAGAATGTCTGCCATATGCACCCCACCCCATTCTGATCCTTCTAATTATCTCTGCCTCATGGTTGGGATCTGGGGTCACAACTTGGCCTAAGTATATATATTCGCTTACCACTTCCACTGCCTCGCCATCTATCTCAAACTGCTGTGCTGTCCCGAGGTTATTGATCATTACTTTAGTTTTCTGCATATTAATTCTCAGGCCCACGGTTCTACTCTGTTCGCCCAATGCGGAAAGCATGCTTTGCAATTCGACCCCCGAGTTACTTAGCAAGGCAACGTCATCAGCAAATCTGAGGTTACTGAGGTATTCTCCATTAACCCTTACTCCCACCTGTTCCCAATCCAACGTTCTGAATACTTCTTGTAAACATGCTGTGAATAGCATTGGAGAGATTGTGTCTCCTTGTCTGACACCCTTTCTTATAGGTATTTTACTGCTCTCCCTATGGAGGATGATCGTAGCTGTAGACCCATTGTAGATATCCTCTAGTATTCTTACATAATGCTCATCTACCCCCTGGTTCCGTAATGCCTGAATGACTGCTAGGGTTTCGACCGAGTCAAATGCTTTCTCATAGTCTATGAAGGCTATATATAGGGGTTCAGTATACTCAGCGCACTTCTCTATCACCTGATTGATCGTGTGAATATGGTCCATTGTTGAATAACCTTTACGGAACCCTGCTTGTTCTTTAGGTTGACTGAAATCTAAGGTTGCGGAGATTCGGTTAGCGATTACCTTGGTAAATACCTTGTAGACGACTGACAGTAAGCTGATCGGCCTGTAATTTTTCAAGTCCTTCATGTCGCCTTACTTATGGATGGACGAAAAACAGTATGGAAGATCAAATGAAAGAGTCCTGACCTGAAGCATTCTTCGGCAACTTGCATCTTTGCGACAGCAGAATGGCGCGGAGACATTGCAGCCTCTAACGCTAAGCCATTTATAACTGCTAGCTGTAAAACGTGCGCTCGACCGTTCGTACGAACAGATTACACAGGTACAAATAACTCCTCCCCCTAGACACATTCACGCACTCACACACGCAACCTCAAACACGCCAAAACTAGTCAATTTCTGCACTGTAAGGATCTAGGGCTCCTTACTTGTGGATGCTGTTGAAGTAAAAGAGACTAATTCAGACTAAAATGCACAATATAGGAAGATCTACATCTACGAATAGCTAAGGCTATCATTTTTATAACCAAAATGCGCGCAACATCTTCACTCTCACTCTGGCATCCCCCACCTGAATAGGTAGCTCCATAATGCTAAGCCAACAGACCGGCTCGCTGGGTTTTCTGGAATTTGCAGTGGTAAACGCAAGAATATCGAGCGGAGATATCGCTATGCTCAATTAAACTATTCAAGCGACCGCAGAGATGCAAAAAAAAACATAACATCTGAGCTCTTACAAGCGAACTTCGTCGCCTATCAGACTACCCCTGGCAACTCATGTGCATCATTCTGTATTTAGGGAGGCAGCACACATCACCCCGTGCATTGCCCAGTGTCACATGCCTGTTTCGTGGTGCATTCAGTTGGTCTATTTGACAATTTTCTAATCAGTTGACCGTTACTTCCTCTCCAGGAGTGCTTTATGTTCAGTTGGAGCGCTTTTTTTAGGATCGTTTGTTTGCCGTTACGTGGTTCCAGTATTCTTATGAAAACCGTAAACTCTTTCATCTACGTATGTCCGGGAAAATCGTGCATCATGATAAGAGTGTGCGTGATAGACTACTTGACTTTACTAAGAAAAAAAATCCCATAAACGTCACTATCTCTGTGTTGAGTTTAACGACACTTGAAGGACGTACTAAAGCTGCGCAGAGTATCCTGAAATAATACTTTCTACGGAGAGGTAGATTTTTTACCTTTAGACCTCAGAGCGCAAGCTGACGCATTTTCGCAATGATCAAGACCTGATAATAACAAACCTCGCATCACTCCGAACATCAAGATAAAAGAATTTTGCTGACTGCGTAGATTTGATTCAACACGCGTGATAGACTTACGGGCTCTCCTATCCTGCATTCGCAGCTGCGTCTTACCCATCACCTCCGCAAACACTGCCGATTTGCTGAGAGCACTTCACACTACAAAGTGCTGTAGACCAATGTTCTTGTATGCTAGGTTCTTGCCCTTATTTTGGCGCAGAATTCTTGTAATATCACAGTTCTTCTACTTTGAAAACTCCAGAATGAACTCGAGGACGACATCTTTTTCTGGTGAGGAAGAAAAAGAAGGGCAACACTGCTTAGGCTTCTTCACAACCGCTCCACTGTTGTCTTGTTGCGCGGACCTATGCAGTGACTACAGGATTTCCCGCTCAATATAATCCAAACGCCAGTGAATATAATCCCATCGCCAGTGAATATAATCCAGGCGCCAACCAATATAATCCAGGCGCCAACCAATATAATCCAGGACCCACACAGTGCACACCACATGACAGCGCTTTGTAATTTAGTTGGAAACCAATACCATCTGGGCGCAGTGTATTTTCATCCAAGTTAGATTAACTAGGTTACGTGACCAGTTTGACCAGACGACCTAAGAACTGCGCAATAAAACAGTCACGTGACTATCCAGCAATCTCGCCTAATTACTATGTGAATGCGACGATGGTGTCATGGGTATCATTTATCGGATTTAGATTGCTCGCTTAACTCGAAATTTTAGGGGAAACTGCCACAATGCCTAACTCTCGAAACCCAATACGGGCACGTTCAGGTTTAATTATTTACCTAATATAGCTACTTAATTGATTATTCGTTAGTCATTGATCTGGATAAAAGTCAAATTGATGCAACCAGGGCTTGTGAAGTACCAAAATAATGGTCTCGATAAGGGGAATCACGTGGGAGAAATAAAAAATTGCTTCCTGTTTATGGTCATGAGATAGTCACGTTAGTCTAGATTGGGTTAAATGTCAGAATATTGCCACTAGGGCTTGTGAGGTATCAAATTAAACGTCTCGATAAGTGGTATCACGTGGGACAAATAAAAAATAGCTTCCCGGTTGTAGTCATGAGAGGGTCACGTGAGTCATAGATTGGGTTAAAAGTCAAATATATGTCACTATGGCTTATGAGGTATCAAATTAAAGGGCTGGATGAGCGGAATCACGTAGCACAAATTAAAATTTGTTCCTGGTTATAGTCACGAGATAGTTACGTGACTCACAAATTGGGTTAAAAGTCAATGTGATGTCACTGTGGCTTGTGAGGTACCAAATTAAAGGTCTGGATGAGGGGAATCACGTGGGACAATTTAAAAATTTCTTCCTAGGTACAGTCATGATAATAGTCACGTGATTCACAAAATGGGTTAAAAGTTAAAGAGACGCCACTAGGGCTTGTGAGGAATCAAATGAAAGGTCTCGATGAGGGGAATCACGTAGTACAAATTAAAAATCGCTTCCTGGTTATAGTCATGAGATAGTCACGTGAGTCATAGATTACATTAAAAGTCAATATGAAGGCACTAGGGCTTGTGTAGTATGAAATTAAAGGTCTCGATGAGGGGAGTCACTTGGGACAAATTAAAAATTGCTTCCCAGTTATAGTCATGAGACAGTCATGTGAGTCATAGATTGGGTTAAAAGTCAACTTGATCCCGCTGGGCCTTGTGAGGTATCAAATTAAAGGTCTCGATGAGGAGAGTCGCGTGGGACAATTTAAAAATTGCTTCCTAGTTATAGTCATGAGATGGTCACGTGAGTCACATATTACGTTAAAAGTCCACGTGAGGCCAATTTCGCTTGTGGGGTATCAAAATAAAGGTCTTGATGAGGGGAATCACGTGGCACAAATTAGAAATTGCTTCCTGGTTGTAGTCATGAGGTTGTTACGTGAGTCAAAAATTGGTTTAAATTTCAATATGACGCCGCTATGGCTTGTGAGGTATCAAATTAAAGGTCTCGATGAGGGGAGTCACGTGGGGCAAATTAAATATTGCTTCCTGATTATAGTCATGAGATAGTCACGTGAGTCAGATTGGGTTAAAAGTCAACTTGATGTCGCTAGGGCTTGTGAGGTATCAAATTAAAGGTCTCGATGAGAAGAATCGTGTGGGACAGTTAAAAAATTGCTTTCTAGTTATAGTCATGGGATAGTTACGTGACTCACAAATTAAGTTATAAGTCAACATGTGGCCACTGGCCTTGTGGGGTATCAAAATAAAGGTCTCGATGAGGGGAGTCACATGGGACAAATAAAAAATTGCTTCCTGGTTATAGTCATTAGCTAGTCGCGTGAGTCACAGATTAGGTTAAAAGTCAATATGATGCCACTAGGGCTTGTGAGGTATCAAAATAAGGGTCTCGATGAGGGGAATCGCGCGGGAAAAATTAAAAATTGCTTCCTCGTTATAACCATTGAAATAGTCACATGAGTCATAGATTATGTTAAACGTCAATGTGATGCCACTAGGGCTTGTGACGTATCAAATTAAATGCCTCGATGAGGGTAAATCACGTGGGACAATTTAAAAATTGCTTCCTAGTTATATTCATGAGATGGTCACGTGAGTCACAAATTGGGTTAGAACTCAGTGATGCCACTAGGCTTTTTAGCTATCAAATTGAAGGTCACGATGAGGGGAAAGACTTAGAACACATAAAAAAGTGCTTCCTGGTTATGGCCGTGAGATAGTCACACGAATCATAAATTGGGTTAAATGTCAAAATGATGCCGCTAAGGCTTGTGCGGTATAAAATTTAATGTCTCTATGAGAGAATTGCGTGAGACAAACTAAATATTGCTTCCTGTTTAGGGATCAGATAGTCTCGTGAGTTATAGATTGGGTTAAAGTCAAAGTGATGCCTCAGAGCTCGTTATCGTCCACCCGAATGTAAAAAGAAAGTTACATAAGCGAGAAAGAGGCTGATGGTGTGTTGAAAAATTGTTAATTGTATTTCTAATGATGTGGCGTGACTCCTACGGATGATTAATCAGTCACGTGACTTACCATGACGTTTATTTTTCACGAGTAAAAGCATCATCGGTATCAAATGATCGCCATTCATTTGCTTGTTTGCGGTATGTGCAAAACAATTTCTCTTTGCAAACATTATTCCCAAAGATGTCGCATGATTTTCGTGCGTCATGATTTAGTCACGTGACTCACCATGAGGTTAATTACATCACGAGTATTGGCATCATGGGTATGAAAAGAACCGTGTTGAATTGCTTGTTTATGTGATGCGGAAAAACTTATAGTCATAGTGAACATGTCTCCTTTTGATTGCGCATGACTCCTATAAATGATGAATTGGTCACGTGACTTACTATGAGGTTTATTACACGACGAGTATTGGCATCTTGGGTGTCAAATAAACGCTGTTTTATTCCTTCTATTCGAGATGTGTATGAGAATCTTGACATAGTGAATATGATTCCTTATGATGACGTATGACTCCAATGGATCATGAATTAGTCACGTGACTTACTATGATGTGTATTACATCACCAGTACTGGCATAATGGGGGTCAAATAAACGCTGTTGAATTGCTTGCTTTCGTTATGTGAGGAAAAAGCCTGTTATTGTTAACATGCTACTTTAGAACTCGCATCACACCTATTGATCATGAAATATTTATGCGAGTTATAAGGTTTATTATGCCACGAGTAATCACACCATAGGTAAAAAATAAATGCCGTTGAATTGCTGCTTACATGATGTCAAAATGTTTTTCTTGTTTTGCACGTGATTACGGATGATATGACATCGTTCCTAATTATCATAAATATGTAATGTGAAATACCATGAGGCTTATGACGTCATGCGTACTCTCACCGTATATATCCAAGAAAACGCCATTACGTGATTTGTGAATACACGCGTTTTGCTATAGTGCCTGATTGCAGGCACTTCAATTTAAAAGCACAAAGAAAGGCCTGGTTTCGCGAAGGCTGAAAACACATCGGTGTAGTACTCTTCATGACAGTTCCGTCATGGCTTACTACACCTTACTATATATATATACACCTTACCATGGCTTACTATATATATATATATATATATATATATATATACTAAATAATAACACATCGGTGTTTGTCATGACAGTGTATCATGAAGCGTACTACATTCGCGAAACCAGGCCCCTCTTTGTACTTTCAAATGGATGCGCCTGCAATAACCCACGTATTCACAAAAGCATGTATTCACAAATGACGTGAAGAACGATTCAATGGCGTTTTCTTGGATATATACGGTGACAGTATGCGTGACTTAGTAAGCCTCATGGTATGTCACATTACATATTTATGATAATTAGGAACCATGCCATATAATCCGTAATCACGTGCACCACAAGAAAAAAAAATTGACATCACGTAAGCAGCTGTCCAACTGTATTTATTTCATACCTATGATGTGATTAATCGTGGTATAATAAACCTTACCACTCGCATAAATAATTCAAGATAAATAGGTGTGATACGAGTTCTAAGGTAACATGTTCACAATAAGAGGCTTTTTCTGCACATCAGTAAAGCAAGTAATACAACAGCGTTTATTTGACACCCATTATGCCAGTACTGGGGATGTAATACACTTCATCGTAAGTCCCGTGAATAATTCATGATCCATTGGAGTCATACGTCATCATAAGGAATCACATTCACCATGACAAGATTCTCGTACACATCTCAAATACAAGGAATTAAACAGCGTTTATTCACACCCATGATGCCAGTACTGGGGATGTAATACACTTCATCGTAAGTCACGTGAATAATTCATGATCCATTGGAGTCATACGTCATCATAAGGAATCACATTCACCATGACAAGATTCTCGTAATACATCTCAAATACAAGGAATTAAACAGCGTTTATTGACACCCATGATGCCAATACTCGTCGTGTAATAAACCTCATAGTAAGTCACCTGACCAATTCATGATTTATAGGAATCATGCGCCATCAAAAGGAGGCATGTTCACTATTACAATAAGTTTTTCCGCATCACGTAAACAAGCAATTCAACAGTGTTTTTTTCATAACCATCATGCCAATTCTCGTGATGTAATTACCCTCATGATGAGTCACGTCACTAAATCATGACGCATGGAAATCATGCGACATCTTTGGGAATAATGTTTGCTAAGACAAATTTTTGCACATACCGCAAACAAGCAAATGAATGGCGATCATTTGATACCTAAGATGCTTTTGCTCGTGAAAAATAAACGTCATGGTAAGTCACGTGACTGATTAATCATCCGTAGGAGTCCCGCGACATCATTAAAATCAAATTAACAAGTTTTTCAACACACCATCAGCCTCTTTCTTGAGGCTGACGGTGTGTTGAAAGCAATTTTCCAGGAAGCAATTTTCATTTTGTCCCAGGTGACTCCCCTCATCGAGACCTTTATTTTGATACCCCAAAAGCCCTCGTCGCCAGATATTGACTTTTAACGTAATTTACGACTAATGTGACCATCTCATGACTATAACCAGGAAGCAAATTTTTAAATTGTTCCACGACATTCTCCTCATCGAGACCTTTAATTTGATACCGCACAAGCCGTAGCGACATCAAGTTGACTTTTAACCCAATCTGACTCACGTGACTATCTCATGACTATAACCAGGAAGCAATTTTTAATTTGTGTCACGTGAGTCCTCTCATCGAGACCTTTATTTTGACACCCCACACGCCCTAGTTGCCTCATATTGACTTTTAACGCAATTTATTACTCACGTGACTATCTCATGACTATAACAAGGACGAGATTTTTAATTTGTACTACGAGATTCCCCTCCTCGAGACCTTTAATTTGATACCTCACAAGCCCTAGCGGCGTCATATTGACATTTAACCCAATTTATGACTCACGTAACTATCTCATGACTACAAGCAGGAAGTAATTTTTAATTTGTACTACGTGAATCTGCTCATCGAGCGCTTTAATTTGATACCTCATAAGCCATCGTGACATATCTTTCACTTTTAACCCAATCTATGACTCACGTGACTATTATCATGACTTTAACCAGGAAGGTATTTTTAATTTCCTCACGGGATTCCTCTCATCGAGACCTTTATTTTGATACCTCACAAGCCCTCGTGGCATTATATTGACTTTTAACATTATCTATGACTCACGCGACTATCTCATGACTATAACCAGGAAGCAATTTTTATTTTTTCCCAGGTGACTCCCCTCATTCGAGACCTTTATTTTGATACCCCACAAGCCACATATTGACTTTTAACGTAATTTACGACTAACATGACCATGTCATGACTATAACCAGGAAGCAATTTTTAAATTCTCCCACGATATTCTCCTCACTGAGACCTTTAATTTGATACCTCACAAGCCCTAGCGACATCAAGTTGTCTTTTAACCCAATCTGACTCACGTGACTATCTCATGACTATAACCAGGAAGCAATTTTTAATTTGTGTCACGTGATTCCTGTAATCGAGACCTTTATTTTGACACCCCACTAGCCCTAGTTGCCTCACATTGACTTTTAACGCAATTTATGACTCGCGAGACTATCTCATGACTATAACCAGGACGAGATTTTTAATTTGTATTACGTCATTCCCCTCATCGAGACCTTTAATTTGATCCCCCACAAGCCCTACTGGCGTCAATTTGACTTTTAACCCATTTTGTGAATCACGTGACTATTATCATGACTATAACTAGGAAGAAATTTTTAAATTGTCCCACGTGATTCCCCTCATCCAGACCTTTAATTTGGTACCTCACAAGCCACAGTGACGTCACATTGACTTTTAACCCAATTTGTGAGTCACGTAACTATCCCATGACTATAACCAGAAAGCAAATTTTAATTTGTACAACGTGATTCCGCTCATCGAGCCCTTTAATTTGATACCTTATAAGCCATAGTGACATATCTTTGACTTTTAACCCAATCTATGACTCACGTGACTGTTATCATGACTTTAACCTGGAAGGAATTTTTAATTTTCTCACAGAATTCCTCTCATCGAGACCTTTGATTTGATACCTCACAAGCCCTAGTGCCATCACTTTCAATTTTAACCCAATCTAGGGCTCACGTGACTCTCATGTCTACAACCGGGAAGCTATTTTTTATTTGTCTCACGTGATACCACTTATCGAGACGTTTAATTTGATACCTCACAAGCCCTAGTGGCATTACTCTGACACTTAATGCAATCTATGACTAACGTGACTATCTCATGACCATAAGCAGGAAGCAATTTTTTATTTCTCCCACGTGATTCCCCTTATGGAGACCCTTATTTTGGTACTTCACAAGCCCTGGTTACATCAATTTGACTTTTATCCAAATCAATGACTAACGAATAATCAATTAAGTAGCTATATTAGGTAATTAATTAAACCGAACGTGCCCGTATTGGGTTTCGAGAGTTAGGCATTGTGGCAGTTTCCCCTAAAATTTCGAGTTAAGCGAGCAATTTAAATCCGATAATTCATACCCATAACACCATCCTCGTATTCACTATAGTAGTTAGGGAGAGTGCTGGATAGTCATGTGACTGTTTTATTGCGCAGTTCTTAGGTCGTCTGGTTAAACTGGTCACGTAACCTAGTTAATCTAACTTGGATGAAAATACACTGCGCCCGAATGGTATTGGTTGCCAACTAAATTACCAAGCGCTGTCATGTGTTGTGCACTGCGTAGGTCTTGGATTATATTGGTTGGCGCCTGGATTATATTGGTTGGCGCCTGGATTATATTCACTGGCGCTGGGATTATATTCACTGGCGTTTGGATTATATTGAGCGGGAAATCCTGTAGTATGTCCCGCAAGCTTGCGCTGCTTTTCACCTAAGGGGTCACTAATGCAAAAGCACTTTCGCTGAAACAAAAGTTGACCATTCTACGCAAGTGGGCGAAACCCGAGGAGAAAGGAGGTTGGCATAGCGAAGGAGTTGGGCGGCCACCACTGTTGCTGCCTTCGGCGTTTCTTCAGTTGCTCAGAAAGCACTATTGGTCAAGTGACGATCTAGAAATCCACAAGGCATTGCGAGGGTTCCAAAAGCGTGCCCTGCTCGTCGTTCGTGATAAAAGGCGGTGTACAACGCTGCATGATTTCTTCAAGTGCTAAGCTAGCAAAATCTCTATTCGAGACATTTTTTTCAGTTTTGTGGTGTTTCCTGGAAGGGACGTGCTTTTTTGCGAGCATAGAAAAAACTCATCGCTGGGGTTGTACTGAATGCACTCTGAATGAGCCGGTTAGTATATACCTTGGAACGGGCAGCTGAAAACGAACACGGCTGCGCCCGAAAAAAGTATTTGCTTGCATGATGTTAAAGATGACTCGATTACATGTGTGGCAGGCTAATCAGTGGTGCACAGTGGCCCACGCGTACACAGTTCAGTTCGTTCTGGACAGAAATAGGGGTGCACTCATTCGGCTACGGGGACGTGTTTGTGGTCCAACTAGAACTTGAATTTTAATTTTGTTTTAGGGTCATATCTGCGTGGATCCTACGGAAAATGCTGCAGGACATTCTCACAGATGAATAACCACATGAATGGTTCGCCGTTGGCGTTACGAATTACAATGAAAATTTATGCTGTGGTCTGTAGTTATGGTAGTAGTATTATGAAACTTTACTGGGCTATAAAGTAGGAGCGGCTCCCTAGTATGGGAACATAAGTGATGACCGAGCGATAGATGCAGAAGTTGCTGGATGTCAAAAGTTGCTGGACGTCCAGGTGATCGCTGGTAATCACGTTTTCCCACAGATCAGAGACGCGGAGGCGGCAAGGAAAGGGAAGAGGTCGGAGTTATGTGCACACTCTACTAAAATGTGGGAAGGTCTGCCAGGCGTACAGCAAAAAGTGCATCAGACGGCAATTATTGTGGGCTTGACTCCGTGCTCTCCCCTGGTGGAGATGAGGGTGCATGTTCTTTGGTATTGCGCGAACCCGTATAGCAGATCTCTAAGCCTCGGAGAGGATAAGTAGAGTAGCAGGAGGCGCTGGGTGTGTCAGCCGTACGTGTTTGAGTAAGGCAAGGCCCGCAAATGTGTGAGTGAGCCGGACACGATGGCTGGCAAGGTGGCCTTCAATTAATTTTGAAACTGTGGTATGAAGCCCCATTTAAAGAAGCCGCTGAGTAGGGGTGTTCATAGGTAGGCCCAATGCTCGTTTGAATGCCTTGCGTATGAGCCTGTCAAGGAAGTCCTAGTCGCCTTTGGTGAGGCAGAGTTATGGAGCAACAGAGGTAACTCTAGAGATTAGAAGTGTCCGAATGAGCCTTACAAAATCTCGCTTATTATTTCCCCGATGGTGGTTAGAGATGCGTCGGAGCATGTGTGCGACTTGAATTAATGTTTCGGGTAGAGTGGACAACCTCAGATCCTTTCTTGTGTTTGCTTGTATCGTGCGGCCGAGATGATTAGATGAAGACCTGGGCTTGGTTTCTCGGACGTCAGAATGTAAGTAAATGTCATTAATGTTTCATGCAGGTGGGTTCTTGTGCACAATTATTAGTTGCGATTTCTGATGTGTGCATTGGAGACCCACCGGCGATGCGTAAGACTGCACAATGTAGGTGGCTTTTTGCAGAGTATCTTGTATGTTGCCTAGAGAGTGAGTATCGGTCTATACAGTGATGTCATCGGCGTATAGAGCGTGATAGATCTTGGGGATGGTATCCGGTGGTTCTGAAAGTCAAGTAAGACCAGCTTCAGGAGAAGGGCGGACAATACAGAACATTTCGGCGTGGCTCGATCACCAAGGGGTATACGATCTGACATGCAATCGCCAACCTTGAGGATCGCCTGCCGTTGGGTTAGACCATCAGTAATGGAGGCGTAGACGCGATGGCCACATCCAATCGGGTTGAGCCAGGTTAGAGTAGCTGAGTGTAAAGCGTTATTGAGAGCACCTTTTAGATCAAGTCCTAAATGGCCCGCGGAGAGTGACGGGTAGCCGGCGCCAGAGTTCTTCCTTCAAACAAAGGAGGATGTCGTGAGTACTGAGGCGTTTCCAAAACCCGTACATGGTATTGGGAAATACGCGACTGTCCTCCACGAATATTTTAAGACGTCTCAGAATAAGTCGTTCTACCAGCTTACCCACACAAGATGTGCGAGATATTGGGAGCAGGTTGTCAAATGAAGTGACTTGTTGGGCTTAGGTATGAAACGCACCTCTGCGTTCTTTATTTGGTGAGGAAGGTGATCAGAGGCCCTGTGGGGATTATGTTGCGAAGTAGGTTATCTAGACAGTTGCAGTCGTTGTTCTCCAGAAGCCTGTGAGTCTACTTTTAGCGCATTCTAGTAGAGCTGATTCCAATTCGTAAATGTTAAAATACATGTCAAATAGAACATTCAGTAGGCCTGTGCACGATGGTGGGGAAAAGTTCTTGTTTTTTTAGCGAGAGTTTGCCTTACGGCATAACAGCTATATGTACAACATCACATTAGTTTCACCCGCCACGGTGGCTCAGTGGCTAAGGCGTTGCGCTGCTGAGCACGAGGTCGCGGGTTCGATTCCCGCCGCAGCGGCCGCTTTTCTGACGGAGGCGAAAAGCAAAAACGCCCGTGTGTACGAGATTTCGGCGCACGTTAAAAATTCCCAGGTGTTCAAAATTAATCCGGAGCCCTCCACTACGGCGCGCCTCATCGCCTACGTTGCGTCGGCACGTTAAACCCTACAATCAATCAATGACATTAGTTTCACACAGAAACGTCAGCAGAGACCGGTACTGAGGGCCCTATATCCACCGCTGTAGATCAGGGGGTCTCCCAGGATGAATCCCTGTGCCCGTAGGTGTTCTTGTTGGTGTTGAGATATAAATATGTTAAGCATTGTACAAGGGCCTTTGGGGAACCTTGAAATTTATGTATGGTCTGAATCATGCTGTTTAGATTCAATACTACCAGATCACATCGATCGATCACATATCTGAGATAGCGCCAAGTTTTAAGTGTTGTTAGGATCTCTTGAAGACTATCGCATAGCTGAAGCAAATCCTCTGTTGATAGTTGCTTGGCATAGTCAGTGGCGCTTCGATTTAGTGCGGCAATTTTATGGCGAAGTCGGCGATTGCGGCGTTGTCGGTTCCATAGCTTCGTTAGGGTCTGATGGGCCCCCTAATGGGAACACGTTGGGGGTTGACGCTGGGCATTGGTGATTGAGAGGACGTGGCGAGGCTTTTGGTGTGTTCCCGTAATGTTGGTATGTGATCATCAATGCAGGTGCCAAGGGGTTGAACGGTATCAATTAGACGGGAAGAGGCAGCCTTTCGGAAGGCGCCCTAATTAGTGATTCGGGCCACAGAAGGTTTGGCATTATATTGCTGATTCTTGATTGTGAGTTGAATAACGTCGTGATGAGAGCCAAAATTTTTATACGTTTCGGGATTCCGGGCGAAAAATGTTAAGTGCGGAGTTGTTTGCGTGGCAGTATTTTTGCCCTTACAGGTGGGTCAGGTTGGACATTTTCTGCGGTGCACCACCTGAGTATTAGGGGAAGTACATTTCGGGATAGAAAAACGTTTTGTTTGGAAACCGAGACACTTTACGATACTTTGGAAGTCATATATATTTCCAATTATGGTACAACCAGCCGCAGTGGCTCAGTGGCTAAGGCGTTCTGCTGCTGAGCACGAGGCCGCGGGTTCGATTCCCCGCCGCGGCGGCCACTTTTCTGATGGAGGCGAAAAGCAAAAACGTCCGTGTGTACGAGATTTCGGCACACGTTAAAGATCCCCAGGTGGTCAAAATTAATCCGGAGCCCTTCACTACGGCGTGCTACAATCAATCAACCATTTATGGCACATTGCGCGCACTCAACGAACAAGATCAATATGACGACATTTCTCGTGGTAAATAGGGTCTGGCCGCGCTGCATAGCATTTAGGCTAGTTACGTGTTATAGCAAACGCGTGGCCTCTACGCGGACAGTTAAGAGGGGCAGAGCAGTGAACGAGATTCGCGGATGACTGTCTTCCTCATTATGCAACCAGCAAATATTTTGCAGTAAAACATTGTTGATTGTTTAATCCTTAATCAGTAAAACAATTGGACCCTACGTAGTTGCTTCCCTGCATCTGCTTTTTGCGTGAACCCGATGGCTTCTCCTGACAAGTTATTTCAATTATCGGGAATGGTTACGTTCTTCCATGGCTGCCTTGGGTATTCTTCCGCGGAGCGAACCACCATAGCCTACCGATGCAGTTCTTAAAGGTGAGCTGCTCGAAAATACAAAGCGACCGGAACTGTGATGTAGCATGATTCAAGGCACTACGCTGATTGGCTCCCATTGTGGCGTAATATAGGGCGACACTTTTGCGCGCGCATCTACGTCGGCTAGGGACGGGTACCTCGAACAAAATACCCATACCGCAAAATACCCATACCGCAACCCGCACCGCAAGCAAAATACCCATACCGCAATCTCTTTATCTCTGGCCAATTACTCCTAGTGGACTGGATGCCCGACAAACACTTCAAGGTTACCATCATCATCATTACAGCACAGATAAAGTTCGCTTTGCCTGACGGCGTCTCGGTGTACCCCGCCAATGACGGCGCAAGTCAGCCAATACAATCTTCGCTTGAATATCCCGTTATACTGCTTCGTAATATGTGCAGTGGAATTCCAAGCAACACACCTTAAATGATAACGACTTCCAGCCAACATGCTAACCCAGAACCAAAAAGTACCCGCGTACCTTCTGTTTTTGTTGCAAATGTCCACAAAAGTATAGTCTTTCGTCGACATTTGACAAGTAAATGCCTCTATTCGCCTTCCCGCTCACCTCTTATGCTGTTCCTCTGCCGTCGCAGTCCTCCCAAGAAAAACAGGCTAGAGGTTGGCTAAAGTTAATTTAAATTTACCGCGTTCCACTGCTCCAGGTCGGGTGCCTCTATGCCAGGGCTGCCGTACGGCGGAGACTCGCGGGAAACGAGGCGGCCCACTTCACGGTTTATAGAACCACATTTTCTTACTTCACTTGCGCTCTAAGCGGTACGTGGCCCCTATTTAGTGGAACCTTTCATAACTGTGGCCGTTTGATATTTTAAATGCTGCCAGGTAGTGCCGGCAACAGCAGGCGACGATATTCTGCAGTTGATGTAGTATTTCATAAGCTTTCGCAAAAACCACGCATTCTTAAGTTTATTAATAAAGGAACACTGCAAGTAAACATCACTCATGTATTGATTTTAAGCCTTATATTTGCGTAATGCCTAGTTCTTGCTAAACAATGTGGACAAGAATGAACCTTAACACAGGACTTAGACGTTTAGATTTGGCTGCGAGTGTATAAGACTATTGCGCAGATTCCGTTCACTTCGGCCGGCTGGCTGATTCAAGTGACAGGCAGGCGTACAGACATACAGACCAAAATATTCTCGTTCAAGTAGCCCAAGAAAAGCTACCGCCAATAAAAGAAGTAACCTGCCCCCCCTTCCAGCTCTCAATTGAGAAACGCCACTGCATACCCCACAACAAACAGGCCTTCAACAAGTAGTACTTTACGTTTTGACACCATAGTGCTGTAGGTGTAGCTCCGTGTGGGCCAGTAGGTCAGGAGTAACAAAGTAATCATCGTGATAGTCGAAGTCGTCTCGGTATACTTAGCACAATTGGGACGAAAAGAAGGTGAGAAAAATTTACTTTAAAAAAGGCTATAGAAAGGAGGTTGAGGGAGCGGGGGCGACGTGCTGTCGTGGCCTAAGGTGTACAGAGATAATTAGCTGTCGTGGATAATGTTGTTCGTTAGAATGGCGAAGTAGGTTAGGGTATGGCGCGGCTTCACCGCTTTAAGTTGTTCCTGGACCACCTTGGACGAATAAATATGGCTCAAAAATAAGCACTATAATTTGCACCCTCGTATTCCTGGGCGTATGAACCACCAGTAGACAAAGCAGTCATTGTCACTGTCGTCGCCACAGCCCAGCACAAGGACGGCAATAAAAGGGAAAAAAAATAAACCTTAATAACAAAAGGATCAAAAATCACTGATGCAGCCATCATGTTTACCTGATACATTTGGTGCGACGTGAAAAAGCAGGTGTGCTGCAGTGCTCATTGCTGTAAATGTTTGCCCAATCTGGAGAGCGCCAAATCACCACGCCTTCACTCCAAAGATACATTAATTGATCACCTGAAAATTCCTGTCTTCCAGATGAAGTGCCGAAAAACAATAATTTGATAATACGAGCACCTTACTGCATCCCGAAGCGCTTCGTTTCATAGCGAATATAACCTCGGGAGCCACAAATGGCTCACCCTGTCATTTTCATAGGTGCGAATTATGATGCGAAAACTAAGGTTCAATAGTTGTCGCGGACGTGATTACACGACAACCGCAACGAAAGTTGCTAAGGCCACAACACGTGCATGCGAATATTTCGGACTGTATCCTCCCCACACGTTCTCTTCCAATTCTGTTGAAAAATACAAAGCCTCATGCGTCGACAATGATAACAGATCTGCAGGAACGTATTTTGGGATGACTTGTTTTTATTTTTTCGTTGTTCAAAGCAGCTAGTCACCGTGCCATATCTTTTCAATGTGGTTGGTTCCCAAGTCCTTTTTAAGGAGTGAACATGGCTGAATGTGTTCGCATGAGCACAGATGCATCTTTTACGTAAGCGATAGGTGCCGCTCTTTTTATTCTAAAAAAATACTGTTACACAGCTTTCAATATAAGGAGTGTCATTTAGGACTCGTCACTAAGAAAATTAAGGGATACAAGTAAATGGAGAATAAATGAATGATCAATCGTATCCACTCGCATTGCCCTGTTTATCGAGTGTGGCAAAAGCTTGAAAAAAAATTCAGCAATGGCGGAAAAAATCGCAATCGAAATCTCAATGGAAACAAAGAAATCTCCAGTATTGTAAATGAGAAATGGTGCGGGTTTATAAGCTTTATAAGCAGCGAATAAGATTTCGACATAAAAGAAGGATGGGATAGAATACACTCCAGAACACTACCGCGTATGTGTGTAGGGTTCCGGAGTGTCAGTCTTTTTAACTATTGTTAAACGCTCTTCCCACTGTCACAGAACAGACTGACCTTATTGACAGCCCAGATTAAAAAAAAAGAAAGAAAAGCTTCTGAATTTTGCATTTTTAGATGGACGGCGAAGGTCGAGTGGTAAAGCACTCATCTCGTATGCGGGAAGTATCAGGTTCGAATCCTGGGCCCCCATACACCCACCGGTGTCTTTAAAGGGCACATGCGTCCCCTGAGCCTCTGGACGTCTTGGACGTGGAAAAAAGCTTCGAGCTTGACCACAAGCAGCCGTGGGATGCCACGTGGGAGGTCCCTCGAACCTCTTCCGGGAGGTCCGGAACCGCTTGGCACCCATCAGTCAAAAGGATAAATGCGCCCCCTGTACTGCTTCCGAAGGGGATGAAGTGCTTGGACACGCTCTTCCACTGCGGAATACGTGGGAGGCTACTGCTCCCCGACTTCAGCTGATCACCCACCACAATAAAATTGGGTAGAGGCGCCTTCAATGTGGGAGGATCCTGGAACCCGGAATACCACGTCGGACCGTGTCATTGGTTCCAAGAAAGTTGTAGGTACTTCGGTACCGCTGGGCATCAACCAGTATAAAAAATTGGTACAAGAATTCCCTGCACAGGGGTTCTCGTGCTTGTGAAGTTACCCGGCTTCGTCGGAAATTGCGCCAGTGGAAGGGGTCGTAACTTTCTAAACCGCAGTGGATACTCAGGGGTACAGCCCTCGCCTCGTATGCGGGAGGTACTGGGTTCGAATCCTGATACCTCTGGGCACCTACAGGTTTCTTAAATGGGTACAGGCGTCCCTGGTCGAGTGCGAACCCTTCAAAAGGGAATTCAGGCCTGAAAAGCTGCCTTTACCATTGCGAGGGGACCCTCACCCTTGTTCATCTGGCGAGGTCCCCGGCCAATTTGCCGCGTTGCGCCATTGCCGGGGTTGAAAGAGTCTGGCGGCATGTTTTGCCAGAGGCGGTTGCTAGTTGAGCGTTCCTCGTGGCTGTGGAAGGCACCGTGTGCATTCGCCTGCCTTGGTGGCGCCGTGGAGTCGAATGTATTTAAATAAATACAAGCGACCCGCCGGCCTGGCGCGCGGCCCTTTGTGTGGGACTACAACGCTTGCGAAGTTCAACCGGCTTGCGCGGTAAATCGCCCCTATGGAAAGGGTCGGCTATAAAAACGCAGGTACGTGTTTTTTTTTAACTCGAGTGTTAATGAGGTCATGGTGAATCTGTTCAGTAATAGCTCAGAAGAGCGTTTAACTATAGTAAAACGGTCTTCCCAGCTATCAGTAAACAGATTGACTTTACTTCCGATGCTACATAGAGACCAAAACTTGGGATTTTATGAAAAATCTCCAAGAAAACCTTAGGGAAATTCAAAAGGCCATAAAAAGGACGATAATAAGGGCAACGTTTAGTTATTGTAAACATGCGTAATGACTCGGAAGTTTGTGTAGGTGACACCCAGTAATGTCGTTGAAAGACGTTAGCCCTCTCGTGCCACTGGATTTCACTAAAAGTTCCATTTCTGGTTCCGTTTACACGGTTACGCGGAAATTTTAGTTCCGATTACCGAGAGCATTTTGCATTATCTGAATACAAAACCAACCAACTTACAGACTGCCGTTCCGTTTAAATGATTTTCGTTTATCAAGATCCTAATGTAGTTCGTATGGTTGAATTCGAAACAATGTTTCTCACGCAGCAAATTACGCTCACAACAAACTGCTTTCTACAGCTCGCCAGGATACTACTAAACAAGATAAATTATGAAAAATAACGACAACACTATTGAATACCAGACATGAAGTAGCGAGCCCATAAAAACAGGATACAAATATATAATTGTTGAAAATTTAATTCAGAAAAGAAAGGTAACTTTTAAGGTAGCTTTTTGCATTTCTGCTAAAGATTTTAAAGCTGGCAGCAACATGTGCATTTTTCTTTTAACAAATGTGCGGATAAAAACAGCTCTTTCAAAAATACCAAAAAAAGTTAAAAGAAACTTTCACAGCTCCTTAAAGAACTGCACCGGGAGGGAGGTTTTGCGTCATGGACGCTAGTACGCGGAAGCCTTTTCACAGTCTCGTTTCTCTCAGGTATACCGTGGGCTGTATTTCCTCAGTAATGGCTAGCTGGCTTTTCCTGTATCCACGCCACGGGCCGGGAACTTTCGTCCCCAAAACGTTACGTAGGCTTCTCTCCGGAAAAGAGTCGTGGGAGTTGCTGTACTGTTCTTTGTGTTAAAGGGAAGCTGAATGGCACTCAGAAATCAGAATTACTTAGGGCCATTCCGTAAGCTTAATACCGTGCGATAAAGCCAACTTTACCGCCAGGCACAATTTCTCTCAATATATTGTAGGTATCGAGGAAAACATGATACTACATTTTCCCCTACCTACCCGATGCCCAGTTTCATTTACATGTTACAAGTGTCATAAAGGTGTAAGGAGTTAGAAAATACCGTTAGCTGTACATACATACGCGTGAAAGGGAGGAGTATACTTACAAATTACTGATATGGGTCATGTTTTATCTCCCGATTCCGAAAAAAATGATGTTGCGTTTTGCTGTTGAAACGACGTCCTGGTCACCAAAACATTTCCGTAGCAAATATTATATTGTCACGTAGCCAAGGACGAAGCAGTTGTTTGGAAAAGAAATGAGTTTATTGGAGCGAACTTGTGCTCCCCTAACAACTGACAAGAATACAGAGGCGGCGAAGCAGTGGTCAACAAAGTGACGTACGTGCGTCGGCGAGCGTCGCAGAATCGAATGCCCCGGCGTCCGCACTGCAGGCTTTTTATCTTTCGGCGCGCGTGGTTCTCGAAACGTCGATTCACATCGAGAACATAGTAGATCCAACAAGATTATTCTGGGCTTTTCACGTTAGATCGGAATGCTCTCCCTATCACGACAGATAACACATGCGGCACAGAAAGAAAGAATGGAACACGCGCTTCCCTTGGCGCAGAGATAACACAGACCGGCGCAGCCGGGTGGTAAAAGTAAAACACAAATAAACAAACCCAATGTATGGTTCGCGGCATTGCCCCCCCTCTAAGAGTGCATCGACCCGATGCTAACATAAGCGACAGTCCGAAAATAAAAATAAAATTCGTTATCGTCCGTAGAAAGGCTTTAAGCGAACCACGTGGACGACTTCGGGCCGCTTGCGTCGTCGTGATGTTCCGGAATCACCATCGGGGGTCACTTCGTAGGTTAATTGCCCAACACGTCTTAGAATCTGGTACGGTCCGAAGTACCGTCGCAGGAGCTTTTCACTGAGTCCGCGTCGTCGAATGGGGGTCCAAACCCACACACGATCCCCTGGTTGGTACTCGGCGTCTCGGCGTCGGAGGTTGTAGCGGCCCGCATCCACCAGCTGCTGGTCCGTTATACGAACTCGAGCGAGCTGGCGGGCCTCCTCCGCACGTTGAAGATATCCGTGGACGTCGGCGTTGAGGTCGTCGTCTTCTACGTGCGGAAGCATGGCGTCGAGCATCGTGGTCGGCCTTCTACCGTAGACAAGCTCGAACGGCGTCAGCTGCGTCGTCTCCTGGATAGCCGTGTTGTACGCAAACGTGACATACGGGAGCACTTCGTCCCAAGTCTAATGTTCAACGTCAACGTACATTGACAGCATATCTGCGATTGTCTTGTTCAGACGTTCTGTTAGTCCGTTGGTTTGGGGGTGGTACGCCGTCGTTCTTCGGTGATCCGTGTTGCTGTAGCGTAATACTCCTTCCATCAGCTCCGCAGTAAATGCCGTTCCGCGGTCTGTGATTAGGACTTCCGGGGCTCCATGTCGCAGCACAACTTGGCTTATAAAGAACTTCGCCACTTCTTGTGCAGTCCCCCTCGGAAGAGCGGCGGTCTCTGCGTAGCGCGTCATGTAGTCTGTCGCTACGACAATCCACTTGTTCTGTGATCGTGACGTAGGGAACGGGCTTAAAAGGTCCATTCCAATCTGTTGAAATGGTCTCGATGGGACGGCGATCGGTTGCAGAAGTCCGGCGGGTCTTGTCGGCGGCGTTTTTCGTCGCTGGCAGTCACGGCAGCTCCGGACGTAGTGGGTGACGTCAGAGGTAAGGCCGGGCCAGTAGTACCTCGCCTTGATTTTTCCAATAGTGCGGGCTGTGCCCAGATGTCCGGAAGACGGGTCGTCGTGGCACGCTTCCAAAATTTCGTCACGAAGGTCCGCGGGGATGACGAGAAGGTAATTCGCTCTTGTTCCGGGGCTGAAATTCTTCTTCACGAGGACGGAGTTTCTCAGGCTGAATGCTGGTAAGCTGCGTTTGAAGGTCCTAGGAACGGCAACGTTGCATCCCTCGAGATACTCGATTATGACGCGTAAGTCGGGGTCGGCACGCTGCTGGGCGGCTAGGTCGCTCTCCGTCACGATCCCGAAGAACGCGCTGTCTTCATCAGAGTCTTGTGGTGGTGGGTCGACGGGGGCGCGGGACAGGCAGTCGGCGTCGGAGTGTTTCCTGCCGGATTTATAAACGACTGTAACGTCGAACTCCTGCAGGCGCAAGCTCCACCGCCCAAGACGGCCCGAGGGGTCCTTCAAATTGGCGAGCCAACACAGCGCATGGTGGTCTGTTACAACCTTGAATGGCCTTCCGTACACGTATGGGCGAAATTTTGAAATCGCCCATATAATAGCCAGGCACTCTTTCTCAGAGGCAGAATAGTTTTTCTCCTCCTTCGACAGACCACGGCTGGCATAGGCGATTACCCTGTCGCAGCCGCTTTGCTTTCGAACAAGGACGGCACCCAAGCCTATATCACTGGCGTCCGTGTGCATTTCCGTTTCGGCATTTTCGTCGAAATGAGCGAGCACGGGAGGGCTTTGCAGGCGTTTTTGCAGCTCGCAGAAGGCTTTTTCTTGGTCGTTTTCCCAGCTGAAACGGGTGCTATCTTTCGTCAAGCGCGTGAGTGGCTCTGCAATGCGTGCGAAGTTTGCGACGAAGCGCCGGTAGTATGCGCACAGCCCGAGAAATCTTCGCACGCCCTTCTTGTCTTTCGGCCTTGGGAAGTTCGCAATGGCTGAAGTTTTTGCCGGGTCAGGTAGGACTCCCGCGGCGTTGACGACGTGGCCCAAGAACTTGAGTTCCCCGTATGCGAAACGGCACTTTTCAGGCTTCAGCGTCAACCCCGACGTACGAATGGCCTCGAGTACAGACTCCAACCTTGCCAGGTGTTCGTCGAAAGTCCGGGCGAATACCACTACGTCATCGAGGTATACGAGGCAGGTGTGCCACTTAAGGCCAGCTAGCACAGTGTCCATGACTCTTTGAAACGTCGCTGGTGCTGTGCACAGCCCAAACGGCATCACCTTGAACTCGTATAGGCCGTCTGGTGTTATAAATGCAGTCTTCTCTCGGTCTCTCTCGTCCACTTCAATTTGCCAGTAGCTGGTCTTCAGGTCCATCGATGAGAAGTATTTCGCGTGGCAGAGGTGGTCGAGGGCGTCGTCGATTCGGGGGAGGGGGTACACGTCCTTTTTCGTGATTTTGTTCAGTCGCCGGTAGTCAACGCAAAACCTTAATGTGCCGTCTTTTTTCTTTACGAGTACGACGGGCGCAGCCCAGGGGCTTTTCGATGGCTGTATAATGTCGTCGCTGAGCATGTCGTCGACTTGAGTCCGGATGGCTTCCCGTTCGTGTGAAGAGACGCGGTACGGTGACTGTCGGGTAGGTCGGGCTCCATCTTCGATTATTATTCGGTGCTTCGCTAGAGGGGTCTGACGTAGTTTTGCGCTCGACGAAAAACATTCGCTATAGCGACGCAGCAAAGCCAATAATTTGTTCCGTTGTTCTTGCGGTAGCGCCGGATTTACGTCGAAGGGCTGCGGAAGCTTGAAGGTGTCAGCGGGTGTGCGTTCAAAGTCGGCGACCGCGATCACGTCACTTGCTTCTTGCGTTTTTTCGAGGAACGCAATTGTAGCTCCCTTGTTTAAATGCTGGTACTCTTCGGTGAAATTAGTGACCAAAACGTGTGATTGGCGTTGCTTAAAGTGCGCAATCCCTCTTGCGACGGAGACACCGCGGTCGAGAAGCAACCTTCGATCACTCTCTACGATAGCGTCGATGTCAGAAGCAGCATCCTCACAGTAGACGGCGATCATCAAGCTTGCGCGGGGTGGCAGGGTGATGTGATCGTCGGCGATCCTGACAGCAGCACGGTGATCGGGGTTCGGCTGCGGCGTCGTGGGGTAATCGGAGGAAAAAGTTATCGACTTGGTCTGCAGATCAATTATTGCGCCGTTGTCCGTCAAAAAGTCTATTCCGAGAATTACGTCGCGGGAGCAGTTAGGCAAAATAACGAACTCAGCAGGGTACGTGGTGCCGCCTATGGTGACGCGTGATGTGCACGTTCCACTTGGCGTTACGAGATGGCCTCCTGCTGTGCGTATATGCGGATCGTCCCATGTTGTCGTAACTTTCTTCAGCTTTGACGCAAATGAGCCGCTCATTACCGAGTAGTCGGCTCCCGTGTCGATGAGGGCGACTACGTCAAAGCCGTCGATGGACAGCTGGACGTCGGACGCCGCTTTCCTGGAGTTTCTGGTGCGTCGGGGCGTTGTATCTCGGCTTGTGCGTGTTGACGGGCGGGCACCATGCGTCGTCATTCTCGTCATCCTCCCAGCGGCAGGCTCTGTCGTTTCGGGTAAGCGTCTCGTCGTGTCGTTGTCGGGTTCGGGAGTCACGTCCGGGTTAGATCGAGTCGTTGGGCTGCAGGTACGGTGTTCGGTGCGGCCATGCGTCGTTGGAGGGTTTTCGTTTTTTCGCCGTTCTGCAACTCCACCTCCAGAAGTTGCTGCTTTTAGTTTCCCCCGCGTGGGCTGGGGGACCTTCCACGTGAGAAGTCAGCGGTGTTATGGCGGTTTGGCGACTGGTACCGGTAGGGCGACGGCGAGCGGTTGAAGCGGGCAGGTCCTCGGTTCGTGTTGGACAGGTATTCGTCGATCTCAGTAGGGCGCTGGCCGGGTCGGGGGCGTGGTGCGTCGACGGAGAAACCACGCAGTCCGAGTCTCTTGTATGGGCAGCGACGGTAGATGTGGTCGGCCTCTCCGCAGTGGTAGCACAGAGGACGATTATCGGGAGTTCGCCATACGTCCGTCTTCCTCGGCGTCTGGTTTTGGGCTACCGGGGGTCGGGCGGGTGACAGTGGGCGGCGGTACGGCGGGGCCTCTTGACGGCGTGTTGGGGCAGGGCGGGGTCGACGAACAGCCGCAGAGTAGGTCATAGCTTGTGGCTCTCGGGGTACTTCGGATGGCGTAGAAGTTCCCAACGCTTGTTGCACTTCTTCTCTAATCACGTCGGTGAGGGAAGCGACTTGGGGCTGCGGTGGCGTTGGGAGAAGTTTCCGCAGCTCCTCTCTCACTATTGCGCGGATAGTCTCGAGTAGGCTGTCGGCCGGGATCCGCGTGCTGCCAAAGTCGTTCGCATTGGCCGCGCCAACAAAGTTGCGGTCATACTGCTTAGCACGCATTTCGAGGGCTTTCTCAATGGTGCTGGCTTCGGTCACGAATTCGGCGACGGTTTTGGGCGGATTTCGGACAAGTCCAGCAAACAGTTCCTCCTTCACTCCGCGCATTAAGAAGCGCAACTTCTTTTCTTCCGTCATTTCGGGGTCCGCGCGGCGAAATAGCTGCTTCATATCCTCAACGAAGATCACGACACCTTCGTTGGGGTGTTGCGTGCGCGTTTCCAACAAAAGGGCGGCTCTTTCTTTCCGCAAGACGGTAGTGAAGGTCTTAGTGAACTCGCTTTTGAACTGAGCCCAGTTTGTCAAGGAGCTCTCGTGGTTCTCGAACCAAGTGCGAGCCGAATCTTCCAAGTAAAAGAAAACGTGCCGGAACGTTTCTGCGTCGTCCCACCTGTTGAATTTCCGGACGCGCTCCAGTTTCTCCAACCATTCTTCTGGGTCTTCTGCGGGGGCTCCTCGGAATGATGGCGGTTCCCGTGGCTGCTGCAGAACGACAGGAGGATTGGCTTGGTTGAGCATGGTGCTGGTTGCGACGTTTTTCTTCTTCGTCTTCTCCGGTAGTAGACCGAACTCGGGTGGTAAATCTTGCACGCGGAGGCTGGCTCTTGTTGGGCTGGCTTGGCGGCTTCCAGAGGTTGTAGTGGGCATGAAGGGTGCGTACCCAGCACCTCCACCAGATGTCACGTAGCCAAGGACGAAGCAGTTGTTTGGAAAAGAAATGAGTTTATTGGAGCGAACTTGTGCTCCCCTAACAACTGACAAGAATACAGAGGCGGCGAAGCAGTGGTCAACAAAGTGACGTACGTGCGTCGGCGAGCGTCGCAGAATCGAATGCCCCGGCGTCCGCACTGCAGGCTTTTTATCTTTCGGCGCGCGTGGTTCTCGAAACGTCGATTCACATCGAGAACATAGTAGATCCAAGAAGATTATTCTGGGCTTTTCACGTTAGATCGGAATGCTCTCCCTATCACGACAGATAACACATGCGGCACAGAAAGAAAGAATGGAACACGCGCTTCCCTTGGCGCAGAGATAACACAGACCGGCGCAGCCGGGTGGTAAAAGTAAAACACAAATAAACAAACCCAATGTATGGTTCGCGGCAATATATAATGCCAACACTCGGATAATTTTTTTATAATAAATGTAGCTGTTCCAGCAGCGTCATGAAGGTACAGTGAAGAATGCGACACAACGTTTGTTTGCTATGAGAAAAATGTAGGCCTGCCAAGTTTTACTAGGCCACCAACAAAATGTATGCCAATTGCAAAAAAAAAAACATCCGGGTTTTGTTTTTGCTCTCGCAGTGACTGCGTCCGAAACAATATCATTGTGTGTCTGTAAGCGTTGCCAGATCTCCCCCTCGGGAGGTATGCGAGTATCACTCCGCTTGGAAACTCAAGGTGGGAGCAGTACTATTCTCCAGGGGTTAAAACGCTAGCGCTTACAGACCAGCCGTGATCACGGCTGTTCTTTTGCACTGACGCAAACCGATACGCCCCTGATTTCCTGCCTGCGGCAAGTATTTGGAACCACGGACAGACGGCCGGTGTACCAAAATATTTGTTTAACGTTGCCGAAGATAAACTGTCATGTTTTGTATCGCTTTCGGCTTTTCACCCGAGTTCCATTGCAGCGCACCCAACAGTGTGTAGTCGTCTATAGCAATGGACGTGTACGACCGAAAGTTTTGTCTTGTCGTTGATAAACCATGACCATACTGGGCTCTTCTTGGCTTACCTTCGAAAGAAGAATATCACTGTATATGCTCGCAGCGCCTTAAACAAGTTAGAGGAGCTAGAAAACGTTCGCTCGATTATGAACCAGATATAGCGGCCATTACGGAAACGTTCTTGCAAGCAAATATTTCTAGGGATGAAATTTTCCCACCAAATTATTCTGTCATCAGGAGAGATCGACCATCACAAAGGGCAGGTGTCGTTATATTGTTTAAAAAATCTATTCAGTTTGTAGTTCTCCGTAACTGTGATGGAGAAGAGGCCATTTTTCGCTACATTATCTGTGATGGTTGTCATATCTTTGTTGGATGCCTTTATCGCAGCCCGGCTTCTGACCACGAGTGTATCGTCTCCTCTCAGGAATTCATGCAGATACATGAGCGGAATTCGAGGGTGGTTTTTCGTCTACGTGACTTTCATCTGCCCGATATTGACTGGGGATCCATGAATTATAATACGGAAGCCTCTAGCGCTTTCATAGATCTAATGTTTAACTTCAACCTCCAACAAATTGTATTGCACACGACATGCATACAAGGCAGAACTAGTAACATTTTTTATTTAATTCTTCTCAGTCACCACTTTCATTCCACTCAACACACAGTCGATATAATAGAAGGCATATCGGACCCTGGAATTGCAATGTGCCCCCTCCCACTTGGTTGTAGAATCAGAACCAAGCCAGCCGTAACCACTGTACCTTATTTTGAGAAGGCAGATGACAGTAGTATCTAATCTTTCCTTGCGCATGAGCACTGGAACGTTTCTGAAATAGCTTCTCATCCTACCACCGACGTGCATCCTTTGTGGCTCCAATTTAGGAACGTTGTATCATATGCATCGCTAACTTCATTCCTGTAAAACATAAAAGAGGGCAGATGCATAATCCGTAGATCACAAGAGAGGTGATACAAGCTAAACGTCGAGTTAAGGATTACGGCGTTCAATCAAAATTGGTCACGACCCAGTGGCACCACTGGAATTATCACACGCGGTAACAAAGATTTTGCAAAAAATGTAACGACGCCAAGCACTTTTACTTTATTACAACCCAAACCAGTTACATTAAAAACAGTCCAAATAAGTTTTGGACGCATTTTCGCAGATCTAAATCGCCGTCTTCGTCTTTATCATTAGAACAACGAATTTTTTCGCTCTGTCTTTACAAAGGACAACAACACTGTTCCTCCACTCCCAACCCCAATCCCTTACGCATAGATCCTCTAAACATTTCACAGCAAGAAGTCGGAAGCCTTTTACTAAACCTGAAAAAAAACAAAAAAAAAACGATTGGCCTGGACAATATCCCAAATGAATTTCTTAAAAACTACTCCGAGTGGTGCAGCAAGTATCTCGTAATAATTTATCGCATGTCACTTTCAACATCCCAGCCACCAGACGAATGGAAAATTGCAAAACTAGCCCCAAATCATACATCGGGAGACACAGCTCAGCCTAGTAATTTCCGGCCTATTTCCCTTACCTGCGCGTCATGTATGCTACTGGAACACATTATTTTGAAGTACTTGCTTTATTTCTCGAGAAAATAAATTTTTTGTACTCCCAACCAACAGGGATTTCGCAGTGGCCTATCTACCACCACTCAATTCACCGGAGTTGTCCATGACCTTGCCCTGAGCATTAATAACGGTGGCCAGACCACCCTACTAGACCTAAAGAAAGCATTTGACCGTGTATGTCATAGCAAATTATTCGCCAAACTGGAAAATGCTATTCGTACTGGAGAAATGTTTCAATGGATGAAAGATTATCTCACTAACAGATCACAGTGTGTTTTATTTGAGAACGTGGCATCCGAAGCACTACCTGTGTCATCTGGGGTTCCTCTAGGTTGTGTTCTCGGTCCAGTATTATTCCTCATTTACATTAATGATACGCCGCAGACATTTATTGTAATATCAAGTTATTTGCCGATGATTCTATTCTTTAAAGAAAAATTACCAGTAACCATGACCACATTCAAATTAAGAAATCTTTTAATCAAAGAGCCGAGTGGTGTTCTAACTGGCAGATATCCATTAACATTAAGAAGTCTATATCCATGTCTCTAACTAGACGAAAGAAACCACCTGTTTTCACGTCCAAAATTACCGACACCCCAATAGGTAAAGTAAGGCAACTTAAGTACAGTGCGCGTCAGCCTTGTCTAGAGCAAGCGAGCGCGCGGCTTCCGAGCCTGCTGGCGACACATCTGCTGATAGTGGCTGGTTTGGAGATATCTTGCCATTGCGCGTGCGTGGATCTCGGACAGGCTTGGGTCAGTCGCCTTATAGCATGGGCCCCTCAAACTTAGAAACGCCACGCCCCACAAGGGGCGCTTTTATTCTGCAGTGCCAATTGTAGGCGGTGACACGGGGTAAGCGCGTAATTTGACGCACTGAATTATCAGTGCAGCCGTTACTTAATCGCACAAAATGTTCGATGGAAAGCGCTGCAGTGCGTTCTTGTTGCGTGCTTTTTACAGCAAAGCTGTAAATGGCTAGGATCCAGCAGATCGTCTCCGGTCCCAGAGCGATGTAGACAGGAATCGCTAGCGAGCGTAGCGCCACGTTGCGGAGCCAACTCAAATCCCCGGAATCGTAAAACTGCGCGCCACACCCTCGGGGCATGGAAAAAATCATACAAAATAAAAAGGTCTTAGGCCCTTCATTGAGCATGCGACGTGATTAACATACCTGCGCGATAATAAATTTCTACCCACGATTTATGTGTGTTTTGTAGGGTAAGCTACCCTGGCCGAGGTTGAGCTGTTTGGCGTGTGCCGTGAAGGGCCGTTCTGCGCAAGCGTTAGGGCCATTGGATTGGATTGAATTCGATTAGCTTGGCTTGGCTTGGCTTGGATTGGGTTGGACTTGGATTTGATTAAAGTGGATTGTGTTGGATTGTGTTGCGTCATAGTCGCAGCAGACGCACTGGCGGCGGCGCCTGCCCAGGGGTACGCCTCAATTGCGCAGTAGCCAAGTATGACGCTGCGCCGGAGCCGCTCGATAGCCGTTTCACGTGGCTCGTGAAGAGCAGTGCTGACCATGCGCGAGGAGCAGTGACTGGACAGGACTGGGCTTTCAGGTAATAACGAGGAACAACGCTCAATCGCAAATTACAAACAAACGTGTTTTGCTTCGTGCACCCCTTGGACTACGACCCAGTCAAACCACACGTTGAGGCTCGGCACTGCAGCTTTGCTGGCCATCCCTCTTCACGGGGTGGAAGGGCACTGAATTTTTTTACAGCAAAGCTGTAAATGGCTAGGATCCAGCAGATCGTCTCCGGTCCCAGAGCGATGTAGACAGGAATCGCTAGCGAGCGTAGCGCCCCGTTGCGGAGCCCACTCAAATCCCCGGAATCGTAAAACTTTGCGTTACACCCCCGGGGCATGGAAAAAATCATACAGAATTAAAAAGGTCCTTGGGCTTTCATAGAGCATGCGCTGTGATTACCGTAGCCGCGCTATAATAAATTTCTACCCACGATTCTTGTGTGTTTTGTTGCGTAAGCTACACTGGCCGAGGTTGAGCAGTTTCGCGTGTGCCGTGAGGAGCCGTTCTGCGCAAACGCGAAGGGCCTTGGATTGGATTCGATTCGATTGGCTTGGCTTGGCTTGGCTTGGATTGTACTGAATTGGATTGGATTGTATTGAAGTAAAGTTGATTGTGTTAGATTGTGTTGCGTCATAGCCGCGGCAGACGCACTGGCGCCGGCGCGTGCACAGGCGTGCGCCTCAATTGCGCGGTAGCCAAGTCTGACGCTGCGTCGGAGCCGCTTCATACCCGTTTCACGTGGCTCGTGAAGAGGCGTGCTGAGCATGCGCGAGGAGCAGTGACTGTATAGGACTGGACTTTCAGTTAATAACCAGAACAATGCTCGATCGCAAATTACAAACGTGTTTTACTTCGTGCACCCTTTGGACTACGACCCAGTCAAACCTCACGTGGAGACTCGGCACCACAGCTTTGCTGGCCATCCCTCTTCACGGTGTGGAAAGGCTCTGAATTTTTTTGTTAAACGTTAGATTCAGAAGATTAGCGGAGGTCGTTTTGTGGTATTGCGTAACCGCCTGCTGGGTTATCGCGCCGCGTCGAACTACGGGTCTATCTGGCCTGTCAACGCTCCCGGCTGCCACTGTGAAAGAGAAGCGCCTCTTGAGGGTGGTGGCGTCTGCAAATCCCATTGGCACATGCGAAATGACGACCGGCCTGACCCTGTCCGACATCGGCGCACGCGCAATGGCAAGCTATCTCTAACCAAGCTGCCGTCAGCAGGTATCGCCAGCACGCTCCCAAGCCGCGCGCTCACTTGCCCTACACAAGCCTGACGCGCACTGTACTTAGGAATAACCATTACATCAGAGATTAGGTGGGATACCCACATCTCACATATTGCTGCATCGGCCCTTCGGAAACTATTTATCCTTAAAAAATTCTTACTATTGTCACCACCATCTACCAAAATATCAGCATAGACTAAGTTTGTTCGTCCGATTCTTGAATATGCCAATTTAGTGTGGGTACCACATACTACAACTCACACCATAACTTTAGAAAATGTGCAGCGAAAAGCTATTGAATTCATTCATAGTAAGTATAGGGGCACTGATTCACCCACCAACCTACTGTCGGCCTTTGGCCTGGCAAGGCAGGCGCTTCCTAAATTTCGGTTCCTGTTGCTTCATAACTCTTTTGAAATCGACGTTACCAAGTATATTTCGCTTTCACGGTCCCACCGAACAAGACACCAACACGATTACTCTTTGACAGAATATTTCTGTCACAATGATGCATTTAACTATTCATTTTTGCCGCGTGCGATACATAAATGGAACCACTTGGATCCTGACATCACCAGAATCACTTCAACAGCTGAATTCGCGAAAATAATTGGTAAGGTAAGTGAGAGCTAACACTAAACTCTTTTTCCTGTGAACTGACGTTACTGGCTGATACACATTTTTATTTTCCTCTGATTGTTATCTCACTAAAAAGTGTATTTCTTTCGCACCCTTGCCCCATTTCCATGCGTTCCGCCTTAGGTTTCTTTAGTTCTCGGGAATTACTACAATGTTCAATGATAAAATATTCGCGTTTTTATTGTTCTTTTTTCTCTCTTTTCAAGTGTCTTAGCCTCTGTAATGTTTTATCTTGATTGATTCTTTTGATATCTTTTGTTGAAAATGTTAGAATTACACAATTCATGCCGGCGGTTTTATGCAAAATGGAAAGTTTGTTGTGAGTAATCGTCATCAAGCGACGAATGTTTGTTTTATGTGCCTTATTTTTATCTTCGTTCCCCTGTAACTACCGTAGCATATCAATGCATTGTATTTGTCGTGCCCAGCTGCAATGTTCTCTAGCTGAGAATGCAGTATTGAAAATAAATAAATAATGATAACCAGTACAGAAACCTGTCGTAGGTAGATGCTACAAAAGTCACAAAAAATACTAATATTTGGAATGCTTGAAATAAAAAAAATAATAATGTTTCTCAGGCAGGAAACCACGCTCACTTTACGCTGTGTTATTACCCTACACCAATAGAATTAGTACTGCACGCTACTACAGCCACTATTTTTCTACCACGAGTCGACGGGACACTGAATAGCAGGCGGCTAATTCAGAGCCGAAGGAAGTACCACGCATATAACACACTTATAAAGATTGACTCATCCATGTCATGCGGCTAAGCTTAAAATCAGTTTTCTGCATGTTATTAAAAATTGCGGCGATGTCGGCACGTTTTTCAGTGTTCTGTTGACTTACACTACGGTTAGGAGCAGTTGTTTCTAAAATAGCATAAACAAGGCAAAAGAAACTTTCACCACTACACCAATTGCTGTTCCCGGATTGACGTTTGCGTTCCGGACGCGGGTACACAGAAACCTTTTGCGAGAGCTTTTTACCTCATGTATAGTTTATCTAGACATGAGCCAGTGCTGTGCTCAACTTATAAACATAAAAAAGACGGAAGCTGCTCTTTTCAGTACCAGACAATTTCCCACTCCACCTGATATGTGCATATAAATAGGTAATTCACGAATGTAGTTTTTAGATACCGTCAAGATCTTGGGAGTTTTTTGGGACACTGAAATTCAGTAGACACTGGGTAATTCTGCAAAGTGCACCGGACTTCCCGCGAAATTTCCGTACTTTCTGCCAGAGCATAATAAATTAATAATTTATGATACATTTTTTTATCGCACGTCAACTTCAGCTTCCTTGTTTGGGGTACCACCACAAGAAAAATATTAATAAAATATACATGCTTCAGAAGAAAGTCGTACGCTATACTGCACACATTGACTACCTGCTCACACGGAAGTACTGTTTACTCGTTTCCACATAGCACCTATTTATGCTATGTACGAATATTATTTAGCCTTAAATTATAAGCGATGTATCCTATGCAACCAACTTAGTTTTCTTGAAGTACCCTGTCTCAAACAAGATCTCTGGGAATGTTCTTTTCGCAAAAAAGTAATTTCCCACATTCGTTTGTGTCGTACAGACAACAAATGCTCCAGCACACCCTGCACTCTGAATTGTTGTCAAATGGTGTATTTCCCGAAACACGTTCACTAGTTGACCTTAGAGGTGTATTATCTATCTAATCTTCTCATTTGTAGTGTTGTGTTTACATATTTTCCTTTCTTTCTCTCAAGTTATTCATACCTGGTTCATACATACTGGTTCATACATACATACATACTGGGTTTTTCCTGCTTTCTTTTTAGGCTTTTTTATTCTTCATTCGTAAATTCATCTGAGATTGCGTTGTTCGTCTAATATTCCCCCATAATAATGTCGTAGACGCTCTCTGCGTTTTCGCTATAAGCCTTGTACTCGGGGGCTCGGGGGCTCGGGCGTCCCTGAAGTGAATTTTTTTTCTCTTTCTGCTCAGGCCCACCCGCATCGCCATTTTTGGCGACGTAAATAAAAGTAACTTTAACTTTAACTTTTACCTGGTGCTGAGGAATTCATTCACTAATGGGCAGCTCGCGTTTGACGCACTACGCGGCCCCTAACGCTCGTCCTCAAAATGTTTCTGAGGCTTCTCTTCGAAAAAGGGAGAGTGGGAGTTGCTGTGCTGTTTTTTGAGTTACAGAGAAGCTGAAATGGACTCGGAGCGAGAAATTTCTAGGCGTCTTTCTGCCACCCCAATAACGTGCCGAGGAAAGGCGTGTCTCCCACGTTGTCCACTAGCTCTCCATCTAATGTAGATATTTTGAAAGAAGTTATACTGGTGTTTGCCGCTACAACCAGAAGCCGATATCCTTTTACTTCCATGAGTAACCCTGTATGTGAAAAGAATTACAGGAATTATCGTCCGCTGTAAAAACATGTGCGTGAACGGGAGAGGTGTACTTATGAAAAACTGATGCAACTTCTGTTTATCGACACGATCCAGAAACGAATCATACGTTTTACTGCTCGATTCACGAACCAGTTGCAATACCATTTATCGTGATCAAGTCGACCCCGGTGGCTTAGGGCCGTGGCGGCCGCTTTTCTGTTGGAGGCTAACAGCACAAACGCCTCTGTGTAAAAAATTTTGGAGCAGGTTAAACATCCCCAGTGGGTCAAAATTAATCCCGAGCCTTCCACTACGTCTTGCCTGCTCGCCTGCGTTGAGTCGGTGCGTTAAACCCTACAGTTAACATCTGTCGTCGCAGATATTGCGGATAAAACTATCAGTCGTGCATTTAATGAAGATAATCTGTAGCTGTATTTTAACAGACGAGGTGTTTTTTTAAGCATGAGTTTCAGCCCTACCGTACGTCGGTGAAAAATCGGCGCATCAAAGTGGAGAAGAGAAAATGCTGGGCCAACAAGTGTGTGTGAAAAACGCGACGAGGAAAAAATTTTCCGAGGAGGTGTGGGGAGTGCGTATCGTGATGCAGAACTTCTGGAAGGAAGCCGAGTCGGGCGTAGTCGAATCCTCTGTGCATCAAAGCGGACAGGAGGAAGATGAAAGGCCAAGAAGTAAAGGGGAAGGGGGAAGAAGGTAATGAGGCCATGGGCAGGCGTGGGGAGTTTCGGGCCACGGCGCGAATGTTAGAGTGAGGAAGAGCGCGTCGGGAATTGGATAAGCCTAGTGATGACGTAAGCTCTGACGTGCCGGTGTTGTTCTAGTTGATAGAGACGGTGTGCACTCGGCGGCATCAGTATGGGATCTACCAATAAGATGGGCAGTCTAAGAAAAAGCTCTCTTCCTGAGAAGAAGGGGGGCATCGCCGAAGGAACAGGGAAGCCGATCATGAGCGTGTCAAGCGGCGTCACATTAAACTATAAAAAAGCCACGTTAAAGCTAGGGACGTCCCCTCGCTCTGCAGTTTTCACAGTCTTCGTATCTCAATTTTGAAGGTGGCTTCATTATTTTCTAAGCCACTTTAAAAGCATCATGAAGGTACCGTGAAGAGAGCATCCCAACTTTCGTCCACAGTGATAAAAGTGTAGGCCTTGCAAGTTTTACTATCTCGTTAATCATAACGTATGATAACTGCGGAAAAGAAACTGCGGGACTTTGTTTCATGCACTCGCTTGGACTACGCCCTAGTCAATCGCATTTCGTGTCTTGCAATCGTTTGTTTCGCTCCCCCACCATGTTCTCAGCGTGGATTGTGGGCGTGGGTAGGGGTGTAGTAAGCGTTGCCAAATCTCTTCCTCGGATAGTTGTCTGAATGGCTCTCTTGCTACGGAGCTAAAAGTTAGGGCAGCCTTTTTACACTAGCGGTCAGAGCGCTCGCACTTACAGACTACCTCTGGTCACTGTCAGATATGAAGTGCTATAATACTTGTGTGGTGGAAGACACTTTTGGCGGGTGGTAATTCTTTTCACTACACAAAACCGACTACAGCTTGTGTTCTGATATAAAGCGCGTTGAAACTTTCGGTTACATAAATTGCCACGTATACTCAAGAGGTGTCCGTTGCGCTGCATAGAGTGGACATGCAGCGACCACGCCAGAAAATCATTTTCAGGAAAGCGAATGAATGCGGGCCAGTTTTCTGGCCGAGTGGAAATTGGTTGAAGACACTGACAGCTACAAAGAGATCTCACCCCAACAAGGACTAAAAAGATTCAGGGAGACACTTGAAACTGCTGACGTCTGGGATGACAGAAGCCCAAAATTTGGATCATAAGCTATGCTATTTTGTATGTCTCATGGTAGGCCTCTCGTGTTCAAGTCAACAGATGTGTGTCTGGGGTGTTCTTTTCGTCATAATGGTTACGGTGATGCCAGCTGGTTGTGGTTCTAAGTGTTATTGAGGGAAATGCTTCAGGTGTACTCAGATGTCTCACTCATATACTGTGGTAAATTTCCCATGTGTTTCTGAGGTAGAGATCTCGAAGTCCATCGCTGTAGAGGCATCACCTTCCGCTCCAACGTGTTCAGTAGAGGTGTTGTGTCCCCCGCACGGGGCACCTTGAGTGATCTTGGTGACGGTACTGGCAATGCCGCGGACCCCGAGCCCCCAACATAAGCTGTGACCTACCGTGGTGATGTGTTTTTAAGGTGAAGGGTAGAAACCTCAAACGGCGGCCGTCGGAGCCCAGGTCAAGCTCCGGCGGATGGGCTCCCTGTCTGTTTACCAGGCAGGGAGCTCCGGGACTTCTCTCGGTATTAGGGTAACCCGAGCGAATAAAGTACCCCCCGTCCCCTGCTTTTTCCTATGCCGTATGGTAAATCGAAAAACCCCCTCCGTCCGCACCGAAGAATTTTTCCACCTCTTCCAGCCATCAACTCACCGAAACCTGACAACTACCCACGTTTTTTGATAGTTGGATCGGTTGACAAATCCAAGCCTTTTTCCTTACAATCTGTTTTCCTTGTATCCAAGTTTCTTGAATCTATTCTTGGCAAGACATACAATGCTAAAAAACTAAGAACTGGCCAGGTCTTCGTTGAGGTTAACTCACAAAAGCAAGCCACAACTCTCATGAGCCAAACCCGCATGGCAGACCTGGATATCAGAGTCACACCCTACCGCAGCCTCAACAGCTCCCAGGGTGTGATATCTGAGCCAGACCTCCTAACCGAGACAGAGACCGATCTGCTCGAAGGCCTAAAAGATCAAGGCGTGACAGCAGTAAGGCGCATCGTCATTAGGAGAGACAACAAAGAAATAGCTACAAAACATCTGATTCTGACTTTCGACCGCTGCACACTGCCCGAGCATGTCAACGCAGGTTTCATTCGTTGTCCTATCCGGTCATACATCCCGAACCCGCGGCGCTATTTCAAGTGCCAGCGGTTCGGGCATGGTACCTACTCCTGTCGTGGCAGAACAACATGTGCCAAATGTGGCCAGCATGATCATCTATCCGACAACTGCACTGCAACCATCCTTACCTGCCCGAATTGCCAGGGTCCACATGCAGCATACTCTCGCGCTTGTGAAAAGTTTCAACTAGAGAAAAAAATCATTAACGTAAAGGTAACAGAAAAAATTTCCCCGCATTTCCCCGAGGGGAAGAATGTGAAAGTGCGAATGCACGAGTTGAATTTGCGCGGTTCGGTAATGTTCGCGAAAGAGAGATCACACACACACACACACACACACACACACACACACACACACACACACACACACACACACACAACTACAAAGAAAGAAAGATGCATTTATTCACAGACACCTATTTGTGTTGTCGTTGGACTTGATTGCTAGAGCAGATCTCAGCTTTGAAATTTCGTGTCAGTACTCCTTTAAGCGGGTGCATTAGCCCTTCTCACGCCCGATTCCTGGCCAATCCCCCACGTGGGTATGTGCCATGCACAGACACCTATTTGTGTTGTCGTTGTACTTGATTGCTAGAGCGGATCTCAGCTTTGAAATTTCGTGTCAGTACTCGTTTAAGCGGGTGCATTAGCCCTTCTCACGCCCGATTGCTGGCCAATCCCCCACGTGGGTATGTGCCATGTCAGCGGCCAGGCAGCGCGCGCCCATCTCCCCCCGTTGCCAAGGAAGACGAGGAGATTCCTGGCCAATCCCCCACGTGGGTATGTGCCATCCCCCCCCGTTGCCAAGGAAGATGAGGAGCGCGCGCACCCGCAGCTGTTACTATGTGGACGGACGGCGGTCAACGGAATTCAGGGTCGCTTATAAAGTGCATTCGCACTTAAAAAATCACCTTCACGGAGGCGCGAAAGAGGTTCGCCTCTTTTCCCCTGGGGAGGTATGCCGACGCTGCTCGCCGGGGGGCGGAGCGGCGCCTGGTTTTGGCGGGGACCAAGTACCGCGAGTCGAACTTGGTCCCCCCCCCTCTCCGCCCCCCCCCCCCAGGGCTGCCCCGGGCAGCCCAACCAGCCTCTTCACCGCTCGCTCACCCAGCAGCGGCTGTGGTGACAACGTCCTTTGGGGATGCCGCGGCATCCACTGCTTCCTCTCCACCGGCCCAAAACACACCCAAGGGCACGGAGGAGATGGAGACGGAGGAAGTCGCAGTGACCCCCTCCCCCGCCTCACTGCCTGTGCCATCTGTGGTGCTCCCCACGCCTTCGGCACGGGCAGCGCAGGCAAAGAACACCCGAAAGCGTACCACGTAAAGGGGGCCCAGTCCGCTGGGCACTCCCATGCCTTCAGATGACGACATGGACGTCGAGCCTTTCCGGCTTTCATCGCAACGAAAGGAACGGGCTGCGACGTCCAGGTCAGTAGAGAAGGTCAGAAAACCCATTCCAAGAGTCCAAGCCCCGAAAGACCCTACATAAATAGTCGCACTCCAGTAGCTCTGAACACATAATAATGGGAAGAGAAAATATTGTTCAATGCAACTGCAGAGGCCTTCTGAATATTCTTGACGACGTGTATGATGTTCTGCATGCCAATCAGCCAAGTGTAATGTGTGTTTAGGGAAGACACCTGAATTCCAAGAACACAAATTTCTTTAAGTTACATGGTATACAGAAAGGACAGGGTTGGCTGCACACACTCCTCTGGCGGTGTGGCCATAATCGCCCGCAAATCCTTAGCATGCCACCCTGTCACCTTGAACACACCTTGAAGGCTGTAGCCACCTTGAAGGTTGTAGCCATCCGCACAATAATATTTAAAGGAGCCATGAAGAGAAAATAAAACATCGTTTAATTTGAAAGAACTAGGATTCAGTATCTCACTCAGCTCCATTACAGCCACAAAAGATGTTTCTTAACGAAAAAAAAGCAAGAAGTATTTAAAAACTTTCAAATTTTGCGCCACAGTGACGTGTTATGAGCAAGAATGACGTCATACGGGCCAACAATAAAACAATTTTCAGTCCGTTAATTGCACGTTAGCATTCAAGTGATGCGGTCAATGGGAACTAGTGGCCCGATTACAGACGTCCAGTCATGTGTCGGCGCGACAGGTGAGTTAGGCGGCCGCCAGTGGCACAAACGAGGTTTCGTGACGTCATAGAAAAGTTGCGGGAAATTGGCTAGGTGGTCGCCACTGCGTCAAACGTTTTCTTTAATATCTCCGTTATTTCTTCAAAGATTGCGATGATATCGGTATCATTGTTATCGGGACTAAGCAGTCTTTCTAATCAAACCCAACTTGTATTTTGTCTTCATGGCTCCTTTAATAGGTTGATAACGGTATGCTTCATTTACATCCCTCCTGATCTTGCACTTCCGAGCTCTGACTTTGAGGCGCTGGTCGACCAGCTGCCCGAACCATACATCCTTACAGGCGACCTTAATGCTCACACTCTTTTTGGGGCTCTTCTCGCACGATGCCCGAGGTCACCTGATAGAGAAATTCCTTACATCTTCAGGAGCATGCCTTTTCAACGATAAACAGCCTACATACCATAACATAGATCACAACACATGCTCACATCTTGACCTCGCTATTGGTTCTGCAATTCTCTTTCCATGTCTTGAGTGGGGTGTGGGCACGGACCCGTACGGTAGTGACCATTTCCCCACTTCATTAACGTATATAGGTACAGGCCCGAGCAGTCCATCTTCCCGTAAAAGGTTTAATAAAGGAAGAGCCTACTGGATTACATTTACAGAGACATCAAAACTACACCACACATCCATAGGACCCCTACACGTCTAAGAAGCTACCGAACTGCTCACGGCGCACATCCTCCACGCCACCGAAAGGTCCATTCCCCACGCCTCTGTTGCCCCGCGCAACCAGCGGAGGCTGTGGTGGAATGAGGACTGTAGGCGGGCGCGAGAGGCCTAGAACAAGGCGTGGGGTATCCTTCGTCGGTACCCCACGTCGGGTATCCTCATTTTGTTCAAACGGGCCAAGGCGTTAGGAAAACGTGTGCGCCGTGAGGCAAAACGAAAGAGTTGGCGTTCCTTCATAACATCAATAAACTCATACACAGACACACGCAAGGTATGGACACGTATACGCAAACTCAAAGGACCACGGACACAGCCTGCCCCGGGTCAGCAGAACAGAGGACACACTCGAAGACCAGGCTGACACACTCGCACAACACTTCCAACACGTTTCTAGTTCAGCACACTACACAAACATTTTCATGAAACACAAACAAACGGCCGAAAAGAAGCCTATAGTATATAACAATAGCTCAACATCTTCTTATAACTCACAGTTTTCACTGCATGAGCTGAGGGCTGCTTTGAACACGTGTAAACCCTCAGCTCCAGGCCCAGACAGCATCACATACACAATGATACAACACGTGCACGCAGGCACTCTTCTAACACTCTTACACCTATATAACGAGATATGGCTTTCGGGGCACATGCCACACTCTTGGAGGGAGGCCATTGTAGTGGCTTTCTTGAAGGAGGGAAAGGACCCGTCGTCCACCTCAAGTTACCATCCAATAGCCCTGACGAGCTGCCTGTGCAAGCTTCTCGAGAAGATGATCAATCGCAGGCTCGTGTACTTCCTCGAGTACAATGGTCTTCTTGAGAGCTGCCAGGCAGGCTTCAGGGCGGGGCGAAAGACGAACGACCTACTCGTAGCTCTTGAATCGTATATAAAGGATGCCTTCGTGCATAAGCAGTATTGTGTAACTGCCTTTTTCGACCTCGAGAAGGCCTAAGACACCGCTTCGCGTTATGGGATCCTTAGTGACATCAGGTCATTCGGTGTTTCGGGTAATATGTTGAACACCCTTGTTAGTTATATGTCAGAGAGAACGTTCAGAGTAAGAGTTGGCTGTGCACTTTCAAAGGTTCACGTCCAAGAAAATGGCGTGCCGCAAGGTGGCGTGTTGAGTTGCACTCTCTTCATAGTAAAGATGAACTCTCTTGAAAAAGCACTGCCACCAACAATCTCTTATTCTATGTATGTAGACGACGTGCAAATATCTTTTAAATCATGTAATATGTCAATATGCGAATGTCAAGTCCAGCTTGGTGTCAAGAAGCTTGCTGGCTGGGCATACAAGAATGGGTTTAAATTGAATCCTGCAAAAAGCTCCTGCGTTGTGTTCTCAAGGAAGCGCTCTTAATGGCGTGTCGCTTCCTGTGAACAAGGAGCACAAGTTCTTAGGTGTTGTGTTTGACCAGAAACTCACATTCATTCCACACATCAAGGAACCTAAACAAAAATGTCTGAAAACAATGAATATACTTAAGGTTCTCTCCCATCAATCGTATGTTTCGACAAAGAACTCCTATTACGGCTCTATACTGCTTTGGTTGGGTCTCGTTTAGACTATGGCAGTGTGGTATATGGGACGGCGTCTAAAGCAGCGTTGCGAATGCTTGACCCAGTGCTCCACTTGGGGCTACGGCAAGCGTCGGGCGCTTTTCGCACTAGCCCTATTGAGAGCCTGTATGCCGAGTGTAATAAGTGGAGCCTTGAGAACCAACGGACGTACATTGACTTAGTTTATGCTTTTAAAATTTCATCGCTGAATAACCATCCTTTTTATCCTGTCTCTAACGACACATCCACATCTTTGCTTTTTGTAAATCGCCCATCCATTCCTCTGCCCTTTTCACTTAGAGTGAGAGAGCGAGCCTCGGATCTGAGCGCTTCGTTTTTAGATGTGTACACATCATCCCTTTCAGACATTTTACCTCCTTGGAAAGTTCGTCCTGTGTCCTCCGACCTTTCTTTATGAAACTTGACAAAAATCGGGTACCGCGAGCTGAAATACTGCAGCACTTTCTGTCTCTGCAGTTTAAATACCCACTTGCAGAATTTTACAGTGACGCGTCTAAAACCTCCAATATGGTCTCCTGCACTGCTCATGGTCCGAATTTCAGTGCAGCCAGAACCATGAGCGTCCACACAACAATTTTTTCAGCATAAGCATATAGAATTTTATTGATTGTACGACACATCCTTGAAAATCAAATTCCGAAGTCCATCATCTACACAAATTCCTTGAGTGTTGTTCGCGCACTGTCATCGCATACACCCCCCAAAAACCACATAGTTAATCTTGTATTTAACACTATCACGTCTGTGTATGCGCAGAAGCATCAGCTTCTCCTCTGCTGGGTCTCAGGACACGTTGGGATCGCTGGGAACGAGTTGGCAGACGAGAGGGCCGCTGCTGCTGCACTCAGGAACACTGTAGACATTACAACCGTACCATATACAGGCCTCAAGCCACACAAAAGACAACACTTGCGTAGAACATGGAAAATACACTGGAGTGAACAGACAGATAACAAGTTACACGTTGTAAAACCACGCTTGGGACCATACACCACTGACACACGCAACAGACACACAGAAGTCGCCTTGGTTAGGCTGCGGATAGGGCACACCCATGCAACGCACTCGTATCTGCTGACGGGATCTTCTAGACCCCAGTGCAGCAGGTGCGGTGAGGCCCTATCAGTAGTGCACATACTAATCACATGCAAGGCACTTCACGCAACACGACACAAACACTTCAGAGAACTCTACAGACAACATATTCCCCTACATCCATCGTTTTTTTCTAGGTGACGATGCCATTGTTTCCCTGAAACGTGTGTTTGAGTATTTGTCAGACGTCAAGTCTTTAAAGCTCATTTCCTATCATGCATAATGAAATCTGGCCCTATACAACAGCCATGCTCATTGTCGTTTTGTGATTTTACTTTTGTTTTTGGTGACTATACTTAGTGTTTAAGGTTTCACCCCTCATATATGACTATTGTTTTGGCGCTCTTTGCCCCAGTTGGCCTTGCGCCATAAACATCCAACCATCATCATCAGAGGTGTTGTGTCCTCTCATTTCTGCCGTTATTACCCATTTGCGGTTGCACCGTTGCCTTCTCTCTGTTACTGCGATTGACAGGCTTGGCGAATGGAATTTTCGGCCCCAGAAATACTCGATCTTCGCAAGCATGCTTTGCAGCTTTTGAAACAAGGAAGCTCCAATACTCCAGGGGACATCCAGTGGTGCAATTGTGTCTTTTCATTGCAGTTTTCATGTTTGTTTTTCCTTTAACGCTAACGCCATGTTCAGAGTGGCATGACCAATCTATGGAAGCTGTGGCGTGGGCCAGTCTGCTTACTGACGTATTTCGCGCAGTAAGACGAGGGACCGAAACGAAAGAATGTTATGGAAACACGGTGTAGCGGAAAAATACGGGTCGAAGTAATTCGCTCCAAAAAATGGCAGTGAGGAAAGACACGCACATATTATGTTGCACCAAAAAAGTTGTTGACATGTGTGCCGCTAGGCTTTCGCCTTTTAAGCACGCAAGCAGATTTAGGGCCCCGAGGAATCTTTTTCTGGGGCACTGTCGCTAGCTCCTTGCACGCATTGAGAAATGTTACAAGTACACATGCTGCTCATTAAACTGATCGAGTTATTGTGTTCACGCAGTACATATTCCAGCGTTGGTCGCCAGCAATATAAAATATGGTACCTGCTTCATTTTTTTTCACATAGCCCTTAGATGTATACCTCAGCTGCTGAAGGGGACAGTGAGGCCAATGCGTGTCTAGCGGCTGCAACTTGAGTGACGGACCTATTGAGGGGCGAAGAAAAAGAATTAAAAATAAAATTTCTCCCAATGTACTACCACGTATTGCACGCCTAATTCAATAGAAAAATAAATAAAAGGATAAGCAATATAGTTAAAAAAAAACGATAAAATGAAAGCTAAAAAGGAAAACTACCATCTGCGACACCTAGCCCCGAGGCAGGAGGCCAGTCAACAAATTTTATTTTGAAACCTTGATTGTGTTCTTGTACTGGTGTCCCTTGACATTTTGACTTCTCCTCTATAGATGTGCTGTTGTGTTTAGGTTGACGTGATCACAGTTTTTCTTTTTTTGATTATATGATAAAACAAGGCTGAGGGTGCCTTCCACAACGGGAAACCATATCACGCCTGCATGAAATATCACGTGGCGGCGCAAATTGTAACCTGTATTACTCAGGGGCTTACTCTTCATTTTATTAACCTTGAAAGCTGGCTGCGCCTCCAAGCGTGACGTCGGTATAGTGTGACAGCGCGGCTACCCTTTGCAACAAAAGGATTAACTCATGGTTTTTAACACGAGATTTGAAGCCTTTTCGCGCGTCCACTACTGTTCGAAATTCCCGCAAGCTTGCTTGCATGGTTCGCGCATTATAAAAGAAGCACGCCACAGCAGTAAGAAATTCTATTAAAAAATCCGGCCACCATTGCAATTGCGATGCTAAGACTGAGGAAACAGCAGATTTGGTAGTTTCACTATCTTAAGCATGGCTTTTATCGGTGTCAGTTGAATTTTTAGGCGCTACAGCAGGAGGAGAAATGAGCTTTTAGCTTGAGCATAAAAGATCTTGCGAAAAACTGAGGCACCGCACGGACTCTCCACCCATGCTCGCTGGCTCAGTGCTTGTCAACGCTTAGGAAAAGAAGCAAAAAATTTATTTCCGCTAGAAAAAAAGCGTTAGTTACCTGTTGACATATTTAAATGTCATGCCTATAAATCGCTAATTAGTCGCACCGCAAGCTCAATTTTTTGTATGTAAGCTCATACTGTCCGAAAATTCTGGAAAACATGACAAAAAAACAACTCCAGTCTGAAATACAAAAATCAGGGCAGAAAAGGGTAAAAACCCTGTGGGAAATCTTTGAGAACTTGTAAAGTGCAGCTTCTGATAAAAAGTAACCTCCAAGTTTGGCGCACACCGTTCACGGTCAAGGTTTCACATTCAGTAGGTTCCACCAAAGAGCCAAATTACTTCGAATAATAAACTTCCATTGTTCATCCCTATATTCTCTCGCAATTTAAGGTTGGTGCAAGCTTTATTTTGTTCAAGAACCATTCGCAAAACACACAAACAATGCGGTCCAGTCCTTTTTAGTTCAAACCGATCTTCGCGGGAACACAGTGCGTGTACTTGGCTTTGGTTGCGTAATGAGAGCATCCCTATGGGTTTTGCCTGTTAACCACAAGAGATATTCCAGAAATATTATAATACACCAGCGCCTCGTAAACAGGGTTTCCCCATGAAAACTAAAACGCAGCTTTGCAAGAAAGGATTTCCAAATCATGTCCGGAGGAGACAGTTAATTTAAATTGTTTTACTATATGTTGGTAGATGTGAGGCTGGCTAAAGATATACAACATTCACTTGTAGTAGGGGAAGAATATCAAAGCACCTCCCCATAGCCACTTCATTTGCATTTTGGTCATTGTCCGGCGTTTTAACCACGGCTAAAACGGTGGAAACATTCATACACACAGAAATAGGCCTTATACTACTCTTATTTATTTTGGCGCCGAATTCTGTAGTTGTTAAACACAACTCACCTGAGTGCATGGAATTTGTAAACCTATGCTGCGATTTTAACTTCACGCAACTTGCTCATATACCTACTCGAACTACAGGCTCCACAGCTAACATATTAGGCCTAATCTTACCTCTACACCGGAATTAATCTCTACTATCACGCAGATGCCAGGAATAAGCTATCATTCCATTCTACAGTTTAATATGAAAGCGCAGGTTCCCTGTAGGAAAGTTTACAAATACAGGGCTATGGCAGAGCCGACGTTACCCCAATAACAGCCGAAATACAGTCGTTTATGAAAACTTATTTCCATAGCTTTTCAGCGCAGAGTGTACGAAATCTTGTCGCTGAACAAAGATAAACTCTTAGCACTAATCGATTGATATGTACGGAAGAAAACTATAATAACAAATCCTAGCTAGCCTTGGTTCAATAGCTCGCTTAAACGCTTGCGTAACACGAAGAAACGTTCATTTCGTCGCGCAAAACTAACAAACCGAGCTGACGATTGGCGCACTTATCACACCATGAATAATGAATTTAACAAATGTGTAACAAGCGCGAAAACACGTTCTTTAATGACACATTACCAGTGCTATTACGAACGAAACGCGAAGATGTTGGAATACCATTAGTGGCACGAAAAGGAATCTCATTCAGTTGCTTCATTCAAAGGCTCCGGTCCCTCCAAAGCAGTGCTGTACAATTCTAAATAACGCCTTTGCTGCAGTGTTCAATTCTACTCATCCTGTCAGTACCCCACCTTTAATTTTACCGGACTTTTTACCAATGGATCCTGCTTTTGTAGACTCTGCCGGCGTTGAAGCATTAATTAGTAAACATAACATTGCCTCCTCTCCTGACCTGATTGTATTAACGCGAAAATGCACAAGTGCACTGTTGTCTACTCATCTATTACTATTATTCTGTCAGAAATTTTAAATGCAGAGCATTTAAGTAACTCACGATGGCACCCGCGTTGACGTCCGTAGTCCGGACCGCACCCCTCCCTACTATATAAAAAAAATACTATCCGGCGCCCGGTTTCGATCCCTCTACCCTGCGGGCGGAATGCAATGTACATGGTGCTCTACCCACTGCGCCACAAAGCCGGCCCAGAATGGGACGCTACGAACGCGCCTTATATAGGTGACTCATTCAAATGACTGCTGACGAGCGCTCTCTCGTCAGCAGTTGCCACAAGTGCAACAACATTAACGTAACGCAAACTACTTAACGTCGTGCGCCCCCGGAAATGCTCTGCATTTGATCGTGCACCTTGCGAGGGGGATGTTTCACTGCGTCTTCTCTCGGTCGCGGGACCCGTGGCGCCATCTGGCGGAGGCGCGGCACAACTCCTAGCACTCTCTTTGAAAAAGCGCCTCGAAATCGCGGCAAATATGAAATAGGGATGACGCGCTTTTCCATTATATCAGCAAGAGTGGAGTCTGCGCCAGGAACGCACAGGCCGCCTATACCTCATGGCCTTCGAGGGACCATAAAGACAAATTATAACTTTGTTCAGTTTGAAATAAGTAGCCTTTGGCTACTCACTCAGCTCCATTCCAGCCACAAACAGACCTCTTTTAAAGGGGCACTGACACAAAAATTTTGCGGTTGGCTTGTGTCGCTGCTGATGGTCGGAGTGGGTCAAGCGTGTCTTGAGATGGTTAGGAGTCGATCGTTGCTGGTGGCTATCGCGAGCACGCCGAGTGATCGCGTTTTATGCTGTGGGGCCTTGGTGAAAGCGGGGAATCGTTCGGTCACGCTAACGCTCTGGCTTTGAGCATATATGGACACTTCGACAGCGCTTTTCAGCAGTCGCTGCGTTGTGGTGCATTGCCTCGTGACTGGAAGGGGGGGAAGGTGGTCCCCTTCATATATCCGGCCATGTATATTATCCTCAAAACTACCGTCCCATCTCACTTACAAGCATACCCTGGAAACTCTTTGAACATATAATATATTCACACCGGCTTGAATACCTTGAATCGAATTCATTTTTCACTTCTTATCAACATGGTTTTCGAAAAACATTCTCTTGTGAAACTCAACTTGTAGCCTTTACTAATGACCTTTTTGCAAATACTGACCTTGCATTTCAAACTCACTGCATATCTAGTGATTTCGCCAAAGCGTTTGACTCAGTCCCTTACAGCCTATTATTTTCAAGCTCAGCCAACTAAACCTTGATCCTCTAGTACTTGCATAGATTACAGACTTCCTGTCTAACCGAATTCAATGCGTTTTTGCTAATGACTGCACGTCTTCTACGTGTGACGTGTGATGTAACATCTGGTGTTCCGCAGGGATCGGTATTAGGGCCTCTAGTCTTTGTGATATTTATTAACGATTTACCCGACTGTGTTAAACTCTCGTCGATAAAATTGTTTGCGGATGGTTGTGTAATTTAAAACAAAATTTCTAACTCCTCTGACGTTCAAAATCTTCAAAATCACCTTAACAGTGTTTTATAAATGGTGCAATAACTGGCGTTTGCAATGAAACGTTTCGAAGTGCAAAAGTATGCAAATATCTAGCCCTACTGATAAAACCAATGCTTGCTTGTATTTCCTTGATAACGTTCCCTTGCTCTCTATTAATTGCTATAAGTACCTATGCGTTCACATTTCTAATAACCTTTCTTGGAATACCCACATTGAATACGTTATAAGCAATGCTAACCGCAGGCTGGGCTGCTTACGCCGAACTTTTTCATCCGTTTCTACCTCCCTTACTCTCCATCTTTACAAAACACTTGTTCGTTCCAAATTAGAGTACGCGTGCGCATTATGGGATCCTCATCAGGTCACGCTCATTCATTGTCTCGAATAAATTCAAAATAGTGCCGCTCGTTACATCTTATCGTCCTATTCACGTACTGCCAGTGTTTCGTCGATGAAAAAAACAGTTAACGTGCCTGACCTGTCAGTGCGCCGTAAATGTTCCCGTCTGTGTTTATTTCACAGAATATATCTCCATAACCCTACCTTAAAAGAACAACTTATTACCCCGCCTCGCTATATCTCATCTCGAACGGACCATACTTGCGAAGTCGGCTTGCCGTCTTGTCGTACTACCATATACAATGAATAATTTATTCCTAAAACGAGTGTACAATGGAACCACCTCCCCTCCGCCATCGCATCCATTACTGATACAACCCTTTTCAAAACTGCTGTACATAACACCTATTGTTCGTAGAATGTCATAGGGAATTGTGTATTATTTCGATGTTGTGTAAACAGTGTACATTTGTTGTTGTCATACGCGCATCTGAACCATTCCACTGTCGTAAAAACGGCACATTGTATTCTCTTAAGTTTACCACTCCTTTCTGTTGTGCCCTATGGGCCTTGAAGGTATCTGTAATAAATAAATAAATAAATAAATAAATTTATTTTTCTTATTCCATAGAGCTCTTTCCTTGTTCAGGGCAGTCGCTTATACTTAGCTGAACGGCAATTATTTGAGTGGACGGACGTTGGACATTCAAATTTTTCGTCCGTACGGGAAAAAGCAGCGACGATAAACAGAAGCTGACGTTGAGATCAACCGAACAAGTAACGTAGTAGTCGTAGTACTAACCTAAAAAAACGTCTGTGGGCACAAAGAAATTGGTTAGTGAAGATTCCTGCATTTTTAATTGCAGAGCACTTCAGGGGCTCGCCTTGTCGTCGCAGCTCGCTCGCTGGAGCCACGTAGAGCCACACGGCGTTCCGTCGTGGCGGCTGTCGTCTCGGCGTAACCCAGAGAGTTCGAAAGCCAAGCGGTCTATGTAGTCATAAACATTAAAAACTAGTGAACCGCTGGCGCTTATCATATATCTCCTCGTTGTTTAGCGCAATGAAAGCTGTAGGTAGATTTGAGAAAAAATGTCGGTATTAAGGGGCACCGCCGGCGGCGTTCATTTGCATAGGAACGCTCGTTGGGTTGGTTTATACGGTAGTAAGTGAAAAAAGAAGTGGTAGTGCAACGCCGGCAGATTCGGGAGGACAAGAAAGCAAAAAAAGGGAAGAAATCTCGCTGGCGCAGTTTCAGGCAGGGTGCACGCGAACACTGCGAAGGCGGGAAATTTAAATGGCATTGGGTGGTAGCAGTGAGCGGAAAACCGCTTGCCAGCCCATGATGGCGAATCGGTGCTCAGCACTTCCGAGAGCTCTCACATTCATTGGAACGGCCTTTATTTTTTTTTTCTGAGCGCGCTTACCTGAAGGTTCTGCTGCAACCGCCCTTAATGTGCACGTCGAGGCCCGGCTGTGGTCAGTCGACAAGGTCTCTGCTACAAATGCTGATTAATAAGTCGCGCCTTACCATCTGTCCTAGAAACAGAAGTCAAACCGTCAAGTTGATGTCATGATGTAGCTTCGAGGACCTTCAGGTCCTCGGAGCTAGCGCGGCGACGTACGCTTTTTGCGCCGATACCAGTGCGATGTCCTGCGGTCATAGGCAAAAGTTAAATGAGAGAAAAGCAAACCCGCTGCCGCCTTAAGCGCAAAGCTCTCCAACGCTAATTTCTTGTAAATATTAGTGTCACACGTGCATGTCAAATGGTACGTGTAAGCCAAACTTTCGGCCATTGAACCCCAGAGAGCGAGCAACAGAAGAGAGAACGACAGAGCATGTGTGAACATGGACCGCGTCAAGCCAAAGGGGGACCCATCGGAAGGGCGCAGCGGTGGGACTGCGGTTGCATCACCGCCGACCACGTGTCTACGTGACGTTAAGTAGCAGTCATGGAGGACACGTCATCGCCAACGTCGTGGTTGACTCTCGTCGTCGCTTGTAACATTTGAAAAGTGGAGTTGGCAGCGAGGGGAGGCTTGAGTAGTGAGCAAAACTGGATATAATGTGAATGTAGGCGAGAAAATACCGGCACTGCTGGACAAAACCAAAATAATAAGCCATTTTGAACAGCGAAGGTGGATGACCAGCGAAGCTATGAGCGTACGACGAAGAGGATACTCAGAATAAAGGAGAAGAAGAACGCAGGTACCAGGTTCTAACACGGCAAATAAATAGTACTCCGCGAAAACTTGGAGTCGTCTCAGCGGCAAATGATCTTACAGTTTTGTGGGAAAGTTTCAACAATACAAGAGTTACAACCAAGGAGGTTAATTTTTTTTAACCTCCTTGGTTACAACAGTTTTATGTAGCCATAATTTCTCCATAGAGCGCCATGTGTGGACAGAACAACTCAAAACCTCATCTCCACTAATGTGACACCCGTGGAGGGCGAAGCATGCAGTGTGCAAGTAGGTTCAAAAATTGAAATTCTCTCTCTTTCCACGCGCCACGTGCTTATTGGACGCCGGTGAAGTGCCGATGGGAAAAGTGATCGCGCAGTTCCTGAGGCGGTCGCGTTGTCTGTGGCTTTGAACCGGATTTAAGCAATTGAATAGGAAACAGACGGACCGTAAGTTGTCTTCGTGTCACACACCGCAGCATGTTAAGAAGTATGCTAAGTGGTACCGCGAGGTGTTAGAAAACGAGTGTCCCGGAATTTAGTACCACGACCACACGAGACGACGACAGGAAACACCGATAATCCGGGCCCCTTGGGTACTGCGCTCCTAAAAGAAAATTCTGGAATACTTTTTACTTCAATGTGGGCTAATAATGTCAAGTAATTGAAATTCGACGTAATGGTCAAGTTGGCTCAGTTTCCAACTGTTATCTAACCCGTATAACATTTGTTGGGAAAGCGTTAATGACACAATTGCTACAGTCGCTTCCTGTAACCGTACAGCTCAGCTGATGCCAGAGAACGGACAGAGGATGATAATTCCATTACGTTTACAACTTCGATGTGAACTAGGGAGCCAATTACTATTGAATGGAAGACTTTGTAAAAAATTATAGTCATCTGAACGGCCAATTGTCATATAATTAATTTTGTGAAGAAGGAGAACGAGCAAAGAAGTGAACGAAAAGGCCGAGAGGTGATGCAGGAGTAGAGCCCGGATGAGCTCTCGGCACTGGCGGAGGAATGTTTAGGGCAGGAAAAAGATGGCAAGCGAAGAAAGAGGGTAGAAGCGGGGCCGCGCACACACTTTAGTTTCTTTGTGGGCACTATAGCCTTTCATCTAGCCTGTGCCCTTCATGAAACGTAGAAGGGCATTTGTTGCCTGCTGGCAGTTCTTGTTACGGGTCGATGTCCTAAGATGCTCTCTATAGTGAACGGTTTATTGTTAACTCGGCTTAGCTCGGTAGCCGTCGCGCGTCTTTTTGATGAATACGACGAGCAACGAGAAATCACACGCCAAGTTGTCTCTTCAACCTCGCACGCGTCACAGTGGGAACTCAAAGCCATCCCGATGAGAAAGGAGTAGGCTTTCTTGAACGACATTCCCAACCAATGTCTACGAAGTGAAGTAGACTGTGATCGAGACAGCCCACACGTAGGCGGCCCTCGAGTAGATTGTCCTGGTTTTGGAGGCGCAGATGCACAAAGTCTGCTGTATTGTACTGACTAATGGAGTTCCTACGCGCGAACTGGGGAAGCACCATAGCGGCATCCGTCTTCGAGGGTGGAGGCAAGATTGGTGGTTCAGCATTCATATCCTGTCCGGGCAGTCGCATCAGCCAAAACACGGCTGGTGATTATGAAACTTTATTGCATAAACACGTAATAAATATTACGGCGCTTTACGGTTGCCTCGTAAAATATTTCTGAAATTTTTGTGACGTTTTGTAGAAAGAACCGCAACACAGAGCTACGCGCATTCTTTCTAGTGGGCCTTTGTAATTAAAAAAAAATGGGGCAGCTTTCAATTGTTATGGAAGGCTGTAGGAAAAGCAAAGCTGGCGGCCCCTCTCCCTTTTTCGGAGATGCGGCTATTGAGCCTTACCTGTATTTCCGAACTTGCCGCTGAAATTTATGCCCGACTCTCAGGCGCCGATTGTTTTGTCCACAGGAATTTACCTCTTTCACAACTCTCCCAGAGTGCACCGTGTAAGAACGTGCTCGAACCGCAAGCAAACAAGAGTATTACTACGATAACTCCAAATGCAGCCTGAAGCGCTTCGTTTCCCAGCAAAAACAACCTCGGGAGCCACAAATGACTCGCTGTGTCATTTTAAATTGGTGCGAGTATACAAAACTGGGGTTAAATACTTGTCGCAGACGTGTTTGCACGGCATCCAAATCAGAAGTACCGAAGGGCACAACATGTGCCTGCGGATATTTCCTGCTCTATCATCCACACACATTCTCTTCGAATTCTGTTTTAAAATACAAGGCATCATACATCGACAATGATAACCGATCTGCACGAACGTACCTTGGAATGACTCATTGGTATTCTTTCCTTACTAAAAGTTACTAGTCGTACCCCCACATTTTTTCCATCAGGGGGTACCCAAGTCCTTTTGAAGGCGTGAACATGGCTGAATGTGTTCGCTTGAGCATAGATGCATCTTTTATGTAAGCAATAGATGCCGCTCTTTTTATTCTAAAAAATAGCGTTAAATAGCTTTCAGTCTAAAGGGTGCTTTTCAGGGCTGGTCACCCAGGAAATAACGGGATACAAGTAATTTGAGAATAAACAAATTATTATGCTATCCACATGCATCGCCCTGTAGGCGGAAAGAATGAAGATAAAATTCAATAATGTCTTAAGAAAATCTCTTTGGAAATCGCAATGAAAACAGATAACTCGAGCATTGTTAATTAGAAACGCCGTGGTTGTATAAGCCCTTCAGCAAGTCTCGTAATACTGAACTGGTGTATTTAAATAAATGCATTAGAAAAGTATTCAGTGCTGATTCGAAGGAGCAAATAAAAACTAGACGTAAACATAGGACGGTATGGAATACACTCCAGTACACTGCCACGTAAGGAAAGGTCATGGAGAGAGAGAACACGATTTTTAATGAAGTCTGGCGATGTTAGCCAGGTTAAAATGCCAGCTATCACTAAACAGATTGGGTTTAGTTCAGGCGCCATATATAGACCAAAACTCTTGATATCACGAAGCATCTCCATGGAAAACATCGGGGAATCGAAACGTGCATAAGCAGGATGATGATAAGTGCAATGTTTATTGATGGAAAATGTGCGTTATGACTAAGACTTTTGTGTAGGTGACCCCAAGAAGTGTCGTTGAAAGAGATTAGTGTTCTACTGTCTGCCGCGTAGCTCCCTTTCCTCTAACTCTTACCCAACAAGCTACGACCCGTCTTTTTTGCTCCTTCCGGGATGACTGTGATGACGCAATAAAAATGAGTGCGATGAATGTTCAATTCAATTCAATTCTTCCGGGCTCGCACTTCTCGCGCGCTCCATCTTGGGATAGCGCTCATTTATGTCGAATCCGTTTTATGCCTTTTTGATCGCGTGGATAGTTTTATTGACAATGCTGCTTCAGCTTTTATTTCCGCCTTCGAGCATTACCAGAAAACCCAGCCCAGCCGAGAGCACGTGGACGTGTGGCTCGGAAGAAGCACCCTCGGTCGTCCAGGCTTGCGCGCGGCCTCACACCACGTGTGCAGCTCGAAAAAAACTAAAAAATACCAATCGCCCGTGGGCGTGCGCCTCGTGACGACTGCCCAGCATCGGCCAGCTCGATCTTCGAACACACTCCGCCAATCACCGCTGGCAACACCTTTCACGCGCTGTTCTCTCCAGTTCACGTGCATTCTCTAGTTCGCACTAGAGACGCCTTGTTCGCGAAGGCGGTTGCCGCGGGTCTAGGGCGTGCTAACGCGGTACACTTGGGGCGATGTGTAAAAGCTTGCGGACAAAAAAATCCATGCGTGCCAGTCATGCAGAACTTTCAGTGACAGGTTCGGAAATCCATGTGAAGGGAAACGGCCGGGTCTCCGATTGCGGCAGAGAGGCCGCCAGAGAAGGTGCTGGGGAGCTCAGACAAAGAGGTGCAAACCGCTGTGGTCAACAGAGCTACCGAAGTCGCCACTCGGCTCAAGCTGGGGGCCACTACAGACCCTTAGACCAAACAGAACGCTCAATAAAGTGATTCTCTCTCTCTCTCTCTCTCTCTCTGCTGTATATGGAGCCTAGCACCACCAGTGCAAGCTGCGACTATTTGCTTCATCAGCTGTGGTAAACACCATACTGTTACTGTACTGTTAAAAGTTTACAAATTTTACTGTTAAAAATGCGTTCGTGCCCTAGATTATGTATTTATTCTTCCTCCCGTAGGCTGGACCTTTATTTCGCGCTCAGTAATGTAGACAGGTATTAGCGATCGGTGCAGTACTTTTGCAGTGAAGCAAACAGATAAGCACCTCATTTTTTGCCTGCGGCGAGTAGTTGCAACCAGCGACAGACAACAGGCGTACCATAATCTTAGCATAACTTTGCAGAAGGAACACTATCACGTTGCATATCCCTTGCGGCTTTTCACCTGAGTTTCATTGCAGCGCGCCCAGCAGTGTGTAGTCGTCTAATAAAACTTACATGTACAACTGAACGTTCTACCTTGGCTTTGATGCAATATGCACATGCTGTGGTCCTCTTTTCTTACAGCCGAAAAAGTAACCCCTAATAACCCATCCAGAGCCCGATCGTAGTTAAATACTACACGGGTCGGCAAAAATAAAAAGTTCGGTTGATTGCTATGGAAAGCATTCAAAATTGCCCCTCAGGCCGCAGAGCACGCGCACTACACACTGCGTCACATTACGCCTACGGGCCATTTATACAGCACATCAGATCGCAACTTCAGATTAATTTCATTCAGTAGCCAAACCACAACAGATATCCGGCGGCCATGAGCAAGCAAAAAAAATGCGATATATATACAATATATTTTTAAGATTGGCTAATCGATGTCAACATAGCTAAATTGAGCAGTAGTTGTTTGCTTGGTTTTAAAAACAGCTACGATATCAGCAAACTGTGCACTGTTCTTTTTACTAGCAATGCGGATTTTAGCAGATACTGCTAAAATATTATAACAAACACAAACTTAACTTGCAGTGCTGCACTAAGCGCGCTCCCCGGAGTGAAAAATCTCGCCACGGCCGCTGGTGCATAGAAATTTTATGGCAGTTTTCTTCATCTCGTTTCTAGCGTGTGGGGTGGGATTCGCTCAGTGATCTTAAGCTCGCTTCTCATGGATCCACGGCGTGGCTCTAAATTTGGTCCCTAAGATGCTTCTCGTGTATAAAGAGAATGAAGTTGCTGTGGTATTTTCTGTGTTACGGAGAAACTGAATGGGACGCATGTAGCGGACGATGTTCTTGGTGGCTTTCCGTAAGCAAAATACGGTGAGAGGAAAACCAAATTTCCAGCTATGCCCAGTAGCTTTCTTATGTGAAAAAGTCTTGGTACCTTGAGAAAAGTGAGGCTAAATTTTGCAACTACAACCGCAAGCCGAGTTTCATTTAATTGACATAATTGCCATGAAGGTTTACGAATTAGAAATTACCGTCTCCTGCAAATACATGCACGCAAACGGAAGGGTTATACTTGCATGGCGCCGAAGAGAGCAGTCTGCGTTGGTTTTACCCAACCGGCCAAAACGCTTCTGCTCACTGACTGGTCAGAGTAACTGCTAATTATTAATAGTGACTCTGGGTAGTCAGTAAGCGGGTGCACTTTGGTTTGTTGGGAAAAATCAACACAGGCTGCTCCCGCACCCTCCATGACGCAACACTATTTATGCCATTGCCAACACCCGATTCTTGCCTCCTCGCGTTTTCTTCTCGCACTTCTTGGCCTAGCATTTTGCTCCTCTACATTTCGATGCGCCAATTTTTTATAACAGGATTACGCACCATATCTGCTGCGATAAAGGTTCTCCCTGTTAGGTCGTCGATTGAGCAGTAAAACGTGTATTGATAGCCGGCGACAAATGCTTTGATTCTTTTCACCTTCAGGGTATTATTGACAAGTAAAGGAACCTCGACTTCTGGTTGTCAGGACAAACATCAGTATGACTACTTCCAACATATCTTCATTAGTTGGAGAGCTACCGGCCATCGCGAGAAAGTTGGTTTTCCTCGCTTGGTATTCGGGTTTCGAAAACACGCCAAGAAATTCCGCTATGCGAGTCCCATTCAGCTTCTCTGTAGCACAAAGACAAGCACCGAGTCCCACTCTCCCTTTCCCGAAAAGAAGCTACGTAACATTTAGTAGGGGGAAGTTAGAGGCCCCGCAGTGGATAGACGATAAGCGAGACGATCAGTGACGTCCGCGACGCGAAACAGGACTTCCGGCACCGCGCTTAATGTATCAGTGCAAATTTCGTTTTACCCTTTCTTGTGCCCTATTCTTAACAAATACTTATAGCAGGACCGTAAATTAAAAGAACACTGCAAAACTCGCTAGTTATACCGCTGTTTTTAATAACTTGCACGCGGCATTTTTTTAGAGTGGGCAACGTAGAAATAAATTTGGCAAATTTTGAAAAGGGTTGTTGTATAAGAACTACTTCCTGCGGCTCTTTGTTATTCAGTGGTTTAGTTGTATCTTAATGGAGGGGTCGTGTCCGTCGAAGTCGGGGTGGAAACGGAGATAGATAGAGGGGGGGGGGTCTTAACGTGGTTCGTGCGCTTATTACCTCTGTGTCGGTACCTTTTCTTACTTTGAATGTCCAGGGCTTTTGACACTTGGACAAACAGAGGAAGTTGATGAACTATGCTCGGGCGCAAGACGTTGACCGCTTTTTGCAGGGGTGCAATTTGCGTACACCACGCGAGGTTGTTGTGTTTCGTGAGCGCTTTTGTGTGCAAGGCTATTTTACCCTTTCAGACAGCATGGCCCTGGGCGTACGCGTCGTATTCCTGCGCGAGAGCTTGCGCCGCAAGGCTCACTGCCCGGCTGAGATTCGAGGGCGCGTGCGTGCAGTTTATTTTTTCTTGCTGTATGCCGCGTACTAGCCGCTGTTGTGTACGTACCTGCGCAGCGCTCTGACTGTTCGTTTTCGCATTCCTCGACACCTTCATGCTAGAATCGTGCCCGACATTTTTGCTGGGTGATCTGGATTGAGTTACCGACCATCAGCGTGATGTACGGGGAAGTGGGCAAGGTTGACCATGTAGCGGTGCGCGGGAGTTGAAGGATCTGATCTGTCAATTCCATCTCTCGGATACCTTGGTGCAGTTCCATGGCGACAGGTTTGTGGCTACTTGGGAAGGGGGACAACCTGGCAATCGGCTAGACAAGTTGCACTTTTTACCCGAGCTGAGCTGCTACGTGCAATGCTGTAAGGTCCTCTCCTTACCGGCAGGGCTCGTCAAGTTTCTGATCCTCGGCCTGTGTTAGAGACGCTTAACCTTGGCAACTGTGTGCTCCGCCGCCAGATGTGGCGAATGGACGAGCGTCTGCTAACCGACAGGTAGAGTTCAGCAGCACTGAATGCTTCGTAGACGGCTCTGTGTGAGCTTAGTTGTCTGCCTGGGGTGAGTTGAAGGACCACTGTTGCGTTGTTTTAGTAATGGAGTGTCGTGCGCGCAAGGAAGCCCACGCTGAGCGACAGGTTGTGGAGGTCTCGCATCGTACAGAGACGGGGCAGCTTAAATCTTCGCGATGCGGGAATATGTCAAACGGCTAAAGGCACGCTATGAGTCCCTTTTACAGAAGTCATTGTTGCGAAAAGAAAGAAGACCGCTTGCCAAAGTAGAGTTAATCATCATGAGGAGAAGAGAAGGAGCATTAAAGAGGTGTTCTCAGCAAAGCCATGGTGCGGGTCTAGTTCCTGAATATTTTTGGTGTCGAAACCCGGGAGGAACGGCCTGGTGGACACGACATTAGGGCGCACAGAGACTTCGAGGCACGCGAGGCCCGGAAAACCATTTGATGTCCTGATCCCGTGGGCCTTGCCCTTGAACGGCGCCCCCCATGGCTAGCTGCTCGACGCACCGCACCTACCACTTGAAACCCGGAAGTGTCCAGCAGCAGCACCGTATCCAGGACACCCTCTCTGTAAACGTTCATCCTACTGAGGGAAGGGAGGTCATGAGTGAACTGAAAGAGCTGGGGAAACTCTCCGGGCAAAGATATCAGAACTCGTCCGAACAACATACCACCTTGTGGAATCCCCAACACCGAGAATAAGTATGCTTAAAATCCTTCTCGAATCTCTTACCGAAGTGCTGGACGACATAAATAATCTTGACGGACAGGTACAGGATCTCCTAGATATCGAAGACTACAAAAAAGATTATGAAGAATCTGACAAATACTTGTACATGATTTTCCGCGCGAAGTGGCTGCTTAGTGACAAGATATCCAAGATGAGTTTGATCCCGAAAGAGATAACCATGCAGCATGCCGCGAAGAACCGTCTTTCACGGAGACCTTCTACAACCACTCAAGTCACCCCCGTCCCACCATCATGGAGCTCGTTGATTACCTCTACAGCCGCCCGTAATAAGGTATCTGAGTGCGCAGACCTACTACTCGTAACGAACACGACAAGAACGGAAACCATCCCACTGCCAGCAGGCGACTTGAGCTCTTCCACGCATGCTGCGCCGTGGTCACGGATAGACTGCGCTAAGAGTGAAGAACTCTTAGCAGAACCTACAGAGTACGTGCACGATCATCAAACGCCCGTTGTCTCGACGCATCTGATCACGAACAGTGATGCCATGAACACCGACATGGACCGGCGCAAGAGGCGAAGACGTCGGGACAAGTCTAGGATACAGATAAGGACTGCCAAGCAAATGACGAGATGCAGAGTTTGTGGACATTCGCCTAAATTACGAACCGATTCCGTCAGGCGGAGTGCAAGTTCCTCCACATTTACAAGGCGGGTTCAGACACGGGAAGTTCTGTCGAGACAAGTTCGATCCCGACCAAGACGATGTGAGAGACCGGGTACACGCGCGACCGCCCGAATTTTCTTCCCTGCAACACAACAGAGGGCCGCTGTTCCTTTATCGCAGATACTACCGAAGAGCGTCATTAGAAAGCAGCATCGGACGTCAAAGCACCGATGGAAAATTAAGCTGCTGACGAACGGTGACCGAACAGCTTGACGGATTCGAACCAAGCTACTGAACTGACTAGAATTTTATGTTTCTGGCATTTTTACTTCCTCAAGTCATTTTTTTAGTACATGCATCACTGTCGCGGGCGGGAGGGTGCTGCGAAAAGAAAGACCGCTTGCAAAAGTAGAGATCATCATCATGAGGAGAAGAGAAGGAGGATTAAAGAGGTGTTCTCAGCAAAGCCATGGAGCGGGTCCAGTTCCTCAGTATTTTCTATCATGAAGAGAAGAGAAGGAGGATTAAAGAGGTGTTCTCAGCAAAGCCATGGCGCGGGTCTAGTTCCTCAATATTTTCTGTCATCAGCTGTGAGCAGACTTTGGGCAAGCCCGTCTCGGACGGACCCCTCCGCGCTCAGGAATATTAGAGCTGGCTCGCTTGTAGAGGCTGGGTTAGCTACTTTTTCAGAGGTTACACTCGCTGACAGGCCGATTATCACGATGAGTGAAGCTATATCTTTATGGGTCATTTCGCCACGCTTTTCACTACCGAAAACGCGTCATGGGGCGCAGATGATTTGTGGACAGGTTTTGAGCGTTTTGGGGGTGCTGCCGTGTCTGCCAGTTCACCTTGTCTATTAGCTGTGCGCTCCGGTGTATGCTGACGAGCTCTGAGAGTGTCTTAAAATATTGAGTGCTGCTTCGGAGCCGGGGCCTGATGGCATTATTGCTGGGTTTTACAGGAAGATTTTTCCAGCCATTCAGTGCTCACTCCTCGACATGTTGAACGGCTATCTTTGCACGGTGTAAGACCGGAATTCAGGTCATGGTTCTACTCTGCTTGTCCAGTGCTGTAATGATGCTTTGCTATTCGTCCCCGAGTTACTAAGCAAGGCAACGTCATCAGAAAATCTGAGGTAACTCAGGTGTTCTTTATTAATCCGTACGCCCACCTGATCCCAATGGAATGTTCTGAATGTCTCTTGTAATCATGCTGTGAATAATATTTTGTAAGATGGGTTTATTTCCGAAGGAAATGCAGCAGGAGGCTCAGCGAAGGCAGTCCAAAGCAAGCGGGGCACACGGCTGGCTCTCTCACGCTCTTTCGCCGTCCACGCTGATGATGATGATGATGTCCTCAAATTTTTTGGCACGTACCCACAAGGGGGGATTGGCCAGGGCTAAACCGGTTAAAAACGTGGGACTTCAAAATGCTTATTTCCGGAAAGAGGCTGTAAAAGGAAACTTACATGTGAATTTAACCCGAATTACCCATTAATCAGCACCGCTTAGCAATTCAAACGACCTGAGGCAGAGAGAAAATTTTGAATGCAATTATATATATCCCTTCTTGCAAATCCCAGCTTTGATGCGCCAATAGACAATATAAGTGTTATCGATAAAGTCAACCCCAACCGCTCAATCGGCTCCTTCAAAAACAGTTGTCTAGCTGTTGAGAAACGGCGACAGTCAAGGAAAAAATGGTCGATTGTTTCGGGGACCTGGCACCGCACACATAGTTCTGTAGGCGAAAGTTCCGATCTGAACAGATAGAAATTAAGCCTTGGAACCCTGCAACGCAGCTCGGTGAAGGTCACCTCGCATTGCCGAGAGCCACAAAAATGAACATTCCACCCGTACTTTAAATGTTGGAACTCTTCAAATGATAAGCCGGTCGTGATCCCTTACCGGTTCACTGGTTCTTCATCTTCCTTGTCGTTATTGTACGATGGCCAATCTCCTTGTACTTGTACCTCCTCCGCACTACAATTTTAGAGATTGTGTCTCCTTGTCTGACACCCTTTCTTATAGGGATTTAACTGCCCTCCTTAGGTACGATGACGGTATCAGTGGATCCATTGTAGGTATCCTCTAGTATTCTTAACTTATGCTCGTCTACACCCTCATTCCCCCATGCCTGAATGACTGCTGTGGTTGACAGAGTGAAATGCTTTCTTATATTCTACGAAGTCTATATAAAGAGCTTGAGTATACTCCGCGCATTTCTCTATCACCTGAGTGATCGCGTGAATATAGTTCATTATTGAATAGCTTTTACGAAACCCGGCTTGTTCATTAGGTTGACAGAAATCGAAGGTGGCATAAATTCTCTTAGGCATTACGTTGGTAAGTCCCTTGTAGAGGAGTGACAGTAAGCTGATGGGCGTGTAATTTGTCGAGTCCCTCATGTCACCTTTCTTATGGATTAGGATGATGCTCGCGTTCTTGCAAGATCCCGGTACCCTCGCTGTCATTAGGCATTGTGTATACCCGTTGGCCAGTTCTTCTAGTACGATTTGCCTTCCATCCACCAAGACGTCTGCTGTTATCTGATGCTAACCAAGTGCATTGCCCCCTTGCATTTCTTTGAAAGCGAATAAAAATAGCCAGGCATATCTTCGCTCCGCTGAAAATGAACGTCTGGCATGGTTGCTGCATGTCAACGCTATGCAGCGCAGAGGACATCCCAGGCTTATGTGGGGCCAACAGCGTAACTGAAAATATCAGCCTTCTTTTATATCTGCATTCAAGTTAGACTCGGTTTTGCGTAGTAGACTCGGTTTTACGTGGTTAAATAACAACCAGATGCTAAACTTATGTTACCTCGTATGTATCAATTCAAGCACTTCATAACTGACAGTGGTCACGGGCAGCCTGTATGCGCTAGCGTTTTAACCGCTGGTGAAAAAATACTCCTTAAATCTTCAGTTCTGGAGCGGAGTGATGCTGTATACCTACCCGAGGGGGAGATTTCGCAACGGTTACAAGACCGCAGCCCTCGCCCCCCAATCCACCCTAAGAACGGGGTGGGGAGCGAAGTCAAACGAGTGCTAGACACCAAATGAGATTGACGAGGGCACAGGCAAACCGATTGCCACAAACAAAGCTCAGGTGTTTGTGTTTTGCAATTGGCATGCGTTTTCATTAGTATCGAGGAAAACTTGGAAACCCTATACCCTTATTATAGCAGAGAAATGTTGGGCTACCTTTTTCGCGATACCTTCATAACGCTGCTGAAATGACTGAACAAGCCAGCTACACGTTATCTGCATTAAGTATACGAGTGGTTGTACTTTATTATATCGAATGTTTGCTGTGGAAAAGTTTCTCGCGGCAAAGTCATCGTTTGAGCAGTAAAGCTTCACACGTACGATTTGTTTCGGAATCGTGCCGATAAAACCTTGGTTACATCAGTTATTTGCAAGTGCACCCCTTCCGTTCGCGCACACATATTTACAGCCGACGGTAGTTTTTAATTTATTACACCTTCATGATACCTGTAACAATCAAATAAAACTCGGCTTCAGATAGTTGCAAAATGCTTATCACGTTATCCAAGGTACCACAATAGATTGAGGGCTAATAGGCATCGCAGGAAAACTGACTTTTCCACTACCGTATTGGGCTGATGAAGGGAAGCAATAAACTCAGCTATCTCAGTCCAATCCCGATTCTACAAACAAAAGCACAGCAACTCTCATTCCCCTTTTCCGGTGAGACCTGCACGCCAACATTTCGGGATGAAAGTTCCCAGACCCTGTCCGTGGACACATAAAAAGCGAGCTGCCGGTTTCTGAGGGAATCTCACAGCACACGCAAGACAGAGATAAACTAAACTGCCAAAAGGTGTCTGGGTACCAGCGTCCGCGACGCAAAACGTGACTTGGGGGGCACGGTTGTTGTAAAAGGGAAAGTTTATATTCACTTTCTTACGCTAATTTTCGAACACTGTTTGTACCTGCACTCAAAGTTAAACTAACAATGCCGAGTTTGCCGAATCATTGGAGTTTTTAATCAGAGTGCAAAAAACTACTCTTTAATTTAACTATGTTGACATGACTGCGGCAATGTTTAGATAGGAGTTTTATATATTTAGTTTTTTTTTTCAGCTTGCAACTTCTCACAGTTCCTTGTTTTGCCTCCCCTCCACCTGTAATGAAGCGGACTATAGTGAATAGTGTAGTATTGTCTCTTGGTGTGTAGTAAGCATGGTTTCCTGCAAGAGGAAACATTTCAGTGGAAAGCTTTACTACATTCATTCAGAGGGTTTGCAGGGGATGACAAGTTACCCTTTGACCAAAGACCTACCATCGGCAAATTCAACACACCTCTCGAAGCTCGATGATAATACTTAGCGGCTTCCCCTTTGTAACGGGATGGCGTTTCACAGCGGCCTCAGTCGCAACGCCACTGTACAATCACCTCGACAAAAAATACAAAAAATGAATAAAAAATATTAAAATAAAAAAAATACTTTCACGAAATTTTTTGTGCTAGTGTGACTTCGTTGTTCGCATGTCTTCCCAGATTGTTCTCTGCTCTTTTCACACCAATACTCTAACCTTGTTTTACTAACCACTACTGCTTTCCAATTCACTTTTCCGCTAACCTTAAAGCGACGGGCCTCGGGAAGCTGGATGGCTCTCAGACTGAGGACTGGACGGATACTTTTGCACTCCGTTACAATATGCCGCATGGTTTCTGGCTTCTTTGCGCAGCCTGCTCATAGTTCTTCCTGTACCGGCTCGCGGATAAGCGTTTTTGTCCGCACGCAACCCGCCCAGGCTTCAAAAAGCAGTGCACTCCGTTTGGTATTATCGAATACTTTTCCCTTGTAATCTCCTGCTTAACGATCCTGTAGATATCTAAGGACTTCTATGCATCCATCCTCTTTTTCAAGGTCGTTGTCTCTGTTTCTTTCACTTCATTTTTTATTGCTTTGGTCGTTTACCCTGCACTTCTAGGTTTCATATACTTTGTCCTGAGCCTTCTGGTTCTTTTCCTTCACTGTGTGTCCACGCCTTTTATATAAAGATACAGTAACAATGTCGCCGCCCATCTCTGGTAATCAATCTTTTTAAGTCAATCTTCAAAACATGTTTTGCTCGGTGCTTCTCTCACTTCGAAGAATGCTCATCCCATGTTTCCCTGCACTGCCTCATTTGTTGTTTTACTGTGTGCTCCTAATGCCAATCGACCTACAGCCCTCTGATTTCCTTCGAGCCCTGATTGAATCTCTGATTTGGCACACACTACTGCGTTTGAAAAGGTGAGTGCTGGTATCATTACTCCCTTCCAAATTACTCTCACTACTTCATACCTGTTATATCCCCACAGTGCTCTATACTTCAATACAGAGGCGTTTCTTTTGCCTTTCATTCTTGAATGCTCCTTATGAGTTTTTAGATATGCCTGACCTTCGTTTATCCATATGTCCAGACATTTGTATTCCGTTACCCACGGTATTGCGGCTTGTTCAACGAATACTGATTCGTTACGGGCGTTGTCTTTAAAAACCACTACTCCCGACTTTGCTGTGCTAAACTCTAACCCCAGTTAATTGGCTTCTTCCCCGCAGATACCTGTGAGCTGTTGCAGACACTGTTTGCTGTCTGATATGTTGTTCCACTTCCTGAGTCACAAACAGCGCAGGAACGAGACGAAAGGAAGATCACACAAACACGGCGCTGACTAACAACTGAAGTTTATTGTCGCGTACAGGCAATAAATAGGAAAAGACAGAAAACACGTGATATACAAATCTAGGAATGACAAATACAAAAATGCAAAAAATATACAAATACGACAATACCTGCTGTGGTGCAGTGATCTGTACAACTGTTATACTTGCAGCAACCATCAAAATTTATATCGCAGCTTCCACACAATCTCTCCTAGCTACCAAGAAATTCGATTAATTTCCCACTGAGGGCGACGGAGGGTGTGCTGATGCAATCCTTCTTACGGTTGTATATTTCCCATGCTTCTCTGATCTCCCGCCGTAGCCTGTCCTGATACCCGGCAACCACGTGGCACTGCTCAAACGAAGGCGAGCAACCTGAGCAGTTTACAATGTGCTCAGCGAGCGTGCTCCCTGTTGCATCTTTTGCATTTTTTGCATTTTTTAAATCGCACGCGTGCTCTCGAAGCCGATCATTTAGGCAGCGCCCCGTTTGACCCACGTACGACATTTTACATGATAATGGTATCTCATAGATAAGTTCTTTCCGGCACTGAACGAAGGGCTTTGCATGTTTCTTCGTGCGCCTGTTTACCGCTGGGCAATCGCTGTTTACTTTGCGACAAAGGCTGCTCAATTTTTTGGGAGCAGAGAAAACAAGGTCTACACCCGACCGCCCTACTATTTTGTTGAGCTTGTGGCTCACACCATGGATGTAGGGTACTACGGCTACCTTCCTTTTCTCTCTTGGTGGAGGCTCCTGTTCTTGTGGTTTCCGTAGGTCTCTCAAAAGTTTGTAGCCCACACTGCAAAGGAGCGAATCCGGAAAACCAGCCTTACGCAAGCGGCTTGTTTGGGCTTCAAAGCTGCTCTGCACGTGATGATGGCAGGATCTGGAAAGCGAGTTCTTCAAGGCAGAGGTAGCTAGTCCTCGCTTGACCAGTTTTGAATGCGCGGAGGTGAAAGGCATGAAGCCTTTTTGGGATCGCGGGGCATAGCTCCAACACAGCTGCTCCGTACTCAAACACAACCTCAGATCCAAGAACTGTGGTTGGTTATTTGCGGGCACCTCCTTCGTTATCACGAATTCACTCAGGCTCTGTGCAAACAATCCCACCAAGTCATCAACCTTCTGCGACTGCCCTTTCTCAGAAACCTTGAAAATAATGAGGTAGTCATGCACAAAGCGAAACACTTTGACCACGGCCCTGTCCTTTAGGGCGGCATCCAAAGTCCTGTCATGCCGGGCGAGGACAAGGTCGCTCAGTACTGGGGCTATAACGGAGCCGATGCAGACGCCCTTCTTCTGGATGTACAAGTTACCATCAACCTCTACGAATGTGGAGCTCAGATAAAATGAGAGCAGCTCAATAAAGCTACCTACGCTAATGCCACACTCATTCTGGAATCGGACAGCACCTACACAGTCTATGCCCTCCTCAACTGCTTGGCAAATGGAGGCGTGCGGCAGCGAGTAGTAGAGATCTTTCACATCGATTGAAAATGCGCTCACCGCTTGTGGCTGCCCCAGTTCTAGGAAGGTAGATATGTCCTGTGCCTTCCTTACTCGAAAAGGGTCATCAATCGGCAGCATAGCTAAAGGCCGCTGCAAAAACAGCCCCACAGAGTGCTGCAAGGTACCACGCTCAGAAACAATGACCCTGAATGGGCATTCAGGCATGTGGGTCTTGGCGGAGAAAAAGAGAGACAGACAGGCCTGCTGGCTCTTCTTGACGGACGCGGTTACCTTGTCCAACTTCATTCGGCTCCCAAACGGATCTTTCTTCACACAGGGAAAAACGGGTCCTACATCGGCGGGTCTCCTTCCAAACACGTCTGTGCATGAATTCTCGGCGCCCAGACCCGTGCCGTTGTTCGGCTGTACGCCGCTAACCGAAAGGCCAAGGTTGATGCAATCATTAATGCTCCTGCGCCTAAAGATGCAGCCACGCTACGCTCCTTTTTGGGGCTAGTTTAATACTATTCTAAATTCGTGCCGCGACTGGCAGAGGAAGTAGAGCCAATGCGCCGTCTACTTCGCAAAGACGAGCACTTCGACTGGGATAACGCCGCGAAAGAGAGCTTCGCGGGAGTAAAAAGACTTCTAGAATCCCACAATGCCCTACGAATGCTTTACCCGGCGCTACCTGTCATTGTCGCAACAGATGCCTCTGCGTGCGGTCTCGGTGCCGTACTGCAGCAAGTGGAGGGGACCCATGTGCGGACTGTGGCATTTGCATCGCGGACATTAACAGAGACAGAGCGAAAATACTCGGCCGGAGAGCGTGAGGCCCTTGCCTTTCTGTGGGCCTGCGAGAAGTGGCACGTTTACCTCTGGGGCCGATCATTTACTCTACTGACGGATCACCAGGCTTTGGTGGCATTGCTCTCATCCCGCCGCACAGGACAGCGGCCATTTCGTATCGCAAGGTGGACCGCACGACTGCTGCGCTACAACTTCAAAATACAGTACCGCGCTGCGCCGGAGCCCAAAACCAGGTAGCAGATGCCTTGTCCAGACTACCCGTGCCAGGCATAGAAGGTGGCTTCCAGGTTGATGAAGAGGTTGTGTCCTTGGTTGCATCGTCTGTACATAGGGGCAATCTTCAGGTTGCTACCGCTGAGGATGACATACTACGGCAGGTCGTGCACTTTGTCCAGTCATCATGGCCAACAAGGAAAAGACTTGCCGTAGAACTGACGCCGTACTACGAAATACGGGACGAGCTCTCGGTAGTATATGGGTTGGTTCTGCGCACAGCACGCGTTGTAGTGCCTGCCAAGCTAAGGGATACATTCATCAAGTTAGCTCATGAGTCGCACCCGGAAATTGTGAAGACTAAGCAGCGCATCAGGGAAAAGTACTGGTGGCCTTGCCTCGACAAGCATGTGGAGGCCGCCGTCCGGAGCTGAAGCGTCTGACAAGCCTCAGAAAAGAGTATCAAGAACAGGCAAGCACTACTCCATTCTGTCCCGCTTCCAGACAGGCCCTGGGACAAAATATCAAAAGACATAATGGGCCCCTTTGAACGTGCACCGGCTGACTGTCGATTTGTCATCGTGGTAGTGGATTACTATTCCAGATGGCCAGAAATTGCATTCTGCAGTGACATCACTTCTCGCACGGTGATCAACTTCCTGCTTGCTGTCTTTGCGCGAGAGGGTTACCCTACTGAACTAGTCTCAGATCACGGCCGACGGTTTACGTCGAGTGAATTCGAGTGCTTCCTTGCGGACAAGGGCATCAAGCATTTCTTCTCGGCAATTTACCACCCTCAAGCCAATGGCTTAGTGGAAAGATTCAACAGGGTATTGAAATCGTACATACAACTAGCTCTCCTAGAGCAGCGAACAATCAAGACCACTGTTATAGAGTACCTGGGTATTTACCGAGCCACACCCCACAGCGCCACTGGCATCTCCCCAGCAGTGTTGCTTCATGGCCGCCACATGAGGACATCATTAGATGTTGTTGGCCTGAAATCAGCGGATTTCGGCACCCATCCCGCCTGTGAACTGCGTAGACTTCGGCGTCGCGTCTGCGAATACCAACAGAGAAATAAGGCGTATGCAGACAAGCTAAGAGAAGCCCGGGAGCCCAAATTTATAGTTGGGGCCTACGTGCGGGTGAAATGCCCCGTACCTGGAATGAAAGGCACACCTTGTTTTGGTGCTCCACTCAAAATACTGAAGCGGGTAGGACGATGGCCATTCCACCTGGAGGACGGCCGTACCTGGAATGCCTCCCAACTGTCTGCTGTACCCCATGAAGCTGTTCACGAAGAAACAGGGGCAAGACAAGGACCGCTGCGGGAGGACATGGAGACAGACGGGTCGACAGGAAACACCACAGCACGGACACCGTCCTCAAACGCAAAGAGCAACACGTCCCAAAATATCCCAATAGAGGAAGCTGCACAGTCTCCGGGGGGGTCAGCACTGCCTCCTCATACGCCAAGCCCAACACGGCCTCCACCAACGGGGACCACGACCTCAGGACTGGGTGCTGATCGTGTCGACGAACCAGAGGCCTTCCATCAGCCAAAGGAGCAGCCGATGCCCCTCCGTCGCTCTACACGGGAGCGAAGACCACCAAAGAGTCTCAGAGACTATGTGCGGTGACTTTGTTACAGTGCAGACTTTACTATAATTTTACCGTCACGGGTAGTGACTGTTTCTGTTCTATGCACATAATCTGCGTTCTATTGTTAAGGGATGGGGTAGATGTAGTGTTGTTCGTGTACACCAGATGGCCTTCTGAGTCATTGAACACACAATGAATGGCGCCACTGCGCCACTCGCTGATTAAACGGGGTTATTGTCATGGATCGTACAGTGGTGTAGTGTGTTTACTTTTACGTGTCGCCGTGCCGGCTACACGACAGAAAGTAATACTTTGCTTTGAGCTAGCGGTCCCACTTTTGGATATGTAGAATGGCGCTTGGATATACTTCACCCCTTCTATTCCAGTTTTCGAATGATAGATATTACGAAAAAATTTCAACCTGACGTTTCGTCTCTGGTTTTCCCGTCTTTCCGTTCAGGTTTACTTTTACTTTCCCTAATGCTAAGCTAGACTCCGAATTACCTAATACGAATCGCACTGCCCTATTCTGTATATTTTCGAGTGTATCGTATCAACCAGCTCTTTGGTGTAGTAATCCCAGAAAACACATGCGTACTCCAACACTCCGCGCCCATGAGTAAAATACGATTGTTCTTTTAAGGTAGATGGAGGTTAGCAGAAATTTTATCTCGGAAAGCCAAAAAACACGTGCAGCCGTAACTTTTGTCGTGAAGGGGCCTATTTAACCTCTAACCTCTCGTTAAATAAATTCCTAGTTATTTATATTCTTCGGCCGTTCTTAAAGCAGTGTAATTTACGGTATACGTATTCAATTGGAATGAAGGTTTTCTTGAAAAGGTGACGTTAACCTTTTTAACATTCAATGACTTTTCTGAATCAGCATACGGGGATGTTAATAAATTAAAGTCATGCTGCAGGTACTCGGAATCACGTTCATTCGCTATATTCCTGTAAACTACACAGTTATTCGTGAACATTTTCTACAAAGATTTGAGGCCAATAGTAATAACGTTTATATATAACAGAAACAAAAGAGGGCCCGCAACTGACCCTTGGGGAATTCCTGACGTCACGGGAACATATTCGGACAAACAACCGTTGAGAGCGAGCGACTGCTGTCTTAGAGAGATATACCCGGCTATCCATGCAATAAACGATTCATTGAGTTGATAGCCCACAATGTACTAACAAGAAGCTGATAAGGAACACCTACAAATGCTATTTTTGCGGTGCAAGAAAATACAGTCCCATACTTTAACCCTATGTATTGCTAGAGCCAAATCGTGCGTGAACTCAACACGCTGTGTTGATCAAAGAAAAACCCCACGAAATCCACATTTGCTAGGATGCTGGCGATTATGTTTAAACAAATGAGTCATTTCCGAAGTGTAGCTAAGCTAACCTTCAAACACCGCTACTAAATTAAAATTCAGGCTTCGTCATTCACAAGGCTCTGTTGTTATAGCACATTTAAAATAACACGTGCTTCTAAAAATTAGGCCCATCTTCCCGCGATGGAACCCTGATGTGATGCGACGCATTAGGGGGGAGCGTTTGGACTGACGCTGGTATTAAATTGCGTCTGTCCACTCGCTGAAGGAACTGTCACTTCCATCACGTCTTCATCGGAAGAATCAAGCCAAAAAAGAAGTCGTGAAGTACTCAGGTTATACGTCATTCTTTCGGTTAGCGGCGTACAGCCGAACAACGGCACGGGTCTGGGCGCCGAGAATTCATGCACAGACGTGTTTGGAAGGAGACCCGCCGATGTAGGACCCGTTTTTTCCTGTGTGAAGAAAGATCCGTTTGGGAGCCGAATGAAGTTGGACAAGGTAAGCGCGTCCGTCAAGAAGAGCCAGCAGGCCTGTCTGTCTCCCTTTTTCTCCGCCAAGACCCACAAGCCTGAAGGCCCATTCAGGGTCATTGTTTCTGAGCGTGGTACCTGGCAGCACTCTGTGGGGATGTTTTTGCAGCGGCCTTTAGCTATGCTGCCGATTGATGACCCTTTTCGTGTAAGGAAGGCAGAGGACATATCTACCTTCCTAGAACTGGAGCAGCCACAAGCGGTGAGCGCATTTTCAATCGATCAGAAGATCTCAACTACTCGCTGCCGCACGCCTCCAATTGCCAAGCAGTTGAGGAGGGCATAAACTGTGTAGGTGCTGTCCGATTCCAGAATGAGTGTGGCATTAGCTAGGTAGCTTTATTGAGCTGCTCTCATTTTATCTGAGCTCCACATTCGTAGAGTTTGATGGTAACTTGTACATCCAGAAGAAGGGCGTCTGCACCGGCTCCGTTATAGCCCCAGTACTGGGCGACCTTGTCCTCGCCCGGCATGACAGGACTTTGGATGCCGCCCTAAAGGACAGTGCCGTGGTCAAAGTGTTTCTCTTTGTAGATGACTCCCTCATTATTTTCAAGGTTTCTGAGAAAGGGCAGTCGCAGAAGGTTGATGACTTGGTGGGATTGTTTGCGCAGAGCCTGAGTGAATTCGTGATAACGAAGGAGGTGCCCGCAAATACCCAAATACAGTTCTTGGATCTGAGGTTGTATTTGAGTACGGAGCACCTGTGTTGGAGCTATGCCCAGCGATCCCAAAAAGGCTTCATGCCTTTCACCTACGCGCATTCAAAACTGGTCAAGCGAGGACTAGCTACCTCTGCCTTGAAGAACTCGCTTTCCAGATCCTGCCATCATCACGTGCAGAGCAGCTTTGAAGCCCAAACAAGCCGCTTGCGTAAGGCTGGTTTTCCGGATTCGCTCCTTTGCAGTGTGGGCTACAAACTTTAGAGAGACCTACGGAAACCACAAGACCAGGAGCCTCAACCAAGAGAGAAAAGGAAGGTAGCCGTAGTACCCTACATCCATGGTGTGAGCCACAAGCTCAAGAAAATAGTAGGGCGGTCGGGTGTAGACCTTGTTTTCTCTGCTCCCGAAAAATTGGGCAGCCTTTGTCGCAATGTAAACAGCGATTGCCCAGCGGTCAACAGGTGCACGAAGAAACATGCAAAGCCCTTCGTTCAGTGCCGGAAAGAAGTTATCTATGAGATACCATTATCATGTAAAATGTCGTACGTGGGTCAAACGGGGCGCTGCCTAAATGATCGGCTTCGAGAGCACGCGTGCGATGTTAAAAATGCAAAAAAAATAAAAGATGCAACAGGGAGCACGCTCGCTGCGCACATTGTAAACTGCTCAGGTTGCTCGCCTTCGTTTGAGCAGTGCCACGTGGTTGCCGGGTATCAGGACAGGCTACGGCGGAAGATCAGAGAAGCATGGGAAATATACAACCGTAAGAAGGATTGCATCAGCACACCCTCCGTCGCCCTTACTGGGAAAGAAATCGAATTTCTTGGTAGCTAGGAAAGATTGTGTGGAAGCTGCGATATAAATTTTGCTGGTTGCTGCAAGTATAGCAGTAGTGCAGATCACTGCACCACAGCAGATATTGTCGTCTTTGTATATTTTTTGCATCTTTTGTATTTGTCATTCCTAGATTTGTATATCACGTGTTTTCTGTCTTTTCCTATTTATTGCCTGTACGCGACAATAAACTTCAGTTGTTAGTCAGCGCCGTGTTTGTGTGATCTTCCTTTCGTCTCGTTCCTGCGCTGTTTGTGACTCAGTTATGTACCAACTGGCCCGCCTACATTCTGTGTTGCAGTCAATTTCCACTTCCTGGCCTTTGGGGCTATAACACAGAATGAAACCTATTTTACTGCCTTCAATCTTTCTTTCTAGTCTAGCTATGTACAGCATGAACAGCAATGGCGACAGAGGACAGCCCTGCTTTAAACCCCTATTTGTGTTTACCCAAGGCGGCACAGAAAGTGTGTCCCTAGACCGGCCCGTCTATGGCCGCTTTCTGGCATTTCCGGCCAGCATCCAGGTTCTGGCAGCCACTGATCATACGATGCGCTGCGAACATTCTGCAACAAGTGCTTCGGTATTTCTCCGGCCGCCCGTGTTCAGACGCACAACGGCAGCTACCCGGCTGCCAGATATTCAGTTAACTTTCGGCTGCCGATGTTGAGAAAGAGAACGGCCGAAGTACGGCTTTAGTGTATCCGTTTTTCCTTCGGGAAGCGGTGTTTAGCCGAAGCACGGCAAGCGACCGGCCACAGAATATCCGTATTCTTGTAGCAGTCGGTGTTCGAAAGGAGACCGGCCGGAGCACGGCTGCCTCGCATTCGCTCTTTCAACGGTGAACCGCGCGTCCGGCGGTAGAATATTCGTTTATTCGGGCAACCAGTGTTATACAGAAGACCGGCGACGCACGACCCCAAAATGTACATTTTTCATTCGGTTAGCGGTCCTCGTCCGAATTAGGGCAAGCGAACGGCCGCAGATTTTTTGGCAATCGGTGTTCAAAAGGAGACCAGCCTACGTAAGGACTCAAGTTATACGTCATTATTTCGGTAAGCGGCGTACAGCCGAACAACGGCACGGGTCTGGGCGCCGAGAATTCATGCACAGACGTGTTTGGAAAGAGACCTGCCGATGTAGGACCAGTTTTTCCCTGTGTGAAGAAAGAGCCGTTAGGGAGCCGAATGACGCAGACGCGTTTTTTATCCGCTCGGTATTTCTATGTTTCAATTGAACGAACTTCGTTTGTCAAACAGTATTGAGTGTTCTAGGTGAACGGGCAAGGTGCAAGGACTCACTGGACATTACCAGCGAAATGCCATTTAGGCCATCGAAATGCCTAGGATATCGAATTTAGGCCATCGAAATGCCATTTATTGCCACAAGAAGACTGTGCCACACCGACGGATGAGCTAAGCCTCGCCAGTCATTGCCGCTACAACGCCTCCCCCATCGGCTTCGTCGACCCATCAGCTCGAGGATATTCGCCCCCTCAAGAAAGGGAGACCATTGGAGACATCGACCCGGCAGTGATGTCCGACCCGAGATCGCGGTGGTTCACCAAAATAAGTGGCCTTAAAGGGCGTCGAGCAAGCGGCCGCAACGCATGAGCTCGACCGGCGCCATGTCAGACTCCTCACCAAAGAAATGCAAGGGCGCGCAACAGCGCAAGTTTGCGATTATTCTTCTTACAATAATACTGCGAAAAACAATGTTGCACTAATTTGTTGGCGGTAAACGTAAAAGACGCTAAGCTCGTTTATTGGTAGGCTCAACTTCGTGCCCTGCTTCATGGGATTTTATTACAGTTTATTAGATGCGACGCATCTCTTGCTCTGAGGCTTGTCCCTCCTGCATCGGCGTTGGCGGCGTCCGCACGCCACCTGCGCATGCGCCACTCTCCTCCGCTCTTCTCTCCGACATCTGTGTGCGCAACACTCTCACTCCGTCCATTATCATAAACAACACATGCGTGCGCGCGCTTCACTCGCTTCGCTCCGATCCCGTCGCGCAAGTGCGCGCATGCGCGACTCTCCTCCGCTGTCTACTCTCCTTCAGGCGCTGTGAATATAAAGCGGGTAGCTCGCTGCGGTGGTTTAGTCAGCGCTCGCTCTCGTTCGACTCCGCGTGGCTTGCTTCACGACTTCCTGCTTGGCTTGATTCTTCCGATGAAGACGTGATGGAAGTGACAGTTCCTTCAGCGAGTGGACTGACGCAATTTAACACCAGCGTCAGTCCGAACGCTCCCCCCTAATGCGTCGCCTCACATCAGGGTTCCATCGCGGGAAGATGGGCGTAATTTTTAGAAGCACGTGTTATTTTAATGTGCCATAACAACAGAGCCTTGTGAATAACGAAGCCTGAATTTTAATTTAGTAGCGGTGTTTGAAGGTGAGCTTAGCTACACTTCGGAAATGACTCATTTGTTTAAAAATCGCCAGCATCCTAGCAAATGCGGATTTCATCGGGTTTTTCTTGCTCAACGCAGCGTGTTGAGTTCACGCACGATTTGGCTCTAGCAATAGATAAGCTCAAAGTATGTGACTGTATTTTCTTGCACCGCAAAAAAAGCATTTGCAGGAGTTCCTTATCAGCTTCTTTTTAGTACATTTGGGCTTTCAACTCAATGAATCGTTTATTGCATGGATAGCCGAGTATATCTCTCGAAGACAGCAGTCGCTCGCTCCCAACGGTTGTTCGTCCGAATATGTTCCCGTGACGTCAAGAATTCCCCAAGGGTCAGTTGCGGGCCCTCTTTTGTTTCTGTTATATATACACGTATTACTATTGGCCTCAAATCTTCGTAGAAAATGTTCGCGAATAACTGTGTAGTATACAGGAATATAGCGAATGAACGTGATTCCGAATACCTGCAGCTTGATTCTAATTTAATAACATCCCGGTATGCTGACTCAGAAAAGTCGTTGAATGTTAAAAAGTGTTAAGTCACTTTTTCAAGAAAACCTTCATTCCAATTGAATACGTATACCGTAAATTACATTGCTTTAAGAACGGCCAGAGAATATAAATACCTAGGAATTTATTTAACGAAAGGTTAGAGGTTAAATAGGCCCCTTCACAACACAAATGTTTCAGGCTGCACGTGTTTTTGGCTTTCCGAGATAAAATTTCAGGTAACCTCGATCTACCTTAAATGAACAATCGTATTTTACTCATGGGCGCGGAATGTTGGAGTACGCGTGTGTTTTCTGGGATTCCTACACCAAAGAGCTGGTTGATACGATACACTCGAAAATATACAGAATAGGGCAGTGCGATTCGTATTAGGTGATTCGGAGTCTCAGCTTAGCATTAGGGAAAGTAAAAGTAAATCTGAATGGTAAGACGGGAAAACCAGAGACGAAACCTCAGGTTAAAATTGTTTCGTAATATCTATCATTCGAAAACTGGAATAGAAGGGGTGAAGTATATCCAAGCGCCATTCTACATATCCAAAAGAGGGACCGCTAGCTCAAAGCAATGTATTACTTTCTGTCGTGTAGCCGGCACAGTGACACGTAAAAGTAAACACACTACACCACTGTACGATCCATGACAATAACCCCGTTTAATCAGCGAGTATCGTTTATATACACACGAGCGCAGTGGCTCCATCCATTGTGTTGCCAATGACTCAGAAGGCCATCTGGTGTACACGAACAACGCTACATCTACCCCCTCCCTTAACAATAGAACATAGATTATGTGCATAGAACAGAAACAGTCACTACCCGTGGCGGTAAAATTATAGTAAAGTCTGCACTGTAACAAAGTCACCGCACATAGTCTCTGAGTCTCTCTGGTGGTCTTCGCTCCGCTCCCGTGTAGATCGACGGAGGGGCATCGGCTGCTCCTGTGCTGATTGAAGGCCTCTGGTTCGCCGACACGATCAGCACCCAGTCCTGAGGTCGTGGTCCGCGTTGGTGGAGGCCGTGGTGGGCTTGGCGTATGAGGAGGCAGTGCTGACCCCCCCGGAGACTGTGCAGCTTCCTCTATTGGGATATTTTGGGACGTGTTGCTCTTTGCGTTTGAGGACGGTGTCCGTGCTGTGGTGTTTCCTGTCGACCCGTCTGTCTCCATGTCCTCCCGCAGCGGTCCTTGTCTTGCCCCTGTTTCTTCGTGAACAGCTTCATGGGGTACAGCAGACAGTTGGGAGGCATTCCAGGTACGGCCGTCCTACAGGTGGAATGACCATCGTCCTACCCGCTTCAGTATTTTGAGTGGAGCACCAAAACAAGGGGTGCCTTTCATTCCAGGTACCGGGCATTTCACCCGCACGTAGGCCCCAACTTAAAATTTGGGCTTCCTGGCTGCTCTTCACTTGTGGGCATAGGCCTTATTTCTCTGTTGGTATTCGCAAACACCACGCCGAAGTCTACGCAGTTCACGAGCGGGATGGGTGCCGAAATCCGCTGATGGCTGGCCAACAACATCTAATGATGTCCTCATGTGGCGGCCATGAAGCAACACTGCTGGGGAGATGCCAGTGGCGCTGTGGGGTGTGGCTCGGTAAATACCCAGGTACTCTATAACAGTGGTCTTGATTGGTCGCTGCTCTAGGAGAGCTAGTTGTATGTACGATTTCAATACCCTGTTGAATCTCTCCACTAAGCCATTGGCTTGAGGGTGGTAAATTGCCGAGAAGAAATGCTTGATGCCCCTGTCGGCAAGGAAGCACTCGAATTCACTCGACGTAAAGTGTCGGCCGTGATCTGAGACTAATTTAGAAGGGTAACCCTCTCGCGCAAAGACAGCAAGCAGGAAGTTCATCACCGTGCGAGAAGTGATGTCACTGCAGAGTGCAATCTCTGGCCATCTGGAACAGTAGGCCACTACCACGATGACAAATCGACAGTCAGCCGGTGCACGTTCAAAGGGGCCCATTACGTCTATTGATATTTTGTCCCAGGGCCTGTCAGGAAGCGGGACAGGCTGGAGTGGTGCTTGCCAGTTCTTGACACTATTGTACGAGGCTTGGCAGACGCTGCAGCTCCGGACGGCGGCCTCCACATGCTTGTCGAGGCAAGGCCACCAGTACTTTTCCCTGATGCGCTGCTTAGTCTTCACAATTTCCGGGTGCGACTCATGAGCTAACTTGATGAATGCATCCCTTAGCTTGGCAGGCACTAGAACGCGTTCTGTGCGCAGAGCCAACCCATCTACTACCGAGAGCTCGTCCCGTATTTCGTAGTACGGCGTCAGTTCTGCGGCAAGTCTTTTCCTTGTTGGCCATGATGACTGGACAAAGTGCACGACCTGCCGTAGTAGTGGTAGCAACCTGAAGATTGCCCCAATGTACAGACGATGTAACCAAGGACACAACCTCTTCATCAACCTGGAAGCCACCTTCTATGCCTGGCACGGGTAGTCTGGACAAGGCATCTGCTACCTGGTTGTGGGCTCCGCTGCGGTACTTTATTTTCAAGTTGTAGCGCAGCAGTCGTGCGGTCCACCTTGCGATACGAAGTGGCCGCTGTCCTGTGCTACGGGATGAGAGCAATGCCACCAAAGCCTGGTGATCCGTCAGTAGAGTAAATGATTGGCCCCGGAGGTAAACGTGCCACTTCTCGCAGGCCCACAGACAGGCAAGGACCTCACGCTCTCCGGCCGAGTATTTTCGTTCTGTCTCTGTTAGTGTCCGCGATGCAAATGCCACAGTCCGCACATGGGACTCCTCCACTTGCTGCAGTATGGCACCGAGACCGTACGCAGAGGCATCTGTTGCGACAATGACAGGTAGCGCCGGGTCAAACATTCGTCGGAACTTGTGGGATGCTAGAAGTCTTTTTGCTCCCGCGAAGCTCTCTTTCGCGGCGTCATCCCAGTCGAAGTGCACGTCTTTGCGAAGTACACGGCGCATTGGATCTACTTCCTCTGCCAGTCGCGGCACGAATTTAGAATAGTATTCAACTAGCCCCAAAAAGGAGCGTGGCGTGCCTGCATCTTTAGGCGCAAGAGCATTATTAATTGCATCAACCTTGCCATGGAGCGGTGCTATACCCTCTGCGCTGACGCGATGTCCTGAGAACGACAGCTCCGACGTGTTGAAGACGCATTTTTTGTTGAGCTTGAGTTCAGCTCCTGCTATTTGTTTCAGCACTTTCTTCAGATTTTGCCTGTGTTCGCTCTCCGTCTTGCCAAAAATGATTATGTCGTCCGAGTGGCACAAGACCCCTTTGCAACCTCCAAAAATTTTCGTCATGATCTGCTGAAACGCAGCTGGTGCCGATGCCAACCCGAAGCAGACCCTCTTGAATCTAAAGAGGCCATCGTGCGTTATAAATGAAGTTAGGTCTCTGCTGTCTGGGTAGAGTACAACACGGTATTAGGCTGATGCCAGGTACACCTTGGAAAAGCCGCGTTCTCCATTGAGGGCATGAAGCAGCTCCTCCATATGAGGCAAAGGGAAGTTGTCTGCTACTATAGCTTTGTTGGGTTCCCGGAGATCGACACACAGTCGAATGCTACCATCTGCTTTGCGGGCTGCTACAATAAGAAATACCCACTCGGAAGCATTGACTCTCTCAATGACATCAGCAGCAAGTAGCTTCTCAATCTCGTCAGAGACAGGCTGGCGGACTGAAAATGGTAGAAGCCTCAGCTTCTGTTGACTGGGGCGATGGAAGTTTTCATCTTAACTTTGTGTTGCACACCTCCTACAAGTCCCAGGCCAGGCAAAAACAAGTTTCCAAACTTGGTCCACAGTTTTGGCGGCATACCAAACTTGGGAGGGCCAAGGGGTTTTTTATGCATGGTGATTTGGGGAAGGCCTGAATTCATCGCTGGAAGCTCTCTGCATTCCTGCGTGGACATTTGCAGGCAGCGCAATTCCTCTCCCATGATGCGAAGGCCCAGGGCTTGAACGGCATCCAGGCCAAGGAGAGATGTACCACATGGCGTAACATGAAAAGTTGCAATGGCTTCTTTCCCCTTGTACGTGACGAGGGCGTGAAATGTCCCGAGAACGGGAATCTTCCTGCGCGAAAAATCCAGCAATGTAAGATGGGAACTTGTAAGTTGTATTGCGTTTGCGAACAAGCCTTGGAATTGGTGCTCACCCATAATAGACACCGCAAAGCCTGTGTCAACCAAGAAGTTCATGGTGTGCACCCGTGTCGTCGCAGGAACTGGCGCGACCTTGACATCCACGTAGACGCCTGTACTCTTATCATTACGGACCGCCAAGATGCTAATGACACTGCCAGCATCATCTTCCGGAACGATTTCATGGACCTCTGCAGAATACCCTTCTCGGCGGCGACGGTAGCTGCGACATACTCTCCTAAAGTGGCCGCGGCGTCCGCAAGCAAAACAGCGTCCGCAGGCAAAACACGACCACGCTCAGGGCATTCCGAAGGCGAACAACCTGTTCCGCCGCAGTTTCCGCAGGCATTTGCATGTCTAGGCCCGGGGACAACAGCGGCGGCGGCATTCACATAAGATGAAGGTGCGCTGTACGCACGTGAGCTGAAGTGGCGACGGCCTGGGAGGCGTGTGCCATTACCGCCGTTATCTCGTCGACCTTGCCTGGCTGAGCTGTCTTGCAACTGCTGCTGAATGCGCTGCACCGGATTGACGAAGGCTTCGGATTCACGCTGGGTTTGCTCACAAAGCCGTGCTACCTCGACAGCATGATCGAACATAAGGTTATCGCCTTCCAGCAGCAATCATTCTCGTAGCCGCGGCACGTGACGCCTGCTACGAACTGTTCACACAGGTTTTCGTCCGCTTGCGTGGCGAAATTGCAAAGAGCTGCTAACTCCCGAAGCGCTACGGCGAAATCAGTGATGGGCTCACCCTGCAGTTGACGACGCTCCCGGAATCGATGGCGTTGAAGGCGGACGTTGCAAGGGTCCGCGAAATGCTTCGAAAGCATCTCAACGGCTACGTCGTACTCGTCGGGTGGGCGCGGGGCTCCAGTGGTCCCGTCTTGCGTTCCAGTAGCTGCAGTGGTTCCGATGATTCCAGCGGCGGCATCTGGCTTGGGCGTGACACCGGTTGCAGCACTCGTTAGCTCTGTCTTGGTTTGCGTCGTACTAGGCGGAAGCGTGTCGAAAATGCGCTGTCCTTCCGTACGGAGACTGTGAAGCAGGAGGGCTCGGCGACGGGGTGCGGGTAGCTCGGTCGCTCCGGACGCCAGCAGAAACCTCTCGAAGAGGCGTAACCATCGGGCCCATGGAACATCGGACGTGCCGGGGGTGGCAAGAAACGGAGGCGGTGGAAGAATTCCCGTGGAAGACATCCTCGTCGCCAGAATGTCGTGTAGCCGGTACGGCGAAACGTAAAAGCAAACACACTACACCACTGTACGATCCATGACAATAACCCTGCTTAATCAGCGAGTACCGTTTATATACACACGAGCGCAGTGGCGCCATCCATTGTGTGTCCAATGACTCAGAAGGCCAACTGGTGTACACGAACAACACTACACTTTCCTTTAAAGCTGACGCCTTGCGCCATTCATTTTATCGTACATCAATTGGAGACGCTAATTATCTTCCACGTATGATTGTACCAAGTGTTTATAATGATGATTTTCACCGCGCTTTATGGAAATATTTTGTTATTTGGCATAAGATTTTATGCTTAGTGTCATGTATCTCCCTGCTGTAATGCATGCAAAGGCAAGCACGTATGAAATAAATAAATAAATAAATATGTAAATAAATAAATAAATAAATAAACTTGCGGAGCCGCAAGTTCGCTTCCGACGGGTGGAGAACCTTGCGCATCCAAACTTTACCAATGAAATAGTTATTGTTTTATTCGTTGCAGCATGCAAGGTTTGCTGTATGAATACTGCCATTGCAATTTTATTGGTATTAAATAAATTATAAAACTAGTCTCACACCTTTCCATGCGTGAACACAGAAGGATACAACTGCAGCCACATGAAGCAAGGCGTCATTCGCAACGCGTCTAAATTTTTTTTTTACCGTAGTACGACATTAGAGGAAAATTAAGTTCTTTTGCGCTATTAAGTTGTGTGCACGTAACGCATAAAAACAACATAAAGAATAGATTGAAAATGAAAGCACTCGTTCGATCTCTCCTAGGATCAGTCCTGTGAAAGATCACCAGAAAGGTTGATCGAGTAGCAAATTGTTTTGCAAGAAAAATGGGCAAATACTGGACATACTTTTCGGGTGAACGAATTTATAATGAATGCTCCTCAGTTTTTGTGGAGTACCAAAACGCTTCGTAAAGGCCTTCGCGACGGTTTTATATACAACAAAACTGGAAAGGAACTGTTGTCAAAATAGTTGATCTAGTCAGAGCATGAAAGCGATCAAAAAGATTGTTTTAAATGAAAATTGGCTAAAAGGGGCACTTTCATCTTTGTGAAATTCGACAGCCTCCCGCCACCCCCAGCCCTCCCTCCCCGTTTATTACAGTTAAGCCGCCCCACAGAAGATGTCAGGACATGGACAATACATCTATTCCAGCCCTACAAAGAACTGAATATTTTCTGTAGTCGACAGTAAAAGAGCCACAGCAATTAAAGGAACGACGATTTGTGAGCACTGTATAATAAATGAATTTTGGTGTCAACAGACGCTGATACTTCAGCAAGGCTGCGCTGCAGGCTGGACGGCTGGTGGTTGCGCGCGGGTCCCTTTTATGTGGTTGGATTGGACCCAAAATGCTTGGTTTGTGCTGCTGCACAGCGCGACTGAGTCATCTGCTTGCGCGACATGCACTGACCTGAATCAGTATAGTTAACGTACTGTGGCTGAACTTCAATGCCCGTAGCAGGGCCGTATTTCCGGCAACTTTAGTCCGGCTGGAGTCTGACGACGGCATCTCGACTGTCCTCCGGTGCCCGTACTTCGGCCGTACACGCGTGGCTTTGGAATGGCCGGAGCCGTACGGCTCGAATCTGGCAGTATGAACGTAACATGGTCGACTGGCCGACGGACACCGGCCGTTGGAGTCATGGGAGTTCGGCCGTATACGGCCAAACGGCTAACATTTGGACACGGGCCGAATATGGCTGCCGAAAAAACGCCGGACAGAAAATCACCAGCCAAAGTTCACCGGCTTGATTGAGGCCGAACAGTCCTGTGCTGCCTGGGACCGGTTCCGTGCACTTTTGGACCTCCCTGTAATTTGCGCCTTGGTCTCATTGTAAATTCCCCGCAACAGTTGTAGAAAGTTTTGGACTAATCCCTCCCGCTCAAGTATGCTCCATAGAAGTTCTCTATCTACGTTGTCGTAGGCTCCCTTTATATCGTAGGGACCCTTTATATCATGCCATAGCCTCCTTTATACTATCTGTGCTTGCGACGTCGCTGGGAGAACAATAGGAGGGCTCCGTCGCTGGAATTGCGGAGAGTCACCGCTCACACTGGTGGGGGCGCCACTTACGTAGAGCGCGTAGGCTTCCGAGGCCGTCGGCGCGCCGATGGCGAACGCGCAGCACTGCCGGCGTGCGCAGGTTAACGCACCGTTATAGAGCTCTCTTGCTGGCAGGTTGCTTGCTTTCTAACAAAAGCTGTGCTGGTGGAAATACGGGAAGAGCTACAGCCCTTATTCAAAGGGTTCCAGTGGTTCCAAACGTAAGAGCAATATTTAATGAACACTTATACGGCCGAGAATCCAACCAAAATCATGAGTAGCAGCCCGACGCCTTCACAGATAGCGTTGGGCACTGTGCGGAGTTGGCTTACGATTACCACGACCCAAAAAAGAACTATAAGAAGGAAAATAAAATGCTTAAGTGCATATAAGCGTGCCGCTACAAACAGCATGGCATTTTTTTTGTTTGAGAAGCCCGTGAAAGATGTCGTGACGCACACGTCTTTTTTTCTCCAGCGTGCGGCATACTAAGTAAAAGAAATGAAACAGGCAGGAAGGCATGTTAAGTTGGAATGGGGTGCAACCCAGTGGGCAAAAAACAAGACCAGGCACCTCATTGAGTCGAAACCAAGCAGTACTCCAACATAAACTTGTTCTGAAGACCAAGAGGCTGTTTTTTAACGCTTTACATACTTTCTCCAAAAAGGCTTTTTCGAAAATGACTTACACACGTCAGTTTTGTCGGTGGCTGCAGAGGCATAGTTCACAATTAGTGGCCTGATAAATTTCAGGCAGATCAGCTGTGCCAGCTCCTTGTGGTGCGGACACGTGGGGGCAGCTGAGGAGGCCAGAATCAACAATGGAAGGTACAGCCGCTTCCGGAAGTGTCCTCAATGGCTTCTTCAACTTCGGCTTCTCTTTCAGGGCAGTTTCTACGAACATGCGCAGGATGTCCAAGGCATAGACGAGCTTATGCGAAGGGTACATTAGGCCGTCTCTGTCTTGGTTCCGTGTTGATTGCTGAAGTGCCTGATCGGACTGTGGCTTCGTAGTCAGCGAACAGAAGCTGTCGCACATCACATGTTCCTTTATGACACGGGCAACGTAGCCACCCACGTACACTGCCTGAAAGCTGCAGTGTTGGCAAACTTGTAGGCACCCTGGTCACCTACATGTGCACCTTCTAGTGGTACCTCACCTGAGCCGTAGCAGGCTTCGGTCGCATTGAGCAAAAGCCCCTTGCTGGGCTCAGGCTGTTCATTGTGCAGCCCATTGCTTCCTTCCGACGCTGCAAAAATCCCAGTTTTCAATAGCTTCTCAAACCCAGACATGGCCGAACGAACATCTAACTGGTCATTCGAACCCAGTGATCTCCGCAGGGTGCCCAACAGAGATTCTACGGGATTACTACTGAACTTCCTGGTTATGACGGGACTTCTACCTCATCACTCCGGCGTCCAAAACGAAAGACCCATGTAATAAAGGGTGCAGGTACTCAACACTGCACGTGGAGGAGAAGCAACGTGGGATTCTGCGAGAACTCGGTGCGGGAGTAGCATGCCAGCCCACTCGTAACGGCTAGTGCGGGAACAGAGATCGGCGGCGGCAGCGGTGGCAGCCCTACGTGACTAGCGTCGCCACTCGGCAGCCGGTGGCAGTCGGCGAGCGGACCACCGACGGTCGCTGGCGGCGAACGTCGCAGGCACAGAAAGCATAAAGGAGGCTATGATCACGTGCGAGTCACCGCGCCCGCTGTCGACGTTCCGCACAAGTTCCCGTTTTCGCGTCATTCTGCTTACGTACCGGCAGATCAGCTGATTAGCAGGCGACCAAACCAGCTGCCTCGCACCACGTGCGCAGCAGCGTTATCTCGGCATATGTGACAGCTTGCGCCGCGTTCGCCGAGAATGAAAGCGTGGCCGGGTCTCCTTCTGTGAAGTGGTGTAGATGTTCTGGAGGGAAGCGGACTCGGGCGTCGTCGAAACCTCGGTGCATCAAAGCGGAGAGGAAGAAGATGAAAGGCCAAGAAGTAAAGGGGAAGGTGGGAGAAGGTAATGAGCCCATGGGCAGGTGTGGTGAGTTTCGGTTCACGGCGCAGATGTTGGAGTGGAGAAGAGCGCGTCGGGCATTGGATAAGCCTAGTGATTAGTTAAGCTTTGACGTGCCGGTGTTATTCTAGTTGATAGAGACCGTGTCCACTCGGCGGCATCAGTGTAAGATTTACCGATAAGATCGATAGTCCTGAGAAAAGGCTCTCTTCCTGAGAAGAAGGGGGGCATCGGCGAAGGAACTGGGAAGCCGATCGTGAGCGTGTCAAGCGGCGTAACTTTAGGCTTTAGAAAAAGCCGAGTTAAAGCTAAGAAAGTCCCCTCGCCCGCGGTTCCCACCGTCTTCGCATTTCAATTTTGAAGGTGGCCCAATTATTTTCTAAGCCACTTTAAAAGCATCATGAAGGTATCGTGAAAAGGGCAGCCAAACGTTTGTCTACAATCATAAAAGTGTAGACCTTGCAAGTTTTACTATCTCGTTAACCAAAAGGTATGCTAACTGCCAAAAAGAAACTGCGGGACTTTGTTTCATGCACTCGCTTGGATTACGCCCTAGTCAATCGCATTTCATGTCTTGCACTCGTTCGTTTCACTCCCCCACTAAGTTTTCATCGTGGATTGGGGGCGTGCGTAGGGGTGTAGCAAGCGTTGCCAAATCTGTTCCTCGGATAGGTATCTGAGTGGCTCTCTTGCTTCAGAGCTAAAGGTGAGGGCAGCATTTTTACACTAGCGGTCTGAGCGCAAGCACTTACAGACTACCTCTGGTCACTGTCTGTAATGAAGTGCTATAATAGTGTTATGGTGAAAGACACTTTTGGCTGGTGGTAATTCTTTTACCAAGACAAAACCCACTACAGCTTGTGTTCTGACATAAAAAACGCTGAAACTTTCGGTTACATAATTTGCCACGTATACTCAAGAGGTGTCCGTTGCACTGCATAAAGTAAACATGCAGCGACCACCCCAGAAAATCATTTTCAGGAAAGCGAATTGATGCGGGCCAGTTTTCTGGCCGAGTGGAAATTGGTTGAAGGCAGTGACAGCTACAAAGAGATCCCACCCCAATAAGGACTAAAAAGATTCAGGGAGACGTTTGAAACTGCTGACCTCTGGGATGCCAAAATCCTGAAATTTAGATCGTAAGCTAAGCTATTTTGTAGCGGACCGCACACACACTTTAATCCCTGTGTGGGCGCTATAGCGTTTCATCTAGCCCGTGCCCTTCACGAAATGTAGAAGGGCATTTGTTGCCTGCTGCGAAGTTCATGGTACGGCTCGATGTCCTAAGATGGTCTCTATAGTGATTGGTTGATTGTTAAATCGACTGAGCTCGGCAGCCAGACGAGTTTTTCTGATGAATACGAAGAGCAACGACAAATCACATGCTAACTTGTCCCTTCAACACAGCACGCGTCACAGTGTGAACTCAAAGCCATCCCGATTAGGAAGGGGTAGGCTTTCTTGAACGCCATTCTCAACCAGTGTCTGCAAATTGAAGTAGACTGATTGAGAAAGCCCACATGTAGGCGGCCCTCGAGTAGATTGCCCTAGTTTTGGAGGCGCAGATGTACAACGTTTGCTGTATTTTACTTACTAATCGAGTTCTTACACGCGAACTGACGAAGCACCATAGCGGAATCTGTCTTCGAGAGCGGAGGCAAGATTGGTTCTTCACCATTCATATCCTTCAGGGCAGCCGCATCAGCCAAAACAAGGCAGGTGATTATGGCACTTAATCGCATAAACACGTAATAAATATTACGGTGGTTTACAGTTGCTCGTCAAATATTTCTCAAATTTTTGTGACAATTTGTAGGACAGAACCGCGACGCAGAGCTGCTCGCATTCTTTCTAGTGCGCCTTTGTAATTGAAAAAAAAAATGTGCAGCCTTCAATTGATATGGAAGGCTGTAGGAACAGCAAAGCTGGTGGCCGCTCTCCCTTCTTCGGAGATGCAGCTATTGAGCTGTACATGTATTTCCGAACTTGCCGCTGAAATTTATGCCCGACTCTCAGGCCCCGATTGTTTTGTCCACAGGCTTCCACCTCTTTCACAACTCTCCCACAGTACACCGTATTAGAACGTCTTTGAAACGCGGTAACTGGCTTCGCGATCTCCCCGTCTGTAACAGGAACTCGGTGTCTGTGCGCCCTACATCAGGCGCGAACGCAAATCACCTGGGGAGAATAGCAAACACGATATCACGACACGAATATTGGGCAGAATGTTTACTCTGTCCATCCCATTTTACCACTATAAAACCTTTATACCATTGCAAATTTTAATGAAGTCCATTACAAAAAGGGCCGTGAAATAAACATTTTGAGTGTGAGCTTCGGTACCGTCAAACATTGCTTCCTTTCATGTCAGTAAGCAAAAAGTTTGCTCATTTTAGAGAAATTTTACATCCGCCGTTTGTGTCTGTGGTAATGAAACGACTCTTATAATGGCCAGCGGTGCGGATAGTGAAATAACGTAATAAAATTGAAAACAAAAAAAAACTCAATAGCGGGGAAAAAGGCACTCTATAGGAATCTAACTCAGCATCCGTTATACTCGACACCTCACATCCCGAACGACACTTTGTCTCATTAGCTTTACATGAATAGAGCTGGACCTACTAAAAAGGGTGGGGCCTCAGACTTGACAAAAAGTATCGAGTAGCTTTACACATAGACTGACTCATACTGGGTGCGATGTTGCATGGTGCGTTGTAAGGCATAACGTTAATGTAAGCACATAATAATCCTGAGCATCGGTATGAAAAAACATGTGCTGAGGTGGATAGGCCAACATTTGCTACAAGGTTGGACGCGTTCAATAGCGCGTGTATTCAATTCACGTGATATTTTTAAGGTGGTTTGGATAAAAAGTTGAAAGCTATTGGGAAATGCTTAGGCACGTGCATTGAATCTGACCCGTTCGAAGAACGTGCATCGTATTCTTCAAGGAAAGAGTCTTAAATGGTCAATAGAAACAAAATACAAGTTTGGTTCATCAGAAATACTGCTTTCCTCCGATCACAACGATCCCAATTTTATGGGAAACTTCGAACAAAAAATGTACATACTAACCAAAACATGTGAAGCAGTGGTGACTCCCTAGCCACTTCCTGGCAACTTTTCTATGACGACAAAGAATCTTGTCTGTTCTACTGGCGGCCGCCACGCTAACCCATCGCTACGGGACATGACTTAACGATAGTTGTAGAACATCTAGATCAGTTTTATCGAATCACTTGGATGGTAATGTACTGTTACCACACTGAAAGTTTTAATTTAATGCTGGCCCATATGACGTCACTGTAGTATCAGGCCACAGTAGCGCCAGGCCACCCTGCATAATCATCGTCATTACAGAGCATTGATAAAGCTAGCTTTGGCTGAAGGCGTTTCGGTGTACGCCAGCGACAACGGCGCAAGTCAGCCCACACAAGCCTCTTGCAATATATACCCCGTTCTACTTCTTACAATACAATGCAATACATACCCCGTCGTACTGCTTCAAAATATGTGCACTGGAATTCCAAGCAACACAGCCTAAATGGTTACACCTTCCAATCAACATGCTAAGCCACAACAACAAAAAGTAACCTGCCCCAACTTCATCGAGAAACTCAAGTAAACACCTCACAACAGATAGGCCTGCATCAGGTATTTATTTATTTTTGACACTATCGTGTTGTGGGTGGAGCTCCTTGTGGGCCAGTCGGACGAAAATGCAAAGATATTCATCGTCTAATAGGTTCCGTCTCTCTTTACGTAGGAGTCTTTAGAAGAAAACGAGGTGCGGAAAACGTTAATTTGAAAGACAAATCCATAGGTCCATTTGAAGAAAGGAGGTTAAGGTAGTGGGACCTATGTCCTTTGGTGTCCTGGGGTGTAAAGTGAATGGTAGCTGTACTGGAGGAAGATGTTTGATTACACTGGTCCTTAGGGTTTGCGTGTACCGCCACATGAATGCTTTTGATTTTTCCCAGACCGCGTTGAAGAATAATTATGGCCGAAAATCTAATAGGCCTTGTAATTGTCGTCGTCGTCTTCTTCGGCAGGTGGGCCGCCAGTAGACAAAGCAGTCCTTGCCATTGCTGTCCCCATCATCGAGAGCTAGGACGGCAATAAAAAGAAAGAAATGAACGTTAATAACAAATGGAACAGAAATCGTGAATACTGGAGTGAACGTTAACTGGGACGTTCAGTGCGACGTGAAAATCAGGGCGGCTGCTCTGCTCATCGCATTAAAAGTTTCGCAAATTGGAGGGCGTAAAAATGACCAGGCCTTATTCCCAACCTACTTTATCTTGTCACCTCAAATTCCTGTCTTACAGATGAAGTGTCAGCCAAGAAGAATATTACTACGAGCACTCTAACTGCAGCCTGAACCGCTTCGTTTCCTAGCAAAAACAACTTCGGGAGCCACAAATGATTCGCCTGTCATTTTATATTGGTGCGAATATAGAAAACTAGGCTTAAATACTTGTCGCTGACGTGTTTGCATGGCATCCAAAACATAAGTTCCGAAGGCACAACATGTGCCAGCGGATTTTTTCTACTCTATCGTCCCCACACATTCTCTTTAAATTCTGTTTTAAAATACAAGGCATCATACATCAACAATGATAACCGATCTGCACGAACGTACCTTGGAATGACTCATTGTTATTCTTTCCTTA